>NC_135149.1:25644427-30444427 GCF_050948215.1 Halictus rubicundus | reverse complement strand
GTGGAATTCTTATGCAACAACGGCGCGGCGCGGCGCGACGCGGCGCGACGCGACGCGACAACGCGCTGGCTCTCGGATGGATCGTGATCCATAGCGATCGTGCGACGGCCCTGCGGGAACGGAAAGGACGCGCGCATTTGCCGCTTGTGAATTATGAATGGTGACCGCGAGCACGAGCGAGTTGCGCGCGATACGCTCGCGATACGTTCGCGATACGCTTGCGGAAGCCACGGGATTCGGAATCGGACGATACGCGATCGTGTCGACGCTGACCGCGACGCTCGCGAAGACGTTGATCAGCGACGGGAAGACAGGAAGACGCGATCGAGAACGATCTAGGTGTTGAGGAAGTGAATCGTGCGATCTGTTCTTCAACAGATCCTCCGGGAATTCTTTTGTTTTGTCACGCGAACTGTGCGGAGCGTCGGTGCAAGGGATCGTTTCTGCGAGTTTGAGAAGATCCGTTCGAAATTTTAGTGATCGAGACGTGTTGTCTGGGATTTTAGAATAGATCTTTTAACATTGTCGCGCATTGGGACACGAAGTTTCAGCTTCTTGTTTTGTTACCAAGCGCTCGGCGGTACCGCAAAAATCGGGAAGCACGAGCAGACAATATTTAAAACAACAAGATTAGAGGAATTGTTTTTCTAGATTTAGTGGAATGGACTGAGAAGATCCTGAAGGATCGACGGAGAAGCAGAGTGCTCGAGAAGGTAGATCATTTTTTTAGGTTTACTAGAATAGACTGAGAAGATCGAAAAGATCGTCGGGGAAGCAGAGTGCTCGAGAAGGTAGAGGGACATGATTTAGAAAGGATATTTGCAAGGACACAAAGTTCAAAGACGATCTCAATGAAAATCTCAATGAAAATCGTCGGATTCGAGGATTTCTAAAAGCGAGCAAAACGTAGATGGTGAGTAGGTAGGTAGGTTTCAAAAGAGACTGAGAATTAAATAATTTAGAAAGAATATTCACTGAGAATTAAATAATTTTGAAAGGAAAATTCAGAAACAATATTCACTGATAATTAAAGAATTTTGAAAGGAAAATTCAGAAAGATTATTCACTGAGAATTAAATAATTTTGAAAGGATAATTCAGAAAGAATATTAACCGAGAATTAAATAATTTTGAAAGGAAAATTCAGAAAGAATATTCACTAAGAATTAAATAATTGTGAAAGAAAAATTTAGAAAGAATAATCACTGAGAATTAAATAATTTTGAAAGGAAAATTCAGAAAGAATATTCACTGAAAATTAAATAATTTTGAAAGGAGAATTCAGAAACAATATTCACTGAGAATTAAAGAATTGTGAAAGGAAAATTCAGAAACAATATTCACTAAGAATTAAATAATTGTGAAAGGAAAATTTAGAAAGAACATTCACTGATAATTAAATAATTTTGAAAGGAAAATTCAGGAAGAATATTGACTGAGAATTGAATAATTTTGAAAGGAAAATTCAGAAAGAATATTCACTGAAAATTAAATAATTTTGAAAGGAAAATTCAGAAAGATTATTCACTGAGAATTAAATAATTTTGAAAGGAAAATTCAGAAAGAATATTAACCGAGAATTAAATAATTTTGAAAGGAAAATTCAGAAAGAATATTCACTAAGAATTAAATAATTGTGAAAGAAAAATTTAGAAAGAATAATCACTGAGAATTAAATAATTTTGAAAGGAAAATTCAGAAAGAATATTCACTGAGAATTAAATAATTTTGAAAGGAAAATTCAGAAACAATATTCACTGAGAATTAAATAATTTTGAAAGGAAAATTCAGAAAGAATATTCACTAAGAATTAAATAATTGTGAAAGGAAAATTCAGAAACAATATTCACTGAGAATTAAATAATTGTGAAAGGAAAATTTAGAAACAATATTCACTGAGAATTAAAGAATTTTTAAAGGAAAATTCGAAAACAATATTCACTAAGAATTAAATAATTGTGAAAGGAAAATTTAGAAAGAACATTCACTGATAATTAAATAATTTTGAAAGGAAAATTCAGGAAGAATATTGACTGAGAATTGAATAATTTTGAAAGGAAAATTCAGAAAGAATATTCACTGAGAATTAAATAATTTTGAAAGGAAAATTCAAGAGGAATATTGACCGAGGATTAAATAATTTTGAAAGGAAAATTCAAGAGGAATATTGACCGAGAATTAAATAATTTTGAAAGGAAAATTCAAGAAGAATATTGACTGAGAATTGAATAATTTTGAAAGGAAAATTCAGAAAGAATATTCACTGAGAATTAAATAATTTTGAAAGGAAAATTCAAGAGGAATATTGACCGAGAATTAAATAATTTTGAAAGGAAAATTCAAGAGGAATATTGACCGAGAATTAAATAATTTTGAAAGGAAAATTCAGAAAGATTATTCACTGAGAATTAAATAATTTTGAAAGGATAATTCAGAAAGAATATTAACCGAGAATTAAATAATTTTGAAAGGAAAATTCAAGAAGAATATTGACTGAGAATTGAATAATTTTGAAAGGCAAATTCAGAAAGAATATTTAAAGGAAAGAAAAATTCCAAGATTATGTACTAATTTTGTGAAAGTTGTCAAACACAAGTGCATACTAGTTTAAACAGGAGAAGGAGGTTCATCGTGCTCCTTTACCATCGCTTGATTAATCGACGGTCCCGACAATCGAGGACTTCGAGGGAACAGAAAAACCGTGGAACGTGCAAAACAAGAAGATCTAGAACGTTCTTCCTTCAACCGAGAACAATACTAGTGCTGTGTAATTCTAAGGGGTGCTTTTTCCAATTCCAATAAAGACAGCAAGGTTCATCAATCTCGTATCTGAGGATCAAGGGAGGCTATCGCTAAGAATCAAACGGGAACAAATATCTTCCCGGAGCTTTCAGGGTTCTCTATTTACCGCAAAAATTGACAAAGGACTCGAGGAAGCGCAGCTTATCAAAGCATCGATAACCGAGAAAGAAGCACATTCGTCGAGGAAGTGGGCGGTCGCAGGAAGTCGCGGCGACCGTTTCCGATGCGAGTCTCGTCCGCGTCTAAGAGCAACCGCGGAAATATCGGTCGCCGTTCGCGCGGGCCTCGTGGAAAATTGATAACGATGACGGAACGGGCCGAGAATAAACGATAGAATGTGCGTTTGCCGGCGAAATCGCACGGTGTGTGGCGGTGTGTGCGGTGGACGGGGACGTGGCCGTGGAACCTGGAACGCTCCGTTCAATTTCAACGCGTCCGCTTTGCATTGCAAACTGGGGGGGCGTTTAATTATCCTTTAAACCATCCCGGCGTCTTCCGTATCAATCTTCCCGAACTCGGAAAATTCTTCTGACGGGAAAAGGGACCGAGGGAAAACGCGATTCCCGGCGAAGTCGGAGGCCGTTTTTCCGAACAAAAGGCTCGGGGCGCGAAGAGCTAAATCCGTGGGATCGCGAGGGAACGGTCGGTAAGTGGCGTCCGTGGCAAATCGTAAATTCGACTGACGTCTACGCGAAAGCCGCGTCGGGAAACGCGGGTGCGTTAAGCCGTGTAAACCTTGGCTGAGACTATTGCTGGATTTATAGGCTTTCGGGCCGCTCGAGGAAGCCTCCGGCCCGCGAAAGCGTGCTCGCCACGCGTGTAATTGAATTGTTTGCGAGTTTCCCGAGCGAGTGGACACGAGTGCCGGTCCCCGATGGTCCACCAGGAACGGACGGAAACAGAGAGAAACTTTTCTTCGTGCAACGTTCGGTAGTCTTTGCTGAAGTTCACCGCGGCCGAAAGCTATAAATAGGAATAAAGGCGGGGGGAAGGGACAACGGGTCGGAGGAACCGGGAACATCGTTCAACGAAATGCTCATGACCGAAAAAGGGTCTCACAGGGAAGGAACCAACGTGGATTCGGACGAGCATTCGACGTCGATCGCTACCGGCAACAGCGTTCCGCCATTGAACGAGCTACTCGTTAACTCGACGGTTCCTGCGGCCGTGGTTGCAGCCAAACTGAGCGAGGACTCCGCCGACGAGAACGGAAGAGCCAACCCGGAGAAACAGAGGCGAGGTATTCTTAGCAGCTTCCAAAGGAGGACGTTCAGCAGGGTCAGCTTCAAGGGAGAGACCGGCCCTTTGTTAAGCAGGTGCCTATACATCTTTATTTCTATTAGGTTGGCGAGAAAGTAATTTCGGTATTTTTAGGTGAAATTAAATCCAGTTTTTTTTATCAAAGCAATGAACTTTAATCAATAAAATATTTTCCATCTTGTTCTATGATCTTTCGCCATCTTTCTGGTAGCTTCATAATTCCGCGCTCATAAAACTTCTGATCCTTTTCGATGAAAAACTGATCCCAGTGCGATTTCAGACTATCATCATTAGCGAAAGTTTTACCATTCAAAGAGTTTTGTAAACTTCGGAATAAATGATAATCTGATGGTGCAATGTCAGGGCTATATGGTGGATGCGACGTGACTTCCCAAACAAGCTCCAATAACTTTTCACGTGTTACCAAAGATGTGTGTGGCCTAGCGTTATCATGGTGAAACACGATTCCTTTGCGATTTGCCAATTCTAGCCGTTTTTCTTTGATTGCTACATCCACTTTTGTTAGTTGTCGACGATAAACATCTGAATTGATGGTTTGGTTCCTTGGGAGAAGCTCAAAATACACAATACCTTTGTAATCCCACCAAACTGACAACATGATCTTCTTTTGGTGCAATTCAGCTTTCGGCGTGGTTTGGGCTGATTCATCGCGCTTGGACCATGATCGTTTTCGAGTTGTGTTATTGCAAACAACCCATTTCTCATCACCAGTGATGATTCGCTTCGGAAAATGGTCGATTTCATTTCGTTCGAGATGCATATCGCATATGTGGATGCGTTGCGTGAAGTGAATTTCTTTCAATTCGCGTGGAACCCAAATATCGAGCTTCTTAACGATTCCGAGACTTTTTAAACGATATTCTACAGTTGTATGCGAGACATTTAACCTGTCTGCAATCTCTCGGACAGTTATATGACGATCCGATTCGATAACGGCTTTCATTTGGTCATCGTCAACTTCAGATGGTCGACCGGAACGTTGGTCGTCTTCAAGTGAGAAATTTCCAGAACGGAATTTTTTAAACCAATTCTGGCACGTGCGTTCTGTTAAGCAATCCACACCATAAACTTCACATGTATCTTTGCGAGCCTCGGCAGCTTTTTTACCTCTACGGAAATAAAAAAGCAATACGTGCCTATAATGTTCGTTTTTGCACTCCATGTTCAAATTGACACGGAACTAACAATTTTAATCAAAATTACGTGTAATTTGCTTCGAAAGTAACCTAAAAGATGCAGTTATGAAATGTCAGAAAGAAAACAAATGTAACGTTAACAGAAGTCAATCAAACAAAACATAAAGCCATCTATTAGTGAAAACCGAAATTACTTTCTTGCCAACCTAATATCTTCCCCCTACGCACACTGGTCTAAAACCGCGAAATTTAGGGACATTTTGACAAAAAATTATTTGTCCCGTGCTTATTGCTTTCTGAATATCCATCAACCTTGAAAACGATTAAATTAATAAAATTTAGTAAATACCATTACTGTAATAAACGGTCAAAGTTGGAAGTTTTGAAGACAGCCTTCCTCATAAAAAAAATTGCTTTTCTTCTTTGAGATGACCTGACGATCCTTTTTAATATTTTACTTCCAATTTTTTTTTAAATGAAAGGTTTATCTTTAAGCTGTAAATTACCATTGTCGATTAAAAATTACTGTTTATAACGTATTAAACATGTTACGCCAAATGCAATGTAGAAAATTTTCAAAATTCTTAAGACTTCGCAAGGAATATCTTCTGTATCATATGAGATCACAGAATTTTACAAAATGGAGTCTTTTCAACATACTTTCTTCTATATAACCGTGCAAGAATTATTTCCCATCTCGTCCAATATCACGCGTTATTATTGTTTAATAGGTTCTCTGGTACTTCGTCCGGACTCTTTGACGACTAAAAAACACTTTAGGCACTAAACCAAATTTTATTTAAAGAGCGATTTTCCAAAAATTTAGAGGAATAATATATTTACTGAGCTGACTGTGTTTTGAAAAGTTGTTAAATTTGGAAATATACTTAAAAAAGTATCAAAAAAAGGTATTAACACTAGGTTTACGGTACCCATCAAAATGACGGGTTCTAATATTTTTAATTTACCGTTATTGAGATTGTGAAGATCCATCTACGTGGGATTACTCAACAAATTTATTTCTTTGGGTATGTATTATATTAAACATGGCTAAAAACTTGAACAGACACATTCTTTTTATTTTTATAAAGTAATGTAAAATACTCACTTTCAGTGCTCCGTAAAACTAGTGTTAAATAAACAAAAAGTGTGGTACATTATGCACCATTGAAAAAGATTACTTGTTAATATTCTACACCCCAAATATCACTTGAATATCTTTAATACTTTAGAAGTTATATCAAAATGTCACTAAATTTCGCATTTTAGACCACTGTGCTACACTTCGTTCGCGATAACAGGATCAACGAAATCTTAAGTATGTTAGAGACATGCCAACGATTCACTGTGAAACAATGATGAGCTCGGACTAATTTTCAGCGTTATTTTTTAAAAATAAAAACGTGTTTTGAGGAAGTTAATTTCAAAGCGAGACGAATCACTGATAACACATTTTATGCAGGTCCGTTATCTCGTTTCATATTTATTGCAAATTGTTCGTTTTTCTGAGTGACAATGGGAATAGTAAAACTGAGGACCTTCGGGGAACGAGTGTCAGTGTTACCGCGTTTCCTGGTCGGAACTCCGGGGAATCTTCTTCGAGATCTTTTAAACTGTCCCGATGAATATTTTCGGATGGATTCATAGCTTGTGAGTACTTCCGGTATTCGGTGATAGTCCGGTCTTGCGTATTTATTTTTCGGACGAAAGGAGTCTGTTCTCCAGGCGATCTTATTTCGTTTGTTTTGCAATTCCCTGCGGTTGCTGTCAAAAGCTCGGGCTTTTGAGCAACACTGAATGAAACTGAAAAGTTAATGAAAATCGTTCATCGTGTCCGTAATTGAAGAATCGTTCTTCTGCACAGAAGAATCTTTCACAGAGAAATAAATTGTAAAGGAGTATAATATGTTTATACTGCGCAGACGTTCGCACACTATTTAATGCTAAAATATTCGGGTAATTAGTGAAAAAACGAGCGCTGAAGTAAGCGTTGCAAGAATCGTTTCTCTGTATCTATTTTGTAGATTCTTTATCTTGTCAGTTTGCAAGTTGCTTCGACGAAACGAATAAAAACCGTTGTTAGCGACGAACGTCATAAGGCCGGACGCAAACATACAAAGCTGGTCTGTCGAGTGTTCCGCAAAGAGCCCATTCAGACGACGGCCAGGTGTATCCGCGTGCGGAGCATCGCCATAACTCCGTCAATGGCGCCGCGAGATTCTCGCCACACGGCGCCGCCGTCGGAAATACCGACGCCGTTGAAAACTGGATCACAATACTCGGGCCGCGACCCCGCCGAAATAGCGACCGGCCGTTCCTGTTTCCCTGCCGCGATCGGCAGAAATCCTCGCTTTTCGCGACCAGAATAGATTCGCCTAATTGCGGAAGACGCGCCGATGCGAGCGGACCCAGGGGTTCCCGCCGCGAGTCAGCTGCGTTTTCGCTTCCCCTCGGAAAACTGAATTTTCCACGTACCGACGCAAAAATTTTAAACACTGCTTGACTGCAGACTCTTGAATTTTCGAGATTTTGAAAAGGGTCGAGAGGAAAATTTTAAAATGATTCGGGGGACCTCTAGGAACTTTATGAATTAATTAGGGGTTGAAAGGAGACTTGCAATGAGACGCGTTCGATGGAAAAATTGTAAAAAGAATTCAAGGGGTCTGAAGGAACCATCAGTTAGGGGTTGAAGTATACTCTATTAAGATTAAATACTCTAACTGATAAAATCTCAAATGATCTAAGCAGTGCTAGAAGCTCTACAGTGAGCGAAATTCGTACGAAAATAAGGATTTTGCTGAACTGAAAGTGAAACTGAAACTGAAGATTATAAATATATTTATTATTACATGTTTACAAACAAAACCTTTCGCGCGAAATTCGTTTTAACGCGCGTGTAAAGAAAACAATTTAAAATTGAAAATGTATAGATATTACAAATTTAGTATTTACTATGGCCGCCATTGCTTTTCACTTTATGTAGCAAACCAATTGTGCTAACTTCTTTAAAAAAATCCAAGTCGTATGGTCCACTATTAACAAAGTTATACAAGTGAAGGTCATAATATTGCAGGTCGTTGGATTCGTCTTGACCTCGGCTATCGTACAGCGATAATAAAAATATATCGTTCCGTTTAAAAAACACTTCGATTACCTTGAAATCTGAAAAAATATAACCTCGAACAAATTTTTTTGCCTATCATAATATTTGCCTCTCTATATCAACTAGTGTTTTCCTCTGAAATTTTGTTCTATCATAAAAAAACAAGCGAGATATTATAGATGCTCGACTTAGGTGAAACACCCTGTATACACGTCAATTCAAAACTCTATTGCGGTGCGGTTAACGTTAATGAATTGTTCATTTCTTATCGAATAAAAATCTAATTCTTTATCATTTTGTTTTTACTTTTTTCGTAAAATTTATAATAGCGGCATTAGGCCTGCGTTCGACGTGTATATTCGTCATTGCTCGATTTTAATTCCGCGCCGTGCGCGATTTTTAAAATCAACCCCTAGCACTCGAATGGCGACTGTAAGGCGCCATTAAAAATTCCTGTGTCATTATTCAAAATATTTCTTACATTATTAAATTTGTTTGTATTTAATAAATTACTAAACATTTCAGTACTGTACGAGTAAATTGCACCATTTTCGTATGCATAGCATGAAAAAATATACATGGTGGTCCACGCAACTTGCACATAACATATATAACTTCCAAAGGATGCGTTGCACGAAAAAGTTTTGTATACAGAAGTTGCATGGTCTGAAGGGGTACACAATTTAGTGTATTTATTTTTTTTACAGGTGGAAGTGTTTCGGAGATTTGAAGGTCGACTTTGTTTTTTTATATGAAATACTATATTTTTTATACCAAAATATGGAAGACTGTCGAATTCTGAGTAAAAAAAGTATTGACCTTCATTAGCCCTAAACCTGATAATTAACGAGTAATTTCACTTTATTTCCTGAAAATTTTCTTACAAAGAAAAAGAAAATCATTTAATTTTATTTTTATTTTTCTAATCTGATATTACGCGAAGAAAATTTTCAGGAAATAAAATAGTTTAGTAGTTTAATTTTCTCACAAAGAAAAGGAAAATCATTTAATTTTCTTTTCATTTTTCTAACCTGATATTACGCGAACAAAATTTTCAGGAAATGAAGTAGTTTAGTAGTTTAATTTTCTTACAAAGAAAAAGAAAATCATTTAATTTTCTTTTCATTTTTCTAACCTGATATTACGCGAAGAAAATTTTCAGGAGAAATATTCGAAATATTCAATTTTCGTAAGAAATATTTAAAATTAAAATCGCTTCGAGTGCAAAGGGTTAAACTCCGCAGTTACCTGGTTAAACGAAATTCGCTCACCGTGCGTCCCGAACGAAGGCACGCAGGACGATTTCTCGCAGTTACACATGATCAACAAAATCCTTAATCATACCATCTGTGGTGTCGCGTCGATCCCGGACTTGTGAGAAATCGGATCGCGACTGGGTAAAGGTTGACGGCGAATGATTTGTATAGTCAAACTCCGGAGAACTGGTCTTTATTGGTAGATGCGAGACTTGGCTTGCTTTTGGTAACTCGAAACAGCTCGGTGTTTGAAACAGTTCCAGGTTTTACACAGTTCTGATCTTGTTACAATATTATGGAATAAAGAAAGCTCGGATGTGGTCTTAGGAAGTCGTCTATGATTGGTTGAAGGATGCGTTTTCGAAGGTGTTGGAAGTGGTGGAAAATTAGGAGGAGTGGGAGTGGAAGGTACATTTGGTTAGAGGCGGCTACGGCTATAAAACTATAAATTTCGGTACGCTAACGGTTCGCAGGTCAACGTGTGATCGTCGGCTGAGGTTTATTCGGATTTTTGGCTACTCTAAACTATGGTAGGTTTTTTATGCCGGTCATGGTCATTATACCGCGGGCGGTTAGTCTAACTGACCTTCACGGTCGTACGGATGTCCCTTTGCAGAGGGTTGTTACTCGGAACACCATCAACGATCATTGAAGAACCTGTTGCCGGAAACGATCATCTAACGCACAAAACCGATTCCACTTCTCGCACGAGTTCGAGCATTTACCCGCGCGGCTCATCGGATACCCGATTTTCCTCATGATCATCGCGTGTATCGGGACGCAAACTGGCAAGTGTCTCACCTGAGCAAGCCCGCTCGGGCCGCGGTGGGTTGTCATCGCGGCTCCATCTCTATCCGCGTCGACGAATCTAGCCGGAGCCGGTCTCGGTGCCAACGTTTCGCGTGTGCTAGTACAAAAGGAAAATCGTTTCGGCCAAGGGTCGAAATTGGATCGCTCCACAGTGTCGGCCGAGCTCTCTGCTCGCCAACCAGCCCGGTTAATTAAACGCGCGGCCTAACGAAGCCGATAGAGAGAGAGAGAGAGAGAGAGGTCCCGAGCGTGCGTGCGCGCGCGCACTCGTCATCGTCCGCGGCGGTTCAAGTCTGAAGAATCTGTTCGCTCCTTTTTCTTTATTTTTTTTTCTTTCTTTCTTTTCAATGATTTCACCCGCTGACGCGGCCGTTTTTATAAATAGTCCGGAAAGTGCGTACATCGGTTTTCGAACAGCGGGCGCAACCCTAATCTCGCCTGCCCGTGGAACACGCTCCTTTTCCTACCCGATTTAGCCACGAAAGGTCGCTGTTCTGAACGCACGTTCGCCGACGTTACGCAAAATCCGTGGTCCCACGGAGAACCGTGATTCATCCAGTGTTGTTCCGAAGTGTTAAACAATTGGATAACCGGAAGGATCGTACGAAGGATTCGGGTATAGTGGTCGGAGAGTTATTGTGCAGAGTGGAGTGGTACCAGGTGGACTCGGTTTTGAGGTTGTGTTCGAGGATCGGTCGCGATCGTCTTGAAGACGAGACCGCGGCCGGATCTTTGCTAAACGGATGTGGTGCAAACGGAGGATTTGGATCTTCCAGTGGCTATGGACGCGCTGCGATATCTGGCTTTGACGACACGCCGCGACCGACGTCCGTTGCGACTCAACAGCGACCGCTAGAACAGCGGCCTCGGGCGTGAACGCTTATACTTAGACGCCGAAATTCTCGTGCAAGTCGAACCGAAATAATACGTCGGGATTTACCAAGGCGTACGACTACGTTTCCACCCCGGCGAGAGTACGCGTCCGACGCCTATGGTCGATTTTTCGAAAAAATGGGACAAACAGATCAAGGTGTACGCCCGTTTAAATTAACGGGTTTTGCATCATTCGATCTAGAAGCGTCCGATAGGTATAAGCCATTCGATTCGATAGGTGCATCACTCTTGATCTTTCTAGCCCTCTGAATCAAAATGTTGTAACGTAAAATATTCTCCCTGTGCTCATTTTGAAGCGGGAATTTTATAGTATATTTTTTGCCAAAATTTCTTTTTTGGACAACTTTCTTGAGAAATTGCTTTGAGAAACTTTATTCTTGCGAAACTCTTGATCTTTCCAGCCCTCTAACTTTGGGGAAACTAATCGTAAAATATTTAGGATTAGCTAGCGAACATATTTTTTCCCAAAATTTCTTTTTCAGTCAGTTTCTTGGGAAATTGCTTTGAATAACTTTTTTCTTGAGAAACTCTTGATGTCTTTAGCCCTCTAATTTAGGGAAAACTAATCGTAAAATATTCTCTCTGTGCTCATTTTCATGGGAGAATTCTATACTTCTATATTTTTTCCTAAAATTTCTTATTCAGACAGTTTTTTGAGAAATTGCTTTGAGAAACTTTTTTCTTGAGAAACTCTTGATCTTTCTAGCCCTCTGAATCAAAATTTTGTAACGTAAAATATTCTCCCTGTACTCATTTTGAAGCGGGAATTTTATACTATATTTTTTGCCAAAATTTCTTTTTTGGACAACTTTCTTCAGAAATTGCTTTGAGAAACTTTTTTCTTGAGAAACTCTTGATCTTTCTAGCCCTCTGAATCAAAATTTTGTAACGTAAAATATTCTCTCTGTACTCATTTTGAAGCGGGAATTTTATACTATATTATTTGACAAAATTTCTTTTTTGGACAACTTTCTTGAGAAATTGCTTTGAGAAACTTTTTTCTTGAGAAACTCTTGATCTTTCTAGCCCTCTGAATCAAAATTTTGTAACGTAAAATATTCTCCCTGTGCTCATTTTGAAGCGGGAATTTTATAGTATATTTTTTGCGAAAATTTCTTTTTTGGACTACTTTCTCGAGGAATTGCTTTGAGAAACTTTTTTCTTGCGAAACTCTTGATCTTTCCAGCCCTCTAACTTTGGGGAAACTAATCGTAAAATATTTAGGATTAGCTAGCGAACATATTTTTTCCCAAAATTTCTTTTTCAGACAGTTTCTTGGGAAATTGCTTTGAATAACTTTTTTCTTGAGAAACTCTTGATGTCTTTAGCCCTCTAATTTAGGGAAAACTAATCGTAAAATATTCTCCCTGTGCTCATTTTGAAAAGGGAATTCTATACTTCTACATTTTTTTCCAAAATTTCTTATTCAGACAGTTTTTTGAGAAATTGCTTTGAGAAACTTTTTTCTTGAGAAACTCTTGATGTCTGTAGCCCCCTAACTTAGGGAAAACTGATCGTAAAATATTCTCTCTGTGCTCATTTTGAAGAGGGACTTCTTTACATTCACGCTAGCGAATATATTTTTTTCCAAAATTTCTTTTTCCGACATGTTTCTTAAGAAATGGTGTGAAGAAGCGAGTCAAATGCACTCTTGATCTTTCTAGTTCTCTAACTCAGGGAAAACTAATCGTAAAATATTCTCCCTGTGCTCATTTTGTAGGGGGAAGACTACACTTTCACGCTAGCGAATACATATTTTTTCCCAAAATGTATTTTTTGGACAAGTTTCTTGAGAAATGGTATCAAAAAGCACTCGAGTCAAATGCACTCTTGATCCAATGCAACTTCCTGTAAAAAATCCTAGAATGTTCTCCATATTTAAAAGATTCTACTTTCGTACCTTTGAATCCATTTTTTTTTCAAAATTTGTCTTTCGGAAAAGTTTTGTAGACACTGAGGAAACGACGTCGCAAAGCCCGTAAGAAAGTTGAGCATACATTTTGAAGATTCCATTTTCATTCCCTTGAATCAATTTTTTTTCAAAATTTGTCTTTCGGAAAAGTTTTGTAGACTCTGAGGAAACGACGTCGCAAAGACTGTAAGAAAGTTGAGCATAAATTTGAAGATTCTAATTTCACTCCCCTAAATCAATTTTTTTTCAAAATTTGTCTTTCGGACAAGTTTTGTGGACAATTATCTCAGGAAACGACGTCGCAAAGCCCGTAAGAAAGTTGAGCACAAAGAAGACAATACAGGAAACTTTTGAAAATAGACAAACATCGGTACGTTTATTCTATGTACATAACATCATATCCTGCAATAACAAATTTTGAATTGTCAACGAAACCAATTCCACTGACGTGCTAATATCAAATCGTTACCGGCTAAAGTGATGCACATTTTCAATCCGATAACCACTGTATTAATATTCAATCGTTATTCGACACAGATGATGCAAAGTACATAATTCTCTCGTTCAATTCGACTTGTTCATTTAAAGGGGCAGCGAGTTTTGTCCGATTTTTCAAAAAAATCGACTTCTTAGTACGTCTATTTCAATCTCAACTTCTATCCCTTTCGGACTCTCTTTTCATTTTTCTATTCCAAATAGAGTGGCTCGAGACACACGCACGCACGCACGCACGCACACACACAGGGAAAGAGATAGAGACCACGTGTGATTGGATCCGCATTTATTTTTACGACCCGTGCGCCAGAACTCGATTGGATAATCGGTAAACGATGATTCGCATGAGTGTGTGCATCGGTCTCGTGGGAAGGTCGGTGCGCGTATTAAACTGAAAACACCGTCGATTCTATTTTCTTTCTTTCTTTTTTTTTTTTTGTTTGTTGTTGTTGTTGTTGTTCGGGTGCGAAAGTGTGGCCGGGCATGAGATGAAGAAAATGGATGGACCAACGTCGAAAACGCTCTCGCCAAGCTCTTCGGGGTCCGGGAAGGTTCACCTGGGGGACGGCATGGCGTTTTCCGGTTTGAGGAGGGCGCTCTCCCAGGTGTCCATGCTGGTCGTCAAGGCTACTAATTCCGGGGAAACCGCGTGGCGAGAGGAACTGCAGAAGTATGCTGTTTCCCCTCACGAATTTTCTCCTTTGACCTAGACCCTTTCTCAGTTGACCCCGACCCGCTTCTGATAACCGTTTGCTGGAACGCGGGGTGCAGCTGACGTAAAACGAAACGATTCTGCATGAAAAATGTCAGTCCAATCTGAAGAATTACGTTTTTTCACGCGATGCTTCTTTTCTCTTGGCATAATCTACTGACTCGTCTGATCGTGGTTGACCTTTTCCACTTCTGGTGGAAACGGGCTACTTTAACCCTTTGCACTCGAAGCTATTTTAACCCCAAAACGAAACATTTCTTCGGACCTAGAATATTTCCCTTTTATAGATTCTTTTTTCATGTTATACATACGAAAATGGTGCAATTCACTCGTACAATACTGATGTTTAGTAATTTATTAAATGCAAACGAATTTAATAATGTAACAGATATTTCGAATAATGATACAGCAATTTTTAGTGGTGACTTACAGTCGCCATTCGAGTGCTAAGGGTTAATTTTTATGCAATAGATACTGCGTCCATTGGTAAACATTTATGCATTCATAGGAAACTTGAGTAGACAAATTTCAAATTGTAGGAAAATTTTAAAAACGTCATACATACTATTTCTCGTCTATTAAAATTGGCAAGTGAAGAAATAACATTCTTAGTTTCTGTTTCTTGTAATCGACAATTTTTATTTTGCATAAAGATCCGCAGCGGTAACAGTTCATGTTACTACCAAATGGAAGAAGAATTGGTTGAATTTTTAAATAGAAAAAAGGAAAAATGTGAAAAACATTTTCTGCAGAGGACAACCTAAACACAGACGACTCTGTTAAACATTTCGGTACACTATTGACCAATCTCTTAGACAATTTTTATCAAAGCGAAGACTAGTAGTAAATGTCTATCTCGGAACCGAATCTTTTGAACAAAAAAGTTTCTCTCAAAATTAGTTGTACATCAGTTGCACAACAGCCTGCACTTTATCAATCCCTGCATACAAACACTTAGACTGCTAGATGACGAGTGTACTTCAGACCCCGACGCATTCGATTGCGTTAGAAAAATGATTAATCCAAATTCGAACCTTCGCGAGTTCGCACAACTATCCACAGCCAGACGATAACCCAGCGCGATTTATGCGAACAGTTTTCCTGAAGAACGTATTAGCTTCTTGGCCAGCGATTCGTCAAAAGCGGGAGTAAAATTAAAATGGCGCGCTGTAGATGCCGCGAAATCCACAGTCTAGTAATTGCGTAGACGTCGACCTTCGGGATTACCGCTTCATTGAGACTTCTCTGGGCCGTCTAAGTTTGGACACTGGTCAAGGAACACTATGTTTGCGGAAATGGTAGACAATGGGCGTTATTGTTCGTTTCGGAAGTGTCTCCCGATCGCGACGATAACTCGACGATCGAGTTTAACGTTCGTCCGACTCTCTTCTCTTGAAACTTTAAACAATAATCGTTGTCGCTGTCTTTGTTCGGGTAAGGGGGGACGCGGTTCATGTTATTAGGCTTATTGCCGCTAGTTATCATAATCGCAGCCACTTTCTCGGCCTCTGTAACGCAGCGGCCAAGGCGCGTGGGCCGGGCCTTTCGAAATCCTGCACGGAGCGTGTTTCCTAACCGGTGGTTCCACTAATCAATTAACTGATTGCTGGGACTCTCGTTTCATGGAGTTTTCAAGCCCGGCCCATTAGTACGTGTCCGTGAACAAATTGCCGGCTCGCCGTAACTCGATAATCAACGCGTCGTAATCGAGCAACTCGCGGATCGAGCGTATTTTATTGGAAAGAGAAAGGAGACACCGAGGCAATAGGTTAAATATAGTTCTGTCGCGATTCCAGCCATTTCTACCTACGATCTCCGCCTTTATTTGCTCTCTGAAACTCGACAGATTGATAACATTCACATTTGTGCTTTGATAAGTCATAATTTTTATGTACACTGCGTTCCATCTGGAGCTACACCCGTGCACATCAATAGCGGTGACTGTTACCATTTGTTTTTTTTTTTTTTTTGTTTCTAGAGGCTTCTAGATAGACGATCTACTGAATTTTTATTTAGTTTATCCCTAGCACTCGATTTATTAATCGCTTTGCCAGGGGACGTGTATGTTTTTAGGACGGCATTACGTCTGAAATCATAGATTTTATTCTGGGGACCGGTATCAGTAATTGTTGCTGTTTCTTTTTGGATTTTAGGGGCTTTTGCCACACGATTCTTCATTCTCTCGATCCTCCAATTTCAATCATTCATACATGATTTATATTTTCATGTCTAGAAGGTGTTCATTTGAAAACTTTCCAGCCGAATATCTCGAAAAGTATCAGGGTTTTATTTGGGTGGCGTTTTCAAGGTCACGTGAAGGTCAACTTTGCTTTTTCAAATGGAAACCTATATTTTTTATTAGGGGATCTTATTGTACGCAAAAAGACCAGCAATTTTCATACTATACTATTCTTTATCCGCGCACTAGTTTCGGAGATGTTTAACACTAGAACTACCTAGCAATAAATGCGACTGACGTATATTGTTTTGTAACAAGAACTTTGTAACTGTGCCCATTCAGACTTCATACAACTTTTATTGCAATATGTGCTTCAATGAGGTTCATTAAAAAATTTCCGATGAAAACATTCTTACAATTTCAGTAATTGTAAAAGAAAAAATTAGGAACCAGTCCGGTAGTTCTAGTGTTAAAGAGACGTAGAGCGAGGCATATTATTGTGTAAAATTCTTTAACAAATCGTTAACGTTTTCCAGTTGCACTAGCACGCACCGTTTGATAACAAAATTGTCTTCTATTGATCTCTCGTTTAAGTTGTCTGTCTTTCAATAGAAGATTGTACTATTTAGTCAAGTGTGAGTCATCGTAATAAGAGATACTATATCGTAATTAATTGTATAAAATGGTGTATTCAGTAGAAGAACCAGTAGAAATAATTTTTATTTATGGAGCTGATGAGTGTGCTCGTCGAACTGCTGCTACGTTTAACGAGAGACATCCTGATGCACATGTTTCTCGTACGTACGTGTTACAATTAGTTGCAAAGTTTGAGGAAACAGGATCGGTGACAAATTTAAAAAGAAACCAGCCTAAATTCATAAAAGAAACTGATCAAATCGAAATTATAGGACAGTTTTTCGAAAGTTGGGAAACAGGATCGGTGACAAGTTTAAAAAGAAACCAGCCTAAATTCATAAAAGTAGCTGATCAAATCGAAATTATAGGACAGTTTACTCTGTGAATTCTACTAGTTCAATTCGACAAGTTTCAATGGTAACTGGTGTATCAGATCTGTGCATAAATTTTTTAAACATAACAAGTTTCATCCTTATGAAATGCAGTTGCATCAAAAGTTATTGGAAGATGACTTTGACAGGCGGATTGAGTTTTGTGAAGAATTAACAAATCTTTTTCACTTTTTTCTTAAACGATGCTGTAAATCGTCATAACTGTCGTTATTGGAGTGACGAAAATCCACATCTTATTAGAGAAAGTAATACTTAATGGCCGGAAAAAATACATTTTTGGGCAGGCATTTTAGGAAATGCTACTATAGGTCCTCTGTTTTTCCAAGAGAATTTGTATGGCAATCTGTATTTTAATTTACTGGACGACATCATTGATCCACTTATTACAGAAAGTCTTGAAAACCAAGGAGACGAAAACGGCAATTTTTTGTTAAATGAAAAACTTTTGTACTTCCAACGTGATGGAACGTAGACCTATTCCAACAGATACCTTCAAAAATGTTCGTTCAGAATTTGAGAATCGCCTGCATTATTGTTTAGAAAACAACGAAGAACATTTCGAAAATTTGTTACAGTTATAAAGAAATTACAAACTTTCTCGCAGTATAAGTATGACTCGCTCCACTTCTCTTTAAATATCTTCGAAACTGGATAAAAAAAAGTATCCTACGAAAATTGCTGGTCTTTTAACGCACAATAAGATCCCATAATAAAAAATGTAGGTTTCCATTTGGAAAAACAAAGTTGACCTTCAAAAGACCTTGAAAACGCCACCCAAATAAAAGACTGATACTGCCCCCCTATTTCCCCCTCGAAATCCTTGGACACGTGTTTCACACTTTTTTAATATCTTTCATACTTTTCGAGATATTCGGCTGGAAAGTTCTCAAATGAACACCCTGTACATCACTAAATACGCATTCAAAAATTTCTCCATTTTTTGATAAATAGTAGTCTGTCAAACCTTCCTAAAAAATGCAATTAATAAAACAAGTGAACGTCTGTTGTAAAAACAGTTCTCAAACTGGTCGTAGAAAATGTCATCAATTGTAAAAAGCAGAGCTTATTCTTCAGAACTTTTTCAACACCGAACCAATCGAAATGACTGGTTCCTAATTTTTTCTCTCACAATTACCGAAATTACATAAATGTTTTCACCAAAAATTTTTGAATGAGCTTCTAAATTGAAGCAGATATTAAAGTTGTATGAAGTCTGAATGCTTTTTGTCGCTATTACACAGCAAAATACATCAGTCGCATTTATTGCTCGGTAGTTCTGCCGCAAATAGAAAACAAAACAAGATCGACGTGAAGTGAACAATGCTGGTGAATCGTAGCAATGTTTCGCATGATCTCGCAACGTCTCGAGTTCGCGAGACGAAACCGGCGGCTCCGAAGAAAATCCCCGTAGTTTTCCAGGCTCGTCGGCAACAGATCCGTGAACAGGTGTGGAAGCCTTAATCTATTTTCATCTCGGGTCAATATGTCAGGGTTGAACGATGCGAAACCACACGAATTTAGAACGTCGTTTGCCAGGCGAACGAACGAACAAGCCAAAATTGAACGGCCGCGGTCTAGGTCCGTTCGGGAAAACTAATAACGAAGCCTGGTTAATCGCAGCCGGATGCTCTCTTCCTATCCTGTTTTCGTTGACTTCGTCTTCCGCCGTCGATCCGCGTTGGATACGATCCATGAACGCTTCCTCCCCTACCACCTGGATCCCCCGGATCGCTCGATCGAAATGCTGTCCGCCGTGCAACCGGGAAATCTATCACAATATTTATCCCCGCCAGCCCGACTGTGCAATCTTTAGCACCGAATCGAATACTTTGTTAATACAAAACGCAGATGGGAGGAGACGGTTCTCTATCAAAATAACGCCCGAGGCAATCAAAATCGATCACAATACTCTGTTATTAGCTGGTTGAAATCCCGGGAAACGAGATCTTCGGATCCAAATATTTGAATCCGCTCTCTACGAGCATCAAACCTTCTAAAATATCATAACATTTAGCCTGCTGGCCTGTTTTACGATTGGACACTCTTCTATAGAAGTAACAGTTGTATTAATATTTGTCGTAATACTTGTCTCATTAGTAGACTGCGGATCTTTGTGCGAAATAAAAATTTTCTACCTGAATGGCAACAAACTCGAGTGAAATAGACATTTATTTTCTTTCTTAATATGTTTAGTAAGTTGAAAATAATGTAACAGCATTTAAAATTGTTCTAATGTTTTCACTGTCTTAAAATACGCCTAATCATTTTTGTTACAAATGCATAAAATCCGCAGTCTGGTCATTAGTCTGCGAAAGCACTTTAGAAATGAAATCTCTATCTCCAAATGGAACACTGTGCTGATAAAAAAAAATCCTGGAGGACTACTCCATTAAAATGGCACACCTACAACAACTTACATCACACGGAAAATTAATTTGCTTACCTACTAAAACTGCAAGAATTAAATCTATGCATTGTATCTATACCCATTAAATATACACAGTGCTAATAAAAAAATTCCTGGAGGACTACTCCATTAAAATGGCACCTACAACAACTTACATCACACAGAAAATTAATTTGCTTACCTACTAAAATTGCAAGGATTAAATCTATGCACTGTATCTATACCCATTAAATATACACAGTGCTAATAAAAAATTCCTGGAGGACTACTGTATCAAAATGGCACCCACATCAACTTAGAACCCACAGAAAATTAATTTCCTTACCAACTAAAATTGCAAATATTAAATCTTCAGCTTCAGCCTAACGCAATACAGTCTGTCACGAACAAATTATATAAAAATCGATATTGAAAGAACAATATCCTAGTCTCGCAAACAAATTTATTGACCCCATTAACAGTCCAAGAATATTCCAAATAGGATAAAAGAATTTTTAAGGACACCCGAACGAATACAAAACCGAACACCCACGTTTATAGTAACTTTTCAAGAAATCCTTTCTGCCGAGAAAGAGCGGAATATAAAATCTGTATTCACGTTTGCTGTGAAATGCTTATTTTGCCGCCGATACACGAGGATCCACGATCTACTCGAATCCAGACAACTGCGTACGACTGCATGAAGCCTGCAGCCATGAATGAGAATGAAAACGTCCGAGCAGAACGTTGTTTAGGCGTTCTCGGAATATAATCGCCGACATATGGAAATCCTTCATCGAATCGAGACACTTTAGACGCCGGGAATAAACGTCCCGCGAAGTTCAATAGCTCCATGAAGCCGTGATCGAGCTATTTTCGTTCGAGACGAGGCGAATCGTCGGACAGAAGCCGGAAAAAATACCGAGGCGATTTCCTAAGAAAGAGAGAGAGAAAGAGAGAGAGAGAGAGAGAGAGAGAGAGAGAGAGAGAGAAAGAGAGTCTCTGCCGGGAACTGGCAAAATGATAAGCTTCGGGGAATTGGTGTGCTCAAAGTTAGGAGAAGGGACATCTCCCTTCGGATCGTCGAGATAACAAAGCTCTCGATGTTGCCCCTATCCGTCCCTGGACAAATATACGCCCCCCTCGTTTACGTTGGTTTACGTTCGTTTACGTTGCAGCGACGGTATAAAGTTTAGAAGCAGATCCTTCCCCGAGCCAAACACGTGAGAGAGTCCAGCTGAACGTCGTCTTTTCATCCTTTTGTAAGCTCGAAACGCTATTAACGTATGATCAACTTTGTCCGGGAATTGTTTAGCTCGTGCTGCTCGCGAAGATGATGCGCTCGTGAAGTGCGTTTCAAACAAGTTCAAACATTGCAAGACTTCCAGCGATTTTCTCCAACGATTTCCTCTTCATCGTTTGGTCCCCAAGGAGCGTGAAATAAAATTGAAAAAACATTTTCCAAAGTGGACAATTCTCGGTCATCTGTTATCACGTAGTTAGCGGCCAGTTACCGGGTAATATTCGCGAAACGCGACCGCTGCCAATGTGACAGAGAGACACGTTGACAACCCGGCGACACGAGGGTATCGCGGCAAGAATCGAGCGCAAAGCCGATCGCGGCCGCGGGAAGGCAAGTTCAAAGAGACCACCGCGATCATCCTTGGACTTTGCCAAACGTTGGCTTGGACAAACGTTGGCGCCTGCGGCACACACTGAATTGTAATAATCCGTGACTGCGCAACACAACCCTCGCCGCCTGTAAACAGCCGCCGTTTCTAATCTTGAGTGTCCCGTGTCTAGCTTTACGAGGATTTCGGAGTCCCTCGAGGCCCGATTTATTTCGGGCTGGTTCCGTTTCGATCAGACGGAGGATACTTGCGCGAGTGTGTCGTCTGGCGGACACGCCGCTCTGGAATTTCCACCGTCATCGTCATCCGGAAGCGATGACGCGAGACACTTTATTCAAATATACGTGCCAATCGCGGAATTTATTATTTATACCGTCACTCCATTTCCATTTTATACTTGTCGAGAGAGTCAGATTTTCGTCGATCGATTCGCGACAAGTGTCGCGAATCGATCGACGAAAAGACGACACTGATTCTGTTTTTGTTAGAAAATAAATTTGTTTGATATCATCTTAACCCCTAGCTGGACTACCTAACCTGAAAAGACGTCGTGGGTACATTATGACTTTCTTATGCCATTGTGCACATTTAAGTAAACATTGTTCAACAAGTTGAGTGCCAGGCCAATGCTCATAAAAGTCACACAAATTCAAAACAAATTATTTAATGATGCAAGAATAGAAAAGGCAAAGTTTGATTAAAGCTAGATCTTAATAAAATTTAGTTTACTTTGTAGGTTGTACTTCAAATTAATTGTAATAGCGAGAGAATTGTGTCGGTCGTATATGGCATTGTAACAACAAAGAAAATTTGCGATGTTTATGGAGCTGTATTGAAGGTCAACAAGTGTCAACGTTGGTTCGTAAGGTTTGCTGCTGGTGATTATGATCTCTCTGACAGGCCTCGGACGATCAGTTGAATTTGATGATGACACCCTAAAATCTCTAGTGGAAGCCGATCCAAAATTAAGTATACAAGAATTATCGAGAAGCCTTGGGTCCGCATGGTCAACTATACAAAGGCACCTACACGAAATGGAAAAGGCATATAGGCAAGGAATATGGGTACCGCATCAATTATCTGAGACCAACAAGAATATTCGTCGATCAATTTGCGCTTCGTTGCTATCCAGATTTCGTAGAGATCCATTTCTTAGCAGAATCGTTACCGGAGATGAAAAATGGATTCTTTATGATAACATAAAGCGTTCCAAGCGATGGCTTTCTGCAAATCAAACCGCAATATCAACCCCTAAACCTAGCTTATCACTTGGAAAGGTGTTACTGTGCATTTGGTGGGACTGTCGTGGCATAATTCACTTTGAGTCGTTGAAACCTGGAGAAACAGTTACTGCTCAGTTGTATTGTCAGCAATTACAACGGCTGTATTCAGAACTGTTGAAAAAGAGGGCATCTTCAGTCCACAGAAAAGGTGTAATACTGCAAATTGACTATGCCCGGCCCCATACAGCGAAACTCACTCAGGAAAAAATCAAAGAATTGCAATGGGAAGTTTGACCGCACCCCCGTACTCACCGGATATTGCTCCCTCTGATCTTTTCAGATCTCTGGAGCATTATTTAAGAAATAATACATTCTGTAGAAGATGCAAGGAGGCACCTTGAGTCATATTTTGCTTGACGAACCCTGGATTTCTATGGGGGATTGAAAATTTGCAGGAAAGATGGCAAACTGTCCTTGATAACGATGGAGATTATATAATAAATTGAGAAATAAAACCCTCAATTTACTACAAAGTTTGTTTTAGATCACAAAATAATTGATTACTTATGGGTGCCCCTAATATAAATTTTCTCTTAAGAAATCGATAAGGACCCTGGATTTCTATAAGATGGGGATTGAAAATTTGCAGGAAAGATGGCAAACTGTCCTTGATAATGATGGAGATTATAAATTAAGAAATAAAACTTTGAACTTACTACAAAGTTTGTTTTAGATCTCAGAATAATTGAATACTTATGGGTCCCCCTAATATAAATTTTCTCTTAAGTAATCGATGAGGACCCTGGATTTCTATGGGGGATTGAAAATTTGCAGGAAAGATGGCAAAGTGTCCTCGATAATGATGGAGATTATATAATAAATTGAGAAATAAAAACCTGAATTTACTACAAAGTTTGTTTTAAATTTCAAAATGATTACTTATGGGCCCTCTAATATAAATTTTCTCTTAAGAAATCGATGAGGACCCTGGATTTCTATAAGAGGGAGATTGAAAATTTGCAGGAAAGATGGCAAACTGATAATGATGAAGATAATGATGGAGATTATATGATAAATTAAGAAATAAAAACTTGAATTTACTACAAAGTTTATCAGTAGACTACGGCTTTTATGAGGATATAACAAAATTGACTAGTTACAATTATAGATGATGGAAAGATTAAAAGTAATGAAGCGTTGGGATATATTATTTTTTAATTTTACATTTCATTAATATTAAAGAAAGGAAGCAACTTCAAATTAGCTCTCCATTCTTGCAATTGGTGCAATTTTTATTTTCTACAAAAATCCGCCGTGTGTTTGTGACAAAAATCGGTACTGAGAAATTGTAAATTCTTATTTTGCAGAAAGGTCCACAATCTAGTAATGTTTTCACATCATTTTCGAAACCTGATTCTTTCAAAATCTCTTTTAACTAGGCCATTTTAGAGTGTACAAATTAAATCAAAAGTACCTAAAAATTATGATACTTTTCGTAAATTTATCACTTATAAGGAAATTCGATGTTAATTAAATAGAGCATTTAGGAAGCGAATTGTTACTAAAACTTCCAGTCTGTGCTGGATATCTTTAATGATGCGTGTTGAAAATGGGGGGATTAAAAATTTGCAGGAAAGATGGCAAATTGTCCTTGACAATGATGGAGATTATATAATAAATTGAGAAATAAAAACTTGAATGTACTTCAAAGTTTGTTTTAGATTTCAAAACAATTAATTACTTACGGGCCCCCCTAATAGAAGGGAAATATTCTAGTTTCGTTTTGGAGTTAAAATAGCTTCGAGTGTAAAGGATTAATAATTGTATAAATATCGAAGTGATCCTTTCTTAAACCAAAAAGAAATTGAAATACTGATTCGGAAAAATCGATTCAGAGATCAGTGATTAAAAGTAGCCATTATATTCTCTCAGAGTAATATCATGCAGTAACTGTAACAGTTTACAAAAATTGAGATTCCGAATAAAAATTGAGATTCCCAATAAAAATCGAGGTTTTGAATAAAAATTGAGGGTTCGAGCAAAAATTGAGGTATACTTTCGAATTTTTTGAGCCAGCCAAAAGCGAAACCGGGTAGCAAAGCTCCTTTTCGCTAGCAGTTTCTCGGCAGCGAACGCGTTTCTGTAAACATTTCTATAAAACGGCTAACGTCAGTGGCCCAGATGAAACGCGATCGGCCAAACATTCGGCCGGCCAGTTTCGTTGCACATGTTTTCGCGAGAAATGCATAGTACGTACGGCGGGACCACTTTGCGGAGGATCGAACGCTGTGAATCCGCGCGGTCGTCCCGAGATCCAATCAGAACGAATTATAAATGCGCCGCTTTTAGAACCCGCGGATGAGATACACCTTTAATAATAGACCCGATGATTAACTAGCCTCTTAATACGACCGCCTGGTACTACCGTTTATCATCTAATCCATCATTAGTCACGCCTGATTTACAACGAAAGGAAAGACACCGTGATAAATCCGTCGCGCGACGATAAAGAGCAAACGAGTCCACCATGAGAATCGATTCGTCACAATCAGCCAAAGCATGCGATCCATCGGTCAATTAGCAGACAAAATATTATTTCACTAATCTCGAACGTAACTCCGCACCGACGATAATAAAACACCTAATCATTCGCCTAACTGCGAGCTTCATTCCAACGTCGAACAACTGTTCCGCCTTCTTTCCCCGATCTTCAAGAATTCGAACAATCTCTGAACTCTGAATCTCTTTTTACAAAAATTAGAAAAGAAAATGGATGAGAGGATTTCGCCGGTCACGAAAATCTAATGGGACCAAAATAGAAATAATTTATGTTTTCATTGACTTCACGTGCTCCAATATATCGTGATCAAACAGTCATAGACCACAGAATTTTGCCTGAGAAAACATATCAATTCTTCAAGCTGCAATAAAGCCTGTAGCAAAGTAAATTAGAAATAATTCGTACTCATTGATTCTACATGTCACAGTGTATCGTGGTAAAAAGGTATTATGGACTCTAAAAGCTTCTCTCAACAAATGTACTACTTTTTACAGCTTCAATAAACGTCGTAGCAAAATAAATTAAAATCCAACCGCTGCAATAAAAATCCGCCGAAATAGAATAAAGAACGAAACGGCTCTCGTGGCTATCGAATCCGCAAGTTTGATCGGTTCGGTAATCGAATAATAATATTTTCATTCACCGATCATGAACTCTGGACCCGCGTTCGGCCGGCAATGACGCAAAGAGGCCAGAAAGAAAAGTGGAAAAACATTCGATCGCCGCGTCCTTCCCGAAATACAACGAAAGACAAAGACCGAGAATATTCGCAGAATTTTGTTGAAAACGTACCAGGAGGCTAGTCGAGGGAGGTTGAACGTTTTCTGGAGGATTTTCTATTCGCGGTATCGCTAACGATTTACGAGTAGGCCGGGGTCGCATAGTCGACGGCGCATAGTGGTCTAAAACGCGAAATTTAGTGACATTTTGCCAAAAAATCAACTGTCTCGTATTGACTTATCTACAAAGCTTATTGCTTTCTAAATATCCATCAACCTTGAAAATGAAAAAATTAATAAAATTTAATGAATACCATTACTGTAATAAAAGGTCTTTGGAAGTTTTGAAGACAGCCTTTCTCAAGGAAAAAATTACTTTTCTTCTTTGAGATGCCCTGACGATCCTTTTTAATATTTTCCTTCCAATTTTCTTTTAACCCTTTGCACTCGAGTGGTGACTCTGGAGCACCACTAGAAATTATTGTGGCATTATTTCAAAGAAATTACGAGAAATTTTACAAAATATTTGTTACATTACAAAATTTGTATTTAACAGATTACTAAACATTTAAACATTATATGTGCAAATCGGATCAGTTTCGTATGAATAAAATGAAAATATTCTAAGACGGAAGAAAAATTTAGTTTTAGAATGAATATAGCGCCGAGTGCAAAGGGTTAAATGAAAGGTTCATCTTTAAGGTACAAATTACCATTGTCGATTAAAAATTACTATTCATAATGTATTAAACATGTTACGCCAAATGCAATGTAGAAAATTTTCAAAATTCTTAAAACTTCTCAACGAATATCTTCTCTATCATACGAGATCATAGAATTTTACAAAATGGAGTATTTTCAGCATACTTTCTTCTACAAAATCATGTAAGAATTATTTCCAATTTCGTCCCATATCACAAATTATTATTGTTTAAAGTCGCCCGCGTCTGTGCGGCCATGTGCATAGGTCTTCGGACACCTGAGTATACTTTGTCCATTAGTTTCGTATATCTTCTGAGACAGAAGAGATAATGGAATTTTACAAAATGGAGTATGTTCGGCACACTTTCTTCTATATAATCGTGCAAAAATTATTTCCAATCTCGTCCAATATCACGCGTTATTATTGTTTAAAGTCGTCCGCGTCCGTGCGGCCATGTGCATAGGTCCTCGGACACCTGAGTATACCTTGTCCATTAGTTCAGTATATCTTCTGAGACAGAAGAGATAATGGAATTTTACAAAATGGAGTATGTTCAGCACACTTTCTTCTATATAATCGTGCAAGAATTATTTCCAATTTCGTCCAATATCACGCGTTATTATTGTTTAAAGTCGCCCGCGTCCGTGCGGCCATGTGCATAGGTCTTCGGACACCTGAGTATACTTTGTCCATTAGTTCAGTATATCTTCTGAGACAGAAGAGATAATGGAATTTTACAAAATGGAGTATGTTCAGCACACTTTCTTCTATATAATCGTGCAAGAATTATTTCCAATTTCGTCCAATATCACGCGTTATTATTGTTTAAAGTCGCCCGCGTCCGTGCGGCCATGTGCATAGGTCTTCGGACACCTGAGTATACTTTGTCCATTAGTTCAGTATATCTTCTGAGACAGAAGAGATAATGGAATTTTACAAAATGGAGTATGTTCAGCACACTTTCTTCTATATAATCGTGCAAGAATTATTTCCAATTTCGTCCAATATCACGCGTTATTATTGTTTAATAGGTTCTCGGGTTCTTCGTCGGGACTCTTTGACGACTAAAAAACACTTTAGGCCCTAAACCAAATTTTATTTAGAGAGCGATTGTTCAAAAACTTGTAGGAATAATATATTTACTAAGCTGAATGTGTTTTAAAAAGTTGTGAAATTTGTAAATATACTTAAAAAATAGTAAAAGAAGTTTTTAAATAAACCTCTACACCCCAAATATCACTTCGATATCGTGAATAGTTTAGAAGTTATACCAAAATGTCAGTGAATTTCGCGTTCTAGACCAGTGTGCGTCGACGTGAATCACGTAGACGCGGGAGATCATCGATGGCAGAGGTTCGTCTGTCGATTTCCTGGCAGATTGCCACCGATCGGTCCATCCTGGCTCGAACGAAAGCCGCTCGACCGTAAATTATGTCCTCTGGCATTAAGCTCCGTATATTTCCGAGCAGACGATATTACCGTTTTAAACGGCCTTTAGAGAACCCGTGGGAGAGGCAGGCGCGAGCGGCTCGTTTTTCGTCGAAACGCAACACCCTGAATCGGTTTTCCTTTTCGCACCGAGAAAAACCGCTGTCCGCTCGTGCAACCTGGGAATACAATTTGGCAATACGATTCTGAGCCTCCTTTTTCTGATTTATCGAAGGGTTAGGCTATTTTTGCGAGCACGCTGAGGTCGCGATCTATGAGAGAAACATTTTTTCCTAGGAGGGAAATACTTCTCCTTTTTAGACCTGCCGATAGATGGTCCAATATTTATTTTAATGCTCCTTAATGTCGTGTCAGACTACTCGTGCTCATTGTCATTTATTTAACAATTGCAAAGTCAACAGTCTTGAAGCTCTCATAAAATCGGAGTAATTTATTTAATGAAGCAGCAGTTCGATTTTCTAACATTTTACTGATGCTGAATGAATTTGTTGTACTGAATATATTAGCGCAAACATTAATTTTTAGTGGCGTGTAACTTGGGTAACACCGTTAATTACTAGACTGTAGATTTCTGACTTGGAGTTCTTTTAATAGCGGACAACTTTGAAGAATGGAAATTCAGGGAGATTTTGTTCGCTGTTTATTTTTTAAAATGAAGTTAGTCTACATTCGTTTAAAATTTGACGTATCTGTTAGAAAGAATTGTTTTTTTAGCGGGTCTATTTGCCAGGGTTCCTTGTAGATACTTTTAGCAACCGATACGATCTTGATCCTCTAAACATAATATTTTTCTTTTCATTAAGAGAAGCGCACGAATTTTGAAGTATTCTTGAGATGTCACACTCGGGTCAGTCTTTTATTTCGAGTTAAGAGAACAAGTTGAAAAAAAAATCTTGAATAGAATTCACTAAAGTGACTGACCTGGACTGACCTTTTCTTTCATATCTTGATCATTTGCGTCCGAATCTTGGAATATTTCTGAAAATATCACAGGAAAAATGTTTGTCTAATTTCGCTTAAAAAATATATTAAAAGGGGAAGATGACTGTGGATAAAACATCCTCATTTATGATTCCACTGCGGACTTGATGCGTTTATGACAAGAACGAATCGATCAAATGTAGAGCAGTATTTAAATAATTTATAAACACTGCTTTATTGTCTTCAACTCTTTTTACGCGAAATAAAAATTTTGCATCTCAATTGCAATAAACAGGTTCGAAATAAAAATCCCTTCGATAACAATTACAAAAAACTGAAATCAATGTACGTTTTAAGTTGTTCTAATATTTTTACTATCTTGTATTTCGCCTATTCATTATTTCCATAAACGCATACAGTCCACAGTTGAATAATGATCCTACGCTATATTTCCTCCCGAGTTCTAAACCGATATGCCGAGAGGCGCCATTAACATTAGATTGAGAGGAGAGGTAGAGAGCATTGCCGAGTAGCATGATAACTATCCGTTTGTATTTTCATAAAATCCTGTCCACCTCTCGCTAGACGTAATAACGCGTCGCCGTCGCTGAGCAGCAGGAAACGGGACGACTCGATCCTTGTTAATAAATCATCCCCTCGAACCGAGCGTGCAGAAACGAGGTTTTTATTGCTTCGAATAATGTTTATAGCCACTAGACTAGCAGCGGTCTAGTGTCTTGCGGCGTCGTGTTTTCCACGGTGTTAATGGCCCCCGGTGGTTTGCTTCCAGATACCGGCAGACCAGGTTCAGCTCGAGGCGGATCCGCAAGAGGGTGGTTTTCAAGCACGGCGATTGCAATGTCGTACAAGGAAATGTCGCCAAGCGTCGGCGTCGTTACCTTCAGGTAATTTTAAAGTATTTCTAAAAGCGTACGGCCGTGCTAGGCACCAGAACGATCGGAACAGCGGCTTCAAGGCGATTCCGAAGGCAACCACGGTCGACGACTACCACGCGTGACAAAATCGAGGTTTCAGATTTTCCAACGATCCCCTCGCCGACCAGCAAACCGACTCTGAATAATATCATCTATTCTGTCCGATAGCCGGACCAGACACTGTTGAACCCTCTCTCTCCCTCCCCCTCCTTCTCCCTCTCCCTCTCTCTCTCTCTCTCTCTCTCTCTCCCTTTCTGGCTGTATAACCCTCCCTCTTTATAATTGCAACCACTTGCCAAATTGCTCGGTACTATAACTACACGGGGCTCTCCGCGCGAACAGCTGACTCCGCGATCCTCTAAAAACGTTTACTCCGCGGGACCACGAAGCTCCAAGGAACTAAAATTACCTTTCTCTTATGTAAAATCGAACCGCTACACGCTTGGCTATTTCTGGGCCCCCATCTCTGCCCCCAGCGCCTCACCGGGGCGCCAGGAGCCAGACTTTTCACATTTTTACCATTTTGCCATTTTTGCCACGAAGTGCTTAGGAACTAAAGTTACCTTTCTTTATGTAAAATCGAACCACTTCAAACTTATCTATTTGTGGGCCCCGATTTCTGCCCCCGTCAACTAGCCTGGACGCTAGAAACGAGACTTTTCACATTTTTGCCATTTTTGCCATTTTACCATTTTGTCATTTTTGTCACGAAGCACCTGGGAACGCCTAACCTGGACGCTAGAAACGACGCTTTTCACATTTTTGCAATTTTGGTATTTGTGCCATTTTACCATTTTGTCATTTTTGTCACGAAGCACCTGGGAACGCCTAACCTGGAGGCTAGAAACGAGACTTTTCACATTTTTGCCATTTTTGCCATTTTTACCATTTTACCATTTTTGCCGCGACACACCTGGGAACGCCTAACCTGGACGCTAGGAACGAGGCTTTTCACATTTTTGCAATTTTTCCATTTGTGCCATTTTACCATTTTTGCCATTTCGTCATTTTTGTCACGAAGCACCTGGGAACGCCTAACCTGGAGGCTAGAAACGAGACTTTTCACATTTTTGCCATTTTTACCATTTTTACCAGTTTGCCACTTTTGCCACGAAGCACCTGGGAATGCCTAACCTGGTTGCTAGAAACGAGACTTTTCACATTTTTGCCATTACGTCATTTTTGCCACGAAATACCTAGGAAGTAAAATTACCTTTTTTTTTATGTAAAATCGAATCACTTCAAACTTATCTATTTGTGGGCCCCGATTTCTGCCCCCGTCAACTAGCCTGGACGCTAGAAACGAGACTTTTCACATTTTTGCCATTTTTGCCATTTTTACCATTTTACCATTTTTGCCGCGACACACCTGGGAACGCCTAACCTGGACGCTAGGAACGAGGCTTTTCACATTTTTGCAATTTTTCCATTTGTGCCATTTTACCATTTTTGCCATTTTGCCACTTTTGCCACGAAGCACCTGGGAATGCCTAACCTGGTCGCTAGAAACGAGACTTTTCACATTTTTGCCATTTCGTCATTTTTGCCACGAAATACCTAGGAAGTAAAATTCTCTTTTTTTATGTAAAATCGAACCTCTTCAAGCTTAGCTATTTCTGGGCCCCGATTTCTGCCCCCGTCGACTAACCTGGACTACAGAAACGAGACTTTTCACAGTTTTGCCATTTTTGCCATTTTTGCCACGAAGAATCTGGGAAATCCTAATCTGGACGCTAGAAACGAGGCTTTTCACATTTTTGCCATTTTGCCATTTGTGCCATTTTACCATTTTTGCCATTTTCCCATTTTGTTTTCCATAAAGAACCGCAGTCTATTTACAAGATCCTAAAACGTGGTTCTGACCGTCATCTGCCAAGCTAAATAAACTTATAAGAAATCATAAGCCACAAAAATGAACTATTCCAAATTCTGTACCTGTTAAAAATGGACCTTCTGTACTGGTCGTACCATCTCACCAAAAATTCTGTTGCAGGACATCTTCACGACTCTGGTGGACGCGCAATGGCGATGGACCCTGCTAGTATTTTCCATGAACTTCCTCCTCTCCTGGCTCGGTTTCGCTCTGATATGGTGGTTGATAGCGTACAGCCATGGGGACCTGGACCCGAAGAACTACTCGAACCGGACGTTTACCCCGTGCATCGTAGACATCAACGGATTCACCAGCTCGTTCCTCTTCTCGATCGAGACGCAGCACACTATCGGGTGACTAGATACATTATTAGAATCTCGCAGGATTTTCCTTGGATCAGTGATTCGAACGAATTTCAGAAGCTATCGAATCACTTTTGGGAGAAGTTTCGCCTCCGAATTTGTTTGTTGAATGCTTAACCCCGTAAATAAGGATCCGATGCTGTTGTTGGTCGTTTCTTTAGGACGATAGCGAGCCGTAGAAGTAAGAATATCAGACCTGAGTAACGATACACATGTACACGATGATCGAAAACGAGATTGTAAAGATATTGAACACATTTGCAGAAGTATCGAGTGTACAAGTTACACTATCGCTATTTTATCCCCGTAATAGTTATCGAATATTCGAATCGTCGACTAATACTTGTCGAGAGAAGAGTCTGACTAATCGAAATAACGAGAGAGGTATGTTAGCATCGTCCAATTTCTACTCACACTACCGGCCAGAGTAAGAGAACAGTAGACGTTCATTTAGCAATTTCGAGTTCGTTCATTTAATTATTGCATTCCCATCCGTTCTACCCTTTGCACTCGACTAAAACAAATTATCCCTTTCTGAGGGAACATATAAAAATTAATGTCAATTATGGTACTCACAAGATCTAAATTCGAAGCAAGCAGACGGAGAATTTAACGATACAGTGAATTCCCGATATAAGTCCCTTGCGCGGTTCTACCAAGGGACATTTAGACGAAATGGCGGCGGCTCTCGAGCTTGGCCCCGCGGTGGTGTGGGTAGTTCCAGGGACCTTTAAACGCGAGGCTTCTAGGGACTTATATCGGGAATTCACTGTACTCTTCAAAATTCGTTAGACACTGAACTCCGCAATGAAACAGCCTTATCAAAAGATCATAGACATATTAAAAGATGGAAAGATTAAAAGATTGAAGGATTAAATCCCGTTGATAGTCAATAAATAAATGCGTTCGAGTGCAAAGAGTTAGCGGAGCGGTTCGAATCGATGGAACTCGAAACGATAGTGAATAGGGTGCGATTAAGCGAACGTGTTTTTAATGGGAACGAACCGTTTTAGGTACGGCTCGAAACACCCGACGGACGAGTGTCCGGAGGCGGTGTTCGTGATATGCATCCAATCGATGACCGGCGTGATTCTGCAAGCGTTCATGGTCGGTATAGTGTTCGCGAAGCTGTCTCGGCCGAAGAAGAGGACGCAGACGTTGCTGTTCTCGAGGAACGCGGTGATCTGCCAGAGGGACGGCCAGCCTTGTCTGATGTTCCGTGTCGGTGACATGAGGAAGAGCCACATCATCGAGGCCCACGTCAGGGCTCAGATGATCAAAAGGAAGGTGAGTGCGAACCTTGAACAGTCCGCAAAAGAAAACACATTTCGCGCTCTTCGCTTTCCACCGAACACACTACTCCATCTCGTTCGTCGCTCGTCCTTTTCTATTTCTATTTTCATCGAGTCGCATTTACTCCGCAATAACTCAATATATTTATACAATAATCGGCGGAGCCAGAAGCTGATTTTAAACGTGAGTCGAGAAAGTGAGAGCGTACGTCATTACGTTCGAAAGTTTGCAATCATCTTTACGCAAAATCGACATTCTGTGCGTCAATTTTAAGAAACAGCAGCCGAACGAAATGTGAATTTTTCTTGTTTTCTTACATACTTCACTAGTTTTAAACGTGATAATACAACCTATTTTTCAATTGAATGATAAAGATTAGGTACTAGTAATTACAAAGTGAATAGGATAAACGAGACACAACATTTTCGTTAATATTAACAATGTACGGAATATTTATCGAGAATAGGGATTGAAGACAATGTTTACAGTTTTGCACTTTAATTGTGCGAAATAAAACTTTAAATTAATATTTTGTCCATTTTACTTTTTTGCACTGCTTCTAGCCAGCGAGGCACACTATCTATTAAATTTTTAATCATTTCCGGCTGAATGTTGTACCATTCTTGTTCTGTCCTTTTCCACAATATATGAAGACCTAAAGGTGGATTGCCATATTTTGCTAGCCTTCTTTTCACAATTGACCACAAATTTTCGATTAGGTTCGTATCTGACCCTTATTTCAGGAAATAAAGTGAAATTACTCGTTAATTATTAGGTTTAGGGCTAATGAAGGTCAATACTTTTTTACTCAGAATTCGCCATTCTTCCATATTTTGGCGTAAAAAATATAGTATTTCATTTAAACAAACAAAGTCGACCTTCAAATCTCCGAAACACTTCCACCTGTAAAAAGACATAAACACACTAAATTGTGTACCCCTTCAGACCATGCAACTTCTGTCTACAAAACTTTTTCGTGCAACGCATGGAAGTTATATAGGTGTGCAAGTTGCGTGGACCACCCTGTATATACTGTTAATATTATCTAACATAAACTTTTGTTTATCACATTCACCATATAATTACTATTACCTAAGCTTTATCATTCAATTGAGAAATAGATTGTATCATCACGTTTCTGATCATCAAACGGTCATCAAATCACAATCACGATCATCAAAAACTTTCTTAATCAATTGCTAGCGATAGAATTTTTTAAATAATTTTAATAACTTGACGGTAATGTATTCATATTCTTCAATTCTTTCAATCTTTCTACTGTTACAAATAGCACCTACCCAATTTTTAAAATTAACGCATTCGCAAAAGGAATGCTATTCCCACAGAAAAACAGAAGCCCTAGAAAGACTGTTTGCTAACTCTGGCGTATTTAAAAAATGGAGTACGAGTCAAGATAAAAACAATCTATAATTATTCACTCGACCAAGGGCACTAAAATTATAATCCTTCGGCCAGCGCGATTGAATAGAAGAAAATGAAAGTCTCTCTGCTATATTCACAGCATTTCCCGCCTAATTTCAGGTGACAAGGGAGGGGGAGCTGCTGCCATTTTTCCAGACGGAATTGAAGGTGGGCGGGGACGGTGAAGAGGATAAGATATTCTTCATCTGGCCGACGACGATCGTGCACAAGATCGACGAGCAGTCGCCACTTTATCACATATCTGCCAGCGATATGCTGAGGGAACGTTTCGAGATCGTAGTGATACTAGAGGGTGAGCAACCCAGACGATGATTCAAAAAATAAACTCGAGAGAGAAAAAAAAAATAAGGTAAAGATTGCATTGAGATCATCAATTTCAGGCGTGATCGAATCGACCGGCATGACGACGCAGGCGAGAAGCTCCTATCTGCCTTCGGAGATATTATGGGGACACCGATTCGAGCACATAATCACGTTCAAGAAGGAAACGGGGGAATACGAAGTGAACTATACTCTGTTCAACAACACCTACGAGGTGGACACGCCTCTCTGTTCCGCAGCCGATCTCGATAAAATCAGAGCAATGCAACGCGCGAAGGGAGGTACGGAAACGATTCTGTTAACGATCTATATTCGATCGTAAAAAGTGAACTCTGGATCGTTAACGGCCGGCCACGAAATGTAATCGACCCCGATTAACATGAATCAAGTTCACCGAATCTGCAACGATACCAATCGCCAAGCGTGAACTCCAAGGGTCAATTAAAGCGCTTTTGATGAGCTTCGAGTGACAGTGTCTGGAAAATTTTCTGTCGAAAGTCTTCAAAAAGATAGAAAAAGAATTAAGAAATAAGTTCTTCGCAGAACGATTTAATAAATCGATTCTTGACAAAAAGAATTAATTTAATAGGCTCTTTGCAAAAGGGATTGATAAATCGAATGATTTCTAAGTGCGATATTATTCAGAGTTTTAAGGACACTTTCTTCTGTGTTTTGTAAAAATTTTTTTCGAATTTTCCTGCTTGTTTAAGGAGTACCGAAACATTTATACGTGAACTGCAGATCTTTGTGAACGACACTTGTCGAATCTGAAAAATTAAAAAAGCACTAAAGAGTTTGTATATTTTGTGGACGTTGGCGAGCAACTTGCTAGTTGCAGTTAGACACATTTTCAAGAAATAATGGTGGCAAACGTATTTGTTTATCTAACATGCAAATTCCATGTGCAGAATTTTGATTCATAAAAGTTGTTATTCTTTTAATATATCTATTGCGCTCCTGTCATCTGTTCAATCATTTTTCTTCATGAAAGAGTACAGAGGCGTTATGGTAAATAGTTGTACTCAGTAGAAAATAATATAAAGAACGGAACGAACATGGTAGCGTATTTTGTTACAAAAGCAACCAAACAATAATGTCTAATACAGTACTCTCTCTCAATAGTTCGCCACGCGGGGCTGTAGGGAAATATTTTTCCAAGAAACGAAGTACCCCTACCAATTGCTCTCGATAAGTGGACCTATGTGTTTGCATTGTACCTCTCTCAATAATTAACAACGCAGTTACCTCGTGTATAGACGTAGGGGAGATCGGGGTAACACGACCATATTAAGCAAAGATAGGTATAAGTAATTATTGCGTAAGAAGAATGAAATTCCATAGTTGCAACTTTCCACGTATTTAATTATTAATAAAAGTGTTATTATTTTTAGTATCTCGGGAAGAATATTCGTATAACCGAAAATGATGATAAAGTAGATAAAGATCAGCCAATACATTACATAAAATAATGAACCAGATAATGATATAAATTACATGTCTCCCAACATTTCAAACATGTAATTAATTAACGACTTGAATAAAACATGTATTGCATACCATAGGAAATACATGTATCACGTTTTATACGTCTCGAAGGTACTATTAAGGGAGAGAACTATTTGAAATACAAATGCGAACATGGTCGCTCAGTAATGGGGGAAGGCGAACTATTAAGAGGGGATACTTACTCCTGCTTCTCTCTAAAAAATACAAGAACATCATCAACGTCCATAAACGTCCACGGACATCGCCTCTCCGGCTCGAACGCTAGAAACTCTGAATAATATACGGACTCTGTAGCGGCGAGTAAAAATCGAATGCGCAGAAAGTCGCGCGGACTCGCTCGAAAAAGTGTGCGGTTCGCGAGAGATAAGCAAACGGGACGGTTAATGTCCCGGACAGGTTCTTAAAACGGTCGGGAACGGTTAACGATTCCACGGTGGCACGTCGCGACTCGCAAACGAGATTCCCGGATACGATTGGCCGGCAGTTTTCGTTTCTCGCGAGGGCGACAGAGAGCCAATATTTCCGAGCGATCGGCAGATTTAGATTCCACGTATGTACGATGATTTCAGAGCGCATGAGCAGCAGCGGGTTCCCTCATTACCGGGACGCGTCCAGCAGCTCGTTGACCACCGGATCCGGTTCGAGCCTGGCATCATCGACCGGCGGATTGCACATGAACGTAGTACCGATGACTCCGCTGACGCCGATCCCGGTTATGATCACCAGCCCGGACGGCTCCTTGAGGCGCGAGAGCATGCAGAGCGTGCAGACCGACAGCAAACAGCCCGTCTTTTACACTCAGAACGAGGTACGGGCTCGCCAACATTTTATTTATAGCAGTGATAATAATCGTTTCGCTCGATGGTGCCTCCCCAAGGAAAATAATCCGCCGAAAGACGAATGATCGCCGTGGACAAGAAGAATCGGTCGGACATTGCGAATTCGGTAAGAGACGATTTAAAAAAGGGAAGAAGGAATCGAATTTTTGCGATGTTGATACACAAGGGACGTGGTAATTTGTTCAAGTTAACATTAACACTAGGTTTACGGAGCACTAAAAATGACTATTTTACATTTCCTTATAAAAATAACGTCCTTATAAAAATATCTATCAAAATCTGTAGCCATTTTTTAAATAATATATACGCAGAGAAATGAATTCGTTAAATAATTTCCCATGGATCCATGTTTGCAATCTCAATATTCGTGAATTAAAAATATTAGAATCCGTCATTTTGACGGGTCCCGTAAATCTAGTGTTAAGGGTACCCATAAGTAATCAATTATTCGCAAAGAATTTGTTATCCCTTTAGCTCCGTTCTGTTGAAGAGGAAACAAGTATTCTTTTACAGTTTTCGGTAAAGCAGCCTGTATTCAAAATATTCGAATAATCTTTTTTACAACCCTGTAATAAAATGGCGGCGTCCGTACCTTCCGATGATCATATTGCATACTTTTTCATTTTCATGCGGGATTTAATGCAACGGCGACAACAAAGAAAATTTGCGATGTTTATGGAGCTGTATTGAAGGTCAACAAGTGTCAACGTTGGTTCAGAAGGTTTGCTGCTGGTGATTATGATCTCTCTGACAGGCCTCGGACGATCAGTTGAATTTGATGATGACACCCTAAAATCTCTAGTGGAAGCTGATCCAAAATTAAGTATACAAGAATTATCGAGAAGCCTTGGGTCCACATGGTCAACTATGCAAAGGCACCTACACGAAATGGGAAAGGCATATAGGCAAGGAATATGGGCACCGCATCAATTATCTGAGACCAACAAGAATATTCGTCGATCAATTTGTGCTTCATTGCTATCCAGATTTCGTGGAGATCCATTTCTTTGCGGAATCGTTACCGGAGATGAAAAATGGATTCTTTGTGATAACATAAAGCGTTCCAAGCAATGGCTTTCTGCAAATCGAACCGCAATATCAACCCCTGAACCTAGCTTATCACTTGGAAAGGTGTTACTGTGCATTTGGTGGGACTGTCGTGGCATGATTCACTTTGAGTTGTTGAAACCTGGAGAAACAGTTACTGCTCAGTTGTATTGTCAGCAATTACAACGGCTGTATTCGGAACTATTGAAAAAGAGGGCATCTTTAGTCCACGGAAAAGGTGTATTACTGCAAATTGACTATGCCCGGCCCCATACAGCGAAACTTGCCCAGGAAAAAATCAAAGAATTGCAATGGGAAGTTTGACCGCACCCCCGTACTCACCGGATATTGCTCCCTCTGATCTTTTCAGATCTCTGGAGCATTATTTAAGAAATAAAACATTCTGTAGAAGATGCAAGGAGGCACCTTGAGTCATATTTTGCTTGACGAACCCTGGATTTCTATGGGGGATTGAAAATTTGCAGGAAAGATGGCAAACTGTCCTTGATAATGTTGGAGATTATATAATAAATTAAGAAATGAAAACTTGAATTTACTACAAAGTTTGTTTTAGATTTCAAAATAATTGATTACTTATGGGTCCCCCTAATATAAATTTTCTCTTAAGAAATCGATGAGGACCCTGGATTTCTATAAGAGGGGGATTGAAAATTTGCAGGAAAGATGGCAAACTGTCCTTGATAATGATGGCGATTATAAATTAAGAAATAAAAACTTGAATTTACTACAAAGTTTGTTTTAGATTTCAAAATAATTGATTACTTATGGGTCCCCCTAATATAAATTTTCTCTTAAGAAATCGATGAGGACCCTGGATTTCTATAAGAGGGGGATTGAAAATTTGCAGGAAAGATGGCAAACTGCCCTTGATAATGATGGCGATTATAAATTAAGAAATAAAAATTTTAATTTACTACAAAGTTTGTTTTAGATCTCAAAATAATTGATTACTTATCGGTCCACCTAATAGAAGGGAAATATTCTAGGTCGGAAGAAATGTTTCGTTTTGGAGTTAAAATAGCTTCGAGTGCAAAGGGTTTAATAATTCTATAAATATTGAAGTGATCCTTTCTTGAACCAAAAAGAAATTGAAGTGTGAACACTGATTCGGAAAAAACGATTCACAGTTCAGTGATTAAAAGTACCTATTATATTCCCTGAGATTAATACCATGCAGTAACTGTAGCAATTTACAAAAATTGAGATTCCGAGTACAAATAATTTCAAATGATTTCAAAATAATTGATTACTTACGAGTCCCCCTAATAATACAGTCATTTTCCAGTTAGAATTATTAATGGCTTATGAGTGTGAGGTCTATAGAATTTTCCTTGCCTTCGACTAGCCTGGATTTCTAGAAGAAGATAAGGTACGTAAAGAAATTCTTATTGCACCGGGGACAGCGTGGAGCTTTGAGAATTATGCACAATAGTCGTCTCCTACGTTGCTGAAGCAATTTGGATGCAAAGAGATTTGGAGAGGCCCGAGGAGACGCTCCATTTCACGAACGAGGTCGAACTTAGCCTGGTATCTTTTCAAGGTCCGCTGCAAGCACATATAACGCTGAATCCTGGTACAGGAATTCTGATGAACTTGACGATACTCTTGTCTTTTTACTGTAAATTGTGTCTTTCACGTTGGAGTTGGCAAAAATTGAACTTTTATCCAGCTCGAAACTGTATTCGAAAAGAATACACTAACTTGTGCTATCTGTGACTTTTATCGAGCTGGAGAATGTATTGGAAAAGATTGTTGCTTAGATTAACACGTGCTATCTGATCTTGTAGTTGCTGGACAGCGAGCCGCATCCTGTTGGACTCGTACCAGAGGACGCGAGGCATCAGGAGGATTATAATCGTGTGCTGGAGGACATCAACGCGACGTTCAGGAAGAATCGAGTGCACGGCAAGGAGGAGAAGAGGATGCACAAAGACGCGTCGAGGTGCACCTTGGACTCGAAGAAGAGCGACAGCAGGACTAACGCGGACGTGCTGAGGAGATCCACCTCGAGAACCACCATCGATCAGGTTCCAGTCCCTATCAACCCCCCGCCGAAGACACCGTCCCGACTGCATTTAGAAGCTAGGTGAACAAACTTTCGATGTGTCCGGTCCTGGCACACCGTTTCTACTTGTCCAATTTTAACACCGTAAAAATTTCGTTCGGGGAAATTAGTAAATGCGTGTAAAGATTCGTTTTTGCACTTCCCTGTAGAGCGATCTGAAACAACAAAAAATACATTAAAATCGTTAGCAAAATTATATTGAGTACCTGTAGATGTATTAAGTACAATTTTACTTTGTCCGACCATGGCACACCGTTTTTACTTACTCGTACAGCGACCTAGCTCGAGGAAGTACATAAAAATTATATTTAAAGTTCCCACTGAGCACCTGTGGGATTTCCAAGTAGAATTGTATAGTATTTGATTCTGACATACAATTTTTAATAGGCCATTTTATACTAGACAGTAAGTGAAAATTGTACTTAAAATTCTATTGGACAGCTGTAGGACTTTTGATCAGGAAATTACTGTGTCTGACCGTGACATACCATTTCTACTTTCCCATGGTTTGACACCAAGTGAAAACGGTACCTAAAGTATTATTGGAGCCCTATAGGACACGTAAGGAAAACTCTACAGTGTCTGGTCATGGCATTCCGTTTCTACTTGCACATAAATCAATTTTATAAGAGACCATAAACAAAAATTGTGTCTGAATTTTCACTGAGCAAGACTTCTTCGTGTCTTGTCACGGCGAACCATTTCCCCTGATTCAAGCTTCCAAGCTCAATTTTCTCAAAAAGCTAATTATCGTACCAACCTAATCATTTGAAGCAAAATACAGTGAATTCTCGATATATGTCAGCAACACGTGTCTTGCCATCGTCTTGTATCGCGCAGGAGACATACCCGACCCGTGTTATGTTAGCGAGGATAATCCGGTAGTGGGGATAACTCCGCGACGTTTATCATCGAGGCCCCGGCGACATATACAGAGGAATCGCTGTAGTCAGTCGTCGACTTCCATTTCTAGGCATCGCGTAAAAATAGGATTTTGTTTTTTCACAGGCACCCGAAATTCGCGGAGCCTCTGGAGGGCTGCCGCGAGCCTGCCCCTCCCCACGTTTCCTTATCGAGAAGATCGAGCTTAGGCGACAACCATAAGCCCAGCAATTTGCCGGTGAAGAAGACCAGCTTCATCCTAGGCGACGACGACCACGTGATCACGATCTCCGAAGGTGTTCACCGGGATTCGGACCCGATGGACTCCGACTCGTCGAAGACGAATCATCATCCTCTGAGCAGAGGACCGCAGGAGCAGGTATAGGTGAGTGATCGACCCCGATTCTTTTCCTGCAATTAACGGATCGACCCCGGGACGGTCGTTCAACGATTCCGTGGACGTTCCCGAAAATCCCGACAGCTTGTTACCCGCGCGGTCGCTTCCGCTTCGGCATCGATGACCCGCTATCAAACGAGCGAAGGCACACACTCCTCGGGCAAATTGCCACAGCGAGGAGGATCAATTACTCCCCAGGCGATTCGCAACGATCGCCCTCTTAAAACAACTCGACTTCGCCGTACACCGGACTTCTAAATTGTTCTATCTGGAGCACAAAGACGTCATGCCGGGCTGCCTTCGCACTATACCGCCGCCGTGCGCTCCGGTTCCTTCAACTAGACCGCATCCGGTACGCGCTGGATCGTTTATGGCTCCTGTTTCTACGCTTTTCGCAGAAAAAGTGGTCTTGAGATTAGGAGAAAATTGATCTTTTAATGTTGAGGTCTTTGGCTTATAGATTGGCCCCTTTATAAAAATGAAGCAATATTAGAATAGGAGCCTTCATGCCCTGAAGACTTGCTCTTTTGGAAAACAAGGCCTTCCCTCATATGCTCCGAGTTTAATCACTGTGGTCTTGAGATTAAGAGAAAATTAATTTATTATTGTTGAGGTCTTTGGCTCCCGTTTCCAAACTTTTCGCAATTTTTCTAATTTTAAATCCTCCAACTCCCCGAATTTGTAGTCCATCAATTTCTTCAATTTTGAGGTTCCTGTCCCGAAGATTTGCTCTTTAGGAAAAGCAAGGCCTTCTCTCATATGCCCTAAGTCTAATCTTTGTGGTCTTGAGATTAAGAGAAAATTAATTTTTTATTATTGAAATCTTTGGCTTCCGTTTCCAAGCTTTTCGCAATTCTTCTATTTTAAATCCTCCAAATTTAGAGACCATCAATTTCTTCAATTTTGAGGTCCCTGTCCCGAAGATTTGCTCTTTTGGAAAAACAAAATTTTGTCTCATATGCCCCGAGTTTAATCATTGTGGTCTTGAGATTAAGAGAAAATTAATTTATTATTGTTGAGGTCTTTGGCTCCCGTTTCCAAACTTTTCGCAATTTTTCTAATTTTAAATCCTCCAACTCCCCGAATTTGTAGTCCATCAATTTCTTCAATTTTGAGGTTCCTGTCCCGAAGATTTGCTCTTTAGGAAAAGCAAGGCCTTCTCTCATATGCCCTAAGTCTAATCTTTGTGGTCTTGAGATTAAGAGAAAATTAATTTTTTATTATTGAAATCTTTGGCTTCCGTTTCCAAGCTTTTCGCAATTCTTCTATTTTAAATCCTCCAAATTTAGAGACCATCAATTTCTTCAATTTTGAGGTCCCTGTCCCGAAGATTTGCTCTTTTGGAAAAACAAAATTTTGTCTCATATGCCCCGAGTTTAATCATTGTGGTCTTGAGATTAAGAGAAAATTAATTTATTATTGTTGAGGTCTTTGGCTCCCGTTTCCAAACTTTTCGCAATTTTTCTAATTTTAAATCCTCCAACTCCCCGAATTTGTAGTCCATCAATTTCTTCAATTTTGAGGTTCCTGTCCCGAAGATTTGCTCTTTAGGAAAAGCAAGGCCTTCTCTCATATGCCCTAAGTCTAATCTTTGTGGTCTTGAGATTAAGAGAAAATTAATTTTTTATTATTGAAATCTTTGGCTTCCGTTTCCAAGCTTTTCGCAATTCTTCTATTTTAAATCCTCCAAATTTAGAGACCATCAATTTCTTCAATTTTGAGGTCCCTGCCCCGAAGATTTGCTCTTTTGGAAAAACAAAATTTTGTCTCATATGCCCCGAGTTTAATCATTGTGGTCTTGAGATTAAGAGAAAATTAATTTATTATTGTTGAGGTCTTTGGCTCCCGCTTCTACACGTTTCGCAATTTTTCTAATTTTAAATCCTCCAACTCCCCAAATTTATAGTTCATCAATTTCTTCAATTTTGAGGTTCCTGCCCCGAATATTTGCTCTTTAGGAAAAGCAAGGCCTTCTCTCATATGCCCTAAGTCTAATCTTTGTGGTCTTGAGATTAAGAGAAAATTAATTTTTTAATATTGAAATCTTTGGCTTCCGTTTCCAAGCTTTTCGCAATTCTTCTATTTTAAATCCTCCAAATTTAGAGACCATCAATTTCTTCAATTTTGAGGTCCCTGCCCCGAAGATTTGCTCTTTTGGAAAAACAAAATTTTCTCTCATATGCCCCGAGTTTAATCATTGTGGTCTTGAGATTAAGAGAAAATTAATTTATTATTGTTGAGGTCTTTGGCTCCCGCTTCTACACGTTTCGCAATTTTTCTAATTTTAAATCCTCCAACTCCCCAAATTTATAGTCCACCTATTTCTTCAATTTTGAAGTTCCTGCCCCGAAGATTTGCTCTTTTGGAAAAAACAAGGCCTTCTCTCATATACCCTAAGATTAATCACTGTGGTCTTGAGATTAAGAGAAAATTAATTTTTTAATATTGAGGTCTTTGGTTCGAAGACTGGTCCTTTTAGAAAAATTGAGCACTACTATAATAGGAATCTAGATGGTTTTGATAGGGGTTTAAATGATGTACTGATCTTCATTGTTTCTGAATGTAATCATTGTCCCTTTTAGACTACCGAAACTCATTAATCCAATATATCAGAAATTAGTGATGGTTCCTTGGGATGTAAACAAATTCTCAGTGGAAAGAAATAATTTTTGCAAAGCCTCGAATTTTACCGAGGAATGAGGATTTGAGTTTGCATTGCAATTTGTATAATTTTGTATAGGCGAACGTGTTGCCTGATATTTGTAGACTATTAGCATACTCGGGTAAAGATCCAGACTACCGAGAGGAATTCTGTTCGATCAGGATCGCGGTGAATCGAACGGAGCTACAGTTACTTGGAACTCTAATTAAAAGGAGCGCGATGACTGTGAGTCACACTGTCGTTCATAAGTGTTTCACAGTTCTTATGCATCGGTGGCTGCATTACACACCAGGTATAAATAGATCTGAACGCTTTAAGTTTAGAGCGAATCGGCAACCATAAATCCCGCTGGTGAACCGACCTTTCTTAGAACGTGACGTCGAATCAGGCGAACTTGAACTGAAATGGGGCTCGACACGAATCAAACCACAACAAATCATTCAATCTTCATTATTCCAGTTGAATTCTGCGACCTATCTCCTGCACCCTACCCTCTTCAATTAATTATAATGGAATTCCAACTTCTAACTCGTTCAGATCATTGACAACGATATGAACTATTTGCAGCAAGATTGATACTAGAAATTTAACCTCTAACTCAAAAGAAAAATCAAAAGCTTCAGCATTCTAGTTTGTCCAATTCTCGGACAAATTTTCCACTCTCTATTTTTTCAAAAATTATTTTCACAATACCAACTCTCGGCTCGCTCGAAGAATTAACAATCGTATAAATTGTATACTGCAAAATTGGTATCAGAAATTCAACTTTTAACTCATAGGAAAAATGAACTAACTCGTAAAATTCTGGGTAAAATTTTTCACTTTCCATTTATTCAAAAATTATTTTCACAATTCCAAATCTCGGCTCGCTGGAAGAATTAATAATCGTATAAATTGTATACTGCAAAATTGGTATCAGAAATTCAACTTTTAACTCATAGGAAAAATGAACTAACTCGTAAAATTCTGGGTAAAATTTTTCACTTTCCATTTATTCAAAAATTATTTTCACAATTCCAAATCTCGGCTCGCTGGAAGAATTAATAATCGTAGAAATTATATACTGCAAAATTCGTATTAGAAATTCAACTTTTAACTCATAGGAAAGATTAACTAACTTGTAAAATTCTGAGACAAATTTTTCACGTTCCATTTTTTCAAAAATTATTTTCACAATTCCAAAACTCGGCTCACTGGAAGAATAACAATCGTATAAATTATATACTGCAAAATTGGTATCAGAAATTCAACTTCTAACCCATAGGAAAAATGAATTACCTCGTAAAATTCTGGGACAAATTTTTCACTCTCCTTTTTCCAAAAATTATTTTCACAATTCGTATAAATTATTGCACTCCGAATTGATACTAGAAATTCAACTTCTAACTCGTAGGAAAGATGAACTAACTCGTAAAATTCTGGGACATACTTTACACTCTCTATTTTTTTCAAAAATTATTTTCACAATTCCAATTCTCCGCTCGCTCGAGGAATCAAAAATCGCCTAAATTATTTCACTCCGAGTTGATACCCGAAATTCACCTTTTAACTCGTAGCACAAACGAGCCGATTTATACTGTTTATCTTGGAGGCACGTCGATGCTCAACAGAAAAAATTTCAGTAGAAAATGCCGAACACTGTCTGACCTTTCCAAACGCATTCAGTAATCAATCAACAGATGGATTCCATCGTATTTTTTTTCTAAGAGGAACGATAGAAATGTACACGGAAAAATTATGTTCATTTTCCGCGCGCGTAAACGTATAATTTTGCAAGATCGCGAGGCAGCATCGTGGCACGCTTCGCAGATCTAAGCGTGCGCTTGTAGGCTGAGGCTAAACGAGCCCGGAAATCATCGGTTAAATGGCATGCCGTGATGATCTGGTCGGCGCTGAGCTAGAACAAATTATCTCCTTCATTCCACTCGACTCGTGTCGATATAGTAGTCGACTAATCCGCAGAATCTAGAAATTTAGAAAGCATAGCTGTGGCAACCCGACGATACAAAAATGAATACTCCACTGCCAATTAATAATTAAACCTGTGCATGGAATGCGATAATTGCTCTGCGAATTTTATAATACTATATCTTCAACTCCGATCCAAATCCAAAATACACAATTTACACTCTAGTCAAATTGTTAAGTCCTGAAATCAACATGTCAAAAATTCATTTACACTCTATAAAACGATTTAATCTCTTCCTGCTAGCATTCTAAAAAAATACACAATTTGCACTCTAGTAAAATTGTTAAGTCCTGAAACCAACATGTCAAAAATTCATTTACACTCTATAAGACAATTTAATCTCTTTCTGCTAGCATTCTAAAAAAATACACAATTTACACTCTAGTAAAATTGTTCACTCCTGCAACCAACATGTCAAAAATTCATTTACACTCTATAAAACAATTTAATCTCTTTCTGCTAGCATTCTAAAAAAATACGCAATTTACACTCTAGCAAAATCAGTCCTGAAATCAACATGTCAAAAATTCATTTACACTCTATAAGACAATTTAATCTCTTTCTGCTAGCATTCTAAAAAAGTACACAATTCACACTCTAGTAAAATTGTTCAGTCCTGAAACCAACATGTCAAAAATTCATTTACACTCTATAAAACAATTTAATCTCTTTCTGCTAGCATTCTAAAATTCGCTTTCCTACTACCCATAATTAACTCGGGAGGAATCCCCCGAGGATGTCAGTAGGTCAAGTTATAACACTTTATCAATCTCAAGTGCAAACCCAAGGGTAAACAATGATCGCCCTCTACAAACAATCGACAAAATTTCCCAAATATTTGCCCCTGGAAAATTCAGAATTACCAAGAAAACAATCCAGAGAAAGATCTGCAAAGACGTCCTCGGCTCCTGACCTCGATTATGAAATTAATTAAATGAAATGTCGGGTATAGATAACGAACGTGGTCGAGTGTCGTCTCACGGTATTCCGAGGAATGCTGGGAAACGGTTTGAATTCGTGCACGTACGTCTAGGTATTCGACGCCCGTGATGCAACACGCGGTGCGCGATGGCTGAAGGGCAGATGGATGAGCATAGGATTAAGTGGATCCAGAGAGCCGTAGGTTAGACGACACGACACGACACGACACGACACGACACGAAACGAAACGACAGGATGAGTTTAGTGGCGGGAAGTGCCCTCGTTATCACGCCAGTCAATTGTTTAATCTCGTCCCTCGGACGCGCCGCGCCGTGAGCCAGGTTTCCACGCGTGACGAGCTATGACACCACGCGAAACACGCTAAACACGCTAAACCGGCTATCATGTTCCTCGAGCGTGTAGATATCCGTGCAAATGCACGGCCCGCGTCCTTGTTCGAAGAGCGCAAGCTCTTCCACCGTGAAAACCAGAAACCATTCTCTCCCTTGTCTCTCTTGTCCGACGTCTGGCGACTGGTCGTCCTTTTCTACTTCCCCATTCTCCTCCGAATTCGCTGGTCCTCTTTTTACCGCCTCGAACCCGACCCAGTTTATAAACGATAAAAAGTGTTGTAACTCGAGACGTTATGCACACTAGGTCAGAATCGCAAAAAGCTGGACAAAATTCATGACTCGATTAATTATTCTTTATTAACGCTAGAACTACCGAGCCCTAAACGAGACTTAGACTTATCCCTTTATAATAACAGCAAGATTGAATTTGCTCGACTCGGTTACAGGGCGTGCATGTGTGTGGAAGGTGCGAGATATAGTGTAAGAATTTTTGCGTTTAATACAGAGAGATGTTGTATAAATAGGTAAATATTAGGTTACGTAGGATTTAGAGATTGAGCAGTTAGAGTGTGAACAAAGATTTCGAAACAAACAGTAAGTTAAGCGATTGGATTTGCTCAGGTTTCGTACGATTTTTATGGTAGCATGTACTCCAAAGAAGAGATATATTGAAAAATTTCTCGTGAAAGCGTTTTCATAGTTTCACTAATCGTGAAAGAAATAATCATCAGTCATTTTGACGGGTTCGGTAGTTCCAGTGTTAACCCTTTGAAATTTTTGTAGGAAACAAGACGCATCGAACAGAGTCGAAATAAATTCTGTGAAAATATCTAGATCCTTTAATATTGAATCTTGCAACAAATTCTGTTAATGATTCTGTGTTGCTCCTGTTCGAACATCTTTGGGCGCCACAAGCGCGTCAAAATCTGCAATTCTACTGATAATATTCAACCCTCTGAAAGAGAAGTTAACCCTTTGCACTCGAAGCCATTTTAACTCCATGACTATAGATTTTTTTTCATGTTGTAAATACAAAAATGGTGCAATTTATTCGTACAGTACTGTTTAGTAATTTATTAAATACAAAGAAATTGAATAAACTCAAATATATTTTGAATAATGATACAGCAATTTTTAGTGGCGCCTTACAGCCGCCATTCGAGTGCTGAAGGTTAATAGACTGCGGATCAAATTAAAATTTCTATGCTCTAATTGCAAGCTACAGGAGCAAAGTACCCGAACACAAAATGTGACTCTTCTACGTTGTTTGATAAAAATTACAAAATTCACTTTATTTAGATTTCTCACAATTTTTATAGTGAAATAAATCCGTCTGCAATCTTATTCTTATCGACACCATCTGCGTACTGGGTCATTCATGTTCACGACTAATTTTTCTACTGTTCTGGGCTTGCAAGAAATTAGTAGAAATTCTGGAATACGTGTTGGAGTCCCTATTTTAATATACAGTGTGTCCCGCGAGTCACTGTAGTTGGAACGTCAACTGTTTAAAGCATCAATGGGAAAAAATGAATGTCCAAAAGAAAGAAACGCAAGAATGAAATTTCGGACACAAACGACGTTAGCATTGGAATTGTTATTGGTTGAATCAAAGCTACGGACACAATTGGAACGACCAGGTGGTTTCTGGGCTTCTTTGAAATGCTCTTGAAATGCAATGAATTCTCGGTGCTGCGCTTTGAATGTATTCTATGACAGGCCTGAGTGATTTTTACTGGGAGAGAATAGGGAGCCGTGGAATTGTTATGAAAATCGAGTGTTTCTACCGAGAGACTTTGTGAGGAGCTGTGTATAGTTCTTCTTTGAGGTCATGAATGGGAGATTCGCTTCCAGGCTTCAGTATAGGTAGGTCTTCCATTCTTGTATAGGTAGCTTTTCACATTTGATCTGGAGTGTCCAACTAGAATCATTATGCAAAAATTGTTAGCATCGACTGCAAGAAAGAGAAGCCTTTCTATTCAACTATTGCTGATTTATAAAAACGACAAGATCGAATTCATTTCGACTTTTCCAGTCGGAGTTAAAAAATTCATTCAATAATTTTCTATAAAGGAGTCTTTGTAATTTCAGGAATTTAAAAGTAAAAATATGAAACCGCTCGTTTCATCACTGCTGGTGGCTTCGATGTTAATGTGACTCTAATATATTTATTTTTTTTTTTATTTTCTTTTTCCTCGGATTGTGAACGCAGTCCCAGATATTGATGAGCGTAATGGGATTATTTCATCGATTCGAAAGTCAACGGCCTTTGTCGGCAATTCCGCGTTCCCGGGGCGAGTTTCTACAACCGCGTTATCGCGATTCTCTCAATTTCTTATTCAAAACAGCCCATTGTCTGTCCGACAATGAGCGCTGTCTAGAATGACAGCCGACGCGCGAGGATGGAAAAACGACGAAGCGTATCACCTTGCTACGCAGAATTGCGACATCCTCCTCCGGGGCTGTCCTCGGTCTGATATGCTGATTATGCTAGCACTATCTCGCGAATAACGATTCGCGTGCTCCTGTTCGCGCCTCGAATGCTCGCTCGACGCTTCTTCCTACGAACGACACTAACGCGCCCGCTCTGACTCACGAAACTGCTGCCAAACAACTTCACAATGGTTCATCAAATTGTCAGCGATACGAGCTGGACGCTCGAGCAATTTGTTCGCAGCGTTTTCAATGTTTCAACATTATCAGGATTATTTTAGAATACTCCATTCCAGAATTTTAGAATTCTCCATTTTCTTAATCGAGAAGATGTCGCATTATCAATTCGAGTGTTAGTAATATTCTATTAGGAAGATTGAAGTCAAGATCTGTATTTTAAGAGAGAGACCCATTTTTATCGGATAAGAGTTCGCTTAAACAAATTAGGTATATTTCAATGAAATGTCTGTATTGAAAGAAATGAGAGTAATTTAGGAATTTTCTCGGATACGACATTTTTATCGGATAACAGTTCGCATAAACAAATTCGATAGTTTTCAATGAAATGTCTGTATTGAAAGAAATGAGAGTAATTTAGGAATTTTCTCCGATACGACATTTTTATCGGATAAGAGTTCGCATAAACAAATTCGGTAGTTTTCAATGAAATGTCTGTATTGAAAGAAATGAGAGTAATTTAGGAATTTTCTCGGATAAGAGTTCGCATAAACAAATTAGACAGTTTTCAATGAAATGTCTGTATTGGAAGAAATGAGAGGTTTAGGAATTTTCTCGGATACGACATTTTTGTCGGATAAGAGTTCGCATAAACAAATTAGATATTGTTCAATGAAATGTCTGTATTGAAAGAAATGAGAGTAATTTAAGAATTTTCTCGGATACGACATTTTATCGGAGAAGAGTTTGCATAAACAAATTAGGTAGTTTTCAATGAAATGTCTGTATTGAAAGAAATGAGAGTAATTTAGGAATTTTCTCGGATAAGAGTTCGCATAAACAAATTAGACAGTTTTCAATGAAATGTCTGTATTGAAAGAAATGAGAGTAATTTAGGAATTTTCTCGGATACGACATTTTTGTCGGATAAGAGTTCGCATAAACAAATTAGATATTGTTCAATGAAATGTCTGTATTGAAAGAAATGAGAGTAATTTAGGAATTTTCGTTACGAGCGAACAAGAATGCGAGGAACAATGGAAAAGAACAAGGCACTGTTGGAATGCTTATCGCACGGCGCATGTTAACAAGTGACACATTAACTATAATAAACTACGATGTTGTCACAGCTGAAGCCAGGTACCAACAAGACTACCTAACAAATTATAGAACGCAGTCGAAATCCTGGTTGCATAGTCCATGTACTAATGTACCCTAAATTGTATTTTCGGGACGATCGTGTGCCTCGATATTTAAATATTTATTTGCATCATTTGTTGTATTACCATGTGATACAAACGACAGGAAAACAGGTTTTCTGTCCTACTGTTCTTGTTACAAAGTTGTAAAAAATATTTTTATTTGAATATCACAAATGTGTATAATTTTGTACTTTGTACAAAATGGCAAGTCAACTTCTTGATGCTTTACCACTAAACCTACCAAGCACAACACAAGTTTTTATAATTTCAAAAATTGTGAAATGGAAAACCGGTCGTTTTAACCGTGGCAGATTTAGTGTTAATTGTTACATATAAAATAAAAGGTGCAAATTATCACATATAACATTTACATATTATAGAAGGGAGAACATTGAATTTCCTATGAAAACGTTTTCATAATTTCAAAAATTGTCAAATGGAAAACCGGTCGTTTTAACCGTGGCAGATTTAGTGTTAATTGTTACATATAAAATAGAAGGTGCAAATTATCACATATAAAATTTACATATTATAGAATGGAGAACATTGAATTTCCTATGAAAACTTTTTTACGACTTCAAAAATTGTCAAATGGAAAACCGGTCATTTTAACCGTGGCAGATTTAGTGTTAATTGATACATATAAAATAGAAGGTGTAAATTATCACATATAACATTTACATATTATAGAAGGGAGAAGATTCAATTTCCTATGAAAACTTTTTTACGACTTCAAAAATTGTCAAATGGAAAACCGGTCATTTTAACCGTGGCAGATTTAGTGTTAATTGTTACATATAAAATAAAAGGTGTAAATTATCACATATAACATTTACATATTATAGAAGGGAGAACGTTGAATTTCCTATGAAAACTTTTTTATGATTTCAAAAATTGTCAAATGGAAAACCGGTCATTTTAACTGTAGATGATTTAGTGTTAATTGTTACATATAAAATAAAAGGTGCAAATTATCACATATAAAATTTACATATTATAGAATGGAGAACATTGAATTTCCTATGAAAACTTTTTTACGACTTCAAAAATTGTCAAATGGAAAACCGGTCATTTTAACCGTGGCAGATTTAGTGTTAATTGATACATATAAAATAGAAGGTGAAAATTATCACATATAAAATTTACATATTATAGAATGGAGAACATTGAATTTCCTATGAAAACGTTTTCATAATTTCAAAAATTGTGAAATGGAAAAGCGGTCGTTTTAACCGTGGCAGATTTAGTGTTAATTGTTACATATAAAATAAAAGGTGCAAATTATCACATATAACATTTACATATTATAGAAGGGAGAACATTGAATTTCCTATGAAAACGTTTTCATAATTTCAAAAATTGTCAAATGGAAAACCGGTCGTTTTAACCGTGGCAGATTTAGTGTTAATTGTTACATATAAAATAGAAGGTGCAAATTATCACATATAAAATTTACATATTATAGAATGGAGAACATTGAATTTCCTATGAAAACTTTTTTACGACTTCAAAAATTGTCAAATGGAAAACCGGTCATTTTAACCGTGGCAGATTTAGTGTTAATTGATACATATAAAATAGAAGGTGTAAATTATCACATATAACATTTACATATTATAGAAGGGAGAAGATTCAATTTCCTATGAAAACTTTTTTACGACTTCAAAAATTGTCAAATGGAAAACCGGTCATTTTAACCGTGGCAGATTTAGTGTTAATTGTTACATATAAAATAAAAGGTGTAAATTATCACATATAACATTTACATATTATAGAAGGGAGAACGTTGAATTTCCTATGAAAACTTTTTTATGATTTCAAAAATTGTCAAATGGAAAACCGGTCATTTTAACTGTAGATGATTTAGTGTTAATTGTTACATATAAAATAAAAGGTGCAAATTATCACATATAAAATTTACATATTATAGAATGGAGAACATTGAATTTCCTATGAAAACTTTTTTACGACTTCAAAAATTGTCAAATGGAAAACCGGTCATTTTAACCGTGGCAGATTTAGTGTTAATTGATACATATAAAATAGAAGGTGAAAATTATCACATATAAAATTTACATATTATAGAATGGAGAACATTGAATTTCCTATGAAAACGTTTTCATAATTTCAAAAATTGTGAAATGGAAAAGCGGTCGTTTTAACCGTGGCAGATTTAGTGTTAATTGTTACATATAAAATAGAAGGTGTAAATTATCACACATAACATTTACATATTACAGAATGGAGAACACTGAATTTCCTATGAAAACGTTTTCATAATTTCAAAAATTGTCAAATGGAAAACTGGTCATTTTAACCGTAGCAGATTTAGTGTTAATTGTTACATATAAAATAGAAGGTGCAAATTATCACATATAAAATTTACATATTATAGAATGGAGAACATTGAATTTCCTATGAAAACTTTTTTATGATTTCAAAAATTGTCAAATGGAAAACCGGTCATTTTAACCGTGTCAGATTTAGTGTTAATTGTTACATATAAAATAAAAGGTGTAAATTATCACATATAACATTCATATTATAGAAGGGAGAAGATTCAATTTCCTATGAAAACTTTTTTACGACTTCAAAAATTGTCAAATGGAAAACCGGTCATTTTAACCGTGGCAGATTTAGTGTTAATTGTTACATATAAAATAGAAGGTGCAAATTATCACATATAACATTTACATATTACACAATGGAGAACATTGAATTTCCTATGAAAACGTTTTCATAATTTCAAAAATTGTCAAATGGAAAACCGGTCGTTTTAACCGTGGCAGATTTAGTGTTAATTGTTACATATAAAATAAAAGGTGCAAATTATCACATGTAACATTTACATATTACACAGTGGAGAACATTGAATTTCCTATGAAAACTTTTTTACGACTTCAAAAATTGTCAAATGGAAAACCGGTCGTTTTAACCGTTGCAGATTTAGTGTTAATTGTTACATATAAAATAAAAGGTGCAAATTATCACATGTAACATTTACATATTACACAGTGGAGAACATTGAATTTCCTATGAAAACTTTTTTATAATTTCAAAAATTGTCAAATGGAAAACCGGTCATTTTAACCGTGGCAGATTTAGTGTTAATTGTTACATATAAAATAAAAGGTGTAAATTATCACATATAACATTTACATATTATAGAAGGGAGAAGATTCAATTTCCTATGAAAACTTTTTTACGACTTCAAAAATTGTCAAATGGAAAACCGGTCATTTTAACCGTGGCAGATTTAGTGTTAATTGTTACATATAAAATAGAAGGTGTAAATTATCACACATAACATTTACATATTACACAACGGAGAACATTGAATTCCCTATGAAAACGTTTTCATAATTTCAAAAATTGTCAAATGGAAAACCGGTCATTTTAACCCGTTGCAGATTTGGTGTTAATTATCACATCCTGGTGTGCCGGTTTTCAATTCCGTGGCACCCGTCGCTTTTTAATTCTTCTGGTCACTTGGCACCGATTGAAGAACGCACAAATGCTCGCGGTCCAAAGGCAGGATTTTCTGCTGGCGTCGGTAAAACTTGAAGAAGGCGAGCGAAATGAAAAGAAATAGCGACGATGATCCTGCGGTATCGGTTTGCCGGGGACGAAAGGCGAAAGTCGAGACAGTAGATCGTCGAGGAGGAAGAAGAAGGGTGTCGTCAGTGTCGTCGAGTCTCGTCGTCGCGACGGACAGAGAGGCTCGGCTTTCTCGAATCGGAATCGCCGCGTGCTTGCGCATACAGCACCGGTCTGTGTCTGGTTTCGCCGCGAGAAAAAGACTGATTACTCGGATAACAATTTTATTACACAGTTGTTTACCTCATTTTCACGGCGGCAGGCGTGACTAAGACAACCGTGGCCGAAGGTCGTCACACTTTTCGTGCCGAGCCGAGCCGAGCCGAGCGTGTAAGTGTTACGATAGCGGGCCGGGCTTCGCTCGGACCGGCCGATTCGCTTGCTGAATGGAAACTGCGGATTTCTGCGTTGCTGTTGTTGATACCACTGTCATAACAAAAAAGATCGTTAACGGTAAACCTACCGCGGTCGAAATCATCTTTTCTAGTTCACAATTATTGAAATTATCAAAACGTTTTCGTAGGAAATTACTGAATTGACTTGATTATTTAAGCAGATATTATAATAAAAATCGTACAGAGTTTAAGTATATTCATTAACATTAAATCTGCCACGGTTAAAACGACCGGTTTTCCATTTGACAATTTTTGAAATTATGAAAACGTTTTCATAGGAAATTCAATGTTCTCCCTTCTATAATATGTAAATGTTATATGTGATAATTTACACCTTCTATTTTATATGTGATAATTAACACTGAACTTACTACAGTTATAATGACCGGTTTCCCATTTCACAATTTTTGAAATTATGTAAACGTTTTCATAGGAAATTCAATGTTCTCACTTCTATAATATGTAAATGTTATATGTGATAATTTACACCTTCTATTTTATATGTGATAATTAACACTAAACTTACTACAGTTATAATGACCGGTTTCCCATTTCACAATTTTTGAAATCATAAAAAAGTTTTCATAGGAAATTCAATGTTCTCCCTTCTATAATATGTAAATGTTATATGTGATAATTTACACCTTCTATTTTATATGTGATAATTAACACTGAACTTACTACAGTTATAATGACCGGTTTTCCATTTGACAATTTTTGAAATTATGAAAACGTTTTCATAGGAAATTTAGTGTTCTCACTTCTATAATATGTAAATGTTATATGTGATAATTTACACCTTCTATTTTATATGTGATAATTAACACTAAACTTACTACAGTTATAATGACCGGTTTCCCATTTCACAATTTTTGAAATCATAAAAAAGTTTTCATAGGAAATTCAATGTTCTCCCTTCTATAATATGTAAATGTTATATGTGATAATTTACACCTTCTATTTTATATGTGATAATTAACACTGAACTTACTACAGTTATAATGACCGGTTTTCCATTTGACAATTTTTGAAATTATGAAAACGTTTTCATAGGAAATTCAGTGTTCTCACTTCTATAATATGTAAATGTTATATGTGATAATTTACACCTTCTATTTTATATGTGATAATTAACACTGAACTTACTACAGTTATAATGACCGGTTTCCCATTTCACAATTTTTGAAATTATGAAAACGTTTTCATAGGAAATTCAATGTTCTCACTTCTATAATATGTAAATGTTATATGTGATAATTTACACCTTCTATTTTATATGTGATAATTAACACTAAACTTACTACAGTTATAATGACCGGTTTTCCATTTGACAATTTTTGAAATTATGAAAACGTTTTCATAGGAAATTCAGTGTTCTCACTTCTATAATATGTAAATGTTATATGTGATAATTTACACCTTCTATTTTATATGTGATAATTAACACTAAACTTACTACAGTTATAATGACCGGTTTCCCATTTCACAATTTTTGAAATCATAAAAAAGTTTTCATAGGAAATTCAATGTTCTCCCTTCTATAATATGTAAATGTTATATGTGATAATTTACACCTTCTATTTTATATGTGATAATTAACACTGAACTTACTACAGTTATAATGACCGGTTTTCCATTTGACAATTTTTGAAATTATGAAAACGTTTTCATAGGAAATTCAGTGTTCTCACTTCTATAATATGTAAATGTTATATGTGATAATTTACACCTTCTATTTTATATGTGATAATTAACACTGAACTTACTACAGTTATAATGACCGGTTTTCCATTTGACAATTTTTGAAATTATGAAAACGTTTTCATAGGAAATTCAGTGTTCTCACTTCTATAATATGTAAATGTTATATGTGATAATTTACACCTTCTATTTTATATGTGATAATTAACACTGAACTTACTACAGTTATAATGACCGGTTTCCCATTTCACAATTTTTGAAATTATGAAAACGTTTTCATAGGAAATTCAATGTTCTCACTTCTATAATATGTAAATGTTATATGTGATAATTTACACCTTCTATTTTATATGTGATAATTAACACTAAACTTACTACAGTTATAATGACCGGTTTTCCATTTGACAATTTTTGAAATTATGAAAACGTTTTCATAGGAAATTCAGTGTTCTCACTTCTATAATATGTAAATGTTATATGTGATAATTTACACCTTCTATTTTATATGTGATAATTAACACTAAACTTACTACAGTTATAATGACCGGTTTCCCATTTCACAATTTTTGAAATCATAAAAAAGTTTTCATAGGAAATTCAATGTTCTCCCTTCTATAATATGTAAATGTTATATGTGATAATTTACACCTTCTATTTTATATGTGATAATTAACACTGAACTTACTACAGTTATAATGACCGGTTTTCCATTTGACAATTTTTGAAATTATGAAAACGTTTTCATAGGAAATTCAGTGTTCTCACTTCTATAATATGTAAATGTTATATGTGATAATTTACACCTTCTATTTTATATGTGATAATTAACACTGAACTTACTACAGTTATAATGACCGGTTTCCCATTTCACAATTTTTGAAATTATGAAAACGTTTTCATAGGAAATTCAATGTTCTCACTTCTATAATATGTAAATGTTATATGTGATAATTTACACCTTCTATTTTATATGTGATAATTAACACTAAACTTACTACAGTTATAATGACCGGTTTCCCATTTCACAATTTTTGAAATCATAAAAAAGTTTTCATAGGAAATTCAATGTTCTCCCTTCTATAATATGTAAATGTTATATGTGATAATTTACACCTTCTATTTTATATGTGATAATTAACACTAAACTTACTACAGTTATAATGACCGGTTTCCCATTTCACAATTTTTGAAATCATAAAAAAGTTTTCATAGGAAATTCAATGTTCTCCCTTCTATAATATGTAAATGTTATATGTGATAATTTACACCTTCTATTTTATATGTGATAATTAACACTGAGCTTACGACAGTTATAATGACCGGTTTCCCATTTCACAATTTTTGAAATTATGTAAACGTTTTCATAGGAAATTCAATGTTCTCCATTCTATAAGACGTTTTACTTTTATATGTTTTGTGCTTGGTAGGTTTAGTGTTAAATGTGTTTTATGTTTTTATTTTAACTAGTAAGATTTACGGTGTTCTTCTCCTTAAGTTGTTTTTATTTTCTATTTAAAATGTTTTCAATTTTTTCTCTATTGCGGTCGAATTTCTCTGACGTATTTCCTAATTGTCTATTTAAAATGTTTTCAATTTTTTCCTTATTGCGGTCGAATTTCTCTGACATATTAACTAATTGTCTATTTAGAATGTTTTCAATTTTCTCTCTATTCCGCTCGAATTTCTCTAGCATTCTTCCTAATTTGTCTATTTAGAATGTTTTCAATGTTTTCTTTATCTCGGTCGAATTTCTCTGACGTTTTTCCTAATTGTCTATTTAAAATGTTTTCAATTTTTTCTCTGTTTCGGTCGAATTTCTCTGACGTTCTTCCTAATTTGTTTATTTAAAATGTTTTCAATTTTTTCTCTGTTTCGGTCGAATTTCTCTGACGTTTTTCCTAATTGTCTATTTAAAATGTTTTCAATTTATTCTCTGTTTCGGTCGAATTTCTCTGGCGTTCTTCCTAATTTGTCTATTTAAAATGTTTTCAATTTTTTCTCTGTTTCGGTCGAATTTCTCTGACGTTCTTCCTAATTTGTCTATTGAAAATGTTCTTAATTTCCGATCTCCTAGATCAATAAAATAATCTACCGTTTTATAAATGCATACGCTCACTCCAGATAGTAGAATCTAGTAAAATGTAATATTAACTGTATGCAATATTACAATTAACCCTAAGCACTCGACAAAATATTTTTTACTTCATTAAATTTGTTTGTATTTAATAAATTACTAAACATTTCGGTATTGTACGAGTAAGTTGCAGCATTTTAAATATATAGAATTTTAAAATTAAATATTAGAATTAAAACCATTTTAAATATAAACCAGTTCAAAGATATATAGAAGGGCAATATTTTAGGTCGGAAGAAATGTGTCGGTGTTAAAATAGCTTCGAGTGCAAAGGGTTAATTAATTAATATTATTTTACACAATAATTGTTCGAAATCGACAACTTGGGAATATTTAACAGCCAGTATACATCAGAAAGAATCGTAAAACAGCATCCTAAGCTACCATCATAAAATATTGAACAAATATAGACGCACTGACATTAAAAGTACGATCAACCTAAGAGAATGATCAAGAAAAATCCAACACTAATAAATACATAATAAAATCGACGATGAATATGAATGAACGACCGTTCCCGACACGAGAGAATCCAGTTAGAAAATCATTTGTCCGTTTTCCTTTTTTTTTTGCACCGATTAAAGTTGCGAGTACACGAGTGGAGAGAGAACATTAGCGGATCGTCGAATTCATGAATGAATCCGCGCAGTCCGTGGACGCAATTAATGAGATGGACGGCCGGTAATTACGCGCGCGTCGCCGTGATGGAACACGGCGAACTATGAAACAGCGAAATATCAATTTTTACCGAGGCGCATAACATGAATCAACGTTGTCCGCGGAATCCCGGCGCGTCCGCTTTCTCGTTAGGTTCGTGACTCATCAAACAGGAGAAGCGACAAGGAGACGCAACGGTGTTTCTTAAAATTGTATTCCGAGGACCTTGGGACCCAATGTGCCTAACTCGACTTTCGTATCGGTGTGGTGTGCCTGCGTGCGTGCGTCGAGAAACAGGTAAAACGCTCCTTTCGAATTCTCATTGCATCGATCGACCACCGAGTGATAGTGAAATTAATTATCGAGATGGACTGTTGCCATGGAAACGTGTTCTCTTCAGATGCGATGTCGAAACCTGAATAACTGTTCGTTGACCTTGCTGGATTGCGCGTTCCATCCTTAATGAGAGATTGTTGATAAACACTGCCTGCGGACGGAATTAATTGATAATTAATTTATTTAGAATTAACTTTCGAATTCATTCCCACCAAACATAAAATAGAACAATGTTCTGCGATCTTTCTGATTGCATTTAATCAGCTATTTTCGAGCACACATTTTCCATGGAATTATGTGGTCATGTTAACAATCCGAAAATTATTGTCGTGCGGGAATTTTCAAATTTCCTTTGAAAGGCCGGTTTCACAGATTCATGACAATGATAAATTTGTTCTCGATCTGAAGACTATGGATTTTTATGCAAAATTGTCTCCATTAATTGCGAGACACAATACACAAGGTAAGGGACCCAATTACTGTGTTACTATATTAATTACACTTATTTTTAAAGCATAATGAAATCAAGAAAGAGATATTCAATTTTGTTCATGAAAATCAGTTAATATATATGTTACATATCACTTTTTTAATATTTATCATGCTTTAGAAATAGGTATAATTAATACAGGCACAGTAATTGGTACCCCCACAGTAATCGGGCCCTCCCCTACAGTTATCTCTCCCCTCAATTATTCCAATAAACCGAAAATAATACTGTAAATATTTCTACTGCCTTCCATTTGTTGCATCCATCCTTCTTATGAATACATAAAATCCACAGACGAATTAAAACAGTGTCTATCACCTTCCTAATTAATTTCCACCAAACATAAAATATAACAATGTCCTGCAATTTTTCTAATTGCATATAATCAACAATTTTCGAGCACAAAGTTCTCGATCTGAAGACTATGAATTTTTATGCAAAATTGTCTGCATTAATTGCGAGACACAATACATAAGGTAAGGGACCCAATTAGTGTGTTACTATATTAATTACACTCATTTTTAAAGCATAATGAATATCAAGAAAGAGATATTAAATTTTGTTCATTCAAATTAGTTAATATATATGTTACATATCACTTTTTTAATATTTATCATGCTTCAGAAATAGGTATAATTAATACAGACACAGTAATTGGGTCCCTTCCCTACAGTTATCTCTCCCCTCAATTATTCCAATAAACCGAAAATAATACTGTAAATATTTCTACTGTCTCCCATTTGTTGCATCCATTCTTCTTATGAATACATAAAATCCGCAGACGAATTAAAACAGTGTCTATCACCTTCCTAATTAATTTCCACCAAACATAAAATATAACAATGTCCTGCAATTTTTCTAATTGCATATAATCAACAATTTTCGAGCACAAAGTTCTCGATCTGAAGACTATGAATTTTTATGCAAAATTGTCTGCATTAATTGCGAGACACAATACATAAGGTAAGGGACCCAATTAGTGTGTTACTATATTAATTACACTCATTTTTAAAGCATAATGAATATCAAGAAAGAGATATTAAATTTTGTTCATTCAAATTAGTTAATATATATGTTACATATCACTTTTTTAATATTTATCATGCTTCAGAAATAGGTATAATTAATACAGACACAGTAATTGGGTCCCTTCCCTACAGTTATCTCTCCCCTCAATTATTCCAATAAACCGAAAATAATACTGTAAATATTTCTACTGTCTTCCATTTGTTGCATCCATTCTTCTTATGAATACATAAAATCCGCAGACGAATTAAAACAGTGTCTATCACCTTCCTAATTAATTTCCATCAAACATAAAATATAACAATGTCCCGTAATCTTTCTCAATCAGCAATTTTCGATCATTTTTCCACGTTCTTTTTAATCGCACTCGATTGAACGTGCCCGTTGGTCCCAGAATCGGTTCTCTAAATCGCAAGGCGCCTTTGAACGATTAGGCCAGAAGCTAATTAACGAAGTCGAACGAAAATTCGTCCGGTTCGAGGCACTCGACCGGTCGTGTCGGCAGAGCTCGCTCGTCGAAACGTCACGGTCATGCCCTCCGGCCTCGTTGACGTAATTGGTTATTATCACGGCGAAGTGTGTCCCCTATTAGTGGATACCAGTGTACACACTGTCCCTTGTTAGTGCGCATTAGCGTGTACGGCGTGCACACAAGCCGATGCACCGTGAACGCACGTGCTCCGCCCGCGAAACGATCCGAGGGACGGTATGGGCGAAAAATCGAGTAACAAGCGTTTCGTGCGCACCGCGAATTAAATAATGACTGTCCACCGTGCCTGGGAAAATCATTGACTCCGGCGAAATTTAACGAGCCACTGTTCAGAACCCGTTCCGTTCCACTAACGAATTTTTAAACGCCTCTGCCGCTCGTGGGAAATGACCTCGAAGATGCGCTTTTATGACAGTGAGCGTTACTGCCTGCCGAATTTAATTAACGCTGACCGCCGGTCACAATGACCGGTTCGAGATTTTTAATTACTGAAACTATTGAAATTCTAGAAATGCTTCCGTGGGAATCTCGTAATTTTTAAGTAAATAAAATTTACTTTTTTCTTCCGTTTTAGAATATTTTCAGTTTATTCGTACGAAACTGATCCGATTTCCAGATATAATATTTAAATGTTTAGGGATCTATTGAACACAAATTTTGTATTGTAACAGAGAAAGATCTGACCGGTTCGAGATTTATAATTACTGAAACTAGTGAAATTCTAGAAATGCTTCCGTGGGAATCTCGTAATTTTTAAGTAAATAAAATTTACTTTTTTCTTCCGTTTTAGAATATTTTCAGTTTATTCGTACGAAACTGATCCGATTTCCAGATATGATATTTAAATCTTTAGGGATCTATTGAACACAAATTTTGTAATGTAACAGAGAAAGATCTGACCGGTTCGAGATTTTTAATTACTGAAACTATTGAAATTCTAGAAATGCTTCCGTGGGAATCTCGTAATTTTTAAGTAAATAAAATTTACTTTTTTCTTCCGTTTTAGAATATTTTCAGTTTATTCGTACGAAACTGATCCGATTTCCAGATATGATATTTAAATCTTTAGGGATCTATTGAACACAAATTTTGTAATGTAACAGAGAAAGATCTGACCGGTTCGAGATTTTTAATTACTGAAACTATTGAAATTCTAGAAATGCTTTCGTGTGAAATTTAATCTCGTAATTGTTAAGTAAATAGAATTTACTAAATTTTTCTTCCGTCTTAGAATATAATATTTAAATCTAATCTATTGAACACAAATTTTGTAATGTAACAAACATTCTGTAATATTTTTCGTAATTTCTTTGAAATAATACCAGAAGAATTTTTAATGGCGTTTCAGAGTCACCGCTCGAGTGCAAAGGGTTAAAATGGTCCCAGGAAAATTGATTTATTTTCGACATAGCAACCGAGTGGTAAAAGTGTGCGGCAGAATACTGTTTATCGAAAACAATACGCGGCGATTCGCGGTAGCCTTCGTCCCATTGACAAATCGATACAAGCCAGTACCGTAACGCGCATAATAAAACAGAACAGAGTGTGTTGTCTGATTAGCATACGCTCAAAAATCCCGTCCCCGAATGAGCTCATCAAATATGCACGAGAACCGGTGTACGAGCCTCTAAACACCGGTTCCGTGAATTCACGTGAGAGCTCGATCGAAAAAAAAACTTTCCACAATCCCTACCTACGGTAACGATCGATCAAGGATCATTCTACTTAGGGCAACAGGTGGTCTGAACAGGGACGACTGTTTCTACTGCAGTAATCATTCTTTGCGAGAGCTTTCTTCTCGGGGGAAAAAGAATTTCATTACTTTGTTAGCTTGAGATGTAATCTGCGATTTATTACCGTTTCTTTGGGACCTTTTTATGCCTTCTTTCATCTTCTTCGCTTCCATTCTGTTGGCCAATATTCTTGTTAATTACTCTGTCGAAGCAGCGACTTGAAAAATTCCAGGAAATTAAAGTAATGGATTTAACAAAATAAAAATTTCAAAGATGTACCTTAAATGTTATACCTTCAAATTTGGTATGAAGTATGAAAATTAATTTTTCAATCTGGACAAATCATTCCATGGTATAGTATTGTCACGACTATAGTGAAACCTTTGACAAAAGAGTAAAATTGAGCCTACTCTCCTCCCTCCTAGAATTCCATGAAATTAAAGTAATGCATTTAACAAAATAAAAATTTCAAAGTTGTACCTTAAATATTATACCTTCCAATTTGGTATAAAGTATGAAAATTAATTTTTCAATCTGAACAAATCATTCCATGGTATAGTATTGTCAGGACTACAGTGAAACCTTTGACAAAAGAGTAAAATTGAGCCCACTCTCCTCCCTCCTAGACTTCCATGAAATTATATTTAACAAAATAAAAATTTCAAAGATAAAATGTACCTCAGATATTGTACCTTCGGTATGAAGTATGAAAATTAATTTTTCAATCTGGACAAATCATTCCATGGTATAGTTTTGTCAGGACTACAGTGAAACCTTTGACAAAAGAATAAAATTGAGCCTACTGTCCTCCCTCCTAGATTATCGTCTAAAAGGGCAAAGTATGAATGTCTAGATCGCAATTGTCTGAGGAATTCGGTTCGAGGAGCGATCCAGGGGAACGATCGAGGATCGACGGGCCGGGACCGACGGGCACGCGGTTCTACGTAGCTGTTGATCGACGATCCTCGATCTCGTTGCGAAGTAGGAGGAAAAGGCTAAGTAAGAGAGAACAGGGAAGGGATAAAGGCGGGCGAGGAAGGTGTGTTGACGTCACTGGGCAAACTCGTTGCTCGGTACGCTCGTTGCCGACGCGATCGCAGTTTCACGAGGTTTCGACGTCGACGTCGTAGCCTCTCCGACCTGTCTCCATCGTTTCTTCCTTAAAACCGTCGGGAAAACCCCGCTTCGATCGTCCAAAACCGGTAGAAGTTCCAGTGATCCGTTTGGCGGGAGATTTGAAATTCGAAAAGTGACGTACGCAGTTCGAACGACATCTGTGAAGCGGCCGAAGACCACGTGGCCAACCGTGCGGATCGATCGAGCTTGTAATCGTTCTGGATTAACATCGATCGGTTTTGTTAGATCGTTTTGTCAATTCACTTCGAGCGGTGGAACTATCCAGGGGATCTAGAAATAGAAAGAGAGAGAGTTTGAGAGAAGATCAAGAGAAGGTTTTCATGGATTTCCGCGGCGATCGTTGGCATCACTGGCGCGTTTGAAAGGTAAACGTCGATGACGTGAGAGAATGCGTTAATTGATCGGCGCGATCGCTCTGGCGGCGGTTCACGTGATCCACGCCGGAAAGACAATGAGCCGCTCGGTCGGATGATCAGTGATTAATGATCATCAAGCGAGACGCGAATTTTCCGACATCCGATCGCGTGTCGACCTCGTTTCTTCGAGCCGGATCGGAACGTCGTTTCGTGACTGACGTGCTCTCGATCATCAGCCACCGTCGATCTTTATCGATTGATCCCGCGAATTTTCCAGAGTTCGTAGACATTCGGCAGATCTTCGTTATATTAGGGGGACCCATAAGCAATCAGTTATTTTGAAATCTAAAACAAACTTTGTAGTAAATTCAAGTTTTTATTTCTCAATTTATTATATAATCTCCATCATTATCAAGGACAGTTTGCCATCTTTCCTGCAAATTTTCAATCCCCCATAGAAATCCAGGGTCCTCATCGATTTCTTAAGAGAAAATTTATATTAGGAGGACCCATAAGTAAGCATTTTGAAATCTAAAACAAACTTTGTAGTAAATTCAAGTTTTCATTTCTTAATTTATTATATAATCTCCAACATTATCAAGGACAGTTTGCCATCTTTCCTGCAAATTTTCAATCCCCATCTTATAGAAATCCAGGGTCCTTATCGATTTCTTAAGAGAAAATTTATATTGGGGGGACCCATAAGTAATCAATTACTTTGAAATCTAAAACAAACTTTGTAGTAAATTCAAGTTTTTATTTCTTAATTTATTATATAATCTCCATTTTTATCAAGGAAAGTTTGCCATCTTTCCCGCAAATTTTCAATTCCCCATAGAAATCCAGGGTTCGTCAAGCAAAATATGACTCAAGGTGCCTCCTAGCATCTTCTACAGAATGTTTTATTTCTTAAATAATGCTCCAGAGATCTGAAAAGATCAGAGGGAGCAATATCCGGTGAGTACGGGGGTGCGGTAAAACTTCCCATTGCAATTTTTTGATTTTTTCCTGAGTGAGTTTCGCTGTATGGGGCCGGGCATAGTCAATTTGCAGTAATACACCTTTTCTGTGGACTAAAGATGCCCTCTTTTTCAATAGTTCCGAATACAGCCGTTGTAATTGCTGACAATACAACTGAGCAGTAACTGTTTCTCCAGGTTTCAACGACTCAAAGTGAATTATGTCACGACAGTCCCCCCAAATGCACAGTAACACCTTTCCAAGTGATAAGCTAGGTTTAGGGGTTGATATTGCGGTTTGATTTGCAGAAAGCCATTGCTTGGGACGCTTTATGTTATCATAAAGAATCCATTTTTCATCTCCGGTAACGATTCTGCTAAGAGATGGATCTCTACGAAATCTGGATAGCAATGAAGCGCAAATTGATCGACGAATATTCTTGTTGGTCTCAGATAATTGACGCGGTACCCATATTCCTTGCCTATATGCCTTTCCCATTTCGTGTAGGTGCCTTTGCATAGTTGACCATGTGGACCCAAGGCTTCTCGATAATTCTTGTATACTTAATTTCGGATCAGCTTCCACTAGAGATTTTAGGGTGTCATTATCAAATTCAACTGATCGTCCGAGGCCTGTCAGAGAGATCATAATCACCGGCAGCAAACCTTCTGAACCAACGTTGACACTTGTTGACCTTCGATACATCTCCATAAACATCGCAAATTTTCTTTGTTGTTACAATGCCATATACGACCGACACAATTCTCTCGCTAAACTTGACAATTAATTTTAACTACAACCTACAAAGTAAACTAAATTTTATTAAGATCTAGCTTTAATCAAACTTTGCCTTTGCTATTCTTGCATTATTAAATAATTTGTTTTGAATTTGTGTGACGTTTCTTTGTTGTCACCGTTGCATTAAATCCCGCTTGAAAATGAAAATGTATGCAATGACGAATATGATCCTCGGAAGGTACGGACGCCGCCATTTTATCACAGTGTTTTGAACACAGGCTGCTTTACCGAAAACTGTAAAAGAATACGTGTTTCTTTTTCAACGATCGGTAGAGAATAAAGGCAAAACAAATTCTTTGCGAATAATTGATTACTTATGGGTACCCCTAACAGAAGATCGTTCTCAATCTTTTCTGAATTTTCAGAAAAAAGATCAATCGAGACTTTGTAGAATTTACTAGATCACACACGATCTCTTCGATTAACACGTTCACGGACAGTAAAAATTTCAGTGGTCTGCAAAAATAGACAGGCAATTTTTCTTGAGACTAGTTGTACTATCCGAAATCTGATTAGAAATGAACAATAATAATTAGTTAACTGTCATTAGTAAGGACAAATGAAATGTATATTAATTACAAAAACAAATTTCAATTTGAAATGTATATTAATTACAAAAACTTAATGTTGTATAAAATTAAATGAATAAAAATTGGCTTTAAAATTTGAATGCTATATCATTCACGTCATTTTGCATCACTATGAAAATGAATGCTATAGCATTTGCGTCCACGAACGTGTTAACCTCGGACGTACGGAAAATTGATCGATTAAAAATTTGTAAATTTGTAAAAATTCGCATAAAATTGATCGAAAAGTTGAGAGGATGGTTTGGTGCGCGAGGAAGTTTGTTAAGATAATTAAGGATCGTGCGTCTCTTAATACCGAGAAGTCCGTGCAACATTGCTTATCACTTTCCGTTTCGAAACGCGGAAACAGCGTGACGATGATGAATGAAATACCTGGAATCGCGGAGCGGTTCTCCAGGCTTCCGCTTTTTTAATGGAACATGAGGAGATTAGGATCGGTGACCTTACGAAACGTGGGGACTTGTAACAATAAAAGCACGTTTCCCGTTGATTGCTTTTGCCACGCGTGTTGAGACAATTGCGAGGTCGGCTTTACGACGTTGCGCCGGCATCAATGAATTCCAGATGCGTGTGTGGATCCGAAGGCTAATTGAGAAACCTGGGAATTGTCTTTCCCAGAATCGGTATCTTCTTCGTTTCATTCGGATTTAATAAAAAACAGAATGTAGACTGCTGATAGAAATTTTTTATATTCTAATTTTGAATCGGAATCTTCTTCCCTTTGAATCGGAATCTTCTTCGTTTCATTCGGATTTAATCGAAAACAGAATGTAGACTGCTGATAGAAATTTTTTATATTCTAATTTTGTTTCATCAAGCTTCGTTAAATCGAAGGATGATCGACGCATTTATTACAGTAACGAGTGCACGGAATGAAAATGAAGATCGTGCGCGTTGATAATATACGCGACACTCTAGGGAAATAATGATCGATAAACTGAGGATTTTATGCCTGCATAATCCGCGCAATGCTATAAAACTCTAGAGAAATAATTGGTCGATAAACTATGCGATTTATATCTTCGTAACTTTTACACCACGCGACTCTCCGAAACTGTTTAATTTCATACAACCTTTACGAGGTTGCCCTAGTCATGTTTCATAAAAATGATGAAAAAATTGTAAAACGACAGAACGTCAGACAATGAAGTATATATAATTTCTTCCGATTAATTCCTTCATCGCTATGCATCGAATCAACCTGGTTTATTCGCGAACGAGTTTCAGAAACGCACTCATCAAGAAAGGTTCCGTAATGAGCCCACGTGCTCGATATTTCGTCGCTAATGAATCTCAACTAAAAAACCATTCTTTCCGTTACACAATTTTTGCATGTTTCCACGGATCATGCAAGGTTTACGTAACGCAATTTACTCCACCGATCTATCGGCCGCAACTATCGATCCCGAAGACGACGGTCGGACTAGTTTAGGTTCGGCGAGTGGAAATTTCAACGCGAGGAATCGCCTGATTAAGATGTTGAACCGGCAACGGATACGGATCATCCGCGGCTCAGCATGCGAATTCGAACGTGAAGAACCGAACCGAGCTAGCCTAACCCGAGAATTCTCGGCGCGATGCTCACATTGCTCACGTGCGCAGGTTTCTGCATTCTCCCTACCGGAAACGTCCCTCTTCTCCCTGGATCGCGACTCTGCAACGATCACGCATACGATTAAACGCGCAATTATGCCCGCCGCGACGGGACCCGAGATATTTATCAATAAGCTTCTTTCTACTGGCTCGTGATCGCGACGAACAATCGAGAGAATGCTCGATCGAGCAGCGAAATGCACGGCCTGCATCCACGAGTGCATACTGCGTTTGTTTTTTTATGGGAATGCTTCGTTGAATTCTATTCGATTGATCAAACTACCTTTAACCCCTTGCAGTTGGACTAGAACTTTTTTATAATTCTTAATTTCCTTAAAAAAAGGAGAAAATTTATATCTATTGTGTGTCTATATGTTCTTCAATAGCTGTGCATTAACAATGCCAAAATTTCGGTTTAAGGAAAATTAATAAGATACATATTTATTAGACTATGTTCAGAAGCTTGATCACGACTATGACTCGATATTGTAAAGTAAGGAGTTAAGACAGAATAACTTTTCGAAAATTGATCTCAAAGAATTCAGCTTTTCTAAAAAGAGGGATTGGTTTACTAGGTGATGAGTAACAAGAATTTTGAAATAATTGTAATAGAAATATGCAAAAAGTACTGAATTTCGAAATAAAATTGCAGCCGAGTTTTCAGCAATTCTTACAAAAATTACGATCACAATTAATAGAATTTTCGATTCGATTTCCAGGGAGCAAAGTTTTGCAAAATTCTTCGAGGTGAAAGTTGGGCATAAAATTGTGATTTTGCACGAAAGTTTGTCTTTTACCGTTTAAAAATAAAAATGCAGTCTTTAATTACCACGAACCGAATGAAAATCTTTGATTTCACAATCATTTCAAAACATCAGTTTCATTTCATTTTTTTAAATTATTCTCGATTGTCAGGGAGCAAAATTTTGCCAAATTATTCAAGGTGAAAGTTAGCAATAAAATTGTTATTTTGCAGGAAGGTTTGTCTTTTATCGCTTCAAAATAAAAATGCAATCCTTAATTACCACGAACTGAATGAAAATCTTTGATTTCCAAGGGGAAAAATTTTGCCAATTTTCCAAGCAGTATATTGCAGTATAAAATTGTGATTTTGCACAAAGATTTGCAGTGTCTTTTATCGTTTCGAAATAAAAATGCAGTCCAATCCATAATTGTCACGAACCGAATGAAAATCTTTGATTTCCAAGGGGAAAAATTGTTACAATTTTCCAAGGCATATATTGCAGTACAAAATTGCAATTTGGTCTGAACGATTGCACAGTTTTTGGTAGTTTGCGAAATAAAAATGCAGTCCAATCCATAATTGTCACGAACCGAATGAAAATCTTTGATTTCCAAGGGGAAAAATTGTTACAATTTTCCAAGGCATATATCGCAGTACAAAATTGCAATTTGGTATGAATGATTGCACAGTTTTTGGTAGTTTGCGAAATAAAAATGCAGTCCAATCCATAATTGTCACGAACCGAATGAAAATCATTGATTTCCAAGGGAGAAAATTTTGCCAATTTTCCAAGGCATATATTGCAGTACAAAATTGCAATTTGGTATGAACGATTGCACAGTTTTTGGTAGTTGACGAAATAAAAATGCAATCCAACCCTTAATCTCCACAAACCGAATGAAAATCTTTGATTTCCAAGAGGAAAAATTGTTACAATTTTCGAAAGCGTATATTGCAGTATAAAATTGTGATTTTGCACAATGATTTGCAGTACCTTTTATCGTTTCGAAACAAAAATGCAGTCCAATCCATAATTGCCACGAACCGAATGAAAATCATTGATTTCCAAGGGGAAAAATTTTTTCAATTTTCCAACGCGTATATTGCAGTATAAAATTGCAATTTGGTATGATTGATTGCACAGTTTTTGGTAGTTTGCAAAATAAAAATACAGTCCAACCCTTAATCTCCACAAACCGAATGGAAATCTTTGATTTCCAAGAGGAAAAATTGTTACAATTTTCCAAAGCGTATATTGCAATATAAAATTGTGATTTTGCACAAAGATTTGCAGTATCTTTTATCGTTTCGAAATAAAAATGCATTCCAATCCACAATTGCCACGAACCGAATGAAAATCTTTGATTCCCAAGGGAGAAAATTTTGTATGAAATTGCAATTTGGTCTGAACGATTGCACAGTTTTTGGTAGTTCTCGAAATAAAAATGCAGTCGAGGGCATCTGGCGGCCCGGCATAGTGCAGGGGTCCGCATCCGGCGAAATTCCCGAATAATCATGCGGCGTGTTTCGCAGGCTGGCACACGTGCCGGGCGGTGGCGCGTGTTCGCTCGCGTACGTAGTATGGCAGTATGTAGTATGTGCCACCGTGTGTCTGCATTATCCCCGCCATAAGAGGTAAACGCCATGGCATCCGTTCGCACAATCTCGTGCAACGGTCGCGAATCCGAAACAGTTGCGAGTGCGACGCGCTTAGGTACGTGCGCCGCTCCTTCAGGGCTTCAGGGAAACAAGGGGAGATTCAGACCAGTCTGATCAGTGAGGATCCACTTCTACTTAAATCTGCACTCTTCCTCGATCTTGCACCCTTCGATCTTCGTATCGCTCACGGTTGTCGATCTTCCATTTCTCAATCTCTTCTATTTTTCCTTTTATTTCTATTCTTCTGTCTCGACATTTACTCCATTTTATTCGAGTAATCTTCACCATTCTAATTATTGTTGTTGACGTGGCTGGAGGTGTCTCATTTCTGTAACAAATGATTTTATTATTTACTGGATTTTATTATTCCGGACCTTGCGCTCAGAAAAACGAATTGTGCTGTATTAATGCTTTTGAGAAACTCACGTCTAGAGAAATTTAGATTCGTTTCATTTTTGATTAATTTTTCAGTGAGTTTGGAATGAAAATGAAAAGTGACTGTGTGAATTTCACACAATGAAATTGAAAAGTGACTGTTTCACATTACTAGTCGAAAGAAACCTAGAATTTTATTTAGTACCACTCCGTTTAAATTTGTCTACGAAAAATGTAAGCTTGTATAATTCTGTATAATTGTTCGGTGAAGCTAGGACACTCGTATTAGATATTTTTCCTAAACACACTCAAGCCTTAAATTCAAAAGTTTTGACAATCTTGTTGCGATTTGAATTTTATTGAAAACGATTTTGAAGCCTTGATTCAAAAGTCTTGACTGCCTGTTCGACATTGTTTCGTCGCGATTTGAATTTTATTGAAAATGATTTTGGATCCGGATTCACGTTTCCGAGACTCATGGTTCCAGAAATGGCTCTCCCATTCATAAACTATCGGAAAACAGTGTGTACCGTGGCTCCGCGGTTCGAATAACGGGCCGAACTTTCACTCGTCCCCGCGAGCAACGGTCTCGCATTTTGATCTATGGATCTCTCGCCGGCGAATGAAGGCGGGACGTTGTCGATCTTCTGGAGAACGGCGAAGATAGTCGCGATAGGTGACGGTGGCGCGATAACGGAATATTTACGAGGAGAGCAGAGTGAATCGGAGAGCAGAGAGCGTAATTTATGTCGCCTCGATAGATAACATCTCTTATCTGTTATGAATATCCATTTGCACAATGTTTACCCGTCTCCGTCCCGTCGGCACACAATTTCGCAACGACAATTAGAATAATTACCTGTCAAATCGATCGACGGAATGAAAAACTGTGGAAATCGTCGTGGAACATTTTTCCAGCGAAAATCGCCACGGTTGCGAGGAACGTTGCGCGATGATTCGTTCGATGATTCAGTGATTACGCCTCGGTGCAATCGGTAAATCTTCAAAATAATTATGCAGCCGCCGCCGCCGCTAGTCGAAGTCCTAATTCATCGTCATTTTTCCAAGTAGACGCTTATCGTCTCACGTTTTTTCTGCTCCCAGTCTCGGTCTCCGGCTTCCTCGAAACAGAAACATAAAGACTTCAAGGTTCAAATGTTCTCGAGCGAGGCTTATCTGTCGTAACAATGTCGCAGCGGTCGAAAAACATTGGAGATCATGTAATTATTACGATTCCGGCCGATAACGACCGACACGTTTGCTCGGCCGGGAATTTCTATTTAGAAATGAACTCAGAAAGACGCCGAAACTCCGGACGTCGTTCGGTGAACCCGGTTCGAGGACGATCCGATAAAGATATTGCTTTTCGAAGAAGCTGTTTCACAGTCAGCTGATCGTTATCGCCGTTCGGTAACCCTGTCTCAATTTCACACACGGCGATTCTCATGCACGATTACATAATTTGCGAATTCGGCGCAGAAATTAGTACTTGCTTGTGAGCGTTATAATGATTATTATTAGACTGGGGATTTTATGCAATTATAACAATTATCAGATCCGATTCGATACAATCGTCGAATAAATTAGAGGTCATTGTCATTTTCTTCTCGCAATGAACGCTGAGAATTATTTTCCATAAAAATCTAGTAATGCTAGATAATCTAGTAAAATTAGCAAAATAAGAGAAAGGTGAGTAGCTAGCATGAACCGAAGTAAAAATTTAGGACGTTTCTGTACGTGTCCCCAATCGGTTTCGCCCGTAAGATTTCTCGCGGAACCCGGAAACAGGTAAAGCGAGTGACGCAGAGACCGATTCACGTAAATGTCCCCACTCGAAATCGAAAAGAAACAGTGTTGGCCTAACAGTGACATTGCTTGGCTTAGGGTACGCGGAATGCCGGGATTCCAGGAACGGAAGGGCGGTGCGAATGCCGGAGGAAAGTGAGAGGAGACGAAGAAACGATGGCAGGGGACAGAACTTTGCTCTCTGTGGCCAGCAGACGTGAGTCATCGTCGCCGGACGACGTCCACCAGGTAGATTCGTCCTCGGGCCAGGTGAGGATCGAGGGACACCGTTCTTGAGGACGTCTCGGTTCCCACAGAACGCCTCCGACAGCAGCTACGAAGTGAACGCGATGAACGTGAACTGACCGGGGAAGTTGGGTCCGAAGACTCGAGCGAGTCTGAGATTGGCTCGACCGAGATCGAGATCGAGATCGAGATCGAGATCGAGATCGAGTGTGCAGAAGAAAAGTGAAGACTGCCAGCATGGAGGAGCCGCAGAAGCTTTTCCGCCTTCCGGGCACCATCGAGGAGGAGGAGGAGAAGGACACCGGGGTTCAAGGACAACTGACGGTACCCGAGAACCCTGTCACTGCCGACTCACCCTTGCTTGGGCAACGAAACCTTGGCACCCTGTCCAGCCTGCCCAGGAATGTCACTCTTGTCAGGGTCAGCACGCAGAGCAGCAGCATCGGTGGCGTTGGTCGGCAAGATTCCACCAGGTGAGTCAAGCTCTTTTGCTTTTTATTAGCTCACAACTCTCGGTAGAGTAGCTCTTAGAGTAGCTCTTTGAACTCTGAAGTAGCGCTGGCCAAGTCGATTTTTAAACACATTTTTTAACCCTCCGTGAGCAAACCGGGAAAAATTCTCAAATTTCACTCTTTTAACGAATTTCTTTCGTTTCGATATTCATATTTTCCCATTAACGCTTTAACCTCTTAAGTACAGTACGCCAGTGTAGTGGTTTCCGTGCGAAGCATCAGTTTGAACGGTACGAACCACTATAGTGGCTTCCGTGGAATTAATCAGTTTGAACAGTACGAACCACTATAGTGGCTTCCGTGGAATTAATTAGTTTGAACAGTACGAACCACTATAGTGGCATCCGTGGGAAGCATCGGTTTGAACAGTTACAAACCACTATAGTGGTTTCCGTGGGAAGCAGCAGTTTGAACAGTTACAAACCATTATAGTGGCTTCCGTGGGAAGCATCAGTTTGAACAGTTACAAACCATTATAGTGGCTTCCGTGGGAAGCATTAGTTTGAACGGTACGAACCACTATAGTGGCTTCCGTGGCAAGCATCAGTTTAAACGGTACGAACCACTATAGTGGCTTCCGTGGAATTAATTAGTTTGAACAGTTACAAACCACTATAGTGGTTTCCGTGGGAAGCATCAGTTTGAACAGTTACAAACCATTATAGTGGCTTCCGTGGGAAGCATTAGTTTGAACAGTTACAAACCACTATAGTGGCTTCCGTGGGAAGCATCAGTTTGAAGAGTTACAAACCACTATAGTGGCTTCCGTGGGAAGCATCAGTTTGAACAGTTACAAACCATTATAGTGGCTTCCGTGGGAAGCACAAGTTTTAACAGTACGAACCACTATAGTGGCTTCCTTGGAATTAATTAGTTTGAACAGTACGAACCACTATAGTGGCATCCGTGGGAAGCATCAGTTTGGACAGTTACAAACCACTATAGTGGGTTCCGTGGAAAGCATCAGTTTGAACAGTTACAAACCACTATAGTGGCTTCCGTGGAATTAATTAGTTTGGACAGTACGAACCACTATAGTGGCTTCCGTGGCAAGCATCAGTTTAAACGGTACGAACCACTATAGTGGCTTCCGTGGAATTAATTAGTTTGGACAGTACGAACCACTATAGTGGCATCCGTGGGAAGCATCAGTTTGAACAGTTACAAACCACTATAGTGGTTTCCGTGGGAAGCATCAGTTTGAACAGTTACAAACCATTATAGTGGCTTCCGTGGGAAGCATCAGTTTGAACAGTTACAAACCACTATAGTGGTTTCCGTGGGAAGCATCAGTTTGAACAGTTACAAACCATTATAGTGGCTTCCGTGGGAAGCATCAGTTTGGACAGTTACAATCCACTATAGTGGGTTCCGTGGAAAGCATCAGTTTGAACAGTTACAAACCATTATAGTGGCTTCCGTGGGAAGCATTAGTTTGAACGGTACGAACCACTATAGTGGCTTCCGTGGCAAGCATCAGTTTAAACGGTACGAACCACTATAGTGGCTTCCGTGGAATTAATTAGTTTGAACAGTACGAACCACTATAGTGGCATCCGTGGGAAGCATCAGTTTGAACAGTTACAAACCACTATAGTGGGTTCCGTGGAAAGCATCAGTTTGAACAGTTACAAACCACTATAGTGGCTTCCGTGGAATTAATTAGTTTGGACAGTACGAACCACTATAGTGGCTTCCGTGGCAAGCATCAGTTTAAACGGTACGAACCACTATAGTGGCTTCCGTGGAATTAATTAGTTTGGACAGTACGAACCACTATAGTGGCATCCGTGGGAAGCATCAGTTTGAACAGTTACAAACCACTATAGTGGTTTCCGTGGGAAGCATCAGTTTGAACAGTTACAAACCATTATAGTGGCTTCCGTGGGAAGCATCAGTTTGAACAGTTACAAACCACTATAGTGGTTTCCGTGGGAAGCATCAGTTTGAACAGTTACAAACCATTATAGTGGCTTCCGTGGGAAGCATCAGTTTGGACAGTTACAATCCACTATAGTGGGTTCCGTGGAAAGCATCAGTTTGAACAGTTACAAACCATTATAGTGGCTTCCGTGGGAAGCATTAGTTTGAACGGTACGAACCACTATAGTGGCTTCCGTGGCAAGCATCAGTTTAAACGGTACGAACCACTATAGTGGCTTCCGTGGAATTAATTAGTTTGAACAGTACGAACCACTATAGTGGCATCCGTGGGAAGCATCAGTTTGAACAGTTACAAACCACTATAGTGGTTTCCGTGGGAAGCATCAGTTTGAACAGTTACAAACCATTATAGTGGCTTCCGTGGGAAGCATTAGTTTGAACAGTTACAAACCACTATAGTGGCTTCCGTGGGAAGCATCAGTTTGAAGAGTTACAAACCACTATAGTGGCTTCCGTGGGAAGCATCAGTTTGAACAGTTACAAACCATTATAGTGGCTTCCGTGGGAAGCACAAGTTTTAACAGTACGAACCACTATAGTGGCTTCCTTGGAATTAATTAGTTTGAACAGTACGAACCACTATAGTGGCATCCGTGGGAAGCATCAGTTTGGACAGTTACAAACCACTATAGTGGGTTCCGTGGAAAGCATCAGTTTGAACAGTTACAAACCACTATAGTGGCTTCCGTGGAATTAATTAGTTTGGACAGTACGAACCACTATAGTGGCTTCCGTGGCAAGCATCAGTTTAAACGGTACGAACCACTATAGTGGCTTCCGTGGAATTAATTAGTTTGGACAGTACGAACCACTATAGTGGCATCCGTGGGAAGCATCAGTTTGAACAGTTACAAACCACTATAGTGGTTTCCGTGGGAAGCATCAGTTTGAACAGTTACAAACCATTATAGTGGCTTCCGTGGGAAGCATCAGTTTGAACAGTTACAAACCACTATAGTGGCTTCCGTGGGAAGCATCAGTTTGAAGAGTTACAAACCACTATAGTGGCTTCCGTGGGAAGCATCAGTTTGAACAGTTACAAACCATTATAGTGGCTTCCGTGGGAAGCACAAGTTTTAACAGTACGAACCACTATAGTGGCTTCCTTGGAATTAATTAGTTTGAACAGTACGAACCACTATAGTGGCATCCGTGGGAAGCATCAGTTTGGACAGTTACAAACCACTATAGTGGGTTCCGTGGAAAGCATCAGTTTGAACAGTTACAAACCACTATAGTGGCTTCCGTGGAATTAATTAGTTTGGACAGTACGAACCACTATAGTGGCTTCCGTGGCAAGCATCAGTTTAAACGGTACGAACCACTATAGTGGCTTCCGTGGAATTAATTAGTTTGGACAGTACGAACCACTATAGTGGCATCCGTGGGAAGCATCAGTTTGAACAGTTACAAACCACTATAGTGGTTTCCGTGGGAAGCATCAGTTTGAACAGTTACAAACCACTATAGTGGCTTCCGTGGGAAGCATCAGTTTGAAGAGTTACAAACCACTATAGTGGGTTCCGTGGGAAGCATCAGTTTGAACAGTTACAAACCATTATAGTGGCTTCCGTGGGAAGCATCAGTTTGAAGAGTTACAAACTACTATAGTGGTTTCCGTGGGAAGCATCAGTTTTAACGGTACGAACCACTATAGTGGTTTCCGTGGGAAGCATCAGTTTGAACAGTTACAAACCATTATAGTGGCTTCCGTGGGAAGCATCAGTTTGAACAGTTACAAACCACTATAGTGGCTTCCGTGGGAAGCATCAGTTTTGAACAGTATGAACCACTATAGTGGCTTCCGTGGAAAGCATCAGTTCGATCGCTACGGACCACTATAGTGGCTTCCGTGGGAAGCATCTGTTTGAACGGTACGGACCACTATAGTGGCTTTTTTGCCATCCGCGGCCATGCGCGCCTTACCTGGGAGGCAGAGCTGCGGACAAGCGCGCCGTACTTAAGAGGTTAAACATTTGACGTTCCAACGATTACATATTAACCCTTTGCACTCGAAGCTATTTTAACTCCAAAACAAAACATTTCTTTCGACCTAGAATATTTCCTTTGTATATATCTTTGTTCATGTTGTACATACTGCAATACTGTTAAAGTGTTTAGTAATTTATTAAATACAAGCAAATGCAATAATGTAAAAAATGCTTTGAATACTGATACAGCAATTTTTAGTGACGCCTTATAGTCGCCATTCGAGTGCTAAGGATTAACTCTTTGAGACGCACGCTTTTAAGGAACATAAAAACCTTAGTTGCAGAGAATTTTGCGAGTTCACTGTGTCAGACAATGCGCCAACCTTAATCACAGCAGCACAGGCAACTTACTGACGCGTTTTGATTTGCATAAATTCTTTTTTTCACTTATTTACCATTGGTGCACAGCATTGCCAACTGAATGAGAAATTTGAAATAAAATATTAAACTGTATGACTATGAGTAACTTCAACTTTTCGAGGTGGGTTAAAATATTTCCCACCGTGCATAAAAAGCTGAGCAAAAGGTGGGATAGTTTTTAACCCACCTAGTCCCAAAGAGTTAAAACAGGGACTTCGATACGTATGAACTGTTATTGGTCGAAGCTAGAAAAAACTGAAAAATGGGAATGACAGTCGAAAAATTCAATTTCCACCAAGAAATCAACATGCAATCAAGAAAATTGGGTGACAGAATATATTGATTACAACGATGCTTGACCACTATTATTTAGAAAACTGTTATGCTCGTTTAACGTTACTTAATCGAACATTACATATGCAAGACCCTAATACACATACCAGTACAGAATATACAGAACATTACAGGTCGTTCGATTCGTCTTGACCTCGGCTACCATATAACGATAATAAAAATATATCATTCCATTTAAGAAAACTTCGATGACCTTGAAATCTCAAAAAATATAACCTCGAACAAATTATTTTGCCTAATATAATATTTGCCTCTCTAAACCAACTAATATTTTCCTCTGAAATTTTGTTCTATCTTAAAAGCAAGCGAAATATTATAGATGCTCGAGTTAGGTGAAATATAGTGTGGAGCATAGATGAGTACCAAAATAATCACCAGTAGGTAACGTGCTAAAATTGACAGCTCTTCGATCGAGTGTGAGACTAAAGTGTTTAACAGAAGTGGCTCCGAGAGCATGATTAAGAAAGATCGATCAATATTCATGTGCCCAATGACTTTGAAGTTAAACATATAGGCAGAGTTTGCATAAACTGTTTTTTCGACTTGCCGGATCCGGATCTTCAGGAGCACGATCAAAGACGACCGGAAGCGTCTACTTTGCATGCGGAGAGTGAACGTATTACCGACAAACCAGATATAATCGCTCGACAATTACCAAACAAAACAGTCGCGAACAGTTTAACCGTCACGTGGCACGTTCCCAAGGCAGTGTATGTACCTCGTGAAGCGTAGATCATTCTCGACCGCGAAAGCGGTTGCGTTTTGTTTGAGGGATTCGTTCTCGAGATCCTCTGGCGCCAGATGCTGTTTGCCGTTCGAAATAGGCGACGGAAATACCAGAAACAGCATCGAAATAATACGAATCACAAACTGCTAATCACAAAAATCTCCTGCAATCGTGCACTGTCCTCGGAAGCAACCTATTCGTGGACTACCTCTACACAGATTCAAAGAATTAACTCTTGTTACAGAAATCCACAAGACCCGGATTTTAATTTTTCAGTCCTCGTTTCGTTAACAAAATTATTCCGGAGGTTTGCAATATTTTTTAGGGAATCAAAATGTCTGCATTAAATAGAAGTGAATTCTCGATTTACGTCAACGACACGTCCAGGAGACATACCCGAGCCATGTTATGTTTACGTTCCTCCGGGAGTGGGGATAATTCCGCGACGCTTATCGTCTAGGCCTTGGCGACATATACAGAGAAATCACTGTATTACTTTAAATCTGTACACTCTTCTGCGCTTTTAGAGAATTGGGGCATGAGCTTGAGAACTAAGCTGTGTATAAACTGTTATAGTTATATTTATGCAAAATAAAAATTGCAAGAGGCGTGAGCCAAAGGACTATTTTCCTTTAATCTTTTGAATAAGTTGAAAATAATCTACTAATATTTTCAAATTATGTTAATCTTTGATCACCAACGCCTAAAATCCTTAGTCATAGTATTAGTACACAAACAGTCCATGTTAAGACCATACAATAATGCAGAATAGACGATTAAGTAACTAGTACGTCGCATAAACACGGTGTTCGATTAACAAGCCCGTAATTATAACAGATCGCAAAACCGGAATGAACTAAATCGAAAGTGCACTATAATCCACTATAAAGACTCGTGATCGTTTCATTCAGGTTTGCAAGATCTCGTCGATACATCGAGGCACAGCGAATGTAACGATTCGACAATCGTAAAACCGGAATGGAACTAAATCGATACCATAATCATTCGGTCACAAAGCCTGTCTTGTAATCTGCCATAATCGTCAGGCAACGTGTTCGCTTTCTCTGGCGCAGGGACACGGCTCGAGGCGTATCGCTCGTGTTCACAATTATTATCATTCGTCCGCGATATTTACCCGGCGCGGTGTTGTTTAATACGCGGGACAGGTGCAATTGATCGAGCAAAGTTCTATTAATGTCGGTTTGCGGCGCGATGCCATACGTTTTTCACGGTGTTACTCGAGGCCGGTTGTTCGACTAACGAGCCTCCGTTAGCGAGCAGAATTCTGCGAACGGCGGGTCTCTGTTTACCTTTTACCTGTAATTCACGTTCGGCAAACCCTCTGTCGTCATTTATCAACCGGGACCAGCGTTACGCATGCGGCCCGCGTCCAGCCGGTTGCAAAATTTGCAAATGAGCGGTGCGTCCTTCGCCAAGGCTCGCCGATCTGCCACGTTTCGCCTTAATTCGCGCGGAATATTGATGCCCGAGGACTCCTTCTGCATCTGTGGAGTCCCCGTGTCCGTCGACACTACGGCCATCTTGTTCTTCGATCATTTCTGCCAGCGGAATTCATTTCGCACCGCCAACCTACGTGAGAATGTTCGAAATGCATTTTTCTTTTCGAAATGAATGATTCTGTGAGATCTACGAGATCCCTAACATAATGTTTCCAACACTTATCCCATTCATTATTTATTTATTTAGTTGGAAAAATTGTATAGACACCCGAGGCAATTTATTGCACTTATAGTGTCGATAGAAAATTTAGAATGCTTCTGTGAGATCCACAAGGCGTCCAACCTAATGTTTCCAACACTTATCCCATTCATTATTTATTTATTTAGTTGGAAAAATTGTGTAGACACCCGAGGCAATTTATTGCACTTATAGTATTGATAGAAAGTTTAGAATGCTTCTGTGAAATCCACAAGGTGTCCAACCCAATTTTTCCAACGCTTATTCTATTAATTATTAATTTATTTACTTGGAAAAATTGTGTAGACACCCGAGGCAATTTATTGCACTTATAGTGTTGACAGAAAATTTGGAATGCTTCTATGAGATCCACAAGGCGTCCAACCTAATTTTTCCAACACTTATCCCATTCATTATTTATTTATTTAGTTGGAAAAATTGTATAGACACCCGAGGCAATTTATTGCACTTATAGTGTCGATAGAAAATTTAGAATGCTTCTGTGAGGTCCACAAGGCGTCCAACCTAATTTTTCCAACGCTTATTCTATTAATTATTAATTTATTTACTTGGAAAAATTGTGTAGACACCCGTGGCAATTTATTGCACTTATAGTGTTGACAGAAAATTTGGAATGCTTCTATGAGATCCACAAGGCGTCCAACCTAATTTTTCCAACACTTATCCCATTCATTATTTATTTATTTAGTTGGAAAAATTGTATAGACACCCGAGGCAATTTATTGCACTTATAGTGTCGATAGAAAATTTAGAATGCTTCTGTGAGGTCCACAAGGCGTCCAACCTAATTTTTCCAACGCTTATTCTATTAATTATTAATTTATTTACTTGGAAAAATTGTATAGACACCCGAGACAATTTATTGTACTTATAGCGGTGACAGAAAATTTAGAATGCTTCTGTGAAATCCACAAGGTGTCCAACCCAATTTTTCCAACACTTATCTCATGCATTATTTATTTATTTAGTTGGAAAAATTCTATAGACACCCGAGGCAATTTATTGCACTTATAGTGTCGATAGAAAATTTAGAATGCTTGTGTGAGATCCACAAGGCGTCCAACCTAATTTTTCCAACACTTATCCCATTCATTATTCATTTATTTAGTTGGAAAAATTGTATAAACACTCTCAAAATCTGTAGTTTCACTTCCCTGATCAAAAGGATCAACTTTGATAAAAATATATTTATTTCATAAAAATATGTCTAAACTGTAGATTTTTAAGCAAAAGAAAAATTATCTGCATCATTCGCAAGACAATAGTGTAGCAGAAAAAATTTATTTCTTCTGCTATTAATTTTAATAAACTGGGAAAAAAATATATAATAGTATCTTTAAATTCTCCTGCAGTGCTTAGCTACTGTATATATGACACACTCATTTTTGCCATGATTGCACAATAATATATAACGCAGCTCTGGGCTTGGTAATGTACCGATAGAAATTGAATTTAATAATTTCCTTAAGTTAACAATAAATGAGAACCTAACAATGAATTTTGCACACACTTTTCGTTCGCTTCTTTCGAGGCAGGAAATGTCTAATGGCGAATTAAATGAAGAATTTTCCCTGTTACCGTGGAACAATTAGATCTAGAAGATTAGAAGCGTCAAAGAACCGAGCACAATAAAGTACAACAAACGTTTCAAAGTAAAAATTGCGCGCGAACAACCAGCAGCAGAGTAACTGAAATTTTCGCCAGGCAAAAGGTCGTCACTAACGGATTAATCTGCGGATCGCGGTCGCAGAATTAATCGCGGAAACTCGCAACGAATCCTCGCGGCTGTATCAGATTTCGCGTTTCCTGCAGGAAAGACGATACCTCTCGTGGATCTCCGCGATTTTCTCGCCGATTCTTCCGCTTTATCTCCTAATGACGTCCGCGCCAGGAAGTCCGAGCTTGAACTTGAACTCGATTTAGTAGACTCCGAAACGATTGCGAAACGAGTCCTACCCTACAATTACCGGCCGATTCGGGTCCGTATAAATTCTCCAGGTAATAACAGTGGAACGAACACGGTCGTATATCGTCTGGAGCTAAGTAAATTATATACAGCACGGACTGTATACAGGGTGTTGAAAGAAACCATTCAATATTTATATGGTATATAGGATACACTGTACTGAGTAAAAAAGCTTTGGTAAACATAGGTCGAAAGGTCAACCGTTTCTGAGATATAAATATTTTTGTTTGCTAACTCCATGAGTCATTTACTACTGGCTTTTTGATACAGGGTGTTAAAAAAAAAGCATTCAATATTTATGTGGTATATAGGATACACTCTACTGAGTAAAAAAGCTTTGGTAAACATAGGTCGAAAGGTCAACCGTTTCTGATCTATAAATATTTTTGTTTGCTAACTTCATGAGTCATTTACTACTGGCTTTTTGATGCAGGGTGTTTAAGAAAAAGCATTCAATATTTATATGGTATATAGGATACACTGTACTGAGTAAAAAACCTTTGGTAAACATAGGTCGAAAGGTCAACCGTTTCTGAGATCTATACATTTTTGCTTGCTAATTTTATGATTCATTTACTACTGGCTTTTTGATGCAGGGTGTTTAAGAAAAAGCATTCAATATTTATATGGTATATAGGATACACTGTACTCAGTAAAAAAGCTTTAACAAACTATATATTGAATATATATATATTGAATTGGTTTTTTTAACACCCTGTATAAGAGGGTCATATAGCAAAACCAATTATCAACTGCACGCATAATCCGTCGCATTTATCTGGGCAGATTAAGCGTGCAACAGATACACGCTTAACGAACCGCTCGTGACATAGTGTCCGCAGAAATGCTTATGCAAATTCGAGTACCTGTGCACCTAACGCTTGTCGCTTCTTCGGTTATTGTGCAAAACAGAAGCACAATTTACATAAGGATTGTTCAAATTCGCGAAACGCCTCGGAGAACCAAATCTGCAAAGATTATCAAGTTAGTGTTTTAACCCATTTGCATCATTAGCGTATACATATATGCTCAACTTTGTTGGTCACTATCATTATTCGTTAGCTAGAAAATAAAAATGGAGGGTGTTGTTGGAGATGAAAGTAGTAATTCTGATTTTTTCTTATAATGCTGAAATATGAAGTTCTTCTACTTGTAGTTATTTTTGTACTTAAATATAATAAAAAAAAGTTTGGTGACAAAGGCCTCCTTTCCAAATGGGTTAATTAGAAGAAGGCTGTTTTCTGTACAATTTAATCTGTGATTAATCAAAGGAAAATAAATTCCAAAGGCCACAGAAATTTGAAAAGCTCCAGGCAAAATTCTCAAACTTACTTCACTCGCTTCTAATTCACTTTGTAAAGTTCTCATCGAGATTTGAATTCCAAGGGGAACAGAAATTTCTAGCAGGCAGGAGCTCAAAACAAAATTCAACAATTCTCCAATCACCCTCTTCTAATTATTCAGTTTGCCAAATTATGGCCAAGCAGGTTAGAATTCCAAGAGGAACAGGAATTTCTAGCAGCCATGAGCTCAAAAAAAGAATTCTGCAATTCTCCAATAACCTTCTTCTAATTATTTACTTTGCCAAATTATGACCAAGGAGGTTAGAATTCTAAGAGGAACAGGAATTTCTAGCAGCCATGAGCTCAAAACAAAATTCAAAATTCTCCAATCACCCTCTTCTAATTATTCACTTTGCCAAATTATGACCAAGGAGGTTAGAATTCCAAGAGGAACAAGAATTTCTAGTAGCCTCAATCTCAAAAAAAAAAATTCAACAATTCTCCAATCTCCCTCTTCTAATTATTCACTCTGCCAAATTATGACCAAGGAGGTTAGAATTCCAAGAGAAACAGAAATTTCTAGCAGCCATGAGCTCAAAACAAAATTCAAAATTCTCCAATCTCCCTCTCCTAATTATCCACTCTGCCAAATTATGACCAAGGAGGTTAGAATTCCAAGAGGAACAGGACTTTCTAGCAGCCATGAGCTCAAAACAAAATTCAACAATTCTCTAATCACCCTCTCCTAATTATTCACTCTGCCAAATTATGACCAAGGAGGTTAGAATTCTAAGAGGAACAGGAATTTCTAGCAGCCATGAGCTCAAAACAAAATTCAAAATTCTCCAATCACCCTCTTCTAATTATTCACTTTGCCAAATTATGACCAAGGAGGTTAGAATTCCAAGAGGAACAAGAATTTCTAGTAGCCTCAATCTCAAAAAAAAAAATTCAACAATTCTCCAATCTCCCTCTTCTAATTATTCACTCTGCCAAATTATGACCAAGGAGGTTAGAATTCCAAGAGAAACAGAAATTTCTAGCAGCCATGAGCTCAAAACAAAATTCAAAATTCTCCAATCTCCCTCTCCTAATTATCCACTCTGCCAAATTATGACCAAGGAGGTTAGAATTCCAAGAGGAACAGGACTTTCTAGCAGCCATGAGCTCAAAACAAAATTCAACAATTCTCTAATCACCCTCTCCTAATTATTCACTCTGCCAAATTATGACCAAGGAGGTTAGAATTCTAAGAGGAACAGGAATTTCTAGCAGCCATGAGCTCAAAACAAAATTCAAAATTCTCCAATCACCCTCTTCTAATTATTCACTTTGCCAAATTATGACCAAGGAGGTTAGAATTCCAAGAGGAACAAGAATTTCTAGTAGCCTCAATCTCAAAAAAAAAAATTCAACAATTCTCCAATCTCCCTCTTCTAATTATTCACTCTGCCAAATTATGACCAAGGAGGTTAGAATTCCAAGAGAAACAGAAATTTCTAGCAGCCATGAGCTCAAAACAAAATTCAAAATTCTCCAATCTCCCTCTCCTAATTATCCACTCTGCCAAATTATGACCAAGGAGGTTAGAATTCCAAGAGGAACAGGACTTTCTAGCAGCCATGAGCTCAAAACAAAATTCAACAATTCTCTAATCACCCTCTCCTAATTATTCACTCTGCCAAATTATGACCAAGGAGGTTAGAATTCTAAGAGGAACAGGAATTTCTAGCAGCCATGAGCTCAAAACAAAATTCAAAATTCTCCAATCACCCTCTTCTAATTATTCACTTTGCCAAATTATGACCAAGGAGGTTAGAATTCCAAGAGGAACAAGAATTTCTAGTAGCCTCAATCTCAAAAAAAAAAATTCAACAATTCTCCAATCACCCTCTTCTAATTATTCAGTTTAAATTAAGAACTCTAAGAATTCTAAAAATTCTAAGAAGAACGGATGTTTTTTCAGCAGATTCCAGGAAAAATCGTTAAAAAATCTCCGTTCTCGTCGAATTATTAATCAAACAGACGGGTCAAGTAATTTCGGAAGGTGCACGATGCTGAAGAATCGAAAGTTTCCGTGAAGTTCTCGCGGAGTTGTTTCCTCGGGAATTCCGCGCGGCGGCGAAACGAAAGGAAAAATCTTCGTGCGCCTCAGCATCGCGACTCGTCCGGTCTCGTTAGTTTAATTAAAAGCTCGTTATCGGAGCGGGCGACGTTGCGCTCGGACAGCTCGCGACGAGGCGAGGCCCGCCAGTGAGCTTGCACCCGATGATATTAACGCTCGGCTCTTAATCCGCGCTGGGTACGCGAATTTCGGAAAAGTCTGTTTCACGATCATGTCGGATCGCGGAAAATCGGCCGGCAATTTTTCCGGCAGGAGGGCAAGATTCGTCGCTAATCGATCGAGATACAACGCTGCCCGGCGACGCGAGAAACGGAACAACTGGTTGGTTTTCTTCGACGAGGTAGAATACAATTTCTTACAAATCGATCTTGCGTAGAAATCCCCTCCAATTCACGCCGAATTTTAAAAAAGCGATCCGCGACATTGTCTACAAAAATTGTTTCCATCTTTGACGACGAACGATCTTATCTAGTTCGTTTCGAGTGTGCTTAGAATTTTAAAGAAGTGAATAAATAGCAACATTGTTTGGGGGAAATAAACACAACTGGTTGATTTTTTTTTATACAAGGAGAAAGTGTTGTTTAATGCACTCACAATTTTAGAAAAACAAGCTGTAATGTTGTATCTCAGAACATGTCGATTTGATGTCGACCAACAAGTCGATTTGATGTAGAATTCTTTTACAATGCATCCTCAATTTTAAAAATATAAATAAATTGCAACGTTGTCCTAGAGAAATAAAACAACCTGTTGGTTTTGTTCTACCACATAGAATGCAATTTCTTACAAAAAATCGATCTGGTCTAGAATTGTTCCCCGATGCACCCTCAATTTTAAAGAAACGAATAATTGCAACATTATCACCGAGAGAAGCAGAGGCGTTGCCCCGTTCAGAGTTAATTTCCACTTAATCAGGGTCAGGTTTAATAACAGTCTTGCTGAACCTCGCCCTTTTATCGCTTTCGATAGCAAATATCGGTTGACATTCTGCTGGTTCAATGCCATTGTCTTTGTACTGAAATCTATTATTATGTTCTAGCGATAATAATTAATTCTGACCAGCGAAGATATTTATTTGTGACCCTCTGATAAGCTTGATCTACGAGTCGTTAACCCTTGCCCTATATAATATCTTGTCGGATTAGTCACATACAAAATATTGAACAGAATTTGCTAAATATGGATATTTATTTATTTTAAAATTCTATTTTCTTTACGTGGGGAAAATTTATCTGTGACCATTAGAGTGGACGTAGATAGTTCCGGTTTCTTGTGGGAAATTAGTAACGACGGAAAAAATTTCTAATCAGTGTGAAATGCTGATCTGTATTTTGATTACTGAATATTTATTTCAAGGGCCAGTAATCATCCTTTCAGTGTTGGCACAACCTGCTCTATTATCTCGATATTAAAATCTACAAATGCGTCGCAATCTAATAAAAAGAAAAAAGTTGCCCGCATTAATTGCAAGAAGTTACATGAATAATTGAAATCAGATGAAAATAATATAATAATATTTCTAAATTCTTGAACTGTTTTTTTCCCCATTTTCCTTTTGATCTGCGCATTTTTATCATGAATTGAGTATTATCCGCAGTCTAATAATAACGGTATGGTAGTGCTGACTAATTATGCTTGAAAAGTGATCGCAAAGCAGGGCTTCGGAGGTCTCCAACAAACAATATAAAGTGTCGCATTGTTTCGATATCTAGAGTGGGGAATTTCGCGGGCAATTACCGGGCAATTTTTGCTAAGAGGGACTATAATCGGTGTATCATTGTTAGGAAACAACAGTTTACGGTTAAGCGCGCTAAATAACTATGCTCGCGACAGAAAAAGAGATCGGTAATCAGGATATTTCGTGAGCAGTCGTGGAAGCACGGATAGACCAGAAGTTTTCGAGCAGAGCGAGTTCGCTAGAATTAGTACCGTTCTCAATTGACGCCTACAAACGACGCACACGATACCTCGGTCCACTATGGAATAGCGCCATTATAGTGCGCGCGGAATAAATTACCGGCGGCTAATGCGATTCACCGTTCCACCGGTGTTGATCGAGCCCTTCCGGCTCGAATTTCTTTCCAAGGAAGCTCCAATTCGTTGACAATGGATCGAATTAGCCGGCGGAGGGTGAATCACGCGCGAAAATGTCGTTCACAAAGGTATAGTGGCCCATTAAACACGAAAGGGCCGCGATCGTGGGACCGTTGCAACTTTATAACTGCCTAACACCATCAACATACTCTTCATTAACGCTAAACCTGCCACCAACAATCGAATAACCGCTGCCAGATTATTTTATCCTACAATCATTGATATTATAATAATCAAATGATCAAACGAATATATTTAGCAGAGGAATGTTCGTAAGGCAACTTTATCAGGCTTTTCGGTGCAAATAAAGCGAAAATTTAGTACGCCGAGATAGAAAATTTCTAAAAATATATCCAGTGATGTATTTAAATTGTTGCAAAACATTCTACCCAAACACCTTTAAATTCCACTTGGAAATTCTGTCCAATAATAACTACACGTATTTAAATTGTACCAAAAAGATTCCTGTAGTTAATCAATTATTTGCAAAGAATTCATTTTGCCTTTAGTTCTGCACCGATCGTGGCAGCCTGTGTTCAAAATATTCGAAAATGTACAATTTTTATTTACAACCCCGTGATAAAATGGCGGCGTCCTTATTCTTCGGGGACGACGTTTTTGTCAACTATAACTGAATCTGAAGAGTGTCTTAGAAGTCTGCTACGTTATATTCCCAAATTGTATAATTAGATGACGTTACTGGGGGTGACTTGTCGGCTCACAATTGAAATTGTTGCTGTTGATGGACCCATTAAAGAGTCTTTAGCTATAGGCCACAGACTTTTAAAAATTATAAAATATTCCTATAGTTATATAGGTAATGTGTTCACCTTTTGTACATATAGAAAGAAACTGAAAATCGGACGTCGTCCCTGCATTTATAATGGAAATAAGCAATATTAACTTCACTGTTGAAAATATTATGACAATTTAACAGAGGAAAGTCGGAGCATTAATTAAGAAATAAAACATTCACTTCTGCAGAAGACGTAAGGAGGCACCTTGAGACATATTTTACTTAACCCTGGATTTCTATAAGAGGGGGATTGAAAATTTGCAGGAAAGATGGCAAACTGTCCTTGATAATGATGGAGATTATATAATAAATAAAAACTTGAATTTGCTACAAAGTTTGTTGTAGATTTCAAAACAATTGATTACTTATCGGCCCCCCTAATAGAAGGGAAATATTCTAGGTCGGAAGAAATGTTTCGTTTTGGAGTTAAAATAGCTTCGAGTGCAAAGGGTTAATAATTCTATAAATATTGAAGTGATCCTTTCTTGAACCAAAAAGAAATTGAATTGTGAACACTGATTCGGAAAAATCGATTCAGAGATCAGTGATTCAAAGTAGCTATTATATTCCCTCAGATTAATACCATGCAGTAACTGTAGCAGTTTACAAAAATTAAGATTCCGAGTACAAATGATTTCAAAATAATTGATTACTTATGGGTCCCCCTAATATAAATTTTCTCTTAAGAAATCGATGAGGACCCTGGATTTCTATAAGAGGGAGATTGGAAATTTGCAAGAAAGATGGCAAACTGTCCTTGATAATGATGGAGATTATATAATAAATAAAAACTTGAATTTACTACAAAGTTTGTTTTAGATTTCAAAACAATTGATTACTTATGGTTCTCCCTAATATTTAGCCAGTCCCAAAATATTATATCTAGAAGAACAAATATTGTAGCTCCACCTAAAAGGTTAATATTAAACGCATCTGTCAACAAGAGTTTGCCGCATCTTATTGAGCAAGTTCATCTGAGCCACGTGTCCGTGTTCCAAGTTTTCGCAAACGTAAGCAGCCAGAGCTCAATGCCACCGTCGCCGACAAAAACTTTTCATTTCGCATGGTTGCTCCTCGATCGACGGTTTTCGCGGGCGATCAGCGATTTCGCGAAACGCGATTCCGATAAGGAGATGCCTCGAGCCTGATAAGACATGCCCCCGACTTTTCCAGTCAGTCAAACCAAGTCGGTGGTGCATCGCAGTGAACGTCTTAACTCTTCCGTTAACCAAATATTCCGAAATTGAACTAATCTAAAAAAATATGCATTAAAGTGCCACTCCGAGTACACGTGTACCGAAAATACAAACAATCTGCAGTTTCCTAAGTGGCAAAATTAAATTGTACGTATAAATTATACGTAATGCTCGTACAATAAAAATTGCAACTATAATCAACACGTGTAAAAGCATCTGTACTCAACATACAACGTTCTGAAAGCATTTATGCTCGAAGTGCAAAGTATCTACAATTTTTTAACTGTCGAAATTAAATTGTACTGTATTACACGTACTGCACACACAATAAAAATTGCAAGTATAATCTAAACGCGTAAAAGCATCTGTACTCAAGATACAATGTTTTAAAAGAATTTATACTCGAAGTATAAAATATCTACAATTTTTTAACTGTCGAAATTAAATTGTACTGTATTACACGCAATGCACGTACAATAAAAATTGCAAGTATAATCGAAACGTGTAAAAGCATCTGTACTCAACATACAACGTTCTGAAAGCATTTATGCTCGAAGTGCAAAGTATCTAGAATTTTTTAACTGTCGAAATTAAATTGTACTGTATTACACGCAATGCACGTACAATAAAAATTGCAAGTATAATCGAAACGTGTAAAAGCATCTGTACTCAACATACAACGTTCTGAAAGCATTTATGCTCAAAGTGCAAAGTATCTACAATTTTTTAACTGTCGAAATTAAATTGTTCTGTATTCCACGCAATGCACGTACAATAAAAATTGCAAGTGTAATCGTAACGTGTAAAAGCATCTGTACTGAATATACAACGTTCAGAAAGCATTTATGCTCGAAGTGCAAAGTATCTACAATTTTTTAACTGTCGAAATTAAATTGTTCTGTATTACACGTAACGCACGTACAATAAAAATTGCAAGTATAATCTAAACGCGTAAAAGCATCTGTACTCAAGATACAATGTTTTAAAAGAATTTATACTGGAAGTATAAAATATCTACAATTTTTTAACTGTCGAAATTAAATTGTACTGTATTACACGCAATGCACGTACAATAAAAATTGCAAGTATAATCGAAACGTGTAAAAGCATCTGTACTCAACATACAACGTTCTGAAAGCATTTATGCTCGAAGTGCAAAGTATCTAGAATTTTTTAACTGTCGAAATTAAATTGTACTGTATTACACGCAATGCACGTACAATAAAAATTGCAAGTATAATCGAAACGTGTAAAAGCATCTGTACTCAACATACAACGTTCTGAAAGCATTTATGCTCAAAGTGCAAAGTATCTACAATTTTTTAACTGTCGAAATTAAATTGTTCTGTATTCCACGCAATGCACGTACAATAAAAATTGCAAGTGTAATCGTAACGTGTAAAAGCATCTGTACTGAATATACAACGTTCAGAAAGCATTTATGCTCGAAGTGCAAAGTATCTACAATTTTTTAACTGTCGAAATTAAATTGTTCTGTATTACACGTAACGCACGTACAATAAAAATTGCAAGTATAATCTAAACGCGTAAAAGCATCTGTACTCAAGATACAATGTTTTAAAAGAATTTATACTCGAAGTATAAAATATCTACAATTTTTTAACTGTCGAAATTAAATTGTACTGTATTACACGCAATGCACGTACAATAAAAATTGCAAGTATAATCGAAACGTGTAAAAGCATCTGTACTCAACATACAACGTTCTGAAAGCATTTATGCTCGAAGTGCAAAGTATCTAGAATTTTTTAACTGTCGAAATTAAATTGTACTGTATTACACGCAATGCACGTACAATAAAAATTGCAAGTATAATCGAAACGTGTAAAAGCATCTGTACTCAACATACAACGTTCTGAAAGCATTTATGCTCAAAGTGCAAAGTATCTACAATTTTTTAACTGTCGAAATTAAATTGTTCTGTATTCCACGCAATGCACGTACAATAAAAATTGCAAGTGTAATCGTAACGTGTAAAAGCATCTGTACTGAATATACAACGTTCAGAAAGCATTTATGCTCGAAGTGCAAAGTATCTACAATTTTTTAACTGTCGAAATTAAATTGTTCTGTATTACACGTAACGCACGTACAATAAAAATTGCAAGTATAATCTAAACGCGTAAAAGCATCTGTACTCAAGATACAATGTTTTAAAAGAATTTATACTCGAAGTATAAAATATCTACAATTTTTTAACTGTCGAAATTAAATTGTACTGTATTAAACGTAATGCACGTACAATAAAAATTACAAGTATAATAAAAATGTGTGAAAACATCAGTACAGAACATACAGCATTCTAAAAGCATTTATGCTCGAATTACAAAGTATCTACAATTTTTCAACTGTCAAAATTAGGCGTTTTTTGGAGTTGGCGAGTAATACACCGTCGAGAGAAGACAGCAGAAACAAATGAGAAACGGATAGCGTTAATTAAGTGGTTCAGAGAGCCGTGTATTCCCAAGTTCGCGTAACTTCAGCTCGAAAATGGGTAGAGATAGCAGACGTTAGCAAATATTGGTCTTCAAAGTGAATTCGCCCCGAAGACGAAACCATAATCGGATCTCCTTACGGGCGATCTTGCGATGATCGTCGGAAACAATGTCTGGAGGATCAGAGAACGATTTCGCTGGTTAATTGATCACGCAACGGGTACGTCTTTCGAGAATCTCTTCGTTAAAGAGTTAAAGAGCCGAAGAAGATAGGACACACACACACACACACACACACCGGCGAATTCCGTTTTCCTGAGTAATTCCTTCAAGCGTCGAGCAAAGAGAGACACGCAAACCGACAGGTCGCTATCGTCGGATCGTTGCAGATCGGTGCAATAAAGATTAGACGCGTGAAAACGAGAGGACGTCTCTGTTGAAACGGAGAGGCGGCGACGAGTCGGAGACAGTCGATTTCAAGGGGAGAAGCGAATTATCGTTCAGACAACAATTAATCGCACGCTCCGCCGCTAAGCGAACAAGAATCTTGGAACGCGACGGGAAAACTGTGAACCGGTGAATATCGTTTAACAAATGGCCGACGCGAGGAGCAACACGCGTAAAGTGCTGGAGACCATTAGGGAACTTGGTGATTTGTGCGAACTGTAGGACAAATGATTGAACACCTTTGTCCGCCGGAAAAGCATTGTGTAATAACGTTTTAAAACCTCGAGGTGTCGGAAAGCATTCTTTTAAAAATGATCCTGCAAGGAATTGTTAGATTCTGTCGGTGATAATGGACAGCAGGATTCGTTCAGAAATTCTTGGCTTTTGAATCGTTGAGTTTTGAAAGACTGTTGGTCCTCTTCATCGTGGTATGTTGTTGCTTTTCACTTTGTTGATGATCTCTTTAGATTGTGTCGGTGATAATGGACAGGAGGATTCGTTCAGAAATTCTTGGCTTTTGAATCGTTGAGTTTTGAAAGACTGTTGGTCCACTTGATTGTGATATGTTGTTACTTTTCACTTTGTTGATGATCTCTTTAGATTGTGTCGGTGATAATGCACAGGAGGATTCGTTCAGAAATTCTTGGCTTTTGAATCGTTGAGTTTTGAAAGACTGTTGGTCCTCTCGATTGTGATATGTTGTTACTTTTTACTTTGTTGATGATCTCTTTAGATTGTGTCGGTGATAATGGACAGGAGGATTCGTTCAGAAATTCTTGGCTTTTGAATCGTTGAGTTTTGAAAGACTGTTGGTCCACTTGATTGTGATATGTTGTTACTTTTCATTTTGTCGACGATCTCTTCAGATTGTACATTCTGTGAACGGTTTTAAGATGTGTCTAACGTTTTACGACAGCTTTTTAATGCTACCGGTGATCCTGAAATGTTTGTTTTGCGATCATTAAAGAGGTAAAATTGTATACTTTCATGAGGAAGTATTAAAGAAATTGACTTACAATTAAAAGTACTTAATAATTCGTAACTTTAGCAAGCCAAATCTTCTGATTAATTAATGGTACCTGTTGTTAAAATGTTTTAAGGACATGAACGGTCAAATTAGTAGCAGACAGAGCCTTGCCATTGTACAAAATAGTGGCAAAGAAGTGTATTGAGATTAGAATTGCTTTTTAATTCAGACTTCGGGAAAGAATGAAAATCGAAAAATAAAATGGTAAATTTCGTTGAAAAGGATAAACTTGCCACTAGATAAATTGTTACTGTTCCACGAAACAGCGAAGTTTGTTGAAGTGGAAAATGCTTTTAATTCAGACACCAGGGTGACAAGAGTGAGACAAACGAAAGGAATAATGGGTTTCGGGTGTTGAGTGGATATTGAAGTGAAATCATCGATCCAGGAAGGGGGATAGATCCTGAAGAAGCCTCTCCAGAACATGGATCGGCCCGCGCGTGCTCCGTGTGACGTAACCAGCCCATTTTCTCGCAAATGAAAAGAGCAAACGTTATTGTTAGTAACTGATAAGTGGAGACCGCTGGCCAGGTATTGGCTCGTGCGTATAAGACGAGCAGCTTCGTTCCTCCGACATCAGTAGATCCAACACTAGCAAAGTGCACAGCGATCCACCGTCGTCGATCGCCACTGTCTTCGTCGATAAAAACCGTCAAAGCCAACTCCAAAACAAGTTCCGAGAACAACTTCAGGAAAGTTCAGCTCCGCCAGCAGAAAACAACAGAAGCGTCTCAACTTCAAAGAAAACTTCACAGAACTGGGAATCTGCTTCAGGCAAAATTCTCTTGGGAATTCTCATAGGCATCCAGACTTCGAGAGAGCTTTGGAAAAATTAAGCTCTGAAAGCAGAAAATATAAGGAGTGAGTCAACATTTAAAAGCGGTTTTAAAACAACTGGGAATTTGGTTCGGGAAAAATTCTCTTGGGATTTCTCATATGCATCTAGACTTCGAGAGAGCTTTGGAAAAATTAAGCTCTGAAAGCAGAAAATATAAGGAGTGAGTCAACATTTAAAAGCGGTTTTAAAAGAATTGGGAATTTAGTTCGGGAAAAATTCTCTTGGATATCTCAAAGATATCTCGACATCAACAGAGCTTTGGAAAAATTAAGTTCTGATAACTGAAAATATAAGAAGTGAATCAACATTTGCAAACGGTTTTAGAAAAACTGAGAAATTGCTTCAGGCAAAATTCTCTTGGATTTTTCAGACATCTGGACTTCAAAATAGCTTTGGTAAAATTAAGCTCTGATAGCAAAAAATAAAAGAAGTGAATCAACTGTTAATTTCAAAGCAACTAAGAATTTGCTTTAGGAAAAATTGTCTTGGATTTCTCAAAGACATCCCACCCAGGAAAAAGTGACTCAACTTCAAAAAAGCTTTGGAAAAATTAAGCTCTGATAGCAGAAAATAAAAGAAGTGAATCAACTTTTAATTTCAAAACAACTAGGAATTTGCTACAGGAAAAATTCTCTTGGATTTCTCAAAGATATCTCGACTTTAAAAGAGCTTTGGAAAAATTAAGCTCTGAAAGCAGAAAATATAATAAGTGTATCAACGTTTACAAACGGTTTTAGAAAAACTGAGAATTGGCTTCAGGCAAAATTCTCTTGGATTTTTCACAGGCATCTCGACTTCAAGAAAGCTTTGGAAAAATTAAGCTCTGAAAGCAGAAAATATAAGAAGTGAGTCAACATTTAAAAGCGGTTTTAAAAGAACTGGGAATTTGCTTCAGGAAAAATTCTCTTTGGATTTCTCACAGACATCTGGACTTCAAAAGAGCTTTGGTAAAATTAAGCTCTGATAGCAGAAAATAAAAGGAGTGGATCAACTTTTATTTTCAAAACAACTAAGTATTTGCTTCGGGCAAAATTCTCTTGGATTTGTCAAAGACATGGCACCCAGGAAAAAGTGAGTCGACTTCAAAAGAGCTTTGGTAAAATTAAGCTCTGATAGGAGAAAATAAAAGAAGTGAATCAACTGTTAATTTCAAAGCAACTAAGAATTTGCTTTAGGAAAAATTCTCTCGCGGAGATATGAGCAGGAAAAAGTTGCTAAACTTTCAAACAGCACATTAAGCGATGACGTCTCGAAGTATAATTGATAAAGCACGGTTTTCAAAGTTATCGGCGACGAAAGACACGCGTCATTAATTCGAAGACGATCGGACGTGGGATTTCGAGATCGATCGATCGACTTGTGGCAGCTGTGTACTCAGACGGAGGCGATCGAGGGATCCTTGAGAGACATCATCGAGAAGAGAGATAATCGATAAAAATGGTATGTACGACTCTTTTCGACACGGCCATGATTAGCGCGATAAGCGCGCGGGAGATCGGCCGCGATAAGTGAAAGGTCGGTGAAGTGTGATAATTAATGACGAGAGGGAAGTAATGACGTTCCCGTTCCACGGCTACTGAACCTCGCGCACGACCTACTTCCGCCGCGATTATCATACCGATCGGGATAGCCTAACCGGGAATTTTTGATCCTCGCCGAGTCAAAGAACCGTGCGAAACCGCCGGATTTATCGCGATCTGTTCGAGCGGATCTTTAAATCGAACGTGCGAATTTCTCCGATAACACTCTGCTATCTGAACGATTTACTCGATCGCGGAAAAATTGCTGCAACTGCGATCGATAACGAGGGATCTAGGTTGAGGAAAACTTTAGTAGGACGTAAAGCGTTACTATGATCCGGATGTAAAACCGTGGTTAAAATCGAAGCGGTGGGATCGCGGTTAGCATAAAAACTCATATTCGGAAGGTATAAAAATATAATCCGTAAATTAAACAAATTAAATTGAAGAGCACAAGATTAAAAGAGAAGTGCGGAATCAAATCAAAGAGTGCAAAGTGCAAATTAAGAAGTGAATTAAATTAAGGGAGGAGTAAAATTAAACACAGAACTGAACTCTTGATCAATATTTAGTAATTGAAAGAACGGGAGGAGAGGACAAGCAGAGAATCAAGCGAAAGAGTACAAAGTGTAAGTTCCAGGAAAATAAATTAAGAAAATTAAGAAGCGGATTGTACTGAAGAACGGCGTACAAACAAACTCTTAATTAAAGTTGCAATGAGGACAAGGGGCCAATTAGAGAGAGAGCCGATGGAAAAACGTTAAATCGAGTCGTACGCAGTGCAAATTAAAGAGAAATAAATTAAGCAAATTACGAGGCGAGTCGAATCGAAGCCTTTCATTTCGCAGAGAGTGAAATTGATCGAAATTGATCAAAGACAATTAGAAGATAGGGAAAATGACGACGGAGATTCAGAAGAGCCCGTTGCTGAGCGTGAAGCTACCTTCGAGCTCCGAAGAGAAGCAAAATCTGTTGACACCGGTGACACCAACGACTCCCATAATCGTTCAGCTGTCGAAGAGCCCAACAGCATCCTTTCGCAGCAGGTAAATCATGTTTCGTCTCGCGGAATCCTCCGTCGAGGGGAATTCACGCTGCGCAATACATTCCGCGCGATCATATGGAATCCCGAGATTAATCATTATTCATTAATGCCGGGAATTAATTTATGTCAGCTCCCGCGGTGACAGCGTTTCGGATCTGGTTCTGCCGTTTATGGCTGGCCACCTCTGATTAATTCGCGAATCATGTAATACGAACTGATCACCCTTGCAAAGCGTTTAATGAAGTAACCGGGAGCGTCGAGGTTCTTTGTCGCCAATTAGCCTTATCGTTGCTCTATGATAACGGAGCGAGACCTGCCGATATCACGGACCAATCGCCACCGGAGGTCGCCTAGCGTTCTTTGCTAGATATGTGTATTAGAATTAGTATTACAAGATTCTCAGGATCGCGGTTTTATGGCTGAATGACTAGTTGAACACATAAGCTTGACGATAATGAACGCTTTTATGGGAAATTTCTGCGAAGGTGTACTGCGAGTGACAGTACGTCGATTTTTTCATCATTCCGTTCTGACTCGTAAGAGTTAATTGTAGCTAGGCATAGGAGATTCTTCTGTTCTGATTAGTTCAATGCGTTCCCTGATATTTTGCTATCGTCAAACAGGAAATATGTAAAAGTTCCTGTTATATGACTGCTAATTAACTGGCTTGCACGATAGTTTCCACTTACAACGATTTTAATTCTTGTCAAAACCAGAAATAACAATTTCAGAATTTTTTGGCACAAACTAAACCATCCTAATATGATATTTCTTGACTAATATCTCTTCGTAGGGGCTTCAAAGCTGAATTACAATTTTATTTAACAAACTTGAAGACGTGCACGACTATAAAGAACTGTTCCAGATTTTTTGGACAGAAAGTAGACGATCCTAATTTGATATTTCTTGATTAATATCTCCTCCCAAGGGCTTTAAAGTTGAGTTACAATTTTATTTAACAAACTTGAAGACGTGCACGACCACGAGGAACTGTTTGAGACTTTTTTGACAGAAAGTAGACGATCCTAATTTAACATTTCTTGATTACTATCTCCTCCCAAGTCCTTTAAAGTTGAGTTACAATTTTATTTAACAAACTTGGAAACGTGCACGAGACCACAAGGAACTATTTGAGACTTTTTTGACAGAAAGTAGAAGATCCTAATTTAACATTTCTTGATTAATATCTGCTCCCAAGGCCTTTAAAGTTGAGTTACAATTTTCTTTAACAAACTTGGAGACGTGCACGACCACGAGGAACTATTTGAGACTTTTTTGACAGAAAGTAGAAGATCCTAATTTAACATTTCTTGATTAATATCTGCTCCCAAGGCCTTTAAAGTTGAGTTACAATTTTATTTAACAAACTTGGAGACGTGCACGACCACGAGGAACTGTTTGAGACTTTTTTGACAGAAAGTAGACGATCCTAATTTAACATTTCTTGATTAATATCTGCTCCTAGGAGCTTTAAAGTTGAGTTACAATTTCATTTAACAAACTCGAAGACGTGCACGACCACGTACAATTCTTTGATAATCCTTGAACAAAAAAATAAGATGTATTGTAAGGCTAATTTAGTATTCCTGAACAAGTAGCTTTCGTAGAGATCTTAAAGTAGAACTAAAATTTTGTAGAAGAAACTTGAAGGCGTCCACGACCACAGATCATTATCGACAATTGTCTCGGCACGAAAGAAATAAATTTGAAGCACTGTTTCCCTGGATTGTAATTCTTCTGGGAAGTTCCAAAACTCGACGTGCCGAAAGTCGACCGAACCATGCTTGTTCGCTGCGTGTGGTCGATTTGCGCACGGCAGTAAATAAATTGGTAGATAGCAGTTATCATTCGAAGTCAAAATGGCGACTTCCTTTCGCCCGTCCGAAAGGGAGGCGCGTCCGAGGAGTCTGAACGGGATCATCGAACCGGTCGCATTGATTTGTCCCAGTGAGTGACAGTGTGTCGCACAACTTCATCTCTCTCTCTCTCTCTCTCTCTCTCTCTCTCTCTCTCTCTCTCTCTGCCCCTCTATCTCTCTCTCTCTCTCTCGAATCAATAAACAAGTGTAATCTTCTCGCGTTCGGTATAATACACTTCGCGGCAACAGTCGGTGGCTAATTACTTTATCGGGGGCTGATTAAGACGTCGGTCCTAAGCGACGCGTGTGCGTTCCGTTCGTTTCTTGAGCGAGCAAACAACGCTGACAGCAGCCATGAACGGCAACAGTGCTGATAAAACGGCTGATCGAGCCCTCTCGACGTGCTCGGGGATCATTTGTCGACTGGTTCCGAGCGGGAACTATGGCCGGTTCTAACCAGAGATCGTGCGAATAAACCCGCGAATCGGCTTATCGAAAAATATTATGGTCGGAGTCGAGATCCACGATAATTCCCGCGATTAAGAGAAATTCGGGCCGGCGTTGTTCCCGTGATTATCTGGGCAGCCGCCGAGGCGAAGTTGTCGTGATTTCGGGACGATCAGGCTTGTCATGGAAAGGCTCAAGAACGATGACGTACAATGCGCAGAGATCCATCGTGAGTATTCCCATCGGCATCCAACTCTTCCGCGATCTACTGATCGAACCTCTTGATCAAACACTCTAGAACAGAAATAAACTATTAAAATCCTATTCAAACTTATTTGCTTCGTTCGAGAAAATACAGTGGTTCACGTGACTCATCATTAGACTGTGGATCTTTATGCAAAATAACAATGCTCTCTACCACTGTCATATGCGTCAGGTTCACATCTCGCAATTTACTTAAAAATAGTATTTTTAAGTATTAGTATTTCGTAATGGAGGTGCATTGCATTTAGTAAAACATTTTATCAGCGAAGATGATAGCGAACGTGTTAATGACTTTAATAAGCTAAAATGAATACATGGATATTCTTAAATTCTGTATATCTATCTAGTCTTTTTAATTGCACCTATTCATTGTTGTTATAAACGCATAAAATCCGCAGTCTATTCGTCAAGCACGCTTTAAAGCATTCAAGAAGCTAGAACTAGTTCACTAGACATCGTGTACATAATTTTTCTCGAAAAAAAACATTGAACAATACGTCTTTGTTACGTCTTGTCACGATTTGTGTTATTCGTACATACATACGCTATCATACACGACTTTGACGCATCATCGAGGCAGATTAGAAACGATTAAAAATCATACTATTATTATATTTGTACTGTTGGCCGGTACAAATAAACAAAGAACCCTCTTGCCAGCAAGGAAGCTTAATCCCACGCTTACCGGGAGTTCCCCAATCGCTTTGGAATCTCATTAAATTTTTAATTACCAGAAAGGCTCGCGCGAGCTTTGATTAATGGCTTCCCGAGGCGCGCTCGCCTCAAGATGAATTTTCCGCGGCGTGGATCATCGGAAAAGGAGAGAGATCGGTCTCCCAGCCCAGAACACAATGTGATCCACGAAATTTGTTATTCTAATCTGCTTTGATCTGCCAGGTAGAATAGATTATCGAGTTGCATATGTTCGCGGCGAGCTGTTAGAGGCCTTGGTGACAACGTTTTGCACCATGTTTGTTACGCGCGTCTCCGACGCCGGTCTTCGGGGAGACTGGCATAATTCATTCCTGACGAATTGTGCAAGAAATGCTACATAGCATTGTTGGCTGTTCAAAGATGCGACTGGGATCGACGCGGTGACGGATCCTTCGTTTTCCATCTCGCGTCAGCCGCATGCAAATCGAGTTCCGCTCTCAACGTCCGAGATTAGCGTAGAAAACGTAATTGGCGTCGGTTGGTGCGCATGTTAACTACCGATTACGGCCGTGCCTAATCGGGCTCTTGGACTATGGTCGCTTCTGAGGGGTCTCTGCTCCCTGTTTCAACCCGAAACATCCGATTTCCAGCATTTCCAACGTGCATCGTTCACCTAAAACATCAAAAACAATGTCAAACCTTTGAAGAATTTTTTAAAATACTTTGAATATTTCCTTCTTCGATAGAGAAACTATAAGAAAATCACTGCCCCCAAAAGTGCCGTGAAAACTTAATTCTAAAATTCCACGACCTTCCTCTGTTCAATTATAATATTTTTAACAGTGAAGTTAATATTGCTTATTTCCATTATAAATGCAGAGACGACGTCCGATTTTCAGTTTCTTTCTATATGTACAAATGCGAACACATTACCTATATAACTATAGGAATATTTTATACATGTGATATTTTATACATACGATATGTACAAATGTGAACACATTACCTATATATAGGAATATTTTATAATTTTTAAAAGTCTGTGGCCTATAGAGAAGACTCTTTAATGGTTCCATCAACAACAACAATTTCAATTGTGAACCGACGAGTCACCCCCAGTAACGTCATCTAATAATTCAATTTGGGATTATAAAGTAGAAGTAGATTTTTAAGTCACTCTTCAGGTTCAGTTATAGTTCGCAAAAACCCGTCCATGAAGAGTGAACACCGTGAAAGTTAAAAATTGCAAGAGATTCTAAAAACGAGGGTCCATTGTCCGAACTCGCAATAAAAGTAGATTTTTAAGTCACTCTTCAGGTTCAGTTATAGTTCGCAAAAAGCCGTCCCTGAAGAATGAACACCGAGAAAGTTAAAAATTGCAAGAGATTCTAAAAACGAGGGTCCATTGTCCCATCAACTCGCAATGAAAGTAGACTTTTAAGTCACTCTTCAGGTTCAGTTATAGTTCGCAAAAAGCCGTCCATGAAGAGTGAACACCGTGAAAGTTAAAAATTGCAAGAGATTCTAAAAACGAGGGTCCATTGTCCGAACTCGCAATAAAAGTAGATTTTTAAGTCACTCTTCAGGTTCAGTTATAGTTCGCAAAAAGCCGTCCATGAAGAATGAACCCCACGAAAGCCAAAAATTGCAAGAGATTCTTAAAACGAGGGTCCATTGTCCCATCAACTCGCAACAAAAGTAGATTTTTAAGTCACTCTTCAGATTCATTCATAGTTCGCAAAAAGCCGTCCCTGAAGAATGAACACCGAGAAAGTTAAAAATTGCAAGAGATTCTAAAAACGAGGGTCCATTGTCCCATCAACTCGCAATGAAATTAGATTTTTAAGTCACTCTTCAGGTTCAGTTATAGTTCGCAAAAAGCCGTCCCTGAAGAATGAACACCGTGAAAGTTAAAAATTGCAAGAGATTCTAAAAACGAGGGTCCATTGTCCGAACTCGCAATAAAAGTAGATTTTTAAGTCACTCTTCAGGTTCAGTTATAGTTCGCAAAAAGCCGTCCCTGAAGAATGAACACCGAGAAAGTTAAAAATTGCAAGAGATTCTAAAAACGAGGGTCCATTGTCCCATCAACTCGCAATGAAAGTAGACTTTTAAGTCACTCTTCAGGTTCAGTTATAGTTTGCAAAAAGCCGTCCCTGAAGAATGAACACCACGAAAGCCAAAAATTGCAAGAGATTCTTAAAACGAGGGTCCATTGTCCCATCAACTCGCAACAAAAGTAGATTTTTAAGTCACTCTTCAGATTCATTCATAGTTCGCAAAAAGCCGTCCCTGAAGAACGAACACCGAGAAAGTTAAAAATTGCAAGAGATTCTAAAAACGAGGGTCCATTGTCCCATCAACTCGCAATGAAATTAGACTTTTAAGTCACTCTTCAGGTTCAGTTATAGTTCCCAAAAAGCCGTCCCTGAAGAATGACCACCACGAAAGTTAAAAATTGCAAGAGATTCTAAAAACGAGGGTCCATTGTCCCATCGACTCGCAATAAAATTCTCTAATGTATCTTCCTTCGTGGATCGAATCGATTTGGCCAACGAGTAGTTTCTATAATCGGCGATGTCTTTGAATTCCTGATATTTATCACTGAGCAGGGGTCTGGACTCTTGCAGGAGCCGTTACAGGGCAGGTCCAACCCGCAAGCTGCGTCGTCGCGCCGTGCTGAAGAACGGGGACTGCAACGTTCTGCAGTCTCGGATCTCCCGGCGCTCGCTCCGCTTTCTCCAGGACATCTTCACGACCCTGGTGGACACGCAATGGCGTTGGACGTTGCTGTGCTTCAGCCTGAGCTTCATTCTCTCGTGGCTGGGTTTCGCGGTGATCTGGTGGTTGATCGCGTTCACCCACGGTGACTTCGACGAGCGGCATTTGCCGCCGTTCCAGGTGGAGAACAACTGGACGCCGTGCATCTACAACATCAACTCGTTCACCAGCTGCATCCTGTTCAGCATCGAGACGCAGCACACGATCGGCTACGGGAGCCGTTCGACGTCCGAGGAGTGTCCCGAAGCGATCTTCGTGATGTGTCTGCAGAGCATCGCGGGTGTGATGATACAGGCGTTCATGGTCGGCATTGTGTTCGCGAAGATGAGCAGGCCGAAACAGAGAACGCAGACGCTGCTGTTCTCGAGGAACGCGGTGATTTGTCAACGGGACGGCGAGCTCTGCTTCATGTTCCGCGTGGGAGACATGAGGAAGAGTCACATCATCGGAGCGGCGGTCAGGGCGCAGCTGATCAGATCCAGGACCACCAAAGAGGGCGAGATCCTGTCCCAGAACCAACAGGAACTCGCCGTCGGCACCGACGGACAGAACGGCAACCTCTTCTTCATCTGGCCCACCACCATCGTCCACAAGATCAACTCGGAGTCCCCTTTCTACAACATGTCCGCCGAAGACATGCTCATCGAGAGGTTCGAGGTCGTCGCCATACTCGAAGGCACCATCGAGTCCACGGGGCAAACCACTCAGGCTAGATCCAGCTACCTGCCGCAGGAGATACTCTGGGGACACCGGTTCGAGTCCATGGTCACCTACTCGAAGGACAGACAGGGTTACGAGGTCGATTACTCGTTGTTCAATAGTACCACTCAAGTGGACACGCCCCTCTGCTCCGGGAGAGAGCTCGCCGAGTTTTACAAGGTGCAGGAGGAGCTCCGCCATGGGAACGGTGAGTTTGAGATTAGCGGAGGGATTAGAGAACGATTAGGAAATCATGCAGGCATGGGTTACTGTGCTCTTTGCCCTCGGAGCGCTCTAGGCTGCCCCTGAGGGCAGACGAAGCTTGATGGAAGGCGTTTATTTTGCCTTGAGTGGGTGTGGCTTTGTTGCTCTTGGCTCTGAATCCCCCATCTAGAATCCCCTAAGCCAGTAATGGGCGCGGTAGGGGCCCCTCGGCTGCCTGCTTCCCCCACCAACGTCTCTTTCGTGCAGCGCGCATCTTCGCTGCGCAGGGGTGCCTCGCGAATGTGGATAGACAGCATAAGCCACGCACGGGAAGGTGCGCGCTGCACGAAAGAGACGTTGGTGGGGGAAACATTTTCCCCTACCCTAAGCACTTAGCATTGAGTTACATGATTCTCCATGTTGGGTGTTCCCCTTTCAACCAGAATACTCAGAAGTCTAATAACTACGATAGCTGGTAGTAAACTTAGATCAGCCATGAGCAACAAGTGCTCGACACAGTCCCCAGGAGCAACAAAGTCAACGGACCGCCCTTTTTCTGTGCAGACCGCCCAGAGTGGGCGTGGCTTAGTTGCTCCGGCGTTCAATGGAGCCAGGGCAGTGGCACATGCCTGATCTAGAGAGCTCTTCGTCGAAGAGCGCCGTCAACCATGGTCCGAGTTAGTTGATCATTATCCAATCTGATTGTAGTAGTAGTTGAAGTCTAACCTCCTCGTAGATTGGACAGAATCGAAACTGATTTGTCAATGACGGCATAGTCGATAACGTCGATCCCCCGTGGACCGATTCACGGATCTCAAGATTCCCTCTCTCTCTCTCTCTCTCTCTCTCTCTCTCTCTCTCTCTCTCTCTCTCTCCCTCTCTCTCTCTCCAGAGCATGATCCCCACGTGTCTACCTCGTTTTCGTGTGAGCGTGATTAACCCTGGACTAGAATTAGTCCAGAGAATTTCGAAGCTACGTCGCAGTTCCGCTCAAACTGGCATGTTCGGCGCAATTAAAATTGTCCATCGACATGGCATCGAGAAAGAGAGAGAGAGAGAGAGAGAGAGAGAACGCGCACGATGCAACGCGTTACAAAACAACCACTAACGATACAGCAAGGCCAGCCAACCGCGCTAATTGGGATGCACATGCGAATCAAACTAATCGATAGCAACCACCCAAGCCTCCTCTCTCTCTCTCTGTGTCTCTATGCCTCTATTGTGCACGCTTCTTCTCTTGTTCTCCGCTTGCTATGTAGGTGCGAATACACTGGCAAGTAGCTTGCGACTTTTCTGCGACAGCGACTCTCGTGACACGTGTCTCTAAGATAGCAAGCTGATGCTCACTTGCGACGGTTGCTATCAGATATCAGTTGCTATCACAGTATGGTCGAAGTGTCAGATTGAGATGAAACTTGGAGGGGTTATCAATCGGATATGACCGGTTTTCGGAAATTTGCCCAAGTGTTTGCAAATATTTTGGAATCTAATAAAGACCCGCAGCTAAAATTGTATATTCAAGGTCCTACTCCCCTCTCGTACAACCCCTTCGAGTTTCATCTCAATGTTTAGGCCACACCGTACTACAGCCCAGGAGTCCTAATATCACAATTGATGATTAGGAAACTGGGGGCTACCGTGGGTGTCCTCAGGAGCTGATCAGTGACCTCGAGTTCCTCTGGTGGCCGGTTCCCTCTTCTTCCTGAAAGAAAAAAGAATTATATTAGGTTGGCAACAAAGTAATTTCGGTATTTTTAGGTGAGATAAAATCCAATTTTTTTATCAAAGCAATGAACTTTAATCAATAAAATATTTTCCATCTTGTTCTATGATCTTTCGCCATCTTTCTGGTAGCTTCATAATTCCGCGCTCATAAAACTTCTGATCCTTTTCGGTGAAAAACTGATCCAAGTGCGATTTCAGACCATCGTCGTTAGTGAAAGTTTTACCATTCAGAGTTTTGTAAACTTCGGAATAAATGATAATCTGATGGTGCAATGTCAGGGCTATATGGTGGATGTGACATCACTTCCCAACCATGCTCCAATAACTTTTCACGTGTTACCAAATATGTGTGTGGCCTAGCGTTGTCATGGTGGAACACGATTCCTTTGCGATTTGCCAATTCTGGCCGTTTTTCTTTGATTGCTATGTCCACTTTTGTTAGTTGTCGACGATAAACATCTGAATTGATGGTTTGGTTCCTTGGGAGAAGCTCAAAATACACAATACCTTTGTAATCCCACCAAACTGACAACATGATCTTCTTTTGGTGCAATTCAGCATTCGGCGTGGTTTGGGCTGATTCATCACGCTTGGACCATGATCGTTTTCGAGTTGTGTTATTGTAAACAACCCATTTCTCATCACCAGTGATGATTAGCTTCAGAAAAGGGTCGATTTCATTTCGTTTGAGATGCATATCGCATATGTTGATGCGTTGCGTTAAGTGAATTTCTTTCAATTCGCGTGGAACCCAAATATCGAGCTTCTCAACGATTCCGAGACTTTTTAAACGATATTCTATAGTTGTATGCGAGACATTTAACCCGTCTGCAACCTCTCGGACAGTTATATGACGATCCGATTCAATAATGGCTTTCATTTGGTCATCATCAACTTCAGATGGTCGACCAGAACGTTGGTCCTCATCAAGTGAGAAATTTCCAGAACGGAATTTTTTAAACCAATTCTGGCACGTGCGTTCTGTTAAGCAATCCACACCATAAACTTCACATATATCTTTGCGAGCCTCGGCAGGTTTTCAACCTCTACGGAAATAAAAAAGCAATATGTGCCTATAATGTTTGTTTTTGTACTCCATGTTCAAATTGACACAGAACTAACAATTTTAATCAAAATTACGTGTGATTTGCTTCAAAAGTAGCCTGAAAGATGCAGTTATGAAATGTCAGAAAGAAAACAAATGCAACGTTAACAGAAGTCAATCAAACAAAACATAAAGCCATCTAGTTTCGATGCATCTACCATATAGTCCGGACCTGGCACCAAGCGATTACCATGTTTTTCTTGCATTGCAAAATTTCCTTAGTGATAAGAAATTGGCACCAAGACAAGATTGTGAAAATCGATTACTAGAGTTTTTCGCCATTAGGGACCAAGACTTCTATGAGAGAGGCATTATGAAGCTACCTTTAAAATGGCAACAAATTATAGAACAAAACGGTGCATATTTGACCCAAATCGGACAATCCGAAACATGTTAAATAAAGTCTTGAAGTTCACGTAAAAATGATGAATTTCCCCAACCTAATATTAGTGAAAACCGAAATTACTTTCTTGCCAATCTAATATTTGCAAACGAGTGTGCTTCTGCGAGTCGGTCTCGCAATGAAACGTCGCAGGTAACTCACGCCAGTGAAGTTCGCAGCTTAACGCTTCGCTTTTGCTCCTCCGGGTGCGTTCCGCAGCTTGCCGATCCTGTTTCTTGTCTGACTGTTGGTGCTGGATCTATAACCGTAGATGGAGGCCTGCGGAAAATCCCTAGTGAGCCGAAATCCGTGCCGATCGTGCTGACCACCGTCAACCAGAACGACGCCACGGACTTCGTAGTCCCGCAGGGACACTCCTCCCAGGCGTCCTCGAAACTGCACATCGACATCCCATCGATCGACGACTGCCCGGGAGTCTGACCCGTCGAGGAAGTCGGCAACGAGTGATCGGGACCCTGGCTAGAGCCGAAGAATCCCGAATCGATCGAACGTAGAACGTTCGAGGTTGGGGCAAGCGAAAGATTTCCACATAAACGATCACGAAGGAGCAAAACGCCGTGGAAGTCCCGAATGTGTCAGTCGCGCTTCTGTCTCTCGTGTTGTCCTAACTCTTCGCTCGCGGCCTTGCCGAAGAGCGTCGCGAGCCACGGAGTCCTTGGGCCATTTGTAAATGATCACGGTGGTGTACGTTGCTGTTGGTTGGTCCTTCCGCGAGCCCGGCTCGAAACTAGCATGCGTTTCCCAAGGTCGATTAACATCCGGCGAACTAATTCTCGAGCTGAGATTGTCCAGTACGAAATCCTCTATCGGGTGTGGTGTCTTGATTAAACCCTGAACCGGGACCAAAGCGTATCCGATTCCCTCTGTACCCCCTAAAATCGCTAAGTAGCAGACTGCTTTCCAGGTGTGATAACCGACGAGGACTTCCTAGGGGAGTCCTGCATGGACGGCCAGTGCCACTGCGGTCATCGTCCCCCGATGATCCTGCCGAACCATCATCAGCCGCATCCTTTGTCGCACGTGGACAGCATCAGGAGCGAGGCCAGCGTCGAGGATGCTCCGTATCGAAACGCTCACAGGGACACCAGCCACCAAGGACATCACTACAAGATCCTGGACGTGGACGCCGACGGCATCCAGGTGATGGGCGACGTCGAGCTGCAGCATTTACCGGAGGCGGTCAACCGGGAGATCCTGAAGAACAGTCGGGAGATCATCTACGAGGAGCCGGAGACTTCCAGAGAAGGTAGTCCTTTGTTGAGACAGGCCAGCAGGCGTATGATAACCAGGCCGCAGTTAGGGGACGAGGAGAAGAGATCCAGCAAGAGGAGTCTCTATCACAGGAACATCCTGAGAGGCTTGGAGGAAGACAGGAGGTCCTTGGACGGGTCTAGGAGCCTGAACGGCTCCAGAAGGTACCTGCTGGTTCCTCTGGACAAATCCTTGGAGCCAAGAGAGAGCTTGACGGTTGCCAGGCGACATACTGGCAGCAAAGAGCGTCTGAACTCGATCAGAAGGAACATCTCCGCGAAACCAGAGAATGGAAGGCCTAGTTTGAACGACGATAGGCTGACGATCGAGGTGGAGAAGTTCCCGAAACAGGTGCCGCGTCTGCAGGAGATCAACGACGGGAACAGGACCTCCCTCTCGGACCCTAACCTGTCGCCGATCGATTACTCTTCCTCGAAGCTTCGGCAATCCCCTGTCCCAGTGTCCGCCGTCTCGCCTACGTCCGATCTCTCGCCGGAATCAGGGTTCTACGACGGTGCTCAGTGGAATTCGAGTCCCGAGTACGTCAGGAAGGATCTTCGGTTGCCCCACGAGGCCACCATCACCAGGAACAGGAGGAGCTACGAGAACGCGCAGCTGCAGGACGTGAACCAGGCGCTGTCCAGGCCGAACAGCGACCAAAGTTCTCTGGGCAGCGACGAATCCCCGAGGAATACCACCAGTGCTCCCCAGAAATTAGGGGAGAAGCCTACGAAACAACCCCTCTCCTACACGAGCGTCTGAACTCTCTCTCTCTCTCTCTCTCTTGAGAGAGAGGAACGGTTCGTTTTGTTTGTGAACGACTGACAACCGCGTGTGTGCCTTTCTCCGAACAAGTGCCAGTGCAATCGTGTTGTACATACAGTCGGAATAGCGTTCACTTCCGAAACAAACTATCCGTAATTGGCCGTTGCTCAACCCTCGGCCACTAGCGTTTCAGCTGATTAGCACTATTCCTACCGCGACCGGTCAAATGACCGTTTTTAAAATTTCCATTAGATTTTCCTATATACAACGTAATTGAATCGCCTTTAAACTTCACGACTTTTTTCTAAAATATGCGTATAATACATTTTTCAATATTCACTTCTTTTTTTTTTTATTGTTTATTTTCTGAGAAAAATTTGTAGTCTGTCTTACCTACCGCGACCGGTCGTTTGACCGGTAGAACGATTTATATCTTTTTGTAATAGTATTCTTTCAAAGACTCGATTCCGAAACTATAAAGTCGTTACGGACGAAAGGTAATGCAGTTGTGGCATGATTTTAGCCGAAAAGTGCCTTCCAGGGACTGCTTTACGGCCCTTCAAAGCGTTTACAGTTCTCGACTCGCCTATCGGCCTCGCGGTGTTCATTTGCCTAATTGGTATCCGAAACGGTCCAGAACCTCGGATTTTCTAACACCGTCTTATCCACTATGACTGTAAAATAAATCAAATCATAGCCGAAAGGGATGCCTAGACGTCTTCTCACGAATTCAAATCGGTAAAGTCTTGTGACCTGAACGGAGAGCATCGAAACGTGAAAGTTACAAGGAGCATATTCGGCAGTCTTTTACTATTTTGTATTTTTATTCTATTATGATTCTACTTTTATTTTATATCGTATTACGTGTTGTAAGTGTCATTTTCAAAAAAGTGAACAGCCCAACAATACTTCGTAGTAAGTTTCACATTTTATCTTTTGTTCATTTTCTTACCCATCTTGATTGACATTTTTATATTTTAGTTTTTATTTTATCCCTTGAATACTCATTCCCAAAATGTCAAGACGTTCGAAGAGTATAAATTTATTATTAGAGAAAATAAATAATATTGATGAAGAGCGTACCGAAGATGATCAGGAGACTTTTGATATTGAAAATGACAATGCGGACAATTATGATCTATTTGAGACCGACCCGAACACCGATGAGGACGAAGAGAATGTTTCGAACGCACGTAGAGGACGAAAGAGAAGGAGATTTTTAGTTAGTTCCGATAGTGAGAATGAGGAAGAGGTAATCGAAACTGCTGTAGACGGAACTGTTTGGCAAGAAGTAAAAGAAGGGTCTAATCCTGGAAGAGCACCTATTCAGAATATTTTTAGGGAAACGTCAGGCCCAACAGGGTATAGTAAACGAAATATTATGCGGTGAAAACGAAAAAAATGTACATTATATACTCCTAAATAGAAGAAACTATATTTTTATACTGTCAAATTGGCTATTATCTTCATTCTAGATTAAAAAATATAAGTCGTGCTAAAGACCGGTCGCGGTAGGAATAGGTATACGTGAAGTGTCGGTAGGAATAGTGTTAGGGGAAAGATCAGATCCTGATGCCCGAGCCTTGTTTGCGACCGGTTGCTATTTTCAGCTGATCCAGAGGCTGATGTTGCATTTCAGTTTGAATCGTTGATCATGTTTGTTGGAGGTGTAGTGGAAGCTCGCGGGCTGAACGATGTTCGCAGGAACTTGGAGAGTAGGCGAATATGGACCGGTGCTTTGGCTGCAACACAATTCGTAGACAATTAGTGAAACTAGTAATTTTGCGGATGTGTTTCTTCTCGGAGATGTAAAGTGTAATTAAGCTACTCTCGCTTGTATTTTTATAAAAGAGTTTAAAGTATCACTAGCGATGGTACCAGTGAATTTAGAATCAAGAAGTACTCTATTTTGGAAAATTCTACACTGTACATATTTTTATAGAAGGATCTAAGATAACTATACACATACAAAATTTTATCTTCTCCACCAACGATACCAATAATGCAAGAAGCTTTTTAAGTGCCATGAAACGTACAAAAATCCTCAGACTGATGATTAACATGAACTCTAGACTGCATCGTTTAACAAGATGTCTGAAAAATCAAATTTTTTCTCTCCTAAAAAATAACGGTACAAATAAGAAAATATACAATGATCCTCAGTCTGGAAATTTCAAAGGGATTATCGATTACACTGTTCAGCAATTGTTTACCGAATTGTGATACCGAAACGCCTGAGACGAAAGTGTCCGAGGGTTGAGAGGCCGCAGCACAAGCTAGCAGAAAGTATTTAGTGCTCTCGCGTAATTAATCCGCACGATAGTTTCCTCGAGCCGCTTCGAGTTCGCGTACAACCATTTCTGCTCGAAATCGATTTGAAAACCGCGGGTCGGTTCCACGCGAAGCTTCCAAAAGCGTAATATTCGCGATCCCGTTTCCTTATAGCGCGTTAGTTTCCCGAAATCTTCGTTAGGAGCGTTCTTGGACTAGTATCGAACGCGACGCGATGCTTTTCCGCCACGTTAGCCCTCCGATATTCCGCGAAAGAGAAAGAAAACGATTTGCGACCGATCGAGTGGAACTTTTCCATTGAATGGACGATCGGCTGGACGCGGGAACCCGAAATCGGCTAGCTATAGTGATAGAGAGCCGAGAACAGAGCGGAAACTGTATTTTTCTAATCTAGAGCGCACAAGTGCCTGAGGAATTGAGCTTCGAATTCTGATCCGAGTCGTCGGCCTGCTGTTTCGTGCTTTTTCGTACAAATTCACCGCGAAATAAATCGTCAAACTTTGATAGCGCCATCATTTTTAAGTTGCAAATGCTTTGCGTTAAAATTGGGTGTTGTAACAGAGCTTAAAACTCGCTTGAAAAATTGTCAATTTAATAGAGAATATAATATATTCTTCTTCAGATTGTCTTCCTCTGTGATTATTGAATTCTAATAATAAACAATTCACCCAAGTTTGTCAAAATATTTCGCAGTCATCTTGTACAGTACAATTTGCCATTGTTATCAACGAAAGCACACGTGTTCATGGAACAAGTTTCCGGATTTTAGTATATGAACCTTGTCAATTAATCTGTGAACGAATCTGGAAGCTTGGGAGCTCGTCGACCACCGAGATCGATTAAAGTAGCGTTAATTCGAGCAACGTTTATCTCATCCGTTGAATTTGTCGCTGGAAATTTCGTCGTTCGAACGGATCGCTATCGTTCATATTTATTGCTTCCAGTTTATCGTAAGCGAGTAGCTCGACACGAACCAGTGATCACGTCGAATTCCCATTTCTGCTGGATCGCTCGATCCGCGGAACGAGCGTCAAGCAAAATCAGTCTGAGATCGTTTAGATCGAGCACGCTGGGGAACTCTCAGCGATGACTCTCTGCGTCGTTTTTTGGAGTCATGGACACCTGCCATCGTGACTTCTAGCCGTAAATTGTGAAAATGTTATTTGTAATAAAGACATTTCGAAATCGAACACCTCGATAAATATTCACGCTCCTGTCCATCCAATTTACCAATCAATAAGAAACTGAGCCAATAAGAAATCGAAATTGAAAGAAATTTACTTCGCCGATTCGCTATTTCTCAATTTTTATAACTCGCAAACTGCAGTAAGGAGCAAAACTGAACACTCATACGAAATTTTAACAAAAATAAATTTTTATTCAATTTTTGCATGTAGAATACAAAAGGAACAAAATACTTGGTATTATCTACAATCTTTTGGCTTTTCAAGACAAACTTAAGATTTGTGATATTATTATTATTATTTCGCTTCATTCAATTTTTTTCCGTGTAGTCGGTTTTGCACCGCAACTAATTTTGAGTAAACATTTCCGATTTTCGTACACTTAGTATTTCGTCCATGAACCTTTAACCTTGATAATTGCCTGAATACGTTTAGGCATACTTAATGCTACATTTTCGCATATTCTGGTGTAATAGAGTACCACTGTTCCTGCACTCTTTGCCACAAATCAGTTATCGTTGTTGGGGGAGCACTATATTTATTCTGTAACTTCATTTTTAAGTATGCCCAGACATTTTCAATCGGGTTTATGTCTGGACTTTGAGCAGGCCATTCCATGGTTTGAAATGGTTGAGTTTGCAGCCAATTCTTTACGCTGTTCGCACAATGCCCAGGAGCGTGGCCATGTTGGAATACGACATTACACTCTGGTACCGGCATATTTTCAATTGTTTCCAGTAAATTTTTTTCTAAAATATCCTTATACGTATACCGGTTCACCGTATCTTCTATTCGATGTAGTGAACCTACACCGTACGCCGTAATTCACCCCCACACCATAAGTGACCCACCACCAAATTTTATTGTTTGCTTCACATAACGCGGTAAAAGAGGTTCGCCTTGCTTCTTCCAACGCCAAGAACGTCCATCCGATGAAATTCGATTGATTTTAGATTCGCCGGAAAAAATTACTTTTTTCCATTGCTCTATATTCCAGCTTAAATATTTTCTTGCAAAACTCAGACGGGCCTTGACATTCTTTTTTGATGGAGCTGGTTTTTTTTTCTTCTCAATTGCTGTAAAATTGGCTTCTTTTAATGCCCTTCGAGCCGTCCACTTACTAATTTTCTTTCCAACATCGCTTTCTAATAACTTTGCAGCCATTGGTGCCGTCGTTGCAATTTCTGAAGTAATGTATCTCGTCAACCTTCTCTTCTCCTGACAAGATAATCATTTTGGACTGCCTCCAAAAGATGCAGGGACTCTACTACAGTATTCTTTCCGTATCCTATGTACAACTCCCTGATTGACGACAAATTTTCTAGCAATTACTCGCGTTGATAAACCCGACTTTAATTGGAAAATGATATTATTCTTCATATCTTCAGATAATGGCTTCATGATGTTATAGTGATGCGTGTTAACGCATCAACAACGATAAACTAATAACTACTGGCACTCCTGGCCGTGGCATTGACCGTGATGGACTACCAAGTTGTTTACAAAATCTGTGTTTGCAGTTCCTAATCCCGAGAATATTAGTGCGGTGCAAAACCGAATACACGAAAAAAAAATTGTGTAAAGCGAAATAATAATAATATCACAAATGTGAAGTTTGTCTTGAAAAGCCAAAAGATTGTATATAATACTAAGTATTTTGTTTCTTTTGTATTCTACATGAAAATATTGAATAAAAAATTATTTTTGTTAAAATGTCGTATGTGTGTTCAGTTTTTCTCCTTACTATATTATAATAATATCGTCCGGGAGACATGTCCGAGCCGTGTTATGTTTACACTCCTCGGCATCCAAGGCCATTCAAGGTTCGTGGCCCTTCACGTGGCCCTTAGTGGGGATAACTCCGCGACATTTATCATCCAGGCCTTGGCGACATATATAGAAAAATCACTGCAGTTGTAAACGTAGTTTCCAAAAACACATTCCTACAACAATCCTGAGCGAAGTATCAATTCGGTATGGCACCAACAAAAAGCCTCTCGATAAACAAATTTATTTGTGGAGAATAGTAGTCAGTAATTTGAATGTATCTTTAAACATTTCTTGGTAGTTGTAGGTGAGATATAATATTACGAATCAGTGCTTGAATTCATTACAAAGTTTCTTTTAGATTTCAAAGTAATTGATTACTTGTGGGTCCCTCTAAAATAAGGGATACGAAAAGCTTCCGGACAAAAGTAGTAGAATTAACAAAAAAAAAAACTGAAATATCGCGGAATTTTTCAAATTTTTAAAGTGAATTTGTGCAGCAAAATGAATATACAATACAATTCATAGCAAAATGAATCGCGCAATCTACACCTATACATGCACTACAGATTCCCACAGTTTCATGATTCTTCGAGATTGCAATACTCGCTTTCCATCAAGTGCAATTCCATTTTTATTTCTCCGTATTTTTCCTTATCGCTCGAAAGCGCGCGATTAGAATAACGAACAACGGTTTTTCAGTTCGCAGCGCGCCTTATTGCCGACCTCACGATAAATCGCGGTTCATTGATTAATCATGCGTCCCGCGGAAAAGTCTGGCTCATTATCGAACGAAACTCGCGACGAGCCGGAGCGTTTTCGCCGCGGAAAACAATCGCGAGTAGTATTTGCATCACGGTAACCTTTTCCCCCGTCGCGAGAATTCCTGTTTCATGCGTGCGATCGCATGTTTTTCGTACTCGATGCTCCACTTCGAACACTATGCCGACCGCGCACCTCCGTTAGCATGGCGGTCTGTCGTGACTCAATTTAAATACGGCCAATTATTGCGAAATGCTGACTTGGCGAACGATACTAACTGCATAAACGGCCGGAGAGGCGGACGATATTAGCAGTGAGAAAGTATCGAACATTATGCCGAGCACGAAGGGTGAGTCGCTGTAGAAATCACGAGCTTTAAATATCGCGGCTAGATTGCTGGTACTTATGCGAACGAAAACATTCCGCGCGGCAATTCACGGTAATTAGCACGAGATAAGAACATTTCTGTCTACATATTTGGCCGGTTTTTCGACGACACGCCAACCGGAAAATTTGGCAACATTTTGGCTTGTTTTTAGTAGTCGAAGCATGAAATCCACAGTCTAATCGCTTCGAGACACTCGAGCACGCTGTTAGTTTTAGTACATTATTTTACAAAGTCCTCTTTAAATGTTTCTAGGCGGACGTTACAATTTAAAAATGTTCGATAACGCGGACATTCTTGCAAAAATATGTAAATGTGTGTTGAAACTTTGAGGCACACGAAAGAAAAATACCGATAAGCTAATAATCGTAAGATAATACACGGCGGTGTTTGCGTGTTCCAATGTTGTTCCTTTTATTTGCAAGACTATCTCACAATTGTAACGATAGAGCAGATCGTTGAACGAAAAATTTAGCGTAGTTAAAAACAAGCCAAGAATCTAATTAAGCCGGGACGTTTATGCGGAATGTGAAAAAGTAACTGGAACAGGCCAGTAAAAAATGCGTGCGTGCACATGAATGCATAAAATCTGCAGTCTAGCCATTACCGTAAGCGATCGAACATTTCCAAACACAAGACGCAGTTTCGTTTATTTAAAGCGCACCTATGAAACACAAATCTGGAGCGTCATGATGTTCTTGTGTAAGCAACAATCACTTTTATTCTTTAAATATCTCCCGTAGCCAAAGAAAATTTATAACATCATGACATTGCGCTTTAAACAACGATGACAATGGTTTGTTCTTTAAACTACGTTCTCCAAAAAATTGTTGAGTTTTCTTCGAGTGGTGGACACTGTACCCACGTCATCTCGATCTCTCGGAATCACTGTGAACGTCCGTAGATCCTTTCGGCGAGGACGTGTTGCTTCTCTATCCAAACTACGCGGCAAGAGATCACGGATTTCCGGAAAACGTCGACACTCCGATAGTGAAAGGTGTGGTGAACCAGCTGAGAAGATGGCCGGCGGACCTATTCTGCGCGTTTTTGGCAGTCTGCCTAATTATCGGCAGTCTGGTCTTGCTGACGTTCCTCACGGTCGCCGTTTGCCTGCCCACTGTCGTCGGTAACAGGTGTCGGTATGATTCGAAATACCCCGCGATTAGTGCAGTTCGTTCACCGATTATTTATTTACACTATCCATGACCTGTCCTCACGATTATAACCGTAATTCCTCTTTAACGCAGCCGCAACGTCGCTAACACTTTCTACTCGGAATTAATCGATCGGTGAGTCTTGCAAAAAATACATTTTAAAACACAAGCTAATCGAACTAATAATATTAACCCTTTGCACTCTCGGCGCTATTTTAAATTTTTCTCTTCCGTCTTACAATATTTTCATTTTACTCGTACGAAACTGATCCGATTTCCACATATAATATTTAAATGTTTAGTAATCTGTTGAATACAAATTTTGTAATGTAACAAATACATTGTAATATTTGTTGTAATTTCTTTGGAATAATGCCACAACAATTTCTAGTGGTGCTTCAGAGTCACCACTCGAGCGCAAAGGGTTAAGTACAAACTTATTTTCGTTGACACGATCGCTGCCAGAATTTATTCCAGCCACAGTCTTCGTGGTTACATTGTGCTATTAAATGCAATTTTGCCTCTTGCAAAATCTATAAATTCTCACATGCATATAGATTGTCTTTATATTATACAGGGTGTCCCACATAAGAGTCCTATCAGAAAACTTCAGAGGACAAAGTGACACTATTGCAGGGGGCAATATAATGGTGAAGAAAAAAATTTTTGATGTCGTGTTTTTGAATGAAATTTCAAGGTCACCGATGTTTTTTTTAATGGAATAGTATATTTTTTACGATAGCATGATAGACAATAAAAACTGAATTTAGTGGATACCACCTTTTTGACCGTGAAATGACCTTGAGCAAGAATAATCATGTTGAAGCGGATGAAATGTGGAAGTTTACAACTGACGTGTTTCAGCAAAGATTGCGCGTTGTTTACGTCGGGTTGACCTTTACATATCATAACAAATGTTCGAAATAGTTTTCATAGTAAACAGCGTATGTTTATGTTAGAGTATGTATCATTGAGATCGTTAACAGAAGGTTAATCGGTTAGAATAAGTACGTTGTTCCTTCTGCATTATTCGAGTTCGAAACGTGATAGTGATAACAATGCGTTATACTGTACAGGAACGAATCGATATGGTTTTCACTTATGGCGAAAGCCACCAAACTTTGAGGCAAGCAGTACGTTCGTATCGTGAAAAATTTGTGAATCGTATTTGTCCTTCGTTACACGCATTCTCCGTCGTGGTAGAACAATTTAAAAATACCGGTAGTGTAAGTTCTAAAAATCGTAATAAACAAAGAATTGTGACTCACGAAGAAAATAGAATTAATTTAAAAATACCGGTAGTGTAAGTTCTAAAAATCGTAATAAACAAAGAATTGTGACTCACGAAGAAAATAGAATTAATATCCTAGCTGCAGTATCTAACGATCCACATGTAAGTTTGCGACAACTCGAACAAGAGTCCGGCATTAGCAGAAGTAGTATTTCACGAATACTGCAAATAGAAAAGTTTCACCCATATCACTTGAGTTTACATCAGGAATTGTCTGTCATTGCATAAATGAGGATGGTCGACATTTCGAACATTTATTATGATATGTAAAGGCCAACCCGACGTAAACAACGCGCAATCAATGCTGAAACACGTCAGTTTTAAACTTCCACATTTCATCCGCTTCAACATGATTATTCTTGCTCAAGGTCATTTCAAGGTCAAAAAGCTGGTATCCACTAAATTCAGTTTTTTATTGTCTATCATGCTATCGTAAAAAAATATACTATTCCATTTAAAAAAACATCGGTGACCTTGAAATTTCATTAAAAAACACCATTATATTGCCCCCTGCAATAGTGTCACTTGTCCTTTGAAGTTTTCTGATAGGACTGTAAATACGAAAGATATTTAGGTATCCCCATTTATGTGGGACACCCTGTATAAAATCGTGGACATGTGTGAAGCTGGTAACGAACGTGTTAAACTTTCCACTTTCATTTTTGGGGATATCAGTGGATTTAAAAAAGCCAGGGAATGAAAAGTTTCTGTGCGTTTAACTTAGAAAGATAAGTAAAAATTAGCAACAACGCGATCAACATTTCAGAGTGGAAGGCAATAGAGCGTTCGACATCAACGAATCGTCGAATGTGTACTTCCTAAAATTGGCTCACAGAGATTGGTCCACCGGGGAATTTTGTAACATCGAGACCGCAGCTCGCGAGCATCCAGATTTAAAAGTAATTATGCGATCCACTAAGATCCACCAACCTCTCTCACGGTAACGCTAACAAATCCTATTTGTTCATCAGTTCTATTTAATAAACTTGCTAAAAGAGGAGCCCATCGAGAGGCACCTGGACGATGCGATTAAAACTAACAAGAATTCAGACTCAAAAGTGAACGAATCCCTCGCGAATAATCCTGATTCGCCTAGAACACCTGGGGATTATATTAGAGATCGATTGAGGATCGAGATCTCCAATGTACAAGCTGTCGATCTGACTGTCGGGAGATTCTTCAATGGGTGAGAGAAAATCTAGAACAATCGCAGTTGAGACATAAACGCGTTCTAAAACGAGTTCCGTCGAACTAACGCAAATCGAAGGCGCTCTCGCGAACCTAATCGTTTCGATTCAGTTCGAAGTTGTCGCAAGTTGCAAGGGGCTTGAACGACGATCTACTGGAGTTGGCTGCAAAGGCGCAGTTGCTCTGGGCCGTCCCTGGAATCGCAGCGAAGCCGAGCATGTTCTGCGCGTTGGACACTGTGAAACGGCTCCTCTGCAAGTGAGTCTCTTCGGGAACAAAAGTGATATCGTTAGGCGGAACACGGTCTCGAAATCTGCTGCGCTTTTCAGCGGGGATAAGGATCGTTGTCTGCCGGATCAACTGGCGACGATAGAACCGGAGAACGATATTCAAGCCACCGGAGTCCCTTGCCAGGCGTTCATGGGATTCCTCGTGCAGGAAATATCGAGGACCAGCTTCGATCGAGAATTTACGATCAACGAAGCCGTGAGGAAATATTGTCCTAGGTAAAGTACGCCGTGAAATCGTCCCTTTGCGATTAATTGTTGCTTGCAAATTGGTCTAGTCTCTGCCAGCGGAAAGCCAGCTACTCGAACATCCCTTCTGAAAGGAAAAGATTACTAGCATTATTGACCAACTAAACTTTTCTTTGCGCTGTAGATGATTGTGTACAACTAGTAAATGACTCCTGATAATCTTGGGAAGAGTAGGCAAATTTTTAACTTTAAGGAGCCTCTCCCAAATGTCTCTTTCATCTTTGAATTTTCAGAGCGTCGAACATTAATTCTGTTTCTCTTCGCTTGAGAAGTATAATCTTGGGAAGTGTAGGCAAATTTTTAACTTTAAGACTCTCCCACGTGTCTCTTTCATCTTTGAATTTTCAGAGCGTCGGACATTAATTCTGTTTCTCTTCTCTTGAGAAATATAATCTTGGGAAAAGTAGTAAATTTTTAACTTTAAGGAGACTCTCCCAAATGTCTCTTTCATCTTTGAATTTTCAGACTGTACTATTGCCCGGAAATAAGGATTTTCGAGACCGGGACGAAGTGTTCGAGCGCATCTTTGCAATGTCCCACTGTCTACGCGAGCATCCTGACGAGGGACAACGAAGCTCGTTCACACAGCTTCGATACCTGACGATTCACCTCTTTATTCAAACTTGTGTACAATATAGAATATAAACGTTGTGTGACATTTGTATGAGACGCGCGGTGTTTGTTCTCCTTGGATTTCGGGACGGGGTTCGTTATTTGAAGGTTCGCTGTTCGTAGAGCCTGAGCACGCCTAACCATATCCAGATGTCTGCGACTAATTAAATTGGGGGGAGTATTACATAGTTGGTAGTTGAAGATTGAGTTTTGTCGGCTTTTAAAAAGCTCTGGAAAAGTCGGATCTTGAGATCTAGAAGACTCGAACAGTAATAAATAATTTTTTTTTAAATGATTCATTGAATTGAAACGTACGCATCACGATTGTAAATCCTGTTGCGTAAGCCAAAGCTGTCGGCAGCGATAAGTTGGCGAAAAATAACCAAATTGCCACCATTACGCCACTGATATCGTACACCATGTCAGCCAGGTAGAGGACTATAGATGGAAGGCTCCAGCGTGGTTTTTTCTGCAATGATCAACTATCTTAATTACAATGTTCAGCACCTTCTCTGCTCAAACTTCACAATCATTGCAGTCTAGAGACATCGATAGACTGCGGATTTTATGCGTTTATGACAAAAATCGGTCAAACAAAAAATGAGGAAAATATTTTTAAAATTTAAAAATAACTGTTCTCTTAAAAATAACTGTTCCAACTGGTCTAACTGTTAACTGTTGTTTTAACTGTTCTATTATTTGCAACCTAATGACACGTTCGCATCATTTTTTTTGCCCCAGTTTCGCAGCCTTTGCATAAAAATATTTGCAGTCTAGTCATCATTTATGGCAATGGAACTTGTCTATTATCATTTTCACGTAACTTAGACTTTTAAAAAATTTTGTTACAAAGAATTAAATGTTTACCCAAATATCTCAACTACCTACAGTGACTCCCACTAATATTCGGACGCTTTTAAAAATCGTATAACTTTGTTAATATTGGACCACACGACTTGGACTTTTTTAACACTAGGTTTACGGAGCACTAAAAGCGTCTATTTTGCGTTACTTCATAAAAATAACAAGAACGTGCTACCCACATTTTTAGTAATATTTTTAAAATAATATATACCCAAAGAGAAATAAATTTGCTAAATAATTTCTTATGTATGCATCCTTAGAATCTTATTAATATTAAATTAAAAATATTAGAACCCGTCATTTTGACGGGTCCCGTAAATCTAGTGTTAAAGAAGTTAGCACAATTGGTTGCTACATAAAGTGAAAGAAAATTTTTGCAAAAATTGCAATTGGTCGAAATTGCAGGGAAACTACTAAAAGTTGCATTTTGCAACTTTTTTATGTAAACTTAGATTGAAAATTTAGGAAGTACAATTTGTAGATCCGTATGAATTATACATATTCTGAGAATTTCATCAAAATCGGTAAACGTTCCTTTTTTTTTTTATTAGGCATTTGAAACCCTTCTGGGTTTATTTCGCTTTACAGGAATAATATAAGTGGGTACAATAATATAGAATACAGAAATAATACAAGAAGAGTACAATAATAATACAAGTGAATACAATAACAATGTCCGTTAACACTAAATACGCGACTTTCGGCCTTAAGTTTTCATCGTTAAACGTTTGTAGCTCATTGCAACGTTGACCGATTTCGATGGAATATTCAGAAAATGTATAATTGATACAGATGTACAAAACGTACTTTTCAAATTTTTAATATAAGCCCGCATAAAAAAGTCGCGAAATACAACTTTTAGTACTTTCTCTGTAATTTCGACCAGTTGCAATTTTGATCAAACATTTTTCTCAAAAAAATTCTACCTTCTACAAGTTCGAACTTCTCAAAAAAATTCAAGTAGTATAGTCCAATATTGACAAAGTTATGCGATTTTTCACACTAGATGCACGGGACCCGTCAAAATGACGGATTCTAGTATTTTTAAACTGCGAATATTGAGATTGTAAAAATGCATCCATGAGCAATTATTCAACATATTGATTTCTTTGGGTATATATTATTAAAAAAATGGCTACAAACTCTGATCGATACATTCATGTTATTTGTACAAAGTAATGTAGAATAGTAATTTTTAGTGCTCCGTAAACCTAGTGTTAAGAGCGTAGGAATATTAGTGTCTCTACTCTTCTCTGAATAATCACTAGACTGCGGATCTCTACGCAAAATAAAATTTTTATATATTAGGGGGGCCCATAAGTAATCAATCATTTTGAAATCCAAAACAAACTTTGTAATAAATTCAAGCACTGATTCGTGATATTATATCTTACCTACAAGTACCAAGAAATTTTTAGTGAGTTCTAACTTCTCAAAGAAATTCAAGTGGTATAGTCCAATATTGACGAGAGTTATGCCATTTTTAAGAGCGTTCGAATATCAGTGGGAGTCGCTGTGATTCACCGAGTCTTAATAAATTCAAAAACGCTCGTGGTACTTAGTCGAGGATGGTGGCCAAGGGATGATAGCGTTTCTCACCGAGACGAGAGAATAGGCGAGCATACCGGTGGCCAGGAAGCAAACCGTGGAGTATGGCGCGGAATAACCCAAGCTCAAAGTGACCACAGCTTTGTGCTTGTACCCCTGAACGAATTGGCCATTCTTCAGGATGCTAAACTCGCTTCGGCCATGGAAAATACTGTAGTAACTCGACAGCAGGACGCACGTGGACAACAACAATGCCTGACAAACTCGCAGCACTTCTTTCTCGTGCACGTTCTTATTGGCAAACGCGTTCCCTCTCGCATCACCGCGGGACGAGGTCATCCCGAGTTTCCTCTGAAAAAAATATAGCAATAAATTCCTCTGAACTACATTAAAAAAACGTACACGAAACTCACCGGCCTCTGTTCCCCCGACACGATTTCAATTTGATCCGGATGATAATTCATCCTGTGTATTTTTTCTCTTTTTTTCTATTTTCGTGAAAACCGAAAATGGCCAAAACTGTCGACTGAAGTGAAACACGGTCGAGCATGTTTTTGTCGTTATTCAGATTGTTCTGTAAAATGAGATTGTACTGTATAACCTGGCAGGGAAAATTCCAGTGAAAACTCCCCTCCCGGAAAAATGGTCTAATTTTCGACGAGACTAAATCACGAGAGGAAAAATGGCGCGTCGACGGAAACGCTCCCTGATTTCCACTATGACGTCGATCATAGGGAGCGGGAGACATTCGGTGAGCGTCGACACGTGCACGTGTGTGTGTGTGTGCGAACACATGTTCGCACATCGTTTCAACGCGGCAGTATTGCGTTGGTCGTTGCGCAAAATAATTTTGAACGAAGAGAGCCGAAGAGAGTATTGATCGACGAATTTTTAGAGACCCTTTACCAGATTGAAGAAGAAGTTCTTTTTTAATTCTTTTGTATTACGACGTGTGCAATCGCGGAGATAAAATTCAATTCACCGGTCCTATTTAATTAACCTCAACCTAAGATCGTTGATTAAACGAGACCGAACTATGAGGATCCGAGGTAGACGAAAGCCTAACGAGCGAGGCGTGTCTCTAGTCAGTCGCTACGATAAAATTCGATTCAGAGAGTTTGATAGTCGCTTTGATAAGAAAATTGTTGGATACCAGATCAGAAAATAGATGACAATGATTGCGACCTCTTTTCAGCGGATTGGATACCTAGCGTGCAACCTGTGCGACCATTATATGATGGGACACTCAATCTACGTGATCCTGCTGGGCCTCATTGGGACCGTTAGTCGATCGTAATACTCATTAATTGTTTCTGCATAATTGAACATTGACCGAGTTCGCTAAAGTGGACGGAGTATTGATTCATTGACCTATTGATTTTGTTCGATCGATATCGAGTCCTGTAGTTTCGAATGCTAACAACTCTGTTGATTGTTAGATCATTACCGCGTTCGACATTGTTCGGATAATGAACAAGAACGCGACGAGACCGGAGAAGCAATCGGGCCATTGCAGATTGAAGGAAACTGGTACGTTGAATAATTCAATTAAAAAGAATACTCGGTTATTAACGATGAAACACAGTGAGCACATTGTGCAATTCTTCGTTGCACATATTGCATTGCATGGTAAAAAGTCATGTTGGTAAATAGGGGACGGAAAATTAACTTCAGCGCAAGTTACGTGTGACAGTATGCCATAATAAATATGAGAAATTCGATCGTGCGCACTAATTCACGGCGGGGTATAAATACAGGCACCGTGCAGAACATTTTTCAGTTCCTGCGGGGTCTTCGGGATCGAGGGATCCTCCAGAGATCCTCTGGATCCCAAGGATCCTTGATCTTTTACGGGAAACCTTCGCAGATTCTCAAAATCCTTGAAAAGCTGGATTCAAGGACACTCCCAGGGGCTCCTAGAATCCTTTTGAAATTCCTTGAAAAACTCTTTCTTTTCCTTTTTCAAATTCCTTGAGAACACTTCGAAAATCTTCGGAGGACTCTGAAAGACTTGGAAATCCTTGAAAAACTATAGAAAGGGGATCCTTGACATTTTTTGAAGGGTCTTTGGGGACCTAGGGATCCTTGGAATTCCTTGGAGATCCCTAAGGACTCTTCTGGGGTCCTTGGAGTTCCTACGAAGACCCCCGGGAATTTGAAAATACTTCTAAATTCTTCGGAGGACCCTGGAAGACTTTGTAATCCTTGGAGAACTATAGGAATTTGGGGATCCTTAACATTTTTTGGAGTGTCTTTGAGGGCCTAGGGATCCTTGGAAATTCCTTGAAAACCCCTAAGGACTCTGGGTATTTTGGAATTCCTTCGGAGACCCTCGGGAACTTGAGAGTCCTTAGAATTCCTTGGAGAACCCTCAGGCATTTGGGAATTCCCAGAATCTCTAGGAGAATCCTTAAGGATTTGAGGGATCCCTAGAACATCTCTGATCCTTTTTGGAGTCCCAAGGAGTCCCTGAAACAAAGTCCACAAAACTGACTACAAAATCCCCTGAAGATTTTTTAAAACTTAAGAAACTACTAATTGCTACTTGAAACAGTGCTAAAATCCAACAATATTGTCGTTCCCACTAACAATTAGCAATTTGTTCAGTTCCCCCAGACATTGAAAGGGACCTGAAGCTGATGACTTCTATCCTGGGAATAGAACACTACACGCTGATCATGCTGGGCGCGATAACCGTAAGCTACTTCAGCAAGATTTCACTGCAAGTTTAACGCTATCGAGTGCTGTTGCATTCTTCTAGGAATACCCGTTGCTACATACACCCTGGTTGCTAATGCAACTGTGCGTAATCATCATCGAAGTGATCATGTTCTGTGTCCGAGTATTTTTGGACGGGCTCCACGTGAAACGCGACGAGCTGTTGCTGTCCTTTCTAACCGTGCACAATTGGCTGCAAGTGTTTTGTTTGTTCCACAAACAGGCTCGGCAATCTCGTTAAAACCGTTCACTTTCTCTGTTCGGGACTCTGTTGAAATTATTGTAAAACGTTCTCACCGGGTACACGCGCGCTCGTGTATCCAATAAAAGAAAGACTACGAGCACCGACGTGAAATTGCAGTGCACGCTGCGTGTTTCTTTGTTAATTTATTACGGTCGAGCGACGTGCAACACGTGGATAAGTTAACCAAACCAAAAAAATCCGGGAAAATATGATACTTAAATTAAAAGAGAGTCCCAGTTGCTCCTACGTCGAGAAACGAAAGCCGGCCGAAGTTACGAAAACCGTTTGCAAGGTACACGCTCGTGTTCGGCGGATCGTTGCGCCATTCTCGTTCTAGCGTTCGTGAAAAATACATGTTGTCGCAGGTAGAAGCACTATACTTGGCTCTAATACGCTTCACGACACACTGTTTGAGCTCGATCGTGTTCGAAGCCGGAGGCCGAACCCCCTTAGGAAACGCAACGACCAAATCCGCCGCCTTCAATGCTCTTTTCCGGCGCAGTTTCAGTAACGATACCCCGATAATAAATCACCTAAGAGACCTTTCCTTCCTCGAATGCCTTTATCAGCAAACTTTAATCTCCTTAAATCTCGCTCTATCGATTTCGAAACGAGATCTGATCGAACTGCTAAACTTTTCTTCCTCCGAATAGATATCTCTGAGTGCAAAGCTGTTAAAAATTGTTTGCACAGAGTCTCGAGTATCCTCTTTTGCTTATCGCGTAGAAAAATGTCCTGATCAAAGAATCACGCTGTTTGCAGACTTGAAGATCGTGATACTAGTAACGAATGTAATCGCCGGCCTGATAACCACGCTGATGATGTCCCTCGGCGATAAGTATGGCATCCCTTATCTCTATTTACCGTGGTTGCTGAATACCATGAAGGGGATGGCGTTATGCGAGGGACCCGCTATTCTGAACTTGGTCTCCGCACTTTTACCCAACTTTACGCTGCCGGCTGGCGCTTTCTTGGCCATGACCGTCGTTTTGTTCGGTAGAAACAGCGTAGCACGGTGGCCTGCAACCATTAACCCTAGGAAGAGCATCGTTCTAAGAGCATCGTTCTGAGTATTCATAAAATAATGTATGAAACCTAGAGAGCTGCAGTGAAAAATTGATTACCAGACTGCGGATATTTATGGGGAAAATCAGGTGAAACGCGAAGCAGTGAAAACATCAGAAGAATTAACGAATACTGTTGTTACTTTTTTTTTTATTAAAATTGTTAGGGTGAAGAAATATATAATTTTTTTTTTTTTTTTGTTCAGTTTCGTGCAGACAATTTTTATTTTGCACAAAGATCCGCAGTCGATTTGTTTCTTGCTTCTTCATTTGCCTTCGAGACAAGAGCATGAGAGATAAACTGTGGCCTTCTACTTTTATCGACCACTGTATGTATCTTAGTTTTTACCTTCAGAATAATTTACAAACATAGGGTTCGGCGTAAAGGTCAGTATGATAACAATAACTAACCGTTTTTTGTTTCGTAAAGATGTTTGTTCTAAAAATAACTGCGCGGTCTTCCCAGGGTTAATTGCACAATTCAGAGTTGATATTGACTAAAATTCGTTCCTCCAGTGGAGGAGCTTTGCATTTGGAACAATGCGTTCGCGAGCTTTCAGCGTTGCTGGAAGGAGTACCATTACCGGAAGCAGCACGCCACGACGGAAATAAAGGAGAAATTGTTCACGACTCGTAAGAAGATATTTTCCGAGGAGAACGCATCGCAAGGGTTGAATGTCACATTGGAAAAGTTGAAAGCTCGACAGATACTCGGCAAATCGAATAGTCGGATCTCGGTTAAGAGCACCCTGGACGGCGACGACAGCCTCGTTAAAAACGAATTGCCGGATCTGACTGGATAATTAAACTCTTCTCTCTCTGGAAAGAACGAATCAACAAATTTCATGTTCTTTTTATTGCTATCTACTTAAGATCTAGGCTCTCTTAAAATAATATCTACTAAAAGAATGAATCTAACGAATTTCATAGTCCTTTTATTGGTTTCTATCATTTTGCTACATAATATAACGGCCATTTTTACATCTTTTGTAAGGGGATAATCAAATCCCAAGACCTAGACTCTCTGAAAATAATATCTACTATAGGAATAAGTCAACAAATTTCCTTTTATTGCTTTCTAACATTTTGTTCCGTAACGTAACGGCCATTTTGATATTTTATTTCTGCGACCCTCTGTGTCGAATTTCGGAAAAGTGGAAAGCATGTAACAAAAAGGAGAAACTACAAAACCACTCACCATTTTTATAAGACATTGTTTCTTTTCATAGGACTGTAGGAATAAAAAAAGATCAGTATAATTGCAGCCTTCTTCTCGTTGTCGAGTTTTAAGGGTAGCCATTTTTGAAACTGCAAACAGGTAATCGACTGTGCTATACATTTTATCGCTCTATTGAAATAAAAAATTAATTAGGGGTTGAGCCTATTACTGTACTTACTAAATCTCGTTTCGACGATTGTTTTCATACGAACGGATCCGCAAAACACTCGCAGTTTTTCAACTAAAAACATAGAGCCGAATTTTCCGTGAGCGCCTACTATTTGATGGCTACGAAAATGGCCGCCGATCTTCGATAGATCGAGAATATGAACTAGAAACCGGCAATCATTTTTAAATCTGTCTACCGTTACTGATTTAGTAGGATAATATCAGTTTTTGTGTTCAACTAATAGGTTAGTACGTATATCTTGTGTTGTTAACCACGTATGAATGTTAACTTCAATTAATTTTATGAATTTATATTGTTCACACTTTAATTCGTTAGGGGTTACGCGGAGCAACAGGCTGTTGCCGGTACCCGGTTTTTCATGCAAGATATTACCGTACATTCGCAATAATCACTTCCCATATTTGTGTCATCCACTCTTCGAAGGTTAATAATCAATATCGGATGCATATTTACTTAAACCTAATCGATAAACCACGAAATTTCTCAAAAGAAAACCCTCCTCCACAAAAGTGCGGCTCTCGACGAATGGAGGCTGCGCAAAAATTCGAAAAGCGTGCAGTACGCAGATTGCGATTCTCGAAGTATATCGATCTATAAATCTAACCAATATGTTATCCATATATTATTTTTTACCTTTTCTATTCTTGTGCTATTCGCATTTTACCGTTCCCAGAATAACGATCATAAACCAAAAAGCACGTAAAACTAACTTATAAAAGATTTACGATTCTATCTGTCTAGTTCGATATATCGAACTAGAGCAGCGACGTAACGTTCAGAACCCATTCAAAACAATGAAACCAACACATAAGATTTCAAGCGTTACATGCTTAACAATGAAATAAATCGCATTTGGTTTTGTTTAATGTAGAAGCAGGGTGTATGTATTGCTAGAATAAACAATTGATTTGAAATGGCTGTATTTCTCAGACAAACCAATCCCGCCTTTAGGTGAGAAATGGCGGCAAAATGAGAGCGCATGCGCATCGAGCGTGTCGTTCACATCGGTGCATCCGCCTTGCTTCTGTGTGCTCGACGCTCGCACAAGTGTACGCGTGCCGGTAATAAACCGTTGTTTGGCATAACGGTCGTCCTATTCGATCTTCCTAGCTCTTTGTACATAAACTTTACGTTCCAACGATTGAATCGAACATCCAGAAAACCGAAATTACCCGCACGAAGCCCCGAAGAAACAGTGAAAGTGTATCTGTCGTTAAGAAACCGTCAAACACCCAGTTAAACCAACAAATTCAAGGTAAGAGGATACATACACTTGATATTTCGAAGAAGCATTGTTTTTCTCGGACTGTAGCACCGTACAGCCGATGGTATTCCGAGGAATAATAATTTTAAGGGACTAATACTTAACAGGTTCGGAAAATAAGGTTGCTTTCTGTTCGAGCGGTTTTAACGGACAATAGTGGCGCGGTGTATTTTTGTACGTACATTCTCGAGTTACGATCGGTTCACGCTTCTACTACCTTTGTTGTTTACCACTACAAAAAATATAATCTGTTCGAATCCATGAGCAGCCGTGACGTGTTGGTGCATGCATGTGCCTCGAATGTTATTGAACACTGTGTATAGCGTGTCCCGCGTTACACACACATTCGAGACGACCGGTCACGTGTTCAAATGCTCGCCGTACCGCACGTATCGTTGTGTGCGTGTGTTTGCCCACCAAGGATCCATATTTTTGTGAAATCCGTTTAACAAACATAACCTACAATTAACTAGACGAACTATTGCGTTCTATAACCTCAATCGTTGGAATTCGCAGATAGGTTTCGCTAAAATTGTTTACGATAAATCATTCTATTTCTAACTGAAGCTCGGTGCAAATCTATAAGAGCGTGATTCAGATATAAGAATACACTACTTTGTATAACTATTTCGGTAGAATGACCAAAACGTTAACAATATAACACCGTGACTCGTGTTATTCTTGAAACAGATAAATCCGAGCTATGTTCGCTGTCTCTTTGCTGTACCAATTTTCAAAGCTCGTATACATACGATTTCGTTACAAAAAAAGAATTCTGAGATATGCTTTTTTGCGACTGAGGTAGATAAAAGCCATTTCTTTGTTCGATTTTGTGTAGAAGGAACAAAAAGTCAAGGGCATCTGTGTTTATACATAGCTTATTATTTATATTGCATTTTATGATACATTAATTCTGATATAATAAATAACAAGGGTCTGGTAAAAAATACGACAAGAAAATATTATCAGAAAAATGCATTTCGTTGAAATCAACACCCGGAGGAAAGTTTTGTCAGTGCATTTACACTCTCCTTCCTGTCGTTTTCTCGTCGAACCAACAAAACTCGAACTCCGGGTAGAATCGGATGCTCCCATTGAAAGCATCGTCGTTCTTAAATCTTAATGGACGAATTGCGATTTACAATCCCTTGGTGTACGATATATTTTTCTTTTTGTTTTTTTTTGTTGGCGTAAGTCCTCTTTTTTCACTGTAACAAGTTGTAGCAAAAGCTAAAGGATTTTTTTTTTCTTGCAGACACGCGTGTCGTTGCTTACATTGGCTCGAACAAGTTGAACTCTACTTATACTATGCGTGTTACAAACATGCTTATCTCTCTAATCGTAAGGCGATCGAATTACGCTATAGGCATCTATATCTTATTACGCTCTGTAGTTAAACTTCTCAAGCAAAATTTCAACAAATATCCCTTGGGCTTCTAGAACCTGTGAAACTACTCGAAAATCCAAACCCGGTGTTTCCTCGAAGGAACTCGTCAAGATATCTGTTGCAACTGTATAAAAAAATAGGTCGCTGGAGACTGATAAAAACGTGTCTAAACAGACAGACTATCTGGTTTCACATTAATTGACTAATCCCTGTGCAAATCAAAGCTGAGGTAAACATATACACCGTTCTGCACTGTTCTAACTATCGTAACATATAATACTCCTTCGATCCAAAAAGCTGTATCGCCTACACACTGTCTCTTAATCATGCATCTGCATATGTTCTTCTTCTGTAGTAAAGAACCATACTTTGGAAAGACCTTTGGAATCAAAAAACCAATCAGAGTCACCCCGTGAAAGCACACTTGGCTCTCTCTGTCTAAAATAATATATTTTTATAATCTCCTTTAGGCAATTGAACTTTTTAGGCTCGAACTATATATTTGATAGTATTTTAAAAAAAATGCTCAGAGGAAACAGTGTGCTTCTCCAGGATCAGCTATTATTGTTTCATATAGTTCTTTACTCGCTGTTTCCCCTAACGGAGACTAGGTATTACTCGGTAAATTTATACAAAACATTGCATTCTGAGTGATGGACAAAAATTGTACTCGTTATCTGCCTCGCCTTACTGTCAGGCAGGCAAATAAATACATAATGCGAATTCACCCGCCGGTGAAAACGCGTTTTTTACGCCTTCGAGGTGGTCGGTTTCAGTAGTGATTTCGATTCTGAAAAAATACTCTCAAAATTCGCTCAAATGCCTGACCCCGTTTTCCACGAAACCAGAGACCAAACACCGATGTACTTTACCTATATTTGTTACATCTAGGGCTTGAAACAGTGATCTGCAGCTGGAGTATTCAGTGATGTCGATTACTGAAAAATGGAATATACAGGAATCCATCTAGGAACCGAAATAATAACGATTATGGGAGTATACACAATGTGGAATGCAACCAGAACAGATAACAGATGGAATCTTCGGTTCTGCGAGAACCAAAATCGATATTACAAGTCTTCAAGCCCCGGTAACACCGGCTCGGTCTCTGGCCGAAACTTCCGACCGTTCCTGATATAATTAACGCTTAACAGCCGCGTAGTCAGGTCCCCTTAATTACGAGTCACCTAATGAAAAATTCCCCCGTGATCTCGACCGGCCGATCCGCATTAAGTATAGCAGAACAGACAGAAAGTTCTGTGCCGTCGGTGACCCGTTTCCCCTTTTGTGAAAAACGCGGCTCTACCCTCGCGGTTCAGGCTCATCGAGAGGGTCGTCGACATCGAAACACACTATCGCAACTCTTGGAAACGACCATTTAGACCTCGGAGGCGTCCCACTGCTACGCTATCATAGCGGCGACGGGGCTGAATCGCATGATCTTGCTGAGCAATATCCACGCGACGGATGCGAGGGCGCACAGGGTGACGCCACCCCATCCGAAATCCATGCTCCACGAGCTGCTGAATCGTCTGGCCTTCAACACGTTCCTGGGAACAGGTCCGCCGATCACACCGTCTTCGGGGCCGTCCAGTATCCTTGCTTCCCGATCCTGGGCCCTCTTGAAATGAATTATCGTCAGGGTGAAGAGCGCGAACGTCGCTGCAACAATTCCTCCATGTCAGGAATCTTCGAACTCGACACGCATCCCTTAAACATACTCTTATTCTAATCTATTAGTTCACAGATGAGAACTGTAGCTATCCTAGGAGACGATTCTATATGAACTAGCTGGCAAACTCAGATTAAGATTCTATAGAGACATCAAGGAGTTTGAGAAATTAATTAGATTGCTTCAAGTGGTGGGACAGCTTAACGACCATCTTTTGCAATTTTTTCTGAGAAAAAAGACAAAGTTGTAGGGAAATTTAGAATATGGATTTCATTAAACAAATCGTAAGGAACGTTTGGGTATTTTTCTCTTTCCCCCATTTTACCAAAATGGCTGAACTGGTCCGATTCGAGCGACCCTCGTTTCCTAATACGTTTAATTCCTGATAGAACTGAATATAACCCACAGTTTAGAGCTCTCGAGGATTTTCTGTGGGATCATTTATCCTCAGGAGGAGTAGTATGTATCCCTAGAATCCATCCTTTTAAATCGAGAAGATCTCTTTCAATTGAGGTAACGGGAACAGGCGATTTCCTCGGCGAGAGGCTTTAGGAATCCAAGTGCATCTTATCAGCGATAAGAAGTGTTTGCCTTTTGCGGCGTAGCGGACGCGAAAAGCGTCCAAGAAAACACCCCGTTTTCGTTTGTGAAAACTTATCGAGCTCCTATTGACTCATTCGGATTGAAATTGAAATGAGACCGCCTCGAGTTACAATTGGATGCAATATTCAACGGGGAAATGTAAATTGAATGCCCCCGACTATCGATCCGGACGTTGTACTATATAAAATAAACATTGGCGGACAGTTCGAGGCGCGAGAGCTGACGAAGATGCAACAAAGTGGCACTCGGTGCAAGAACGGGACAATGATTGTCGAGTTGGGACAGCTTGAAGCACGATACGAAACGCTATAGCGTTCATCAAAGCAATTTAAACATTGTTATCAACATTGCAGAGTTAAAGCTCCGAGCAACTGTATTGTGAACAATATTAATTTGTAAAGACACACAAGGAATTGTGTCACCCATGTAATTAAAATACTCGTGTAACGTTAGATTTATTTCTAACATAAATACACGGATATCCGCGAAATTAAAGCACAAATGAGTAGATCAAATGTAAAAACATTTGAGAAATTTAAGCATACTGTTGTATTATTTATATTTTATTGTAGAAATGAACGCCTGTGTGGCTCCTGCAGCTTGGAATCGATGCATTTCTGGTTCACACGCATGAATCAGTGGAATAATATTTATCGTGGGTTATCCAGCAGATTGATAGCGCGTATCAAGCCTAACAGTATATCCGGCTTCCTTCTCCAGGGCAAACCGCTTATTTTGCGGTCGACTTCGCGAGTGCTTAGGAATTCACGGCGGTCACCGAGCTAGCTGACCGCAACCGCAGCAACGCCGCACCGACAAACCGTTCCTCGGTTAACGCGATTATCCGTCGATCTCTCTTCGAGATCGTTCAACTTACCAGCCAAGAGGTACATCACTCCTGTGACCAGCACCGCGGACAACTGATGCCTGCACAGTCCGAAAAATCCTATGAGAACCGCGGTGCCCAGAATGATCAGGCAGACTAGGGAACAGGAGATACTCAGATTCTGCATCCCTGGAAGAACAAGAGAGTCGAGATCAGATTTGAACAAGGAGTCCGCTCAGATTCTCGAAATTAATCAGCTTCTCAGACCCAAATATTTTAGCTTTGGCTAGTATTTTAATACTTTAGCTTTGGGGCTTCGTTGAACCTTGAACTTTGATCTGACAGTTTGCGCAAGGTTAATACTTCGTTCGTGAAGAATACGTGTTTCCTCTTCAACGATCGGTACAGAACTAAAGGCAAAACAAATTCTTTGCAAATAATTGATTACTTATGGGCACCACTTATATCTTCAAAAATGTGTCTACAAAAATTGACTAATGTGGAACTGAATGGAAACAATGCAGAATTGTGTGCAGCTATAAGCATTTATTCCAATAACAGCTTTCAAAATTGAGATAATCTTTTAAATGCAATATATCCTCTGGTAAAATATGGAAAAAGTTATTATCACAGGACAGTTATAAATTCTCCTTATTCTCCTTATATCGGGCTGTGTATTATTAGGTTGGCAAGAAAGTAATTTCGGTATTTTTAGGTGAAATAAAATCCAATTTTTCTATCAAAGCAATGAACTTTAATCAATAAAATATTTTCCATCTTGTTCTATGATCTTTCGCCATCTTTCTGGTAGCTTCATAATTCCGCGCTCATAAAACTTCTGATCCTTTTCGGTGAAAAACTGATCCAAGCGTGATTTCAGACCATCATCATTAGTGAAAGTTTTACCATTCAGAGTTTTGTAAACTTCGGAATAAATGATAATTTGATGGTGCAATGTCAGGGCTGTATGGTGGATGTGACATCACTTCCCAACCAAGCTCCAATAACTTTTCACATGTTACCAAATATGTGTGTGGCCTAGCGTTATGGTGGAACACGATTCCTTTGCGATTTGCCAATTCTGGCCGTTTTTCTTTGATTGCTATGTCCAGTTTTGTTAGTTGTCGACGATAAACATCTGAATTAATGGTTTGGTTCCTTGGGAGAAGCTCAAAATACACAATACCTTTGTAATCCCATCAAACTGACAACACGATCTTCTTTTGGTGCAATTCAGCTTTCGGCGTGGTTTAGGCTGATTCATAACGCTTGGACCATGATCGTTTTCGAGTTGTGTTATTGCAAGCAACCCATTTCTCATCACCAGTGATGATTCGCTTCAGAAAAGGGTCGATTTCATTGCGTTTGAGATGCATATCGCATATGTTGATGCGTTGCGTTAAGTGAATTTCTTTCAATTCGTGTGCAACCCAAATATCGAGCTTCTCAACGATTCCGAGACTTTTTAAACGATATTCTATAGTTGTATGCGAGACATTTAACCCGTCTGCAATCTCTCGGACAGTTATATGACGATCCGATTCAATAATGGCTTTCATTTGGTCATCGTCAACTTCAGATGGTCGACCAGAACGTTGGTCGTCTTCAAGTGAGAAATTTCCAGAACGGAATTTTTTAAACCAATTCTGGCACGTGCGTTCTGTTAAGCAATCCACACCATAAACTTCACATGTATCTTTGCGAGCCTCGGCAGCTTTTTTACCTCTACGGAAATAAAAAAGCAATATGTGCCTATAATGTTCGTTTTTGCACTCCGTGTTCAAATTGACACAGAACTAACAATTTTAATCAAAATTACGTGTAATTTGCTTCAAAGGTAGCCTAAAAGAGGCAGTTATGAAATGTCAGAAAGAAAACAAATGCAACGTTAACAGAAGTCAATCAAACAAAACATAAAGCCATGTATTAGTGAAAACCGAAATTACTTTCTTGCCAACCTAATATAATTTTAAAAACAGGCATGCACAAAATTAATTTGATTTTCTTTCCATTTCACTTTCGTTACATCAAGGTGCAATGTTAAAGAATATCCACGTGTTACGTTCAGCTTTCTAAAATTATTTTGAAACATGTATGGCAGAGATTTGAAAGACGGTCTGCACTGACACGCGTCATCGAGAATCATTGTACCAGATTCCGCGAAATGGCCGGTGGAAGTATGCCGAGATCGATGAGGGTACGAGATAAAAGAAAGGTGGTGTCAATCATACTCACGGTTTTGCCAGGCGGCGCGGATCTCTTCGTGGGCCTCGTCGGGCGTCAAGTAGTTAATGCACCTCTCCTGCGGGAAACCTACCTGACCCAGTAGTCGTATTTCCTCCTCTGAAACGCGAGAAAGCGAAAAAGAAGAATGGCAGTCACGCAGTTTGCAACGCCGGACCGGGAAATCCACGTTATCCGCCCTCGCGTCGCCAGTCTTAATGAAACGATCCCCCGGAACATTCCGACAATTAAAACAAATTTGAAAAGCGCCCGGTCTCCCGTGAAATTCATCCGGCCGCCGTAATCGTGAAATAAAATTTCCTGCATTTCTAGCGATTAAAAACCCACGCTCCCGTAATTACGCGGATAATTCGCGAAACTACAGGCCGTTGCCTTTCGTTAAAATTCCGTCGTGGAGAATCGAGCAAACCTAAATATAGACTCAAAATAATCTTCTTATACATTTTAAATATAATATGAGAATTATATGATTGTGATTGTCGTCCTTGTTTCATCTTACGAAATTTCAATACTGAATTATTCACAATAATTTTGGACGCACGGACGGCCGCAATAATTACAATATATTTATTTTACATCTGCATGCACTGTAACCTTTCAACCGACTTTTTTACCACGATGATCGCTTGCGTAGGCGTAACGCAGATCAATTAAAATCCAGACAATGAAGCGAGTCCTTCGTTGAATTAAATTGAAAATGAAAAGGTCCTAATAAGTGATGATGAAGTCGTCATGGCCAAAGGTTAAACGCTCAAAAATATTGCTTCCAAAGCCCAGAATTCCATCCGGACCTAACAGAAAGTAATAGCGTTCGCATATCGCAGATTCCATTTGAAGTCTCCGTCGCGGGCGAGACCGGTTATTATGCGAGAACGGGTTAATCGTCCTCGATCGATTTTTCGGCTCTCGTTCGCAGATTGTTTCACGTGCGGCCGATTAGCTGAGGAGTGTCCAATTAACTTGGGACATAGTGATCGCGGAATTGCTCGAGCGTGAGCCCCGATATCCGAGACAGGGAGGGATGAACTTGAACGTGGATTTCCGTGAAATGTCAGGAAGGAACGGGGAAAGGGGGGCGAGGCCGCGGAAACTTGGTGGATCGAGTAATAATAAATCGAGAAGCAGAAATAGATCGCGGCGAGGCAAGTTCACCGGGTCTAGGTTACTCTCCTCGAAACTCGCCTGCTCGTTACCAACTCGAATAACGCGCTTCGCTGCTCGGGATAATTAAAGATGGACCATCGTTAACGGTTGTCAAACCGTGGCGATCGATCGGCGTCCAACGCAATTGCAGTTTATACGCGGGTGCACGCCCACGCTCGGCGAATATCGGCCCGGCCCGGCCCGGCCCGATTGTGTTTTTTTAATACTTTTCACGCTGCTCGTCCGCGAGACGATTCCCGAACGATTAGTGAATTCTATATTGTTCTATTCGATTCTCACTCTCTGCGGATATTGCTGTGAGCTGAAATATTTATTGGATAATACCTCCACGCGATAACACTCTCCGAGCAATTTTAACTTCTTTTCTTTTGATTTTTATACATCTCGATTCGCCGTACGCGAATTTCGAAGTCGTTTCATTTCTGATTTGTTCTCTAAATTTTTCAGAAATTTCATTCCTGGCGAAAAAGGAAAATTTTTGGAGAAAGAATTAGAAGAGATTGTTTGAAACATTTTGCGAGTCTTCTACGAGTGATGGAATATTTTGCAATGGCCAAAATTGGTAAACATTGCGACAAAGAAACTTTCGGGAGAAACTAATACAGTGACTCCGAAAAATATTCGGACACTAGGTATAACTAACTTTACGACTTGATAATTCCTTTGTTAATGAAGCAATCGTCCCGGGAATTGTTTCTAGCAATAAAAGGTCTATTAACACTTTGAACGCCCAACTAGAAACCTCAAAAATTCCATAAAATCAAAGTAAGTTATTTAATGAAATAAAAATTGCAAAAAATTAAATGTATGATACCGAGTAATCCTCCAACTTTCTTGCATGTTACAGATCCTAATCAAGTTTAGTACAATGAATATATCAACGTAAAAAATCATTTTAAAACCTACACAAATAATTCCGTCACCCAAATATCGGTGACGCGGCGCCGAACGTGTTAATGTTGATAAACATAAATAATTTATTTGAAAAATATACATAAATTCCGTAATAAAAATTAGTAAAAGAAATAATGTACCATTTTTGGCTCACAAAAATATTCGGACAATATTAATTTTTCAATTTAGATAATGTAATTTAGCATTACAAGATTTGTTTAATACTTCGTGGCATAACCATTTTGTTTAAGAGCATGTCTTAACCTGTTTGGCATATTGTTTGTAATTTTTTTTTGTACATAAGAGACTTGGACTTCCAGTTTGCGGAATAGAATCAATGCGATTCTCAATATAAAATCGTCGACAGATATCTGCAGCACACACACACACACACACACACACACACACACAGTACTCTTATACTTATACGAAGCACTGCACTAATTTCGCGATAGGTTTTTCCTTTTTCTCGATGAAAAATTACAAGCTGTCGCACATCGAAACTCGTATTCTTTCCTTCGCGACCCATTTTGAACGAATTCACGTTTACTACTGACAGTAATCAGGTGGCATGGGCCATTTAATGGTCCACGAGATTGCAAACAAACGTTTTCCAGAGATTGCCAGAGAAATATAATACGTGTCCGAATATTTTTCTGAGCCACAAATGGTCCATTATTTCGTTTAATAATTTTTATTACGAAACGTATGTATATATTTCAAATAAATTATACATGTCTATCATCCTTCATAAATGTTTTATTGCTAGAAACAATTTCCAGGGCGATCGCTTTGTCAACAAACGAATTATTAAATCATAAAGTTAGTTGTACCTGGTGTCCGAATATTTATGGGAGTCACTGTATATAATTTGTAAAGTTGCGTTTCCGGATAAGTTTTCTAGAACGTCGGATTAATGTTTCTCTTTTTTTTTTTCCTAGTGAGCATCCCGGGACATTAATCCTCGGATTCGTTACAACGCGACAGCGTGGCAAAACACGATTGAGATGTAAATTACAAGCGCGCGAGCGCGAGCGGAGACCGGTCTGTCGTCAGAAAATTGCTTCAGGATTTATGTGTTTAGAACTATTGGTTGATTTTCATGGGAAGGTCGGAGCAGTACATGCGCATCGTCTGTGGCACACGGCAATATTTCGTGCTTGGCGTGACTGGGAGCCATCAGAGCGAGAGAGAGAGAGAGAGAGAGAGAGAGAGAGAGAGAGAGAGAGAGAGACTTGCCGAAAAACAAGGGAGATGAACAAATGACTCCTGCGCGCGCGTGACTCCCCAAACTCTCGAAGGTCAGAATAAAAAGCCGCCCCCGCAATTTAACGGGCTGCGTGCACCGAAATCCTGACGCAATTGCCCACTTACTTCCGTCCCATTTTCTTCGAAAAATTCGACTCGCACACGACTCGAAAATGTGCTGCTATTTCGACTTTAATTAAATTATTATTCCCAATTATTCCCAGTTTCAACGTTCCTTCAAGAAAATTTCTTAAATGCTGCGACGCAATTTTACCCAGCCACTAATCTCGTAATTTTCCTTCCCGAAATTCTCTGTGGTTTTTCTAATTACTGGGGAACCTTTGAAATATCAAGAGAAAAATAGTACAACTTGATGCGAGCTTCACAGAAGACCTTGTAAAATTCTTCTCTTTTTATTTTATTTCTCTGCCACTATCTCTGGTTCTAATATTTTTAATTTACGGTTATTGAGATTGTGAAGATCCATCTACGTGGAATTACTCAACAAATTTATTTCTTTGGGTATACAGGGTCATCCGTTTTTAAACGGCCAAACGTCAACCAGCTATAGAGGACCCCAAATGGAACAACTTTCACCCCTAACACTTTTTTTGATTCGAAGTTATTTCATTCAGTCTCCACGGCGTGCCCCATGTCAAAAAAAACCAAGATCCAAAGGTTATACAAAAAAGTTGACTGAACAAAAAAGATGCCCCCATTTATTTTAAACCAAACAAAGGAAAAATCATCAAGATACATAATTGCAGTCCTAATATATTTAATCTTAAGTGAACGCAAAAAATGACGGGTTTTTGCAATTATCTAAAAATCAAGACCGAATCAAACAAAGTGTTAGGGGTGAATGTTGTTTCATTTGGGGTCCTCTATAGCTGGTTGACGTTTGGCCGTTTAAAAACGGATGACCCTGTATATTATTTTTAAAATGGCTAAAAACTTGAATAGACACATTCTTTTTATTTTTATAAAGTAATAAATTTAAAAGTAATTTATTTTTATAAAGTAGTGTTAAATACAGTATCAAAATTCCTTCCTATTGTTTGGATCCTTGTGGTATTCTCAAATCTTTTCGTAAAATGAATTTATTAGCCCCTTTGATTCATTTGGTTCAGTTGCTCACGAATTTTTCGACGTTTTTTCCGAAACCCTCTAGTTTAGAAACGCCTTTATTGTCCTCGCGAGAAAGGTCAAGCAGAGGACTTTGAGAAGGCGTTGGTATATTCCACGCCCCCATTATTCACCTTGAAGATCCCTTTGTGGAATAAAGAACGTTCATGATCGTGGGTCCCGGTGATCCGTCGAAATCCGCTTTGAACAGTGGACAGGCCGGAAAATCGGGACAACGATCGGGTCTCCGATTTTTCCTTGGCTCTCGGCGAAGCGAGAAAATCGAAGGTTTGTTGCATACAATCGAAGCGTGATTGCACGCCCACGCTTCCGCGAGGACTCCGTTCCCGACGGTCCCTGCGAAACGGGAAGCGAAACTTTCGGTCGCGAAGTTTTCTCAATTAAGCGTCCGGGGAACGACGTCGGAACCGTCGAGAATGATTCCGTTGTTCGCCAGCATCGTCTCGACGGGCTTCTCGGACGACGAAACGGGGAAACGTCGTCCGGAATATCGCGGTTAACGAGTACGTTTCGCCATCGTTAACGAACCGATGCGGCTTGAACGCCGAGACTAATCGAGTCGCTCGTTACCGGTCCGCACAAATTGATAATCCTGTTATCGATTCCGTTTGTTGCATCGCCGAGAGACCTCCAATTATCTGTTTTCATTGCAAACTGCTCGACAATCATAGAAAGAGTCGAAATCAGGCTTTGAATTCTTGAAATTTTTTGGAGATCTTGGTCGCCGGACCTACAGTGACTACAACTAATATTCGGACGCTCTTAAAAATCGCATAACTTTGTCAATATTGGACTATACTATTTGAATTTTTTTTTTTTTTTTGAGAAGTTAGAACAATTGGATCGCTACATAACGTGAGAAAAATGTTTGATTAAAATTGCAGAGAGAATACTAAAAGTTGTATGTTGCAACTTTATTATGTGGACTTACATTGAATATTTAGAAAGTACGATTTGTAGATCTGTATGAATTATACATGTTCTGAGAATTTCATGAAAATCGGTGAACGTTGCAATGAGCTGCAGATGTTCCAAAATGATCACATAAGGGCGAAATTCCCTGAGAAGGCCAAAATTCTGCGACTTTCGTTTTCATCGTTAAATGTTTGTAGCTTAGTGCAATGTCGACGGATTTAGATGAAATATTCAGAATATGTATAATTGATACAGTTGTACAAAACGTACTTTTTGAATTTTTAATATAAGCCCGCATAAAAAAGTCGCAAACTACAACTTTTAGTACTTTCTCTGTAATTTCGACCAATTGCAATTTTAATCAAACCTTTTTCTCAAAGAAATTCTAACTTCTAAAAGTTCTAACTTCTCAAAAAAATTCACGTAGTGTAGTCCAATATTGACAAAGTTATGCGATTTTTAAGAGCATACGAACATTAGTGGGGGTCACTGTAATTTGCCACAATCGATCGAGCTTAGTGTCATCACTATCTATCACTAGACTGCGGATCTTTGCGCAAAATAAAATTTTTTATATATTAGGGGCACCCATAAGTAATCAATCATTTTGAAATCTAAAACAAACCTTGTAATAAATTCAAGCACTGATTCGTAATATTATATCTTACCTACAAGTACCAAGAAATTTTTGAAGATACATTCACATTATCGACTACTATTCTCCACAAATATATTATTTATCAAGAGGCTTTTTGTTGGTGCTACACCGAATTGATACGTCGCTCAGGATTATTGTAGGAATGTGTTTGCAAACTACGTTCACAACTGCAGTGATTTTTCTATATATGTCGCCAAGGCCTGGATGATAAATGTCGCGGAGTTATCCCCACTACCGCGGGGTATACGAGGAGTGTAAACATAACACTGCTCGGGCATGTCTCCTGGACGATATTAGGGGGACCAATAAGTAGTCAATTATTTTGAAGCCTGAAACAAACTTTGTAGTAAATTCAAGTTTTTATTTCTTAATTTATTATATAATCTCCATCATTATCAAGGACAGTTCCTGCAGTCTTTCCTGCAAATTTTCAATCCCCCATAGAAATCCAGGGTTCGTGAAGCAAAATATGACTCAAGGTGCCTCCTTGCATCTTCTACAGAATGTTTTATTTCTTAAATAATGCTCCAGAGATCTGAAAAGATCGGAGGGAGCAATATCCGGTGAGTACGGGGGTGCGGTCAAACTTCCCATTGCAATTCTTTGATTTTTTCCTGAGTGAGTTTCGCTGTATGGGGCCGGGCATTGTCAATTTGCAGTATTACACCTTTTCCGTGGACCAAAGACGCCCTCTTTTTCAATAGTTCCGAATACAGCCGTTGTAATTGCTGACAATACAACTGAGCAGTAATTGTTTCTCCAGGTTTCAACAACTCAAAGTGAATCATGCCACGACAGTCCCCCCAAATGCACAGTAACACCTTTCCAAGTGATAAGGTAGGTTTAGGGGTTGATGTTGCGGTTTGATTTGCAGAAAGCCATTGCTTGGAACGCTTTATGTTATCATAAAGAATCCATTTTTCATCTCCGGTAACGATTCTGCTAAGAAATGGATCTCTACGAAATCTGGATAGCAATGAAGCGCAAATTGATCGACGAACATTCTTGTTGGTCTCAGATAATTGATGCGGTACCCATATTCCTTGCCTATATGCCTTTCCCATTTCGTGTAGGTGCCTTTGTATAGTTGACCATGCGGACCCAAGGCTTCTCGATAATTCTTGTATACTTAATTTTGGATCAGCTTCCACTAGAGATTTTAGGGTGTCATTATCAAATTCAACTGGTCGTCCGAGGCCTGTCAGAGAGATCATAATCACCAGCAGCAAACCTTGTGAACCAACGTTGACACTTGTTGACCTTCGATACATCTCCGTAAACATCGCAAATTTTCTTTGTTGTTACCGTTGCATTAACCCTAAGCACTCGAGTGGTGACTCTGAAGCACCACTAGAAATTGTTGTGGCATTATTTCAAAGAAATTACAAAAAATATTACAAAATACTTGTTACATTACAAAATTTGTATTTAATAGATTGCTAAACATTTAAATATTACATGTAGAAATCGGATCAGTTTCGTATGAATAAAATGAAAATATTCTTAGACGGAAGAAAAATTGAGTTTTAGAATGAAAATAGCGCCAAGTGCAAAGGGTTAAATCCCTCGTGAAAATGAAAAAATATGCAATGGCGAATATGATCCTTGGAAGGTACGGACGCCGCCATTTTGTTACAGGGTTGTAAAAAAATTATTAGAATATTTTTAATACAGGCTGCTTTACCGAAAACTGTAAAAGAATATGTGTTTCAACGATCGGTACAGAACTAAAGGCAAAACAAATTCTTCGCAAATAATTGATTGCTTATGGGTACCAATTGCAATCTATGGGCGCCAAGTAAAAATTTATTTTGCTCGTTAATAATTTTTACATGCCAAAAATGGTATACTGACATTGTTAAACTCTTTTAATCCGTTTACTGTTTTGAATTACACCTATTCAATCTTGTCACAAATGCATAAAACCTGCAGTCTAATGATCACACATAAATTATAATCGTTCGACCAACGTGCGGATTTCTCAAATAAAAAGAAAGCGGTACAGTTCAATAAAGACTTCTGCGAAATGATCCTGCAGAAACTGGTTTACCCCGTTGCAGGGATAAAAGCTATACTCTTCGGGGAAAATTAGTTGATTAGCTGAACCACCCTGCCGCGTGTTACGAGAGACCATAATTCCCCGGAGTAGATAGTATTTTCGTCGACGGCGTCACACCCTCTGGTAGTTTTCCACGACCTGTTTCCTCCCGACGGCTCTTTGTCTACGCAAAAACTGGACTCCATCAATTTTACCGGATTAAAAGATCCGACGCGTCTCGTGAAACAGTGGAACATGATCTTTGAAGATCGCGTGTCGCGAAAAATCGTGCCCGACGACAGCTTCGCGTTTTGCGATAATGATACGACGTTGATTAACAGGGTCGTCGTAATTAAGCTCGAATAACCGCTGAACAGCCCACGTGTCCCTTTTTATATTCAACGTTCGCGACGGTTCGCGTTGCTTTTTGTTGGTCCGAAGACAAAACGAAACAGCCGCACAATTAGCGGCTGAAAACGAACGCGGGGACTAACAAGCTGCGCCGTTCGTCATTAAAACTGTTCTTTGACGGAGAAACGCTGAAAGCACGCGATCCTGCGCGGGGTTCCTTCTGACGCAACGCGAGCCGTTCCCTTGAACGTCTAACTAAATTTTCCAACGTATAAACCTCGAATTTTTCTCATTTTTTAATATACGCATACTCGATCTACAAATCTGTAACAGGAAGATCGCTTACTCAGTTATTTATTTCTGAACCCGTGCGCCGAAAGCTCTGGCGCACGCGAATGCAGCAAAATCGGGGATAGGCGGGAGCATGATCGAAATCTAACGACACTGCGCCGCATAAATTTCGAGAGTTTCTAATTCTGCCAGCTGAATTTATCCTTCGGCATCGAGTTGATGCAACGATAAAAAGAAATCGAAGGAAAAATAAATAGGCAAATCTCTGAATTACTTCGCTCGAAAGAATGGAATAGGACAAGCTGGAATTGAAATAGAAATATTGCGCATTGTTCATAGTTCATACTGATATGCACATTTATTTTGCATAGAAATCCGCGCAGCAATAAAACGATGAAAACAACATACTGTTTGCCAAAAGAAGCAAAGAAAATCGTATCAGATTGAGACGCAGGGACAAGGTCCTCGACAATAATTATCGCAGGAAGATCGACGTTTAAATGTTAAAATTTTATTAAGCCCGTGGTAATTTTAGCAGGGAAGATCTCGAAGATTGCGAGGAAACGAGCGGTTTCCCAGAAAAAGAAACTTTTGATCGCAGGGTCCCGATATATTCGAGAAGGCTGGTTATATGAATCGGTTATGGTTGGATCGAGGAAAAGTTTCTTCTTCCTCTTCAAGGTTCGAGGAAAGGCGAAAGTGATTGGCAGGGAGTTTCGGGGGCGAAGGAACATCGAAGATGTTCACGGTCACGGCATGCCTCGGCGTTGCACGGTGTTTCAGATCGTAATCGACTGATCGATAACCCTCGGAGTCAGAGTCAAGGTGGTGGCCTTCTATAGAACGCATTTCGCAGTCGGTACAGATACGTCGCCGCGATTAGGGGAACAGAAAGTGTATCATTCAGGCCCTGTGGCACGATCGATCGATCCTCCATGAATATCATCGACGCGACCGCGACCGAATGCCTTTCTTCGTTTATGTTCCCGTCGACCGTATGGTATTTTCATATAGCCTGGGAATACGTGTGTATGTGTACGTACGTTTGTATATGTGTGTGTGTGTGCGTGATTTATTGGTAGTCATTTAACCTTCTCGGTTCTTTCTTATCGCGAAACTGTTTTATTCGACCGTCACGTGAGAGTCGCGATTTTTCTGCGAAATTATGGCCGGAATTAGAAACCGATTAGAGAGAAACGTGCTAATGGGTAATCAGACTCAAGTTAATATCAACGAACGAGCTGCAATTGTTAGCTCCACAAGTGGGCATTTCGAAGGGATTAGCGGTACACGGTGTGAGAATTAGTACAGTGATTTCTCGATATATGTCGCCAAGGCCTGGACGATAAACGTCGCGGAATTATCCCCGCTACCGCGGGGTATGCCCCGTGAGGGGCCACGGACGCCGCACAGTAGACGAAAGTGCCATTTTTCTAAAATAATAACTTCTGAACCATTAGAAATAATTGAATGAAATTTAATAGGTAGAAAGGTAACAATTATAGCTTCAAATTGCAAGAAAAATCAATTTGAATTTACACGGTGTTTATTAATTGCACAGGTTTTCAACAAATTATAGAATAAATGGAATTAATATACCTGTTCTTCTGCATTAATATTCCTGAAGTAAATCTGTAATTTCTGGTAGATTTGTCGCAAATGAATTTTTTTTCATTGTTTGGTCAACTAATCATAGTTTATTACAGTGCAAGGTTCTATTAGGTTCCGGCTGAGATGTGTATGTTTACAGTTCAAATCCCGAAAACTTGAGCTCACTTGAAAAAAGTATAATTTTTAAAATGTAATAACAACTACTTGTTTTAACATCGTTTTCAATCCTAGAAGATGTAAGCTTTCGTATTGTCTACACCCAACTCGGCTATTTCTAATAGTTTTCTCTTAAATTGCACTTGAATATCGGAAAAATCATGTGAAAGTTGACAATTTCTTAATTTTTTCCTCGAACTTTGCCGGTCTCCTGTAAAAATTTTCTTTCGGATTTGCTTCCTTTGGAATGTTCTTGAAACATCACTCATTTATTTAAAAACCATTTTCTCTCGAAATAGATCCGAAGGTTAAGAGTGACGAAAGTGGTATAGATTGTTTGAAAATGATCCGGATTTTGTCCTGAAGGTAATATTGAATTAGCCTAATATTGTATCGCGAAATTAAATATAAAAGAAATGACTTTTCTATAAAAATGTTATACGAATATTCCACGTGCGCCTTCGGTAGAATAAAAACTGTACAAAGTACTGGCGAACCTAATATCGCGAGATATGAAGGGGAAAGAAATGGCACTTCGGCTAAGTCAATATGCTAGCAGAGAAGCTCGACAAGGCTTTCAAGTACCACAAAAATGGCGCGGGTCGCCGGGAACTGATGGCAAATATTTGATTTGTCGCGTAAACACCACATGGACCCTGTGTACGACAAGAATGCTGTGGAAAATATAAAATCATTGTCTAAAATATGGATAGGAGAGAAATGGCACTTCAGCTAAGTCACTATGATAGCTCGACGAGGCACTTAGGTGCTGCGAGAATGGCGTGGGAAGTTGGGAGCGAATATTTGATCTTACAGAGACTGATTGCCGAGCCTAATATTGGAAAAATGGGAACGTCCAGGAAATGGCACTTCCGCGCCAGTACGCTATTGCGGAAGTCTCACTCGGACCAAAATAGAGCATAACGTCGAAGAGAAAGGAGAAATATGAAATGTTGAAGAAAACACTGAATATCCCTCATTATTGTACCTAATATGCAGTCGAGGAAGTTTAATAAGGTTTTTAATAGTGTCCGATAAAATTGCAGTACGTCGTCAAAAGTCGATGAAACAAGGATTAAATCTCCGCTAAGATACTGCTACACTGTTATTAAATTGCAAAATGTAATAGCACTTCTTACTGGCCAGTATGCAACCAAGAAACCCCCGAGGACTTTATGAACAATGAAAATACCATAAGACGCCCAGAGAGGTAGGCAAATATTAAATTTCGAAGAAAATACTGTCCCATTAATTACGACAATATTACACCGTAAAACGGAGGCTTCGAGAAGATCGACTTACCGGTTAGGGAGACGCACATGATCCAAATTCCACCGTACATGGGCACCAGAAAGGTGGGTCGTCTTCCGGGCCGATGATTGCGATGACCGTTCTCCAACATGGCCACCTGACCGTCCAGGTACCACGTGAGGGTGACGTTCGCGCGTGTCAGAGCTGCCTTGTTCCAATTAATTTCCTCCCAATGATCGGACATGATCGCGCCGCACAACAGGCCGGTCGCTGCAACAGAAAGATCGAGGAATCTATTCGCAACTCCGGGTTTGCGAGATCGCGGCCCCGACGTCTCTTTTCCCTTTTGTGGACACAAAATGGCCCCGTTATTCTAACTCCCCTTCGAGACGGGCCTGGCCCGCGGCGATGCGCAAGAATAATGGGAACGGCGCACAGTAGGCAATTTGGACAAAATCGGATTCAAAATCCAGGAACTTTCGATAGGAATGAGGTAGAGCGATGAAATCTTTTTTAAATGAAAGCTGCAACTTTGTAGAACATGGGAAAAATAGAGAGATTGCGGTACGAACGTTTTTTAACCTCGAGAAAATTCGTTAAACGCGCACAAATTCCAGAAAATTTTCGTTTTTCCAATACCACGCGCGGAAAAAATTTTTTGTTTAACATGCTACACATCATTTCCCATAGATTTTTTCACGCTGATTTCAAATCTGGTCTCAAAATTTGTCTACGACCTGAGGATTTTGCAAAAAATAGATTTTTGTGACAAAAACTAATGAAGTCACTTTTTCGTTGAAATGATTGGATGGTAATAATCTCTCTATTTTTCCCATATTCTACAAAGTTTCAGCTTTCATTTCAAAAAAATTTCAGCGCTCTACCTCATTTCTATCGAAAGTTCCTGGATTTTTAATCCGATTTTGTCCAAATTGACCACTGTGCGGCGTGGGAAGAGTTGCAGAATCCTTTCGGGGGGACCCGATTCTTCCCGAAGGATCCCGTCGTCGCGGAGAACTCGGCCGGAATGATCCCGAGGAACCTGTTCTCTCGCGCGCGCCGCCGAATAGTCCGCATGGATATTCAGGATTCGGAGGATCTCGCGGAATACCGGAATAGTTAGATCCGGGGATTACGTGGTTCCGGACAAAACGGACCTCGTCCGCGATCCCAGCATGCACTTACAGTCGGTCACGAAAATATTCCCAATGAAAATTTATGGGACGAATTAGATCGCCGAATTCGAACAACTCCCATAAACAATAAGGACGAACCAAAAAGACGTCTACAAGAAGAATGGCTACGTATTGGGCAAGATTATTTAAAAAGAATAATCTGCAATATATGCCAACGCAATTACGGCACGTCGTAAAACACATGGTATATCCAACAAAATATTAATTTATAAAAAGAAGATTTATAGACAGTGTTATAAACTTCGTTTTGATAGCGTCCGAATATTTTCGTGACACGGAAATGAGTGTACTTTCCATTTTTCTTTTATTATTTATGTAATCACTTATCGTAAATAAATATCTCTTATGTTTTCGTTAACTATACACTGCATAGTAACATACGTGTAACCTCTTTTTGTTCTTATTGCTTAAATTATTGAAGTACGGACTATAATAGTCAAAACTATAGTGGTGTCCGAATATTTTCGTGACCGACTAGCTTCTGACAAACTAACTCGCTGTTTTCACTGTTGAGAACCCCGGCACAATATCGCGACCGGCCATATTAGGTGGAAAAAGTCATGTCAGAAAATAAGAAGTGCGATTTTTAATCGAAGATCGTGAAAAATGGCAATTTTTTGCCATTTTTAACCCTCAGCACTCGAAGGGCGACTGTAAGGCGCCACTAAAAATTGCTGTATCATTATTCAATAAATATTTTTTACATTATTAAATCTGTTTGTATTTCATAAATTACTAAACATTTCAGTACTCTACGAGTAAATTGCACTATTTAAGTATGTATAGCATTAAAAAATATATATAGAAAGGAAATATTTTAGGTCGGAAGAAATGTTTGGTTTTACAGTTAAAATGGCTTCGAGTGCAAAGGGTTAATCGTTTATAACTCGTAAACGAAGTAACCAATATCGGTGAAATTTTCAGCATGGATATAATTTATTCGAGTGAATAGAACACATTTTTTAAATTTCAATACAGGCTCAGATAAAAAAGGCTGGAAAAAACCAACTTTTACGATTTCTTTTGCGATTCCAACCAATTCAAATTTTTTTCAAAAATTTTTTACACTTCGTCTAATAAACTAATCCTTCTAACTTCTCAAAAACACTAAAGTTACTTCTAACTTTACTAATTTGAAACTAATTTGAAAAAAGACTGGACTAATTTGAAAAAAGTTATGCTGTTTCAAACAGTGTGTCATCAGTTTTGCTCCTTACTGTAGACTCATACAGTCAGTCCCATAAGTATTCGTACGTACTTAAAAATCGCATAACTTTGTTAATATTGGACTATACTTTTTTTTTTTTTTTTTAAGAAGTTAGAACAATTAGATCACTACATAAAGTAAAAAACTCTTTTACAAAAATTGCAATTGGTCGAAATTGCAGAGAAAATACTAAAAGTTGTGTTTTGCAACATTTTTATGTGGGCTTACATTGAAAATTTAGAAAGTACAATTTGTAGATCTGTATGAATTATACATGTTCTGAGAATTTCATAAAAATCGGTGAACGTTGCAACGAGCTGCAGATGTCCCAAAATGATCACGTAAGGGCGAAAATATTGTTATATTTAGATATTATTGTTATACTTATTTAATATCATATTTTTTGATTTACTTTTATATTTGTTTCTATAATTTATATAATATTTGTCCATATAAATATTATTTTCAAAGGTTCTACATATGTTGAATCTCGTTTCATGACCTAACACAGACTTTCAATCGGTTTGAAGACGCGTGAAACGATCTATGATTTTTTTCACTTAAAATGGCCGTTCGCGACACTGTGCGACGGCGACGTTCACCTCGGAAGACGAATGCATTGTTCTCCTCGGGAAAATACAATGGAATTGATGATATGGGAACGGAAATCGGACGCGTATCGCAAATAATGGGAACATGGTTATTCGATGAATTCTTCTTGTACGATCTTACGAAAACAACGATATGTTTGCACCATTATTCTCAGAGATTCTTACAAAGTCAGAGTAATTTAACTAATGAAAGCGAAACTAGAAATTTTAAATGTATTATAGGGGATGCTGGTTTAACCCTTTGCATTCGAGTGGTGACTCTGAAGCGCCACTAAAAATTGTTGTGGCATTGCTTCAAAGAAATTACAAAAAATATTACAAAATATTCGTTACATTACACAATTTTTCTTTAATAGATTACCAAACGTTTAAATATTATATGTGGAAATCGGATCCGTTTCGTATGAATAAACTGCGAATATTCTAAGACGGAAGAAGAATTTAGTTTCAGAATTAAAATAGCGCCGAGTGCAAAAGGGTAACCCTTTTGAATTCTAAAGATCTTAATAAAATTCGGTTTAACATTCAATAAAAATGAAAGTCTAAATCTGGTCAAAAATCACTGTCAGTCATACGTGACTGACATGACAGTTAACTAGACTGAGGATCTTCCTGCAAAATCAAAATGTGCTGCATCAATTATACGTTACCGGAGCCGAGTAACTATGCACATCTTCTTTTAATAAATTTGATAGGTTGGCGATTAAACTGCGGATCTTTATGCAAAATAAAAATTGTCCAAGACAGTTGTAAGAATCAGAAGTTGAATAAAAATGTATATTCTCTTTCGATCATCTCAAACAGTCGGAAATAATGTAACAACGAAATGTAGCAATAAATGCATAAAATCGTATGCATTAAATATCGATAAACTCTGTCAACGTTTCTCTTCACCGACTCGTGGATGCATAAATGCATGATTCCGTCATGAATGTATAAATGCTGCAGTCTAATGATAACAGTAAACATTCTGGAAACAATGAACGAAGTTCACAAGAAACCAGTGTGCAGTTACAGGTTTCGATTATCGTATAAAGTGGAACGAAAAGAAAAAGGAGACCCTTATACAGGCGAGGAAACAACTATACCAAATATGTTCCAGTAATATTGAAACATAGATGTAATATTCTCGAATTTTAATTGGTATTCGATGAATATTGAAATCTCAGGTTGAACGTAGTAACAGGAATTCACAGATAGCAATTACTGCGGAAAATTCCGTTGGATAACATTCGCAGTGGAGTCTAATCACGAGGGACCAACAAGACTCCAGCGACCCATAATCGCCGCGTCTGACCATGCACCGGCTTATACTACTGAGCCATTAACGCTTCATCCCTACTGGGAAGGATTCCGTTTCTCTTTTTCTTTCCAGCAAAACTGTCGATGTAGGATCAAAATATGACTAAAGAAGAACCATTGTTAAACCTTTTCAGTCTAATCAAAATCAAAATTTGCTTTTCAGAATTTGTAGAAGGCACAATTCGATGTTCGATAGCCAATAACGTAAAATAAAAATATAAAATAAAGGTGTTTGAATCTTAGGTGAATTTAAGAAATTTAATTACACTGAGACAATAGAGAATTACTTGGATCAAAAACACATCAAATAATCATTAGTTTTGGAGGTGCATAAGGGCCCAGAGGCTTCACTGACCTCTTAAGGACTGAAAACTGAACTATCAATTTTATTGTTGGACTGCGGATTTTTAGGCAAAATAAAAATTGTATTTTCCCTTTTAATCCCCTTAAATCTTAGGCGAACTTAAAAAGTGCACTCACACTGAGACAATAGAATATTACTTGGATGAAAAACACATCAAATAATCATTAGTTTCGAAGGTGCATAAGGGCCCAGAGGCTTCAGTAACCTCTCAAAGACTGAAAACTGAACTATCAATCTTATCGTTGAAGTGTGGATTTTTGTGGAAAATAAAAATTGTATTTTCCCTTTTAGTCTCCGAAGAAGGTCGAAAATAATTTAACAGTGCCCCTAAATTCTTCTCGTGACATATACAGAAATAAAAACTGTCAATTTTGTCATTGGACTGCGGATCTTTATGGAAAATAAAAATTGTATTTTTCCTTTTGGTCCCCTTAAAAGGTCAAAAATAATTTAACAGTGCCCCTAAAATCCTTCTCGTGACATATACAGAAATAAAAACTGTCAATTTTGTCATTGGACTGCGGATCTTTATGGAAAATAAAAATTGTATTTTTCCTTTTGGTCCCCTTAAAAGGTCAAAAATAATTTAACAGTGCCCCTAAAATCCTTCTCGTGACATATACAGAAATAAAAACTGTCAATTTTGTTATTGAACTGCGGATCTTTATGGAAAATAAAAATTGTATTTGCCCTTTTAGTCCCCGTAAAAGGTCAAAAATAATTTAACAGTACCCCTAAATTCTTCTCGTGACATATACAGAAATAAAAACTGTCAATTTTGTTATTGGACTGCGGTTCTTTAGGGAAAATAAAAATTGTATTTGCCCTTTTAGTCCCCGTAAAAGGTCAAAAATAATTTAACAGTGCCCCTAAAATCCTTCTCGTGACAAATACAGAAATAAAAACTGTCAATTTTGTCATTGGACTGCGGATTTTTATGGAAAATAAAAATTCTATTTTCCCTTTTAATCTCCGTAGAAGGTCGAAAATAATTTAACAGTGTCCCTAAAATCCTTCTCGTGACAAATACAGAAATAAAAACTATCAATCTTATCATTGGACTGCGGATCTTTATGGAAAATAAAAATTGTATTTTTCCTTTTAGTCCTCGTAAAAGGTCGAAAATAATATAACAGTGCCCCTAAATTCTTCTCGTGACAAATGCAGAAATAAAGACTATCAATCTTATCATTGGACTGCGGATCTTTGTGGAAAATAAAAATTGTATTTTCCCCTTTGGTCCCCTTAAAAGGTCAAAAATAATATAACAGTGTCCCTAAATTCTTCTCGTGACAAATACAGAAATAAAAACTATCAATCTTATCATTGGACTGGGGATCTTTATGGAAAATAAAAATTGTATTTTCCCTTTTAGTCCCCGTAGAAGGTCGAAAATAATATAACAGTGCCCCTAAATTCTTCTCATGACTTTTTATTTCCGTGTTTGATCTATTCACTTTCGTCATAAACGCATAAAAATCGCAAACCGGGGTGCACCGACGCGGATAAAATTGATCAAACGGGAATAAAAATGCCGAGAAATTGTCAATCGTATTCGAGCGACGAGAATCAAAGATGATAACGCTCGCGGCAATAAACTCGACTATCCGCTGGCCGATTAAACTGTCACTGGGTTAATACTTTGGCCAGAGAACGGACGAGAGTGTCACGGCCAGACGGTCTCTGCGCGTTATGACATTTTATTGCATAAGGAATCTCGAGGGAGAGCCCTCGAGCTTGGAAACGCTTGTTTCGAGTGACCGTGTCCTCCCTCCGTTGGGAAAAAAGTGCACGATGCAACTGCAACGAGTTCAACCGGTGGTTGCTGACCGTGCTCAACCACCGGAGTCGATAGAGGAGAACGCTAATGAGCTCGGCGATGACTTGAACCGAAAAGAAAAAACGATAGCGATCTTCGGAGTTATTAAACGATCGAGAGTTGTGGTTTTATAGATCGCTGGGGAATCGTGTCGGATTGTTTGCGTTCAGATGACTCGATTAGCTGGAAAACCACCGAAGGTTGTGCCCAGAGACGATCGAGGATAGATGTTATCCGCGTGCGGCCATCATTAGACAGGATATTGCTCACTCTGATCGGATCTATATGCAAATTTCGATTTTTCGAAGTCCTTCTTCTGGTCAACATTTTATAGCCGCGTGTTTGGTCTATTCATACTAAGCCGAGCACTGAAAGCGAGTTGTTGTCCCATGAAAAAGAGAAGAGTGTAATTATTTAGACTTTGCTCAGTCGGTGGTATATATTTATTCAATCATTCCCCGCGATTGCAACTTGATTTGTTGGCTGCGGATTTTCAAGTGGAATAAAATTTTTGTAGCATTTATTTCTTTTCTTAACGATTTTATAGAGCATTTATTCAATAATTCCCCACGATTGCAACTTGATTAGTTGGCTGCGGTTTTTCAGGTGGAATAACATTTTTGTAGCATTTATTTCTTTTCTTAACGATTTTATAGAGCATTTATTTAACAATTCCCCACGATTGCAACTTGATTAGTTGGTTGCTGATTTTGAGATGAAATAAAATTTTTGTGGCATTTATTTCTTTCCTTAACGATTTTATAGAGCATTTATTCAACAATTCCCCACGATTGCAACTTGATTATTTGGCTGCGGATTTTTAGGTGGAATAAAATTTTTCTGGCATTCATTTCTTTTCTTAACGATTTTATAGAGAATTTATTCAACAATTCCCCACGATTGCAACCTAATTATTTGGCTGCGGATTTTTAGGTGGAATAAAATTTTTCTGGCATTTATTTCTTTTCTTAACGATTTTATAGAGCATTTATTCAACAATTCCCCACGATTGCAACTTGATTATTTGGCTGCTGATTATCAAGTGAAATGAAATTTTTCTGGCATTTATTTCTTTTCGTAACGATTTTATAGAGTTAAAAATAATACAACAGTATTTTTAAATGCTTCAAATATTCTCTCATAAATTCATAAAATCCGCAGTCTCCACTATACCAGTGCTGATCTGTCCCTTGCACTCCTCGGTGAAAGGGCGAATGCTGCTTAGGACATAATCGCTTTCTGATGAAATAGGTTTGGTAATCGCGTTCCACGATGCGGTTACAACGGAGGATTTGTATCAGATTTTACGATGGTATTTTAGATTTGTTTGCGGAGGTTGTCTTTGGAAGGAAGAGCGTGACAAGGTATCCCAAAACCCGCAGGATATCTATAGTTCAGCACCTGTACTATGCATGAAGTTGCTATGCTTGCAGTGCAAAGTGCGACGCACATCAATGCCCACGTGCTCTCCAGGGCATCGATTCCAAGCCATTATTCGCTTGCGGGTGATTGGAATGGGAAATTAATCGGCATACCGATTCGCACGGATAATATTGTCTATTAACACTGAACGTGCCACTGTCGGTCACATGGTCTATTTCGGATCATCTCCATTCCACAATAATCGGAGCTGTACCGGTACTTTCATGTTTAGAAATGGTCGGACTCGCTACCATAATTTATTTCATTGCCCACTGCGCATTTTACGCGTTTATAAAAATAAATAGATGATTTACAACACTGTGGAGGCATTAGAGGAATCTAAGAGTGTCATTACACTGTTTTCAAATGATTCAAATGGTCAAAAGACAAAATTCACTTTTGCACAATTTCTGTGTCCCATAACGAGCTCAGAAAATTTTTATTTTTATCGTCATCGTGAAAATATTTTCATAAAATCCAACGCACCCACTTTAGGAAATATTAAAACAATTTAGTAGAACAAAGTGTTGGAGACTCTAAATATTGTGTACTGCAATTTTAAATAGCAATGTGTATGCAATTAATTCGACTATCTTTACGAAATATTAAAACAATTCAATACAACAAAGTCTTGGAGCTCTAAATATTGTGTACTGCAATTTTAAATAGCAATGTGTATGCAATTAATTCGACTGTCTTTACGAAATATTAAAACAATTCAATACAACAAAGTCTTGGAGACTCTAAATATTGTGTACTGCAATTTTAAATAGCAATGTGTATGCAATTAATTCGACTGTCTTTACGAAATATTAAAACAATTCAATACAACAAAGTCTTGGAGACTCTAAATATTGTGTACTGCAATTTTAAATAGCAATGTGTATGCAATTAATTCGACTATCTTTACGAAATATTAAAACAATTCAATACAACAAAGTGTTGGAGACTCTAAATATTGTGTACTGCAATTTTAAATAGCAATGTGTATGCAATTAATTCGACTGTCTTTACGAAATATTAAAACAATTCAATACAACAAAGTCTTGGAGACTCTAAATATTGTGTACTGCAATTTTAAATAGCAATGAGTGTACAATTAATTTGACTGTCTTTACGAAATATTAAAACAATTCAATACAACAAAGTCTTGGAGACTCTAAATATTGTGTACTGCAATTTTAAATAGCAATGTGTATGCAATTAATTTGACTGTCTTTACGAAATATTAAAACAATTCAATACAACAAAGTCTTGGAGACTCTAAATATTGTGTACTGCAATTTTAAATAGCAATGTGTATGCAATTAATTTGACTGTCTTTACGAAATATTAAAACAATTCAATACAACAAAGTCTTGGAGACTCTAAATATTGTGTACTGCAATTTTAAATAGCAATGTGTATGCAATTAATTCGACTGTCTTTACGAAATATTAAAACAATTCAATACAACAAAGTCTTGGAGACTCTAAATATTGTGTACTGCAATTTTAAATAGCAATGTGTATGCAATTAATTCGACTATCTTTACGAAATATTAAAACAATTCAATACAACAAAGTGTTGGAGACTCTAAATATTGTGTACTGCAATTTTAAATAGCAATGTGTATGCAATTAATTCGACTGTCTTTACGAAATATTAAAACAATTCAATACAACAAAGTCTTGGAGACTCTAAATATTGTGTACTGCAATTTTAAATAGCAATGAGTGTACAATTAATTTGACTGTCTTTACGAAATATTAAAACAATTCAATACAACAAAGTCTTGGAGACTCTAAATATTGTGTACTGCAATTTTAAATAGCAATGTGTATGCAATTAATTTGACTGTCTTTACGAAATATTAAAACAATTCAATACAACAAAGTCTTGGAGACTCTAAATATTGTGTACTGCAATTTTAAATAGCAATGTGTATGCAATTAATTTGACTGTCTTTACGAAATATTAAAACAATTCAATACAACAAAGTGTTGGAGACTCTAAATATTGTGTACTGCAATTTTAAATAGCAATGTGTATGCAATTAATTTGACTGTCTTTACGAAATATTAAAACAATTCAATACAACAAAGTCTTGGAGACTCTAAATATTGTGTACTGCAATTTTAAATAGCAATGTGTATGCAATTAATTCGACTGTCTTTACGAAATATTAAAACAATTCAATACAACAAAGTCTTGGAGCTCTAAATATTGTGTACTGCAATTTTAAATAGCAATGTGTATGCAATTAATTCGACTGTCTTTACGAAATATTAAAACAATTCAATACAACAAAGTCTTGGAGACTCTAAATATTGTGTACTGCAATTTTAAATAGCAATGTGTATGCAATTAATTCGACTATCTTTACGAAATATTAAAACAATTCAATACAACAAAGTGTTGGAGACTCTAAATATTGTGTACTGCAATTTTAAATAGCAATGTGTATGCAATTAATTCGACTGTCTTTACGAAATATTAAAACAATTCAATACAACAAAGTCTTGGAGACTCTAAATATTGTGTACTGCAATTTTAAATAGCAATGAGTGTACAATTAATTTGACTGTCTTTACGAAATATTAAAACAATTCAATACAACAAAGTCTTGGAGACTCTAAATATTGTGTACTGCAATTTTAAATAGCAATGTGTATGCAATTAATTTGACTGTCTTTACGAAATATTAAAACAATTCAATACAACAAAGTCTTGGAGACTCTAAATATTGTGTACTGCAATTTTAAATAGCAATGTGTATGCAATTAATTTGACTGTCTTTACGAAATATTAAAACAATTCAATACAACAAAGTGTTGGAGACTCTAAATATTGTGTACTGCAATTTTAAATAGCAATGTGTATGCAATTAATTTGACTGTCTTTACGAAATATTAAAACAATTCAATACAACAAAGTCTTGGAGACTCTAAATATTGTGTACTGCAATTTTAAATAGCAATGTGTATGCAATTAATTCGACTGTCTTTACGAAATATTAAAACAATTCAATACAACAAAGTCTTGGAGCTCTAAATATTGTGTACTGCAATTTTAAATAGCAATGTGTATGCAATTAATTCGACTGTCTTTACGAAATATTAAAACAATTCAATACAACAAAGTGTTGGAGACTCTAAATATTGTGTACTGCAATTTTAAATAGCAATGTGTATGCAATTAATTTGACTGTCTTTACGAAATATTAAAACAATTCAATACAACAAAGTCTTGGAGACTCTAAATATTGTGTACTGCAATTTTAAATAGCAATGTGTATGCAATTAATTCGACTGTCTTTACGAAATATTAAAACAATTCAATACAACAAAGTCTTGGAGCTCTAAATATTGTGTACTGCAATTTTAAATAGCAATGTGTATGCAATTAATTCGACTGTCTTTACGAAATATTAAAACAATTCAATACAACAAAGTGTTGGAGACTCTAAATATTGTGTACTGCAATTTTAAATAGCAATGTGTATGCAATTAATTCGACTGTCTTTACGAAATATTAAAACAATTCAATACAACAAAGTCTTGGAGACTCTAAATATTGTGTACTGCAATTTTAAATAGCAATGTGTATGCAATTAATTTGACTGTCTTTACGAAATATTAAAACAATTCAATACAACAAAGTGTTGGAGACTCTAAATATTGTGTACTGCAATTTTAAATAGCAATGTGTATGCAATTAATTCGACTGTCTTTACGAAATATTAAAACAATTCAATACAACAAAGTGTTGGAGACTCTAAATATTGTGTACTGCAATTTTAAATAGCAATGTGTATGCAATTAATTTGACTGTCTTTACGAAATATTAAAACAATTCAATACAACAAAGTCTTGGAGACTCTAAATATTGTGTACTGCAATTTTAAATAGCAATGTGTATGCAATTAATTCGACTGTCTTTACGAAATATTACAACAATTCAATACAACAAAGTCTTGGAGCTCTAAATATTGTGTACTGCAATTTTAAATAGCAATGTGTATGCAATTAATTCGACTGTCTTTACGAAATATTAAAACAATTCAATACAACAAAGTGTTGGAGACTCTAAATATTGTGTACTGCAATTTTAAATAGCAATGTGTATGCAATTAATTTGACTGTCTTTACGAAATATTAAAACAATTCAATACAACAAAGTCTTGGAGACTCTAAATATTGTGTACTGCAATTTTAAATAGCAATGTGTATGCAATTAATTCGACTGTCTTTACGAAATATTAAAACAATTCAATACAACAAAGTCTTGGAGACTCGAAATATTGTGTACTGCAATTTTAAATAGCAATGAGTGTACAATTAATTTGACCGTCTTTAAGTAAATTGCGAGACTCCGGACATCGCGTATGTGCGACTATGCTAGTCGTTAATCTATGCCTATGTTAATCGTTAGAATAAAAATCTCGGTCAAATAAGTTCAATCTTGCCGTTCCCAGAGGTCAACATATGAACAAATGCATCGAGAAAAGGTCTTCGGAAGACGAGTTCAATGTCACTGAAAAATTCCCTGGACCTACTCCAAAACAAACAAAGGCTCGCAGCCTAATCAGCTGATCGCAAAGCGGGCGATACAGCCCTCAAACGCATCATCCCTTCAGCAATTACACCCTGCCGACGTCTCGTTTATTACTCAACATTGTTACAAACAACATCATTCAACAGAATCCGCAGACCACAAGATCCCCCCATAGAACACAAGATCCCATACTTTAACATCACCCCCCACAAACTTCCAAAGAAGCGTGCAAAGAATGCTCCGATCAGCTGATCGCGAACTCCACATGTCGCGGGGTCCAAACAAACAAAAGATGCGTGCGACCCTTTCACTGCCAGTGGACGGATTTACAATTAACACTTTGACTGCCAAACTAGGAACCTCAAAAATTCCATATAAAATCAAAGTAAGTTATCCAATGAAATAACAATCGAAAAAAATGAAATGTATGGTATCTCGAGTAATCCTCCAACTTACTTGCCTTTTACAGATACTAATCAAATTTGTTACGCCGAATATATCAACGTAAAAATTCATTTTACAACCTGGACAGATAATTCCGTCGCCCACGTATGGGTGACGGTGGCAGTGAACGTGTTAAGCGAAAAATGGCACTGGATTGAATTCCGAAAATAGGCCCCGACAATTTTCACGCGAGGCTGATAGCTCGAGCAAGGGGGTTACGCATGCATATCCAAAAGCCATCAGTGTGCAAACCGACCGGTTGATGACCACCGCGAAACAACAACAACAGGCGCCCCGGAGGAACGTGGGGTACATGGTTTCCGGGGGGGGGTGGTCGGGGGTGGTTGTTGAGGATCGTTTGGGCGATGGGGGTTCTGTTTACCTGCGAAGGTGAGAGCTAGCGTGCCAACGAGGAAAACGAGACGTGGATCAGGGGCCCTGGGTACACGGGTAGGCTCCATCCGTGCAGGTGGTGCCCAGGGCGACCGCTGGCAACCCACTGAAAACTCGCACACCGTACCGACAGCCGCCAGTTACGCACTGACCGATCGACACCCCCCGGAGACTCTGTTTTCGGCGAGTCTCCCTCTCCCTCTCTCTCTCTCTCTCCCCCCCCCCCCTATCTCTCTCTCCCTCTCTCTCTCTCTCTCTCCGTCGACGAGGAGGGCGAACGACCAGCACGCCATCTCCGTTCTGCGTCGAAGCGCACGAAAATCGACCGACCTACCACCCCACCCGGATGCTGCGGACAACCCGCTCCTGCTCCTTCGCAGCCGTGTCCCTCCACCCTTCGGACTCCTTTTCCTTCGTCCCTTTGCCCCGGCCCTTTTCCTCGTCCCGGTCACACAGTCGCCGGTTGCCCTTTTTCCATAGAATACCACCCGATCGCGAAATGGTCAGACGCGATCGACTTACCACCCTCGACGCTGACGCTGCGGATGGCATGGGTTTCAGATTTTCCAGAGCACGGCAGAACTCGTTCCGAACTGTTGTATCGCAGAAGGGTGCCGATTGACCCCTTGACCCCGTGCTGAGAAAGACACGTTTTCGGGCGAGAGCTACTTACTAGACGGTACGCGCTGTCTGCTTTCCGTCTGTGATCTGTGGACTGCGGATTTTGTGCATTTCTGGGGAAGCTGAGTAGAGGAAATTGAAAATTGTGGAGGGATTGAACATATTTAACACTAGGTTTACGGGACCCGTAAAAATGACGGGTTCTAATATTTTTAAGTTACGATTATTGAGATTGTGACGATCCATCTACGTGGAATTACTCAACAAACTTATTTCCTTAGGTATATATTATTTAATAAATGGCTGAAAACTTGGATAGACACATTCCTCTTATTTTTATAAAGTAATGTAAAGTACTCGCTTTTAATGCTCCGTAAACCTAGTGTTAAGAATGTCGGTATATTATTTTTGATACTATTCAAGTTTTAAAGAATTAGAGATATTTGCAGACGGTGTAGATTATTTATATTTCGCGCGATGGCCGCTGTCTGGTAGTCGGTATTAATCAGTGGACCGCGGATTTTATCCGTTTGTGAGAAACATGAGTCGGAAACATTTAAAACGGTAGAATGATTGAAGAGATTTTATGCATGTATGAGGAAAATGAATAGGAGAAATTTAAAACAGTAGAATGGTTGAAGAGGTTGGGGTACACCGATGTGTAATTTTCAATATTTTTTAATCGAAAGAAATTCCTGAGTGTTGCAATTGATGCATACAATTTTTATTTTGCACAAAGATCCGCAGTCTAGTAATCAGTATTAATTAGTGGACCACGGATTTTATGCATTTATGAGAAAAATTTAAAACAGTGGAATGATTAAAGAGATTGGGGTGCATCGATGTGTAATTTTCAATTTTTTTAAATCGTTGAAAAGGGGAAGAAATTCCCGAGTGTCTTGATATTGATGCATACAATTTTTATTTCGCATAAAATCCGCAATCTAGTAATCGATATTAATTAGTGGACCCGCGGATTTTATGCATTTATGAGAAAAATGAATAGAAAAAATTTAAAACAGTAGAATGATTAAAGAGATTGGGGTGCATCGATGTATAATTTTCAATCTTTTTAAATCGTTGAAAAAGGATAGAAATTCCTGAGTGTCTTGCAATTGCAGTCTAGTAATCAGTATTAATTAGTGGACCGAGGATTTTATGCATTTATTAGAAAAATGAATAGGAAAAATTCAAAACAGTAGAATGATTAAAGAAATGGGGGTACACATCGATGTGTAATTTTCAATTTTTTTAAATCATTAAAAGGCGAAAGAAATTCCTGAGTATCTTGCAATTGATGCATACAGTTTTTATTTCGCATAAAATCCGCAATCTAGTAATCAGTATTAAATAGTGGGCCGCGGATTTCATGCATTTATGAGAAAACTGAATAGGAAAAATTTAAAACAGTAGAATGATTAAAGAAATTGGGGTACACCGATATGTAATTTTGAATCTTTTTAAATCGTCGAAAAGCGAAAGAAGTTCCTGATTGTCTCGCAATTGATGCGTACAATGTCGATTTCGCAGATTCGCAGTCCAGTAATTAGTAATTTCAACTAGAGCTTCACTTCCTGAAGCTAAGAAAGACTATAAGGGGAGCTCAGAGGGGGTGGGCCTTGCAGGGGCTTATAGCTCCAGCTTCTCAGGACGGTAAAGAGACCTAAACTCCGTAGTTTAATCCTCTTTGGTCTTTGATTTTAGGCGAGACCAGCGTGCAAGTAGTACGAAAGATTTTTCTCGACAAGCTTTGTTTGCCCTTATTATCATCCGGGAACCAGTTCCGGCCGCGTAATCGCTTGATTAGACAAGACAAACCGGCCTTAGGTTAATCCGTTCTGCGGAGGTGATCTATGCTTTAACACTAGAACTACCGAACCAGTCAAAATGACTGACGGATGATTTCTTCTTTCACGATTACTGAAACTATGAAAACGTTTTCACGAGAAATTTGTTAATACATCTCTTCTTTGGAATACATATTACCATAAAAATCGTACGAAACCTGAGCAAATTCAATCTTGCTGTTATTATAAAGGGATAAGTCTAAGTCACGTTTAGGGCTCGGTAGTTCTAGTGTTAACGAGTTCCAACAGTTTGCTAATTCAGTTTGTATTCGATGAGCCGTATTGCAGTCAGGATGCACAATGGTTCCCGTGTCGCATTAGTCTCACTGCGGTTCTGTTACCCGAATCTTTGTTCAGGTATAGAAGAACCTATTACCCCCCACCCCTTACCCCCTTGTTGTTAGAGGACCATTAAATTCTCGCGACGTTTTCTCCGCGTCGGGTTTTCATTAAGTCGCCGTCGACGTTGTCGAGTTTCATTTACTGGATATCCACAATATTGTCTCCCGTCCTCGTGAAGAGTGTGACACGTATCGTGCGTGGGCGGACTGCTCTGTTCATGCATTAATTGCGCGACGACGTAGAGTGTCGAATGGCGTCGAGGGTGCATGATCAAAGAGTCCGCGAATTGAACAATCGCTGGATACAACGTTCTGTTCTGCGTCTTTGAAGTTTGCTATGATAGTCTTCAGCTATTTTATTTATTCTTTAAAGTTTATTCATTATTCTCAACCGAGGACGAGTATACCTCCATTTTTATAAAAACCAGTAAACAATTTATTCTGCGGACTAAAGATGTTAAAAATACAGGTCAACCCTCTGCAGCTCTGTGTAATTTTGAAATTACATACTGATGTACAGGGTTGGACCGGAAATCGTAGTGTAACCGGGCAAGGGTGGACTCCACTTAACACTTTGACTGCCATACTAGAAACCCCAAAAAGCCATAAAATCAAAGTAAGTTATTTAATGAGATAAAAATTGAAAATAATTAAATGTATGACATTGAGTAGTCCCCCAACTTTCTTGCATTTTACAGATCCTAATCGAATTTGGTGCGATGAATATATTAACGTAAACATTCATTTGAAAACCTGTAGAAATAATTCCGTCACCCACATGTGGGTGACATGGCGGTCAACGTGTTAAAAGAAAATAAAAAATAAATAAGAAAATGAAAAATTTGGTATAACATTTTTCATCCGTTTTTTGGGAAAATCGAGTCCGAGAATGCAGCGAACGCGCTACTAGTCCGTCTGACGCCGTCTGAGCATGACCAACCAATTCTACTTCCTGCGCATACTGAACCTCGTGAAACCGACGGATCTATAAACTCGATTTTCTCGAGAAAAAGTGTTACTCCCACTTTCAATTTATTTTTACATGTAAAATCACGTCTTGCCCGGTTGTAATACGATTACTGTCCCACCCTGTATAGACTGCGAAACCTACTGCAAAATAAAAATTGTCTAAGTCGACTGTGAGAAGTAGAAATTGCATAAGGATGAACATTCTCTTTCAATAATTTCAGTGAGCCCAAAATAGTGCAACGACACTCAAATTCTTCTGTTTCCAGAATTTTATAAAAATCATTTTTACCACAATTGCATAAAATCCGCAGTCTACTGATACAGAAACATCTTTGAGTCTGATTTAATTCTTCTGTTGTGTCCAGCGAATTGTTACACCCTGTATAGACTGCGAATCCTTGTGCAAAATAAAAATTGTCTAAGTCGACTGTGTGAAGTAGAAATTGCATAAGGATGAACATTCTCTTTCAATAATTTCAGTGAGCCCAAAATAGTGCAACGACACTCTCAAACTCTTCTGTTTCCAGAATTTTATAAAAATCATTTTTACCACAATTGCATAAAATCCATAATCTACTGATACAGAAACATCTTTGAGTCTGATTTAATTCTTTTGTTGTATCCAGAGAATTGTTACACCCTGTATAGACTGCGAATCCTTGTGCAAAATAAAAGTTGTCTAAGTCGACTGTGAGAAGTAGAAATTGCATAAGGATGAACATTCTCTTTCAATAATTTCAATGAGCCCAAAATAGTGCAACGACACTCTCAAACTCTTCTGTTTCCAGAATTTTATAAAAATCATTTTTACCACAGTTGCATAAAATCCATAATCTACTGATACAGCAATATCTTTGAGTCTGATTTAATTCTTCTGTTGCATCCAGCGAATTGTTACACCCTGTATAGACTGCGAATCCTTGTGCAAAATAAAAGTTGTCTAAGTCGACTGTGAGAAGTAGAAATTGCATAAGGATGAACATTCTCTTTCAATAATTTCAATGAGCCCAAAATAGTGCAACGACACTCTCAAACTCTTCTGTTTCCAGAATTTTATAAAAATCATTTTTACCACAATTGCATAAAATCCATAATCTACTGATACAGAAACATCTTTGAGTCTGATTTAATTCTTTTGTTGTATCCAGAGAATTGTTACACCCTGTATAGACTGCGAATCCTTCTGCAAAATAAAAATTGTTTAAGTCGACTGTGAGAAGTAGAAACTGCATAAGAATGAACATTCTCTTTCAATAATTTCAATGATCCCAAAATAGTGCAACGACACTCTCAAACTCTTCTGTTTCCAGAATTTTATAAAAATCATTTTTACCACAATTGCATAAAATCCATAATCTACTGATACAGAAACATCTTTGAGTCTGATCTAATTCTTCTCTTTTCTCCAGCGAATTGTGACACCCTGTATAGACTGCGAATCCTTGTGCAAAATAAAAATTGTCTAAGTCTATATCTAAGTAATAAGGATGAACTTTCTCTTTCAATAATTTCAATGAGCCCAAAACAGTGCAACGACACTCTCAAACTCTTCTGTTTCCAGAATTTTATAAAAATCATTTTTACCACAATTGTATAAAATCCATAATCTACTGATACAGAAACATCTTTGAGCCTGATTAATAGTGTCCAGCGAATTGTCAATTTGCATGTAGTGGTTTGTTCTTATGAAGTTCCGCAAATTTTTGTATAACGTGTTAGGAACGTTTAGCAATATTAATCCCGGGCACAGGATGACAGAGTAGTATAGTAAAATGAGAGAGGAAAAGTGTCAGAGACGTAAAACGCTAACGAAAACATGTTGCGCGTTGCAGATGGCTGACGTCGCCGAGAGTGCAGCATTCACCGACCCGGCAACTGCGATCTCCCACGGGAAACGGCACCTGTTAGTGCGGGATTACACCATGGCTGTGACCGCGTTGGCGCAGGCCTGCCAGCTGCTGGCAGAGAAGCACGGGGACACGGCGGACGAGCTCGGTGAACCCTACCTCCTTTATGGTCGTGCGCTTCTCGGTTTGGCTAGAGAAGAGGCGGGGGTGTTGGGCGGTGGAGTGCCAGGATCGGAAGAGGCTGAAGAGGAGGATGACGATGACGAGGAAGAAGGTGACGACGAGAAGCTGAGCAACGTGGACGAGAAGGAAGAGGAGGAGGAAGAGGATGCTGCGGCTGCTGAGGGAAAGGAACAAAGCTCGACGGAAGCTAAAGCCGAGAAGCCAAAAACGGAGGAGCCGGCAAAGCCAGAAGCAGAGGAACCAAAGAAACCTGACGTAGAAGAGGCGGCGAAGTCGGAACCAGAGAAGAAAGAAGAGAAAACGGAGGTCAGCAGCGAGAAACAAGAACCGGAGAAGTCAGACTCGAAGAAGACCGAGGAGAAAGTTGAGCAGAAGCAAAAGGAGGAGGAGAAGACTGTACCTGGCTCCAGCAAGGAGACGCATCATGCCAATGGACCGTCCTGCTCCACCGAACAGAACGGGGATCTGAAGAAGAACGGGGAGGAGGATGCTGAGGACATTGGGAAGGACGAGGAAGAGGATGAAGTTAATAATTTACAGGTAGATAGACAATTCTTCTATCGAATGGAGTAGTAATTATTCTAGTGTTACAAAATATCTTCCAATCGTAGGTAGCATGGGAGGTCCTGGAGTTGGCGAAGCTGGTGTTGATAAAGCGAGGAGAGCCCGGTTGGAAGCTCCTGGCCGACGCTTATCGACTGCTGGGGGAAGTGGCTATGGAAGGAGGGAACTTCCAGGGTGCTTTGAACGATCTACACAAGTGTCTGGAGCTTCTGGAACAGATAGAGCCGCGCGAGCCAAGGGCGATAGCAGAGATCCACTACCAGCTGGCGCTGGCCCATTCTCTGGGCAACGAGTTCGACTCCAGCATAGAAGAGTTCAACAAAGCCACCGAGCTGTTGGAGGCTCGCATCAAAGAGCTGGAGGAGATCAAGGAACCGCCGAAGACCGAGGACTCGTTCTACACCGTCGAAGGAGAGATCCAGGAGCTGAAGGAACTGCTGCCGGAGATCAGGGAAAAGATCTCGGACATGAAGGATTTCAAACAGGAGGCCTGCAAGATGGTGATAGAGGGTATCAAAAGCAAAGTCGCTGGAGGATGTTCGAACGGAGCCGGTCCCAGCGGTAGCGATTCGGGTTCCAGCCCGAAGGTCCAAAAACCGGCCAGCGACATATCCCATTTGGTGCGCAAGAAGCGGAAAGCTGACGAACAGGAAACGGAGACCCCTTCGCCGTGCAAAAAGCCGACGCCGGAAAAGGCTGTTTGAAGACTGGTTCGGTGCAGTCTGGAACACTCTTAATCGTTGCTATGTTTCGCGGGGTGATCTACTAAAAAAACTGTACCACTCTGAAAATTCGAAGAGTTGGACCAAGATAGGGTTAAATACATTGCATCTAACGAGAGAGAAAGAGAGAGGGAGAGAGAGAGCGACTGGACGATACGGCAGCCGTTTCAAAACAAGAGCAGACACCGGGATCGCTCTTCGACTAATTCGTTCCTTTGCCATTTTTTATTCGATGATTATACTCACTGTCTTGTGTTTTAATTCGTTCTTTTCTATCGATATCCGTTTTATTTATTGTGTCTAATAAGTGTCCCGACAATTGAACTGCAGCTATGAACGACTGTCCTAACTCTTATCTTGCGTAGGACTTAGATATCAAGGAGTAAGGTTGTTCTTGTATAAATCTGATTAATAAACGTTAAACGATGGATTTTTTTCTAAATGTTCAGCAGAGATTTGTATATTCTTCGCATCACATGATGCTTAACACGTTCGCTACCACCGTTACAGACATGTGACAATCTAGTAGTTTACTTGGAGGTAGTCAAATTAACTTTATACATTTGCTGGTGGAAAGTTATAGTGTTAATATTTCATAAAGGAGGTACATTGTATATCGCAAAACATTTTAACAGTGAAGATCAGCAACGAAGCAAATACTGATAGCAAACGTGTCAAGCTAGGATATTGTATAAATTATTTTAGACAAATAACAGCATCTAGCTTAGCGTCTATCACAATTCTGGACGGATTGGTCTTCAAGATTCAAACGGAAATTCCATTCTAGAGGACATTCCGGTCGAAACAAATTTTTTTACTCTCTTGGCAGACGGGTTTCTTTAACACTAGGTTCACGGAGCATTAAAAGTGACTATGTTACATTACTTCATAAAAATAACAAGAATACACCTAAAGGAATAAATTTGTTGAATTCCTCCTGGGCGCATCTTTACAATAAGCGTGAATTAAAGATATCAGAACCCGTGGTCCCGTAAATCTAGTATTAAGGAAAGAGTATACCCCAAGGAATAAATTTGTTGAATTCCTCTTGGACACATCTTTACAATAAGCGTGAATTAAAACTATCAGAACCCGTCATTATGACGGGTAAATCTAGTGTTAAGGAAATATCAATATTTATTCTCCCAAGAGTTCCTCGATGTCGTCCTCCCTGTCGGAGCTCTCTTGCCTGTGAATCTTCATTTTGTAACCGAGCGCCTCCAGCGTGCTGACGTTGTAATAATAGTTCAAGTTAATGCCGGGTACTAAAAGCTTTAACTCGTCTACGGTGGCACGCGCTCTGTCAGTGTCACCGATGTTGATATAGTACTGAGTGATAGTGGCGAACAAATCCCCACGTCGCACAGACTGTTCCAGATCGGAGCCTTGAGAATCGAGCAGGTGGCGCACCTGTTGCATCGCCGTGCCCGTGTCACCCCTATCTAACATCCTGCAACATCATCATTCGATAGAATTCAAGAAGCTGAAACAGGTTACAGAAAAACTCGATTTTGGAATGATTAAACTGCGGATATTCATGTAAAATAAAACACTCGAGGGACTCAAAAGGGACGCAAGAACTGCTCAATGTTGAATCACAATTACTAACTTTTTGATTTCCAGGTAACGTCTGATCGTGGCTACTCTGGTGTTCACCAGGTCAACAGCTCTCTTGTGAATGTTCGGGTCCCTCGGCGTGGCAACCTTAGCAAGGCACCTGCTGGCCTGATTCAGCGCGTCCAAGGCCTTCTCGTAATTCTGGAATTCGTCGATCTCCACTTGAGCGCAAGCTACATAGAAGTTCGCCAGCAGGTCCATCGCTTTCCCCTTGGAATAGAAGTTGATAATATTTTTCAACACTTCCGGCTGGTTCTGCCAGTCCAGCGATTGCAGATAATTGCCAGCCATGATGTAGATCTCCCTCTGCCTGGAAACTTGCGCGAAGAAGCAGATCTTCTCGGTGTCGCCAGACTTCAGCAACGCCTTCATCGCTCTCAGTTTGTTACCAGCTTGAGTGAACTTCTTGGTAGCTAAATGATAGTTGCCCTGCTCGAAAGCGGTCTCGCCTATTCTCTCCAATATAGAGATACGAATCTTCTCTTGATCCGGGTCGTTGTCGACCTTGTCCAGCGTCATCTTCTCCGCCAAGTCTTCGCTCAGCAATATGTTGTGTTGTTGCATCAATTCCAAAGCCTCGATGTACTTTCTTCCTGTGGCGAGCAGATCCACCGCCTTCTCGATCTGGTCGTTCTCCACGAAATACTCGGCGCATTTTACTATCAACGCTGGGTCGGAGTCCGCGTTAACGTCCATGATGATGAGCTGCAGAGCACTGTACTGTCTTGTCTTGAACGCGATGTCGAGGGCCTTGTGCAATAATCCAGCTTTATGGTACAATAAAACCGCTTTATCCGGCTGATCATTCTCTTCGTAATATTTGGCAACGTCTATCTGCGACTGCCGTGGCGCCAGCACGGCCAACGGCCATAATTCTTCGTACATGTCGTGCTCCTTGCACAGCCGAATGGCGTTCGTGTACGCTTTAGCGATCGTGTAAAAATGAATGGCTTGTGGCACATTGTTGTTCGACTCGTAGTGCGCCGCTAGGTGATACGCAGACGCGGCGTGATTGGTTCGCGACACCAATTCGCTGACCTCGTCCTCCCTGCCGAAATAACAAAGTAATCTTGTCATTGCCAGAGTACTTTTAGCCTGTTCGTACAAGCGCAGAGCGCCCTCCATGTCACCTGTTGATTCGATGTACTGCGCGTGCCAGTTCTTGATCTCAGGGTCGTCGGAATTGTTCAGATACGACAAAAGTTCTCTCGGCCTGACCAGCAGCATCCTCGGCACCTCGAACCTATGGCAATCCGCTTTGCTGTACATCTCGATCGCCTCTGAAATTTTCCTCTCTTGCTCGAGAGTTTTCGCGTAATTATAGTAACTCGTTTTCTCGCAGATCTTGTTCTCGTTGCTCGAGAGCTCTATGGCCTCCTTGAACTTGCCACGAGCTTCCAACAGCTTGCACAACAGGTCCAGTCTCTTGGCTTCCCGGAATAGATGCTCCGCGTCGTTGTACAAACCTAATTCCACCGCTAACACGCCTACCTTGGCTTCCAGGTTCAAGGTGTCGTCCTGCATAGCTTCCCTGAGGGCCCTCGCGGCTCTAGCCTGCTTCATGTGACCGAGACACAGAAGAGCCATGTTCAGCTGCTTCGTCTTCACGCACATTCTCGCCAGACTCTTCCAGATACCCTCGTTCTTGATCGATTTGATCGCCTTGAAAGCATCGTCCATATTCGCGATGCTGATGTAAAAGCTGAAGTCGAGAACCGCCTTCTTCGTCACCGCATCGCACATGCTCAGCTCTTCGAAGTCCCTCATGCACAGTTTATGGACTTTGCTGACTCTGTCCACGGTCTTCTCGGAATTCAGAATGATTATGTGCGGTGTCTGTACGCCCAGGACTCTGCAATTGTCGTCCTTTATCGGTTTGATGTCTTGCACCACGATGCCGTGATCGGACGTGGCGAACATCGACACCAGGACCACGGTAGCTTTCGTGATGTCGAACTCGTTCTCATTATTTTGCTTGGGGTGCTTGGAATCCAGCCTTTGGGCACGACACACCAGAAGCCTGGGGTCTTCCACGTCCCAGCAATGAGCAGTGACTAATCTTCCTCTGCACTTTACAGCTAGAGCAGCTTCGTCTTCCTCGACGTCGTGGGATTCTGCGAAATCGAACTCGTGTATCTGATCGCTCTCAATGTCCCATACGTATAAAATGGAACTAGGCATCAGGTTTGCCATGGCAACGGTGATGGACACGCAACGGCAATCCGCGTTGCACCTGGCCTCGATGATCTCCGCAAAGTCGCTGATGGCTTCGTACGTAGCCATCGCTCTGGTGTGCAGCTTGGCCTCCCTCTTGCTCAAATCCCAGATCTTTAGTATGCCGTTCAGGGACGCCACTGTTAGGTAATGTCCGGTCAGGTCCATAGTGATCGGTTCACCCTCTTCCGGCAAGGTCGGTAACGTTTGAATGACCGTACCCTCCATCGATCGCAGCTGTATAACCACCGGAGTCAGAATGATCAAAGTGTGCTCGCAAATTAAAAGCTTCTCCGTGTCGCAATTGAAGTTTGTTATCCACATGGTCATCAGGGAGTTTTCTTTGTGGATTCTGTAAACTGCTATCTGTCTGCCGGAGGAGGCTGCGACGTAATCTTTGTTAACAGCGACGAGTTGCACTTGGATATCCGTTTTCATGGTGTAAGAGAGCTCTTCGACTTCGATTAGGATCTGAGTGGGACTGAGTTGGCTCGCGCAAACACCCTCGTTGTACGCGGCACACATCGGTTGCTGGTGCAGTATGAATACGTTGGTGATACAGTTGACCGTCAACAGCGGACTTCTCAAGAACACCGCGCCCCATGCGAGTTGCTTCACTGTGCCATGAATAGTACAAGTTTCCGGCACAGACGCCCAAGCATTTTCGTCGCCGTCCGTCTCCGGTTTGCGTTTCCACAAATAAATTGTTCCCAAATTTGTTCCAGCTGCCAAAGTACCTAAAACGTTAATGGTATATTAGTCAGTGCATGATCGCTTTATACTGCAAGCATAAAGTACCATTTTCTGTACCATTTGCTTTGCAGAAAGCTAAGCTTGTGCAGATTTCTTGGGGGGTAGCAATGTTTCCCGAATGTGAGTCCTGCGGACTCATTATGTAAGTGTCGCCGTTATGCAGATCCCAGCAACGAATGTCTAAGTCTCCTGTGAGAATCGCTAGAGTGTTTCCACTGACCCAACATAACGACGGACTCACCCTTGATACGTCGCATCTACTGCTAAGTTTCACCTGGCGAAAGAACAAATGTATTACAAATGTATTAATGTGAATGGACTGTGGATTTTACGCATTTATGACAAAAATGAGTAGAAGAAATTTGAAACGGTAGAAAGATTATTGAAGAAGCACGTATTAGAGGACCGATAGTCCTAAACTGTTGATCTTCATGTAAAATAAAAATTGTCTGCATCAATTGCAAAACACAGGAGCCACTTGGGAGTTTCTTTCGTTCTGTGACAATTTTTCAAAATTGAAAATTATGAGTACAATAAGATCCGCACTGTACATATAAAAATATTGCATTGAATTGAACAAGAGGATTGTCAACTCACGCTTGTTAATTCAGTGAGATGTCCGGTGATAGGATCTGCCTGAAAATGCCCAATATTCAACCCTTCCGTCATAATGATGATAGAATCCCTGGTCTGATGATGCAAAAGATATTGCAGTGTCGCGCCGCTTGTGCTGAGAACCTCTGTACATTGTCCTTGATTGTCCACGAAGTATATCACGCCGCTTGTGGTACCAATGTAAAATGCATGATTGTCCCGCTGGGACATAATTGTTGTCGGTGCAGCCGTTCTAGGGCGCCAGGAACTGAACATGTCTAAAGCTCTCTCATCCCCTGCGACTGCTGCTTTAGCTAAACCACTGAAAAACATTTATATTCTTTGAATTAGCACCTATATTGCTATCCAAGAGCAGAGTACCTAACGCAGACCTTATATCAATTGCAGGCTTCGGTGGAACAGTCTTGAAAACAATTTGCGCAAAGGTATCTTTTAGCTCATGATGGAACATCATTAATAATTGACCCCTGGAATCTATTTTCCAACCAACTATAGACCCAGCTGTGTCCGCAGATACTAATCTTCCACCGTGTTGACTCCATTGTAAAATATTAATGGGCTCACGGTGTGGAGTAACTATTACATTGAATTCTACACTGCCAGTATCGCCAGGCCATACCTAAACAAGTATATACATTTTTAAATCAATCGTATTAAGTTACTTTGGATAATCAACATTCCGCTATAATTGATAAATTGTTCACCCTCAGCTCTCCACTTTCCCATCCTGCTGCAAGCCATCGTCTCTCAGGATGCCATCCCAGTGCGGTCACCTGAGCTACAGAATGTCTCGGTGACTCAACGTCCTGAATAGGTTCGCCCTGATCATCGTAAAGCGTTACAAAACCACCCCTATCTTGAGAATACGCAGCAACAGCCAATATAGGATCGTTGGAGTGCCAAAGCGCATGAGTACTTATTGAGGCGGTCTCAGGGTTTTGCACCCGAGTATCAAAATACAGTGACATTGTTTTTTAATAGCTTCACTCTTAGTGGTTCTAACAAACTGTCATACAAAAAGATTACATTTTCCTTCGCGTTGAAACACTTAAACTATTCAGATTCTAGCTTAGTTATGCATCAAGCAACTAGCAATCAATTCCATTACAAAATTAATCTCGATAGTACGTATTATCAGAGAATTTCCTCTTTCCTATTATTAAAAAATAGAATTGCATTTGACAGTTTACAGCCTGTCACAGCTTAGTTTACATAAACGTTGCCATAGCAATGTGAATGCAAATACATCCGCTAGAGGGCTGACGCGAGAATACATATTATTTCAAATTGGAATACTTGATTACTGTCTGATTAAAATTAACTGATAAATTCAAGAATATTGTTAATTTAATTAATAGTAATGAAATCTAATAGATATCATTTTTAGAAAAAATTAGTAATAAGTAAAAGATTATATGTATATGTATAAAGATTGTTCAGAATAATCTATTATATTGAAATTACATTGAATAAACCATTTTCAATGAAGCGTTAAGTAATTATTTCATAAATTAACAAAAAGCGAATGGTGGCACCATCTGTCTGCGAAGTGGAGAACCGGAAAAAACAGAAAAATTTAAATGTTTCGCAACATAGAAATTCCATAAGGTGTTAGGTCTGTTCATATATCTCGTTTATGGTTTTACCATCCTGTTAAATAATAAACATACATTGAACATTTATTTAACCCTCTATGTATCAATTAACATGCTTTTTTTAGTCAATACATTTCATCAAGATTCTTTAGCCCAATTATTGTAGAATTTCGATTTAGTGGATTTACAATTCGTACTATAAAGAGCCATACTCTGCTATATATGTTTTGCCATTGCATATCAAGGCACAAGAGGGAACTCTCGTTTTTTCGAGGAAAATTGTATGGTTTGAATAGAGTGCGCAACCCCATACGTATTTTCACTGTCGGCTTCTTCGAATTATCGACCGAGCCTGTTTAATCCCATATTATTATTAAGATCGGGATAAACAGTTTTCGTATTTATAAAAAGCCTAAGTGAGCGAGGGTGTGCAAGAAAAGTGCAGTCGTTGCACGCGCGCAATGTCTCTGTAATTAGAAGAGCATGACGCACTGGCAAAGTAACGTAACGCTGCTATCACAGAGAGTTAGAGAAAAGCGTTCGCCTGTCTTCTGCGTTATCATGGACGTAAATCTGTCATTTTGATAATTACACGTTACAGGTTAAAGGAAACGGTGGATTTTGTCATATATCATTAGCGAAGCTAATGAAAAAGGACCGTCGACCTGCACTATTCAAAATCGATCGTCGAGGAAACGCGCGTCAACCTTCCTCGCGCAAAAATCTTTCGTGCGAACGGTATCATTTCAAATTCGAATCTGACGAATGGTTCACCACCTTTTAGTATCACGATTTAGCAATGCTAAGGCTTAATCTTACGATTATAAATTGGTGACGTTATGGAGCTGAAAGTATGGGTAGAAGGTATACAGCGTATTGTCTGCGGTGTTACAGAAACCACTACATGTCAGGTTGGTACTATTCGTTTAAATATTTTGTAGTCACTGTGTATTCTATACAATCTAAAATTAATTTCCAGGATGTAGTATATGCTCTTGCTCACGCCACGGGACAAACAGGTAGATTCACTTTAGTAGAGAGATGGCGAACTAACGAGCGCCTATTAGCTCCGTATGAAAATCCTTTGAAGGTATTGATATGTGCAATTTATTCTTCGTACTTCCTCTATGGGTTAAACAATAGTTTCAGCATTAATAGTGTCAGTAGCGCTAACAAATGTGGATAGATCGTAGTCACTGCTCTGAAGCATAGTATACTCACAAATAAAGCATGAAGAAACAGATCACCAATTTGAACAAGTTTAAATATCTTGCTATAATCACTTTTCTTACTAGATTTTGATGAAATGGGGAGAGTACTCGTCAGAAGTGCAACTAATATTAAGACGCTCTACACCAGATAGTAATAAGGCACCGAGTTCATTAGGTACGCGCTTGAATCATGGTCCACGGTCGAACGGTGTGGTCAGCTCTACTTCAGAGCACTCTGCGATACCCACTAGTGGACAGGATGATACTAAAAACACTGCATCAACTTTAAACTCTGAATTCGATGATTTCCAAGGGTGTCTTGACAGAAATCGCGACACTAGAAAGTCATTAACCTTCGGAGGATTGCATGGAAATATGATGGAAAATAATACAGAAGTAGTTAATTTATACATTACATCAAATATAAAATTTAAACAGTTTTTTCTAATGTTCATATCTTATTGTAATGCAGATTCAAATGGAAAACGTTGCCATAGTTCAGCCCACACCTCATTTAAAAAATAAGGAACTGAACATAAGGAAGAATATTCAAAAGCCGGCACAGTCTCCTACTCGTGCTAGCAGCAGTGAGAGCAATACTCATGTATCGCAAAAGAAAGTACGGGAAGTTCCCCCATACAGGGATCCTCCAGGACCAGGCTCTCCACCATTAAGAACTCTGCCACCATACAGAGATCCTCCACCGCCTAACTTAAACAGTCCTGGAAGATCACAATTCCAATCTAGTACAAATAGTGGAAGTCCTCATGTTCATAAGGAGGATCAACCATCTTCTAGTAATTCCGTGAAGCTGAAAAGGAATCTCATACAGGTTCTACAGAAATGATTCTTTGTAAGATTGTTAGAGGTGTGCGATAACCTGAAAATGTCCGGTCCGAACGGGTCGAGAATTTTATTCGGGATATTAGGGATTCTTCAGCGTATTAGCGTTCTTAAATACATCAGGGAATCCCGAGTATATTAGTGTGACGACCTGAAAATAGTCCCCATATAATCAAGAGTCCCGAAATTTCGGGGAATTCCGAACGACCCGTCCCGATCATCAGGTAATCGACATTTTCGGGTTCTCACACGCCTCTACCGATAGTATACGGTCACGCTATTGAGGCTCCTAACCAATTTCGTGTGTTCAGGAATTCCAGGATACGAAAGGACAAGCTCAATCTGTGAATCAATTATCTGGTCAATCCCAAAACATGGTCACTGTTGCTTACACTCAACGATACGTTGAACTTATTAGACTAGTCAACAAGCAACGTGACACCATAAATGCACAGCAAGCAGACCTTACGAAAGTATGAAAGAAAGCTATTTCCGCCATAGCAGTTGGTAAATGAAGTTAACGATTTACGAAATGAATTGTTTCCAGTTCGATGCTGAAATATTGTATTGGGAAACTAAAAATAGAGAGCAAATACATCAAATGGATTATATTTCCCAGGAAGTAAATCGTATGGAATCTACTGGTCGTCTGATCGAAGAGCAGGTGTGTTTTCTAAACGCATCGAGATATAGGTTTTGCTAACATTATTCGTTGTACCGTGACTCGTTTATTTTTTAGTTGAAAGAACTGGCGCATGTAGAGGAGGAAAGTGAAATAGTCAGACAACAAGAAAAGACACTGAAGTCGGAGATAACGCTGTTAAGATCAAAACTTGCAAACTGTGAAACAGAGTTGCTTCAATGTAAAAATAAAATCAGGTGAAAAAGACATTGTTCTTTTGATTCGTACGATATATGATACGGTATTCATTTTCTTTTTCTTTTTCCATGTTACAGATTAGTCATGGAAGAACTCGCCATAGAGCAGCACAATATAAGTCGTGAAACAGACGAAAGGCAAATAATGGAGCGTAAAATCATTACCGAGGTAGAGCACCTTCAAAACGAGGTGGAACAAGCCAAACGCTCCGCAGAGTTAGCTTCGCAGTGTGCAGAATCATTAAAACTCGAAGTAGTTAGCCTAGAGTCTGCCATTGTTGAAAAGAAGTTGCAAGTAGAACGGTTGGTAGCTGATATGAAAGAAGCCAATCTACAAAGTCTCGCTGTTGCTTGTCAAGACGAACAAGTCAAGTCGCTGTTAGAAGGTATTTGAATTTGATTGGCTCGATAAAAACTTTGAATTGCTCTACTAACGTGCTCCAAAAATACTTAGGTGCTCATAAACCAGGCAGTACACGAAAAATGATAGGTTCCCCGAGACAATTAGAGACTGCAGTACCTACCAGCAAAAATCCGCACGGTGTCTGGGTATAAGTGTACATTAAGTCAACGTATTTTAATAAGTCAAACATGATAACATTCGTTCTTGAAACGTTTCACGTAGAGAATATGTGCTGTGCGCGCATTCGTTAAGAACGTTAAACGCAAAGAAAGTATTTTCTTTCTGTATTGTATGTGAACGGGATTTATTGCTGTTCATTTCATCCACTGGCCATATAATTTTCAACAAACTTAGTTGTAAGGATTAAATAATAATCACTTAAAATATTATTCGCGTATAATGAAGGATTATAGGTATATCAGACAATACATTTATCCAAAGTGTTGAAAAATTATGAATTGTACGACGCACTCGAACTGTACAATTCTAGAGAATGTCGTTATGACTTTGTTGCAAACTGCACGAAATACTATCACAAGATATTCTATATTTTCTATAATCAAAATAATTCTGTGAATTAAAAGCATTTGCTTACTGGTGCACTATATAGTTGAAATACAAATGTAGTAGATTTACTATATGTGTCTTGTACATATCGTTGAAAGTATGTGATAACGAAGTCTGAAAGACATTATTGAAACATTCTAGTTTGCATTACACGTATTTTTAAATAGATAAGAAGCTGTCTTCTTAACTTTCATTCCGAGTTCAAGCTCTACGCGCGATTTATCCAATTGATTCCTTTAATTAAAGTGAACCTTTCCTTCATCTTATGTAATAGATTTGTGTAGCAATCATCGTCGTTCATTCATTATCAGCATGCATTTCTAGAAACATATTCACACACTGCCATTATCATTAGCGATAATTTTGAAAATCTAATAATTCAGATTATTTTGTGTATAATTCCATTTTATATAGAATTTATATTACTTTCTAGTACGTAATAATCTCGTTATGGATAATTCTAATACGTTTCGTACAATGATTTATTGTATCTACCAAAGTGTGTTAGCTTTTGTTGCAGAGGCAAGCACTTATTGTATAATTGAATATACAAATAAAAGTCAAGATCAAATAAAATTAAATATGCTTCTCATTCATTGCATTAATTTTATTTACACATGAATAAAATTTTAAAAAATAAGGAACCCATTGACTGCTATAATTATCTATATTTTTCGCGCGCTTTTGAAGTCGTGTTTACATCTGTTGAGTTGTGAGTATTGCCGGCGTTTGTTCATTGAGTAATTATTGCACGCGCAAATAATTGAGCAAACAACATTCGATTGTACATAATGTAAATATTCAACATATAATTGTGATATTATAACGTGACATTAACTAATACGCTATTGTATTTGCGAAATCGTGGAAGAGGCGGGAGATTGGTCATACCAGAGTTCTACAACAATTAGGCGAAAATGAGTCTCTGGGTGGACAAATATCGGCCAACAACGCTCGGAAAATTGGACTATCATAAGGAGCAAGCAGAATACTTAAAAAACATGGTAATTTAATTTATCGGTGCATGTATAGACAGAGAAAGAGGTTATCTGACAAACCATTGTTCAGTTCCGCGAGTCAAATTCAAAATTCAGAATAATTTTCAAACAAAACTATATTGCTTTTATTAATTGAACATCACAATTATAGGTGCAAAAAGGCGATTTTCCACATCTGTTAGTGTATGGACCACCAGGTGCAGGAAAAAAGACTCGTATAATGTGTATTATAAAAGAATTATATGGAAGTGGATCCGAAAGGCTGAGGATGGAGACCATGCACTTTGAAGTAGATTAATCTTTTATTTATTTATTGTTTTAACTTGAGATTTTATTTTTTGGATGATTTCATTGTTCAGACACCATCCAAAAAGAAGTTGGAGATAACAACCATAAGCAGCAATTACCACATAGAAGTGAATCCTAGCGATGTGGGTATCTACGATAGAGTGGTTGTTATGGATTTGGTAAAAACAACTGCTCAAACTCACCAAATAGATTCAAGTGGACAAAGAGACTTCAAAGGTACATAAAATTACCGCCAATCATAATTCTTTACTATCTATTCTTGTCTAACTAATTTAATTTCATTTTATTCTAGTGGTACTTTTAACAAATGTGGATCAGCTCACTAAAGATGCACAACATGCGCTTAGAAGAACAATGGAAAAATACGTTGCTACTTGCAGATTGATACTTTGCGCGAATTCAACGTCTAGAGTTCTACCAGCTATAAGATCTCGGTGTCTAGGAATTAGAGTACCAGCTCCATCGATATCTGACATAAATAGTATTTTGCAATCAATTGCTAAACGCGAAGGTTTAACTTTACCGGATGAATTGGCTACTAGACTGGCTGAAACTAGTGGTAGGAATTTAAGACGAGCTATATTGATGTTCGAAGCTTGTAAAGTTGAACAGTAGGTTCTTTCATTTTCAACAAAGTATGTATTATTTTCAGCTTAAATTTTAAGTTTAAATCGCGTGCTTTCAGATACCCGTTTACTGCAGATCAGAAGATAACAGAACCAGATTGGCAAGTGTATATTAAAAACACTGCCAACATGATGGTCAGCGAACAGAGTCCAAGGAAATTGTTGGAAATACGGAATAGATTGTATGAACTATTAACGCACGCGATTCCAACCGATTTGATATTCAAGGGACTCCTACAAGAATGCATCAAGAATTGCGACCTCCAATTGAAAATTGAAATCGCAACAGTTGCTGCGGATTGCGAGCACAAAATGCACAGGGGATCGAAAGCAATTTTTCATTTAGAAGCATTCGCCGCTCGGTTCATGGCAATTTATAAGAAATTCATTGATTCGTCTCTCGAGGATTTTGTGTGATATATTTATTGATAGATTCGAATGTACTGAGAGTACAGCTACTTGAACATAAATAAGTTTTTTAATAAATTATTATACATTTTCTAAATTGTGTTACAAATTAATAATACACTCTAACGAAATGTTTCATTCTAGATTTAATACAATTTGCAAAGTACAAGACGCGAGACTTATTGATCTACTCATACTGTAAATTTACAATGAAAATTGTATCACAATTTGGCCATGCCATTAATTAGGATTACATTGCAGCAAGGATAATAGCAGCGATCACTGATAATCCAGTTACTGCATAACCAGTGCTGTATACTTCTTTGATGGTGAGGAATTTTCCCAGGTCCCAAGCCTGCATATGTGAATAAGAAAAATTATTAAAACAATTATTAGGTCATCCCATATATTGTGGGGTGGCCTAATTCGAAAAATGCTTCTGTACAAAGAGTATACAACTGATATTTTACCAAGTGGCGGAATCCATTAAATGTGTGGTACGTAGCAGGAAGAGCTAGAAGATATTTCAGCACGAAAAGAGGAGCTGCAGATAAACCTAAATCTTCAGTCATCTCAATGAGGCATGGAATACCTCCAGGAATAAGTAATGTCCCTGCAATTACAGGTCTAACATAATTACTATATTTTTCTTGCTGCAATTCTCATTTGATAAAGAATTGCATTCTTACCCAAACCAAGTACCATTGCATAACCGGCCAGTATCATGCCTGTTGTGCGATGTGTTATTGATAGAGCTGCTGTCAATTGAATTTGGTAGATCGTCAAGTGGGGCGACATGGGACGCTTGAGACGCATATTCTTTTCATCGTGAGATTCACAAACCGCAGATCCAGAAGACAATGGTTTAGTGGCAGCAGCATTGAGCTGGCTAAATCATTTATTTCAATAGCTATTAATTTCTATATACATAGACATGTCATGTGATGTTAAAGAAAAATCCTAAAATAGTAATCATGTGAATCATTACGGTAAATTTTAAGTTATTATAGAATATGAACGATGAGAATTCCTCCACATAGGAATATATAATAGTACTGATTTGCATGTTCCGAAACTGAACTGACACCGAAATGAAGTAGAAGGTTATATATTATGTAATGTTACCTGGAGGTGTACAAGCTGCGGAAATTACGGAAATCGACGCCTCGTCGGCAAAGCAACCTAAAAATATTAATTTAAGCCGTGAACATTATTAACTGCAACAAAATATAACGTAAAATCGAGAGACATTTCACTACCTCGTATAGCACAGCGCCATGTTTTTTTTTTTGCGAATGTTCTGTATTTTTATCTGCGGGACATATAAACACAATTTATAGATAGCAAGTAATTATTTTATTTAAAAAATAAGATAGAAATCTTATTTTTCGGCAAGCTTGGACACCAATAAAATGTGTATGAGACAAGAGAAGTTCATCTAATTTTAAAAATATTTATAATTTGTTTCATGAAAATGAGCCTGATCGAATTACATGTAAAGTCACCCTAGTGGTTCTTCTTCGTTGTGAACTTGCACTATTTAGTTATGGAGAAATATCGATAGCCGGAAATATCGATAGTTTCCCACCACATTCTGCACGTTGTCTGTCTGCCATTTTGAACCGAAGACCGTCGGCATTGTAACTTTGATTTTGATCACATCGGAAGAATACTGTGATAACAGTCATCGATTTTTGATTTGGCGCAACGACACGTTCTTGTGATTAACAATGGCACAAAACAAGCTAAACGATTTCGCATCACGATTCGCTAAAAACCCGAATGGAGTTTCTTTGGGAGTTAAAGTCCTCGCTACGGCCGGCATGGCGATCTATGGTGTTTCGAAATCTATGTACACAGGTTAATGTGATTTTTAAATACCATTAATGATCCTTAATTGCACGGTTATTGTCATAATATGAAATTTTGTCTTTTACCAATTTTCTTATTTTTGCAAATAGTGCAACGGATAAAAAAAATTTGTTTTTCGTTACAGTGGAGGCTGGCCACAGAGCAATTATATTTTCTCGTGTAGGAGGCATTCAAAAAGACATTATGACCGAGGGTCTTCATTTCCGAATTCCATGGTTCCATTATCCAATTATTTACGATATCAGAAGCAGACCTAGGAAAATCTCTTCCCCCACCGGATCCAAAGATCTGCAGATGGTTAATATTTCTCTTCGTGTACTTTCCCGTCCCGATGCATTGACATTACCTATAATGTACCGTAATTTGGGTCTTGATTATGATGAGAAGGTTGGTAAAAATTTTATAATAACGCAGGGTGTTCAGCAACAGTTAGATGGAAATTTAGGAGATGTATTAGGCCAGTGCAAAAGTTTGTGCTCGAATTCGTATTAAAATACAAGCAATCATGAAGCAGGCATGAACTTCTGCACTGACCGTTCTCTCCTGAATTACTAAGGTTTGACTTTATTGAATTGTTCTCAAGAATGAAATTGTATTTCAGGTTCTGCCAAGCATTTGTAATGAAGTATTAAAGTCGGTCGTAGCAAAGTTCAATGCATCGCAGCTGATTACGCAGAGACAACAGGTTTCAAACTTAGTAAGAAAAGAATTAACAGACCGTGCACGTGATTTTAATATTGTACTGGACGATGTATCCATTACTGAGCTGAGCTTTGGTAAAGAGTATACCGCCGCTGTAGAAGCTAAACAAGTAGCCCAGCAGGAAGCACAAAGAGCAGCTTTCGTTGTAGAAAGAGCAAAACAAGAGAGACAGCAAAAGATTGTCCAGGCAGAGGGAGAAGCTGAAGCAGCTAAAATGATATCCTTTAACAATAATACAAATTATTATAGTAAAACGTAATTAACCTCTTTCTAAAAGAAATATCCTTAACTCCTGTGCACCTTGGTCTAGCCGTTAGCCAAAATCCTGGTTATCTGAAATTGAGGAAACTTCGAGCAGCGCAGGCTATTTCCCGCACAGTAATTATACAAGATTATTCTATTTTTATAGTATTACAAGCTTCGACTAAACAACTGATTAATAAATGTAACTTTTTTTTTAGATTGCTGCCTCCCAAAATCGCATTTATCTTAGTGGCACTAATTTAATGTTGAATATTCAAGACCCATCGTTCGACGACTCATCAGACAAATTAAGAAGTAAGAAATAAAGGCACTGTGAAACTTTTCCATGCTTATACTTTTCCATTGCAAACAATGTTACGTACAGCGTACAGTGATTTTTTCATGTTACTTATGTAGATACTGATAAAAGATGTCAATAAGATTCATTAGATGTTTTGGATGCAAACTATTATTGCACCTGTATTTTGTCTCCCTTATCATGCCCTACGCTGTGATGATGCTCGCTCGCAAATCTCGAGTTCATATGCTTGCAGGTCATGAAGAAGTGGGCTGGAAAAGCTGGAATGACGCTACGAAAACCGCGGTGCAATCATTAAAATCCGATCCTGAGTCATCGGTGAAAATCAATAAAAAGCCGTTGCATGACACTGTACCGTTAACTCCAGAGGAGCAAATGTCGACTTTATTGGATTCAGCAGATAATGGAGCAAAAATGATTGTTCCTTGAACTGCAAACGTTAAGGTCTGAAGAGATCTTGCGATGCGAGCTCGTCTTTTTTTAATTCATTCCTTATCCGAATCCTATTGCCATCGTAAAATATTCAAGTGCTTTAAAGATGTTATACTAATAGAATTCTGTAACAAAGTTTCAATAATTTTCTGAATATATGTGTGTGTCACATATTATCAGTATAGTCATAAATAACATTTAACTTGTAATTTGTCCGTATTATATTGAATGTCAGTACAAAATAAATAAAGGTATATATTTTATTTTTCTATCTTATGATATAATTGTTTCAAATTACGAAGCGAATTTATGATAATTTTATGTATCGATACTATCATAACATCTTTGTTAATGTTAAATTATGTATAACTTTATTTTGGTTGGAAAATAATTGTAAACTTTCCATTAACTAGTTACTTTTGGGTGTACTCTTTTAGCATCTGACAATCTGATGTAACATCTTCGTATCGTTGGGTGCGCCGAAAAGATAAAATATGAGATAACACCAGATCGTATTTCGAGGTTGAACACCGCACAATTCCAGAATATCTTAAATTGGTGTGCGACTATACTAAATAGTCTACTGTCATTTTATGACACAAAGCTACAAATAGGTGTCGAATTTTAGCGAGTGTTAACTTCTCAATAGACGAAGGTGTGTATCATTAAAGTAATAAAGATTGAAGAATATGAATTTAGGTTAACCTTATTTTTTCTATCATTTCCATATGCGTTTTATATAAAACTATCGTTCGTAATAAATTAGAATTGAGTCGTTTCATATATTTGTACATTAGCACTAAGTCTATGGGACAATTTATTGCTTTGCATATATATTTTTATAAAATAATATGAAATTGTTACTTTTAAAGTTCCGTAAACCTAGTGTTAACGTAACATATGCGTTCTTGATCTGAAAAAATAATTTTAATTTACTGGGATGACATGTTGTATCTTTTTTGTAGATGGGAGAGGATAAGCCAGCAGAATCACCTGTAGGAGGGTAAGATAAATGATATTTCTTCGAGTGCTCTTCCATTCATCGTTTTAAAGACATTTTTCTTCCAAAGAGATGAAATCTCAAAGAAGGCCCTCAAGAAGCAGCAAAAGGAGGCTGAGAAAGCAGCGAAGAAAGCTGAACGTAAAGCTCAAAATGTAAGCCAGATTTTTACACATGCAGTAAAAAGACTTTATTTTAATTTGATCTAAAAACGAATATATTTTTGTATCATGAATGCAGCAAGCACAGCAAGAATCAAGTCAAGAAGAAGATGTTTCAGTGGGAAAATATGGAGACACAGGAATGATACAGAGCAAGGAGAAGTATACAGAGAGAAAATTTACCGATATCAAAAATTTGACTCCAGCATTAGAAAATCAAACTATATGGTTGAGAGGGCGTTTGCATACTAGTCGTGCTAAAGGTACGTCGCATGAACTAAAAGCAATAATATTTGATTTAGCTCATTCAATTAGCAACAGGTAACATAAAAATATTTTGCTACAGGTAAACAGTGCTTTATTGTTTTGAGACAACAGTCGTATACAGTGCAGGGATTAGCAGCAGTAAATGAAAAGACTAGCAAACAAATGATTAAGTTTATATCAAAGTAAGTTACAGAAGCGAATGATAAAAATTTTGTTTGGCATTTAATTAAATCATTTTACAGCATTACCAAAGAGTCCATTGTGGATACAGAGGCAGTAGTCAAATGCGTGCCTTCTAAAATTGAGTCCTGCACGCAAAAAGATGTGGAGGTACACATTGAAAAGATATTTGTGATAAGTGCTGCTAAGCCACAATTACCTCTACAAATTGAGGATGCTTCGAGGCCTATGGGAGAAGCAGATGATAATGCTCTTAACATAAAAGTCAATCAAGATACTAGACTGGACAATAGAGTTCTGGATTTAAGAACTCCAGCCAATCAAGCCATATACAGAGTTGAAGCAGGAGTTTGTAAATTATTCAGAGATATCCTCACGAATAAAGTAAGTGATTTCTGAAGTTGGTTGCGTATAATAATGATTTAATTAGTTAATATTTTATTTGTAGGGTTTTGTGGAAATCCATACACCAAAAATTATATCTGCTGCGAGCGAAGGTGGTGCAAATGTGTTTACAGTATCATACTTTAAAGGAAATGCTTATCTAGCTCAATCTCCTCAGCTGTACAAGCAAATGGCTATTGCTGCTGACTTTGACAAAGTTTTTACTGTAGGAGCAGGTACTATAGAATTAGAAATCTAACAAATGATCCATTATAATTCGCTATAAATGTAATTATCTAATATATGCAATAATTGCTCAGTTTTTAGAGCTGAAGATTCTAACACGCACAGACACTTGACGGAATTCGTCGGTCTCGATTTGGAAATGGCATTTAAATATCATTACCACGAGGTGATGGAGACTATTGGGCAAATGTTCACAGAAATGTTCAAAGGTCTTCGCAATAAGTAAGTAAATATGTACTAATCAGCACAAGACTAAACCAGGCCTTTTCTTTACAATGATTCTGTTATATGATTTTAGTTACGCTGCCGAAATTGAGGCTGTACGTCAACAGTACAACGTGGAACCTTTCAAATTCTTAGATCCGGCCCTGAAATTAGAATTTAGCGACGCGATCGAGTTATTGGCGGAAGCTGGAGTAACTTTGGGCGAGGAAGACGATTTGTCTACACCCGATGAGAAATTGTTGGGCAAACTTGTGAAGGCAAAAGTACGATTTCTCATTCATAATATACCTCAAAGTATTAAGTGAGAACAAAAGTTCTTGCCCGATTTTATATTAAAATACAACAAAGAATTGGGCACAAACTTTTGCACTGGCCTAATATATAGCTTGGAATGTAAATTAAACGCTTCTAATTTTGCTTTCAGTACGACACTGATTTCTATATGTTGGACAAGTACCCATTAGCAGTGAGGCCTTTCTACACAATGCCAGATCCAAATAATCCCGTAAGTACATAATTCATCATATTAATTATCATTACATATGTTGAATATTCAGAAATTGAATATTGAATTACAGAAATTGTCAAATTCGTACGATATGTTTATGCGTGGCGAGGAAATCATTTCTGGTGCACAGCGTATTCATGATCCCGAGCTTCTCACAGAACGCGCCAAGCATCATGGAATTGGTAGGTTTAGATTAACTAATATTTTCTACATAAAGTTTCCTATTCCAAGGTATTTATTATTGTCTTAATATTTCAGATTTGGAGAAAATTAAGTCATACATCGACGCATTTAGATACGGATGTCCTCCTCATGCCGGCGGTGGTATCGGAATGGAGCGTGTTGTGATGCTATACCTTGGTTTGGATAACATCAGGAAAGTCTCGATGTTCCCCCGTGACCCCAAACGGCTGACACCTTAAGTTTTAAGATTTTTACTTTTTCACATATTTTGTATGCATCAAAACGTTTCATGCAAAAGTGATTAGTAAATGTACATAACTGCTAATCACTTTACAGTAGAGGAGAAATAATAAATAAAATATTTTAAATATGCTTTTAAATTATTTAGCTTCTTCGCGCATACAACGATGTTTTAATAAATTCAACTGTTACAAAAGCAAATGGTAAAAGTTGCACACTTTTTTTTTTTGAAATTTCTCTCCAATGGTAACAATTATTTCGTTTCAAGTCGTTTGGTTTTTAATATAATAATGTAAAAATGATACTAGGTCCAGTTTCTTTTTTACTGTAGGCAACAACAAGGTTTAGTAAGTATCAAGTTCTTTTAAAAATTTCCCGCGTTCTAGGTTATGTTCGCATAGATGTCGCAACTGCATGTTACGAGAGAAATGCGATGTCAAACAAGAATAGATATCGAACACGAGTTTTAAAATATTTTCATTGTGTATACAACAGGTAAATGAACAGTGAATAATCATGAAAGATACTATATTAATGGTGTTCGCTGTTGCTTACTGAATAGCAATTGATTAATTCGTGATAACAGTTGTGTGTTTCTAGACCTTCAAAATGGCAAAAGGGAAGTCGTTGATTTTGAGGGGATTCAAAGAAGATTGCGAACAATTACTAACCCGTTTCGAACAGGCGCAGGATATTAGATTTCAAACATTTTGTGAGATTTGGAAGGACATGAAATTTTCTCTAGTGTTTACGTAAGTTACACATGAATATATAGATTATCACATATTACACACGTAGAATATTACACATAATATGAAAGATAAGATTTCTAAACATAGGCAGTAATCTAAATTTTACCACTAATCTGTTTTTTACACTTTTAGTGGACGTCCATCGTATATTGAACTCCTAGAGTTCTGCGAGGAAGCTCTGCATACATGTAAGAAATTACTTCTGTTACCTCTACGATTTAAGGAACGTATCGGAGGATTATATCTTTTGTACGGAATCTATTATAAGATGCCCACTGATCTATTCAAGATCAGAATCAAATTAAACGATTGGAGAAGTATTAGTGAACTGCATGCAGAAATAAAGGAAGCTGAGCATTTAGATGCTAATTATATATTATGTAAATTAATACTGGACAATGCGTTTTACTTTTGTATATTTGACAAAGAGGTAATTGACAAATGATAAAAAGATTCAATGTTCTCAAAAATAATTAATGAATGGCTACGACTAGGACTATGCTATTATATCATAATCTTTTCGGTGTATTGTTTTTAGTATGGTCTGGAGAAGCATTATCGTACAAAAGAAATGCAGTCCTTTAATCCATACTCCGTGATGCCAATTTTGAAGGACATGACAGATAATCAGCAAATTATCTCAAAAATCAAGAAATTAAGTAAAGCTTACGAAGAACAGAAGCAAGTACTAATATCAAATACTAAGACAAACACTAGCTTAAAATTGTTTAACGGAGATATTGCAGAGGAAATAATTAACGACATTCGAGACTTTGAGGAAGATAGAAAAAACCAACAGGTACAGAGCTCATATAATTGTGGTGCTTCAACCTCAAGAGAATTCAAGAAGTACGTACTTCGCTGTGTTTTTATGATGTAATTAATATAATGCGATTGTCTATTTGCTTAATTCGTGTTTATAAATAGTAGAAGACCTAACATAAAAACAAAAATGCGGCCGCTACTTCACGACGGCTATCAAACGGATTCAAACGACTCTACAGATGATCCAGAAATCGAAGAGGTCGATTCAGACATACCGACGGATTTAGATTAAAACTGTTTACGAAGAATACACCTTTTATCTGTAAGTTTTTTTTATTTTGTGATATAATATAGAATGCTAAGCAGTATAGTGTTCGTACTCAAGTCATTATTTATTGAGAAATGTACAAAGCAGTATAAGAAACAAGTTCGCGAGAAACATTAATCTTTCCGAATTTAAAGGAACTTTTCATAGAATACATTGTACTCCGCACGTGTCTGATGCTATATATGTTTTGAGCTAAATGAAGGCAATTCAATTAAATTACTAAACATCTTTAAAATAGAATTCAATAAATTTCTAAACTTAAAAACTGGTTAGAATCTTTGGTGGTCTTGCTGTAGCGTCGTGTCGCTCTCTGCAAGTGATCCGAGTTCCAAAATATATGACGTATATATTTTTCAGTTCCACATAGTTGTATTTATGACGTTAAAAGTGAATCTGTATACTGGATGCGATGAGTCGCGTGTTCTAGTGACGGCAGCTTTCAACGAAGCTCACACAGTAGTAGGAATTCGCATGAAAATTTCTTAGTAGACTTTCAGCTGATTGTTATCGTCGAACCCGGCACTGTGACCTGCATTTCGGACGATAAAACTGGTCCCGTCGTAGTGCATGCGTCGTTCGCCGCGACGCACAAAAAGATGAGATGTCTGGCCCAGAGATGCGGTGCAATGTAAAAATGGAGTAGTCAACGAGGCAGTGCCATTACTCGGGGATGTACGCAACTGATACTTGTTAGTGTTCCGAGCAATCCTGTGGGAAACAGAGGTGTCGCGTATTTTTAATTGTCCATTGCGTGAAACGCCAGGCTACTAAGCGATTGTACAATGAAACAAAGTGAGTTGAAGGTACCTAACAAGACCATCGGGTGTCTGGGAAACTCGGACATTATTGATGATCCAATTCTCCACGCCTTCGTTCGTTGACCAGTACTGAGCAGCGCTCAAAGCTGCGGTAGCTTCTTGCAAGCAGACAGGACCGTGTCGGGAACGGGAATAGAAAACGCTTACAGCGAAATCCTGGAAGGCGATACGAAGTAAATAAAAATCTTAGACATACATTAGTATCATTGGTCAACCTGCAGGACAGCTACCCTTCGATTTTTATCATTTTTGGATATACAGGGTGAGTCACCTAACGTTTGCACCTCAAATAGAGTCACCACTTATGGTACGACTTCAGAAGAAAATATGTAAATAATAATATAAAACTTTAACACTTTGACTGCCAAACTAGAAACCTCAAAAATTCCACAAAATCAAAGTGGATCAAAGTGGACCTTGGAATAATATAGTCACTGCATTCCTAATGAAAGGGACTATCATTGTAGGTGTTTAAAAAAGGGCGATTACATTTAAAAAAGTCAAGGTGACCTTGATATCTCCAAAAAAAAAATTACATAAAAACAACATTTTTTATGGCATCATGTCAGCCCCATTGTACCATTCAACTTTGTCCTTACCATATTTTACGTATCTTTAGAAACAACAAAGATATTTGAGGTGCAAACGTTAGGTGACTCACCCTGTATATAAATCTCAACATTTTGAACAACTTTTTCTTTTGCATGAAAGTAATTCAATTTCTACAATATATCAAAAAATAACCAGATGGTAGTTCTGCAGGTTCACCGAATCGTTATACCTGACTCATATCAGAGAACGAGTCAGTGGTTGTTCTCGTTCCTGCTGTGTCGACTAAGTAGACAAGAGCGCACTGTTCGGAAGTGAAGCTGACTCCTTTGTACCACATCTTCGCGTATCTATCGAAAAACGATAATTGTTAATCATCGTTAACGGTACTTCGATGGTGTTACAGATACTCTACTAACTTGTTATTGCCGTGGGCATCGTGAGCCAAGATTTCAACTCGTGACCCGTATTGATATATTCTTCCATTCGGGTGTAGTAACGCTGCGGCTGCTCCAGAAGCACTCAACGATAATACAATGTTATTCTACGCTGACGACAAATGAAATTCACATGAAAATTGTGTAAGTATAAACAACAAGCTGTTTCCCTTCATGAATTTGAACGGGAACCAACGATTTCATGTTTCCCCGTTTTGTAGGAGACTCGACACGATCATCTTAAGCCCAGTTTCGAAGTGGAGAAGGAAGGAGGTACCTTGAAATTGATCACTCTAACTGCACGGTCCACCGTCATGTCCACTCGGATCCTGTTGTGGAGTCTCAAGGAAATGGTCCCGTGCGGCGTGACAACAATAGCTGCATCGGTATCGTGTTCCCTCCAGTTCTCCGCGTAGACGCAAGTCTCCTCGTAGTAGGGCGAGATAATTTTCGAATTGCGTGGCTGCCGCCAAGGTGCCGTCGAATTCGAGAACGTCGGCGCGTTCGTCAATCCGCCCCATTGCTCCGTCGGAGGCGCTTCAAAATACTTGGAAAATTCACTGTATCGCTAGAGGAAAACAATTCTTATGTCTGATCTATGAACGGTCTTCAAGCTACAGCTCAACAAATCAGAAGAGATCTATAGGACCGATGACTCGCAGCTGAAGCTGTGCGGGGGACCCGAAATTTTCGGGATTCTCAAAAATATTCTTGAATCTATCGAGATTCTTAAACGCTTCGAGACTCTCGAGAATTTTCGGGTTCTCGGACACCTCTGCTGACGTTGAACGTTTAAACACCGAAACCGGGAGAATGCGAAAGGGAAAATTCCAATAGTCTTCTTCAAGTTTGCGAGCTGTACTTGCAGATGTACCTGGTAGTTAGACTCATCTGTTTGCGCGTGATAGCTGTGCGCCGTGTAGAGGGATCTCAATCGCATCGGCGCCGTCGAGTTAGTTTGATTCTGGATCGCTGGCATGGAGCACGGTTGTTGATTCTGCGATTGCGATCCCGCCTGTGTATTACGCTTCTGTATATCTTTTCGGTACTCGCCGCAAGGAGTAGCCATTGCTTTTGCCTTCAAATTCGCGAGGAAATCATTGGAAAATATATGTAAGATTATGCGAAGACAGTTTGAAATGACTCAAATTTTTTAAAGAATTATCAGCGCGTGACACGTTAACAGTTCACAGTTCATAACGAAAATTTCAACGAATGTATTCTGGATGTATTCTGAGAGGCTCTTTCGCGAGAGGAGAAAGCACGAGCGCGTTACCGAAACAATTTCGTAAACTATTCACGAATCGTTTTGTAAGGGACCTTGGAGTTGGCGGCAGCGTTTTTCGGCTTCTTGCGACGGGACTTCCGGGGTTTCGACACCACCGTTTGACCACTCTCGTTTATGCGATCCACGGCTGAAACTGGTTCTGTATCCACGCGTTCGGGTCCCTCCAACGAATCCACGTCTTCGGCGGATTTCCGGTCCTCGATTTCACGAAGATCCTCGCATACGTAATTCTTCTAACCCGGAGCTTTCCTATTTAGCTCGTGGATCGCGTCGACTAAGATCAGCTCGTTAGAGATGCTTGTATAAACTTTCAAGAGCGACGCGCTGGACGATGTCTCGATAAAACAAACGAGCATCTTGATTTGCCGTTGCCCTGACAATAAAGTGTGACAAGAGACTCGCTCCAAACGAATCCTACAGACGAAAGAGTAGACGGAAGAGTACAAATTGTAATTTCATATAGAAACACTTGAAATGATCACAACATTGCCCTGTTGCTCTAAATACTTTGATTCGTCTTTCGTTTTGAACGAGGAAAGGCGTGCGACTTTATTTGAAATCCATCTTTATTTCATAGTGATATCTAATAGCAATACACTTTCTTCCACGTGGATGCACAGTAGCATCATTATCGCCAGCATGCAATTACATAATATTCATGTAGTAATTATTACAAAATCGTTGACGCATAATATGGTTTTATAATGATTTTCCTCGTTGAATGCATTATGCAATTGCAGTTTATCAATAACGTCCATTCATGGAGCAGCGTCACGCATATAAATATCTCTTTTTAGTATGCTGAACAATGTTGAAGCGTCATTTACTCTTGGGTCGCAATTATATTCGCATGTCATTAAGAACGAGTCTGTACCGGTTTCGATGCTGGTTCCTTCTCCGTGCGTGGGCGTCGTGACCCGATCTTCGTGCTCCGAAAGTTGCATTTCTTAATTCGTGAATTCCGATGAATCACGCTCGGCGCGGTAGCATGTCTTGAACAATGGTATTTAATTTTGCGTCACATGTATGTACTCAAGGATAGCAATTAAAATGTCTACGATTTCGGAGCGGGTAGAGCATAGAGTTCAATAACAAGCAATTGTTGCTCAGTTTATTGCATAACCGCGCAATCCTCGTTTTTCCTCCAAACGGGCATTGTTCTCTTTACCGGGAATTATGCGGGATTAAAAATGAAAAATACTCTCTGTACAGCAGTGTCCAAAGAATCTAGAGCAACGGTCTAATTAGACAATTGGCAATCGTAGTTTCATAGTGTATCGGCTTTGATTGTGGCGTTTATTAATTGATCATTTATTCTACAGGTTCGAGGAGACGGTAACGATTCGCAAACGTGGAGAATCGGAGCACGTGCAAGGTACACGTCTTTTATATTTCGCGCGTGAGATAGTTGACATCAATAGAATAAATGTGCAACACTTGAAGGCAAGTCAGTCTTGTTACTAGTAACATTATAATGTATTGTATAATACAGCTTTTCGCATGGTGGGGACACGGGATTTATCTGCTGGCGGTTCTTAAGGTCCCAGTACGCGGCCGTTCTGCACGTGGAACAGTTCGCGGCAGTCAGATGGTCAATGGAAGGCGGTCCTCGAGTGTCTATTTGACGTATTTAAAAATGCTCGGTGTCAAATTATTCCTTCTGACAATCGTCGCCTACTTGTCGTCAGGTAATTCGTCTTTCTTCTGATAACACAATTTTTCGATAACGGTCGCGCTCCGTTTTGCATAGAGCAACGAGCACGCATTGCCGTCACTATTTTAACCGTACCGGGTATTTAGTTTCACCAACGTCCTTGAAATTGTAATTTAATGTATCACGTTCACTTCGTTTCTAGGATCGCCTGTAACACTCGAAGAAGGCGCGACCATTGACAGGGAAAATGAGAACAAAAGCGAAGACACCACGCTTCGGCTGGTCACGGTGGTAGGTAGAAAAGAATCCCGTCGAATCCAAGAAAAAAAAAGACGCTGTTTCATTATCTGAAATTTAGTCTATTGTCGCGGCGGAAACCGGGATTAACTTTTATCATATGGTACATAAAAATGACGGAACTTTTAGAGTAGGTACACAAAGATGCAGTTACTAATTAGCGAAAACACTAATCGTGTACGTATTTCGGTGTTTGAATGCTTCTACTATATGTCAGTGCTAAAGAAAGAATAAAATAATAATCTCGCAATATCTGCTCGATACTGAATTTTTACTTGTGCTTTTCTATTTGAGTAATTGTTTAGTCTACATTAGAGAAAGTCATTTTCAGGTAATGAGGCACGGGGAAAGGGCGCCGCAAGACACATATCCAAACGATCCCTACGTGAATAATTCAATGGAGCCTTATGGATGGGGTCAACTGACGAACGTAATTCCTTCTCGTTATTGGATGACCTAATATTAAGATCCGATTTGATGATACACTTAAAAACTACTGTGTAGGAGGGAAGGAGGAGTCAATATAATCAAGGGCTTTATCTACGCGAGCGTTATAGCGATTTTTTGGGGCCGATATACAGTCCAGATATATTCTACTTGCAATGCACCGCTGTCGATCGTACAAAGATGTCCGCTTTGCTGGAAGCCGCTGCTTTATGGAAACCAACCGAGCAGCAATCCTTCAAACCTGATCTACCCTGGCAACCGGTCACCTTGTTTTATCAACCGCGTTCCGAAGATACAGTATGTGATTTTATGTACACGTTGAATTTCATATACTTGATTGTAATCATTTTCAACTGCTCTGTAGTTGATGTTAATATGGGACATGTGTCCGAGGTACACCAAGCTGCGACACACAATTACGTCTTTACCGGAAGTGCAAAAGGTTCAACAGGATAACATAGAATTGTACCGAGAATTAACGATTCTAACGGGCATGACAATCTCATCCCCCGAGGATGTTAATTCTCTTTACGGAACATTAACGGCCGAGGTGAGTGTTCCAATTAATAGACTGCGGGTCTTTATGCAAAATAAACATTTTCTGCACCAATTACAAAGTACTGGAGTCAAATGTAAATTTGTTCCGTCCCTTTTTTATAGCTTCATGTAGATACATTAGTAGTATTTAATTCCTTTTATCTCTCTACTGTTTCAGCTACGTATACGTGCATAAGATGTTGAATGAATGAACCCTTAGCACTCGTGTGGCGACTCGGAGGCGCCACTAAAAATTGCTATGCCATTGTTAAAAATATTGTTTACCTTATTAAACTCATATTTGATGAATCACTAAACATTTAAGTATTGTATGAGTAAAATACCTCCGAGTGCAAAGGGTTGAAATGGCTTCGCGCGAATTATAAATTCGGAATTTCAGAAACAAATGAATTTGACGCTCCCCGAATGGACTGAAGATTACTATCCTGACAAATTGGAGCCGCTGACATTGTACGATTTCGAGCTGAACGGGTACAACGATGTCCTGAAGAGGCTGAAAGGTGGACCTTTCATTAAAAAGATCGTGACCGATATGCTGGCGAAGAGAGACGAGACCATAGAACCTGTAGACAGGAAAATGTTTATGTACGTCGGGCACGACAGTACAGTTGTAACATTGTTGGACGTTCTGCATGTGTGGAACAGCCAAATGCCGCATTACAATATCATGACCATGATCGAGTTACACGAGGACACAAATGGCTGGAATGTTCAAGTAAGAAACTTATGTTTAATGCAACGGGAAAAGTATTTAAACAAACGGTCGTATAATTTTCATGCGTTCCCCTATATAGGTGTTCTTAAGAAACACAACCGACCATGAACCGTATCCTCTCACTATACCTGGATGTACAACAGTTTGTCCGCTGGACAAATTCATAGAAATCGTGAAACCGATGATACCGGACGATTGGAAAGAAGAATGCAAGGTTGAAGGGGACTATACACCCCCACCTGCTCCGCTTCCTTAACTATAATTACCTAGACCTGCGTGTTTTATTATGAAAAAGCGAAGAACGTTTACAATAAGTGGAAAACGATTACCAATAAGTAACGTCGCCGGTAAAATCTGAATTCGTGTAACAAATAATTAAGGAGCTGTACACTTTTTGTATAATAAAACGTATTAAATGACGCGTTAATATGTTTTTCATATTGTTAATATGTTTTTTAACGTCCAGGATCTTATTTCCTCTCCTCGACCCCAGACACTGCAGCCACAGATCCTCGATTCGCAGAGATAACGCAAAGTTTCATTTTTTATAGAATGTATTTACACTTCATCTATTTCGTTTACATAGACAGTCACGATTCTATTCTGTTTGTGCATTATAAAAAAATATGCAACCGTGTGCGAGACACGAACACACGGATCGGTTATGAACAAACTATTTATTAGTTTGTTTCTAGGCGAATATTTTCTCTTCCCTGCGTTTCTTCGTTACCACCGTGCCAGGCTTATGCTGTGCGTCCGGATGATTCAACAGCTCTGGCGGACATGTAGAGATCGGACTCGCGAGAATCGTCTGTTTGAGATCGTAGAACAGATGACTATCATCCTTGGTGCAGAATGAAATAGCAAGACCAGCCTTTCCTGCACGACCAGTTCTACCAATACGATGCGTGTAATCTGCAAACGAAGGTACGTAATAATGCCAGTCTCCGTTTGTTTAATAATAAACCGATTCGGCTTACCTTCTATGGTCTTCGCCATATCGTAATTAATGACCATCGAAACGTCTTTGATATCTATACCACGACCAGCGACGTCAGTAGCAACCAAAATGTCCTTGCTACCGCTCTTGAGGGATGCGAGCGCGTATTCTCTCTGTTCTTGTCCTTTTCCACCGTGAAGCGTGCAGGCGTTGTACTGAAGGATAAAATGATATATTTAATTAGATGCCGAACAAGCTATACATAATCAAAAGTTAATGATACGAGGAAACGTACGCCTAGTTTCTCTAGTCCTCTGGCGAGCACGTCAGCACCCTTCTTCTGGTTCACGAATATAATCACTGGTGGTTCTACTCCTCTACTAAGGATCTCCATAAGTTTCTTGCGCTTGTCAGCCTCGCCCATAATGTGTACAATTTGTTCTGTCCTCTCTGTCGGTTTGCCTACGCTGCCAATGTACACGACAGCCGGTCGTCTTAGGTAAGTCCTGGCCAATCGTTCTACCGCGGGAGGCATGGTAGCTGTGAACATCACAGTCTGGAAGCAATGAAAGTATAATTCAAAATTAGAATCTACGATTCTGGACCTGTGTATACAATATTACACCGTTTTATATCCGGATTCGTTTATTACACGTGAAATAGGGACTGCTGTTTTAGATCCGTAAGAAAATAGAATGAAAGAGTTCACCCACCTGTCTATATTTCTTCTTTGTATTGTAATTGGCTAAAAGTTTCTCCTCATTCTCGGCGTCCTCGTTGTCCGGCTTCAAATTTGTCACCGGCATGTACTCCAAAATCTTTTGCACGTCCGGTTCAAATCCCATGTCTATCATCCTATCAGCCTCGTCCAGTACTATGTAGGTACACTGATTCAAAACCAAGTACCGATTTTCTAACACGTCTATCAATCGTCCAGGGGTTGCTATGACAATCTGTGAGGATGGAATTTGAAATATAAGAGCGCGCGTCTTAGATATAATGGACATACGTACGACATCAAATAATTAATCACCTCACAACCCATTCTCAATCTAAAACCTTGCTCTTCTCTTGAAAGACCACCGACAACAACGACCGTTCTTATGCCTAATGGTTGTCCGAATTTGTTAGTCTCTTCTTCGATTTGCTGCGCCAACTCACTGGGAACAATTTTTATAATTAATCGTTAAGGTATGTTAATATGAAGTCGCTGCTAAAGTTCGTGTCCGATACCCTGTTGTATTTTAATACGAAATCGGGCACGAACTTTTGCATTGATCTAATATATTCATGTCAAATAATTGATAATCATGTGCGTTAATGTACCGAGTCGGTGCTAAAATTATACTGTAAGGACCCTGATCTGCTTCTTCCAGTCTTTCAATTTTCGGTAAGCTGGTGATCCACAGCAACAGTGGAATTAAGAACGCGAGCGTTTTTCCGGAACCAGTTTCGGCGACACCAATAATGTCTCTGTTCTGAAGTCCTATAGGAATGGCCTGCCTCTGAATAGGCGTTAGATCTTTGTATCCCACTTTGTCAATGATATCAAGAATTTCTTTAGGAAATCCTGATTCCTTCCATGATCGTATCGGATCTGGTATGCGGCCACCTTTTATTGTAATATTATAATCTTCTCGGAATATACGCCAGTCTCTCTCGGTCATTTCGTGAAGAGCTTTCTCAGACCAATGTCTATCATCCCACTTCTGTTTTTCCTCCTTCCTCTTCACCTTCTTCAATCTCATCCTTAAAAGCAACGAAAAATAGTTAATGCACTGCACGTATAAATTATTTTCAATATCAAAACAAGCGCATACTTCTCTTGCTCCTTCTCCGCTTCTGTTCTCCTCTTTTCCAAAAGCTCCCCATAGAATTTACTCTGATCTCGTTTCTGTGCTTTGATATCTATGCCAGCAAGGTTTCCTCTACCAAAAAATTGAACCTGATGTCGTTCCTTGTAAATGTTATTATAATCAACAGAGGTGTCTTCAGAAGTGTCCCAATCAAACACGAATTTCCGATCGTTCAATCTTCTAACGCGACGTTTCTTTTTTATCAGTCCTAAGTAACGTTCTTTAATAGCTTCTACTTCTTTCTCTTTATCCTTGTCCTTAATTTCTTCTTCCCTTGCACGCTGACCTTCTCTACGCCTGCTTAACAAACTATGGAAACAGATTTATAAGTATTATTTAATAGGGGGAATACATTATGCTAATGTATAGTAAAGTACCTGTCCCTTTCGTCCCATTCTCTTTCTTTTCCAGTGCTCTCATTGTGGAACAAAGATTTACGTACTTCGTCTTGCTGTTTTCTGATGGCGTCAACTTCTTCCTGCCTCTTCTGCAATGCTATAGCCGCACGCTCCTCCTTGGTTAAAAATTTTGGTTTGGCCCTTGCCTCTTCCTCTGCCTTTTTCTTAGCTAACAATTCTTCCAAACTGAGCGGCTCCTTTTTGGGAGCAAGCTTCGCTTTCTCATCTGCTTCGTCTTCCTCCTTCCTGGAGTCGGACTTGCTTTCCTTTTTATTATCATCGTCCATAATGAATATAGGACTTGGTTTACGTTTCTTGTCATCCTTAGACTTGTCTTTGGACTCGCGCCTTTCTCTGGACCTGTCCCTGTCTTTCTCACGTGATCTATCCCTTTCCCTGGATCGTTCTCGCGATCTAGAACGTTTCCTGTCCTTCTTACGATCTTTGGACCTGCTTCTGGATCGTCGTCGATCACGACGTTCGCGTTCCCTTTCGCGATCACGATCTCGTTCACGAGATCGACTTCGTCTTACAGTTTTCTTGTCGTGTGCCATGTTTCCAGCACTATAGCCTGTTTAATTCGTTTGCTATAAGCATCGAAAGTCTAGTAAATGATAAGGTTAGGAAGTTAAAGTTCGAATATTAAGTAACTTTTAAATAGTGGATATATTATTATATATAGAAACAGTTTATATTGTTCTAACGATATATTTTATTTATAACAATGACCCTTTTACTGGGTAGAAATGGATTTTAAATACCTTTCTTTGAATGTTGTTATGGGATGTCAGAACAGTGTGAAATTCACGAAAAAACGCGATTTCTTGAAGTCATCAAGTAGGATATTATGATTAATAAGCACTATATTTAAGTAGAATCGCCTACTTTTATGCAGTAGATTTTTCACTGAAATAATAATTTTTTTAAATAAACATTTACGTGTCACTCATGTAAGTGTATCGCAATGAACGGCAAAGTGCATTTCTGGTTGCATTTCCAATGCAAGCCAGGTCTGCATTTATAAATCTTGAACATTTGTGAATATTGTTTACATGGTAAATGCTTATGTTTAAATTTTTTATTTCATTGATTGATTAATGTTTACGATTAAAAAAATTTAATCTTTAAAAATCACTACAATCTACTACAATCATTGTTTATCGTATATTGATTAATATTAAAATACTGACAGTAAAATAATAAAAATGTATCGCAATAGAATATGTAGAAAATATTATTACAATACAGAAAATTATGTAAAACGTTTAGGGTTTGGAAGCTACAGTGACTCCCACTAATATTCGTACGCTCTTAAAAATCGCATAACTTTGTCAATATTGGACTATACTACTTGAATTTTTTTAAGAAGTTAGAACAATTGGATCACTACATAACGTGAGAAAAATGTTTGATTAAAATTGCAGAGAAAATACTAAAAATTGTATTTTGCAACTTTTTTGTGTGGGCTTACATTGAGAATTTAGATTCGTAGATCTGTACGAATTATACATATTCTATATAGTGATGGGCATTATCGACTAAATTCAACTATCGACTAATTACTATTTAGTTACTACATACTATCGAATATTTAGTCGATAGTTTTCAGTCGACTGAATTGCTTTACTAGTTATTCTCGTATTTACTCTTATTCTCGATGTTGGTTAGTTAAATAAATAGTAGGACAGTACAGAGATAGTAAATTCCGTGAGTGAATGATTTTGTCTGAATCTGTCTTTATTTAATAATAAATTCATACACTATGTTATAAATATAAATATACACAATTTATTTATATCGCATAAATAGCAATAAGATTTTAACACCTAATATGAATTAAAGTATTGAAATATCTATTACATATTTCATTACTTGCATATTTGCACGTCCTGTCATAATCATGTATTTCTAATCTTTTCGTTTCATCGTGCAACACTGACGTTTGAAATTTCAAGATGGCGACGTGTAAAACAGTTGACTGAAAATAGTAACCCAACCACTACTAAATTCAGTCGATAGTTTAAAAAATCAGTCGACTGAAAATAGTAGTTGGCTACTATCGATTTAGTCGATAGTTTTTAGTCGATGGTGCCCATCACTAACATATTCTGAGAATTTCAAAATCGGTCGCAATGAGCTGCAGATGTTCCAAAATGATCACATAAGGGCGAAATTCCCTGGGAAGGCCAAAATTCTGCGACTTTCGCCCTTAAGTTTTCATCGTTAAACGTTTCTAGCTCAGTGCAATGTTGACCGATTTAGATGAAATATTCAGAATATGTATAATTGATACAGCTGTACAAAACGTACTTTTTAAATTTTTAATATAAGCCCGCATAAGAAAGTTGAAAAATACAACTTTCAGTACTTTCTCTGTAATTTCGACCAGTTGCAATTTCAATCACACATTTCTCTCACGTTATGTAGCGAACCAATTGTTCTAACTTCTCAAAAAAAATTCAAGTAGTATAGTCCAATATTGACAAAGTTATGCGATTTTTAAGAGCGTACGAATATTAGTGGAAGTCACAGTATATTGAATTTTTGGCGGTCGATAATCAGGTGGAGAGCGGTGCATTCATTGGCCAGGCGTGCGTAATGTGTTCGGCCAATCACGTCGCGGCATCAGGGGAGCCACGGGCAGGCTCAATAAAGGGCGCTAGTGTCCGTCAAGTGTCACAGCCGTTGCTCGTCTCCTCAGTATTGAAACTTGAATCGGTGATTTAATTAGGAATAACGTATTTTTTTGCTAGAATTTGTGAAACTTTAAGCAATAATGACCGACAAGAAAGGTAATTATACACCGTAACCGCGGAATAACGACTAGAAGTATGTGTTACACACGTTAAGAGTATCTCGTGTTTTCGAGTCGAGGATATATACCCACTTGTCACTCGTACGACGGACAATTCTTTTTTTCTGTTGGCTATTAGCGATTCGACACCTGTGAAGAATGGTGCACATTCAAATTCGATCGAGGCCCTTTATCGTTTGTTCCGCGGACAGATCCCCGTTCTCGCGCGACCAGAAAAAAACTTGAATTACTGCCCAGTGACAGATAAATCAATACCGCATTCTGTGTGGGAAATACAAAATGGCTTCCAGAGCTCGTCCTGGATAATTTTCGCGACGACTCTTTATTAAATGTCGAAAACAGCTTGGAGAGCGACGATTTTCGTTGCGCCGTTATCAGTTTCCTTCATTCTATGTCACGTTCCGCTTTATTTATGCGGTTTTCATTGACTCGGCCAACGTGCATATCCAAGTACGCATTATGCATATATTCACGAGTTGCGAGTACTTCGAGCGATTGAGAAAAAAAAATTATTGACCGATCAATTGTTAAACATCGCCAAGATTCGCTGTATGCTGATACCTTTTCGTTCGAAAGTAATAAATATCGTTTTTGCAATTTAATTAGTAGAATATTTGCAATGGGAACGGTCTTTTCGGTGTCGAAATCATGTTTTTTTTTACTACTAACAAAGAAATGTGATTCTTTTTTTCGGGGTAGGTTCTTAGAGAATTATGGTAACATTAATGAACATAGAGAACAAGTTATATTTTTTTTAATTATGTAATTCATGATGTTTTACACGAATCAATATATAGAAGAGAAGATATTCATAATACAAAGAACAGAGTAAATTATTACAAATCTGGTGTTACCACTTTCCGGTGATACATTATTCTCTGCAGGCAAGAGAAATTTTAATTTATATTTTTACTCTGGAAGCCATGCACGTTGATATATCATGGGATAGATAAAAATGATTCATTTTCATTCGTATGGTACATGAAGGGTACATTAAAAAATTGAATTCAGACACAATTCATTTAATGATTTATTATTTCAGCGCATAACGAAGAGTAATGCTCTTTATAAGCTAAAATTCATATATTTTCAAACTATTAAACATGAACCTTGCTATTCTTTTGCTTATACGATGATTAGATACAGATAAAACATCATTTCTATTGAGATCTTATAATTCTTTTTTCAAATGTATCAATATTGAATGGTGCAACATTGCTACGGGTATTACCAGTGATCGGTATATACGTACACACACATACACACAAACAACATGCGTCGAAACTGTTTTCACAAAGATATCAGCCTGTGGCTCGTACGAGTGAAATACAGAATTTTACTTTGGCAACAGACTTTCTCGAGTTTGGTACGTAGAATATGGAAATCTTGAATCGACGTACAGCTCGGAAACCGCTACACTGTTTTATAGTAATCCACTATCGTACTTGATTAACAGCTCGGACACTTATGCGATTATTCCTAATTCAGTCGGCTCTGTTCCTAAGGCAGACGTGTGTGATTACAGAGCGTAGCGTTTAAGGGATGTGTAAAAGTTTAGTCTGTAAGTAGCATCAGTTTTATACGCTGTCTGTGAAACGAAACACGCAGCCAAGAAAATTAATAAACCGAGAATCGAGGATAATACTGGTGCAAATCTCTGCGAGCGTATTATCGTGATACGGTATAGCCGCTAAAAAACCGAAGGATAGCGCCTACAGTTGTGGCTGTCAATATGTTTGCAGCGGACCATTACAAAGACGATTTGATCCCAGTCAGTAGGTGGAGCTTCGGAGACCGGCGTTCGCGCAGCCTAAGCCACGTATCTAACCTCACCTTACTCTATATATTACCTTAACTCACTACGTGTTTATATACCAACATATATTACGTATCACACGATATATATATTATATATATATTCCACCAATATATATATGACGATATAGACGCACCGTGCGCCTCCCGATTCAAAAAGTGAAGACACGAAACCGAATAATAACAGAAAGCTTGATTGAGATCTAGATTTCCCGCCATCGGCCGTTCGAGATATCGAACTTTTGACCAGCCCCTTCCGGCTCCTCGTGTCGTTAATCTTATTGAGAGATCGTTGGGGTACCCAAACCGATCCGTGCATCTGGCTAGCAATAGAAAATGACAATAATATGTGACGACACTTTGAGGAAATCTGGGGAACATAATAGAATGAATGTGACTAATCTCAGTTTCCTCGTTTTTCCAGGTTTATGTTGGTTAGACGCTAAAATGCCATGATTGGCAGCGATAAGAGGATCGAGAGATACGCGTTGAATCTTAAAGAGATCGCTCGCGAAAAATCTGTCGTTCTTTCACGGAAACGGAAGTGCCTGCGTTTCTTCAGTTTACGTCTGAAGAACGACCCGTACACTTCCGGCCCGCGTAATGATTCAGGGGTTCTTCTACTTTAGTGCTAAAAATCTTTCGTAGCCGCATTTTTTCATAGCTTTACACGCGATGGAACTTTATTCAATTTTACGGATATTTTTATTGATTAACCCCTTGACCTTTGACCCGCCGTGACAATTCTCAACAGAATTTATGAGAGAATTCCATTTGTTACGAATGTATATTCGAGTAAACTTAGAGCTACGACAAATGCAATTGTTAATTTTTCTTGTAGGAAATTAGCAGCCACAAATTTCTAATATCATAGCTATGAAATAAATAAGGGGTTAATTAATATATTTCTCTGTTCTTCTGAATCCAGGAAATTCACATTTATTGTGAATCGTTCACTTTTCCAACTTTTTATTTTATCAAAAACTATCGAACTTGATATCAATTACATTTTGATAATATTGATTACGATATAATTCGGTAAACAGCGTGGCTTCACGGTCGGAGGCTTTTATCAAATTTCGACTCGACTCTAAAGTAGGAGGATCCTCTGACCCAATTCGAGAGAAAAAGAAAAATATGCAAACATGAAACAGTGATCCTTTAGAAACGACGACGAGGGTATTGTTCGTAAGTCCTTCGAGATGAATGCGTTTAAACACGATCGAGACTTATACTTTTTGAATTGGAGACGTCGGCTGCTATATATCCAAATCAATATGAACGTAAGATATTGATATGGGTGTACAAATATTTCGTACTGAGACCGTGGTATTGGCTGATTGCTTAATTTATTCTATTTTTTTTTCTCTTTTTTTTCCCATTTTTTGTTTCTGGTCGCCCATCGTGCCACGCGCAGCGAAGCAATTCAAAAGAGAAATACAAACTCTTCGACGTAACGATGGATTAACCAAATGACACGCTTTGTTAAATTAAAAGAAAAAAGAAAATCGACGCGAATTGCCTTCGAAATGATTGCGTCGACGGGGCACGATGGGCCAGCGAGGTGGACACGAATGCTGTATCTAAGCTCAGCGTATTTATATGATACTTCTACTCGATAGAAACTTGGTAGCTCACTTTTAACAATAGTGCATGTCGCTTCGGCTCGGGCTACAAGTTTCTTGTTGTTAACTACTACAAAAGAGAAAATAAGAACGAAATCGACAAAACGGATATACGCTCGATCAGCTTCGCGATCAGAACGGCCCCCGTCGGCCACGAATTTTTCTTCGGCCAAGGACTTTTGAGGTCGTCGAGAGGACGACGATAGAGACGAAACTTGTGGTCGTTTCTGCACGTGTTTGGTAGTTGATATTTATATATATACATATCCGGATGAATTTCTACTTGTTCCTTCGACGATGGTAGCGTGTTTAGTTTTATTCCCATTCTGAAACGAGAACAGTGGAGAAACGTAAGGAATTAAGTAGCGTGTATACGTAAACATATATACGTGCACATCGCAAATTATTGGTGCTCGCTGATTCGAAGAGAACGGAGAAAAATAACAAAACCAATCGTTGGTCGTTGAAACGAAAAAAAAAAAAAAAAAAAAAAATGCAAAAGAAAGCACGCTCCGTCGGTGACGGTTGCACAAACAAAAGCGACGAGGCGTGTTTTCGTAAGTGTCGTGGTAAAAAGAAAAATGTCCAATTGTCCGTGCGCTGGTCGCACCGCGGGGAAGAGATCTCGAGCAAAAATTCGGTTTGCCTGCATCCCGATCGGTTTTCTGTGCAAGTATATAAATATATACATAGCTTTGATGATTTTTCACGTATTTGTAATTTTAGTTTTGCATGCCTTGGAATGTATATCGGTAGTGGCACGGGCGCGGTTATGCGCGCGCGAACGCGCACCGGCGCGAGCACCTTTTACCTCTTAAAATCTCTGTTATCGTTATCCTTGATCGACCGGCAACAAAACCAGCTGAAAGGATATGGTCTTCGTGCGTGGAATACAATTGCAAAAGGTGCTCGCGCCGCGCGTTACAATGCATGCTCATATAATCTGTTGTGATAGACCTTTTCCATGATTCTATCTTTTTTACGTTCGTACGGTCGCTCGTTACCTTCCTAATTAGTGCCGGTATTTCATTCCTTGAACTGAGCACGTGCTTTTTGTGCTCTCTCTCTCTCTCTCTCTCCATCTATTTCTATCTCGCGTTTGTGCTTTGAATTGTTAACTCGATCATTGGAGAAGATGATTAAGAAGGACACGAGCGACCGGTTTTTCGTCGTTTTTTAATCGTCGTGTAGCCGAACAGTTTCCGTAGTGTGTCTTTTTGGAGTTGAGTAATACAGAGACGTTCCTATTCCTGTCGTGAACGAGACATCGAATTCATTAACATCTTGGTGAAAATTCGGATTAGCCCGCGCGGATCTATCGGGAGGCGATCGACGAAACCGCGCGATCAACGCGTAAACTGAAAAACCTCTGTGTACGAAAACGGTTCGAATTGGCAACACTTGTCGCCGCAAGATCATAGGAATCTCTCTCGAGCATTTTTGAACTGCATGTGCATGTTTGGCAGAATCTATCATGTATACTGTTAATAGTGAGCTTAAAGATGAGATTGCGAGTCGACGACAACGGTCGACCGTTGCCGAGAGTGTCGAGACGTGCCTCGAACCCGCCGAGACCCAGTGACCCGGACCGATATCCCACGAAAATCGATCATTCATCGGAATCTTCTACCGAAAATTCGAAAAGAGAACTATAGGTCGCGCGCCTAAACTTTTGGAACTCGAGGAGGTAGATCTTACCAAATAACTTTGCTCCTGAACACCGCGACTTGCAATTTTTCTCGGAACTAAATTCTGACTGATTTCCCAACCGAATATAATTTTTAATGAATTACACGTCACGGAAAATTATATTAGCCGGTATTTATGCGATCTATGCGGTCCTGTTAACACGTTGACTGCCATATGTGAGTGATGGAATTATTTGTCCAGGTTTTAAAATGAATTTTTACGTTAATATATTTGTTGTACTAAATTTTATTAGGATCTGTACAATTCAAGAAGGTTGGAGGACTACTCAATATCTTACATTTAATTTTTTCCAATTCTTATTTCATTAACACTAGATTTACGGGACCCGTCAAAATGACGGATTCTAATATTTCTAATTTACGAATATTGAGATTGTAAAGATGCATCCATGAGGAATTATTTGCCCAGGTTTTAAAATGAATTTTTACGTTAGTATATTCATTGTACTAAATTTTATTAGGATCTGTACAATTCAAGGAGGACTACTCAATATCTTACATTTAATTTTTCCCAATTTTTATTTCACTAACACTAGCTTTACGGGACCCGTCAAAATGACGGATTCTAATATTTTTAATTTACGAATATTGAGATTGTAAAGATGCATCCATGAGGAATTATTTAACAAATCGATTTGCTTGGATATACAGGGTGAGTCACCTAACGTTTGCACCTCAAATATCTTTGTTGTTTCTAAAGATACGTAAAATATGGTAAGGACAAAGTTGAATGGTACAATGGGGCTGACACGATGCCATAAAAAAATGTTGTTTTTATGTCATTTTTTTTTAGAGATATCAAGGTCACCTTGACTTTTTTAAATGGAACCACCCCTTTTTAAACACCTACAATGATAGTCCCTTTCATTGGGAATGCAGTGACTATATTATTCCAAGGTCATTCAAGGTCAAGGACAGGAAAAACGTATGAAACTAAAATATGGAAGCAGAATACCTGTATTTTATAAATGTATAATTGGGCCATGATTAGTGAATGTTGCTTCGTCCGTAAACAAGACATTAGAAAAAAATGAATGATTTTGAAGCGATCCCCATTGACAAAAGTTAATTCTATTTTGAAAATCATTCCCGTGCAATTCTTGATGGAGCGACATGTGGAACGGATGAAATTTATGTCGGGCCAGAATTCGTATTACGCTATTTTGACTTATGCCTGCTTTCCGGGAAATTTTTCTCGTACTCGCGTGAGGATCGACAGCTACAGCTGCTAAAATATTAATTTCATTGTCTTCATTAGTCGTGGGATTCTTCCGTTTGTGCTGTCTTGCATGTACACTTCCAGTACTTCGAAACAACCTGTACGTATTAACGAAAGTCTGTCTAGAAGGAGTGTTTCGCTCGGGGTACCTTTCTTCATAAAGTAATCGGGCCTGCACTGCATTTTGTCTACATTCACAGTAAATCGTGATCATATCACACTTTTCAGTCATTGAATAAGAGGGAATCGCATTTGGAAACATACTGATAGTAAATAAGAATGCTGAATACCAATAACATTGAAGGACCTTAGTATGTTTACTTTAACTACGACCATACTATGTTTACCATTTACTACAAATCTCAACCGTGATAAACGTATTCTGCTTTCATATTCTAAATCTTACACGTTTTCTCTGTCTGTGACCTTGAATGACCTTGGAATAATTATTGTCACTGAATTCCTAACGAAAGGGACTATCATTGTAGGTGTTTAAAAAGGGTGGTTCCATTTAAAAAAGTGAAGGTCACCTTGATATCTCTAAAAACATGACATAAAAACAAAATTTTTGTTGGCATCGTGTCAGTCCCATTGTACCATTGAACTTTGTCCTTACCATATTTTACGTATCTTTAGAAACAACAAAGATATTTGAGGTGCAAACGTTAAGTGACTCACCCTGTATATTATTAAAAAGATGGCCACAAATTTTGATAGATACAATCATGTTATTTTTGTAAAGTAATGTAAAATAGTCATTTTTAGTGCTCCGTAAACCTAGTGTTAAATAACTTACTTCGATTTCGTGGAATTTTTGAGGTTTCTAGTTTGGCAGTCAAAGTGTTAAAGTTTTATATTATTATTTACATATTTTCTTCTGACGTCGTACCATGCTATTTTACAGTAAAATTTCGACGCTTTCAACCCTTTGCGCTCGAGTGGTGACTCTGCAGCACCTAGAAATTATTGTGCCCCTATTTCAAAGAAATTACAGAAAATATTACAAAATTTGTCTTTAATAGATCACCAAACATTTAAATATTAAACATGGAAATCGGATCAGTTTCGTATGAACGAAATGCAAAATTTAGAATTAAAATAGCGCCGAGTGCGAAGGGTTAACCGTGACGTGAAATTACAAGGCGAAATTAAGATCGATCGATTTAAAATCATATCGCTCCGGATTTTGGATACGAAAGACTGAGAGACGCGTCCTATTGGAAAGGGACAATTTTTCGACACCTTTTTTGATGAAAATGAGAGGACATTGGCGGAGATGGTCGAGGATCGGTCGCTGGGTCCCGTCGAGGCACGAAGACTGTTCCACCGAAGCATTTCGATGAGATTGAAAGATCGTCTCTAGTTAAAACGAACGGAAAAAAGAAAAGCAAAAAGCAAAAAAGAAAAAAAGAATAACGAAACGGGGCGGCAGGATTCGCCCGGTTTCTCTCTCGAAACGGGCGAAACTGGAAAGACCATCTGGCACGAACGGTAGAACTAGGTCGAATATGCTCATTGGGACAAATCAGGCTTTAAAGAAAGCATACGGAGAGAAAGACGGAGAAGGATTGCGTGCGTGTACGAGAGATAAAGAGGGGTCGAGACCGCTAAAAACTGCTGAGAGAAAGGGGGAAGCGGAGAGGGAGAGACTGAAAGAAAGAGGGAAAAATTAGGAGAACACTAAGAGAGAGAGAGGGAGAGAGAGAAAGAGAGAGAGAGAGAGACCAAAAAAAGAAAAAATAAAACAAATGAGAAATTTACCCAGTGAAACTCGTACTAGCATATATTGAATATTCTGATCAATTGTTATTGGATTCGATGATTGTTTGCACCGTGGCACTGACACATAAATTTATTATTCGATTGGGGACTGATCCGACCGTGTTGGACACGAAGCCGTCTCGTTTTTCCGAGCCTTATTTCCAGTCGGGAATCATAAAATAATGACGACTGGCGAACTATGATAAACGAAAGGAAACGGTGTCGTCCTACACACGCGAGGCCATCAAGAGCAATGGAACGTAATTCGAGGAGAGCTCGTTTCCACGCGTTGGACCAGTATTCAATTATCATGGACAATTTGGTGTGGGCTGACATCTATGTTAGAGTACAACATGTCCATCCACCGCTGCCGAGCTTGAGCCATTCGTCACACGCAAAATCGAACCGAACAGTTTTCCTCCGAAATTCGAATCCGCCAGGATACGTAGTGTCAATTGTTATGTCTCGATTGTCGTTGTTCTTCCTTGAGCGTGACGAATGGCGACGGCGCGGAGCGTAACTTAGTCTACTAAAAAAAAAAATTAAAACAAAATTGGGCGTTCTCGCGGTTGCCAACGGGATCGAGAGGACAGAGGAGAAGATCGATCGATCGCGGATGGATTCGAAAGAAAATGTGTCTCGCTCGTGGCAAGGTTCGCGCGAGTAGCGCCCAATTAATTAATTATATATTACGCAATTACGGATAACTTTTAATCATGTTTGACCTTTATTTTATGGATATTTGCAGAAATTTGTGGTTTGCTGAATCTTGTCACAAGTTTTTGAATGTGTGGAACTTGATATATACATAAACATTCATATACTCATATTTATATATATATATATACATACATATATATATACACATGTTGATATATATGTATATAACAGAATAACGTATACATATATATATATATGTATAGAATCTACTTCATTTTTTTTCTGTTCATTCGTACCACTGTACTCATTGTATAAATTACACATTCACCGCCCGAACCAAAAACCAACCAAAAAAAAAAAAAAGAAAAAGAAAAGACGTATGAAAACGAACGAGTTGTTCTCTCGGATCGAGACCACGTTCTTGTTTGTTTCTTTCTTTTTTTTTTTTTTTAACCAACAGAAATTGGATCGTTTGTTATCGGTTTTTTCATCGGAATTGTCTCACTTGACCGAATCTTGATTATTGGGCTTGTTTTTAACATCACTTTTTGGAACAACCCTACATTTACCCCCCCTCTTACCAATGGCTTTATTTTGGCTCTGTTTTTTGTCATTTCTTTTTTTTTCGATGTGGTCGAGCCTGCACGATTCGCGATTGGCCCGAAAAACTTTAAAACTGTCTTCAATTGTTAAAGAAAGAAATTTTGTTTGCAGCAAAAGAGTGGGAAAAAATGATCCGTTTAATAGTAATGATTTTCCAGTTGCTTCGGAGACACCGTCTCCGAAAAATTTTGTTCGGACGCATTGGGTCAGTCGACGAGTCCCCGAGGGTTCGATTAATTAGACGAATGTATTTGGCTTTTACCTTGATTGCGTAACGCTATTTGCTTTGAGATCGGTTTCGTATTATATCTTAGTTTTAGAAGTAAAAGGTAGGTCGATCGAAACACGCGAGTTTTCATTTGAGAATAGTTTCTCGTTTTCCTCTTATTCTTCGTCCTTTCTTTTGTTTTTGGTTTTTTCCGTTTTGATTCACAAAACCGACTGTGCCTGATGACTCTTGTTTTTTTTTTCTTTTTTTTTTTTTGGACTATATCGATACATTACATGATACATATATATATATATATATTACTCGTAGTGGCTGTATTATTAGAACTTTACTGTACTTTTCTGTGTATTTACGTTCAAACAAGGTGAAAAGAATTCGAATTTCATTGATTATTTCCAACCAACGAAAAAAGAAAAAGAAAGAAAGAAAACATCTTTTCGGTTACTCGTTCTATCATGACGCGCGTGTGTGTGTATTTTCAATTGTTCTGTTTTGAGTCTGTTTTTTTCTACGGCGAAGCAGCCCGTGAACTGATCCGATTGATCGATGAAATCAGTGACAAGATGTACCACAGATTGCTCCATTCTCAGATTCCAAACGTACACGTACTGTTGTTTACTTTTTTTTTTTTTTAATTAATTCACGGCCCGACCGGCCGCAAGTAAATAGTTCGCTAAGCTATTCTCAAGTGTCTCGCTTTCAACTATGCCTCTGTCGAGAATCCCACCGGTAATCGAACGACTACCTTTTGTAATTCCCATATGCACGTTTTTCGATACTACATATACATATATATATATGTATATGTGTATATATCTTTCTCTTTTTTCTCTCTGTCCATTGACGATGGTTTTTGGCGAATGAGAAACAAAACGGATTTTCGTCAGAGGCGTAAATGTTTTTTTTTTTTACTATCAGATGCCTGTCTTGTACCAAGCGCAGTTTACACGTGGATGCGTCGCGAATACTTCTTTCTCCACATGTATACGTACATAGATATATACATATATATATATATATACATAAAAATATACCTTTGTATCGTTTACGTTTCTTTTTCTTTTTTTTTTCTGTTCTACCGAGATCGTCTCCTCTCTCTTCCGGTTGCCGATTACGTATCCATTGAATGAGAAACTTTTGACTTGCATTTTCTGCGTGCCGGCGGTAAACTCGAACGGTAACAAGAGAAGGCAGCGATACCTGAATTTTTTTTTTCGGTTATTTCTTTTCACCATTATTTAGTGACTAACATTGTTTGAGCTTTGAATAGTACCTTGATAAAAACGGTGTATGTCATGTGTAAGATATACTTGGGTGTGGGAGTACCACTTTTGGTGTTGGGACGTAATCGACGCTCGGTCATCTCTTGATTTATTCAAGCTCGCTGAGAGCGCCGAACAATTACATCCTTAGAGAAAACGCATGTCTGTTGGACAAGGCGTCGGAGATGTCCTAACATTGATGACGCGAGTCAGCTGATCCCCAGGGCACAGTTGTGGAACTAAGGGAATAACAGAGTATACGAATACCAGGTGAAAATAGTTCAGGTGCCCTGTTGGTCCCTGACACACGTCGTCCTTTGTCCTTCCTGGCAGTGGTACCACGTACCGTTGGCTTAGAAGAACCTACAGCCAACAAAGTGAACGGACCTGCATTTTCCATTGCATGTGTTACAGCATACCCGGTGACACCTCATCCACCAACAGGTTTTGTCCCTGCGCCGGCACAGCCTGCTACCTACGGTGGTACACGTAAGAGATTCATCTCTGGCTCCATTTCTATTGGTTCCAACGATCCGATTACATGCATATCCTACAATAGTTGCAGGTGCCGCACCGTATGGAGTCTTTCCTAATCAGCCCCAGCTCTACGCTGCACAGGGTCCACCACCACCGACATACGATCAGACTCTTACACATCCTATGGTGAGCATTCACATGTATACCTAGTTAAACTATTAACCGGGACATTAACGCATTATCTACCAGTGATTGTTCAATAAATTTTGCTGTTCAAGCTTTATTTTAGGTCTTGCTTCAACGTCATATCGTTCAATTATATATAGTTTTGCTAGCTTACGTAGAATAGCTGAGAAATACTGAAATTGTTGTTGCGTAATGGCATTACCGATGAAGGGTTAATAGATCCTTGAGCAATTGCAGAAACTTCAATCATAAATTAACAACTCGATAATGCAGTCTAGTAATTTCGTTTAGAACTATTGTTTAACGGAAGATTTTCAAGCTTCCATTCCAGAACTCGATAGGCTTACGGTAGATAAAGTGTTAACTAAGCACACTGGGATCGTAGTGTACCATTGCGGGGCTGAAACTTTAAATCTTCGTGTGTTTCTGGGATGTGAACGATAGAAATTATTTTTGCAGATGTATCAGCCGATGTACAGTCAAGGATACCCTGGGTACTTGGGCTCATGTTATCCCGCATATGGGCCACTGCAATATTATCCACCGTTAGCTGCAGCTGCAGCATATTATCCAGCAGCAGCAATGCAGCCTCCGGTTAGGCCCCCTACGCTTGTGATGCCTGTAAGGATTTATTTATCTTAGCTACAGTCGGGGACAAAATTACGTGGTCACCCTTTAAGAACTAATGACTTTTTTAAAATTAAACCGAACGACTTAAATTTAAAAGTCGTTTGATCCAATTTTAAAAAATTTCTTAGTCTTTAAGGGTGTCCACTTAACTTTGTCTCGGAATGTATGTTTTCTTTACCGGTGTATCTGCATATCTGTGATTATTACGACTAATTAATTGTTTTTTTTTTTAAGAATGGGTTCGACGCTACTAATCGATTCGATAGTATCTCACAACCCGTCTTGCCACCACCTCCAACAGTTCCAAACGCCGCCCAACTAGCTGCAATGGCGAGCCACAGCGTGGCTATATCGCAAAAGAAAAACTTCCTAGGAGGAGGAACAGAGGGCGGTTACTTTTGGTAAACCATTATACCTTTTGTGAAACACTAAAGTCTAACAAAGGCATATTGTTGTCGAAATGATCCATGTAGGCAAATCTGATTTCTGTGTTAGAGTTCTACTATTTTTTACATTGGGAGCAGCTAATTATCGAATTAGTATTAATTTTTGAGCGCGGACCGATCGCGAAGCGAGCTATATACATACCTATAGACAAAAGAGCTTAGCAAACGATGATTCTGTTCTTTCGTTGAGATCATGGATTTTTTTGTAGTAACGTAGGAACAGACTGGAAACACAGACACACACACACAAACGCGCGCGCGTGACCGGGTGAAGTAAATGTGATCACCTTTTTTTTTTCTTTTTAAGAACTTAGCGATCGGTCGGTGCTTCGAACATACTATGAAATTTAGTGAAAGAACCATTAAGCAGGGAAGACTCGTGCGACGCTCGTCATACGGACTGCAAAACAAAATTGAGAGAAACTAACGGCTACTTAAAAAACGAAAAAAAACAAAAAATTAACCTGCTGAAAAGACCGGAAGTATATTTTGTAAAAGATGCGTGAAAATTTCTTAACAAGAACTCGGACGTATTTTGACGAAAAAAAAAGAAAGAAATACGTCATAGTCTTTGAGCGATGACTTCACGAGAACGATCGAGCGATACATTGAATCTTTCTGACGTACTTAAAAATAGAGTCTAAGAAAATGATTATTTAGAAAAGGAAAACGAAAAAAAAAAAAGAAAACTACGAGTAAAAGAGTGTTGTTTTAAATTGTACGACTGCCAACGTAATCGCATTTCAAGAACGGAGTAATTTAGTGAGGCTATTCGGATTGTCCCCATTTCCCCCTCAAAGTACGTTTTGCTCGATCATTCTGCATTTAACGATTTATACTTGAAACGCACGAGGTATTCCAGTTCGTTTATTATTATTATTGTTTTTTAAATTAATTTAAATAAGAGAAAGGATTAGTGAATGCGCGAGCGTGAGCAGGGAACACGGTGTTGTTCTTCATTTTAGAGTTAACGGGGTGAATACGTCCACCAGCGGACGCGAGTTGTCTCATTCGCCTACAGGGATCGATATTCAAAGTGTGTTCTAAGCCTTTTTTAAGCGCGACTTGGTTTTCTGCAAGGCAGGCCGAAGAGCAAAGGGGCTGCTCACGTTATTTCTGTTACTTTTTACACGACTACCGTTCTAGTTTCTTTCCCTCGAGATTCTTTGTTCCCCACTCCTGGTGGCAACCAGCGGGTAGTCATTCTTTTTCCCAAAGTAAACGTTGTTACTTTACTTTGCGAAAAACGACAAACGAAAAGAAAAGAAAAAAGAACTGTGAGAGAGAACGATCATTAATGGGTAGCCCTAACGTTTAGAGAACAAGAACAAAAAAAAAAAAGAAAAGATGGATTATGTACGTGATAGGAGCCTGAGGAATGCGTGAGAGTCGTTCGTGGTTGTGACACTATTAATCAATGTGCTTTAAATTATTTCGAATTCGGCGCACAGCCGACCAGAACACGCGAATCAATAACACTTCTCATCTAACTTTTCAAATCTATTGCACACATTTTGTTTCATACGTCCGAATTTGGTTGTAGGTAGTATACCTTGAGAAGGTGTGGTCGTCTACACTTTCAGTTTACTTTGCGATTCAGAACAGAGAAAAGCGGAATTAATTAAAAGAAGAAAAACGACGATGTTCGAGGCTCCGGAGTGCCAAAAGTGAAAAAAAAAAACAATATATATATATACACACACATATATATACATATGTTCTGAATTACCGAAGATTCTCACGTATTCGACGACTTCGAAGATACTTACTACTCTACCTAAAAGAAAAAGAAAACGAAAGAAAAATGAAAAAAGTACGCACTCTCTTCTTTAAACGATCAGTAGTCTTTCCTCCTAGTTGTTTGATGTTTCTTTTTTAAAACGCAGATTAGCTAGGTCGGCTAACAAAGTTATTATTTAATTGAAAATGAAAGGCTCGACCGCGCCGTTCGAATTTCTTCAAGCAGGTTATTACAATTGCGCTTTGATTGAAACAGTTACCATGTAGCGTCGTCTCACACCGTGCAAGAAACGACGCGTCGTTTCTTAGTTATTATATATATATATATATTATATATATATATCTCCTTTTTTTTCTATTTTCTCTTTTGTATTATATTCGTACTTTGTTGACTATCCGGACGAAGAAAACTTCCAAGAATTTTCTAAGGTTTCTCTGTTGAACGACTGTTTACCGACTGTATGGGAACTGGTTTCGACCGAAGCTCGCGAAGGAAACAAATAGTTGACTCAATTTCAAAGTACAAATCGAATATCCATGTAAGTAGAGGGTTAATTCGCGACGACGCGGTCGAGCCTTATCGTCAGCCATATTAGGCGAGTTGCAATGATGATACGGTCAGCAACGCAGCGGGTTCGTAACGGCCACGATTTAGGATACAATACTTATTCCCATAGCGCTCTCACGCGCCCCGTCGAGCAGGATTGTGATACACTGTCTACGCAACAGAGCGCCAATTATTGTATTTATTTTCGTGGTGCTTATTTCCCATTGTACGTTCGACTAAATCGTCGCGCTGTATTCGTTAACATTTTACCTATCGGAAGCTTGTTAATAGAGTCTCCTACGATTAAACATTTTCCTTCGAGTAATAGCTCTGACTTGTCGATTATCAAATTGCCATTGATATTGAAATCTATTAAATGGCCGCTGTTAGGTGAAGTGTTACTAACGTCAATCTTTCTATTTCTTGTTATATCTTCATGAGAGTTATACCAATCGATGAATCATGCTCCCGGCATGCAACGACATCCATAAACGTACAACAAGAAATACACTGCCGTTGAAAATGAATTGCTAAGTTGTTGAAATTAATTGGATTAGAAAAAGGCCTCTGTTGCGAGACGTATTAGCAGAACTATAGTGCTCGCGCAAACCCCGAGACGAGAGCACCCGTAGCTATCGGAGTAAGTATTGCACTGTGGAGCGCAGAGTTGTTAATATCGGTAATGGAACGATTATTTTGTGAGATGCGAGGAAGATCGTGTATTGTTAAGATTGTAGAGACAGTGACGATGATGATGTGATGATGATGATGACGATGATGATGATGATGATGATGATGATGATGGTCTGATTGCACAGCTACGAAACGACTGTTTTGCTCCGCAATCATAGCATATATAGTGCGATGTGAGCCTGCGGATGGGGCACATTGTCGTTGCTGCATTCGGCAGGCTGCACAATTTAAACTCGATATTAATTAAGCAATGAAGATCGAAGAAACTAATTTACAATCGGTGATAGCTTAGGATAGGACCAAGAGAAGAAAACAAAAAAAGAAACGCAGTTCTATTTAGAAATTTTTCGAAAAACGGGTGTTCCGGCACACACAAAAGAAAAGAAAAGAAGATGCAGAAGAATAAAACTTGATCAGTACTCTTACAATACATATGTTTCGCAAATTTCAATCTTGTACCGGGACGTGTTATAGAAGCGAATTTTTCTGCTCCGCGGATGGAGAGCGTAGAAGAATTGTGAAAAAAGAGAAAAAATACTAACGAAGTTGCAATTGAATTGTACGCGAATCAAAGTGATTTCTATTTTGCCTTAAAAGGGATGGAAACAAAGAGGAAAAAAAAATGGACTATTAGTTGAAAATTTCTACGCACGCATGCCGGTGTCGAACAGAATTTTACAGGCCATTTTTTCAAAAGAGAGCGTCGCGTCAGCATTTTGAATTTTGCACTTTTTGAGACGCAGGAACTTCCTAATGAAAATCGATAAATACCACACACACACAGAGAGAAGGCTCTCCAGGGTTTTCCCGCTGCGATTGTATCGGTATGTTCCACGAACGCAAAGAAGAAGAAAAAGACGAAAAAAAAGAAAAAAGCAAAAAAATGACGATGTTGTTCTTTTTTTTTTCTTCGCGGATGAAATCTCCTTTTTATTTTAGGATAATTTCGAATTATTCTTTCAATGAGAAAAATTGTGACGACAGGATTATCGAATAAAAATGTTAAACGTATTACCGGACACGCTACAATCATAAATGTTATTTCAGAAAGACATTGGGCTCAGACTTTTTTATTTAACTCCTCCGCAAAACGATCATGTACATGTTATATGCTACTCTTGCTTTCTGTTCGTTGAACATAGGGCACAGCCTGGGCAGGAAGATTCTGGGACACCCTACGAATATACTGTTCTTTGTATTTTTGTGATATTCGATTACCTCAAAAGTCCCGACGCAGAGCAACGTAGGTCTTGTACTTGTCTTTTTGATTCTTTTGTACCGAGTCGATCGAGTCTAGTATGATCTCTACGATCCAAGATGAAAACGGTAAGATGATAAAAGCGAGAGTGAGAGACAGAGAGAAAGATAATGCGAGCAATAATTGGAAATGAAACACTTTTTTATAAGGCGAAACGCACCACCCGGCCAAAAAGAAACGCATGTTTCGGAGAGATTGAGAGAGAGAGAGAGAGAGAGAGAGAGAGAGCGCGAGAGAAAGAGCGTCGTGAACCTACGTTTTCACCTTGTACCTTCGATTACTATTCTTTTTCTACCAGACGTACCTACTACCAGCTACTCGTATTAAATGTCCAGCGTTTTGTTTGTTTTTTTTTTTTTTTTTTAATAAGAAGGCGCGTTGATCACAATCTTTGTTGAACAAGAAAAAGAAAAAAGAAATCTAGTCCGAAGAGTCTGACTGAGATTGGGATAACAGAATGTTACATATAGACCGTTCTCTTTTTTTTTCACAATCCGTGCGACGCCAGGTGCGAACTATAGCCGCAGCATATTCACTTATACCTCGAGAGACATCAGGAGAAAATTCACCTTTCCCCTCTGAAATGGAAAAGCGAGAGAAAAAAATAAAAATAAATAAATAAATGAAAAACTCATGCCATTCCACTTGACGACATTGAGCTATGGTCATTGACACGTTTTGAGAAACTTGCAGTACCGACGACGAAAATTTCAAGAGATATGAGGTCGTGTCGTCGCTCGACAAATGTAATAAAAAGCAGAAAAAAAAACTAGAAAATACACTCTCGTCGAATCTTTGCGAGTTTGCATATCAGCGAAGGGCCACTACGCTTTGCCCTTTACATTGCGCAATAAATGCACCGAGTTACCTAAAATAAAAAAAAAGATCTTGCAGCTACGACGACAAATTCAATGAAATAAAATAACGAACGAACCGAAGTCGAACTCATCTGTACATTAAAACAGTCTTCACAAACGAAATGAAAAATGTAAAAAAAAAAAAACGATAAAAGACAGATATAAAGCCCAATGTCAACTTTCATAGATGAAACTGTTACACTCGTATACATACACACATACACACATGACCGAAATAAGTGAAACTATTATTGCGTTGATATTTATATTTAAATTATTCTTATTTAAACGATTTATTTGCAGATTTCTACAGGTTTAGATCACGAATTTACCGCGACATATTTTGACCGATTATTTTGTATCGAGCGAGAGTGGTGGGAAGGTTTTATATCATGAAAAAAAAGTGTGCAATAAGCGTAATGTCTATTGTAACAATAAAGAAATGATATTAATTGCAACGGTGAATTTGTTATTACGTTGAGCGAGCGAGAGTGTGAGAAAGAGAACGAGAGAGAGAGAGAGAGAGAGAGAGAGAGAGAGAGAGAGAGAGAGCGAGCGAGTGAGAGAATATAATAATAATAATAAAATCAGGAGAAACGAAAATGTACCACTGCAATCATCAAGTGTACTAGTTAATAAATACTATGATCATGGAATTCGTTAGAACCAGCTTTCTCCTTGCTTGCTACAGTCATAACATAACATTCACTGTAACAATTAGAAAACAAATTGGTAACAAAAATTATTGTATTGAGGTACAATGTATTAGCAGTTGACGTGTGTACAAAATGCTACATAATCCGCAATGCAACTGAGATTACCTTCATTTGTAATTAATAAACTGTGGCTGTGTACGCACATATTTTTCTATATGCTCTAAATGCATGAGATCGACAGTCTTATTAATCTGGTATAGAAAATTAGTTTCTTTTAAGTAAGACAATGTACATAGTGTTTATTCGATGGCAGTCTGGCCACTCCAGTTTATGAATTACTATTGTCATTGCTTCTACTATGATTCATACTTTTTACTAGCTAAAACTTTCTTCATTGTTTTCTCTAATGCAGGTAACATGTCCAAGTAACTATCTACACATTTGGTAGCACATTTATCAAATTCATCACTGTATCTATCTACTTCGCTCTGTGTAGGATTTGGTCCCATGTGATCCTTTATTTTGTCATTGCAATCCATGACACACCTTTGCAATCGATTCTACAAGAATATTTTTTATTTATTATGCTAGCTTCCAATTAATTGGCTTTTTCTTTTCACAGAGTAATTATCTACCTGAACCCTTTCAAACTCTCCTTGAATATAGTGTTGAGCTTTCGTTAAGGAGCTACCACAGTTCTCCACGCAGTTGTGTACTTTTTGCATGCTGTAAGTTTCATTGTCGCAGCAAGTTGCAGCACACCTGTGCATGTCTCCCTGAAATGCAATATTAATTGTATCGTCTGTACTTTTACTGTCGAACACTACAGAGATGTTCAGTTATTCATCATTGCAAACAAAGTGCAAGCATGAATGAAATAACCTGAAAAGATTCTTCAGTCCAACAGAATATACCTGCATTTTCCTAATGTAGGACTTGTCAATCTGCTCCACCATTTTATTCATATTCTCTTCAACCCGTCTTCTCTGTTCCTCAACCATTTTGATTTATTTGATTAAAAATGTTTCGATATTAAATAAAAAGAAATTAAATTCCCGGTCCTCTATAGAACCGTATCAACACCTCGCATGGACGATTATAGGTTATGTCAGTGCATGTGCGGTTATATAATTGAAGAAGAATTTATAATTGGCGGGCCTGAATAATCAACGATATCTATTAAACATTTTATTATTCAATAAGGAAAAGAAAAATCATAATGTGTTTCATTAATCGAAGTCCGATTTAAATGAACAATTGTCCGGCGGGCTGCTTAAAGTAACATTACTTGAAATTACTAGTGTCTTAATAAGATCAATAGATGGTCTAATGTAAAGTGATGTTTTTAAATATAAAGAAATGAAGGGTTATCTTCCATTATTGTATTTTATTTCAAACAGAGAGGAAATGAGAATGCTCACGCCCGGGATTTTAGTGTCTCCGGCATAGTGTTGCCCCCTAGTCTAATTTTTAGCCTCGACCAGAACCTGCATTATCTTTTTAGTCTGGACCAGAACCTCCATCATCTTACCTGCATCATTAGCAGCGGATTCCAAATAATGCCAGAGTGGATGCTACTTCTATGTTAAAAGAGGCTCTTCAATGTACGCTCTGATCCAGCCTAAAAGATGATGCAGGCTCTAATACAGGCTAAAAAGATGATGCAGGTTCTGGTCCAGGCTAAAAAGTTGATGGAGGTTCTGTTCCAGGCTAAAAAGATGCAGGTTCTGTTCCAGGCTAAAAAGATTAGTTCCAGCTAAAACCGGGACTCGTTCCATAAGAACACGGCTTACGACGTTACGATTATGCGCAACGATCCAATAACGACTCTGCGCAGTAGAGATGCGCCGAGGTGGAGTCTCTTAAAGCGCACGCGCTATCAGTATAGGGCACACTCCATACGAATCGGAAACCATTCCGGTCGCCTTTCTTCACTTGACCGGCCAAGATGTTGAGTGCTGTATCGAAGGCAGCCGCTGGAGCCCTGAGGGCCGTCAAACCTGCTCTACTCCAAAATGAAGTCGGCAAAGTATCCGGAGTTCTGTCCGTGAACAGTGAGTAGCCGAATAATCATTTTTTCAAACGTACTTGTCGCCTTCTCACGATCCAACACGTAACACTCTCCTCCACACTGTTCCTCATCGTGCTGCAGCCGATAAGTTACAGCACCACCAGCACCCACCCTCTAGAATTTTACCGTCCCGATTCGATAATCCAGACTGACTTAACATTTATCTGATTTTCCTTTGAACTGACATACGAATATCGAGGAAGAGGAGCATTGTATTGATTATATAATCCGTATTATTTGACCGAACCGTAGTGGTGATACCACTGTGCCAACATGGCGGCATTAAGGTCACTTCGACTAATTTTTGACTGCATCGAAAATGTTTTTTGCCGTGACTGCAATCGGTATTGGAAATATTTCGGTCGACGTTCGGTTTTTATTGGAATTTCATTTTCTCTCTCGATTACCGTTGAATGTGAGAAATATTCGATTTTCCGGGACTTCTTAACATCGTCAGTCAAGTCTCGTGGACAATCGATCATCTATAGAACTTGTATAAGCTATCGAAACAGCTTGAACATTCGGTGAATATACATCGATGCATTCAACAAAGTAATTACAACCATTCGAGCAAGTCGAAATTCAAATTTGATAGGTTTTCATTGAATTTTACACATGTAATTCGTATTATGTAACTTGCTTCTTGCGAGCATTATCTAATATTCTATCGAATTTATTTCAATAATTATTTCATCTGTAAATCCTATAGACGCCTAATTTCTAAAAAAAATAATTTTAACATTTGATATATAATTTTATAGTGTGACAAATGTTGATCTGTTATATACAAAGCAGAATGTACGAGTTATTTATTATTTATTGCTTGTTGACAATTAGGCAGAGATTATGCGAAAGCAGCAAGCAAGGGTGGGGCCCAAGGAAAAGTTGTGGCTGTCATTGGTGCCGTCGTAGACGTGCAGTTCGAAGATGATCTTCCACCAATTCTCAATGCCTTGGAGGTTCACAATCGTAGTCCCAGGCTGGTCCTTGAAGTTGCTCAGCATCTTGGAGAAAATACAGTGCGCACCATTGCTATGGATGGTAATGTCATTTTTCTTTTCTCTTTTTAAATCAGATTTAAACAATATTTATTGACCATTGCATTTATAGTTTTTTTACAATGTTATATAACTGCACAGGTACTGAGGGTCTGGTTCGTGGACAAATTGTTTTGGATTCTGGATTCCCTATCCGTATTCCTGTTGGTGCTGAAACCTTGGGCCGTATTATCAATGTCATTGGTGAACCGATTGACGAACGTGGACCCATTCCCACTGACAAGCTCGCTGCCATCCACGCAGATGCTCCTGAATTCGTAGAAATGTCTGTCGAACAGGAAATTCTGGTAACTGGTATCAAGGTCGTCGATCTCCTCGCCCCCTATGCCAAGGGTGGTAAAATTGGTAAATTTTATTTTCTACGTATACCCTCATGAAATTATTAGAATTGTGCGAGAACCCAAAAATGTGCGGGTTCTTGCACATCTCTAGAAATGATTTTCTAAATTATAACACCCATTCAATTGGATCCGTCAGGTTTGTTCGGTGGTGCTGGTGTCGGCAAAACAGTATTGATTATGGAGCTGATTAACAACGTAGCCAAGGCTCACGGTGGTTACTCCGTGTTTGCTGGTGTGGGTGAACGAACGCGTGAGGGTAACGACTTGTACCACGAAATGATTGAATCTGGTGTCATCTCCTTGAAGGACAAGACCTCCAAGGTAGCGCTGGTGTATGGTCAAATGAACGAACCACCAGGTGCTCGTGCCCGAGTCGCTTTGACCGGTTTGACTGTCGCCGAGTACTTCCGTGATCAGGAAGGACAGGATGTGCTGCTCTTCATCGATAACATCTTCAGGTTTACACAGGCTGGTTCGGAAGTAAGCGTCACTTACAATGTTTTATTACTATTTCGAACCACGATGTTTATTAACAATTGCTTACTTGTTCTAGGTATCTGCCTTGTTGGGACGTATTCCATCCGCCGTCGGTTACCAACCAACCTTGGCCACTGACATGGGTAGCATGCAGGAACGTATTACGACAACCAAGAAGGGATCCATCACCTCTGTGCAGGCTATTTACGTGCCTGCTGATGACTTGACTGATCCCGCTCCTGCCACCACATTCGCTCACTTGGACGCCACCACTGTGTTGTCCCGAGCTATCGCTGAGCTCGGTAATTAAACGAGTTGCTACTTTGATAACATTCCAGCGGAGCTTGGAGGAGGACTAATATTGTCGTTGAATATCAGGTATCTACCCAGCTGTCGATCCTCTTGACTCCACGTCTCGTATCATGGATCCTAACATCATTGGACCGGAGCATTACAATATTGCTCGTGGTGTGCAGAAGATCTTGCAGGATTACAAATCGCTTCAAGATATCATTGCAATCTTGGGTATGGACGAGTTGTCTGAAGAAGACAAACTTACCGTAGCCCGTGCTCGTAAGATCCAGAGGTTCTTGTCTCAGCCATTCCAGGTATGTAAATCTGCATTTCATTATATTACTGGTATGCATTACCGTTTGTGCGGTTTAATTATCTTTAATCGTTTTTATTTAGGTTGCCGAAGTGTTCACTGGTCATGCTGGTAAATTAGTACCGTTAGAAGAAACTATTAAAGGATTCCAGAAGATCTTAACTGGAGAATACGATCATCTTCCAGAGGTCGCCTTCTATATGGTCGGTCCTATCGAAGAAGTAGTAGCAAAGGCAGAAACGTTGGCCAAGTCATAAGCCAAAACACAGTCATCGTAATCATGTCATTAATAAATAATTAAAACGATCTTCTAATAATATAAGCCTGTTTCTTTTTTATCTACAAAAGGAATATTGACTTCTATCCAGAATTGTTAAGCGTCATTGTATCGAAATTGCAAAACGGGGATTAGAAGATTGTTTTTTTCCGGTGTACGAAAATTCACAGAGGCATACCAAATTGGTGAGAGCGTCGTGAACATAATTAATCACGAGAATTTCTAAGAAATTCTGTGTAATTCTGTTCAGGATGTTTTCTTCCAGCCATAGATCAAGTCGAAAAACATTGTTATTATTCAACATATACTTAAGTCACAATAGTATATGTTAGAAATTAATAAAAATTTTACAAAAACGTACGGATAAATGTGGAATTTCAGAATCGTCCTTCGTTTTCGTAAAACATTTTCTTTTTTTAAGTCAGGAGAGAAATAGAAAAAATACACATTTATTTTAACTATAAAAATGAACTTTTTTTTAATTATTTTAAATAGATAATTTATGCTCTTCACAAAAATATTTATGTTCTTGCAGCAGATAGCACTCAAATCCAATGTCACGTTCTGTTATCGAAATCGATCATAGGTTTCTCTAATCGATAAGTGTTTTTAAGCGTCTGAAATAGGAAATAGATTTATTAAGTTTGAGAATTGACTAATTATAATTTAAAGAACTTCAAGATGCATCAAGGTATCGTTACCCTCCACTGGTCCATATTTAGACAAACAACGTTCTGAATGTTTGGAGTTCTTCCGGTTTTCGTTTGAGCCATCATATCTTTTGTACATGGTTGAACCACTAGAATCCCAGAGCTATCTACGACCGTAACAAAAAAAGTATTAAATAATCTTAGACAAGAATCTATATGCTTCAACAGTTACTAACAAAGATAGACACCTTTTGTTATTTTTACATTTCCGTCCCTGACTAGAAAAGATATTTGCAGAATATTTTCAATTGTTTTTCCGAAATCAGTAGGGTGCAAAATAAGTTTGAAAAAGTCCAGAGATTCGTGATGAGTTTTATAGTACCGCGTAATGAACATTCTCATCTTCACAGTCTGTTCTAAGCCTTCCTCTTCTTTATCAACGGCTACAATATTCTCAGGCCTTTTTATCTGTGCCTGAGAATCTCTGACCGCTGGTTTCCTTTTGGTAATTTCCTTCCTTTCCAACGGTGCCAGAGTACCTAACGATAAGATAAAAAACCAAAATGTTTCTTACTTGTACCCATTTTTCATAAAAATGTATAAAATCTCATGAAACCTAGTAATGTGCTGTATTGGGGCATTGTTTTGAAACATTTTGTAACTTTGTTTTCCAGAAGTGACCAATCTATTGTTTCCGAGTCGATGTTTGGTAGTTGTTTCACATGTTTCACCTAAATGAAATGTAGAAAATTTGCTATGAAGACATTCAAAATAATATATACCGCATTCTAATACATACCACATTTTTGGCAAACTCTACAGAATTATAAGAGCTCATATTCTTTGTTAAAGAGCACGCGCATTGTTTTAGAACCTTCGAAGATATGTTCATCATTTCTGAGTCCATTAGTACCTCCTCTTGATTATGTACTAACAACATATTAAAAAGTTAGGTATATAGAAATGCGTACGGTAGAAAATAATAACGACGTATGTACCTTTCTCTTCCAGGGTCGTTTCGGAGTTTATAATATCTATCTCTTCCATACATGTTTCCAAACTGTTTATGGTATTATCACTGATGACCTGTTCTGTAAATTACATATTGCTAATAATTTACCTTTCTAAGAATATCCCATATAACTGGAGCAAGTTGCATCTTAAAAATCAGGTGTATGTAAACGGTCTCGAATGATTTAAATGTATGTTGCAATTAAGTTTCTGCATTTGTATGATTCAATGCACCCTAGAAGTGCAATTGCACTGCTCTTTTTGTCATGCAACATAACCATTTTTGTCTACACTATTCAGAGTGAAATGCACTTATTTATACCCGATAAAAAATACCAAGCTGCTAATGCCATCAAATTATCAATTTGAAAGTTATGACAGTTTGAAATTTGCTACATATCCTACGACATTTTTTTTTATTTCGACTCATTTTGAAGATACAGCAGTTCCAGAAGCACGGGACAGCCTGTGTACAAATTTACGGAGGATCTTACGAAGGAATTCGGCTTTGGTTATTATTTTTCTTAATGTTTCTTTGCGCTCCTGCGGCGATCGTAAAATCGAGGCGCTATCCGTCAAACAGCTACTTTCTCTGGACATTTTGACTTTTCTCTTTGCTAAAAATTCTGCGAACCGCTTGTCAGAAGTCAGTATAATACAGCAACAACAAAAGTTCTTTAGGCACTGTTGAACTTGATTTGTTAACTGTTTCAGTAATGGTTCCCTCGTTGTTCAACGTCGGATCGACAGGAACTTGTTCACCCTTGGTTATCGGTGAACCTAGCATTAACTAATGTTAACCTTTCATCGCTGTGAAACCAGCTATGCTAATATTTACGAACTGTTCACTGCAGTGGCTTGATCGTGTTACATTACAAAACTATTTATTTTCGAGGGATTCGTTGTTTCTCAACAGTTCTCGTTTTCATTGTAAGACCGTTTGAATGGTGTGTGTGCCAGAAGAGACTGCGAAAGAGAAGCAGTGATTATTCGGAAAGAAAGATAAGGAAAACTTTGACAGCTCGTGGTTACGAACGTTTGTGCGTTTCTGTTTTCCGGGAAAAACTTTGAAGAAACGGGTATGGAAAACACCTCGGACAAGGTACAGTTCTTGATTTTATAATCGAATGAGAAAGCGCGATGGAATTATTATGAAAAATGTATTTTTAGGAAGAACAGAACAATCAGGATGATTCAGACTCGGAAATAGACGAGGTAGAGCCCAGGCTCAAATACGTCAGGATGCGAAATGATTTGGAATGTATATTGCAGAATGATTCGGCTAGCTGCATTGCTGTGCATCCGAAGGTGTAAATTCTATAACATTTTTAACCAATTTTGTAGTTGAAATCCTGTGGTGTTGTGCCATGGAGGTTAAGCCGTTTTAATGTACAGGGTGGGCCAAAATTCAGAGTAGCATTGTTTTTAGGGATTAGTGTTGCCAGAAAAAGTTTTTGCGCTTTCCTCTATACCATCGGATTCCCTCTAACGACTCATTGCACAAAGAGAATATGTGACAGCGGTTGGCTAGCAGGTACTGTCAATGTCTCATGACAAGGGGTGTGAAGGTCACTGTCATATAATGCGATATACCTCAACTAGTACACTCGCCGAAATTTCTATAAAGTCACTGTGTTTTGTAATGAATTCTTATAATTATACCATTACCAATGAAAAATTTGTATTTAGTAGCATTTCGGGATTACATAAAGAAAGCATACACACCAATTTCATTTATTGATAAAAGAAAACGAAAATATAATTTTACACGGAACAGACTGCAAAATTTCTATAATGTCAGTTTCGTTTTATACGGATAAAGTTGAAATTAACAATTGTTTTGTTATTATATCTATTTTATATATTTAGTGTAACCTCCATTTTTTTTAATTACATTAAAAATGCGATTGGGCATTGACGAAACTAACTTCTGTAGCGTTTCTGTTTTAACAGACGCCCATGCTTCAGTCACCGCATTCCTTAGTTCGCTAATGGAGTTGTATTGTTTGCAGTTTTTATAAACTTGTCGCGCAATGATACCCCAAACATTTTCAATAGGATTTATGTCCGGGGAACAAGCAAGCCATGACAAAACATTGATATTTCTTTCAAGAAGCTACTGCTTTGTGTGCTTCGCCGCGTGCACTGCAGCATTATCATGCTGATAAATAAAATTGTCATCTTCAATATTTTCTGTAAAGGGTATTAGAACCATGTCTAACAAATCCGTATAATTTTCCGAATTCATTTTGTGTTTTATGAAACACATTTTACTTAACATACACGCGAATCAAATTATAAAAAACAGGATTTCTATGAGTTCTAAAACTAATACTTTTAGAATATTTGCAATTTCCTGTAGTTCTCTGCTCAGAATCCAGAGAAACGCTAAGTGACTTTATAGAAACTTCGCACTTGTGTTCTGCACCACGCAGAAATAATAAAAAGAAACGTAAATAGTAAACAATGCGGTCTTGAGTGCACGGTCCTTCTATCCGAGTGTCAACAAAGCACAAGGCCAGATACGATAAAGCAACAGAAATTGTAATATTTTAAAAATATCTATGAAAATGACGATGACTTTATAGAAATTTCGGCGAGTTTAGTAGAAATAACAAATAGCAAAATGCGAATTCCTTTTGCATTCCTACCAAAACCTCGATAAGAGAAAACAACAATACCAGCAGCGGTAGTAGGAATAGTGCAATGTCACGTATTTTCCTCATGCAGAGAGTTGCTAGAGGATAATCGAGCCATATTTAGTGGTAGAGGAGGAACACATTGTCTGGTAACTCTGGATGGGACTCTAATTAGTATTTACGGTGAATCCGCTTTATATGTCAGAAGCTTGGACCTTGTCGTGCTCAGACACTATTCTTTGATGAAGTTCCAAACGTAGAAAAGGACAGCGATAGTCTATCGTCTTTCACGTTGTAATTCCTGTCTCCTTTGAATTATCTGTCAAAGTCACAGCGTTGTCAATGCTGCCGACGAGACCCTAGTATTCTTCGATGCAGTGGATTTTTCGACCTCGGCTAATTCAGAAGCTTTGCAACGTATAACCCGGATTCACTGTAACCCTTTTAATAAAGTGATTCAATTTTTGTTTAGTTTCTGTGCGTGGGTTCTCATTGGGGCGTAATCCACCTTCTAGACCACCAAGGCAACAATATTAAGTCAAAGAGTCTACAGGCTCATACTGTTGCCGTCAACCAGATTTCTATAGATCAGAATGGAGATTTCATTGCATCTTGTAGCGACGATGGGAACATTTTCATACATGGTCTTTATAGCCCAGAAAATAATCACAAGATGAACATAGGCAGATTGGTGAAAACTATTGCTATAGATCCAAATTATTATAAAAGCAATAGTGGAAGAAGGTTTATTACAGGTATGTGATGAATGTTATTGTTAACGTGTATATGTTAATGTTATTGTTTTCCAGGGGATGATAAATTAGTTTTATATGAAAAGACTTTTTTATCAAGAATGAAACTTACCATGTTATGCGAAGCAGAAGGTGGGGTAAGATCGGTTGCATGGATTGGACAGTTTGTAGCATGGGCATCGGATATAGGTGTTAGGGTTTATGATTTAAATGCAAGGTGTTCATTAGGTTTTATTAAATGGACTAGATCCGCAGAGTAAGTGGCTGAGTAATATTCGAAAATTAGGTAAAAACAGGTGAGGAGAGTAGTCCTTGTACAAGATCACTTTTTCTTTTACAGAGCACTACCAGAACACTACAGATGTAATTTGAGGTGGTCAGATGATAGAACATTATTAATTGGCTGGGTGGACATAGTAAGAATTTTTCAAATTAGAAAGAAATCAATGCAGGAAATGGTTAATAGACCCCTACTGGAATATGTAGTAGAACCAGGTATGTTTGTCATTTAACTAAACATTTATTGATTTTAAGAGTACAATAAATAATAGCATATTATTTTCAGTCTCTACATTCCAAGTGGATTTTTATATTTCTGGTATTGCTCCGCTAGAAAATCAGCTAGTATTATTAGGATGTTTGAAGGAATTAGACGAAAATGGGAAAAAGCAGAGGCCAACGTTAAACGTTGTTGAACCAAAGGGTCAAGTTTTGGTTGTTGTCTGTGCAAATTCCCTTACACTACGTGGCTACGAGCATTACAGTTGTAACGATTATCACTTGGATTGTTTAAAAGAAGAAAATAGGTACACTTGATGCTTCCAGAATTGTGTTAGACATCTTGAAATTTTTCTAATTCTTTTTTCTTTACATTTAGATTTTTTATTGTGAGTCCAACAGACATTGTAGTAGCTAGCTTGTATGATGCCGATGACAGAATTGAATGGTTGTTAAGTCACAAAAAATTTAAACAAGCACTAGAAGCCGTGACAATAAATAATGGCAAGGAATGTAAAAGGCATACTTTAGTTAATATTGGTCGCGTGTATTTAGATCATTTGTTAGCTTGTGGGAGGTACGACGAGGCGGGGAAGCTTTGTGTAAAATTTCTAGGAAAGGATAAAAAATTGTGGGAAGAAGAAGTTAGTATTATCTGCTACATTAGACAGTGTTATCATTAGGCAGCGGATTTTATGCATTTACGATAGAGATGAGTAGGCGTAATTTAAAACAGTAAAAGAATTAGATGCTATATTATTTTCAACCTATTAAACATATTAAGAAAGAAAATTAATTTCTATTTCACTCCAGTTTGTTGCAATTCATTAAAAAAATTTTTAATTTGCATAAAGATCCGCTGTCTAGTTGCATTTTTCTTTCAATTGCATAACTGTCGCACGTTCTTGCAGGTATATAAATTTGCAAGAGTTCATCAACTAAGATCCATTTCTTCCTATCTTCCAAGAGGCAGTGTGCAATTGGATAAATTGATTTATGAAATGGTCCTGTACGAATATTTGAAAATGGATCCTGATGGATTTCTTCAGCTAGTCAAAGAATGGTCACCGACACTGTACAACGTCGCAGCTGTCGTGAACGGTGTTCTAGAGCACCTAATAGCTCAAAATAAACGACAAAATGTACTCTTAGAAGCTCTAGCTATTTTATACATTCACGACGAGAGGTATGACAAAGCTTTGGCCATGTATTTGAAGTTGAGGCACAAGGATGTGTTTCAGCTTATACAGAAGTACCAGCTGTACTATGCTGTCTCCGACATGATCGAAGGTTTGATGGATTTGGATGTGGATCAAGCTATACAATTCTTTTTAGACAAGGTGCCATCCGAGGTTGTTGTGCAAAAATTGGAGCACAATCAACGATATTTATACTTGGTAAGACACAGAATCTGAATTCTCCTATCCTCCGAAACGGAACCAAAATGCGCATAATTTACTCAGTTATTTCATTTACTCCAACGAAAAATAAAATGCAAATGAAAAACAAAAAATATCAGTACTATCATGAAATAACGAACATACATATAAATGTATATGTAATTCATTTTATAGAAACTGGATATACAAATTTTGTAAAAAGTTGGTCCAAATGTTTAATTACTATCGTCACTATCGTATATTAGTAATCTTTTCTGCCTGGTTGGACTGTTTATGTGTGCAGCATAAATTTCTGTTTTTAGCAGTTTTTGTTTTCGAAAACCGTGTAAAGAAGTACCGTGTAAATCGGGGGATAGGTGTAATATAATGTAAGCCCAGCAATGGACATTTATGATATAAAGATCTCGGTCCCACCAGTATTTAGACGCGTTAGATAAAAAGGATACGAAAGATCCGGGCAAGTACCACGGGCGGCTAGTTCGACTCTACGCAGACTACTCTCGGGATAAACTATTGCCGCTTTTACGACGATCCGATAATTACCCGATACAGCAAGCGCTGGATATTTGTAGTCAACGGCAATTCTATCCAGAAATGGTGTACTTGCTCGGTAGAATTGGAAACACCTCCGAAGCTTTGGCGCTGATGACGCGGGAACTGAACGACATGGAAAGCGCTATTGCATTTTGTCAAGAACACAATGATGAGGAATTGTGGAACGACCTAATTAGCTATTCTCTCGATAAACCTAGTAAGTAACGATGTCTCGTCAATAGTGGCACACTTGTATAACTACAGAGTGTCCCACTGACTCTGTTATAAGACGATGTTTCTCCTATTTTTTATGCTACAAATTATTTGGTTCGAAGGGGCACGTATTATGGTGCTTCGAACCAAATAGTTTGTCCTTTTGATTCGTAGCATAAACAAAAAATTGTGGAGATATCGCTTTTTAACAGAATTAATGGGACACCCTGTACATAAATGTATTTCTAAACAGAGCTGTGTTTTCTCAGAGGCGATCACGTTCCTCCTCCAGAAAATAGGGACTTATGTGGATCCGAGACTAATGGTAGAAAAGATAGACCGGTTCTTGGAGATACCGGGCTTGAAGAAAGCTTTGGTCAAAATGATGTCCGATTATAATCTTCAAGTTTCGGTACAAGAAGGTTGCAAAAAGACCTTGTCCAACGATTATTTTAATTTACACGAAAGGCTGGTTAAATGTCACCAGAAAGGAATATTTATCGATGGTTGGTACCTTTCTTATTAGAAAGCATTAGTTGTGACAGTATTAATAATCATGATATTCTTTTGTGTCAGATGATCAAATGTGCGGAGCTTGCCACAGGAAAATAATTGTAAGAGGTATCTATAAGAATAACAAAAACTAAAACAGCTGTAACATCATTTTCATTGTATTCTTACAAATATTATTTATTGCAGAATCAAGAAACTTAGTTGTATTCTATTGCAAACATTCGTTCCACGAAGATTGCTTACCAAATTTCGAACTAGTGGTGCGTATCTTAATTTTCGAGTACTCAAAAGTTCTTACAAGTGCTCACAATGTAATTTTCTATTTTAGGAAAATTGTGTTATATGTAACTCGCATAAGGATATGTCTCCCAGCAGAAAATGATACAGGTATTGTGTATTATCCCTTCAACATACTTATTATATGATCGATCATAGAACATTTCGAACATGTATCGGTTATTTTAAAGCATCCAGGACATTTTGATAAAGGCTAGAAATTAAACGATTACATGAATAAATATCAATATACGAAGTACGCTTTTAACATAAACATTTACTTGGTATTCGTCACAAGTTTTCATGATTACGTGACACTTGCTGCAAGCAATTTCTAATTTTGAATCATCCTCAGGAGTAGTAGATCGTTTTCCTGAACTTGTTTCGCTTTTAGACGAAGTTGAAGGGACCGCATCATACAACTGAACCGATTTCATAGAATCATAGGAACGCTGAAAGTCATTTGTCTCGATAATAATTCAAAATATTTTTCACGTTACCAAATTTGTTCATATTTAATAAATTACTAAACATTTAAGCATTGTATGAGTAAATTGCATCAGTTTCGTACGCATAAAGTGAGGAAGAAGAAAAATAAACGTTTGGTTTTCGAGTTAAAATAGTTCCGAGTGTAAAGGGTTAATAAAGTACTTACTATGTCCTGATATTCTCCATTAGAAGATCTTGATTCCTTCGGCACAGGACACTTTATGCTCCGTCCACAAATACCGCACACAACTTCCGATATGTCCTCCGCTAGCTGTGATTTTACATCAACATCATCAGTCTCATCCTCTGTACTGGTCTCCCAGGGTATCGGATCTTTTGCAAACGCTTTGAAATGTTGTATTGTGAAGTCAATTACATCCTCGGGTTTCACTGTGGAGACCAGTAAAATTTAAACTCGTTGTAAAATGGAAAGTTCTTTAAACAAAAGATATGACCTGTTTAAAAAGAAATTGTAGAATGGTTATCCAGTTGTGTTTACCAACGAGCAGCGTTTGAGTGTAATCTGTAATCAGGTATTTCACTTCTGGATGATTAAGTAGATACTCCGTGTGTTCAGCCATCTTAGCGAACTATGAAAAATTGAAAAACATATGTCTTTGATTTTTCTGCGATACTGACCACTGCAAATACTTATCGCAGTCTTTTACTTTCTTGTCTAAATATTTCGAAAACATTTCAATATCTTCTGCCCAACGATCCTGTAATGGAGTTTCTAGTCTTATTGTGCTACTGGCAATGGCTGGATCAGCCAGCGGATTCATTTTCAAGATATAAGGCACATCCAACCAATTGTGCCGTAGTATTTTGCCATGCGAACTTAAATAAGTTTTTATAATATGCACGCATCCATCCTGTTTGTGTATTTTACGCTCAATTGTATAGGCATTTAAAAAGTGTCCATCTATTTCCATACGTTCGGCTGGAGTACATTCCTGTTAGGAAAAACTTCATTGTTTTCACTGATCAACGCAAATTTTTATTTTCTTACATAACTGGATCTTGTCAATTCTCCATCTATGCTGATAGTCTGGAAAGACAATGTCCCTTCATAATTAATCAATGCCAAATATCGCATGAGCAGTATATTTACTGCTTCGCTAATTAATCCATCGTCCTGATTAAAATCTAGGTTTTTGGTTTCTTCACATTGATCGCATGGACAAGTTCGCGTCAATTTCACGTAGTAAGAACTATCCTCTATGCCTAGGTAAATTGATTCCTCATGTAAACCATCGTCTTCGTACACAAATCTGAAATATTTCTCAGTATACAAAGTGAAACGCCTAACTCGATCACCACGAATAGCTTCTAAATTATGCGTTGTACAAAAAATCATTTCTACAGATGTTACAATGCATGCCTTCTATAAGTGGTTGCGTTTGGAGGATTTAAAGGTCAATTTTGTTTTTTGAAATGGAGTGCCCCATCTTTTCTATGGAAGTTCAAAAGTCCATATCATCTAACATCTGTAAAAATAATTTTTCACATTAACTGACTCCGTTCTTTTCTCTTCCAGGCAGTGGAACTTCGACGTTGCCGAGCCGATAATTTTCGTTCCACCGAAGTGACCGTCGACGGACATCGAAGATTGCACTTGCACCAGAAACTCGTGGGTCCGAGGACCTATGGACTCGACCAGAATGCAATAACCACCTATCGGCTTCGTGTCCCTTTCAAATTCGCTCTTCGAACAAACAATTAAAGTCTCTCGAAAGCATAACGCTTTTCGTTTCCTATTGTCTGAAGTACAAACGAAAGAAAGGGAATATTTAGGAGATATGAAACGTGATATCTTTTTCGATGTTATTCATCATGTATATTCTGTGTCTGTTGAGCAGTAGGGACAGACGTAACTCGCAATGAATAGACGCACTATACATTCCATACACACGTGATTTCGCCAACGACGAATAAACCCACCGATGTGTATATTATATATATTTTTCTATATCAAGCTTTCATTGCACACAGTTTTCGTGGATGTTCGTATATTTTTATTTCTCGAGTGTCTTTGTTCGTCGTTGGGGAAATCCTGGCTAGAAAAAATATGTTCGAATAGAACGTTAGACCGATATGTTTTTATCCGAGAACTTTCTCAAGGTTTTATTACCGGTGCATGATCGTTGCGTTTTAAAGTGATTGGTCGTAAGCCTATAATTCGCTGTACATAGTTATGTATAAATCTAGGCTTCAGAACGAAATTATTCTATAGTAAACATGCAGCAAGAAACAGGACAGTAAGCGGTCCATCAACTCATTAATTTGTACAGCGAGGTGCCATTACTGTATAAAACGATTAATAGTACGTTTTGTAGTACCTAAGACTCATTTGATCAGTACTCAATTTGTGTATGTGTGATGTTATACTTAGGATATTTGGTCTAGGTCTTTCTGTAAATACGATTTTCGAACCGCAGTGTAGAACAATAATAATATAATATATATATATATATATTGTAATTAATATATAAATTTTTCACGCCGCTTTCGAAGCTGTATATTGGTTAATTGTCGAAGCTTTTCCGCGGTGATTTTTATAATTAAAATCCGTCTCCTCTAGATGAATGAAATTTAATTTACGCCTAGCATCTAGGAATAACTTTCTATTTACCGATAACAAATTCTGGAATCCATTTTTGGATGTCGAACAGTTTACAAGGAATTTCTTCTTCATCGCGCTTCATTGCGAATCAAACGCTTTGAGAGAGAAAAAAAATGGAACAGCAAACAGAAGTTAGTAAATAACAAATTTGGAGATAGTGCGTTTGCAAGATTGCAGTGAAATCTTGATATTTGATGAAAAACGTGATACAATGCATGTTGACAAATTATTGAAAAAAGGTGTAGATGTTCACGTTTGCGAGCTACCGAAAACGTCGCGGAGCAATTTACCGAAGTTACCGCCTAACGCGAAATTTTATACCCGCTGGAAACGGAAGTTCCAAAAGCTGATTCTGGTTTCCGAGAACCATCCTCTAACACACAACACGTTACGCAGTTATGCTGCGATTGCTTTCGAGAAACGAAGACACGGACGGTCCTCGTATTGGTGGATAATTCATCCGTGCAGCGAGTTCAGGTAATTTTCTTTAGCGCAATGTAATTTATATTCTTTATTAAAGTTGTTACACGTTCGTGTAGATTTTACTGGGACATTCTAATGACGCTTATTTATCTCTACACGTACATTGTCGTGCCATATATTATTGCATTTCAAAGAATAGCGAGAAGTGGCAGCTCAAAACTTTGGATTCGCACATATCCTGCGTACACGATTTGTATAATAGACATTGCCTTCAATTTTATAACCGGATTCATCTCGGTCGAGGGTCATGAAATCTTTTTGGACCCAGTTCTAATAACGAAGTAACATAAATTCACATTCTTCTCGTTTGATGTCCGATGGTTGTTCATTTCTGATTTAAAACACTATGTTTGTTGCAGGCATTACGCGAGAAGCTTTTTCTTCTTTGATTTGGTGTCCTCGATTCCCTTGATATGGTTCTACAAATACAGGATAGACCCGCCAGGCCCCAACGCGAGATCATTGTTCTTAATTCCTGAACTGTTACCGATGCTGAAGCTGGGACGCATTTGGACATTGCGCGTTTACATAAGGCAAATCACAGCAGTAAGCGTCGATGGAAAGAGAAATTCTAAAACACTAACAAACTAGAAGAAAAAGAATTTAATTTTTGTAGAGTTTTACAATTTCCCATGCTACGGACAAGGCCTTATGGTTAGTAGTGTTCATGATGTTATTATTCCACTGGTGTTGCTGTGTAACACATTCTGCTCCGATTGTCTTTTCGCACATGGATCGCTCAACCATGGAAGTAGGTTTATACATATACTAAATAAATGAATAGAAATTCAGTTTTCACTGTTTTAGGAGAGCGAATTGTACTTGGTCACCTCGGGAGTGTACAAGAAAAGCATGCCAGAAATTTATTTACAGTATATTCACATGGGCGTGAGCAATTTCTTTGGATCTAGTTTTACTGAACTGTACAGCCTGGAAACGAAAGATACAGCAATACGTTGCATGCTTTTAATCTTAGGGAAAGGGTGTTTAATTTATATTATAGGTAATTCTGCTTCAAGTTAATGAAACTGCTCGATGAGAAAAATGTCTTTCAATTTGTTTATTGTGATAGTGATGATTCTGCAACTGGCAAAATCAGCCGCGGAGCCTGAGCTTAAGTATCAACGAATTATGTACAAAGTGAACGAATATATTCACGAGAAAAAGCTTCCAGAGCGGCTTAAAAGTAAACTTCTTGTTTATTACGAATATCGTTTCCAAGGAAGTTTCTTTAAGGAGAAAGCCATATCGAATACTCTGTCAAGTGAATATTTTCTATACAAAGACCTACAACTATCATATTAAGATTCAAGTTTCAAAATTATTTTATTTTTACACCTAGATCATCTATACCAAGAGATTATGATACACAGTAGTCGTGGACTGTTACACACAGCCACGCTTCTTCATTATTTACCCCGTACTACCATCGGAAATTTAATGGGTAAGACAGAAAAATAATACAGATACAGAATACACTGTCCGACAAAATCAAACTTTTTTCGAGTTTTGCAATACCTGTTGGGTGATTCTTATACACTTTGTCATTCTAAAACCAAATCCGAAAGTAGAATTGCTCTATCACGCAACGTTTTCGAAAAATATTGGTTTTTGTAAAAATGCACGATTTTGATAAAAAATGACGTGTTACGGAAAAACTAAACACGCGAGAAAGTTCAAATTTGAGTCTCAAGAGATAGAGGGGACTCTCCTGTACATATTCATATAGTCAATTATATTTTTATGTACTTCCTAATAGTCGTAAATGGTTGTTAAAGTTTGAAAATGTGCTGACGCGGGTACTTTGTACGCTCTATTTTTGTATTTATGTTAAAAATCCTTTATCTAGCAGGAATTTACTATACAGGAATGCATTCTACAGACATTTCTGATAAAGAAACCATTCACGAAAACTATTTGGTTCCCCTAATAATTTTTGTACATATAATATATGTATTTTAGTAGTGTACGTTAGTACTGTATTTTAATAGTGTAGCGTGCGCGTGTGTATTTTATATATACATATATTTATTTATTTATTTATTTATTTACAAAGGAAAAGACTTATGTGCATGTTTACAAAAACCAATATTTTTCGAAAACGTTGCGTGATAGAGCAACTCTACTTTCGGATTTGGTTTTAGAATGACAAAGTGTATAAAAGAATCACCCAGCAGGTATTGCAAAACAATTTTGGTGTTGGACAGTGATATTAAAGATAATGTTTTCAACGAAACTTGTAACATTTTCTTATAACATACGAATGTGTCTAGGGATATTAAGACCAGTTATATATTTAAAGGAAGATATTATTTATGAGAGTGAATCCGAAGGCGAGGATATGTTCTTCATAGTGAGCGGTACCGTCGCTCTGATTACGTTCGATGGAAAAGAAGTAATACAGAGTTAACGCAAAATTTTGTACCGTTTCGAAAAGAACGAAACGAAATGATTGTTTTAATGTTTTCCTTGTAAGATATGCCATGAAATAGACGGAGGCTATTTCGGAGAAAGCGCTTTAATTTACCCGGACCGACGGAGGCTGGAATCTGCAATGGCGCTCGAAGTCTGCGAATTGCTGCGTTTAAATCGTCGCGATTTCAAGCGCATGTTTCCGCCGTCGTCGAAGTTTTACAAAAGACTCGAAAAGTCCGCGCGAGAAAGACACGAGAGAATGTTGATCACGAGCAGTCATACGATATTTTTCGAAGACACAAATAGTCAATATGGTGAGGTTGATTAAATGATCGAAAGCGATAATGAAACGGAAAATAACAGTATAATATAATTGAATCCATTATTGTAGAAGGTATTTAACGCACGATTGTGTTATGCATAACATTCTGCGAGGTGTTGCGGAATGCCACGATTAAATGCAGTCAATAGCGTTACTCTGTGGAGGATTTCATCAGAAATTGCATTCCGTCTACATTAGCCATTTCAGTTTCACGTATTTATTCGCATGCGTGTACTTCGCCAGCTTCTTCCGGTTTCGCGTGTCGCGAAATTTTGGAACATCAATCGAAGTTGCGCAGTGTAATTAATTTTATTGGAATATTAAAGTGTTTAACTCGTTCGAATCGGTAACAGTACTTCACGATACTATTTTTAAGTCTCTTTGCGCCGAATAGCAACCGTAAATTTGTTCGATAAAGGTTCAATAAAAATTTACATTAATACCATTTGTTTTGACTATTATTTTCTAATAGAATTTTGTTCAACATAGTTATTTTGTTTGCTGTTCAAATAAAATGTGGTTGTTGTTACGTTGAGAAATGGACTTGAATATTGTAACAGAGGTTAAGTCTATCAACTTGACAAGCTTGTTACGCACGTGGCCGGCATATGCTTGTCATTTTGTTCGAAAAATATATTTTATCGTCTACCAAGCGCATTAACGAATAATTTTTCTTCTGATTTTACTCAGAGTTACGAATATGGTCGAATTGAAGTGGGAAGAGAAGTATGGTCTCATCACCAGAAATCTGGCCGAATGGCTCGGTGATGAGAAGATGAAAAGTATTCTAAAACAGAGGGACCTTAAGCTCTACTGGGGTACCGCAACCACTGGAAAACCTCACATTGGATACTTCACGCCAATGTCGAAGATAGCAGACTTCTTGAGAGCCGGTGCAGAAGTTACAATATTGTTTGCCGATCTTCATGCCTATTTAGACAACATGAAAGCTCCTTGGGAGCTTCTGGACCTTCGTACTCAATATTACGAGGCAATCATCAAAGCGATGCTTAAGTCCATTGATGTGCCTTTGGATAAATTGAAGTTTGTCAAGGGGACTGACTACCAATTGTCTAAGTAAGTAATTTATTTAATATGTTAAAACCCACTCCGGACCCTAGGAAACATTTGTAGACTTTCCGTTTATGTTGTGTTGGTTCGTATTGACTGTCCATAGACTTTAGGTTCAATGCTACACTGCTGTGTACACTCGCCGAAATTTCTATAAAGTCATTGTGTTTTGTAATGAATTCTTATAATTATACCATTACCAATGAAAAATTTGTATTTGGTAGCATTTCGGGATTACATAAAGAAAGCATACACACCGATTTCAAAACATAAGTATAACATTTGTTGATAAAAGAAAACAAAAATATAATTTTACACAGAACAGACTGCAAAATTTCTTTAATGTCAGTTTCGTTTTATACGGATAAAGATGAAATTAACAATTGTTTTTTTATTATATCTATTTTAATATTTAGTGTAACCTCCATTTTTTTGAATTACATTAAAAATACGGCATTGGGCACTGACGAAACTAAATTTTGTAGCGTTTCTGTTTTAACAGACGCCCATGCTTCAGTCACCGCATCCCTTAGATCCCTTAGTCAACAAAGCACAAGGCCAGATACGATAAAGCAACAGAAATTGACTTTATAGAAATTTCGGCGAGTGTACATGTAAATGTTTCAGATGATATAATTTTAATCAAACTTTCTCTTACCAGGGAATATACATTAGACGTTTATCGGTTGACCTCTGTTGTAACCGAGCACGACGCAAAGAAGGCTGGAGCAGAAGTAGTTAAACAATTAGCGAATCCCCTGCTCTCTGGACTGTTGTACCCAGGATTACAAGCTTTGGATGAACAGTACCTCAAAGTTGACGCGCAATTCGGTGGTGTGGACCAGAGAAAGATCTTTACATTTTCAGAAAAGTACTTACCCATGCTTGGATATGAAAAGCGCATCCATTTAATGAATCCAATGAGTATGTACATAATATGAATACAGTGACTCAAATGTGATATATATTCTGTTAAGTTCAGACAATAAAGAACGTAAGTTTTGTTTTAGTTCCTGGTTTAGCTGGATCAAAGATGTCCTCTTCCGAAGAGGACTCTAAAATTGATCTCTTGGACAATGCTGCGGCAGTCAAGAAAAAGTTAAAGAAAGCATTCTGCGAACCTGGCAACATAACTGACAATGGAGTTCTGTCATTTGCCAAGCACGTGATATATCCTCTGTTTAAAGAGGGCGAGTCGTTCAATGTACCAAGGACTGCCGAATTTGGTAGGTATGATTTGAAAAAAAAATATCACGTCAATTTTATTAACAAAAGTCATCTATTACAGGTGGAGATATATCCTTCGACAAATACGAGGATTTGGAGAGTGCGTTTGCCAAGGAAGAAATACATCCTGGAGACCTGAAGGCTGCGGCCGAAATTTACATCAACAAACTGTTGGACCCGATTAGAAAAGAATTCGAATCGAATGGAAAATTAAAAAGTTTGGCTAGTAAAGCATATCCACCTCAGCAGAAACAAAGTAATATGTTTTTACATATAGAATTAAAACTTTAAAAAGTACACGAGTCGGAGAAGCAATATTAAAATGGTATTACTCCAATGTTTAGAAGCTGTAGAGGAACTGACACCAGCTCGGTTGGACATTAGGGTTGGAAAAATAGTCGAGGTGTCGAAGCATCCCGATGCTGATTCACTTTATGTTGAGAAAATAGACGTGGGAGATGCGAGCGGACCGCGTACAATAGTCAGCGGACTTGTAAATTATGTACCATTGGAGGAGATGAAGGACAGAATGGTAGTTATTCTTGCTAACTTGAAGCCAGCGAATCTTAGGGGTATTCAGTCCCATGGAATGGTCCTCTGTGCCTCAGTGTATGTTTGATTTCAATCAACGCAATTCTTTATTATATGCCTTAGGCCTTGTTTCACGAACTTTGTATCCTAACAGGGATGAACCTACAAGAGCAGTTGAACCGCTGAGACCTCCAGTGGACAGTAAACCAGGTGAGAAAGTTACTGTGGAAGGATACGAAGATGGGACTCCTGATGATGTACTTAATCCAAAGAAGAAAGTGTGGGAAAAATTACAAGTATGTTGTCGCTTTCCTCTCATCGTGTCGAGATTGATAGACCTGTAATTTGTTAACATTTGATTCTCCTTGCAGCCTGATCTTATAGTAAATGGTAGTGGAGAAGCATCTTGGAGTGGGAATCTCTTGTTCACTGCCAGCGGTGGTAAAATTACAGTCGACAGTCTTAAAAACGTAGCAATTAAATAATCTGTTCCCGAATACATAGGATTTGTATTTTTCTTATTAGCACATTCGAGAATAGATCGTCGTGCGCTCTATCGAACAAACGTGCTTCATATGTATTTAAGATTTCCGATGATTTTTATTCTATTCCATTGTCAGCAACACTTTTTTTGTATTTTTCAAATGTGACATTTACAAAAATAGATAGACGCGTCGCTGCATGAAAATCTGTGCATTTATTAGTACATTTTTTATGATATCCTGTCCTTGTCGTGATAAGACGATACGTGCGATGAATTTTGTTACTAATACTGAACCATTTGCAATACCAAATTAAATTTGAGTTGAACTTAGATTTTTTCTGGTAACAGTAGACACATTGTTTGGTATTGTACCTCTTTCGTTATAGTCCATTCTTATGCAAGGAGAGCGTGGTCTTAAGTCATGGAAACGATCCGATTTCAAGTGTGAGACGCTGCACGGTTTTGACTCGTGCTCCTTCTTTTTACGGATGAACCAGGATGTCACAGAACACAGTGCCAACTCCTTTCTCAGTGAACTGCTGCTACAACCGTACAACAAAGGGTTTATGGCTGCGTTGACCAACACCAGGTACCTGCTCACATACCTGCAATACAAGCTGAATTATTTTGTACAACATGTCCCACCTATAGTCAGTCCCAAATTGATAGCCCACACTTTAAATCGGAATAACTTGTTTATAAATGGACCGAATGACTTCAGTTCTTCTGCCAAGCTAGATCGATTAGTTTACTGGATGGTACGCAATAAAAATTTTGGAAAAATTGCGTTTAAGAGTTAAAAAGTTATCTGATTTAAAGTGCGAGCCATCAATAACGAGACTGACTGTAGCTCAATGTTTCAGAAATATTTACCACAGTGGGTACATATCTTCTGCTTGTCCCGGCTTAGACGTTCCTTGTAACAATTGGGCTCTTCTAATTATTAACGCTGTAAATGGTACGCGACATATTATGAACGCCAAGACTATAAGAGCCAGCACTTGCGCCACTCTGCCTTTGTACTTCACTACTATAGGAAATTTACTTCTTAGCGCTTGAGACTCATAGCGATCTAGCTGTACAAGAACAAAAAAAAACGGTACAAAGCTCTAATAACACGTTTGCTTATCGAATGCAAGAAAGCTCGGTTCAATACTTTAATTAGAATAGCTGAATAAGATATTGCCATGATGGCCAGTGGTGCCCAGACACTCAAGCTTGCGAATATGTGCCAGTACGGATAGACCAGCACTGTGTCTTCGGTGCAATAAGATTCCAAATAATTCTTCCATTGTCTTTCGTAATAATGTCTGAAATAGGCCAAAGGAGCAGCGACAGCAACAGCAGAAATCCAAGTAGCGAAGAGCAACGTGTAGGTCACCCTTCAAACAGAAAAGTACAATGATGCGTATTTAAATTTGTTGGTTTACTGATACTTTGTGGTACTACCTTTTCGATAGGTGTCCTGAACAATTGAACACAATCGCGGAGACACGATCGTAGCTTATCGCACTCAGATTAAAGACGGCCACCAACGTCAGTGCATGCACCAATAGTCCATCCAGACGACAGCCGATCTCCCCTAAAACGTAGTTCTGAAATAGATCTATGGAAAGGAACATCCATGGGCATACTACGCAGGTGCCCAAGTCTGCGATGCACATGTTCACGATTAAGAGATTCGTAGTGGTCCGGAGGAATTTCTTCTTGACCACTACGTAGATCAAGCCACTGTTAGCTATAGCTCCGATGATGACGATTGGTAAAAGACAAAGAATTTTTACGGCCACTTCCCATGCAGGCTTTATCACCCAAATCTTTGCAGGAAACGAATGTTTGCTGGTGTCGATGTCTTCCCACTGAGAACCCATAGACTTGTCAGGTTTACTCCGTAAAATTAGATCAATTATTATTGCTTAATAGAAGCGGAGTCGTACTTCTGAACCGATGGTGGTTATCTCATACCGATATCCCACATAAACATTCCATTGCACATCTAACACCATGCTTCTATTCTGTAACGCTGAAACTTCCAGGTTGTTTATAGTTGCTTTTTGCTGTGCGAGTATGACATGAATTCTGATAGACTACCGACTACTGGCAATCATTGTAAGAACTTAATCTGAACACAGCAGATGGCCCATTAGCATTAGAAGCAAGTTTGTTTGCACAGCTCTCGAGATACAGTAACTATAAAATGTATTTGCACGCTCGGATCTCTTATAGCGGGTATATTAAAGAAGAATGAAAAAATATGATTTATTGTAATAGAAAATTCTGATTTAGTCACTGTGTAAATACTTCGTTTATCTGCTGCATCAGAGAAGTGCATCATAAGGTGGTAGATGTTCATTATAACACTATTGACATTATTAACTATATTTTTATTTGGTTGCAAATATGTGCACACGCGTGTTTTATACAGATATTTATTGATAGTGTGCAATAAATTTTTTTAGTTAGTTTGAACTCGTTTATATCTCTTATATACAAGTATATAAATTTGGCACGTTCACATTCAAATAAAAATACAAATTTTCTATGACTCTATTATCTCCTTTGTTTTATATATCTCATATTAGACTCTTCGCGTTTATTTGTACTTGGTTGATTATTTCCTAATCAGTCGTACCCAGAACTATCTGGATGAACGTTTCATTATTATAATTTTCAAAGAATAAGATACAATACGTTGCATTCTGTTTCTATGTATGAAAAATATATAAATATCATGCTCTGAGAATGTGTTGAGTTACGTGCGTAAATAGTTCTGTGTCGCTTTCAGTGGTAACAAGTATTGAATCAATTCAAATCGTAAATTCTTTACAAAACAGTTTACATGAATACATCTGTATTTTTACAGTATCATAAATTCCAACATCAACAGAACTTAGCATAAAGATAAAATTAATCTTTGATCTCTACTAGATTTTACATTTTCTCCAAGAGTTCAAAATAAAGTGATATTCCGTGAGAACCTTTTATTACACGTCTTCTTTCGGGTCAATATCGAACAAATTAATAATCAGGAAGCGAAGAAAAATGAAGAAAACAAAAATTGAAATTGTGGGGAATCGCATTGCAACGAACAACGGAACGTAACACGTTAAAATAGATTAAGAATTAAATAATATAAATTCTATTTTACTCCAATATATTAAATAGGCACAATTAAAAATTATAGTTCGTAATAGTACAATCGCTATTCGTATTTAACATTTCTCTATCCATACAGTACCAAATGAGGATGTACAAATTCGAAATACGATATTTACAGACCAATACTATCTCATCACTAGTCACAGCAGTTTGTATTAGAATGTCCGTCTTTTAGAATTAAAAATTTCATAGTTCTAAATCCAGCGCGCAAATAAACAAATCCTGCCAATATAGTCTCTCCCGAGTTCTATGTAAAATAGGAAATTATTCGTTATTACATTTATCGCTATATTGAACAGTATTAAACTACAATTTTATAACAAACGTTTTGACTAGCTTTTATAGTCTTATTCCGTGTCCTCGGCTTCCGACGATTGCTCCACTGGCAACGGAGAAGGAATGACTAATTCATCGTCCTCCACTTCCTCCTCCGCCAACAAGAAATCCTCTCCCTCGTGAACCTCCTCTTCTCTCGCTGGTTCCGGCGGAGCCAGTATGTCTGTGCCGTGTTGTTTCAGGTGGTCCTTCAACGCGAACGCTCTGCCGTACGACGCACCACAAATGTAACAACTGAATTTCAAATTGTTGTCCTTCTTGTGTGTCTGTATGTGAGCACGCGCGGCGTACAACGACGCGAACGGCCGTGAACACTCGGTGCACCGAAACGGTTTCGTGTGGCTGTTCTTGTGGCCCGCTAATTGAACACGCGTTTTAAATGTTTTCGGACAATACGGGCAGGTGTAAGCGCGCTCCTCGCCGTGCGTCAGCAAATGATGATTGTATACAGAGGAAGCCTTGAATCTCTTGCCGCAGTGCTGGCATCCGTAAGGTCTCACTCCAGTATGAGTCCTCATGTGCAAAGTCAAACAATACGAAACACGAAACGTTTTCCCGCACACCTGTTCACAAATAGAGATTCAGTTATTGTCTTTATACAGGGCGATTAAGCTAAGAATGCCACCTAGAAACACTCCAGCATATACAGGGTGGGGCATTTTAAACAGGTCACCTGAATAACTCGCTTGTTTCTGAAGATAGGAGAAAATGCATTAGACCAAACTTACTTGGTATCGGGGGGCTCATAATCTACCAATTTTTCTGTAGGTGGACGCGTAAAGGACATATGAAGGTCAACTTCATAATTTTTTAAATGGAATGTCCCATTTTTTGTACCATAGATCGGTAGAGTATCAAAATCTGAGTATAAAAGCGTTGACCTTCATATGTCCTAAACCTAATAGTTAACGAGATATTATCCAAAGAAGAAAGAAAATTATTTCGATAATATCTCGTTAACTATTATATTTAGGACATATGGAGGTCAATACAGTTTTACTCAGAATTCGATAGTCGTCTATCGATTCATGATACAAAAAGTAGGTCTTTCCATTTAAAAAAACAAATTGATCTTGAAATCTCCTCTATGCCTCCACCAACGCAGAGAATGTTTTTGTCACAATACGCCCCCTCCCTATACCGTGTAAGTTTTGTATAGAACATTTTTTCATATTATTACAAATGACGGCAATATTCAAAGTAGACACAGTTATTGGTCCACCTTGTATAATACACACTTTCTTGCCGCCTCTGGTTGTTGACATTACTAAGTTTCTGTCTCATAATCTCTTGTTACGGGTCGATGAATGTAAATAAACATATCTATGGTATAAAAAATGGGACATTCCATTAAAAAAATTATGAAGTTGACCTTCATATGTCCTTTACGCGTCCACCTACAGAAAAATTGGTCATACCAGATTATGAGCCCCCCGATACCAAGTAAGTTTGGTCTAATGCATTTTCTCCTATCTTCAAAAACAAGCGAGTTATTCAGGTGACCTGTTTAAAATTCCCCACCCTGTATAACTTGCACTTATCGATTGAATACGCAAATGTATCAATTGCAATGGAGAACATTTTCAGCATTACCTGCATAAAAATCATTTATGGAGAATATCTCTATTAATTCTTCACCCCATATACGATTATAGATTTTTTATTCAGGGTTCAATTTTCTCTTCAACCAGAAGATTAGAATTTAACCTTTACGATAAAGAAACTCAGGATGACCTTCGTATCTCAGTAAAAAAGCAAAATAAAAAAGAAACTAATTATTACATTGTACGCTACCATTGAAACAATACAATTTTCGTTTCGGCCAATTTTTCATGTACCAGATAGTTTGCATGTAATTTAGATGGCACATTTAGCTAATTTTCATCCAAGATTCAGCTGAATCGCCCTGTATTATGTGAAAAATGCTTAAAGCACAATTCGAATGGTTCCGGAAGACAAATCTATCCTACTCGTACTCACTTCGCATGCATGCGGCTTTTCCCCAGTGTGAATTCGTTCATGCTTCACCTTCTCATGGGGTCTGGTGAATCTACGACCGCAGTGCTGGCACTGATAGGGCTTTTGATTTTCCGTGGGCTCCGTGGTCATAGTTTCCGTCGCGGGTGGCGTCGGTGAATGCGACTGACTGAGCTCCGTGTGCACCGCTGCATGCATCGCTAAACTATCGGCAGAATCGAACTTCCGGTTGCAAACTGTACAGGTTACAGAGTCGCCGGTGTGCAATGCCATGTGCGCTTCCTTGTACGATTCTGCTAATGTTTTGCCTGCAAGTACAGATAGCAGACTTGAAGCACCACGATTTAATAGGCAATAAAAAAAAACTCGAAAGTAAAATCATATCATCTCGTTTACCACACTCGGGACACGTGAACGTGGCGCTGGGCGTTCCCTCGGGCGCATCGACGTGTCTTGCCCTAACCGGCGCGTGCATCCGAGAATGCAAGCGCAAGCTTTTATGCGAACAGAACTCCGTACCGCATGTCTCGCATACGAACGTCTTTTGATTCGGGTCCGGTTCACCCTCGTGAACCTTTGCATGCAGTTGCAACGCTTTCGGCGTTGCAAACGTTTGGTCGCAGCTGTCGCAACGATTGTTGCCGTGCAGACACGCGTGCACTCGGAAGTTGCCCAATTTCGAGAACTGTTGAAGGCACTGATTGCATCTGTACATTCTCATTGGCGCTGCTGCCAATCTCTTCTCGCGTACCTGAAATTAATTTACTCAGTTGAACGGCGTAGTTTAAATTAACGTGTTATAAGCAAGGTACGAGTTCGTCCTACCTTTACTCCCTCTACATTAGAAAAGAACTTTTCTATCATCGGTGCCTTGGTGGTCGACTGCAAAGACGTTTGGGCAGGGGCTCTGTCCCAAAACCTTTCTATTTGCACAACTTTTCGCGTGTACAATCTTCCTTCGCTGTCTACGCATTCCTCCGTGCGTAGCGTATTCATGCTTTGCCTTTGTCTTGTATTAACTACGTTTTCCGACTCTGCTGGTAGAGTATTAGCTACAGGTACGGTAGGAAGATCGTCTAATTGGTCGGCTATCTCCAGAAGCACCTCTTGGCCGTCGTGATATTGTTTTATATGCTCGACGACCGAATTGAAACTCATATCACAGCTGGTACAACTGTAAACAGCCTCCGGTTCTAACTGTTAAAGTGAAACAACCCAATTTAGCCGAATAAGTTCGTGCACAGTTGTAAGAGAAAATCTCAACTTCTGTTTATACCTCGCAGAGTTCTTCTTTCACATGTAATAACCCGTCCTCATCTAATTCACCTACATCATTTATGTGGTCCATATTTATCAGAGCACCAGTATTGCCATCGAGGAGCTCCGAACCCTCGGGTAGAATAGTAATTATATTCTTATTTCCATCTTTGTCTTCCGTCTCCGCTGCCGATATAGTTACTATGTGATCCTGGGTCAAGGAATTGTTGTCCTTCTTGGCGGTACTAGGAACTTTCTCCGTCATCTTAAACTCTAAAGAGTTTTGCTCCAACTGTGCCTCTTCCGTGTCCATTTTCTCTACGACTTTAATCTCTCCTGGTGTGTTTGTTAGAAGCAATATTCGAATAGATAGAATTAACATAGATTAAATTAGGAGTTCTACACACCATTTTCGTCTACTTGTATAGTTTGAGGCCCCCCGACTATCATAATTCCACTGTCGTTCACAGTCGCTAGGAAACTTTGGTCTATGCCTTCGACGTTGGTATCCTGAAACAAGAATTATCAAGTACAGATCACGGTCAAGACAAAGTTAGGCGTGGAAGTCTCTGTACATACCATCAGTACTGTTGTATCGGTTTCGGATTCGTGTTGAATTTCTTGCGCAGAGTCTTCCTTTTCGTTGTTTGATTCCTCGGGATCGACAGTCTGTCCACAGCGATCCAAGTGTTGGATGAGTGCCATTACGGAGTCAGAACGCTGCGAACAACCAGGACAGTATAGGTTGTCCGTCATGCTTAATAAATGATACTTCAATGACTGTGGATTGTTGAAAGTTTCACCACAGCACATTGGACAAACGAGGTTCAACGATCCCATATCTTTTTCGTGTAGACGTCCGCCTCGTAGAGGATCGTTGTTGACCCTAACCTGACCCTCTATTAACCTATTAATCGAACCTAATCTTTTCACGCTAGCCTACCCTAGTCTTAACTCAAAAACGGAACCGGCTTCCCTCTGATGGAAACCTAACCTGACGTCGAGTCACAAAAATCAGTGAAATTGCTTGAACGTGTCCGGATACCGAACAATGTCATGTTGTTTCCTCCAGGGACTCGATCGCCTCGCGGAAGCTTTGCCTATTTCGAACGAATCCGTTTGCACAAAATCACACAGCACCCCGTCTCCGGAATAACTGCAATAACAAAACTCATTAGAGACGAACTTCAGCGCAAACAAATGCCGCACACAACAATCATGAAGTTAGGGAAGTGATAAGTGAATCGCGAAGTCGGCCATTACATGCGAGTTTCGGAGTAGAACTACGGTAGTCAAATTGATGCCTCATTATTTTCGACGTGATAACTATTTCGTCGCAAAACGAACGACAGCGACCACGTTTCACCACGGTTTTTAAACGTATAGCATCGTTCGAACGAAATCGGAAATATGAAATTTGTTAACGGTAATTGATATTGACATAGACGTTAAATTGACAAGAGGCGCGCGATGTTCTCGGGTTCCGTTTAAATGAACTCTGCGATTGCGAAACTTCCCGTAATGGTACTGTAATATCATTTGCAGTTCGATTGTCCCAATGTCTCGTATTGCCTATTGTCTTTTTTCATTTTTACAGGAAGCTTATACGTAATTATGGCAGCTTATTGTTTGGCACAGGCTAAGATTGAATAGAAGAGCGTAGGAACGATTCTCAAAGCAACGTTTATTCGTCTTATTTAATAGGACATATTTACATGGTCTTAATTAACAATTACCAGAAGTAGTATCGCGTAATTTGATAAACTTTTAATACCGTAAGTTCGTATTTTACATCATGTTTTGTACAAGGAACAGCAAGTAGTCTTTTTTCGATACTTTAGTCAGCATGTTCATGTTGCACGTCACTTTCGAGCCACGTGTTCATAACCAGTTCGACGAACTGTTCCCACCAACTACTTTGGAATATGAAATAGAGAGCACAGGCAGCGATAAAGACCCACGAGAGTACTAAACAGTAATCCGTTTCGTTCGACGGTGTGCTAGACACCGGGCCAGCAAAGTCCAATGACGTGACATACAATGATCCGTTCGGTTGTAGATTAGTTATGTAAGTTATAAATTTTGAGAAAGCCTCTAATGTGTAGACATTGTCGTTAAACTTCGCCACGGGTTTCCCATTGTGAATCAACATCAGGGTGGGGACTCCGACAATTCCATATTGAGCATTGAAGCTGTAAGAGCACAAAGTACGTTGATTACATTCAATTTTCTTCAACGAGACACTGTTTGTAGACGTAAGGAATCACAGAGTATTACATTTGGTATTTCATAGCATCGATCGCCACTGCTTTGATGTGCGGAAACGAACGTGGCAATGCATTAAAATGTGGTGCAGCTTGGCTACTAAATACACACCATCTTGCGTAAAATAATACTATTATACATGTTCCTGGTACCTGATACCAGGGTTTATTTTCTTTGTTGTTCCTGCTTCTGTTTGGTGGTCCAGGTTCCAAGATCAACAACTTCATTAAACTAGTCGCATTGACAATCTGTAACAATTATTAAATTATAAACAGTTCCTGTAAATTTTACACAGAATATACTCTATTGGTTTGAAATCTCACCTCTACTGGTCCATAAACCGTGTCTGTTAAACAATTCACTTTAGTTACATTAGTGGAAGAATTGTTTAATGTTACATTCGTTTCAATGGTTTTGTTTACATCTTCAGGTTTTATTACTATAGCTTCCGTAGATGTTATCACAGGGTTTGTATCAGATTCTGATTCGGATTCTTCATTCGGCTTTCTAGACTCTGGAGGTTCTACCTCGGATTCCAATTTTTGATCTGGGTTTTCGAACAGAATTGTCTGCGCTATCTCTCCTTCGTCCGCTTGTCCAAGGACAACTACTGTCTGAGCTAAATAAATGAAAGAAAATTAGTAGTCGTTTCTTCAGAGTAGACTGCAGATTTTATGAATTTTCAGCAATTATGTGCGCGTATAATATACACAAATATAAAGACTTTAACCTGTTAACCAACTACTTTTCGTTTTCACATTTATTCGCAGAAAATTCTCTGATCTAATTTTATCCTAATACCTGTAACATAAATCAGTAGCATAAATTAGATCACGTATTAATCGCCGAATCATCGTTGATCGTCACCGATCTTTTTATGGCCGAAAAAACATCCGGTTAACAGGTTAACGAATGCATGTATAAATGCTGATAAAGAGTAATCCAGAAAATTATTCGCATAAATATCCGCAGTCTATTTGTTACCGAGAACATTGGTAAAAGATATTAGCACTTCACCTAAAACTATGACAAATAAACAAAAGTTCCTTCTAGGGGAAAACATCTTATGTACATAACCTAAAGACTGCACGCACGTCTCTCATATATTGCATATATTTGCGAAACAGATGCATCCAAATCTCGATGAATTTATACGCGTTCACATGCAACCACGGTATTTAGGGAACAATCATAATTAACTCGTAACTCGCCGGGTGACACTCGCAAAAAAGAAATTTCTGCATTATTTTTATTTTGATTCTGAATCATGAACAGAGGTACAGTCGACTGTTCTAGGTCTTGTCGATTTACTATCGCATGCTCGCCAGTCGATTTCCAGTATCGACACGAAGTCCGTGGTGTATCGAGATGTGACAAATCATGAACCACGTGACTTTTTTCAGGGGCGTACCAATTCATACTTTGAATTTCTAATGAAGAATTTCTAAAGAGAAAGTAGAGATAAATTCACTTTGTTGGTAGTCAATACTATGATTACGAAGATGGAGTAATCATTAAAAAGTTATTTTTAGGTTTTTTAAAAGTATGTCGGTCCTGTTAGAGGCGCCAAATGGACAAATGGGAGATCCGTCACGTGATTAAAACTGTCGCCATTGTTGTTACATTTCGCTTCAATGCAAAGTTGACCGGACTCAACAAATTTCATCATTTTTAACTAAAACATTGAACCTTTTCTCATTACGATAGGAAAAATTGAAAGATCATAATATTTTCGGTGCATTTCCTTTGTGTTTCAGGTTCCCAGGTGATTCTTTGAACGGTCAATTATGATTTTTACCAACTCTTGGATAACAGTAAACAAAATCTGTTCCGTTCGGTGCGTTTGCACTGTACACACCTGTTCTGTTCCAGAAACATATACAATGACATTGTGTAACCTCATGATTAATGACTTTCTCAGTCACTATCGGACCGTCATAGGCGACGGGTCATTTATATACTCGAGCGTACCTGTACCTCCCTTTATCGAACAGGTATAAGACACGATCTAAAAGTATTCTTTTGAGTGTTATGTTTAAACACTTTGAAATAGTTAGAATGTTATGGAAAATATTCAAAAATAAATAGAAAAATTTCCGAAAAAATTGCCACAAATTAACCATTTTACATTTTTTTCATAAAGACAACGAGAATATTTTCATTTTATTCATTCGAAACTGATCCGATTTCCACATATAATGTTTAAATGTTTAGTGATCTATTAAATACAAATTTTGTAATGTGACAAATATTTTGTAATATTTTTTGTAATAATGTCACAACAATTTCAAGTGGAGCTTCAGAGTCACAACTCGAGTGCTAGGGGTTAATAATATCCAAAGAAATAAATTTATTGAATTATTCCTCACGGATGCAACAATCTCAATAATCGTAAATTGAAAATATCAGAACTCGCTGTAATTGTTTAGAATGTTATACAAAAATATACTGTTGTATTCGAAAGAGTCTATGGAATTCATAAATTTGAAAATTAAGGGTCTTCGTAGATTCGCGATAAGGTAGAGTTACTACATTACCGTCAAAAAATGGTTTTACGTGCATAAAGTTTTCGTCCTTAAATAAGAATATTTTGTCGCTGGTAAAGGGCTCATTCGAAAGAGGAAGGTTCAATCTAGCGCGCGCTGGTCAGGAGCTGCCGAAATTATGCAGATATTTGGTAATATAAGCGTTAGAAGTTAGGCCAAAAATTGCGATGCGCATACCGTGGAATCCAAGCATTTTTATGCCGTTGGATGAATTTTCTGGATGAAATCGAGACCAGCGCGCAGTAGAAAATATCTCCAGCTACAAATTCAGCTATATTTTGTCTTCATTCTCTGCGAAAAACTTGAAGCACGTTTCTGGCGTCAGAATTCATAATATCGATAATTCATAGCAAAAAATGTGACAAGTTTAGTCACAGACTTAAGATCCATCGGATCAAGATCAAGACGGATCTTAAGTCTGTGTCCGAATGGAAATGATTAATTAAAAAGTCACGTGACTACCCCGGGTCCTTAACCCTTTGCACTCGGCGCTATTTTAATTCTAAAACAAAATTTTTCTTCCGTCTTAGAATATTAACATTTTATTCATACGAAACTGATCCGATTTCCACATATATTATTTAAATGTTTAATAATCTATTAAATTTTGTAATGTAACAAATATCTTGTAATATTTTTTGTAATTTCTTTGAGATAGTGCCACAACAATTTTTAATGGCGCTTCAGAGTCGCCGCTCGAGTGCAAAGGGTTAAGAGTGTGCCTTCTGCTCCGTTTTGGAAATACTTTTGGAAGGTATGACTCAAGCACAATGACACCGAAGTATTATTGAAGCGGTGCTAAAATTTCGATCTTTTCGCAGGTGATGGCGCACAGCGGTTACCAGTTGATTTGTAAATTACGAAAGAGTTAATTCACGGCGGCGATCTCACGCGATGCTACGATCAAGCTCGCGGCTTTCGAGCGTGTTCTACGCGCCGCCGGAAGAACGAGGAAAGGAAGACGCAGGAGTAGGAGCCGCGGCGCGTATCCAGCCACTTTCATTGTTATTCGATCTGCCTTGCCCCGAAGGCGCAAGCTGAAGACCCTGTTCTTCTTCCCGTCGCACGGAGGAACACCGAGACTCCTTTAACACCTGTTTCTGCTCGATCAGCCGCGCGATCGGGTCACCAGTGAGTACCGAAAAATTCATCAACGTCTCTCACTTTCGCGACTCGCATTTCACGCCTGCTGCTCATCACCGGGACGCTTTCCTTTTGCTGCATCTAGTTGACTAGAATCTTCTTTTTTAGACTTGCTGAAAAACACCTCAAGTGGCGTCCAGTAATTCCTTCGTGAACACAGCTGGTCATTCAAAATTGCACTGTCAATTCACGTCAGAACTATCGGTCATTCGAACCAGCTAGTTTGTTCAAGCTCATCAAAATTACAAGACTCTGCTGGTCTAAATTTTGCGTTCAATATTTTCCTTCAGAGTGTCATCATTTCAATAATTGTAGAATGGAGAATCTGAGACTAATCGATCTGCTTGGTTCGGCAGTTTTAGCGTTAAATGATCTATCGAACGATTTTTTCCAGTAATTGTGTAGAACAGTTCTTCTCATTTCAAGTCTGTGCATTGTTCAGTCCGCAATTGTTTTGCGGACATGCTCGATCACTTTTGCTGTGAGGACATTGGCCAGCTGTGTTAGGGGTAATTAAAGAGTTAAAATGAAACTGGAGTAAATCGAGGGAAGTCTTAATTGATCACAGCTCTAAGATCTGTCTGCCTATGTTACCTAGGGAATTATTCGAAAGAGAGTTTAATTCCTCAATTAATCTGCTAGCTCATTGCTTGGAGCTTCACTCGCTAATCTACATACGCATCCTCGAATTGATTAGGCTCCGTTCGGGTTTTCTCCTGAAACAATTAATTAGTCGAATGACTGCACACATTGGCAATGTCTAGGTCTGGGTTATTAACATCTTTCTTTCTTTTTAAAAAGGATAGAAGCTTTTCTCGACGATTCGATCTGAAGAAAAAAGTCCCGACGCGGAACAGAGACGATGTTTTCGCGCGAAAAAGTTACAAAATCCCGCGTGTCGGTTATCGAACCGTGAAAATCGTCTGGCAACGAAATCTGGACACGCCGAAGTTGTTGTTCTGTTCTCGCTGTATTAGCATACAGAAATAAGTGGAACACTGGCCTTATTCGCCCGAGATTCATTCACTCCTCGGGAAACAATGATGAGATTTCGTATCTGGACTCGTAAAAAGTATTGCGTTGCGTTGTTGCACCTCCTCCGGCGCCGCTCGTGTAAGTGTATGCAGCCCCGTTGCGTTTCAATATCGGCCAATTAGGAAATTGGGAAACTCTCTCGCGCGTTGCACCTCTGGGAAATTGTGCATTGTTTTCCGCAACGGTGTGCACGCACCACATACCCGGTAAAACGAGCGTAGCAGCGTGGAAGTCGTCGCTGGGCTTACAAAAACTAATTAAGCGTTTAACCTTGTTGCAAAACAAAAAGTTCACAGTCCAATTTCGTTGCGATCGTCGAACATCCTACGGGGAAAACAAAAGCAGAATTCCGAGAGATCAAAGAGCATTGAAACAATTATTTTCACCGATTATTCGCAGAGCTGAAGGGAAACTGAAAGATATTAAAAATTGGGAGCCCATGCCAGGCGTTGTTAAATAACGGAAAGATCGATTGAAAATTCTCGCAGTTGTGGTAGGAGAATTGGGAATCTCACGAGATCGCTGCTACGAGATAGATATTCCCTGTGTTAACGAGCTTCCTAAAATCAATGAGAATCACGGCGATAGGGATAGCATAGAATTAATAACAATCGAGCAGGACAATAGAGGCGGCTCGCGTTGAACAAGCGCCGTTCGAATTATGCTTCCTGGTTTTCACCCGATTGTCGTTGGAACAGACGGAAGGAAGACGCATTCATGCTCTGTTTCAGCGGCTCGAATTCACTGAGTTTCTACAGGATATGCCCGGCGGAGATATTTTAATGGCACTGGCCACGTAGATGGCGTCCACTGGATGCATCTTCTATATTTTTCAGTGACCTAATCTTTTTCCAAATCGAATTTTAAGCTGTCCCTTAAATTCTCCACAGCCGTTTCTCTGCTGATTCCATTTGTCCTGTTCACAGGTGATGTTGGCACTCAAGCTATCCGCACCGTTGTTGCTGGTGTTATCGTCGATCAGGTTCGCTCGCACAAGCATTGCTAACTGGGAGGCCTGCGGTGGAAGGCTGGAACGTGCCTTGGATGCGCTCCATAGAGATTCCAGCAGAAGAAACCGACTGGAGGAGGAGGAACCGGGCGCGTCTTATCAGCAAGAACTTCGTTCTGCACCACTTGAGATGTCAGTCTCCCGGATTGCTGTTAAAGTAATATTTATTGCGCAAATCGCATTAAAGTCTGCCAGACCCCGGCCGGTTTAAAACGTGCGTCGCGCTTGCTCCACTACAGTAATTTAATGTCGCACCGTGAAACCGTATCTGCAACCGAAAAGACTTAGAGGCATATATTAGGTTGGCAAGAAAGTAATTTCGGTTTTCACTAATAGATCGCATTATGTTTTGTTTGATTGACTTCTGTTAACGTTGCATTTGTTTTCTTTCCGACATTTCATAACTGCATCTTTTAGATTACTTTTGAAGCAAATTACACGTAATTTTGATTAAAATTGTTAGTTCTGTGTCAATTTGAACATGGAGTGCAAACACGAACAATATAGGCACATATTGCTTTTTTATTTCCGTAGAGGTAAAAAAACTGCCGAGGCTCACAAAGATATATGTGAAGTTTATGGTGTGGATTGCTTAACAGAACGCACGTGCCAGAATTGGTTTAAAAAATTCCGTTCTGAAAATTTCTCACTTGAAGACGACCAACGTTCTGGTCGACCATCTGAAGTTGATGATGACCAAATGAAAACCATTATTGAATCGGATCGTCATATAACTGTCCGAGAGATTGCAGTCAGGTTAAATGTCTCGCATACAACTATAGAATATCGTTTAACAAGTCTCGGAATCGTTAAGAAGCTCGATATTTGGGTTCCGCACGAATTGAAAGAAATTCACTTAACGCAACGCATCAACATATGCGATGTGCATCTCGAACGAAATGAAATCGACCCTTTTCTGAAGCGAATCATCACTGGTGATGAGAAATGGGTTGTTTGCAATAACACAACTCGAAAACGATCATGGCCAAAGCGTGATGAATCAGCCTAAACCGCACCGAAAGCTGAATTGCACCAGAAGAAGATCATGTTGTCAGTTTGGTGGGATTACAAAGGTGTTGTGTATTTTGAGCTTCTCCCAAGGAACCAAACCATTAATTCAGATGTTTATTGTCGACAACTAACAAAACTGGACATAGCAATCAAAGAAAAACGGCCAGAATTGGCAAATCGCAAAGGAATCGTGTTCCACCATGATAACGCTAGGCCACACACATCTTTGGTAACACGTGAAAAGTTATTGGAGCTTGGTTGGGAAGTGATGTCACATCCACCATATAGCCCTGACATTGCACCATCAGATTATCATTTATTCCGAAGTTTACAAAACTCTGTGAATGGTAAAACATTCGCTAACGATGATGATCTGAAATCGCACTTGGATCAGTTTTTCACCGAAAAGGATCAGAAGTTTTATGAGCGCGGAATTATGAAGCTACCAGAAAGATGACAAAAGATCATAGAACAAGATGGAAAATATTTTATTGATTAAAGTTCATTGGTTTGATAAAAAAATTGGATTTTATTTCACCTAAAAATACCGAAATTACTTTGCCTCACGAAATTCTAAGCTATTGTACGAATTAACACGGTGACTGCCGACTTGGCAACCATAAGAATCAGATAACATTGAAACAATTAACTTGATAAGGGGAGGGACTCAATTTTTGTTGCGCAAATCAATGCTGTTAGGCGACAAGAATGCAACACAAAAGTTTCGAAACGAAAGTCCGCTTGTTAATGATCCCGGAATTTGGCGGAGGCCATTTAGACGTAACTACTTCGCAAAAGTGACAATGCTAGTTTAAAGCAAATTCTTTTCATTGAAATATAAATGAAAACACACTACAAGCTTCAGGAAATTTCCTCGAGCCATCATTTTAGATTAAAAAATCTGGACAGGACAGTCAACGAGTCACTCTCAAGCTATGTCCACACTGAAGCAACATCGAGCAACTCTTTTTGTCGCCTCTTGTTAAAAAAAAAATTAAAGCAACAAGAGGCAACAAAAAGTTGCCCGATGCTGCTTCTGTGTGGACATAGCTTAAGGAAGATCGTCCCCATTAATTGTTTCCCCGATTTTCAGCTGCCGCAGGGAGCTAGGGACACAGGGTCCCCGTGGGCCAGGGTGGAGAAATGCGTCTACGAGCCGAACAACAATTCTCTGCAGACCCGCGTGATGTTCAACGACCTCTCTGTTTCCGGTTTGGTGTCGCTCATGCCCAGGGATCATCAGCCACCGATCCCAGCCGAGTCCTGCAGGATGAGCCTGCGATTAAGACGCGCGGGAATCGATTTTCTAACCAGTCCAATCGCTAGAGGCAGAGGACAGATGCGAATTCGAACCGAGTCCAGCTTCCTGGAGCCGAGGTTCGCCTCCATTTACGCTTATGGCTGCCAGGCTAGGCGCCTGGACAAGCAGATCAAGAGACAAGACAAGTGGCCGCCGTTTTACAATCCACCTCGAGACGAGGTAACTGGCGATCGAGTAGAGTGCGAATCTTTATGCAAAATAAAAATGATGGGAGTCGATTGTAAGAAACAGGAGCCAAGTGAAAAGTTCTTTCTTTCTTTAACGATTTCCAAATTCTTCTAATCTCGTAGCTGTACCATTGATTTTACAACTGATCTTGTTAACGTGTTTTGCAGTACATTCCGGCTGTAACGCAGAGCGAGGACTACGAGGCGGCGGAACCCCGTCAGCTAATAGGCGTGTCGAAAGAGGTGGATGTCATCATACCGAACGAGACTCGTCATTCTCGTTTCCTGAGTCCGCCGGTTTCAAAATTGGGCATCTGGCGGAAGAACGTGTGGCTGACCAAGTCGCTGCCTCGCGACAGAAGGTCCCTGTCCGAATCCAACGTCCTCGAAGGCTCGTCGAGCGTTCGCCGCTTTCCAGGATCTGTCGAAACCGGTCAGGAAGCCGGCGATCACAACAAGAGGATCTCTAGATCCATGGAGACAATCACACCGCAGGATTTCGCAAGAGCGTTGTCCAGCAAGAGATCGAGTACGAACGAGACGAACAATTGTACTGCTGATCATCAGAACAGCTTGGAGAACAGAACGGAGAGTTTCTTGCGGGCCTTGAACGACAGCGAGCCGAAAAATAATTTCAAGAGAGAGAACAGTTATCAGAACGGGCAGGATTCGAAGGAGACCAGGCAGTTGTATCCTGATGATCAGTTGGAAAGTATATTTCCTCTTGATTTGGAAAATGATAGCAGAGGATGGCAGTCGAAAGAGCACGTGGCTAGGGAGATGGAGGACGTGTTCCTCAGAGGGGCCAGCCAGGCTCTGACTAAGTTCATAGAACGACAACTGCATCCTGCTATCAAAGAAACTCTGATGATCTCTATGGGTTACACTATTAGCTACGGATAAAATGCTCTATGTCGTCTGTGTTGTTAGTATGTCTTAGAGAAGTTTGTAATCGAGCACAAGTTAGAGACACTGTGGAAATTCAAGAGAAGCCAGAGTCACGGTATTTTTGTATGTATGTCTAGTCGCGAGAACTATAGAATTGGATATAGTAGACTTTGTTCGAAACACAAGGTGGTAGATTAGTATAGAGTCTTTTGTTCAATAGTATGAGCTACCTTATGGCAATTTATGTATGCTGTTTTGTGCAATAAGTAGTATTGGTGGCTTTTTGTTATTATAAGTGCAACGATAATATAGTTCGTCACCGTACGGCAAGTTGTAGCTTTTGTACATTAAATTAATCTGTACTCTACATATATTGTCACGTGTACAATTTTATTTCTAATATGCATTTTAATTGTTAAACAGATATTCATACATTTTCAGGAATCAACACGTCTCTTAATTGCGTAATTCATTGACTTTATATATTTCACTTTCTCAAACAACGAATGTCGTGTAATATTGTGAGATGTACATATAGTAAATAAAAGGATTTCATAAATAATAAATAATAACGTTTATCTTCATTTATTTACCTACATACATATTTACCAATTAGTTGTTACCTGGCAAGGAGGGGCAGAGCGACAAGAGCAGACACGTTTGACATGTCACCTAGTATGATCCTCTTCGAAAATTGTTAATTACTAAATAATAAGGAATCAAACGTAAGTGAAACTGCATTGGGAATGTGTAGCTAAGGCCTTATTCTACATTCTTCAATCATAAAAGTACACGAAATAAGTCTGCAAAATTAGAGAAATAATTATTCGTGATAGCCTGTCACATTTTGTGAGGTTATTTTTAAAGCTTTGAATAATTAACAATAACTATTTAATTATAACTAAAATCGGATTAAAAACTATATGTGAAAGTTGTTAAAGATCTGTTATATATTCTACAATTGGAAATATTTCTCAATTATAATTAATAAGAGAGTTATTAGTGAATCATCGATTGATTTGATAGATGAGTGAGAGCGGTCAGTGTCTGTCCTCCTCTCTCTCCGTAAATCGCATAAGTCTGTCCTTGTCGGATACCTCCTTGCCGGGCATGTACGCCTAATACTTACCAGGAGATTCGAAGCGCCTAGATAAAGGAAGTGGCACGAGCGAGACCTCTTCTGTCCTTGTCGCACACTATCGCCGTCCTTGTCTTACACATGGGAAGGATAGGGGAAGTTAGTTCACAAACCCGCCACGGTAGATGGCGCCATTATCGCGGCAACAACATTCAAACTATCTTCTGATATCTGAGTTCTTGGAAAATGTAGCCTTATAAATATATTATAAAATATTCTATATGACAAATATAGGGTAATAGAGGACTTAGGAGAGTGCTATATAGACCTTTTAAATTCTTAATGAAATGTTCTATACAATAAAGTTACTGTATAATATCAGATATTAGAAGGGATTGCAAAGTACGCAAGCTGGACACGGAGTTGTAATGAATTATTAAGATTAACATATATAGCGTGCTTAAATAATTAAAAATATGTATTCTACGCATTCTTTATTGTATTATAAATAGATAAAAAAATTCATTTGAACTCTTATCTTTATTGAAATTGATGTTACCATATTACGGACCAGAACCCTATTATTTGGTAATTTAATAAAGACTTATGCATGAAAAACCTTTTTTAGAAGTTTTATTATTTCCGCCATAGAAATACAGATGTTGATTTTAACCTAGTCGTTTACAATGCTCAAGAATAATTTTTGATATTATAACATCTTCAACTGCACTAAATGCATTTCATTCCTACAATACGTAGAATTGACATATATAATGCACACAATTTCGGACACTATTGTTAAAATTCAATTCCTCCACGCCAGTGTCACCATACAATTGATTCTTCTCACTAATATACTATACACTACAACAAAATCTTTACTTATTTCACGTTGTCTTTCTCACACCATGAAATGTAATACTTTCTTGTAATTGTAGTAGCAATTTTATGTGTATTGTGGATGTATTACATTTAATGGTGTGAGAAAGACAATGTGAAATAGGAAAAGATACAATAGGTGTTACTTTCTTGTAATTGTAGTAGCAATTTTATCTGTATTGTGGATGTAACACCTATAGTATTCTTATGACAATTCTCAAATGCGTTAAAAATCCAGATTAAAACAATACTGAAAGCAGTCCAAAATGAATTCTAAAACCATTGTTCGCATACAGTACGGGTTTTCTGCAAGATACAATGTTCCGTTTCAACGTGAAGTAAAAGTCTCCATCATCCCCCTGGTAGTCGATAATTGACAGTGAATGGTCTACCCAGAGGGGTCGAGGGGCAAAGAGTGCTCTCGGAAATAAAACGCGCATGCCAAACAATCCCACTTGACAACCGCTGATCCACGAAACGTCAGCGCGCTATCAGCGGTGACAGCCGCCGAAAGAGGGTGGAGGTTCGCGGAGGTTATCGAACTCCCTCCCCCTTTCTTTTTCGTTTTCTCTTTTATTTTCGAACGTCCCGGCGAACCTATAGAGCGACAGAACACGCAGAGACAGAGGCCTTTGTCCCGATAGGTAAGTAGCTTTTTCGACAGGGAAACATTCTGTCGCTCGAGGCGTGGAAAACCGAGCCCTTTGAGGATCGACCGATTCATTCGGCCACTCGTTCAAAAATCAGTCTCGTTTGAGCCTTTCTATGTCACCAACCGTGGCATATTGAACGTTCTTCTAATCGGCCAATTACAAATTGCTCGTTTACAGAGTTAAACGCGTCCAATTATTATTATACTTAAATTACTCAACGCTGAACCCACCTGAGCTTTTAGATTTTCTGTTCACAATTAAACTCAATTTTGTAATTTTTATGAGGTAACAGCCACTGATTCGGTAGATTCAGTGTTACAATTAAAACAGTTCTCAGTTACTTTGGCTACTTTAATCCTGGATACTAAATACTCCAAACTAGATATTATTTAAGTAATTAGTAACTCTTAGTTACTCCACCTTTTCAACTACTTAAATACTAAACGCCTTACATATCAGATAGTTATTAAGCAGTGTACTCAACAGAGAAAATAGTTCATCGGGTTTAAAGTTAGACCATCCCTAAACACTCCAGACCAGACATTCCCAATCTACAAAATGTAAATCACAAAAAGTTAACAGTTTCCAACTTCTGATCTGCTTACACACTAAACGCCTTGAAAACACATCAGATAATTACAAAACGATGTACTCTGCGGAGAAGATAGTTGACCAGGTTTGAAGTTAGCCCACTAATCGCCTGGTCTAGTGGCTCTCGCTTTAACAGTATTCAATATAGTGAACTGGTCGGTCGCAGGGCTCGGTTTTTGCAGTTGCGAAAGATTAAGCTCTCTTCAAGCCAGGAGAGAGAGAGAGAGAGAGAGAGAGACAGAGTTCAGAAAGTTTTAATCAAATGCGCCGCGTGCCGGCGCGGCGTCTCCTCTCTGTTTTTTCTGAAAAGCGTCGCAGGTGAACGACCGACTAGGTGAAAAGCCGAGCTTGAATAAAGTACGAGATGAATCGAGGAAAAATGACCGATGCGCAGAGATGCTCCAAGCCGACCGGCCGCCGGAAGCGGAAGAAGACCAGCAAGAAACCCGAGTTCTTCAGGTACTCCATCCCTGGAGATCGCTTTTTTTCTCTGGGAAAAGAAAAAAGAAATGATACGATCAGGACGCTGTTCAGATTCATGCATCTCGGTAAAGCTTCTTGGAGCTTTCCCGAGAGAGGAACAGCGACTTCAAAAGTTTGATGCCGTTCTAAATTGATTGGCTACAAGATCCGCGCTATTTCTCACGGATGCTTCTCTCTCTCCCTCTCTCTCTCTGTAGGACACAGTATTATTTCACTAAGGGCCATGAACACTTGGGAGAAGCAATTAACGTGAACAAGGAGCAGTCGCCTTTCGCCCACCCACCTTGCTCCCTCATGTTCTCTTATTTCCAATATTGGAAGGCCAGAAAGCGGTCCGCCGACCTCGAGCGGAGGAAAGGAGTCACCATGGACGTCGAGAAGAACAAAGAATTCCTGCGCACCCTTCGCGTAAGTAGTCCTGAAGAGAATCTCTCCTTCGCCTGCAATTAACAACGGTTACTTTCACGGCTCTCCAGACATACCTTCACTCTCGTCAATTATTCCATTATTTCATCAATTATTTCAGAAGTGGAATAGGCTTCGGATGTCATAGTTTCGGATATTGGAAGTGCTACTATTAATTTTTGTCAACGTGCACACGTTACTCTGCGCACTTATTAACTTCCCCATAAATGCACAAAGCCTGCAGCTTGCTTGTGACGTGAAAATTGCTGGGTTCTTAGCGGTAATTGCTTCAAAAAGGTGGACGTGGACCTGGAAGCGCTGGAGGCGAAGAAGCACAAGGACCCGGACGAGGCGATGGCCATCACCGACGTGGACCCAGGCTTCTTCAAGATGTTCTCGAACCGCGTGGTGAAGGAGAAGTTCTCCGTGACCGAATACGTGGACGACCTTCGCTCGATCTTCAAGGCTCGGTTGCTGGCTGGACAGGAAACGGACGACTGTATACGGATCGATCAGCAATTCGTGGAGGAACAAAGGAGGCTGGACGAGATAAGGGTATCTTTCAATGCCAGTAGAAATATACTTACAGGACACCGCTTGATTTTATCTTTTTACTTCCCAGCGTCGCTACAACAGATATATCAGCGGTTTCGAGGACTTCCTGGCCAAGGATCACGAGATCAGTATGGACATCCTGACCAGAGCCGAGCAGGAGGCAAAACTGTCCCGGGAGCTGACCAACGACAGGAACCAGCTTTCCAGAGAATACGGCCAAGTCAGATTGGACGTCTACCTGTGTGAAGAGAACTGGAGGACGGTGAAGATGTGCCAGAGGTTCCTGTACCAGGTTTCGCCGATGTCCTGGCGGACGGAGCACGATTGGATCCATCGATCCGATTCCGGGGAGTGCGTCGTCACCTCCGACGATTTATTCGGTCGCTACAGAATGATCGAGGAAGTCGCTTCGTTGGACTGCTTGATAGGTGGTCCTTCCATCGTCTTATCACCTGCAATTTACCGGTGGAAATTAGTTTTCTTAGTTTTCATTCAGAAATAAGCAAATTCAGGATCCTCAACTTCTAAATTTTAGGTAGAGGAATCAATCTATGAAACATTTATTTATCACAGGCTTTTCTTAGTTAGGAGTGCTCTAATCTAAAGAACTGATCCTCAACTGAAATTTCAGGTAGAGGAATCAATCAATGAATGAATCAATCAATTTTTAAGAACTGATTCTCAACTTCTAAATTTTAAATAGAGGAGACAATCAATGAAGGAATCAATCAATTTTTAAGAACTGATTCTCAACTTCTAAACTTTAGATAGTGGAATCATTCGTTGGAACATTTATTTTTCACAGGCTTTTCTTAGTTAGGAGTACCCTAATTTAAAGAACTGATCCTCAACTTCTAAATTTTAGATAGAGGAGTCAATCGTTGTAACATTTATTTTTCACAGGCTTTTCTTACTTAGGAGTGCTCTCATTTAAAGAACTGACCCTCAACTTAAATTTCAGATAGAGGAATCAATCAATGAATCAATCAATCAATTTAAAGAAACTAGGTCTCAACTTCTAAATTTTAGATAGAGGAATCAATCGTTGAAACATTTATTTTTCACAGGCTTTTCTTAGTTAGGAGTACCCTAATTTAAAGAAATGATTTTCAACTTCTAAACTTTAGATAGAGGAATCAATCGTTGAAACATTTATTTTTCACAGGCTTCTTTTAGTTAGGAGTACCCTAATTTAAAGAACTGATCCTTAACTTCTAAACTTTAGATAGAGGAGTCAATCGTTGAAACATTTATTTTTCACAGGCTCTCCTTAATGAGGAGTTCCCTAATTTAAAGAACTGATTTTCAACTTCTAAACTTTAGATAGAGGAATCAATCGTTGAAACATTTATTTTTCACAGGCTTCTTTTAGTTAGGAGTACCCTAATTTAAAGAACTGGTTTTCAACTTCTAAATTTTAGATAGAGGAGTCAATCGTTGAAACAGTCATTTTTCACAGGCTTTTTTTAGTTAGGAGTGCTCTAATTTAAAGAACTGATCCTCAACTTAAATTTTAGATAGTGGAATCAATCAATGAATCAATCAATCAATTTAAAGAAACTAGGTCTCAACTTCTAAATTTTAGATAGAGGAATCAATCGTTGAAACATTTATTTTTCACAGGCTTTTCTTAGTTAGGAGTACCCTAATTTAAAGAACTGATTTTCAACTTCTAAACTTTAGATAGAGGAATCAATCGTTGAAACATTTATTTTTCACAGGCTTCTTTTAGTTAGGAGTACCCTAATTTAAAGAACTGATCCTTAACTTCTAAACTTTAGATAGAGGAGTCAATCGTTGAAACATTTATTTTTCACAGGCTCTCCTTAATGAGGAGTACCCTAATTTAAAGAACTGATTTTCAACTTCTAAACTTTAGATAGAGGAATCAATCGTTGAAACATTTATTTTCCACAGGCTCTCCTAAGTTAGGAGTACTCTAATTTAAAGAACTGATGCTCAAAAGTATTCGCTGAGTCACTTCTAAATTAAATTTAGAGTTCTAGGACACAAATTGCAGGCTCCACTGCAGATTAACTCCAGAAAAGCTAAGCTCACAATCGAACTAGAAGTCAATAAATAATTTCACTTTCCAGGGGATAGAAAGTAAACGTTCTTAAAAGTTTGTAACTCGTCGACGCTAAAAGGAGGAGTTTTCTTTCCAGTCTTCCCGGAATGGAGTATATCTTGAGAGTTTGCCTTGATCCTCAGAGATGTTCGAAGAAGACATCATGGCGGACGGTACAACGGAGATGTACTTCGAGGATCCGTTCGACTTGATCCGAGTGTTCAGAGCGATCGAGACTCAGAATCTGAACGCTCTGATCCACGTGGAGTCCTTGGCAGAACCGATGAGCGAGATGATGAGCCAGATCGAGAGCGCCGAGATGCAGATCCAGAACAGAGTCAAGGAACTTAAAAGCTCTATCGCCGAGCTTGAGGTAATCGCTTCGAAAATGGCTGAAATGAACAAAACAGTCAATCAAAAATCAATAATTGTGAGATTCTCAGTAACTATCGACAGCGTTTCCAAATTATCCCAATTAACTGATCAATTCTTTTAGAATCCAAAATTGTTTATCATTTATGTGTAGACTGCGGATCTTTATGCATTTACGGCTTATGGAAATTTTCAAAAAATGCTATAATATAAAATCTGAGAGAATTCAGTACGATTTTTATTTGTTTTGGATCTACAAAGGCTGTTCCCATTAAAAATAGGATTTCATTTCACTTTCTGAAAACTTGTCTGTAAAAATTGGAAATTGCATAAACATCCGCAGTTTATTTACGTGGAAGAAAATCGTCAAGTGTCTTTTAGGTACCCGCACATAGTGTTCCTGATTTCTCAACATTTTTCATTTCTCGAGAAATGAGAAATGAGACTATATTTCTCGATAATTCTCGAGAATTTTTAATAAAATCAAAAAATATTGGGAAACTTTTACCAAACTTTTATAAAGTGAAACATTACGCTTTTGTTTTGAAATGACTTCTTAAGAAGCATAATGCGTCTAATGTAGAATCAGACAATCTACTTCTTTTTCTTTTGTAACAAAATCTGTAGCAGTAGAAAAATTTCTTTCATTTTGTGTGGATGTTGGCTTTATCGTATACAGAACATCCAAAAGTTGCTGAAGATTGGGTGTCCTTTTTCCAGTGGACTACAAAATTTGGAATTCCTTTGTTAGAGTCCGGAATTTATTTTCTTTTGCCGTTAAATTCTTGACACTAAATTCTTGAAGGCTGTCTGCAATTTCGAATTCTAATTGTTTTTCCAGTGATAGTTCCTCATTCTGAGAATCTGAAAGTTTTTCACTATTTTCATAAGAATCATTGTTATATTTTCCGAAAAGTCTGCTTAGAATTTGTTTTGCCATTTTATACATATCTGCCTTTGATGCTAAATAAAAAAATGTATCTTCTGAATCTTTTTGCAGAGACTCTGGATTATGCAGATATTTTATAAGGGATGCAACAATCTTGTCTCTTCTTTTAGATATTTCTTCTTTGATAACAACAAGAAACTCATTACTCAATTCAGTATTCCGTTTTTCTTAAGTTTTAAATAAGAAGTTCAGAGAATTGAAGAATTTATATGTTATCAAATAAATGAGATTCATAAGAATTTTCCTAGATTTAAATTTCTCGAGAAATACTGGAATTTCTCGAGAAATGAGAAATAATCAATTAAAAAATTTCTCAATAAATTCTCGAGAAGGAACACTACCCGCGCATTCGCTGAAGAAACTATTAACATTTCCGCTGCCGCTGACGTGAATGAACGTCGCTTTGAATTCCGTTTCTGGTCGCCGCTGACGTGAATTCGCGCCATTTTGAAAGCTTCTGAAAGAAATGATACAATGTTCACCCTGTTTCTAATAGTTATTTTCACGCTAGTTTAATTATCTAGGGTCAAAGAGTAACATTCAATACGTGCTTCCTGGATGATCCACGGGTCTACTGTAAACGAGTACCAAAATGAAAGCGGTAACAAGAACGGAAAATAAAATGGAGGAAATTGCTGTTCGGTCGAGCAGAGAGATTTCTTCGAGAGAATCTGTTTGAAACAGTTCGAAGCTCCAGGAGGCACGTTCCGGAATTGAAAGAAGTTTAGCAAAGCGCAGGAAGCTGACTCTTTCTTCCGGTGGCAGGCCACCATCTTCGAATTAGAAACGAGGGCCGCGGATTTGGAAAAGCACGCGAACGCGCTGCTCGAGGGAGCTTTTCGGAACGCCGTGTTCTCCGAAGAGGTGCTCCGGTTTCAAGTGTTCATCGAGGACGCCTACGAGAGCTGCGTCGGGCCTAACGACGCCAATCTGGATAGTTTCTCGATGATGAAGTGGATCGAGAAGACCCACGAGGATCTTAATCTGGAACTGGACACGCTGCCGCCGGAAGTCGTTCTGATCTGCGAGAAAGAAGGGTTCAAGCAAGAGCTCAGGGCTATGAGGGAGACCGAGGAAGCCGCTAGGAAGGTCAGAGGATACCAAAGTTCGATCAGTATAATCCTCCAGATTTTCCCTCCTCGTGGCCGGGGACGGTTAACGATCGAGGTTGCCAGTTCGAAGCCATTTTATTTTATCGTTGGACAGTTCGGGGGTCGTCGGGAGCTTGCAAGCTTGCAGGGAATGTTCGCGGAGAAATTTAGACTGAGATTAAAATTCAATTTTGTTTTCTTGACTTTTTAATGGGGTTTTTATGAAACGTGGGTGATTATCGGAATTTCTCGCGAGTTTAATGATCGAGGACTTCGTTCCAACCCTCGTACGTTCGTCAGGGTGAAAATTCACCTATTTTATTGTTCTCAAGCACTGCAGAAATATTTCATTTGTTTTTCTTCGCGTTGGAAGACTCTTCAGTACACCTTCTTTACAATGTGACGTTATAAGTGAAACATAGTTTGCTCGTTGAAAGTGTAAAGCGAAATTGGATGAAATACTATTCCGGAAGCTTTTGTGCAACCATTTCTAGGGAACTACGTGGGTTAACTACGTGCAACAGTTAAAACTGTTAAAACAAAATTACATTCACCAACTTTCAACATGCATGAATATTTTTACGATTGTGTTTCGGCCAACTTCGAATCGGCCATTTTCGAAAATGGCAAATATCAATGCAACGAGTAAATCCCAGAGCTTGCAAGCTCCAACCAGCATCAGAGTGCAATTTAATCTAGACCCTTGGAAGTTTCAACGACAATGTGATCAGTAGACTGCGAATTTCATGCATTTGTGAGAAAACTGAGTGGGAGAAATTTAACCCTTAGCCCTCGAATGGCGACTGTAAGGCGCCACTAAAAATTGCTGTATCATTATTCGAAATAATTTTTACATGATTAAATTCGTTTGTATTCAACGAATCACTAAACGCTTCAGTATAACACGAAAAAATATATATAGAAGGGAAATATTCTAGGTCGGAAGAAATGTTTGGAGTTCAAATATCTTCGAGTGCAAAGGGTTAAAACTGTCGGAACATTGAAACCTCTAGAGGGGTAATTTTCAATTTTAAAAAAATTGTTAAAGCAAGAAATAATTTCCCAAGCGGCCCCAGGCTCCTGCAACCGATGCAAACAATTTTTATTTTGCATAAAGATCCGCAGTCTAGGTTTGTCATTTAGCTTGGAGGTCTAGAGGTGTGTCATTTATCGGGCAGTGATTAAAATTGGAAATCAAGTGGTAGGTCCGATGGTTCTCTCTCTGTCCCCGCAGTTCGAGCTTATGCATCGATTACTGGACTCCCTGAAGCGTGTCATGGAGCCACCGGCGATAAAGAGTCGGCCTCTGGTGTGGCGTTCCGAGCCAGCGACTCAAAGGGCCAGGGCAACACCGCCGCCCCCGGTGCCGACCGACGAGGAGTGGCAATATTTGACCTTTTTCACCAACTACTGCCACGACGAAGACTTCACCGAGTATCGCGTCAAGTTCCCCGACGATTTCGACCTAACCTTCCAGTCGAAACAGCCGGAAGACGCCGAGGAAGTCGCCGAGGAAACCGCCGAGCCCGATAAGGAGCCCGAGGACAAGTGATCCTGGCGACTAGCTCGTCGTCGATGATGCTCGTCGTGGAGGCTGTACGGCGATGTTAACGACCGGCTGACACAGGTAGTAGTTGCTAGAAGATAACTATGCAAATTCGTAATTTCACATGGCGATCTGTGGAAAAGAGAATGAAACAGGTTCGATTCTTATAGCGTGTTGTTTGCTTGGAGTAGAATAAAATGGTACTGAAAAATGGCAGGGCGATTTTTGCGGAGTTAATTTTTATATCCTTGGTGGTCCAGGTCTCAGACATTTATTTATAGATCAAATTATAACAGTATTATAAGTCTTATTGACAATTTTTCATCCGAGATAGTGGTAGAATAATTTTGACCTTCGGTACATACTGCTAGTCCTTGATGGAGAATAAAAATTCTCAAGAGAAATGGGAGCTGAAAGCAGAGGCTTTGCTTTGTAAAATGAGCTTTGGGCACGAGCCAAGGATTCTTTAAAAATTTCAGTCAATTGGTCAACTAGATCTTGCGACGTCGTGGCAACCGTTTCGAAAAAGGTGGCTCCGAGAGAAGCAGAAGATTCAACTATTAACACAGTGAATTCTCGGTGTAAATGATATTCTTGCAAGTGGGGGCGTAGAGAAAATATCACCTTTGTTTTATTAAATGGAATGTCCAATGTTCCATGCTCGCTTTCGATAGATTATTCCGAGTATAAAAGTACTAAAGCGTATTTGTCCTGAAACTTGCCGTTGCTAAGATATTTGATTGTTTACATTCTATTACTTTCATTATGGAACGTGTTCAAGGATATGCTCACTACGTCAAATGTAAACATTGCTAGGCTTTCGCCTAATAAGAAAATACGGAGGAAGCTCCCAGAATCCTCTACATCCACCTCGGCTCTCTAAATATTCGCTCGATTTCGGTTTCAGTAATGGTAGATTTTAAAGCAGAGAATGCACACACACACAATTCTCTAAATCTTGGCGATCGTTGATGGTTTAATCATGAATCATTTCGAATGGAAGCATTTCTGAACAATTTTTCAGTGCACCGAATGCTCATGCTTCTCGATCCTTGGTGGACGAGGATTTTTCAAAATATTAAAAATCTTTTTAAAATTCTAGGATGAAGAAGAACTTGAAGAATAAGATACATGGTTCTCACCTCGATAACATTCCGACATACAGTGTGTCCGACGAGCTCTGTCCACTTGAATATCTCGGTTGTTTCAAGCAATGCGAGAAAATGTTACTTACAGAAGTTGTACGGTTTAAGAAACTACATAATAAATGATATTCTTGCAAGTGGAGGCGTAGAGAAAATATCACCTTTGTTTTATTAAATGGAATGTCCAATGTTTCATGCTCGATTTCGATAGATTATTCCGAGTATAAAAGTACTAAAGCGTATTTGTCCTGAAACTTACCGATGCTGAGATATTTGACTGTTTTCACGAAGAATGTTCGAAATGTCGGCCATCTGCAGCGATGCAACGTTGTAGTCTTTGAACTGTTGCGTCTCTAACAAGTCTTATTGTTGGAGCGTCTATTGTAGCACACGCTGCGATAATTCGTTGCTTCGTATCTTCCGGAGTCGTTGGTGCATCTCGATAAACAATACTTTTCAATGTTCCCCACAAGAAAAAATCTAGGGGTGTTCAATCTGGACTTCGTGCTGGCCATCAAATAGTGCCACCGCGTCCTATCCATCGATTTCGGAATATTTCATTAAGTATACTTCTCACACTTCGAGCGTAGTGTGTTGGACATCCATCGTGCTGATGCCACATTGTCCGACGAACGCTTAATGGCACGTTTTCTAATCAATTTGGCAATGTATTTCTTAAGAACGTATCATATTTTTGACCGGTAAAAGTGCCGTCAATGAAACGAGGCCCAATTATTTGTTGCCCTATGATTCCACACCATTAATGGACCAGTGTCTTTGATGATCAATTTCTCGTAGCCAGCGAGGATTTTGTACCGACCAATAATGCGCGTTATGTAAATTAACGCGCCCAGTGCTGGTAAAAGTAGCCTCATCGGTAAATAGTATTAAAGAGAAAAAAAGTGGATTGATTTGTAGCTGCTCTTGAGCCCATTCACAAAATCTAACACGATTTACATAATCCGTGTCATGTAATTTCTGGTGAAGGCTAATGTGCTACGGATGATACTTGTGACGAGTGAGAATTCGTGATGCACTACTTTTGCCGACTTCAGATTCGCGCTGAATCTGACGTACACTGATACGAGGATTACGATGTACCATTGCAACAACATTAATTTCATTATCTTCGTCACTACATACAGGCTTTTCACGAACAGCGAGACTTCAAGTTTCTTTTAATTTTTTACACAATCTTTCAAAAATCTTGTGCGAGGGGCATATGTGCCCATAATTATGAAAGTGGTCTAAGTCATATATTTCTTGTTTCGAGATATTTAATGAATTGCATTTGAATAAATTAAAAAATATTTTTACATTATGCGACATTTTAATTTATAATTTTATTAGTCTTGATTCATGGAAATTTATTATGAATATGAAATTTTGTGTGAATTTCATACGAAAATGTTGTTTTTCAATCTTTCAAAAATCTTGTGTGAAGGGCATATACAGTTTGGATATCTTTCACCGTACAAATTTCGAGCCACAATTGCGTTTCTCTTAGTTTCTCGATAAATTAGAAGCATCTCGTTCTTCGAATGCAAATATTGACTATATTATGTTCACAAACTGAGAAATTGACTGGTTTTCTATTTCACAATTACTGTAATTATAAAAACGCTTTCGTAGGAAATTATTAAATTAACTTCTTCATTGAAGCACATATTGATTTAACACTAGGTTTACGGAGCACTAGAAGTGAATATTTTACATTACTTCATAATAATAAGAAGAATGTGTCTATTTAAGTTTTTAGCCATCTTTTAGATAACATATACCTAAAGAAATAAATTTGTTGAGTAATTCCACGTAGGTGGATCTTCACAATCTCAATAATCGTAAATTAAAAATATTAGAATCCGTCATTTTGACGGGTCCCGTAAACCTAGTGTTGAGTAAATTCAATCTTCATCCTTCTATAAGACGTTTCATTTTTATATGTTTTATGGTTGGTAGATTTATTGTGAAATCGCGGAGCGGTGCTAGAATTTTGCGCCGGTGGATTCGGGAATTGCCAACCGAAGCGTCGAAAAATTAATTTGCCCGAAGCCGGAAGTTGTTCGAACATAAATTACGGCAACGTCGGCCGCAAACATCGAGCGAACGTAAACACGTCCGCTCGCGGTATTACGAAAAAGCTGATCGGACGATAATTAACGGGGCAAAGTAATCGGATATTAATTATCGAGCGTAAACGCGAAGCAAACACAGATTTGCTTGTTCGGTGTGTAAACAGAGAGGCGCGGTAAGTATTGATTTTCCATGGGGGTTGCGGAAGACGCGTATCGCGGTGCCATTTCTGACGTACACCTTCAACCTCGTTCCATTTTTTACCGGACCACTCGTGAAATTGCTTCGACCCTTTTCTTCTAAACTCTTTCTCTCTCTCTCTCTCTCTTTCTCTCTCTCTCTCATCTGTTTCTGCTCGCAACCCTTTCTCCCGTTTTCTGTGTACCGAGTGCACCGTGCACGTCTTTCTCATCTGTCATCCGGCTGTGTTTTTCTCGCACTCGTCCCAGGGTCCTCTGGGAGAGAGGATGCAAAGGAAGAAGCCGAGTACAATTCTACGTGGCACTGTGGCTCCACGGAGTAATCCGGAGTTATGGAAACCCGCGGAAGAATCGCTGCGACGAGCTCGAGAACCACGAAGACCAAACACATTCTGTTAAATTCGAGACGCCCTTCGCTGTTTCTCGTCTGACTGAAAACGAGACCGTACAGAGATGTTGTATATAGACAATTTGAAAAACAGCCTTCTCTGTTTCATACAAAACAAGCGGGCTTTTCAATCCGTGTTCGAAAACGTTTACACGATTCGCTACCACCACCTGTTCTAATCCTTTATCAACGCATTATCTACCGGTGATCATTCCATAATTTTTTAAAGTCCATAGCTCAAGGATTTTTTAATAGATCTTTCAACAACAATAACAATTTCACTCGCAAACTAACAAGCCATCCTCAGTAACGCAATCTAATCATCTCATTTGGAATTACGGTGATTTCTCTGTATATGTCGCCAAGACCCGGATGATAAACGTCGCGGAATTATCCCCAGTACCGCGGGGTGTATCCGGGATATAATAATAATTGGTTAACCGAGTCATTGGTTAACCGTCGAATCCTTTGATAAATAATATCGTATAAAATTCCAAAGGAATTTGCTGCGTCAGTGATTCATGAAAAGGTAAAGGAAGGATCGTAATTAATATTATCGAACCTCGCGGAACGACTTTGTTCAGCTCCATTATGTAACGCACGCAGCTCAAGGGCAAACGGAACGCGTGAACAGCGGAGACCGGTTGCAGAAGAGCGACGCCAACATCCCCCCGGACGAAGAATTGATTCGCATGACGGATGTCAGGGTTGAGCCGACAAGGTACACGAGGATTTTTAGGTCGGCCTTGATAGGCTGTCTCGAGACTGTCGTCTCGACACTCCGGAGTGCCACAAAGGGAACTGAAAAGGTGAGGGTGGCTCGAGCCACGTCGAGGACCACGTGTCTGCTGCCGATTCCACTCCGGGAACGGAAGCGTCGAGGGCAGGACAGTTGTGTATCGTCGCGAACGATCCTTAGAGATCTACCAGACCTCTTTTCACCGTCGAGTTTGCCGACGCTAATCGCGGCAACGCATACTGGTCTAAAACGCGAAAAGTTACAGTTTGCCAAAAAATCAACTGTCTCGTATTGACTTATGTCGAATGCTTATTGCTTTCTAAATATCCACCAACCTTGACAATGAAAAAATTAATAAAATTTAATAAATACCATTACTGTAATAAACGGTCAAAGTTGGAAGTTTTGAAGACAGCCTTCCTCATGGACCTTTTCTTCTTTGAGATGCCGTGACGATCCTTTTTAATAGTTTCCTTCCAATTTTTTTTTAAACGAAAGGTTCATCTTTAAGCTGTAAATTACCATCGTCGATTAAAAATTACTATTCATAATGTATTAAACATGTTACGCCAAATGCAACGTAGAAAATTTTCAAAATTCTTAAGACTTCGCTAGGAATATCTTCTGTATCATATGAGATCATAGAATTTTACAAAATGGAGTATTTTCAGCATACTTTCTTCTACACAATCATGCAAGAATTATTTCCCATCTCGTCCCATATCGCAAGTTATTATTGTTTAAAGTCACCCGCGTCCGTGCGGCTGTGCGCATAGGTCCTCGGACAGCTCAGTATACTTTGTCCATTAGTTCAGTATATCTTCCAAGACAGAAGAGATCATGGAATTTTACAAAATGGAATATGTTCGGCACACTCTCTTCTATATAAATTATTATATGAATTATTTCCCATCTCGTCCCATATCACAAGTTATTATTGTTTAAACTTGCCCGCGTCGGGACGCTTTGACGACTAAAAAACAGTTTAGGCACTAAACTAAATTTTATTTAAAGAGCGATTTTCCAAAAATTTAGAGGAATAATATATTTACTGAGTTGAATGTGTTTCTAAAAGTTGTTAAGTTTGTAAGTATATTTAAAAAATCAAAGCTCGAACATTGCGGATCCCCTAGAAAAATTGCAACTTCTGCAACGAAAGATTTTAAGCGGTGGAAGACCCTGAAGCAATCTGGAGCTTCTTAAAATTCGCAGAGCACCATCGACAATCCCCCACCGACCGCAAAGTCTCGGAAAAGCTGAAGAGCTAGCAGCATTGTTTAAAGATGCCGAGAAATGTTTAAAACCTCAGCGACGAGATCAGGAAAGAATTCGAAGAAGCCGACAAAATCTGACTTCGACAAAATTATACATCTACCAAGTTCCCCTCAAATTCCCACGGCTTCCCGAAGACGCTGAAGAGTCCCTATCGGTCTCCAGATTCGACGAAACCGATCGACCAAAGGGCTTAAGGTCGGAGTACTTCCGGGAGGCTGAAGAACTCGACGAAGTCCAGTACAAAATTCCAAACCCCCGACCTCCTGGTTCTTCAGGATTTCCCGAGCGGCTTCCCAAAGGCGCTGAAGAGTGCTTAGATCGTAGGCAAACATCCTCGGAGCTGCGTCAGCAGAGAAACCGATCTCGAAGGAACCGATCGGTCAAAGAGGCCAGGCTAGGTCGAAGAGGGCATCGTCGGAGGCAATGTTTTCTCGTCGACGTCTTCCGGTGACTCCAGGACGAGAGGGCGAGCACACAGGGCGAGCAAGGAAAAAGAAGAGGTAGGGAAGACTGTGGAGTACCGGTCCCCAGAAGAATGGCCGCCGTTCCCGTGGAAATCGGCGCTGGAAAGCCCGGATTTTGCGTACTTCGAGGAGGCCTTTCGAGATTATCCCCATGGCAACGAGGATTGCTCGATAGCAGACAGGCTAGGGTACTCTTCAACGAGCCCTCTCCCGCCTCCTCCCCTCTTCTTCTCCCTTTTTCCCAACCGTTTCTCTCCCTCTCTCTCTCTCTCTCTCTCTCTCTCCACCGGTCGCTCTTGATCGCCCGTCTGTTTTCAACCCCCTCCGGTGCAAACGGCTGCTTTCGCTCGTTCTCCTCCTTCTTTTTCTTTTTTTTTTTTAGCACGCACACCGCGTCCTCGCGTGCATTTTGCCCTTTACCGCGTCCCTACCGGGACCAAACCCGCGCTATATTATTCACCATTCAGCTGTCCGTGAACTCTCCGCGGCTAGAAGAGGGCCTTTTGTCTCGGCGCCAACCACTCATCCTCGCGTTCGAGCCGCCCACGCCTCGTCTTCCCGCCGAATCTTCGCGAGCTGTCTTCGTTATCTTCCCACGGGCTCGCTCTGAAAAGAACCGAGCGTTTGGCGAGTCGTTGCACCTGCTCCGAGTCGTCCGCTAAACGATCCAGCCTCGTTTCGTTGTCAACAACCTGCGTTTTCCATGCTCGGAGACGCTCCAAATACGATCGCAATTGTTCACATTCAAGCAGGTGTAGCTTTATGGAGAAAGAAAAAAACAATGAGTACAGCAATCTATCTAGGCTCAGTTTACAGAGCGGAGCATCCACTTTCGCCCCCTTGTCTTCCTTCACCTTGAAAAAATTGTTTACACATTAGACATTTTAATATTGCGTGGGACATCGACGTTCAAATTTAGGACTCCACAGTCCACTGAATCATAGGTGAGAAATTGTTTATGACGAAGCTATTGCAATTTTAAAAGAAAAATTGTAGGCTGGTGTATCTAGGGTTATTCTACGGGGTAAAGCGCCTACTTTTAATTGACCCGTTCGCAGGCCAAATCGATTAACTCCAGTTATTGAAATATTTTAAATTTAAGTGTCAATGAATTTGGTTCAAGATGAGAGCTTAAGGGCGAAGTTCGCAGATTTTCGACCTTGCCAGGGAATTTCGCCCTCGTGTGATCATTAGACTGTGGATTTTATGCATCTATGGCAAAAATAGTCAAATGCAATTCAAAATGAAGAGTATCAATACATTACTACCAACCTACACAAATTGTTCAGGGAAGAAGGGCGTTCCTGGATGACCCCGGTTCTTGCAGCGACTGCGCACAATTTTTATTTTGCATAAAAGATCCGCAGTCTAGCGATCATTTTTCAACGTTTGTAGTTACAACCAATTGCAATCCAAAGAGATTTTTGTTCGCTCATTGTCTAGCAAACTAGACGGTCTAACGTCTAAAAAAGATTCAAGTCATTTGGAGCAACTTTAAAAAAGTTATACGATTCTGAAGAGTGTCCACTTAATATCGTCGTATGTACACTCAAACGCTATTCGAACTCGATCACGATTGCTCGGGTGTCTTATAACCGCGAGAAACAATCAGCTGAACCCACAGCAGGACACTGCTCAAACATTCAGAGCCAAGACCCCGTAGATTCGCGATAAGGTAGAGTGTCCACGTTACCGACAAAAATAGGCGAAAAATGGTTTCACGCGCCTCAACTTTTCGTCCTTCTATGAGAATATTTTTCGCTGGGAAAGGGCTCGTTCGAAAGAGGAAGGTTCAATCTAGCGTCCAGTAGCTTCCCTAATAATTTTAAAAAAGCCGGCCAGTCATAAGAGCCAAGACTCCGTAGATTCGCGATAAGGTAGAGCGACCACGTTACCGACAAAAATCGGCGAAAAATGGTTTCACGCGCCTCAACTTTTCGTCCTTGTATGAGAATATTTTTCGCCGGGAAAGGGCTCGTTCGAAAGAGGAAGGTTCAATCTAGCGCGCGCTGGTCACGAGCTGACGAGATTATGCGGATATTTGGTGATATAAGCGTTAGAAGTAGGCCAAAAATTGACGATGCGCGTGCCGCGGAATCCAAGCATTTTTATGCCGTTGGATGAGTTTTCTGGATGAAATCGAGAGTAGCGCGCGCTAGAAAATATCTCCGGCTACAAATTGAGCTATATTTTGTCTTGATTCTCTGCGAAATAAAGCCAAAAACTTGAAGCACGTTTCTGGCGTCGGAATTCATGATATCGATAATACAGAGCAAAAAATGTGACAAGTTTAGTCACAGACTTAGGACCCGTCGGATCGAGACCAAGACGGATCTTAAGTCAGTGGCTGAAGGCTGTGAACGGAAATTATACAAGTTACCGATCTGCTGACTCTGCAAAAGTCACGTGACTACCCTTGGCTCTTAAACTGCTTGATCGATCTATAGCCATAAATTGCCTAAACTCGTACTCAAACTATACAAACGATTAACTACTCAATCCGACCATAATCCCCAAGAAAACTGTCCAAACTCGGACACTACTCACTCAACAGCAACCAAACTAGACAATAATGACCTAAAGCAGCCATCAACCACTAGGATTGATTCCACAATCAAACGGGCATTATTTCGTCTAAGAGTCAGTCACCAGAACGGCGCAACTGACTCCTAACGAGAATTTTCAATGTTTTTGGTCAATTGGAAAATGGTCAATGTTTAGACTGTTGTAACTTTAAGAAGAAAAATCGTATCGCCATGTACTTGGCCTTATTTTACGGATCAAAGCCTGTACTTTCACATCCTGTACTTGTACTTTTGCAATAAAAATTCCCTAACTCAAAAAAAAAATGTACCGAAAATGGGCGAGACGAGGAAGAGTAGCGGTACCGAGGTTGTTATGCAATCTAGCTAGACAATAATGACCTAAACCAACCATCAACCACTAGGATTGATTCCACAATCAAACGGGCATGATTTCGTCTAAGAGTCAGTCACCAGAACGGCGCAACTGACTCCTAACGAGAATTTTCAATGTTTTTGGTCAATTGGAAAATGGTCAATGTTTAGACTGTTGTAACTTTAAGAAGAAAAATCGTATCGCCATGTACTTGGCCTTATTTTACGGATCAAAGCCTGTACTTTCACATCCTGTACTTGTACTTTCGCAATAAAAATTCCCTAACTCGAAAAAAATGTACCGAAAAGGAGACGAGGAAGAGTAGCGATACCGAGGTTGTTATGGTTGTCGAGGGAATGAAACGCGCCCTTTCCGTTTTCCGGGGGAGGAACGTGGGCCCGCGACGTGTTAGAATTATTCAGAAGGGTTGCGGAGAGTTGCCAGAAACAAGGAAGTCCGATGCAATTACGATTTTCCCCGGTCGAAGACGTTCTTCGTTGTATTAAGCGGGAAGACGCTAAGAGCTCGCGCCTGCTTTCGCCCTCGTCGTCGTCTGCCGTCCAATTTAATGAACCTAATTAACCCGAATGTGTAGCCAGGAGGGACAAGCCGACGCCAAGTTCGCTGACCCGAAAGCTCCCTTGGATTAACACGTCGCGTGGTACTCGGCGAAACGCATCGGCGAAACTTATTTTTGGAATCGATCTCTCGTTCCGGGGTCGAAATTCGCGCTGCGCGTTCGTTCGCTCGCTCGCTCGCGAACGCGCAGCGCGAGGAAAGCGAGAGTCGTTGAAAGTTCACCGCGGCGGCGGCGGCGGCTTGGGAAAAAGAAACAGACGCTCGTTAATTATAGTTGTCGTTAACAACGAGATCGGTGGCTCGGTTTTCTAGGCCTCGTGAGAAAGTTTACGGCTCGCCGAGCCCGCTCGCGCCGAACGCTTTGTCCACGAATTAAGACCCATTAACGCTAAACGCACCACCACCGGTCGAATGACCGGTTCTAGATTTTTTGTTTGACCATTTTTGAAATTATAGAGATGCTCTCATGATCAATGATTCAATAAATATCTTTAGTAGAGCACGCATTGCGATAAGAACCGCGCAAAGTCTAAATAAATTAAATCTTGTCATTTTTATAAGGCAACATGTACCTGTTACGTTTAGACGTTTAGTGTTAAGAAGTGTGTTGCGCACTGTGCTCGCGCTTCCGACATTAGGTTAAGGGACCCAATTACTGTGGGGGTACCAATTACCGTGCCTATATTAATTATACTTATTTTTAAAGCATAATAAATATTAAAAATGAGTATATCTCATATCTAGTAACTGATTTTAATAAAAATAATTTAATATCTCTTTTTCAATACTCATGATGCTTTAAACATATGTGTAGATAATACAGACACAGTAATTGGGTCCCTCACTACCGATGTTTGTTTCACAATTTTTCAAGGTCTAGGGGTCCAAGGCTAACATTTTTTCAAGAGACCCTTCAACTGCTAATTTTTATCGTAAACCAACAAGCCACTTCCTACATAGTAATCTAATAATTTCGCTTGGGATTATTATGAAAGAAAAGATCTTTAAGCTCCCTTTCGGTACAGCACAATTATTGAAACTCCCATTAACAGTCTTCCGGTAGATAATGTGTTAAACAGTGTGAGATGAATAACGTCTTATTCTTAAAGTCTTAAGGAATCTACGAAAGTTGCTAATCTCTTCTTATCATTCTACTAGCTTAACAACAAAGAAGATTGAATTGGGATATTGAGAAATATACCAGGATTCATACTCAGTAGGAAAAGATACGTCAAAGCTTTTGATAACTTGGTAACAAGGAAGAAGATTCAATTGAGACATTGGAGAATACAGGAGGATTCCTCTGGACTGTAAAAGGATAAACCGGAAGTCTTTGAGAGACCAAAGAATTTATAAATCTAGCACGACGACGCTTTCATTCTAAAAGCGTTCGAAGATCCGAGAAGAAATTCGGAGAATTTTGGGAACCGTGGATTCCAGCCAGTTGAAAGGATCTAGGACGCTCTGGAGGATCGCAGGATCTCTCGAAGTCTACGTAGAACCCTTCGGCAACTTCAACGTAGCTGGCGAAGATATTCTTAGAATTCCGAGCTCTCCGAGGATCCTAGAAGATTGAAACAATTTTCTGAAGTCTAGAGGATCTTGCGAGATGCATTTTCGCCTGTTACGCAATTTTGAAAATTGGTAAACTTCTGTTTAATCATCTCGAGTCAATTCCCTCAATTTCTCTTATTTCAATTCAAACTATAATCATTAACCATTCCCAAATAAATGTCCCTGGACTTCGTAAACAATTCCGAGGGTGTTCCAAGGTTCCCAAAGAATCTTCTAGTTTGACATTTTTCTCGAGTTGCGAGGGTCCCGGTGAATTCATTTGCGATTTAATTGTCGCTGGAGTTGCCATCTCGACACGAATGGCCTCTGCGTCGTTTAAATAACTTGGAATATGCACGCTGACTCAAGATCTTCAAAAGATCTTCCTTCGGTTCAAGGTTTCCGGAGAATTTCCACGTTCGCCTGACTCTGACGTTTTCCTGCGCGATATCTCGCAGTATATCTCGGATTTATTTGCGATTTAATTGGCGCGCGAATTGTTAGGCTCGCGAAATGACTGTCTCCGGGCCCGGTAAATACCTCGCCGCCAGGCATCGCGATGCTTTCATCCGGACAACATTTTCACCGAATACTGTAAATAGTCCTAGTTGGCGTGGAACCGGGGCCGCCGTATTGAAACGCGTGGACGAGTAGCACTCGAGACAAAGGGCTCTTTTATTCAGAGTTCACGGACGGCTGAATAGCGAATAAAGTAGTTCACCAGGACTACGGAGATCCATTGTTCAAAATTGCCTAGTCTGTGTTGGATTAGCAGATTCCCTTCTCCGCGTTTTTTTTTCCATGGATACGGAAGGAACGCGATGCCGCTGGAAATTGTACAACCGCCCTCGGTACAGTGTCCGACAACGATTCTTCATGCTCCGGGCAATTTCATCCTTTTTGCGCTGTTGAATCATCGCAATCATTTTTTAGTGTGCCTCCACATTTTTACAGTTTGCTAAACTCGGTGCAAAAATACATCTCAGCCCGTGACTCTTCAATCTTCTTCCTTTGACTGAAAGACAAATTGGTTAGAAGTGAATTTTTGTTATTTTTAAAAATAATGGGGTTTTTATGCATTCGCTTTTTTAGAAATGATATACGAAAAATGTTTCAATTAAATATTTATATTTTCTTGTTAGTTACTAGAGTGCGTGTAGGATGAAAATCTTTTATGGCACATTTAGGACGATACATGGAAAATTTATGATACATTTGCTAACAAAGATTAGGGACATTCTTAACCCCTTGCACTATTATTTATATTGTGATTGTAAGGATTACAATTACATTCAGAATTTCATAGAAGAAAAGATTTATATCTACTATCTTTATATCTAAAGAGTTTATATCTACTGTATGCTAATGTTTTCTTCAGAGGATGTATATCAACTACAACGAAATAGAATTTTTTTCCGGCTTAAAGGAAATTAATAACATACTTATTTATTAGGCTCTGTTTAGAATCACGAGTCTGATTCTAACGAGAGTCATTTTTGTGTTTCACCTAACTCGAGCATCTAAAATATCTCGCTTGTTTTTTATGATAGTAAAAATTGCAGAGGAAAATATTAGTTGGTCGAATATTGTAGTAGGCAAAAGAATTTGTTCAAGGTTATACTTTTTGAGATTTCAAGGTCATCGAAGTTTTTCTAAATGGAACGATATATTTTTATTATCGCTATACGATAGCTGAGGTCAAGACGAATCCAACGACCTGTAATATTATGATAGGCAAAAAAATTTGTTCAAGGTTATATTTTTTGAGATTTCAAGGCCATCGAAGTTTTTTTTAAATGGAATGATATATTTTTGTTATCGCTACACGATAGCCGAGGTCAAGACGAATCCAACGATCTGTAATATTATGACCTTCGCGTGACCTTGAGTTTGTTATCACCAACGATTCCACACCATACATTTACACTCCATGGACGCTGGCGTTCAACTTGTCGAAGCCATTTCGGGTTTTCAGTGCACCAATAATGCGTATTATGTGTGTTCAGTTGTTCATGGTTAGAAAAAGTAGCTTCGTCGGTAAAGAGAACGTCATGAAAGAAATGTTCATTTCTTTGTATTTGCTGCAATGTCCATGTACAAAAAGCAACACGATTCTCAAAGTCGTTGCCATGAAGCTCCTGATGTAAGGAAATATGGTATGGATGAAATTGATAACATTGTAATATTCGGAACACACTTGCTTTGGAAATGCCTAAAGAACGTCCAATTTTTCGATAACTTGTAGTAGGATCAATATTGACTGTAGCCAATAGAAAAGTTTCGGCATCATCTCCAGTAGCAAACTTCGATCGTTTTCTGTTCAGTGATTTAATACTCCTTGTTTTACAAAACAATTGAACTACGCGGTCAAAACCTTGTAGAGAAGAATGATTTCTCCCAGGCTATTTTTCTGCGTACAGTTGAGATGCTTGTACCGAGTTATTTTTTGCCTCACCATAAACTAAAAACATGTCTATCTTTCCTGCATCACTGTACACCATCGTTTCAGAGAAGACACGTTATCGTTCACAATCGAATAAATCCCGATGAATTTCTGAAACGTACTGATTAGGGTCAACGAAACGAGAAGAATTTGTATCAGTGTTTACAATTTATTGTGAGCGTGTTTACAGTCATTAATCAAGGTTCAAGAACATTTCTTGGATCCCTAGGGAGATCATGTCATCGTTATTTCACTATTTACATCAAGTGTCTTACTTTTATGAATTTCTCGTACTCAAGGTCACGCGAAGGTCATAATATTACAGGTCGCTGGATTCGTCTTGACCTCGGCTATCGTATAGCGATAATAAAAATATATCGTTCAATCTAAAAAAACTTCGATGACCTCCGAATCTCAAAAAATACAACCTTGAACAAATTCTTTTGCCTATCATAATATTTGACGAACTAATGTTTTCCTCTGCAATTTTTTTCCATCATAAAAAACAGGCGAGATATTTTAGATGCTCGAGTTAGCTGAAACACCCTGTATATTGAAGGCAAGGGGTGAATTTAATTTGATTGTAAAGGACCTTTTAATAAATATTTCTCCGTCCTGATTATTTGCAGAATCATTCACGAACATTGAGGCTTGCAAACTTCCTGCAATCATAACAAGAGTATACAAAACGAAGCACAAAAGTACACAACAAAAAAACTATTGTTTACCCCTTGGCACTCGAATGGCGACTATGAGGCGCCATTAAAAATTGCTGTATCATTATTCAAAATATTTTTTACATTATTATTATAATGTAAAAAATATATTTGAATGTTAAATTTGTTTCTATTTAATAAACTGCTAAACATTTCAGTATTGTACGAGTAAATTGCACCATTTTCGTACGTATAACATGAAAAAGATATACAGGGTGTCCCACATAAATGGGAACACCTAAACATCTTTTGTATTTACAGTCCTATCAGAAAACTTCAGAGGACAAAGTGACACTATTGCAGGGGCAATATAATGGTGAAGAAAAAATTTTTTATGTCGTGTTTTTTAATGAAATTTCAAGGTCACCGATGTTTTTTTAAATGGAATAGTATATTTTTTTTTACGATAGCATGATAGACAATAAAAAACTGAATTTAGTGGATACCAGCTTTTTGACCTGGAAATGACCTTGAGCAAGAATAATCATGTTGAAGCGGATGAAATGTGGAAGTTTAAAACTGTATCATTGAGATCGTTAACAGAAGGTTAATCGGTTAGAATAAGTACGTTGTTCCTTCTGCATTATTCGAGTTCGAAACGTGAAAGTGATAACAATGCGTTATACTGTACAGGAACGAATCGATATGGTTTTCACTTATGGCGAAAGCCACCAATCTTCGAGGCAAGCAGTACGTTCGTATCGTGAAAAATTTGTGAATCGTATTTGTCCTTCGTTACACGCATTTTCCGTCGTGCTAAAACAATTTAAAAATACCGGTAGTGTAAGTTCTAAAAATCGTAATAAACAAAGAATTGTAACTCACGAAGAAAATAGAATTAATATCCTAGCTGCAGTATCTAACGATCCACATGTAAGCTTGCGACAACTCGAACAAGAGTCCGGTATTAGCAGAAGTAGTATTTCACGAATACTGCAAATAGAAAAGTTTCACCCATATCACTTGAGTTTACATCAGGAATTGTCTGTCATTGCATAAATGAGGATGGTCAACATTTCGAACATTTATTATGATATGTAAAGGTCAACCCGACGTAAACAACGCGCAATCTTTGCTGAAACACGTCAGTTTTAAACTTCCACATTTCATCCGCTTCAACATGATTATTCTTGCTCAAGGTCATTTCCAGGTCAAAAAGCTGGTATCCACTAAATTCAGTTTTTTATTGTCTATCGTGCTATCGTAAAAAAAATATACTATTCCAATTAAAAAAACATCGGTGACCTTGAAATTTCATTAAAAAACACGACATAAGAAATTTTTTTCTTCACCATTATATTGCCCCCTGCAATAGTGTCACTTTGTCCTCTGAAGTTTTCTGATAGGACTGTAAATACGAAAGATATTTAGGTGTTCCCATTTATGTGGGACACCCTGTATATAGAAGGGAAATATTCTAGATCGTTTCGTTTTGGAGTTAAAATAGCTTCGAGTGCAAAGGGTTAAAATAATGTGTAAAAATTATTAAGAGAAGAAATCAATTGCAATGTTTAATCACTGCCGCGGAAAATGTTGATTTCGCATACAGTTCATGAGACGCGTGTTATAGTATTTTGAGTGTACCTTTTGTGTCGCTGGTTCAAGTATAATGTGCACGTTCGGCCAATTTTTTCCAGGAACTGTTGCACCGTGATTTCCGCCGGTCGTCGGCGGAGCTGTTAGGATTATTTTCGGCGGCGGTTTCGCAGTGGCGCCAGGCCTGTGGGCGTGCACGATACGTCGGAAGAGATTAATTTCAGAAAATAGTGCGTCGCCATGTACGTTGGTACAGAGCGTGCAACACGGGTGGATACGGGACGCCCTTTTCTATCGTTCGTTCCTATACAAGGAGCGAACTATAACACGCGTGGCGCCCACGAATCGGCGCCCACGTCGATTCCCAGCGCTTTTGATTCCGGATGCGTGTGCACGAAAACGACACTACTCTCCGCGGTGTGTTTACGACACCGCACCAACGTCCTCACGATTCGATCGTTACTTTTCAACCACCTTGTTTCGCCGACTTCCCTTGTCCCTCGCATTGGTTCGCGTATCCTGCCGAATCCTTCGACAAACACCTTCGAAATCCTTTTGGCAAACTTGTGACATCGTTTTCTTTTTACGAGCTGCTCCCTTACGAGATTCATACTTCTGCGTGGGTTTTTCACAGTTAATTGGTCGACTGGACTCTTTTCGATCCCTTAGGAATTTTTTGAAAAGTATAATACACTTGTTTTTAGTAGGAATACAATTTTAACACTGGAACCACCGAGTCCGACAACATGATGTGCTTGAGTTTTACTCTTTTGCAATTATTGTGAAGTTATAGAGATACTTACTTGAGAAAGTTTTTAGTATACTTCTTCACTCAAGTACATGCTACCATAAAATTGTGTAATCTGAATAAATTCGATCCTGTTATTGTTATAAATGTACATCAGGACTCGGTGGTTCTAGTGTGACGAGATTGAATTTATTTGGATTTTGTGCGGTTCGTGTTATAATATATTAACACTTTGAACGCCAAACTAGAAACCCCAAAAATTCCATAAAATCAAAGTAATTTATTTAATGAAATAAAAATTGCAAACAATTAAATGTACGATACTGAGTAATCCTCCAACTTTCTTGCATGTTACAGATCCTAATTAAGTTTAGTACAATGAATATATCAACGTGAAAATTCCTTTAAAAACCTGCGCAAATAATTCCGTCGTGGCGTTCAACGTGTTAATTTAATCATTTCGAACGAAAGCATCTTTATAATTTCAGTATTTGTAACATAAAAAATCTGGAACCGGTCATTTTGATCGGCGGTGATGGGTTTAAATGGTGTTGCTTACTTTAAAAAAGATAATTGATTTGAAAAGTGAAAATGTCACTGTTTAAAGAGAGAAATTGAAATGCATCGTAAACCACTTCATCAACACTAAGTCGTGGTTTACTTATACTGTGTTCACAGGGTATAATTGCACAGATTATGAGTTTATAGCGAAGAGACTTGTTACTTCACGCATCAGTTTGCAGACGCGTATGGTTGAATAAAATTAAATCGATGTACCATCTACGTCCAAATAACGTGAAACAACCATGAATGCGAGTAGAATGTGAAATAGTCGTAGACCAGTTAGAATAAGAAATATCGTAACGCGAAACTGGTATTTGATACGCATCGTATACATTACCACGAGCGTTAAGAGGCTAATTAATTGGGATTTACACAGTCTGATTATCGTTCGCACATTCTACTGAATTACCGGGGCGGTGTCGTTTCTCCCACAGTGTCACAAACCTGTAATTTTAAAGGCCGTTTACTTTGTACATCAATCAAATTAGGTTCGTGCTTGCAGGATGTCTGACCGTGGTTAACCGAATCTACTGCAGCACACTGATTGAAGTATTAAATCTGTTGTAACAGCAGAAAGTGTACCATTTTACAGAGACTTTGTTACTTTCTTTATTAATAAATGAATCAATATTTTCATGGACTCCGGCTGTAGTCAACAGATTCTACTGTACCATGATAATTAAAAATAAAGCAATTGCATCACAATACTACCAAGCAATATTATTCTAAAACTTTTCTTGCTATTTTGATCTATCGACTCGCACAAATTTTCGTATGAATGGTCTGACTCTGACAGACTGATTCTCCTGTGCAACAGAAATGAAAAACGAAGCAATTCTATCACAATACTACCAAGCAATATTATCTAAGATTTTCCTTGCTATTTTGATCTATCGATTAGCACAAATTTTCGTACGAATGGTCTGACTCTTACAGACTGATTCTCCTGTGCAAAAGAAATGAAAAACGAAGCAATTCTATCACAATACTACCAAGCAATATTATCTAAGATTTTCCTTGCTATTTTGATCTATCGATTAGCACAAATTTTCGTACGAATGGTCTGACTCTTACAGACTGATTCTCCTGTGCAAAAGAAATGAAAAACGAAGCAATTCTATCACAATACTACCAAGCAATATTATTCTAAGATTTTTCTTGCTATTTTGATCTATCGATTAGCTCAAATTTTCGTACGAACGGTCTGACTCTGAGAGACTGATTCTCCTGTGCAACAGAAATTAAAAACGAAGCAATTCTATCACAATACTACCAAGCAATATTATTCCAAGATTTTTCTTGCTATTTTGATCTATCGATTCGAACAAATTTTCGTACGAATGGTCTGACTCTGACAGACTGATTCTCCTGTGCAACAGAAATGAAAAACGAAGCAATTCTATCACAATACTACCAAGCAATATTATCTAAGATTTTCCTTGCTATTTTGATCTATCGATTAGCACAAATTTTCGTACGAATGGTCTGACTCTTACAGACTGATTCTCCTGTGCGACAGAAATAAAAAACGAAGCACTTCTATCGCAACACAACCAAGCAATATAATTCAAAAATTCGAATAAACTAATTCAATTATACGACAGGAATTAAAAACAAAGCAGGTCTACTATAATATAACCAAGCGTACTCGAAAATTATTGCTGCCTGCGTCCTTCAACTCGCAAAAATTTTCACAACTCGTCTGACCCTTCCAGACCGATTCTACTCAAGCCGAATCTGAGCGTGGGATCGCAAAAGCAGAAACTGCCCAGACAATTTTAATTCCCTCGACAACAATCGTCTCCAGCGGCAATTAACCGAACACTCCATTTAATTGGTCCGACCAGGACTGTTCCATTCTACTTGAAGAATCGCTGCGCGCTCTGTTTCGCCGTTGGTAAATCGAAAATAGTGCTCTCTCGCCGAGAGTAAAACGAAAACACCGTGCGATTTAATTGACACTGACGTGTCTCGAGGGAGGGAGGGAGGCTGACAACAGAACAAAGTGTGTTGCCGCGGCGTCCTCTACACTATAGACGGCCGACGGGCGGCGTCTTTCACTTTTTGCCGCAACTGTACGCACATGTGCATCTAAATATATTCGCATACGGTGCACGTGCTGCTGCGCCGCCCACAATCGGAGCGCAGCGTGCGCGCACGTATTCCACGATGATCCGAGGAAAGCACTCGTGGTGCCGAGGAGAGAACACTTCACCGAAAGTTTCTCCGGGAAAAAACAAATCTGCTTCGAGAATCGTTTCTCTTCTTTCTTTCCAGCCGATCCCACTCTCCTCCCCCTCTCTCTCTCTTCCTGTTTCTCTCTTTGTCCCGGACGGATTACAGGGACGGAAGAAAAACGACAAAGCGGAAAACGTCGTCGAAAAAGTCACGTTCGCGCGGCCAGGCTTAAACGAGACCAGGAAAAAGTTCGTCAACCAGATGATGCTGTATTTAACACTACCCCGCTCTGCATTCCAAGTTCGTCCAAATCGCACGACCGCGAAAATGTCCCTTGAAGAGCTGGAAATCGAAGAATTCAAAATAGTGAATGCGGTAAAAATGAAAGGCGATACAGTGAATTATACAGTGTGTCCCACGAACTCTGTCCACTTGACTATCTTGGTTGTTTCAAACGATACGAGAAAATGGTACTTACAGTAGGGTTTTGTGAAATTAGATAATATGGTATAAATGGATAATATGGTATGGATATGGTAATGGATATGGTATGGTATGGATAATATCGTATGGTATGGTTTGGTTCCTGGTTTGGTTATTCTTGCAAGTTTTTTTAAAGGGAATGTCCAATGTTTCATGCTCGATTTCGATAGATTATTCCGAGTATAAAAGTACTAAAGCGTACTTGTCCTGAAACTTACCGTTGCTGAGATATTTGACTGTTTTCACGAAGAATGTTCGAAATGTCGGCCATCTGCAGCGATGCAACGTTATAGTCTTTGAACTGTTGCGTCTCTAACAAGTCTTATTGTTGGAGCGTCTATTGTAACACACGCAGCGATAATTTGTTGCTCCGTATCTTCCGGAGTTGTTGGTGCATCTCGATACACAATATTTTTCAATGTTCCCCACAAGAAAAAATCTAGGGCTGTTCAATCTGGACTTCGTGCTGGCCAGCAAATAGTGCCACCGCGTCCTATCCATCGATTTCGGAATATTTCATTAAGTATACTTCTCACCCTTCGAGCGTAGTGTGTTGGACATCCATCGTGCTGATGCCACATTGTCCGACGAACGCTTAATGGCACGTTTTCTAATCAATTTGGCAATGTATTTCTTAAGAACGTATCATATTTTTGACCGGTAAAACTGCCGTCAATGAAATAAGGCCCAATTATTTGTTGCTCTATGATTCCACACCACGCATTAATGGACCAGCGTCTTTGATGATCAATTTCTCGTAGCCAGCGAGGATTTTGTACCGACCAATAATGCGCGTTATGTAAATTAACGCGCCCAGTGCTGGTAAAAGTAGCCTCATCGGTAAATAGTATTAAAGAGAGAAAAAGTGGATTGATTTGCAGCCGCTCTTGAGCCCATCCACAAAGTCTAACACGATTTACATAATCCATGTCATGTAATTTCTGGTGAAGGCTAATGTGCTGCGGATGATACTTGCGACGAGTGAGAATTCGTGATGCACTACTTTTGCCGACTTCAGATTCGCGCTGAATCTGACGTACACTGATACGAGGATTACGATGTACCATTGCAACAACATTAATTTCATTATCTTCATCGCTACATACAGGCTTTTCACGACCAGCGAGACTTCCAGTTTCTTTTAATTTTTTGCACAATCTTTCAAAAATCTTGTGCGAAGGGCATATGCGGTTTGGATGTGTGTTTCACCGTACAAATTTCTACTTTCTCCAAAAATTAGAAGCATCTCTAATTGTTCTTCGAATGAAAATTTCATATTGACTATCTTATGTTTACTAACTGAGAAACTGACCTACACTGAGAGACGTCGAAAGCCTAGCAATGTTTACATTTGACTTAGCGAGCATGTTCTTGAATACGTTCCATAATGAAAGTAATAGAATGAAAACAGTCAAATATCTCAGCAACCGTAAGATTCAGGACATACCCGAGTTATGTTTACACTCCTCGGCGTCCTCTTAAGCTTCCTGTCTCCTCACGGGGTATACCCCGCGGTGGTGGGGATAATTCCGCGACAATTATCATCCAAACCTTGGCGACATATATGGAAAAATCACTGTATGGCGCATATATTGGACACACGTGTGAGATATTTCTGAAAGAACGAACGTTTAACGTTCAACTGAATATAATACTTTCCCAGAAAAAGGGTTGAAGCGTTGGCTGAAGGGGTCACAGCTCGATCAGCGGCGAGACACGTGGACTATTTGGTCGCCGGCTAATTTACAAGCTCAATGCACTCGTTCCCTCCGAGCATTTCGAATGCAAAGAGACTTTGATCACTCTCTTCCGGCAATTATGCTTAGCACTTGTTCTCCTGGGCACGTTAATAGGCAACCGGCGGCTATTTTTGCGACCAGTGCCGCCTTTAACTTCGCTCGTGCTTCTTTGTGCGTTAATTTCCGGCCGGAGTCTATTATTCCGTTGGCGACAAAGGTGATCCGCGAACGGTCATATTCTCATCGAAAATCCACGGTGAACGGCGAAAACGGTTGTCCAATTATTCGTGCGCATCGGGCAGAAGTCGTTGCGATCCGATCCACGGCGATCGAATCACAGAAAACAACGCGTCGTTTCCCCATTGTAACGACCGCGAACTTTCTATGATTGTTTCCGCGAACGCGTTCACAGCTGTCGACTCTAACGAGCTGCGAAACGCGGTTCGTGCACTGTTATGGTCGTCCGTGTTCCCAGATTTGCGAATTTCGTCAGACAATGTTGGAGAAAAGTGACGGCGACGAATGACGATGGAAATTCGAGAGGAAAATTGGGTGTTTGAATTGTTGTTACCTTGGGGAAAAAAATCGTAGAGTAGTGTAACTAGGGTTATTATGCAGGGTAAAGCTTCTACTTTCAATTCTATATCTCCCTTTTTCTCCACGATTATTTTCCTGTACCAGAAAATTGTATTACACATGCACGATCAAAATTGGAGGGAAAATATTAGTTGGTAAAATGATCAATGCTTAGGCTGTTCACATTTGGAGTACAAAAATCGTACAGCAATGCACTTGGCCTCATTTTACAGAGCAGAGCCTCTACTTTCATTCACCTAAGATGTTTTTTCCAGTAGAGGTTTTATTCCAGCGAGCGGGTAAGAAAAACGAAGATGATGCATCGTCCTACATACTTTCTCGAATTGTACACAATTATACGGACTGAAAAAATTCTTCAGAGCTTGAAAATATTTTTCGCGACGAAAACGAGGTCTCCTCTTAGTAACAAGCCTGTGAAATCCGATTTTTCGAACCGTGTTATCGAGGCTCGAACGAAAACTGAGCCACCAAGTGATTGTTATACCCTCCAAAAACTAATTGTATCCGCGAAGAAGCAAGTTTCTAGCTACGGGCTCAAGTTCGGAAAGTTGCAAATCAATATCTCGCATTAGAGGAGTTCGCAAAAATGCTCAGACAGCAGGAGGTCATCGACAAAAGGACAACGCGACCGGAGTCTCTACAGAAAGTTTCGTTGGAAACCCGTCGAACTATTAGGTCGGCAAGAAAGTAATTTCGGTATTTTTAGGTGAAATAAAATCCAATTTTTTTATCAAAGCAATGAACTTTAATCAATAAAATATTTTCCATCTTGTTCTATGATCTTTTGCCATCTTTCTGGTAGCCTCATAATTCCGCGCTCCTAAAACTTCTGATCCTTTTCGGTGAAAAACTGATCCAAGTTGCGATTTCAGATCATCATCGTTAGCGAATGTTTTACCATTCACAGAGTTTTGTAAACTTCGGAATAAATGATAATCTGATGGTGCAATGTCAGGGCTATATGGTGGATGTGACATCACTTCCCAACCAAGCTCCAATAACTTTTCACGTGTTACCAAAGATGTGTGTGGCCTAGCGTTATCATGGTGGAACACGATTCCGTTGCGATTTGTCAATTCTGGCCGTTTTTCTTTCATTGCTACGTCCAGTTTTGTTAGTTGTCGACGATAAACATCTGAATTGATGGTTTGGTTCCTTGGGAGAAGCTCAAAATACACAATACCTTTGTAATCCCACCAAACTGACAACATGATCTTCTTTCGGTGCAATTCAGCTTTCGGCGTGGTTTGGGCTGATTCATCGCGCTTGGGCCATGATCGTTTTCGAGTTGTGTTATTGCAAACAACCCATTTCTCATCACCAGTGATGATTCGCTTCAGAAAAGGGTCGATTTCATTTCGTTCGAGATGCATATCGCATATGTTGATTCGTTGCGTCATGTGAATTTCTTTGAATTCGTGTGGAACCCAAATATCGAGCTTCTTAACGATTCCGAGAGTTGTTAAACGATATTCTATAGTTGTATGCGAGACATTTAACCTGTCTGCAATCTCTCGGACAGTTCTACGACGATCCGATTCGATAATGGCTTTCATTTGGTCATCGTCAACTTCAGATGGTCGACCAGAACGTTGGTCGTCTTCAAGTGAGAAATTTCCAGAACGGAATTATTTAAACCAATTCTGGCACGTGCGTTCTGTTAAGCAACCCACACCATAAACTTCACATATATCTTTGCGAGCCTCGGCAGCTTTTTTACCTCTACGGAAATAAAAAAGCAATATGTGCCTGTAATGTTCGTTTTTGCGCTCCATGTTCAAATTGACACGGAACTAACAATTCTAATCAAAATTACGTATAATTTGCTTCAAAAGTAATCTAAAAGATGCAGCTATGAAATGTCAGAAGGAAAACAAACGCAACGTAAACAGAAATCAATCAAACAAAACATAAAGCCGTCTATTAGTGAAAACCGAAATTACTTTCTTGCCAACCTAATAGTTCTATTTTTTTCTTCTCTGTTTCCGTATCGAGTCGTTCACCGGCGACGCAATGGAAATACTTATCGAGGAAACGTTCCACGCAGATGCACCACGGGAAAACACGATCTCTGGCCGTCGGTGCGCGGCGGCACAATGACACCGTGTTCGCTGAAAGACAACCTTGTTCCGCGATGCGACGACGACGTCACGCGGCTCGGGTTTTTGTCGATGCACTCTGTCCCATATAACAGCGGATAGACAACGGTGTATGACGACGAGGAGAGGGAGAGACAGAGAGACAGAGAGAGAGAGAGAGAGAGAGAGAGAGGGACAATGTACGAGCATCGGTGGCATCGCGACGCCGTCCTCTAACGAGCCTTCCGGTAATTACATCGCGCGGTGCGAACTTTCTACGATGAATTTGAACGCGAGTCCCCATCGCCGCCCACGATCTTACCGATTCGAGCAATTAACGTCGGGCCTTGATTGTCCCTCGTGAAAACTCAGTGTTTCTACTACGTTCTTATTTTTCCTTCCTTACGTGGCCGAGATTAGGCACGCTCTTGACGAGGACTAATCGCACGCTGATCGAGTGAAAGCGAGACCACCGAGACCGTTTCCTCCTCGTGCTCGAGCGGAAACCGATCCGGCGATCGGTATCGCCGGCTGAAAACGATCCCTGTGTCCTCTCTGTCCTGCGACTGCTGTGAATCTGAGAGACGGACGCTCTGAGAACCATTTCTGAGAGACCGTGTATCACGATTTTTAAGTTTGGTAAATAGTTTCGCTGGTCTATGGCATTTGTATAGTTTTGTTTGCTTTGTGATCAGAAAAGCGTTTCTGCGACTCTGAGAATCGATTCTGAGAGATTGTATACTATGATTTTAACGGTACACCTGCCAAGCATTAACAGTACCTGGTAAATATTGCCTTATAAAAATGGCAGCCCTAAATTCATCGTCTGTAATTTTCAATGTAATAAATGCCTGGACAAGGAAATGTATTCCACTATTTTCCATAGATGAATTTCAATAGTTTCAATAATTGTAATATATAAAACCGGTCATTTCGATGAGGGTAGGTTTGGTGTTAAAGTTTGTTAAATACATATTTATTGTGATCTATAGGGATTTGACATCGTTGTGTGTCTCTGTGCTCAGAAAACCGTTTCTGCGACACTGAGAATCGATTCTGAGAGATTGTATACTATGATTTTAATGGTAAATCTACCAAGCATTAACAGTACCTGGTAAATATTGTCTTATAAAAATGGCAACGCTAAATTCATTGAGATTGTCTGTCATTTTCAATGTAATAAATTCCTGGACAAGGAAATGTATTCCACTATTTTCCATAGATGATTTTCAATAGTTTTCATAATTGTAAAATATGAAACAGGTAATTTTGACCAGGGTAGGTTTGCTGTTAAAGTTTGTTAAATACGTATTTATTGTGATCTATAGGCATTCGCATCGCTGTGTATCTCTGTGCTCAGAAAAGCGTTTCTGCGACTCTGAGAATCGATTCTGAGAGATTGTATACTATGATTTTAAAGATTGTTAAATATTTATGGTGGTCTGTAGAAATTTGCATCGATGACTGTCCTCTCTGTGCTCAGAGAAGAGTGTCTCTGTGAGCTGGAGACACTGAGAACCGTTTCTGAGAGATTATATACTATGATTTTTAAGACTGCTAAATATTTATGCTGATCTACAGAGATTAGCACAGACGATTGTCCTCTTTGTGCTTTGAGAGGAGTGCCACTGTGAGCTAGAGACAATGAGAGTTGTTTCTGAGAGATTATACAGGGTGTTTCACCTAAATCGAACATCTAAAATATCTCGCCAGTTTTTTATGATAGAAAAAAATTGCACGGTCACGCGAAGGTCGTAATATTACAGGTCGTTCGATTCGTCTTGACCTCGGCTATCATCTAGCTATAATAAAAATATATCGTTCCATCTAAAAAAACCTCGATGACCTTGAAATCTCAAAAAATATAACAAATGTTTTTGCCGATCATAACGTTTGCCACTCTGAACCAACTAATGTTTTCCTCTGAAATTTTTTCTTCTATCATAAAAAACAGGCGAGATATTTTAGATGCTCGAGTTAGGTGAAACACCCTGTATACTATGACTGTTACGATTGTTAAACATTTATGATAACTTGTGAGGTAGGGACTCTGAAAGTTTGCTAAATATTGATCATATTATATTTATATATTTATGTATTATAAAAATAAATAAATATTTGTTATATGATATTTATATTTGAGATCTATATGAATTTGAATCTATCCAAGAATACCTGCAGAGACTCTGCAGTTACTTGTATATTCTAGAGTTTGATTTTTAAGGGATCTGAAACACGAAATTTTTTCAAATTTCAGAGATTTCGAATCTGCAATGGATTGGTTTTACAATAGTTTTACAATAGGCGTCTTTAAAGATGCGATTTTCTAGTCTCAAGATTGAGAAACTTCTCGCGTGAAAGCATTGTGCTCCACATGTGGACCGTGGGACTGTGAATGTGTTAATGAGTTGTTGAACGAGTATTCTATTATTCTGGTTCATTTGTTCAGCTGAAGTTTCGCGCAAGTACCTTCTCGCAGTTCTCGAGAAAGTCTTCGAGTGTTTAGTTTTAAAAGCACCGCTATTTTCTCCGGCGATCGATGCGCCAGGAGAGTTTGTACTGCTCGTCTGACTGTGGTTCGCTGATTCTACTGAAGTGTAATTGATCAGTGCTTCGCTAATTCACTGTGCTACACGTAGAAGCAGCATCCTATCGATATTCTTTCACCAGTGGTAATTAAATCACTACTTTTGTGGAGGGCTGTCTGACTCTGACTTCCCTATTCTACTGAAGTCTAGTTTGGAGATTATTTGCAACATTTTCTTTGATAATGGCACTTCAATTTTATTGTTCTTTAACACTAGGTTTAAGGTGTACTAGAAATTACTATTCTACATTACTTTATAAAAATAACATGAATGTAGCTATCAGTAGCTATTTTTTAAATAATATGTATCCGAAGAAATCGATTTAAATAATTCCTCAGGTATTTGTACAATCTTGATATTCGTAAATTAAAAATATTAATAATAGTGTGCACTGTGTCTAGTTGGCAATGCAGACGATTTTTATTTTGCATAAAAAGCCGCAGTATAGTTACGTCCGTTTGCCAATTTCATTAAGTGTTACCCTCGGTCAGATGAGAACTGTAACACTATAATTATACTGTCTCAAAGTTTCCAATCAGTGCATGTCTTACTATTCTTATTACTCTCTTATAAACGCTTGGTGCTTAAGAAACGTGTCTTTTGAGGACCTATTTCGAGTGTCCTATTAATTATGACTTTTCGGAACTTGATTTTGCAATAAGATAATAACTGGCAGTTATTATTTTTATAAGATAATAGGCAGGCGAGCGTATATCGAGCAAGGGTCGCGATTCGCTGCTTTAATCTCCACAATCTTCCTGACTTTATCTCCTACTGCACATCCTCTGAACAAATGCTTGGTAACATGTCCTCTGACTATTATAGAAACGGGGACCGTCGACGAGCCTATATCGAGCAGCAGTCTCGATTTCCCAACAGTCCCATTATCGAGGCACTATGCTCGCAACTTGCTCGCTTCGCCAGCGATCGACGAGCTGAAATAAGCGTACCTACTGTTCCATATCTCTTTCATAAGTTAGAAAAGGCCATGCGCGGTAGCGAAAAGATCATCGAAGCGTATTTATAGAGAGAAAGAGCGTACAGACGATGAATTATTCAAACAGCAGGACGGTTCCCAGGTTGGCTGGTCGGCACGGGACTTCTTCCACTCGAGTAGCCTGCCTTCGGGAAGTCCGATCGACGCGTGGTACGTCATTTCCATAAAACAGGCGAAATCAACTCCCAAAAATGTCCCAATTAAAAACGTCTACGGTTTATTGGGTTGTCCGGACAGTGCGTGCCGTTTTTCTGTGGGTGGCATTAGGATAAATATGTCGGAATGATTGGAAACAAACGGTATGTGTACATAGTCGAAAAAGGTGATCTTTCAGGCGTTTTTAGAAAAAAGTTTGTTTAGGATGCATTAACTTTTGTTAGTTTTATACGCTCTTAAATACGGAAGGAAACAGAGTGAATTATGCTTTTTTCTTCCAAAAGCTGTTGGAACTTAATTGGGATGTGCTAATTCATTCACCCTATTAACCGGACATCACACCCTCAGATTTTCATCTCTTTAGGTGAACACAAAATTCCCATAATGACGGAAACTTTAACTGTTTGGCCGACATGAAAAATCATATTTAAAAGTTTTTCGCCGAAAAACGCAAGTTGCGGGATAGATGGAAAAAGATTATGGAACAAAATGGCACTTATAATAATTCATTTATTGAAATACATAAATGTATTTCACGGCCTCCATAGTTAAAATACTCCATCAAACACAATCCTCTGACAAAACATGAAAAAAGATATCAACGCTCCACTCTGTCTCGGATAAAAAATTGTCAATGTTTAGACTGCCCTAACTTTGAGAAAAAGACTCGCACAACAATGTACTTAGCTGCATTTCAAAGACCGAAGCCTCTACTTTCACTCGCCTAAGTGGTTTCTCCCAGTATGCTTTTATCCCAGCAACCGGGTAGAAAAACGACGATGTCATTTTTTCTTACATACTTTCCCAAATTGTGCACAACTCTACGAGTTCAAAAAATCCTACAGAGCTTAAAAAATTTCTTCCGCGACTCGAATCGGCACGGATTCGAAGAACAAAGTCTCCTCTTTGCAAGGAGTCCGAAAAAATCGATGTACGATTTTTCCCTGCGGTTTTACTCAATTTTGAATGACACGTGTGCCCCTAAGCGATTCTTCTTCTCTTTGCAAACTGTTAAATGCAAAGTTAAATGCAATATTATTAAATCGTGATCGTCACACGAGTAAGACGCTGGTTGCGGACGCGTTATACGAATTGCAAAATTGTGTTCTTCAATTTGTCTTCAGGGCCCAACGCCGCGTTCGTTAACGGTGTATAATTAATAGTCGACAGGACTTTTCCTGCAGCGTTTCGCGGCAGCTTGAGAACCTCGGGGCGGGTTTCCATCGCTCGACTGGCCGCTCCCGTTGAATGGGATCCTCCTCCAGGATCCGCAGAAGCGTCCTGTCGTGCTCGCGGTGCGTGCACGGCGTAAATGGCCACGTGCCGTGTATCCGATCCCGAAGAGAACAATAGCGCCTGCGAGACGCAACGTTCGCCCGTCTTTCCTCCGCCTTTTTCTTTTCCTCGGCGACGTCGCTCGTGCTCGGGCTGATCCGCATGAATAAGTAGCCCCGACGACAGAGCAACCGGAGGAGGTGGAAACCGATTGTTATTGACCGGATGAAGGTAATTTCAAGGTTCGAGCAGAGAGCGAGAGAGAGGGGCTCTTCTTCCTCGACTGCCGACCAGGGAATGGCTCGTGCTGCACAGGAATCCAGGGAAATTTCGGCCTGTCTTTGACCGGGGTAATTGGCCGGGGGTAATCAACGAGCTTCCGCCTTCGAGAGTCTACTTTCGAGGCCTGCTACCACGCCTGACTCGAATAAACCCTTGCGGATTCGACGGTTCCTGATCAATTCGGCTGCCGACCGGTTTGAGGATGCTCCATCGGCACGGTAGAATCTCTGAAGTGTGACGTAGAATGTCTGGAGTGAGTAGAATCATGCCCGTTTAGTGGTTGATGGTTGGGTTAGGTCATTATTGTCTAGCTAGATTGCATAACAACCTCGGTACCGCTACTCTTCCTCGTCTCCTTTTCGGTACAATTTTCTCGAGTTAGGGAATTTTTATTGCGAAAGTACAAGTACGGGATGTGAAAGTACAGGCTTTGATCTGTAAAATAAGGCCAAGTGCATGGCGATACGATTTTTCTCCTTAAAGTTACGACAGTCTAAACATTGACCATTCTCCAATTGACCAAAAACATTGGAAATTCTCGTTAGGAGTCAGTTGCGCCGTTCTGGTGACTGACTCTTAGACGAAATCATGCCCGTTTGATTGTGGAATCAATCCTAGTGGTTGATGGTTGGTTTAGGTCATTATTGTCTAGTTTGATTGCTGTTGAGTGAGTAGTGTCCGAGTTTGGACAGTTTTCTTGGGGATTATGGTCGGATTGAGTAGTTAATCGTTTGTATAGTTTGAGTACGAGTTTAGGCAATTGACGGCTATAGATCGATCAAGCAGTTTAAGAGCCAAGGGTAGTCACGTGACTTTTGCAGAGTCAGCAGATCGGTAACTTGTATAATTTCCGTCCACAGCCTTCAGCCACTGACTTAAGATCCGTCTTGATCTCGATCCGACGGGTCCTAAGTCTGTGACTAAACTTGTCACATTTTTGCTCTGTATTATCGATATCATGAATTCCGACGCCAGAAACGTGCTTCAAGTTTTCGGCTTTATTTCGCAGAGAATCAAGACAAAATATAGCTCAATTTGTAGCCCGAGATATTTTCTAGCGCGCGCTACTCTCGATTTCATCCAGAAAACTCATCCAACGGCATAAAAATGCTTGGATTCCGCGGCACGCGCATCGTCAATTTTTGGCCTACTTCTAACGCTTATATCACCAAATATCCGCATAATCTCGTCAGCTCGTGACCAGCGCGCGCTAGATTGAACCTTCCTCTTTCGAACGAGCCCTTTCCCGGCGAAAAATATTCTCATACAAGGACGAAAAGTTGAGGCGCGTGAAACCATTTTTCGCCGATTTTTGTCGGTAACGTGGTCGCTCTACCTTATCGCGAATCTACGGGGTCTTGGCTCTTATGACTGGCCGGCTTTTTTAAAATTATTAGGGAAGCTACTGGACTCTAGATTGAACCTTCCCCTTTCGAACGAGCCCTTTCCCAGCGAAAAATATTCTCATACAAGGACGAAAAGTTGAGGCGCGTGAAACCATTTTTCGCCTATTTTTGTCGGTAACGTGGACACTCTACCTTATCGCGAATCTACGGGGTCTTGGCTCTGAATGTTTGAGCAGTGTTCTGCTGTGTGTTCAGATGATTGTTTCTAGCGGTTATAAGGTACCCGAGCAATCGTGATCGAGTTTGAATAGCGTCGAGTGTACATACGACGATATTAAGTGGACACTCTTCAGAATCGTATAGCTTTTTGAAAGTTGCTCCAAATGACTTGAATCTTTTTTAGATGTTGGACCGTCTAGTTTACTAGACAATGAGCGAACAAAAATTTCTTTGGATTACAATTGGTTGTAGCTACAAACGTTTAAAGATGATCGCTAGACTGCGGATCTTTTATGCAAAATAAAAATTGTGCGCATTCGCTGCAAGAACCGGGGTCATCTAGGAACGCCCTTCCCTGAACAATTTGTGTAGGTCGAAAGTAATGTATTGATACTCTTCGTTTTGAATTGCATTTGACTATTTTTGTCATAGATGCATAAAATGGAAATAGATAAGGATAAGGACGAAACTCCCTGGCAAGGTCGAAAATCTGCGACCTTCGCCCTTAAGCTCTCATCTTGAAACTATTGTAGCTCATTGCAACATTGAATGAAATTTTCAGTGTGCATATATAAGTTACCGAAATCTAACGCATTTTTTAAATTGTCGTTATAGGCTCAGATAAAAAAGTTGAAAAATCCTATTTTTATCATTCCAACCAATTGCAATCTAAAGAAATTTTTGTGTACTCATTGTCCAGCAAACTAGTCGGTCTAACATAAAAAAAAAATAAAAATTCAGGTCATTTGGACCAATTTTAAGAAAGTTATGCGACTTTTAAAAGTGTCCACTTAATATTGTCCCCGACTGTAGATGTGGTTGACTGTTTTTTGAAATTATATGATGACTGAGAGAAGAATGAAGAGTCGTGAGAGTAGTGGGGGTAGATTCGAAATGGAGTAGTACAGTCTTTTCTCGATATATGTCCCAAATACCTAGCCGATAAAAGTCCTAAAACTATCCCCACTTTTCTACGTTCGGTAGTGTCTCAAAGAGTAGAATCTTCTACCCATTATAAGTCCCTGGGTAGACCCGTGTTGTGGACATATATCGAGAAAACACTGTAACGCGTAGACTGCGCATCTTCATGCATTCATAGCTTAGGAAAATGTTCAAAAAATGCTATAACATAAAATTCGAGCGAATTCAATACGATTTTCCTTTGTTTCGGATCTACAAAGCCTGTTCCCATTGAAAATAGGATTTCATTTCACTCCACTTTCTGAAAATTTGCCTATTAAAATTGCAAATTGCACAAACATCCGCAGTCTAGTAACGAGTAACGAGCAATAAGATTCGATTGCAGAACGAATAGAATGGCGTATTCGTCGTTAGGCAAAAATCCATTTGCCCCGGTGACTAGTATTTGCCGGTAAACATAATCGCAGCGACTCGGTGCGCGAATTGGAAGATTGGAAGGTCGAACGGCGACAAAAGGTAGCTCGAAGGGTGGATATCACTGGATCGTGGGGCAAGGTCGGTGACAAACAAACGTCCAATTAAAACATAACGGAATTAGCTGATTTATTTGGAGAGAAAAAAAAAAGAGAAATCCTCGCTCACAGTCGAAAAAGGATCCATTCAGTCTGTCGGAACGAGAGAGCTCGTCCCGGTTTTTTAATGCGACATCCACTTGGCTGCAGCTACGACGACATACACGTGGGCATACACGCACAAGAAATCGGCGGCGAGAGCCTACTACATAAATATACGAATATCGAAGCGGCGCGAGGACGAACGACAATATATGATAATTGTTCTCTCTCGTTTCTTTCTTTCTTCTTCTTTTCTTTTTTCACAGTAAAAACGCGACTCGTTCAGCATCCTGTTTCTCCATATTTCTTTTCCCATCGTTCAAACACGGTCTCTCGTTACAAATCTTTACAAACCGTTCTCCAACCAACATACTCTCCCACTCTTTCTTTCTCATTCACTCACACACACACATACGTTCTCTTTCTCTCATTCACTCACTCTCTCTCTCTCTCTCTCTCTCTCTCTCTCTCTCGTTCGTTCATTCGCTATGGGGTTAGCCGTACGTATAATACATAAATATCGTAATCTATCGATCGAAGCACGAGATAAAATATCGAATGATAATAAAACACAACAAGGGCAAGTATTATAGTGTACAATAGAATTTTGAACGACAGTCGATATAAAAACAACAACCATGTTCGACAGATATTGTTCGCTCCTCTCCGAGCTTGGAAAATCGTCGGCGAATTTTATGAGAACAAATTAGTTAACACGCTGTCACGCGTCTCATCTTTGCAAACTCTCGCCGTTTGCGTAAAAGAAATCCTCGACGGCGTAAACTATACAAACACTTAACAAATATTCGTTCATCTTCGAAAATCACAGGGAAGTTCAATTCGCCTAAGGAAAATCATAGTTAACCCTCGCACGTTCCTCGGGGCGATTATATTATATAGTTTCTGTTCCTGGATGCTGCAAAATGCCGACTTGTTTTTATTCGCCCATTTTCTGCTTCGGGACATTGTAAAATGTTCGACTCCTCCCCATTTAATTATTTTCTTTTTTTAACACTTTGAGTGCCTCCCAGTAATGGGAGAGGGAATTATTTGTCCACTTTTGTAAGTGAATTTTTGCGTTATTGTATCGAGTATAGCAAATTTGAAAGAATCTGCAAAATGCAGGAGCATTGAAAGTGTACTTTCAATTTTACACGTCTTAATTTTTCCACTTTTATTTCGTCAAGTATTCATTAATATTTTATGGAATTTCTGTGGGAGCATTCAGAATGTTAAATACTGTATAATGTTCAATTGCTTTCTGTCACTCATTTTCTTTTCCCAGATACTGTAAAATACTCCTCCCTATTCAACTATTTTCTTTTTTTAACACTTTGAGTGCCTCTCAGTAATGGGAGATAAAATTATTTGTCCACTTTTGTAAATTAATTTTTGCGTTATTGTATCGAGTATAGCAAATTTGAAAGAATCTGCAAAATTCAGGAGGATTGAAAGTGTACTTTCAATTTTACACGTCTTAATTTTTCCACTTTTATTTCGTCAAGTATTCATTAATATTTTATGGAATTTTTGAGGGGCCATTCAAAGTGTTAAATACTGTACAATGTTCAATTGCTTCCCGTCACTCATTTCCTTTTCCCAGATACTATAAAATGTTCAACTCCTCCCTATTCAACTATTTTCTTTTTTTTTAACACTTTGACTGCCTCCCATTACAGGGAGACGGAATTACTCGTCCACTGTTATAAATAAATTTATCGTATCAAATCTAGCATATTTAAAAGAATCTGCAAAATTCAGCAAGATTGAAAGTGTCACTTTCACTTGTACACGTCCAAATTTCTTCATTTTTATTTCGCCAAATAAATAAATTTTCTATGACATTTCTGAGGGAGCATTCAAAGTGTGCAATACTCTATAATGTTCCATTTCTGTTTGTTTGTGCCGCGAACATCTGCCTCCGAAACATAAAATTAAAACCGGAACACGATGCATTAAATCGAGGAGTGAAACAATTTGGACATTCTATCCAAGGACTTTTTCTGCCATTTTTAAGGGACGTACAAGGGTTAATCGTACCACCGTAAATGTTAACGATGCAATTCCAACGACGTGCAGGTATCGAGAGAATCGTTTGCGTCGCCAGTTTCCCGACAATTTAACAAACTCCGTGGTCGTTCTCCCATGAAAATTAACGCAACGGCCCGTTCGAAAATTCCATTTAAACTTTTCTAACTGTCGCCGACGGTTTTCCGCTGCCTCGGCGAGAGAGACGTCAGCGAGACTTACAGCCTGTTTACCTATTTACAAAGTGTCCTTACAGTATAAAGTTCATTTTGGCGTACACGCTACACGTACTCGTCATCCTAATCATCGCATTCCTCCTTCTCCCGTTTCTTCCTATTTCTCAATGATTCTCGGGTCGACTAGCATCGTCACTCATTATAGTCGTTAGAAATCTCCGTTCTCCATCCATCCGTCTTTGTTCGTTAGTTTCTAGCACCTGCACAACAGAAATCTTTCCCGCGCGCCAGCGTTCTCGGTCGCCATACTTCAAACCCCTCGCATGGTCACGCAAAACGATCTGACAGCGATCAATCATCGATTTTCCTAATATTAATCGTATCATAATTTGGTACACTCCGTTTTCGAATATTTCCTCTCGCTTTCGTCACCGAGAGATTTTATGCTTCCAAAATTTGATTTCGTGGTTCTGAGAAATCTGATTTTGGAAGCTACCCTCAAAAGCTGATTTTACATAGTTTACTCTATGTACATTTAATTAGTTAGGTACGTAAATTGGGATAAAACGTTCACAATTTTCGCTTCGGCTTCGGTTAAAAGATAGAACCTCGTTTTGCTTCAATTAAAGTTTAATATGTTTCTGAAAATATTCAGAACGCTGGAAATATTCTGTACAGATTTTTGATCGCCGTCGAGTCGTTTCGTCGCACTCCGCGTCTGTCCAGGACACGGTAATTAGAAGCTCGGGGTAATTAAGCGGTGGTGATCGGTGCCACCGGAAGTTCGCAGGAACTGGGTTAAGGCGACGCCGCAACTGGGACGAGAGGAGGCTCCTGTGTTTGATCAGACCGAGGACGTTTTCGTCCTGCAGGATGTGCCTCCCAATCTCCATCGGGAGTGAGACCGAGGCCGCTTTGAATAGCAAACGCGAGCGGCCCTGAATTATGATCGCGACTCTAATTTTTCGGCATGGAAACCCGGGGGATATTGGTCCTCCCCTGTGCGCGCCTATCCTAATTCCCAGGACCTCGACAGTCACTATGTTTCCTCGGGTCCTTTCATCCGATTCTAGGATCGATAGTAAATCGAACAAATGCTACAATTTTTCTCTTGAGGAAATGGACCCGATCATTAAATAAAAATTGCAAAGAGTAGAAATTCATTTCTTCCCTTAACCATTTTAGTCAGCTGAAAATAACGTATATTTACATTCCCCAAATTCTTTAACTGCACTGCATCTCATTTTTGCCATAAATTTATAAAATCCGCTGTCTAATTGTAGTCAAAGGATCACTTTGTAAAAGTTTTTCTCATGCGTTGTGTAAAAGATTCTAAGAAAGATCAATTTTCTCCGTGATCCATTTGTCGAACAGAATATTCGAATGTTTATTTACCACTAGACTGCGAATTTTATGACAAGAATGAGTCGGTGCAATTTCGAACAGTGGAAAAATTAGAACAATTGAACAACTATTTTCAACTTGTTGAAACTAGGAAGAACGAAACGGGATGCTGTCTGTTGCACTAGGAAAATGTTTGTTTTGCATGATGGTTTGTTTATTAGGAGGCATGAAAACTGGGAATATTTGTAGCCGTAAATAAGCGATATTTCAAAACATCGCGAGCCGATATTAAATGATTAGGGCCAGAGCGATGAGTAAGCTGATTGAATCAGGATTACGGCGATAGCATCGCCGCTCGCGATCAGGTGTACCGGAAGCGATAAATCTTCGGTCACTCCGCAAACATGTTTAAACCCCAGGAAGCGTGTCCGATGAAGTTTGCGGCGCACGCCGGCCAACAAAGTGTGAAGGGAACAGGTTCCATTCCTCTTTGCTATGTAAACGAGGACTCTCTTTCTCCCTGACTCTTGGTCTCTCTTGCCAGGACTGTGAAAATAGTCCCCGATTTAAATCAGCATTCTTGGAAGCACCTGTTTGATAAGAGGAGAGGAGAGCCCGCCGAGAGAAAGGTGTAAAGTCCAGAGCATTGTTCCCCTTTGTAATTCAGGAGGCTTCTCACGCTTGCGAGTTTCGTGTTCTTCAAAAATTTTCGTCTCGCGTCGAGTTATGGCACACAGTCCGCCGGTGCTTCCTGCTCCCTTTTCCAACAATAAAATGTTCAATAAAAATAGTCCACTTCGGTTGTCTCGGAGACTTTCCGCAAGCCACCGAATATTATCAACTGAATTTTTCATCTTTGATTCTCCGACAGAAGGGTTCGGTTCAAAAATTGCTGTAAACAACACCGACGACAAAAAGCTCCCAAAAAATTTTGTTATCATCTGAAAGACTGTATTAATGAAACCGAAAAAGATTTTGCGCGATAATTTATATCCTCTTACCGTAAAAAATTTATAAACATCACCTATTCTTTTTAGCCCAGGTAAGGTGTGCTTTAGGGGAGAACAATTTAAGGGGACCGGTTAAAAAATTGCTGTAAACAACACCGACGACAAAAAGCTCCCAAAAAATTTTGTTATCATCTGAAAGACTGTATTAATGAAACCGAAAAAGATTTTGCGCGATAATTTATATCCTCTTACCGTAAAAAATTTATAAACATCACCTATTCTTCTAGCCCGAGTAAGGTGTGCTTTAGGGGAGAACAATCTAACGTGGCCAGTTAAAAAATTGTTATAAACAACACCGATGACAAAAGGCTCCCAAAAAATTTTGTTATCATTTGAAAGACCGTATTAAGGAAACCCAAAAAGATTTTGCGCGATACTCTATATCCTCTTACCGTAAAAAATGTATAAACATTACGTATTCTTTTTGGCTCGAGTAAGGTGTGCTTTAGGGGAGAACAATTTAAGGGGGCCGGTTAAAAAATTGCTACAAACGACACCGATGACAAAAAGCTCCCAAAAAAATTTTCTTATCATCTGAAAGATCGTATCAGTGAAACCCAAAAAGATTTTGTATGATGCTCTATATCCTCTTACCGTAAAAAATTTATAAACATCACATATTCTTTTTAGCCCGGGTAAGGTGTGCTTCAGGGGAGAACAATCTAAGGTAGCCGGTTAAAAAATTGCTATAAACAACACCGATGACAAAAAGCTCCCAAAAAAATTTCTTATCATCTGAAAGACTATATCAACGAAACCCAAAAAGATTTAGCGCGATACTCTATATCCTGTTACCGTAAAAAATGTATAAACATCACCTATTCTTTTCGGCCCGAGTAAGGTGTGCTTTAGAGGAGAACAATCTCAGGGGGCAGGTTAAAAAATTGCAATAAAACACACCGACGACGAAGAGCTTTCAAAAAATTTTCTTATCATCCTGAAGACTGTGCCAACGAAACCCAAAAAGGTTTTTTACGATACGTCGAGCTCCCTCTCCGTGAAAAATTCGTAAAGATCGTCCATTCTTCGAGGGTTTCGAGCAAGAGCACTTTAAAGCTTTCTCCTAATCAGTTAAATGGTATAAAGAGATTAGAAATCTTCCGAGCGTATGGAGCACTTCTCCAAGACGACTCGAGGAATTCGAGAACCTAAACGGATGGTTCCAAGCGGCCCGGACACGTCGGAATCGGTCGTAACGCTCGTGGTCGTTGAATTTTCCAGAGAACGAGTCGCGAGGAGGCAGGAAAAGAAATTCCGCGTGTCTTCGGTGCCGCGCGAGAAATATCACTTTGCCGCTATCTGATAACACGGGCCATCGGCCATCATCGTTTCCCGTTTCCTGTTTCTAGAGACGCGCGGTCGTTCCGTTTCACGGCTCGCTGCCGTATCTTTATTTCCTCGATCCTCGTTCTGCCCGCCTCTGCACGGTGACACGAACCACCTACCTACCACCGCCATTTTCCGTCACCGCCGATCGAATTTTCCATAGAAACGACCGTCACCGGCACCGGTTTCCCCTGAATATTCAAAAATCGCGTGACCGCGCCAGGAATCGCGCCTTCGCGACTCGAGACTCTGACTCACTGTGCCTTTATCGATTCCACGGGCTCCTTCGAGACTTCATTTGCATCTTCTAAGGGCGACTTTCGCCACGAATGCCCGCGACCCTTCGCCCTTTATTATTTCTTCGCGACCGGCGAATTTGCTGGCTGTAGTTCGCTATTTTTGCTATTTTTATCCAAGCAGATTCCAATTTTAAAACTGCAACTTTTCATCGTTTTATTTTCTTTCGTCCAATAATTGCGCTGAGAGCTGCCATTTTGATAATTAATACAGTTTACTTCGCGACCGGCGAATTCGCTGGCTGTAGTTCGTAATTTCTGCCATTTTTCTCTGAGCAGATTTCAATTCTTAATCGTTTTATTTTCTTCGGCGTTCATCTAGAATTTCCTGGTTCAACAGCTGCGCTAAGAGCTGCCGTTTTGATAATTAATACAGTTTGCTTCGTTACCGGCGAATTTGCCGGCTGTAGTTCGCTATTTTTGAAATTTTTATCCAAGCAGATTCCAATTTTAAAACAGCAACTTTTCATCGTTTTATTTTCTTTCGTCCAATCACTGCGCTAAGAGCCGCCATTTTGATAATTAATACAGTTTACTTCGCGACCGGCGAATTCGCTGGCTGTAGTTCGTAATTTCTGCCATTTTTCTCTGAGCAGATTTCAATTCTTAATCGTTTTATTTTCTTCGGCGTTCATCTAGAATTTCCTGGTTCAACAGCTGCGCTAAGAGCTGCCATTTTGATAATTAATACAGTTTGCTTCGTTACCGGCGAATTTGCCGGCTGTAGTTCGCTATTTTTGAGATTTTTATCCAAGCAGATTCCAATTTTAAAACAGCAACTTTTCATCGTTTTATTTTCTTTCGTCCAATAATTGCGCTGAGAGCTGCCATTTTGATAATTAATACAGTTTACTTCGCGACCCGCGAATTTGCTGGCTGTAGTTCGTAATTTTTGCCATTTTTCTCTGAGCAGATTTCAATTCTCAATCGTTTTATTTTCTTCAGTGTTCATCTAGAATTTCCTGGTTCAACAACTGCACTAAGAGCCGCCATTTTGATAATTAATACAGTTTACTTCGCGATCGGCGAATTTCCTGACTGTAGTTCGTAATTTTTGCCATTTTTCTCTGAGCAGATTTCAATTCTTAATCGTTTTATTTTCTTCAGCGGTCATCTAGAATTTCCTGGTTCAACAGCTGCCCTAAGAGCCGCCATTTTGATAATTAATCTTCGCGATCGGCGAATTCGCTGGTTGCAGTTCGTTATTTTTGCTATTTTTCTCCAAACAGATTCCAATTTTAAAACTGCAACTTTTCATCGTTTTATTTTCTTTCGTTCAACAACTGCACTAAGAGCTGCCATTTTGATGATTAATACAGTTCACTAGGCGAACAATTGCGTCGTAGGGAGCAGAAAATTTTCGCAGAGAGGAGAATCGATTTCTTACGAAAAGTGTAACGATCGATAGATCGAATCGAGTAGAAATCGTTCGCATGTACAGTCCCGGTAACTTTATACGGAGTTTTTCGCCGCAAGATATTCGAATCGGCCCTCTTTCCCGCGTTTTTCCCGCGAGACAACGCGCTTCCGGATTCTGCGGCGACTTCCGTCACGGGAGATCGTCGCTTCCGGAAGGAACGAACGCGTCTCGTCGTATATCGTTCGCCGCAGACCGCGACTTCCGGTCTCCGTTCCCCCTGTCTCTCTCTCTCGACTTAAATATCGATTCTCGCGTCGCGCCGGCAAACATCGACTAGAAACAAGCGACTTCTTCGCCGTTGGAAAACTCCTCGAGCCTCGAGGCATCGACGATTTTCTTTGCCGATTGTTCCTCCCCCTTTTTGTCCCTCGATCGGGGAGAATTCTTTAATGAAAATTGTCTGCGGCTTCATCGATAGTTCGAAACTGGAAACTTTCCGAACCTCGGGACGAACTTGCCCTATTAATTATTAATTCTGTTGTTTCTCTTCTTCGGTTTCCCCTATCCCATTGTCTTCCAAAAGAGGAAACTTTGAATTGTCGTATCTGAACCTCGAGCGGAAAGTATTTCCGATTTTCATTCGATGATTTTTCTTGGTAGAACTTCTGTTCTGTTTGCTTGGAAATCTTCGGTTGGTATTATTCGATGATAAAAGTCAGTAGTAAAATATCATGGATCGTTTCTGCTCGGTGGAGAAACTCTTCTTTATGGAAGAACTTTGAGGGAAATTGATTAAATTTTGGGGAACGAGGTCGAAATAAATTTTGACTGCTCCCGAAACCCGAGGGAAAATATGACGAAAATTCTGGGTCGCCTGATCTTGGTGGTTTCTTTCTTGATGGAACAACTTTCAATTTTTCATCCTTGGGGAGTGACTATTTCATTTTTCCAGGGTATATAGTAAACTGAAGTTGGTTAGATTTAGGTGGACAATATTTAAATAATTTTCCACTGCCCCTAAAACCCGAAAGAATATGTGCAAAATATTGTGAGTTACTTTTTGGTGGTTTCCTTCTTTCAGGGGACTTTCAATTTTTAATCTTGAGGGAGTGACCATTTTATATTTTTCTGCAGCTGTAGTAAACTGAAGTTGTTTAAATTTGGACTGAAATAAATTTGGATTGCCCCCAAAACCCAAGGGAAAATTCAGAAAATATTCTAAGGTAGTTTCCTGGTGGTTTACTACTTACTTTGAGGAATCAATTTTTAATCCTAGTGGAGTGACTATTTTGGATTTTTCTGTGTCTGCAATAAACTCAAGTTGTTTAAATTTGGAGCATTGAGATTGAAATAAATTTGGATTGCCACTAAGACCCAAGGGAAAATTCAGAAAATATTCTACGTTGCTTCCTGGTGGTTTACTTCTTTCTTGAGGAATCAATTTTTAATCCTAGTGGAGTGACTATTTTGGATTTTTCTGTGTCTGCAATAAACTCAAGTTGTTTAAATTTGGAGGAATGAGACTGAAATAAATTTTGATTGCCCCCAAAACCCAAGGCCAAAATTAGAAAATATTGAAGGTTGCTTCCTAATATTTACTTAATTTCTAACTTCAAATTTTTAAATCTAGTTGAGTGACTATTTTGGATTTTTCTGTGTATTTAATAAACTCGAGTTGTTTAAATGTGAAGGAATGAGGCTGAAATAAATTTTGCCCTCAAGCCCCAAGGGAAAATTTAGAAAATTTTCTAGATTGCTTCCTAGTATTTACTTAATTTGTAACTTTCAATTTTTAAATCCTACTGGAGTGACCATTTCACTTTTTTCTGTGTCTGCAATAAACTCAAGTTGTTTAAATTTGGAGGAACGAGATTGAAATAAATTTTGATTGCCCCAAAACCCAAGGGAAAATTTAGAAAATATTCCAGATTGCTTCCTAATATTTACTTAATTTGTAACTTTCAATTTTTTAATCCTACTGGAGTGACCATACATTTTTCTGTGTCTGCAATAAACTCAAGTTGTTTAAGTTTGGAGGAATGAGACTGAAATAAATTTTGATTGCCACCAAAACCCAAAAATTAGAAAATATTCTGGGTTGCTTCCTAATATTACCTTAATTTGTAACTTTCAATTTTTAAATCCTACTGGAGTGACCATTTTACATTTCTCTATGTCTTTAACAAACTCAACTTGTTTAAATTTGTAGAAATGAGATTGAAATAAATTTTGCCCCGAAGCCCCAAGGGAAAATTTAGAAAATATTCCAGATTGCTTCCTGATATTTCCTTAATTTGTAACTTTCAATTTTTAAATCCTAGTGCAGTGACTATTTCAGACTTTCCTGTATCAAACTGATTAAATTTAGGGGGACGAGATTGGAATAAATCTAGATTGCACGCGAAAACCCGATAGGAGATCTGGAAGACATTCCTGCTCGTTTCTTTCTCCTTCGGAAGTTTCGTTTCCTTCCGAACTCCGTGGCATTCATAAGGAAGTTTAAAAGAAGAAATCAAACTGGATGCGCGGGTAAGGCCGATCCCAGCTCGTTCTATACGTACACGAAGACTCGTCGTTCCGTCGTCCGTTTTATTTCTTCTTGTTTGCTTCGATTCCGTCGTCCCACTTGGACACTTTAATTAAACGAAGTTCCATCTTCGCGGGAATCGAACGCGGAGACATGTGCGAAGTGTGCTTCTCCTCTTCTCGTCGCCTTGGAAGATCGATTTTGGTATCTCGGTTGTTTGACATTGAATCGAACTGGAATTCGCTTTTCAAGGAAGAACTTGGAGGATAGCGTGCAGAAATCGTCGGCTACGAGAACGCTGAACGAAAACTTGGAACAATTCCCGCGGTACAGGTGCTTTTAATTGAAACGGGCGGCTCTTACCTCCAACAATCGCCTCGAAACTCTTGCAAATCAACAGGAAACGATTCGATCTTCGCAAATATACAAGATTTTCTAACGCAAAACAATTCTCTGCTCGTTGGAAAATCAATTGTGCTTGAAGAGCATCAATTTTGTGGAAAACAGGAGCAGATTAAATAGTAACTTTGATAGCCTTCATTTTGTGAAATAAGTTGCGCTTTGGTTTCGTAAAATTTTTCATCGATTTCGCTTGGGTTCGGTGAAAAATTAATTTTTACCGCCTCGTAGGGGTTCTATGGGGAATTCAAAGTGTTCAAAGAGAAATACGTGTACCAATGAATGGGATATAAATTTTGAAAACAGTTCGTAGGGCCTCTGACATTTCTAGGGTCCACGTAGGTGACAGGAGAGTCCCTTTAAACCCCGCAAGGGTTTTAATGACTCATCGACGCCGGTCTCGGTGACACGTTTCGAACGATGACTCACCGACAACTATCCCAGCATCCTCTTCTCCGATATCCGACGCGAACTCAAAACAATAGCAGACACGAGTGCTTCTACACCGATTAAATTCACCATCCTACATCGTTCGATAGATCCTGTTGGCTTCCATTAGCATTACACATTTTTCTCTCGGCTAGGTAACAAAAACTGATCCGGCCATTTTGCTTTCGACCGTTTCATAAATTCTTGGCCCTCATTTTTCATCGAAGCCGATCGATCACTTCGGCTCCATTAACTTTACACATTTTTCCCTCGGCCGCTAACGAAAATTGATCGATCAACCTCTTCAATCGTTTCTCAGATTTCTCCGTTTCTCAGAAAAATTAATTACTCTGTCGGAAGCAGTCGTCGTTATGCTCGTGAAACATCGATGGGTGTTCTCTCTGATAAGTATGCTGCGATTCTCAGAGAAATTAATTATTCTGCCAGAAGCACTCGTTGTTAAATTTACCGAGTGTCAATGCTAGTTATCTCGGGAAATGGCTATTTATTTTTCACAAAAATTATTTGTGTATTCAGGGATTTTACAAAAATTAGTTACTGTGTTTACTCTATATATGTCACTGTTGGAACAGGACTAATCGCGACATCTCTTAAATGATATTATAAGTCGTAATCACGTGACTATAAATAACCAAATAACTATATAAATAACCCGCGAAATTCTAGATCTTTAACCCTTTGCCCTGGAGTGGTGACTCTGAAGCACCACTAGAAATTATTGTGGTATTATTTCAAAGAAATTACGAGAAATTTTACAAAATATTTGTTACATTACAAAATTTGTATTTAAGAGATTACTAAACATTTCAATATTATATGTGTAAATCGGATCAGTTTCGTATGAATAAAATGAAAATATTCTAAGACCGAAGAAAACTTTAGTTTTAGAATGAAAATAGCGCCGAGTGCAAAGGGTTAATAAAAGAAGTTATATTCCACATATTTCGCGTTACTCCGCTGCAATTTACATCTACAACTTCCATCAGTCACAATTGCCTGGCCGATAAAAGTCCCGGAACTATCCCTTCGCTGTTTTCTTCTACGTTCGGCGTGGATCAAAGAATAGTATCTCCTGGCCGATACATGTCCCCGACTAGGCCCGTGTGTTGGACATATATCGAGTAAACACTGTATTCCGTCAGAAGCATTCGCCTTTAACACTAGAACTACCGAGTAATAAATACAACTGATGAATATTGCTTTGTAATCATGACAAGACTACATCTATTCAAATCTAACACCATTTTTATTCTAACATGTGCTTCAGTTCATTCAAACAATTCTGATGAAAACATTTTTATAATTTCTGTAACTGTGAAAGAAAAGATTAGGAGCCAGTCATTTTGACCGGTTCGGTAGTTCCAGTGTTAAAGTTAACCAGATGTTGGTAACGATTTTCTCAGATAATTACCAAGTATTTCTCACCAAAAATGAATTGCGTATTCAGGGATTTTGGTTCGTATATTTGCGAATGATCGACGCGCAGCCTAGTTTCCATTTCCCGTAGGTAATCTGCCGTTTCACGATCGAGAAACGCAGGCGAACCCACCTGAAAAGATAACCACCTGACAGATAACGATATAGTGATTCGCATGGGAAGCGATTTCGAGTTCCATTAAGCCGCGTTCCCACGTGCCTAACTGGCAGAACGCACTCGAAACGGTGGAGAGCCGTCTCGAGTGCGTTCCGGCTCCTCGATCGTCACGGACACACCAACACGACCATCTTTCGGGAAAAAGAAATCGGAAACCGGGAATATTGTCTGGCAAAGCTGCTGGTCGATAAGAGCCACTCGTTACCGGAAGTTAGTGTTTCTGAGGGGCCTCGGTAAACACTGGAACCATGCATCGTTTTGAGCCGGCTCGGGAGATCGACAGTCGATCCTCGATACTCGAAATTCTGACTCACTATCGGCGCGCGGATGAGCGACGATTTTTATCAAATCACGGAGAAATTAAAACGGTTTTTACATGTATGTACTCTTTTGAGAGAAAACGTTCCTCGAGTTTCTCGGTCAAACTCTCTCTCCAACATTCTCAAACTTCGTCAAACGAAGCGCGATCTTCCAGTATTGTTGCAAGGTATGCGGGCTACCTTGTCGAAATTCTTCGAACGAGACGCAATCTTCGTTTGAACTATCTCGAATAGAATGTATTCTTCGTCAAACTTCTTCAAACAGAACGCAACCTCGGCAAAATTTCGCATACGAAACGCCATACTCCACATTTCTCGCGCGCGAACCACATCGTTAAATTTTCTAACAAAAATTACATTTTAAACAAAACGCCAACCTCGCCAAACTTACTCAAACAGAACGCCGTCTATGCTAATTCTTCGGCGAAAACGCCGGTAAAATTTTTCAAACAAAACATCTGTCGAATTTGATCAAACAAAACACGATTATCGCCAAATATTCTAACATAAAACCTCGCTGGGTATCAAACTTTCTCAAACAGAACGACATCCGCGTCAAACTTAGTCGAACGGAACGCCGTTTCCTTCAATTTTTCTCCAAAAGAACGCCGTTCCTTCAGACTTTTCGAAACAAAACGCCGCCCGCGTCAAACTTTCTGAAACAAAACGGCATTCGCGTCAAACTTAGTCAAACAAAGCACCGTCTCCTTCAATTTTTCTCCAAAAGAACGCCGTCCCTTCAGACTTTTCGAAAGAAAACGCCGCCCGCGTCAAACTTTCTCAAACAAAACGCCGCCCGCGTCAAACTTTCTCAAACAAAACGGCATCCTCGTCAAACTGAGTCAAACGGAACAACGTTTCCCTCAATTTTTCTCTAAAAGAACGCCGTCCCTTCTGATTTTTCGAAACAAAACGCCGCCCGCGTCAAACTTTCTCAAACAAAACGGCATCCGCGTCGAACTTAGTCAAACGGAACGTCGTTTTCCTCGATTTTCCTCTAAAAGAACGCCGTCCCTTCAGATTTTTCGAAAGAAAACGCCGTCCGCGTCAAACTTACTCAAACAAAACAGCATCCGCGTCAAACTGAGTCAAACGGAACACCGTTTCCCTCAATTTTTCTCTAAAAGAACGCCGTCCCTTCAGACTTTTTGAAACAAAACGCCGCGCACGTCAAACTTTCTCAAACAGAACGGCATCCGCGTCAAACTTAGTCAAACAAAGCACCGTCTCCTTCAATTTTTCTCCAAAAGAACGCCGTCCCTTCAGACTTTTCGAAACAAAACGCCGCCCGCGTCAAACTTTCTCAAACAAAACGCCGCCCGCGTCAAACTTTCTCAAACAAAACGGCATCCGCGTCAAACTGAGTCAAACGGAACAACGTTCCCCTCAATTTTTCTCTAAAAGAACGCCGTCCCTTCAGATTTTTCGAAACGAAACGCCGCCCGCGTCAAACTTACTCAAACGAAACAGCATCTGCGTCAAACTTAGTCAAACAAATCGGCATCCGCGTCAAACTTACTCAAACAAAACACCGTTTCTCCGAATCTCTCCTAGAGAATCTTCTTCAAACGTAATACAACTCCATCAAACTCTCTGCGAATCGCATAAACTCGCAAAACGCGTGCAACACATCGCGGAAACTCAACGAACCGCTTGCCTAGCCTAAAGTGAAATGATATTTGTCCGTACGTATTGTATTTATGATCCAGCGAGCACCGTTCGACATTTCTCGAGATATGTATGATTTTCCGAAGCTCAAAACGATCGGTCCGCATGATTCACGAACTGCTGTCCCCGTCCCCGGCTAAATACCACGACAGACAACGAGTACAAATATACAGGTGCGCGTAAACGGTTCTCCGATGACTCTCGACGCCAACTATTGTAGATAAGACAACCATGTTTAGGTGTGGCGAGAATCGTCGGGAGAATGTTCGCGCGACGCTACGGGGATTCGAGAGGGGGGCGTTTTTTATCACATCGTTTTACAAAAATCGGTTTTACACGATGGGGGGGGGGGGGGGGGGGGAAACGTCGTTCTTCACCAACGTTACAACGTATAAAGGTGCAAAAATCCGGAGAGGCACGGTCGTCGCCGGGACACCTAGGTCCGCGATCCACCTCGACATCTACGAGCTCCTCTAGGTCGATATAGAATCGATTACGATGATTGTTTGAGATTTATTGATGCGCAAAAAGACCGTTCGCCGGATGTCCGGACGCGAAACTTGTCGAAAGACCGTTTGGCACCTGAGGAGAAGCATTTTGAGCGATTTCAGCGACGGGATTTGATTTAGCACCAGCTAATTAGCTACCTGAGGTTCGTTTCCTCGAGTCTGGTCGATTGTTGGTATCTGTCGGGAATTGCGAGTTAAACGTTTCTTGGTGTTCAATAAGGCTTATTGCTCCAAGGAACTGGCTGACGAACCTGGACAGTGACTAGGTTCGTTCGAACCTTCATGTTTCAATCTTTTTAAACGTAATGCACATAACCCGAAGCTAACTCAGAATTTACACGTCATAAATTTACAGAGAATAACAGAACTGAAACAGGTTGAAAACTCGGAGCAAGTATCGCGTCGGAATAAAATCAAACAGACCGGAGACCGGCAATAAGTCAAGATCAAGATAAGAGGATTCCAAGGCAGCAAGACAAAGTGCTTATCACAGGCAGAGACGACAGAGAATGTGTAGAAGATCTCTTCGTTGAACAAACGTCTGGTGCAATTAGTCAAAGAAAAAGTTAATCGTCGAAAACAGAGAGCGGCTGTTATCAGGTGAATCGTCAGGTTGAAGCTTCTCCGTCTGAATATTCACGCGAGCATTTGCTCCCCATCGCCGACGATCGCTCAAGCAGCTTATCCCCCGGCTCGGGCAGTCGCTCCGATTACCAGATACCCAGAATTTCTCCGCGAGAGCCGTCATTGTTAATAATACGGGCCGACGTCATCGTTATCAGCGAGGAGAGGCCGCCGTAATCGCGACCTGGCCCGTTGACCCTTTCTCGGTAGCAAAATAGGCGGTCGATTCTCGCGCGCTCGGTCATCGTCATCGACGACGAAGCCGAGAGGCTCTGGCGCAACAACGCCGTCGTTTAGGAAAAGAGAAGTCTCCCGGAGGATCGACAATAGAGCTTGAAGAAGCGCTTTGTCGTTCCGTCGTCGTCCGGAGAACAACGATCTGCGGTTCGATCATCCTTCTTCCCGGCGGAAGATCCTCGGGAACAATTCAAAGACGACGAGGACAAGCGTCCTGGGCTCGTCCGCTCTTTGGAAGAACTCATTCTCCGTTGACAAGTCTCTCCTCGACTGCTCCCCGCCGAGAGACCTGACGCAACACGGAGAACGCGACGCGTCAGCGATCGATAGATCCGTCTGCGACACAAGTCAGCCCGGTACACGTCTGACCGAAAAATCGTTGATCGTCGGGAATGTCCACCGACCGTAGAAGATTAAAGGACTGTCCACAAGGCGAGCTTTAGCTCACTCGAGCAGCTCCGGGTCGCGCGACGCCGAAGACGACGAGGACACCATCGAGGGCGTAGCTGGCGCCAAAGGAGAGACTGTCCGCGACTGACAATATCAGAAGACGCACGTGCAGTCCTCCGTGGCCCTGGCCTACCTGGCCCGCTTCCTGTTCAGCTTCGCAAGCTTACGTCGCTTCAGGATCAACTGGTACAACGTGTCCAGACCCTCGTGCAGACCCTCGCCGGTGATCGCGCAAGCTGGCTGCACACGGATGCACGCGCTACCAGGCATCCCTGCCAGCTCCAACACCCCCAGGTGCTTCTCCAGCTCGATCACCTCTTTCGCACCTGTGGACAACAGAATGAGCCAAACGTCAGTCCACCAGAACTTGATGAGAGAGATCAAGTGGCTTCGCGGGGGACGTTGCAGACTTGGAGGATCTTCGTGGACTTTCACTTCGTGAGGAAAGAATTGGAGGCTTTGGGGATTTTCATGGACTTTGACTTTATCAAGAAAGAATTGGAGGCTTTGAGGTTCTTCTTGGACTTTGACTTTGTTAGTCAAGAATTGGAGACTATGAGGATCTTCATAAACTTTGACTTCGTCGGTCAAGAATTGGAGACTTTGAGGATGGTTAAAGAATTTTCGCAGAGTGCAATCATGAACCAAGAATTGGGGGCTTTGAGGATCTTCTTGGACTTTGACTTCATGAAGAAAGAATTGGAGGCTTTGGGGATCTTCTTGGACTTTGACTTCATGAAGAAAGAATTGGAGACTTTGAGGATCTTCTTAGACTTTGACTTCTTGAACCAAGAATTGGAGGCTTTGAGGATCTTCTTGGAGTTTGACTTCGTCAGTCAAGAATTGGAGATTTTGAGGACGGTGCAGCAATATTCGAAGAGAGCCTTCATGAACCAAAAATTGGAGGCTTTGAGGATTTTCTTGGACTTTGACTTTGTCAGTCAAGAATTGGAGGCTTTGAGGATTTTTAGGACTTTGACTTTCTTAGTTAAGAATTGGAGACTTTGAGGATGGTTAAACAATCTTCGTACAATGTCTTCAAAAACCAAGAATTGAAGTCTTTGAGCATCTTCTTGGACTTTGACTTCGTCGGACAAGAATTGGAGGCTTTGAGGATCTTCTTGGTTTTTGACTTCGTCAGTCAGAACTAGAGACCTTGAGGATCTTCATGGACTTTGACATCATGAACCAAGAATTGGAGGCTGTGGGGATCTTCTTGGACTTTGACTTCATGAAGAAAGAATTGGAGACTTAGAGGATCTACTTGTACTTTGACTTCATGAACCAAAAATTGGAGGCTTTGAGGATCTTCTTGGACTTTGACATCATGAACCAAGAATTGAAGGCTTTAGGGATCTTCATGGACTTTGACTACATCAGTCAATAATTGGAGACTGTAAGGATGGTTAAAGAATTTTCGTAGAGTGCCTTCATGAACCAAGAATTGAAGACTATGAGGATCTTCTTGGATTTTGTTTTATTGAGTTAAAATTTGGAAATGTTGAGGATGATTGGAGGATTTTCTTAGACTTCGTCTTCATGAGCCAGGATATGGAGACTTCGAGGATCTTCTTGGACTTTGACTTCGTCAGTCAAGAATTGAAGACTTTGAGGATCTTCATGGACTTTGACTTCGTCAGTCAATAATTGGAGACTTTGGGGATCTTCGTGGATATTATTTTTATAAGTCAGAACTTGAAAATGTGAAGGATGATTGGAGGATCTTCTTGGACTTCGTCTTCATGAGCCAGGATATGGAGACTTCGAGGATCTTCTTGGACTTTGACTTCATCAGTCAAGAATTGGAGACTTAGAGGATCTACTTGTACTTTGACTTCATGAACCCAGAATTGGAGACTTTGAGGATCTTCTTGGACTTTGACATCATGAACCAAGAATTGGAGACTTTGAGGATCTTCTTGGACTTTGACTTCATCAGTCGAGAATTAGAGACTTAGAGGATGTCCTTGTACTTTGACTTCATGAACCAAGAATTGGAGACTTTGAGTATCTTCATGGACTGTGCCTTTATGAATCAAGAATTGGAGGCTTGGAGGATCTTCATGGACTGTGACTTTCTGAACCAAGAATTGGAGGCTTTGAGGATCTTTCTGGACTTGGACTTCATCAGTCAAGAATTGGAGACGTTGAGGATGGTTAAAGAATTTTCGTAGAGTGCCTTCATGAACCAAGAATTGAAGACCATGAGGATCTTCTTGGATCTTGTTTTATTCAGTTAAAATTTGGAAATGTTAAGGATGATTGGAGGATTTTCTTAGACTTCGTCTTCATGAGCTAGGAAATGGAGACTTCAAGGATCTTCTTGGACTTCATCTTCATGAGCCAGGAAATGGAGACTTTGAGGATAGTTGAAAGATCTTAGATTCTTCAATGATAGTCTCAAGAACAGCCTAGCTGGAATGAACTTGACTGAAATAATCCTTGAAAAAAAGAAATAATCCTTGTAAAATTGGGTCCGACAGTGGTATTCTCTTGCACTCCTAATCTACTTAACAATATTTAAATAAACTAAAACTTGCAGCGCCAATAAACCGGTCGTCCACGAGATCCATCTAATCGAACACAATCCTGAAGTTAAATTTGCAAGTGACTCATCCCGTAAAACGATTCGCAGTAAAATTATGTCATCTCCCGATACTGTAAGCCCATACTTTGCGTACCACGTTGCAACACCAGACAACGGTTCACGTTTAATCGTCAGTGCGACTTATGCAACAAAGATCATCAAACAGCTTAACCCGACAGACCGTGCTCCGATCAGATCAGATTAATTTTTCCACGACGGCTTTCTTTCAACGTTATTAGGAGCAACCCGTCGAGAGGATGAAGAGCGCCTGATCTAGAATCTAAACATGCTCCACTATAAATTGCGGTCAAGTGCATTCGCAGACTTCGAAGCCGAAGCCGTACACGTCCGAACCGATACGACAGTGTTTTCTCGGCCACTTGATCCTACATTCTTAAGACTTCAAAGGAGATTCTATTTTCTGGCGGATCATTTATCGGAAATCATCCTGCGAAATCTATAATTCTCCATTGGACGACTGGATTAGATCATTTACATATGTTCTGTCCAACGAGACGAGGCAGAGAAGCACTCAGCTTGCGCCCTTGGCTAACTACAGTGACTTCTCGATATATGTCACCTAGACGGGTCTTCCCAGCGTCATGTATCGTCTAGGAGACACTCCTCGGCATGACTCCTCACTACTCCGCGGAGTAGTGGGGATAATTCCGCGACGTTTATCATCCAGGCCTCGGCGACATATATAGAGAAATCACTGTATCTGATAAGGGTAACTTCTCGTTGGACACACTATAGTTCTATATAGTTTTGCAATTTCTAGAGTTCTTATTCCACCTGGTAGGTCCTGCTTGTTGGCCAGGATCAGAATGGGCACGCCAGCGTTGTCAGGGCTCCTAGCTGTCCTGGTCAGCTCCATCTTAGCTTCTTCGAGTCTCTCGGCATCGCATGAGTCAACCACGAAGATGATCCCGTCGGTGCAACGTGTATACGACTTCCACAAAGGTCGCAGTTTCTCCTGACCACCAACGTCCCACACGAGAAAATTCACACCTGCAAGCAGACAACGATTCCAATCTATTCATTATCAATGATCCGATTAAATAACTTTTGAAAACATGAAATTCCTTTCGAATTGATTTAGCTGGCGGCTGATTGAAAGTGTTATCTAGCTCTGAATCGTTTCATAAGTGATTATAATCAGAACGATCGATAATCGGAGAACACGCGGATAGACATTCTTCGGCTATTTCGTTTTAGTGCCCCAGCGAGGAAAGATTCCGAGAAAAACAATGTAGAAAACTATCGATTAAACAATTACCGCAGCCATTAAACCGATTCCGTCCAGCCATAAAACCGATGAAGAAACTTGCGGGCCGACTCCTATTATCTTAAGCACAGTTGTTCGCTAAGTGCGCGTAATCCCTTTTACTTTTACGTGACCCTAATTTTCGGTGACCCGCTCTACTTCTGATGCACCTTAAAAATTTCCCCGATATCCACGTGGGTCCAGAATCTTCGAACAACTTTACCATTTTCTGCAATGTTCGGCAAGAAACTTCATCGTTCTGTAATTTCAGGTGCATCAGACCGCATAAGTTGTACGATTATGGTACGCTAAATTTTTCTAGGAGCTCTCATAATTTCAGACGTAGCAGACCGCATGACTCGTGCGATTATGGTACGGTCAATTTTTCTCTAGACTTCAAACTCGAGAATTTTAATCAAGAGGATCGTAACGATGAATTCTACTAATCAAGGTTATGGTACACTAAATTTTTCTAGGAGCTTTCATCATTTCTGATGTACCAGACCGCATTAGTCGTACGATTATGGTAGTCAATTTTTCTCTAGACTTCAAACTCGAGAATTTTAATCAAGAGGATCGTAACGATGAATTCTATTAATCAAGGTTATGGTACACTAAATTTTTCTAGGAACCTTCATCATTTCATAGTTTCAGACGTAGCAGACCACATAAGCCATACGATTATGGTACAGTCAATTTTTCTCTAAACTTCAAACTCGAGAATTTTAATCAAGAGGGTCGTAACGATGAATTCTATTAATCAAGGTTATGGTACACTAAATTTTTCTAGGAGCCTTCATCATTTCAGATGTACCAGACCGCACAAGTCTTACGATTATGGTACACTAAATTTTTCTCTAGACATCAAACTCGAGAATTTTAATCAAGAGGATCGTAACGATAAATTCTATTAGTCAAGGTTATAGTACACTGAATTTTCTTTAGACGTCAAACTTGAAAGAAGATGTTGACTAACAGGATTACAACGACAAAGTCTGTTAAGGAAGTTTACGGTACAGTGAATTTTCTTTAGACTTCAAACGTGAAAGAAGATGCTGATTAACAGGACTGTAACGATGAAGTCGGTTAACGAAGTTTCTGGGCGCTGAATATTTCTTTAAACGTCAAACTTGAAAGAAGACGTTGATTAACACTAAATCTACCACCGCCGGTTAAAATGACCGTTCCAGATTTTTTATCTTACAATTACTGAAATTGTAAAGATGCTTTCGTGGGAAATGATTGAATAGATATACAGTGTGTCCCACGAGGTATGTCCACTATCTTAGTTATTTCAAAGAATACGAGAAACTGTTACAGAAATTGTAGGGTTTAAGAAACAATATGTTATAAATGATATTCTTGCAAGTGAGGGCGTAGAGAAGATATCACCTTTGTTTTTTTAAATGGAATGTCCAATGTCTCCAATAGATTATTCTGAGTATAAAAGTGCTAAAGTGTATTTGTCCTAAAATTTACCGTTGCTGAGATGTTTGACTGTTTTCATGAAGAATTTTCTAAATGTCGGCCATCTGCAGCAACGTTGTAGTCCTTGAATTGTTGCGTCTCTTACAAGTCTTATTGTTGCAGCGTTTATTGTAGCACGCGCTGCGATAATTCGTTGCTCCGTATCTTCCGGAGTTGTTGGTGCATCTCGATACACAATATTTTTCAATGTTCCCCACAAGAAAAAATCTAGGGGTGTTCAATCTGGACTTCGTGCTGGCCAGCAAATAGTGCCACAGCGTCCTATCCATCGATTTCGGAATATTTCATTAAGTATACTTCTCACCCTTCGAGCGTAGTGTGTTGGACATCCATCGTGCTGATGCCACATTGTCCGACGAACGCTTAATGGCACGTTTTCTAATCAATTTGGCAATGTATTTCTTAAGAACGTATCATATTTTTGACCGGTAAAAGTGTCGTCAATGAAACGAGGCCCAATTATTTGTTGCCCTATGATTCCACGCCACGCATTAATGGACCAGCGTCTTCGATGATCAATTTCTCGTAGCCAGTGAGGATTTTGTACCGACCAATAACGCGCGTTATGTAAATTAACGCGCCCAGTGCTGGTAAAAGTAGCCTCATCGGTAAATAGTATTAAAGAGAAAAAAGTGGATTGATTTGCAGCCGCTCTTGAGCCCGTCCACAAAGTCTAACACGATTTACATAATCCATGTCATGTAATTTCTGGTGAAGGCTAATGTGCTACGGATGATACTTGTGACGAGTGAGAATTCGTGATGCACTACTTTTGCTGACTTCAGATTCGCGGTGCATCTGACGTACAATGATATGAAGATTATGATGTGCCATTGCAATAACATTAATTTCATTATCTTCATCACTACATACAGGGAGACTTCCAGTTTCTTTTAATTTTTGACACAATCTTTCAAAAATCTTGTGCGAAGAGCATACGCGGTTTGCATATCTTTCAAATTTCGAGCCACAAGTGCGTTTCCCTTACTTTTTCCATAAATTAGAAGCATCTCTAATTGTTCTTCGAATGAAAATTTCATATTGACTGTCTTTTGTTCAGTAATTGAGAAACTGACTGACACTGGGCGACGTCGAAAGCCTAACAATGTTTATTCAATATCCTTGAATACGTTCCATAATGAAAGTAATAGAAACAGTCAGATGTCTCAGCAACGGTGAATTTCAGGACAAATACACTTTAGTGCTTTGATACTCAGAATACCATTTAAAAACACAATGGTGATATCTTCTCTACGCCTCCACCTGCAAAAATATCATTTATATTATGTAGTTTCTTAAACCCTACAACTTCTGTAAGTAACTTTGAGATGAACAAGATATTCAAGTGGACAGAGCTCGTGGGACACACTGTATTTGGGAGAGCTTGTATTATAACGCGAGCCGCACAATTTTGATAAGACAATATGTATTAGTAATTTTTAAGGCTCGGTGGGTTTAGTGTTAACAGGATTATACTGATAGAAAAGAGAAGAATGGTTTTACCTTTGGCCTTGCCAATGCCACCGCGGATTCTCTCGCAGTTGAAGCCGATGGTGGGCACGGTGTTCAGGTACTGGTCGAACTTGAGGCGGTACAACGCTGTCGTCTTCCCGGCACTGTCCAGACCGAGCATGGCCACGTGGAGCGGCGTTCCCGTAGGAAGTGCCTCTAGGAACCCGCCGCTCGTCCCGCTCCTGCCCATCCCGGCACCCATTCCTCTCCCTCGGCGACCACCTCTTCCCTAGACCTTCTCTTCCTCCTCTCCTATCGTCCGTTTATCAGGCATTTAGCCCCTCTCCCTCGACGCTCCCTTAATATCGACTCCTTTCCGCCTCTAATCAATTTTTATTCCTCGAGCTCCCTCTCCTTCTCAATTTCTTTTCCTTAACTCGAGTTCTTCTTCCCCTCGCCCTATCTTCTAGCTCTCATTCTTTTCCCCGGCCCTGACTCTTTTTATAAATCCAGTCTCGAATAGTTCAGCTATTCCCCGTTCCTCCAGGTCCCTATTCTTCACAATTTCTTATCTTTTCGATGGATTCTTCTTTTCTGTGCTCTATTTGCCAGGTTTCATTCTTCTTTAGGCTTCTAGCTTTCCCGTAGGTCCTCTGTTGGCGTTCAATTAATTTTCTTGTTCCCACAGTTCTTACTTTTTCTCTTCACTCTATTTTCTAGGTTTTAGTGTTCGCTGAGCTTCTGTCTACGGATCTCTTCAAGTTCCTTCTTCGCCTTCTTTAAAATATCGTATCTTTTCTCCAGGTTCCTTTCTCCTTCGCTCTATCTTCTAGCTTTCATTTTTCACCAGCCTCATATCTTTGTGTGTACGACTCTCTAGACTACTGCGCCGTCTCACTCGCGTCGGTTTATCGGCAGTTCCTCGCTGTTCAAGTCATCCACTATCAGTCTCGATTCTTCTCAGTCTCTCCTCCGATTTTTCTTCCTAGGAACCATGCCAGATCTCTCTACAGAACCCGGTATCCTATTTCCTCGTACCTCTTCATCAAAGGTTCCTTCGCTATCTAGTTGCCCCTCATCTCGTCAGGGTCTCCCTTCGAGTATAGTCTTCGCTGTCTCAATTCTTCTTCGTTTATTGCAGCCAACCTGACCGACTATTCAGTTCCAGTTCAATCTTCTTTACCTCTTCCGAATTTCTTCAGGGTCTCTCTTCAAACTCTTTCCGTATCTTCACCTGTAGCTTCTCCCCTCTGGACTGTCTTTCCAACAGACTCACGTACCCTGGAACGTTCTAATCAATCTCGAATCAAGTATATTCTCGAATTTCCCAGCTCTTCAGGACCTCTCCCTCGGTTTTCCTCCCACCGTTTACGTTTGGATGCACCTATCCCAGCATTCCTACCTGACCCTATCCAGGGCCGAAGAGAGGTCCCTTCCACCGAATCCTCTCTCGGTTTATGATCCCGCGGCGCCCCTTTATTCCATGCTGGCGGTTGTACCTGCCGTCTCGAGACGTTTCTTCTTCTTCTTCTTCTTCTTCTTCTTGTTTCTCGCTGTTGTTCCCCGGGAGAGAGAGGATAGCCGGGGCGCCTTTCGTGTCTCTGGGCCAAAGTCGCGGACGGAGAGAGAGAGAGGGAGAGAGAGAGAGAGAGAGAGAGAGAGAGAGAAGAGAGGCTCTGCTGTCTCCGCTTTCGATGCTCGTCCCCGCCGTAAAAGGACTCGCTTCGAGGCCACGATCACCACCACACCGGCTGAAAATGAAAGGAGAAACGCGTTATCGATGCCCGCACTGTCTGCCGATTATCGGGCCGATTTTTCGCGAGCACGTTTTCGTTTTCTTTTCCGTTTCTTTTCTTATCGATCGCAGAACCCGAGCCGCTAAATCGCCTCGAAACACGATGTCGAACTTTGGGTCTCTGGATCGACAGATTTATCGATCATCGACGAAAATCAACCCTCGTCGTGAACAAGTTTAAAGATCACCGTCACGCGTGTGTACGTGTGACGATCACGATTTTTCACGGCACCTACGGAATATCGATTTGATGCTGCCTATGTTGTTGTTTGTAATTAAATGTAGCTAGACTGCGGAGCTTTGTGCAAATTCACGGTTTTATATATTAATTTGACGAAATCTAAAATTGAGGAAAAATTAGTTTGGTGGACTAAAATATTGCTTCTGATAAGAGCGGAGTAAAAGCATGCTTGTGACACTAGACCTACCAAGCACAAGGCATACAGGGTGTTCATTTGAAAACTTTCGAAAATTTATCGGAAAGTATGAAAGATATTGAAATGTGTAAAACACGTGTCCGAGGATTTCGAGGGGGGCAGTATAAGTTTTTTATTTGGGTGGCGTTTTCAAGGTGGTTTTAAGGTCAACTCTGCTTTTCAAATGGAAACCTATATTTTTTATTATGGGATATTATTGTACGTAAAAAGACCGGCAATTTTCGTAAGATACTTTTTTTCATCAGCGCTAGATATTCGGCTGGAAAGTTTTCACATGAACACCCTGTATAAAAGTGAAACGTCTTATAAAAAGGGAGAAGATTGAATTTACTTAAACTTTGCACGATTTACAATATGTGCTTAACACTAGGTTTACGGAGCATTAGAAGTGAGTATTTTACATTTCTTTATAAAAATACGAAGAATCTATCTATCCAAGTTTTCAACCATTTTTTAAATAATATATACAAAGGGAATAAGTTTGTTGAGTAATACCACGTAGATCTTCACAATCTCAATAATCGTAAATTAAAAATATTAGAACCCGTCATTTTGACGGGTCCCGTAAACCTAGTGTTAAATAAATAAGTCAATTCAGTAATTTCCTGTGAAAAAGTTTTCATAATTTCAATAATTGTGAAATAGAAAACCGGTCATTTTGACCGTGGTAGGTTTAGAGTTAATTTTTATTCCTATACTCGTTTTCTTGAATTTTAGAAATTTGCATATAAAGATCTGTAAAGGTCTATAAATCGTAGCATGATTTTTGGAGAACATGCAACCTTTCTGTGCCCATACCTCTCTTCATATTTGACAAGAGAAATCCCCACTTTCAATTCCTGCTTTCATTGAACTGTTATAAAGAAAATTGTATTCTTATAATTCGTAAGCTGTACTGAAACTAGAATTTTTACTTTGAAGTACGTCTGCTCGGTATCTAATTTCAGGAACGTTTTTTGAAAAATGTTTCCTGGGCCATGTTTTCGACAAAACGTGTTAGAATAATTCTCTGAATTTCTGGTTTTGTTGGACACTTTTCGCAGCAGCCAGTAGCGGGGCCCGGCGCACAGGGGGCAGTTTGGACAAAATCGGATTCAAAATCAAGGAACTTTCGATAGGAATGAGGTAGAGCGATGAAATCTTTTTGAAATGAAAGCTGCAACTTTGTAGAATATGGGAAAATAGAGAGATTATGGCACGAACGTTTTTTAACCTCGAGAAAATTCGTTAAACGCGCACAAATTCAAGAAAATTGGAGTTTTTCCAATACCACGCGCGGAAAAAATTTTTTTTAACATGCTATACATCATTTCCCATAGATTTTTTCACGCTGATTTCAAATCTGGTCTCAAAATTTGTCCACGACCTCAGGATTTTGCAAAAAAATAGATTTTTGTGACAAAAACTACTGAAGTCATTTTTTCGTTGAAACAATTGGATGGTAATAATCTCCCTATTTTTCCCATATTCTACAAAGTTTCAGCTTTCATTTAAAAACAAATTTCATCGCTCTATCTCATTTCTATCGAAAGTTCTTTGACTTTGAATCCGATTTTGTCCAAATTGCCCACTGTGCGGCGCATCAACAAACGAACAAACGAATTTATGATTAAGCCGGCGTGAAATATCGTTCTTTTCGGTTCGTAATTCGTGGAAGAGGATTCGCGAGCCGACGGAAGGGCTCTTAAACGGTCGACAAAAGCGAATTGAACGTTCTCCGGGGATCGAGAGAGCGCGAAACGGCCAGGTGAGCTGCCCGGAGCGATCGCAAGAGCGACTCTCACCGATCTATAATGACCACGGAAGGATCGTCGGAAGATCGAGCAGGCTCGAAAACTACTGAATCTGGTCTGGTCCGACTCACGCGTTATTCTTTGCGGCGAGGGTCGAACCTTGTGATCGATAGCCTCTCGAGGAACCAGTCCTGCGTCCCGGGAACTTTGGATCGAGTCGAGGATCGAGCCCGGGGATCGATCGGTGGGTGGGGTTCAGGGGAATTAAAGAAAAACTGCTAACCGGAGAAAAATCGGAAAACCCGAGGAGAACGTCGGAGGAAAAATCCACGATCCCTCCAGATATAAAATCTGCCAATAATGAGCGATAAAAACGTTCAGACTTCCATATAGGATTTTTCAAATATTTCTTGGAGCGTGAAAAATTATTACAGAGATGTACAGCACTGGCGTTCAAAATATTTTTCCGACCGTGAAGAACGGTGAAAAAATTGGAAAAATCGATCGAGATGGAAGAGAAACCGTTCGAGCTGTTGTGTTAAAACGTGCGTGATTTGATGCACTTACGATACAAATTAATTGGTGACGTTTAAAACAGTGAGAAAGATTGAATATAGATTAATCCTCATTCGTCGAGATTATTTCACGAAGACTGAAACCTCTGTTTTTAATTCCCTACAATTAAAGCAGACAATTTTTATTACGCATAAAGATCCACTATGGGCGAATACAAAGCCACAATCTTTCATGCAATTATTGTTCAAGAACGTGTTAGAAGGGTTAAATCTTCCGTGACTAATAAATTGCACGTGTTTGAGGAATACTGTCTGGTTAAAAAATGGGACAGGAGGGAATTAAAGGACAACGGCGATTAATCGATCGAGATAACAGGCAGTTATGGCGGACAATTAAGCAGAGGGATAGTTTATTATACGAAAAGCTCGTTAAGGGGATGGAGAGAAAAGAATATAGTGACGGTGGAAGATCGGTAACCTTGGCAAAGAAGTGGCCGGGCTAACGAGTGCGCATGCAAATCCGCCAGCAACGTATTCCAGTTTCGCGGGACACGATTAATCTCTCTTTCGAGGCTGCCGCGTTTTATGGATAACGACGATTACGGGATACGGAATTCTGTGCCTCGTTCATTAAACATAAACCGGGCCGGCGAATATTAGGCTGTCGCGCGACAATAAACGCGCCGATATAGCCGGCGGTTTATAAAAAGACTGCGAGAAACTTTCGTTTCGAACTGGGCTTAAAGTGTCGGCGAAATGTCGGCTCCGTTCAGCCGGGAGAAATATTCATTTTAAAGAGAAATATCCAATTAATGTCAAGGCGAGGGATTTTTAACGAGGCCGGGATTTAGTCGTGAAATATTGATCGAAGTTGACTGCATATTTTTAGGACAAACGCATTTAAATTGCGAGGATTTTCTCATCCATCGCGGACCACGCAATTTGTGTTAAGAATACGTGTGGAGCACGTTAATAAATATCTATTGCAGAGTTATTAACTGAAAGGCTAATTTTAGATATTGTTTCAGGTACTAAATTATTCGGATGTACCCTCCTGCACTTGTAAGTGTATAGCACTTACAAGAAAATATATGGACCTCGTGCTATTCAACTTTCTTCCCTGCATCTTTTTCTGCTTTTCACTAAAGAGGCATAACCAGTCCTAATTAAGCGAGTTGCACTGTGTATGCGGCCCTGGAAACTGGCTCGTGAATGCCAACCTCGTAGACATGTCGAATTGTCGGGCAGTGTACCCTAAGTCAGGCTTCATTAACGAGTTCGAAACATGGTTCATTTTCATACACAAAAAAATATTCTACGTCGATATCGGGCAATCAACTTGAACAATACCGTAGAAATAATTTTTCAATGTGTCTTAATCCACTTCGAATCTCTAATCCTCCCCTTCTCGGTCTCGATTAAATTAAGTGCTCGAACAAATTAATTGTTACCAAGATAGGCATCTGTACTTGTTAGATAAAAATACCCTAAGCCAGGCAATTTCATTGGCGCGTTCAAAGTATTCTTTAAAGAAAATTTTCTACGTCAATATCTGGTAATCAAATAATTTTAAAATACAGTGTGTCCCACGAACTCTGTCCACTCGAATATCTTGGTTATTTCAAACAATACGAGAAAATGTTACTTACAGAAGTTGTAGAGTTTAAGAAACTAAATAATAAAGAGAGGATAAAGAGGTCACCATTGTGTTTTTATAGATTGGCGTATTCTGAGTATAAAAGTACTAAAGTGTATTTGTCCTAAAACTTACCATTGCTGAGATATTTGACTGTTTCTATTAGTTTCATTATGGAACGTATTCAAGGATATTGAAGAAACATTGTTAGGCTTTTTGACGTCCCTCAGTGTCAGTCAGTTTCTCAGTTGGTGAACATAAGATAGTCAATATGAAATTTGCATTCTAAGAACGAGATGCTTCTAATTTATGGAGAAAGTAAGAGAAACGCAATTGTGGCTCGAAATTTGAAAGATATCCAAACCGCGTATGCCCTTCGCACAAGATTTTTGAAAGATTGTGTCAAAAATTAAAAGAAACTGGAAGCCTCCCTGTATGTAGTGATGAAGATAATGAAATTAATGTTATTGCAATGGTACATCGTAATCCACATATCAGTGTACGTCGGATTCAGCGCGAATCTGAAGTCTGCAAAAGTAGTGCATCACGAATTCTCACTCGTCACAAGTATCATCCGTAGCACATTAGCCTTCACCAGAAATTACATGACATGGATTATGTAAATCGTGTTAGACTTTGTGGACGGGCTCAAGAGCGGCTGCAAATCAATCCACTTTTTTTCTCTTTAATACTATTTACCGATGAGGCTACTTTTACCAGCACTGGGCGCGTTAATTTACATAACGCGCGTTATTGGTCGGTACAAAATCCTCACTGGCTACGAGAAATTGATCATCGAAGACGCTGGTCCATTAATGCGTGGTGTGGAATCATAGGGCAACGAATAATTGGGCCTCGTTTCATTGACGGCACTTTTACCGGTCAAAAATATGATACGTTCTTAAGAAATACATTGCCAAATTGATTAGAAAACGTGCCATTAAGCGTTCGTCGGACAATGTGGCATCAGCACGATGGATGTCCAACACACTAAGCTCGAAGGGTGAGAAGTATACTTAATGAAATATTCCGAAATCGATGGATAGGACGCTGTAGCACTATTTGCTGGCCAGCACGAAGTCCAGATTGAACACCCCTAGATTTTTTCTTGCGGGGAACGTTGAAAAATATTGTGCATCGAGATGCACCAACAACTCCGGAAGATACGAAGCAACGAATTATCGCAGCGCGTGCTACAATAGACGCTCCAACAATAAGACTTGTAAGAGACGCAACAGTTCAAAGACTACAACGTTGCATCGCTGCAGATGGCCGACATTTCGAACATTCTTCGTGAAAACAATCAAATATCTCAGCAACGGTAAGTTTCAGGACAAATACACTTTACTACTTTTATACTCAGAATAATCTATCGAAATCGAGAATGGAACATTGGACATTCCATTTAATAAAACAAAGGTGATATCTTCTCTACGCCTGCACTTGCAAGAATATCATTTATTATGTAGTTTCTTCAACCGTACAACTTCTGTAAGTAACGTTTTCTCGCATTGTTTGAAACAACCAAGATATTCATGTGGACAGAGCTCGTCGGACACACTGTATGTCGGAATGTTGTCGAGGTGAGGACCATGTATCTCATTCTTCAAGTTCTTCTTCATCCTAGGATTTTAAAAGGATTTTTAATATTTTGAAAAATCCTCGTCCACCAGGGATTGAGAAGCATGAGCATTTGGTGCACTGAAAAATTGTTCAGAAATGCTTCCATTCGAAATAATTCACGATTAAACCATCAACGAGCGCCAAGATTTAGAGAATTGTGTGTGTGTGCATTCTCTGCTTTAAAATCTACCATTACTGAAATCGAAATCGAAATATCTTAGCAACGGCAAGTTTTAGGACAAATACACTTCAGTACTTTCATACTCGGAATAATCTATCGAAATCGAGCATGAAACATTGGACATTCCATTTAAAAGAACAAAAGTGATATCTTCTCTACGCCCTCACTTGCAAGAATATCATTTATATTATGTAGTTTCTTACAACTTCTGTAACTTTTTCCCGCATTGTTTGAAATAACAAAGATATTCAAGTGGACAGAGTTCGTGGGACACGCTGTATATCTGAACTCAGTTTAAAATTCTGCTTTCAATTAAATCAACCGCTGGATCGAACGAACTTTTTCGTCAAGTAACAATTCAATTTCCTCTCGAAGCGCGTTCGTTTCCGAAGTATTCTCCAGAATATTTTCCAGAATTCTTCGAATACGATTGTCACCGGGTAAAATCGCTCGGTAAAAGTTCCGCAGCCGAGAGGAAAGCTTAACGAGGACACACGTCCTTTCCCAGCGAGGACCGGGCGACTTTTCCAGAAAGCGAGCTTCATAAAGGGAAACTTCAATTCCGTCGGAAAATTGCATTCGACGGTGGAATCGGGAAACACGACTGGCCCGGGGAAACCGGAAACCGGGTGTTTCTCCAAAGATACCTACTCCTCGGGAGTTTCGGGGTTTTTCCGGCTCGTAAATCAACCCGCGTCGAACTTTCCGCCGGGGAAAATTGTATTCTCGATGGGGAGACGGTGGATGTTCGTTTTGGGCCGTCCCTGGGGGTGGAATGACAGTAACGAGCCTCAGAAATAACACCCTGCAGCCACATACACCAGTTTTCTTTGGGCTCTCCCAATGGATCGATTGCCAACCGCTCGTGCAACATATTGGCTCAAGACAATTAACCCTTTGCACTCGAAGCTATTTTGACTCCAAAACGAAACATTTCTTCCCACCTAGAATAATGTCCTTCTATATATATATATATATTTTTTATGTTATACATACGAAAATGGTGCAATTTACTAGTACAATACCGAAATGTTTAGTAATTTATAAAATAGAAACAAATTTAATAATGTGAAAAATGTTTTGAATAATGATACAGCAATTTTTAGTGGTGCCTTACAGTCACCACTCGAGTGCTAAGGGTTAAACCTTGGCTCTGTAATAGTCACGCTTACAGTCAAGATTTCGAACAAAATTCACTATTACTCGCAAACGAAAACGTAGAAATCAATGTAAATGTAATGCAATTTTGGCTTAACTTTACCTCAGTAATCCAGAAATGTTTAACCTGTCAAAGTCGCCGAAAATCGCACGTCTTTACACGCGCATAACTTTTCAACTAGTGATCTCCTAGGATTGAAACTTGGATTTTCGGCATTTTCTCGGCAAAATCTACAGGATTACATTTAAAAACGTTACAAACTTCCGGTTTCCTCGGGTAAAGTTTAACCCAAATTTTCCTTCTAGGAGATTACAGGCTAAGAAATTCTTGTCTCGATTCTTCTTGATTTTTATGCCAAATAAAAACTAAGTTGACTCAGAGGAACAGAAGCTAAACGCGAATGTACTTCTTCTTTTAATCATTTAAATAAACCGGAAATAATGGAACAGTGCTCTTGGACAACGCCTCTACAGTTGGTAAAGTTACATATGAGAATACAATTGGATGATTGAATTCTGAAATAAAAGCGAAAGAGTACCTCGGGCCACAGAGAGTTAACAAAATGTTACAACAATTATGGTCGAAACGAACGTCGACGTGTTGGCCAGTTAATTGCGGCACGTGTTAATCTTTCAGTGCACCGGTGGAAAATAATAACAATTCGAGAGCCGGACTATTTCGATTTAGAAAGTGGCAGATAGAAATGCGAAAAATCTGTCGCGTTTTCGATCGAAAATTTTGCGCGATTTCCATCGGAACCGAGGACAATAGGAAAAAGAGAAACATCGGGCACAGCCGTTCGGTGTCTCTTCCGGCCTATTGTCCCCGTCATCCGGTGTCTAGCATTCTCTTTTTTTCCAGCAAGTCAGGTGAATCCTTTATTCTTATTTCCGTCACGATCGGATCTACAGCTCGGACTTCCGCGTTCGATCGCTCGATTAACGCGTTTCTATTTACGGATCGAAAGTATTTTTCCATTCCATACCTCCCCCTCCACACCCACGGTGGATATGGGAGGGGCAATTAGGGCCGCCAATCGAGGCAATTATCGGCTAATCGTTTTACTTTCTTTCCCCGTGCGCGGATCCCCGAGCATTGTTCCAGAAAGACTATTTTCTCCGATGACGCAACTTCGCTTTTGTTCTCGCGTTCCTGACGAATCGTTCCGTATTTTGTCTCCGCTTTGTCTCATGCTCTCTCTCTCTCTCTCTCTCTCTCTCTCTCTCTCTCTCTCTCTCTCCTTCTCGCGATAGCGTATATTCGCCTATTTAATTCCAGACGGCTTCGGCGCTAATTTCGTGTAATTTCGCGGCTGAGGTTCCTCCGACGACAACGAGGATCGTTGCGAAAGCGAGAGCGCGCGAGGAAACGCGAGGACATTGTGTTCGGATCGTTGCCACACGCGCCGACTATATTAAATGACTCTGTGCCGCGCGTCATTAAAACCGTCGTAAATTAAATGCCACGGGGACCTGCCTTCGATTGTCGCAATTCGATGATTAGCAGAACTTTCGAATTGCCGCAAACGTCCGGACAGCTGACAATTTCGCTGTAATAAACACTCCTCGGCTCGCGTAATTTCGATGATTTTCACTTTGAAAAAATCACGCGTGCACTTCAGACAACGATAAACGCGCGCGCAAAATCCCAACGCAAGACGTTCAATAGTTTCCCTGAAAAAAATTCCTAAAAATTTGGAGAAATGTATCCCTTGCAAACGTTATCTCTGATCGTTAAAACAATTAAAATGTTATCAACGGAGATAAAATATTATCATTAAGATAACTTCACTTATCAGATCAACTATACATTAACATACAGTGGCTCACGAAAGTATTTGAACACTTACCATGGAATACTTGATTTATTATAATAAGTATATTATACAATACTTAGAGAAATATTACTTAGAATTATATACTTAGAGAACGGTACTTGTTTTTTACAGTTCCTTCAGATTTGGATCGTTTAAGAATATAATTGTAGATCTATTTGTATTTAATAATTTACTTATTTCACCATACGCCCTTCCTTCGTTACGTCACTTCACAATTAATTTTCTCTCGTTTTCAGGAATTTGTTTTGGGACACATGTTCAATAGAATATTTGACCACGAATGCTAGACTATGACCGACGCACGTAGACCAACAATGAATGTTTACATTCAGTGCCTAAAAAACTTTGTTTTTATTCTTAGACCTCATTTCGGTGTGTTCAAATACTTTTGTGGCATGAGCAAAGTTTATGTTTGTCAGAAATAATTCATAACTATTGTATACATATTCACTTGTATACAAATATATTGTAAGAAAATGTACCGTGTTGCTAATGACCTTTGATGTTGAAGCAACATTAAACAATTAAATTATATATATATATATATATTCACTTGAAACTTGAGCTGTATAATCTAGAGAGTCATACCAATTTACAATGTCAATAATATTTCTGTAAGTATTGTATACTTATTATAATAAATAATGTCATGGCAAGTGTTCAAATACTTTCGCGAGTCATTGTACATACATTTAATTAGCACCAATCTTTCAAAGCTCCGGCCTCACAGGTCGACGATCAATAAAATTGTTAGCAGACTCTCCACGCACCGCTCAATTCGGCTTATTATAAATCAATCTATTAAAGCATAAGTTCGCCTAGTCATGCCCGCATCTGGACGATGATCGACGACGGCGCGTAAGTGGTTCACGGTGCTTATTACTCTCTTTTTCCCTGCGCGGTCTGTCCCTTTTTTTCTCCTCGCGGTTCTTGCAACATAGAGGCGCGCGCGATCGCGCCGGCAAACAACCATAATCATAAATCGTCTTGAAAACAGACCGAAGAGACCACGAGAGACTCTGTAACGTGTAAACGGACAAAACGAGTATATCAGCCGAGCGTTCTGCGGTTTATTGGCTTAGCTTTCGGTGACTCGTGTTCTCCTCGAGGCGTCGCCTAGTCGAGAAGCCTTAAAATTCGCCTAAGGCTACGGGCACGTTCGGATTAGGTGTTTCCACGTCCACGCGGGACGTTTCTGCACCGAAAATGTCGCTGCACCTAATTCCGGGTGTCTTTTATGCGACTCGGTCCTGTCGAATCGCAGCGGAAGTCTCTTAAAAAATTGGAAGCTGCGAGATTGCGGCAGAAGTTGCTAGATTTCTGTAAATTTGATATGCAATAAAATTGGAAGCTCCAAATAATTTTGGAAGCTCTGCTGCGGTTCCAGAGCTGTTGCAATAAAAATAGTTCTAGTGCTTTGAGTCCATTAAAAAATTAGAAGCTCCAAATAATTTTAGAAGGTTTGATGCGGTTCCAGAGCTGTTGCAATAAAAATTGTTCTAGTGCCCTGAGTCCACTAAAAAATCGGGAGCTTCAAATAATTTTAGAAACCTGCCGAAAAATGCGCCACAGTGCTCTAAAACCAGTCTCTTAAAAAATTGGAAGCTGCGAGATTCCTACAGAAGTTGCTACATTGCTGTAAATTTAATATGCAATAAAATTGAAAGCTCCAAATAATTTTGGAAACACTGATGCGGTTCCAGAGCTGTTGCAATAAAAATTGTTCTAGTGCTCTGAGTCTATTAAAAAATCGGGAGCTTCAAATAATTTTAGAAACCTGCCGAAAAATGCGCCACAGTGCTCTAAAACCAGTCTCTTAAAAAATTGGAAGCTGCGAGCTCGTGGCAGAAGTTGCTAGATTTCTGTAAATTTGATATGCAATAAAATTGAAAGCTCCAAATAATTTTGGAAGCTCTGATGCGGTTCCAGAGCTGTTGCAATAAAAATTGTTCTAGTGCCCTGAGTCCACTAAAAAATCGGGAGCTTCAAATAATTTTAGAAACCTGCCGAAAAATGCGCCACAGTGCTCTAAAACCAGTCTCTTAAAAAATTGGAAGCTGCGAGCTCGTGGCAGAAGTTGCTAGATTTCTGTAAATTTGATATGCAATAAAATTGAAAGCTCCAAATAATTTTGGAAGCTCTGATGCGGTTCCAGAGCTGTTGCAATAAAAATTGTTCTAGTGCCCTGAGTCCACTAAAAAATCGGGAGCTTCAAATAATTTTAGAAACCTGCCGAAAAATGCACCACAGTGCTCTAAAACCAGTCTCTTAAAAAATTGGAAGCTGCGAGATTGCGACAGAAGTTGCTACATTGCTGTAAATTTAATATGCAATAAAATTGGAAGCTCCAAATAATTTTGGAAACACTGATGCGGTTCCAGAGCTGTTGCAATAAAAATTGTTCTAGTGCTCTGAGTCCATTAAAAAATTGGAAGCTCCAAATAATTTTAGAAGCTCTGATGCAGTTCCAGAGCTGTTGCAATAAAAATTGTTCTAGTGCTCTGAGTCCACTAAAAAATCGGGAGCTTCAAATAATTTTAGAAACGTGCCGAAAAATGCACCACAGTGCTCTGAATAAAATGGCGTATTTATCACCTCGTGTTATAATACAAAACTGTAGCATTCTGCTCTGGAAACGAGAACAAAAATCGCACGGTTTCTTTAAAAATTGAATTTGGAAGTGGAGCCGCTGTGCGAAAGCTTCGCCGCAAAGAAAAATTAGAATCGTCCGGGAGAAAAGGGTGCAAAAGGGCTCCGAGCACTCTGTCCCTTCAGGGACACGGGAAAGAGGGGGATAAAAAATGAAAGGACTCGGAGAACGCGTGTTCGAAAATGTTCCTGCTGGCAGGTGCGGCCGACTGGTCCAGAAAAAAAGAAGGCAAAACTGGGCCGGGATGCAAGCCAATGCAGATGCACATGCACCAGATGCAGTTTACCGATATCGCTGCCAATACTTTTATTCCCTCGTTTCTCGCTCCGGTCCCATCTCGGGACTCGTTCTTCGTCTCGGTGTTCCAATTTAATAACGCCGCGGCCGTTTTCGCGCGACAGCCCGCTGACTCAATATTTAACAACTGATAAACAGCCGGCGAAATTAACCAGCCCCCCCCCCCCCTCCTGATGCGCAAAAATCCAGCTCGCCTGGATCTCTCTCGATCCGCTGATTTTCCTATATTATTTCCTTCGAATGAGGAAACTCGCCACAAGCTTCGATTAACAATTTTGTAGAATTCTTCAAATTCTGCGAACAAGAATTAGCTAAATACTCTTATTTCTTTGGTAAAAACGAACTTTAACACGTTGACTGCCATGTCACCCATTTATGGGTGACGGAATTATTTGTCCAGGTTTTAAAATGAATTTTTACGTTAATACACTCATTGTACCGATTACGATCTGTAAAACACAACAAACTTGCAGGACTGCTCAATATCACACATTTAATTTTTTTCAATTTTTATTTCATCAAATAACTTACTTTGATCTTATGGAGTTTTTGAGGTTTCTAGTTTGGCAGCCAAAGCGTTAAGAACGCTTCAGAATTCTGGAAAAAATTGAACTGAATTCTTGGTTTAATTAAACGGTATTAACGGTTTATGGCTCAAGGTAGCGTCATTTCAAAATTTTTGCGAGATGAATCTGTGAGTCGACATCGTACCGAGACTTGTAATAATTTTTTTAATCCGTTTCCCACGTTTATAAACACCGTAAACGCATACAATTCTCATTCATGAGATCTACCAATCGGTGCACTGTACTTTCATAAGAACACGTGTGCAAATCAATTAGCACAGAGATACCGAGATCGAATAGAATCGGATTGCTGTATCCCAAACCGCACAAAAACTTCTTAATACCTCAAGTTTCGAGCACGTGTGCAGCTTCGTAAAACCTGCTCAGCACGCAAAGTCCCGATTTCGCGCATTACTCCATGAAAACTATGGCAGCGTGGAATCTCGACGAGCTTCGTTAAAAGTTTCATAAGACGAGCGGCGAATAAGAACAAGCCTCGTCTTAAACAATCCGTTTTTTTATAATTAAGTTTGAACAGGGTCGATGAGCCAGCCGCTTTGCGCTCGACGTTAATATTAGGAGGACCCAATCAATTATTTTGGAATGTAAAACAAACTTTGTAGTAAATTCAGGTTTTCATTTCTTAATTTATTATATAATCTCCATCATTATCAAACTATTGTATACATACTCGATTCACTTGAAACTTGACCTGTATAATCTAGAGAGTCATACCCATTTACAATGTTAATAATATTTCTGTAAGTATTGTATAATGTACTTATTATAATAAATAAAGTATTTCATTTAATTCCGTACATAATCCGAATAAAACATGATAATACTTATAAGACGATACATTAAGGTAAAATTTCAAAGTAAATATACTTCTCGACTTCTTCTACTTCTACCCTAAATATTAGGGAGACCCATAAGTAATCAATTATTTTGAAATCTAAAACAAACTTTGTAGTAAATTCAGTTTTTCATTTCTTAATTTATAATCTCCATCATTACCAAGCTATTGTATACATACTCGATTCACTGGAAACTTGACCTGTATCATCTAGAGAGTCATACCCATTTACAATGTTAATAATATTTCTGTAAGTATTGTATAATGTACTTATTATAATAAATAAAGTATTTCATTTAATTCCGTACATAATCCGAATATAACATGATAATATTTATAACACGATACAGTAAGGTAAAATTTCAAAGTAAATATACTTCTCGACTTCTACTTCTACCCTAAATATTAGGGAGACCCATAAGTAATCAATTATTTTGGAATCTAAAACAAACGTTGTAGTAAATTCAAGTTTTTATTTCTTAATTTATTATCACTTGACACCGGCAGCAAACCTTCCGAACCAACGTTGACACTTGTTGCCCTTCAATTCATCTCCATAAACATCGCGAATTTTCTTTGTTGTTATCGTTTCATTAAATCCCGCGTGAAAATGAAAAAGTATGCAATGACGAATATGATCCTCGGAAGGTACGGCCGCCATTTTATTATTGTAAAAACAAATTATACTTTCTAGAATATTTTGGGTACAGGCTGCTTTACCGAGAACTGTAAAAGAATATGTGTTTCAACGATCGGTACAGAACACTAAAGGCAAAACAAATTCTTTGCAAATAATTGATTACTTATGCTTACCCCTAATATAATCGATCAGGGACTTAATTGTCGTCACTGTGACATATTCAGTGATTCATTGAAGATTCTGTATCAGTAGAATAGGATTGCGACGACCAGACGTTCAATAAAATCACTGCCACACGTTTTCAATTTTATTTTAATCGATGACCGACAGAATATACGTGTTTCCTCTTCAACGATCGGTAGAGAACTAAAGGCAAAACAAATTCTTTGCAAACAATTGATTACTTATGGGTACACCTAATGTAAATATTACATAAAATTTTCGAGACAAGTTCACAGCCTTGCAATAACGCTTCTCTTGGCATTCAATTTTCTGAATTCGTTAAAGATTTTTATGTTCTCGTTAATTTGTGTCAAGAAATTGGTTGCACTCGGTGGAAACGTTACTGAGTTTGTCAGAAGCGGACCTGAAATTTAAAAGAGAGGAGCTTCGCTCGGGTGACGAAAAATTAAAAATCGAATTTACACGGAGCTCAATGGAAACAGTGGAAAATCGTCGAGAAAGGGGTTCAATTTCGAGTGAAAGTTCGCTTTACAGTGCACGAAAGTTCCCGGCGTGCTCTCTGATTCATGGAACGCCTCTTAATCTCGAGAAGAACGAATTTCCACTTGAAAAATCAGTGCGTCGAAAGTTTCCCGGCTGGGAAAAACTTTTCGCGACGGATAATGCGAAGTGAGAGCAGGGAATCGCATAGTGAATCGAAGGGTGAAATCCCGACGTTCGCATAGGCGAGTCGGATTAATTGCAACGATGAATCGTGGACGTTCTTTTATCGTTTGCACGCGCGCGGCGTGTTCCGATCGGCTCGAAACATTGCCGAACGTTCTGCGACGTCGATCAGCGAACGGTACTTCGCGTAACTCCGATCGAATTTATTCACCATAAACTTCACCATAAATAGAATCTCGGCATTTCCATTTACCGTTGCCGTTACACGGTCGCAGCGAGATTTAAGGAATCCACGAACCTGTTATCGATCCCGGCTATCACTGCTGAACAACGCTGCGACCGCTCTCTTTTTATTTTTCGCTCTTTCGGTTCGCCTGGTTTCCGGTGCAATTAGCGTCACGCCATTAAGGAATCGCTTTGACCAACTTTCCGAATTTTTGGATCGTTGCTCCAGCTAGAAAATATTCTGCAACGATCCACTAACCCTGACACGGTACAACCATTTTCGAACATTTTCAATCGCTGATACGTGTGAGGGTACGTAGACTATTCTATTTAATTATTTACAGAGTCAATCAAATTCATTCGGTACGAACAAAAATAAAAACTATGCTAAACTATTGTACAATAATTTTTAACGGCTCATCGGAGTTGCCTTTCGGGAATAAACAGTGTTAATTCGTTCAAATATTTATAAAACAGTTGCTGATACCAGAAAATGTTAACGCAATCAGCTATTTTATTCAATTGAATTACTTATAAATGCTCTGATCGATTTCCCCAACGCAGATAATTGCCGTTTGAGTTATCAACGGATTAATCTCTTCGAATATTTGCAAAACTGTCGGCGATCCGAAAAAATGTTACAAATAAAAATTGAACGGTTTCAAGCTGCTGCTTTGTTTTGTTAATCGAGTCGTGTATTGTTGCGAATGGCCCGGTCGATTCAATTTGCAATATTTCACAAAACAGCGAGCCACAGAGGATTAAAAACACGACCGATACAAGTGACGCGCGCGTCACTGTGACTGCACAGCATTCGGAAACACTCGAATCGAGAGTTATTCAACGGTTGCGCAACATTGGCCTCGAAAACGGGGTACGCGAGCGTGATTTTCTATAAATATTCAGAGGCTGTAATTTATGCGACCCCGAATGCACGCGGTGGCCAAGAAGACCGCACACGACAGGTACGGGCTGCATTGCACGTGCACGTGCAAAAGTAGGCAAATCAAATTTAAACCGGGAGAACCGTGAGGAAGGATGCGACCAGAGAAATCTGGCGTTCTGGGTCATCGTTCGGGCTCTCTGGTATCCATCGCGGATCCCCTTGATTCCTCCACGGGAAACCTCTAAACAACCTGCAAATCTCGCTCGCGAAACCTCCGGAAAATCCACAGCCAACGTGTCCCGTTCATTTTTATTATTCAAACTATACTTCCGGCAAACTGCAATCGAGCACAAGTTAAGGAGACCCTCGGCATCGTTCAAGAGAAAGGTCATTTCTCCGAATTTATTACGAGAAACCAAGACGACATTGAGCTAAAAACTTTCTGCTATCCATTCGTACACGATCTTTTTTTTTTTTTATTTAGCATTTGAAACCCTTCTGGGTTTATTCTGCTTTACAGGAATAATGATATAAGTGGGTACAATAATATAGTATACACAGATAGAAGAAGAAGAGTACGCTAATAATACAATTGAATACGATAACACTGTCCGTTAATACTAAATATGTAGATTGCAATTTTTGAAAGAGCTTCAATATTTGGCTTCGCTATAAGTGTGTCTACATTAAGAGGTAGTTGAAGGCCCATACTAAGTAGGGCCTTTGTTAGCTTGCGTCTTTGTGGATTATACAATTCGCATTGCCATATTATATGGTCAAGGGTTTCGCAGTCCCGATTGCATTTGCACTGGCTATCATTGACAATACCTACTCGCGCTAGCGAAGCAGCCAGGTTATAGTGATCGGAACGCATTCTGTTAACTGTAACAGTAAAACTTCTCTCTAGTTTTAAATGGGCGAACCAGAGAACAGGGCTTTCATTAAAAAAATTTTGAAAGAATTCTTTACCCTTAAAGAAACCTTGATTTTTTATAACTCGTACACGATTCGTCATCATAAACGAAATGTTGTTGCTGCCTTAACAGCAGCATGTGGCGAAAATTTGCCTCCAAGATCGAATTCTGCACCAAGGAATGTTTCGAATAATTGCTCGAACGTAACGCGATTATTTTTACTTGACAAAAATCACACGTGTACTACGGGTACCAATAGATATGTGTGCAAAATTCTGATGCGGGAGGTTCAATAATTTTTCTAGAAAAAAATTCCGAAGAATACACCTTTAAAATCGAGGAGACAGGCGCGAGGCAGAGAAGCGAAGCAATCAAATGATAAAATTCGTAGAAGATCGAACGAAGAATAAATTGAATGAGAACGGATACGTTGCGCGGTTTCTCATAAAAATGGTTAACAAACTTATCGATCCGACACACAGCTCCGCTGGTCGGACGCGAATAATTTCAGATTCGCGTCTCCGTTCGTGCGAAGCGTCGCGGGATTACTGTCGCGTAACTGTTGCCCGTTCACGGACCGCAAATATTGAAAATAAAAGAGCGGAGGACAGTTTCATCGGCAAGGTGGTGTCGCGCGTCGGTGTTGCTCAACCGGGCAAGGTGTGCGCGCGTAACACCGTAACAGCGAAACGAGGAAAAAAGGAAAACCGAGAAAGAAACGGCCGTCAGAATTTTCATCACCGGGGTCCTGTCCTCGATGGACACCGAACAATGCAACCTGTACGTATAACTGTTTGCTCTGGACCGCTAGAACGCTGCTCCGCGACAGAAAGAGAGAGAGAGAGAACCAGCAGCCGACACTCTAGAAACCCGTCGAACCAATGAAACAGGAGTCGACACGCGAGCGAATCCAACTCGGGCACCGTTTTTGTCCAGGATAGTTCGTTTGTCGCGACTTTACCGTCGTCAAACTCGAGTTTCAATCCCCTCGACCGCGGACAAAATTAGGGGTACCCATAAGTAATCAATTATTTGCAAAGAATTTGTTTTGCCTTTAGTTCTCTAGCGATTGTTGAAGAGGAAACACGTATATTCTGTCGGTCATCGATTAAAATAAAATTGAAAACGTGTGGCAGTGATTTTATTGAACGTCTGGTCGTCGCAATCCTATTCTACTGATACAGAATCTTCAATGAATCACTGAATATGTCACAGTGACGACAATTAAGTCCCTGATCGATTATATTAGGGGTAAGCATAAGTAATCAATTATTTGCAAAGAATTTGTTTTGCCTTTAGTTCTCTACCGATCGTTGAAGAGGAAACACGTATATTCTGTCGGTCATCGATTAAAATAAAATTGAAAACGTGTGGCAGTGATTTTATTGAACGTCTGGTCGTCGCAATCCTATTCTACTGATACAGAATCTTCAATGAATCACTGAATATGTCACAGTGACGACAATTAAGTCCCTGATCGATTATATTAGGGGTAAGCATAAGTAATCAATTATTTGCAAAGAATTTGTTTTGCCTTTAGTTCTCTACCGATTGTTGAAGAGGAGACACGTATATTCTGTCGGTCATCGATTAAAATAAAATTGAAAACGTGTGGCAGTGATTTTATTGAACGTCTGGTCGTCGCAATCCTATTCTACTGATACCGAATCTTCAATGAATCACTGAATATGTCACAGTGACGACAATTAAGTCCCTGATCGATTATATTAGGGGTAAGCATAAGTAATCAATTGTTTGCAAAGAATTTGTTTTGCCTTTAGTGTTCTGTACCGATCGTTGAAACACATATTCTTTTACAGTTTTCGGTAAAGCAGCCTGTACCCAAAATATTCTAGAAAGTATAATTTGTTTTTACAATAATAAAATGGCGGCCGTACCTTCCGAGAATCATATTCGTCATTGCATACTTTTTCATTTTCACGCGGGATTTAATGAAACGATAACAACAAAGAAAATTCGCGATGTTTATGGAGATGAATTGAAGGTCAACAAGTGTCAACGTTGGTTCGGAAGGTTTGCTGTCGGTGTCAAGTGATAATCAATTAAGAAATAAAAACTTGAATTTACTACAACGTTTGTTTTAGATTCCAAAATAATTGATTACTTATGGGTCTCCCTAATATTTAGGGTAGAAGTAGAAGAAGTCGAGAAGTTTATTTACTTTGAAATTTTACCTTAATGTATCGTCTTATAAATATTATCATGTTATATTCGGATTATGTACGGAATTAAATGAAATACTTTATTTATTATAATAAGTGTATTATACAATACGTACAGAAATATTATTAACATTGTAAATGGGTATGACTCTCTAGATGATACAGGTCAAGTTTCCAGTGAATCGAGTATGTATACAATAGCTTGATAATGATGGAGATTATATAATAAATTAAGAAATGAAAACCTGAATTTACTACAAGGTTTGTTTTACATTCCAAAACAATTGATTACTTATGGGTCCCCGTATATATAAAAATTTCTCCGCGATTAAAGTCAACTCGAACACAAAGATGAAAGCCTCCTGTCTACAACAAGTCAAATTCATACATCATTTTTCCTTACCGCAGCATAGTGCAGTGATTTCTCTGTATATGTCGCCAAGGTCTAGATGATAAACGTCGCGGAATTACCCCCACTTTGTGAGGGGCCTCGAAGCTCGAGAGAGTACGATGTGCAGTGTGGATCAAAGAATAGTATCTCCTGGACGATATATGGCAAGACCCGTGTTGTTGACATATATCGAGAATTCATTGTACTTTGATCGAAGCGTGTGTCGTATCTCCTGGACGATATATGTCGCTAGCAAGACCCGTGTTGGTGACACATATCAAGAATTCATTGTACTTTGATCGAAGCGTGTGTCGTACCTCCTGGACGATATATGTCGCTAGCAAGACCCGTGTTGTTGACACATATCGAGAATTCATTGTACTTTGATCGAAGCGTGTGTCGTGTCTCCTCGACGATATATGTCGCTAGCAAAACCCGTGTTGTTGACACATATCAAGAATTCATTGTACTTTGATCGAAGCGTGTGTCGTGTCTCCTGGACGATATATGTCGCTAGCAAGACCCGTGTTGTTGACACATATCAAGAATTCATTGTACTTTGATCGAAGCGTGTGTCGTGTCTCCTGGACGATATATGTCGCTAGCAAGACCCGTGTTGTTGACACATATCAACAATTCGCTGTACTTTGATCGAAGCGTGCGTCGTATCTCCTGGACGATATATGTCGCTAGCAAGACCCGTGTTGTTGACATATATCGAGAATTCACTGTACTTTAATCGAAGCGTGCGTCGTGTCTCCTGGACGATATATGTCGCTGGCAAGACCCGTGTTATTGACACATATCAAGAATTAATTGTACTTTGATCGAATCGTGCGTCGTGTCTCCTGGACGATATATGTCGCTAGCAAGACCCGTGTGTTGACATATATAAAGAATTCATTGTACTTTGATCGAAGCGTGTGTCGTGTCTCCTGGACGATATATGTCGCTAGCAAGACCCGTGTTGTTGACATATATCGAGAATTCACTGTACTTTAATCGAAGCGTGCGTCGTACCTCCTGGACGATATATGTCGCTAGCAAGACCCGTGTTGGTGACACATATCAAGAATTCATTGTACTTTGATCGAAGCGTGTGTCGTACCTCCTGGACGATATATGTCGCTAGCAAGACCCGTGTTGTTGACACATATCGAGAATTCATTGTACTTTGATCGAAGCGTGTGTCGTGTCTCCTGGACGATATTTGTCGCTAGCAAGACCCGTGTTGTTGACACATCAAGAATTCATTGTACTTTGATCGAAGCGTGTGTCGTGTCTCCTGGACGATATATGTCGCTAGCAAGACCCGTGTTGTTGACACATATCAAGAATTCACTGTACTTTGATCGAAGCGTGCGTCGTATCTCCTGGACGATATATGTCGCTAGCAAGACCCGTGTTGTTGACATATATCGAGAATTCACTGTACTTTAATCGAAGCGTGCGTCGTGTCTCCTGGACGATATATGTCGCTAGCAAGACCCGTGTTGTTGACATATATCGAGAATTCACTGTACTTTAATCGAAGCGTGCGTCGTACGTCGCTGACAAGTTAATTGGACCGCATCGAAATTTGATCTCGGTTAGATTCCAACTTTCGAACTTGTATGGACAGCATAAAAAACAGTGTTTCTAGAGAAAAAAAAATATTCGCGCGAACACCCGGGAGCCGTTCCAGGCTTCCGTTTCCACGGCGCGGAATTCCTCGCGTGCCGCGGGATTACGTGAGCGGAGATCGGTCTGTAATTTGCAGTAAAACCGAGCCAATTAACCGATACTCCCGATCCACGTCGTTTCGGCGATTCTTCTCCTTGAACACCTGTGAACGCCTTCCGAGAGTTTTCGTGTTGTCTCGAGCGAAATTGCTTTAATAAGCAATTCTTACGAGATCATTCTTATGAGAACCAGTCAATTATTCCTCGCCGTCGAGCCTCGAGGAGCTGTGCGTCGAACGGACACGTAAATGATGTCTTGGTTTACCTCAAAGTGTCTCACATTGTGAATAGTTCCTTTGAGAAGTATGTACAGGGTGTCAAAAAATTATATGTCACGGCCACCGTAGCGTGATTCTACACCTACGATTTGGTGGAAATTGACATAAAAAACACCCCGCAAAATTGACCTTGACCTTGAAAATCAAGGTCAAAAAACAACAATTTTTTTGTTTAATCGTGTTCTACTGGTCATAACGATCAGCTTTGTGAAAGAAACCATGGGTCGCACCTCAACCGTTCTCTTAAAAAATGACGTTGCATTTCTTATAATTTTTGCAGCTTCTTCCTTTCATTCTGTAGTTAGGGAAATAGGAGTATCATGATTATGATAATTTCATACCCAACGAGATAGCTTACTGATGGGACTCGCTGTATGATAGTACGCTATTTACTTATATATTGGCGCTGGATGTAACAAAATTTACAAATAAAGAAGCTGCAAAAATTATAAGAAATGCAACATCATTTTTTAAGAGAACTGTTGAGATGCCACCCATGGTTTCTTTCACAAAGTTGATCCTTATGACCAGTAGAACACGATTAAAAAGAAAACATTTTTGTTTTTTTTTACCTTGATTTTCAAGGTCAAGGTCAATTTTGCGGAGAGTTTTTTATGTCAATTTCCACCAAATCGTAGGTGTAGAATCACGCTATGGTGACCGTGACGTATAATTTTTTGACACACTGTACAGTGTTTACTCGATATATGTCCGAAACACGGGTCTAGCCACGGACATATATCGGCCAGAAGATACTATTCTTCGATCCACCCTACACTCCTAAGGTCTCTCAAGATTTTTGACCCCACAGGGGGTGAACCCCGCGGTAGAGGGGATAATTCCGCGACGTTTATCATCCAGGCCTTGGCGACATATATAGAGAAGTCATACAAATCTGAATTATTGAACTAAACTCTACATGGGTGACAATATTTAGAAGAAAAGTGGATCGTCGAAGAAGTTGACTAGACTGGGAGTCCAACGGACACGTAAACGATGCCTCCGTGTCAGCAAAACTAGAACGTCGAAAGAATCAATTATTAGATGAAGAAATTGGGTAACGAATGGTGTAAAGGTTTTGTAAAATGCGACAATTTCTGCTAGGAAGGAACAAACATTTAGTTCAGAATGCACGATGGTCTTCGGCCCTTTTTTGGAAATTCCTTCCTCGGCAATTCAGATCCGCCTAATCGCGCGGCGAGTCCCCCAGGCGCAAGCATGGGATAGTTGAAATGCCATGGCCGATCGGCGATTTAAATTGAAACTAAATGGGACCGTTTCGCGGTATTTACGACCCGATTTATGGTGTTTGTTAACCAGATGGAATTTCTCGCGCTCCGAGTCGATAGAAATTCGATTCGATTCCGTCTGCCGGCTCGCTCGGGTTTTATTGTGCCCCCCTCTCGCTATAAACTCCCCGCGAGCACGTTTACGGGTGCAATCCTCGCATACTTCGCGATTGTTCCGGTCGAGTATAGCGATCGCGTCGATTTTACCCCCCCCCCCCCCCCCCGCGAACACTGTGATCGTTCTACGGCGAAAAATTTCGCAAACTTCGGTAATCCACCTCAGGTAACATTTAATGGAACCCTTAAACGAACACATAAAATTCCCTCCGAGCACAATTCCTCGAAAGCAGTGCCGCAAGAGCTGTATTTTGCATAAATAATCTGAAATGGAAACAGACTTACGGTTTCATTATCAATTTGATTGTCCCAGCGGATGAAACATAAGCGAAACTTATATTAAGTCGCGGATTAGTCTTTGTGCCGCTTTACGAGCCATAAATGCATAGAGATCCGCAGCCTAGTTATGGCAGCCGATATTCCCGTTTGACGCGAAACACTTCTCTGATAAAATAAGTCCGACTAGCATGATCGAGTTTATCCGCGTGTTTCGAGGCCGTGCTCCGCGACGACAAAATGGGGCAGAAATTTATTCGTTTCCGGTGCGATTCTACCGGGCGATAAATTGCACGCAACGTCGAAAATGTCTTCTTGATGCCCGGATTTTATTCTCGTCCAGTTAGCAGATGCCATAATCGCTTAGGCCGGTGCGGTCTAGCGGCGATTACGCCGTCGGCGGCGGCTTTAACGTCAACCGAGCGAACAGAGTCGTCTACTCTTTGATTAACCAACAATCAACGGCTCTCGTTACGTGGCTAGGCGCTCGCCTCGCGACTCATTTCGTTCGATCGATCGATTCTTTCTCCGCGCTCGGTTCGAATTCCAGAACGACGATTAACCCAAATTTCGAGCGTTCGCTGTTTCGGCCCTCTGCTCGCGATCAACCCGTTCGGAGTGCCATTAATCGTGTAATCGCTAAATCGCGTTACAATTTCGTCCGCGCGAACGGCAACGAGAGATTTGCGGTGGAGGCGTTAATGACGTCAGTTATTAATTCGTACAGTTATTAACACTGAACCTACCGCGCCCGGTCAAATTGACCCTTCCAAACCTCTACTATTTCGTACATACAACATTATCACGTGGCTGTTTATCTTCACGACTATTCTTAAAGTATCTATACAATGTGTATTTTTCGGGGCTGAATTTCGGAAAACGCACCCCCCCCCCCCTCCTTTCGACACACGACCCCCGCCATTCTATTCGTTTTGACATGCTGAACGCAAAATGTAATTGTGATTTTTGGCGCGAATGAATAGTTTTCGAGATATTCGCGAAAAACTACCGCCACTACTACATTTAAGAAATATACAGGGTGAGTCACCTAACTTTTGCACCTCCAATATCTTTGTTGTTTCTAAAGATACGTAAAATATGGTAAGGACAAAGGTTGAATGGTACAATGGGACTGACACAATGCCATACAAAAATTTTGTTTTTATGTTTTTTTTTAGAGATATCAAGGTCACCTTGACTTTTTTAAATGGAACCACCCTTTTTTAAACACCTACAATGATAGTCCCTTTCATTAGAAATGCAGTGACTATGTTATTCCAAGGTCATTCAAAGTCAAGGACAGAAAATACGTATGAAACTAAAATATGGAAGCAGAATACCTGTATTTTATAAATGTATAATTGGGCCATGATTAGTGAATGTTGCTTCGTCCGTAAACAAGACATTAGAAAAAAATGAATGATTTTGAAGCAATCCCCATTGACAAAAGTTAGTTCTATTTTGAAAATCATTCCCGTGCGATTCTTGATGGAGCGACATGTGGTACGGATGAAATTTATGTCGGGCCAGAATTCGTATTACGCTACTTTGACTTATGCCTGCTTTCCGGGAAATTGTTCTCGTACTCGCGTGAGGATCGACAGCTGTAGCTGCTAAAATATTAATTTCATTGTCTTCATTAGTCGTGGGATTCTTCCGTTTGTGCTGTCTTGCATGTGCACTTCCAGTACTTCGAAACAACCTGTACGTATTAACGAAAGTCTGTCTAGAAGGAGGGTTTCGCTCGGGGTACCTTTCTTCATAAAGTAATCGGGCCTGCACTGCATTTTGTCTACATTCACAGTAAATCGTGATCATGTCACACATTTCAGTCATTGAATAAGACGGAATCGCATTTGGAAACATACTGATAGTAAATAAGAATGCTGAATAACAATAACATTGAAGGACCTTAGTATGTTTACTTTAACTACGACCATACTATATTTACTATTTACTACAAGTCTCAACCGTGATAAACGTATTCTGCTTTCATATTCTAAATCTTATACGTTTTCCCTGTCTGTGACCTTGAATGACCTTGGAATAATTATCGCCACTGAATTCCTAACGAAAGGGACTATCATTGTAGGTGTTTAAAAGAGGGTGTTTCCATTTAAAAAAGTGAAGGTCACCTTGATATCTCTAAAAAAATGACGTAAAAACAAAATTCTTTTTGGCACCGTGTCAGCCTCATTGTACCATTCAACCTTTTCCTTACCATATTTTACATATCTTTAGAAACAACAAAGGTATTTGACTCACCCTGTATATGTAGCCTGTCCTACATCGATTCGTACGTGTGTACTAGTTTCGAATCTGCACTATTTTTATTTTACAAGTGACCGGAAACGTGTTCTATAAAGTCGACAGGGAATGCTCGCAAGAATTAATCTGTCGATCCAACAATATCGAGGCTTCGATCAATCGGTCTGTCGAACACTACCGGTCAGTTGGGATAGAAAGATCTGTATGCTAGCTTGTTAGGGGTTAAATGGATCGACCTTTCCCCGATTAATAAAAATCCATCAGGCAATTGAAGATCGCCGGTGGTGTCCCTCGGCGCGCGAACTGTACAGGCCCACGACTAATAATAGTATCGTGTAACAGTACGGAACCCCGTTAGAACGCGTTAGTTAAATCTCGTTCCCGGTATATTGGCGGTGTGGTATCTGGAACGCGGGAGTTCGCGAGGGGAAATCAGTCTGTCGAGCAAAGTGGGCCTCGTAATTCACGATCGCGTTGATAACGCTCGACCGGGGCCGTTTCGGTGTGTGTACGATCCGTCGACATCCTTCTTGCACCCTTATCCGCCGTGCTATGCCGCGGTAATAACAGCGTTACAGCCGCGGACCTATGATTTCTAGATAAGTCACGGGGCAGAAAATCGGCCGAGAGAAGTATGCGTGTCGCGCATCGACGATCACCGGCCCCTGGAAAATTCGTCGCGGCTCGCTCTTCATACGTCGAACCGCGACTTTGTAGATCGCGCAGTATAATTTTAAAAACGCGACGAACATCTGCTGCGGCGCACAGTGGGCAATTTGGACAAAATCGGATTCAAAACCAAGGAACTTTCGATAGGAATGAGACAGAGCGATGAAATTTTTTGGAAATGAACGCTGCGACTTTGTAGAATATGGGAAAAATAGGGAGATTATTACCATCCAATCGTTTCAACGAAAAAATGACTTCATTAGTTTTTGTCACAAAAATCTATTTTTTGCAAAATCCTGAGGTCGTAGATAAATTTTGAGACCGGATTTGAAATCAGCGTGAAAAAATCTATGGGAAATGATGTACAGCATGTTAAAAAAAAAATTTTTCCGCGCGTGGTATTGGAAAAACTAAAATTTTCTCGAATTTGTGCGCGTTTAACAAATTTTCTCGAGGTTAAAAAACGTTCGTACCACAATCTCTCTATTTTTCCCATATTCTACAAAGTTGCAGCTTTCATTTAAAAAAAATTTCATCGCTCTACCTCATTCCTATCGAAAGTTCCTTGATTTTGAATCCGATTTTGTCCAAATTGCCCACTGTGCGGCGCACGGACTGCCGCGGCAGTTCGTCCGCCGATGCAGACACTTAAACGATGCCTTCTCCTAAGGAGGGCTTCTCGCGTAACCACAGTAAAGACAAGTGATTTTTAAGAATTTATTTAGAAATAACCATTGGATGTATAGACCGAGCCCTTTTTGATATGTAAACAAATAGTCTTACATATGCCGCGGCAGTCCGTCCGCCGAAGCAGACACTTAAACGATGCCTTCTCCTAAGGAGGGCTTCTCGCGTAACCACAGTAAAGACAAGTGATTTTTAAGAATTTATTTAGAAATAACTATTGGATGTATAGACCGAGCCCTTCTTGATATGTAAACAAATAGTCTTACATTTGCCGCGGCAGTCCGTGAGCCGAAGCAGACACTTAAACGATGCCTTCTCCTAAGGAGGGCTTCTCGCGTAACCACAGTAAAGACAAGTGATTTTTAAGAATTTATTTAGAAATAACCATTGGATGTATAGACCGAGCCCTTTTTGATATGTAAACAAATAGTCTTACATATGCCGCGGCAGTCCGTCCGCCGAAGCAGACACTTAAACGATGCCTTCTCCTAAGGAGGGCTTCTCGCGTAACCACAGTAAAGACAAGTGATTTTTAAGAATTTATTTAGAAATAACTATTGGATGTATAGACCGATCCCTTTTTGATATGTAAACAAATAGTCTTACACATGCCGCGGCAGTCCGTGCGCCGAAGCAGACACTTAAACGATGCCTTCTCCTAAGGAGGGCTTCTCGCGTAGCGCCGTAAAAACAAGTGATTTTTAAGAATTTTTTTTAGAATAACTATTGGATATATAGACCTACGCCTTTTTGATATGTAAACGAATAGTCTTACATATATATTTTTTTTTAGTTACATTTTTCTTATTTCTTGTAGGCATAATATTAGGGGTACCCATAAGTGAGCCGTTTATTTTGAAAGCGGCCTAAGCCCACTTATACTTAAATTGAGATATTTAAGGGTTTGTGTTTCAATAAAATTAAAAATGTACGTATACCAATGTGTCATACTTAAGTGTATCTGAAAGAGTTAAATTTACAGTTCCTGCTGAAATAATAGCAATTATTAAGTGAATAATATGTGTTTTCTTACTAAAAATGTAGTTAAGTCACTTTCAAAGTTAACAACCAGATTCGTTATAAAATTTGAAAGAGTCCAGTCGACGTGATTGAAAATGCTTCAAATTGAAGAAACAATACTCAATTTACTTTATATATATCTTTACAACACTTCAAAAACACAATTTATGCAATTCAGGACATTTTCTAACTACATAAATTATTGTTTCATTTCATTTAGAATAAAGTTATTACCTTTCCGGTTATATATAATATAATTAAGAAATAAAAACTTGAATTTGCTACAAAGTTTGTTTTAGATTTCAAAATAATTGACTACTTATGGACTCCCCTAATATTTAGGGTAGAAGTGGAACAAGTCGAGAAGTATATTTACTTTGAAATTGTACCTGAATGCATCGTGTTATAAATATTATCATGTTATATTCGGATTATGTACGGAATTAAATGAAATACTTTATTTATTATAATAAGTACATTACACAATACTTACAGAAATATTATTAACATTTTAAATGGGTATGACTCTCTAGATTATACAGGTCAAGTTTCAAGTGAATCGAGTATGTATACAATAGCTTGATAATGATGGAGATTATATTAAATTAAGAAATAAAAACTTGAATTTTCTACCAAGTTTATTTTAGATTTCAAAATAATTGACTACTTATGGACTCCCCTAATATTTAGTGTAAAAGTGGAACAAGTCGAGAAGTATATTTACTTTGAAATTTTACGTTAATGCATCGTGTTATAAATATTATCATGTTATATTCGGATTATGTGCGGAATTATTTTACCGAACGGAACTGAGAATGGGATTTAGAAGCAGAAACAATGCCACTAGAACGGATAACTGAATCGTCACGAATTGTGATCGTGAAACGCGTCGAATTCGCAGAGAGCGAATTGTTTGAATATTAGAACAATATTTGCGCGGGGAGCAGGATTATAAATAGCGTCGATCGCGTGAAAATTCCCGGCTGTGCTGAAATTAAACCGACGATTTGGCAGCATATTGTGGGAACCGAAAGAGAGAGAACGCATCGTCGAACAAATTCGTATCGTGTCAAGGCTAGTCCCGTTTAATAATAGTAAATAGGATACTAGGATCCTCGACGAATGCGTCGACGCGATCGCTTTGCGTGTTGTGCTGCATTTTCGATCATTTTTCATTCGCTTATCTGTTGAATCAACTGGTATACCAATCTGATATCTTACCACTAAACATGCCGAGCCTTAAAAGTAACATGTTGTCTTACAAAAATGACGAGATTAAATTTATTTGGATTTTGTGCGATTCATATTACAGTACATGCTGCACTAAATATATTTATTTAACACTAGCTTTACGGAGCACTAAAAGTGGCTAGTTTGGATTATTTTATAAAAATACCAAGATATATTCAAGCAGATTTTTAGCAGGCTTTTACTATAATATACGTACCAAGGAATAAATGTGTTAAATAAATTTCCTATAAATGCATTCTTACAGTTATAATAATTGTAAATTCAAGAACATAAAACCCGTCATTTTGACGGGTTCCGTAAACCTAGTGTTAATCATTTCTCACAATAAAAAATGTGCAATTGGTCATTTTGACCAGCGGTGGTAGGTTTAGTGTCAATTATTAACGCCAATAATTTAATTTATCATAAATTTATCATCTTCTCTGAAGTGCCGAGAATTCTATAAAATGAAAGAACTGATAACTGACTTGATAAGCATGTAACAATAAGTATGAGAACGGAGTCAGCCAGAAACAAGGCTCCGGATTAGAAGAGGCAGTACAAGTCTCTCAATTAGAAGAACTAACAATGAATCTCTGACCCGAGGGAGCCAGTAATGAGTTTCTGAAGGTCTTCAAACCAATTTCCACAGTTCCCAAAACTCCCAAACCACGAAAGTCGCCGAGCAAGTGCACTGCAACGCTCGAATCGCGGGCCTAACCAGCAATAAACCAACAAATCAAGCAAAACATTCAACAAATAATTCTCCACGAGTGTACGAACAATTCATTTGGCATTAGAAATTTTTTAATCCCCGCTATGATTTTTTACAGGGACTAGAACGCCTTTGTGAGTCGAACCTTCTTTATTCAATATTTATTTCTTTGACAATATATTGTGAAAAAATTGCTAAAAATCTAAATAAATTCTTATTTCCATGAAGAACGATAGTGACTTCTAGTGTTTCATAATTGGACTACGAATTTGGTGCAGTTATGACAAAAATGAGTGGGTGCAATTTCAAGCAGTATGTAGATTTCAACAAAATTAAGTACATGGACGTGTTAATTACAGCTCATAGACCTTATTAAAGGTTGATGTGAACTTTTTACGTGGCTCCTATTTTTGCAATTGATGCAGAAAATTTGCATTTCACGGAAAGATCCACAATCTATTTTAAATTAACGTTTCACAACAACCCTGTTTGTTCCAGCAATAAATCAAGCAAAAAATTCAACAAATTATTCCCCACGAGAGTACGAACAATTTATTTGGCATTAAACATTTTTTAATCCCCACTATGATTTTGAGCCCACTTTGGCTCAACCAGTAATTGTAATTGCGGACCACAATTACAGTCACAATGATTCGTCAAGTAATTGCAATTACCAATTACAATTACATGCAATTGTAATTTTATTTCTGCAATTTCAAATTGCAGTAATTGATAAGCAATTGTAATTGAAATTACGTTTTACCCAACTCTGATTAGAACCTTCTTTATTCAGTATTTACAGTCAGTCCCATAAGTATTCGTACGCTCTTAAAAATCGCATAACTTTGTCAATATTCGACTATACTCCTTGAATTTTTTTGAGAAGTTAGAACAATTGGATCACTACTTTTATTTCACTCTAAGGTGAACAAAATTTTTACGAAAATTGCAATTGGTCGAAAGTGCAGAGAAAATACTAAAAGTTGTGTTTTGCAACTTTTTTATGTGGACTTACATTGAAAATGTAGAAAGTACGATTTGTAGATCTGTATGAATTATACATGGTCTGAGAATTTCATCAAAATCGGTCAATGTTGCAATGAGCTGCAGATGTTCCAAAATGATCACATAAGGGCGAAATTCCCTAAGAAGGCCAAAATTCTGAGACTTTCGACCTTTTAATCGTTAAACGTTTGTAGCTCAGTGCAATGTTGACCGATTTAGATGAAATATTCAGAATACGTATAATTGACACAGCTGTACAAACCGTACTTCTTAAATTTTTAATATAAGCCCGCATAAAAAAAGTTGCAAAATACAACTGTTAGTACTTCTTCTGTAATTTCAATCAAACATTTCTCACGTTACGTAGCGATCCAATTGTTCTAACTTCTCAACAAAAATTCAAGTAGTATAGTCCAGTATTGACAAAGTTATGCGATTTTTAAGAGCGTACTTATGGGACTGACTGACTGTATTTCTTTGACGACATATTATGAAAAAAAATCGCTAAAAATCTAAATAAATTCTTTTCGCAAAGAATTCTATGATAGTGACAGTGTTTCATAACATTGCCGAAGGTGTTCGAATCGACGCTCCAAGTGAACACAACCAATAACAAAGTTCCGAACGATCGCGCGATGAATTATCGGATCGTGCGGCGAGTTATCGGGTCAAACGGCGAGTTATCGAGACCCAGTTCCTAGTTAAACTGAAAATCTGGGATCACGTGACCGAGCCAACATCCCCCCACCCCTCTCCCTCTCCACCAATCGGGCGTTGCTCAAGAAATTTCCATTGAATCGCGGCGAAACTGAATGGAACGAGCTCCACTTTCATAGTGGTTGTCCCTACGAAAGCGAACACCCGTGGCTTTCCCAGGGAGAGACAGGCACAGTCAGACTGACGGACAGGCCACGCTGCTAATTCAGTCATTCGTCTAATTAACACCGCGTTTCTCACGAACACACGACACCGGGGAAACGTGTTCTCACCGCGTGCCGCCGTTTATGCTCTCGGCGCGGCGCGCAGTGGGCAATTTGGACGAAATCGGATTCAAAATCAAGGAACTTTCGATAGAAATGAGGCAGAGAGATGAAAGTTTTTTTAAATTAAAGCTGAAACTTTGTACAATATGGGAAAAATAGGGAGATCATGGTACGAACGCTTTTTAACCTTGAGACAATTCGTTAAACCTGCACAATTTCAAGAAAATTGTGGTTTTTCCAATACCACGCGCGGGAAAATTTTTTTTTTAACATGCTGTACATCATTTCCCTTAGATTTTTTCACGCTGATTTCAAATCTGATCTGAAAATCTGTCTACGACCTCAGGATTTTGCAAAAAATAGATTTTTGTGACAAGAACTAATGAAATCATTTTTTCGTTGAAATGATTGGATGGTAATAATCTTCCTATTTTTCCCATATTCTACATAGTTTCAGCTTTAATTTAAAAAAAATTTCATCGCTCTACCTCATTTCTATCGAAAGTTCTTTGATTTTATCTGCGTGCGGCGCACAGTGGGCGAAAATGCCATTCTGCCGCTCTAAAATAATAACTTCTGAACCATTAGAGATAATTGAATGAAATTGAATAGGTAGAAAGGTAACATTTATAGCTTCAAATTGCAACAGAAATCAATTTGAATTTACACGGTGTTTATTAATTGCACAGGTTTTGAACAAATTATAGAATAAGTGGAATTGATATGCCTGTTCTTCTGCGTTAATATTCCTGAAGTAAATCTGTAATTTCTGGTAGATTTGTTGCAAGCTGTCGCAAATGAATTTTTTGTATTGTTTAATCAACTAATCATAGTTTATCGCAGTATAGTCGGTGCAAGGTTCTATTAGGATCCGGCTGAGATGCGCGTGTTTATAGTTCAAATTCCGGCGAAAAACTTGTGCTCACTTGGAAAAACTATAATTTTCAAAATGTAGTAACAATTGCTTGTTTGAAAATCGTTTGAATCCTAGAAGATGCAAGCTTTCGTACTGTCTAAACCCAACTCGGCTATTCAGTGGGGATCACGCATACGGTATGTGCTTTTGTTAGGAGCTACTCGGATGATGAAAATTTTTAAAAAACCATATTTTCTGCAATTTGTTGCAAATGAATTTTTTCGCATCGTTCAGTCAACAAATCATAGTTCATCACAGTGTAGTCGTTGCTAGGTTCTATTAGGTTCCGGCTAACATATGCACACTTAAAGTTCAAATTTAGGTGAAAAACTTGTGCTCACTTGGAAAAACTGTAATTTTCAAAATGCAGTAACAATTGCTTGTTTCCAAATCGTTTGAATCCTAGAAGATGCAAGCTTTCGTACTGTCTAAACCCAACTAGGCTATTTCTAATAGTTTTCTTTTAAATTGCACTTGAATATTGGAAAAATCGTGTGAAAGGAGACGATTTCACGTTCTTAATTTTTTAAACCATTAACCAGACAACCACCGGTGCTAATTCCCGGTGTCAACGGGATAAGAGTGCAACCGGAACTGTTAATCGAGAAGAAACTTTCTCGCGGACGCGATACCTCGTTTGGTGATCATTCTTTACTTGACACCCGGTACAGTTAACGAGAAACTATTGACACAGCTCGATCTTCAATTTGTACAATTATTGGCGATTTCACTAAATCATAATCATTGGTCCTTTTAACCCATATATAACTTTATAATATATAATATAATATAACCGATATATAATATAATATATAATATAACCGATATATAATATAATATATAATATAACCGATATATAATATAATATATAATATAACCAATATATAATATAATATATAATATATAACCGATATATAATTTTAATTTTGTTTTTTAGTATACTATAGTACATACCGCCAATGTCCCAAAAATGGTACGGTCATTAATTTTTATCAAATAAAAACCATAACAATTATAGCAAAAATAGTTCCAGTTGTCATTATACACTTAATTAAATTCTCTTTTATATTTTTGGGATAGTTCTGCGACTTTCATCACCCAGGTACTTGCGACAAAATATCAAGAAAAGACTGTATTTATTTCCACAATGAGTCCAACGCAAAAATAAAAATTTCTGGCAAACAGATCATAAATTATTCACACCCTCAATTTAAACTCAATACAGAACAAATGATTTACAAATTGTATAGCCCGTACGAACGCTATAAAATCAATGAACTGACCACTCTGACAAAATAATTAAAAAAATAATTGACCCAAAAACTGTATAGCCCGTACGAACGCTATAAAATCAATGAACTGACCACTCTGACGAAATAATTGAAAAATAATTCACCCAAAAATTGTATAGCCCGTACGAACGCTATAAAATCAATGAACTGACCCCTCTGACGAAATAATTGAAAAATAATTCACCCAAAAATTGTATAGCCCGTACGAACGCTATAAAATCAATGAACTGACCACTCTGACGAAATAATTGAAAAAATAATTCACCCAAAAATTGTATATCCCGTACGAACGCTATAAAATCAATGAACTGACCACTCTGACAAAATAATTGAAAAATAATTCACCCAAAAATTGTATAGCCCGTACGAACGCTATAAAATCAATGAACTGACCACTCTGACAAAATAATTAAAAAAATAATTGACCCAAAAACTGTATAGGCCGTACGAACGCTATAAAATCAATGAACTGACCACTCTGACAAAATAATTGAAAAATAATTCACCCAAAAATTGTATAGCCCGTACGAACGCTATAAAATCAATGAACTGACCACTCTGACGAAATAATTGAAAAATAATTGATCCAGTGGTCGCGTTAATAATAGAAAAGTGTACACGTGCACGGAATATAGCGCTCTCTGATTAGCTCTGCGCTGGACACATGTTCGAAATGGTTAAGACAGACTCGCTGGTAGAACAATGGTGTCCCATTGATTCTCGGTTTCCCCGGTGTTCCATACGCCGATGGTAAAAAGCGAGCGGAATCGAGGCAGACACGCGAAAAATACGCTGGCATCGTTACTGAAACATGGCGTAATCTGTAACAAGTACATAATAACGTTCTTTGCCGGGGGAACGATCGCCGATCGCCGATCGCCGATCGCTAATGCACGCCGCACATTCACGACCCAGTTGAAACACGCCGCGGGCGTTCACGCGAATCGAAATTTCTATCCACGTTCATCCGCCGGTTTATCCTCCTAACACATAATCGTGACTCATAACGCGCAGCCGATCCTATAAACTGCGAAACGATTTGCGCGAAAATAACACGGTTTTCATTCATCGCGCGTCCGACTTCTCTTTCGATTCCACCGGCACGCTGTCCGACACTATTCAATCAACAAATCGACTAATTTTTTCGCATCGTGCACTACGACATTCGCGCGATCGGGCATAGCAAAATTTATTTTCATGAGATTTTTATTTCAATTATTTTTGGCACGATTTTTCTAATATTTTTTGGGGGATGCAACAGGTGCAGCAAATTGGTGAAATTAAATTGTAGCAACTCTGCAATTGCTGAGCAAACTAGAATATTTATGCGTTTTACTATTTTAAAAAGAAAGGTGTAAAAGTAGTATATTTTTTACTTTTATAGCTGTGTAAATTAACTTTTAAAGCAGGTCGCCATTAATTTCTAAATATTTTAGTGATCACACTGAGCAGACTTCGGTTTCTTTGTTTGTTTCGCTTATTTTGTGCTTCGCTAAAAATATTCCAAAGCGTCTGTTACGAATAAATTTTAGATAAAAACGCAAATGTTAATGGAAATAGCAAGTGATCAATCTTATTCAATCTTATTCTCGCCGTACACAGTCGAGAGATTAAGCTTGAAAGTACTTCAATGGAAATTCATTCAGCGGATTGTTTACTTCGATGGAAATTTATTCAGTGCATAATTTCACTCTGAATGAATCCTGATTTGTATAATGAAATGTAATTAATTTGATCGCCGAGTATCTTTATTCTATCAATGTTTTCATTTGCAATGGGATTATTTTAATGTTTATCAGGCTTGATGTTTGGTTTCGAGGAAAGTTCGAAATTTGTAGATTTTGGCATAAGGCGCGAACTTTCGCGTAATCTCCGCGTCCCGGGATGAGAAGATGAGTCCAAAGTACAGCTAAACGAAGAAAGGGAAACGACACTAGGTGCCAACGGATTCCTAACGAGCCTCGTTACATAAACGGGGAACGATTTCTTCGGAAAAATGCGCTGCGCTTTCGTCAGAACGATTTACTTCACACGCGATGGATTTTTGATGCAACGATACACGGCGCAGACAATGAGGAATTCCTAGGACTCATGCGAGTGAAATGTTCTGTGGATATTATACAATCTTTCGCTGTTCATTCACTGCTGGAGAAAAGTTGTTTCAATCGAACCGAGCACGCGACCATGATCGCAACAAAATCCTCCGGTTAAAACCGAACTTATTCGTCCCTTTTCGTTCAAGCTACATACAGTGACGAGCATACAGTAAGGAGCAAAACTGAGTCCACACTATTCGAAGCAACATAACCTTTTTTTAAATTAGATCAAATGACGAATCAAACACGTTCATTAAATTTTCAATAGAGGCTCAGATAAAAAAGCTGACGAAAACCAACTTTTACTATTTCTTTTGCGATTCCGACCAATTCAAATGTTTTTCAAAAATTTTGTACACCTCGTCTGATAAACTAATCCTTCTAACTTCTCGATAACATACAAGTCATTTGATCTAATTTTACAAAAGTTATGTTGCTTCGAATAGTGTGGACTCAGTTTTGCTCCTTACTGTAAGTGTAAACAGGCTTCGATAGTTTTACATGAAACGTGATAGTACAACCTATTTTTCAATTAAATGATAAAGATTAGGTACTAAATATTACAAAGTGAATAGGATAAACAAAACACAGCAGCTTATTTTCGTTAATATTAACAATTTACGGAATATTTATCGAAAATAGGCATTGAAGACATTTCCCTAGCATTTGTGTGCTATCAACCGTTTCTGATGAAACGTGCAAAACTGTAAACATTGCTTCAAATCCTTATTTTTGTAAAATATTGTATATATTGTTAATATTATTTGACATAAACTGTTGTATTTTGTTTATCACATTCACCATATAATTTTTATTGCACAAGCTTTATCATTCAATTGAAAAATAGGTTGTATTGTTGTATTATCACAGAATGCACAAAATGCATAGAATGCACAAATTGGACAGAATGCACAGAACGCACAAAATGCACAATTTGCACAGTATGCACAGAATGAACAGAATGCACAAAATGTTATCTAACTTAAACTGTTATGTTTTGTTTATCACATTCACCATGTAATTATTATTGCACAAGCTTTATCATTCAATTGAAAAATAGGTTGTATTATTGTATTATCACAGAATGCACAGAATGCACGAATTGGACAGAATGCACAGAACGCACAAAATGCACAATTTGCACAGTATGCACAGAATGCACAAAATGTTATGTACCTTAAACTGTTATGTTTTGTTTATCACATTCACCATATAATTATTATTGCACAAGCTTAATCATTCAATTGAAAAATAGGTTGTATTGTTGTATTATCACAGATTGCACAAAATGAATAGAATGTACAGAACGCACAAAATGCACAATTTGCACAGTATGCACAGAATATTATCTAACTTAAACTGTTATGTTTTGTTTATCACATTCACCATGTAATTATTATTGCACAAGCTTTATCATTCAATTGAAAAATAGGTAGTATTATTGTATTATCACAGAATGCACAAAATGCATAGAATGCACAGAATGCATAGAATGCACAGAATGCACAGAATGCACAGAATGCACAGAATGCACAAAATGCATAAAATGCACAAATTTCACAAAATGCACAAATTGCACAAAATGCATAAAATGCACAAATTTCACAAAATGCACAAATTGCACAAAATGAACAGAATTTACAAATTGCGCAGAATGCACAGAATGTACAAAATGTTAACATAAACTGTTATGTTATGTTTTATGTAAAACTATCAAAGTGTGTCGACACTTTTGCTCGTCGCTGTACAAAATTGAAAATTGTATGCTAAAATTAGGGAAAATTGGTCACCGAAGTATTTCAGAACGACAGATTTTTATACAGAATAAACAAAATTTTCTGGACCGCAACAAGCTGGAATTGACTAGAAATTGATTTCCGTTCTCAATACAAAAGAATAAAAGTAATATAATAAGCTAATAAAACAGTAATATAATAGTGACAAAATTTTTATTTTTAACTAATATAATAGGCCTTTTAAATTTTCCCCATGCACTGTTCTGCATTCCACTCACTCACTTTCCCCGCAAATGCGCCAAATCCACAGTCTACTTATTACACCTTCATTTGAATTTATTATTTGAACAAACGAGAGTCTTGTAAAAGTCAGAGCCTGACAGAAGAATTAGCATAGTTTTCAGCGAGCCAGTCGGATAATAATAAATTCTTCGCGGAAGCATAATCGTTCGATTTAGTGAACAGAGAAGGAGTACAAGGTTTACAAAAGATGAGATACATAATTTCATTCTTAATTTCGTCGGTTAGCTCGAGGAAGCTCGGCCACCGGCCGTTGTCCCGGTGCATTCTGCACCGATGCGCTCGCGCCACGGAATAATTGCAGTTTCCGTGTGCGTCTTACGCATTCGTGATTATTATTTTTCCGGTGAACTGGTCCCGTTCCCGTTATACCCGGCAGTGTGCACTGCCAGCGAACACGGGAACGTTTCCGTCCGAAAGTATCCTCTTGCAATTAAAATGTCCGAAATCGTGACAGCACGTCGACGAAGAATGAAAAAAGAATCTTGCCGTTGCCAAAATAAAGATAACAAAGATTTCCCGTCGTCGGACAAAGACGAAAACATTTGCCGTTGTCGGACAGGGTGGATCCTTTCACGCGAAATCTCGCGAGTCGAACGGGAATTCGCCGAAGAATTTTAATAAGCTCGTAATTACACCTATACGCGCTGCAAGAGATTGCAGAAATATTTTTAGCGATGTATCTTTAGCGGTGATTAGAAAATGAGGATACTTCTTCCAGCGGCGCGATCATAATTGGAGCAGAACACGCGTTTAATTGTTAGACCTGCGACGATAATTGGACCACGTTCCAGCGAGGCTTTTATTGTTATTAACTGGACCGAAACTGTTCGTGCACTTGTAGATCGTGAACATTTCAGGAAACCGATAAGACTAAAAATTTTGTGGCAATACTGTTTTTATAGACACGTCTTCGTTAGTTTTACATTGCCTGAATCTATTTGTGAAAACTTGTGTTTCGTGTGGAAGAGTTGGGCCGGGTATTGTGTGCACTTTTTAAGGCTCAGAGTGCATGAAGTACGTGAATGTATATTTCATAAGGAGTACCAAGACTGCATTGCAGGGTATGCACTTTTTAAACGTTCAAAAGCATGGAATATACAGATCTATGTTGAGTATGGGACACCAGGACTTATGTATTGTTTGCACTTTTTAAACATCGGAGTGCATAGATTACGCAGAGTGCATAGAATATACAAAATGCACAGTATGCACAAAATGCACAATATGCATAGAATGCACAGTGTGCACAAAATGCACAGAATGCACAGAATGCACAAAATGCACAGAATGCACAAATTGCACAAAATGCTCAGAATGCACAAAATTGCACACAATGCACAAAATGTACAAAATTCACAGAATGCACAAATTGCACAGTATGTACAAAATGCACAAAATGCATAGAATGCACAGAATGCACAAAATACACAGAATGCACAAAATACACAAAATACACAGAATGCACAAAATACACAAAATGCACAGAATGCACAAAATGCACAAAATACACAAAATACACAAAATACAAAGAATGCACAAAATGGTTAGAATGAACAGAATACATAGGATTCATAGAAATCACAGAATGCACAAATTGCACACAATGCACAGAATGCACAAATTGCACGGAATGCACAAATTGCACGGAATGCACAAATTGCACAGTATGTACAAAATGCACAAAATGCATAGAATGCATAGAATGCATAGAATGCATAGAATGCACAGAATGCACAAAATTCACAAAATGCACAGAATGCACAAAATACACAAAATACACAAAATACACAGAATGCACAAAATGGTTAGAATGGACAGAATGCATACGATTCATAGAATGCACAAATTGCACACATTGCACACATTGCACAGAATGCACAAAATGTACAAAATGCACAAAATGTACAAAATGCACAGAATGCACAAATTGCACAAATTGCACAAATTGCACAGAATGCACAGATTGCACAGAATGCACAGAATGAGCATAATGCACAGAATGAGCAGAATGCACAGAATGAGCAGAATGCACAGAATGAGCAGAATGCACAGAATGAGCAGAATGCACAGAATGAGCAGAATGCACAGAATGAACAGAATGCTCAGAATGAACAGAATGCTCAGAATGAACAGAATGCTCAGAATGAACAGAATGAACAGAATGAACAGAATGAACAGAATGAACAGAATGTTCAGAATGCACAGAGTGCACAGAATGAACGGAATGCACAGAATGAACAGAACGCTCAGAATGCACATATTGCATAGAATGCATAGAATGTACAGAATGCACATATTGCATAGAATGCACAGAATGCACATATTGCATAGAATGCACAGAATGCACAGAATGAATAGTATGCACAAAATGCACAGAATGCACAAAATGCACAGAATGCACAAAATGCACAGAATGCACAAAATGCGCAAAATACACAGAGTGCACAGAATGCACAAATGGAAGATTGTTAGCATTCGCGCCAGAATTATAGCGTTTTTAACGTTTTAATAAGTTAGTAAGAGAATCCGCGGGGCGTGCAGCCTAATAACGATAATTAAAGGGCACAAAGTAACCGTTCCTTTGTGCTTTGCTAAAAATCATTATTCTCGCGAGGAGAACAAACAGAATTTTTTTCAAAGGATGATCCGAGAGACGGTCCGATGGAATCGCGATGGCGGCGCTGGCGAAAGGAGGAACTTCTTTGTCGAGGACTCGCGCGTAATAAGAAGATTACACGCCTCTAAGAAAATCTGCATAACGGCGAGCCCGTTCCTCTTTGTTCGAGGGAGAATGATACGAATCCGAAGACAGTCGTCCGCGAGGATCCCTCGGATACCGGGGACAATCACGCTTTTTTTCGAGGACGGAGGAAATTGCATTCTGCTAATGGACGTTCCACTGAATATGCCAATCGCCCACTAAAATAATAAATAGACTGCGTTTTTTACCAAAATGCGTAGACCGAATGCGAAGTATTATTTTCAACTTTCAACTATTTTCAACTATTTTCAACAAAAAATACTAATAATAAAATACTTCCTCTTCCTTTGAAACCGTTTAATTTTGATTCTCAACATTAACACTAGATTCACGGGACCCGTCAAAATGACGGATTCCAGTATTTTTAATTGGCGAATATTGAGATTGCAAAGATGCATCCATGAGGGATTATTTAACAAATTGATTTCTCTGGGTATATATTATTTAAAAAAATGGCTACTAATTTTAATAGATATATTCATGTTATTTTTATAAAGTGATATAAAATAGTAATTTTTTAGTGTTCCGTTAACCTAGTGTTAATGAAAGCCGATATCTGAATGAATCGAGCCCGATTCAGACATACTGTACAACGTGCACGAATTGGAAACCCGAAGACTATGACTAATGTTCGATCACCGTAATCATACTTTTTCGAAGAAACCGATATCGCTATCGGTCTGCGAGATAACAGAGTGTGTACAACTAGACCGTGAAAGTCTATGGGAATATTTATTGCTCCGACTCTGGAATCGAACGCACCGTTCCTTTTTCCACTGTTAAGTCTTATCAAGTTAAAAGTGCAATAAAACGGTATTAAAATTTTCACGGTGATTATGAATGACCCGATAAGTCTAGAAACTGGAGCACATCTGTTCGAGCAAACGCTTCCCTCGATTCTCAGAAACGTCACTGTCGAGCGCATCGCGTTCAAAACGGAACAAAACAGAGAGAAAAAAACGCATCAAACTGCATCTTCACAGTGCACAGCACTGAAATGCAGGCAACAAATGCATAAAATCCATAGTCTACTTGCTGTCGGGGGGGAAAAAAATAGGAAACGACGACGCGGAATCGAGAGCAGAACGGGGCCGGTCGATGCAACACGGGGAAAAAGTTATGCAGAATGCGATCGAGTCGATTGCATCGATGCATTTGGATGAGGATCGAGTTACAGGCGGTCGCTGTTTCTTCGTGGACGGGGCACAGAGACGGAAAGCTCTGGAAAGATGAAAACCCAGGGAAATAATGTCGTCCGGCGAGAATATTCAACGCATCTCTCTCGCAGATGCACCGCGCTGCGCTGCACTGCACTAGCACTGCACAGCCCGGCGCACGGTAGGCGAAAATTGCATTTTCACTAAAATAATAACTTCTAAACCATTAGAGATAATTGAATGAAATTTAATAGGTAAAAAGGTAACATTTATAGCTTCGAATTGGAACAAAAATCAATTTGAATTTACACGGTGTTTATTAATTACACAGGTATTGATATGCCTGTTCTTCTGCGTTAATATTCCTGAAGTAAATCTGTAATTTCTGGTAGATTTGTTGCAAGTTGTCGCAAATAAATTTTTTCTTGAGAATTTCTCGAGAAATTTTATAATTGATTATTTCTCATTTTCGAAAATTCTTATGAATCTCATTTATTTTATAATATACAAATTCTTAAATTCTCTGAAATTCTTATTTAAAAGTTTAGAAAAACTGAATACTGAATTGAGTAATGAGTTTCTTGTTGTTATTAAAGAAGAAATATCTAAAAGAAGAGACAAGATTGTTGTATTCCCTTATAAAATATCTGCATAATCCAGAATCTCTGCAAAAAGATACAGAAGATACATTTTTTTATTTAACATCCAAGGCAGATATGTATAAAATGGCAAAACAAATTCTAAGCAGACTTTTTGGAAAATATAACGATGATTCTTATGAAAATAGTGAAAAACTTTCAGATTCTCAGAATGAGGAACTATCACTGGGAAAACAGTTAGAATTAGAAATTGCAGACAGCCTTCAAGAATTTAGTGTCAAGAGTTTAACGGCAGAAGAAAATAAATTCCGGACTCTAACAAAGGAATTCCAAATTTTTGAGTCCACTGGAAAAAGGGACACCCAATCTTCGGCAACTTTTGGATGTTCTGTATACGATAAAGCCAACATCCGCACAAGATGAAAGAAATCTACTACAGATTTTGTTACAAAAAAAAATAAAGAAGTAGATTGTCTGATTTTACATTAGACGCATTATGCTTCTTAAGAAGTCATTTCAAAATAAAAGCGTAATGTTTCACTTTATGAAAGTTTGGTAAAAGTTTCGCAATATATGATAATTCCCAACACATATCTCGAGAATTATCAAGAAATATAGTCTTATTTCTCATTTCTCGAGAAATGAAAAATGTTGAGGAATCAGGAACACTAATCATAGTTTATCGCAGTATAGTCGGTGCGAGGTTCTATTAGGTTCCGGCTGAGATGTGCGTGTTTATAGTTCAAATTCCGGCGAAAAACTTGTGCTCACTTGAAAAACTATAATTTTTAAAATGTAGTAGCAATTACTTGTTTTAACATCGTTTTAAATCCTAGAAGATGTAAGCTTTCGTATTGTCTAAACCCAACTCAGCTATTTCTAATAGTTTTCTTTTAAATTGCACTTGAATATTGGAAAAATCATGCGAAAGGAGACAATTTCTTCATTTTTTCCCTCGAACTTTGCCTCCTGTGGGTCGTAGGAGGGGACAAAAAATTTTTATTTTGGATTTGCTTCTTTTAGAACGTTCTCACAACATCCCCATCACTCATTTTTTGGCGCGTCGCAGCGTTTGAAACGCGCGGCGGAAACAAAAACGGGAAACAACCGAGACGAGGAGAAAGACAGAAAAGGGAGGGGGGGAAAAAAATAAAAATGCCAAAGGAGGCTTTCACTTCACGGCCGATGAACAGACGGAGGCGTCTCGAGGGCTTTTCGTTTCGATTCCGCGGTCCCGCGAGGTTTTAATGACCTCTGAAAAATCCGCGGGAACGAGCGCACCGCTTCGTTACTATTAACGGACGCCAATTAAACGCCAATTAATCGAACGGCCCCCTGCTCCGAGCTGCGTGCGGAATTTCATCAACTCCCCGCGGAGGCGAACCCGTTTTTTTTTTCCACCGAGTCTGAGAACCCGAGTCTCTTAAGCTCGGGGAAATTAGAATTTCCAATCAGGTCTTCGAATTGTGTGCACTCCGACGCGGAAAAGTTCGTTGCACTTTCATAATCGAGATTTTTTAATCCCCTGTCTCCGGGACGATCGGATCTTGCAATTATTTTTCAGAATTGATTTCCAAGTTGAATAAATCGATTTGACTTTACACAATTTTTAGTCTACTAGTTGACAACCAGATTCTGGATTTAGTGAATTTTTTAGCTGTTTATTTATGTGAATATAGTGAATTCGTGGCTGCCTATTTAATATTTGACAACTGCCTCGCTATTTATGACTTTCCAGACTTTCCACAGTTCTCCAAAACGGTTTGAGAGCTTTTATGCAAATCCCCTCGACAGTGGGAGTATTAAATATTTCGCTATGATTCGTTGATACGACACTTCCGGTTTGCCTCGCGGACACAGTACAATATCCTGCACACTGGTAAACAAACTGAAGGAAAGACGTGGAAGAAAGTGTTCCGTTCGAAGAAAGATACTCGTTACTCCGGGGAAAGAAAGGAGTCGATCGTAGAACGCAAGCCGGCGATGGAAAGGAGAGAATAGGCGGAAGTAATTAATCTAGAGCCCCATCTAGCCGGGAGTCTAGATCGAGGCTAGGTCCACTCGAACCCCCTATTCAGACGAACGAGACGAATAAAATGAAAAACAAACGAAAAGATACTCAATTATTCCGTGAATGAAAGAATCGAGCTGCGTAGAATACAAGGTAACGATGAAAGGCGGAGAATAGGCGGAAGTAATTAATCTAGAGCCCTCTGTAGTACGATCTTGCTTGGAGACCATTGTGTGCTCGTGTGCTATAATCTAAGTACCAAAACAAAACCGATAACGAGGAGACGAGACGAAGTCGAAGACATTCAATTACGTCAGCCGACGATGAAAAATGATGATTCGATTAGAAATTAATTTGTACGACAAATCTCTTCTGTGGTCCAGCTCGAAGACTATTACAAAGTTAGCCGAGTGCCAGATATAAATAAGATATGTAGAGAAAATGAAAGAGCAATGCGAGAGAGGAACGTGCATTTTCTGTGAACGAAAGAACCAACTATGAAAAAACGTAACGATGAAAATCGGAGAAATGTCGCGCGAGTAATTGATCTAGAATCCTCTCTTCCAAAGCCTAGATCAAGGCAAAGGCTACTTCGAAGCCGACAGAGTGCCCGGGGAATAAGAAAACAAAAGAGCAATTCAAGAAAAGAACGTGCATTTTCTGTGGACCAGAGAACCAACTATGAAACACAGCTTAACGTCGAAAATCGAAGAACTGTCGCACGAGTAATAAATCTAGAATCCTCTTTTCTGAAGTCTAGCCTAAGGGAAGGTCCACTCTAAGACCAACTGAGCTCCGGAACAGAAATAAGAAAAATAAAGAAAATGGAAGATCGTTTCAAGAAAAGAACGGATATCTTCTATCAATAAAAGAACCAACTATGAAACAAGGGATAACAAATAACAGTTATTCTAAAATTTTCTACGATAAAAATCATTGATAACAAGTTGAGTGTTATTGAAATTTAAGATAATCTACACAAAATATAAAGAAAAAAAGTCGATGAAGAAAATGAAAAGAAAATATCGATTTTTATACTTTTTCGTTACAAATAACAGTTATTAGTGGACAAAAAATTGGATCCTCCTCGACAACTGTTATCGATGAAGAAAAACTGTTTCGATTGCTCAAAGCAGTTATCGATGAGAGACGTTTGTTTCGGTCGCTCATAACAGTTATCAATGACAGAAGTTCGTTTCGATCACTCATAACAATTATCAATGAGAGAAGTTTGTTTCGATTGCTCATAACAGTTATCAACGAGAGAAGTTTGTTTCGAACACTGATAACAGTTATCATTGCGAGAAGTTCATTTCGATCGCTCGTAACAGTTAGCAATGAGAGAAATTAATTTATTTTGATCGCTCATAACAGTTACCGGTGAGAGAAGTTCGTTTCGATCACTGATAACAGTTACCAATGAGATGTTTGTTTCGATCACTCATAACAGTTATCAATGACAGAAGTTCATTTCGAACGCTCATAACAGTTATCAATGAGTGAAGGTAATTTCGATCGCTCATAACAGTTATCAATGAGAGAGGTGCATTTCGATTGCCCATCACAGTTATTAATGAGACAAGATCATTTCGATCGCTCATAACAGTTACCAATGAGATGTTTGTTTCGATCATTCATACAGTTATCAATGAGAGAAGCTCATTTCTGTCGCTCATAACAGTTATCAATGAGAGAAATTTATTTTAATCGCTCATAACAGTTATCAATGAAAGAAGTACATTTCGATCGCTCATAACAGTTATCAATGAGTGAAGCTCATTTCTGTCGCTCATAACAGTTATCAATGAGATAAATTTATTTTGATCGCTCATAACTGTTATCAATGAAAGAAGTTCATTTCGATCGCTCATAACAGTTATCAATCAGAGAAATTTATTTTGTTCGCTCATAACAGTTATCAATGAAAGAAGTTCATTTCGATCGCTCATAACAGTTATCAGTGTGAGAAGTTCAATTCGATCGCTCATAACAGTTATCAGTGTGAGAAGTTCAATTCGATCGCTCATAATAGTTATCAGTGAGAGAAGTTCGTTTCGGTCACTCATAACAGTTATCAATGAGAAAAGTTTGTTTCGATCACTGATAACGGTTATCAATGGAAGAAGTTCATTTCTGTCGCTCATAACAGTTATCAATGAGAGAAATTTATTTGAATCGTTCATAACAGTTATCAATGAAAGAAGTTCATTTCGATCGCTCATAACAGTTATCAATCAGAGAAATTTATTTTGATCGCTCATAACAGTTATCAATGAAAGAAGTTCATTTTCTGTCGCTCATAACAGTTATCAATGTGAGAAATTTATTTTAATCGTTCATAACAGTTATCAATGAAAGAAGTTCATTTCGATCGCTCATAACAGTTATCAGTGTGAGAAGTTCATTTCGATCGCTCATAACAGTTATCAGTGAGAGAAGTTCATTTCGATCGCTCATAACAGTTATCAATGAGACAGGTTCATTTCGATCGCCCATCACAGTTATCAATGAGACAAGTTCGTTTCGATCGCCCATCACAGTTATCAATGAGAGAAATTTATTTTGATCGCTCATAACAGTTATCAATGAGAGAAGTTCATCCACTTTTCTGAAGTCTAGCTCAAGAAAATGCCCCCTCGGAAATTGGACACTCCTGGAAATAAATAAGCATAATAAAGAAAATGAAAGAACGTTCCAAGAAATGAACGTAACATCTTCTATCAATAAAGGAACCAACTATGAAACAAAACTTAAGACAGGCCGGCTTTTTTAAAATAGTTAGGGCAGCTACTGGACGCTAGATTGAACCTTCCTCTTTCGAACGAGCCCTTTCCCAGCGAAAAATACTCTAACACAAGGACGAAAAGTTGATGCGCGTGAAACCATTTTTCGCCAATTTTTGTCGGTAACGTGGTCGCTCTACCTTATCGCGAATCTACGGAGTCTGAAAATCGAAGTGCTGCCTGATCTGACCTCCGAAAATGAGAAAAAGAATCCCGCCGGAGGGAAAGATCGAGGCAAAAGAAGGCGCTCGATCGTTGATCCGAGGAATCGCGGAAACCGTGTGGACACTGACATTGGAAAAGGAGAGAACAGGCGGAAGTAATTAATCTAGTGGCAGGTCTTGCGACTGGAGAGACTAGGTCCAGTCCAGGTTCACTCGAGGTCTAGTCTAGATAGTCGAGTCAAGGTCTAGGTCTGGTCTAGACAGGCCGCACAGAGGAGCATTTTCTCGAGCGGGCAGATCCATATATCGGATCGGGTCGGCACCGAGATCGGAGAAGTTGACACGGAAAACGGGGCATCATCGTCCGAGACAAAAAGAAGCAGAAGACGATCGAAGTTCTGTTCCAGCGAACACTCTTCACCCGGAGAACTCGTGACGCAGTGAACCGGGATGATGCTCGATAACATACCGTTACACTGATGTAACATACCTGTCGGCCCGTAAACTTACCTCGACACACACACGCACACACATACAGAAGAGACAGAGTTAACGACGACAAAGACAACGAAGGTGCGCGCACACCGTTTGGTGAACGATCGACCGCAATTAACGCGGGAAGAGATTTTTTCTTTTCATTTCTTTTTTTTTTTCTTTTTAATTTATACTGCGCACCTTCGCCGTGTAGATTCTCCAGGAACGACAAGTGGAATTAATCTGTTAACCGGATGATGATTCCTCGAGCATGAACCGAGACCGAACCGGAATATTATCGTAACTATTTCGCTTGGATAACCCGGCGATGGCAAATATTTGAATTATTGCTGCGATTTAGGTTTGAAGTTGCGCGAGCCTGGAATATTATCTTGGGATCTAGCTGTAATAAAGCGGTGACGATAAGAGGTCCAGGGACGCTTCGAATTCAACTTTTGATTAGCGCACTTGTATCGATACGACGATTTTTATTAAATAGTATTATTAGAAAGGGTCTTTTGCGTAAAACCAAAAATTGTTATAGATTATAACTAGAAATAGTATAAGTAGATACTGTGACATGCGATAATTATTACCTGATTCTTTTCTACGAGTTGTGCAACATGGAGGATATTTATAGAGAATATTATACAGCAACTATTTACGATCTTACAGCAATAAAGTAGTAATAACGAGAGGTCGGGTGCAGCTTCAACTTTAATTTTCACTCGTATTGACGAGCAGACTTGCACCTATGCGACGATATCACTGAAACGATCGGGCGCTACGAGATGCGAGAATAATTGCCTCGTTTCCTCATTGAACTTGCGCAAGGCAGGAATATTATTATGTTACGATCTCGCAGTAATAAAGCGATAAAGCGTAGAAATTATCGACCGAATAAACGAGGAAGCGGGAGATCAGGAAAAACTTCAAATGCAACTAGCTTCACCGGTACGATGATTTTGTTTAATTAATCTGACTCCGTGGCAAGTAAAAACGATCGCCTCATTTCCTTTGAAGTCGAACAAGGAATATTACTTTAATACTTTCCAGTAAGGTAGCAGCAAAGTATCACCGATTCAATAAACAAGGAAATAAGAGGTCGGTGGGGCTTCGAATGTAACCAATCCTGATTAAAAAATCGCGTTACCCATCGACGCAGTGATTTTGCTCGAATAACCTGTCGCTGTAAACTACAAGAATTATCGCCTCATTTTCTTCGTGCGGTTACGCAAGTCAGGAATACGACTGTACAAAGATCTCGCAATATTAAAGCAGGGAAGTGAAAGAACTGTTGATCGATCGAACGAGGAAGAGGTCAGGAAAATCCTCAACCAAGATAAATTTATCGTTGCCGACCGACGGATTGCAATTTTCCAAGAAAATAAATTTATGCAGGAAACGGGGCTGGAGAGACGATAACATCCGCAAAATATTGCACAATTTTCTTTTCTTTTTAGAAAGTCGCAGGATCGCCCGAGGTTCGAGACACGCAGTGGTGGTTTCGTTAAGGGCCAAGGGTAGTCACGTTACTTTTGCAAGGGCCCTTAGAATCCACAGAAATTGTTTGTCCAATTCCATTTCTTATTGGTAACAAAAAAAAATTAATTTAGAATAATAAGAAAGAAAATAAGGAATTATAGAATAAAGTATATTCTTAACTTAAAAATATAGTATATTCTTTAACACTTTGACTGCCACACTAGAAACCTCAAATATTCCATAAGATCAAAGTAAGTTATTTAATGGAAGAAAAATTGATAAAAATTAAATGTATGACATTGAGTAGTCCTCCAATTTTCTTGCATTTTACAGATCCTAATTACATTTGGTACAATGAATATATTAACGTAGAAATTCATTTAAAAATCTGGACAAATAATTCCGTCACCCACATATGGGTGTCATGGCAGTCAACGTGTTAAAAATTGCAAAAGGGAACTCTTCGAGGTATGAGAATTTAGTATTACAATACTTATGGGCACTCTCGTGCACAGAAAGCTGCAGTTTGTTAATAAAATTCAGCTCTGACAGTCTGCCAACCAATATTAGTCCTCAGTGGTCCAAAGTGTACCTTTTCTTTCATTTCTATATTATATATTAGGGGTAGCCATAAGTAATCAATTATTTGCAAAGAATTTGTTTTGCCTTCAGTTCTGTACCGATCGTTCAAACACATATTCTTTTATAGTTTTCGGTAAAGCGGCCCGTGTTCAAAATATTCTAACAATTTTTTTTACAACGCTGTAATAAAATGGCGGCGACCGTACCTTCCGAGGATCCTATTCGTCATTGCATACTTTTCATTTTCATGCGGGATTTAATGTAACAACAAAGAAAATTTGCGATGTTCATGGAGATGTATTGAAGGTCAACGAGTGTCAACGTTGATTCAGAAGGTTTGCTGCTGGTGATATACGTACAGTACAGTACAGTTATGTGTGTTTCATTCATTTTATTTGAAAAAAAAAATCTTGGCCAATCGAGTACAATGGGCTTACGAATGGTATTGGATGAAACAGTCTTTTTCAGTACACAATGTAACCTTACACTTAGTGCATGCCCATCTCACCCTCGTATGACTATCGTTTCTACACTATACTGACTGTATTCTAGGTACAGTATTCTAGACTATACTAGTGTTACTAGACTACTCAGTATTCTAGACTATACTGAAACGCAGTATACCGGACTGTAGAATCAAAATATGTGCGAATATCTCATTCATGGTTGGTAAAAAAGAGATAACCATTAGTAATACAGCTTTCTACATGTTTAGTGAGTACTCGTAAGCGATGGACAAAACATCTAGTCAATCTTAGATGGCGCTGGAAGCAAACAAATATAATCTTGTTATCCTGTGCTCGAGCGAGTACAATGGGCGCTAACGGGTTAAGCAATACAAACCTGAATTTACTACAAAGTTTGTTTTAGATTTCAAAATAATCGACTACTTACGGGTCCCCCTAATATTACCAAATATCCGCATAATCTCGTCAGCTCGAACGAGCCTTTTCCCAGCGAAAACTATTCGCCAATTTTTGTCGGTAACCTGGTCGCTCTACCTTATCGGGAATCCACGGAGTCTTGGCTGTTAACCCTTAAGGGGGCCGGCATGGTTTGAAATCCATATACGTATGCAAGGGTCAAAACCTTTTCAAACTACCGCTTCAATATTGCAACGAGCAGTTTAGAAGTGGTCAATTGTGTTTCCTCAAAGTCCAATCTACGTCTGTATGGAGCCCAAATTGCGAATTTCTACCTCATCGTAGAGTAATTTGTGATATTCGGCAGAAAATTCGAATTCTGAAGCAAGTATGGCGTCACAAGATGGCTACCGCTGAGAGATTCTCCTAATTTCGAGAGATTTAGTGTTCGTATCGAAAAAAAGGCTCCATACAGACGTAGCAAAGACATGTACAAACACGGTGGTATGCATTTGTAATTGATTACTTACTTATTTAAGACGTAAAATGTCTAGAAAAAAAGGCACAGCGTAATATAGCGTGACAGTCAAGGCCAAACGCCTGCCGGCCCCCGTTAAATGCATGAGTGGGGTCCGCAAAGGACCCCAGTGTCGGATTTTGTGTTAACACTTTTAGCCGCGCCATCTGTGAACTGATAGTTCAGCTATTTGCTTCTGTCAATATTTAGGTTATGTTTAATGTGTTTACAGAAATAAATTGTTGCCGTGATCGAAGTTAGCAAGGAATTAGGGAAGTGGGGTCCTCAATGGACCCCATGTGTGCATTCATGTTCCTAATATTTAGTTTACCTACGCACTTGAGGTTTAAATGCGATCGTTTTTCGCGCTCTATATTTTCAGCGGATGGAGAAACGGCGTTTATGCTCCCTGCGTTTATGTCGTTAGACAATATGAGCCGGTGGAATGCGGTTTTCTACCGTGATCTTTCTTTTTTTCTTCTTTCTCGTTCGGGAACGCCCATCCGCGGAATGAAAATCGTGCGCCCGTGGAAAATTACGTGAAATCGTGACACGCTCGGTTTTCACGCATGCATGCGCGTAATGAACTGGGTAAATGGGACATAAGCCACCGGGGGAGGATGCAACGTGTCTTTCCGAACGTTTAACGGCCGAGGAAAGCGGGTCGTTCCTGCGCCGCGGCGGCTTATCGGTTAATCCATCGCTCAATCATCCTGTTAAATACCTCGTACAAGAAACGGGGCAACGATTGCCCAACCAATTACAATGTCGTTCCGAGGCTTTTACAGATACACGAGGAATCTTTGAAATGCGCCCCGCCGGTGTTCTAAACGCTACTGTAACTGCCAGGATTCGCTCGACCGCGACAGTTCTTCTCGAGGGAGCAATTAGAATCGTTCATCGAGGTCTCCATCAAGGTCTCCCGGATCGTTTAAACGAGCAGACTCTGCGACACGTCGGAGCCGATGATCTTTTCGCCGAGTTCTCGGATTAGTAGGATCCTCTGCTAAACTCTGCCGAGAGGTCTTCCGAAGCGTTTCAGATCCCGCTTCTGCATCCAGGGCTTTCATTAAGATCCGTCCAGGTCTCCTGAATCGTTTAAGAACAGACTTTGAAACAAGGACGACGGCGGATTCGCTGAGACGCCGAAGATCTTTCCGAGAAGTTCAGGGATTATTAGGATCCTTCGCTGAGCTCTATCAACGTCTTCCAGAGCATTTCAGGATCTACCCCGCGTCCAGCGCGTTCGCCAATGGCCATCGAGATCTCTGAGATCACTTAAGGATCTGCCACAGCTGTTGGGATCTGACGCGGGATCTGGTAACCTTGATAGTTACCTCAGGTCTTTCCCAGTTATTATTATTAGATAGTTACCCGAGGCCACAAGGGTCAACAAGGACTTCGTAAGATCCTTTCCCTTTGTAAGATCCTAAATAATTTAGGACCGATAGGATATTCGTGGATCCTCCTGCAACCATCACGAAGCAGTTTTATTAGAAATTCCCAAATGGTATCAATTCTATAGAGCTTCGACAAGGTTTCTGAGGACCGGAAGGACATTTGTGAATCCTTTAATAACTATCGCGACCCTCTAGAGACTCTATGGGAACCTCTAGTAATTTATAAACGTTGCCCAAAGCGCCACAAGACTCTATAGATCCTTCAGCAATTTCTAAGAGCAACCAAGGCCCGCATAAGATCTTGTAGTAGTTTCTAAGAACAATGAAGGACTGCATAATATCATCTAGTAGTTTCCAAGGATCATCAAGGAGGACATAAGACCCTCTAGTATCTTCCGAGCATAATCAAGGACGACATAAGACCCTCTAGTATCTTCCGAGCATAACCAAGGACGACATAAGACCCTCTAGTATCTTCCGAGCATAATCAAGGACGACATCCTCTAGTATTTCCCAGAGGCAATCAAGTACTTCTCTAATAGCAACTAAGGACAATCGAGGACTCCAATAATTTCTAACAACAATCAAGGACTTGAGACAATCCTCTTGAACCAATGACTACGATCCTCTAACGTCTTCCAAAGGCAATCATCGATTCCAAAATAAATCCTTTTTAAAGGCGGTGGTCTCGAAGAGGTCCTGAATCCGGCTCCAAGGACAATCAACGCCACCATAAGATCCTCCAGCAGTTTGCTCAGACAACCAAGTGTACTCCAAACGATCAAGGACCCCCATAGGACCTTGCATTAGCACCCAAGGACTTTCACAGAAAACGAATCCGACATTCGACTGACTCCCTTCGAGGAAAGTGTTGCAGGGAATCAATAACTCCCTAAATATTCCAGCAAGCTAATCTCGCCGGAACGATCGCTGACGCGGCTAATCTCCGATCTGCGCTATACTCCTTTCTCGCCTAACAGCGGTCCCGTCAGGGATCGTTAGACGTCTCCTCCGTGTACGTTTGTCCGATTCTCTCGTTAGGTAACAGGAACGATCTGCGGCAAAGACAAAGACGAAGACGAAGACAAAGTCGTCGGGGGGTGCGACCAGCCTAACTATGCATGACCGTGTCACGTGTGAATTTTTACGGGGCGCGACCAGGTTTCTGCGTCAATAAATTGATACGGGGTTACCGGGAGAAGTGAAAGCTGCGCGCCGGCGAGCACCGGCCGAGGCTCCTTTATTATATAAACGCCATGGAACGCCGCGAACAATAAATCGCCGACGCGAGCGAAGCTGCCTTTGCCTCGGCCTCGGGATCGGGATCCACCGTCACGAGCGATTTTGTAATTATCCCCGTGTATCTCGCCGACCGATCGATGATTTCTCGGCCGCGAGACGAAAATTAGCGACTTTCTCGCCGGGACGTTTCCTCACCCCGAGAAAAAAAAAAAGAAAGCACGGTGTCGGACGATTTTTAACGATCGACGATAAATCCCGCCGGTGACACAGAGAGAGATTCGTCAAGTTTTTCCTGGAGAAACTTTCGCAAAAGCGGCCGAATTCGGAGAAACGTTTAATCGCTGGCGAACGATTCTAGCTGCACAATAGGCGAAAATGGCATTTTGGCGCTCTAAAATAATAACTTCTGAACCATTAGAGATAATTGAATGAAATTTAATAGGTAAAAAGGTAACATTTATAGCTTCGAATTGCAACAGAAATCAATTTGAACTTTCACGGTGTTTATTAATTACACAGGTTTTGAACAAATTATAGAATAAGTGGAATTGATATGCCGTTAATATTCCTGAAGTAAATCTGTAATTTCTGGCAGATTTGTTGCAAGTTGTCGCAAATGAATTTTTTTGCATTCTTCGGTCAACTAATCATAGTTTATCGCAGTATAGTCGGTGCAAGGTTCTATTAGGTTCCGGCTGAGATGCGCGTGTTTACAGTTCAAATTCCGGCGAAAAACTAGTGCTCACTTGGAAAAACTATAATTTTCAAAATGTAGTAACAATTGCTTGTTTGAAAATCGTTTGAATCCTAGAAGATGCAAGCTTTCGTACTGTCTAAACCCAACTCGGCTATTCAGTGGGGATCACGCATACGGTACGTGCTTTTGTTAGGAGGTACTCGGACGATGAAAATTTAAAAAACCATATTTTCTGCAATTTGTTGCAAATGAATTTTTTCGCATCGTTCAGTCAACAAATCATAGTTCATCACAGTGTAGTCGTTGCTAGGTTCTATTAGGTTCCGGCTGAGATGCGCGTGTTTACAGTTCAAATTCCGGCGAAAAACTAGTGCTCGCTTGGAAAAACTATAATTTTCAAAATGTAGTAACAATTGCTTGTTTGAAAATCGTTTGAATCCTAGAAGATGCAAGCTTCCGTATTGTCTAAACTCAACTAAGCTATTTCTAATAGTTTTCTTTCAAATTGCACTTGAATATTGGAAAAATCATGCGAAGGGAATTTCACGTTTTTCATTTCTTCCTCGAACTTTGCCTCCTGTGGGTCGTGGAGGGGGGGATAACAAAATTTTTTTCGGATTTGCTTCCTTTGGAATGATCTTAAAACATCCCCATCACTCGTTTATTTTAAAATACCAAAAACTTTTCCATTTTCGAGCACCGAAATCCCACTGTGCGTCGTTCCGCGAACTGTCGCGTCAATAAAGATGTAGAAAGCAACTTCTGCGGATGACACGCGTCTCTTTATCTTATGCGAAGGTTTCACCCGCGACACAAAATTAGCCGTTTAGCCGGCTAATGGACGGCAGAATGTCAAGCGTATCTCGAGGTGTATTGTTACAGAAATGGCTTCCACCTGCACGCAAAGTTGCGGTTAATTTTATTTGCTTTAACACGTTCACGGACAGTAACAATTTCAGTGAGCTGCAAAAATAGACAGGCAATTTTTCTTGAAACTAGTTGTACTGTCCGAAATCTGATGACAGTTGGTCGTTACTTTGAAATGTATATGAATTACAAAAACTTAAGGTTGTATAAAATTAAATGAATAAAAACTTAAGGTTGTATAAAATTAAATGAATAAAAACTTAAGGTTGTATAAAATTAAATGAATAAACACTTAAGGTTGTATAAAATTAAATGAATAAACACTTAAGGTTGTATAAAATTAAATGAATAAAAACTTAAGGTTGTATCAAATTAAATGAATAAAAACTTAAGGTTGTATAAAATTAAATGAATAGAAACTTAAGGTTGTATAAAATTAAATGAATAAAAACTTAAGGTTGTATAAAATTAAATGAATAAAAACTTAAGGTTGTATAAAATTAAATGAATAAAAACTTAAGGTTGTATAAAATTAAATGAATAAAAACTTAAGGTTGTATAAAATTAAATGAATAAAAATTTACTTTACAATTTGAATGCTGTAGCATTCGTGTCATTTTGCATCACTATGAAAACGAATGCTATAGCATTCACGTCCGCGAACGTGTTAAGATGTAAATGTCGGTGCAAATTATAGATTAAATATTGTATTTTCCACGTGCACCCGTGAATATTTTTTCAGCGGTTTTTCCCACGGGGAAAATTAACCGTTGCACAAAGCCTGTCCCGTTGCACTTCCAGCTAATGGACAGGAAAAGGGCTCGCGTATCTCGCGATTTATTGTTACAGAAATGGAGTTCGCTTGTCCCGTTGGAAAGTCGGGCGAGTCCCGCCTGCTTTCCAATTCATCTCTCATCCCGGTTGCGTTCAAACGATAACATAATTACGGCGGCAGAGGACCGACGCGGCCCGGTATTTTCCGGCGCGTTTTACAGCTTCATTAAGGAACGTTCTCTCTCTCTCTCTCTCTCTCTCTCTCTCTCTCTCTCTTTCTCTCTCGCGTTCGTCGCGCGGAACTTTCACCCCGGTTTCGGCGGCCAGCCTTAATTCGGTTATTAGCATACCGAGAGAGCCCAAGCATCGCATGAATCGGCTCCCCCATTACTATGTCGGAACCTTGCCCGCGTCCCAAAGATTCTCCTCTGGCGAATAAACAATGCACCTACGAGCATTGTTCCAGACCCGCCTTTGTTTCTCCACCCTCCACACGGAAACTGCGCGCGCGACGCTGAGAAATCCTGATCACTGATGATCATCATTAACTCCGTGCAGATCCTTTGATCTCGCTTTCCTGTGGTGTCCTCTTTCGATCCTATAAAATTCACCGAAAATCATTTTCACGAAAAAATATTGCCTTTGTGCAGGCTACTTGGTTGGAATTTTTCATAGACTATCCGAGATTGCAAATGTTTTTCCTGGGACGTAGTGTTTTGTGTGTTTTAGTTGTCCATTGTTCGTAGTAGCTGCCTGTGCTCATACTGTGTTTCTCGTTTAGTTTTCTCGTGCGTTTGCGCGAGTTATTAACGCGGATTTTTATGCAGAATAGAAAAAAGAAAAATAAATTTTAGCTCCCGTGGCTTGCAATGAAATATTGAATTAAAATATTTCAAATTAAAATACTGTCCTAACCCCTTAACTTGTACGCTCGAGTGAATTCGAGCGCGCTAAACGGGCCAAACTGTGCACACTCGAGATAATTCGAGCGGCGTTGCATTTTATGCTGCTATAATTTGTCACACTCGAATATAATCGAGAATTGAAAATAACAATGTGAAAGCAAAGAAAAAAGAATCGTTTTATTTATCATTTACATGGGATCGTAAGCTATAACACTTATCTATTCAAGAATAAAACATAGCCTTTTTCCATGGAACAAAAACGCAGTATATCAAAAATTGATTTTTTTTGGCCGATGTTTTTTTCAAAAAAAGTGTGCGTTAAGGGGTTAATCTCAACGACGCGACCGATCGACCACGGCGGAGACGCCCGATTTTCTCGATCCTGTTCTCAAGAATTATGGTTTAATTGCAGCACGACTCCGCGGAACGGTTTTAATTTATCCGTAATTGCGTCCAGAGTATCGCGAAGCTACCGAAAGATCCGCGGTGGACAGATAAAGGGGGAGTAAGCACGATCGTTCTAATTAACGGCGGGACGGTAAATACGGAGAATGTGGAGTCGGTGCAAAAGTAATGGCGTCTTTTTGCGGCGATTCCTTGCAAGGCGAGGTGAAAAAACCCGGCAATAATCTCCCGGAATGATTTGTTCGCCTCGACGGAGAACGTTCTTCTTCGGTAATTCTCTTGCCGAGTCCGAGAATGAGATTCACGGGTTTTCCGTGACACGGGATCGTAAAAAATATCCGCGCCGTCTTGTGCAAATCGAATCGTAAAAATGGCCGGGACACGTACCCGCGAGAATGTTGAATGGCTGGACAAGCTCGCTCGCCTATGAAAATTGATTCGCATGAGCAGAACGATCGCGACAGGTGGCCCTTTGTCCTGGACACGCTGATCTCGTCGATCTTCTTGCCCGAGCACCGAATCCGCCGCTTTCCTACCGGAAACGATAGTGGGGCAATCTCTACCGATAACATTTTCTATAGGCCCGTCGCAGCCCGGTTTTAATCGAGCCGACTCTAAAGCGTTCGCGAGAGATCGACGAACAAAATCCTACTGTTCCGCGATCATCCCCTTCTTCGATAGCAAATTGCCCGAGGACGTTATGAACGCAGGGTGTTCATTTGAAAAGCCGAATATCTCGAAAAGTATGAAAGATATTAAAAAAGTGTACAACACGTGACCAAGGATTTCGAGGGGGAAAGGGTTTTCAAGGTCATTCGAAGGTCAACTTTGATTTTTCAAATGGAAACGTATATTTTTTATTATGGGAACTTATTGTACGTAAAAAGACCAGCAATTTTTGAAGGATACTTTTTTTGTATCCAGTTTCGGAGATATTTAAAAAGAAGGAGAGCGAGTCATACTTATACTGCGAGAAAGTTTGTAATTTCTTTGTAACTATAACAAATTTTCGTGCGAAAAGAAACTTTGATGCAATTTGAACTGGAACACGTTGTAAATGGTAATACAATCAGTAATTTGTTGGAAGGGGTGAATACAATGGAATGAATATTGAGACCAAGAGTGAAGCTCAAGAGATGAAAAAGCAAAAGATGAAGAACAGAAAATAAAATAATCTACATACATGGTGTTCATTTGAAAACTTTTCAGCCGAATATCTCGAAAAGTATGAAAGATATTAAAAAAGTGTAAAACAAATACTGGATAAAAAAAAGTATCCTACGAAAATTGCTGGTCTTTTTACGTACAATTAGATCCCATAATGAAAAATACAGGTTTCCGTTTGAAAAAACAAATTTGACCTTCGAATGACCTTGATAACGCCACCCAAATAAAAAACTGATACTGCCCACCTCTTTCCCCCTCGAAATCCTTGGACACGTATTTTACACTTTTTTTAAAATCTTTCATACTTTTCGGGATATTCGGCTGGAAAGTTTTCAAATGAGCACCAAACGACCTGACCTTTTTTGAGCAATTAGAAGAATTGGTTTACCGAATGACGTGCAGAAAGGATTTTTAAAAAATTGCAATTGCTGGGAATTACAAGCGGAAATGAAAAAGACACTTCCGAAAACTTTTTTATTCGAGCCTGTAATGAAAATTTAAAATATGTATTTTGTAGATCCATGCAGGTTATACACGTGATGAAGATTTCATAATTCACGCAGTTCATGATTTAATACTGGAAATTTTATTCTCTTTACTACTTTAGCAATATTGACACTAAACTTTACTTTACAATTATTGAAATGATAAAGATGCTTTCATGGGAAATGATTAACTATTTCAGTGGAGCAGATATTATAATACGAACTGTGCAAAGTTCGAATAAATTCAATTTTCTCATTTTTATAAATTCATAATGTAATTTTAATCAACATACACCTGTTACTTTTAAGGCTCGGTAGGACTAGGGTTAAGAACACTTGTCAAGTAAATAAACGCACAGTTTCGGAACAGAAAAGATCCGAACGAAGAGGGAACAAGTTTTTTAGCTTTCCCAAATAAATCCCAATTAAATTCTACGTTTCACGTCGAGTTTATTTTCCCCGGTGAATTATAGTCAATGATGAGACTCGGATAAGCATAATCGTAAAAAAAAAGTCGTGAGATAGAAGATTCAAGATTCCCCTGGAGTTCCCGAGCGAAGTGATTTCATTTTTCAGAATTTGAAGAGCCAATTGAGTTGACGAGAACTGTTTTGATAGACCGAATGCGAAAGAGCAGATAATGAGAAGTTTACCGGTGGTTTCCGAGAGACAAGCTTTGCATGCACCCGTGAGACAAGCACCTGTCTCGCTTCCGACATAGCCGAAACGAAGTGGAAATCAGGCTAACGGTCCTTTCGGAGAAAGGACAACTCGTTTCTCTTGTTCGTTACCTAGATTAAACCCGGCAAGGTAAAAGTCGATACGCGATCGACGCACGTGTGCCTAAAATCCATCGCCAGAAGGGCCCTTTCTCTTCGTGGCGATTTATCGAGCATCGTGTTGCGAATCTCGTCGACTTTGATAGAGAACCTCGTCGGCCTCTTTTTTCATTCTAATCGTAATCATTGCTCGTTCGAATGGGGAACAGGATGCGCGATGATCGAGAAATTAGCTGTTACGGAAATGGAATCGACATTCTTACTACTGGTCTCCTCGATTCTGGATTAACGTACAGCCATCTAAATATTGTAGAACATTAACAGCTACATGCAGCGAGGCAATTTAATTAATTGGATCTGATACACACCTCGGGAAATATTGAAGTAACTTTTATTTTTGACTCGCACTTATCTTATCTTATTACGACTTATTTTCATGAGATCGAAAATCTTCTTTATGTACGCCATCATCGCGTTTCTTATATTTTTCTCTTAAAATTTGATCAACACATTTTCCATTTTATTATTTCATGATATTCATATTTATACGATGCACACTTTACATATGTTTGTTGCGAGGAAATAATTTCTAAATCACTCTTAATCACCACGCGTTGATCATTTTCAGGTGTGTGGAATTAAAGGCACGTTCGCAAGTTAAAAACAGGTTTCACTTTGCAACCATGTGCGTTGCTTTGCAACCATGTGTGTCCGACAACTTTATCGCATCGTTTCCTATTTTTCTGTTTGCTTGTAACACTTATATTCCCGTCCCGTAGTAAGAACAAAAGCCTGCGGTACAACGAGAAGTCGACGTTTCGCAAAGAGGAAAGTTTCAACTTTGTTAAGGGTTCGTCAGTCATAATCGTAAAACAGAAAATTCATGTGGCAAGAGATAAAAGAGGCGAAGGGACGGCAAAAGTTGTTGAGAGAAGAGGCGCCGGTACGTCGCCCGAAAATACTTGGCCAGATCGAGCGAGTTAAAAGCAACAAATCAGCCGGCGGAGCGTGATTCAGTGTGTCCGAAGTGCGACGACACCGGCGCGGTCTAATTCGAGCAATTTTAATTGCATTTCGCCGAGGCAATCTGACTCACGGGGAAATTGCATCAGTGGCGCCTGACAATGTCACCGAGGTGAACATGTGTACTATGTACAGTAATCCAACGGGATAAATGAGGAAACGTTCGGATTCGGTTCTAGCTCTCAAACTGGCACAGTGTTAGTCAATTGCGACACGTGTCGCATTGTGACTTGAATTCTTTCAGAACATTGATGGTTCTCTCACCCCCCCCCCCCAATCGAAAATTCGATAACACAATAAGTCGGCTAGAACTCATGAAGAAGATAATTTTTTCATAGGTAGACTTATAGGGACTTCTATTCTCAGGGGACTCAATTCTCAAAGCACTCATTTCTCGGAGCACTAAGTTCTAGGACTCAATTCTCGGAGCATTCAATTCTCAAAGCACTCATTTCTCGGAGCACTAAATTCTAGAAGGACTCAATTCTCGGAGCAGTCAATTCTAGGAGAACTCAATTCTAGGAAAAGTCAGATCTCATAGGACCCAATTCTCAGAATATTCAAATCTCAGAGCACTCAATTCTCAAAGCACTCCATTTACAAAGCACTCCATTCTCAGAAGTCTCAATTCTGAGGGTGCTTGATACGCAGAGGCCTCCATAGTGAGGGAACTCAATTTGCAGATGTCTCAATTCTCAAAGCACTCAAATCTCAAAGGACACGAATCTAGAAACACTCAATTCTAGGAGGACTTAATTCTCGGAGCAGTCAATTCTAGGAGAACTCAATTCTGGGAGGACTCAATTCTCGGAGCACTCATTCGTACGTCTCAGATCACATAGGACTCATATCGCAGAATACTCGAATCTCAGGGGACCCAAATCTCAGAGGGCTGAATTCTCGGAGCACTCAATTCTCAAAGCACTCCATTTACAAAGCATTCGATTCTCAGAAGTTCAATTCTGGAGGAACTTGATACTTAGAAGGTTCCATAATGAGGAAACTCAATTTACATATGTGTCAATTCTCAGGGAGCTCAATTTTGAGAGATCTCAATTCTGAGGGAACTCAATTTGTACAGGACTCAGTTCTCAGAGCACTCAATTCTCGAAGCACACAATTCTCAAAGCACTCCATTCTCAATTGCACTTGATTCTCAGAGGATTCAATTCTGAGGGAACTCGATTCTCGGATGACTCAATTCTGTGGGAACTCGATTCTCAGAGGACTCAATTCTGAGGGACTCGATTGTCAGAGGCCCAATTCTGAGGGTAATCAATTCTCAGGGAACACAATTTTCAACAGGCTTATTTCTCAGAAGGCTGAATCCGCACAAAGTGCAACAGTGACTTAATTAAAGGCTTAGAGAATTCAATATTCTCAAGATTCAATTTTCACTCGATGAAATTTCCTCAGGATTCAATGCTCAGAGAACTCATCTATCAGAGGACTCAACTGTCAGAGGACTCAACTGTCAGAGGACTCAACTGTCAGAGGACTCATCTATCAGAAGACTCAACTGCCAAAGTACTCAACTGTGACAGGACTCAACTGTCAGAGTACTCAACTGTGACAGGACTCAACTGTCAGAGGACACAGTCCTCAGAGGACTGAGTGCTCACAAACAGACTGCGCACACGCCACAAATGCACACGGTTCCGCAGTGCAGCAGTGAATGCACCCGGATCGTTCCTCGGACATCGTTAGTCTTTATTATCTGGTCTTTATGATGCAACAACTGGACGCGAGCATAACGAGAATATAATTTGTGGAGCATTGCGCAACAGGATCGACTGTTACCATAACCGACTTAAAGGTTACGTTAGTAACAGCTTATGGCTTGTCACGTCACAGTTGGAACAGAGAGCAGACAGGCGACGTGGCAGAGTGCAATCGCAGGTCCTATCAAGTTCTCGAAATTGAATTTCGAATATGAAAGTGACTCGGACATTGGGTAAATTGAAAAGGATACCGGGGAATGGACGTTTTGCGGGCAGACTAAATTGCTCGAGAACTTCGAACAAGGAAAATCGAGTGTCCGTTAAGGGTGGCATCATCCCTCGGACACGAAATATTGCGGCCCTCGACTTTCCGTCTCTTGAGCCCTATCGGTTGCAAAACTCGATTAAAATCGATCGGGGTATGGACCCGGTGACTTCCGATTTCAACGGATATCGATGGATCACGCAGGATCTGTTTTTCCTGGTACGGAAATCTTGCTATTTCGATGTGCGGGGGTGCGAACTTTGATATTATGGAACGTGCATCGAATTCCGGTAGCCGGTAACTATTGATTTTAGTTTGCCCCTTCGAGGAATTTCAAGAATAGATTTTTTAATATAACAAAGTCCTGTAGGTTGCGGATTTTATGCGTTCATAACGAAAATGGGTAGGTAAAATTTGAAACAGTGAAAGCACTAAGAAAATTCAGAAACATCTATGCAGTATTTTCAACTCGCTAAAACTATTAAAGAACTTTTCACTTGGCTCCTGTTTCTTACAATGGATGCAGAAAATTCACGAACAGCAGATAAAAGATGCACTATATGAATTTTGGGTCCAAATGGACCCGGAGTCCATCGACCAAGTGTCAACCCTCGCAAGATGGATGGACACTCTTTCTCAAGCACTCAAATCACAGAGGACTCAGATCTCATAGGACTCAATTCTCGGAGCACTTAATTCTCAAAGCACTCAAATCTCAGAGGACTCAAATCTCAGAGGACTCAATTCTCGGAGCACTCAAATCTCAGAGGACCCAATCTCAGAGGGCTCAATTCTCAGAGGGCTCAATTCTCGTAGCACTCAAATCTCAGAGGGCTCAATTCTCAAAGCAATCAATTCTCAAAGCACTCAATTCTCAAAGCAATCAATTCTCAAAGCACTCAATTCTCAAAGCAATCAATTCTCAAAGCACTCAATTCTCAAAGCACTCAATTCTCAAAGCACTCAATTCTCAAAGCACACAATTCTCAGAGCACACAATTCTCAGAGCACTCAATTCTCAGAGCACTCAATTCTCAGAACACTAAATTCTCAATGCACTTGATTCTCAGAGGATTCAATTCTGAGGGAACTCGATTCTCATTGGACTCAATTCTGAGGGAACTCGATTCACAGAGGACTCAATTCTGAGGAAACTGAATTAACGGAGGTCTCAATTCTGAGGGCACTCAATTTTCACAGGACTCAATTCTCAGAACACTCAATTCTCAAGGCACTCAATTTACAAAGCAGTCCATTCTAAAAGAACGCAATTCTGAGGGACTCGATTCTGAAGGAACTCGATTTATAGATGTCACAATTCTCAGGGAACTCATTTTCGGAGGACTCAAATCTGAGGGAACTCAATTTGCAGATGTCTCAATTCTCAGGGAATTCATTTTACCCTCAATTCTGAGGGTATTCAATTCTCAGAGGAATCAATTTTCAACGGGCTTATCTCTCAGAAGACTGAATCCCCACAAAATGCAACAGTCACATAATTAAATGCATAGCGAATTCAATATTCACGGGACGATACTTTTGACGATTATGTGCCAGCCTTTTCTACATTTATTCAAATTGTTATACAACAATCTTTTCCTACACTGAACCTATTTCTCTAACATCAACGTCGGTCCTCTTTTTGAACACGATAAAACCGGGCGAATGATCCGAACTGTCTAGCAGACAATTACAATTTAGATGGAACGTTTTTAACTTTGGACCTATCGTCCAAGTATTAAAAGAGGGCAGAGTGGGATCGTAGAGAATCGTGTGACGTCAGCTCGTAACAGTCGGCTGGAGCAATTTTGCTCGCTGCGACTATGTTGGTCCCGGCAAGAATACATCGACTGGCGAATCGGGATTAGCGATGTGGAGTTGTGTGTCAGTGTTGCAGCTGGCAACCGAGGCTGGTTGCCTGGCTGGTATCGGTGGTGTTATCGACTGGCAAAGGGGCGCATGCGTAGCCAACCAACCCCATCCTTCCACGGGACACGTCGGCGTTGGACGTGGTCGTCGTTTCCAGGGGGGGGGCGTTAAATTGTCTAAACAAATGATACCTGGGTCCTCTCTGTGTCCTGGTTGCCATGACGCCGTGCGAACCGGCGCCCTCCAGCCTGCTTCTGGTTCCCATTGGTATCAACGGGTGAAATTACGCAGGGATTTTCAAAGGGGCCTCTTTGCACCCTCTCTCCGCAGCATTAGTCGCATCCTCTATATGTCCTTTCTGCACGCGAATCATAAACGCTGAGAACCCGCAAACACATTTTTCTTCGACTCTGTCGTGGTCCTCGCAAATTTATAATCTATGCGGCGAGCAATTTGCCCCGTTCACTGTGCATTCGATAGTAGTGAATGCTGCTTCGTTCTACGGTGCAATTGACTGGTAAAACAACGTGTTGACTTACTCCCTTTTGTACAGTGTTCGATCTCGGAGAGAGCAGTTTTTAATGGAATTTGGAATTTTGTACCACGAGTGAAATTCATTCGAGGGTGGGCAATATTTAGGCTGCGATTTGCATCTAGTAAGTGACTCAATGTGTCAACAATAAAGCAAACACTTCTAATGAACGGTAAAATAGTTGGCTATGCATTTGCAGAATCTGTGAACGAGTGCGTTAACACTAGAACTACCGGATGAGTCAAAATGACTTGCTACTAATTTTGTATTTAAGAAATATTGAAATTATACATGTGTTTCCATGAGAACATTCTTTAATAAACTTCTCTATTCAAGTAGGTATTTGAACAAAACCGGCACGAAATCTAAGCAAATGCAATTTTGTTTTCGTTATAAGGCGATGTATGCCAGTTGCATTTAGTGCTTGGTTGCTAATAACACTCGCATTTCATGTTTATAGGAATATCGCAACCAGTGAACAGTAATTCCGACATGCATTTCCTTATGCATTTCTAAAACGCGTGAATCGCAGCATTTGCGTTCCGTTCTCATGCCGAGGAGTGTCGTGATCAATGAAACAAATTTCCCCGGTTTCGATCAAATGAATTGCGAAAGTGGTGATTAATTGAACGGCGTTTGAACGAACCGATTGCAATTAACCGAGGACCGATTGAAAAATCGCGATTTCCGTAAAGCGCTGTGACGCGCGAACGCCCGACGTCCGTGCGAATATTATTCGTCCGTGTTTTTCGTTAACAACTGTTTAACAAAGCCGCAGAGAAGATTTTTGCAAAGGAAAAAGTTACCTCAAATGACCGTGGGAATTACCCCTTTCAAGGAAGTAGAACATTTTTGGGATGCCCTGTAGAATTGCGAATCGACAGGCTAAAATGAGATATAACTTTTAGCTAAACGAGTTCCTTTCGTATTTAAATATTTGTTATACATAAAATGTTCACGAATGACGCTCCTTAGGTTAATGATTACATCTTCTATGTTTCATATTATAATTGCTGAAATAACAATAAAAATAACGTTAGACAAACTAAATGCTCGTTTAAAAAATTGTTTATCCCGTTTTGATGAATTATTATTTTATCTTGTATAATTTCCTTTACGATCAATACTCGTATTTTCCAAACCAATACGTAATGAAACAATACTTTACAGTAGATTAATAAAACTGCGGATATGTTTTATTTAATGTTTACTCATATGTTTGTATCGACACGTTGTCTCGTATTTTTTACGAGTTGTCTATTTCGAAAAGGCTAGAGTGCGGTCGAAAGGATCTGTGCGCTCTTTGTCGCAAGAGAGACAGATGCGTGCCGTCTTTGTATGCAACGGACTGCACAGAAGAAAGCCTCAAGATGCGCGGAGCAGCACGAGCGAATCGCGACGAGCAACGCGGAATAATTACGCAATCGGATTACATTTAGCCGTGCGACTGGCTGGCCATTGAACGTTGATGCACCGTCGCCCGAAAATATTGATTTCCCATAGCCCTCTCTCGACTCGTCAAAATTGAACCTGCCGGACCCCCCCTCCCTCCCTCCCTCCCTCTCCCGTTTCCTCTCCCCGAGGAACCAATCTGTGCTCACACGTTCCCGTTGATCACTCTTTCAGCCGATTTTCTACGGCTTACCACCAGAAAAACCCCGGATCCGGAAAGATTCGATTTTTATTTATGTTTTTACACTCGATCGGAAATCTCTCGACACTTTGATCCTCGCCCCACTTCTCGTTCTCCTCTCCCGTAATCATTCCCATCTCTAACCGGCAGTTTTCCTGCATTTTTCTGGATGGAGGTTTACATTGATTCTGCGAAAAGTTATAAAGTAGAATTATTCTATTCGTTTTTCGTATTTTTCATTTTACTTCAACCTTTGCTTCCAGTTATGCACATTTCTATCCACTGGGTTTCCTCCATTTTTGTAGACGACGTCCTTCATTGAACTATCTTGTCGAAAATTAAGAAATACAAGTTATTTTGCAATTGACAGGGCAAAGCAATTAAAGTGGCTGATTCTGTAGGGAAAAATGCATGGAAAACGAAGAATAACATTTTTTGGTGAGCACTCAAATCATAGAGGACTCTGATCTCATAGGACTCGATTCTCGGAGCACCTAATTCTCAGAGCACTCAATTCTTCAAGCACTCAAATCTCAGAGCACTCAATTCTCAGGGCACTCAATTCTCAAAGCACTTGATTCTCAGAGGATTCAATTCTGAGGGAACTCGATTCTCAGAGGATTCAATTCTGAGGGAACTCTATTCTCAGAGGACTCAATTCTCAGAACACTCAATTTGCACAGCAGTCCATTTTCAAAGCAGTCAATTCTCCAAGCACTCAATTCTCAAAGCACACAATTCTCAGATGACTCAAATCTCAGAGAGCTCAATTCTTAGAGGGCTCAATTTTCGGAGCATTCAATTCTCAGAGCACTCAATTCTCAGAACCTTCAATTCTCAGAACCCTCAATTCTCAAAGTACTCCATTCTCAATGCACTTGATTCTCAGAGGATTCAATTCTGAGGGACTCGATTATGAGGGAACTCGATTTACAGATGCCTCAATTCTGAGGAAACTCAATTTACAGATGTCTCAATTCTCAGGGAACTCGATTCTCAGAGGACTCAATTCTGAGGAAACTCAATTTACAGATGTCTCAATTCTCAGGGCACTCAATTCTCAAAGCACTTGATTCTCAGAGGATTCAATTCTGAGGGAACTCGATTCTCAGAGGATTCAATTCTGAGGGAACTCTATTCTCAGAGGACTCAATTCTCAGAACACTCAATTTGCACAGCAGTCCATTTTCAAAGCAGTCAATTCTCCAAGCACTCAATTCTCAAAGCACACAATTCTCAGATGACTCAAATCTCAGAGAGCTCAATTCTTAGAGGGCTCAATTTTCGGAGCATTCAATTCTCAGAGCACTCAATTCTCAGAACCTTCAATTCTCAGAACCCTCAATTCTCAAAGTACTCCATTCTCAATGCACTTGATTCTCAGAGGATTCAATTCTGAGGGACTCGATTATGAGGGAACTCGATTTACAGATGCCTCAATTCTGAGGAAACTCAATTTACAGATGTCTCAATTCTCAGGGAACTCGATTCTCAGAGGACTCAATTCTGAGGAAACTCAATTTACAGATGTCTCAATTCTCAGGGAACTCGATTCTCAGAGAACTCAATTATGAGGGAACTCGATTTTCAGAGGACTCAATTCTCAGGGTATTCAAGTCTCAGAGGACTCAATTCTAAGGGAACTCGATTCTCAGAGGACTCAATTCTAAGGGAACTCGATTCTCAGAGGACTCAATTCTGAGGGAACTCAATTTACAGATGTCTCAATTCTCAGGGAACTCATTTTCGGAGGACTCAAATCTGAGGGAACTCAATTTTTAGAGGACTCAATTCTGAGGCTATTCAATTCTCAGGGCACTCAATTCTCAAAGCACTCCATTCTCAATGCACTTTATTCTCAGAGGATTCAATTCTGAGAGAACTTGATTCTCAGAGGATTCAATTCTGAGGGAACTCTATTCTCAGAGGACTCAATTCTCAGAACACTCAATTTGCACAGCAGTCCATTTTCAAAGCAGTCAATTCTCCAAGCACTCAATTCTCAAAGCACACAATTCTCAGATGACTCAAATCTCAGAGAGCTCAATTCTTAGAGGGCTCAATTTTCGGAGCATTCAATTCTCAGAGCACTCAATTCTCAGAACCCTCAATTCTCAGAACCCTCAATTCTCAAAGTACTCCATTCTCAATGCACTTGATTCTCAGAGGATTCAATTCTGAGGGACTCGATTATGAGGGAACTCGATTTACAGATGCCTCAATTCTGAGGAAACTCAATTTACAGATGTCTCAATTCTCAGGGAACTCGATTCTCAGAGGACTCAATTCTGAGGAAACTCAATTTACAGATGTCTCAATTCTCAGGGAACTCGATTCTCAGAGAACTCAATTCTGAGGGAACTCGATTTTCAGAGGACTCAATTCTCAGGGTATTCAAGTCTCAGAGGACTCAATTCTAAGGGAACTCGATTCTCAGAGGACTCAATTCTAAGGGAACTCGATTCTCAGAGGACTCAATTCTGAGGGAACTCAATTTACAGATGTCTCAATTCTCAGGGAACTCATTTTCGGAGGACTCAAATCTGAGGGAACTCAATTTTTAGAGGACTCAATTCTGAGGCTATTCAATTCTCAGGGCACTCAATTCTCAGAGCACTCAATTCTCAAAGCACTCCATTCTCAATGCACTTTATTCTCAGAGGATTCAATTCTGAGAGAACTTGATTCTCAGAGGGCTCAATTCTGAGGGAACTCGATTCTCAGATAACTCCATTCTGAGGGAACTCAATTCTCAGAACACTCAATTCTCAGAACACTCAATTCTCAAAGCACTCACTTTGCAAAGCAGTCCATTCTCAATGGACGCAATTCTGAAGGATTCGATTCTGAGAGAACTCGATTTACAGATGCCTCAATTCTGAGGAAACTCGATTCTCACAGGACCTAATTCTGAGGGAACTCAATTTACAGATGTCTCAATTCCCAAGGAACTCATTTTCGGGGGACTCAAATCTGAGGGAACTCATTTTCGGAGCACTCAAATCTGAGGGTACTCAATTCTCAGGGGACTCAATTTTCGACGGGCTTATCTCTCAGAAGACTCAATCCCCACAAATTGCAACAGTCACATAATTAAGTACATAGCGAATTCAATATTCACGGGACGATACTTTTGACGATTATGTGCCAGCTTTGGTTTGATTTATTCAAATTGTTATGCAACAATCTTTTCCTATACTGAATCTATTTCTCTAAAATCAACGTTGGTCCTCTTTTCGAACATGATAAAACTGGCAATTTATCCGAACCTATCCACTAGGTTCCCTCAATTTTTGTAGACGACGTCTTTCATTGATTCTGAGAAGATTGTCTTCTCGGAAATTAAGAAATACAAGTTATTTTGCAGTTGACAGGGCAAAGCAATTAAAGTGGCTTTTCCTGTAGGGAAAAATGCATGGAAAACGAAGAATAACATTTTTTCGTGAGCGGTCACCGTTCCGGGATAATCGATTTCGAAAGCCATCCGACGCGCGCGCCGTTGAATAACAATAGGCGCGTCTGATCATCGCTCACCGTTTCCACTTTCTTCGAAAACCAACCCATGCGCGTCGAATGAATATTCAAAGTCGAATGTGAGGGCTTTATTGTTTGTTTCTGACTTGTTCGGGAATATAAATGTTCCTCTTGGCCGTTCCTAGCGATAAAATATGTATGTAAATATTTACGTGAAAATCATCCTCGCAAATTACAAGCCCGTTAACCAAAAAAAGATAAAGCAGAAACAGTACTAATAATCCTTCCTCAAAGCGTTTCCTTCGCCCGTGTGTATTTCGCCTAATTGCACGCTCGGCGAGCCAGCGGTGCTTCGATGGGACATAAAGATAAGAAAAAGGTGTTTCCAAAGACAGAAAAAATGTGAAATTCTGCATCCGCAATGTACTAAAAATATCCGTGCGATTGTAATTACCGAACGCGGAACACAGACACACGCCGACACTTTTGTTCGACGGATTACGAAACGCACGATGAATTCCCGATCGTGGAATCGGCCGTAGAAAGCCGTGGACATTATAATATTAATTTCGTGACCAATTAGAGGCTGATCACCGCGTTATCTTGATCGCGATAGCGTCCTGCACGCTTGGTTCCTCGCGTGCGTGTCTTCGTCGTGATCCTAGCCAACAGATAACGCAATCTTATTTAAATTTCTGATTTTCTAGACAGGCTATCCGCACGGCCACGTATCCACGGCGACAACGGGCATACTCGGTGTCTAAACAAACTATAGCGTCTCTCCTCGAGACGTTTGATTAACATATCGCCGAGAACACTTTCCAAACGAATCTGACAAACAAGGCAAACGAAATCGTTTGCGCTCCCGCGGCCGGATTCTCCAGCGCTTCGAGATACAGTGAATTCTCGATATATGTCAACAACACGGGTCTTGCCAGCGTCGTTTATCGTCCAGGAGACATGCTCGAGCAGTATTAGGTTTATACTCCTCGGCGTCCGAGTCCTCTCGAGCTTCGCGGCCCCTCACAGTGTATACCCCACGGTAGTGGGGATAATTCTGCGACGTTTATCATCCAGGCCTGCCGACATATATAGAGAAATCACTGCACATTGGATCCAAAATGTGTTGGAACACTAAATCTCCGACTTCCGAGAAATGTCCAACATTTGAATTATAATTTCGTTGTAAAATAAATAGTACAATAATACGCCTGGACTGATTTTAAAGCTGCGATCTAGATGTACAGTGGATCCAAAAAGTATTTAAATTTCCTATTCTCGAGAAACTGTCGATATTTGAACGACGATAATTTCGTTTAAAAAAATAGTACAATAATAAATTTAGACTCATTTTGAAGCTAGAAGCCTCTACCTTCACACACCATCATTCATTTTTATCTAGTATATTTATGCATAATGTAGCAGGTGAAAACCTGACGACACGTGTTTGGCCGAAAAAGCTACAAATTGAATCGTCTATAAAAGCGTCAACAAATTCGTTTTTCTGAACGACTCTATTACAGATTTGAATAAATTTGACTCTTCCTCTGTACAAGTGCTCGAAACTTGAATCTACGATTTTTTTTCAGTCTTTAAATCTACGATATTATCGCAGTTCAAATGATTTCTCGAGAACGGGAAATTCAGCGTTGAAATACTTGTTTGAATCCACTGTACGTCTAGATCGAGGAGTCGTGGATCTATGAGACCGTGAGACTGAATGGGGGCTTTCGAACAAGACAGTCAGCAGTATCTGTCGGCATCCCCTAATTCCTGTGTAACCCCGATTCCCAATTTCCTTGGCAGGCCTAGTCAGCAACGAAACAGTTCGGCAAACACGCTGACCAAGGAACGCTCCCGAAACGTCCTCGTCAAATATCCGTTGTGGGATCGATGGCCGAGTGGGCCCGGCTGTGTTTACAGAGGAGAAGCAATCCGGCAGCGAACTCTTTACCCGGTCATCGTGAAGCGCAACACCGGCTAGCTTCGGGATGCAGAACGACCGGATAATCTCCTGGCTTCTCCTATCCCTCTTGTTTCCTATTTTTCTTTCTCTTTCCCTGGCTTCCACTCTGCCTGCTTCCCTCTTCACTTCCCTATACCTCTCTATTTTTCTTTCTCTCTCCCCGGTTTCCACTCCACCTGTTTCCCCTTTTACTTCTCTAGCCGCATCCACCCCTTTCTATTTTTCTTTCCCAACATGCTCCATATTTTGCTGCTTCCTTCTCTAGCTTTCGACCTCTTCGTGTCTCTCTTCTTCCAGTTTCTCTTGCTTCTCTCGATAGAAAACCACACCTTTCTATTTTTCTTTCTCTTTCCCAGCATGCTCCATATTTTGCTCAAATCACAGAGGACTCTGATCTCATAGGACCCGATTCTCGGAACACCGAATTCTCGGAGAACTCAATTCTCAAAGCAGTTGATTCTCAGAGGATTTAATTCTCAGGGAACTCGATTCTCAGAGGACTCAATTCTGTGGGAACTCAATTTACAGATGTCTCAATTCTCTGGGAACTTATTTTCGGAGGACTCAAATCTGAGGGAACTCAATTTTCAGAAGACTCAATTCTGAGGGTATTCTATTCTCAGAGGACTCAATACTCAGGGCACTCAATTCTCAAAGTACTCCATTCTCAATGCACTTGATTCTCAGAGGATTCAATTCTAAGGGAACTCGATTCTCAGAGGACTCAATTCTGAAGGTATTCAATTCTCAAAGTACTCCAGTCTCAATGCACTTGATTCTCAGAGGATTCAATTCTAAGGGAACTCGATTATCAGAGGACTCAATTCTGTGGGAACTCAATTTACAGATGTCTCAATTCTCTAGGAACTTATTTTCGGAGGACTCAAATCTGAGGGAACTCAATTTTCAGAAGACTCAATTCTGAGCGTATTCTATTCTCAGAGGACTCAATACTCAGGGCACTCAATTCCCAAAGTACTCCATTCTCAATGCACTTGATTCTCAGAGGATTCAATTCTAAGGGAACTCGATTCTCAGAGGACTCAATTCTGAAGGTATTCAATTCTCAAAGTACTCCAGTCTCAATGCACTTGATTCTCAGAGGATTCAATTCTAAGGGAACTCGATTATCAGAGGACTCAATTCTGTGGGAACTCAATTTACAGATGTCTCAATTCTCTAGGAACTTATTTTTGGAGGACTCAAATCTGAGGGAACTCAATTTTCAGAAGACTCAATTCTGAGGGTATTCTATTCTCAGAGGACTCAATACTCAGGGCACTCAATTCTCAAAGTACTCCATTCTCAATGCACTTGATTCTCAGAGGATTCAATTCTAAGGGAACTCGATTCTCAGAGGACTCAATTCTGAGGGAACTCAATTTACAGATGTCTCAATTCTCAGGGAACTTATTTTCGGAGGACTCAAATCTGAGGGAACTCAATTTTCAGAGGACTCAATTCTGAGGGTATTCAATTCTCAGATGACTCAATTCTCAGGGCACTCAATTCTCAAAGTACTCCAGTCTCAATGCACTTGATTCTCAGAGGATTCAATTCTCAGGGCACTCAATTCTCAATGCACTTGATTCTCAGAGGATTCAATTCTCAGGGCACTCAATTCTCAATGCACTTGATTCTCAGAGGATTCAATTCTAAGGGAACTTGATTCTCAGAGGACTCAATTCTGAGGGAACTCGATTCTCAGATGACTCTATTCTTCTTTCTCTTTCCCTTCTATTTTTCTTTCTCTTTCCCAGCATGCTCTATATTTTGCTCCCTCCTTCTCTAGCTTTCGACCTCTTCGTGTCTCTCTTCTTCCAGTTTCTCTTGCTTCTCTCGATAGAAGACCACCCCTTTCTATTTTTCTTTCTCTTTCCCAGCATGCTCCATATTTTGCTGCTTCCTTCTCTAGCTTTCGACCTCTTCGTGTCCCTCTTCTTCCAGTTTCTCTCTGTCCCTCGATAGACAAAGATCCAGAGTTCCTCGACAGTTCCCCTCCGAGTTCCAGTTTCCCTCTTCTTTCGTGGCCTACGGATTTTACAAAACGGTGAAAGTATTTAATCAATTTTTAAATATTCGCGTATTCCTTTCGGCTCTGTACTCTGTTATCGAGAGAAGAAGTAAATGTAGCTCCTGTACCTTTCGATTAATGCAATTCTCGCATAAGTATCCCACAGTCTCTCGTTTCTCGAGCGGCGAGATAAAGCTCCCAGTGTCCGGCGACTCGTCGCGAAGCTGCCGAGCTATGATTTTTGGCAGCGCGCTTATGCCAGCTGAAAGGGGACATTGTTCCTGCGCCGGTGCTCACTGCGAGACCGTCCCCCCATTGTTCATGGTTTATTTCGTATCGCTGCTGCGTGGATTTTATATGCATTCGCGTTGATGCAACTGAGCGAATTACGCGGCGCTAGAGCAAGCTTTATATGCAAGCTTTATATGCAAGCTTTATATGCAAGTCGCGCGCCGGCTCCATGTTTTTCTTTCACGGAATTTTATGCGAGTAATTACTAGAGTGTTACATTGTGTAACCGGGGTCTCGAGAAGCAGGAGGACGCGGAGAATAGAATTAAGATTTTATAATTAAATCTCTCGGAAGGAAATCGCCGCGGTGTGAATATTCATTGATAATTTTGTTGCGTTTTTCAGATCGTAGACGACTTAATGGCCGGCGACTCTTCGAGCATGAACCGAGGCAGCATGAACCAGAGACCATAACAGCGTGGCATTAATTGATGAAGACCGCGGAGTGTGAGCTTGGGCGTAACGTTTTGCTTCGATGTGTCTCTCTCGTGAAGCAACGCGCTGAAAATATTTTATTTAATTTTTTAACGCTAAACCTACCACGCCCGGTCAAAATAACCGTTCCAGATTTTTTATTTTACAATTACTGAAATTGTAAAAGTGCTTTCGTGGGAAATGATTGAATAAATATATTTAGGAGAATGAATTCAAATGAATTCAATGCACCTCGTCCTACACAATTGCATGTACTAGAGAAAGGTTCAGAGAATATTTACGTATACTTTTCCTTGCGTGATTGATTCAAACAGAAATTGCAGAAATCTGAAAAGTGCATCGACTTGCCTAATTTATGTCGGTGCAGTAAGATGTGCATCCCCCGTGCAATTATAAACAAACGCATCTCGAGTTCAGAGACACCGACTCGAAAGAAACTCCACGAATCCACAGAATAGGATTTTCGAAAGTGAAAACTGACCCGCTTTAGCACACGTTGCATTTAGGGTTGCAACCCCCGGCGATCGACCCTTTTTTTATTGAGTTATTAGGGCTCATCCGCGCGGTTTCCCAGCAATTCCCTCGGATCCCTTTGACCGTCCTATTTGTTTAACGAGTCGGAGGAAGCCGGTGCCGCTGGAAATTCGCTCGCGAAAAAGGATCCCCCTCCTGGGCTTTTAATTGGTCGCCCGATTATGCTCGATTGCCCTCGACAGAGAATAACGTGTCTGAACGAGAGAGAGAGAAAAAAAGAAGAGAAAGTAATTAGCCAGAGGAGAGGAAGGTTCAAAGAAACTTCGTCAGCAGGCGGCTGTTCCTTAATTTCAATCCGAACGCCGTTCTTCAGACTTTGTGAGAAGGATTAATTGATAATTCCATCAATCCGGGTTCGGAGAGGATCCGAGATCTTCAGGGAAATGCAACAATTTTTTCGTGTGCATCTTTGTCGGGGTTTTGTGGAGGGTCCACTTGAAATTTCGAATGAAAAGACCATGCTTTTTATAAGACAAGCATATTCAATGCTATGAGGATGTTTATGCATTTATTAAATAGGAAAGTAATGAGAATGATGAAGCTGAAGCTTAATAGAATCGTTGGAAAAGTGCTTAACTACTTTATCATTCACAACGATTTATTTTCCACGGATATTCCCCAGTGCAATCGTGACCCTCGAGTGACTGGAACTATGTGGACAATTATGGCAATGAATAGCATCTTCGAAAACGGTGGTTTAGACGACCAGGTTGTAGTGGTGATCCAAAGATGTTAGCAATATTTAAGAATGTACAGAGTTAGTCTGGAAACTTCTCAACGACGTGGAAAATTATTGCAATTAACAGTGCCCTCACAATCACTTCTTTGGAGACTTTAAAATGCAGTATCGATCTGGAAAAAAATGTACAGAGTTGAACTGAAAATTTTTCGACAACGTGAAAAATTATTGCAATTAACAATATCTTCAAAATCACTTTTTGAGAGACTTTAGTCTGCAGTATCGATCTTACGAAAATGGCAGCCACAGTTAAGAATGTGCAACGTTGGACTGGAAGCTTTTCAACAACGTGGAAAATTATTGCAATCAACAATATCTTCAAAATCTCTTCTTCAGAGACTTTAAACAGCAGTATCGATCTGGAAAAAAATGTCAGAAGATTTAAAAAATGTACAGAGTTGAACTGAAAATTTTTCGACAACGTGAAAAATTATTGCAATTAACAATATCTTCAAAATCACTTTTTGAGAGACTTTAGTCTGCAGTATCGATCTTACGAAAATGGCAGCCACAGTTAAGAATGTGCAAAGTTGGACTGGAAGCTTTTCAACAACGTGGAAAATTATTGCAATCAACAATATCTTCAAAATCTCTTCTTCAGAGACTTTAAACAGCAGTATCGATCTGGAAAAAAATGTCAGAAGATTTAAAAAATGTACAGGGTTGGACTGAAAATTTTTCGACAACGTGGAAAATGATTGCAATCAGCAGTGTCTTAAAAATCACTTTTTGAGAGACTTTAAACTGCAGTATCGATCTTAAGAAAATATCAGAAGAGTTTAAAAATATACAGAGTTGGACTGAAAATTTTTCGACAACGTGGAAAATTATTGCAATAAACAGTGTCTTCAAGATCACTTTTTGAGAGACTTTGGACCGCAGTATCGGTGCGAAAAAGTTGTCAAAAAAATGTAATAAATTCCAGATTTCGATGTAGAAGGCACGCGGATTATGATATGCATTCTGGGTGCGTCTGAAGCGACTGGTATCGCGATACCTAGTATTTCGGAAAAATGTGGAAAGGTGTTTGTAATTCAGCATCGATCTCTGTCAGAGTTGTTTATCGAAAGCAAACGATCGTAACGAGTACGAGATGATCGCGGCTGAGAAAACAATTGTCTGAGTCTAGGCGGTCTGCGTCTATCCCCGGCGGCAGGCCTCGTGTTCGAAATAACACCGGGTTCGTCTAGCATCGAAACAAGCTGCTTTCGCGAGGGAACGGCACCGAGAATGCCGTTACTAGGTGCACGTGGCGATTAGGATCGGCCCTCGATCGGAGAGCAAGCCGACTCACACAGGAAAGTGATTTCTACCGTGTACTATGGTCCGAATCGGGCGCCGATCGCAGACAAACCTCGTGAATCATTGTGCCTCCACAAGCACCTAAAACAAAAACTCTTCTAACTCTTAACATTCAAACTCTGAAGGCTCGAAAACTCTGCTCCCTAAAGAAATCACTATGCTCCCACGAGCAATTCAAAATCTAAGGCTCCAAAACATAGAATTTTCAGTCCCCAATATTTTTATTATCCTTGGTATCTTCAGATCACTTTTTCTCTGACGAATCCACGTGCTTCCGCAAACAATTACAAAACCTAGAAAATGTAGAAATTGTTTGGTCTTCAAAGTCTGAACTAAATGAGGATCTTCTGAAATGAAACGCGGCAACTATGCGCCCAGCATTTCCCGCAATCGCGGTCTAATTTGTGCAGAATCGGATGCAGTTGCTCGCACGTGAATCTCGGTGCGTAACGATGATTGCAGAAGCAATGACGCAACATCATGTTAATCTTCTCTTACCGCGAGCGCGCGCGCTGGTATAAGTTTGCCAGAGGATATTGAGACTTGAATCTCGAACTGCATCCAGAGATCTACGACGATCTACGACGATCCACGACGATCTTCGGCGATCTTCGGCGACTGATTTCCATTTGGCAGTCGAGAAAATTGGTTTCGCAGCTCCGAAAACTCGGCAGATTCTACGCCAGGAACGTGCCTGCCCGGTAAATCGTCCATAAATCGTTTCAGGCAATTATCGCGGTGGCTTAGGGGCAGGCAGTCTTTCACGTGGAACCAGACAGCGATATCGCGATTAGATTAGACGCGATAGAGACTGCGTCTCGTTATTTATTAGGTTGGCAAGAAAGTAATTTCGGTATTTTTAGGTGAAATAAATTCCAATTTTTTATCAAAGCAATGAACTTTAATCAATAAGATATTTTCCATCTTGTTCTATGATCTTTTGCCATCTTTCTAGTAGCTTCATAATTCCGCGCTCATAAAACTTCTGATCCTTTTCGGTGAAAAACTGATCCACGTGCGATTTCAGACCATCATCGTTAGTGAAAGTTTTACCATTCAAAGAGTTTTGTAAACTTCGGAATAAATGATAATCTGATGGTGCAATGTCAGGGCTATATGGTGGATGTGACGTCACTTCCCAACCAAGCTCCAATAACTTTTCACGTGTTACCAAAGATGCGTGTGGCCTAGCGTTATCATGGTGGAGCACGATTCCTTTGCGATTTGCCAATTCTGGCCGTTTTTCTTTGATTGCTATGTCCAGTTTTGTTAGTTGTCGACGATAAACATCTGAATTAATGGTTTGGTTCCTTGGGAGAAGCTCAAAATACACAACACCTTTGTAATCCCACCAAACTGACAACATGATCTTCTTTTGGTGCAATTCAGCTTTCGGCGTGGTTTGGGCTGATTCATCACGCTTGGGCCATGATCGTTTTCGAGTTGTGTTATTGCAAGCAACCCATTTCTCATCACCAGTGATGATTCGCTTCGGAAAAGGGTCGATTTCATTTCGTTCGAGATGCATATCGCACATGTTGATGCGTTGCGTGAAGTGAATTTCTTTCAATTCGTGTGGAACCCAACTATCGAGCTTCTTAACGATTCCGAGATTTTTTAAACGATATTCTATAGTTGTATGCGAGACATTTAACCTGTCTGCAATCTCTCGGACAGTTATATGACGATCCGATTCAATAATGGCTTTCATTTGGTCATCATCAACTTCAGATGGTCGACCAGAACGTTGGTCGTCATCAAGTGAGAAAAATTCCAGAATGGAATTTTTTAAACCAATTCTGGCACGTGCGTTCCGTTAAGGAATCCACACCATAAACTACACATATATCTTTGTGAGCCTCGGCAGCTTGTTTACCTCTACGGAAATAAAAAAGCAATATAATGTTCGTTTTTGCACTCCATGTTCAAATTGACACAGAACTAACAATTTTAATCAGAATTACGTGTGATTTGCTTCAAAAGTAACCTAAAAGATGCAGTTATGAAATGTCAGAAAGGAAACAAATGCAACGTTAACAGAAGTCAGTCAAACAAAACATAAAGCCTATTAAACATTAAACCTATTAGTGAAAACCGAAATTACTTTCTTGCCAACCTAATATTTCGCCGGGGTTCTTGAAACTCGAGGGACGAAACGGTACACCGAGAGACACGTGCCCCCGAGATACGAGGCATATCGAAATTGTTTAATTACAGTAACAGTGTCCCGGGTCTACTGATTGCACCGAACGTGACTCTTGACGACTCACGAAACTTCAAACTGCTGATCGTAAAAATCGTAATCTGTTCCTCGAATTGATCGAGGCGTCACGAGCAAGCTTACGTTTCAACGAACAAGAGAATCATTGTGTATTCCTGACTACGGGCCCATAAAAATGACCATAAAAATTTGTTAAGATCGTTAAACGATACAGGATTTTGATACCGAGTAGGCACAAATTTTATGAACGAGAATTGCTCGAACGAACCTGGAAGTATTATTTAGAACTGAGAAATTAAGAAGAAAATTGTTTTAATTGTTTTGAATGTCGAAAATAAGGGTAAATCTTTTTTGTAGGAGGAAAAATTGTTTACGCTCCAAAGAGTTAAATAACCGCGCGAGTGGATGTGTATGTTCGGTTGGGCCCCACAGATAATTAAAACAAAAATAACGCCTCCCGGGCGAGGAACAAAATTGTTTTTCGCGCGTGGGGTGAGACAGACGAGGGTTGCCATGATTATTTACTCGAGCCGGGGTTACAAGTGTTCCTCGTTCGTCAGGAATCGCTACAGCTGTTTGTACAGATGATCGTGAGATAGTGCGGGACATCGTGAAACACGGAACGTTGCTCGATGAGAAAATAAATGGGTTTTCTGTTTCATATTGAATGAAACCCTGTGTTTCTTTCGGACAACTTGATAGCCCTTGGCGCCCTGAACGTTGAAAACATCGATAAACGCCTTCGAAATTTTCATCGAACTCGAAAGCATCTGAAGAGCATGTTTCATAATGGAGGTCCCAGCGAACTTTTAATAAAGTCTTCGTTCATAAGTTATTGGAACCTTCGAGAGAATTCTACCTGCAAAAGAACATTCTTCTATCAATTAACATTTTACCATTATTACAAGAAAGAATCCTGAAAATATTCCTTCAATATTCCTTCCTAATAATCCCGAAAGAAATCGATAAACTATGTTAACAAGAACGTGTACGGCTCTAATGTTTAAAATAAAATTTACTAAACCTTGTGATCAATAAGAAATCAAAATTTTACGCATTAAATTCGAAAAAATGGGGGCTCTTTCACTTCAAGAGTATTCAAAAGTGAAAGTTTCCTCAGCTGTGAATCAGACTTTTACCCTCCGAAGAGGAACGGCGTTAAACAACGTAGTGATTCAACAATTTCCCATGACCGTGTGCCATAATCAACTAGAGAATTCTGCGTAACGTTCTTCGGATCTTTTATAATAGATGTTCCTGTGAAGCTTGAACGGGCCGTGATGGTGCAATGAATGACGTCGCCCGGCGATCATGAATAAAAAAGGGGGAAAAAAATAGGTATCCAGGCCTTGGCTTTTAACCCCTTGGTCACGGGGGCGCATGCATCGTTCTTTGATGGTTTTAGTTGCCCGCGTAATTATCGGAAATCCATTACTTCTGAACGAGGAGAGTCTTCCCCGTGCGCTATCCGATATTTATTTTTCCAAACGATACTATTCGCGCGTGTTTCCACCAGGATGAAAATTCCGCGACATTCCGGCGCGTGTATAGTCGCCCGCGCGCGATGAAAAGCCTCGAAAAAAAATCCCTTTGTCGGTGCACACGAGACACGGTCCCGACAAAAATTTTTGCTCCTTTTTTCTCTCTCTAGAGAGAGAGAAATTTATGGGATCCCAAGCACGCGGGATCCACGGCCGGCGTAAATAACTCCTGGCGATATTAATCCCCGGCAAGGAACAACATAGTCCGCGAAATAGTTGACGCGCTTTTCCGCCCGGCAATTTGGAAACTTTCAGGAAACACGCCGTCTCCGAAAAGTGTAAACACGCTTCGCTAGTTTTACAGTCCGCGACGATACTATAAGACATCACTTAAAACGAAATAAATATGTATGATATTAAAAAAAAGAGCGATAAAAATAAGCTGTACGTGTTAATTTTTTACAAAAACATTACCTGTCTTATAGTTATGTCGCAGTTAATAAAAGCTAAGTTGGTGTTACTTTCAAATTCTTAGAAATACTAACGAAAACACTGCGTTGAACGACGTCTCCAGAAGTAACTAATAACACTCTGTATGAAAGACGATGAAGTTCTTTTATATAACACATAATTATTTCGTTTTAAGTGATGTCTTATAGTATTGTCGCGGACCGTACATGAAACGTGATAATACAACCTATTTTTCAACTGAATGATAAAGATTAGGTACTAATAATTACAAAGCGAATAGGATAAACATAACACAGCAGTTTATTTTCGTTAATATTCACAATATACGGAATATTTATAGAAAATAAGGATTGAAGACAATTTTTACAGTTTTGTGCTTTAATTGTGCTCGACAAAATGAAGCTTTAAATTAATATTTTGTCCATTTTTCTTTACTTTTTTGTACTTCCTCGCACATTGAAATGATACTGTTTCTTTTATCTGCACTAAGTGGTTTCATCTTGTCTTACGCGTGTCACCTAACTTTCAAATAGGAGAAAAACTGTGTAAACACCAGTCTAAACGTGTCTTACTACAGTTGGCTATCAGTGTTTGTTGACAATTTCATTCCCCTAGTATTTGTGTACTATCTTAACCTGACGAAACGTGCAAAACTGTAAACATTGCTTCAAATCCTTATTTTTATAAAATATTATATATACTGTTAATATTATCTAACATACACTGTTATGTTCTGTTTATCATATTCACTATATAATTATTAGTACCTAAGCTTTATCATTCAATTGAAAAATAGGTTGTATTATCACGTTTCACGTAAAACTAGCAAAGTGTGTTCACACTTTTGCTCGTCACAGTATGTATCGGTGCTGGTTTAATCTCTTTGGACAACCGGAATCTTTAACAGCTTCCTCCTCGAGTACGTGTACCGTGGATCAAGCCTATGCGACTGGAATTCGCGATTAGACGATTGATCCCTGTTTGGAACCAGTTGAACAGCAAAGCGGAGGTTCGAGAAAGTTTACGCTCCTCTTGGGCGAACTTGAACGGCCTGGATCGAGTTAATTACTTTTCCAGTTTGGAGTCTTACTGTAACGATATTTATTAGCGGTTTTAGAGAGCCAATTTTGTCGAGACTATTTGTTCAGATCATTTGTCGAGACAATTCTGATGGGACATTGCACGTTTTTAAACTTTTACTGTTATTTATATATGTGTCAACAACACGGGACTTGCCAGGGTCGTTTATCGTCCAGGAGACATACTCGAGCCGTGTCATGTTTACACTCCTCGGCGTCCGAGGCCTCTCGAGGTTCGCGGCCTAGTGGGGATAATTCCGCGACGTTTATCATCCAGGCCTTTGCGACATACATAGTGAATCTTCCAGCCTGACCATGAATCTTCGAAACCGAAATTCCAGTCTGAAAATTGTAATAAAATAAATCGAAATCTGTTTGTGAAAATGTAAATTTGCACCTATATACCGTTGAACTATACCCTGAACTAGTAGACATCAGTATACTGCTACAGTTCGGAGTCGGTAAAATTCGGAAATTGAAAGTACAGTCTTTTGTGGGTCGACTGGTGTTCGATTCTCGAGTTTTTCTCTGGCCAAGGCCGTCCATTTCTCGCCAGAGCCATTAAACAGAATTCTCGCATTCCCGGCCGCCATCAATCTTCGGGGCAATATAGCGAGGCGAAGATAACTCATCGATAAGCCCTAATGCTCGTCATTACCGGATTCCCCGCGAAACAATAACTCGAAACGGTGCCCCGGTTCCCGTCCGACGATGGAATCCTAAGTCGCCGTTCTGGATAAAATGTCGAAAGGCCCATTATGTCAAACGTTCGTCGATCTAACACGAGGACAAGCAGCTCGTTACATTTATGGGGACAATTAAGGGCGGGCTACGACGTCCGTGCAATTAATGCGACGACGCGGATGCTATGCGTATGCAGATGCAACGCGGCAGATACGATGCAACCCAGAACCAACGGAAGATCATGAATACAGCCACGATAAAAGCCGAACTCTAACGATCAATATTGATAATTAAGCATCTCTGCCTGACGTTGCTGCGACTCGCGTGTATTCGTCGTTCGCAGTAATTAATATTTACTGTGACTGTTGATATTATACGTCGGAATAATTCCCAAACTTTTTACATTTTCATTCGATTTTCACTGATTACAAAATCCATTTCGGTCAGAACTTATTATTAGCAATTTTATGAACTCACGTCGTGCTATAATATGCAATCTGCAGACGGTGGAATTTGTCCCTAAAATTCCTAATATTTAACCCTTTGCACTCGACGCTATTTTCATTCTGAAACTAAATTTCTCTTCCGTCTTGGAATATTTTCATTTTATTCATACGAAGCTGATCCGATTTCCACATATAACGTTTGAATGTTTAGTGATCTATTCAATAAAAATTTTGTAATGCAACAACTATTTTGTAATATTTTTCGAAACTTCTTTGAAACGAGGCCACAACAATTTCTAGTGGTGCCTCAGAGTCACCACTCGAGTGCTAAGGGTTAAGATCAGTCGCAACTTAATCTATTCATTCATCAATGTTTTAATATAGTCCTCGTAGATCTAACGTTTTATGTATTCAATTTAGACGCCGGAAATTGAGTAAATGAACGAATAAAATGAATGATTTAATCATGCATTCAGGCGAAATAGTTTTTTTTTTCAAAAAAGCTGTGCGTTAAAGGGTTAAGGAATAAAAACCTGAATTTACTACAAAGTTTGTTTTAGATTTCAAAATAGTTGATTACCTATGGGTACCCCTAATAGTAAGATTGGGGCACGTTTCCCGGAATATTTTGCAAAAGTTAGCGTGGTCGACGTTCGACCAAGTCGCGGGGAAAAGTTTCACAATTCTGGCCCATTTTTACGTGTCTGCGAGAATCGAACGTGGTTCCAGCGATCGGGCACGATACACCGAGCTCCTCGGAAACGTATCGACACCGAATACGCAACAAACCAGACGCGAGAGAAGCTCTGCACGTGAAACGACGCGAACCCATCGGGTTTATAGAACGATTGAATATTTATAAAGCGTGGCAATGACTCCGGCCGAATGCTAAACGCGGCCTGAGTGCATCTGGCAAATATACCTAAAGAAGCGTCTTCCACGAAAACATGGCGAAAATCGTCTGGGAAATCTCCAACCCTTTCCACAACATTTTTGCCCAAAATATCAAATCGGTCCCTTCACCCATGCCTTCGATCATAACAATTTCAATCATTCTCCGCTGTCCCACATTTCTAATACTGCAAACCAATGTCTCCAATGGATCGATAAATTCATTCATTCCACTCAACAATCCACTGACGTTGTGGACTATGCTTTTTACAAGTGTCTCGATTGATACACTCAGTAGACAATCTGTAATTTAATATTGAGCAAATGTAGAATTTAATATACAGAATATATAGAAAAAAATCCAAAAAATATAATGAGAAAGCATACTGCATATAACGAGAAAGTACGTATACTGAATATAATGAGAATATATTAAGAATATATCGAGAAAATTTATCGTTTAATATATTAAGAAACTATATTGAATATATTGAGAAAATCTTGAATACATATGGACCGCTTATTTTGAAAGTGGTGTAAGTCCATTTCTTTTTAAAAATGAGCTTTCACATAATTTGTATGTTTGTATTTGATATTTGTGTTTCTCTTTTTATCAACAAAAGATGGACTTGCACCACTTTCAAAATAAACGGTCCATATATTGAATATAATGAGAATATACTAAGAATATATTGAGAAAATTTATCACTTAATATATTAAAAGATACATTGAATATATTGAGAATATCTTGAATACATATGGATCGTTTATTTTGAAAGTGGTGTTAGTCCATTTAAAAAAAAAAGAGATATTACATAATTTGTACATTTGTATTTCTTTTTATCAACAAAAGATGGACTTGCACCGCTTCCAAAATAAACGGTCCACACATTGAATATATTGAGAATATATTGAATACATAGAACATCGTATAGACAACATTAAATATGTAAAATATATTTCACAAAGAATATATTGCACAGAAAATATTGAATTTATAAAATATAATAAATATTTTGCACACCGCAGCAAGTATTGAGAATATATTGAATACATAGAACATCGTATAGACAACATTAAATATGTAAAATATATTTCACAAAGAATATATTGCACAGAAAATATTGAATTTATAAAATATAATAAATATTTTGCACACCGCAGCAAGTATTGAGAATATATTGAATACATAGAACATTGTATAGAAAATATTAAATATGTAAAATATATTTCACAAAGAATATATTGCACAGAAAATATTGAATTTATAAAATACAATAAATTTTTTGCATGCTGCAGCAAGTATAAATGGTACATTTCCACCTAAAACATTTCCCTATTATGTACAAAATATTTGTCCATCACGGATTGACCCGTCTGCTAAAATGCACAAAATCCACATTCCAGCGGCAAGGTTACATACAATTAATTGGACGGGTGTCGAGATTAAAAATCGACCGAACAGTGTAAAATATAAATTTTCCGAGCGGTTGCCTAAACGTGTCAATGACGTGCCCGATCGAATATTTCGAATTGTCGAGGCGATTGCGAGCGGCAAACGGGCAAATGGCAACGTTCCCCGTTGCACGAGAGGCAAACGGCGCTACACGTATATAATTTTCCATCGGGGCGCAGCATCCGACGCGGTATTTCTACATCTACGTCGATTAAAGGGCACAGGGAACAGGTATATCCATTCATAAGGCACGCCGAGGGGAACGCAATAACCTTGGTTACCGAGCTGTCACATCGGCGTGCAGTCACCGATTCATTCACACGCGATCCCTCCCCCCCCCCCCTCTGGCCTCGACAGCCAATTAGAACAATTATTCGCCGCGCTAATTTCGAACACAAAAATCCCGATCACACCTGTCACGCCGTGCCCTCGCATACGCGAGAGGCACGCACAGGGTTTCGGGTTTTCCCTCGGGCACGAGTCACAGACAGCATGCAGCACACTCTGTGCCAAGTGTGCCAAGTGTGTCAAGACTCGGCTATTCTCAAACAAAATCCTACGCGATTTTCCCCGCACGTACCAATCAAAAGACACGCAGTCTATGCTTCAAGATCGAAGGGTTGACTTGTCAATTTCAACAAATTTTATTTATTCTATGACTGCAGTTCTTTCAACCCCCTCCCCCTATACATCATTCGTTTACATTCAGCTGAAATGAAATTTTATTTCTCCATCAATCATAAACCATAGAGTTCCATTAGCTAGGTGCAAGGGGGGTTGCTTGGTCAGTGACTGATTTGTAACCCAAGGATTTAGAGATTACGAGATTAGCAATTCGAAGAAAATTATTGCACCCATTCTAAATTGATGTCTTATAGGCACAGCAGCCCGGTATTGACAGAAACTGAACAGTCTATTGGTGGACTAACCACGGCAAACGAATTTCGCTTATCTACGACCTATGTAGGTGATCCTAATCACGAGATAACCGGGTTAACCTGACAGAAAAGTTGTCGGGGCAGGCTCGATATCGTTTCGGAACCGTTATCAGAGGTTCGACGAATCAACTCTGTATCTAGATAACGATTGAGCCCGGTATATACTGCTCCCAATATCCGTACACCCTGCTATTTCCCCCGCCGGTGATAATACGTGACAGAAAAGTGGCAGCAAACGTTTCGTGCCCTAAGCGGTTCGAACGGGATCGAAGTTGCGAATGTAAGATCGGACTCACCATTTTTACTCGACGGAAAACGTATCCGAAACTGAGCGGACCATCGCACGTCTACGCTGCCTATGGACGCACAGAAAACACGTTACCGTCGACTTTGACACACTTGCCGCGATACTCGAGAGAACGATTTAAGGGTGTCGATTCCCGCCTCGAAGGATCCGTCGATTATCGCGCGGGAACACTCGCGGTCAAATCGTGGTCGATCGGTTCAAATGAATGACATCCGAGCACAACAAAACAATCGTCCGCCGGTTTACACTTGCGAACACCACCCTGTCACATCCGACTACCCCGAGCTCCCGAGACAGACTGGCCGACCGTGGATGGACCACGAACCACACCTGCTTGCGAGATGCGCCGACAGACTGCGCCACCGCTCAATGCCGCGCGGCGCGCCATTTGAATCGTTTGAACCGAGAAACAAACGTTCCGTCGCGAATCCGCGTTCTCAGACTTATCGATAAAACAGACCTTGCTGTAAATGCTACGTCACTTGTACTTTAGATTCTCGAATATGCATTTATTGTTGACCGATCGTATATTCGCAGGAAATTGTTGTTCTTCTATTTTTATTTGCCCGCTTGCAGAGCGCGCCACGGAGTACGCAGTGTTGCCGCCAATAGAAGCGACACTCCACGAACGATCTTCCAATCAAAACCGAGAAACACGCCGAAAATTCGTTTGGAATATCTATAGGGCGTCTGAGAATTTTATGACACGAACTTATCGTATGATTATCAATTAAAGATTAGTAAATACTACAGTAGAAGACAGATATTTTATATATATGAAATAGAGACAGTAACTTGCTATTCTTTCTAGTATTTTTTGGATCATTTTTGCATATAATACAGTCGGAAAGTTACTGAAAAATTCCCACAGTTTGTCACAAAAATCTAAATGTATGAAATTCATCAAGTGTATGTACAACTGTACGCCATATGTGTGTCATCTCTGTGTATTCTATGGACCTTTCACTGAACATCGTGTAATAAATTACATGTTCACAGTACCGTGTAAAGAACAGTACAAGTATGAAAATAAATTGACTGTGAATTAAAAAATGTACTGAAATATCAAAAACATGAACTATTTAAACATCCTGCGGTACTTGTTATGTCACTTGATTTATATTTGGTATTATAATATTGTACGGTCGTAGGTACACAATGTTGAATACAATGGACGGCGAAAGCGATGCGGAACCGGACAAATCACCCTATATAATGGTTTTATGGGCTGTCGGCATTCCGAGATTGGTCCCCCCCACCGAAGAAGCGACAGACCGGTCAATTGTTCTTAAATAATATAAATTGGAGGCTAAGAACGTAGCCCAACAGCGACCGGTCTGGAACAAGCAATCCGTCTTTCGGTCATGCGATCGAGCGTAACACAATGCACGAGAAAAAGGATGAGAGTGAACGCCCAACTCGATTCATCAAATAATTTATTGTGCTCCTCTGGGGCTCTGCCCTTATTTGCTGGATCCGAGGTCGTGGGACTGGATCGTTTGCTCGATCGCGAACCATTCCCTCGTTTCTTTATATTTACCAAACAGGAAATCACCGTTCGATGTACATTCGTTCAAATATTCAGCGAAAATATTAATACAATTAACCTACTATAGAGGTGTTTACGACATGACTATATAATTCGTTGATGATTACGTGCGCAAACGCTGGCCAAGAATATAAGTCTTACCCCGGAATAAGTGCAAGACTGATATAATTTTCAATTCATATACTGCTCGACCTGTTCCAAATACCATTAACATATCATAGAATTACGTACATATGTAGATATGAGAGAACTTCAAAAGTAAAACTCATTGCGTTACGTAATGGAATTTATGGAATAATACATACAAAGTGCCGTTAAGTTCGAAATAAAAACTCCAACTACCTGCCAATGTAAACAGCTGCATGACGACGTTTGAATTCCACGTTTCCGTCTGAAATTTCACGGACTCGTGACTTGCAAATGACATTCTATTTTCCATATGTCGTGAATGATTACGGACAGGTCATGGATTGACGATCGAGTCTGGAAAAACAGAAAAACACGGGAATTGGTAGACAAACCCTGCAGAAATTTTGCAATATGGTCGATCATTCAAAAAGGGTTCTGCAGGGTACCAATTTTGTAAAATGAAAGATAAAAATGAAATGAACTCTAATGTCAATTACACGGGCAAAAATGTAATACTCTTTTACCATCCGTTTTCCAAAGAAATTCTCCTAAAATGAATTACATATTTTATTCGTTAATTAATCTCAACGAATACGCGTAGTTATCGAGCATGAACTACGCAGTATAAGATAAGACACCACCTCGCAAAAAGTACAAACCCGTTGCGTAAATAGATTTTTTTCGATAATGGTATAGATCGATTGTGCAAACATTTTAGATATGAAACAAATTGAAAAAACAAATGCAACTTCCAAATATTAATAGAGAATTCGACGAGAAACGAGTCGAGCGCAGGCCTCGGTTTGGCGCTGTTTTTCGTCGACATCTTAATCGAAACAAAAAGATAACGTTTGATATATCGGCATACATAGTTGTTTATTAGAAAGTAGATAAATCGTACGAATTTATCTTCTCTGTCCTTGGAACATTACAGCAGGATGATGCAAGCTTCTAACCATACTCACGAGTGTTTCGTGCAATGCTTTTATGCCGCTAGAGCTCGTGGTTGACGTTGAAATCAGCAGCAGCGCAGTGTTGATCTGACATCAAACGAAATTGCCGTTTCGCATTGAGAAAGGGAGCTTTCTCACGAGAAATTTTCGTAGAATATCGCTCAGGCTGCTTCCAGCCTTCGCTACAAAAAAATGCCGCGCGGTAAGCGCATAAATTATTACGCTTTTCGCCCGAGAAAAATGTCTCCTTGTCCCCACCACATTTACTCCGATTTGGAAACGCAATTTCGTACGTTTTGACCTCGAGCAAAGGACCTTCGATCAAATGAAATCTTCTTGCAGGTAAATATGTCAGTCACAAGGGCCGTAATCGTCACTTTACCAGCCCGGAAGAGTTGGAGGAGCAACGACGCCAGGAGGAAAAAAAGCTCCAATGGAGAGTCAGTATTTTTAGGTTAACCGACAGCACAACGGCTTAGATATTATTGTTAAGTACGTAAGGTCGAATTGTCCTTTGATGGTCGAGTCTGATTCCATGCACTACTCGCTGACATTTTGTTTGGAGCACGATACTCTACGAACAGTGCGGGTTCTATTCGTCAAGACAGAGCACGAAACTCTCAGAAATTCTTAAGAGTCGTAAAACAACGGGTAGAACTCTCAGAAATGCAATTCGTGGTCCCTATTTGAGAAATCGTGTTTAGTTCCCTTGTCTTTTATTGTGTAAACATAATTTAGGGAACTGGTCAACAATCATTTTTCAATTGCAGACTCGAGACGCTACATTAGAATTTTCTGTTGCAGAAGAACAAAGGTGAAGAGAGCGAAGAAGAGGAAGAAGAGCCGAAAGCTTCTCCGACCAGTGGCTCGGACAGTGATAGTGAAAGCGATTCTGACTCTGAATCTAAAGGAGAGGTAATAATGTAAAAAGTTAATAAACGGAAGACCGCGATATCTAAATTGTAATCATTTACAGGGAAAGGCAAAGGGTGTAGAAAATTTAATTCAAGTTGAAAATCCAAATAGGGTACAAAAGAAAACAAAGAAATTATCCACGTTAAATCAAGCCTTAGACTCTGCGAAACCAGAGTTGTCTCGAAGAGAAAGGTAAGATTTTCTGAATTATTTAGCGGACCAAGTAGATGCGTTTCTTAAATATTAATCAGTCAACGTTTCTCTGTTCAGGGAGCAATTAGAAAAACAAAAGGCTTACGCGAATTACCAGAAACTACACGCGGCAGGTAAAACCGATGAAGCTCGCGCGGATTTAGCACGATTAGCCATAGTTAAACAACAACGGGAGGAGGCGGCCAAAAAACGAGAACTCGAAAAGAAGCAGAAGGAACTCGCCCAGCAAAAGAAAACGGAATTGACGCAGAAAGCCCTCGGCAAAAAGTCCTAGAACTTTCGAAACGGTGTCGATTATACAAAACACTTTGCATCACTGCTACTATTACATTAACATTACAAGCAGTTCAATCTCTACTTTCATATTGATACTATTTGACTAAATCCGCGCATTTTCAGCATGCGTTCGATGAAGATGTCCTTGTTTGTATAAATACAATTACTATAGTAACTGAATTCATATTTGTAGTTTTCCACTCTATTCTCTCACGGGATCTGCTGTTTTTATCGAATCGCTATACAAAACAACGTCGAAAGAAAAACTGATCTAAATCATGCTACTGTAACATTTTAAACGGGCAACATGTTGTCTATCTTTTAAAACATCTATTCAAAGATTTCCGAAGAGAAACCGAACCATTTGTAACATTTTATCCATTTATTTTAAGACAGATGTGTAAATGATTAAACTCTGGATCTTTACAGAAAATAAAAGTGTTCTGCACCATTTGCAAAAAACAGAAGCGAACATATCAATATTCTCACTCTCTTTAACCCCTTGCCCTCCACGACATTTTTTCAATTTTATCCACGTGATAGTAACTTCCTCGTGCTCGACATTGACCTTGTTAGTTATATACAGTGTAATCAAATTGTACGTAACGATAATGCCATGAAATTATTCGTGCATCGCTTTGAAAATATGACGTCGACTTATACATTCGTTATAAAACGCAGTATAATGTCCAGTCATATTGCACATAAGACCATGCATCTATTTTAAATTTAAACTACTGTTCTGATAAATGCATAAAATCCACGGTTTATTAATCGCGTTGACCTCCGCTGCAAAGGGGACATAATTTTGAGAGTACAAACGAGTCGACAGGATAATAATTGTCTCTCGGAAGGTGCAAAGGTTTCTTCGGAGAAACTATAGCACTGCCGTATACAGAGTGATACAGATGCGAGATGCAATACGGTGGGAGACGCAGTCACGCAGTCGAGCTGCTGCAGTCGAGCCGACACGATGTTTTGGTCGGATGTGTTCTACGTGGTGTTACTTGTGGCCTGTGTATTTATCGGAAAGGTCTACCGACAAATAGAAAATGTTCAGGCGAAGCAATGGGCGTGCACGAGTCTCGGCTTCCTTCTGACCACGATAGTTTCTGGAAGTCATGTAATTCATCCTGTAATCAGTACCGTGATTAACGCGATTATTATAACCAAGCTCTCTCCAAAGTACGATATCAAGATAAATACTATACAAATCTATTAAATCAGAACAGCATTGCATTTCGACATTCACGTCCTCGTACGATCGTATCTCATTTTCTATCAGCAAACTGCCGCAGTATCGTATAAACATGTGTACCGATTTTTATGCGGTACATCTGCAGTGATCATCGGTGATCACAAAAACTTATCTGTCTATACGGCTGCAGTCGGATTCTGTTCACGGTGCAATAACGCGTGCATCCAGTCGAATTAAATCCAAATCTTAAATCCAGTCGAATTAAATCCAAAATAATTACATCCAAAGAAATTTTCTCACAGCTTTATCGAGAGAAATTCGATCTTAATGGATGGTGTACATGATCGGTGTAATTCAATACCAATCATCAATGTCGGTGCATTATTAATAGTACTTGATTGCTCTAATATCAAAGTTCAAGAGGTTTCCCAATTGTAGAGATTGATTAATTCGTTCGATAGTTTATGCGTGCGTGAGTGGTGATGAGTTGAAGAGTATATATAATGCAAAAAATACATACACACATACATATATATACACAGAGTCCGTTTAATGACTTTGCATGTAATTTTTATCTGAACGATTATCAATATCTTAGAAACGCTTGATACATAATTACGATAAATATCATTAATATTTATTTTTTTTTGTTTTCCTGTATTCAACTCGTATGTTACTTTGAAATTAATTTTTTACAGAAAATGTCATCTGGCAAGCTTCTTTTTTTCATTCTTCTACCTACTGTTTATATTCCGTTTAGGGGAATATATTGGTCTACCAGAATCTCCATCCCACACAAACCTTGTGCTCATGATATTAACACTAAAATTATCTGGACTAGCCTTCGAGATCAATGCAGCTTCCACTCAATCACCCGATGACGATCCGCAAGGAGTAAATTCTGAGGCAATAAAAAATATAGGATTTGTAGATGTGTTTCACTACGGCTTCAGCTACATGGGAGTCCTGACCGGTAAGTTTCATTCAATTCGATGAAATTTTTCTATCATATTGAACATCATATTTCTCTTTTAGGTCCCTACTACCGATACAGAACATACTGGGACCATTTGCACAGGCCGTTCTTTAAATATGCGGACCCTGAGCCTCTCACATACTTCAAGCTCAAGCAAACCGGGATCTTGATTTTGTTTTATCTTCTGATGAGTGCAGTATTTCCCACCAGAGTAATATCAGTTTCGTTTGACCGACTCCACCGAGCGAAATCGTGTATTTTATAGTTTTCGTTCAATTTCAGTATGTCACTACAGAGGCATTCGTGGAACAGTCTTTTCTTGTCAGATACTTTTACATGTATCCCACGTTCTTCAGTTTCAAATTAAGAATGTATATCGGTATGGCCTTGGCCGAATGTGCTTGCCAAATGGCTGGGCTTGGAGCGTATCCTGTGGAGGCCACCCCTGTGATAGGCCTAGGACCTCGGGATTACAAGGCCATTCAGGCTATGTAAAAATCTCCCTCTCTTTTCGTTCCGTCCGAGTACAATCACGTGGACGATTACTAAATCAATGAAATTCTAGGTCAAACGAACCTGAAAAATTGAAGCACCTAGAGTACAATTTTGATACTGTATATAACATGAACGTGACGAAGCTGGAGACGTGTCACTCGACGAGGACCGCCATGAAGTCCTGGAACGCTTGCATCCAGTACTGGATGGGCGTTTATGTATATAAAAGGTTTCCGTACAAAAGTTTGCGAATGTTTGCAACATTCACGCTCTCGGCTGCCTGGCACGGTTGGCAAGCCGGTTACTACTTTTGCATTTGCCAAATTCCTTTGTTCTTGATCAGCGAAGACATTGGAATGAAATTCTACAATCAGAGCAAGGAGGGTAGTTTGGTGGGTATCGACTGGAGGTGTGCGAGAACCCGAAAATATTTTTAGGTTCTCGGCGACTAGCGTGTTAAAATTCTAGATTACAATTAATTTTGGATTTGAATTTATTTGATTGTTTTTAGGAGAGGCGGGTATGGCAACTAATCCTGTGGTACGAGAAAACAACCTGCATGGCATATTTAGGAGTAGCATTCCTATTGCTGGGACTGGAAGAGTCGATACAATATTACAAAAGCATATACTTTGGAGGTCATATACTAGCGATAATGTTGTACGTAGTATTCCGCTGTTTAAAACCAATTATTCTAAAACCGAAAGCCGTAGATAGTAAGCACAAGGACAACTAGTCTGTCGCGCTAGAACGAAATATTTAAAAACAATCTGCATGTACGTATCTTTGCAAATAATTCAGTCACAATCTTCTCTTTAAGATAGCTTTTAGCGCGTTTTTTTAAAGTACCGAATTTTTATATTATATTGTAGTAGTACGTTATCGACACTAAGTTGATAAAATAATGGTTATGTTATATTAAGATCGTGTACGAACAACATACTTTATGATTGAGCTAGTCAGTCAGTACGATATAGAGCAATATTATTCTGACTTAAAATACTTCCGTAGCTGTTATTCGAAAAAGAAAAGGACAAAAAAAATGGTAATGAAACGAAAGTGTTCACGGATATATATTAAAAGGGTTTCTATTCTTCCATTTGTAAAGATGAGAAAGTCAGAAATAATAAAAAAATTCCATTTGTTTAATAATCTTTATTGATTTTACCCATCCACGAGTCTACTACAATGCTTCACTCCTCTCTCTCCTCTAAGAAAAGAAATTTTTAAATCATCTGTATATTCCAACATCACTTTTTACCACTAAACATATACTTACTCCAGTGACGTACGTTGGCACCTGAAAAGAAAAGCACAGGAAAAGCGAAAGGATTCCAACCCCTTCCAACCCCTTGAACTCTCCCCCAAAATTATTTCGAATGTGGCGGCAAGTGTTTCAAGCGATGATCACAAAATTGGAATACGTTTTTTTTTTATAGACTCTATACTTTCCCCGAGAAATCTAAAGCAGTCCCGCGAATCAAACGTATATCAAAAAATACCACAATTAGAAACGACAAAATAACATTGCAAAGGAAATGTTGGATGCCGCGAGGGGGACGAATTTGCAAAATAAGGACTTGTATTTCGAAGTGGTATCCCCGAGGGGGGACATTCTCGGTTTAAAGATCAAAGAATCGATTTGATGATCGAAATTATTTAACAATTATTTGGGAAATCGGGTTTGAAAGTTTAGCAACTGTAGAGTGACATAAAAGATCTTAGAGAATATTTTTGAAAGATTTCACAAAAGTATTCGTTGGAAGCTAATTCTTTTATCGATGTATCAAAAATACCCCCTTGAGAGATACCAAGGATAGACCACACAACTTACAAAATGGAACCTACACTGCTGGGACGAGAAAGTACGTTCTCTATTCAACACCAGAGCTGGAAGTGATCATCAAGAAACACGCGGAGTAACTGGCAAACGTAACACAGTTGAAATTGTGAGTCGTTGCTCGCGAGGTCTGGTGATGCTCACGTGCTACCTGCAAACCGGACGACGGCCGAGAAACCAGCAACCGCGGCGGCTTTGGTTGTGTACCCCTCTCTCTCTCTCTCTGCTTTATTTCTCAGCGTTCTCTCGAACCGTGTACCCTCTCTGCGATTTTCTGCACGCCGACCCCCCAGAGAGACAGCTTTCGCTCGCACACTTTCTCTCTTTTTCTCGCCCTGATCTCGACTCGCGAACCTGCTTTCACCAGACCACCAACCGCTCGCTACTGCAAACTGCTTACAGCCCTGCTACTCTCGGCTTACTGCTTACTCTCAGCTACCCCATCATCGGCTACACTCGCCACGCCACTCCTTTCCACCGCCTGTGGCACCATAAAATTACAACTTAGTTACAACGAATAAACGTGTTATATCCGTGTGTGAGGATTTTTTTTTTTTAATATCTTTCTTTTCTTTTTCGGAAGGCAATCTGTTTTATACGTAAATGAAACTGAACAATTTATACAATCCCAAAGACTATTTCTCTAACTCGACGACGAGTCAGCGTTACTCTTTTTTTGTTTTATTCACAGCAGTTAATCGTGAATTTGATATTGTGCTTTTCTTCTAAGGAAATATATCTTGAACTTTGTTCGATTAGTATTAGGAGAGAGTTGTTTTGTATTTATACATTTTACAACATATCGTGGGGAACTTATAAAACTCGTTCTGAAGAGTCAAGTAATGTGGACTGACGTGAAAGCTTGGTTTCAGCCAATGGAGTTGAAAGTAACAGAAAGTAGATTGATCGTGTTTTTTTCTAATGCTGCCTACAATTACACTTAGCTTTTAATCACTGTCTAACACTATGCGAATAGTTCCGTCTTCCGCATTTTATTACACTTTATTATAAATGGCAAACTTACATAAATAAACCTGTATACTATTACAGAAACGCAGAACTTATCTCTAAAAAGTCGTGTGTGTACCAGAGGACTTCTAATATTTCTTTCTTTCAGTTTGCTATTCAAGGTCGATAGTTTTCTTTTGTCTTTTTATAACGATAATAGAAAAACCAGACCATAATTCAATTAGAGGTTCAGTTTAAAATTTGTACAGAAATTGGATTCAACCGACCACATACGTACTACATTACCTGCTAATTACCATTACACATCAACACCCCGATGTTATTCCAGGGATATCTAAATCCACCTTGCTTGGTATGAACAATTTCATAATGACGGAAAAACGATTTTTTTCGCAATTGGACATATTTGATCGAAATAGATGCTTTCCTGCAGTTAATTACTTATACACGCCGGTACGGCTTAAAATAGTTATAACAAGATTCAAGAAAAATGGAAGAGAAAGAATAGACTTGTGTTTTATCTTATAACTCACTTACGCCGACAAAGTGCTAGAAGTTGTGCACACTATGCTTCGATTGTAAAAACAAGAAACAACGTTGGTACGGTCGAGCTAACAACAATCTTTCTTTCCTCCTTTTATTTTCTCCACAGGGTGCAAAACTCAAAGTTATTATGCCTGTTCTAATTTTCAAAGATCAATCGCGAACATCGAATATATAATGCTAATAATGCACATTATCTAAAACTCTCTTATCCAAGGACACAATGAAAACTTGCAATTCAATGATCAGAACACAAGCTGTTTTAATTGTCACGACAGCTTAATCATACATAAAAAAAAAATAGGAATACATGTAGTACTTTTCTCTCTGAGCGAAATAAGCACGTGACCAAGTTGTCACTTAACGAAGTGAAAGGAGCAATTACGAGAGAATAAGAAAGAGAGAAAAAAAAACTTGCAAACGAGAATCTTCATGAGTTCTTTTAAACTCACAGTCTAGATACAATTACATTAAAATTATTTTTGGGTTCTGTTTCAAACCCAAAGAAGTGCGTCGTCATAATTAATATGTAAGTGATAGAAGAAATGTGAACGTGCGACAGTGTTGCTCTAGGTATTAGAGGGTAATAGAATACCTTTTCATTCTCAAGAAATGATTATTCTGCACTCGCGGCACGTGCATCTGTTCACAGTCGTACTCGCTTATGGTTCAATTACTTCAGTCCCTGTAGAAAAACAGAAAGACACAAGTATTATTATAACAAATGTTCATACAATGTATGAAATACAACATTTTTGTATATATTTATTTATTTGTGTTTATTTCAACACTATTTACCTTGATTTGGAACGACTGTCCTTTTGTCTGTCTGGAGACTTGCTCCTGGAACGAGACTTTCCACGTGAGCTCTTGCTGTCAGAACGTGAGCGACTTCGACTACGACTGTAGGACCGTCTTCGGTCTCTATCACGGCTTCGGGACCTGCTACGTGACCTGGAACGAGAGCGCCTACGGTCCCTGCTCCTGCTGCGGGATCTAAAAGCAATTAAGCAAATTATACACTGAATGAATTCCTTTAAATATGTTGCGTTGAAGCTTACGTTAACAGAAATCATGTGATCGAAATATTTGTGCTATATGAGAATTATACAAATTTATTAACAACAGAAATATTTAAAAAATAAGGGATCATTCTGGAAAAAACCAGGGTTTCCTGATAATATATGTGTACTACAGTATTCACAGTAAGCTACGCTATATAAAATCTGTGTTATCAGAGGGTTCAATGCAAAAAATTGTAGAAACTAGAAAACCACATGAACATGTGTAGAGACCAATGACCCAGGAAGTCTGTTCTATTATCGGTTGTGCTTGATTAGTCAAGAAGTTATCAGCGAGATATATTAAAGATAATTACCTTCCTCTTCGACGGCTGCCGCGGCTGCGGTGTGGGGAAGTTGGTCGTCCATATCGTGCCATCTGAACCCTAAGCTCCCTGCCATCTAGCAATCTTCCATCCATAGCGTCCAATGCATCTTCCGCGTCCCGTTTATCATAGAATCTAAAAATTCATGAAATAATGAACACTACTCTCCCAACGAACCCACTATTTGAAGCAACATTACTTTTTAAAAATTAGGTCAAATGTCTTGAATGTTATTGAGAAGTTAGAAGGATTAGTTTATTAGACGAGGTGTAAAAAATTTGAATTGGTCGGAATCGCAAAAGAAATAGTAAAAGTTGGTTTTTTCAGCTTTTTTATCTGAGTCTATATTGAAAATTTAAATGTATTTGACTCGCTCGAGTAAATTATATCCATGCTGAAAATTTCACCGATATTGGTTAATTCGTTTACGAGTTACAAACGCTTAACAGTGGAAAAATTGCCATTTTTCACGATTTTCGACTTAAAATCGCACTTTTAATCGTTTATAACTCGTAAACGAATTAACCCATATCGATGAAATTTTCAACATGGATATAATTTATTCAATCAAATCGAACACATTTTTTAAATTTTCAATACAGGCTCGGATAAAAAAAGCTAAAAAACCAACTTTTATTATTTCTTTTGCGATTCCGACCAATTCAAACTTTTTTCAAAAATTTTTTATGCCTCTTCTAATAAACTAATCCTTCTAACTTCTCAATAAAATTCAAGTCATTTGATCTAATTTTTAAAAAGTTATGTTGCTTCAAATAGTGTAGACTCAGTTTCGCTCGTTACTGTATATATATATATATACATTTATATGCGTATATACATATATATATATGTAACCGATAAGACGCAAAACGCCTGGCGGCATCGAAGCTTATATCTATACAAAAGCCGTGGCGATCATACAGTAGATTAAACAATTATCTACAGCTTTCCGGAAATAACTTCCTGCGAAGAAGTAGAACGTTAACGCAACGCCGTGGAACTTCTCAGCGGAAGCTACCTCTTCGGGAAGCCGAGCGTGCGAACGCTTTTGGGATCAATTAACGATTGTTTTTAGTAAATGAGAAGAGTTTTACCTGACGAACGCGAATCCACGGCTCTCCCGGGTGAAACGGTCCCTGGGTATGTAAATGTCGCCGACTTCGCCACATCGTTCGAACACACGTCTCAGATCCTCCGGCGTCGTTCTGTAGGTCAGATTGTCGACCTTCAGGGACACCATCCCGTCGATTCGAGGTGGTGGCCTGCCGTAACTCATTTTAATAAGAGTTCCGGACTTGTTCGACGAAACTGAATCAACACTCCAGCCGGGAAAATGTGTTCCCGATTAAGTGGCACACGTCCACAGACGTCAGAGACAAGATGGCGAATAACGGAAGAACGAAGCGTACGCGCAGCACTGTGGGAAATGACGCGGACAAAACTCCCCACTGCGCGACTCAAATGCACGTTCGTGCCGTACCGTTTACGCTATTTCCGAAAGGAATTACACCCTTTCTCACGCTTAAACAATAACGATTATTCGACCGAGAAATTATTGATTAATTTCGTTCATTTATTTCGGCCCGGAAAAAGTTGAAAGTTGGAGTTCATTTTTTCGCTCGAACAAAGTCGCGTATATACGTCACGAAAACTATCGAGATTGTTTCAATGCGGTTTTAAATATTAATATTGTAATATCTGCGGTTTTTATACGTACACTTTGTAGGAAAGTACGATTTATGTCTCGTCGGCGTTGTACTTGTTTCGCACGGGACGCCGAATGACTCGCGTAGTACAACACTTCCGGTGGATTTGAATTTGAATAGATGAAACGAAACAGGGAAATGAATTTACGACGCGTTTCTTCCGTGTAGTAATAAAATTTCGATGGAAATGTCTATTTAAACTCGAGAAGGCAATTTCGCTAATTGAATGGAAGAAAGCAGTGTGTCATGGTCCGTACAACTCCTCTCAAAAACTCGTCCCGTTGATACGATAATTTTTTTTTAGAATCTAAAAATTCGAACAAAATACTAAAACACTATTCGCTAATTTCTCGAAGTCCGAAGTTGTAGCATTAAGAGAAATTTCTCGAGAGGCGTCGCACAGTGGTGCCAAATGGCCAAAAAGCGGCGAAAAATCTGTAAAAACGAAACTATCCAACGAATTTGTTTGAAAATTTGTGGAGAGATTGCCACAGGTACAACGCTTATTTGGCAAAAAAAATTTTTGTAAAAAGTTGTTAACATTAAGTAATATGGACTAATCGAAAATCTCTGTTTTCTGCCCATTTTTTATTTATGGAAGCATACAACAAATCCTTTAATAGATTTTGGTCTGGAACTAATCGTTTTGGCAAGGTATAATATTACTACCAAAAAATACCTGTTGCATTTTTGCGACAGTGAACGAAAACTTTGTTTATTTAACATAAAAAATTGTTATGAAATATTTTTTTATATGTATGAATGTCGCAATTTTTTTTTATTATCTTATATGTATCCCTTAACAATTTCACCTGAAACATCAAATAATCGCGGCTTCCGCGCGATTCATTCTCGGAAATTCCGAAAGTTGATATTTAAACTTAAATTGCGGCGAAAGCATCTCGAAGTATCTCATGAAATTTTGCACAAAGCTAGATCAATATTATAACTTGCCAAAACGATTAGTTCCAGATCGAAGCTGTTCAAAGGATTTTTTGTATTCCTCCATAAATAAAAAATGAGCGTAACGTAAAGGGGCTTCAGGTTAGTCCATATTACTTAATGTTAAACAACTTTTTTTGGAAAATTTTTTTTGCCAGTTAATAGTTGAAACCATTTGCAATAACCCATATGATTTGTAGACCCCTAAATATTCAATTATAGACGGAGTAATTACATAACTATGGCACTGAACTGGTTATTTACCATACGTATATCTCCGTAAAAATTTTTTTTCAAAAATCTGACTTTGGCACATCATGCACGCACTATTAGGCTATTCAAAAATAAATCGAAAATTTATAAAATGGATTTTTTGCCGCCTTGGCACCACTGTGCGTCGCGTCCTCGTGAACGCTCTCCGTTTCCGCAACAAATTTTTATATAAAAAAATCAAATCTACACAATGTACTCGCCGCGTTGTTAAAATGGTAGTGGAACACTGATCGCAACACGAGTCGATTAACGCATTACTTTTGTTTTTTATTTAAGTTTTCAATGAAGCTGCATCTGTGGTATCACAACAATGCCCTTTTGCAATAAGATGCTCCCCAAGAAAAAAAAACACAATCTGTCAACGTCGCTCAAAAAGATCGCACGTGTTCACAGCTTCGATCGTTTCTTTCCTCTCTGTTCAACGCGTCGTACAAAAAAAAAAGGAAAAACGGATCGGAGAAAAAAAAAAGAAAAAGGGCGAACGCGATTGTTGTACATTTTGGTCCTTTGCCCGTCGATCGCCTGTGTCTGTCGCGTCGGCGATAGATTTTCGTGGATCATTGTCGGTTTACCCGGGACGATAAGCTCGTCGGTCATGTTTCCCTCTTCGAGAGTGAAGATCGGAACATGATCGAGGACTCTGGCGGACAAGAAAGAAACAAAGGCAAACGACGCGAACGACAAACACAGCGTCCGCTCGAACATCGAATGACTTAGGCGCAGAAAAGTAAAGGGGCGTCGAGTGATCGCGAGTCTCTCTCTCTTTTTTGTTTGTTTGTTTTTGTTTTTCTCCTTTTCCTCGAAATCACTGATTCTTTTTTTTTCCCAAGCATTCGTCTTCTCCTCGACACGGGGAAGAGAGTTGTCTCGAAACGGAAATGGACAGAGAAAACGAAAACAGTTCGCACCTAATTATCCGTGACCGAGAAAAGTCGCGTGGGTTTATCCGAGATCGATCAAACACAATCGTCCGGAGTAGCGCGCTCATGATTATTCGATGAGCTGTTGATGGCTAGTAGAATGCGGAGCCTCATGCAATTATGGATTATCATCGAGTCGAATTCGTTGATCGAAATGTGTCAAGGAGAACATTGAGAATGATAGAAAGCGCGGGCAATTGTTTAACACTCGGTCTGCTAATACAGCATTTCAACGGGGGCGAAAAAATTGTAGAGTAGCTTCATTTGTATAGGTAGAGCGTACTATCTTCGCTAAGAAAGATAGTGATTTATTGCGAGCAGAGTATAGTTCTCGTACGTTTCTGATCGATTTAAACAGCGTAGAGATTCGTTTGCAGGTTCTAAATAAAATAGAAACCTCAATTAAACTTTATTAAACTTCATACCATACTGAATTCAAAGACAATCGTGTATGCCATAAATGCATAAAATCCGCAGTCTAATAATAAGTTCCTTATATTCTCTAGTTAATACATCTGTCCATCTCAGCCTCGAATTAATTTCCAACAAATCACATAGCAGCCCAATAAATAGCTTAAAATGTCTAACAGGGTTTTTCGCTTATCGATACAATATAAAAAAGAGATTTCGAAATAGTCTATAGTAAGGAAGATAGAGATTCAAAAGACAGAGATTCATCAACTGAAGATGCAAGAGGATAAAAAGATGGAAATAGAGAGAGAGAGAGAGAGAGAGAGAGAGAGAGAGAGAGAGAGAGAGAGAAGAGGGAGAAAGACACGATAGAGATTCCAGTAAAATTTCATGGATTCAAGTTAGACCCGTAAGTTAATCGAAGTTAGGTACCACTGTCATGGGAGGTTTCGCATACTGTGCTTCGGTATTTATAAATTAATCTTGTCCCAACGATATCGCGCGTGGGACTCACGACTCATTACAATACGATATTAAAATATATATATATTATGTGTGTGCATGTACAGGCTGTCCTGTTATTCATGAAACAACAATTCCTCGTTCATGGATTATCAAAACCAATAACTCTAATTATTACCGAACAAGGAATCGTTCGTAACATTCGCGAGACTGTCGGTTATATCCTATCAACACCTGGACTGCAGATTTTATGCAATGGATAAAATTGTGTAAAATGCAATCGAAACAATGATCTGAATAAAATGTCGCCAATAGAATAGACTTCTACCTCCTACGTAGTGGTTAATGTATAAAAATGTAAATATAAAAATCAGCAATCCGGTAATCTTGTACAACGAAGAAGAATTAGTAAGCGTTATCACTCTCGCCACTCCGGTCTCACAAATCACAGGACATTCTGCACGAGATACAGGCGAAGTGAACTCAGCAGGTCGATCGTACGGGGCAAACATCATTGTCATGACGGAGAAAGAGCTTCGATACAGTTGGTGGACAAGATCTAACAAGCTTTATGAAGTTCCTGAGCAACCGTGTGAAACCATGTTCCCTTCTGTCAACAGAAATTCCAGGTGGGAAGATTCCAGTACTGTAACAAATGCCTTCGGAACTAGATTCTAATTCTAATTCTCTCAGCTGCCGGTCCAAACAATTCAGATCTCACAGAAGAAGATTTAGAAGTCCATTAAGATTGGCTGCCGTAAAGAGTTACAATTTGTGACTATGGTGTGGAACCATGTTCCCTTCTGTCAACAGAAATTCCAGGTGGGAAGATTCCGGTACTGTAAAAAATGCCTTCGGAACTAGATTCTAATTCTAATTCTCTTAGCTGTCGGTTCAAACAATTCACAGAAGAAGATTTAGAAGTCCATTAAGATTGGCTGCCGCAAGGAGTTACAATTTGTGACTATGGTTTCGATTCAACAAGACAACGATTCTACAAAGCTCTTCAGATCCTGTCCGCCAAGTATACGTCTGAATACTTGAGAATACCGAGCTTGGACGACGCGGCGTCTCGCGTCGAAATGCGCTTTCGCGTCGCCTCGTTCAAGCCGCCGCTTACACTATTTACTATTCAACAATTCAAAATACTTATAATGATACACACAACCTTGAATAATCTCAACAGCTGCTGGCCTTAGCCCGAACTAACTTACATATCGTAGATCGTGGATACAAAAGTAGTTTTATTTCTCATTTTTCTCTCCGCTATTGCTAAAAACCCGACGCAGGTTCCCGCTTCGCCTGCCGGAACACGCGCCGAAAAAAGTTGTTTCAAAGTTAGCTCCGCGACAAACGCTCTACGAGCTTTCCTCTCGACGATCTCGTCTCGCCATTATCTCTCTCTTCTTTGTTGCTTCCGTTCCCTACTACAGCCTGTTCTCCTTTAATTTCATTTTTTCTTTTTTTTTCCTCTATATATATATATATATTTTTTTTTCTCTCGTTCTCGCTCGCACATATCGCTCGGTTTCTCTCATTGTTGTATACAAAATATTGTAATCGGGGCACTCGCAATTCATCCTCTCCTTTTCTCTTGTCCTCTCTCTCTCTCTCTCTCTTTCAAGGTTTCTAGAGAGAAAGAGGAGAGAAAGGGGAAAGAGAAAAGAAGAAGAACGCATAATCGGCCGCCGCCGCCGCCGCCTCGCTTAGATTCTCGCGAGTTTCGCCTTACGATATACATAACCGTTCCGCCTCGCGTCTCATTTACCCATTATTTAATATTACACTCGATATAAAAATAATACTCAGTCGATTAGTACAGATTTAATACTCGGCGTAAAACCGGGAGGGAAGGGGTCTTGGCGCTTCCGGTCGTGCGGTCACCGCGATTTGCAATCTGCTGCATTATCCTTTCTTTCTTTGCTTTTTTCTCTTTGCCTCTTGCTTCACTTACTTATGCATTATTAAGTTACATACATTGTGACTTAGGAGGTCCACCAGAGGAGCCTGACGCGATATCAGAATATGTCCACGGTCGAGCAGGCGGACGGAACAGAGCTTGGCCCGTCGTTGAAATCACCGATCATCAGTCGTATTGTCTACGATCTGCCGGAAACGTACCCGTACACCGATCGCAATTTTTATTCCCGTGTTTTGTGAGCATCAACCATTTTATTTATACATTTATTAGAAAATATAGATCACTCTGCTTACAACGATATTGCTGTTTATGGCGTGAAACGAATAGCATACTATCAACCAGCAGTTATTTAACACTAGATTTACGGGACCCGTCAAAATGACGGATTCTAATATTTTTAACCCTTTGCACTCGGCGCTATATTCATTCCAAAACTAAATTGTTCTTCCGTCTTAGAATATTTTCATTTTATTTATGTTTAGTAATCTATTAAATACAAATTTTGTAATGTAACAAATAGTTCGTAAAATTTCTCGTAATTTCTTTGAAATAATGCCACAATAATTTCTAGAATAATGCCACAATAATTGCTTCAGAGTCACCACTCGAGTGCAAAGGATTAATTTACGAATATTGAGATTGTAAAGACGCATCCATGAGGAATTATTTAACAAATTGATTTCTTCGGGTATATATTATTAAAAAGGTGGCCACAAATTTTGACAGATGCAAACATGTTATTTTTGTAAAGTAATGTAAAATAGTCATTTTTAGTGCTCCGTAAACCTAGCGTTAATCCTTCGAGGACAAATATTTGATACACAAAAATACTCATTTACAAAATCAACAAATCACTCCAGAGTAATCCGGTCGTTCGTAGAGTTATTTCAAAGACGACGTTTAAGCGTTAAAAATTTGTTGAAAAATCCCCGGCATCCGATGATCAGAATCTAATAAAATCGTTTTGCACTTTCCAGATTGAAACGGGTGTTATGGTTCTGAATACGCCAGCGGTGCACGAGTACGAGTTTCTTTCACAATATGCAGATTGATTCCCGGGATCGGCTCTCGAGAAATGAATAAACGTATCGTCGATGACGCGTCAATGAATATGCATGCATCAATGAATAGCATCACCGGCGATGTCTGAATGAAACGATGTCAACGAGACGCATGGGTGATCTCAACGGGGGCGCCTAATCGCTCTATCAACGAGCGAACAGGGTGTATCGAGCCTCCCTTTCCTCGCGAAAACCCCTTCTTTCGTCGCTTAGTCGTGTACAATTATGCATCGTTTACGTTCTCCACGCTCTCGTCTCGAGGCTTTCGTATACAATTGTTCATTACGGGCGCTCGTGTTCGAACACAGTTTTCTCTCTCTCTGTCGCGACGAAGCCTCGTGACCGCGTTTTCCTCGGTGTCGGAGACCATAATCGGACGGCGACGAGGCATCTCGCGGCGATTCGAACTGCCTCCGATCGTTCTCGCTACTAATTAAGACGGGTTTCCTGCTAATTTATGCTTCGGGACTGTCCCAAAGTGTCAGGATAATCGAGGGTGATCAAGAGAAAGAAACATTGTTGCGTCTAGCCTAAGCTTTAGGGATTCATTTCTTTGTCACGGTTCAGACTTTTGAACTTCATTACAGGAGCCAGATAGACGTTTCTTTCTCACCTTAATCGTTGAATTAAGTTCAGAACAGTGTATCAAAGATCTTTAATCTTCCGAGTGCACAAAGCCCCTTGTTCGTTATAGTTTTGTAGAAGAGGTAAAAAGAGCGATCGTTGGACCGCGGATTTTTGTCCAAAATGAAATTGTCATTGTTTCTGCAATCACGGCAACGAGATGAGAATGATATATAATGCACTCGTCGCTGTGATGAATAAAGTCCGCGCTCTAGTGATCACTGTGATAAATTCAATCTCCCGGTGACGTATTCTCGTACGATTAATTTTGTGAGGTATTTCAATCCGTGTTAATTCCTGTTGGAGAAACAGGGAGACGCGGTAGAAAGATGTGATGTTTCAAATGGAGGATATTTTCGGCAATTTTGCAACAGCGTTTCGCGAATCGAGTACGGGGGGATCAACGGCGATTCGAATGATCGAAGCGAGAGCCCTGCCGATCGACGACCGATCTCCGACGGAGAGGTGTCGCGCGTTCGCGTCCGAACGCTTCTTATTTAAAATATTATTACTTGAACATTATTCAACGAAATCTCCAGGCGAAGGCACCTAAAGCATCGACCGTACACGCGACACTTGGCCGAGTGCCGCGTGTTCTCTAGATACACGTGTGTACCGAGTGTGTCCCGAAAGAGAAAGGAGGGAATGACCATACGCGCGCTGTGCCTGATCTCTCTAACGAACTAATGAACTCGTTTACGAACGAAAAAAAAAAATTAAGAGAAAAAAAGAAACAGGAAAAAAGAGAAGGGAAGAATAATGGAGTGAGAGAAAGAGAGAGAGAGATAGAGAGAAACACAGAGAGAAGAAATGAAACTCGCGTTATAAACGTAGAATAAGGTAGAAACAATAAATTAAGCCAGTCGTTGCCAAATGTCTTACGCAAACGTCGGTGCAAAAAACAGTGAATACAATAATAAATTATAGTTTAAATAAATTCAGGGGAGGGTCACTTATGTAAAAATAGACGTACAAAAACAGGGACGGAGGGTTGTTCGGGAGGGGAGGGGAGGGGATGAAAGGATTAAAAAGGTACGGTTTTGGCGGCACGGGGAACAAGGGTGAGGGGGCGGATAACTAAATAATTTAATAATTAAGTAAGACAAAATCTCGCCGTCGGGGGATTCGTTTAAGTAGTGTTGGTTAAAACTCCTTATCAGCTAAAGTCAAACGCGTAGAATACTGATACATAAAAAAGAAAACTCTATAAGAAGCCTCGGCTTATTTTTTTTTCTTTACCATTGTTAAAAAAAAAAATTAATAAAAGAAAGAAAAAAAAAAGAGGAGACGAACCGTTCGTGCGTGGGCGGTCTCGCTGCAACTAAATCTTACTTCGTTTAAAAATGAACATTATCTTGTAAACGTTCTATCCTCAATTCGTACTCGATAATGTGTACGTGTGTATGTGTTTGTGTATGCGCATGTCCTGTGTACACGTTCATATATGTATATATATATGTATAATAGCAATACTCGATTTCTCGTGTTCTAATAATTATAAAAAATATCCTCTAGTTTTCTTCTGAATTAGTAGAGAGCTCAAACCTATGTTCTACTTACGCGCCTACGTTGGTAATAATAATAATAATGATAAAAAATATATATAAGAATAATAATAATAATAATAATAATAATAGTAATAATAATATTAATAATTATTATTATGTTTTTTCGTGTGGTTTAACAAGCTACCGCGAGCCGAAACAAAAAATTACAACTGAGGGAGAAAAAAAAAAGAAAAAAATGCCTAACGAAGTAACTGTCCATTTCTTCGGCTTGTCCTCGCCTATCGATGTTATTCTGCATAAATAAGTTCGTTCTCTTCGCGTATGGTACACTTATAAAATGGTATGCTACACACAAAGTGTTTCTGTCGACGAAATTTAAAACTGGCGGTTCGGGGGGCCCGGCGATACCTGCCCCCCTGTGTACTTTAATAGTCGTTTACTTTCGATCTCGTCTCCCCGTTAAGGAGATCCTGTTTAGCCTAAACGCGTCCCGTATCTTTTCAAACAAGCACCACCCGTTCAACGAACCATTTCCCTGAACTGAAAGTCGGAAAATTTTGATTACAACCTGACTCGAGAAAAAATCGGCTTGCAACAGTTTCCTGAAACCAGGGAAGAAATTTTGTTAATTATGAAATTACTTCTTCTCGATATCCTTGTTTGGATGTTGTTCCAATATCCTTGTTTGGACAGCGAAGACAATTATAATAGCCGTCTCTGAGCGAAATGCACCGCTTGATACTTTGTCTTGAATTTTTGTCGACGGTGTGAACAAATGAGAGGTGGCCGGAGCTTATTTAAAAGACACGTGACACCCGAGCCTACTTGTGAAACAGGAAATACATTGAAATACGTACTAAGTGGAAGGATCATTTCGACGCATGAGAGAGAAAGCTTAGCAATCTGTCATTCGGATCGCACTAGTGAGAAACCTCATCATCGCTTATGTCTCTTCCTCCAATACTCGGGTAGTCAGGTAACGAGACACCACACGCGCAGTGCTGTTCTTATGAAATCAACGTCATTCAAAATCCATTATGTATATTGCTAGACCGCGCGTGATTGCGCCAGCCGCGCGCCATGATCGTAGAAAAATCTCAACGCGGCTGTTTTCCTTTTCAACGATCTTATGAAACCCTTAACAGAGAAAGGTTGCCTCTTATCGTGGGAGCTGGCATAAACGCGCGCAGCCTATGCATACACATATTACTAGACTGCGCGGATCACTATGCGAAATCATGCTTCATTCTTTCTTTGATAACTTCTACAAGTTTGAAAATTGTGTACCAATGTAAAATCATGCTTCATTCCTTCTTTGATAACTTCTACAAGTTGAAAATTGTGTATCAATGTAACATCATGCTTCATTCTTTCTTTGATAACTTCTACAAGTTGAAAATTGTGTACCAATGTTCCCCGAATATTTCAATTCGTCCACTGTTTTGCAACTGCAGTGATTTTTGTCATAAACGCATGTAACCGACAGTCTACGCATACACATGTTACTAGACTGCGCGGATCACTATGCAAAATCATGCTTCATTCTTTCTTTGATAACTTCTACAAGTTGAAAATTGTGTACCAATGTTCCCCGAATATTTCAATTCGTCCACTGTTTTGAACTGCAGTGATTTTTGTCATAAACGCATGTAACCGGCAGTCTACTCATTACACGGCTAATTAAATAGATATCTATGTTTTTATGAAACATTGATCAGACGAACCAATTATTTACAATTGTTCTGGCGGAGAAACGGAAGAGACAGCACTGCGCCGTGGTACCATCGGTACTGGTACATTAATATAGAATTAGTATATTTTGTATATGTATATATATATAATATATTTATGTATACATTATATATATATCTATACGAGTGTGTTCATAAGGCTCCTTTGATAACGACTAAAGACTAAGTTTGCTCCACGGGTTACTGCAAGCGAATTTGAATAGCTCTGCGCGAGAGCAGCCTTAACCAAGAGTTATCACTGATAAAGAAGACTGAGAAAAAAGGGGGGGTGTCGAGGGGTGGGGGAGGGTAGGGCAGGGTAGAAAAAAATGATGAGGGGGGGGGGCGAGGGGAGAAATGAATAAATGTTGTGCATGACGTCGTGAAAGAGAAAGATAAAACGTTAATTTTTATCGTATGCCCTTAACTATACTCTATGTTACACAGACTAAATCTATTTTTGGCAAAGTTGTTTATGTATACAATGTTAGATTATTACGATACATGAGTAGATGCACTGGCCATCGTATTATGTGCTATTTAGCTTCCCTTAATACCTGTTTATTAACAAATGATCTGTACAATCTGGAAAAAAAGTAAATCAGTGATAGCCCTTAGAGAGAAACAGACAGAGAGAGAGAGAGAGGGAAAGAGAGAGGGAGATAGAGAGACGATGAGCATGAAAAGATAAACCCCTGGCTGGCAGGCACATTTTACACCCAACCGATGGAGATACTATTGTCGCATACTCGAACCGCAGTAGTCGCGAAACGATGATCGTACTGAGAATATAGTATCGTCTATTAATAAAAGAGCGATAACGATTTAACTATTTTTACACTGAACACGAAAGTGATTCATACGAGTAGAGGACAACCGTCTTCTGCCTCGTCCGATAAATACTGTACTTATCTACCTACAATTTGGCAACAACCTGTATAAAAATTTTCCTCTCTTCGCACCTGCTTGTACCGGTTAAGTTTCGTTACGGGTTAAAATGACCATCCACCCTGAGAGGGGTTAATTGATTAACGAGGGCGAAAGAAATCACAGTTTTCCTATTCTTCTTTTTACAATCGCATCGAATCGTAACATAAATCTCTTTTCTTTTAACCGACTTCCTTATCGGCCCTTCTACAGTGTTCATTTAATTGCTACACGCTTATCAATGTATTAACGTGGAATTAAATGACAAATGGATTATTGCTTATTAATCGTGGCGCACTTGTTGAAGAAGCAGTGCAAGGAGTTGTAATTTCTAGAATTAGAACATGCGTATATGCCACCAAAGTTATTTACGTTACGATCGAACAGCGAACAAAGTCGAGGAGAGAATTTCGGTAAAAAACAAAAATAATAAACGGTTTGGCGGATGCTCGCAGCAACCGTGGAGCAATAAAAATTTGTTACTTTTAACGTCCGGCATACAGAGATGAGTTGTAATCTAAGTATTATTTCCTGAAGTTTCTTGTATGTTTGTTCATTGTCGTCGAGAGAGCATGTGAACGAGTATTGTGTGACGACAATCTACGTACCATCGCGTTTCTTATTGCTTTCGGAGTCTTAGCTTATACATGGTGGTTGCGCTGTTTCATCTATTAAGTACAAATTATTCGACGGCTGCATCGACAACAGCCGCGAAAAAGAAAGGCTTCCGAGACGTTACGGGGGGTCAAGGGAGGGGGGGGGGATTCAATAAGAGTGACGGGGGAGGGGGCAGAGATAATACGTAAAAGGTAGAAAAAAAAAATCAGTATTAAATGTGTTCACACCGGCAGTCTCGTGCTCACGTAAAAAAAAAGTACCTACATCGTCTAAATGAAGATCCTGTTTATCTTGTAAGTAAATGTTCGCGCGGTTTTCTCTTTTGTTTCGCCGCGCCTGATAACAGCTAAGTGGGTAGGGGTAAGAGGGAAGAGATAAATCGCTGAAAGGCCACTAGAGTATGATGATACTGGCATTAACGTAATTTGGCAAAGCTCAAATTACCGAGTACGCATCGGACAATTATTACAGTAACACATTTGTCACGTCGTGTGAACCGTATTTGTTGCTGTTACTCGTTTGGTTTTCCTCCCCGCGCCTAACCGAGAGAGGAGAACACATACACACATATCCCTTTTGCGTTATTAAAGCCGATTTAAAAAATACATTCTCTTTCACAGTTTTCTCGCTCGCTAATTTATAGAATCAGCTGGGTCGTTTCTTTCACTTAATAATTACGCAAGACAACGAGAGTATTATGATTGTTACCGTCACTGACAGCTAAAAGCCCGTGGAACAAAACGGTGAGAATTTTTTCTTTTTTTTTTCCGTTCACCAAATCCATTTTATACTTCATCATATATCTACGTTTTTCGTGTTTTCTCTCTTTCTTTTTTTTTTTGTGTGTTTTGTTTTCGTTTTATACTTCGAAGCCTTCCCGAACAGTAAATCTAGCACCGTTCTTAGACACTTTCACTGGTGACTGTGTTTCTTACGTCACTAAGAAAACAGACAACGACCACCATTACACATCTTTGTCGTCCCGGACGCGGGAAATACGTGCGCGACACCGAAAGAACAATTTGCGCGTGTATGTACAACGATTCTCGCCCGTCGCTCTCTAGCTGCAAGCGTACAAAATTTTGTATAAAAATATTCTTCGTATTATCCGTGTGTATATATATGTACATAATTCGAATAACCACGTTAATTAATACTGTGTATTTAATATCATCGTTCCTTCGTGCGCTCTGCACCACGGGCTTGGTAGCTCGCGGGAAAAAAAAGATTATCGTTCCCCCCACCCCATAAGGTGTTCTGCTACCTTTCGATTCTCGCGTTCACCACGGTAATATATAGAGACAGAATCAGAGAGAAAAAGAGAGCTCAAAAAACGGAGAGGGGTCTCCTCGAACAGGAGAATCGGTAGCAGAAACCACGAGGAGAACAATCTCGTCTTCTACACCCTGTGTATCACTGAACAGAACTCTGCTGTCTAGAGATTCTTTGTTATACATATTTATATATAGATATATACCTAGCAAAGTCGTTCTGTAGCTGGCCAAAAATGTGTTTCAGTGTGTGTCTTCGGATAACGACGTCGCAACTAAATTCAACGGTACGTCCGAGACATTTTCTTCATCTCCCTCTTCTGCTTCTTCGGCGTCCCCAGATAAATGACATTGTTCTCGGCCCTCTGCTTTCACATGCTGCCACAAAAATTCAATTAGTGTCCGACGTTCGACAACGCCAGCCAACTACATCAGCTGTCGCTACGGCATTTGCTAAATATCTTTTTCAAAATTGACAGTGCATACTTTCAAAATTAATATACGACTATCTGAACAACGTGGACATTTTTCTGCAGTTGAGAAACTCTCAAATTTCTTTCAAGAGGCTACACACAACTTGGTGGGTATTTTCTAATACGGTAACGGTAAGTTACAGTTTCTGTTCCTGAAACATCAAATTTCGGAATCGAAATAGCTGCCATTTTTCGAAAAATCAATATATGAAAAAACGGGTATGACAAAAACTTCGTATGTACTATAAGAGAAATTTTTTTCAAACAGAAAGCTGTAGTTTTCGCTGGCCTTCACAAAACCGCATCTACGGGACTCGTTACTTGACATTTATCTTTAAATATTGCAATGTATATACATAAAAGTATGTACTTTAAGATGTATATATACATTTTATGATAAAACTTATTTTTCACGCTTCATGGTGCATCTATTCCCTTAACTCCAATGGCGTTTCGAGTTCGTAAAAATTTGTATATGTTCTAGTAAAAATGCAAAATGCTTTGTACTCACATGCATCATGTATGTAGGCAAGGGGAGGGAGTAATTAAGTTGAGCGGCAGAGTGTGGTGGATGTGCACCAGGTATACGTGGCGGTGTTAACGCGGCAGCCATCATCAAGTGAGGCTGTATTTGTCTTCGTAGAGCTGCCAACATGTCCGCACTTTCCGCGTCCATTTGTTCCGATTGCGGTGGCAGAATCGCGTCCCCTTTTTCTGGAAAAACGTCCACGTTGAAATAGAAATAATTGACCGGTGCGTGGAATACAAAACGTTTGAAGTCCCTACTTCGATGCCTCGTTGGTTTTTCACCCTTAGGTCTACGTCTACGCGTGTGTATCGTATCCCTTCGCATAGTGGACGGACGGTTCACCCCGTGGAGTTTATAATAAAGCCCACAAGCGTTACAAACCATCTCCCCCTTCATGTTTCTTCTCCATATAGTCGTGGTCATGGTGCCGCAATTTGTGCAGGACATGTCTACCTTTTTAGTCATGTTGCCGCTGTGCTGATCGAACTGTTGTTTCTGATCCTCCACCTGCAACGACGACATTACATAAATACAAGCCGAACGGAAGCGCTAATAGAACGTTAGCAATTAATCGTACCTTCACCTTCATTTTATTCGACCACGCGGTAAAATCTTGTGCTTGTTCTTCGTTCGGTTCATGCTGGTAATTAACAATGTCCGGACTCATCGGAGCTTTGCTGGGGTAACTTTGTTTCCTACGGCCCTTTGTCTCCTTTCGTCCGACGCTGGCTGGACTGGATGGATTACTATCCATGGAAGTACCCTGAAGAAAGTTAAAAATAAATATCGCATTTCATTGGAGGGTCAAATTAATTCTGTAACACTAGATTCACGGGGCACTAAAGCTGACTATTTTACATTTCTTTTGAAAAATAACTCGGAGAAATAAATTTGTTGATTCTCCGCGAATCGCAATAATCGTAAAAATATTAGAACGCGTCCCGTAAACCTAGTGTCAATAAGATATGTTGAAAGATTGAAACTTTAATTTTATTTCTAATTCAATGAAATATGGAAAACAAATATAAATTCAGAAGTCTGTGTTTACTCTAATTTTTGTAGTAAGTCTACGATTATTTGTAAACTCGTTCGAAACGCGTGGGGCTAGAAACGCAAACGGCCTGCACCTTGAAAATCGAGCCAGGTACGAGTATTTTGGCCGAGGGTTTCGGAAAAGTAGCAGTAATTCCCCGTGGGTACCTGTTATCAGGACAAAAAGCCAATATAATGGAAAGCGCCACAAAGGATACTGCAGTCCTATTTCTTATTCTACTAGAAATTGAAGAATTCCTCGCGCCGAACAAAGTACGCTCTAAAATCTATAGAAACCCCAACTTATCTGAACATCTGTTAACAGCGGGTTGACATGGTGGGCTCAGCGCTTATGGCCTATCACAAAGAGTCTCCTCGGTTATCTATTATCTACAAGGCCTACCACGTTTCTTACCTGCAGGCAGATGGGACCCTGAATAGACCCAAAAGGGATCCCTTGACACCCCAAGGGTCACCTGACCTGTCTTCCTTTCTATACCTGCAGATCTCTCCTGGTATTTGCATTGAACAAACTGCAAGGACTTCCCATGGAAAACTGTTATTTGCACGGAGATCAGGCCCGGGAGAACAGTAACAGCAAGGAAAAGCAAAGGTCCCTCCCGTTTCTCCATAAATCTCGGAATTTTACCTCAACTTGTAACTCCCGAAAAAAGTCACCGTTCGCTGCTGTGTTTGCACATGCCTAACGTCGCACGTTTCATTAACCCCTTGTCAAACAATACCCAGTCAGACCCGCGATAACGATTTCAAACAAAATCTACCAGATATGTACGTTATTAAATTATAACAAATCTCTACTTCTCCGTTAACAATATATTAATAGCGATGATTGAGATTGTAAAGATCCATGAGGAATTATTCAACAAATTTATTTCTTTGAGTATATATTAACCCTCCGTTTGCATACTGGGTCGTTTTTTTTTTTTTCATTATTCTAGGCTTTTAAAAAGACTACAAAAATTCTGGAATACGTATTGAAGTGCCTATTTTAATGTATAATCGTTAGAACGTCGAATGTTTAAAGCTTCAGTGGGAAAAAATATCGAAAAGGAAGAAATTTAATAGTGAAATTTCGTTCCGGACATAAACGACCCTGGTTGCCCATGGAAAGTTAAAAAAAATGGTTAAAAATTTGGAATCTAGTGTTACACGAACGAGAAGTAGATACAAAGCAAATTGCGATGCAAGGGATTAACGACAACAAGTAGAAAGATAAATGTTAAATGGCACAAACCTTGTTTTCTATACAAGGGACATTGGTGCGATTGCCGAGTACCGAACAGTCCGGTACTGTACGCTCGATTGTAGTCCCTTGAGTGTCTCTGTAGAACCTGATTTGCGGCGACACTCGATCCGAATCGACAGCAGTAATACCGATCTGTCTGTTGTTAATTAAAGTACGCAGAAGATTAGTTGCTTCGCCGGTAAATCCGTTATTCAGTTTGTCGCCGTTCGTCCTGGTAATCTCTAAACTCCTATTACTACAAGAAAAGAAAACCGACTGTTACAATTTTCACGATTACACGAGGGGACAATAGAGCGATAATAAAGTGCAAAGATAAAGCCGTGCAGGTCCTTCTCCGTGAGGTAATTGGGTTCCTACTCTAATCCCAAATAATGACAATGGTATCTTATCTTTGGGACTACACCTGCTGTAAGTGGTAGCTACTTAAGTAATCCATTAGGTAAATATGTATTAGCCACACAAAGCTTGCTTAATTATCCTTAATTAGTAACTGGGCGAATTGACAGTAACAATATCTACTAAACAAACAAGAATATTCTTGAGATTTTTATTTGAATGAATCTAAATTTTTCTGTTTCTCCAACAGAGCTTAATGTTTTATTTAACACAATCTTTGTGCAAAATAAGAATTTCTTTAATAATGCTCTTCAGTTTGTTTAATCCCTTACTGATTTTTGAGATTTCACCCATTTTTTTTTATGAATCCATAAAGTCTGCAGTCTGATAGTAACATTATACTTACTTTGCTAATGCTTGCCACAGTTTAGTTGTTTCTTGGTCGATATTGGTGTCGGAACAATTGCTTTCTGGTGTGTCCATTCTATTCACTGGACTGTGATTGGGGGTGCTTGGCTTGGATTCCTCGTAATTCGATTCGACTTTCATTCTTTTGTTGATGGTCATGTCGTAACCATTTTCCTCCCCCTCTGTATCCTGCTCGTCCCGATCTTCAATTTCTAATCTGTCTGGATCGGAGCTGTTCGAACACGTGTCATCCTCTGGTTCACACTTAATGTTATCATGCTCTGGCATGTCATTGGTGCGCAGCTCCAAATGATGCGTTTGCGTCTGAGGTATAACGTTTTGATTAATGCTGGCCGGAGAGTTAGGCTCCTCATTGAACAATGTTTTGTTCAATTGGAGAAATGACTGTAGAGGGCTTAAGCCCGCTACTTTGGCAGTGGAGAAAGACTTCTTCTAAAACAAAACAAAGTTTCTACTACATCACCGACACGGCACAACAGACTAAACAGGTAAGACTAAAATAATCAGAAAAGCGTGTTAAAACAACATCAACAGAATATACAGCAGGATTATTTACCAATAAAAAAACCAGACACATGCTGAGTAGTTTCTTTTAATTCTAGGAATTAGATACAGTATTTGTACCTTGTACCTGATCAGTGGTAAATAACAGGAAAATAATTATCTATGCATAACTTTTTTTTATGTTGCAGTCGCTATCAAACTGATAAGGTTAAAGTTGATCGCAAATAACAGAAACCTTGAAGTGTCTTATGTAATTACTGATATATCAGGGCACAGAAGCAAATAAATGGTATCCTGTACATTTATTGCAGATGTGTTGGGATTACATAGAACGCATATGTGTCCACGCATTCTTATCTACAATCACACATTACATGTTCACGGTTGCATCATTACTAGGAATGGAATGACTACTACCTCTGTCAGAAGTGTTAAACTAATTTTTCTCCGTTAGTCAATAAACGGCATGCTCACATTACAAGAATCCTATCGTACACCGTTCTACACACTCTTGTTAACCCTTTGCACTCAAGTGGTGGCTCTGAAGCACCACTAGAAATTGTTGTGGCATTATTTCAAAGAAATTACAAAAAATATTACAAAATATTTGTTACATTACAAAATTTGTATTCAATAGATTACTAAACATTTCAATATTATATGTAGAAATCGGATCAGTTTTATATGAATAAAATGAAAATATTCTAAGACAGAAGAAAATTGTAGTTTCAGATTGAAAACAGCGCCGAGTGCAAAGGGTTAAAACTACATGCAAAAATTGCTTAACAAATACCTGATCATCGTGCGATGATAACTGCTTGGCATAATCCAGGTACTGTTTGAGTATGACATCAGATTTATGTGACACCTCGCGGAAGTTGTGTAGTACATCCAACTTGTACACACACCGGTGACAAATGATCGGTGGCAAAGAATCCCCATCTTTCACCTGAATCAAACGCAATCGCAAGATTGATTTTACAATCAACCCAGATCCCTCGATTTCATACAGAGCCTACGTTGTTCAATGTATCGTACAAAGACATATAGGTCATATTCGTGGAACGAACAGATTCCAAGCAGCTCGAAACAGTGAGAGAGAAAAAAATAATGCAACTACCCCTGGCAGAGCAGGTATTGTCAGAGATCAAAAAAATAATCGTTCATACGAAAGTTTCAGAAGTCTCGGATCAGAGAGTCGTTAACACTAGGTTTACGGAGCATTAAAAGTAAGTATTTTACATTACTTTATAAAAATAAAAAGAATGTGTCTATTCAAGTTTTTGGGCATTTTTAAAATAAAATATAAGGAAATAAGTTTGTTGAGTAAAAATAATATGAGTAGATGGATCTTCACAATCTCAATAACCGTAAATTAAAAATATTAGAACCGGTCATTTTGACGGGTCCCGTAAACCTAGTGTTAAGAAAATAAAGAATTTCCGGGAGGATAAGAATACGTTCGGTCCAGACGGGAGTGAAGGCGATGCCGAACGCGATATATGTGTGTGTGAGTGTGTGTGTTGATCGTTCGAAGTAGGTTGGACGGAAGCAGAGCTTTCCTCCAGAAGAAGCATATATAGCGAGAACCCGTGGGGACGGGTAAGACGAATTACAGAAGGGAGAAGAGCAGAGCGCTGCAGGGGAGAGCCCAGAGTGAAATGTGACAGGGACTCGTGGAATCCGCGTGTGAAACCTGATAACAGGCCGTCTAAATAAGGAGCTGGCTCCCCTCCCCTGTGCGGATCCGCACGAGCGAGGAGCAGAGCTTATCACTGCCATTTTAAATGCCCCCGTGAGTAGTCGGCTTATCTCGCGGACACATCTCTTGCCAAACTTTCTCCCGTGGCACGCGCACACACATCCACACACACACACGCGCGCACACACACACACGTGCGCACGTACACGCACAGAGAGCTACACACACGCACCCTTGGGAGACGGCGAACGTCCGAGAGAGACGGAACACGACGTACGACGAGGACAGACGAGGCGAGACGAAGCGAGAGTGATGGTAGAGCACGCGAGAGAGAGGGAGACACGGTGATAATGCGAGCGACCACAGATGGTCGCGTCTTGATTAATCGGTATCGCGAGCGCACGAGGACCCGGTGAAAACTCGGGAAACGGGACTCACCGTGATCGAGAGGCACGTCAGTATCTTGTCGGCGAAGTTTCGCTGGGCGCCCTCCTCCTCGAATATGGACAATTTGACACCGTCCGACGATAAACAAAGGCGACACAGCTCGTAGAACTTGGGCGGTACATCGAACATAATTGTGAGCTCCGGCTACGTTGCGCCCTGCGTAAAGCGCGAGTCATCAAGAGGTAGACTCTTTCCTTGGCCGACGTACTATCTTTCTCCACTGCCACTACGCGTTTAGCGACGAGGAAGGGTACGCGATCACTTATCACAGTCACCGCCGCGGCTCATTGTCAGCGGCACAGTACATACGATCATACACTCTCGACTATAGATAGAAAGGTGACTACCGTCCGGTCCATGCGACCTCGGCTCACGCACTGCGCCAGACGCGACACCCCAACGCGCTTCCGCGATCGATCCACATTACGCATGCGCTCCGAAGTGGGTACACTAGGAACGATTCGAATTCAATGTTTCGGAGGAAAATTTCATTTCATCAAAATTTCTTCAAAATTTCTATTTTGTTTTGGTGGAAAGTATTTTCATCACACCTGTTGCACTACGATTCGCTTTACAGTTGCGGTGATTAGAACTTCTCTGTCGTTCATGAGAAAAAGGTTTGTTTATCAAGCGCCTGTGTACTCTTCTATGGATATGTGTACACAACAACGAAATAGAATTTTGTTTCGGTTCAGGAATTTAATAGCATACGCATCTAAAGCGAAGGAAATGTTTCAAGTCGAAATCCAAATATTTGCAGTAACCCTTTGCACTCGGCGCTATTTTCATTCTAAAACTAAATTTTTCTTCCGTCTTAGAATATTTTCATTTTATTCATGCGAAACTGATCCGATTTCCACATATAATATTTAAATGTTTAGTAATCTGTTAAATACAAATTTTGTAATGTAACAAATATTTTGTAAATTTTGTCTCGTAATTTCTTTGAAATAATACCACAATAATTTCTAGTGGTGCTTCAGAGTCACCACTCGGGTGCAAAGGGTGCAAATAGAGCAGTGTTTTCAGATACTATTTTAACTATACTATTTTTATCTTATTGCATCAAATGGAATATTTTATTTTCAAAATTGTGTACGTACTTTAACACTAAACCTACCGAGCCTTAAAAGCAACTAATACATGTTGTCTTCTAAAAATGACGAGATTGAATTCATTTGAATTCATTCTCCTAAATATATTTATTCAATCATTTCCCACGAAAGCATCTGTACAATTTCAGCAATTGTAAAATAAAAATCTAGAACGGTCATTTTGACCAGCGGTGGTAGGTTTAGTGTTAAAATAAATGGGATTATTTACTATTTACCATTTACAATACTATTTTACCCAGCTCTGAACGAGTCTGACTCGATGTTATAGTGCGAGGGGTTAACGATAAACAAATCTGCTTTTGAAAAGACTGCTAAATAATCAGCAGTTGGTAAAGTGTTAATAGGGTTTAAATATTGACGCGTTTTCCGACGTTTTCCAGGTGTTCAATCCCTTTCTTCTCTTTCATCGAATAGCCCGAAGAGAAGGACGAAAATAAAAATATATAGTAGGGTGTCAAGGTCATGAAATTTAGGTACATACATGATCGTCAAAGGTTCTGACAAGAGTTTTGCATCTAGTGTGCTCTATGTTTATTGGTTTCGATTCTCGATCATCGCCAGTTGGTGGCGCTCGGATACCCGTGGAACCATTTTGAAACTGAAATGAAATGCAATGGAAAATTGTAAACAATAGTTGAGACATTTAAACTTCCAAGAATGTTCTTTAAATTCTTGTTTACTTGACATAAATAATCACTAAATCCTCGCAATCGTCCATCTTCTACAAACACCAATAAACAAATTATTGGTTGAAGCTGTTTCGTTTGACATTCTCAATTCATTTTCCTTCAACAATTTCTGAGGATCTAGTTGCACATTTATGGATGAAAAAATTCTTTGACAGAAAAAGACAACATTACATTTTGATAACAATCGCATGTTAGATCTACTAAGATTTCGTCTAAAATATTTGTATAAAGTAACAATAATGTTTTGGGTGCTTAATTTCGCAGGAGTCCTCGCATTCCCGATCAAACACCGCGCCATCTTTCTTCTACCATTTTTCTGGACCGTCTGATTTTCCTGTTACACTTGTTATGTAATTTAGCTCACGAAAAGTGCACGAGATCCTATCGGTATCTTGTAAACAGAGAATTGAAACTAGGAAATCCAATTAAAGTTTTCTCATTAACCCTATCCTAATCCTAGATAACGATTCAGATCGTTTCGATCGTGGAGACTGATACGCGTTCCAGTTTTCGGATTACGTCGTTAAACTTATTTATATTCGCGTAACAGATACTTCTTTCTCGTTTCTATGCACCTTGTAAAAGGTAACTAGTAACTGTACTTTCGCATCGCGGGCGATCAATTCAGGATAAAGAGGATTCTCTGAACATGTAGCCAGTTGAAAATTTACCGCTAAGACGGCAGAACGATGATTCCCGATCGCATCTCCTGGAAATCAGTTCATCTCCGTCGCAAATGATTCCGATAGATGATGCTATTCTTTTACTCGTGATGTAACGCGAGACAGATGTATTATTAGTCAGGAATCGGACAACGGAATTGTCAGGAATTACGTTGAGACGATGTCCTGGCAACTATAGTATCGTAAAAATGATAAAAAAATTTAATTGACCACTGATTGATCCAATGTCACGCGTTAATCGGAAATCAGCAAGCGAATCGATGGAAGAAACCTGTTTCTTATCACGCGTCATTTTACTAGGAATTTCATTACATCGAATAAGTAGCCCAACCCATAAATAAATCAGGCAAACGGGGGGAATGACTAACGCAAGATTACGCGACCCATCGGCCACTTTCGGCCCACGCTATTTTATCACGCGTTTAATCCGATCTTGGTACGTATAAGGTTATGATACAACGGTCCATGGATTCCGCGTCATATCCTAACTGTTTATACAATGCGCTATCAATTATAAAACGATATTCAAATTTTTATTGCAATCGCGGTTTGTTATCGTCCCTCACGCCACTCTCTTACTACTAAACGATTATGAAGTTGCTTGCATTAAGCCTTCATGTATCAACATATAGCTTTTATTATTATTATTTATAACAATATTTACATAAATGTACACGTGACACACATTTCAGTGAATGCGTGTTCGAATCACACAGAATGCCAGGCAAAGGTGGAATTGTACTAGGCAAGAATTGAATATTCACCTTCCCTTTTAAGAAACTATAATTATAATTTAGTCTGCCCTCAAGTACTTAATATTTCAAGAAATGAAATATGTGAAAAAAATCAAGGCTCGTTGCGTATGTCGTTTCTTCATGCCGAGCTTGATTGCTCTGTTCTGGCATTAGACATCATGAATATTAATCAAAGATGAGTAATTCTACCACATGTACACTCCCTGCATAGAACCATGATGCACTGGAAAAAATAGTCTTATCAATGAGTTACTATCTTCGTGAGAATAGTAACTATAAATACACATCCTTCATGGTAAATCTTTATAAAAGTTCTGGAACGAAAAGACGTCTTGAATTTCGTTCAGAATGGTACACTGCGAAAATTTCACTGCAATATACAAAATTTCTTTCTAATTTTTCAAATATTACGATAGAGAAAAACTGAAAGTATAGATTAATCGTAAAAATCCCAGAGCATTCCATTCTTATCATGAAATGTCCGATATCGATTCAAATATATTCGGAGATTCAATTCAGAGTATTAAAAAGGAATGTTCCGTTTCAAGATCATAAATAAAAGTGTACCCCTTTTGTGATATACGCTCGCAAAAGCAACACGAGAGTGTTCAAATATACAGGCGCATTCATTTGTAGAAAATATGTACATTTTGAATGGACGTGATTCACCTTTGCAGAATAACGTTTTGTGAGGTATATACTGTACATATTGTACGAGGTCATGAAATAACTTAAGTAAAATAACATTTACCAAAATATATCTATCATTAAACTTATATCACAATTCGCTTTTAATCCTCTCTCTTCCAGAAATGTTTCGCCGTGGAATAGCCTTTTCCGTTTGAGTGCTATTCATTTGACTATCTAACTCGTGTAACCTAATATTTCTATAATATTTCCTATATTTCTTCCTAATAAGTTTCACTTTACGTTGATCATTTCTGAGATCGTTGGTGGAGCCTAACATCAAGTGTATGTCCTTAATATGCGCTAACTTCGACAATATGATTTTCCTCTTGTTTTTCGCACTCTTCCTTCCCAGTAAGTTAACGTGCCTGATAAACTTTCGATAATCCCGGAGCAATCGTTCAATGATATCTAAACACAGCCAACGTGTTCGAGCAATGCACGTGTCTGGTTGCTCGCCAGCTCCAGACTCGCAAATATTTACAAGAGCTTCGACATGCGAGTCCCCGTCCAAATTCGCCAAGACGAAGTTAACAAGATTAGGAATGGTAATTGGCAGAGAAAATGGATACATCGTGCTATCCTCTTTTCTGAAATAATTTAGAATGAAGCATATCGCAGAATTCGATTAAATTCGCTACGTTTTAATTACCTTTTGGCAGGAAAAAATAGAATGGATGGGAATCGATTTATATTATACTCCCACGGTAAATCATTGTTATCACCGTCAACCCTGACGAATAGAAGATGATCCATTTTACGTAGATAATGAGCCACTGTTAAATATGTATATGAAATCGCGCTACAAAATGCACAATAAGGAGAATGGTACATCACAACCACATCCTGCGTGTAAAGATCATTAGGTTTAATAAATGTTCTAATTACTATTTTACTTCGTACCATTGTGTGTTAATTATGTTGTCTAATTTACCTTTGTTGAATCTAAAATCGTGTCTAAGAAGTTTTCTGTTGTTAATTCTGGTATACACACGCTCTGCGCGTCTTTCGTTTCGCAAGTAACATTGCTTTTGAACTTCTGAGCGTAACGCCTCGAGTTACTTGACCGTAGAGTCCTTTGTAACAAACCTTGAGCATAGTTATTTATAAGTTGTATAAGTGTATATCGATTAAAATCGTCCTGCAGGACATATTGACTTTCGTGCTGCAAAAAAAAAGAAAATCATTGTACACTAATGATACTATTAAATCGTGATAACAAAAAACAGCGCAGAAGCTGGACTTACAGCGGCGTCTAATATGACGACAGCAGTCTTATCTTTTCGTTTCAGAACGTCTATTCCAAGAGCCTCCGCGAAATGATAGTAGTGCAAACTATCGATTGCTATCAGACGCAATGATGTATTCATTTTACACGCGGAAACTGTCAAATTTATATCCGGTTGGTCGTGGTAATCGTGTGGAAATACAGGCGGATGATATTTGTTTGCAGTTATCCACCTTATGCACTCTTGTTTTAAATTATTTTGCTTCACAGCGTCCGCAGATTGCGCGTCGTATTCGTTCCCAGCGAACGACGACGCTTTCTGTCTCTGACTAACAAATGAAAATAAAATCAATAACAGCTGACCAATATCGTCTATCGCACAAACGTTTTTATACCTTTTAAATTTGAATCCTTGTTGTAGCTTCGCAGGTACGTGAGCTTTCTTGCAGCAAACATCATTCTTCTCTTGTAGATCCTCCATGGTAGAAACTTTAAAAATATCTGCACCTTTACACATGTGGCCTAATTTATCCGAGTCAAGTCTACAAACGGATGTTTCGCTTTCTGCAGTTTTCGGTGCGTTTTTCTTACACGAAGAACATTTATTCATTACAACATTAGCACAACAACTCTCATTGATCCATCGTTGGATAGACACATTGACAACTGGCTCGTTCGATTGATATTTGTTCTCCTTCAGGATCTTCGCACATTGTCTGTTTCTCTCGGAGTGTCTATCAATAGCAGTGCGGCGATTAAAACCGAGCCGGTTGAAGATATTTTTAGCCAAGACACTGTCCGCACAGTTTAAATACTGAAGCCCGACTTCTCTAATCTGAAACATCGGTAAAATTGTATTATATATCTTCCGAGATAGAGAAATCTTTGCTAAATTACTACCCACCAAATTATAATTGTAATTTTCAAGGTGTAAAGGATTACGAGGTGTGAAGAGAAAAAGTACAGGCCTCTCTTTCAAATATGGTGCTAAAGTGAGTGCTTTTACCCCAGGAGGCTGTAGCCATAGCGCCGGTTGGTGCAACGAGCTCCTAATCCAACTTAATATATTTTCGGACGTCCATTCAGAGTCTTCTGGATACCTCTAAACATTTGAATTCTCAAACTCATTTAATCATCCTATATACGCAAACGTTTCTGCTTTATGTATCGCGTATTCACACAGATTTCTTTATCAAACATTTTCCTGTACTTACAAGAAACTCGTTCCACATCATCAAATCTGCGGATGGAAATTTATAGACCTTATGATCCCTTTCACCGGCTAATGCACTGGTAACAATAGCAAACACCAATTCTCTGTTAGGATCGGTCTCTAAAGCACTAATAGCAGCCTTGTGAAATTCTTTGTAACCAGGTGTTCTATCTAATCTTGTAAAATTAAAATATCCTACTACTACAGCCTGCAATAGTGCATACAGGTGATTATATGTTCCTTGCAAAAGAATTTACAATGATTAACGACACTTGTATTTACATCATAATTCACAAGTAAATCCATCAGCTGATCTGGATGGGTGACCCTAACTATCGGATTCATTGCTGCATTAAGAAAACGAATCATGTACTGCGAAGTACGAATGCCTGTGTACTGTATACCAAATTCTATCGGCGGATAGAGCATTAAGAGCGGGTATCTTTGAATTTTATACAGTCCTCTACATTCCGAGCTTGGATGCCAGCAGTTAATAGCAGCAAAGAATATCTGAAACAACAATAATAACAATTACTTTATTCTTACAATATCGTCAAGACTATCAATGCATACCTGTGAATCATAGTACTGAGCAACTCTTTCAAACTCTGAACGCACAGCTTGACTCTCAGCATCCCATGGGGCATAGTACATAACAAAACTAAAATCTGCTTCGTGAACCCTCTCTACCGCTGCTCCCATATGACCTTTATAAAAATCTAGCACAATTGAACTATAATTAAAAAATGGCTTGGCTATAGGTGGTTTTGACACCTTGGGTGATCTAAAAATTAAAACAAAAAACTCGTTCATGGACCCTTCCAAACGAAAGCGTATTCCAAAAAAAGAAACAAACAAAATATAAAAATAGAAAAACCACATTTGCGAATTTACATAATACCAACCATCTGGTCGTCGCGGAAAGTAATTACTAAATCGATCTTTACGCAAATTCCAATTTTTATAATTAATTTCAACAAATTAGGATAAAGGGAAAATTTCTTCTCGAAACCCGGAGATTTGTTACGGCAAGAATAAAGTAAAAATCTTATGAAATTTCCTTGTATTTTTCAATTTTGTTTACACCATAAATACATAAAGATTCGCGATGTAATGGTTCAACATAACCTAAAACTTACGAGCTGTGCAGCGCGGTCAAGACGGTGAAGGTGACCGCGAGGTAAAAACAGATTTCCCTGGCGTAGGAGAACATTTTGCTGGCCAGCCTCTCTTCTATCGCAAGCCTCTGGTTCGACTCCTTGGCCACGTCGTTACTTCCTGAGTCCGGTGCGATCGTGTGCGAGTTATCAGCATTTCTTGGCGTGCTTGTTTCCAGCTCTTCCTTCAACATTATCCGTGACAACCGAAAGGAAATTAAGGGACGAGAATGTCGCCGCGTGTTACAACCTCATCACACTTTCCTCATTTACCCGATCTGGTCGGTCGAGCCGCTGCTTATTTAATTAAAAGTACCTAATTAGCCGGGTTTTTCGTATGTAGTTCTCTATTGAGCCACCTGTATTTTCATATCAGAGTGGCCAGAGGTAGCTGACATGTGTGCGTCGTGCGGTGGATTCCGGTACTAAATCAACAATGCCACTTTGACTTTTTATATCATTACTGTCGCTAAAAGACGTTTGAACGTTTAAGACGCCCTCAAGTTGTGATTTGTTGAGTCACAGCAACAACGGGAAACAATCTAAATTTTATTTGGACTTGTTAAACTTAATGGGGCCGGCGTGGTTTGAAATTCCTATATGTATGCAAGGGTCAAAATCTATACAAACTGTCGCTTCAATATTGCAGTGAGCAGTTTAGAAGTGGTCAATTGTGTTTCCTAAAAATCCAATCTACGTCTGTATAGAGCCCAAATTGCGAATTTCTACCTCATCGTGGAGTAATTTGTAATATTCGGCAGAAAATTCGAATTCTGAAGCAAGTATGACGTCACAAGATGGCTGCCGCTGAGAGATTCTCTTAATTTCGAGAGATTTAATGTTCGTATCGAAAAAAAGGCTCTATACAGACGTAGCAGAGACATGTACAAACACGGTGGTATGCATTTTTAATTGATTACTTACTTATGTCTAGAAAAAAAAGGACAGCGTAACATAGCGTGATAGTCAAACCAGGCCAAATGCCTGATAGAGACAGATTAGTACCACGGTTCACCGCACGGTGTACATGAGTCGTGTTGGTGTTTATACATACATCAATGTGACGTCAGCGGGAGGTGCAGTGTTATGGTACTTCAGGTCACCCTGATTTCGATGGACCGGAAACAGCTGATCGCTTGACAACATATCATCCGCGCGGAACACAAGAACATAACATTGGAATCGTTGCGATATATTGTGAAGTGTAATAATCAGCGAATGGGAAACAAATTTGTCCAAAAATACACGCAGTTGTTTGCAGCGCGAAATGATCGAACCACAGTCTTCTGCTAAGAATTATTCGTACGGTCAAATGGAACGAATAATTTGAGTTGAAGTAAGTTTGTATTTTGATTTGTAATTTTATTGTTTGCAATAATAGAATTATTGTCTTATACAGGTTTTTAAGTGATGTAGTTTCTGTATTACCATGCGTATGAAATGGGTAGCTTACCAGTATCTTCAGACAGTTTAAGTTTAAGAAATGATGATGTTTAAGAAGTGATCATTATAAAGAAATAATATGAAGAGTTTATTGATTTTTGTACCGAACAAACTTTTCAAAGGAAAGCCAGGATACCTGTTTGGCAAAGTACTGTACGATGAAAATACTGGAGTGAAGAAAGTCTATGTTATTGGGATAAGTAAAACGGAGAATTTAGAAACGATAAAATGCAGCACCAATATTATTGGATACTATTCTGGAGTAGAACAGAAACGTGGATATGTAGATAAGAAATGTGCAGACTGGATTCCTACATTTCTACGCTCTGGTACTTCCAAAGAAGACGATTACGATTATGGTATAAAGAGCATTACCATATATAATAAAAAGATTTCAACCCTGAATTGCCACACAGTTTTTATTATATATGATCAAACAGCTCTCAGAGAAACAGAATTGTTGCAACAGAAAGCAGTATCTGGAGATCATTTTTATGAACTAATGAAAATTGTACAGAATAAACAAGTGGAAGAAGTATTACAAAAGAAAGGGAAATTTACTTATATAAAGGAAACTCTGCTGGTCTATCTTATGTTTCTGTATTTCTATCCAGTTCTTCTTCTCAATAAAATAACACATAAATTGTTACCAATTTTTAAATACTCTTCCCTTGGTTTACACATTCACGGCTGGTTGGAGAATGTTAAATGGATGTTAATCGCAGTGATACAAAATAAGAGGTTCACACTGAAAACTGGCAATTACGTGTTTGCATTGATAATAGATATGTTATTAGGAATATTTATATTGCAATTGTTGTTGCACTATTTGGAGAATACATTCCCGTCTGAAATTCTTTTGAATAATGCAGAGGCAAGTTCGAAATTTAATATAGCTATAACAATAACATATTTTATTAATATGTAACTCTGTGTCTAATTTTTTACAGAAAGTTGTGACACTACTTAAAGATTTAATTAACTGGTTGATGGGCGCGCCAGCTGGATTAAAATTAAATCTTGCCCTGAATAATATGCTTGGAAAATTTTTTCTATATCATATACACTTATGGTGGACATTTTTGATATTTATAAAACCCTTAATGGATTTTGCTTTTGTAGTTTTAGTACTACTTGGAAGATTGGGGGTTACATTTCAAATAGCGATAGCTGCAGACCTTCTAGCTCTTGTCAGCTTTCACGCATATTGCATTTATGTGTATGCAACAAGGTAATTAAAGATAGCAATTAACATATTTGAGTAGGCAATTAACTGGATTTTTGTGTTAGGCTTTTCAACATTCAATTAAAGGGCATCACAGGATTAGTCCGACTGTTTTTAGGTAAAAAAAAGAATCCACTACGAGAGAGAGTAGACTCCTGTCAGTATCAGCCAGATCAATTGTTTGTTGGTACATTGTTGTTCACAATACTTTTGTTCCTTATGCCAACAACATGGGTGTATTATGCAGTTTTCACTATGGTACATAAACCAGTAAATTATTATTAGTTTAATAATTACCATGTATACAGTGTGAGATACCTAACATTTCAACTTATATATCAATAGCCTGTATAATGATTTATTACAGCTCAGATTAGCATTGATCGGGTTTGGAGGATTCCTAACTAGACTGAAATTTTATCTTCAAGTTATGCCAGTGTACACATTTTTTAAATGGTTTCTGCAGTCCTATAGTACACGCAGTAAGTAAAATAATTTATAGTTGACTGGCCTATTGCTCTATTTAAATAACAATTCTTTCCACTTAAGGTATTGTCAATATTAAATTACATTCGCACCGTGCTGATGGACCAATTATATTAATAATGTCAATGGTTGTGGCACCATGGCAGCACACATGGAAGAAATGTATGCCAGATACAATTGCGCAACATCCACCCATCGAATGGAATAAGATAGTAAACAATATAATATGGGGTGAACTACTGTACCCTTTGTAATTATCTATTTACAAATTTTATAATACAATAAACATACCATTGTATTTACTAAGCATATACTTTCTATACAGTTTTCATATATTCCATTCTAGCTTTCTCCTGTTGTTTTTTGATACCATAAAGAAACTCTTGCATTTCTGGATTCATGTTATTAGTAATTTTTTCGTCGATATCATTTTCCTCTCTAAGTATGCAGAAATAAACAAGGAAAACAGCAATACTGAATGATACAATGATTCCTTGCAAATATGGCGTATCAAATGTTAGACCATTAGCAGGCCATGTGGCTGCTTCAGAAGTTGAGAATTTTATCGGTTTGTTAGAATCATCTTCATCGTCATTTATGTCATTGGTAGTAGATTTGGAGGTACTGCCCACATGAGAGGTCGCGCATCTAAAAAATATGCAATAAATTTTGCTGTCGTTTTCATGTCGTATTTGTCAGAATATATGTGTTTATTAATTTTGAAAACAAAACTTTTGTTGCGGCTCATAACCTAAACGATATCAAATTTCATAGAACATCAAATCGTTACACATTTCAATATACGTACCTTTTTATCAGCGACGCAGCACTTTTAGGCCGTAATGCAGCTTGAATTAATTTTAAACGCAACATTTTTTAAACGATATGAGTTCGCACACGACGTATCTTGTAATGACGAAAAACTATCTGCTCTCATGTAATAAATATGTCTACAATACGTCTACATACGCTTGAACGTCGACATGTATATATAAGTATATAATTATATTTTGCACTAAATTATTTTTTCTATTAAATAACAGTCGCTTGTTGTGGCTTAAGCCGATGACATCGCGCTTGTGCTTTTTTTTTTATAAACAAACAATTCTTTCTGATTCTGGTCTCAAAGCTCTTATTCTTGTTTCTTCTGTATCACAGGTTCGAGCATGCACATGTACTTGCGGCGGTAATCAATTTTGAAAGTGGATAAAAATTCTGTATATTTTCTTATACGTATCATTCAATTCTTACAAAATAACAGCTTTAAAAATTTTACCTAAACGTAGCAAATTCATCATTAAGTTCTTACAAAATACAAATTGAAAAGTGCATGCGATGGGATCTGATGGCACGTCAGAAGTTGAGGTTAAAAATCCGAAGTTACGAAAAAGGAATAAAAAAAAAGATAAACTGGAAGGTGAATATCTAGAAATTTTCGTTTACAAATAATAATATTTTATCTCGCATGTTGTGCAAATGACATAAACGCTACCTCGCATTGTTTGTCAAATTAGATCTCGGTAACGTTACGTCCGATACTCGATCTTAAAAAAGGATATTCTAATTAATATTTTACGGAATGTATAAATTAAATTCTATTGCAGATGCACCGGACAACAATGTTGACCAAATACAAGAAAGCAACGAGCAAAAAGTAATACAGAGAAGAAGAAGGAAAAGAAAACAAAAGTCAAATAGCAGCCATAATGGCACCAATAACGAGGAAAATGATGGGGAAGAAAATAATTTTGTTGGTGCACAAACAAATAAGAATGAACAAGATTCGAACGATGAAGTAATCTTCCCTAAAAAACATCAAAGATCAGCGTAAAGTGTTCTTATCTACATTGTCATTTCTAGGCTTCAGCTAGAATTTTCCTAAATCTCTTTTTATTTCAGTGTTACGAATGCAGAGAGTGATCCAGACAATATAGAAGCTGAGGAGAGCGAAGTAAAGAAGCCAAAGCAACCTTCCAAGAGGCAGTTGAAAAGGGAAAAGGCTGAGAAGAAAGAAAACGAAAAGAGAGAGGCCCATAGACTGGATGCAATGAAGAAGGGACTGACATATGTTTCAAAGGTGTCTTATCAAAATTCAAAAAGTCACGGATGCAGGAATATTTTTAATCAGTATTTTATCTTTGCAGTGGAAACATGCAAGAAGCGAATGGAAATTCGAGAAGCTGAGACAAATATGGTTAATAGATAACTTATTAGACGAAACTTGCATTCCAGACAACATTTTCCCTACAGTTTTAGAATATTTCGAGGGCTGCAAAGGAATGGCAAGGGAACAACTTCTAAAAAAGGGAATGGACGTTATAAAGAAAATAGAGGAGAACGAGGAGAACAAAGACGAAATGGAGACTGTTGCTTATCAAAGGGCAAGACAGCTTTTACAAGCTTTACCTACAGAAACATAATTAGCTCAGAGAACATACTAAAAAAAGTGTCGGATCATTTTGTACTTTGCATTCATTAATGATCATTAGATGTACTAGCAAAATTAAATGTTGAATGTTAAATTTCCGAATCGTTTTTAATTGTATGTGTATAAATTTTTAGTTGTTTTTTTTTATCACTATGCAATAACATCTTTGCATTCGAAACTCATAAATTTTGTTGTACATGTAACTGTATTAAGTATTTGTAAATAATAAAATTTATCAGTTTATTACATGTACAAGATTTTATTTAACAATTTCAATAGTTTCCTATAAATTAACAGTTTATAAAGTTAAAGGCTACACACTGTTAAAAAGTTTCACTTTGTACTTATTAACAGGGAAATATCCTTGTACATAGAATCATACAAGTGTCTCATCAACTACAGGATATTTCAATCGAGATCATAATTAAAATTACATTACTCTGTATACTTTTCTACAAACTGTTTAAGCTTATCTACATCTTGAAGACCAACAATTCGATCTAAAACCTTTCCATCCTTCATAGCAATTAATACTGGTACAGAGCCAACCTGTGTACAAATATAATCTTTGTAATATATGTACATCTATACACATATTATAAATGTCATTTCACATTTCTTACTTCTATTAATACTTTGCTTGGTAAACCCTATTAACATTTTATTTACTTCACTAATAATTTCTTTTAGGATTGATACATATTTACAAAAAATTATTAGGAAAACCTTTTAAAACTCGCATGGCCATCAGTAAAAAGGTTATGGGGATGGTCATTGGCAGGGTTTTCTAAATCCAGACATTTCTATATTAATATTTAAGTAAAATTAATTATTTTGTAATATAAACTAGACTAGACTATTTTTAGAAAGTTTACGTAAAAGATATTTACAAAATATAGGGTGTTTTATGAATCCTTACCACAAATTATACATTCTACATTTGTTGTTCTTCTTGAAACTATGATTTCTGGGTCTAAGAAGACCCGTCGACGGCCATACGAGTGTTAATAGATTTTTGGTATAGCGCATCGAATTGTTTACCCTTTAAACTAAATACTGACCTCATAGTCCAAAGCCAAGTCGCTGTTCTCGTCAATGTCGACTTTCGCTAACAAAACTTTTCCCTGTTTTTCCGCGATGACTGACTCTATGCGTGGTGTGAGCATACGACAGGGATTGCACCATCTGTAACAGGGATTGCACACATTAGAGGTTATCTTCTACAAAAATAAGCTGACAATAAGAGCAAAGATATCAACGTACGTTGCAAAAAAGTCAACGATCACAGGCACCTTGGACTTCTTCACGCGATCGTCAAAATCTTTTGGATCCTGAACTTTAAAGGCTGTCGAGTCTGTTTGTGCTTGAGCCGGGGCGTTTGCAAAAGTTCTGCTTCCCAAAGCGTTTCGAACAGTCCTAACTCCGACACGCAACATTGTTTCTTACGTCTCGTGAGCGCACAATGGTAACAACGAATAATATCTGAAACGGCAAGGTCGTTATTATAAACGTTTCCAAAACGCAGTACACAATGCGTCTAGATCTAACCTATCCTTTCACGATCACACAGCGGATAAAGTAGGTTGCGTCAATAAGGGGTGGCAGCACCAACATTGCAAAGCGAGAATACGCATTTATAAATTTTCCAATCTGATGAAATCAGCTCAAAAATATTTTCATTGAATAAAGATTGCAGGAAATACACACGATTTAAAAATCTGCACTTGATCGTATGCATCTTTGTAAATTGATTAACGTTCGGAGGAAACTTCAGAGATTCTAGAATGTAGCAGAAATTTGTTTACCGTCTTGAAGCATTTCATTATTAAATTTACGCTGTTTATTGTTCTGTCAAGTTCTGAGGAAAATAAAAGATTTACCGAGCTCTATTCAACTATTTATTGTACTGACAGAGAGGAAATGAGAGTGCTCACGCTCGAGGTTTTAGTGTCCCCACTTTTCTGCATCATCTTTTTAGCCTGGAACAGAACCTGCATCATCTTTTTAGCCTGGAACAGAACCTGCATAAACTTTTTAGCCTGGACCAGAACCTGCATCATCTTTTTAGTCTATATTGGAAGCTGCATCACCTTTTAGGCTGGATCAGAGCCTACATAGAAGAGCCTCTTTTAACATAGTAGTAGCATCCACTCTGGCATTATTAGGAATCCGCTGCTAATGATTTTGGTACTGATTTTAATTACTGTTTATGCAATCAGAGGAGGCTTCCTCTCCGCTGCAAGGAAATAGTATGTCTCAAGGGGCTCAAAGTGTATAAACTTGTTTTTGGGGAACCTAATCATTTTATTCGGCATTTCCTGCAGGCCTACATTCAGAAAACCTTCATCCAGTGTCCCACTTTCGTTTTCGATTGTCACATTTGAACCTCGACGAATGGTGTTGCAATCATTCGGACATGCTTCACGCATCGTGACACCTAAGGGCGACGTATTGTCTACGCCCGGAAACGCATTTGCGACACATTAAACGCATTATCGACCGAGCTACCGCAGGAGCCTCTACGCTCGGCCACTAAGGTCTTCGCTGTGCATTTAATTATGTTGTTAAAGCGGCCGTGAAGCCAGTATTAACGTGAGAATTGTGACACTCGCTTTTATAGCTGCCATTTTAATTTTACTCCTTTTCAACTGGCGTTAAAATAAACAAAGGAGCGACTTTAATCCACCTCGATGATCTTCGCAGGAATGGTCAACGGCTAAACGCCCACTAGCATGGCTGGCCGAACATGAATGCATCAACGCGCATCAAGCAAAAATGCGGCCCTTTGTTAAAATGGCTAGCCATTTATGTATTTATGCAACCTGTCTTCTTACGTTGCAACGTTGCTAGAAACAGAATAAAAATAATTTAGTTAATAATGCTCTTTTTGCGATCTAACAGACACTAAAATTGATTCGAATTTACTGAACATATAGACAAACGACTTCATCTGATAACCACAGGATTACTCATAAACGGAGCAATTTCATACTAATCGCTGGGATCTTAGAAATGGGTAAACATCAGGATGACTAATATCCGGTAGTCTATGCGAGCCGTCCAAGTCGCAAAAGCGTACGACAGAGTATCGCGGCGACTGTTTCATTTCCTGCGAGCATAATCGCGTTTACTTTCCAGCAAATCACCGGGAAATCGATTCTTCTCGATTTTCTATTCTTGCGGCTCGTAGAAATATTGAATCGCCGCTATCACGCGCCGATTGTCGGACGAATTAGTTTGTAGCATCGGCTGCTACTGCGGAGCACAACAATGCTGACCGTATCCCATTCATTATCGTCTATTATTGGATTCACGACTAATGATGTAACTCGATGACGGGTACGCGTCCAAGGTACACCGAGTGTTTTCGTCGACCGGGTGTCGCTGTATGCCGGCTTAATTGCTGAATTGAATCATTTGGGCGGCGAACCTCGCGCCCGCTGTTACCAACTACCCCGCGCATCCTTTAATAGCTTCGACACGGCTCTGAAACAAAATTCGTGGAGCTGTAACTGGCATTCTAAACAAGGACACGCTGCTACAAACTAGCGGAGACCATTCTCCCACAGAATCAAGCCTTACCTTCTTCAGCGACGACTCTTCGAAGACAGCGATTCTTAATCGTTGCAGATGGACGCGTTTGTTAGCTTTAGAAATCCTCTACTTTCTCCGAATTCAACTGGCGCCTAATTTTTCGTTGTTCCAAATAAACCTGGAAAGTTCAATGGCTGTATTTAGCGACAGTCTTTCTTCGCAAGTTGAATATTTTAGAGTAATTTTAATTTTGTATATGGATATTTCCTAAATTCAAATTCATTTCATTTTTATTTCCTAAATTCAATTAATTTTTGTATGTATATTTCCTAATTCAGAGGACCGGTAGTTGTTCCAAATAAACCTGAAAAGTTCAATGGCTGTATTTAGCGACATTCTTTCCTATCAAGTTGAATATTTTATTGTAATTTTAATTTTTATATGTATATCTCCTAAATTCGAATTCATTTCATTTTTATATGTACATTTCCTAATTCAGAGGACCGATAGTTGTTCCAAATAAACCTGAAAAGTTCAATGGCTGTATTTAGCGACATTCTTTCCTATCAAGTTGAATATTTTATTGTAATTTTAATTTTTATATGTATATCTCCTAAATTCGAATTCATTTCATTTTTATATGTATATTTCATAATTCAGAGGACCGATAGTTGTTCCAAATAAACCTGAAAAGTTCAATGGCTGTATTTAACGACATTCTTCCCTATCAAGTTGAATATTTTATTGTAATTTTAATTTTTATATGTACATCTCCTAAATTCGAATTCATTTCATTTTTATTTCCTAAATTCAATTCCTTTTTATATGTATATTTCCTAATTCAGAGAACCGATAGTTGTTCCAAATAAACCTGAAAAGTTCAATGACAATATCAAGGGACGTCCTCTTCCAATAACTCGAAAATGTTAGTGTGATTTTGCCATTGGATTACAGACTCGCGAGGACAATGGATTATTAATAGACCCGACGTTTATTCTCGCTGGATTGTTCCATTTAATTCGCAGCTTGCGCGGGACAGTCTACTTTGTTCAGAGAGAATTATAGTCAAGGCAATGATAGATCCTTTAACGAGCAGTGTTTGTTTTCCAATCGGCTACCTCTTGTTCTTCCTCGGGGTCGTTACGTAAAAAGAAAATACGTTAGGTAACTTCCTGTCTCCGTCGTGACGCAGGACAACCCGCGAATTAGAGGAGGAGCACATGGGAAATTTTTTTCGAGCTGCTTACGCCGGCGAACATGATCCTTGCTCCGATCCGATCGGCGAGCGTAATTAAATAAACAGCGCTCGTAGATCGCGTGCGCGATCGTTCTCGCTACTCGTTCGAAAGTAACAAACGAGGCTTTTGCTCGGCGCACATGCTACATGTATATACATACGCCCGTCGACCGGAGATCGATCCTACGATTTACAACGTTCAATGATTCAATGCGCGAGCTCGTCCGGCTTCGTTAATTCCATTTCGACGTAACGCGAAACGAAAATCTGTTGCGCAAGCCGTTCCCGGTTCTACGACAGGGCGCACTTACGAAAATAACAGATTTTCACCGTGGGAAAGTCGCAGTGCGCGAGCAGGAACGCCCGAGGACGAGACAATCGTCTTCTCCCTCCCCAAAACAATGTCACGACAGTCGGCGAGCGTTCGTATCGCCATAACGTATACACCGGGAATAATTGTTCCGTACGTTAATCTTCGGCTTTAACACTAGGTTCACGGAGAACTAAAAACGACTATTTTGCATTACTCCATAAAAATAACAAGAACGTGCTACCCACATTTGTAGCAATATTTTAAAAATGATATATATACCCAAAGAAATAAATTTGCTGAATAATTTCTTATGTATGCATCCTTAGAATCTTAATAATATTAAATTAAAAACATTAGAACCCGTCATTTGGACGGGTCCCGTAAATCTAGTGTTAAACCTGGTCGTTATCCTTCGAGCGTGCTGTTATTCTCTTAACTTCAGCTCGCTAAAATTCTTAAAAGAAATACTAATTATGTAAATAATTTATTATGTATATAATAATTCTGGTAAATTAAGAGGAGGTTTCTATTACGATTGTATTATTTGTTGAAAATAAAAAGGAAACTGACGCTTATCTATCAGCAGTTATGTTACTCCACAGTCGCCCGAATAACAAAGCATTTTTCAAAGCCATCGCCAGCCATGACACCGACAGTCCTCAAATGTTCATAAATATGCACCACCGGGGCCAGATTACTTCTATAAGCAATTAATTCTAATTCTAGAATAATTCACGTAGACCCTGAATATCTTTAGTTGAACCATAGACGTTCTCGTGCGAATATTCCCGGGAACCAGAGGCAGAAACAGCTAAATACAATTACGCGGATAAAAACAAGAGTTGATGGTTCCTCCGAACTCACGATTCCGCGACCTACAGAGCGGTATCGCTTCGGTGGTAATCAATTTAAATAGATGCAGAGTTTCGCAACACGCGCTCTTCAAACGGAACGATGCGAGTCGGTGATAATGGAAAACGAAAGTTCCTTCTGCGGCCGTCCGTCCGGTTTGTTCGGCGTAAAAGCAAAGACAGGCTGCCGGGATTAATTTCTCGAGCAATTAATAAGTCGATCGGTTGCTCGTTCCGCACCTGTGTCCACAAAAAGGGAGATCGATGGAACGCAGGATTGTCGGCGCTGCGGATCGGTACGATTAAAATGGATGTGATGGCGCAACGAATCATGAAGCGGGTATGACTCGTGCCATTACCGCTCAGCGCAGACACATAAGACGCTCTTGTCTTCAAGGTCACGGCTACCTTGGTCTTCGGGCCTTTTCCTCCGCCGAGCCCGCGGATCCTAGAAACCGTTCCAGTCGAGAACGCGTTCGAGAATTGCGTAAACGTTTGTTGTTTCCTTATACGAGCCGACGAAAGCAGTCCCTTTCTCTCTCTCTCTCTCTCTCTCTCTTGTACGCCTGCAAAACAATTTCTGTACTGTTTGTATTGTAGACAGGATCGCCGGCGAATTTAATATTCATACGCGGTTTTTGTGTCGAGGACTTTGCGCGAAAACCCTCGTACGCTTCTCTTCGTCGAGCGAGCCGACGAAGTTACGTAATTAATGGACTGTGGGACCCCTGTGCGCCTGCAGCTGACCCCGATTGCCTAAAACATGGCACAGTGAAAAACGTTGCACGGAGTTTAATGAGGTTTTTATCTGTGCGTTGATAGCAGCATCTGAGTGAGGTGATTCGTACCTTTGGAACCTGATTTGTCGCAGATCGAACGGTTTTTGCTCTGTTAGGCGTGCGACAGGACTGCCAAGCTCCTCTGGATCAAAGTAACAAACAGGGACCTTCGTGCAAAATAAAAATTGTCTTCGTCAATTGTGAGAAAACAAAGTTTAGGAAATTGTGGGAAAACAACGTAACAGTACTATAAACGCATAAGATGCCCGATTTAGGAATGAAATATAAATAAAATAATAAAATATACACTTATATTTATATTTTACACTTACAGTCGGTGATGAACATATTCGGACACCGCTATAGTTTTGACTATTATAGTCCGTACTTCAGAAATTTATGCAATAAGAACAAAAAGAGGTTTCATGTATGTCACTGTGCAGTGTATAGTCAACAAAAACATAAGAGATATTTATTTACGATAAGTGATCACATAAATAATAAAAGAAAAATGGAAAGTACGCTCATTTTCATGTCACGAAAATATTTCGACACTTCTCAAGTTTCCAGGTTCCAGGAACTGACTGAAACAATGTTTGTGAACATATCATTCATACTATGTACAGACTATGTTAGAGATCGAATATTTGTCAGTCTTGCTCAAAATTTGTGCGAAATGGATCGGAAAAGTAAGAACACGTCGTTTGATATGCGACAATTAGTTATTTATCATCGGGAAAAGGGGAAATCGATTCGCAAAATAGCAAATTTATTAAATATTAGTAAGAGCATGGTATGTGATATTGTGTGACGTTACAAGAACGAAGATAGAATTGAATCTATCCATCAAGGCGGACACAAACCGTTCCTTAATACTCGTGATAAACGCTCCATAATTAGGAGAATCAAATGTGATCCTCGGATAAGTGTTCCAAAGTTAGCAGCTGAATTAAATAATGACCGTGGAATACCAGTGCATCCGGAAAACATAAAAAGAGTGTTACGATCAGAGGGCTATAATGCAAGAATAGCTCGAAAAAAGCCGTACATTAACGCGAACAACAGGATGAAGAGACTGAATTTTGCAAAAAACTATATTTCGAAGGAAAGTCAGTGGTGGGAAGACGTAATTTTCGCGGACTGTGTATAGTAGAATATAGTAGTAGTAAACTTTGAAAAAAGGTAAACTGGGACACTCTCTATTGAGGTTTCCTGTGCGGAAGGAAATAAAAATTCCGCGTGTCCTTGACTTCGATTAAACAGCGAGGAAACTTCCAGATGGAAATGTTATTGCCGTGATTGACGGTCGTGCTTGTCCTGCGTCGAATAGAATCTGTCGGTGAATTGTCGCGATAGAAAAAGCCCCCCGAAAAAAAACAGCATGGCATAGGGGTCCTGAATGGAGGGACTCGACCTGTAATCGCACGGAATAGAAAGGCCACGGGGGATTCTACGGGGTTACCATGGCATAGACAGACCTATGGGGCGGAGTAAATCATAAAGGGAGAACCGTTGGTCGTTATGGTAACCGTCGATCTAGGATTTCATCTGGCTGGCATCAACGCTGACTAGAATAGGTGACCCACTCCTCCGCTCCCGAGAAATCTCGATTCTACGTAGGCTTCTGCCAGTATTCCAACGTATTTCGATCTCATGTCCCGTTCGCGTGCGAATGTCGCCCGATGCGGATTATCCGTGTCTTTTTACCTAATATTTAAACACGCGCCCGAAGACATAGGAGCGTGTTATCCTGTTTGCGCGGATTATTGCTCGCGGAAGCTCGCGTTATTTAATCCTCACTTGTCCTTTGTAGGTTCTTGCTGTCCCTGAATATGCAGCGCGCTATTTTTATCATTCGTCTTTCTGCAATATTGTTTCACCTGGACGCTAAGGGACAAATTATCCCTTTCGTGGACTCCTGACGCATACCTTCTACTTCTGGACCAAACGAAGAATCAGTTTCTTAGCTGACGCGAAGAACTTTTTCTGAAAAAATTGCAATCGGTTAGAATCGTGGAGAAAATTGAAAAAGGTTGTTTTTTACATTTCTATCCGGGCTTTACCGTGGATCTTTAAACTAAACATTGTCAGCGCCAATCGCAAGAAACAGTAACCATATAGAACATTCTTCTCTTCTTAAACAATGCTTTGCACTTTGAATGTTCCTTGTGTTTGAAGTTGTATTTAAATCCGCAGTCTGATAATAAAACGAAGAAGTTTGCTACATCGAAAGTCTCGATTCAGAAAAGATTGCCTGTTTGAGAAATCATTGTTGCAGGAGGGTTGATAAATTTCAGCCCTCCAGTTTCATTCGAATTTGGCGAATCTTTTCAGGGTCGCGGACAACAGTTTTAATTCGGAAGTGCTTTCGATTCCAACAGGTGTTCACAGGTTGCCCAGGGCGATAAATAAAAAAGCTAGGAGAATTGTAGTCGAACGATGGCAACTTCTGACAAGCTGGCCAGCGATAATACGGGCACGTAATCGTTTAGCGTGTTAGCTCTCCGATTGGATCATTACCGCTTCGGAGCCCAAAGCGACAGAGGATTCGATGCTCCGAGCAGATTTTCACGCTCCGCCGGGGAACGCAGTCTGTCTAATCAAATTGCACGACGTTTCACGGAACAGCAGCGTGTTCGCACGCGAAAAATATTCAGTGAACGCGCCCTGGCTTCTGAACCGAACCGCCACCGCCACCACCACCATCACGTTCCCGTACCTACCCTTTTCCATTATCGATAACTGTGTAACCGGATTAAGTATCGTCCGGATTTCGACTGTCGTCGCTACTGAAATCGAATAACGCTTTAATCTACCGTTCATCGATTCGGGCACCTCCCCGTGAGGAACTTTGCGGATCAAGTTCCGACAAAGCTGGTGGGTGCGTGATCGATTGGAGACGCGCTGTAGCCTCGCGCGATCTCGGATCGTGTTGGACACAACTCGTTACCTAGTTTACGGCACAATAATTAACCCTTTGCACTCGAAGCTATTTTAACTTGAAAACGAAACATTTCTTCCCACCTAGAATTTTGCCTTTGTATATATATTTCTTTCGTGTTATACATACGAAAATGGTGCAATTTACTGGTGCAATACCGAAATGTTTAGTAATTTATTCAATACAAACAAATTTAACCCTTTGCGCTCGGCGCTATTTTCAATCTAAAACTAAATTTTTCTGCCGTCTTAGAATATTTTCATTTTATTCATACGAAACTGATCCGATTTCTACATATAATATTTAAATGTTTAGTAATCTATTATATACAAATTTTGTAATGTAACATTTTGTAATATTTTTTGTAATTTCTTTGAAATAATGCCACAACAATTTCTAGTGGTGCTTCAGAGTCACCACTCGAGTGCAAAGGGTTAATAGTGTAGAACATATTTTGAATAATGATATGGCAATTTTTAGTGGTGCCTTACAGTCACCATTCGAGCGCTAAGGGTTAAATACTTCCTCTGTTCTATAATATCGCAGATAATAAAATTTATCAGTCGACATGCACTGTTCTTGAGACGACGCTAGGAAATTCAAACTTGGAGCAAAGTTGATTTGGTTGATGGTGGTCTTATAAAATTGTTCCACCTTGCATCATTTCCTTCCACTAACTGTACTCAAATTAAAGTTGCAATACTGAACTTTTGCTGTCGATTTGCTCAACCCTCTTATACTGTAGATTTATTACAGAAATACGTAGATCAAATCGAGAAAGTAAAAACGTTTAGAGAATTTAAAAATTATTCTTGTACTATTTTCAACTCGATAGAAGCATTGAGAAAGGAAATGAATGTACATACAGGGTGTTCATTTGAAAACTTTCCAGCCGAATATCTCGAAAAGTATGAAAGATATTAAACAAGTGTAAAACCAAGGATTTCGAGGGAGAAAGAGGGAGATAGTATCAGTTTTTTATTTGGGTGCCGTTTTCAAGGTTATTTGAAGGTCAACTTTCTTTTTCAGACGGAAACCTATATATTTTATTATGGGATCTTATTGTACGTAAAACGACCAGTAATTTTCATACTTTTTTTTTTATCGGCGCACTAGTTTAGGAGATATTTAAAGAGAAGTAGAGCGAGGCGTATTATTGTGTAAAATTCTTTGACACAAATTGTTGTACTAGCACGTACCGTTTGAAAACAAAATTTTCCTCTATAGATCTCTCGTTTATGTTGTCTGTCTTTCAATATGAGATTGTACTATTTACTCAAGTGTGAATCATCGTAATAAGAGATACTATATCGTAGTGCAATTAATTGTATAAAATGGTGTATTCTTCAGAAGAACGAGTAGAAATCATTTTTATTTATAGAGCTGATGAGTATACTCGTCGAACTGCTGCTACGTTTAATGAGAGACATTCTGATACACATGTTTATCATACGTACGTGTTACAATTAGTTGCAAAGCTAAAGAAAATAGAATCGGTGAAAAAATTTAAAAAGAAATCGGCCAAAATTCACGAAAGAAGCCGATCAAATCGAAATTATGGGACAGTTTACTGTGAATCCTACTAGTTCAATTCGACAAGTTTCCAACAGATACCTTCAAAAATCTTCGTTCAGAATTTGAGAATCGTCTGTATTATTGTTTAGAAAATAACGGAGAACATTTTAAAACTTTGTTACAGTTATAAAGAAATTACAAACTTTCATAAGTACGACTCACTCTACTTCTCTTTAACGCTAGATTGCCGGAGCAAGTCAATTTGACTCATTCACGATTTTATTACTATATATATATGTATATATAAACATAAATCATTTTTTTTAAAACATATGTTGGTTTCTAATAGAATTATGAAGGTAGGTATCTGTTCAGCCTCATTATCATACACTACCACTAATCTGTCAGAGGGAATGACTAACTGACCAGATACCTTTTTTTTCATCCGGCAATTTACCGAAATTAGTGCGCGGATAAAAAAAGTATCCCACGAAAATTGCTGGTCTTTTTACGTACAATAAGATCCCATAATAAAAAATATAGGTTACCATTTGAAAAAACAAAGCTGACCTTCAAATGTCCTTGAAAGCGTCACTCAAATAAAAAACTGATACTGCCCCATCTTTCCCCCCCCCCGAAATCTTTCATACTTTTCTAGATGTTCGGTTGGAAAGTTTGCAAATGAACATCCTGTATATGCTGCCCCTGTGTCTTGCAGTTAATGCAATTTTTGCATCGCTTTCAGCGGTCTCGGAGGCGCAGGAAATGTTTGCGGCCGTTCGAGAGCGTCTTTCGTTGAGGGAATAGAAATGTTTGTGGAATAATGGCGGTGTCGAGGCATTTTTGCGCTGGTTGTGCGTAATTGAGTGCGAAACGGACTCGATCAGCAAGCGGGAACGAGCGGTTCTAGCCGGAGGCGGCGTTTGTCCCAGTTTCGCCGCGTTTTTTCCCCTTTTCTTCTCGTTTCGGTGCGATGCGCCCATTATGGCACGCCAATCGGCGATCGAGTGCCGCGAGAACTCCTTATCACGTGATGTTCCGTGCGCCAGGGTCGTGCAAACTCTCAAACAGTGCATCGGCAGCTGCACCACCCGGCGTTTTCGCTAACAGCGATTCTCCCTTTCTATGACGCGCGACGACGGAGCGACCTGAATTCGATTCCACGGGGTGCGTGGAATGCTCGACAAACATCCCGGAGAAACAGCGCACCTGAGAACCAAAAAGAAACGAACATGATTTCTAGAACCTCCGCGGCTTCTTCTATATATCAGCAATATAAACGAACACTTCAGAGGCCAAGCCCGCCTTCCGATGATTTTTTTTTCTACATTTTTCTACACGAACACTTGATCGATTTTTAACTTTCTTCAGCCAACGTAAACGTCACTGTCAAACAAATTTTAACTTTCTCCTGCGGCTCGATTCCTGAAGTCGTTTTCCTTCGTCGTACTCAGTTTCAGAGAATTTCGAAGAAACAGCCGAACTTTAAGAATTTGTTCCGCTTTTACTGAAAAAGTTATGCGAATGGTTCCGCTGTAGAATGATTACGTGGACTCCTAAGAACACAACGGTATATTTCCTAGTAATATCACGAAGATTTGAACAATGCTCAAAGAGAATGATACACGCGCCATTGTCTCGGACATTGCTCAGTTTATTTCAACTGCTCAGAAAGCTACTGAACTAAAGAACTAACAATAAGAACTACCAAGCCCTACACTCTTGTAGGATTTCTACGGTAACCTAAGTAAAGAAGTATACTAAAAAACTGTGTCTCGAAGAAAATACTTCTATAATTTCACGAATTATGAAAGAGAACATCCACTGTCGAAGATGGAAAGTTTCACAGAATAAACTGAAATTGCTAACTAACTTCTACTTGTTGTTAGCGACGCCGTGCATACAATGTCAGAGTGTATTTTTAGTTCATCAATGGCCATGAACGAAACCTCCATACCACCGCCGAAGATACAGTCTTATCACGTCCGTTATGGCATATTTTATTGTATGCTTATTAGCGGAAAAATTCCACGATGTTACGCGTCCGGGCGAGTCTTCGGAAATGGCGCACGGTATCCTTGGCAGCATCTGAGGAAAGCAGAAGCAACTAATTAAATACGATATCGTATTTACTTGAATTTTTCGAGAGAATTGTCAATATTATGGAAGAGACTGTGTTTGAAACTCGTTTCGAGCTGGTTTCGCCAGCTGGTCGGAGGAACGGTAACGAGGACGAGGTTGACACAATTAAAAGAGTCTAGGACAAATATTTGACCGTGCGAATTTTCATTCTCCGGAGGTTCCCCGACAGATCTAGGGCTCTCGTAGATCGCGTGGCTCGCGTGATCCGCGGATCGTTTAGCGTCGCGTTCTGCTTTTATTACTTGAAATCATGGTGCACCGCCGCGCCGCGCCGCGCCGGCGGCGACCCTCGCTTAGGCTCGTCCCTTTGTACCTTGCGGTTCTCCTGCCTCGGTTTAATGAAATTACCGAGCACAGAGTAAAGTTGACGCAGACACGAACCGGCCGTTCTCGCCTTGAAGACGTCCAGGAAGTTCAGCGGCTCGATAAGCTGGAAGCGCAATTCCCTCGGACCCGGCAAAAATCCCCGACGAAACTCACTGACCAATCATTTCACGGTACCGGGATGCTTAAAATCAAAGGTAATCTGGAGTGCCCTGGCTCCGAAACTTCCAGATAACCGGGGACCTTCCGAACCATCGCCATCACAGTGCGGACAAAAGGCCTGTTTTCGGCACTTCTCGTAGTTTCGTTATTAATCTACGCTAACGAGCAAAACTGAGTCTACACTATTTGAAAAATTAGATCAAATGACTTGAATTTTATTGAGAAGTTAGAAGGATTAGTTTATTAGACGAGGTGTAAAAAATTTGAATTGTTCGGAATCGCAAAAGAAATAGTAAAAGTTGGTTTTTCCAGCTTTTTTATCTGAGTCTGTATCGAAAATTTAAAGAATGTATTTGACTCCCTCGAATAGATTATATCCATGCTGAAAATTTCACCGATATTGGTTAATTCGTTTACGAGTTACAAACGCTTAAAAGTGGAAAAATTGCCATTTTTCACTATTTTCGACTTAAAATCGCACTTTTAATCGTTTGTAACTCGTAAACGAATTAACCAATATCGGTGAAATTATATAATTTATTAAAAGATATAATTTATTCAAGCGAATCGAACAGATTTTCTAAATTTTCCAAAAAACCATCTTTTACTATTTCTTTTGCGATTCCGACCAATTCAAATTTTTTTCAAAAATTTTTTACACCTCGTCTAATAAACTAATCCTAACTTCTCAATAAAATTCAAGTCATTTGATCTAATTTTTAAAAAGTTATGTTGCTTCAAATAGTGTAGACTCAGTCTTGCTCGTTAGTGTATATATAGAAGAAATTTTTTACAGACAATTATATTTACCAATATAGTTACTAATTTTAACAAAAAAAAAATGTTTAGAAGAAAAAATTTATTATTAAAAATTACCAAATTTATTTTTAAAAACTAACAAGTTTAGAACAAAATTAATAATAAATGAACCATATGTAAAATTAACAATAATAAACTTAAACAAATTATAATACAAGTGAATAAAATGAATAAACATAACAAAACGCTGTTCGCTATCCGAGTCATTCTCAGTACTTTGATTGCGACCCAAAATCATTGACTCTCGTGATCTTGCACATCTCGATCTATCCTTACATTCTTATTACTTTTTCAATAGTTATAAAACATATATTAAAAACAAATTAAGAATACATAAAAATGATTGATATATTAAAATGGTTATTATATGATTATTATTAACAATTTCCATCCTAATACGCATGTTTTGCAAAAGAAATGTATTTCATATCGTGATATACACGAATATTGAACTTTCCCAGTAAATTTCCCACCGTAACTGTGACGAACAAATGGCAAAATTTTTTACAACCCAATTTGTATACAAATGTATACTTATTGTTAATTATTCACAGAAAATGAAATTTAAGAATATAACTAATACATTTAAAAAGAAAACAACAAATTTTCCACGATAGATCCTAAAGGAAAGGTATGGACACTTCTTAAAAATTTTATAAAAGTGAGAGTCGCAAAAAGTCGCAACAAAACTATGAAATTCTTAAACTATAATAAGTAACGTATCCGAATATGCATGAATCTCAGGATATATTTTGCCGTTTTTGTTTTATGTTAACTTGAAGATTTATATGCAATTAACAAATAAAACCACCGTTGAAAATTTGTACAAAAAATAAATCTACTCTATTAAATGTATAAAGAATGCATATTCCTTGGTAAGCACTTTCCATTACACAGAATTACTATTGCACACTCATTTACAGTTAAAATAATATTTTTCGATTTTGGCACTTTAGAGAGTGCCTCCATGGTCAAATTTTTTTTACAAAAATCTAAATTTGGTTACTAATGCATATGTAATGGCAATTAGTCACAAAAAATTAAATTTAACAATAAAATTAATAAGTTGAAAAAAAAATATTTTTATGCATAAAAAAAATTGTTAAATGATTTTTAACTGAATAATAATATGAATTTCCTGCTAATATGCAATTCTGCCAAAGGAAATTTTCGTGCATCGTCAAATAAAAATGTAGTGAGATGTGCCGACTTGACTCTGCTGCTCGTCGAAATATCACGGTAGTGCTCGGTTGAAGGGACCAGTCGATTAACCATAATTATGTGACGTCCGCAATCTTGCAGTCTACAGTCCTCTCCCAACGTCTCACAAACTGATCAGATTCCTCTTTCGCAAAAACTGTTTGGCTCTTCTTCGAAGAAGGTCTTGAGGTCTCTGAAAATTGAACGTATGTACCTAATCATCCAATAAAATCACCGGGATTACAGGCGCACTTAACACATTACTTACCGGAAGCCGATTAGCATGATTCTCGATGACTATGCTCTGCCAGAAAGTCCATTTTTAAAAAAGTAGTCCCGAGAAACGATCGGATTACATTCCTGAGGACTTGCGGCTTCATTACTATAATTGCCATTGAATCATCTCTTTGCAAATTCTCTGTCATGAATCGCAAACGTCCCCAATCTACTAAATAATGTATGGACTGCGGATTTTATGCATTTATGACAAAAATGGGTAAGCATAATTTAAAGCGGTGGACATATTAAAAAGATTTAAGGGCACCAGCGTATTGGTTTCAGGTTACTAAAATAATTAAAAGAAGTAGGAAATTTTTATTTCGCTCCTGTGTCTTCACAGGATCAAATATTTTTTATTTTGCATAAAAACCCGCAGTCTAATGATAAAACTGAATCAGTCGAATACGAAATTGTGGAGACTACTGTCTGCTTGTTAGAATTATTTAGAGGTACATCATCATGTCTCTTATAATTGATTTGGAAAATTTTGCATAAAAATCGCTTGCATTCTTTCTTGGCTTAATAATTTTGATAGATTGTACGTGATACATCCATCATCTTGAATTCTTTCATTCCTTCCTGTCTCTCGCAATCGAAGCGGGGAAGTAACATTTTGCGCAGAGACTGGCGGTCGAACAACAATAAAGGGCTCTCGATTAGGCGCCGAGTAATCTCACAAATGGAAGCGCCGCTATTAAATCTACAACTGCGCTCGCCTAGAGTTACAGTGACGAGCAAAAGTGTAAAGACCCTTTGCTAGTTTTACATGAAACGTGATAATACAACCTATTTTTCAATTGAATGATAAAAATTAGGTACTAATAATTACAAAGTGAATAGCATAAACAAAACACAACAGTTTATTTTCGTTAATATTAACAATATATGGAATATTTAACGAAAATAGGGATTGAAGACAATTTTTACAGTTTTGTGCTTTAATTGTGCTCGTCGAAATAAAGTTTTAAATTAATATTTTGTCCATTTTACTTTCTTGTACTGCTTCTAGCCTGCGTGGCATACTATCTATTAAATGTTTAATCATTTCCAATGTTGTACCATTTTTGTTCTGTCCTTTTCCACAATTCATGAACACCTGAAGGTGAATTGTCATATTTTGTTAGCCTTCTTTTCACAATTGACCACAAATTTTCGATTGGGTTCATATCTGGACTTTCTGCTGGCCACTTCTCATCACAGAAAACTTTTAATTTCCTAGCCAGGTTTTTACTATCTTTGCAGTATGCTTAGGGTCCCCGTCTTGTAGAAATACTACTTCGTCTTCAACAAATTCGATTGAATTAACGACAGAAGGTAAATTATTTTGTAAAATATTTAAATAATGCTCTTTGCATATGATACCTTCTATCCGAACTAAGGGACCAACACCCTTATCAGTAAAACAACCCTAACACATAATTGAGCCACCCCCAAACTTCATAGTTTGTTTTATGCTACTTGCTTGATTACTATTTTCGGATAAAGTCCAGTACCAAGACATTCCATCAGATTCAAATCTATTAATTTTTGTTTCATCGGGCCATATAACTCTTTTCCAATCTTCTGTTGTCCACTCTTTGTATGCGTGAGCAAATTTTTTTCGTAGTTTAATATTTTTGTCTGAAAGAGCTGGTTTGCGTTTCTTTTCTTTCGCTTTGAACCCGATTTTCTTTAAGGAGCGGCGAATGGTCCATTCACTTGCATTTACTCTAACGTATTAGCCTCGATTTTTGGAGTTTTATGACTTTCAAAGACGATGCGCAATTTCAGGTGCAGTTTTGTCAGAAACAAGTTGCGGTCTACCGTTTCTTGAAGAAGTTTACACACTACCTTTCTTTATTCTTGCAACCATCGTGTGACACACCACATTTTACTGCAATTTGCCGTAGTGAAAAACCTTTACCGCTTTATCGTTTCATGTTGACTTAGGCGTGTCAACTAACTTTCAGATAAGAGAAAAACTGTGTAAACTGTGTTTGTTAACAATTTCATTTCCCTAGCATTTGTGTACTATCTTAACCCGATGAAACGTGCAAAACTGTAAACATTGCTTCAAATCCTTATTTTTGTAAAATATTATATATATATTGATAATATTATCTAACATAAACTGTTACGTTTTGTTTATCACATTCGCTATATAATTATTAGCCCTTTGCACTCGGCGCTGTTTGAAACTAAATTTTTCTTCCGTCTTACAAAATTTTCATTTTATTCGTACGAAATTGATCCGATTTCTACATATAATATTGAAATGTTTAGTAATTTATTAAATACAAATTTTGTAATGTAACAAATATTTTGTAAAATTTCTCGTAATTTCTTTGAAATAATACCACAATAATTTCTAGTGGTGCTTCAGTGTCACCACTCGAGTGCAAAGGGTTAATCTTCAAATAGAGCAGTGTGTTTTCAGATACTATTTTTATCTTACTGCATCAAATGAAATATTTTATTTTCAAAATCTTAAAAGTAACTTATACATATTGTCTTATAAAAATGACGATATTGAATTTATTTGGATTTTGTGCGGTTCGTGTTATAATACATGCTCTCCTAAATATATTTATTTAATCATTTCCCACGAAAGCATCCGTACAATTTCAGTAAATGTAAAATAAAAAATTTAGAACGATCATTTTGACCAGCGGTGCTAGGTTTAGTGTTAAAATAAGTGGGATTATTTACTATTTACCATTTAAAATACTATTAGCACTTATTTAAAATACTATTTATTAAAGTTAATACTATTATTTAAAATACTATTAGTACCTAATCTTTATCATTCAATTGAAAAATAGGTTGTATTATCACGTTTCATGTAAAACTAGCGAAGTGTGTTCACACACTCACTCTTTTGCTCGTCACTGTAGCTCCTCGAGACCTCGTAAACATTATTGCTAATCTCACAAAAGCCGAGGCGAAAGGTGTTCCATCGAGCAGATTGGAAGCTCTTACCGACGGAACCATGGTCGATCTCCGGCCTTGAGGTTCCCTTTAAATCGCCGACTGTGCCTGATTAGTCGAATCTTTTGAGACGTCAGCCGTCTAATTTTACGTCGATCGTGTTCGGCAATCCGGTGGTTTCTACGGAAGACGAACGGACCGTAAACTTCTCTGTCACGCCTCTCGATTAGAATCCGTAAATTAGGAACGATCGTGACCGGAGCGTTATTCTTTAACCGTGATGGTTCCGAGTTAGGGCACGCGATACTTCCCCGGCACAATATCCATTAGCGGATGCTTTCGGGGTTGATAAGCTTGGCCGATGCGATTCGGCCCCATCCAATCGGCAATCGTTCCTTCTCCTTGCCGGCGTTCTTGGGAGTGTTATCGTTCGTTTTGACCGGTTTCCTCCTTTCGTTTCTAATCCGCGAACCGCCAAGCCCTCTCCTTCCTGCTTCGACGGTTCTATTTTCATCGACTGTGCCGGAGAGCAGCGTGGATTTTAGTAGGCCACTGGGAAACGGGCGAACCGAGGCGCGGCCATCGTCGCTCCACACGCGGCGAATTCGCGCTCGCGTTTATGCTTGTTAACACTATTCCTACCGCGACCGGTCAAATGACCGTTTTTAACATTTCGATTGGAATTTCCTATATACAACGTAATTGAATCGCCTTTAAACTTCACGACTTTTCCTAAAATATGCGTATAATACATCGTTCAATATTCGCTTCTTTTTTTATTGTTTATTTTCGGAGAAAAATGTGTAGTCTGTCTTAGCTACCACGACCGGTCATTTGACCGGTAGAACGATTTATATCTTTTTGTAATAGTATTCTTTCAAAGACTCGATTCCGAAACTATAAAGTCGTTACGAACGAAAGGTAATGCAGTTGTGGCATGATTTTAGCCGAAAAGTGCCTTCCAGGGACTGCTTTACGGCGCTTCAAAGCGTTTACAGTTTTCGCTCGCCTATCGGCCATCGCGGTGTTTATTTGCCTGATTGGTATCCGAAGCGGTCCAGAACCTCGGATTTTCTTACACCGTCTTATCTACCATGACTGTAAAATAAATCAAATCATAGCCGAATGGGATGCCTAGACGTCTCCTCACGAATTCAAATCGGTAAAGTCTTGTGACCTGAACAGAGAGCATCAAAACGCGAAAGTTACAAGGAGAGCTTATTCGGCAGTCTTTTACTATTTTGTATTTTTATTCTATTATTATTCTAATTTTATTTTATATCGTATTACGTGTTATAAGTGTCATTTTCAAGAAAGTGAACAAACCAACAATACTGCGTAGTAAGTTTCACATTTTATCTTTTGTTCATTTTCTTATCCATCTTGATTTACATTTTTATATTTTAGTTTTTATTTTATCCCTCGAATATTCATTCTCAAAATGTCAAGACGTTCGAAGAGTGTACATTTATTATTAGAGAAAATAAATAATATTGATGAAGAGTGTTCCGAAGATGATCAGGAAATTTTTGATATTGAAAATGACAATGCGGAAAATTATGATCTATTTGAGACCGACTCGAACACCGATGAGGACGAAGAGAATGTTTCGAACGTACGTAGAGGACGAAAGAGAAGGAGATTTTTAGTTAGTTCCGATAGTGAGAATGGGGAAGAGGTAATCGAAACTGCTGTAGACGGAACTGTTCGGCAAGAAGTAAAAGAAGCTTCTAATCCTGGAAGAGCACCTATTCATAATATTTTTAGGGGAACGTCAGGCCCAACAGAGTATAGTAAACGAAATATTATGCGGTGAAAACGAATAAAATGTACATTATATACTCCTAAATAAAAGAAACTATATTTGTATACTGTCAAATTGGCTATTATCTTCATTCTATATTAAAAAATATAAGTTGTGCTAAAGACCAGTCATCTGACCGGTCGCGGTAGGAATAGGTATACGCGAAGTGTCGGTAGGAATAGTGTTAAATCAGGTTGACTTATTCCACGAGCCACATCCCATTTCTCCCGTTTATGGCTCGGCTCGGCCGGAACCCGCTCCATCACACACGCTGGAGCCGCGGAAAATTATTCCGTTGACCTTCGACGCTGAATTCCGTCGTTCGCCTAGTCGAGACAAGCGTGCCGACCCCGTGGAAAATTCGAGCACCTGTTAAGGACACTCTGATGCTATCTGGAGCAAAGTCGCAGCCTTCCCTTGCCCGTCACCTGAATTTTAATCGTCCGGCAGTCCTCGCTGAAAAGAAATGTTGCGTGAGAAAGGAAATACTGTGCTCGATCATGGGAATAATTAATTAATGAATTACCTTGTTGGTTAAAACCCGGAGTAACAAATGACTGCACTGTTTGCATGAAATAGTAGCCGTGTAGATGGTTTTTGTTTCTTTTTTAACTGCAATGATAATATTAGGTGTGCAGATTAGTCGGCGACCCTGTCTCCATTGTTCATTTAGAAATAGACGCGGATGTTATGCATGGCCACAAATTAATTTCTACACCCGATACCCGGGTTCCTAAGAATGCATTCCAAATGCATAAACATCCGCAGTCGAATACCGAAGCATGTTTCGTTTTATTCGGTTTACCCACTGACCAAACGAACGTACGCCATTATGCAATATTTAAAACTCTTTTTCTAAATAAAGAATCCGCTCCTTGCCGGTGATCGACACGATCCGAAAATAGTCTCCAGTTTAGCACACCGTCCGGGAACCAAAGAGTCGAGGCTGGGAACCATTCAATGGAAATACCTTCAGGACTGGCCATTAACTGATTGTTCCGAGTATGTTCAGTCTTTTATCTGGAATTTGTCTGCGAAAAGCAAAACTGTGAGCGATGCTGCAAGAACAAGTCGAATCAATCTTTTCCCTCTCCGAAAGCATTTTAAACTATCCATCTTATGTACGTATGTGCGTGTATGTGTATTTATTTGTTCCCTTACGGGTTACAAAGGTGAACCCGTTCCCTTTGCAATTTATTATTATTTTCTTTTCTTTTCTCTCACGCTCTTTCTCATCTTTCCACTCTTTCCCTTGCCCTTATTTCCCCTCTCTCCTTCTCATTTTCCTGCAACTGTCCATCTTATGAATAAAAATAAATAACATTGTTTAAAATTCTGTCTTTAGTGAACACAGTTAAATTATTATTCATTGAGGAAGTTAGTTCAACGGGAAGCGAGAAGAGAGATTGTAGAGAGACAAGAGATTAATACTAATGACCAGACTGCGGATTTTACGCATTTATGACTAGACTGCGAATCTTTATGCAAAATAAAAATGTTCTACCTGTATTGCAACAAACTGGAGTGAAATAGAAATTTATTTTCTTCCTTAATATGTTTCATACGTTGAAAGTAATGTAACGGTAGTTTAAAATTATTCTAATGTTTTTACCGTATTAAAATACGCCTACCCATTTTTGTCACAAATGCATAAAATCCGCAGTCTATTTAAAAGAATTTAAATTGTACTGTTGCAACATTCTTGGCATATTGAAATTGTCAAGAGACAAATTTAATCCTGTAAAAATATTTTGAACAATGATACAGCAATTTTCAGTGGTGCCTTACAGTCGCCATTAGAGTGTTAAAGGTTAAAAATTCCTATGTATTGAAATAATTTTATGCTATCGGTTGATTGATTGGAAGTTTGGCGACAAGTGTGCCCGCAGAATCGGTTGGCGCAGGTGTGCAAAATCAAACAGCAGAATTTGATCGTGTTTCCACGGTGTGGCCGATGCGATGGCGAATTACCGGAATTCGCGCGGAGAGCTACCGAAACGACGAAAGTTTCCGTTCGACGGACCGAAGAACAAATAATTCGGGCGACACGCCCCTCCAGTTTTAACTGGGAAACTTGCTGCTCGATTTACGAGCACACTTTCGCGATACACCGAACGGATCGATTGGATTCCGGGGCCGTCGAACTTTCGTGCTTTAATACGAGAAAGGAAAGTCGGAAGCGGGGCTGGTTCGAGCGGATGTCGAGGAATCGACCGAACGGATGAACCGTAGGGGGCAACGCCAGAAAGAAACGTTCAATATAAATGGACTCGCTGTCGAATTGCAACAGCAGGGCGACACAGCCCGGACAGATTCGAATAATTCCTGGCCCGATGTCACGACCGGGTAATATTTATCTCCATCGTGCTCGATCGCCTGTCATTCTTCTTGCGAACGCGCGAACCTAACTGCCATCGTACACCCCTCGGACATCTGCGCTTCTCGCGACCCCGCAACCCCTTCGTTTCACCAGCGGCTTTATTTTCAACCTGTTCCAATTGAATTTCTCGGCCAACCCTGCCGGACAGCTCGCAGAACCTGCTGCACGATTCTGTTTGTCCGATTTTCACCCTCGTTCCTTATTTTCGCGGCGCAATTTGCGCCTCGGCGTTGAATCGACGCCAGTTTAATTTGTGGTCCCCTTTTTACTGAAAATACGGTTAATAATGTTGGCCTTTTCATTCGGAAGCACAGGAACTCGCGACACTCTACAAAATTTGTTCCAAACTGAACCTAACACCAGCTTTACGGAGCACTAAACGCGACTATTTTATATAGAATTCTCGAGAATTTTTAATAAAATAAAAAAATATTGGGAAACTTTTACCAAACTTTTATAAAGTGAAACATTACGCTTTCGTTTAAAAATGACTTCTTAAGAAGCATAATGCGTCTAATGTAGAATCAGACAATCTACTTCTTTTTGTTTTGTAACAAAATCTGTAGCCGTAGAAAAATTTCTTTCGTTTTGTGTGGATGTTGGCTTTATCGTATACAGAACATCCAAAAGTTGCCGAAGATTGGATGTCCTTTTTTCAGTGGACTCAAAAATTTGGAATTCCTTTGTTAGAGTCCGGAATTTATTTTCTTCTGCCGCTAAACTCTTGTCACTAAATTCTTGAAGGCTATCTGCAATTTCTAATTCTAACTGTTTTCCCAGTGATAGTTCCGCATTCTGAGAATCTGAAAGTTTTTCACTATTTTCATAAGAATCATTGTTATGTTTTCCATAAAGTCTGCTTAGAATTTGTTTTGCCATTTTATACATATCTGCCTTGGATGTTAAATAAAAAAATGTATCTTTTGTATCTTTTTGCAGAGATTATAAGGGAATACAACAATCTTGTCTCTTCTTTTAAATATTTCTTCTTTAATAACAAAAAGAAACTCATTACTCAATTCAGTATTCAGTTTTTCTAAAGTTTGAAATAAGAATTTAAGAGAATTTAAGAATTTATATGTTATAAAATAAATGAGATTCATAAGAATTTTCCTAAATTTTAATTTCTCGAGAAATACTGTAATTTTTCTCGAGAAATGAGAAATAATCAATTATAAAATTTCTCGAGAAGAAACACTACTCCCACTGACTATCATCTTTTCAAATCTCTGGAGCATTATTTAAGTAATAAAACATTCACTTCTGTAAAAGAAGTAAGGAGGCACCTCGAGTCATATTTTGCTTGACGAACCCTGGATTTCTATAAGAGGGGGATTGAAAATTTGCAGGAAAGATGGCAAACTATAATGATGGAGATTGTATAATAAATTAAGAAATAAAAACTTGAATTTACTACAAAGTTTGTTTTAGATTTCAAAATAATTGATTACCTTATGGGTCTCCCTAATAATACATAACCGAGGAAATAAATTTCTTAAATAATTAACACTGAATTTACTAGCGCCAGTCATAATGACCGGTTGGAAATTTTTTATTTCAACAATTCTTGAAATTATAAAGACGCTTCTTGATATGACTATTATACACAACTTCATTCTTATAAGGCAAGCTGTTGATTGTAGCCTACGAATTTATTGATCGTGGAAAATATTTGCAGTAATCGTAAGCAATGGGAACGCTCGTTAAAGTGTAAATGAAAGTTCATACAAGCGCAGAATAAGAAAATTGAACAGCTTCTCGAGGAAGCGTTCAATCATTTCCAGGCGTGGAGGAAATTATTCGACAATCTCTATAGTCATCTTCATCGTTCCTAGTGTTAAATTGTGCCGCAATGCTTCGTCATGATACCTAAATTTTTATACAATCCCCTCGTATCCGAGAAGAGTGCGTTATTTTACAAAAATAAAAATATATAAAATATATTTGTATACTATATACGGTATAAAAATATATTTTATTTTCACTCTTTGTGAAAAGCGCTTTTGAAAATACATTTATTCGCTACCACCGTCACAGATACGTGACGTCTGCTGTCTCGCTGTTTATTTAAAGATAAAAATATCAAAACTGAAATTGCGAAGCTCATGGTTTGCATAGCCCTATGATAACAACAACACTGCGTGCGCCCAGATTAATATCAATAACACTCGACAACATCGTCTTCCATCTTCAACAATTGCAAACTATGCAATCTGAAATCAATCGATCCAATCGCTGGTTCTATCGTTTAATATTTTAATGGTCCATTTTCAAGCAAGATGGCCGCGCTAAAAGTAGGACTTCGCTAATGCAGGAGTCAATTGAACTAACAAATAATGCACGGAGCACACGGCCGCAAAGATCAACCTTCCTGTTCATATCTCAAGTCTTTTTGAAAAACAAACTGGAAAGCGTTGGGAGGCGGAGAAAGCTTCGTCGACTATCAGAAGGCTTCATCCAATTACGATTATTACTACATTGCGGATTTATATGCAAAAGAAAAATTGTCTGCATCGATTGCGAGAGACGGAAACCAATTAGAATGTTATTTCTTCCCTTCAAAATTTATCTATTTCACCTTTAAATTTCTTTTGATTTTCCTACAATTTTCTCCTACTCAATTTTACACAATCTAATTATTAAGATTACTTTTATGTAAGGATATTGGTTCAGTGTGGACACAGCTTAACATTCTGCAACATCATCTTTCATCTCGAGCAATCGTAAACTAAACAATCGGAAATCAATCGATCCACCGTTTAATATTTGAGCGGTGCATTTTCAAGCAAGATGGCCGCGCTAAAAGCGGTATTTCGCTAATGTAGAAGCCAATTGAACTAACAAATAATGCACGGGGCCGCGCAGAACAATTTTCCCGTTCGTATTTCAGATCTTTTGGAAAAGCAAACTGGAAAGCGTGTTGCGAATGAAAGAGAGCTTCGCCGAGCATAAGAAGGCTACATCCGATTACGATTCGAGTTACGTCTTCGTTGCGTCGCGTCGCGTCGCGAGAAGATGAGTAAAACGGAAGTGAGCAACGAGTAAGTGGAATCGGCGAATTGCCCATTGTCCGTCGTGGTTCAATGACGGAACAATGGCCCTCGGACCGAATTACCGCATCGCGAAATCCAACGGGAAAAGTGTGCCGTGACATGGAATGCTTTTTTTTATTTATTCTCCGGGGCCGCAGTTATGTTTGCTCGCGGAGGATGTGGATCTGCGTCGACGTAGAAGCACGACAAGGCTACGCCGATCGTTTTCAAGCCCACGGACGTGTTCGACGCAATATTTATTCATGACTCTGGATACCTGGTTAATTAGTCAAGTCGGTTTGCAATGTTGCGCAACGATTCCAAGTTATTAATACATTGTTCGCGGTTATTTTCCAGGATATCGGGCATGACAGCGGCGTGATTGCCTTTCGCAGACGTAACCAATTTGCTTCTACCTCAACCAATTCAATTTTATTCATCACTTTATAACAGCTCTTTCTGGACGACCTCGACGGATTTATAATCATTTTCATGCGAAGCTTTCAGAGGACTTTGTATAAATTATTTTGCAGCGCTCCGCTAACAGACGCCACCATCTACTTGTGCTGGTGCGCCACAGTCTCGGGAGAACTCTGTGCAGTGATTAAAACTTAATGGACGCGACAAGTAGACCGCGGATTTTCCATGTTTACGCTACATTAATTTTTATTACACTTTCCAGGTTAATCGTATCAGTTTAGGGTACCTTGAAGCGAAGGGAATTGTTTAACACCGATGCTAACACAGTGAATCCTCGATATATCTCACCAACACGGTTTCAAATCACAACAACAATGTTTAAAATCCTCCACGAGGTATAGCCCGCGGTAGAGGGGATAATTCCGCGACGTTTACACTCCAGGCCTCGGCGACATATACAGAGATGATTCTCTATGTATGGAGAAATCACTGTATACCAGAGTTTGTACACGTTTCCAATCAGAAACGGGGATTTTTAATCGGCCAGTTGAACAATTTAATCATCAATTAAGATTATCGCTGCGATCAGATGAAAAGAACAGAACTGTAGGAAGCCTGTATAATTTTTTATACTGTAAGAAGGCGTTACGCGTTCGGTACAGGAGGTCTCTGCGGTTTAGTTATGCAACAATGTTTGTAGTTGGACCGGAGGAGGCTGAAATCGTTCTTCTATGACCGACTATAAACCTAAGCTACTTAAGGCGACTCTGGAACCGCGATTTGTAGCGTTTGCACGTGCCTGCAGGAATCCGTTGATGCACCTGCGCGTAGCCGCGAGGCAAACCGCGAGATCGTGACGGTTTCGCGAAGGATCCGCGTATGAAATTCACGGACGTATCCATTAGGACGCCGGTGTCACGGTGAAATCTCGAAAGGAGGATTTCTGCGACTGCGGTTTACATTTCTCGGAGGTTACGACGGCACAATATTTGCCCTAACAAGTAGCAAGCCGGGAACAGAGGAGCCTGCGAAACGACGAATAATCTTCGCCGTTGTATTATACGGAAATCTTGAACAATTTCCGAGTGTCGTTGAGAAACCACCGAGCAGACAAAGCTCCCCGACAGAACGTTGAAAAGAGACAAAATCGTTGCAGCATCATGATCATCCTGCATTTTTCTCGTTGACGATTCGACTACCACCCTCATAAAGGACATGTCACACTGTACGTTTTTATGATTTTATCAAAAGTAGAACGATGGTGAACATTTTCTAAACTGTTCCTCGGAGAAAGAATGAATTTATGAAAATATCTGCTCGTCTAAAATATAATAATCAACAGTCTTGTGTTTTCCCTCATTTTCTGCGACGTATCAAGTGATACGTAGAACAGTAATAGCTGTGATTCAATTTTTCTATTTTACAAAATACAAAGTCCACACTGTTATCACTTTATCTTCCGCAAGCCTATTAATAGGAGTTTCAGAAGCTTAAAAATCTTCCACCTAATAATACCAAAGTAGATTATTAGATTGCTTCGCTAGGAGTGATTTGCTGGTTCACGATTAGAGTTGCTGTAGCTGTTGAATGATCCATTAAAAAGTTCTTAGCCATGGACTTCACGGAATTACGAAACAATCATAACGCGTTAAAATCCTACAGCAAACTTGCAAGTTGCTCCGGTTTTCCAAACGTTGCAACATTAAGCGACCGGTCGCCAAGAATATTGATTTTTGCGAACGACGCAGTAGCCGAAGTGAAACCCTTTAACTATGTTTGTGATGATCGTCATCGTACACATTGGGGGCAGTACAGTCGTCGCAAACACTCGTAAACGTTTCATTAGCTTAGCAATCACGCCATGGGTAATATCGATGGCAATAATGTCCCGTTACGTGTAGAGGTACCCGTTGCGCCGCGGACGAAACACAATGTCGCCGTATGGCTGTTTAATTAACAACCTAGAACTCGACCTAGCAGATAGAGAGTGGAAGGGTGTCAATTAACCGAGCATTCTTGCACGTCCACCTTCGAAAATGGCGCAGCATCTACGGGGTAACTGCGAGCAATTCGCGCCGACAATATTAATCAGTCGTCAATTAGCATAAATCTGTAATTCCGGTCCTAGTGTTGGTTCGGTTCTATGCATGGCAACGCTGCGAACGCTGGCTGACCGCTCCTTAAAAAATCGAATAACATTGTCCAGCATTAAAACATTGTGTCTCATAAATCCGCGTAAGTTCCGAAAATAAACGTTCGATCAGTTCCCTGATCGACGTGTATTCATAAACAAGTCATTTCTTATCTAATAGTTGCCTCTTAACCAGCTGTTCATCAGCTGCTCGAGCGTGAATTTCCGCGTCAAATAGCCGAACGCATCGGTACTTCCTCAACTCACTTGTAGAGTGCCGCTATAATTAAAATTTCCAATTGTATTAGGTCGTTGCATACGAAATGACCGATTTCAGAATTTTAGATAGCGTTTTTAGATACCATTTTCGAGTTCCAATAATTTGCATTAAAGATTAAGGAAATAACCGACGCCGAGGGACACACCCCGTGTCTCTCGAGCGGTGTCGGCCATGCTGGTCGAGGTAGCGATGATCTAAATAACTTCAAAGGGCCACACGACGATGATCCAGGATGGAAAAGCCTGGTCGAGCGGCTCGAATCGCGACCCGTATAGCATAACTGTTGACTCACGATCATGTGACCTGTAACGTAATGTTATAACAGTAATAAAATACGTGTGGAGCGTCGGTGTCTGTAATAGGTGTCGGTGATTTCGACATCATGGTCATCCAGATACCTCCATACGAGCGTCGGATCATTTTTATTCATCGTTGTTTTCATCCATTATCGTTTGTGCCGGTGATCCGTGTCGCTGGCAGTCTCGTCGCGTCCCTATAATTATGTAATATAGATATATATTTTCCTGCTCACGATTAATTAAAGAGGATACAATCGCAGTGACAGTGTCGCTCGGTGAATCGTAGTACGTCCACTCAAGGCCGAGCGTATGAAATTTTCCGAATCGTTCGAGCACACGTTGCGACACGTACAGTGTGTCCCACGAACTCTGTCCACTTGAGTATCTTAGTTATTTCAAAAAATACGAGAAAATGTTACTTACTAAATGTTACTTACTTAATGTTACTTAATGTTACTTTGTAGGGTTTAAGAAACTACATAATATAAATGATGTTCTTGCAAGTGGAGGCGTAGAGAAGATATCACCTTTGTTTTATTAAATGGAGCGTCCAATGTTTCATGCTCGATTTCGATAGATTATTCTAAGTATAAAAGTACTAAAGTGTGTTTGTCCTGAAACTTACCGTTGCCGAGATATTTGACTGTTTTCATGAAGAATGTTCGAAATGTCGGCCATCTGCAGCGATGCAACGTTGTAGTCTTTGAACTGTTGCGTCTCTTACAAGTCTTGTTGTTGGAGCGTCTATTGTAGCACACGCTGCGATAATTCGTTGCTTCGTATCTTCCGGAGTTGTTGGTGCATCTCGATACACAATATTTTTCAATGTTCCCCGCAAGAAAAAATCTAGGGGTGTTCAATCTGGACTTCGTGCTGGCCAGCAAATTATGCCACCGCGTCCTATCCATCGATTTCGGAATATTTCATTAAGTATACTTCTCACCCTTCGAGCGTAGTGTGTTGGACATCCATCGTGCTGATGCCACATTGTCCGACGAACGCTTAATGGCACGTTTTCTAATCAATTTGGCAATGTATTTCTTAAGAACGTATCATATTTTTGACCGGTAAAACTGCCGTCGATGAAACGAGGCCCAATTATTTGTTGCCCTATGATTCCACACCATTAATGGACCAGTGTCTTTGATGATCAATTTCTCGTGGCCAGTGAGGATTTTGTACTAACCAATAACGCGTGTTATGTAAATTAACACGCCCAGTGTTGGTAAAAGTAGCCTTATCGGTAAATAGTATTAAAAAGAAAAAAAGTGGATTGATTTGTAGCTGCTCTTGAGCCCATCCACAAAATCTAACACGATTTGCATAATCCATGTCATGTAATTTCTGGTGAAGGCTAATGTGCTACGGATGATATTTGTGACGAGTGAGAATTCGTGATGCACTACTTTTGCTGACTTAAGATTCGCGCTGAATCTGACGTACAATGATATGAGGATTATGATGTACCATTCCAACAACATTAATTTCATTATCTTCATCACTGCATACAGACTTTTCACGACTCATCTTACGAACAGCGGGACTTCCAGTTTCTTTTAATTTTTTACACAATCTTTCAAAAATCTTGTGCGAAGGGCATACGCGGTTTGGATATCTTTCAAATTTCGAGCCACAATTGTGTTTCTATTACTTTCTCGATAAATTAGAAGCATCTCGTTCTTCGAATGAAAATTTCATATTGATTATCTTATGTTCACTAACTGAGAAACTGACTGACACTGAGGGACGTCGAAAGCCTACCAATGTTTACATTTAACGTAGTGAGCATGTCCTTGAATACGTTTACATAATGAAAGTAATAGAATAAAAACAGTCAAGTATCTCAGCAACAGTTTTGGGACAAATACAGTTTAGTACTTTTATAATCAGAGTACCATTCCATTTAAAAAAACAAAGGTGACCTCTATATCTCCTCTACGCCTCCACTCGCAAGAATACCATTTATACCATATTATGTAGTTTCTTAACACGTTCGCGGACGCAAATGCTATAGCATTCATTTTCATAGTGATGCAAAATGACGTGAATGCTATAGCATTCAAATTTTAAAGCCAATTTTTATTCATTTAATTTTATACAACCTTAACACTAGAACGACCGGAGCAGTCAAAATGACTGCTTCCTAATTTTTCCTTTTACAATTACTGAAATTGTAAAAATGTTTTCATCGGAAATTTTTTGACGAACCTCTTCATTGAAGCACATATTACAATAAAAGTTGTATGAAGTCTGCATGGGCACAGTCTTGCCACTGTTGCAAAGCAATATACGTCAGTCGCATTTATTGCTCGGTCGTTCTAGTGTTAAGTTTTTGCAATTAATATACATTTCAAATTGAAATTTGTTTTTGTAATTAATATACATTTCATTTGTCATTACTAGTGACAATTAACTTATTATTATTGTTTCTGTCTAATCAGATTTCACTGAAATTTTTACTGTCCGTGACTACAACTTCTGTAAGTAACATTTCCTCGTATTGTTTACAGTAATCAAGATGGACAGAGTTCGCGGGACACACTGTACAACGCACGCGTCTCTCCCCGCGTGTTCGATCATGCATTTTTCTCCGCGTTCGATTGTACATTTTTCACCGGGCGTTCCGATAGCGCCCGGGCAATTACGCTTCCTCGCCGACTGTTTGACCAGCGATTTCCGGTTGTGTATACGCAGACTTATTTACGGGACGGTCGTCTAACGCAAAGCAAATAATCGTCCGCGAAAACTGGGGCTAGTCCACGGTACTAGTGGTCGCCTCGTTATTTCAGCGACACCGTCACGCTCGCCGCGCGGCGATCCGTCGGTTATCAATTTATCGCCACCCTGATCTATCGGGCGAGACCCGAGACCGTTTTTCGGAATGCCGGTACGCGATTGCACCGATTACTATTCTGGTCATCGCTCACGCTACAATAGCGCACGCAGAAATCGCACCGCTTCGAAAACCGCAATTTTTCTTGCCCTAACTCTTTACGCTCGCTAACTTTCCGCGGATCGCATACCGCCGACAATTTAAACGCATTTGTTTACCGACTATTTACACAAATAGTGTGTGTTCGTCATAATTAGCCTGCGGGTATTTACGTAAAATGAAAATTGTTAGTCTCGACTGCGAGTCACGGAAACCAAATAGAAACCTATTTCTCTCTTTAGTTTGTTTAATTCTTATTTAGCAAGAGACGTGTCGATATTTTTGAATTCTTTCAATCTTTATACCGTTCGAAACTACACCCACTTATTGTTGTTATAAATGTATGAACGCAGTCTAGTCATGACATAGGTTTTACGGAATAAACGTTTTAAGTTTTGCGAGTACCGTAATTGCCATTAATTTTTGCATGTCCTTCGGGAGAACGGAAATTTTTTTACGCATCCAGCGCACAGACATGGGTAAAATTCAGAGAAAAACATGTGGGCAAATAAATAGTTTGTGCAATATACAGTTTTTGTAAAAACATTCACTATTTATGTGCAACAGGATGACGTTGTGCAACGAAAGATAAGCATGGTTTATATTCACTACTCCCTCTAATGGTTCTTTATCGTTATCAACAAAAATGCGACAATAAATTAGAATACCTACGAAGTACTTTGAAACAAAATTTTGAATATCGTAGAAATAATATACATTTTTACGTAAAACATTGAAACAGCGCATGATTCTAGATAAAATATACTGTTTACTGTTTGAGATAGCCTTTTACCGATTTCTGGTGCAGCGAGTGTTTGTGATAGTATATCATTACGTTGAAACATATGTTTGTAGGTCGCTTATAATAAAAAAAAAATGCATCAAGATCATGTAGCCAGCAAGTGAACAATGCATTTAATACTCGAAAGACTGCAGTTTTAAAGTGCCGCGTTAAGTAACAGATACTTCTTCCCGCGTATAAAACCCACTCGCGTCATTAGAATTGCAATTACGGTACAGAAGTGCAATTTAGAACGCAATGATGTGTATAAATCACTGAAACATAAACTTTTTTTCTATTTCATGCAATTTATCTGCTCAATCCATTTCTGCATTCCGCTTTAGTGTGCACGTAACTGTTCTTCTGATACGAACATTTTAAATGAACGTATCACATAAATCTTCTTCTCTCTTCTACAGAATGATCAAGTACAAAGAAGACTTCTGATCAGTTGTGCGCACATAATCACACTGCGAGGGATCATACAAAAACCAAAGTGACAAGTGCGGATGACAGGTGGAAATGTAAAAACATTTAAAGAATTTAACGATGCCGTTGCATCGTTTCCACTATTATAAAATTGTTCAGAAAAGAAACGAATGTCTGTGTAGCGCACGTGTCTTGCAAACAATTCAGACAATTTATGTTTTGCATGATAACGACAAGGACATCACTCTTGCTTATGGCGCGATTGGATTGAGTAGACGGTTCTCGCGGATTCTGGCAGTTTTTCGTTAAGGTATAGCGATCGGGGCGCAAATTATGATAGTCCGTCGTGCGAGAGGAGGTTCATGCGGCACGAGCGCGTGCCCGCGGATTCTCTTCGCTCGGTGAATTTTTATAGATACTTGAACCGTTGCCAGGGAACGTTATTGTAATCGTTTCACGCGCGCCACCGTTTCGCATTCGAAGGTACGCACAGAGTCGATCAGATTTGGCTCCAGTGGCCGTCAATCAACCAGGTTGCCCGCTGGCCCGACTATTTTTACGGCGAAACGATGCCGCAACGATTTGTTTCTAACACCGGCGACAGTTCCGCGGGAATTCGCCTAATCTGGCGACTCGCGTGACTGACCTTCGCGTTATGCCACTAAATGACGAAGCAGCGGACAGCTCACCGCGAAACTGTCGTATGTACATTGATAAATATACAGAATAGAAACAAAACGTCGAAAAATAAAAAGGAATTGTTCACGATGAGTTGCAAGAGCCGCGGAAGGTTTCACGGACTGACGCGAATTCTTGGTATAATGATTGCTGAGAGTGTCCGCACACGGTTTAAATTCTGTTTACTGGACTGTGTCTAAGAGATCCCAGAATTCTATTGTTAGTCATCAGACTGCGGATTTTATACTTTATCCATCTAGGTTCAATTCAAAAGAGCACAAAGATCGAAAGACTTCCAGAGTATCATTGTTTTCAGCTTTTTGACATTATTAAAGAACTTCTGTTTGGCACCAGTTCCTTGCAATTGACCATTTTTATTTTGCATAAAGATCCGTAGTCTGTTTATAACAACAATCGGAGCTCCCACGTCTTGCATTTATTTTTATCTCGCACGAAAATCCGCAGTCTAAACATCAACTACCCGATTTGAGTATTGTTATTTGAAATTATGATTTTAAAAACTCCTTTCGAAAGCATGCTTGAGGGATCATTGTCCCGTTAGCCGCATTGTCCAGTTAGTTGGGAGGTTCGAGGACAAGGACTTGAAGGATCGCAGCAACGGCGAACCTCGCCCGAAGGATATCGCTTCCAGGCGTGATCCTGTGCATTCATTGATCCATTTCACTTGGTCGAGATCAATGGACCACGAGGCAAGAAGCCTCGGGATCGATCGGCGTGTGGTTACTCGGCGTGACGGCATCGGCGAAACATGCAAACGGATAAACAGCGGTTCCGAAAGATCGTTCCGCTTGATCCAAAGGATACCTCGTCTACAGATCTCTGAAACAAGCATTCAAAAATCACTTTACATTCGACTGCATAACGCAAAGGATATTCCATTAGGTCGGTGCATATGGAAACGTCCGATTTTAGAATGCAAATGCAGTGGAGCCCTTTGATCTAGAAATGCTGAACTAGTTCACAGATCTATTCCATACAGTTTTAAAGCGCAGAACTGATCCTCGGGATCCTACGTCCAGTTTTTATTTGGATACTACATTTCAAATATAATTTACTTCAATGTTAGTCAGTTTGATTATTATATTATACAGTAAGGAGCAAAACTGAACAAAAATAATTTTTTATTCAATATTTGCATGTAGAATACAAAAGAAACAAAATACATGGTATTATCTACAATCATCTGGCTTTTCAAAACAAACTTAACATTTGTGATATTATTATTATTTCGCTTCATACAATTTTTTTTCGTATGTGTGTTCAGTTTTGCTCCTTACTGTATACTCTTCCCATGTGAGCAGAGAAGGACACACATTGAAGATAGCATTGATGTTTGGTCAAAGTGTCTTACAAATGATGAGCATAAAAATTCCACTCTCCGCCATAATCAAGATGTTGCTCATGAGGATGGTCAATGAGTTTCAGAAAACTGTTATGTTTGTTTAACGTTATCGTTCAAGATCGGAACGTTTAATGTGTAACAACTTAGTGGAAATATCCCAAGCGTCTGACAAGTAGTTTCTTTTTTTCATTTCCTTTTCGTTCCGCGATCCGTGGAACGAAATTGTCTCGAAATTGGCTCGGAATTGTCCCATGATTCTCGGACAATTTTGATCCAGTGATTACATTAATATTCTTCGTGGAATACAACGATTTTCTTCCCAGTACGGTCATTGTTAGTCTAAACGAGAGACGTTGGTGATTGATAGAGGCGTTTGGACCGGGGAACGGATAAAAGATATGTTGTAAGGCCGGATCCGTTTGAAAAGAGGACGCTGAAAGGGGTGAGGTGGCTGCGGCTTAGAAAAGGCTGCTCGGTTCGCGGTCCTTCTTCATCTTCCCCTCGTCACGGCGAGAAAGATGAGCCCGAAAAATCGATTCAATGGCTGTTTCTTCGTATCCGTTGCGAGCGATTGCGTTTGCCGCTGACGTCCGTCCGAGCCTGTCCTCTTTCTGCACGATGAGAGGCCGTGTCTAAAGTCGTGCTGCTCCTTTGAGCGTTACCGTTCGCATTAGGCTCAATTCACGCTTCGGAGCCTGTTTCGCAATAGTTTGCCACTGAGTTACCGGCCGATCGTCATCGACTACGGTCCCCATCGGTACTTCTCAATGATCCTACGCCCGTTTCTCTCCTGAAAACGTTAATCCTTTCGTTCAACAACAATTATTGACACCGATTGCGAGAAACAATAACCATACAGACCTCCTTTTCCTCATTAACGATCTTAGCACGTTCGCTACCACCGTTTCTTCCGCTGCTTGTCTTTGCGGAATAAAAATGTGCTGCCTCGATTCGAACAAACTAGAGCAAAATAAAAGCGATTAATGTTCCGCAACAGAAACCCGTATAGCAATTGCGCGAGGCTTGGTTGTATCTCCGATTAAAAAAAAAAAAAAAATACCGGTGACGCGAAGAAACGCGAGGAATCTATCCAGACTATAGATAAGGATCAATCGTCGTGGAGCGCGATCGGCGTCGCAAAGAATGTCGCGCTCATCATACTCGATCAGTGATTCAGTGAAGAATGTTAATTTGCATTTCCACGATGCATCAACATCTCGGTTAGAACACGAATCCGCGTTTCCCGTGTGTGTATCTGTTCATTCAGGGGGAGCACAGAGAAGAGGGGAAGAGGGGTGGCTGGGTGTTCCCTGTTGCACGTTCTGTCCGCACGCAAGCCTGCGCACATACAAGTTTGCGGATCGTGCACGTGCACGGGGAGATCGGTCGTGTGTAAATAGGCGGGCGGTTCTGGTGGGGGTACGACGCCTCTCTAAGCGACGCTCCGCGTCTTCGTCAGTCAAATTGCGATCGTCTCCGCGTGACGGGCCGCTTGTTAGAACGCCGCGAGTTTCGAAGCTGAGGCAGCAGGCCACCGCGCCGAGTACACAGCGAGCCGATTCAGTTTGCTCTCGGGCGACAGTGTGTGGAGAGCACAGAACAGCGTCAGAGCAGGCCGGAGCGCGTTTTTGGCACGCACCGATATTCCGTGGAACACCCGGGACCAGAATAAACGGTCTCGCGGAGCGGAGACCCTCTTCCGGATCCCCGGCTCGGCGACACTTTGCCGGGTTTGCCTGTTCCGGATATCAGCTTTCAACTGGACCGTTTGCTCGCTGAACCCGTTCCAGCGCGTTAAACAAGGCGCACCGGTATCAGTGGCGAGAAGATTCTTTGAATAAGACCAGCAGAATGAAGAGCTTGACCTTCCTGCTGATGGTCCTGGTCACCGTGACCCTGTGTCACGAGCCGTTCCAGGTGATATTCCAGTGGAACACCATCGACGTGGTGTGGCCGAACGAGGAGGAGAGACAGTACGCGGTCGCTCACGATGAATACATACCCGCCAACAACTTCATAGCGGGTATCAAGTTCTGGAAGGGTAAGATGTACCTGACGATCCCTCGCTGGAAGGACGGTGTGCCGGTGACGCTCGGCGTCACGTCCGCAACACCGGTGAACAAGATGACCGCGCCACCGCTCGAAGCGTTCCCGAGCTGGGAGATGCAGAAGATCGGGGATTGCAGTGCCTTCCAGTTCGTGCAGAGCATGGAGATCGATCCGATGGGTCGTATGTGGGTGATCGACTCCGGACGAATGTCTCCCCTGTCGGTGGAGACGAAGACCACCTGTCCGGCTCGCCTGGTGATCCTCGACCTGGAGAAGAACGGAGAGATCTTGAAGACGTACGAGTTCCCTCAGCACGTGGCTCGCGCGGGAAAGGCTTACCTGAACGACATCGTGGTCGACCACGAAGACGGCGGCATGGCGTACATCTCGGACAGCGACCGCGACGATCCGGGCATAATCGTGTACTCGCTTCAGAACAACACCTCGTGGAAGGTCAGACACGACTCGATGAAAGCGAAGCCCGAGGCGGTCAGGTTCATGATCGCGAAAACACTGATCAACATGCCGATGCCGGTCGACGGGATCGCGTTGTCCCCGGCCAGCTCGCAGGACAGACAGCTATACTACTCGCCGTTGTCCTCTTTTCATCTGTACTCGATGCCGACGTCCGTGCTTAAGAACAACATGACCAACATCGACGAGTACGTGAAGGAGCTCGGACGAAAGAACTCGCAGTCGGACGGCATGATCATGTCCAACACCGGGGTGCTGTACTTCGGACTGTTGGCCGACGACGCTGTGGCCATGTGGGACACCAAGATGTCGAACTCGTTCACCACCGGGCAGAGGGTCATCTCGAGGGATCACGAGAGGATGCAGTGGCCCGACACGTTCGCGTTCGACGACTCCGGCAGTTTCTACTGCGTGACCAACAGCCTGCAGAACATCCTGAACAACCGTGTGAACATCACCGCGCCGAACTACAGGGTCGTCCGGTCGAAAACCGGGTTGAAGAGCTACCAATACCTAGAGGACGGCAACATGCCGGAGCAACCGGAGATACCCGCTTCGACCGCTAACAGGATTAGCCTCGGCCTGACGATGGGATTAGCCGTTCTGTTAGCCGTCGCCATTCAGTAACGTCTTTATCCCTATCGCCGTCGTTTCAACTCTTCTTTTTTAGACAGTAGACTGTTATCGCACGGGTATACCAAAGACGCTCGACCCATCCTCCGCAGTCAAATAACGCGCGACGATAAATCCAGTGCTCCTCCGGTGACTCTGATCGTCCACGCCTCGGTCCACGGATGACACACGCGCGTGAAGTTATGGTTGTTTTGGATGCATGTACGTCGTATGTACAAAGGTTCGACGAGCGCCGCACAGTGGTGCCAAATGGCGAAGAAGCGGCAAAAAATCTGTAAAAACGAAACTATCCGACGAACTTGTTTGAAAATTTGTGGAGAGATTGCCACAGGTACGACGCTTATTTGGGAAAAAATATTTTTGTAAAAAGTTGTTAACGTTAAGTAATACGGGCTAATCGAAAATCTCTGTTTTCTGCCCATTTTTTATTTAAGGAAGCATACAACAAATCCTTTAATAGATTTTGGTTTGGAACTGATCGTTTTGGCAAGGTGTAATATTGATCTAACTTTGTGCAAAAAATCATGAGACCCTTCGAGACCCTTTCGTCACATTTTCAGTTTAAATATCAACTTTCAGAATTTCCAAGAGTGAATCGTGCGGAAGTTACGATTATTTGATGTTCCAGGAGAAATTTTTTAGGAATATTTCTAAATAGTAAAGAAAAATGTGAAGTGCATATGATTTATTAATTTTTTATGTATAAAAAAATATTTAATAACAATTTTTTTTATCTTACACAAATTATTTTTATAGCGTTCATTGGAGCAGTACCAAAAAATACCTGTTGCATTTTTGCGACAGTGAACGAAAACTTTGTTTATTTAACATAAAAAATTGTTATTAAATATTTTTTTATATGTATGAATGTCGCATTTTTTTATTATCTTGTATGTATCCCCTAAAAATTTCACCTGAAACATCAAATAATCGTGACATCCGCGCGATTCATTTTTGGAAATTCCGAAAGTTGATATTTAAACTTAAATTGCGGCGAAAGCATCTCGATGTATCTCATGAAATTTTGCACAAAGCTAGATCAATATTATAACTTGCCAGAACGATTAGTTCCAGATCGAAGCTATTCAAAGGATTTTTTGTGTTCCTCCATAAATAAAAAATGAGCGTAACGCAAAGGGGCTTCAGGTTAGTCCATATTACTTAATGTTAAACAACTTTTTCTGGAAAATTTTTTTTGCCAGTTAATAGTTGAAGCCATTTGCAATAACCCATATGATTTGTAGACCCCTAGGTATTCAATTATAGGCGGAGTAGTTACATAACTATCGCACTGAAAACTGATGAATTTCCAGGAGCGAAGAAATGGTTATTTGCCATTCGTATATCTCCGTAAAAAATTTTACTATCAGGCTATACAAAAATAATTTTTTTTTTATAAAAATCGAAAATTTATAAAATGGATTTTTTGCCGTCTTGGCACCACTGTGCGCCGATTGGCTCCGCGGCAACGCTCGGCGTGACTCGCTCGCGTGCAACTGTAACGTGCGGCGTTTCCGAATTACACAGTGGATCAAATAAGTATTAAGGCGTACCAACAAAAGAACATGTTCCACACAAAATCTACCCTCCGGGCTTTGCTGAACAAACGTTTCACCGTTTTCGCCGTCGCTGTTGTTCGTCTTATTATGCATTACTTGACTGTACTTGTAGTTGATGCGGCAAAGTAGGAAACCGGTCGATGTATAGCCGAGGGTCGTTCTCCTCCGTTTAATTAACACTTTGAGTGCCGCGTCTGCCAAAGATGGGAGAAAAGAAATTTTTATATATTGGTATATTCAGTGAATGAAATGATCTTAGCATGTACAAAATGCGGAAAGGATGAAAATATTCTTGGCGTAACACGTCTCAAATTTTCAATCCATATTTCATCAAATAAATGACTTTGATTTTACATTGGCACTTAAAGCGTTAACGTGAGTGTGATAGTCTATAAAAGAATATGCGGAGCATTTTTCTGAGAACTATCTCTCGCAGGAATTCGAAGCGTGTAACTGGAACATGTTCCCTTGTAAGTTTGTTTTTGTGATGATGTATATTATAAAGGTAACATATTGATACGATTTAGTTTTTACAGTAGATTATTAAACATGGAAATATCGTGCCGATTCAGAAATGTTAATGATTTGTCGTTAAAGAACAGAAAAAAAAGTGGAATATCACCGAGGATTGAATATCTTGTGGTGTAGAAAAGTATACGGCACACTGTTCATTTGTATCGTACCTTTACATTATACGCTTTTAAATGTTTGAGTTTTTCCAGACCAAACCAAAAGAATATTACTATACTTTCCGGTTCGTTTTCCCACACGGATCTATCCGATTTCTGTGGATCCAATTTCACTGTCTTTTGGCTGTTCCACCAAATACCTGTACAACAGACAAACAGATTAATATATTTTATACATTATTGTTTCAACAGTGAATTATTAACGTTTCCTGGTCAATAAAGCACCAAAAAATCCAGACTGTATCAATGCGCTACCGTTTCAGCTAACATTATCATTCACATGGAACGATTCCGAACCGGGAAAAGTAAAAAAATTATGAAACTTTGGGGATATGCGGTGCACATGCAGGTAAGTATTACGCGATTTTTTTTTGCTGACCAAATTCACTTTGAGGCGGTGAAATCGACTCTTCAAAATTCGGCTGTTTTTTGCATTCTAACTTGTAAAGGTGTTCTCTTCAACGAGAACTGGCAAAACATTTATCAATTGCTTATATAATTAGAAGAAAATATCGAAGAATAGCCGAATTTTTGTTGACTTAAAGCGAATTTGGCCTAGAAAAAGAAAAATTCTGTAATACATTTGCACTACATATCCCAAGAATTTCATAATTCTTTTCATTTCCGGGTTGGGGATTTTTCCTTCTCAATGCCTGTTTGATCCATAGTAGGTGAATCCGTGCAAGTCTCGGTTAGATCCTCGTCGCGGACGTTGTGCGAGGCTGTTTCACCTGCAGTTTTTGGAACACCTGTGCCCGCAATTTCACGGTTTGTAGGATCCTCGGCTTTCCATCTGTCCTGTCAAGAATGAGAAAGAGAGAGTATTAGAGAAAGAGAGTATATATTTAATTCGATACTTATAGGTGCACAGGTGTGTGTCGCGTTCGTATGTATGCCCGTGTAGATCGCGACACGTGTACAATTCGGAGGCTCTAGTCTAGGGTACGTCTTGGACAGTGGGAACTGCGCAGACTACTTGTTACCATAATCTTTGAAGCTAATTGACCGTACCCGTCGCAGACTGCAAAAGAAAACTGTCTCGCGAAGTGTAATCAGATTGGACGCCGCCGGGCTCCACGGATAGAATTACCGTCGCGTCTCCCGTAAACGATCATTCTAATGGAACAAAAAAAAAAACGCCCAGGATCGCCACGAGACTCTAATAGGACACGCTCCATTCTGTCTCTCGCTGTCATTCTGATTGCCATCCGAGTTTCCCGGGCGAAATTGATCTCGAAGAGTTCATCGGTACAATTACCGCCGACGGTCTTTATCGCGGGGAACAATAAGGCATCTGGCTCCTTTGCAATGTTCAATTGTTAACACTAAACCTACCGAGCCTTAAAAGTAACTGATACATGTCTTGTAAAAATGACGAGATTGAATTTACTTGGATTTTGTACGTATTGTAATGCCTGCTCTACTACGTACATATTTATTTAATGATTTTGGTAAGATAAAAAATCTGGAACTGGTCATTTTGAGCGGCAGCGGTAGGTTTAGTGTTACACAAGTATGAAAGTTATTTAGGTGCAGGTTCAGGCGCGCTCACAGCCCAAATAATTTCAACTCTGAGAAAAAGAACAATAACAGGCAATCTTCTGAATTACATTTACATTTCTTCCCGTTCACAAATAGTGCAATTGCCATTTATGGCAGAAATGGGTGCAAAGATTAGAAGAGTTCAAGAGTATCGATACGTTTCTTGCAACTTAACACTAGGTTTACGGAGCACTAAAACTGAATATTTTGCATCACTTCATAAAAATAACAAGAACGTGCTACCCAAAAGCAATATTTTAAAAATATATACCCAAAGAAATAAACGTGCTAAATAATTTCTCATCTATGCACCCTTACAATCTTGATATTTTTAAATGAAAAATATTGAAACCCGTCATTCTAACGGGTCCCGTAAACCTAGTGTTAATAAAACTATTAAAAAGAGGAATTCCATTTGATCCGCATGAACTTGATTTTACTGTTTCACCGGACTGCGGATTTCTATGCAGAAATGTAAGAAATGAATATGTATTTCCGCTTAAGTTTTATGCAACACGTTCCTGCGAATTTGCAGGATCTAAAGGAGTTTCCCGGCTCGAGTTTCATCGATTCAATTAATTCAACTGTCCAGGATAATTCGACGTGTTAAAACCATCGCGATCAATGGGTCCGTGAGCGCGCGGAGCTTTCTCCCGAAAATACGGGCCGGAACAATGCCAAAGAGTCGAATCGATTGGTTTCACAATTGGAAAGCGTGTCCCGCAAAAGAACCGGCCGCGTTTCCGCAAGTTTCCGTAACTTTTTCTCGGGTGCAACGAAAGGAAATCGATTTGTCGAACCTCTCCGAGAAGAGGAGCTTCCCCTCTGCGATCGAGAGAATAATTAATTCGACAATCGACCGCCGGTCCGCGCGAAACGGAAACTTTCGCTCCGCTATGTATTAATAATAAATCCATCAGTATTCCAGCCGAGTCTACATTTAATCAGGCGACGGAATTGAATCGGCACGCGTGCCCGCAGAAACAATCGGGCTTTCAGTACCGGGGCAAAACTTTCGCCGCGACACCGACGCATTCGCGCTTAATTGACCTCGAATTAACACCGCCAATGGGCGGTATTAAATCTGCCGGCCCGACGTTAACGCATTTCCGACCATTGTCGACCGGGGACGTCGATCGGCGTCCCTCGTTTTCCGAACATCGTTCACGCATTTACAATATTTTCCTGTTCTCGCATCATAATGCACAATGTTCTCGCGATCGCCACTTGTCCGTGGATCTGTAAATATCGTTTGTAACTTCCTTAACACTGGGTTTACGGAGCACTAAAAATGACTATTTTACATTTCCTTATAAAAATAACATGAATATGTCTATCAAAATCTGTAGCCATTTTTTAAATAATATATACCTAGAGAAATCGATTTCTTAAATAATTCCTTGTGGATCCGTGTTTGCAATCTCAATATTCGTGAATTAAAAATATTAGAATCCGTCATTTTGACGGGTCCCGTAAATCTAGTGTTAAGATCGGAGCAAACCGACTTTAATTTGTTCAAAATATTAGGATTCATTTCCTGACGTAAAAGATTGGTCAAAATCATGGAGAAAATGTTAAAGCTTGCCTCATAGAATTTCTTTGTATTGAAAATTGAAAAACTGCATTTTCGTAGTAACTTCACTTTCGTAATCACCGGCATGCGATTATAACGACAATGTAAGCTAATGAATCGCATTATTACCGGAGAAGACAGCGCGTTTCGGTAACAACGACCAGAAAAATAATTAACGGGCTCCGTCGATAGCGAACAGGAAAATAGCGGGCGCAGATACGCTAATGACGCAAATGGGTGAACATCATCACACGATCGAGAGTGCTTCTGCGCGATTGCGAGCGAGAAACCGCGAATCGGCACCGATCCGTTCCGAATTCGCCGAACGGCGACGGAAGAACGATCGACGATCAATGGAGCACCTTATTCTCATCGCCTCTCATCACTTCGGACCGTAAACACGGTTGCACGAGTGTACGTATAATTAGTGTGTACGCCGCATGTAACACGTACGAACAGCTCTAATGCATATGGCCTTATTTGTGACGATGAATTGAAACCGTATACCGGGAGGCCGGTCGGAAAACGCGAGTTATGAGTCATTTGTCTAGGCCGGTTCGGTGAACGCAACTTTCCGCCATTTCGCGCGGTTTGTTTGTTGCAATTATTGTTCCCTTTCTCAGCGGATCGACCCAGAATGCTCGCCTGGTTAACCGCTCCGGTGATGTCTGCAAAAATTCCCGTCGAGCTTCTCCCTTCGAACAGTCTCTTCAGTTTGGCGGTCAAGAAACCGCACGGCTTCGCGAATTTCTCCGGGCTAAACAATCGAACGTAACGGTTTCAAACTTTGGGGACTGATTTGGCATCTTTTCGAGAACGCAACAGCATTTTTTCAACTACCGGTAGTCAAAACGTTCACTACCAGCAGACGTTGAGTGTCTAGAGGAGACAATATTGTAACTAAATTCTAGTTAGCACTGGGTTTACGGGACCCGTTAACACTAGGTTTACGGAGCACTAAAACTGACTATTTTACATTGCTTTATGAATAACAAGAACATGTGCTGCCCAAATTTTTAGTCTGTTTTTTAAATAACATATACCCAAAGAAATAAATATGTTGAGTAATTCCTCATGGATGTATCTTTAGAATATTAATAATTGTCATCATTTTGACGGGTCCCGTAAACCTAGTGTTAAAGAGACTGCTTCTAACATTTTTAATTTACGATCATTCAGATTCTAAACATGGATCCACGAGGAATTATTCGACAAATCTATTTCTTTGGGTATCTAAGAAATGGCTAAAAACTTTGATGGATTCCTGTTATTTTTGTAAGTTATTATAAAGTAGTCATTACTAGTGTTAAAAAAGCTCGATTCTCTTGGACCATCAAACCGGGGAGAGGCTTTATCTCTTTCGCGTTCTCGGCCCCAAGTATAAAAGCCATGGTGTCAGAAAGCGAAAGTAGCTTGCACTTCACCGGAAAGCACCGTAGCTTGCATATCAATTCGGTCATTTTCCCGGGAGACTTGCGGAGATTACAATAGCGTAAGTAGCCGAGAACAGAGAGAGTAGCCAAGCGAGCAGCGTGCCGCGGGAGATGAATGTTTCATACGAGCGTTCGTCGGACGTGTCTGGAATCCGTGTCTCCAGGTGCATTTATTAATCGATGGAAAAACGTGGACACAGTCCATTATCGGCGCCGGCATCTGCCTCGGCACACGGCGTCGTTCTACAGAAAAGGGAAACTCGAAAGACGGAGGGGCGCGGGGAAGAGCCCATCGGCTCGGCAATCTCGCTTTCAGCCTCTTCCCACAATTGTCTCCTCTTTCAGCCACGCAGCGTCCCAGTTTTGCGGCGAACTGAGGTGTACGCACATTATTACGCGGCGCAAAACGGAGCCGGAGCCTAGCCCTGAACCGCGAGTCAACGAACGGCCAGGGAGAGGCTCGGCGGATTACAAAACTTCGCTGAGAAAACACCGTGCACCTGAGATCCGATCGGCGTGCGTCGAATCTGCGAGCGCTTAGAGTACCGGTGCCGCTGGTCCAACTCCAACTTCACTTCAAGCCTCTCAAAAGTCAAAGGCAAAAATCTAGGATTTTCCGATGGCTACGTTTGCTTGACACTTGCGCATACGTTTCCTCAATAACCATTGGCGGACAGTTTAATTCTAAACCCTTCAGCTTGATCTTGTATTATACACTCCCAAAGAAAAAGATAGCACACGCGTGCTATCCTTAATTTCTCGCGTTACAATTATGGTACAGGAAATGTGCCAATGATACAGGAAGATTACCTTCTACTAATATATAAACATAACTTTTACTGACTTTTCTTCAACGAATTCTCGTCGTAAAAATACAAATACCCAAATGAATACAGACAAAATGATAGCACATCTCAAAATATTCCATATTATATAAATTTAAAATAGACAAATATGAAAATGACAGAACTGTAGCTGTGTTTAATAATGTGTGGAACCTCCGTGGTTCTCAATTACTTCGATCATCCTTTTTGGTAAGGATTTATACAGTACTTTAATTGAAGATTGTGATAAATTTTTCCATTCCTCTTTAATACCGATTTTTAAGTCATTCAAATTTTCAAATTGTCTACCTTCTGCGTAGACAGCTCTTGATAATAATCCCCAACAATTCTCAATTATATTTAAGCCCGGGGAGCACGCCGGCCATTCCAAAACAGGAATTTTCTCTTTTGAAAAATATTCGTGAATAATTTTTGCCGTGTGTACGGCAGCATTATCTTGCTGGAACACAAATTTTGGACCTGCGATGCATTGCGCATACTTACCAATTTGGTTTTTTATTAATCTCAAATAACTTGCACTATTCATTTTTCCTTGTATAAAATTAATATCCGTTTTTCCTTTGTGACCTATGCCGCCCAAATCATTATTCCACCTCCTTTCATTTGTCGTCTAATTCTTGTTAATTGTCCTTTTCGAATGTCATGATAATGGTATGCACTATTATCTGCACCATCCAGACAAAACCGTTTTTCATCTGTAAAGATTATATTCCTCCAGGTTTTCCTCCAGTGTATATGTTTCTTCGCAAACTCAAGGCGTGCTTCCTTATGCTTATTTGTTAATCGTGGCTTGGCTTTTATTCTTGATCGGTTCATAATATTACTCATTTGCAGCGCACGTCGAACATTTTGAATATTAGTTTGTACACCAGCTTTGCAAGCAATTTCTCTTGCAGTAGCACAAGAATTAGACGCAGCGCGAAGTATTGCTGTTGTGTCACGGTGCGATAGGGCCGCTGGCCTTCCAGTGCTTTTCCTTTTACCGTAGTTATCCACATCTTTTAATACGTTATATACAGCTTTTCTGCTTCGACCAATTTCCTTCGCAATTTCTGTAATCGTTACTTTCCGTTTTCTTCAAATAAGAATTGCGTTTATTTCACTGTCAGACAATCTTCTACCACGGCCCATCACGAAATGCGACAGATACCAACATCAAGAAGCACTGAACACCGACTGACCGCTTTAACTTCCTCAAACCTCGCGACATATTGAAGAAAATCAAAATAAACCTTGAGTGTGCTATCATCTCGTCTCTGTCTATTTGTGTGTTTACATTCCTCCTAAGAGAATATCTCGTAGAAATTCCAATATATATAGTGTTTACATATTAGTAGAAGGTAGTCTTTCTGTATCATTGGCACATTTCCTATACCATAGTTATAACGCGAGAAATTAAAGATAGCACGTGTGTGCTATCTTTTTCTATGGGAGTATACATCCCATAGAATTCTCAGCATCCACCGGTGGCTGTTCTGAGAAAAAGAAAAACGAGGATCAGAATGGAAAATAGTTTCCTGGATTGCAGTGATTTGTTTAAGAAAGAGGAAACGAGTGATTACACCTGATTAATGACTCAGAAGAGAGGGTAAAAAAAAACAAATGGTGAAGCATAGCCTTCGCGAGGAGACGCCGCCGGTCAATCGCATCTGCAATAAATGATGTCAGCCGCCTATGAAAAGAATATTAAACGCGTTTGACTCATAGGCGGAGTTCGGTGTTCAAGGCGATTTCTATTCACTCGTTGGATGATTAAGCGCTAACCAAAAGCCAGAGCAGACTGGTCGATCGACCAGTTCGTCTAAAGTTAGTATATACTTCTGGCTAGGAGTGAATCGGTGCAACCATACCGGGACAGTTGACGAATCAATAAACCCTGGATTAATGCGAAGAGACTTCGGAATGGAAAGAGAAAAGGAGGGTCGCATTAATCCGGGGCACCGAGCCGATCCGAGGCTTACCTTCCCTTTTTTTTTGTCGGGCTAATATTGTAATTCTTAATCTGTTAACCGACGACGAGTTATTTCGTTGATAACATTCGTCTGCGTCGTTTTGATTGCAGTTGGTATGACTATGCATTTAACAGAAACATTTTTCACCTCTTGTACGAGCAACCAAAATAACTTTGAAGCTCCGATGTAACGTTACATCGTTTATATTCATTGTGTAGGCTATTTAGACTGCGGATTTTTATGCAAAATAAAAATTGCCTTCATCGATCACGAGGAACAGTAGCCATATAGAAAAACAATATATTGGTATACATTTGTACCAGTTTGTTTTTGCGGTAAATGCATGAAACCCGCGGTTTAATGATGTTGAAAGATCATTCGGTTAACAGATTAATAGTAAACTCGAAAATGTCGACGGCTGGAATTCTAGTCAAGAGCAGCGTTGACTGTTTTTTGATGATGGGAACGCGCGACAGGGGTGCGCGACAAAGTGTTTCATCGTAGATTAGGTTTACGAGCGGTTGCCGTTGATTTCGTCGAGGACTCTGCTCGGTTGAGTCGAGTCGCAGTTGATTTTCGGATTGGATAGGTTCCTGTTTATTTTCTGGGCAGCATGAGCAATCGTTGGATAGATTTCATTCTAATGGTGATCCAGCTGATCCATAAACAAACGGAGCGACGGCGAGCGTGTGCATGTTAATTACGTGCTCGCTCAATGTCGGTTTACATAACAATACCTGTAAGTCTGTACACCGGGAAGATTAATATATTTTCTATAGTTATAAAGATCGCGGGGTGTCGCGTAACAAATGGCGCGAGGCAGTAAAGGATCATTTCATGAGGGGAAAATATAGTTGGCCTCGAAAATTGTATCTTCGAATTGTACTTTGATTCTTTTTTATATGATTACGTTATTGTTACACTACCGTTTTTTACAAGACACCTGCGCATTAGCTTAGGGATACGCGCAGGATTCGGGCTAGTTGTATCGACGCTCGTGTCGTTAATGATTAATTACATCGTGTACTAGAGAGTAATGTAACTATCACGTAGTGTTTCTGTAAATCGTGTCTTATTAATAAAAAGATAGATGTTAGCAGACCTTGGATTTCCTCCTTTCGTCGTCACGTCGTTCTCTTAATTGTCTCCGTTGCATAACTGGGTGTTCTCACCTCGTTAGATATCTCGGTGCATCTTCGCCAGATCTTATGAATAGAATTACCATTGTTTCTTCATCGGTTAATTGATGGAACTCGTGGCGGATCTCTCATTATTAAAAAAGAAAGAGATCGTAAATAAAAATTCCGTACAAGGGAGAAATATTTTAAAAAATTTTTAATCCAAAAAGTGATCACCGACCAATCATCGAGTGTGTTATTTTTGTTAACGAACATACTCGTTAGCACGGTGACTTTACAAAAAGGTAAAACTAAAATAAAAATAAAATACAAAACTTACCGATCGACAACATTTCACGTTTCGAACAATCCAAAAAGTTCTCAGACATTCTCGAAGATGGCGCCACAAGTCCTAAAAATTGTCCTCTGTCGGTAACATTGGTGAATTTAACATTGATGATTTTGTAAATTGATATTCGCGTGCTAATTAAATGTAAAATATAATTGCTTATCGTAGCTCTTACTTCGATCTAACGTAATGGTATGCCCGAGCATGCGGTTTTCCATCAATTTTCCAAGAAACATACTAGGTTGTTTAAAATAAAGAAAAAGACGGGCATTGTTCAAAATAATTGTGCAAGTACATAAAGTCGCATTGACATTTTTATAGGTTGTCAGATTAGAACTGCTGATCTAATTTGATCGACACGGCCATTGTTGATAGAAGGCGAAGCTGTAGAATAATAGCATTAAATCTGTTATGGGTCACGCGACCATGGAATTATCAACGGTTTCGCTTATGCGAACCGGCGAGAATGCGATTCTAAAGGGATGTATACTGTGAGCAGCTGTTCGTTAGGGCAAGAGGGATGGGAAAAGCGAGACTTCAGGGCCGTACAAAGATTCTCGAAAAATTACGCGTACCCAATATATTTTCCAAACTTTTCCCTCTCCATTTTATACACGACGTACGCAAATTTGATAATATCTTACTTATTAATTCATTAAAAAAAAAATATTTCAATATGGATCACAACGGACCCAGCAGCGGCCTTCCATATGACAATTTAGAATGTTCTAAGTCGTATATCATCTATTGCGACTGTGGTAGTTAATTAGATGAATTGTCAGAATGATATTCACTTCAGTTTCATTTCTGTTTCCCTAATTCCTACTCTAATTTAGTTAGATTTTCGCGAATCGTTCTACTACTTTTGCTGAACGTATCAGAAACGGCCGTTCAAGCCGAATCACTTCATAGTATGTCAAATATTATTTACTTTGTACCTTACTGGATAATTCTTGACAAAGATGTCTTCATAGTCACGGTGATTGTTAAACAAAGCCTCTGAAATTAATCATTTCAACGGGGTTGATAACTCGGAACAGTAATATTCGAATAGTAAACGAATCGTTCCTTGACCAATGCGAGACAATTGCAAAACCACGGACCTCATAATTGGTAGAAATCTTTCGTCTCGATTAGCGATTTCCGATTTCGAGAATCAAAAGTGCGCGCGATTCGCCAATCATAGAGCGAACAATATTTGAAATGAACTTACAAATGAGTCTGCGTTGTTTCCATACCTTCAAACGCTTCCTCTAATTCGTTTCGAATAATTATATAATTATTAATAATAATTATTAATAGTTATATTATAATCATATTAACATATTATATCATAAATAATACAACAATACATTGATTGTAATCCTCGGTGCCCTGTCAACGATACGTTCCTGCATTCATTCTACCGTTAATAATGAGAGCACAGAGTGTATTATAGATGAAATTCCTGTCGCATCCTTTAACGCTCATTTCCCTAAATTGGATGACCTTGACAGCCTATATACAGACATCGTTGCCGCTAATATTCCCATCTCCTTCTCTGCACAACAGGTTGAAGGAGAAAGGAGAGACTGCGTGCAGAAAATTTGAAACATTGGAAAGCGCGGTAAGTTTGAACCGTAACGTGGTAGAGAACGATATTTCTCAAGTACGTTATTTGTTGACAAATTTTACATCTGCACTCGTATAAAATAAATAAAAACATTCGAAAAACTGAAAAATGTTTCTTTGAAATTGACATAGTAAACAAGAAATAACGACGAGAGGATTATTCTCCATTCTTCCTTACGATGCTCATTTCGAACGATAATAAGAACCCACTTCGGCGCGCATGCGCACCGGCGATTCCCAAACAGCGCCGTAGTTTCGGCTCTGCAGTAATCGCGTGTGGTGGGGGCAATGAGGGGCTGGCTCGAACCGGCGGCGCCTGCAGTGACCGGCTGGTGTCCGTGAGCACCCGGGTGTCGAAAACGTGGACACGAGCGATCGTAGGAATCGAGACGGTATTTCCCGTCGGAGAGATCGTCGCCAAGAGCATTAGTGTCCTCGGTCGAGTCCTGTGGGTGTCGAGATAGAATATCGGTCTGGTTGTCTAGCTCGCTCGCGCGCCTCTCTCTCTCTCTCCCTCTCTCTCTGTCTATCTCGATCCGTCTGTCTTTCCTGTGTCTGCCCCTTCCCCGGGTCCCGGTTGATCTCTCTTTCTCTCTCTGTCGAACGGGGACAGATCGGATACGGCGTGACAGCGATCGACTGGCTACGACACTGCACGGACAACCCTTGCGCTCTTTTTTTCCAAGGTTCACGCGGTTTTCCATGTCAACGACACGCGCGCTCCTGCCAAGGCCAGCGTGCTACGCCCCGCGCAGAGCAGCCTCCGTCGCCGCCGTCAAGCAACCGCTCCGCGCATCGGCCGTGCCCGTCACCGACGAGCCGTCGTTGTCCACGTCGTCGTCGCCGTTGTCATTGTCGTCGACAACCCGTCGGTGGTCGGAAAGGGCCGGCGAACAGCCGCCGCGTACGTGCAGGCTGACGAGAAGGAGACAGGGCAGCGTCGCTCACGCCAGCCTGAGATGAGCGACCATGGCTGCATACACTTGAATAATTTCAAAGCAGCCAAGGGTATCCAGCCGTACAAAGTGATACACTCTTATTTCGTGACCAGCACGTCCACCGAGGCACGCGTAAGAAAGGTGCGACTATCTTTTTCTCGCGTGATCCGTGGTCAAGGTTCCGTCTTTGTCTCTTTCTCACTTTCGCTTGTACGCCCCGTCTCTCTATCTCTCTGTCTCTTTCTCTCTCTATACATATGTCGTACCTGACGATCAGCCGTCCCGATCGTCTTTCCTGTTTCATTCTCTGCCGCGTTATCTCGCCGATTTCGTCACGCGATTCTCCGACTCGTGCGAACGATAAAAACAGATGTTTCGGAGAATCGGAAACTGTCGCAACAACGTGACAACCCCGTAGTATCAGAAATCGCGAGATAGTTTTCTCTCTTTGTCGTTCTACGGTCCCACTCGCGGGACTCGGTCACGAGCCATGCAAATTCTAGACGGAACGACAACCCCGTTCGCAAATATCCGAGCATTGTTTACATATTGGAAAATTTGCGACTTATTCTTTTCTTTTTAGTCAATTTTTGCCGACTGTCTTTCCTAATCTTTTATTCGTTTCTTTGTTTTGTTCCCGGCAGATTTCGATCGCGTGGAATCGATCGAAATTCTGTTGAAATGTAATCGCATATTAACTGTTCCAGTATAATTTTGGAACAGATACGCTTTCACGAAGATAAAACACGTTGCGCAGTCAATGAAAACATCGTGAACGGTGTAATTTATTTGTTTGGTCTGTACTGTTACTTTCATGGACGGTCGTGTGTAAAGACGGATTTAAAAATGGCCGCCGCAGACGATTACTCGGCCGGTACAAAGTTCTGGCAGATTTGTTGCTCACGTAAAGTAACGGTATTGCAGATTTACGATTCTACTGGTACCGTTGCTTTGATGAATGTTTTATTACGCTTTACAGCACTATGAAATTATGAAATTGCATCGAATAAACCATATGCTCCGTATTTGATATGGACACAAGAATATCTCGTACCTTACCTTGAACAATATTTTTATCTTGTCTACGCAATCGTTTTTATTTCTGTAATTTTTGCATAGAAAATATTACATAAGCAATTCCTACATTTTTTAGGCTGTAAGCTGTTTATGTCATACATGTAAAACATACAAGGACCGTCTTCATTCGTGTCTTCACTGCATATTCTTTGGCTGCTATGTAAAAGGTCACATACAGGAACATGCGAAGACGAAAAAGCATTTCTTAGGTAATTCTGTAGAAAATATAATATGCTACGTTTAATGAATTATTTTCTTAATTTTTATATAAATGTTATGTCGCAGCTGTGGATCTTTGTTATGGAAATATCTTGTGCTTCCAATGTGGAGATTACGTATACGATAGAGAGTTATTGGCCGTTGCCAAGGCACAGTGGAGCGAATCTGCAAAATCGCTGAGTTTCGGAGAATTTTATCGAGCATGGGAACCGACGCAAATAGAGGCAGAGTTGTTGAGGAAACATCCGCGCAGAAGGCGTGTCGTGGAAAATTCCACTATAGGTAATCATTTCGATAAGACGAAATGCATAAAACTGTTGCGTTAGATGAAATCTAACATACTTTAACCGACCTAAAACGTTTCAGGTCTGAGAGGACTTATAAATCTTGGAAGTACATGTTTCATGAACTGCATTGTACAGGCCCTTATCCACACACCGCTGTTAAGAGATTATTTTCTTGCTGACCGTCATCACTGCCCACAACCCAGCCGCTGCCTGGTCTGCGAAGTGTCCCATCTTTTTCAGGAATTTTATTCTGGCAGCAAAGCACCGTTGACGCTTCACAAGCTTCTCCATTTAATATGGACGCACGCCAGACATTTAGCAGGTTACGAACAGCAGGATGCCCACGAGTTCTTTATAGCCACGCTCGACGTTTTGCACAGGCATTGCGAGGCAGCGCCGATTCTAGTGAAAGATAATCCGCATCATTGCAATTGTATCATCGATCAGATCTTTACCGGCGGGCTACAAAGCGACGTGGTTTGTCAGGCATGCAAGTACGGCATGAAATTCCACGCTCCCTGTAGGGTGTAAAGCTAGATGTATTATACAGTCCGACAGTCGGTCTTATAAATGGTCTTCGTAATCTCAAGCATTCGGCTTTACACCCTGAATACTAGACAGTACAATGAAGAGAATTGCCCCGCTAATGTAATTGTTTTTTAGCGGCGTATCGACTACCATAGATCCGTTCTGGGATATATCATTGGATCTGGGTCCAGCAGCTAGCGCGTCGGGTTCGGACAGTTCTGGTCCTCCTACCTCATTGTTGGATTGCCTGGAGAGGTTCACACGTGCAGAGCATTTGGGATCTAGCGCTAAAATCAAATGTAGCAATTGTCAGACCTACCAAGAGAGCACCAAGCAACTGACGATGAAGCAGCTACCTATAGTGGCCAGTTTTCACTTAAAACGATTCGAGCACTCTAGCATACAGGACAAGAAGATCTCCACGTTCATCTCGTTCCCGGAACAGTTGGACATGACGCCGTTTATGTCGCACAGGCGGAACGGCAACAACAATAGCTCGATGATGGATGGCCTGCCAAAGAACGGGGAAGACACGGCGTTCAGCGACAACAGATACTCGCTGTTCGCGGTGATAAATCACGAAGGTTCTTTGGAGACTGGACACTACACTGCCTTTATACGGCAGCAAAGAGATCAATGGTTTAAATGCGACGATCATTTAATCACGAGGGCAAGACTAAAAGACGTCTTGACTAGTGAGGGGTGAGTCCGCGGCACTGGCCAATCAGTCCGCAGTTAGTATTATTACCAAGGATCCAGTGAAAAAACCTTTCATTTTCAGGTATCTTCTTTTTTATCATAAACAAATTTTGGAGTACGGTCGAAACGCCAAGGTGTAAAACATTAGATCATGTAATTAATTTATTTATCACGACGAATCATGGGCGGTAGACTTAAGTCCTTTAGCATCCTAAGAGATATACGCACGAACAACTAAACCTGTTCTGGAGACTATATCTCGGAAATTTCGTCCGACCTACGCAAATTTGCTTTATCGGTCGGACGCGCATGAACTGCGCGACAGAAAAGTATATATTAACAAAAAAAAAAAAAACGATAACAAGGGCCTCAGAAAAAGAAATTTCGAACTCTCGTACGAATCGATGAATGAGAATATGATAGGTGAAGATATATTCAAAATTTAAAGTGTAAATTAACAAACAACTCTACTATTACGCTTTGATCATGAGATTGCGGAGATAAAACTAGAAATTAATCACTGTTACGAAGAAAAAAAATATAGTCTAGATCGATGGGACGTCGTTCTGTTAGTATAAATGTTTGTCGTGATGTTCGAACTTTTAATTGTGAACATTCTGAAGAGTTTTAAAGATGTAAGGAGATCATCGTGTTCGCCGTAACTTCTCGTTTCACTATTTTCTTTTCTTTTCCACCGTTGTGTTTCGCGTTTGACGAAATATTTAGGCTGGCGCACACGGCGGTCGATTTCCCTGTTCTCGTGTCCTGAAATAACGTAAGCGTAGTTTTTAAGATTAGCTCAATTTTTTTAAACGACCGATCGCATTTTTGTATATCGCTGACTGTTATTATATTCCTGCCCTGACACTTGTATACACGAGACACCAAGGATGGATCACACGGTCATGATTCTTTTCTCTGATCAATCGTTTCCACCTGTTCCTATACAATTTTTAATAGTTCCAGCATTACATTACGTACAAGTGACTGTTAAAATTATTCTTTGACCTGTATAATTCGTCGTGTCAGACATCCTTCGGTGAATCAATTTTGTACAAACGAAGTAACGTATATATATATATAAAAAGAAGGGATAACGATGTTATCCAAAAAAGGCGAATTATTTCGCGTGACTGTGTATAATAAAAAATCATTGTTTAACATATTTCTTTCTGGTTGCCCGTTTCACCTTTTTTTCTCAATGATTCAGAATTAATTGTTTTTTGCACACCAGAGAGTGCCAATCGATTGCACTTCTAAGTCTTAATTTATTGCTTGTCACCGTTATTGTTACACTATACTTTGTAATGAGTTTCTGTTGGGTGTAGGAACGAGTATTTCACTACATTTTGCTAAATTCTACGATAATCAAGCGCCTACGTTAACGTTAACAATATTAAAAGATCACCAAATTGTTTTGTAGTATATCGTTGTCTTCACAAAAAGGTAATGGAATATTCGTTCCTACCTCCGGTATATTGTGTTCACTGAAATTTTGTGTACATGTTTCATCAAGACCACTAATCTCTGTACAATCTGTTTGGTGTTGTACAATATCTGAAAATGGTTACCGAAACGGAAGAAAATTGTACAATCCTCTGTAAAAGCCTCAAGATCCTAGCAAGATTTCTAAGTGTATTGATCCGAGAGAAAAATTGAGATTTCAACTCGTACATCAGCGCACAGAAGCGTAACAAAGAAACGGAGAAAATTGTATACACTTGGAGGAAAGATGTCCTAAATATTATCAATTTGCAAGCTGCACCTGTGCGCCCATTCGCAAGATGTACCGTTTTCGACATGACCAATAATACTGTATGTCTGAGAATTAATATTACGCGTACAGTTGTAACGCGTTTTATATAAGGCTGAAGTAAATATATATACAGAAATAAAGTTATATTTCGTGGAGAAACAGTTTCGCCGATTGATTCATCATTTCTTATCGGTACCCTCGTTTTCTTTATCTAATCCTTGTCAGACTGGATGTGTTTATCAAACAAAAAATTCAAATTCGAATGAAAACCCGCGCATTTTCGTCGAAGTATAAAATAATTTCGCAAGACGAAAAATTTAGAATACTGTGCTATAATATCGGGTCAAAAAATCTGTGTTACACTTTCGTAAGGGGAAAAACGTTTACGGTAATCTAATACCGTACACTCTTTATTCAACGTTGTAGTAATGGAGGAAAGATGGACGACTTGACGTTTGGCTTGCACAGGTAAACGTGCGACTGGTTGACAGAAATTTTCGAAAAACTTCTGACCGAGGGAATGACGCGTCACAGAAAAATGTTTTTTCTTTTCCAGGCTGGTTCATTTAGATCTGAAAGGTGCTCCACCGCGAGTCTGTTACTTCGAAAAGGTCTGTTACCGTGCCGAACTTTATTGTTTACACACTGTATCCTCATTCTGACAGCCGTATCGGTCAATCCTAACTACAATAATGTCTTTTCTATTGTTCGTCACATGTTACTGATATCCCAACATCCTTTTCGAACGAAACGATTGCGTAACTTTTTCATTTTCGAAAATCGGCTGTTACCTTTTCGGTTCTGGAACGAAATCGTGTGCGTCATACATTTTAATGTTATCTACAGGGTGTCTTATCCGATATTACCATTTTCATTTACATCATTATCCACAGTTTAAAATATTATAAACGAAAGTTGCATCCTCCTGATATTATTGGTTTTGTGAGTGGATGCGTAACGGATTTTTAAAAAATAGTATCGTATGTTTCTCTATATCTTTTACAATCATTTGCAGTTATTTCCACTTTTGAGGACATGGGGTGCTACCGGTATTCTCATAGAATGGGAAGACACGTTTCCGTACAATCGGGAGCTGTCTCTTATAGGAAGCAACGGGTTGAGCAATTTCACCAGCGGCTACACAGTCCAGGAGGCTAGACATATCCTACAAATAGCTGGAGATTGCGGGTTAGCGATTGTTCCTTTAGTACAAACGTTTGGTCATATGGAGGTGAGTGAAATCTCGGTTGTAATCTTCGATTGAATCATTCCCTACTAATATCGATATCGATTGCAGTTTGTCTTGAAACACAATGAATGGAAATCCTTGAGAGAAGTGGAGCACTTTCCGAGTTCAATTTGTCCATCTAACACAAGAACCTTGCCTTTGATTAAGTCCTTGATTCGGCAGATAGTTAGCTTTCATCCGGATATCCAATATTTGCATATAGGCGCGGACGAAGTATGGCATCTAGGTCTGTGCGCAGTGTGCACAAAACGCGCTGCCTCTAGTAAATACGGGAAGCCGTCTCTGTACCTGGAACACATTCTGGCTGTCGCACAATACGTGCAAGAAACATATCCCTACTTAAAAATTATCATATGGGACGATATGTTAAGATCAATAGATTTACAGGTTTTGAATGGTATCTCAGTAATTTCTATATGTTAATCGGCGTCATTTAATTGCTTCATGAAAGTGTCTTTTTATGATTTGCAGACCACTATATCGGAAAATATGTGGAGCCCATGATTTGGCATTATAATCCAAGGGATAATTTTGCGCTACCTCAGGGTAAGATACTTCAGGATAGTGGTTGTGTTCGATTCAATCGATTGGCAAATGCTCGACTCCGATTTCATTTTAAATACGAAAATATAAAATTGTTTGGTAGGAATGTGGGATAAGTATACTGCAATCTTTCCGCGTATGTGGGCAGCCACAGCATTTAAAGGTGCTACTGGATCTTCACAACATGTTCCGGTTATAAGGCATCATATAAGTAATCATGAAAAGTGGCTGGAAGAATTGAGTGTACACGTGAATAAAGTTCACGAATTCCGAGGAACAGCTTTCACTGGCTGGTCGAGGTAATGTTTCATTCAACTACATTCGAAACTGTTCTACTGTATTTGAATTCTAGATACGACCACTATGCCACGCTGTGTGAATTATTGCCTACAGCGATACCGTCGCTAGCGTTATGCTTGAAAGTTTGGCTCCACGGTTATTCCGAGCAAAATCACAATCAAGTGGCTAAAAGCTTAGGATACATAGACCATCCTTTGCACATAACTCCACAGCCAAGGCCTGCTCCGATACCCAGTAACTTGCTCTATCCTGGATGGCAGGTTGCCGTAGGTGTAGAATGGTTTTTAAATTTTAGAGCTAAATATCATAATATCGTTGCTAGCGAACAGTAAGTAAGAATTTAGAATTTGCAGCATGTCCAACATGTTATTTTCCTTGTTACAAGATTACAATGTTACAGGATATCGACGTGGATGAATCCATGGCAAGTGGCTAACAATTATACAAATCCTATGCAGTTAGAGAATTTGATTCCTGTTTTCACAGAGTATGTTCCATGATAACTGTTTGAAATAATGTGTATAGGCACAGACAGACAATAACGCGATGAATATCTTTCGCAGATTATTATTGGAGTTATCCTCTTTAGAAGGCTACTTTAGGTTTCAAATGGAAAGTATTTTTTTTTCGACGATGGTGGATGAGTGGATAGGTACAAATATTCATCCTATGAAGGGGAAGCTCGTAGAGTTGAAACAGACTGCAGAAAATCAAATTATGTTGAATAGTCGTATCTAGGGTTTTAGCGAATATCTCTCAGAAATCTCTGCTTGCATCTCAATGACCAACTCTTATACAGGTAAAAGAAAAGAAACACAAAACGATAGGCTGATGAACAAAGTACGAAAAATCTAGTGAATTGTACAATTTTACCTTACAAGTAGTCGTAGCAAACTGAAAAGAATAGATTTTTAAGAGAAGTAATGAATCGTGTTGGACACACGGGATATATAATTTTATAAAAGAATGGACGATTATTTTAATACTTGGCTTAGGAGTGAACGAATTCGTGACAAATGTCTTCATCGTCAAGCTTTGTCATTTTGCGAGCTGTTCTGTGATATTTGGCTATGAAGGGATTATAATATAATATATTGGGTTGAGTCATTGATAACTGTCGCTTCTTTTCTTCAAATTTATTTCGATCCAAGAGACTAGCGATCAATAATGTGTCGAAGAGAGTACTATTATTAACTATTCGCATTTATTTGGCACTCGACACACAACTCACGTAGCTTTCTCCCAGAATAGTGAACGTCATATCCATATGTACATAGCTGAAGTTGCTTATGATTCGACCCAATAATCAAGCTCAATAACCATATTTGTCGGCTATTGTGCTCTCTATACTTGCTTCGAATTATCAGCGTTTCTTACATGCACATAGTACGTGCGAGTATTTTTTCTACTATTAGGAAAACCTCTTCAAAGATCCTCTGAAAATGTTATTGGTCATCTGTAAGAAAAAAAAAAAGATTGTATGCAGTAGATAATATATTTCACGGAGTCTTTTTTATCAGTATATTTATTAACTAATCTAATAGTTGTCTTCAATCTCTACTAATTGATGTAACGTGTTAAACATCTGTACAATATATAGGAAGATCTCGAACATACACGAAGTATAGAGGCAGAGATATAATAATAAATGATAAATTCAAATACACACGCTCTTTCACCTATTTGCCACGACTCGGGACCGTCTTGAAATTATCGTTTCGGTGTAGAAACAAAAGCGACGATTCGTTGAAAGGTGTGGAAACTTCTTAAAAATGTCGTTTTTTATTCATCTCAATCCACGTCACACTTTAAACGATACGAATAAGGACCATGCAAAAAATTGAAAAGTACGATGACCAAGAAGTTGAAAAATTGGACGAAACTTATAAGGAGATTCTGTCGCATGTTAGGCCCTACATATTGCAACTGACGTCTGCTGAGAGTGTGCAATTATGTAGGGACTGGCTTGAGAAATTGCACAACGAGACCTCGCAGCGTCGTCTGAGAAACGAGTATCTTCTGGAGTTATGCAGACAACTGAGAACAGGTCGCGTCGGAGGAGTTTTCAGCAGACTTCCGCCCAATGGACTACTTCTGCCACTACCTAAGTCATATCACATGGTACCTATGCTAGTATTGTACGTTCATTTAATCACGGTAACGAAATAATCAATGTGTAATACAGATCTGTACCAGTTCGTCTATCAGTGATCTATCAAACTACGTCGTAAGACCGTTTCATAGTACTTTAAACAACTACAAAATGTCTACGAGATGTAGACAACACCAAAGGAGCAAACCATTAATGAAACACCGTTCAATGGACACTAGTAGTATGGGCCAATGTTTAGATTCTAATAACGCACCGCCAACTGTTCGTTGTCACCATCGAAATGCAACGAGAAAGAGTCAATTGAAAATTTATGAACAACGTATCGATACACTGAATACGATTATCGGAGAACTGCAGACACAAAACGAGTATTTGAGAACACAATTGTTAGAACAACCCGAGAATTATAGTCATCATTCAGACAAGCATTTATACTCGAGCGTTAGCCAGTTAACATCCGATGTTACTACTTTAAAAGCTAAGTTAGTACTCTTGTTAAATCTACTCCAAAAACAGCAATGGAATTTATACGTTTTTTGGAAATTGTTAAAGGCTATTAGATGTACAAAAGATGAAAAATTCGCTGGAGAAGAATTGTAAAGAAGTTATGGAGGAATATCATTCTACAGTTATAGAACAGTTCAACGAGTTAAAAGATCAGTTGGATGAAGTTCGATCAAAGACCGAAGCATTGAACAGTAGTGTATCTATAATAGATGAGAAATTGGAAGAAATCATCCATGGTAAGGTAAGAAGAAAAGCCATTATTTTTGGAGTAAAAAATCTAATAGATATTTTTGCAGAATGAACAAACTGAGGAAATGGAAAATCACTTGATGGAAAAAATTAAGACATTGTACGATCAGTTTGAACAATTTACACAGCAGAGAACCAAAGAATTAGAAATGAGAGAATCGTATCTTGAAAAGAAAGACTCAGAGTTGTCTCAGAAAGACGCAGAGAAAAAGAAAGATATAGAAATGCTGAATAATAAAATTTTTGTTTTGGAAATGAAACTGGAAACAAAGATAAAAGATGTATGATTAAATGATGTACTTTTATACAATATTGCATATTATATTTTAATATTATATTTAGGAAGAAACATTGCAAACTACATTAGCTGAGCAATATAGTATTCTGAGGGACGAATTTATTAATTGGAAAAATGAGATAGAATGCGAGACACAACAACAATATGAGAATCTGTTTTCCAAAGTTTCTGAAACGAAGAAAGCGATTGTAAAGCTTGAAAAATCTAAAGAGAAAAGTGGCTATGAACACGAGAAGAAAATGTTGAAAGTAATTCAGGTAATTTGAAAAATTCTATATTGATTTTATACGCATTTCACATAATCCGTGTTGTCTTGTAGAACAAAGACTTGGAAATAAAAAGCTTGCAACTACAATTGCAAGAGCAGAAGAATGAATTTTGTACGATTCTAAATACTAAAAAGCAAAGTGAAGTAGATAATGTTGTCACATTTTTAGAAAAGAGGTACAAAACATTATTAGCAGAAACGGAAGCATCAAAAGAATCTCAGACACAGGAATATCTTAAGGTATTCAGCGCCGCGTTGTTGCATTTAGTAACTGTATTTTACGAATTCGAACACTAATTTGTAACGTTAACAATTTTTTAGAAAATAGCAGAATTAGAAGATCAAGTACTTAATCTCAAAAAACTTTGAGTTAGACTTGTAGTATAGTGATCATAAACTATAGTTTGTAACACCTTATAAATACTATAATTATATAAATTATATCTTTATTATTAGTCTTTCAATAGAAATATAACCAGTCCGAATAAACTGTAGAACATTTGAATTAATTTATAATATTATTGTACCTGATAATATATGCAGAGAGCATATATACTCACTTTTTCCTGCATCATCTTTTTAGCCTAGAACAGAACCTGCATTATCTTTTTACTCTGGAACAGAACCTACATAATTTTTTTTAGCCTGGAACAGAACCTGCATCATATTTGGCCTGAAACAGAACCTACAGTATTTTTAGCACGGATCAGAACCCGTTTAATTTTTATTTAGCCTGTAGCATAAATCAGAACTATCTGCAACCAAACCTTCATGCGACATTACTATGCATCAGAAATGCATGTGAAACAAATAATTTTTATTTTTTGATCTTGCCAAAGTAGTATGCATAACAGAATTAGACAAATGATTACGATTAAGAAATGAAATACCTCGTGAAAGACCTCACTTATCAAAAAAAGTTAAAAGTTTATCCATCGTTGACCGATCCGCTCTATGTAGTTCCAAAATTCTTCACTCTTCAACGTAGAGAGCGTAAGATCTGCTCCTACATGAATAGTTTCATGGCATTACTATCTATTCAATCTATAAATTAAGCTTGTTTACCATGTGGACTGTTGACACGTGATACATTGTTTTGCCATTATTTTATTTGCGAATTTTGTACATATTTTGAGGGAAGTTGTAAAAACACAAGCAAGATGCCAAAAGTTCGAGTAGAAAAAAAGTCCCGCGTGCATAAAGATGTGGCGAGACAAGGTATGAAACACGTTTCTGAATAGCCTATAAAAAGTGGAGTATAACATAGAATGAAATTACATATAAAAATAAATAAACATGATTGTATTTGTTTACATTAGGTATTATGTTTAATACGGACATCGGTCAACACATTTTGAAAAATCCATTGATAATTCAAAGCATGGTTGAGAAAGCTGCTGTTAGGTCGGCGGATGTTGTACTAGAAATTGGTCCCGGTACTGGTAACATGACAGTGAAATTATTAGATAAGTCCAAGAAGGTTATAGCGTGTGAATTGGACAGTAGAATGGTAGCCGAATTACAAAAACGTGTACAAGGTACACCGTACCAAGCTAAACTACAAATCATGATAGGAGATGTTCTAAAAACAGAACTACCTTTTTTCGATTTGTGTGTTGCCAATATACCGTACAAGATATCGTCGCCCTTGGTATTTAAACTGCTGTTGCACAGGCCATTGTTCAGGTAATTTGCAATGTAATTGGCAAAGAAATATACATATAAAGGTGCAAATAGACTAGCAAGTAACTTGCGGGAATAACTTGCAGAAGCCTGTACACTTTATGAATATATTATCTTGCTCTCCAAGAGCAACTGTCCCAGGCGAGTTCATTGGCCATTATCTCAGAGGTGTTTACAGGTGTCACAAGAGTCGCTCTTGCAGAAAATATCACAAGTTGCTTGATAGTGTATTCGCACCTTTACCAATATTTTTAAAAGCATTATGCTGATTTATCGTATAGGACACACAAGAGGAAGTGGGTTTGATCAGCACATTATTTTCTACAGATGTGCCGTGCTTATGTTTCAAAGAGAGTTCGCCGAACGTTTGGTAGCTAAACCAGGAGACAAATTATACTGTCGTCTAAGTATAAATACTCAGTTGTTAGCGAGAGTGGATATGCTTATGAAAGTAGGAAAAAATAATTTTAGACCACCACCAAAAGTCGAGTCGAATGTAGTTAGAATAGAACCTCGCAACCCACCACCGCCTATTAATTATCAGGAGTGGGATGGTTTAACGCGAATCGCGTTTGTTAGGAAAAACAAAACTCTTTCCGCAGCATTTAAGCAAACCACGGTGTTAACGATGCTGGAGAAAAATTATAAGCTTCACTGTAGTCTTAATAACAAGGTAATTGATGGTGTAGAATTGATGAAAATCATCTACGAACTATTTAAAAATATTTCTTTTATATGATACGTGTAGACGGTACCAGAAGGATTTGACATTAAGGAGATGGTGAACGATATTTTGCAAAAGGCAGAAGCCGAAAATAAACGTGCCAGAACTATGGATATAGATGATTTCATCAGGTATAACATTTCTCGCGCTTACACTGGTTCATTGCGATGTGTGCTCGATTTGATAATACAATTTTTATTTTAGCCTTTTACATGTATTCAACGCAGAAGGAGTGCATTTCACGTAATTCAGAGTCCGAATCATGCAAACGCATTCTGTAAATTAAATATAAATAAAACATGTACTAATAAAGGAGGAATAATAAATTTTGCTAAGAAAACAAAAAAAGAAATGAGGAAAGGAAAAAATTAGAATCGAAACTTGCTGTCAATAAGAAAAATATGTAACAGTTTTGAAAAGAAGGGAAAATCAGCATTACCTGTTACAAACCAGTTATTTTATGATTTACGTATAACATGTATAATATACATATAACATTTCTAGGTTTACCTACATTACAAAAAATTATATTTGTGTAAACATTTTAATTAAATTATTTGTTTATAAGATACACGTATATTTACAAACATTCTTTGGGAATCAAGATCGTAAAGAAATATACCCAAGTTTATTGTACATTGATGAAGATAATGGTGAGATAATCATATAATCTGTGAATCTTCTTGTGTGTAGAATATGCGCTGTTCTATTACACACTATCCAGAACCGTGGCACTGTATCTGGGTACTTGTATTTATTTTTTTCTTCAATCCAATCGATTTAACCGAAAAAGCAGATATAAACAGGAAAGAACTATCAATAATGTCGGAACTTTTATACAGATTCTTCATATCTTCGTTTTTATAACATAAATGGAAGCCATGCTCGTTTTATAAGGCAAAGGAATGAAAGAATACGAATGCATGTTTTGTATGATGCAGTACTTTTCTTGTCTTCTTGTAAAGAATGTTGCCTCTAAACCGCAAATAACCGATGCACCATGCTTCATCATTGTTTATAGTTTATGCACGCACGATTGCTTTAGAAAAAGGATCAGTATAAATCTGTTCAATTCAAGGGTCGTTCATCAGTAACATTTTCCTCTGTTCACTGGAGTTCAATCAACGATTAAATGCATCTTCGCGATGCCATTGATTTTGATTTGGTGTTACCCTGAGATCTTCTATGGCTCTTAACGTCTCTCGAAAGCTTGCCTCCTTCATTTTTGCATCTGTTTGAATCATTCTTCGAATCGGAATGTTTCAATGGACCGCGGACGTGTGTGAATTTTTAAACAGGGTGTCGCCGAGTCAATCGTGATCGCATAGACGAGCTATACGTTCTACTGTTGGACCGTTTTCTTTTCTTGCTTTTGTGCTTGTCTTTGTGTTTCGACTTTTTCTTATGCGTGTACGATTTACTTGAATAATTGCTGCACTGGCTATGAGACCGGAAACGATCGTCGTCGGACTTCGAACTGCTCAAGTTCAGCGGTTTCGATTTCTTCAATAAAATTAATTTCTTCCTTGACACGTCTCTGCTGTTCGAATTGCTATCGTCGTCGCTTAAATCACGTTGAGATTCTCGTCGCCTGGAACTGACACGTTTCTCTTTCTGGGACTCGTAAGAGGATGAGCTGCTACTTCTGGACATCAATTGCCAGTCGTCCTTATACCTGGATTCCTTCCGATGAGAATCCTTCGTGTCCGAAGCTTGTCTGGCTTTCCCTCTGGTTCTGGTCACTCTGTCGCTTCTAGCCGTCTCGAAATCGCTCGAGCTAGTAGTGTATGCTCTCTTGGATCTCTTCAGTGGACGAGATTTACCGTTGCTCGTTTCCTCGCTAGATTCGCTGCTACTGTCGCTGCTGTACGACTCGTCGTTCAAATACCGACTACTTTCCTTCTTGATCAAATCTTTCCGAACACGTACGGTTCCTTTCGAAGAGAATTGCGAAGATCTTGATTTCTTGTCGTCTACCGTCTTCATCTCGCTCTCGTGGGAGCTGGAATCACTGCTGCTGCTTATCCGTTTCTTTATCGTGCGCGAGGTTCTCTTCACCACTCGTTTCCTCACGTCGCTCTCTTCAGAACTGGACACGTTTCTCGTCCGATTGCGAATCCTAGTTTCGCCCGAACGATTTCGCCTTTTGGTGGTTGTGCTTCTCTTTGATTTTCTGGAACGACTTTGATACTTCCTGCTCCTTCTACAAACGTAATCGCTGTCCGAGTCGGTGTCAGTTTCCGTAGACAATGAGCTAGAGCCTCTTTTCTGAACGGTGTGGGATGTACTAGGTTGTGTCGAATTGTCTCCGTAAAATGCAGACGTGGAAGACCTGGGAAAATAATTGAGATTAGTCATTCGTTACATTTGACCCAGGCAAACCTGCAGAATAGTTATCTATCCTCTGATTTCAATTTCTTTTTTGCTATGTCGCAGAAATCGATATTTTGAACAATTTTTTGTTCAAACAAACTGGTGCGCTGCCCCAGATACACAAGTGTAGGCAGAATTCACTGTAGTGGTATGTACTGACAGTTTATAGCTAATATCTCGGAAACTAAGCGAGACCGCCACTATCATGCAAAGGAAAAAGTTGTTTGAAATGTCGATATTCATAACGTATCGAAAAATCATTGAAATCGGAAGATAGGTAGCAGAGATGTGCCAGAATCCCGAATATCAATAATATCTTTTCTCTCATCAATCCCGATACATTCGAGAATCCCTCCCTCCCGACCCGACATTTTCGCACACCTCTGCAGATTCACCTTTGACCCAGCATGAAGTGCATTCGCTTACTGTGCATTATCGTTCGATACTTGAGTAACGTTTATTTCTTCAGGATCCGAAGATACTAATTCTATGATTTCCGGTGTTCTCTCGTGACGAGGTTTCACGTAACCGATCACTTCGCAATCATTATCAGATGAAGAGAAGTCTGAAGAAATAGTCAGGACGTCCGGTACATTGTAAGGAATATCCAATTGGAACATCTGTCCTACGGTACTCGGACCTGATGAACGAAATGATTTTAAACCTAGTGTTCTAAATAATTTTTCTGTCGAGAAAGCCTTGTTTCGCAGAGATTCAAATTTACCAGGTACGCTAATTGTATGGGGTCCTGTGCTGGGCGTTACAGTATTCATTCTGAGATCTATAGCTTCATCCAGAACTCGGACGTCCGAATCGTCAGAACTAATACTGTTGCTGCTAGATGCTGGCGAATCAATATTTGATACATATTCCCTTGAAATTCCTGCAACAAAGTACAATTTGAATATATTACCGACCTGTGTTGCCAAATAGGCTGCATTGTAAATGGAATCACGACGAAATACCTTGACGTAAATAGATCACAGACTGATCGTACCCAAGTAGATCAAAGTTAGTCCGTGCATAATTAAGTAATTCGTGTACAAAGTGATCTGTGAATGTTCCAAAATAGGAATGCACTAGATCTCGGAACTCGGGGCTCCTAATGTCGTACTGGGTAAGGGCTTCTAATATAATTCTCATCACATACGCGCCATGCGCCGCATTGTTGTTAAGTAACGCTTGTAATTCTCTATTTAACCAAGGAATGAGTCGGTTCAACTCTCTTGGCTCTCGCCTGCGAACAAAGTACAGTTATACCATGTAAATTGATTCTTCGCGCGACAGCAGAACAGTACTAACCGATAATAATCTGCGCTGCATTCGCGGAAGCGGCCAAACACATCGGGCAATGCTGTAGCCCAAATTCCATGCCTGTAAATGGACCGACGATAAACGGCAGAGTTCGCTCTTGTACGTAGACGCTCTCTCACTTGCGGAGCTATGCTTGGCAATAGTTCTCTCCTTGCAACTTGTTCCTGGTTGAGTAGCACTTCGTGTGGATTTCGACGATGGCCAGTCATAGTTGTTCTAGAAAAGAAATTCGAACGATTTATCTATAATTACCAACGTGAAATTCTCCAGAATTACAATTTTGTATACCTATAATGAAAACGATGTCCAACGACATCCACCGCATGCCCAAGATCAAAATTGATATCCAACGTAGCCAGTTCTCTAGGCACATGGTATTGATCGTAGTCTTCCTCCGATCTAACATTGTGTATAATAGATTTAAAGGTCTGTTTGCACAGAGGACACTCCGTTTTTATTTTGGACCATTGAAGCAGACAGGTGAAACAAAACTGGTGAAGGCAACTGTCCGTAAACGACGTGTTTACCAGCTTGCCTAAACAAATACTGCAATTTGGTGGTGGTGAAACAGCACCGTCGCTCCGGTCGCTGCTATCAGGATTCTGCACAGGTGCTTCAGACTTTATAGGCTCCTCTACTCCTGGAGTAGAATCTTTTATCTCTAATGGACCTTCCATCATGATTCAATTTGTTTACCCTTCCATTAAAAGAATCTGTCCTAAAACGCAATACACAATATTCCATCAAAATGATGCTCTAACAAATCGTACTTTTTCGATATTAAACAAGTTTCTAATTACAATAATTCTTTATGTTTCGTGTTTTGTTTGGGAATTTAAAGATTGCAGAAAAATCCGAATTAATTCGATTAAACAGTTATTTGCCGAATTTTATACGAACACAATATTTCCGAGAATAGTTCACGACTTTTTGCGCAAGAATGCGAAATATATCAATTTTGCGTAAATAATGAAAATAATAGTAAAGGAACGAGCTGGTCAGCGTTTAGCTCTGCATCGTTAAAAAGTTCAAGGCGAGATAAATTGTAATGCGGAGCAGAGCAATTAATCAACTAGATTTTATGAATGGCACTATTCGGAAAGAAACGTAACAATGACTAGAAAAAAGGGCATCCGTACAACGCGAATAGAGTAGTGTTGAACGCGGACATGGGGAAAAATAGAAACGATGCTATTTACGTTTTCGTCGGGATCGATCTGTCACAAATGTGAAATAACAGTTACTTTGTCGAGACAAACCTTCCTGCGCGTGATGCGACGAACGAGGAGAAGACCGAGTTTTACTTTCCACGGTTTCTTTTCTTGTCGAAATGGGAAAAAAAAAGAATACGATACGTCACGTAGAGCGTACAGAAGGCGTCATAAAGCTGTTTGATAATCGGTATGTTTCCATTTTATTCAACTTGTTATTGATTATCGATGTCACTATTTTTTTCCATAAATCATGCAGCTCGACGGGCATGATATCTTACCTTCGAGGTAACTCGCGGAGAAGCCTAACAACCAGCTTCGACAAGCCAAACAATTTAATGTCTCGGCGAAGCTATCTTTTTCGAGAACGAGCAGTCTTATAAAAGTCCATGATCACAAAGCGGAAACTGGCGTAGCATAATACCATGAGTGAGACAGATACCTAACGAAGGTGAGAAAAGTTCCTAAAATTTCCGCTGGTCCAATTGCTCGTTCAGATTACAGATGGCGCTGATGGAGCGTCCAGGAACGTATGGTCTTTGTCTTCCGGAGTTTATGTTTTAAATTTTAAATAATCGTGCTACATTTTACGAAAATATAATTGTCTTCGCTTGGTAATTGGCTTGGTTCGAATACACAGCTCGCATAAAATTAGAAGCAAACATCGCTTCATTCTTCCCTTCGAATTCCTTATTTTTGTTTATAACGATTTAACAAAACGTCAAACAACTCATGTTTGTGGTAACATTTTTTGCTTATATAGCAGGGAGGAAATCCTCTCTCTCTCTCTCTCTCTCTCTCTCTCTCTCTCTCTCTCTCTCTGTCCAATGCGCTACCAAAGAATAGGTACAACGTCACGCTCAAGCAGGACCTGTCGCCATTGGTCGAATCGGAATTCATCCGCCATAACTGGCTATAACCGCGCTCTGATTGGTCGCTGTTCTTCAAGCCGCGAAGAACACTTTCGTAAAGGAAAAAGTTACTTCAAATGAACTCAGAAATTACCCCTTCTTGGAAATACAATATTTTGAGACACCCTCCATATATCAGTGTACAAATCAGAGACGAAATGCGTCGCGTGACCGATTTGTGATTGAAGCGGAGATTGTTGGGAGCATACTCGCCGTCGTAGGTCGTAGGAGTCGGAGTAAGAGTGTGAGTAAGGTAGACTGGGAGACCTGGCTTCAGATTTTACTATATGCGCAACCTGGTACTATATAGCCAGAGAGGAAATGAGAGTTCTCACGCCCGGGATTTTAGTGTCCCCGGTATAGTGCTGCCCCCTAGTCTAATTTTTAGCCTGGACCAGAACCTGCATCATCTCTTTAGCCTGGACCAGAACCTGTATCATCTTATCTGCATCATTAGCAGCGGATTCCAAATAATGCCAGAGTGGATGCTACTTTTATGTTAAAGGAGACTCTTCTAAATATGTAGGCTCTGATCCAGCCTAAAAGATGATGCAGGTTCTAAACAGGCTAAAAGATGATGCATGTTCTGGTCCAGGCTAAAAAGTTAATGGAGGTTCTGTTCTAGGCTAAAAAGATGATGTAGAAAAGTGGGGCCACTAAAACCCCGAGCGTGAGCACTCTCATTTCCTCTCTGGTGCAAATCAGAGACGAAATGCGTCGTGTGACCGATTTGGGATTGTTGGGGGCGTAGTCGCCATCGTAAGTGACCGGGAGACTGGGAGACCTGGCTTCAGATTTCACTATATGCACAACGCGTAATACCACCTGGTACTATATAGCTTTGTGTTGTCACCGGTCACCGGCACAGTATTAATTTTCAGAAAAATGGAGAAAATATTACATACATTAAACGCGAAGCTACTTGCAACTAATACGTTGAAAGAAGTAAACCGTACATTCAAAACATTATGCACAGACGAAGAAAGAGTAAAATATACTTTATACCTTATGTCAAAGTATGATATAATTCCGCAAGAACATTGCGATGTCAAAAGTGTTAAGGAGTCTGAGGAGTTCAGAGCGCAGGGTAACAAGGTATTTGTTTCCAAGCCATTGACAAGTACCTCTTGCGTAGATGCTTTGAAACTGTATACTCAAAGTATAGCTCATGCACCGTGCTCATCCGAACAGCTTGCACTAGCATATGCCAATAGGTCCGCAGTTCTATTCAAGTTGCACAAATATGAAGAATGCATCAAAGATATAGATAGAGCATTAGCATTACCATATCCAGATAATTTAAGACACAAAGTAAATACCAGAAAAACTGAGTGTTTGAAGGCTTTGCGGAGGCAAAAAATGTTTTCCGATAACACAGATAAGAGCAAATTGGACAATGACCTTTATCCTCTTAAAATAAAGACTTACAATAGTGAGATTTCATGTGCCTCAGATGCAGTAAACATAAAGTATAGTGAAAATTATGGTAGGCATGTTGTGGCTGCTCGCGATATAGATATGGGAGAAGTAATTGCCTTGGAGAAAGCTTATTCAACACTTTTGGACAGAAAGAAATTGCACGTTCACTGCTCCCATTGCTTAGAAGTGTGCTGGGCCAATATACCCTGCAATAGTTGCACTTACGCAATGTATTGCTCAGAAGAATGTAGGGCAGAGGAATGGGAGAAGTATCATGATATAGAATGCGCAGTATTTCCTTCCTTATTGAATATGGATTTCCTTAAAATGGATTTATTTGCCTTAAGACTAGCTATACAGGCTGTAAGAGAAAGTAGTATAGATGCTTTAAGAAAAGAGTTGGTAGAAGTTGACAGTCACAATGGTAATTATAATGAAAATCACTATTGTAGGTTTTTCTAAACATAGGAAGATGTTTCTATTTATTTAAGTGTAGAGTGTTAAGACAATAATGAATCCCTATTTACTAGGGATTTTGTTATTAATCAAGACCCATATTTAATTTTAAAGGTCACTTCAAAATTTCAATACCAGAGGTGCGCGAGAACCTGAAAATGTTGTATCGGATGGAGACGAGAATTTTATTCAGGATTGGCTTCGGGGTTCTCGAAAATTTCGGTATTCTCGAATATATTAGGGTTCTCGCACACTTCTACTGAATACATTTTGAATGCATACATAAAAGTCATCCCTGTTTTTCTAAAATGGAATGAAATGTCTTTTGTGTGTACTCTGATAGAGTGTTCTCAGACGTATACAATGGCTTACATTACGAGGATCATTCAAGGTCATTCACCTTGAATGGTCGTTGACATTGAATGACCTAACAAGAGAAACATTGAATCAAAAACTCCTACAATATTGTTTTCTATTAGGACTACAAATACTTTACATACATACAATACTAATTCCGATTAAATATTTTCAGATCCTCGTACAAAAGGCTTCTCTAAGAATGGCATCTTTGAAAGCGATAAGTACAGAAGTCTATTAAGTCTTGTAACCAATACAGAAAAACGTTCGGTTAGCGATCTATTTAGAAGATCCTTCGATTCTTGTTTCATTTTGTATTTTGTGGTTAGATGCACTAACATGTTTGGTAGTCGACTGAAGGACGATTTGTCTCTATTGAAGATGAATCCAGATGTCACATTTTTTGGTGGTCTCTTGTTAAGACATGAACAAATGATTCCTAGCAATTGCCATACTGTATGTTGCGAAAGAAACAAATGCATAAAAACTGTAGTAGTTTATTAGGTCGAGTCATAAATAATTTTCGTTTTCGGTAAGAAATTTTAATGACGCCTGTAAATCATCCGATGCCCGAAAAATGACAACAAATCATTGGACATACTTGGTTTTGAGAACCTTATAATTTGGTATCACTAATTTTTTTAAGTCACCCGCTTTTAAATAGTCAGCCAAACTTGCTTCGAGCAAACTTTCATCAATGTTCATCATCAAAAGCATGCATGCAAAATTCCATGTCAAATAGAGAGTACTCCTAATGTGCGCCGAATTTGTAGAAAATTTTTGGTGGCAAATTCAATGCAAATCAAGAGCAATTTGTTTACTGGGTAGTAATTGTATATTTCATGGACAAATAAAGTCGATGTATTAAAAATTATTTGTGACCCGATTTAATAATCTCTTATTAGTACAAAATTTAAGGCTTAACAATGAAATCGATATTTATAGTCCATGGAGCTGTGTGAGCTGGATACTGTTTCGCGCAGTACTTTTGCACTGCCATTTTGCAGTTTGATAAATCACAATTGCAATCCAAACATAATAAGGCTTTCACGAGGTAAGGAGATGATGGTGATAGCCTTGTATCCTATTAAGTCAGGTGAACAGGTATGTGATAATATGTAACAAGTCTTGTAGAAAAATTACATTCTTGTAACTTATCAATGTTAATTATACTTTTCAAGGTATTTGACAGTTATGGTCAACACTATGCAATTACTCCGAAAGCTGATAGGCAAAAGCATTTGCAACAGTATTTATTTAACTGTCATTGTTTAACGTGCCAAGAAGACTGGCCATTGTATTATGGTTTGCAGTCGTATAAAGTAAGCAGTTTAATCATATAATTAAAATCCAAAAGTTATAAGCTAATAAAATTGTATTCTTTACATGTTTGATTGTAGACGTTGGTCACAGTTAGTGAAAACGTGAAAAAAATTGATAAGGCGCTACAGAACTTAACGAAGTATATTGATATCGTTTACGAGGGTAACATGGCTGACAATCCTCATGTTTTGTTTGATCTATTACAAATGATGAAACTTTTATACTACACGGTACCAATGCCGTGCATGGAAATGAATGGTGTGGAGGAGACCGTGAAACGAATCTACGATTTACAGGGCAATAAATTTGAGCTTCCTAAACTATGAAGAGCGTTTTCTATTTTGTACATATTATATATAATATTATATATTTTTAAGAAAAACTAGATATGCTTTATTTATTTTCGACTGAGAAATAAAAATGTTTTGTATCAATAGGTTCTCCTATTTTATGGTTTTATGTCACATCAACTGTTAGGTTATTAGCGACATCATAATGTAAGCAAGGATAGGTTACATTATTTTATCAAACAGATTTTATAATAAAGTGTGTTACGTGATATAAACATATCATTACACCATCATATCATTACACTATCATTAAAATACGTGTATATTTACGATTAGATTGCTGAATAAAATAACATAATTGTAATATTTAATTCTTCTTCGTTTGTATAATTAACAGTTGGAGATCTAAATGAATCGTGTCTACATATTATAAATCGCTCGATAAGAGGGATCTAAAACCTATAAAAAATGTACAATTTGAGGTAGAGATGTAGATAGGATGCACAAAAAAACTTTAAGTATAAATGATCAAGTTTTAAATACTGCTGAATCCTGACTACTCAATGTATGTTCTTACTCATCAGGTTTGTTTTATGAATAGCCAGCTAATTATTGGCAATAACATTGCTGGTCCGATAGTTTGGTGTAGGTTGCTGGAACCAGAACCAGTATTGCTACCAGAATCACCACTGCCAGAACCACCGCTACCAGAACCAGTATTGCTACCAGAATCACTACTGCCAGAACCACCGCTACCAGAAGCATTACTGGGTTTTTCATTATCTTTCGTGTAGTTGATCCTCCACTCAACACCTGGGTGCACAGGACTATGCTTCATAAAGTATTGCGAAAGCGTTTCTGCTGTAGTTACACCTGGAATAAAATATGAGGAATTGTTTACTAAAAAAGTAAATATAATTTACTGAAGGTGTTATCCTTAAGAAGATATGAATAGCATACCCAAAGGAAACGTTTTGAGATCCACAAACATACTATATCCATCACCACCAGCCTGCAGATAATCAGACATGAGCACCGTATAGGTCTCATTCTTTTTTAGTTCACTATACGACGGAATGCTGCAATTTGCACATTGCACCTGTGCTGACACCACCCTAGAATTCTTTGGTCTAGTCAAGTCATAGATCACCTGTAAGAGGACGCTTTGTTTAAAGAGTATTCTAGCTTTCAGCGAAACAATGCTGATGATCTTTTTTTGTACCTGAACACCCGAGACTTGTAAAAATGCACCAAACAAGTTTGTAGTAGTGTTTACTTCCAAGTTATAAACGCTCCATTCTAAAGCGGACAGCAACACCTTTCCAGTCATTTTTACCTTCAATATAGGATTCTGAAAAGGCAGCACGCTGAGAACATTCCCCATGGTAACTTTATCATCGTTGTCCCTGCTGATGGAAGTTCTGATAGTTCCACTATTCTGTAAAGCTATAGCTGCGTCCGTCCAGCCATCCTTGCTCCCATACTCCCGAGCATTGTAGTCGATCATGGAGTCGCTGATCAAGTTACCCAGATTGCATTCCACGCGTCTACAGACTTTGCTATCTCCTTGGAGGAGAACATGAGTCTTTCCAACAACTGTCTGGCTCACGTTGTCAATAGCTCCTCTCATTTCGTCAAGTTCTTGCAGAACGTCTTCTGCCTACAAATTGCAGCAATTACAGAAAACATTGAACAATTTATAAATTACTAAGGCGTAGCACCAACCTAACGATTTCGAACTCTAATTTTTGAAATTTTTCGGAGGAAGGGAAAACATTATTTAAAAATTCATATGCAGGTCCTTATTAGTTTCTTAACATACAAAAAATTTGTCATTTGTATTAAAAACGTTGGCAGTAGACGCTCTGGAGCGTGCAGAAATTTTTTTTTTTTATAGAAGACTTTGGGGCATGACAAATAATAACCGCAAAAGTTGATCTGGTACAAAAAACCGAAGTTTCTCTTCATTTTTATGTTAATAAGCTAGAGAAAAAAGTTCTTTATTAAATGTCGTGTAATAGTTTTGAACGGGATTTGTTGGGCATTAATTAATGATTAACATTTTTGGAAGGGCCTGTTCGATTTTCTAATGCCCATCATAATGTGTTATACAAGGAGAGAGAGAGAGAGAGAGAGAGAGAGAGAGAGAGAGAGAGAGAGAGAAAGAGAGATTGTGCGACAAGGATGAAGAAATATTCGTGCTACCAACTTTTCATTTCATTGCTGATCTCCCGATATCTACGCGCGATATATATATATATATATATCTCCCTATCCTTTCCATGTGTAAGACAAAGACAGCGATAGTATGCGACAAGGACAGAGGAGGACTCACTCGTGCCACCTCCTTTTTCGAGGAGATTCGAATCTCCTGGTAAGTAGTAGGCGCACACGCTGAGCGAGGAGGGGTCCAACAAGGACAGGTTTATGCGATCTATGATAGAGAAGGTATATCTATGATAGGAAATTAGAGTGCTCACGCTCGGGGTTTTAGTGTCCCACATTTCCTGCATCATCTTTTTAGCTTGGAACAGAACCTGCATCAACTTTTTAGCCTAGAACAGAACCTGCATCAACTTTTTAGCCTGGACCAGAACCTGCATCAACTTTTTAGCCTGGATCAGAACCTGCATCATCTTTTTAGCCTGTAATAGAACCTGCATCATCTTCTAGGCTGGATCAGTCTACATAGAAGACCCTATTTTAACATAGAAGTATCATCCACTAAAATCCCGGGCGTGAGCACTCTCATTTCCTCTCTGCCTAAACCTCATCTGTGGTTTGTCTATCAGCTTCAGCATTTTATCACGGATGGCGCCACCAAACATTTATGTCAATTTCAATGAACGTTGTCTTTTCTGCGATGTATTTGTGAATTTTTACAATCGCGTAAGCAAGTAAGAACTTGGACGTATCTGGAGATTATAGTTTTCTACGGAATTAATGTGAAATTAATGAGCAGTATTAATTATTTACGGAAGGTTGGCTCGTTATTCTGTCTGTAATGTGTAAGACAAAGAGAGTCGATTGTGCGACAACGATAGCGATAGTGCTGCCAGTGCCACCTACTCTCGAAACAGTATTTCATACGGCTCCTAATAGCTTCGGAGTCAGTTTCATATTAGGAATACATGATGTGTTTGGAGGTATTAGATAAGGAGAAATATATATGAACTCCTGTAGAGCGAGAGGAACAAACATATTCCATCTTCCAAACTCTTCCAACAGCTCTCAAGCCGACAGAAACCGACGATAAATTCTTCAAAACAATTAACTAACTTTCTGCCAACGATTTATGAACTCTTGGAATCAATAAATGTAAAATGGACCTTTAGCAACATTTACGTACGCATTTCAATCAGATTTCGTTCAAAATTGCTTAGTCATGAACTTATTAGTAGACTACGGATTTTATGCATTTATTTAAGTATGTGAATTTATCGTTTTCAGCTTTATACAATTTTTGAAGAAAACAGGAAATTTATCTGTGGCTTACAATTGACGAGGAAAATTTTTATTTTGCATAAGGATTATTATTATTATTACGACAACGTAATCTAACCACTAGCGACCACACTTTTTAAATTAATCGTGCATCACCTCCTCGGATGAAAATTATGCGAAATATACACATGGTAGAGCAGAGTTCCAGGAACACGTCTATATTTTTATTCGTCCGAAAAGTGCACTACTTGCGCCAAAAAAAAAAAAGAAAACCATTTCCTCTCGATTCGAACTTTCTCTTCTCTCATCGTTCTCGCGAAACGAGCCCTAATTTCGGTTAATCAAAGTAATTACCTGTTCGATGCTGCTGTCCACCAACACAGGGTTGCCCTTGATCTCGGTCACCTCGCCTTTAGGGTCAAACTTCACCGTGAAATTGCCGAGGTACTTGGTGTACGCGTACGCCTGGACCACGTACACCGATCTGCCGCTTTTCTGCACCACTTTCGTCGGATAGAGGCCCTCGGGTGTTTCCAAATCGGGTTGTTTGCCGTTGTAGAGAAAGGTGTTGGTGTGTCCTCCGATCACTATATCGATGTCCTCCACTTCCCGGGCGATTTTCTTATCGACCTCGAAGCCGGAGTGTCCGACAGCAATCAGGATGTTGATGCCTTGTTGCTTCAGCTTCTTCGCCTCTCTACGGACGCTCTCCACCTCGTCCAGGAAGATCACGTTATCCGTGACAGAGATGATTTTCGTCTCGGGTGTCAGGTACCCGATCACACCGATCTTCGTCCCTTGGACTTCCAGAACGGTGCTGTTCAACAACTTCGTGGCTGCTAGGTCCGGTTGCTTGCTCAGGTCCAGGTTCGCGGTGACTATGGGGAACGATGCGTTCTCCACGAAGGGTATCAGACCCTTCACACCGTCGTCGAACTCGTGGTTCCCTAAGCTCTGATCCGCAAAAAGCAAAACATACATTTTATCACGTCGAATAATCGCGAATAGCTAGGGGAAAGTAGCCTAACTTGGCTCCTGAATTAGACCATACTTGGTCAATAATTCATTGATCAATAAGTTTCACTTACTGCCTTTCAGCAACGTCATGCAATCGTATTGTACACATATACAGGGTGTTCATTTGAAAACTTTCCAGCCGAATACCTCGAAAAGTATGAAAGGGTGGTGTTATCAAGGTCATTTGAAGGTCAGATACCGCCCCCCCCCTCTTTCCCCTTCGAAATATGTACACCCTGTATATATAATACTAAGAAAAATATCTTTCGAGTGTACTAGCGTCGTTTTCGGACCGACGTCGAGTTACGTTCGCGGATTTTATGCGTTCACGACAAAAATGAGCAGATGCTTAGAACAGCGAAACCACTGAAAGAATTTTATTTTATTTTGCATCAAGATCCGCGATCTAGACGATTTCTCCGACACAATAAATTCGTTTCGTCCGGGCAGGACCTCCACGTTCGTGCTCAATAAATGAAAGTAGAAGCCCGGTGATCCAGACTTTCGATAAATTCGCGACTGATCAAGACCGAACGCCAATTTATTATGCGAAAACTCGAAACATTACGAAACGATATTTCCGACGTGTTAATTTATAGAGGCAATTCAAGTCCGAATATCGCTGGTCATCGTCGGCAATTTCTAGCCTAATCGCTGCCTAAATTGCCGACGATTCGCTGTCGCTCGGAGCGATCGAAATGCGCGTTGATTTGGCGACACCGCGAAAAAGTTCACGAGTCAACTACGTCGAACAATAATGACGCGATTTGGTCACGACTGGCACGCCGTAAAAGGACAATTACGAAACAAGAGGCACGAGACACAAATTAAATTCGCTACCGGCGTCACAGAGGCGTGCGACGTTCAAAATCTCGAAATTTATTTGAAGACAAATTAATTTTATATATTTAAAATAGTCGTACCCGGTACGATAATTCGGAAGTGCCGGAAGTGCTTCTTGTTAAATTGTTTTAATAATTAAGGTGATATTTCACATTTTAACAGCGAAGGCAGGCAGCGAAACAAACTGCTGGTGCGAACTTGTTAATATTAGAAGTTCTGTGTCAAAATGACTTGCCCCTAATTTTTTAGTTAGAAATTAATTAGAAATTAGAAATTCGTTTTCGTGAGAAAATTTTTTGATACACTTCGAAGCAGAGATTTAAACGAAACTGGTATGGAATCTAACAAAAGTGTAATTTTGTTGTTATTATAGGGCAATGCATGCCAGTTGCGTTTAATGCTTGGTGGAAGACGTTGAAATCGGTCAAGGGGCAACACGGTGGAGAAAAATTGAAAAGTTTGTGAACGTACCGTGGCATTCGGAGCCAACAGGTTCAGGAACTTGGCAACGATTTTCCATTTGTACACGTTGAACCACATGGATCCTTGATAGGTGTCCCCTGCGTTCAGGAAGATGCAAGGAACGGAGGATTGCCTCGCTTGTCGAATTAGGGTTGCTATTCTTGCGAACCCTCCGTAACATTTTCCCTGGCTCGCGTCCTTTTTCGAACAGATGCCGGATAAACGCGACGTCTGCTCGAATCTACCGGTCAAGAACACCTTTTGTACTAATTCGATTTCATTAGAAATGTCTGCATCACGCTATTCTCTGTACCATGCAAGTTTTTATCATTTTTTCATATAATAATATGAAAAGCATATAATAATATGGTAATAACCGCGGATTTTATGCATTTATGAAAAAAGTGAACAGGCGCAATTCAAAACGGCCGAGAGAATAAAACAATTTAAATATTATTTTCAACTTATTTAAAGAAATGTATGAACAATGTTTAGAGAAATGTATTTGGCGTCTGTGACTGGCAATTGCCGAAGAGAATGTTATTTCGTTTGAAAATCGGCAGTCTAATTATTACAAATAACGAAACCCCATTCGAGGAAATCCACTTCGTATACTACAACAATGGAGAATCGAGCAGAATTGAACGGTGTCTCATGTTACTACGAGACTGCAGATTTTCTGCATTGCGAGTGAAATTTGAAACAGCGAAAAGATTCAAAGACTTCGACAACCTGGATATATTATTTCAAATGAAGTAGGTGAAATTTGAAGCGGCAAAAAGATTCAAAGATTGTAAAAATACTGGATAGATTATTTTCAGAAAATAAACTGAGAAAATAAATTTTCAGAAGATAAATGCACACGGTTTCGCAATTCAATAACTACATGATTAAAAAGCTTTCGATCAGTCGGAGTCAGTCGATTTTATAATGAATTAAACACGAAGGCAGAAATTATTCAGAAAGAAGATTTATTGGCACAGTGAATGTTACTGAGATAGTGGTATTCCGATCGATACTCGAGGGATAAATAATGTTATCTTCTGGATCGTATCTCATCGATCATCAGACAACAAGGAATAAAACCGAACCGGAGGAATTAATTGGGCGTGTGATAAATCAGTCAAAAAAAAAAAAAAGAAAAATGGAGCGCAAAGTGTGCCGTCGAACAGGAAACTGTTTTTTTTATTTTTGACGCGAGAACAAGAATTAACATTAAACAGCTCGGCCGGGGGTCAATTAGCATCGGGCTGCTCGCAATTAGCGTTCGAAGCGTGGCAGAAACGGTACAACTGACTCAATATTGACTCGAATGTGTCGCAATTCTCGCTTATGTTGCCGGGGACTTTCTTTTTTCTGCTGTTTTACGCGTAATCGATTTGTTAAAATATATCGATGCGTGGATCTGACATTGCTGCTTTCACAGGGCGTATAACCGAAATCAGCTCGCGCGGTTCGAGCTCGTTTGTTTCATTTGCGTCCATGAGATCTGATCGCGGCCGCACGCACGCTGCCACGTGCACGGCACTTCGTATTAAACAAGTATGAATATTAATTTACCGGTACGATCTTATTCAGCTAAACGATTCTTATTTACAGCGATTTCTCTATATAGAATGTTTCACCTAACTCGAGCATCTAAGATATCTCGCTTGTTTTTTATAATAGAAAAAATGTCAGAGGAAAACATTATTTGGTTCAGGGGGGCTAATATTAGAATAAGAAAAAAAATTTGTTCAAGGTTATATTTTTTGAGATTCCAAGGTCATCGAAATTTTTTTAAATTGAATAATATATTTTTATTATCGCTATATGATAGCCGAGGTCCAGACGGATCCAACGACCTGTAATATTATGACCTCCACGTGACCTTGAGCACGAGAAATTCTTAAAAGTAGGACACTTGATGTAAATAGTGAAGTAACGATGACATGATTCCCCTAGGGTTTCAAGAAATGTTCTTGAACCTTGATTAATGACTGTAAACACGCTCACAATAAATTGTAAACACTGATGCAAATTCTTCTCGTTACGGTGACTCTAATCAGTACGTTCCAGAAATTCATCGGGATTTATTCGATTGTGAACGATAACGTGACTTCTCTGAACGGATGGTGTACAGTGATGCGGAAAAGATAGACATGTTTTTAGTTTATGGCGAGGCAAAAAATAATACAGTACAAGCATCTCAACTGTGCGCAGAAAAATATCCTGAGAGAAATCATTCTTCGAAGGTCATAATATTACAGGTCGTTGGATTCATATCGCGATCATATAGCGATAATAAAAATATATCATTCTATTCAAAAAACTTCAATGACCTTGAAATCTAAAAAAATATAACCTTGAACAAATTTTTTTGCCTATCATAATATTTGCTCCTCTGAACCAAGTAATATTTTCCTCTGCAATTTTTTCTATCATGAAAAACAAGCGAGATATTTTAGATGCTCGAGTTAGGTGAAACACCCTGTATATGTCGCCAAGGCCTGGATGATAAACGTCGCGGAATTATCCCCAGTACCGTGGGGTACACCGAGAGACCTCGGACACCATGGAGCGTAAACATAACACGACTCGGGTTATGTCTCCTGGACGATATATGTCGCTGGCAGGACCCGTGTCGTTGACAAATATCGAGAATTCACTGTACCTCAGTCTGTCACGATTCAACCGATTATATATGTAGAAACAAATCGACACACTTCCTTAAGAAACGTTAATTAATCATTCGAACCTCTTTCTATTATTTTCCAAATTTTGTTGCTTTTCTTTCTGTAAATGAAATAAATAATAAATTACCTGGCATGCATGTCGTTCGTGTGAACGATCCTGAGAGTGAGTCCTCCATCTTCATGGGAGACAGGATTACCGACAACCCCATAAGAGAGGCCCGCCGCGACGCAGCAAATTGAGATCCAAATCCTCAGCATTCTCGATCGACTTTTGTCCAATTTCCAAAGCTCCTTCGCTATCTCGCGTTGTTAGCAGTCAACTGGCAGAATGCGGTGTTAGTATTCAGCTGTTAACGATAACAACGAAAATAGAATCCGATGTCAGATTCATGGTGAATCAACGAATCGATTCGTGTCGCATGATTAGGTCATTCAAATTTCCTCGTTTCAAGTGTGAGAGTCAGTAAAAAATCTTACAGGCAACCAAACTTATATATCTTCAAGCTAATAAAATAAATCATTAGTTTCAATTCTCCAAAGGAAATTCCTAATCGTTGTACGCTCCTCCAAATTTTTTTCTAAGACGATACTTCACCCATTTTTGTTTTGTTCGTTAAACCAACAAAGTTATTTAAATCAGTAGGTTTCATTTATAACGTCACAGACCAAACAAATATATTTTATAACGCAAACAGTAGAAAGTTGAACACTTTGTAATACATGAAACAAGAAAATTAGTGGATTTTCATGCATTTCAATTTCTAAAGAGGGTCGGCAAACAAAATGAAGAAATGCGCGAACCAACTGGACAGCACTTGAGGAGCCAACATTTTGTTATTATTAAAAATGAATAAATGCAATTTAAAGCTGCAGAGAGATAGAAAGAATTTGAGAATATCAATTGATTGGTTTCAGCTTGTTAAAATCAATAATGCAAGAAATTTCTATTTCGCTCCTTATTTCTATTTCGCCGCTTTTTATAATTGATGCAAACATTTTTTATTTTGCATGCAAGTCTAGTGATGAGCCATTTGAGAGAGTCAAAAGGATCGTGCAGCGATATTTCTGTAGAAGACAACATGACAATTGCCGCGAATTTGAGGAGCACAAATCATTCGTGGAACCGGAAGTGGAGGAACCCAGGTCGAGGAATCTGTTGCGAAACTCGATGGCCGCTGCCAGCTGCCGCTGTGCGCAGAAGTCGCTGACATTAACGGAGCCCCGTGCCAGCAACCGACCACGCTTTTCCGATCGCATCGATCCAAATGAATGAACCTCGATCATGCTCGATTGCCGGCGACACGCGTCCAAACCACGCGTCGCCGCGCCGGCGGAATTTGAAACCTGGCCATGTAGTTTTCATAATTTTCGACACGGTTGCGATTTTTCTTTTTTTAAGATTCTTCATCAGTGGGAAACCTTCCATTGAAGTTTCGACTTTGATTCATTTCAACGGAACAATGAAAATTCCTGACCGAGTGAAAACACTTCTCATCGGATTTTAATTGCAAAGACGTGTCTTTGAGTTTGAGAAATGATTTACGGTATTTTCAAACGGCTCGCAATGATTGCGGAAAACGTTGAATTTGAGTTCGCCAGTTCACCGAAACGTTTTCGAATGCCATAACTCGTGTGCACGGTTTCCATGACGTTGCGTGACGAATATGTTCGCACATAATTGAAGTTCAACCGAGCACGATTGAACTGTGCACCAGTAAATTGAAAACGAATGACTCTAATACGCTGTAATTACGCGAAGCTGTAAGAAAACATTTTCAGGAATGTTTCCATCAGAATTATCTTATTATTACTTAGATTATTTATCAGATTTATTGTTAGATTCGGCGACGCTGAAGAGATTAAACGAATTTTCATCGATATTTAAGTATCGCTAGTTGCGGGACATTACAAAGCGTTCAGATAACGCAATTAGTGTTTTGTAAAGTCAGCAGGCAGGAGATATCAGTAAATTGCCAACCTGTATAACCGTCGAGATAAGAGCACGAAAACAATACGTATACGGAAAAAATGCACGTGTCATTGCAGTGTTCTGTTGGAAGCTCGGAGAACTCAAGGCTTTTTTACCGTGTAAAAATTATTACAACAATTACATCATCGACAACCTCCTGCGAGACACGTCACGGGTCGAAAGAGTGGACGTCAGGAAACGACGTGAGTTATTTGTAACAACTATATATAAGAAGCGATAAAAACACAATTGAAAAGTTCATGAATTATTCTGAGAGGAAATATCATTTTTTTCTGAAATGAAAGGCACACGATTTTGGAAACTAAGAAAGAGCTTTCCTCAAGCTTTCTTACATTTATTGCAATCTTTTGACATGATCGGAATTACGTTATAGAAAGGAGCACAATGCGTTGTAGACAGCGGACTTTATGCATTTATGACAAAAATGAGTACGCGTAACCTAATACAGTAGAGGAATTGGAAGAATTAGAGAAGAAGAATTATTAGAAGAATTTTAAAATACTGTTATATTATTTTCAGCCCATTAAACATATTAAGAAAGAAAATAAATTTCTATTTCACTCCAGTTTGTTGCAATACCGGTAGAAAATTTCTATTTTGCATAAAGATGTATAAAGATTGCATAAAAATCCGTGGTCTATAACATTCTTGGAAAATTACTTAAGAATTTCAGTACCCACGATGTAAAATAAAAATCGCAATGATTACTTGTAAATAATTACATTTGAAACAGTAGAAAACGGGGCGAAAATTCATTGTTAACAAACGTGTAATTGCTAAAGAATCTCAATGTACTGGCAAAAAGAAAATGGCAAAACAATTGTCACGTTCACTTGATAATTCAAGAATGTTAAGAAATATACGCTCGATTTAACATAAAAATCCAAGTAATCACAGAAATTACACATAATTATTAAGAATTCCAGTGCACTAGGAAAATCCATATTTAACAAACAAGTGATCACCAAAAAATTTCAATGCGCTCGAAGCGGTGCTAAAAATGGCAAGACAATCGATTGTCAAGAAGCGAGAACGATCTAGGGATTTCACCACGATCGAAGTGGCACAAAAATCTCTGAAATTAATGTAATTATTAGACTGCGGATTTTATGCATTTATGACAAAAATGGGTATTTTAAAACAGTTAAAACATTAGAAAAATTTTTAAACGCTGTTACATTTTTTTCTACCTATTAAACGTAATAAGAAAGAAAAAAAATTGCCATTTCATTTCAGTCTGTGGCAATTCAGGTGGAAAATTTTTATTTTGCATAAAGATCCGCGGTCTAGTAATTATGTAAATACGTTCAACGCGCTTCAAATACCACAAAAAAACAAAAAAAAAAAAAAACGGTAAGAAATCCCACTGCAAATGGCGGTAAAAATGGCAAGACAAGAAGCGAGAACGATCTAGGGATTACACTATGCTCGAAATGGCAGAAAAATCTCCGAAATTAATGTAATTATATAAATACTTTAAACGCGCATCAAATACCGCAAAAAAAAAAAACGGTAAGAAACCGCATCGAAAGTGGTAGTAAAAATGGCAAGACAAGAAGCGAGAATGATCTAAGGATTTCCCCACGCTCAAAGTGACACAAAAATCTCCGAAATTAATGTAATTATATAAATACTTTCAACGCGCTTCAAATACCAAAAAAAAAAAAAACAGTAAGAAAAGCCCACCGAAAATGGCGGTAAAAATGGCAAGACAAGAAGCGAGAATGATCTAAGGATTTCCCCACGCTTGAAGTGACACAAAAATCTCCAAAATCAATATAATTATATAAATACGTTCAACTTGCTTCAAATACCACAAAAAAAAAAAAAAAAAAAAAAACGGTAAGAAACCGCATCGAAAGTGGTGGTAAAAATGGCAAACAATCGATTCATGTGCAGGTGAGGATCTAAGGATTTCACACACACACATACACTCGGGGCGGCGTAAAAATCGCGGCAACTCGATATTCTGGTGCGTGCAATTACATCGGGGATAGTGTGGCGCAAAACAGCCGCGGCTTAATTATTATGACGTGTGGTGCATGTACATACGGTTTGCGAAACGTCGCCAAACATCACAGAACGTACGCGGGACGTACGAATCGTGTCTTCGCGCGGCCGCGGCCGATCCGCTCTAAAAATACGCGTGTGGCCGGCGCGAAAGATAGATGAAAAAGAGAGGATTCGCCGACAGTCTCGCGATGCCAATCGTGGCTGGCTTTGTCCCGGTCGTTTTTACCGACGAGATCGGCCGATTGCACAACGCGCGGATTTCGTTTGCTCGTGGAGATGACCAGCCCCGGCCGAGAACCGATTTTCACGAGCGACCAGCGTCGACTGAACAGATCGGCCGCTCGGGACCTCGAGCAGAGGCAACATGGTTGCGTTCGAACATGAGCGCGGTTCGCCACCGAGCGTGCCGTGGATCGTGGATGAAGCTTGATCGACAACGACATCGCCTCGATCTTATCGCGACGTATGTATTTTTGTGTACTTTCACCCGTTCCTCGACGGGGAATGACGTCACACAGCACGCGCACAGTGCGTCGACAAGGGGCGAAAATCAACAATTTAATAATTTATGTTTAACCCTTTGGGCCCGAGGCTGTTCTCACTCCAAAACGAAACATTTCTTCCGACCTAAAAATTAGCGGATTTTCATGCATTTCAATTTCTAAAGAGGTCGGCAAACGAAATGAAGAAATGCGCGAACCAACTGGACAGCACTTGAAGAGCCAACAATTTAGTATTATCAAAAATGAATAAGTGCAATTTAAAGCTGCAGAGAGATCAAGAGCAACAAGTTATTTAAATCAGTAGGTTTCATTTATAACGTCACAGACCAAACAAATATATTTTATAACGCAAACAGAAGAAAGTTGAACACTTTGTAATACATGAAACAAGAAAATTAGTGGATTTTCATGCATTTCAATTTCTAAAGAGGTCGGCAAACGAAATGAAGAAATGCGCGAACCAACTGGACAGCACTTGAAGAGCCAACAATTTAGTATTATCAAAAATGAATAAGTGCAATTTAAAGCTGCAGAGAGATCAAGAGCAACAAGTTATTTAAGTCAGTAGGTTTCATTTATAACGTCACAGACCAAACAAATATATTTTATAACGCAAACAGAAGAAAGTTGAACACTTTGTAATACATGAAACAAGAAAATTAGTGGATTTTCATGCATTTCAATTTCTAAAGAGGTCGGCAAACAAAATGAAGAAATGCGCGAACCAACTAGACAGCACTTGAAGAGTCAACATTTTATTATTATTAAAAATGAATAAGTGCAATTTAAAGCTGCAGAGAGATCAAAAACAACAAGTTATTTAAGTCAGTAGGTTTCATTTATAATGTCACAGACCAAACAAATATATTTTATAACGCAAACAGAAGAAAGTTAAACACTTTGTAATATATGAAACAAGAAAATTAGTGGATTTTCATGTGCATTTCAATTTCTAAAGAGGTCGGCAAACGAAATGAAGAAATGCGCGAACCAACTGGACAGCACTTGAAGAGCCAATAATTTAGTATTATCAAAAATGAATAAGTGCAATTTAAAGCTGCAGAGAGATCAAGAGCAACAAGTTATTTAAATCAGTAGGTTTCATTTATAATGTCACAGATCCAACAAATATATTTTATAACGCAAACAGAAGAAAGTTAAACACTTTGTAATATATGAAACAAGAAAATTAGTGGATTTTCATGCATTTCAATTTCTAAAGAGGTCGGCAAACGAAATGAAGAAATGCGCGAACCAACTGGACAGCACTTGAAGAGCCAACAATTTAGTATTATCAAAAATGAATAAGTGCAATTTAAAGCTGCAGAGAGATCAAGAGCAACAAGTTATTTAAGTCAGTAGGTTTCATTTATAACGTCGTTTTTTCACGATGTACATACGGAAATGGTGGAATTTGCTCGTACAATACTGGAAACGTTTAGTAATTTATTGAGTCAAACAAACGAATTTAATAACGTAAAAAATATTTTGAATAATGATACAGCAATATTTAGTGACCCCTATCGTCGCCGTTCGAGTGTTAAGGGTTAAAAGGTTCTCGCAAGTGTTCCCAGGTGTTTATTACAAAGGCAAGTAACGATGTAAGAATCAATAAACAGGTACAGTAAATTCTCATTACGAGTGTTACGAGTAAATTATTATCTTACCAGTAAATTCTTAGACGAAATCGGAAGAGATTCTAGCCGAGCGTCGCCATTGAAATACACAGGGCACGCTGGAAACCTAAGAGTTATATCCGTCTTCAAGCCATAAAAAACCTATGACCACTAAGCGCTAGTGACAAGAAGACTGAGAAAATTTCTAACGGAAAAAGAAAACGGACAGCGAAGCTCGAAAGCCTTTATTCTGATTAAAATGATACCGAACGCGATATATTAGGGGGACCCATAAGTAATCAATTATTTTGAAATCTAAAACAAACTTTGTAGTAAATTCAGGTTTTTATTTCTTATTGGATAATCTCCATCATTATCAAGGACAGTTTGCCATCTTTCCTGCAAATTTTCAATCCTTCCAATAATTTGAATATTTTCTTCGGGAATCTAAGTTACAGGATTTGCTGAGCGATGAAGAAACTATAAGAAAATCACTGCCCCCAAAGTACCATGAGAACATAATTCTAAAATTCCACGACTTTCCTCTGTTAAATTGTCATATTTTCAACAGTGAAGTTAATATTGCTTGTTTCTATTGTAAAGGCAGAGATGACGTCCGATTTTCAGTTTCTTTCTATATGCACAAATGTGAACACATTACCTATATAACTATAGGAACATTTTATAATTTTTAAAAGTCAATTGAGTTTTTTAAAGTAATTTTTAATTAATCTTTAATAATTTAATTTTTAAGAGAATTTTTAAAAGTAATTTCAATTGCGAACCGACAAGTCACCCCCAGTGACGTCATCTAATGTTAGATGGACCCATAAGTGATCAATTATTTTGAAATCTAAAACAAACTTTGTAGTAAATTCAGGTTTTTATTTCTTAATTTATTATATAATCTTCATCAATATAGTTTGCCATCTTTCCTGCAAATTTTCAATCCCCCTAAATAATGCTCCAGAGCTTCGTCATGCAATGACGAATATGATCCTCGGAAGGTACGGACGCCGCCATTTTATTACAGGGTTGTAAAAGAAAATTATACTGAGATTATAATCAGTGAAGAATTATAATTAGTGTCCAGATGATTTTGATATATCGAGTGAGTTCGAAAAAGTTTTTGATCTAGAAAAGGATTTTGGCTGTTCAGCAATTTGTTCGAGCAGTAGGCTGGATGTTGCTGAAGAAGGAATTTGGAGTGTTCAGTCGAACACAGAAAATCTTCTTGGAAATCCTTCTTAATCGAGTAACTAACTACTAAAATATTCACGGAGGCTATTCTGGGGGAGCAAACATAATTACAGCGTCAAATAGGGTGAAAAACGAGGTTGGCAGCTGTCAGCTGACCTATTCCTCTAGAGGGCAAAAAGGTCAGGTTCGAAACTATATTTTAGTCCCCGCTAATCCCGGTAAAGATTATATTAAGAACGTTTATCGCTCGATAACAATTGTTCTTTTACAGTAATTTCCTTCTATAGATAAGAATTGAATGATCGAGAAAATAGTGTTCTCCATCCAGGAATTCATCAAAGAAATTTCTGCCTTTGTTGCAATGCTAATCTCGAGTTCTGTGCTTATTTTTCTCGGCTAATTTCATTAGCGACTAATGGTTGAACATCGATTAAGAATTAACGGAGCAGCGAACGATTTTTATGAAAGATTCTTTTCATTTTTGATCGATGACAAGCATGAGGGTATGCGTTTCTGTCGCAACGCCCTTATCTGTCGAGTGATTTCAATGCTTCGCGTCCTCGCGGTAGAACGAGAGCAAAGAGTAGAAATTATGCTTCGTTCATTGCGAAACTGTTTATCCGATAGGTACAAATTGTTAACCACGACTAACAAAGTTGACAATCTAGAAATCGAGCCAAAGATACTACTTTTACACACTGGATATCTTTCGCTTGCAATTCGTTTGGCAAACGCGTCAAAAATTCGCTCGGAATCTGTCCCCGAATTTTCGTAAAACAAACAGCAACTGCAGTTCAACTTGTCATTGAAAAATAGATGTTCACGGTTCTGCATCATTAAGCGAAACACTGGAAAAACTAGTGTTCGTAACATAGGCTTTTTTTAATGAACCGGTTGTCAGCTGGCAGCGTAGGCGATAGAATTTGCATAACTTATTATCTGACGGTTTCTTTTCCTCGTTCGATATAAAAATCGTACTCGTGCTGATGAAATAGTAGCGATTTGCGTGACGAACCTGTTTCGAGTATCGATAACAGTATCGACTAGGAAAATCTTGGAGAATTCCATTCCAATGCGCGCAATTCCTCGGTTAATCGGCTTTGAAGCGATAAGAATACATGTTCACGCAAAAAACTATCTGAATTAATTAATCAGAAATCTCCGAGGCTGCCAGCTGTGCAAGTTAGAATTTTTTAGGCTATCAAGATCACAAAAAATGGCACTGCTAACGTCTCTTACAAGAAAATTTCATTTTCTACTATTTTAAAAGCATTCCAGATCTCATAGATTCTTATTTAGGCAAATTAATGGAAGCCGAAGGAGCTGCGAAAGAATTATCCTAGTTTTACAAAATGATAATTGTAAAAATATTTTCGTATTTTTGTTTAGCTCGGATCGTGTGTAATAGTGCTGCAAAATTGGGGACTATAATATTTTATGAAAAATGTTCACTTTTAATGGTTTCAACATCGCTTTGAGCCTTGTAGATTTTTATTTAGATAAATTAATGAAAGACGAAAGAGTTTCCAAAGAATTCCTCTAATTTTGCAAAATGATAATTGGAAAAAATATTTATGTATAGCTCGTGTATAATATTTTATGAAAAATCTTCACTTTTAACGGTTTCAAGAGCGCACTGAATCCTGCAGATTTTTATTTAAATAAATTAGTGAAAGACGAAGGAGTTCCAAAAGAATTCCCTCAATTTTCCAAAGTGACAATTGTAAAAATGTGCACTATTGTTGCAATACTGTGACCACAATATATCACCAAAAAGTTTCTCCTTTAATAATGTTAAAAGCGTTTTACAGATTTTTCTGTAGACGATTTAATGGAAAACGAAGGAGTATAAATCGAAATTTCGGAGCCATTCTTTCCCCAAGGTCGCGGCGTCTCTGAGGTTCCATGCAAATTCGTATTGCAGTTTCCCTCGGTTATTGCGAAAACCGACGTAAATTTTCGCAGATGATGTTTCCGTGACATGAATCGTGACCATGCACCAACCAGTTATGCTTGCAAATGTCATGAATATTAAACGCCCGTTCGGATTTCAAAGCCTCGCGCCGGTGGACCAGGAAAATTGAAACCAGGCCAATTGAGAAGTGATCGAGGTGATTCGCAAGTTTTCGCGGACCGAAATCGATCAAATTCCTGAAGACTCGAGGAAATGGAAAAACACAGCGTGGCGACGTCTTTGTTCTGGCTGGTTGACAATACCGGTCCTATATATCGCGATTTTGGCGATCTTCTCTGCGAGAGATGATCTGCATACAGGAGAAACTCCGACCACCTCGCGCATGATGCAAGGATGACCGTAAACGCGGTCTTTAATTCGCTAATAAATGCCACCGGCTTCCCAAGTGTTGCAATAAAGTTATGTAAACGCGTACCTCTACAATATGCACTCTCCGAAGGACCCGACTTTGTTTATTTGTTAGTATATGAATACACACGCGTTAACAGTTTGCTTTTGTTGACACCGTTGCCGAGATGTCGGACATAAAAGGAACCAGAAACGTTTCCAATTTTTTCTGATCAGGAAATATTTATCAGGTCAGTGCAAAAGACATGACTTTTTAAACGAGAGTAAGATTTATCCGAAAAAATATTTGTTAAAGGTGCTATTCTAATACTAAAACTAAATTTTTCTTTCCTCTTAGAATATTTTAATTTTCTGCATACGAAACTGATCCGATTTCCACATATAATATTTAAATGTTTAGCAATCTATTAAACACAAATTTTGTAATTTTTTAAAAATAATGCCACAACAATTTTTAGTGGCACTTCACTACGCAAGGGTTAACCCTTTGCACTCGAAGCCATTTTAACTCCAAAATGAAACATTTCTTTCGACCTAGAATATTTCCCTTCTATATATATTTTTTCATACTATATAAACGAACATGGTGCAATTTACTCGTACAATCCTGAAATGTTTAGTAATTTATTAAATACAAAGGAAGCAAATAATGTAAAAAATATTTTGAATAATGATACAGCAATTTTTAGTGGCGCCTTACAGTCGCCATTCGAGTGCTAAGGGTTAAAAAGGGCGGAAGGATTCGGTGTTCCTGTTTGCACAAATTTGAAAATCGTAGGAGCATCCATGAAAGTGTGAGGTTATTAATTGCATAAAGAATATTCTAGACTCTTCAGTGCACAAATTGTGTCTCCGAGTCTCTGAGAAAAATTGACGGCTCAAATATTAGGGGTACCCATAAGTAATCAATTATTTGCAAAGAATTTGTTTTGCATTTAGTTCTGTACCGATCGTTGAAACACACATTCTTTTACAGTTTTCGGTAAAGTAGCCTGTGTTCAAAATATTCTAATAATTTTTTTTACAACCCTGTAATAAAATGGCGGCGTCCGTACCTTCCGAGGATCATATTCGTCATTGCATGCTTTTTCATTTTCATGCGGGATTTAATGCAACGGTGACAACAAAGAAAATTTGCGATGTTTATGGAGATGTATTGAAGGTCAACAAGTGTCAACGTTGGTTCAGAAGGTTTGCTGCTGGTGATTATGATCTCTCTGACAGGCCTCGGACGACCAGTTGAGTTTGATAATGACACTCTAAAATCTCTAGTGGAAGCTGATCCAAAATTAAGTAAACAAGAATTATCGAGAAGCCTTGAGTCCACATGGTCAACTATACAATGGCACCTACACGAAATGGGAAAGGCATATAGGCAAGGAATATGAGTACCGCGTCAATTATCTGAGACCAACAAGAATATTCGTCGATCAATTTGCAATTCATTGCTATCCAGATTTCGTAGAGATCCATTTCTTAGCAGAATCGTTACCGGAGATGAAAAATGGATTCTTTATGACAACATAAAGCGTCCCAAGCAATGGCTTTCTGCAGATCAAACCGCAATATCAACCCCTAAACCTAGCTTATCGCTTAGAAAGGTGTTACTGTGCATTTGGTGGGACTGTCGTGGCATAATTCACTTTGAGTTGTTGAAATCTGGAGAAACAGTTACTGCTCAGTTGTATCGTCAGCAATTACAACGGCTGTATTCGGAACTATTGAAAAAGAGGGCATCTTTAGTCCACAGAAAAGGTGTAATACTGCAAATTGACAATGGCCGGCCCCATACAGCGAAACTCACTCAGGAAAAAATCAAAGAATTGCAATGGGAAGTTTTACCGCACCCCCGTACTCACCGGATATTGCTCCCTCTGATCTTTTCAGATCTCTGGAGCATTATTTAAGAAATAAAACATTCTGTAGAAGATGCAAGGAGGAACCCTGGATTTCTATGAGAGGGGGACTGAAAATTTGCAGGAAAGATGGCAAACTATAATGATGAAGATTATATAATAAATTAAGAAATAAAAAGCTGAATTTACTACAAAGTTTGTTTCAGATTTCAAAATAATTGATTACTTATGGGTCCCCCTAATAAATCATTGTTTTTCGTTTCTAGTACCGTGGTGCATCGAAACAGCAGTTTTATTGATAGCAGAAGAGGCCTTCTAATAAAAATCTGCAGAGAGGTCCTGCAGAATTTTCTGAAGAACTAAATTATCTTGAATCAAATGATTTTACTCACCCCCATTCGACAGGAATCGCGCCATTATTTTCACAGGACACAGTTCCTCGCCCCACGAGATATTGCCACTGCGAAAGACCCGTTCAGACTGAAGCGGTTAGGAGAAGATCCTGCGGAAGAAGCCGTGCGATCGTAACAGGCTCCTTTTGTTCCGAAATTCTTTCCGTCTCGCCCCACCCCTCCTTCTCATCCGTTTTTGCCTTCGGTTGGGCACCGCCGCCCTTGATCAATCGTTCCAGGAATCGCCTGTCCGTTGACTCTTCTTTTTACCGGCTCAGTACGCTCCTGGAAGCGTCCTCAACCTTGTAGATCTTCATTAAGAGAATATCTTCGAGGGCACCGTGGAAATTCGTTAACGTGCTTCTGTGCACCGTCGAGATCCGAGCATTTCTGTCTCTTACGAAATGCAGCCGTTGCGCCGATATCAGATAACCCAGAATCATTTCTGTGATCATGGTATCTTGCGCCCGCAGATAATGCGACACGAAATCGTGTCGAAAGCGATCGTCCGCCGCAATCGTCGGAAGATAACCTTCGCGCGAGCGATCGTAAAACAATTATTCCCCACGTTCTTACTGCATCTCGATTGTTTCTGTCGATGCTATTATTTCTCCATCGCTGCAAATCGCTTCGGCGATTAAGATAATTTTTTCCGACCGATAGCCGGTTTTTAATGATCACAGTGGAACCAATCTAATACTGAAAACTGGCAACTACGTGCTAGCTTAATTTTTAACACCTGTCCTACTCTTAGTAATGTTTATTTCGCAAAGATTCAGAATTTCCTTGCAATAAACAGTATCAACGATGGACATACAATCAAATATCTCAATGAATTCTTCATCTATATTCAAGATTTTCAATTCTCCAAGAGTAGAATATTCCAAAATACAATATTATTACATTATTTCTTCATTTTATCGTCCAAGTGTCAACAACCGAGATACGTTTCAGTCTCAAAAATGGTGCCCACCATTTTCCATGCATTTTCTGCACCATACAAATCGTTGACAAACTCGGTAATAAATTTGAACGAAAAATAACCTTACAACCGATTAATTCTTATTAGTTTATACACCTAACAAAAGAAGAGAAAACATCGTTAACCGGAACAAGTTCCAAAAATACAGCGACCGATGAACAAACGACTTACGTCTCGCATTTGTGTTTGCAAATAGCGTAAGAACAGCGAATCCCCTAAGTCCGCGCGAAGAACCAAAATGGCGCCGGTCGGGGACGCCGAAATTCGCCGCGACACGTGGCCGTTCGAGCGGATTGTCACTCGGAGGATCTTGGGTCCGCTGAAAACGGTACTCCAACGTGTTTTTCACGGTGTAATGATATTTATCGTCCCCTGTTGCATAACGAGCGTCATCGGGAGGCCCGATAATGGAGTCCGCTCGGCCGTGGAAGGCTCGCGAAGATAGATCTCCTTTTAAGCGAGCAGTCCTCGTCGAGCGGTCGCGGCTGGCAGGTGCGTTTCACGCTCGATTTCTGATTAATTACGCCGGCCGGTGATTAATTATGGGCGGCGCGGCGTGTCGTCGCATTTCGCTCGATTACACGCGCAATTTCGGGACAAACCCGACTCCTCGGGACGCGGACGGTCCTCATTATAACGTGCCATCTTCCGGAACCGCGTTGCCATTGTTTTGTCACCTTGTTGTTGTTCTTTTTATCTCTTCTTCCTGATTAGACGTCGCTGCGAACTTCGTAATTGGAGGATATCGCGATTTTACGCGTTTGTCATGCGACGGCGTGAGAAAAAGTTGCTCAAATTTTGATTCACACAACAGTAGAACCTCTGTCTTTGAAGTTAGTACGGATCGCAGGTGTGCAAATTAATTCGTGACCGCCAAAATTAATAGATTGTAACGTTCTTTAAATTCGACGCTGAATTCGACAATTGTCTGTAAGGTGCAGTAAATATGTGGATAACGGTGGGCATTATTTTTGAGAATTGAGTGTACCCTAGTGGCTTGCAGATGGACGAAAAAATTAAAAAAGAGCCATGAATTAACATTTTCCATTAAGCCTACCAAGCATTAATAATATCTGGTGAATATTGCTTTAAAAAATGGCAACTCTGAATTTATTAAGATTGTCTGTAATTTTCATTGTTTGTAAATTTCAAAGAAATTCCACTATATTCCATAAATGAATTTTTATAGTTTCAATAATTGTAAAATATAAAACCGGCCATTTTCACCACGGTAGGTTTAGTGTTAATTTGTACAATAATAGAACAGCAGATGTACTCTGTTCGGTAGAAGGAAATTTAACAAATTAGCTAAGGGAAAGTCTTTTTCGAATTTTTGACTTGCACCATTTTTGGATTAAAAGGCTCCTTTATTTTTTGGCTATTACGGATAGTGTAAAAGAGGTTCTGCCGCGTGTTGCCGGCTGGGATTGTATTTAAATTGTTGTTGGCCTGCGAAAAACGTGTTAGCGAAAGTCATGCGACAAGTCCCAGCCTTGGACTTTTTTACCACTTTCAGTTAGAATTCTCGATCCTTTCACTCTCACAGGGGACATTTTGGTCCGCACAGTTGTTAAATTCGTCTCTGACAGTGTTCGACGATTTATTCCCCTAAATTCAGAGTTCAAAGAATCCTACGTTTTATGGTGCCCATGGAACCGAGGAAGATCCGGCGCAAAAGTGTTTCTCGGGTTTTCGGATCAAATTGATCCACGCCGGGTTGTGTCAGTGTCTGCGCATCGTGTCACGGGTTTGTCGCCCGTACCCAATAACAAGACAACGATGCCCTAATTAGACGAAAATAGCCATCAAGACGGTCATTGAATGGCTAATGATCCTCGTCGGAATTTCCGGTCGTTTCAGATAAAGAAAACACGTTTCCCGTTTTAGATAAAACCCAAACAAACATCGATGCAACTACAATGACATCTCTTAAAAATTTGGTCCCCCGTAAATTGGTATACACGAATTAGTAGTAATTAGTATACTAGAAAACACGATTATATTTTCGCTCAAAAAAAAAAAAAGAATTTTCGATCTGGCTCTTATTTTTCGCCATGGAGGCAAAAAAGTTTCCATAAGGATTCGCAATCTAGTAATTAATACCAGCTTTATGAGGGGTTCTAATATTTTTAATTTGAAATTATTAAGATCCTTAGGATGCATACGTGAGAAATTATGTAGCAAATTTATTTCGTTGGGTATATATTGTTTTGAAAATATTGCTAAAAATGTAGGTGGCAAGTTCCTGGCATTTTTATAAAATAATGCAAAATAAATAGTCACTTTTAGTGCTTCGTAAAACAAGCGTTAACGTCGATTAGAATGTTGCAAACAATTCTCAATTGCCTGTGAAGTTTACTATTCATTTTCCCGTATCTTACAATGTCACAAAACGAGATAAATGTTAAGTTCTTTGTTGCTTAGTCTTCCTTCCAAGAACTTATCAGGAATCCAAGAGCCTATCTACTACGAAATCATTTTACTATAGTATCGTTTGATTACGTTATCAGTCTAAACTTCACTCATTGTTCGTACAAGTTGAAAAGATCGTAGAATAATGTCATTACATAGATTGATCAAATTCCAGTGTACTCTCAAGTACAGGAACAATTGTACAACAATTTAATCATACAGATTTATGTTTCATCTGCACAGTAATGACGTATTGCAATTATTTTCACCTCTCAAACAGGTTGCAGATAAACACATTATATGCTTTAAGCATTTTACATTCTATACGAATAATATAAGATTAAGAAATAATTTCTTATAGGTTTGAGTATATAAAAATTCGAGAAGACAAGAAACAATGCATACGCAAATTACTAATAATTTGCTGGCATTGTTCGACCACAATATACCAATTTTGTGATTATTTTCATAGCTCTAACATTTCGTATAAATGAAAATACCGTATACATTCCACCTTCAAAAATTTAACATTCTGCACAATTGTAAATAAAAATTTCTCACGCCTGCGAATTGAGTACATAAAAATTGTAGAAAACAAGAAACAATTGCCTAATAATTTGCTGGCATTGTTTGACCACAATATACCAATTTTGTAATTATTTTCACAGTTCTAACATTTCGTATGAATAAAAATACCGTATACATTCCACCTTCAAGAATTTTACATTCTACACAACTGTAAGTAAAAATTTCTCACGGCTGCGAATTGAGTATATAAAGATTGTAGAAAACAAGAAAAAATTGCTTAATAATTTTATGGCATTGTTGAACCACAATATAAGAATTTTGTGATTATTTTCACAGTTCTAACAATTCGTATAAATAAAAATACCGTATACATTCCACCTTCAAAAATTTAACATTCTGCACAACTGTAAATAAAAATTTCTCACGGCTGTGAATTGTGTATATAAAAATTGTAGAAAACAAGAAACAATTGCCTAATAATTTGCTGGCATTGTTTGACCACAATCTGGTTCATATAACATACCAATTTCGTGATTATTTTCACCTTTGAAGCATTTCATATAAATAAAAATACCCCTCGTGCATTTTACATTCCACAAGAGTGTAAATAAAAATTGTTGACAGCTCTGCGAGTGCACAGAAATTGGAGAAAATAAGAACGTACCGGTAAATTGCAAATGTGTTCGAACCCACCCCGCAGTATATCAATTTCGCGATGGTCGAGATACCGATCGGAGATCGTTTGTCTGTTAATACGATTGTTTATCTGTTATCTTTCAGTTGGGAACCGATCGATCAAGATGAATCGGCGTTGATTCATCGGGGACCGAAGGAACCAGTTTTAGACGGTGATTTACGCGTGATTTGCGCGCGATCGAACCGCGTGAAAATCGGATCGAGAATGCAACCGATCTGGCTGTTGGTGTTCCTGTTCCGGTTGTCGAGCGGCTTCACCGGAAGAGGATTGTATTATCCGGGCCGATCGGATTTGTTCGAGCTGTCCGTGATACACCTAAACGATTTCCACGCCAGGTATGGCCACGTGCGCCCATTCAACCATTTCCGATGAAAATCTGAATGACGTCCGCGCGCGTACGAAACCGGGTCATTGAATAATGTTGAACTAATTGCCGGCATAATGGCGTCCAGCGTACGCCTCGCCGCTAGTTATTAAACCGATCTCTCCTTCCTGTTCCGGCTGTCATTAAATCGCGTCGATAATTGGAACGGATCGGGCCCGATTATCCTCGCGACCCCGATAATTGTTAACGCGTTATCAACCCTTCGTACTCGAAGTTTTAACTGCAAAATCAAGATCTTTTGACCTAGAACATTTTCATTTTATACGTTTTCTTCATTTTCTTACATTTCGGATTTTTTCTTGAAGTCATACAAATATTTTCTTCAGAAATTTTTTGATATACAGTCGAACCCATTTTTGTGCGGTCCTTTTCTATGCGATTTCTTTTCTTTTCCGTTTATTTTAAAGTGGTCGCATTAACAGTTAGGTCATTAGCGACCACATGGTTTACAGTCGAATATAGAAGAGAAGGTTACGGTTAATATTTACATTTCTTTTTTGTACGATTTGTTTTGCGCGATTTTTTGTACTGATCTTGTAAACAATTATTTGTTAAAGCTATTTACGAAGTTTCTGAATATTTTTTTGTGCGGTTTCTTTTATTTTTCTATGCGGGCCCTGTCTACCGCACAAAAACAGGTTTGATTGTACTTCTTCATTCGAGTGCAGTGAATTCTCGATATATGTCAACGACACGGGTCTTGCCAGCGACATGTGTCGTGCAGGAGATATACCCGAGCCGTGTTGTGTTTACTAGGGGTGTGCGAGAACCCGAAATGTCGGGTCGGGACGGGTAACCGAAAATTTCGAGATTCTCGAAAGTGTCGGGGTTCCCAAAAAAGTCGGGATTCCCGAAAAAGTCGAAATTCTCGAAAAAGTCGGGATTCTCGTATTTATCGGGATTCCCTAAAGAATCGTGATTTCCGAAAATTCCGAGAACCCACTAACCATTTATATTCGTTGTAGGTGTTTTCGACAAATTATGTTATTTTACTGTTTACTTATTTAATTAATTATTATAAATGTATACAATTCAGAATATATGGAATACGAATGGGGCACAAATAAATAATAAGTATAACAATTTATTGTAAATTGAAAGAATGCTGTCCATCACGAATCATTTTCAAGAGTGTCATATGTTGTAGTCTCGAAATTTTCGGGAAACCCGATTCCTTCGGGGAATCTCGAAACTTTTGGGAATCCCGATTCTTTCGGGAATCTCGAAATTTTGCCCAAGTCTGCTCGGCGTCCGAGCCCTCTCACCCCGCAGTAGTGGGGATAATTCCGCGACGTTTATCATCCAGGCCTTGGCGACATATATAGAGAAATCAGTGTACACGTCAGCAGAAAAATCCTATGAAATCTGAATATCAGTATTAAACCAAAACTAAAGCAAGTCTCAGGAAAAGAATCTAGCAGCATATTAAAGATATGATCTTTCTTAACAAATTCCACCAGTCGGAATTAATAATTCACTTGTTAGTAATATGTTACACCTTATCGAAATTGGAGGTAAGAACAGAAATTGTTACCTATGGTACAATCTACTGTTTCAGTGTTGTTACCAAGCTACATGAAGACTATAATTTCACTCTAAATGATGGCAGAAAAATTAGTTTATATTTTTATATAAATATAAGTAATGTAGTCCAATTTAGCAGCTGGTTCATATTAAATGCATATTAAATATTAACACTAAACCTACCGAGCCTTAAAAGTAACTGTTGTCTTATAAAAATGTCGATTTGGATTTTGTGCGGTTCGTATTATAATACAGTGATTTATATATGTCGCCAAGACCTAGATGATAAACGTCGCGGCATTATACCCACTACCGCGAGATATAAACATAACACGGCTCGCGTATGTCTCCTGGACGATACAAGACGCTGGCGAGACGTTGTTGACATATATCGAGAATTAATTGTACATGCTCTAGTAAATATATTTATTTAATCATTTCCCATGGAAGCGTCTTGATCATTTGAGTAATTGTAAGATAACAAATCTGGAACCGGTCATTTTGACCGGCGATGGCAGGTTTAGTGTTGAATATTAAATATTATTGTGACAAAATATTTTGTTATCAAATCAGACGCAAAAGTATTTCCAGGAAATGAAACTTGTGACTTCGGTTTTGCAAACATCGGCAGAGTCGTTGTCGAACACGTTGCGCGAGCATTTCGCGAATTCCGCGATTTATGAACCGACTCGAAGGAACCGCAATTAAACGGGAATTTATTCGGACTCTTACGAGCTCTGTCAGGCTGCCAAACAAGATAAAAGCGCTCGTTAAACTTGATTCAATTTATTGGCGGATTTTACAGCCGGATGATAATATCCTACGATGGATGATCCCGGGCACCAATTTTGCATTCGGACTGTTATAAATCGTTCGTTTATCCGTTGCATTAATCTTTCCAGTCGGTTCTTCGTAATCGAGTTTGACGAGAATGACTCTCGATGCAGTCCGATAGCGAGTCGAACATTGCGATTTAAAATGAATACGTCGATCCAGAGAGGTCGTTAAGGATGCTGCGATTACGTGTACTTTTATGAAACGATACTCGCCCGCTGAGAGGCCATCGTGTGAATTGAAAAATTAAAAAAAGTTTCGAAGCGAAATGCGCACCAAGTGAAATCTCAGGGTCAAGGAGGAAATGATTCGGGTTAATCGTTACTTTTTCTAGTCACGAGCATGATCGTTGCCCAATCTCGTGACGCGAGAAACCATTGTTCTGCTTCGTGAATTTGCGTCTTGTTGTTTCTCCATCGAATTTAAACGAAATACGCACAGCTATTTTTAGAAATAGAAATTTATTGAAGATAAATTAAGGTAAATTTTGTTTATTTCTTACTATTGTGATCTACAGTGACAATTAATCGCGACTGCAATTTCTGTTCTTCTAGTCAATTAATTTTTACAATACTTACTTGTTCAGCGTTTTCGGAATTTTGAGACCTTCTACCAAACCACGTTCGGTAATATTTAGAATTTTTAAAAAATCGTGAAACAGGGTCATGCGTCGATGAATAATAGGTTGTTTTTCCAAGTTTTAGCAAACAGCGTTAACGAAGCTGAAGATATCTGTATCTGTCCTTCGCCGTTTTATTTTATCTACACAAGGAAAAGTTGGGGAATTAGAGCACACAATTTTCCGCAAAATTGCTTTTTAAAGATACACCAGTTCACCGGTCTTCGTCTTCATTTCGCGTGAATATTTTATGAAGACGAGCTTGCCTTCGGTCTGTTAAATATTTATGATTTCGTCAGCCCGTTGAAAAATAATTAACGCACCCGATGCCCTCTTTAATACGATCGGGGAAAACATTCTGTTTAACCATAACATCCACAATCTTACAATTTACTTGAAAATACTCAAATTAATTCTATACGCTCACGTTGTTTACAGTTACAGTGAATTTTCGATAAATGTCAACAATGCGTCTTGTATCGTCCAGAAGAGACATACAAGGTCACATGAAGGTCATAATATTACAGGTCGTTGGATTCGTCTTGACGAATCTTCGATGACCTTGAAATCTAAAAAAATATAACCTTGAACAAATCTTTTTGCCTATCATAATATTTGCCCCTCTGAACCAACTAACGTTTTACTCTGAAATTTTCGAGATGCTCGAGTTAGGTGAGACAGCCTGTATAGAAAAATCACTGTATAGTACGCGGCATAATATTCCGGTATTCTCTGGTATATGTCATATAGCGAAAATAAAAATATATCATTCTATTCAAAAAACTTCGATGACCTTGAAATCTAAAAAAATATAACCTTGAACAAATCTTTTTGCCTATCATAATATTTGCCCCTCTGAACCAACTAACGTTTTCCTCTGAAATTTTCGAGATGCTCGAGTTAGGTGAGACACCCTGTATAGAAAAATCACTGTATAGTACGCGGCATAATATTCCGGCATTCCCTGGTATATATCATGTAGCGAAAATAACAATATATCATTCTATTTAAAAAACTTCGATGACCTTGAAATTTCAAAAAATATAACCTTGAACAAATTTTTTTGCCTATCATAATATTTGCCCCTCTGAACCAACTAACGTTTTACTCTGAAATTTTCGAGATGCTCGAGTTAGGTGAGACACCCTGTATAGAAAAATCACTGTATAGTACGCGGCATAATATTCCGGTATTCTCTGGTATATATCATATAGCGAAAATAAAAATATATCATTCTATTTAAAAAACTTCAATGACCTTCAAATCTCAAAAAGATAACCTTGAACAAATTTTTTTGCCTATCATAATATTTGCCCCTCTGAACCAACTAACGTTTTCCTCTGAAATTTTCGAGATGCTCGAGTTAGGTGAGACACCCTGTATAGAAAAATCACTGTATAGTACGCGGCATAATATTCCGGTATTCTCTGGTATATATCATATAGCGAAAATAAAAATATATCATTCTATTTAAAAAACTTCAATGACCTTCAAATCTCAAAAAATATAACCTTGAACAAATCTTTTTGCCTATCATAATATTTGCCCCTCTGAACCAACTAACGTTTTCCTCTGAAATTTTCGAGATGCTCGAGTTAGGTGAGACACCCTGTATAGAAAAATCACTGTATAGTACGCGGCATAATATTCCGGCATTCCCTGGTATATATCATGTAGCGAAAATAACAATATATCATTCTATTTAAAAAACTTCGATGACCTTGAAATTTCAAAAAATATAACCTTGAACAAATCTTTTTGCCTATCATAATATTTGCCCCTCTGAACCAACTAACGTTTTCCTCTGAAATTTTCGAGATGCTCGAGTTAGGTGAGACACCCTGTACAGAAAAATCACTGTATAGTACGCGGCATAATATTCCGGTACTCTCTGGTAAATCGTTTTCATATTTAATGGTGGAGCTACGTTGCATTTGTTGGCAACGAAATGTGCTAGCGAACGCGTTAACTAACAACACTAACTTCCGTTGTGTTTTGCGCGAGTATCCGTCCTCCTTTCGAATCGAGTTTCTGCGTCGATTTTCCTCGACTCTTACCCGGACGTCTGATGATTTCAGGTTCGAGGAGACGATCCATAGATCGAGGGAGCATTACGCGGAGGCTGAGAGCGTGCCGGTGGGCGGGATCGCGCGAGTTTCGACCGCTGTGAATCGATTGATCGAGGAGAGGCCGAACCCGATTTTTCTGAACGCCGGAGACAATTTCCAAGGGACGATATGGTACAACGTTCATCGATGGAACGTGACCGCGGTTTTCATGAACATGCTGCCGCACGACGTTCTGGTGAGAGAAAGAGAGCACGCGCAGAATGAGAAACGAAGGAAACGAGGTTCGAGACGCGGCCGGAGATCTTCTCGGTTAATTGGGTCAAACGGGTTTAACGATCGATTATCCGAACGCGGTTTCGTTCCGTTACTCAACAAGATATGCCCGCGCCGTGGCAATAAAATCGAGCGGATCTGCCCGTGAATTTCGACGAACGATTAAATGTTTTAACCGAGACCGCGAGTACTATCGCGGCATCCTGATCGAAACGTTGTGGCTCTTTTCGTGGAAGCAGAAATCGCGCGATCCTTGGGAAAGGAATTTCGTGGGAATCGTGGTTGTTTGTGGCTCGGGGATCGGAGTTTTCGTACCGGAAATGATAACTGTGTTAATTGATTCATTCTACCCTCTTTGGGACTTATCAATTTGGAATTTGGGGGGGGGGCTTTGCGAAATTGTGGGAGTACAGATTCGGGAAAATAGTTCTAATTTACATATTAAAATATAAAATATGAAATATCGTTACCACTTTTGTTACCAGGGAGTGGTGAAATAGCATTTATTTATTTTTGGTACGGTGGGAAAAATTATCGAGCTTGAGAACGAAGTCAAGGAAATGTATTACATCTGGTTTTGCGAGTAATTTATGGAATAATTAGAAACTCGTATCCTCGAGAAAACGCGTGTCGTCTATATCTTAATTTAATGCTTGTCAGTACCTCAACTGGGGATATAAATATTAATTTTCACTTGCATAATGTGGCACGAATTTGTACATTTCAGTTGCCTTAAGTTGAAGTCGGTTGAGGTCAACTGTATCCTATTTTTTCAGTTTGTTCGCCATTTTGATGACACTTTCTATTCACATTTTTCAGAAATTTAACCATCTCCCCTAACCATCGCTTTGTTAAAATTTGTACGATAATTCTATGTAATGACAGTTCCCCATTTTCATTAATTACAAAATTAAAAGATCTGAAATTGATAATTTTGTCTTGCAATTTATTTTCGAGCGATTTTTGTTAATTTTGGACATTTTTAAGCTACAGTTTTCTGTGTTATTGCAGACTTTGGGGAACCACGAGTTCGATGACGGCGTTGCCGGCGTGGTACCATTTCTAAAAAATGTCAAAGCGCCAATGGCAGTGGCCAATATTGACTCAAGCTTGGAGCCATCGATGCAGGTTGGTGGATCGATCAAGATCTCGTTTGAAATGAACTTGTTACTTAAAATGGTTTCGCGTTGCAGGGTTTGTACCAGAACAGCACGGTGATCGAGAGGAATGGTACCAAGATCGGGGTCATCGGCGTCATTTTATCAACCACGGATGTACGTACTTTAAACTACAGTGTATCCCCTTAATCAAAAAATCACCTTTACGCTTCTCTTTTTCACGCTGAGCATCTTATGTTTGCTCGATCAAATCTAAATTGCCCGGCTTCTGAAAAATTAACGCCGTTCCCCTCGGCGAGCAAAAAATAATAAAATTAAAACGCGATGCCGATCTCTACGCCTTTATCGCAGTTAAAATAAACAAACTACAGTGAATTCTCGATGTATGTCAACAACACCGGTCTTGTCAGCGTCGTGTATCGTCCAGGACCATATTGTGCAGTGGGGATAAAATTCCGCGACGTTTATCAGCCAGGCCTTGGCGACATATATAGAGAAATCACTGTATATACTTCGCTGTTTCAATTACGGGGAATTCTTTTCGATGACAAAGTAAATATTCTCTCTTCCTTCTTTCTAGATTTTACAGAATAATTTATACAAATGAGAAGTTGCTTGAGAATCTCAGTTTATTAATTGCTACAGTACTTCACTTGTTAAATAGTTAAACACGAGGTCCCAGTTTACTAATCACTGTGGTAATACATCAGGAATCTTCTAGCCTACAAAATTAATTGTTTCATCTCTTTATACACATTTCACAAAGCAATTTACAAAAATGGTACTTTCTGAGAAAATCGAGGTCTACAAATCGTGACAACGTTCCGTCCATTAAATATTCGCCGTAAAATAATTCCATCTACTTCGATTAGTGATTCTTTATCCGCGATAGTGCCATTTTCGTGCACACAAAATAATGTACAAAAATGGCAACTTTTGAGAAACTCGCAGTCGAGAAATCGTTACAGTATTCCGTCCCAAAAATCGTTCTGTTCCCTTCGATCATTGATTCTTTATCCTCGATAGTGCCATTTTCGTGCACACAAACTAATGTTAAAAAATGGCACCTTCTGAAAAAATCGCAGTTCACAAATCGCGACAGCCTTCTTCTTCAGCATTGACTCTTTATTCTCGATAGTGCAATTTTCGTGCACACGAGGTAATGTTAAAAAATGGCACCTTCTGAAAAAATCGCAGTTCGCAAATCGCGACAGCGTTCTTCTTCAGCAGTGACTCTTTATTCTCGATAGTGCCATTTTCGTGCAGACAAACTAATGTTCAAAAATGGCACCTTCTGAGAAAATCGCAGTTCATAAATCGCGACAGCGTTCTTCTTCAGCATTGATTCTGTATCCTCCATAGTGCCATTTTCGTGCACACGAGGTAATGTACAAAAATGGCACCTTCTGAGAAAGTCGCAGTCCCCAAATCGTCACAGTACTCCACCCATTCCCAAAAATCGTTCTATTCCCTTCGATCATTGATTCTTTATCCTCGATAGTGCCATTTTCGTGCACACAATCTAATATACAAAAATGGCAATTTCTGAGAATATCGCAGTCGCCAAATCGTCACAGTACTCCACCCATTCCCAAAAATCGTTCTATTTCCGTCGATTATTGATTCTCGATGCTCGATAGTGCTATTTTCGCGCGATCATCGCCGATTGACGGTCAGGCCTCGATCAATCGCTGAAATCCCTGTCAAATCATTGGGATCGATGTTCGAAACGGTCCAGACGGTTCAATCGAAACTTTGATTAATTCGTACATCTGTCTCGATGAACGTCGGCAGGCCATCCGTCTCTGGATCTTCTCGCGATCGTTCCGATCGGGCGTCATGGCCACGTGTCACGGATCCACCGTGGATCCAATAATAAAGAAGCTACGAGACTCTGCGGCGAGGATCTTCACTTGTTCCTTTTTGCTCGCGTTCCGATGACCGATCGAATTGATTCTAAGAAGCCCGGGGATCGCGTCGCCGTGAATAATCGCGCGACTCCTCTCTCGCTCGATTACAGAGGGAACCGGCCGGCCGTTTAACCGGAAGTATGACTGCGCCGTTTCGCCACGGTCCCTAATTTGATACTTACAAATTACCAGACAATTGCCGTTACCGGGAGATTGAAGTTCCTCGACGAGGTGGAAACGGTGAACGCCGAGGCGAGCCGATTGAAGTCTCGGGGGGTGGACATTATCATCGTTTTAAGTCACTGCGGCTTGGACGTGGACAGGATAATGGCCGCCAAGTGTCCATTAATCGACCTGATCGTCGGCGGACACTCGCACACGCTCCTCTACTCAGGCAAGTGTCGCCGACTATGTCCGAACCGAACGACGTAATCTGATTCCCCGATGGAAATTAAAAAATAGCGATCGGTACGATAAGAATCAGGTGCAGGATCGTCTTTTCCGAATTTTAAATTTGGGACTTCAATTTGGATCAGTGTCCGTGCTGAAATTTACAAATTTATTTCTATAAATTGTGTGTAGGTGCTATTTTGTTTATACAGTCTGTTACAATAATATTCGGACACTTTTAACTAGACGATAACTTTCTCAAGATTGGACCGGACGACTGTAATTTTTTAGAAACGTTGGGATCGTTACCTAGCTGACGTGAGAAAAATTTTTTGAAATGATATTCTTATCAACACATTCGTGACTGTTTCCTGATTAAAATGACACCAAACACGACACCATTTCGGCTATATTTACGCCTTTAATCCGCGATACAGTGGAGCCTCTATTATCCGAACTAATCAAAGGGACGTAACCGTTCAGATAACAGTACATTTACCTACCTACTGTGCCAAATTAAATCTTTATTGATTCGTACAATGAATTGTCTTAGATTGGACTGTTCACATTCGAAGCACGCATGCGCATATTGGAGATCGGTTCGGATAATGGAGGCTCTACTAAATCGTCATTTAAACGAGTACATATGATCAAAATTGTATCGTGTTTGATCTCATTTTAATCAGCAAATCGTCGCAAATGTAACGGTAACAGTTTCTGAAAGAAATATTTAAAACCAGAAAAGGTTTTATTTTATTAAAAAATAGATCTTTGCGCCAAGGTGTTCAACTACTTCAAGAACGTTGATATATTTTTCAACGAGCACTTTGTGTAAGTTACAGGATCGAAGTTCATTGAAATTTATTCGATTCTCGACTCATCGGTGCGTTCTCTTCGGCATTGAATCATAAACAGCGGTTTCTCATCAATTCAGGGATTCATTCTGACTAAACGAGTTAAAGTTGCAAAACAAGGAAAACTTAACGGAGGCTCTTCGAGCGTCTCGGTGACTTTTCAATGAGCCTTCGACAGATTGTGGTGCTCGTTGAACTATGCTAACTATGCCAAAGTTATCAATTCGTAAAATACGGCCAATTAAACTTAGCCAATACAATTTTAGTAACAAGCTGGCAATCTCCTGATTAACCCTGAGCACTCGAATGGCGACTGTAGTAAGACGCCACTAAAAATTGCTGTATGATTATTCAAAATATTTATGACATTATTAAATTTGTTTGTACTTAATAAATTACTATTAATATTTAATAAATTTAATAAATTGTACTTAAATTAGTCTAGAATGGAAATATTCTAGGTCGGAAGAAATGTTTCGTTTTGGAGTTAAAATGGCTTCGAGTGCGAAGGGTTAATAGGAACGATACAACGTGAACAATCTAGTGCAATAATTTTAGTAGGCAGCGTTTCTCGCAGAACGTAGAGCAAACTGTGGCAAGATGGTTACTTAGAAAGGATTATTACGTTCCCAGGACCACTCCCAAATAACGATCAGCCGGAGGACGAGTATCCTGTGGTGGTAACTCAGAAGAACACGAAAAGAACGGTGCTGATTGTGCAGGCGGCTGCGTACACCAGGTAATTCGTTTTCATGGGAAATTTTCGCGAGAAACTTCCGAGGCCCGTGTTTCTCTTCCCCGGGATTGACGAAGTTGTTCGCTGTTTGCTTCAGGTATCTGGGGAACTTGACGGTGTGGTTCGACAAGAAAGGCGAGGTGGTTGATTGGGACGGTAATCCGATTTTTCTTGATAGCTCTGTCGAGCAAGGTGAGTTTCGAAATCAAGGAAGTTAAACGGATTGCGAGCGGGGTGATTTTATGATTCAACGCTTACCGGCAATTTTCTAATAGCCTTCCGAAAACCAAAGATACATTTGATAAATGAAACATTTGACAAGTGAAATTAATTTCGTAAGTTAATGAACAAAAATAATCCTCTTCCGTTTTCAATGTAAATCTGTAACATTCTATTTTAAGTGCACCGTGATTCAATCGAGTGCATTCGTAACTCACGATTGAAGCAGCTAGCAATTAAATCCATTGTGAAGTTTGAGTGATCCAATTACGGTGTAATCGAATTGCTGTGAAGTCGAAGTGCAATTATTAGGAGTACCCATAAGTAATCAATTAATTTCTGTTGCCTTTAGTTCTGTACCGATCGTTGAAGAGGAAACACGTATTCTCTTACAGTTTCTTATAATTTTATAATCACGTATTCTCTTATAATTTTCTTTTACAACCCTGTAAGAAAATGGCGGCGTCCGTACGTTCCGACTTTTTCATTTTCATGCGGGATTTAATGCAACGGTAACAACAAAGAAAATTTGAGATTATATAATAAATTAAGAAATAAAAACTTGAATTTACTACAAAGTTTTTTTTAGATTTCAAAATAATTGATTACTTATGGGTCCCCCTTGCAGTATAATTAGCAGAGATAATGGAACTTCTAGTTGCATTTTTCGCAAAGAATTTGCAGTTTGGCAATCTGGATTAATTTTTTCAGTATACACGCATTAAAAATTGCAATTTTTCGCAGATCCTGTGATGGTGGAGGCCCTAAAGCCCTGGAAAGCAACGGTGGACGATATGGCAAAAACGAAAATTGCACAATCGAAGGTTTACCTGGACGGTAGTTGTCGCAAGCATGAGTGCAACCTTGGCAATTTGATCACGGATGCGATGGTGGATGGTGTGCGTATTTTTTTTCTCCTGAAAACGGATAATCAATCTGTTAGACAATGAATCTATTTGATCTGGAATTTATATCTTAATAATTTTATAAATCTTATATTTTATGTTTATATTTTATATTTATATTTTATATTTTTCAGTATGTGGAGAAAGCAGAGAATGAAACTGTTTGGACGTACGCGGCAGTGGCGTGCATGAATCCCGGAGGAATACGTGCTCCCATCGAATCAATGGATATCACTTTCAATGATTTGATCATGGCGCAGCCTTTTGAGAACACGTGGGACACCCTTGAGTTGAAAGGGAGCTGCATCATGGATGTGAGCATTCTGAAATAATTGTCAACATTAAAATTGACATTAAGTCTGTCTCCAACAGGTGGCTAAGAACATGAGACTGGAAGAGTATTATAAGCTTCTTTTACAGAGTCGTGAGACTATAATCACAATTTCTCTGTACTTAGAGAATCCATTTTTAAATTTATCAAGAATTAAGATTTAAAATGTCGTATCCCCAATATTATTAAAATTAGGATCCACTAACACGACGATTTCTGCTCCAAAAGAATGAAGACTGACATTTTAAATATTAATTCTTGATCAATTTAAAAATGGATTCTCTAAGGATACTAAAGTTTGATTACAGTCTCACGATTCTGTAAAAGAAGCTTATGATACTCTTTCAGTCTCATGTTCCTAGCCACCTGTTGGAGACAGTCTTCACTGCAGACGCGTTCCGACTATTGCAGCCTTTAAGGCGCCTCTCTTTTTCATTTACTATTCCAGTATCCCCCAATTAATAATTAATGCGAGCGACGTTTATCACACCAACCGAGTAAACATAAATCACCTTATAATGGTACAATACTATGTTAAAATATACATAACCGGAAGTGAATCTAATTCAGTACCTGAAAAGGTAAAATTGAATTGAATTAAAAATTTAACAATTTGTTTCCAGATACTGAACTCGAATGGAGTATTGGTGTGGTCCGGCTTGAAGGTCACCTACAAAACGAGTGGCGGTTCGAGAACCGTGTCGGAGGTATTAATAAGGTAATTCCTTCGCATGATTTCCTGGAAATCTCGCGCTAACTTTAAAAACCCGTGCTGATTTTTTTCTCATATTTCAGATGTCGAGTTTGCGAGATACCAATGTACGAGAAGCTGGAATTAGAACAATGGTACAGACTCGTGGTTCCAACGTTTTTAATCGGTGCAGGCGACGGGTACACTCCGTTCAAAACTTGCGGTAGAAATCACGAAGTCGGTGAAGTAGATACCGCTGTACTAATTAGGTACATGAAGAAGATCAGCCCGATCATCGTCGGACTGGATCGCAGAGTCATTTTTATCGATGACAATTCCGTGTAGTTGATCAAAGTCTTTCGCATTCGCAGGCGACCAATATTATACAAAATCGTACAAAGAATTTTTCTATAGCGTACACTAAATAATTTAATCTTCTTACACCTGCCGACTATACAACTAATTATTAAGCATTCCTGTAAATCGTTCTTACTTTTCCACCTCGTACTTGCTCTTTCGTGGTCCTTGTTGTAATTGTAAGACCAGTCGATCTCTTTATTGTAAGTAAAAATAATAAACTGTAGAAATTAAGAAAATATTGTTTCCTGTTTATTTTGTAAGATCGACATTTTTCGGGGACCGTAAGAAGCTCAAAGAATTTTCTTTTATCGTCCCGAGCATCCTTTTGCTCGAGATCTTTTTTAATCAGTTTATTCAGAAGTCGGGATGTGTTTTCGCGAGTTCTAGGAACGGTGGTGGCGTTCTAAAATTTGCAAAAATCGTGGCGGAATCGCGAGGCAGCCGAAAAATCTCGCGTGATATCGTCGTGAAAGCAGGAAACGCCGGGTCCCGCTTATCTCGCGGTATCTTGACATCGCGGCAGGTGAAGCATTTAAATAATATATCGAACAGGTGAAATAGCAGCTGTTCGTCTGCATCGTGGCCCTGCGCCGGGACGCGTGAACCGCTTTGTAGTGCCGCGAGGACGCTCCTTTTTCAGCCGAAAATTTTCGCGTTGCACAATCGGTTTCTTCGTACCCGATCTTCCCCGTTTTTTAATCAAATTAAACGATTAACCCTTCGAGCGGTCCCCTAATTAATCCCCCTTAAAAATCCACCGATTCCACCGATCTTTGTTCGACGTGCATTCGTAAATATGCACGTGAACGTTCAAGTCTAATTTTGCGCAGAATTGTTAGATTAACAAATTCTCAATTTGCAGTTTACTTAAAGGTAGTCGAATTAATTTCATACATTTTGTTGCTCGAAATTATAGCACCATAGTAACCGAGGTTCCAGCGAGTAAACACTCATATCAGAGTATCGGCGAGACACAATGCAAATAATAAATCTCTTTTGTTTGTAATAATTTTTTGTATGGAACATTTTGTTTACCAACATATTCGTGACACTCTCCTGATTAAAACGATACCAAACACGACACCATTTGGATCGTATTTACTCGTGTAATTCACGATATAGTAGAACCTCTATTATCCGAACTACAACAGGAAATACAGCTACAAAAACATTTTTACTGATTCGTATAACAATTCGTTTTAGATCGCTATGGATCATAGGCTGCTTTAGATTGAACTGTTCACAGGTGAGAACACAGTTTTCGTGAAACATATCTCTACAGTTCGGATAATCGAGGTTCTACTGAATCGTCGATTGAAGACGCAATTATGCTCCGAATTATATCGTGTTTGGTCTCATTTTAATCAGAAAGATGTCGCAAACGTGTCGGTAAAAGTTTCACAAAGAATTAATATTAATAACATTTCGGTAATTCATAAAAAAATATTCTTTTACGTACACGAAATTATTGAATTATGTGACTAGGCGTTCCTTGCGGTTGAAGGTATTGTTGTCGAAGGATTTATTAAAGAGTCCTCAGCCATGGACTGTGAACTAAACAATTATAGTGATTGCACTGACCGGTCGACCGGCCGGTTACACATTTTTTATTTTACAATCATTGAAATCACTAGACTGCGGATCTTTATGCAAAATAAAAATTGTCTGCGTCGATTAGAGGAAATAGAAAGTAAGTAGAATGCTATTTCCTCACTTGCTAATTTTAACAGACGAGAAATAGTAATTGACATTTTTAATTTTTAAAATTTTTCTACAATTTCAAATTTTATCTACTCAAGTTTGTTATAAATTTCATAAAGATCCGCAGTCTAGAAATCACAAACATGCTTCCGTTAGAACTAGCTGAATAAATTTCCTCCTTCAAGCACGCATTACAAAAATTCCTGATAAATTCTAAAATGAACTCCAAAAACTATATGTACAAAACGGAACTCTAAACAAATACAGTCCTGTAATTTTCCAGCGTTAACAATGTCCCGCTGATACAAAATAATCATTGAAATCACAAAAAAGGTTCCGTTAGAAATAGCTGAATAAATTTTCTACTTCAAGCACGCATTATTACAAAAATTCCAGATAGATTCTAAAATGAACTCCAAAAACTATATTTACAAAATAAACTCTAAACAAATACACTCCAGTAATTTTCCAGCGTTAACAATGTCCCGGTGATACAAAATAATCATCGAAATCACAAAAAAAGGTTCCGTTAGGAATAGCTGAATAAATTTTCTACTTCAAGCACACATTATTACAAAAATTCCAGATAGATTCTAAAATGAACTCCAAAAACTATATTTACAAAATAAACTCTAAACAAATACACTCCTGTAATGTTCCCGCGTTAACAATGTCCCGCTGATACAAAATAATCATTGAAATCACAAAGATGCTTCCATTAGAACTAGCTGAATAAATTTCTCCCTTCAAGCACACATTACAAAAATTCCAGATAAATTCTAAAATGAGCTCCAAAAACTATATTTACAAGATAAACTCTAAACAAATACACTCCTGTAATTTCCCAGCGTTAACAATGTCCCGCCGATACAAAATAATCATTGAAATCACAAACATGCTTCCGTTAGAAACAGCCAAATAAATTTCCTCCTTCGAGCACACATGATTACAAAAATTCCTGATAAATTCTAAAATGAACTGTGGAATTTTTGGACTGATTTTAGGACTGAATTCGTTTACAGTTTATTTTGTAATAAATAAGAAATTCTAAAATAAATTCTAAAATGAACTCTAAAAAATATATTTACAAAACAAATACAGTCCTGTAATGTTCCCGCGTCAACAATGTCTCGCCGTTATAAAATCCAGCCCGAAGTAGAGCAGTCCGCCGCGATCGATCTTCAAGGTCCTGTAGGACATGGATCCGTCGATACAGGTTACAAATATTCTTCCGAAGCATCATCTGCGCGCCGTTCCCATACAAATACCGAGTCACTCCAGTACTGGTATCTGTCCCGGGTGTTTCAAAACCCGCGGTCTTCGCGGACGTCTCAGCTGCGTGTAGGAGAATGATCGCAGAAGCCGAAGTGCTGCGGGGAACTCGTGGTTCCCCGGCTGGAGAGGGGACTCCGTGTCCCCCTTGGAAGAAAGGAGAGCCTGGACCGTTGGTGGGGGCATGTGTTCCTGAATGGAACGAGACAGCGGGGAATGCACTGGAGAAGGAGAGCGCAGCGTGCTGAAGCGGGAGGGTGCGGAACGTTACCGAGCGAGGCTGGATGAACGAGGACGGCGAGGTTGCGGCGCAAGCTGGACGAAGAGGGTAGCCGGCGCGGAGAGAGAAAGAGAGAGAGAGAGAGAGAGGAGAGCTGAAGGGGAAGCAGTTCTGGAGGGGAGCAAAAGGCAGCTGCAAGCAGTCGGTGCAAGGGAGAGGCCGGCTCAGGGTGGACGAGGATGAACGCAGTGTCATGGAGGCAGGTCTGGCCTGCTGGCTGTCTGTCGACCTGCTCCCTGGCTTACCTGACAGTGCTCGCCAGTGTTTCCACAGCCGCGTACACCGATGGATCGTCCCGCGATCCTCTCGTGAGCCCGCTCCGCTCGCCGGACTCTCGGATTCTCCTGGTCATCCCCCTGAACCGACAGGTTCTACCCGCCGCCGTAGATCCGATCTAGACGATCCGCACCGGATCTAGAAGACCACGAAACGATCCCCGGTTCGAAGTCTAACCGATCGATCTTCGACGCCGAAGACGAGCCTGAAGAGGCTTCCTCTGCCGCGGGATCGGTCCTCGAGGGAAAACCCCGGTGAAAAGGACGAGGTGACGGCCGCGGAGGGAGGGTAGTGACACGTTGCGATACGATCGATCCAACACCGGGGAAGTTACATGCGTTCGAACGGACTGGCTTTCGGCGAGCGATCGCGGCCCACCAGCGGCAATGTGCTCGTGACAGCCAGGCCCCGGCTCGAAAACGGTGCTCGACAAGGTCCCCTCGACTACGGCTGGATCATCTGCTAGTCTTCGTCGTTTTCTTCTTCTTCGACGACGACGACGAAGAGATTGACGGTTCTTGTCGAGAGGCTTCTGATCCGGCGGCAAACGTCAGAGGAACCAGACCGGAGGACACACGAGGAGGAAACGGATAAAACGTGGGCGTTGAGTGATTGTTGTCGGTGCTAGTTTCCATTCGGAGTCATGAGAGATACCAGCGATCTGATGGAGGACGCCTTGTCCGAGGTACGTACCTGATCAGTTCGGCCCCGAGTGTCCTCGGGGTTTTCCTGTGCGAGGATTTTGATGCGTCGATGGGAAGGGATCTATGATCGCGAGACGTTCGGAATTGATTCGTTTAGAAAAGACTCCTCGGGCCTGGAATTTGATAATTGCAATTTTGTTCCATGAGAAATTAGTTGGATTCTGGGACCTAGAATGATTCAAGACAAGTCGATTCCAAAGGTCCTCTTCGTCCTTGGAATTTAGAAAAATGTGTCCCTGAGATTTTGTTCTCGTAGACCGGTGAAATTAATTTTGTATTAGTGGTGCTTATTGTACTGGAATTAATTGTGAAGAGTTTTCTAGCGATGAGAGTCGTTGCTGAAAGGGGTACAAGATGACGGGACGGTCGTTTCCCAGCGTCGACTTCGCAGCACGATTTAGAAACACATTGTGCGGCGTGTAGTGGCCCGTTTATGGAGGTCCCGGTGAGGAAACTCGGTCTACGCTCTCGCCTCGGCGCCCAGTACGGCGATTTAAAACGTTATTTTTACTCGAGAACCGGAGCCGAGGGTGCGCTAAACGCCTCCAGGACGATTTAAAGGGGTTTTCTTTCTTGCGGGACATTTTTTTACACTGGATTACCGGTCGTTGGTTAAATTATTGGGTCGATCGGATGGGCCCCTAGATTTTACCTCGACCTTTCACTGCCCTCAACGCGGGTTTCCCTGAAAATCGCAGGTAGCTCGACCCTCCGTTCGCCAAATTGCAAGGTCATCTTGCGTTTTTTGACCCTCCGGTAATTGTGTCGACCAACGTTAACGGGAGAACCCGAATTACCCGCTTAGGGTATTTTATTTTACTACTGTTGAAATTTTGTTGAAGACTTTTGGTCGAAATTTTTGACGACAGTCTCGGTTAGTTTGGGTGAAATGGCGAAGACGAGTTGAGACTTGGTTGCTGGATTAATCCTGTGCTGATATTTCATTATTTAGTTTGATTATTTTTCGTTTGATTATTTTGTTTTAGTATTTTATATTGTGAAAAATTATTTCATAAAGTCTCAGCTAACTCGAGGAGAAAGTAGATGAGCAAGTTGATTTGATTGTTAGGTAATTTCAGTGCTAGTATCTTGCTAGATGATCTGATTATTTTTCCTGCAATGGAGTAGCATTTTAAAGGTATACTGTATTGTGAAAAATTATTTAATTAAGTATCAACCGCCTCGAATAAGAAGTTGATTTGCTTATTAAGTACTTTCAGTTCTGATATCTTGCTAGATGATCTAATTATTTTTCCTGCAATGGAGTAGCATTTTAAAGGTATACTATATTGTGAAAAATGATTTAATGAATTCTCAACCACCTTGAATAAGAAGTTGCAGGAAAAGTTGATTTGCTTATTAGGTAATATCAGTGCTAATATCTTGCTAAATTATCTGGTTAGCTTTCCTGCAATGGCGTAGGATTTTGAAGGTATACTATATTGTGAAAAATTATTGAATGAAGTCTCAGCTATCTTGAATAGAAAATTGATGATCAAGTTGATTTGCTTATTAGGTAATATAAGTGCTGATATCTTGCAAAATTATCTGGTTATTTTTCCTGCAATGGAGTAGAATTTTTAAGGTATACTATATAGTGAAAAATGATTGAATAAAGTCTCAGCTCACTTGAATAAGAAGTTGAAGGAAAAGTTGATTTGCTTATTAGGTAATATAAGTGCTGATATCTTGCAAAATTATCTGGTTATTTTTCCTGCAATGGAGTAGAATTTTTAAGGTATACTATATAGTGAAAAATGATTGAATAAAGTCTCAGCTCACTTGAATAAGAAGTTGAAGGAAAAGTTGATTTGCTTCTTAGGTAGTTTCAGTGCTGATATAACAAGTACAATTGAGTCTCAATTTATTAATTTCATAATAAGTTCACAATAAGTAATTTCAGTTCTGATATCTTGCTAGATGATCTGATTATTTTTCCTGCAATGGAGTAGCATTTTAAAGGTATACTATATTGTGAACAATGATTTAATAAAGTCTCAGCCACCATGAATAAGAAGTTGATTTGCTTATTAAGTACTTTCAGTTCTGATATCTTGCTAGATGATCTGATTATTTTTCCTGCAATGGAGTAGCATTTTGAAGGTATACTATATTGTGAAAAATGATTTAATGAATTCTCAACCACCTTGAATAAGAAGTTGCAGGAAAAGTTGATTTGCTTATTAGGTAATATCAGTGCTAATATCTTGCTAAATTATCTGGTTAGTTTTCCTGCAATGGCGTAGGATTTTGAAGGTATACTATATTGTGAAAAATTATTGAATGAAGTCACAGCTATCTTGAATAGAAAATTGATGATCAAGTTGATTTGCTTATTAGGTAATATTAGTGCTAATATCTTGCTAAATTATCTGGTTATTTTTCCTGCAATGGAGTAGAATTTTTAAGGTATACTATATAGTAAAAATTGATTGAATGAAGTCTCAGCTACGTTGAATAGAAAGTTGATGATCAAGTTGATTTGCTTATTAGGTAATTTCAGTTCCAACATCTTGACGGTTCAGTTATTTTTCAGCCGAGGTTCTTTCGTTGATCAAAATTGTGCAATAAAGTCTGAATTAATTTAGTCCCGTAATTTGGACGACTACAGTGAAACTTGCAAGGTGCTGTTTAAAGTGCCAACAAATTAGCAAGGTACTTCGAACGTTAACATGTTATTAATGGAATCGGTTACGTCGTAATGTCAACACAATCTAGCAAAACTGTTTGTTCACGTTTCAACTAGAATCGTCAGAATTTCTAACAATCGTTAATGCCCGCGATAAGACTCTATTCTTCGCTCCTCCGTCTTATCTCGCCGAGACTTTTTAATTGTTAGCCGCTCTAATTAAATGGACGATAAAAGCCCGAGATTTATCCGTTATCTGTAACAACGAGCGACGTGATATCTCCTTAATAAAATGGTAATGCGAAGTCTCTTAAACTAACCAAACTCGGAAACATTTTGCCCTAAAAGATATCTTCTGTAATTCGCACATTAACTATGCCGTAGCCAGCGAACTTATAACCGAAACTAATCCAGTATTTTAATTATTCTACGACTGAGGAAACTCTGAAATGTTTCTGGATCTGAGCGAATTTTATGAGATACGAATTGTACTTTAATTCGTATTATCAATTCATATCATCAACTCATGCTATCCTTACATTAATCCTCGCTATTTTTAGGGAAGCCTAGTTGCCTAGTGTTAACAATTTTTAATCTTTAAAGAATCTTCAAGATTTCTTCTAAAATCTATAAGCAGGAGATAAGAGATTTTGGTCTTCGATACATTATTAAAAAGAAAATACATTGATGCACAATTAGTGGGTCATCGAACGCCAAAATATTTAGGCGTTCTGATTGCCATTTTTACGAAAGATTAGGTTCAATTTTCTTTAACCCGTAGCACTTGATAGATCATTATTCAAAATATTTTTTACATTATTAAATTCGTTTGCATTTAATAAATCACTGAACATTTCAGTATTGTACGAGTAAATTCCACTATTTTTGTGTGTATAACATGAAGAAAGGATATATAGATATTATATGAAAATATATAAATATTCTAGGTCGGAAGAAACGTTTCGAGTTAAAATGGCTCCGAGTGCAAAGGCTTAATTTTCTCCCGAAATCCACAAGCGATATTACCTTCGTCTTCGATCGGTTTTTAAAAAGAGGGATTTCTCGATGATTATGGCTTTCGATCAGAAAACGGTCCTACGGCAGCAGGCCCGCAGAAATGGCGCGGGTCCCCGTGGGAAAAAGACGGGTCGAATTGCACCTGTTTGCGTCACCGGTGATAAATTACTGTATTTGGATTTGACTCGGCCCCATTGTCAGTTAATCGTGTTATTTCGGATTCGATGCACTTTCCCGTCGCCGGGGGTATTAAATTTCGCGCGTATGCGTCGGATCATGAATCCGGGGGCCATTATCGGTTATGTTCTTCCGTGTCCGCGTGTGTTCGCGCTCTCCTCCCAATACCTGCCCGTTCTATCCCAAAAACTCTCTCGGTACCGTTCCCTTTCGATTTTATTCGGCGACTTCCCGGCTCTAAAATCGAATTTTGATATCAATTTTCCAACGTCATTTCGCGAACGCCGGTAATTCGAGCAAAGTTTCTCCCGTCGAAATACCGTTAAAAATTGATACGACGCATCCCTGGAAAACGGTCTCTCCTCTCTCTCTCTCTCTCTCTCTCTCTCTCTCTCTCTCTCTCTCTCTCTCTCTCTCTCTTTCCGAAGTTTTATAGTTGCCTGAAAAAGGCCTTTGCTCGAAGCCGATGATTATTTAACGGGACACACCGAGTTTGCCCGAGTGAAACCAGAAAGTCTACCGTTTCACGAAACGAGAGAAAAAAAGAAGAGAAAAATAAAGCGTCGTTTTAAAAGGTCCAATCTCGTTTTTCCAGCGAGGCTTGTCTCTCTCTCTCTCTCTCTCTCTCTCTCTCTCTCTCTCTCTCTTTCTCTGTCTTTGTCTCTGTCTCTCTCTGTTTCGCTTTTAACCGGTCGTTAATTATAAGGGATCGAACGGTGCGACGTCGCGACAAATAACTTTCCTTTTTCCTCAGAAAACCAGTTTGCGGCGTACGATGCGCCGAGGCGCGACATTCTCACGGTTTAATTGCTGTCGAAAAAGGCCCGCGATCGCTTTCGCTGAATCGCGCGAGCATTTATGGATCGCGATCCCAGACTGAGCCGAGGAGACACGCTTTTCAGAAACCACGGCCGGGGAGCTCTTGTTTAGCCGTCCGGATGAATATTCGAGGCGTCCCTCGCGCGTCGTAAAACGCCGGAAATGAAGCCGCTTGAAAAATTAATGTTGCGAGAGCCTTCGGTTTGTCGGGCACGGGTTCGAAAAATTGAAAAGATTCGCTTCGCGTAAGAGCGAGCAGTCCTCGGGATTCGATGAAACGGAAGCTGTATTTCAGCTAACTTTTACACGGACATTCTGGTTTTGGTGCTGATTGAAAACCGGGCGAAAGAAAGGTTTAAAAAATTGTCGATCCATTTTGGACATTTTTAAGTACCGGATGAAATGAAAGGAGTGCCTGTGTGCTTTCATAGAGGTACTGAAATTTTAATTTATAAAAATTGTAGATCTATCTCGGACATTTTTGAGGAAACTTATTTTTAGAAACATTCGAAAATAGATGGCAAAAATTCCCGTCTCATTTGCTAACTTCGAACCTTCTTTTAACCCATTTGCGTCATAAGGAAACGTGAAAAGAAGGCCTTCATCACCAAACTTTTTTTTTTTTATTAGATTTAACACATTCGCGACCGCTGACGCGAATTCATGTCATGTTAAATTCTATATCTGATTGCCGCTGACGTGAATCACGACATTTTAAATTCTATTCCTGATTGTCGCTGACGTGAATTCACGTCCTGCAATTTTTGTTTTTGAATGCGGCAACATTAGGCGCATTAATGGGATTGGATTTAAATTTAAATTGTTAATTAATTTAATGAATTAATTAATCCTTATTTTCGCGATACAAGTTTGCGGCAACCAGCTTCTACTTCTTCTCGACTACAAGTAAAAGAACATCATATTTCAGCATTATATTATTAGAATATTAGAATAATGATAGTGACCAACAAAGTTGAGCGTATATATACGCTAATGATGCAAAAGGGTTAAATACAAATTTTGTAATGTAACAAATATTTTGTAATACTTTTTGTAATTTATTTGAAATAATGCCACAACAATTTTTAGTGGCGCTTCACCACTCGCGTGCAAAGGGTTAAAAAGGGCAAAGGAATTCGGTGTTACCACTGGCGGTCAAAATGATCGGTTCCAGATTTTTTATTTCTTAATTACTGAAATTATAAAGATGATTTCGTGAAAATGACAAAATTCAAATGAATTCCATCTCCTCATTTTCATAAGACAACATGTATTACTTTTAAGGCTTCATAGGTTCAGTGTTGACCCTCAAACAGCGGAGCCTGGGTCTATGTGACCCAAAACATCAAAATCGACATTTAATTACACATTTTCTGACGATTAAATTAAATAGACAGTTACATTAGAAACAGAAGAAATTTTAACGTATCTACATGACAAAAAGAAAATAGAAAAAATTTGCAAAACTTGTTGAGTTGAGAGTCAAGACTCCGTAGATTCGCGATAAGGTAGAGTGACCACGTTACCGACAAAAATAGGCGAAAAGTGGTTTCAAAATGGCTGGTTCGTGTTGCCTTATAAAAATGGGAACATGGAATTTATTTAGCTTGTGAACGTCTCTTATTATAATTAGACTGCGGATCCTTATGCTGAGTAACCATTGTCATATTATAATACACTTCTTTCCCCGTAGAAAACGTCACCTCTGTCTTTATTGTTTCAACAATTATAAAATAGATAGCCAACTATTTCACCATGGTAGATTCTCGATAAGGTAGAGTGACCACGTTACCGACAAAAATAGGTGAAAAATGGTTTCACGCGCCTCAACTTTTCGTCCTTATATTTGAATATTTTTCGCCGGGAAAGGGCTCGTTCGAAAGAGGAAGGTTCAATCTAGCGCGCGCTGGTCACGAGACGACGAGATTATGCGGATATTTGGTAATATAAGCATTAGAATTACGCCAAAAATTGACGATGCGCGTGCCGTGGAATCCAAGCATTTTTACGCCGTTGGATGAGTTTTCTGGATGAAATCGAGAGCAGCGCGCGCTAGAAAATATCTCCGGCTACAAATTGAGCTATACTTTGTCTCGATTCTCTGCGAAATAAATCCAAAAACTTGAGGCACGTTTCTGGCGTCGGAATTCATGATATCGATAATACAGAGCAAAAAATGTGTCAAGTTTAGTCACAGACTTAGGACCCGTCGGATCAAGATCAAGACGGATCTTAAGTCAGCGGCTGAAGACTGTGAACGGAAATTATACAGCAGCTACCGATCTGCTAGCTCTGCAAAAGTCACGTGTGACTACCCTTGGCTCTTAAGCAGTGAATAATAGAGTTGTAAAAATGGTCCGCTGTCCGAGTACGAAAGCTCAACAGCTGGAACAAATCTTGTCCTAATCACATCAACTCGCATCCCATGAGAAGCGTGCAGAAAAATCCTCGGCTTCCTTATTATCCCTCTCCGCGAGTTTCTCCCTCGCAAATCAGAGTGCAGAGGAGTGCGGTGCTCGTGTCTTCGTCGTGTGTTTAACATCCTTCCGGTTAGCGTTTCACCCCGAAAGGGTGCAACCCGAGGCGTCTGCTGGCTAGATGGTGGATAGGAAACGTCTCTCGACAATGGAGCGAAAGTGTCTGAAGGATCTTTTTCCGGGCGGAATGGAGAAGTTGTCGGAAGAGGATAGAAACAGCGGGAGCAAGATAGAGATAGAAAGAGAAAGAGAGAGAGAGAGAGAGGTACATATATATCTAGAGAGAGAAACAGGAATGGCGCATAGGAGAAAAGAGAAAGAGACGAAAAAAGATGGCGAAGGGTAGGTGTAGCGAGCAGATAAAAATCCTTGTTGGCGTCGGCGTTAATTGGATTTCTTGGTGTGTTTCCAGCACACGGGAACCCCGGGAGGTTTTGAATGCGTCTGTCAATGTGTCCGTGTGCTTTCCTGTGTTTCGCGCGCGTTTGTCCGTTTGCGTGTATGTTTCGTGCGAACGCGATCGCGCGAGCACGTCCACGGAACAAAATGTGTTTGTTATGCCTATAAATAGAATGTTGCCGTTTAGCTGGTAATGCCGGAGCATCGATCGCGGCGCGGAGGAAATGTCGGCCGGCGTATCAGGGCTTGCTCGCCGCTAATTAAAACGTTAATGGTACTCGGCGCATACCAATTAAAGCCGATGCGTTCCCGCCGAGTGTATTAACAGTAATTTCGTGCGTTTAATAATCGCCGGCCACCGAGAAACGCGCTCCGCCAACGACCTCAACGTCGAAACGCCGAGCTTCTGCGGGAAACGGGAACCAGTACGCCATCGGGTTCGCCTAAATTGCTTCAACGGTGACCTTTATGCGGCCGAAAATATGGTAGTCCATGCCAGAACTACCTGACCCCGCACGATCTATTAATTGCTGTGATATTTGTATCAACCACGATATGTCCCGTTTTGGTAATTCTCTAAATTTTGTATCTTTCGATTCGATACTTGTTGGATATGCTGAGCGCTCCGATTAGCTGTCATAGTGATTCCGTAGTGTCCAGGAAACTGTACGCTATATTACAAATTTCTGAGCTGGGTCGCAAAGTTTAGAAATTAGGGCGATTGCATATTTTCGCGGGTCAAGTTGCTCTTCCATTTTGTACTCTTCGATTTTTAATAGAAATATTCCATACTATATTTCGATTTTTAATAGAAATGTTCCATACAACATCTCGATTTTTAAGAGAAATATTTGTTAAAAATTTCGATTTTTAATGGAAATGTTTCATACGACATTTCGATTTTTAATAGAAATGTTTCATACAACATTTCGATTTTTAATAGAAATGTTTCATACAACATTTCGATTTTTAATAGAAATGTTTCATACAACATTTCGATTTTTAATAGAAATGTTTCATTTAACATTTCGATTTTCAATAGCTGGGCCGCAAAGTTCAGAAAATAGGTCGTTCGCATATTTTCGCGGGTCAAGTTGCTCCTCCATTTTGTATTCTTCATACTCCTTGGATGCTGCACGCTCTGTTTACTTATTATACTGATTTGATTACATCGAGGAAAATGTATAATAAAAGTGGCAAAGTTTAGAAATCAGTGTAGCAAGTTTTGAAAGTAGTGTCTTGAGTAAAGAAAATGGCGTGATATAAACTCGATCAGAGTAGTCCAGCGAAGCTTGTAATATCATTTCTAAAAATGATACCATCGCTAAAAATTAATTACCCTCTGCATCTATCTGTTTTATCTTTATCATCATCTGGACAGCTCGAAAAACATTTCCAATTTGCAACGGTCAGTTACTAAAAAGATTTCGCAGCGTTGGAGAATGAAAGATATCCGCTGATTAGGTAGGAAATGGATCGGCGCATCCTCGACTGGAACTGTTATGTCAGCCAGAACTCCGTCTGGTTCCTGGTCGTCGAACATCTGCAATTATGACAGGGAGGAACACCGTTTCCAAGCGCAACGATCCGCGGAATTATGCAAGCGCTCTTGCCTTCGTTGTCAAAGTTCGAAAACGTTGTTCCATCGGCTCAATTAGCAATTCAATTGGCGTGGCCCGCTTCCGGGTACATCCGTGATTTCGCCGATTCGCGGAAAAACAGGGAATCATGTCGCGAATTCGTCACCGGGAACTTTGCATAACGCTGTTTGCCGGAAGAGAACAAAACACATCTGTGCTGAACGCAAAATTTTTAAATAAAGCGGACTGCGAAAAACCTCCATTTTAATCTCCGCAGAAATTTAAACTTTTATACCAGTTCAAAGTATCTTTTCTATATCACGATATACTTTATTCTTCGATTACGAGTCAGTCTTCAATTTTTATTCGTTTTCCAATTTTTATGCAGTCTTGAATTTTGATTAATTTTGTTGGGGATGGTCTTTTGCAATTAATAAGAACAGCCTCAAAAGACAAGGACATAAAAATTGCACTCCAAGCTGTTTTAACTCCAAAACGAAAAATTTCTTCCAACCTAGAATATTTCCCTTCTGAAGCGAATTGCGAAAAACCTCCATTTTAATTTCTGCGCACATCAAAATGTTTATACCAGTTCACAAATATCTTTTCTATGTCACGATATACTTTATTCTTCAATCACGAGTCAGTTTTCAATTTTTATTCGTTTTTCAATTTTTGTGCAGTCTTGAATTTTGATTAATTTTGTTGGAGATGGTCTCTCGCAATTAATAAGGAAAGCCTGAAACAAGGACATAAAAATTGCACTCGAAGATGTTTTAACTCCAAAACGAAACATTTCTTCCAACCTAGAATATTTCTGACTAATCAATACTGAACAGTTTAATTAGATACAAACAAATATAACACTAGGTTTTCTAATATTTATAATTTACGATTACTAAGATTGTGAAGATCCATCTACGTGGAATTACTCAACAAACTTATTTCCTTAGGTATATATTATTTAAAAAATGGCTGAAAACTTGGATAGAAACATTCTTCTTATTTTTATAAAGTAATGTAAAATACTCGCTTTTAATGCTCCGTAAACCTAGTGTTAATAATGTGAAAAATATTTTGAATAGCGATAAAGCAATTTTTAGTGACGGGTGCTAAGGGTTGATGAGTAAATAAATAGAAAACGGAGATGATTAGCATAGATTGGTAGAAATAATGAGGCAGAAGAAGGGGCGAGCGTCGGAAGACAAAATGGAAGATTCCGAAAACAATAATCGCAGTCCCAGGCGGAGAAACAGGTTTCCGGTAGGGTTTTAAACGGCGGAACAAATTTCGAAGTTTAATATTGCCGGGCACTAATTGAAATTTTCTTTCGACTCCCGCTTTCAATCTTCCAGCGAGCCAGCAGCCGCCCGAGGGTAAAAACGAGACATTCTTTCTTTTCTTTTCACATCCACTGGCAGCCATAGCAGAGCACAGCCCCTCACTTCAGCCGTTGTTTCTCCATTCGACAATTTCCAAGCGCGGAACTTTTCATCCGCAATTTTCCCTTATCAAGGCTGCGTCAAAAGGGTGGGCCCAGGGGGAGTAAGAGAGAAAGAGAGGGAGGGAAAAACATTTTCCAACCCTCCCCTGAAAATGGTGGTTTTCACTGTTCCGCAGGCCCGCGGGCCGACTCGCAATTACATAATTCACCGTCGCATCGAGATCTTGATAAAATACAAAAGTGCGATTACACGCCGGCGTAACTTCCTCCTGGCAGATATTACTTTCCGTGTGGCTTACACTGTGCTTTCAACCTCTACCTTCCTCCCAGAATGCACTGGGTGTCCTAATTAGAACGGTCTTGTCGAATAATTTACCGAAGGCTCTGCGAAAACACCCATTTCTTAAATAATGCACGAATGTTGGTAGCGAAACATTTGTCAGCGTGTTTTTGATAGCGAGAATTGCTGTAGTAGTTAATAACGGCAACCACAATTTTAAAAACACCTTGACATAATTTTTTAGATTTTCTAAACTATTTAAAAAGTAAATCTTACACGCCCACATCCAGTCTAATAACAACAAATATGAAACTATAATTATCCTGATCATCGGTATCGTATTAAATGAATGGAAGTCAATTTTTTAATAAACATTATACAAAATGCACGCTTCAATGAACATATAAAATATCATTTACACGTCTTGTAAAAATTGTATGAATAAATTCTAACCTCACATTTTGAACCAAACAGTGTCAAAACGAAAATCGAGAAAAATCAACCCTTACGATTAACCTCCCCTTAATGAATGTGCTTTCAACTTCTGCCTTCCTCCCAGAATGCACTGGGTGTCCTAATTAGAACGGTCTCGTCGAATAATTTACCGAAGGCTCTGCGAAAACACCCATTTCTTAAATAATGCACGAATATTGGTAGCGAAACATTTGTCAGCGTGTTTTTGATAGCGAGAATTGCTATAGTAGTTAATAACGGCAACCACAATTTTAAAAACACCTTGACATAATTTTTTAGATTTTCTAAACTATTTAAAAAGTAAATCTTACACGCCCACATCCAGTCTAATAACAGCAAATACGAAACTATAATTACCCTGATCATCGGTATCTTATTAACCCTTTGCACTCGAAGCTATTTTATCTCCAAAATGGAACATTTCTTTCAGCCAGGAATATTTCCTTTCTATATATTTTTTTTCATGTTATACATACGAAAATGGTGCAATTTACTCGTACAATACTGAAGTGTTTAGTAATTCATTAAATACAAACGAATTTAATAATGTAAAAAATATTTTGAATAATGATACAGCAATTTTTAGTGGCGCTTTAAAGTCGCTATTTGAGTGCTAAGGGTTAAATGAATGAAAGTCAATTTTTTGATTTGTAACAAACATTATACAAAGTGCGCACTTCAATGAACATATAAAATATCATTTACACGTCTTGTAAAAATTGTATTTATAAATTCTAACCTCACATTTTGAACCAAACATTATCGAAACGAAAATCGACAAAAATCAACCCTTATGATTAACCCCCCTTAATTACACCCCCTCCAATCGTGATTACGTCATCTCTATGAAATAACTAAATGCATTGAACAACGAATTCACCGGAAAAGTCCCATGCCTCGATAATTGTTCACTGCGGGACCCGCCAAGGGAGCAATTATCTACCCCTCAATAAAATTGTTTCGTCACATTTGTTGAGAAAGCTTTGCAGACATTGTGGGGATGATTTTGATCAAGATTGCGGTTTTATGGGTGACCGAAGATTAAAGCGAGACCACGATGCTCCAAGGAAAGAGATCAATTCGTATCCCGGGACGTCCTCGTCCCTTCCAGGGACGTCGCCGCGGCGATATCATCGTCGGAACTGTCTAAATGTGCTCGCGTATGGCAATAATGTTTATTTACGAGCTCGCGAAACTGTACCGACGACGATATTTTTCCCCGCCGCGCCGCGGAAATGCAGCTGCCATGGAAATTGATTTCGCTGAGAGCTCCGCTTGCTTTTCAGATGCGACCTTTATGCACGCTGCTGCTTGCTCGGTTGCGTTATGCAGTTTTCAAACTTCTGCACACGCGAACATAATGGCTGGCGTGCACCACTGTCTATTCGAATATTGCGAATAAATTCGCGGGACGAAGATATCCGGACAGAGTCGCTACAAATAATTAATTTTGTCGACCGCACAGCCATTCTTTCCGAACAATATTTTTTACTGTCTTAACTGATCCCTCTAGTATTTTTGCAATCAATTATTCAGATTGCAGCGATTTTCATTTGAAGAAAATTGCAAAACAGCGCATTTAACACATTTAATACATTCATTCTACCAAAGGTTAGGATCCGTAAAATACAAGAAGGTTGGGTGGCTACTCAATGTCATACATTTAATTTTTTCAATTTTTATTTCACTAAATAACGTACTTTGATTTTATGGAATTTTTGAGGTTTCTAGTTCGGCAGTCAAAGCGTTAATGTGCACTGTAAAATCGAAATAACATTTGTCTTAGACCTGCAGAATGTACATCTGGAAATATTCCCCTTTGAAAACGATCATGCGATAACCCCAGAGACACAACACTTCGACAAAGCCGTCTATTGTTTACTTTATCTCGAGAAATCCAAAACTTCAGTGAAGATTGTCGAAGTTCGAGTTGCCAGAGGTCAGATGAAAACATAGTTGGAGAACTATCGACAAGTTTATTTTTAATTCATCCTGTCTGAGTAGATACACGTTATTCGCGAAGTTGCCGGTGATTCCCGAGGCTTCAGCTACAATATCGTACAGTTTCGAACTAACTTAACCACTTACGGAACAATAGCAGCAAGTTAGCTGGAAAAATGATCGCGTATAATGAGGAAACTTTGCAAAGCTGTAGGTGTTTGCGTATTGTACCCGTGTACCGGGTGTTCACGTTTTAAACATCCGCCGGCGATGACGAGACGTGCGCACGATTCGAAGAAATATTTTCGCACCGAGGAAAATGGCGACGAATCGTCCGATGGTTGTTTCCTGTTCGCGAAAGTTCTCCCTCGATATTCCTTGCGCCCCTCGGAATCCTTATCAGTTTCCGAGCGAATCTAAATTTCAAATGGAATCTTATTTCGCGACTGAAAACTTTCTTCTTCCCCCCACCCCCTTGCCCCCTTTTTCCCCTCTATTTTCGTTTTCGCGGAGCTTCCCTTTGAACTCCTGCTGGAATTCTCCCGCGAATTCAATCCCACCCTCGAAGTCGAAGTCCACGATTTCCCTTTGCCAAGCTTTCGTTCCACTTTGCGCGCTTAGACAGTGGCCTTTGTTGATTTGAAAGCGTTGGAATGTCTGCGAACTTTCGAGAACTTTCGCGGGCCTTGCGATTTTATTTTGCTGGGCACTTTTTGAAACGTCCTGGGGCTTCGCACAATTTTTTTGCAACTCGAAGGTAGGATTCATTCAGAGTAGTTGCTTCCGAAAATGTTCCGCAGGTTAGGAGAAATTTGAGGCGTGGTTGTTTTAGTACCCACGGTTTGGTATGGTTGATTTCCAAATTTTGTTTGGAAATGTTGAGTACAGTTTTCTTGAACACTTCGATTTTTAGGAGACATATTCTATAATACTTTTCGAGTTTTGCTAGAAACATTTCACACAATATTTCGATTTTTACTAGAAACATTTTATACAGGGTGGCCCACATAACTCTGAACAGCTCAATATCTCGAAAACTATGACATCGATTTTAAAGTTCTTAGCCTTAAATTGCATGGAACTGAAGGGCCTTTCTGACTACATAAACGTGAAGTGGCCTCCCTTCCCCTTTAACGGGGGAGGGGAGGTACCTTTGTAATTTTAAATGGAACCCCCTATAAAATGTTACATATTTAGATTCTACCGGAAAAAACAAGTCAATTTTGTCTGAAACATTTTTTTGTCAGATACTTCCATGATGAGATATAACAGTTTGAAGTTTCGAGTTGTAGGTACTTGAAGCGCTCGGAAATAGCGTTATGGAATTATACGCGCTTCATAATTTAGAAACATTTCATACTTTAGAAAAGCGGCTTAGTAAAGCTGTCACTAATGAAAATAATAGTGCCAGTATTCTTGCTGCAATTACATTAAATCCTCATATTAGTCAACGTACACTTGCACAAACATCACATATTAGTCGTTCATCAATTCAACGAATTTTGAAACGGCAAAAGTATCATCCATATCACATGGTTTTATCACAAGAGCTTTCGATAGCAGATTACGATCACCGCGTAAGATTTTGCGAGTGGCTGCAGGGTGTTGTGGAAAACGACTTTTTGTCCAAAATACTTTTTTCCGATGAGGCCACTTTTATGAATTCAGGGCATGTAAATAGACATAATCTGCATTATTGGGCCGTGGAAAACCCAAATTGGATGCGATGTGTTCCCTTTCAACATCGATGGTCTTTAAATGTTTGGTGTGGCCTAATAGGAGATTTTGTGATTGGACCCTATTTTTTTCAAGAAACTGTAACATCTGCAAGTTATTGTGAGTTCTTAAAAAATCATTTGCCTGCGCTTTTGGAAGATGTGCCACTGCACGTTAGAAGAGAAATGTGGTTCCAACAAGACGGCGCTCCTCCACATTTTGCAATCATCACCAGGCAATTTTTGAACGAAAAATTTGGGAACAAATGGATAGGTCGCGGGGACCTCGTCAATGGCCTCCTCGATCCCCCGATCTAACACCATTAGATTTTTTCTTATGGGGATATGTAAAGGACAAAGTTATGTTTGAACCACCGACGACAAAAGAGGATATGAAACAAAGAATACGTGACGCTTGCGCTTCAGTGACTCCCGAAATGTTAAAAAATGTTAGAACAACTTTGATGTTTCGAGTAAATAAATGTTTACAAGCCCGTGGTGGACATTTTGAACATTTAATTTAAAGTACATTTTATTTCTTCACGAATAAGCAAAGGACTCAAGCGCGTATAATTCCATAACGCTATTTCCGAGCGCTTCAAGTACCTACAACTCGAAACTTCAAACTGTTATATCTCATCATGGAAGTATCTGACAAAAAAATGTTTCAGACAAAATTGACTTGTTTTTTCCGGTAGAATCTAAATATGTAACATTTTATAGGGGGTTCCATTTAAAATTACAAAGGTACCTCCCCTCCCCCGTTAAAGGGGAAGGGAGGCCACTTCACGTTTATGTAGTCAGAAAGGCCCTTCAGTTCCATGCAATTTAACGCTAAGAACTTTAAAATCGATGGCATAGTTTTCGAGATATTGAGCTGTTCAGAGTTATGTGGGCCACCCTGTATAACATGTCGATTTTGAAAAGAAACATTTCGCATTGTCCTAGAATTTTAATAAATACAGTGAGAGTGTTTAACACTAGATTTACGGGACCCGTCAAAATGACGGATTCTAATATTTTTAATTCAGAAATATTGCGATTGCAAACATGGATCCATGAGGAATTATTTAACAAATTGATTTCTCTAGGTATATATTATTAAAAAAATGGCTACAGATTTTGATAGATATATTCATGTTATTTTTATAAGGAAATGTAAAATAGTAATTTTTAGTGCTCCGTAAACCTAGTGTTAAATGTTTCCATCGAACCTCGACAAACATCGAACTTCGACAAACATCGAACTTCTCCAAGATAAAAGACGGCTTGCCAAGTAGACAGCTGATCGCACAAACGATGAAATACATTCTCCAAGCTTCGCAATGACAAGTTTAATCCAAAAGAATGCAAAAATGCACTTTTCCTCCACTCCGTCACCATTTCCAGGAACCCAATGAAACCAACACGAACGGAAAAAAGCTCGAAAGAAAAAGAAACTTATCGAGCTCAATAATTCATCGAGGAAACGGTGAAACACGTTCCCGAAGCTCTCGAATGACAAGATCGGTCCTAAAGAATGAAAAACTGCACTTTGTCACGCTGCCTGACACTCAGCAGCGCACCTGAAGCGCTAAACTGAAACGCAACTATCGTGCGCGTGTTCTCGTTCGGTTTTTCTTCTTTTAATCCATCGGTATCAAACCGGGCTATTTGTCGAACGGCACTTTTATTCTCTCTCTATTCGCTGCCATAACGTCGCGTCGAGCATTATTCGCGATAGAGTGTCGCGCTTGCGTCGATTCTGCCGAACGCCCCCGTTTTATCGGGTTCTCGGTGTAAAATCGATTTATAGGATGCAAAACACGAACGGGCCCCGGGTATCGGTATCATATTTACGATATATCAATATATCGTTTACGAGGCGAGCCGTGGACATTTTGTTGGCCTTTTTACGGCACCTTGCGCATCCGGCCCGCGTAAGAGTATCGATATTCGATACCGGGGGCGGTTTTTCTCTTGCGCCCCTCCTCGCGTTGCGGATAACTGCGTTTCAATAAAACGAGCAGTGCATGAAAATGTTGTGAGCGAATTACGACTGGCCGGGATCGTCCCCCAACTTTCTATTACCCTCGATTACGCGATTATCTGTCTGCTCGAGCACACGTTACGTTCATTTTCTTCCTCGTTTCGCGGCCGTAGCATTCGATCAGGAATAATTCTTACCTCCCGCCCCGTTCATTACAAACTCGTTCAATTAGCTCCTGGTATCCTTAATTACGTGGGAAATTATCTTTGGGGAATTACCGTGCCGGGATGGTAATTTCTAGAATAACGTAGCAACGCTTTTCTCGTCGAGATAATTGCGTGCACTTTAGACACTGTGTGCTGCAATCTTGTTTCAAACAATTTCGTTGATTAAATGGCACTTTTTAAGTCGATCGTTATCCACGCGTTTCCCGGGGAAAATTATTGGCCTCTTTACCGTGGGAAAATCAATTTTACTTTGCTCTCGGTAGGGGGGCACATAAGTAATCTATTATTTTGAAATCTAAAACAAACTTTGCAGTAAATTCAGGTTTTTATTTCTTAATTTATTATAGAATCTCCATCATTATAGTTTGCCATCTTTCCTGCAAATTTTCAATCCCCCTCTTATAGAAATCCAGGGTTCGTCAAGCAAAATATGACTCAAGGTGCCTCCTTGCATTTTCTATTCCGCAAACTAACTGTACAGTTTTCTGGAAATTTATATTTTATCCGGAGAATTTACTGCAACCAAAATTGGATAACATGCTATTTTTATAGTATCTGTCGGTTTGAGGAATGTTAAATAAAATGGTACTTTGAGTTCCTTAAATTTATACTTTATACATTTCTCGAGATTCGTGTACGTTTTGCTTGTTCATTTACGACTGGACTGCGGATATTTATGCAAAAGAAAAATTGTCTGAATTAATTGCAGGTCACAGGGGCTATATAGGCATTCGTTTCTTTCCCTAATAAATTTAAGTGATCGCCAATAATAATATAATAGTATTTTTAAATGCCTTAAGTATTTTCACCGGTTTGTATTTGACCTCGTCAGTTTTATCAAAAGTATATCAAATCCACAGTTTATAACAATTGGCAAAGGAGGATAAGATTGTTTTCCATTGACTGCAAGATTGTTTACAATAAAAATAAAATATGAACGTGTTTAATCCTTTTCATAAATGCTAGACAGAATAAATTCGACTCAGAGTTCTAAAATATATTTAAAAAATTGCAAAATATTAGTGGGACCGTAAAACAAACTTTGTAGTAAATTCAGGTTTTTATTTCTGAATTTATTATATAATCTCCATCATTATCAAGGACAGTTTGCCATCTTTCAATCAAAAAGTATGATATGACAAATATGATCCTCGGAAGGTACGGACGGCGCCATATTATTACAGGGTTGTAAAAAAAATTATACTTTTTAGAATATTTTGAACACAGGCTGCTTTACCGATAACTGTAAAAGAATATGTGTTTCAACGATCGGTACAGAACTAAAGGCAAAACAAATTCTTCGCAACTAATTGATTACTTATGGGTACCGCTAATATATTTTTACCAGAAATTGTAATCTTGTTAGATAATTTTATTGAAACGGGTCTTTTATTATAGAAACAATCGTATGTCCTGCAGTACGCTTCAATAATAATTTTTGTAGAAATACGTCAATGCGTTTCTGCAAACATTTTTGCATTGGAAATTCAATAATCATTACAATTACAATTTTTTACACATCCACGGTTCCAGGCATTTCAAGAATTATTGGCTCGTATGTATTGTGAAAAAGATATTATAATTTAATATTATTTGTTCCTCGTACATTTTATTATATTAATCACCAATAATTCATTTCCGTTGTCATACAATTCCGTCAGACAACGAACGTTTCCAATTCGACCAAACATGGGATTACCGTTGCCTCTCGTCGTAAATAATTCCGGTTCTGTGCGATTAAATTAAAATCGCTTCCGTCCAATGCCATTGTCAATTTATCGCGGAATAATTTCACAGAAAGTAGCTTTTCAGAAACAATCGAATAAATTCTAATGTCCAGCGTCTCTCTGCACGTCTCTTCGTAAAAATGAATTTTTACGTTTTCTCTTCGAATAAACTGCGCTCTGTGCTCGGTAATGCCATAATGTCTTACGGAGAAACGTCGAGCTTAAATAAAATACGCGCAGCATAACCATACTTCCGATCCAGGGGTATAATTCGATTTCTTAAAACGGCACTTTTTCAGCGGCCCGTCACTTCCGCTTTCCACGAAATAAATAGGGCCGTCCAGAAAACAATTAATATCAATTTATTCGGTGTGTTCTGCCATAATCAACGGTCCATTCCAATTTACTCGACGGTGCTTGTCCACCGGTGCGGGATTCCGATTCAGCCGAATAATCAGCCGTATAGCTATTTATTCCTGTCGATGAATTAACATTCGCCCCCGATTCGCCGGTTCTCTCGGTTAATTACAAGCCATTAGTTTACTAAAAAGTTTACTCACAGACAGGAATCCGTATTCCGGCTAATTAGTCGGCCCGTTCTCCGCGCGAATATTCATTTGCATTTCTAGATTATCATCCAGGTTCATTACCATAATCCCGGGGCACACAACCCCCCTCCCCCCTTCTCCCTTCAGTGTAGAGCACTTTTACTTTTGCCAATTTGCTAGCGTTTACCGGTCGACCGTGTTTGCAACCGACGGTGACGTTTTTCCGCCATTCTTTTCAATTAGCCCAACAAACGAGCCTCGCAACAGTCTGCAGATACAAAGTTGCATGTGCAACTGCAATCCGACGCGAAGTCCGCTGATTCTTCTGCGCATCCATGCACTTAACGACAACCTCTTAACACGAAGTAGCAATCTTCCAGAATTTTTATGTGGACGTAAACGTAGCTAATTAATTCGATACCTCGCGTATCCTTTTATTATACTTTCAGCCTTCCACTCGGATTTTTCCGGGACCGTTTACATGCGGTTTGCATTTCAAACAGTCGATACATTTTCTACGAATTGATAAGCTCACCGGAGAGACGCAATAAATATCTATTTGGTTCCTACGACTTTCAATTAATGCAAATCATTTTTACTTTGCATAGAGATCCGCAGATCAGCAAAAGAAAATTATTTTCAGGGAAATGGTACCTGTAGGTATCTAAATACACGAAGCTTTATGAAATATAAGCGCGGTCTGTTTTACTCGATAAAGTTCTGCCATTATTTATTTATGTACCAAATGAGATCGTTATACTGAAAAGAAATATGACACTTTGTAGAAAAGCTGATAATATAAGCGTAAAAAGCTCTCACAATTTTTGAAAATCGTTCCATCGAACGATAGTAAAATTATTTTTTGATACTCAGATAAAATTGCCAGTCATCAATCTTGCCAACTATCTGCGAAAATTGTTCTGTCAGTGAATATGTTTTTTAAAGTTGACGGGTGCCACTATTAACTTCTTAAGAGCTGTACGCCACACAGTGGGCAATTTGGACAAAATCGGATTCAAAATCAAGGAACTTTCGATAGGAAAGAGGTAGAGCGATGAAATTTTTTTTAAATGAAAGCTACAACTTTGTAGAATATGGGAAAAATATAGAGGTTATTACCATCCAATCATTTCAACGAAAAAATGACTTCATTAGTTTTTGTCACAAAAATCTATTTTTTGCAAAATCCTGAGGTAGTAGACAAATTTTGAGACCAGATTTGAAATCAGCGTGAAAAAATCTATGGGAAATGATGTATAGCATGTTAAAAAAAAATTTTTTCCGCGCGTGGTATTGGAAAAACTAAAATTTTCTTGAATTCGTGCGCGTTTAACGAATTTTCTCGAGGTTAAAAAACGTTCGTACCGCAATCTCTCTATTTTTCCCATATTCTACAAAGTTGCAGCTTTCAATTAAAAAAATTTCATCGCTCTACCGCATTTCTATCGAAAGTTCCTTGATTTTGAATCCGATTTTGTCCAAATTGCCCACTGTGCGCCACTATAGTGGTTTCCGTGGAAAGCAACAGTTTGAACGGTACGAACCACTATAGTGGCTTTTGTGCCTTCCGAGAGCAGGCGCGCCGTCCCTGGGAGACAGAGTTGGGGACAAGCGCTCCGTACCTGGAAGATAGCGTTGCAGATAAGCGCGCCGTACTTAAGAGTTTATTATCAGGAAATCGATGTTTCGAAGTTGGAAGCGGGGAACCGTTTCGCCGATTTTACACGCGGAATCCGCTGTTATCAGCTGCAGTTGCCATTTAACGTCACCGGGCGACTCGTTCCGATTCGAAAATACGGCGCGAATCGTTTCGGTTTCGCCGTGTTTCGCGACTCGCGTGACTCTCCTTAATTTTCCGACAACGTTCCGGAGGCAGCGCGTTACAATTTGTTATATCGCGGCGAGATACACAACAAGTATTGTTCAACGGAACTATGTGTGCTCGGGTGGTCGGGACGATAATCGTAACGCACGGGGCGCGTTGTCGTGCGACGCGATCGTGTTCGACCATAATGGGGCCCCTTGTCATAAAATCTGTCGTGCGACAGCGGGGTTCAACGTACAATCGCAGCCCGTGTGATTGCACCGCGATTTTCTGTACCGTTTTAACCCGCAAACGGAAACATTAAACGAGCCGCGGCACGAGATGAATCGCCGCAATTTTCGAAATTGTACCCGTATGCTTTTAATGCCGGGAAAGTCCTCCCGAGTGATTACGAACGTCTTCGCGAATCTGGAACGATCTCCTCTTTGCCTGCGAATTGAACTGCAGATTTTTATAAGTTTCTGATTGATCCGGGAAATCATTTTGCTGGGAAAATATTAGGGGTACCCATAAGTAATCGATTATTTGCAAAGAATTTGTTTTGCCTTTAGTTCTGTACCGATCGTTGAAACACATATTCTTTTACAGTTTTCGGTGAAGCAGCCCGTGTTCAAAATATTCTAAAAAGTATAATTTTCTTTTACAAGCCTGTAATAAAATGGCTGCGTCCGTACCTTCCGAGGATCATATTCGTCATTGCATACTTTTTGATTGAAAGATGGCAAACTGTCCTTGATAATGATGGAGATTATATAGTAAATTCAGAAATAAAAACCTGAATTTACTACAAAGTTTGTTTTACGGTCCCACTAATATTTTGCAATTTTTTAAATATATTTTAGAACTCTGAGTCGAATTTATTCTGTCTAGCATTTATGAAAAGGATTAAACACGTTCATATTTTATTTTTATTGTAAACAATCTTGCAGTCAATGGAAAACAATCTTATCCTCCTTTGCCAATTGTTATAAACTGTGGATTTGATATACTTTTGATAAAACTGACTAGGTCAAATACAACCTGGTGAAAATACTTAAGGCATTTAAAAATACTATTATATTATTATTGGCGATCTCTTAAATTTATTAGGGAAAGAAACAAATGCCTATATGGCCCCTGTGACCTGCAATTAATTTAGACAATTTTTCTTTTGCATAAATATCCGCAGTCTAGTCGTAAATGAACTAGCAAAACGTTCACGAATCTTGAGAAATGTATAAAGTATAAATTTAAGGAACTCAAAGTACCATTTTATTTAACATTCCTCAAACCGACAGATACTATAAAAATAGCATGTTATCCAATTTGTTTGCAGTAAATTCTCCGGGTAAAATATAAATTTGCAGAAAGCTGTACAGTTAGTTTGCGGAGTAGAAGATGCAAGGAGGCACCTTGAGTTATATTTTGCTTGACGAACCCTGGATTTCTAGAAGAGGGGGATTGAAAATTTGCAGGAAAGATGGCAAACTGTCCTTGATAATGATGGAGAGTATGTAATAAATTAACACGTTGAATGCCACGTCACCCATATGTGGGTGACGGAATTATTTGTGCTGGTTTTAAAATGAATTTTTACGTTGATATATTCATTGTACTAAACTTGATTAGGATCTGTAACATGCAAGAAAGTTGGAGGATTACTCAGTATCATACATTTAATTTTTCGCAATTTTTATTTCATTAAAGAACTTACTTTGATTTTGGGGAATTTTTGGGGTTTCTAGTTTGGCGTTCAAAGTGTTAAGAAATAAAAACTTGAATTTACTACATAGTTTGTTTTACATTTCAAAATAAATGAAATTCTAATATTTTACAATTTTTTGGAATATATTGTGGAACTCTGAGTCGAATTTATTCTGTCTAGCATTTATGAAAAGGACTAAACATGTTCATATTTTATTTTTACTGTAAACCATCTTTCGGTCGATGGAAAACAATCTTATCCTCCTTTGCCAATTGTTATAAATTGCGGATTTGATATACTTTTGATAAAACTGACTAGGTCAAATAGAAACTGGCGAAAATACTTAAGGCATTTAAAAATACTATTATATTATCATTGGCGATCCCTGAAATTTATTAGGGAAAGAAAAGAATGCCTATATATAGCCCCTGTGACCTGCAATTAATTCAGACAATTTTTCTTTTGCATAAATATCCGCAGACGTTCACGAATCTCGAGAAATGTATAAAGTATAAAAAGGGATTCAAAGTACCATTTTATTTAACATTCCGCAAACCACACACAGATACTATACTATACTATAAACAGACAGACACTATAAAAATAGCATGTTATCCAATTTTGGTCGGAGTAAATTCTCCGGTTAAAATATAAATTTGCGGAAAGCTGTACAGTTAGTTTGCGGAATCCGGCAAAGCAGAAGCCCACATATAAATGTCCTCCCGTCTTAATGTTTCCTTTCCGGCCGATCTGTAAGTATACGATCGCGATTAACCAATTAGAGGGCAACATTTTTATTGAACAAAATAATTCGGAGGTTTCGAATAAGGTCGAACAGGTGTCCGGGAAAGGATTTCGCCATAACCGAGGGGGCTCGATATTGCGTGCAGAAAAAGGCGGTGGCTAAATTTCGATAATATTTGCCGGTCGTTAGGTTTGCACGAGGGCCCCTTAACGGACGCCGGGCGACACATCGGATACATTCAAAACACGATAATTCGATAGGCGGGGATTCGGTGTGTCCGGGAAACGTTTATTGTATCGAGTCAATATTTTACTGGCTCTTTTCCGGGTGCCGTCGCGCCGTTGCCTTCCCTGTAAAAATATCGGTTTTCGATAACAGATAGTGCGCCGACCCGACCACCCTGTTCCCCGTGCGAATTAAATGGTACACGAACGCGTGAATTAAAAAGGAAAAAAAAGAGGAGAGACAGAAAGAGAGGAAGAGAGTCAGAGAGACAGAGAACGAAGGGAGAATGCGAAAGAGAGAAAAGAGAAAACGATACCGGGTTCGTTCGTGGATCCAGTTTCATTAGGTAGCGTCCCCTATTAATTAATTACGGTCTTGGAGCCAGGCTGAATCGTCGCATCATCTTAATCGCGATCCTATTGCTTCGCCGCGAACCGGTTGGTTACTCGGGAACGATCTTTTATTTGACACTGTTTCTCCGACTCTCGTTATTGTCGCTTTGACACTTCCACGCCATTGGGAGACTGTCCCGAAGGACGGGAAGTCGACGTTCAGGGGCTAATTTAATTTTTTAATAGATTATTAACGCTACTTGTTTGATACGGACTGTTCAGTAACTCAAGGAACGATCTTTCGTTCGCTATTGTCTCGTTATAGTCGCTTTGACACTTCCACGCCATTGGGAGACTGTCCCGAAGGACGGGAAGTCGACGTTCAGGGGCTAATTTAATTTTTTAATAGATTATTAACGCTACTTGTTTGATACGGACTGTTCAGTAACTCAAGGAACGTTCTTTCGTTCGCTATTGTCTCGTTATAGTCGCTTTGACACTTCCACGCCATTGGGAGACTGTCCCGAAGGACGGGAAGTCGACGTTCAGGGGCTAATTTAATTTTTTAATAGATTATTAACGCTACTTGTTTGATACGGACTGTTCGGTAACTCAAGGAACGATCTTTCGTTCGCTATTGTCTCGTTATAGTCGCTTTGACACTTCCACGCCATTGGGAGACTGTCCCGAAGGACGGGAAGTCGACGTTCAGGGGCTAATTTAATTTTTTAATAGATTATTAACGCTATTTCTTTGTCACGGACAGTTCAGCAGCTCTAGGAACGATGTTTTATTCGCTATTGTCTCTTTAACTCTTTTTATTGTCGCTTTAGTACTTCTACGCCATTGCGAGGCTATAGTGAAGGACGGGTTATCGACGTTTGGGAGCCAATTAATTCTTTAACAGATCATTAACGCTGTTAGCTCGGTATGGTCAGTTTAGTATCTTCGAAATGAGGTTTTATTTGTTATTGGCTACTCAACTATCGTTGTAGTCGTTGAAAAACACCTACGCCATTGTGAAGCTCAAGTAATGGACGTATTACTGACGTTTAAGGGTTGATTTAATTTTTTAATAGATTATTATCATCGTTACTTCAACACGAACGGTTTAGTGTCTTAAAAGCGATCGTTCATTTGTTATAATCCACTCAACTTTCGTCCTAATCGTTTTAATGCTCCCACGCCATTGCAGATCTGTAGCGATGAATGTATTGTCGACGTTTATGGGTCAGTATAATTTTCGAATGCATTATTGTCGCTGGTGTTTAAACGGGAACAGCTCGGTAACTGAAAAATGAACTTCTATCTGTTACCGTTTCTCCAGCTCTCGTTATAGTTATGTCGTTACTGGTACGCCATTGTAAAACTGCAGTAATAACTGCGTACCAGATACTCGCTGTATCAATCACGTTTCCAACGAACTCCGTTCACCGGACTGCAGCCGCGAAGGCAACAAAGTAAAAAGCTCGTTAACTTTCTTTAAATCGTCGATTTAAATGCAACCGCATAAACACGAACCGGAGCGGCTTCCTAATAAATAATTAATCTCCGAATCGTCCACGGTCGGCGGTGCTTAGAATTTCGTCGGATTCGCGTTGTTCTCTAGCGGCATCGTTGAACAGAATCTATTTACCCGATCCAATTAAGGCCCATAAATCGGTCTTTTCATTACGCGCGCGGCCGCAGCAGCTGCGTAAAGTGATCAGATAATTGTCGAATTCATAATTCACCGACCGGGCAGAATTTTAATTCAGCACGCGCGCTTTTGGGAATCAATTAACCGGGGCAGAGAGAAAGAGAAAGAGAAAGAGAAAGAGAGAGAGAGAGAGAGAGAGGGAACCGGTAGCCGGTCTCTCCACTGGTCGGAAGATTTATTTCCCAATTTTCGATCGTTTTGCCGGAAACTAATGGCTGCTCGGTTTTGCGATCCCGAGCACGACGACGTTACCTACCGGGGGAGCGTAAAACAAGGTAAATAAAAGGCAGAAAACGTTGATAGATTTATCGGTTTACCCCCTTCTAGAGAGAGAGGGGGGAGCTATAGCTGCTACTTGTTCCCCGAGGAATTAATTAATCTAATTTATATTAAACGCGGCCCACAGGGGGCGCCGCGGGGGTTGAACGACCCCCGGGGGTCCCGCGTTATTAAAATTCCTCGGTATTTGCAATTTAGATCGATCGCTGGCCGAGAGGAGACCGGAACTAATTTGCGCAGGAGCGTTTTATGGACAAATTAGACGCGTTTGTCGGGCATTTATGCGGGCAGAAAATTGATAAGCCTGATGAAAGGTTGTCCCGGACGGTAACGAGCCTGATTTGCTATCAACGTTCCACGGCCCGAGGACGCGGCTGCGTTCCGAAGGAATAAACGCCAAGTGCGAATCAACATTATCGTACAGGGTGTAACAAAATTTAGTGGATTTGTTGAAAGAAATTGTCGCAAAATTGACTTTGACCTTGCAATTCAAGGTGAAATATTTTTATGCTTGTATCGCATTCTACTCGCCGTGGGGACCATATTTGTCAAAGGAACCGTAGGTCGCAACTCAACCGTTCCCTTATAAAACAATGTTAAATATTTCAACTCAAATATGAAATATTTAATATTAAATGTTAAATATTTCTGTCTTCCGTTCCTCGGGTTTCTCGTTCTTTGCCATGGAATAGAACCATCAAGGTTTATCGCTCTTAATCGTCGTGCTTGATCACCGGCTTCGATATGGCCACCATTATTACGCAAACCGATCCTTAGTCTTTCTTCCAAATTTTTGCGAACTTTTTCGTAAATGTTCGGTATAACCTGCACACGGTGAAAAGCGTCTTCGGTTCGTGATTTCAATTGCTGCATAGTTTGCGAGCTAAGGTATAATTTCCAAATGCTTCGTCAATAGCATGAAGCATCTGACGCACGTTATAACGATGCACGTTATAATTTCTTCCTCTCCTTTGCATACCTGACGTCTAACACTCGCTACACGAGAGAGCAGAAAAGATTGTGATTATTGGCAGTGGTTAACTGAAAGTTATCATGTTTACTGTCCTCTATTTGTTTACATCCGTTCTGTTTACGAAATAATGGTGGCCATATCGAAGCCGGTGATCAAGCACGACTATTAAGAGCGATAAACCTTGATGGTTCTATTATGGTTCTATTATGGTTCTAGTCTCAAAGAATGAGAAACCCGAGGACCGGAAGACGACGTCAAAATATTTAACATTGTTTTGTAAGAGAACGGTTGAGTTGCGACCTACGGTTCCTTTGACAAGTTTCGTCCCCATGGCGAGTAGAATGCGATACAAGCATACAAAAATTTGACCTTGAATTTCTTCAAGGTCAGTCAATTTTGCGGCAATTTCTTTCAACAAATCTCCACCGATCCGAATGTGTACAACCATCTGCCGAAAACATGACACTAAATTTTGTTACACCCTGTACAGAGTGTAATCGCTATTACTCCCGTAGCGTGCGAAAACGCTCGGCCACTTGCATTCACGTTTAACGCTTCGGATAACTCGGTTAAACTGAATCAGCATGAATGCATTATAAACGTCATGCACGTCGACGAATTATTTTTTCATTTTACCTGCGCGATCCTCGACCTTGTCCCTTGCTGCAGAACTGCTGAATTGTTCTAAACAACCCACATGGAGTAACAAACGTACATTATTTTAGATCTTTGCTTGCACATATTGTAAACATTATATATAATACGTCGATGAATTTATTTTCTTAACATTCGCCCCCGATTCGTCGGTTCTCTCGGTTAATTATAAGTCATTAGCTTACTAAACAGTTTACTCACAGACAGGAGTCCGTATTCCTGTTAATATATTCTGTTAATAATTTGTTAACAATTCCTGTTAATTCCTTTTATATTTTCAAGCTTCCCTCGCTGTGGGCTCTCTGAACTGTCTCGAGCGATTCGTTCTAAACAACAAATTAATTTAGCGCTCCCTCATTCGAACGATCTCGGCGGGTTATTTATTTAAAAATGAATCTATTTGTTCGTAAGCGTTTTTTTTTACCAACGGAGTAAATTAGCGAAGCTAAGTTAACGATGCCGTAGCCGTCCGATGAATTTGTTACCGGTTTGTTAATTACCATTTTTTTGTCTTTAGATTCTAGCTCGCGTGATTATCGTTCCCAATTAATACGCCCGGGTGTAGATCATCAAAGAGATGGATCGGACCGATGGTTCAATTATCTCTAAAGAGAGAGAGAGAGAGAGAGAGAGAGAGAGAGAGAGAGAGAGAGAGAGAGGTAAAGGGGTGAGAGCCTTGAAAAGATGAGAAAAAAAATGATCCCAGCATCACGCTGCACCAGCGTATTTACACTTTACCCGCTTATGCGCCGGCTAATCCATCTTCCCGTTCATTTTCTACCTCGTTACAGACTTTTATTTAACGAGCACCGGGCCCCTGCCACGCTTACCCCGGTTGTCCGTCATTCCTACGGGACACGTTTTATTGCGCGAAACCTGCCGGTAATCCGTGCAGAACACGCCGAATTTTATCTCGCCGGTCTAACGTTAATTAGCTACGATAAATTATTCGCTGTTTGCCCCGGACGTAGCTGTTTAACGGTGTTCCTGTTCGCGAAACGTTCGCGCACCTCCCTCTATCCCTGACAAAGAATTTGTTCGGATGAATGAAGGTACCATTAAATGGTCACAAGCTGCCAAATTACCTCCAGAAAAATATTAGAATTTAATTGGATTATTTAGTGTATATGATGCTTAGACTGTGGATTTTATGCAACTATGTCAAAGTGGAGTAGGTACAATTGAAAACAGTAGGGGGACTAAAAGAATATGCGAATATCAACGTATCATTTTCAATCGATTAAAGTCATTAAAACATGAAAGAAATTGCTATTTGGTTCCTGTTTCTTGCAATTTTTACTAATTTTTATTTTCCATAAAATTCGCAGTCTAATACTTATTTAGCCTGATTTTTCTTTCCCTTGAAGTTGCAAAGAATTTTATAAAGGTAGGAGACAAGTGCCATTAAATGGTCACAAGCTGCCAAATTACCTCCAGAAAAATATTAGAATTTAATTGGATTATTTAGTGTATATGATGCTTAGACTGTGGATTTTATGCAACTATGTCAAAGTGGAGTAGGTACAATTGAAAACAGTAGGGGGACTAAAAGAATATGCGAATATCAACGTATCATTTTCAATCGATTAAAGTCATTAAAACATGAAAGAAATTGCTATTTGGTTCCTGTTTCTTGCAATTTTTACTAATTTCTATTTTCCATAAAATTCGCAGTCTAATACTTATTTAGCCTGATTTTTCTTTCCCTTGAAGTTGCAAAGAATTTTATAAAGGTAGGAGACAAGTGCCATTAAATGGTCACAAGCTGCCAAATTACCTCCAGAAAAATATTAGAATTTAATTGGATTATTTAGTGTATATGATGCTTAGACTGTGGATTTTATGCAACTATGTCAAAGTGGAGTAGGTACAATTGAAAACAGTAGGGGGACTAAAAGAATATGCGAATATCAACGTATCATTTTCAATCGATTAAAGTCATTAAAACATGAAAGAAATTGCTATTTGGTTCCTGTTTCTTGCAATTTTTACTAATTTTTATTTTCCATAAAATTCGCAGTCTAATACTTATTTAGCCTGATTTTTCTTTCCCTTGAAGTTGCAAAGAATTTTATAAAGGTAGGAGACAAGTGCCATTAAATGGTCACAAGCTGCCAAATTACCTCCAGAAAAATATTAGAATTTAATTGGATTATTTAGTGTATATGATGCTTAGACTGTGGATTTTATGCAACTATGTCAAAGTGGAGTAGGTACAATTGAAAACAGTAGGGGGACTAAAAGAATATGCGAATATCAACGTATCATTTTCAATCGATTAAAGTCATTAAAACATGAAAGAAATTGCTATTTGGTTCCTGTTTCTTGCAATTTTTACTAATTTTTATTTTCCATAAAATTCGCAGTCTAATACTTATTTAGCCTGATTTTTCTTTCCCTTGAAGTTGCAAAGAATTTTATAAAGGTAGGAGACAAGTGCCATTAAATGGTCACAAGCTGCCAAATTATCTCCAGAAAAATATTAGAATTTAATTGGATTATTTAGTGTATATGATGCTTAGACTGTGGATTTTATGCAATTATGTCAAAGTAGAGTAGGTACAATTTAAAACAGTAGGGGGATAAAAAGAATTTAAGAATATCAACGTATTATTTTCAATCAATTAAAATCATTAAAACACGAAAGAAATTACTATTTGGTTTCTGATTCTTGCAATTTTTATCAATTTTTATTTTGCACAAAATTCCCAGTCTAATACTTATTTAGCCTGATTTTTCTTTTCCCTGAAGATGCAAAGAATTTTATAAAGGTAGTAGACAAGTGCCATAAAATGGTCACAAGCCTTTCAACAAACACAAAACGGACACATGAATTTTTCGGAACCAGTGAAAGTACCATTACATAGGTACAAGCTTCTAAATTGCTCAGACAGGAACACCAACTCTCACAAAAACGAGGTTCTTTAATGCCCCTTACAATTATTCCATTCACTCATTCATCTTTCCCAAAAGCAGTATAGAATTTCTCGGAATAAAAACAACTGCCATTAAACGCGCACAAGTTTTCTGTTCCCCTAAAAGTGTCCATTAAAGTCCACAAAAATGGATGACACGCGCAGCGCAGCAAACAATCACTCGTGCACTTTCTTCTCTGAAAGCAGCAAAGAACCTCTCAAACCAAGTACGGGTGCCATTAAACGTGCGCGAGCCTCTAGAAACGTGCATTAAAGTGCACGCAGCAGAATGCATCATCTAGTGCATCTAATAAATATCCAGTCTGGTCCTTTGTAAAAATTCTCCAGAAAATTGTCTTCTCAACGAAAAACTTCGCAAATTCCATTACAATTTTTTAAACTTCCGCACAACACGAACTAAAAAGAAACTACGATAATTTCCATTGAACTCTGCTAGGGGTGCAAAGTGCAATGTAGGGAAATTTTTGGAGGACCATATTCGCGGAAACGGTCGCAAATCCGTACAGCAGGGTCGCATTAGGCGTGTCGTACGCTAAGCAGAAACGGCGGGACACGGTGCATCAGGGTGCAGCGGGGTGCAACGGTGTCCCTTTGTCCCGGTAAAATTGCATTTCTGACGGCAGCATCCTCGGCCCGTGTCAAGGCCTCAATTAAACACGGTTCTCGAGTGGAAACCGGGTCAGTTTGCAGAAGCGTTTTATTTGCCCCCTCCCCCTCCACTACCACCCCTCCCCTCCCACGAATCAATATCATGGATGCGCTATTAATCTACCCGTACCGGTTCGCTTCCCCGAGACATATTTTTATCGCGAAACAACCCTCGAATGGGGTCGGGAAAACGCGAGTCAACAAAATTACATTCCCCGGGCGGAGGGGCCGAAAGCGAAATCCATTTCGCCCGCTTTTCCGCGCCCGCCCTTTTATTATACGCTCAAGGAATTGCTAAACAGAACGAAAATTGCTCCCATAAATTCAACGGCGAGCCCCGCGGATCATGTTTAATGGCCGCCGGGCCTCGAATGCTGAGCCAGCGACCGGAAAAATTGATCGCGCCCCTTAAATCCCGGTTTCAACGACGCGTGAACCTGCAAGTCGACTGCGCAACCCTAAGTGACACCTTTGCGGACCGATTTCGAGCACCAGACACTCTCGCTGCTGATCATGTCTCGACACTATACCTACCACGCTCGAAATGACCCGGTTTTGTATTTTTAAATTATCGAAACTATAAAAATTCATTTATGGAAAATAGTGGAATAAATTTGCTTGACCATGCATTTATGCTGTTGAAAATTACGGACAATCTCAATAATAGGGTTGCCGTTTTTGTAAGGCAATATTCACCGGATATTATTAATGGTAGGTTTAGTGTTAATTCGTGGTTAATTTTGCACAAAATTTGTAGTCTAATATTTGTTTAGCCTGATTTTTCTGTACCCCGATAGTTGCAAATAATTTTATGGAAAAGACAAGTGCCATTAAATGGTCACAAGCCTTTCAATGAGCACAAAACGGACACAAGAATTTTTCGAAAGTTTGTTTTATATTGAAAATTACGGACAACCTCGATAAATTTAGGGTCCGAGCCTTAAAAGTGATTGTACATATTGTCTTGTAAAAATGTATTATGATACATGCTGTACTAAATATATATTTATTTTATCATTACCCGTAAAAGCATCATTATAATTTCAGTAATTGTAAAATAAAATATCGAGAACCGGTCATTTTGACCGGCGGTGGTAGGTTTAGGGTTAAGAGTATTAACGTGACATTTTCAATCAATTAAAATCATTAAAACACGAAAGAAATTACTATTTGGTTTGTTGCAATTTTTACTAATTTTTATTTTCCATAAAATTCGCAGTCTAATACTTATTTCGCCTGATTTTTCGATCACTTAAAGTTGCAAAGAATTTTATAAAGAAAGGAGAAAAGTGCCATTAAATGGTCACAAGCTTCCAAATTACCTCCAGAAAAATATTAGAATTTAATTGGATTATTTAGTGTATATGATTCTTAGACTGTGGATTTTATGCAATTATGTCAAAGTTGAGTAGGTATAATATAAAACAGTAGAGGGATAAAGAGAATTTAAGAATATCAACGTGACATTTTCAATTAATTAAAATCATTAAAACATGAGAGAAACCACTATCTGGTTTCTGTCTCTTGCAATTTGTATCAATTTTTATGTTGCAATAAAATTTGCAGTTTAATACTTTTGTAACCTGATTTTTCTTCCCTGGAAATTGCAAAGAATTTTATAAAGAAGGGAGACAAGTGCCATTAAATGGTCACAAGCCTTTCAATGAGCACGAAACGGACACAAGAATTTTTCGAAAATTTTGTTTACATTGGAAATTACTGACAACCTCAATAAATTTAGAGTTGCCATTTTTATAAGGCAGATTCACCAGATACTAAAGTAATAAGTTAAGTAATATTAAGAATAAAATGAAACAGCATTGTATTTAGCTCAAACATGCCTGGTTCAGAAAAATTATTACCCGGGCTACAAAAAGTTGAAAAAATTTATGAAACTTTGGGGATACGTAGTTGTGTATTACGCGATCTTTTTTTGCTGCCAAAATTCACTTTAAGAGGGTAAAATGGACCCTCGAAAATTTAGCAATCTAACAATCTAATAAAATTGCGTTATCTTTGCTGTGGGGAAAACTTGAATTGAAGCAACGAAAAATTCGCTTCCCTCCACATTTCAAAGTAAAAATGAGATGCGAAACTGTATCACGTTGAATGAAACGTAAGTTTCGCGAATTTTACACGCTGCGACTGCACACAGAACTGCAATCCGGCTGCAGCTGGTCATTAGACTGTGCACACTCGCGCATTCATAAAATGTCTCTAGCACAAAGTCCAGCGATTCTCGTTTGCACAAACCCCCTACACGAAACATAACGCAACGAACCCGTAAAAAAATCCTCGAAGAAACACAATTGAGATTTCTGTTTCAGGAATGAGTATCAAAAAACGCGGAACGGGAAATTCGCACGGCGATTCGCGCGTCACGCGTCGCGGTTTGCGTCTCTGGTTTTAATTAAAATAATTCCCGCTTGCACTCGGGCGATTTGAAAAATGTGTTCAATCCTCGGCGCATGTTCCGCGCACCGCTCAAACTTCTAAATAAACTTTCGACGGTTTCTTCTGCGCGCGCGCCCGAGACGGTAGTTCATTAAGCCGGAATAAAACTCGGCAGAATCTCTGAATAGTCTGTTCCGGCGGTTTCCCACGCGAGATTGCTTCTGTAAATTCCGTGTCAGCTGGCTTGAATCGGCCTGCGGATCGCGGCGCGGGCTCAAAGCTGAAAAATGTCCGGGAAAATTTTAATTCACCGTGTCCCTTTACCGTCTTCCCGGCCATAAACTACGTCTTCGCGACACTGGGATCCGTTTCGTCCTTATTACTCGCGAAAGAGAAAGAGAGAGAGAGAGAGAGAAAGATAAGGGGAAGAGAAAAATTACGTTTCTAAATAAGAGGAAAGCAAGAGGAAGGGCGGAAAAAGGAGGTAAAAAGCCGCGGGGAAAAAGAGAGAGAGAGAGAGAGAGAGAGAGGAGCGCAAGGGAAAAAGAAACTGCTTCCATAAACGTTCCACTCGCGGAATTAAAAACACGGACGAGAGGAGGCGGGGGAAACGCGACGCCGAAAGTAATTTCAAAGTAGAAAAAGGGCGGGCGAGCACGGGGGTGGAAAGAGGGATGAAATACGAGCGGGCGGAGCGGAGGGGAAAATGAAAAAGTCGAATCAGATAGAGAAACAAATTTCCTTCCAGCTCGTAACAATAGAAAGTCAATTCCGCCTTTATTCCTTCGGCCAAGTTTTACCCGAGCCAGAAGTTTTCGTTTCGCCGCGTTAACGCGTCCCTCTTTGCCACCCCCGCAACCCTTTGCCCCCACCACCCCTCTCGGCCTCCGCGCTGCGATTTTATTCGCGAGCTTATTTTATCTGCGTTTATTACCATCGTTTCGCGAACCGTTTCCATTACTCTTCTCTCGGCGGATCCAAAGCCAAATGGAAATGTTGCTTGGAAATTTATACAAACCGCTAGGAAAAAAAAATAAAGTTAGATTGAAGCCCGAGGAAATTAATTACCAGACTCGGAAGCTTGCGCATCAAGGGAGCGACGAGCTCTCTCGGTTTTAGGTTCACTTGCTCGGTTCTTTGATCTTGCTCTGCTGGTTGGTTATTAAAATTCTGCACGGTTTTATATTTATCTAGGTCCGCGGACGAACTTATTCTCTTCGGAAATGTAAATTATTTTTCTTCCTGATTTTTTGGTGGGAAAGATTGAGTTTTATTTTGAACAATGTAGGGTAGGTATAAAATTGATTTGGAAAGAAATATTTTCTCAAAGAGCTATTTATTTTTAATTAACCTGTAGCCTTGGATTCGTTGTTACATGTTTTTACTGTAATAAGTATCTTTCAGAATACTGCAGAATTTATTTAATATTGTTGAGTGCAGAAACAAACACTTTCTTAGGGTTTGAAAAATCCACATTCATCCTCCATTCGGTTTTCGCATGAGAAAGTAAGGAATAGTATTTTGCAACATTCTCAAAAATAAGGATTGAATTAATAACAAATTTCTCAATGTACCACTCATTTTAAATCTTCCTGTAGAGAAGCAATTATAGAAGATAGTGTAAAAAAAGTACCATTGCATTACTTCTATGCAGTTGGACAATTATTTCCATGCATTTTTATCCACCAAAATGGAAAATTGCTGCTAACAAAAACATAACTCTGACAATTTACTCGACATTTGTATAGACTCTTTCTGAACGAATGCTAACAGTAAAATGCAATTAACCAATCAAAATTAGTGTACGCTGTTTGAGTAAATTTCAAGAGCCACAAAATGGCGTGCCACGCAGAATCGAACGATTTGATTTGTCTTAAAAATTGCTACGAAAAATGTGTTGTTAATTGTTGTTACAAAAACATAACTCTGACAATTTACTCGACATTTTTATAGACTCTTTCTGAACGAATGCTAACAGTAAAATGCAATTACCCAATCAAAATCAGTGTACGCTATTTGAGAAAATTTCAAGAGCCACAAAATGGCGTGCCACGCAGAATCGAACGATTTGAACTGTCTTAAAAATTGCTACGAAAAATGTGTTGTTAATTGTTGTTACAAAAACATAACTCTGACAATTTACTCGACATTTTTATAGACTCTTTCTGAACGAATGCTGACAGTAAAATGCAATTAACCAATCAAAATTAGTGTACGCTGTTTGAGAAAATTTCAAGAGCCACAAAATGGCGTGCCACGCAGAATCGAACGATTTGATTTGTCTTAGAAATTGTTACGAAAAACGTGTTGTTAATTGTTGTTGTTGAAGAACCTGGTACTCGATATAGTATTTTTCTTGCATTATGCGACCGTTCAGCACTGCGTCAGCTAATCAGAGGGGTGCAGCACGGGAATTCTCGTCTGGAAACTGTGATTTTTTCGTGAATGGTGTATATCGGGTGTGCGCGGAGGCTCAAAGGGAGTCGCCTTTTTTGAAATTATAATGAACCGAGCCCCGAGATCGATCCAGTCTACGTTTAATCGCGCATAAATTGAGCAATCCTCTTTAATTACGGGCCTCCGGGGTCCCCGCGGAAGAAGAACTCCGGGGGGCACTGGGATTTACATATTCCGAGGCACTTTGTGGGCCAACAGCCCGAAATCGCGTTTCCTGGTCCATCGAAATGCGCTCGGCCCGAGACACTCCCGATGCAAATTGTATTTTTATGCGCCGCCGCCGCCGTTCTGGATCGGGAGGCCGGAATAATTTGTAATTAATTAGACCTCCCCTTGTTCCACGAGATCGTCCGACGAAATAATCAATCGAACGTGAACGTTTACGCGGCCTGATTAAAACGGAACACTCGGTAGCGCTCCGTCGTAATCGAGCAATTTATGGCCGGCCGTTAAAGTCGCCTTAACACTCCCGGCATAAAATAAACAATGTTAATAAACAGTTGCCAGATCTCCTTCGAAGATTCCCAGGTTTTACGCGGATCCTCGAGCAACATTCCTTCAGTTTATAGAGTTTACATTCTTTCAGTGCTATCTTCGAAATTAATGGAACATGGAACATTTCTCGTAAATTAATGGAACAATCACTCTACTAAGCATTTTTCACTCTTTTATTTTCTTGGGCCCACGAGGCCCCTTACAATCCACAGAGATTATTTGTCCAATTCCATTTCTTATGGAATAAAAATCGTAACGAAAAAAAAATTAATTTAGTATAATAAGAAATAAAATAACAAGGAATTATAGAATGAGGATAAAATTATAATTCATACAGCACATTCTTTAAAAATTATAAAAAGGAACTCTTCGAGAAATAAGATGGCAATCGAAAGATGGCAAAGTGTCCTTGATAATGATGGAGATTATTTTATAAATTCAGAAATAAAAACCTGAAATTACTACAAAGTTTGTTTTAGGGTCCCACTAATATTTTGCAATTTTTTTTTAAATATATTGTAGAACTCTGAGTCGAATTTATTCTGTCTAGCATTTATGAAAAGGATTGAACACGTTCATATTTTATTTTTATTGTAAACCATCTTTCAGTCGACGGAAAACAATCTTATCCTCCTTTGCCAATTGTTATAAACTGTGGATTTGATATACTTTTGATAAAAATGACGAGGTCAAATACAAACCGGTGAAAATGCTTAAGGCATTTAAAAATACTATTATATTATCATTGGCGATCCCTAAAATTTATTAGGAAAAGAAACGAATGCCTATATAGCCCCTGTGACCTGCAATTAATTCAACCAATTTTTCTTTCGCATAAATATCCGCAATCTAGTCGTAAATGAACTAGCAAAACGTACACGAATCTCGAGAAATGTATAAAGCATAAATTTAGGGAACTCAAAGTACCATTTTATTTAACATTCCTCAAACCGACAGATACTATAAAAATAGCATGTTATCCAATTTTGGTTGCAGTAAATTCTCCGGGTAAAATATAAATTTGCAGAAAGCTGTACAGTTAGTTTGCGGAATAGAAGATGCAAGGAGGCACCTCGAGTCATATTTTGTTTCACGAACAGATTTCTATAAGAGTGGGATTGAAAATTTGCAGAAAAGATGGCAAACTATAATGATGGAGATTCAATAATAAATTAAGAAATAAAAACCTGAATTTACTGCAAAGTTTGTTTTAGAGTTCAAAATAATTGATTGCTTGTGAGTCCCACAAACATTATTTAACAGTTGAGGAACAGTTTGTATCAGTTAAAAGTTGCTATAATTGCTCTTAATACCGTGAAATTGCGGGATTATTAATGACCGCATTACAAATCAGTGGGACGAGCATCCGCGCAGGAATCACTGCGAAGACCGAGCACAGGGAATTCCGAGGCTCGATGATCGAAGCAAAAATTGGCCTGGTAGCCGCATTTGCATTTTTGCGATGCGTTGCCTGCTGGAATCATCGCTTTTTTCGTCGGCTGATTAATGCTCGTCCACTTTAAAGAGGCCTCATTGCCCGCGAAACGATCGGGTCTGGGTTTCCATTTTTTTTTCTCTTTCTTTTTGAATGCCCTGCCGTGTCAGCCGGAGAATTATCTTGTTCGAGAACGAAATCATTAAGGACCAGCTCGAATTTTCTGTACCGTTTCACGGGCTCGTAAACGACGGACCGTTTATTATCGCGCGGGGAAATACTTTGTTGCAATTTCGAGGTTGTAACGCGCCACACGACGATAACGGACGAGGACGCGTATTAAAAATGAGACGGTACGGGGGGGACCCGGTCGGCGGTCGTAGAAACGGTCAATAAAAGGGAACAGATCGGAATGGATGGGCATGAATACTTTAGCAGGCCCGAATTGATTTTATTCATCGAGAATTTATGCGGACTGGAGAGCAACGAGCATCGAAGTGTCGAGAGATTAATGCGGCTGATTTGAATTCGCCGGTCGAATTAATTCATTGACAGTTTCGCGGGAAAGTAGTATTCGCGAGGGATGTTAGTGTACGGCAAAAATTGCTTTATTAATGATCGCTGGGGATATAAAATGGCTGCTCGCTCGCCTGTGGAATCGACAAATTGATTCAATATTTATAATACAGATTCTGGATATTTTAATCCTCCGATCGATTAAAACGTGTTAACAATGCACAGTACAGAGGTTTCTCTATATATGTCGCCGGGGCCTGGGTGGTAAACGTCGCGGAATTATCCCCACTGCTGCGGGGGATTCTCCTCTTGATACACGAACCGAGGCGTTATCCTGTTGAAAAATGAAATAGTCAGTCTCAATTTCTTCAGTGAATGGTATTATGTGAATGGTGTATTCTGACGAATTCATTTTCTGGTTAATTCGACAGATTGGGATTTTTTTATTGGCTCCGAATGCAGCCCAAATCATTAATGAGCCTGCACCGAAGTTACGACTCATTGCTACGTTAGGATCTTTTCTTAAATCGTGCCAGTAGTACTTGTGACCATCTGGCCCATCTAAGTTAAATTTTCTTCTCATCGGAGAAAATTATATTGTTCCATTCTTCTGTCCAGGACATACGTCTTTGTGCAGATTCGAGACGAGCTTGTTGTGTCGTTCTTTGAGTGCTGGTTTCTGGAGCATTTTTTTCCATTTAAACCGCTCTGAACTTTTTAAAATTTGCTGCACACGCCTCGTTGTTATTGGTAGTCTGTAGTTCAGTTCGAAGTTGTGCTGCACTTTTTGTTTTCCTCGCTGCCAGCCTCATCAATAATGAATATTGTCTTCTTGTCAATTGTTTATTTCCACCTGTAGGGCGTTTCTTACCATATTCTTCGCCCAAATTTATATAATTATCTATCAAAGCACGCGATCTATTAATTTCTTTCGCAATTGATCGATTAGAACACTCCATATCTTTATAAGCATCAACGGATGCCTTCTCCTCACTGGTCAACAACTTGCCTCGTGGCATTCTAATAAAAATAAATACAAATATAATATATATACACAATTGTTATGAATTTAAAAATCAATTTCAGTATAAATACGCACATCTGAATTACAATTGAAGTTTCTTTGCTGAGACTCGCGTGTTATCCACACAAAATCCAAGCACAAACTAAGTGGCTTTATAGAAATGTCGCACTCCCGTTCCGCGGCGTTCGACGAAAATGTAAATAAATTAAAGACGTGAACATTTGCGAGGGAGTAACGTGAAAGGTAACAAATTTCTCTATATTTTTTAAAAATACACCAAAATTTAGGTGGCTTTATAGAAATTTCGTGCAGTGTGATGCTGAAATATGAAGTTCTTTTGCTTGTAGTCATTTTTGTACTTGAATACAATGAAGAGAAAAAAGTTTGGTGACAAAGGCCTTCTTCTCCTTATGATGCAAATGGGTTGAGAAACTGCAGGGAACAATCGTGAAGCTCTCGAGGGTGTGCATCCGGGGACAAATCCCCGGGGCGAGTTTTACTGTTTTGCTACCGAGTGGCCGGTTTATGGCTGACCTTGGTGGCCCGTAAATTCGGGAAATTTATTGCAACCACCGGACACAGGGATGGTTGGTGGTAGTGGATGGTGCTCGGTCGCGTGAAAATGCGTGGCACCCACTGACCCAGAGACACCGGGCAATAAACGTTTGAAAGTTACGGTGTGGCTGGCGTTATTGCGCGTCGAGGATGGCTTTCCACCGATTTTTCCAGGGGCTTAATATTACGGTAACCCCTAGAACGGCCTCGGAAGATCGAAAAACTGTCCCGAGAACGTCGGAGATTTATTTTCCCGGGTAACACGACGACGATCACCGGGGGGTGTGCTTTCACCGTAGAAAGCGATGGGGTTCGGAATTAAAACGGGGAGGCTACGTGTCCCCTGTGACGTTTAGCTCTTCCGTTTGTTACCATTCTTCTCCTCTTCGGCCGCCTCGAGCGATGATTCCGGCCCAGTAAAGGCGATTCGGTTTTGTTTCGTTTGGAGCTTTTGTGCTCTTTGTCCGAGTTAAAAATTCGGGGTGGGAATCTACATTATAATTACTAGACTGCGGATTTATGGTAAACGTGGATCAAGCAGAAAATAGAAATAATATTTGAAGAATTTAAAAATGCTATTTTCATCCGACTGTAATGATTAGACCGCGGATTTTATACGTTTATGGCAAATACGGGTAAACACAATTTAAACCAGTGGGTATATTAAAAAGATTTAAGGGCACCAGCTTATTGGTTTTAGCTTAATAAAATAATTAAAGGAAAAAAGAAATTTTTATTTCGCTCCTGTGTCTTGCAATTAATACAAACATTTTTTATTTTGCGTAAAGATCCGCAGTCTAGTGATTGTTAACACTAGGTTTAGGGAGCACTAAAAATGACTATTTTACATTACTTTATAAAAATAACATGAATATATCGATCAAAGTTTGTAACCATTTTTTTAATAATATATACCCAAAGAAATCAATTTGTTAAATAATTGCTGATGGATGCATTTTTACAATCTCAATATTCGCAATTTAAAATTATTAGAATCCGTCATTTTGACGGGTCCCGTAAATCTAGTATTAAAAAAGGAAATAAATGTCCATGTATAATAATTTCCGTGCCTACCAGTTAATGCAGACAATTTTTATTTTGCATAAATAACCTCGAAATCTGATTTTAATTCTATTGCTTTCGTTCTTGAATGTGGTCCATCCATCGAATTCTCGATATGTGTCAACAACTCGGGTCTTGCCAGCGACATATATCGTCCAGGAGACATACTCGAGCCGTGTTATGTTTACCGAAGCCTCTCGAGCTTCGTCGTCCTTCAGGGAGTGTACCTCGTGGTAGTGGGGATAATTCCGTGACGTTTATCATCCAGGCGTTGGTGACATATATAGAGAAATCACTGTATTCTTGTAATTGGTGCAAACTATTTTTATTTTCCATGAAAATCCGCGGTTCATCGCGACTGCATAAATGACATAATATCAAATCGGATTTGTGACGAAGATTTCAAACAAAATGCACCAAATGCGAGTGTTATTCACTTATTTCGAGTTCAAATGAAATTATACTCTTCTGTTATCAGTATTTCTATTATCAAATTTTTATACATCAATTGCAATCTATAGGCGCAAAGTAAAAATTCATTTTGCTCATTAACGATCTTTATGGTATGTCGACGGTGTTAAACTCTTTTAATCTTTTTACTGTTTCGAATTATTCATTTTTGTCATAAATGCATAAAATCCTCATTATCAATATTAACACTCTGACTGTCAAACTAGAAACCTAAAAGATTCCATGAAATCAAAGTAAGCTATTTAATTAAATAAAGATTGAAAAATATTAACTGTTTGATATTGAGTGGTCCTCCAACTTTCTTGCATTTTACAGATCCCAATCAAATTTGGCGCAACGAGTATATTAACGTAAAAATTCATTTTAGCCCTTAACGGACCGATGCTGCCATATAAGCGGCATGACACTTTACTGAGTCCCGCGTATATGGCGGGAAAAATTAAATTTAAATCATCTTGCTATACTCTGAATATGTATTAATAAATTTTCAATAACACATCAATATTTCCTTTCTATACTCGATATAAAAATATTGAGTCCACAGTTTCTCGTCGTATGAAAAATAGCTTGGACCAGGTGGGAAGTAAACTCGAAATACTTCCGGTCCGTTAAGGGTTAACACACCTGGACAAATAATTCCGTCACCCACATGCGTGTGACATGGCAGTCAACCTGTTAAAGCAAATACGAAACTATTAACACTAGGTTTACGGGACCCGTAAAATTGACGGGTTCTAATATTTATAATTTACGATTATTGAGATTGCGAAGATCCATCTATGTGGCATTACTCAACAAACTTATTTCCTTTGGTATATATATTATTTAAAAAATGGCTGAAAACTTGGATAGACACATTCCTCTTATTTTTATAAAGTAATGTAAAATACTCACTTTTAATGCTCCGCAAACCTACTGTTAAAGTCGGCGAGGAAGGAAGGAATTTTAAAATGGCAAGTAGCAGAATTTCCAGACTCCAATAAAATGCCAAAAAATATGGAAGGCAGTAGAGGAGGGGGTAGAAACGGGATCACCGGATTCCGTAGATCCGTGTCTGGTCGAAAAATAAATTAGAAAATGTTGTCCGCCCCCAAGGGCTTAAAATGGCAAAATGGCTGAAAACTTGGATAGACACATTCCTCTTATTTTTATAAAGTAATGTAAAATACTCACTTCTAATGCTCCGCAAACCTACTGTTAAAGTCGGCGAGGAAGGAAGGAATTTTAAAATGGCAAGTAGCAGAATTTCCAGACTCCAAGAAAATGCCAAAAAATATGGAAGGCAGTAGAGGAGGGGGTAGAAACGGGATCACCGGATTCCGTAGATCCGTGCCTGGTCGAAAAATAAATTAGAAAATGTTGTCCGCCCCCAAGGGCTTAAAATGGCAAAATGGCTGAAAACTTGGATAGACACATTCCTCTTATTTTTATAAAGTAATGTAAAATACTCACTTTTAATGCTCCGCAAACCTACTGTTAAAGTCGGCGAGGAAGGAAGGAATTTTAAAATGGCAAGTAGCAGAATTTCCAGACTCCAAGAAAATGCCAAAAAATATGGAAGGCAGTAGAGGAGGGGGTAGAAACGGGATCACCGGATTCCGTAGATCCGTGCCTGGTCGAAAAATAAATTAGAAAATGTTGTCCGCCCCCAAGGGCTTAAAATGGCAAAATGGCTGAAAACTTGTATAGACACATTCCTCTTATTTTTATAAAGTAATGTAAAATACTCACTTTTAATGCTCCGCAAACCTACTGTTAAAGTCGGCGAGGAAGGAAGGAATTTTAAAATGGCAAGTAGCAGAATTTCCAGACTCCAAGAAAATGCCAAAAAATATGGAAGGCAGTAGAGGAGGGGGTAGAACCGGGATCACCGGATTCCGTAGATCCGTGCCTGGTCGAAAAATAAATTAGAAAATGTTGTCCGCCCCCAAGGGCTTAAAATGGCAAAATTCCGCAGGATCTCGCGAGGGAAATGCGACAAAATGCGGAAAGCGTTCGAGACGAGGGGTTGGAGACGGGATCGGTGGATGTTGCAGGATCGAGCCGCGGTTCCCACGTTGTCGATCGCAAATTCTCGCTTTCTCGGGCCAGATGCCGGCACTTTATAAAGTTCCCCGACGACGTTGTAATGTCCACTCTCGGGCCGATCCTGCGGCGCAGTTACCCGATCCTCTTTTTCTTTTATCCTCTGCCACGGTCCGGTCGTCGTCGTTGCGGGTCGACGGTGGAGAACGGTTTTCGGTGAAGAGAGGAGAGAACCGGAACAGAAGCAGCGAAAAAGAGAGAAGGACACCGAGAGAAAGAGAAAGAGAGAGAGGGGGGGGGGGTACATAGCAGAGCAGTTTAATTCGCCGGTTAACGAACAGCAGGAATTAGTGGGCCGGTCGGGCGAGGAATTTTATGGAAAAATCGGGGGAAGATATAATTAAACGTTCGCCGGCCGCGTGGACCGGCCCGGTATCGTGTAATTTTGTTACGAATAACGCTTATTCCGGGAGAAAGTCGTAATGAGCGCACGCCGATTACAAAGTGCCACCTTAATTCGACCGCCGGCCGGCCACCGGCCGCTTGCTTTTTGTACGTTTCAATTTTGGGAACGATGCCCGGGCCCCAGGAAGCGCTGACAACCGCAAGGAATCTCGTTAACCCTTCTGACGGCTGCTCTCCTCTTTTCCCTCTTTCTCTTCCTCCCCCTGGCAAGATCTCTCTCTCTCTCTCTCTCTCTCTCTCTCTCTCTTTTTTTCGCGAGCTCTCCTACCTGTGCACACACACACACACATGCCAATTTCGAAGCGTCACGGCCGATCCTTTCTTTTGCATTCTCCCGGCGATCGTTGCCCGTGTCTTCCCCGGTTTATGACTATATTAAACGATCCCCCTCCACGCCTAACTTCTCGGAATCATTCCGAACCGTTCGCGATCGTCCCCGAAGACGACGGATCGATTGTAGATCGGCTACGATCAATGAAATTATTCCGAATGCTGTGCCGTTTCGATCGGCCGACGTCGGAAGCTGTCGGTTCTGGAAGATTGACGGCGTAATGCCCCGGTGTAATTAAGTTTTAATTGAGATGTATTTCGCGGCGAGCGCCGTGGAACAGCACGGGTGCTTCGCGGTTTATTTGAGCTATCATTTTGTGAATAATTAGTGAGCGGTCTCGTTGGGATAATTTGTTTTCGGTCGGGTAATGGGCGGTCCGGTTCGTGCTGAGTCGACGCCATTTTGGTGTTTCTGTATCTCTTGATGGCGACTCGTAACGAAGTATTGCTCGAATAGGTTGGTCACGCTACTTGAGTGTACTGCGGACGTTCGCACGATTATTGCGTGGCTCATCGTGCATAGTGCAGTGAAATTAGGGTTGAAGTTGAGGTTGACAATATTTTTAAATTAATATTTTTGACATTGAAAATCCATGAGGACACATCCTCATGCGCGTCCACGATACAGGTACTGAGTATTTTAATCCTCCGATCGATTAAAATGTGTTAACAGTACACGGTACAGTGATTCCTCTATATATGCCGCCAAGGCCTGGATGGTAAACGTCGCGGAAGTATCCCCACTACCGCGGGGGATCCTCCGCGAGGGGCCGCGAAGCTCGAGAGGCCACGGTAAACATAACACGGCTCGGGTATGTGCCCTGTACGATGTATGTCGCTGGCAAGACCCGTGTTGGTGACATATATCGAGAATTCACTGTGCATACTCTTCTTTCAAAGCGAGAAATTCTACGCACCGTGCATGGTGCAGTGAAATTAGGGTTGAAATTGAGTCTTTTGCGATTCTTACCCGACTTTAATACTTGGTTAACAATATTTTTAAATTACTATTTTTAAGATTATAAATTTTCATCCGCGAGAAATTATCAAACGAACTTATTTCTTTGGATACGTATAATAAAAATAATAATAGTATGTTCTTCAGGTATATTTGAATCAACGGTAGCCATTTTATTTGTGCATTTGAAACACGCGATGCATTGCTCGGGAATGAATTGCTTAATAAGAAGAATCGTAAGAAAAATAGGGTGCACAGTTGTCCGAGTGTTCTTTGTGAGGCAAGCGCTATACATTTCACAAGTGGGCCCCCGTACAGCGAGACAATCCGATTACTTTTAATTTTCGAGTCTGAAGGGTTTTAATAGTCGGTCCTTTTGTTACAGGATACCATGATGAACTGCGGGGGCGACGGAGGGGGTCTCGAGGACCTCGTCGACCTGGCCACCGACGTCGCGGACTCGTCTCCGACGATTCGAGGTAATTAGACTCTGCTTTTCACCCTTCCAACGAAGCTGATGCTTCTCAGGAACCCCATCACCTTGCTATCGTTTAAAACGGGGTGCAGAGGGTGCGGATAATTCGGGGTGGGACGCAGCTTTGCTTCAGAGTTCATTAAAAAGCGCTGTGGTCCTTGGAAAATCGGATGGAGAAACAGAGAGAACGTTTTTTGTAATTGTCATCCCTGGCTGACGAAAATTACTACCCCAAACAAATCACGGTCTACTTAAATTTTGTTGACTTACTTCAACATTCTCAATTTTTATTGTAATGTGCCTGACAGAGCAACTACAAAATTTGAACGACTCCTCAGATCTTCTCAGCACCCCTTTGAACAAACTACCCCTATTGTCAACACTTTCAAGATTTCACTTTTAAGAAAATATAATTAACTAATAGTGTCTTTAATAAAATATCTAGAAAAATTACACGCCTTCCTAGGCCTTCTCAGCACCCCTTTGAATAAACTACCCCTGTTGTCAACACTTTCAAGATTTCACTTTCAAGAAAATATAATTAACTAATAGTGTCTTTAATAAAATATCTAGAAAAATTATACGCCTTCCTAGGCCTTCTCAGCACCCCCTTTGAACAAACTACCCCTGTTGTCAACACTTTCAAGATTTCACTTTCTGGAAAATATAATTAACTCATAGTGTCTTTAATAAAATATCTAGAAAAATTATACGCCTTCCTAGGCCTTCTCAGCACCCCCTTTGAACAAACTACCCCTGTTGTCAACACTTTCAAGATTTCACTTTCAAGAAAATATAATTAACTAATAGTGTCTTTAATAAAATATCTAGAAAAATGATACGCCTTCCTAGGCCTTCTCAACACCCTGTTTGAGTAAACTACCCCTAACATCAATATTTCTAAGATAAAATACAAAGAAACAAAATTAGCTGCAATCTCCCTAATATGCACCATAATACACTAATGTCTTCAATAAAACAAATAGAAAATTCCTGTGACCTCATACATCATCTCGGCACCGTCTTTAAATAAACTACCCCTATGATCAAAATTTCAAAGTGTCGTTACGATTCATTAATATCAACTCTCATTCATCCCTCGTGTCATTCCGGAACATTTTTCACTGTCTCCGATAAAATTAGCTTATCGCACACGTCGACATATTATTTATCATTCACCAACGAAATAATCCCACTTTAATCTTCCGGTCATCTCACCACAGTGTTACGAGGAAGAAATTTAATACCACTCACCTCTTGAAGGAAAAAAAATTAAACTGAACGAGGGTGGAGAAGTTAGATTGAACGTAAAAAAAAAAAAAATAGAATAAAATAAACGTTAGCGCCTCCCACGTAGATCGAGCGCCATGATAGATCACGAAGCAAATTGCGAACGTAACATTACACCAGAACAATTTCCCTTTCGATCATCATTCGTTCAGACAGCCCGGCGATGATGCAAAGTTCCCCGTCCGAACTGGAGAATCTCCTTATAAGTATCTTTATCGCAGAAACACACCCCCCGAGGCTTCACGGTAATTATCTCGCAACTACCCCGTACAATTCCCGGAGACGATACCACCGGCAATTGCCCTCGAATGTCGCAAGTTTCCCATTCTTTCCACGAGCGACCGTTATCTTCGAGGCGCTCGTAAAGTCAGCCATGAACTCGCGGCACCCCCGGATCCCATTCCACGCTAACTACCCTCTTGTTTCGCACCCCTTCCGCCCCGTTCTACACCTTTTATTTACCTGTTAATTAGATCGTCACTTAGGGGGCGAGGCCAATTCCAGATAACTAATCCCGATTATCAGACGATCCTCCAGACGTTTCACTCAATGAATTTCAATATTTAACAGCCAAGGGTAGTCACGTGACTTTTGCAGAGTCAGTCTTGAACCTGAAACCCGCTTTTTTTCTACTAATTTTTAATTGCAGAAGACCCTACCATCAGCGTCGCAGTGAATATAAATTTTATTTCATAAAAATGTATTCGAAGTTTATGCATTCATAGCGAACACGAGTTGGTGGAATTTAAAACAGTAAAGAAGTTAAAACAGTCTAAGGATGTTGATGTATATTATTTATTAAGATCATTAATGGAAAAAAGAAATTCTCACAAGAACTTAAATAAATTCCTCAACCAAGACAATCTCATTGAATTTTCCACGGAGACTTGAACAATTCAGATGCCTTAAGATTAACACGTTCACCGCCACGTCAGTCACATATGAGTGACAGTGATTTTTGACTGGATTTAGAAATTCATTTTTATTATGTGATAACTAGATAAACACAATTTTAATGGAATCTTTCGAATTCAAAAGGGTTATGACAACGTTCCCAATAATGCATTTTAAATTCCTAGTTTTGGTTTCATTAATTAAACTACTCTGATTTTGTAAGAGTCTCTGGGGTTGATATAGGTCCGTCTTGATCTCGATCCGACGGGTCCTAAGTCTGTGACTAAACTTGTCGCATTTTTTGCTCTGTATTATCGATATCATGAATTCCGACGCCAGAAACGTGCTTCAAGTTTTCGGCTTTATTTCGCAGAGAATCGAGACAAAATATAACTCCATTTGTAGCCGGAGATATTTTCTAGCGCGCGCTGCTCTCGATTTCACCCAGAAAACTCATCCAACGGCGTAAAAATGCTTGGATTCCACGGCACGAGCATCGTCAATTTTTGGCCTAATTCTAACGCTTATATCACCAAATATCCGCATAATCTCGTCAGCTCGTGACCAGCGCGCGCTAGATTGAACCTTCCTCTTTCGAACGAGCCCTTCCCCAGCGAAAAATATTCTCATACAAGGACGAAAAGTTGAGGCGCGTGAAACCATTTTTCGCCGATTTTTGTCGGTAACGTGGTCGCTCTACCTTATCGCGAATCTACGGAGTCCTGTCTCTTATGACTGGCCGGCTGTTTTAAAATTGTTAGGGAAGCTACGGGACTAGATTGAACCTTCCTCTTTCGAACGAGCCCTTTCCAAGCGAAAAATATTCTCATACAAGGACGAAAAGTTGAGGCGCGTGAAACCATTTTTCGCCGATTTTTGTCGGTAACGTGGTCGCTCTACCTTATCGCGAATCTATGCAGTCTTGCAGTTGACGCAAACAATTTTTATTTCGCGTAGAGATCTGCAGTTCTGGTAACCAATAATGGATTAAAGTGCCAACAATTTAGCCTCGCGCAATAAAATCTGAAACAATTATTAGAGCCCGTAGGATGCACAAAAATGATCCCTGGAGGGTTACACGGATGAACGAGGGTTGCAATGGGCAAACAGCTTCCGCGTTCTCAGAGTCAATGATCTTTCGATCGAGGCTGCTCCTAACCGCGTGAAAGGGGGATGGATCGAACAGTGTAGGGAGAGAAAGAGAGAGAGAGAGAGAAAGAGGGAGAGAGAGAGAGAGAGAGAGAGAGAGAGAGGGAGAGAGGGGAGAGAAAGAGGAAGAAAACGAAGCAATTTCTCGGGGCGGAATCCGCAAGTGTGTCCCGTCTGTCAGGCGAGATCGTCCGGGATCCATGTAATTACGTCCTTCGGGATCGGCCGATGACTTCACGACAAAGTATACCCTCTCGGTTTTACCACTTTATAATCACCGAGCTCGAGTATACCCCTACCCATGATCCCACGGTGTCCGCTCGAACGCGTACCGTAATCGCTCCTAATTACCCGGTCCTTCTTCATCTCCTTCTCCTTTTCTCTCTCTCTCTCTCTCTCTCTCTCTCTCTCTCTCTCTCTCTCTCTCTCTCTCTTGTGCTGTCAGTTCCCACCCCGGGCGACGGCAAGCTTTCGGTCACGCGAGCCCACACGATCTACAGATCCACGGGGCACCATGGAACCCCATAGAATCCCCCTCCACTCGAGTCCCGTGAAACGCACCAGATCAAGCACCCCATCGAGAACTCTTTTTATTTTTCGGGATTTTCGTATTCTCGCCTCGAGTCGCTTTTAATTGGATCGGGGCCTGGTTGATTGATAATTATTACGACCACCGTGGCGATCGTACGGTACTCCTTAATGTATTTTTGGAAACCGTTTAACCTTTATGTTATGTGGGCACCCGGGCAACAACTTTCAATTTCTTTTTGAAACTTCTTTTGTGCTTTTGTTGGCACGCAGCAAAATTACTTGTATATTTTTACGCTCTTGGATGATCACAAATTAATTTGAGGCAGTGAAATACGCGTTGAAATTGTTAAGTACACCTTCGACTATCGTAGAGAAGTTTTATTATTATTAACGTAGGAATTGAAAAATATTTTTCGGTAAACTTGTTACACTGAAGAAATGAATAAAACGTGGTAAGAAAATTGCAGAATAAATAGAATAATATACAGTTCTACAATACATAATTTGTCAAAGAAACCTTTCACCCCAAACGTTTCTATAGAAAATATAAAATTCCTTTCAAAAGGGTGGAATTCTATAAATTTCTTGTACTAAAGATATCAATAAAAAATCATAAAAAAATTGCAGAATAAATAGAACAATGCACAGTTCTCCAATACATAATTTATCAAAGAAACCTTCCACCCCAAACATTTCTATAGAAAATATAAAATTCCTTTCAAAGGGGTGGAATTCTATAAATTTCTTACACTGAAGAAATTAATAAAAAATCATAAAAAAATTGCCGAATAAATATAACAATACACAGTTCTCCAATACACAATTTATCAAAGAAAACTTCCACCCCAAACATTTCTATAGAAAATATAAAATTCCTTTCAAAGGGGTGGAATTCTATAAATTTCTTACACTGAAGAAATTAATAAAAAATCATAAAAAAATTGCCGAATAAATATAACAATACACAGTTCTCCAATACACAATTTATCAAAGAAAACTTCCATCCCAAACATTTCTATAGAAAATATAAAATTCCTTTCAAAGGGGTGGAATTCTATAAATTTCTTATACTGAAGAAATTAATAAAAAATCATAAAAAAATTGCCGAATAAATAGAACAACACACAGTTCTCCAATACATAATTTATCAAAGGAAATTTCCAGTCCCTCGTCCCAAAAACATAAAACTCGACTCAAAGGGGCGATTTTGAAGACACTCCTGACGCTCGGCGATTAAATAAATTGCACAGAAGGTCCAGGATCATCAAAGCGCCATTCAAATCGAGAATTCGCGTAGGAAAACAGCATTGATATTTCAGTAACGTCAGCCGGCAGCGAGAAAGTCCCGGTCGGAGGAAATATCCTCGTAAAATGTTATTCCCCAGCATCCATAAGGAGGCAGGGCTGACGCGGAAGCTTCTTACGCGTCTCGCAAGAGTGTCCGTATGCGAGGATCGATCGTGAGATTACATAAAAGTCGCCCGGAATAAATCCTGCGGGGAACATCTTCACGAGAATCGACGAATCGATCGAGACTCCGCGAGAGTATCTTCCGTAGGGGTAGACACAGGGCCGAAGGGGTGGGATGTTTGCCCCGAAAAGAAATTTATAGATCGTAAATCGACATCCCGTTCGATCCGCGACGGCTCTTTCTCTTTTTCTGTCATTCCGGGGAACGCAATTTTCTGCGGAAGATTGAAATTCCTGCGATTGTTAGACACGGTGCCTCTATTACCATGGAAAATTCATACTTCCCAAAAGCCGGAAAGTTGCTCCCTTCGAACCACTATTTCTCCGTAGAAAAATTATACTCGCTTTCAATTTAAAATCGATGCAGGTTTGTTTAAAAAGTTCTCCAAATTATCACTTTTGATCTGGATTCGCTAGTGATTATAATACCCTTAATGTTTGAGCCAGTATAGCTGTAAACCAGATCACTATTTCTGCATATAAAAATTATGTTCATAGTCTCTAAGGATTGCCAAAAACACTGCAAAATTTTGAAATCGATAGGTCTACTAATTGCATTTTTAGAAACTGTTTAATTGAAATCTTGTTTCGTATAGCGATCTTGGCGCTTCGAACTTTAATGACATCGAACAAAATCGGTATTGTTGCATATAAAAATGATGTTCGTATTCTCTAAAGATTTCCAAAAACACTACAAAATTTTGAAATCGATAGATCTACTAATTTCATTTTCAAAAAATGCTTAATTGAAATCTTGTTTCGTATAGCGATCTTGGCGCTTCGAACTTTAATAACTTCGAGCAAAATCGGTATTGTTGCATATAAAAATTATGTTCGTATTCTCTAAAGATTTCCAAAAACACTACAAAATTTTGAAATCGATAGATCTACTAATTTCATTTTCAAAAAATGCTTAATTGAAATCTTGTTTCGTATAGCGATCTTGGCGCTTCGAACTTTAATAACTTCGAACGAAATCGATATTGTCGCGTATAAAAATTATGTTCGTATTCGTTAAAGACTGCCTAACGGACCTGTAAAATTTGAAATCGATAGGTCGATTAGTCTGGTTAAAAAAAATTTGGGACAGTTCTTGCTCTGTCATTCGGCGGTGCGCAATTTTCCCGGGAAGATTGAAACCGCCGCTATTGTTATGGCGGCAATTACCATATAAAATTCATATTTCAAAAAAGAGGCCGGCCCTTCGGCCCGGCCCGGACCGAAAGCGGAAAGTTATTTTCCCCGTGTCCGTGATTAATGGTAACGACCCACAAAACTTTAATGAATCCCGCGAACCTCGAGAGATCGAGAGAGCAGCCTCGTTATCGGTCGTCTCGGCTCTCGATTCCGTTCTGCGATCGGCGGCTCTTAACGAGCCGGTGATCGAGTTAAAGCTTTATTTATTAGGTTTGTTAACCGACGATCCCCGCCCGGTTTCTTAATTATGTTTGGACACCCGACACGAAACTTTGTAGCCGAGAAAAAATTAACGCGCCCGATCCAACGTCGATTCAATGGCTCCGTGATTTCGTTATTCTTTTTTCTTATCGGTAAGAAGGAAGAGAGTGTTTGAGAGTTGAAGGTTGTTTTAACGAACGGAATCGAGGAGGGAGGAAAGTATGTTCCCGGTGGTAACTCGATGGAAGTCAAGAGAAGCCAAAGAGAGAGAGAGAGAGAGAGAGAGAGAGAGGGGGGGGGGGGAGAGTTTAACTTCATCCCTGACAGCGTCGAGTTAATAGAACTCGGCAAACTTCCCGTCTAATTCGCCCTTTATCGAAGCAAGAAACTGAAATGAAACTTCTGCTTCCGATGGAACTGTTCACTGGCTTCATCTTTCATTCTGCCGAGTTAGGCAGGACGCGTCTCGCGAATTACGTTACTCTTTGTTCAGGATGTTCGTCGACAGACATTTTTTCAGACGATTTTTTCCAATTGTTCCAGAACAGAATCGTTTCTGGGCAACTTCCTGTATTTTATAACATTGTACAACTTTTGCAGTGAACAAAATTGATCCCAAAAATTTCTTAAATCTTATAATACCCTTAAGTAAATGTCTCACCCCTGTAATTAAAAAATTTCGTCCCTTGACGAAAGGGAAATTCTGTTCGAATTTGTACAAAGGTCTAGAATCCTAATAGATGTAGTACAATTAATCGAATAAAAATTGTAGTTTCCTCTTTTCTAAACTTTCCTACTAAAAGAAATTGTTTAAAATGTGGCTACACCCTTAAATAAATGTCTCACCTCTCTAATTGAAAAAGTTCATCCCCTCAGCTGTTTGAATTTGTACAAATGACTAGAATCCTAAAAGATGTAATAAAATTAATGGAATAAAAATTGTAGATTTCCCTTTTCTAAACTTTACCACCCAACAAAATTGTTTAAAATGTGGTAACACCCTCAAATATCATCTTCCGAGTCTTTGAAACTGCCCAAATAATTATAATTCACGATGAACCAGTGACTCTATCACATCGAACTAACAATAGAAGTTCCCAGCTCGTTTTAAACAGATTTAAAAAATCGACACTGTCAAAAGGGCCAGTCCCATGACTCGGTAGTCTCATCGTGCATGGGAAATTAGGTCGTTCCCATTTACAGAGGCGATCATCGCGATTCCCAGGAGATTCAGGAGAAGGACAGAGGGGTAGCAAGGGGATGGAAAAAAAGGGCGCAGAGCCACCCTTCTGAAAAGAAAAGTTTCCTGGGATTTCTGCGCATCCTACGGAAGAGCAGGTAAACGCGACCGAAAAATGGGGACCGAGAGAGGGAGAGAGAGAGAGAGACAGAGAGAGAGAGAGAGAGAGAGAGAGAGAGAGCATGTTAGCGTGAAAGCAACCGAATTTCCCATATTCCACGGGAAACTCGATTATCCGTGTTTCCGCGGACGAAGGACCGCGTTTAAGCAAACCTGTCCCGTCTGCGGAAAACGTACACACGGCTCTCCATCGTTGTTATTTAGACGACGGGAATGAAGTTCAGAGACAACTTGGCAGTACCGTGAATTGTGTATAAATAAGTTTTATATGACGAGTACGTCCGGCCAGAAGGTTGTTTGCGTTGATCCACGATGATGGCTGTCGAGCAGAAATAGATCGAGCCAATGTTATTCCATCACTCGATCGCAAAATATTCGTCTTAAGGGCCCGGTATAATCACGCTGATAACTGTTGTGTAATTTCCGTTCACAGCCTTCAGCCACTGACTTAGGTCTGTGACTAAACTTGTCACATTTTTTGCTCTGTATTATCGATATCATGAATTCTGACCCGAGAAACGTGCTTCAAGTTTTTGGCTTTATTTCGCAGAGAATCAAGACAAAATATAGCTCAATTTGTAGCCGGAGATATTTTCTAGCGCGCGCTGCTCTCGATTTCATCCAGAAAACTCATCCAATGGCGTAAAAATGCTTGGATTCCACGGCACGCGCATCGTCAATTTTTGGCCTACTTCTAACGCTTATGTTACCAAATATCCGCATAATCTCGTCAGCTCGTGACCAGCGCGCGCTAGATTGAACCTTCCCCTTTCGAACGAGCCCTTTCCCAGCGAAAAATATTCTCATACAAGGACGAAAAGTCGAGGCGCGTGAAACCATTTTTCGCCGATTTTTGTCGGTAACGTGGTCGCTCTACCTTATCGCGAATCTACGGAGTCTTAGCTCTTGAACTTTTCACTGTTATTTATGCCATAGGTGCATTCTGTTAAACGTCAGAAAAAATTATAATCAGAGCAGAAAATGTTTGTTTCAAGTAACAGATCGTCACATTAACATAGCAAACCCTGAGGCAGTATGCTAAAGTCATAACTACACTGCCGGTTTTACGCATTTATGACAAAAACGAAGTCAACTGCAAAACAGTAAAACCACTGGAAAATACTGTTATATTATTTTCAAGTAATTGAAATTATTTAGAAAATAGATACAGGTGGCTTCAGTATCTTGCATTCAGTTCAGACAATTATTGTGCATAAAATTTTGCCTATTTTTGTCGGTAACGTGGTCGCTCTACCTTATCGCGAATCTACGGAGTCATAGCTCTTGAACTTTTCACTGTTATTTATGCCGTAGGTGCATTCTGTTAAACGTCAGTAAAAATTATAATCAGAGCAGAAAATGTTTGTTTCAAGTCACAGATCGTCACATTAACATAGCAAACCCTGAGGGAGTATGCTAAAGTCATAACTACACTGCCGGTTTTACGCATTTATGACAAAACCGAAGTCAACTGCAAAACAGTAAAACCACTGGAAAATACTGTTATATTATTTTCAAGTAATTGAAATTATTTAGAAAATAGATACAGGTGGCTTCAGTATCTTGCATTCAGTTCAGACAATTATTGTGCATAAAATTTTGCCTATTTTTGTCGGTAACGTGGTCGCTCTACCTTATCGCGAATCTACAAAAACCGGGCCCTTAAATAATTAATCCTATCGCTAGACTGTGAAAAGTACTGTAGCTCCCTCTGGAATTATCAATTAAGAAAAAGGCTACACGGATTTCAAGAAATAAGCCTTGGAAATTTTTATAGAATATGTTTGATTCACATTTTGAATATTTTTGACTCCTGGTCTTTTAGAAATGAAAGAAATTTGGGTAGAATTTTTGTAAAATGTTAGGAGAGAGGTTCACGGATTAGCGGTGGAACGTCGAGGACGTTAAAGTATGTGAAACAAGTGTCCCGACGCTAAAGGAAGAGGATATAGGCGAAAGAGAAATGGAGGAATCAGGAAGAAGTATGGCGCGAGATAAAGAACGATGAACGAGGCAGGTGTAATGCACTGGAGCAAGATAAGTGTACGAAGAAACAAATGTAGAAAGAAATGTCGGGATCATTGGGAGAAGTTGGCAGCGAATTTAATTGGGAACTCTGCACGGGATTGCCGGAGTTAAATCGTGGGGGCTATTACTTGGAGTTTAGAGAAATGAGATTTGTATGCGAGTGGAACGAAGAGAAATATTAATCCAACTGAAAGCAACACGTTTTAAAGTTAGTTGACCACTTTGCTTGAAACCTTACAATATTTTCTAAGCAACCCCTTCATCATATTCCTGGAAAAATTAATTTAAAATATTTTAAAATATACATTCCACAGCCTGCACTCTTTGGCAATAAACATGGCGGCTGTCATTCTTTCCAGACTCAAAACTTAATTTTTTCGAAGTACTTTTCGTAGGTATATTTTATGTTCTTGTTAGAACATTGAAACAATTCATATAAAATAGATACAAAAATGTGTATATTGTGAATACTGAATTCATCTATAAATTAACATCTTTTGCCAAACTAATTTTTCCAGACTTAAAAATTAATCAAGGTACTGTTCATAGGTACATTTTGTTCTCGTTAGAACATTGAAACAATTAATATAAAATAGATACAAAAATGTGTACATTGTGAATTTTGAATTCCTTTACAAATTAACATGTATTGCCTAATTCTAAACTAATTTTTCCAGACTTAAAACTTAATCAAGGTACTTTTCATAGGTACATTTTGTTCTCGTTAGAACATTGAAACAATTAATATAAAATAGATACAGAAATGTGTACATTGTGAATTTTGAATTCCTTTACAAATTAACATGCATTGCCTAGTTCCAAACCTAATTTTTCCAGACTTAAAAATTAATCAAGGTACTTTTCATAGGTGTATTTTATGTTCTTATTAGACCATTGAAATAATTAATATAAAATAGATAGAAAAATCTGTAAATTTTGAATTTTGAATTCATCTATAAGTTAACATCTATTCCCCAGTTCCAAACTAATTTTGCAACGATGAAATATGATTGAGAATGCAGGGGGGTTCAGAGAACAATGACTAGACTTTTTACCTCGCCACTTTTTATATCGCTAATGAAATTCCTGAGACTTTTTGCTAGTTAGCGAAGCAAGGTGTTAATGTATCGAGTCGACGTGTGGTTTGAACAGTCGAGAAGGGATGCTCGAGGGTTCAAGGTGGACTGTGAGATCGTTTCCGGACGGTGGCCGTGGGACGAAGCACTGGGACACCCGTCAAGCCCTTTAAATCGTTGACTAACCTAACCCAATCCCGTCTCGGAGGCCATAGAAAAGGAGACATTTAAATCTGGCTATCCCTGTGGGAACGTCCGGCGTCCACGTCCTGGGGGGTTGTCCTCCAGGGGGGGAAGAAAAACAATGAACTCGTTTCGGACTGGTCCCGACTCTCCTCTGGTGTCGACGGGATAAAGAAATAAAAAAGGGGGCGCCTAATGTATAAAGCCTCTCAAAAAATGGGCTATCGTGAAAAAATCGTCTGGTCCCACCGTACCGTGGCACTGGACGGTTTCCTGGTGGAATTTCGGCCAACCGGAGATCATAATCGGGACTCGTTTGCCCCTTTCATAGTGAAATTGAACTACCCTCGCTGCGGTCTCCAGTGGGAAATACAAATTTCAATCCTAGCCCCTAAATTCGAGTCTTTATTAATTTCTCGAGGGTAAAAAAATCTACCCTGCGAGGATAAATTTGTAAAACATGTATCTTAACTGTGGAAGACAGTAGACTTTGTACTTTTTCATTTATCGAAATTAATAGGAAAGAAACATTTTTGTTTTATTTTCCATTCTGTATGGACTGCGCAAAAATTAAGAAGTTTAGATTGAAATTACTAGACAGCGGATTTATGACAAAAACGAGTCGTTTAAAACAGTAAAAACATCAGAAGAATTAAACCTATTAAACCTATACCAAGAAAGAAAATAAATTTCAGTCCAGTTTGTTGCAATTAAGGAAAAATTTTTATTCTGCATAAAGACCTAGAAATGAGTGAAGTCATTATTTTCCAACACTTTAAGATTTCCTTTGCCTGTCGAAAATATCGGAGAAACATTTTAATTTTCCACAGAAAAATATTCACGAAACAAAATGTTTGTGCATCGTCTCAATTTTTAATTCACCATATACTCGCATAGAAATATTCGTCGTTTACTCGGGATAACAATGGACGATCGTGCCTCGATGGTTCAGGTTTTATTCCGTGAAATATTGAAAAGACATTTCAAGCTTATTCGAGTGATTTGTTCGCGGCATATCGAAGAGAGACTGCCATAGTATTCGAGGCGGTACAAACGGCATTTCCTCTCGCAAATGGAAGACTCAGCTTCCCCGAAGATACCTCCCTCATCCCGGCATTTATCAAACGCTGTATCCTTCATCGGCCAGGTAAATACTATACATCCGCACAAACAGCATTTCCATAAGCGGACGCAAATTCTGTTTCCCAACTACTATCCAAGCCCAACAGCGGCGCGTCGTTACATAATTCATAACAAGAGCAGTCTCTTCCACGTTCAATCTCCCCTCGACCACCCCCCCCCTCCAAAAAATAATGGCTTCGAGCTGGCTGAAACTTCGCTGGAGATTCCCTTCCCTTCTGTTTCCACGGTTCTAGTCAATTTCGGTCCAACTCTCTGCTCCACTCCGTTCCAATAACTGTCGAGCCAAGTATGAAAGACTGACGTACCTCCAATTGATGGGACTTCTTGGTTTTGGATCCTGCGAGCCCGCCTGGGGCTTCTGGGAACCACCAAATTAACTTTGATTCCATATTCGTGCGATTAATTTTTGCGTTCGATAATAAATATTACGGGAACCCATGAGTGATCAATTATTTTGAACTCTAAAACAAAGTTTGTAGTAAATTCAGGTTTTTATTTCTTAATTTATTAGATAATCTCCATCATTATCAAGGACAGTTTGCCATCTTTCCTGCAAATTTTCAATCCTTCCAATACTTTGAATATTTTCTTCGGGAATCTAAGTTACAGGATTTGCTGAGCAATGAAGAAACTATAAGAAAATCACTGCTCCCCAAAGTACTATGAAAACATAATTCTAAAATTCCACGACTTTCCTCTGTTAAATTGTAAAATTTTTAACAGTGAAGTTAATCTTGCTTATTTCCATTGTAAATGCAGAGAGGAGGTCCGATTTTCAGTTTCTTTCTATATGTACAAATGTGAACACATTACCTATATAACTGTAGGAATATTTTATAATTGTTAAAAGTCTGTGGCCGATAGAGAAGACTCTTTAATGGGTCCATCAACGGCAACAATTTCAATTGCGAACCGACAAGTCACCCCCAGTAACATCATCTTATGTTAGATGGGCCCATAAGTGATCAATTATTTTGAAATCTAAAACAAAGTTTGTAGTAAATTCAAGTTTTTATTTCTTAACCCTTAAGTGCATAGGTAAACGAAATATTAGGAACATGAATGCATACATGGGGTCCATTGAGGACCCCACTTACCTAATTCCCTTGCTAACTTTGATTACAGCAACAATTTATTTCTGTAAACACATTAAACATAACCTAAATATTGACAGAAGCAAATAGCTGAACTCTCAGTTCAGTTGAAAATTGAAAGAATACGTGTTTCCTTATCAACGATCGGTACAGAACTAAAGGCAAAACAAATTCTTTGCAAATAATTGATTACTTATGGATACCCCTAATAATTTCAAAAATCATTCTATCAATTCTCAATTCTTCCATCTACAGGATGTAAAGAAACGTAAAAAATAGGTGTCGCAAAATCGTCCTTGAACTTGAATGTCAAATTTCTGTTCACGCGTCATGAGAATAAACAAGAATTTGACCTTGATATTCAAGGTCAAGGACAATTTTGCGGAAACTGTTTTTTAAAGATCTTCATCGATCCGAAGATGTAGAATACTTCATACATTTGCACCGTGTGAATGTATGAAGAGTTCACTCGTTGATTACTTGGAAATTGATGTGCTCAACGTGATCAATGTCCAAGGATAAATTGCGACTACCGGGATGTTAAATCATGAACTCTTTCTTTCTTGGCAGAGGATATCCATCATGTTCCCACGAACAGGTACGAGCAAAGTAACCCAGCTCGACGACCCTTGAGCACTCTCCCAGCCTCAAGAAGACTTAATTTCCTGGAGTCAGCCGTCCCTTCGATCTCGACAGTCGCTACAAATTTCCTCGGATGTTCCCATCGATGCCTAAAATATTACCCCATAAAGAATCACTTAATTGAACGTCCCAGATATTATCTACGACGTTCCCAGGTAAACTTCGGCAACTCTCACCTTGCGTGTCCAAGTTCTCACAGTTTTAGGGATGCTCGTCTGAGGCAGTTTCCACCCTAAGGTTTCTTCAAACTTTCGGACATCGGAAACATCCCCCCGAGTCGTTAGTGACCATTCATGAACAGTAAATAATTTATCGTGGCACTGATCGTCTCAGTTCTCTCACTATTAATATTGGAACCTCGAGAAAAATCAGTATTTCTGTGTGAAAATATTATGTGTATATTCTCTAAAGATTGTAGAAGATTGGAAAAAATTTTGAGATTGATGGTCTGACTAGATTTGGTTTAAAAAATTCCTAAAGTTATTACGATCTGAAGTCCTTTTGATTTGGACCCTTGAAAGCGATTATAACACTCCTGATGTTTCAACTAGTATAACTTTGCACAGAATTAATATTTCCGCATAAAAAAATTATGTTGATATTCCTTAAAGATTGCAGAAGATACCTACAAAATTAAAAATTGACGTGCTGACTAGATTTGTTTTAAAAAATTCCTAAAGTTATTACGATCTGAAGTCCTGTTGATTTGGACCCTTGAAAGCGATTATAACACTCCTGATGTTTCAACTAGTATAACTTTGTACAACATTAATATTTCTGTATGAAAAAATTATGCTGATATTCCTTAAAGATTGTAGAAGATACCTACAAAATTTAAAATTGACGTTCTGACTAGATTTGTTTTAAAAAATTCCTAATGTTATTACGATCTGAAGTCCTTCTGATTTGGACCCTTCAAAGCGATTATAACACTCCTGATGTTTCAACTAGTATAACTTTGCACAGAATTAATATTTCCGCATAAAAAAATTATGTTGATATTCCTCAAAGACTGCAAACTACACCCACAAACTTGAAAATCGATACGTCCACTAGATTTGTTTTAACAAATTCCTAAAGTTATTACGATCTGAAGTCCTTCTGATTTGGACCCTTCAAAGCGATTATAACACTGCTGATGTTTCAACTAGTATAACTTTGCACAGAATTAATATTTCCGCATAAAAAAATTATGTTGATATTCCTTAAAGATTGTAGAAGATACTTACAAAATTAAAAATTTACGTTCTCACTAGATTTGTTTTAAAAAATTCCTAAATTTATTACGATCTGAATTCCTTCTGATTTGGACCCTTCAAAGCGATCATAACACTCCTGATGTTTCAACTAGTATAACCTTGCACAAAATTAATATATCTACATAAAAAAATTATGTTGATATTCCTCAAAGACTGCAAAATACACCCACAAACTTTAAAATCGATACGTCCACTAGATTTGTTTAAAAAAATCCTAAACTGTGATTTAATTCCACATACGTTTCTCGCAATGATCCTAACGTTTGCCCCTCAACAATTCCCAGAAAGATCACCGTCGCTGCATAAAAAAAAAATATGCTCATACTCTCCAAACACCGTGAAACCCACCCCTAAAATTCGGAATCGATCCGTCCACCGGTTCCCATCTAAAAAATTCCCAAAGGTATCATGTCCAAGCGTTCGACTGGATCTCGCGCATCGCCCGACAAAGTGTCGTTTAATTGAACACCCCCTGCGTTGCCATAATCCTCGCGGTTCCCAGGAACAGGTAAGCTACTGGCTGTACCTGCCGCGACCCGTTCTCCCCTGTTTCTCACAGGGGATGTGCGGGACCAGGGGAGGAAAGTGTGCGTATCCACCGACAGACGGCGGCCGAGCCACAGAAAGAGAGCGAAAGAGAGAGAGAGAGAGAGGCTCGTGCGAAATTCGATGATTCGCAGGACGGATGATGGGGTGGGTAGCGACAGGTAGTTCCCATGGGAGGCTGTCGGCCAGGGATTCCCACAGGATAGAGCTTGAAACCGGGCCACCGAGTCGAAACTGAATTCCGGTCTCTCTCTCTCTCTCTCTCTCTCTCTCGATTCTTTTTTGATTCCCGCTTTATCGCGCGAGCACGCTGCCTTGTCGCGAGGACACACGTGGAATCGGGTTCGTCGGCTTTTCACGCGATCCCGTTCCTTCTTCGGGATTCTGGTTCCTTCTTCGCCGCTGTCTCTCGTTGTTCGTCTTCTATTCCAGCAGGCAGAAATTCATGACGCGATTGTGCACCGTTCGCTCGCGCAAAAGTCGACTGGTTTTCTGTGCGAATCGTATCTGGAACGAAGCTGCGTCCTCGCCGGAGATTAATGGCGACCCTTTGTGACACCCGGAGGCAATTTATGGCGTTTTATTTAACAAATTATGCCGCGCTCGCCCGAGGGCCGACGCTGGACCTGACGGAACCCGACCGCTCGAATTTCAACCCTTTACCGCGCTCCGCTGAAACTTGACGGCGAAACTGCTGCCTCTGAAACTTATGCGATTTTTTAAACATTCTTGGGAGAAATGCTGGCACCAGTAACTTCTGAAATTTTCTGAAAATTTTTGGGAAGATTAGATACATTTTTATTATAAAACTATTTTAAACTCCTTTAATACTTTCTTATCTTTCAAAAGACCATTGGAAAGCATTAGTTGATAATTTAAAATGGCTCTATAAAACTAGAAAGGTAATTATTAAATTACAAATTCTTCACCCTTCACTAAGATCTGGTTAAAAATCTGAAAACCTTATCCTTATTTCCAAATCAATTATCTTTCCCCTGCAATCAATCCAAAAGCAACAGTGTTTGTCCATAATTGAAAATGGTCCCCCAAGACCAAAAAGACATACATTTAAATATTTTACACCCCTCGTTAAGATCTTGTCGAGGACTTCAACGTCTCTTTCTCGTTCTCCAATAAAAAAGCATTTAGTCCCGCAATAAATCAAGAAAGCTAACAGTACGTGCCCGTGATAAAAAATGGTCAGCCCTCAGGAAAGACTAATTAAAAATTCCGCGTGATTCTTTGAGATCCTATCGAAGGCTTCAACATCTCCTTCTGGTTCTCAAATAAAACATTTATCCCCGCGATAAATCTGCAGGTAAGAGGAGAGTACGTGTCCATAAAAAAAAAATGGCCGTGCCCGATCAGGAAGAGACACTCGTACAATTAAAAGTAATGCGTCCTTCATCAAGATCCTGTCAAATTATTAACCGTGACAGGCAGGTGCGAATGCAGTATCCTCTGAAGAGCCAAAAGGAGCACTTTCACACATTCCTTCCAAACATCCCGTTCCGAACTATCACTTTCCAAACATGATCCGCCATTTTCTGCGCAACAAAACTACCCAAAAAAAAAAAAAATCAATCGGTCGGAGCTCGGACACGAAATTCTGGGCAAAATCGATTACTCGTATTGATAATCCCCCCCCCGAGCAGGACAGTCGATCGATCCCGGGGTGATAATCGATCGACAGGCCCGGGCCGAGGAATCCGTTCGATCCATTAAACCGTCTCGGGATCGAGCGAGGCGGCTCGATCGCAATTAAGCAGTTGTACAGTTATCAGACACAATCGGCATACAAAAATTGCTCTGCGCAGATGCGGCGGAGAGGTTGCTGACGTTGTTGGGCGTGGACGACGAGAACGAGGACCTGTTGTCCTCATCCGAGGACGAGGGCGTGGAGCTGGACGAGCTGGAGGACGAAGAGGACGAGCAAGAGAACACCAGGCTGCTGCATCAATTAGCCGCCTCTTTGGCCGCGGAGCTGAAACAGTCTCAGCAAAAGCAGACATCCTCTTCCCGACTGTCGAGGAGTTCCTGCGACAGGAAGGACCTGGAGTCCAGCTATCTGGAGCACGACTGTCTGGAGGATCAGGACGTCCAGGAGATGTCCTATCACGACGAGCTCCCGGAAAAATGGCCGTGCTCTTCGAGCTCGCGGGACAAGCAAGACTTCCGGGAGTCCTACGAGTATCTGGATCATCGTCTCAGGATGGACGAGGATCTGGAGGATCTGAAGGACTCCAGGAGCCTCCAGGAACAAGTCCCGGCGTCCTGGGGTGCTGGATGGGACGCTTGTGCAACCGAGGCTCTCAGATACCTCGTCGAGGACGAAGGTCTGCCGCCCCATCATCCCACGGTCCTCGCCATGAAGGACCATCTGGAGATTCAAAGGGGACGAGCTTTCGCTCAGTATACTGCGTAAACTTCGACGATCTCTCTGATCGCGTCGGTAGTTTTTTTTAACTAGCCACCTTCGCGGGCTAACCTTCCACCCAGTGGTTCGGTCGATCGCTTCTGGATCGGGGGATCGAGGACGTCTCGTCTTGGCTACTTTGCCACCTGTTACCGTGTCTCGCGGATTGCATCATTCGTTTTGGGAACCGGTGGACGGCTTTCGAGGTTCAGGTGTGGGATCATCGCGGGCTGCAGATTTTTGAAACGATTCATTATTGTGGATTATGGCTGATTGGAATGGGAAATGTCTTTTGGTGGTTGAAGGACCTTTTCTGAGTCCCTTTGGAATGATTTCGTGGGTTCTTTTAGAGACACTGGGATGCGAAGTATTTTTGCATTCGTGGATTGTCGATTCTTGTGCTAAATTTGGGGGTTTTTTGAGAGACATTGGGACGAGAAATATTATTCGATCGTGGATTCGCGAAAGTCACTAGACCATTTAAAATTCGAATTTGTTTGTGCGAGAATAAATGTGAATGTATTTTTGGATTGCCAAAACGTCGTGAATGTGGTCGTTTATTACCAATACTTGCGCTAATTTTGTGGGTTCTCTTAAAGAGGTTAGGACGAGAAATATTCTTCGATGGCCAAAAGATGCTTTTCCATAGAAGAACCCACGATCGTGGATTCGCAAAAGTCACTAGGCCATTTAAAATTCGAATTTGTTTGTGCGAGAATAAATGTGAATTTATTTTTGGATTGCCAAAAAGTCGTGAATGTGGTCGTTTATTAACAATTCTTGCGCTAATTTTGTGGGTTTTCTTAAAGAGGTTAGGACGAGAAATATTCTTCGATGGCCAAAAGATGCTTTTCCATTGGAGTACCCACGATCTTGGATTCGCAAAAGTCACTAGGCCATTTAAAATTCGAATTTGTTTGTGCGAGAATAAATGTGAATTTATTTTTGGATTGCCAAAAAGTCGTGAATGTGGTCGTTTATTATCAATTCTTGCTCTAATTTTGTGGGTTTTTTAAAAGACTTACACATTTTAAAGATTTAAAGTGGATTCGCAAAAGTCACTAGACGATTTAAAATTCGGATTTATTTATGCAAGAATAAATGTGAATTTTTCAAATGATCTTTTGGACCAGCCCGTATCACCTTGGATCGATCGGGGATTTTCTACTTCCTCGCTGATAAAATAAAAAAAATCCACCGTTAGGTGACTAAAACAGGCGAAAGAAAATGGCTTCCAGCACATCCTCGACCGAAATAGATCGAATTACGTCGACCGAGCAGACGTTGAACTTCACCTCGATAAGGAAGCGATTGAGGAGAGAACGTCTGGCGAACGGTTCGGGGGAAGATCATGAATCTCAATGACTCGTTTGCGAGCCCGGTGTCCCATAGTCGCCGGGGCCGTTGAATCACGCTGGGCAGAGCATGATCGTCCCCGCGAGCCGGCCGAGTGTTCCCGCTCGCGGTAAAAAAGGAATCTCTTCTCATTCGGATTATAAAATGCATTCACCGTGTGTTTGTAAAGCAAACGACGCCGCTTTCACGCGCCGGGACCCGCGAGACTGTGTGTGTGTGTGTGTACGCGTGAAACTGTTCCAGTCAGATTCGAAACTTCTCCGTGTAGGATTTTCTGGAGGACTGTGAAGGTGACCGGCAACCTTCTTCAACCTTCTTCAACCTTCTTCGGGAATGGCGAGCTCTCGCTGGCGAATCGCCTTGAGAGTAATCGCGATCAGCTGTGAATCTTCGCTCCTCGACCCCGATGCATTAATTAAACTTAAATATGGTTACTGGGTGCTCGCGGTCGTTAACTTCAACGGAGATGCTGTTTACCAAAGGTTTTTCATGGTTACAATAATTTTTTTCAACGTACCTTCCAGTTTTATTTAATGTGGATTTAATAAGAATTATTATTGCCAAAGTATCTTATCTGGATTAATTCAACAGAGCTGTATCTCCACACAAAAATAGTGTTCTTTCTTCAAGCACATGTATTATGTGTTGCATAGTTTCATTGTTTTTTCCAGAAGCACCTATTGACTCTCTTAAAATTGCCATAAGTGGCTGAACACTAAACCTACATAAAAAGTGACTCACACGTTTCACAAGAATGTTAAAATTGAATTTATTTATGCTTCGGAACTTTTATTACAGTATATGCATTGAGAAATTTATGGAATCATTTCTCATGCAATGAGTCCATACGATGTTAACAATCTTTCAATGAAAAATCTAAAACCGATCATTTGATCGGCTTGACTGGTTTAGTGTCAAGCATTGCAACCCCACAAAAAAATTGATCCCAATAATTATTTAACGCGTGACTACTAATAATGTAACTATTTGCAGATGAAATTTTCGTTTCTATTCACCATTTTGATTCCAGATATTTTCCAGAATATGAAATACAAATACAATTTAATCGAGTCATTTTTAAAAATTGTTTTGGAGGGTTGGGGGTTAAGAAGTTTTAACCTCTTAAGCACTCTACGCCACTATAGTGGCTTCCGTGGGAAGCATTAGTTTGAACAGTACGAACCACTATAGTGGCTTCCGTGGGAAGCATCAGTTTGAACAGTACGAACCACTATAGTGGCTTCCGTGGGAAGCATCAGTTTGAACAGTACGAACCACTATAGTGGCTTTCGTGGGAAGCATTAGTTTGAACAGTTACAAACCACTATAGTGGCTTCTGTGAAAAGAATCAGTTTGAACAGTACGAGCCACTATAGTGGCTTCCGTAGGAAGCATTAGTTTGAACAGTACGAACCACTATAGTGGCTTCCGTGGGAAGCATCAGTTTGAACAGTACGAACCACTATAGTGGCTTCCGTGGGAAGCATCAGTTTGAACAGTACGAACCACTATAGTGGCTTCCGTAGGAAGCATTAGTTTGAACAGTACGAACCACTATAGTGGCTTCCGTGGGAAGCATCAGTTTGAACAGTACGAACCACTATACTGGCTTCCGTGGGAAGCATCAGTTTGAACGGTACGAACCACTATAGTGGCTTCCGTGGGAAGCATCAGTTTGAACAGTACGAACCACTATAGTGGCTTCCGTGAAAAGAATCAGTTTGAACAGTACGAACCACTATAGTGGCTTCCGTAGGAAGCATTAGTTTGAACAGTACGAACCACTATAGTGGCTTTCGTGGGAAGCATCAGTTTGAACAGTTACAAACCACTATAGTGGCTTTCGTGGGAAGCATCAGTTTGAACAGTACGAACCACTATAGTGGCTTCCGTGAAAAGAATCAGTTTGAACAGTACGAACCACTATAGTGGCTTCCGTGAAAAGAATTAGTTTGAACAGTACGAACCACTATAGTGGCTTCCGTGGGAAGCATTAGTTTGAACAGTTACAAACCACTATAGTGGCTTCTGTGAAAAGAATCAGTTTGAACAGTACGAGCCACTATAGTGGCTTCCGTAGGAAGCATTAGTTTGAACAGTACGAACCACTATAGTGGCTTCCGTGGGAAGCATCAGTTTGAACAGTACGAACCACTATAGTGGCTTCCGTGGGAAGCATCAGTTTGAACAGTACGAACCACTATAGTGGCTTCCGTAGGAAGCATTAGTTTGAACAGTACGAACCACTATAGTGGCTTCCGTGGGAAGCATCAGTTTGAACAGTACGAACCACTATACTGGCTTCCGTGGGAAGCATCAGTTTGAACGGTACGAACCACTATAGTGGCTTCCGTGGGAAGCATCAGTTTGAACAGTACGAACCACTATAGTGGCTTCCGTGAAAAGAATCAGTTTGAACAGTACGAACCACTATAGTGGCTTCCGTAGGAAGCATTAGTTTGAACAGTACGAACCACTATAGTGGCTTTCGTGGGAAGCATCAGTTTGAACAGTTACAAACCACTATAGTGGCTTTCGTGGGAAGCATCAGTTTGAACAGTACGAACCACTATAGTGGCTTCCGTGAAAAGAATCAGTTTGAACAGTACGAACCACTATAGTGGCTTCCGTGAAAAGAATTAGTTTGAACAGTACGAACCACTATAGTGGCTTCCGTAGGAAGTATTAGTTTGAACAGTACGAACCACTATAGTGGCTTTCGTGGGAAGCATCAGTTTGAACAGTTACAAACCACTATAGTGGCTTTCGTGGGAAGCATCAGTTTGAACAGTACGAACCACTATAGTGGCTTCCGTGAAAAGAATCAGTTTGAACAGTACGAACCACTATAGTGGCTTCCGTGAAAAGAATTAGTTTGAACAGTACGAACCACTATAGTGGCTTCCGTAGGAAGCATTAGTTTGAACAGTACGAACCACTATAGTGGCTTTCGTGGGAAGCATCAGTTTGAACAGTTACAAACCACTATAGTGGCTTTCGTGGGAAGCATCAGTTTGAACAGTTACAAACCACTATAGTGGCTTCCGTGGAAAGCATCAGTTTGAACAGTACGAGCCACTATACTGGCTTCCGTGGGAAGCATCAGTTTGAACAGTACGGACCACTATAGTGGCTTTTGTGCCATCCGCGGCCATGCGCGCCGTACCTGGGAAACGGAGTTACGGACAAGCGCGCCGTACCTGGGAGATGGAGTTGCGGATAGACGCGCCGTGCTTAAGAGTTGAAATTCTGTTTTTGTCTCTCGAATTTTTCCCCAATTTTCACGAAAATCGTGAATCGGTAAAGACAAATAAATTGTGTAGCAAAAGAATTTGTAGACGAGTCAAGGAACGAAGATTCATGGCGGATGGTTCCATCGGTATCGGAATAAAGCATTTTGTACTAGATTATGTTCCCCCGAAAGGATAGACTCGCCGAATTCACGGATATTAAATGGAGTCCATTGGATCCCGCGATTCGTCAGGTTCCCCACGGTGGAACGAGAATTAAATGGAGGACGAACTTAACTTCCAATGGCGGATCAGACTCGGACGATTTCCGTTTTATAGTCCACCGAATCAACCCCCTCCCCTTTCCGTCGTTTTGTTTCCCGAAACAAAGCGAGCCGTCTTCTTCTTTGTTCTCTCGGTAGCGCGATTCGTTTGTTCATCCCCCTATTCATCCCCCTTTTGCCCCGTTTCTTTTAATGTCCGTTTTTATGTATCGTCGTTAGAGTGCTATCAATAATCGTCGTCGCTACGAGCTAATTAGCATTATCGTTCTTTATTATTCATTATTTATTTTTTACACTTACTCGCGATAGGCTTAAGGGATCTCGCGGATCGATTCTCGCGGACTCGCTACATCGATCCATTGGACGTTGGATTCGGGGAACGAATGTCAATGAAACGAACGAAACAGATAAATGTCAATGCGAATGGTTCATACGCTGGATCGATATGAACGGAGAGGGGGTGAGTTCCACCACCCGGCTAAATTAATTCCACGAGGGTTGTAGATCGCGGATGTAAAATATATCTTCGGCAATTTATAATAGAAAACTATGAGCAAACAATTCAGTGGACACGATTTCGGAAAAAGCGTTTTTATTCTTTTGCAACGGATGAAAATTGTATTTTTTCTCGGCGTCGTTCCCTGAAAGTATGCGCTCTGAAACTTTGTAAAATTGCGATTTTTCATCGTCCCGAACGAGGGGGAATTTTCCCAGCGTTTCAACCCTTTGGATCAAATTCTTAGTTTTTGGAAAATTGGGGTTGTAGGATTCTTTGAAATGCTTTGAAAAGTGTTCATCGTTCGGCGAAGGGGGTTGAAACGCAGGGAGCTGAAATCAGAGTTAAAAACACCCCTAGGAGAAATTCGTAGATTATTTTATCATAAGTGCGTGAGAGGCGGAAGCTGAAAATTATGCATTTAATTGCTCGAACCTTGCGCCGCGTTATGCTTGCGCGGAAATTACATTTTCTACCCTCGCGTTAACCCCAATTTCGTCGAGACTGAGTCGCAAATCTGTTACTAATTTCCCATTTATTTTTCAATGAAACAACCTGTCATTAATATTTATTGTTGTTTCTTATTAAAGCATACAATTTACACAATTGCAGAAGCCAGAGGGGATCTCGAAACAATTAATATTGCTCCGAACTCGTTACAACCCTTAACGAAAGGATTAAATTTCTCCGTGGATTACTTTCTCTAAATTAATCTGCAGGAAAGGGATTGCGCGTTAATAAATTGCTTTCCAATATTATCAATAAATTCTTAAGTATTACTAATTGCTAATTCTTCTTTTATTTAACTCCGAGGTAATCTGCCATCAGTATTTCATAAATTTCTCTGTGATCCCCTAGCTTTTAAATTAATCTACGGAATAGATTATAATCCAATAGATCAGACTATTGGATGATCCAAGATTGCTCAGTGCTCTTCGAAAATTATTTCCCATTTGACCCGGTGGAATATTTAATTGCAAATTTACGTTCGTTCGAACGATCGAATAAATCGCTTAGCGCGACGCAAGGATCGATGGATCGGCTGGCGAATCGTATACGAAACAAATCCGGATCCAGTGTCGCCGGACGAAAAGGACTATTTTCGCGATCGACGGCGCGTAACGAAAGAGAGAGAGAGAGAGAGAGAGAGAGAGAGAGAGAGCTCATCGGTTAATTAGGCGTACGAAGCTAATCGATTCGATAGATCTAGATAAGAGAGAGAGAGAGAGAGATCGTTCCCGGTATACGAGCAGTGTTCGACGTCGACATTGGATCGATCGAGGAAAAAAGTGTAGCGGGAGGATCTAGATCGCCGCGAGTGGCTCTGGGATCGACGACCGACCTCGATCGCGAATCACTCGCCGCCTAAATCAATGTGAAAAACAAATTCATTAATATTTCTTTTTCGGTAAAAGACAATCGATCCCGCGTCTAACGACGTTCGCGATCCATCAATCGGGATTCTCGATCCTACTCGGGAATCGTTTCTAAAGGATCGACGGACGTCGACCGGGATCGTTCAGGATCGAATCGTCCCCTTGTACATATGTATGATATATCGTTTTAACTTATACACGACTATTGTTACTTTTACAATAAATCATTGTAGATAACATTGACCAGTAAATAAACGAGCGATAAGTTAATTTACTTCTGTACTTATTAATCCACCCTTTGACATATTATTTCTATTTACAGTGGTTTCTCTGTATATGTCGCCAACGCCTCGATGATAATCGTCGCGGAATTATCCCCACTACCGCGGGGTATACCCCGTGAGTAAGTGTAAGTGTAAACATAACACGGCTCAGGGAATGTTTCTTGGACGATATATGTCGCTGGCATGACCCCTGTTGTTGACATATATCGAGAATTCATTGTATTGTTTTTATATTCGGGAGTTTGGATCACTTGGTGATAGACAAATTGTTTCATATTTGAGTCATTCAGATATAGATAAACTGTTTAGTATTTTATTTATTTAGAGATAGATAAACTGTTTAGTATTTGGAATTGAGGACTAATGATCGATGGATCTGGTGTTTGGAGGATTCTGCCTGTGCTCGTTGGTCCATTTTTCAGGTGATCTGGGCCCTCTGCCAACTGTCAATGCAGAAGCTGTCAATGAGCGAAGCTGTTAGGCTGATAAAAAATCAGTATCAAGAACAATGAACGAAGATTGCTTCAGTCAGCTTCACAGTTGTTTTTCGGATTCAGGTAAGAATTGTGATCTTAAAAATTAAATGATACTTTGATGTTCAATTTATTCACCTCTAAAAATATTATTCTATTTAAAATTTGTTAGTTGAATAGAATTTTTATTCTTTCAAAGGTCTCAAAGGAAAGATTCTAGACAATTTCCAGGAACCAAAAACACCATTGTTTTCAATAAATTGGAATTATTCTTATTCTTCAGATTCAGGTGAGAATTGTGATCTTAAAAATTAAATGACACTTTGATGTTCAATTTATTCACCTCTAAAAATATTATTCTATTTAAAATTTGTCAGTTGAATAGAATTTTTATTCTTTCAAAGGTCTCAATGGAAAAATTCTAGACAATTTCCAGGAACCAAAAACACCATTCTTTTCAATAAATTGGAATTATTCCTATTCTTCGGATTCAGGTGAGAATTGTGATCTTAAAAATTAAATGACACTTTGATGTTCAATTTATTCATCTCTAAAAATATTATTCTATTTAAAATCTGTTAGTTGAATAGAATTTTTATTCTTTCAAATGCCTGAAAGGTTAAATTCTAGACAATCTCCAGGAACCAAAAACACCATTCTTTTCAATAAATTGGAATTCTTCTTACTCTTCGAATTCAGGTAAGAGTTGTGATCTTAAAAATTAAATGACACTCTGATGTTCAATTTATTCAGCTCTAACAATTGTCCTATTTTCAAAGGTCTCAATGGAAAAATTCTAGACAATTTCCAGGAACCAAAAACACCATTCTTTTCAATAAATAGGAATTATTACGAAAAGCATCAAATTTTTATTGTGCATAAAAATTCGCAGTCCATCACCAACGATTAAACGTTTAACTATACAACGTCCCAAACACGTTCAGCACTTACAAACACCAAAAACTCTCCAATTCAGTCTCGATCAACGCAAAATGATGTCCGACTTTCGAAAATCCTCAGCTTTTCCACAAAGAGCCTTCTCAAAAACGGTCATCATCCTCGATTCCCCCGACCCAAGAGGTTCCACGAGCCTATGGTCGCTGCAGGAATCATGTTCCCGGATTATTTGTCGTCGTCAGCTGCAGGTTCAGGTTGGCCGAGCGTCTCCTACGCGGGATCTATCGGGATCTAGGGGCTAGGATCTCGAAAAACCGACCAGTGTGGGACCGTGTACGGTCTATCCGGCACGCGACCGGTTCGAATGGGATCCCATGGGCAGCCATATCGGCTGGCACGGGGATCTCTACGCCAATGGGGCATCTGGTGTCGGCTCGTAGCACATGCCATGCATCTGCTCCGTCGAGGTACTTTTGTTGTCTTCGACGTTCGTCCGGCGAAAATAAGTCGAGGCTGCTGTTACCAAGGGAATCTATGCGCTTTCGTTTAAAACGCGCCGGCAACGTCGATCGTCGCCGACGATCTATCCCGATCGTCGAGAGTACGCGTAATTAGCGATCACTTTGTCGGTAGGCCACCGCTCGATGCTAATCTACCTGTCCGCGTGCCTCTCGCGACTGATAGATCGATCGATCGCAATTCACCGAGGATCCACGCTCGGTACGATCTTCCGGGGGATGAAGGACGCCGTGGAGATCCTTGTGGCGTCCCCAGGATTCTAGGGGGATCGTGGAATTCATTATGGCGTGCGACAGTGAGCGAGTTTCTGATATTTTAGGGCCGAGTGGAAGAATTTAAAAATATTTGAAAGTCGATAAAATTATGAAAAGAAGAAATAGATGTTTGCAGACAAATTTTATTTAGCACGAAAATCTACAGTTAACCCTTAGGACTCGAGTGGCGACTCTGAGGCGCCACTAAGAATTGCTGTATCGTTATTGGAAATATTTTTCACATTGTTAAATTTGTTTGTATCTAATAAATTACTAAACATTTTGGTATTGTACGAGTAAACTGCACCATTTTCGTATGTATAACATGAAAATATATATATATAGAAGGGCAATGTTCTAGGTCAGAAGAAATGTTTCGTTTTGAAGTTAAAATCCCTTCGAGTGCAAAGGGTTAATTAAGTAAGTGGGGACTCGGTGGGACCTGATATTTCAGGCGTTCGAGATTCTTTGGAATTCTTTTTGTAAATCGCAGTGTTTTGACACTAGAACTACCGATCCAGTCAAAACGACTGGTTCCTAATTTTTTCACTCCCAATTACAAAAATTATAAAATTATAAAAATTATAAAAATAAATTTATAATTTTATTATTAAAATTGTAAATGCTTTCATCAGAAATTTTTGAATGAACTTCTTTATTGGAGCACACGTCAGAATAAAAATGGTATGAGGTTCGAATAGAAGTAGTCTTGTCATTATTACCAAGCAATATAGATCGTATTTATCACTCGGTAGTTCTAGTGTTAATCGAATTCATCAGCGACTCCGTTAATCCGGTCGTTCCTCCCGAAGATCTTGGCCGATCCAACGAGATCCGATCTCTGATCATCCCCGGAACATCCTGCCGGGTGTTTCGGGACGTTCGACGGTGGCTTTTTTACCGGGGCCCTCGAAATCGTTTCGATTTTTTGGGGGGGCAGCACCGTTGCTGGCCCCTGTATACTGTTTGGGCCCCTGCCACGGGGAACGGGAAGGGAACAGCTGTTCCTGAAACCGTCAGGTGGTATCCCGATGCTCGTCAGCTGCGGGGGTGAGAATACGAAAAAAGGGTTGAGCAGGATCGTTCCACGCGCGACCGAATTCCCTGGGTCCGATCGATCGGAAAAATCGAGACACGAATATTCCTGGGACCGAAATTCCTATGTTGTTCCACAGGGTCGTCGCGGCTGACGCGAGAAATCTGCCATAGTGGCGCGTGGATAGTGTTCCTACTCGAGAAATTTTATAATTAATTATTTCTCATTTCTCGAGAAATTTAAATCTAGGAAAATTCTGATGAATCTCATTTATTTTATAACATAAATTCTTAAATTCTCTTAAATTCTTATTTGAAACTTTAGAAAAACTGAATACTGAATCGAGTAATGAGTTTCTTGTTGTTATTAAAGAAGAAATATCTAAAAGAAGAGACAAGACTGTTGTATCCCTTATAAAATATCTGCATAATCCAGAATCTCTGCAAAAAGATTCAGAAGATACATTTTTTTATTTAAGATTCAAGGCAGATATGTATAAAATGGCAAAACAAATTCTAAGCAGACTTTTTGGAAAATGTAACAATGATTCTTATGAAAATAGTGAAAAACTTTCAGATTCTCAGAATGAGGAACTATCACTGGGAAAACAGTTAGAATTAGAAATTGCAGATAGCCTTCAAGAATTTAGTGTCAAGAGTTTAGCGGCAGAAGAACATACATTCCGGACTCTAACAAAGGAATTCCAAATTTTTGAGTCCACTGGAAGAAGGAGACCCAATCTTCAGCAACTTTTGGATGTTCTGTATACGGTAAAGCCAACATCCACACAAAATGAAAGAAATTTTTCTACGGCTACAGATTTTGTTACAAAAAAAGGAAGTAGATTGTCTGATTCTATATTAGACGCATTATGCTTCTTAAAAAGTCATTTCAGAACAAAAGCGTAATGTTTCACTTTATAAAAGTTTGGTAAAAGTTTCCCAATATTTTTTTATTTTATTAAACATTCTCGAGAATTATCGAGAATTCTCGAGAAATATAGTCTTATTTCTCATTTCTCGAGAAATGAAAAATGTTGAGAAATCAGGAACACTACTCGTGGACGTTCCACGCCATAATCGCCGAGGCGTTCCGGGAGTTTAATCGAATTTTTCTGTTTAGATGATTGCAGAAATTTGACCGGATTTAGGAGAGTGCGGGTTCAATGATGTCAATGTTAAAAAATTGTTAAGGCTCAGTAGTGTATTTAAATTAGAGTACAGCAGAATTTAATTTCATTCATTCATCCGTAATTTTCATTCATAATGTTCATTCCTAACGTTAGTCCATAGAATTTTAAATATCTGCATGTTCATAGAAGTTTTTTTTAAAAGTTTAGTGTGTATATTAACACTAAACCTACCACGCGCGGTCAAATGACCGTTTTTGAAATTTCGTGTAGAATTTCTTTTATACAACGTTACTGTATCGCCATGTAACTAATTGACTTTTCCTATAATATACATACAACCCATTTTTCAATATTCACACCTTTCTTTATTGTTTACTTTCCGAAAAAATTTCATAGAATGTCTTTCTATATTAAGATACATATTTTTTTTTTTGAAGCGGTCATTTGACCGCTAATGGTAGTATTAGGTATACATGAAATGTCGGTAGGTTTAGTATTAATAATGCCACGCTTAAATTCATAGAGCTGTAAATAGAATTATTTTAGGCTTAATATTGTTATTATAAAAATTAGAATACAGTTGAACTTAATTGTATCCGTTACAGGAATAGGCCCATGCATTTATATTATCTTTCAATTTGTAGAATACAGCCAAATAAAATAATTTCGACGAAGTTTACCACTGTGTATACAGGGTGTTCATTTGAAAACTTTCCAGCCGAATATCTCCGAAAGTATGAAAGATATTGAAAAAGTGTAAAACACCTGTCCAAGGATTTCGAAAGGGAAAGAGGGGGGCAGTATCAGTTTTTTATTTGGGTGGCGTTTTCGAGGTCATTTCAAGGTCAACTTTGTTTTTCCAAAGGGAAACCTATATTTTGCATTAAGGGATCTTATTGTACGTAAAAAGGTACGCAATAATGGTGCAATAAAATGTCTAGTGCAGGAAATAAAAATATTCTGAGAACCAATATTGTTACACACGAATCTTAATACAATAAACTTTATCCATCAAAAATATCCACAGTAACTACACTCGGCAAGAAATACAATAAAATCTGGCTTGCACATTCCCGAAGTTTTCCCGGAAAAGTAAAATAGAAGCGCAGAAATTCTCGTTCTAGAATCGCAAGTTGGGTTCGAAACAAGCCCAAGCCGAAGACGCCATACTTCATAATAACGGGTCTGCTTGCCGGGCGGTTTTATTCCCGGGTAAAAGAAACTTTCCGTCGAAGTTTTCGCATCGCTCCATTTTCCGGAAAACGCGGTAACAGAGAACTTCTTCGGGAACTTCCTGTCGAACAAGTATATATATATATATATATATATATATCCAGAGAGCCCGGGAGCCGAGTAAATTATACCCCTACCGAGACTGAAGTATCAATCTCGAGCGTTCGCTATTGAACCGCCAACATCCATTCGAACCGGCAACAAAGTTACAACAAAGTTAGAATCAACAACGGAACGAACGATTCCCGGACGGATCGAAGCGGGAAAAGTTGATCAGTATGCGGCCGGCGAGTGTCTCTCAGCGACGTTCAAGCAGGACACGCGAAACGGAGCAAAAGAAGGATTCCGTGGTCCGATCCTGCATTTTCGCAACCCCATAGCTTTTCTGTAAATCATTTCGAGCCCGGAACCTGCGCGATGGTTTTTTTGTTTGGCGAGCAGCTGGCCTGGAATCGGTGAATGAATCGAACGTGACGGATTTCAAGATTGCGTAAAACTGGTCTGATTCGGAAGAGCGGCCATTTTTCTGTCGAATCCGTTCCGATCGGTGCTCGTCCCGGAGATTTATACGCGTGCGATCTGTATCCTCTCCGAAAAAGTTGAAAGGAACTGGTTTCCGTGGAATTTGAAGTTGAAGGGTCCTCGCGGAGCAAATGGAAATGGCGGTGACTGAAGTCGATGAATGAAGAACTTCAACTTCATCCGACGAGCTCTTCGATTACGTTTTCGGCCTGATCGCGTATTTTCGAGTAAATTTGCGGGTGCGCTCCAAGGGGCTTGCTTTAATTTAAATCTTATCGGTGGTCGAGCTCGATTTATCATCTACTAATTTGCGAAAAAGTATTCGACTGACCTGGCTGTGTTTTTCCTCCTGAAAAATTTTTATTTGAGTGCATTCTATAGGCTAAAGATTTGTGTCTATATAATTTTATAATTTTTCCCCAGTAAGTACTTATTTTATCTTATCGGTGGTCGAGCTCGATTTATCATCTACTAATTTGCGAAAAACTATTCGACTGACCTGGCTGTGTTTTTCCTCGTGAAAAATTTTTATTTGAGTGCATTCTATGGGCTAAAGATTTGTGTGTGTATATATAATTTTATAATTTTTCCCCAGTAAGTACTTATTTTATTTTATCGGTGGTCGAGCTCGATTTATCATCTACTAATTTGCGAAAAACTATTCGACTGACCTGGCTGTGTTTTTCCTCGTGAAAAATTTTTATTTGAGTGCATTCTATGGGCTAAAAATTTGTGTCTACATAATTTTATAATTTTTCTCCAGTAAGTACTTATTTTATCTTATCGGTGGTCGAGCTCGATTTATCATCTACTAATTTGCGAAAAAGTATTCGACTGACCTGGCTATGTTTTTCCTCGTGAAAAATTTTTATTCGAGTGCATTCTATGGGCTAAAAATTTGTGTCTATATAATTTTATAATTTTTCTCCAGTAAGTACTTATTTTATCTTATCGATGGTCGAGCTCGATTTATCATCTACTAATTTGCGAAAAACTATTCGACTGACCTGGCTATGTTTTTCCTCGTGAAAAATTTTTATTTGAGTGCATTCTGTGGGCTAAAGATTTGTGTATATATCATTTTACAATTTTTCCCCAGTAAGTATTTTATTTTCTGTGGAATAAAATCGTTTATGGAGTGATACAATTTTTGATTTTTTCAAAGCGTAAATGGAATTGTGGATTTATTTGTGAAAGACAATGGCAGGTATATCAACAAGGGAATAATGTGATGGGGACAGAGTCTATCAACAAACTTTCTAAGTCGCAGCCATCGCTGTCCCTTTGTTCACGAATTCAGCTCCCTTCTATCGTTCGAAGGTCCGACAACTGTGCAGCCAAGGTGTTCAGCACGAGCCTGTCCCTAATCAAGGATCAGTGTTTCCTGGCAGATGTTTCTGATTTTCCGAAACGGAGGTTCCCTTTCTACCCCCTACCTCTGACGTCTCAATATCAGCTTTCTCCTGCTATCTCCTCTTTTCACTATAAAAATTCCTTGAAAAATCCTCCCGTCAACGAAACCCAAAAAATTCCAAATTCGAAGTCAACCCTTCCAAAAAATGACATAAATCCACCGTTTTGGTAGAATACTAATCTCTGTTCTTGAGAACTTTTTGGAACTTTTCTTGTTTGGGAAAATTGACTTTTGTTACAGTCATTAATTGCAAGATTTAGTCTTGATCTTCCCAAATCGTCACTCTAAAATAAAAATTTCTTAAAAAATCATCCCATTAGTCTTTTTTGAAGATTACGAGAATTCCAATTAAAAAATTCTGATAGCCTCCTGTTTGTTTCGCGAGGATATTAATTTTTGTTTTTTGGTTTGGAAGGGTCCCACCCTTCTTGTCAAGGGATCAAGACGAAGATTTGATACAGCGACTGATAGCAGGATTTAATCGCGATGTAATTCAGAAACGCATCCGCTGAAGTGGAAAGGTGGGCCATGCTCCTTGGCCACGATTGGTAAAAGCCGGCAGATGTATACTTCCGGCAGCTGGGAGAGTGGTGTCGTGTGCCTTTATGCTGCACGCGCCGATTGGCCATTAAAGAATAGACGCAGCTGGGGGATTCGATGATTTCCAGTGAAATCAATTTTTGACCTGGCCGATCAATACCCTGCCGCAGTCGATTCATTCGAGAAAAATCGATACAAACACCCCCTACTTTACTCCCTCTCTCCTGACACACAAACCACCATCCACATACGTCCATCATTCCGTCACCAAATATCATTTTTATCGACTTTTCAACAAACATTGGTCAGCATGAATTCCATAAAAAAGTTTTTTTCCCAATCGATTCACGTCGTAAAATTAATTTTCCTTACTGCACAATTCTCTCTTCGACCCAATATTCGCCAGTGGCAATTCTATATTTCATTAACAATATATTTTCGATTGATCTGCGTTCCAAAATGCAATGTTTTTTAACATTGTGATTGTAAAAGGGCAGTACAAGGAATCTAGTATTTCTCAAAAATTATTAAGCTCTGGAATTTCTTGCATTTCATTATTCCATTAAAGTAACATTCCATTTCCACTTTTTTAAATAAACGTACATTCTAAAAATCGCATTGACAATTTGTTCTCGAACATCCCCGAGTGTAAAAGAATTTATGGAATAATATTTATATCATCCCTCGAGCACTGGAATTTAAAAAATTTTTTAACTCCCCCAACCTCATATTCCGTTTCCGATTTTTCCAATTAGTCGACATTGTGAAGTGCAGGACTCGATCAAAAAATGTATTTTACCATTTCTCCGAGGGCCCCGGAGTTTTATAAATCGCACGAAGTAATTTCATCGTTCCGTTAAAGCGACAGGTCGTTTTCAATTTTTCCGATCGGATTTCCACTTGTAAAATACAGCTTTCAATATCAAGAGTACATTTAATAATGTTTCCGTTCTGTTCGTGGCCAAGTGGTTTGATAAAGTTTGCACACCAGCGTTGAAAAATTCATGCGATACAGAGTTCCGTGTACGCGAGCAACGATACGCAGTTTTTATCACGGCAGAACACAACGAACGTCAAACTTCGCGGCAGTTTACTCTCTCTCTCTCTTTTGCGCGCGCATGGTTTTTTATTTATCGAATGCCTTGCAACTCGTTGCACATGTTGGAGCCATCTGTCGCCTGCACGAAACTTTTCACTTTTGTAGTTACAGCCGCGAGAGACTTTTATTGTCGGCGTATGCATCGCTGGTGTGTGTTTCTGTCCCAACATTTTTATTCCGTACAACTTCTCTCCTCCCCCATTTTTCTTTCGCCCGGCTATGAACAGCGAAAATGGACTTTGCTGTTTCCCTTGCCGATGGACGAATAATGTCGCTGACAATGTTTTTCTGCTTTAAAAACTGCCTGCCACTCGGACGGAAAAAATCTGGAAATTTTCCTCCTCCACGATGCTGAAAGTTACAGCCTTAAAAATTTGTAGTAAAAGCGTTACAAAATTAATTTAAATATTATGTGACAGTCAAATATAGCGATCCATTTTTGCAAGACATATATTGGATTAAATGTACTGTAAGAGGACCATCCTAAACGAATTAATTATTTAATATTAGAATGAAAGGAAATTTTGGATACATTTTTCAGGTGCAGTCTGAGGACCTAGAAAAGGTGGATGGACATTTAAAATGTATAGAGTTGACACAATTTTTGATATAGTGTAAAATGGATGATAACATTTATGTGATCATTTCCTATGAATTACTAAATTCCTATAATTTTCAGTTACTTGAATAGCAGAATTTATGTAATAATTTCGTATGAATTACTGAATTCCTATAGTTCCTAATTTCTCGAATAATAGAATTTATGTAGTAATTTCTTATGAATTACTAAATTCCTATAGTTCCTAATTTCTTGAATAATAGAATTTATGTAATAATTTCGTATGAGTTACTAAATTCCTATAATACCTAATTTCTTGAATGATAAAATTTATGTAATAATTTGCTATGAATTACTAAACTCCTATAATTTCTAATTTCTTCAATAATAGAATTTATGTAATAGTTCCCTATGCATTACTAAATTCCTATAGTTCCTAATTTCTTGAATAGTAGAATTTCTGTAATAATTTTCTATGAATTACTAAATCCCTATAATTCCTAATTTCTTGAATAGTAGAATTTATGTAATAATTTCCTATGAATTACCAAATTCCTACAATTTCCAATTACTTGAGTAATAAAATTTATAGAATAATTTCCTATGAATTACTAAATTCCTGTAATTCCTAATTTCTTGTATAACAGAATTTATGTAATAATTTTCTATGAATTACCAAATACTTGAATAATAAAATTTATGTAATAATTTCCCAATTTCCTTTATTTAATTTCCAATTTTATGAATGACTAAATTCATATAATTCCCAATTTCTAGAATAATAGAATGTATCTAATAGGTTAATGAATTACTAAATTCCTAATTTCTTGAATAATGGAATCTATGTAATAATTTCCTTTATTTAATTTCCAATTTTCTGAATGACTAAATTCCTATAATTCCCAGTTTCTTGAATAATAAAATCTATGTAATAATTTCCTGTGATACCATGCTTGCAATGTAAATAACTGTAAGATAACATTAATAAAACGGTTCGTTTGACCGGCAGTGGTAGGTCCAGTGTTAATTGTGCCTAAAGAATTCCGCAGTCCGTCGACGACCGGGCGATGTAAAACGGTATCGTTGCGCTGGTAAGAGTATATTGTTTGGAGGTTTCCGAATGTTATCTTGCGAGATTAGAGAGCGGGAGCGAAAATAGGCCCCATGAGCTGGAACTGTCTGCATTCCAACGTCCAGCGAGGCCGCGATGGGGTCTCCTGGCGACCCATTGTGGAACGTCGAAGGAATCGAGTAAATTGGCTGAATTGCCACGTCCGAGAATTGTGGCACGTCGATGCAGACAAGAGATAGAATCGCTCGAATTACGGCATGGAATAGTTTCGACAGGGATAAGGCCGTTGTTGCCACGCACAATGCGCCCGGATCTTCCTCGATCGTCCACCCTGCTCGCTAATCGCTCGAATCAATTCCACTTCGTTCGCCTAAAGCCACAGATCTTTTCATTCTTCCCACAAAAAGTTCTTCAATTATTTCTACATCAATAAAAATATGTACACGAAAAATGATATATCTTCTTGCATTCTTCCCACAAAAAGTACATTCTTCAATTATCTCTACATCGATAAAAATATGTACACGAAAAATGATATATCTTCTTGCATTCTTCCCACAAAAAGTACATTCTTCAATTATCTCTACATCAATAAAAATATGTACACGAAAAATGATATATCTTCTTGCATTCTTCCCACAAAAAGTGCATTCTTCAATTATCTCTACATCAATAAAAATATGTACACGAAAAATTATATATCTTCTTGCATTCTTCCTATGGTAAAATTTACTTTTCTGAGGGCACTAATGAATATTTTTGGAATTTGTTTTATGGACAGTATTATTACAAAGAATTCTTTATTGTCTCCCTTATATAATTTATTGTCGGTGGGTTATTTAACTTTCTTAGAAAAATTAAATGTAAATCAAAGCAAAGATATTTTTACAGCAGAGACCAAGGACCTATGAAATAATTTTTAAAACAGATACTTCATTTTTATTTGCCATATCGCGAGTTGTAGTGTAATTTCTAACCATATTTATGTGAAAAATCCTCTATCTACGCGTACGTTTATTATTAAACTGCGGATATTGTGCATGCATGTCCAAATTAACGATTAGGTGAAACATGAAAAGTGTGTAGACAAGTTCTTTTCCAAATAAATATAATTATTAACGGAAGAACTCCATTTCGCTTCGTTTTATAGCAAACGGGGCACATAAATTTTGTTTCGCATAGTCTATTGTTAAAAGATAGCGATCATAACGAAGCTTCTCTATTTAAAAAATCTTTCCACCTTCCAAAGAGGAAATCTTTATTTACTAAAATTCCTATTGTTAACAAAACGAACATGTTCACCGTGTCTGGCTCATGATTCACCGAGCGAGTAAACTGAAGACGATCACTGCCCGAAGGATCCTTTGGTCTCTCCTTCGGGATATTATATCCAGGACTTCCTGGCAGGAAGCTGGTCTCAGAAAAAGGAAAATGGAGGATCGAGCCGAAGAAGTCTGCGGAGTCGATATCCCGGCGTAACAGTCGCGAAATCTTGTTAGATCCCTAGAAATCTTTCGACATCGAATTCCGTCGTAATCCTCCGCTCCATTGTCTGAAACGTTTCCTCAACAAGCTATAATAAATATCTGAAAATGATCGAGTAAGGAATCGGGTCGTGTCGAAAAACGTGCGTACGTGTGTGACACGATTGCCGTTCAAAGTGTTTCTTCTCGGGTCTCTCGTCACACCGGGTTAAACCAGATGGCAATTAACGTCGATTTGTCGATAACTCGCTTGCATAACTGCATTCACGTGCGGCCACAATGCAGATGCGGAGACAACGAGCTCCGCAGACACTTTAATTAAAGTCGCCGATATTCCGCACGGCCCGGGAACTAAAACTCGAAATGTTCGGGGTCCTTTAACCGAACCGAGAAACCCGCGGCTCCTCTCAACTAATGAGTTTTATTATCTCGCAATTAATCGGACATCGGAAATGTATCGTTGCGCTCCGAGAGGTGATTTATTTATTAATTCATTTAATTAAAGGCGGGCTGCTCCGTCTCGAAAGTTCGCGAGTGTGATAAATTGCATATGGGTTTTTGAGTCGCGGGAGATCGATGGTCGAACATCATTTCTCTCATTAATTGCGAACTGTAATTTAAGAAAACGTGGCCAGTACATTTTAACCCAGACCTAATTTTTCGAGCACCAGCAGTTTTTCAAATATTCAGAGTGATTCCCCTGGGAAAAATAGGTTATGTGTCAAAGTCTTAAATAATGCGAAAAAGTGAGCAACAATGAGCAACGTGTACTGATTTTTTGTTGCGTATTAATTAACACTGGAACTACCGGACCAGTAAAAATAACTAGTTCCTCAATTTTTTGTTTTACTATTGCTGTGAAAGTTTAAAAATATTTTCATCAGGAATTTTTAAATTTACTTTTTCTTTATTATTACAAAGCAATATACATCAGTCGCATTTGTTGCTCGGTAGTTGCAGTGATAATATATTTGGAATAAATAGGATTAAAAATTAGGATTAAAGACAAAATGTTTCTTCTCTTTGAGTTTTCGTTCTCACGTTTGTTCTAATTGTAGCGTTTCTAAAGTTTTGTTATTTTTACGCTCCTCGAATATTTAGAGAGAAGTATAAATGCAAGAAGCATTGATGTTAAAAAATTAATTTTTCAGTAAACGAACAGGTATGTAAGTAGTTCAGAGCACTGTGTGCTAATTAAACTGTCCTTGCTCGAGTTGAACCACACCTGGACAACGATCGGGAAAGGTAGCGAGAAATATTGAAGATAGGAAAGGCAAATATCCTGGGCGTGTCTATGGTGTTCTAAGAATTAATTTCAGCTCGCGGAGATGTTGCCGAGGCCATGGTGCACACGGAAATTATATTGTCTTTTAAACGGTCGGCCAACAAACGCTTCACCTCGAATCTACATAATCCTATTTCCATAAGCCCATCCCCCTGCGTGTTAATTCGCATCATTACATCCACGTGAAACCCTTTACATATTTAGCCTCTTATCTCTGTTAATACTCCTTTCGCATGGCTCGCGAGTATGACAGCGAAAGTGAAAACTGTTCTTCTGTTCCCTCTCTCTCGTTCTGGGGAGCTTCTATTATTTAATTAGTGGAATTGTTAATTCTGGTAACCTCCCAGTCGAGGATTTTCAATTCGTATTTTTACGTGTTCATTCGTGAGCACTGGACTGAACAATTTATTTCTTTAATTTGCTACAATTGTTATAATCATTCGTTCTGAAACGAGTGCAGACTAATTTAGAAATATGAGAGTTCAATGATGCAATAATTGTACTGAGATCATCGGAGTTTCGAGTTTAATATATTAAATTTTAGATAGATTTTAGTTCAACAAAATTTTGATGAAACATATGAAATTTATGGAGCAGTCGTTTTAGAAGGTATTGAAATAACAGTTTATTTTATTTTATTTTACAATTGTTACAATCATTCGTTCTGGAACGACGGCAGACTAATTTAGAAATATGAGAGTTCAATGATGCAATAATTGTACTGAGATCATCGGAGTTTCGAGTTTAATATTTTAAGTTCTAGATAGATTTTAATTCAACAAAATTTTGATGAAACATATTATATATTTATAGAGCATTCGTTTCAGTAGGTATTGAAATAACAGTTTATTTTATTTTATTTTACAATTGTTATAATCATTCGTTCTGGAACGAGTGCAGACTAATTTAGAAATATGAGAGTTCAATGATGCAATAATTGTACTGCGATCATCGGAGTTTCGAGTTTAATATTTTAAGTTCTAGATAGATTTTAATTCAACAAAATTTTGATGAAACATATTATATATTTATAGAGCATTCGTTTCAGAAGGTATTGAAATAACAGTTTATTTTATTTTATTTTACAATTGTTACAATCATTCGTTCTGGAACGACGGCAGACTAATTTAGAAATATGAGAGTTCAATGATGCAATAATTGTACTGAGATCGTCGGAGTTTCGAGTTTAATATTTTAAATTTTAGATAGATTTTAGTTCAACAAAATTTTGATGAAACATATGAAAATGCAGCAGTTTTAGAAAGCTATTGAAACAAAATTGAATAGAAATAATGATACCATCTCAAATAATCTAATAATAGAGTCTATACTTCACCGAGTTCTCTGATGTTATTCCCACAACATTCCAGGACAGACTATCACACAAAATTGTCTGGGGGATAGCAGATGCCTTTCCCATGTAAAACTCCATAAATGGACGTGACCAAAGAGCGTCCCGATAATTCGTTCCGGTTGGCTTGTTGCAAGAAAATATGTACATAGATTCTCGTAACCAATAAGTATACTGTCCGGCGCTTCTGGGAAACTGTAAATAAAACAAAACTGCTTTACACTCTATCGACCCTGTAGTCTCCTAACACTTTTTCTAGTGAAATTTCCTACAATTTTATTTCATGTGAAAATTAACTCGAACGATCCCCATAAAACTGCCAATAAAAATTAACCCTAGAACTATCCAATAACACAGCAAAATTCAAATATAATATCAAAATTAATACTATAACCGGTTAGAACTAAGAATGACTAATTTATAGTGCCTTTGAAAAACAGCAAGAGTATATTCATTGAAACAATATGTATTCTACTCATTTTACAAAATACGTCTGACTAAATAAATCTGTCCAGACTACCCCCAAAAAAGGCTTCACGACCCTAATTACTATAAAACAAATAACCTAAAATACTATTGATCCTGTAATTTCCCAACACTTTTTCTGATGAAATTTCCTACAATTTTATTTCATGTAAAAATTAACACCAACGCTCCCTATGAAACTGCCAATAAAAATTAACCCTAGAACTATCCAATAACACAGCAAAATTCAAATATAATATCAAAATTAATACTATAATCGGTTAGAACTAAGAATGACTAATTTATAGTGCCTTTGAAAAACAGCAAGAGTATATTCATTGAAACAATATTCTACTCATTTTACAAAATACGTCTGACTAAATAAATCTGTCCAGACTACCCCCAAAAAAGGCTTCACGACCCTAATTACTATAAAACAAATAACCTAAAATACTATTGATCCTGTAATTTCCCAACACTTTTTCTGATGAAATTTCCTACAATTTTATTTCATGTAAAAATTAACACCAACGCTCCCTATGAAACTGCCAATAAAAATTAACCCTAGAACTATCCAATAACACAGCAAAATTTAAATATAATATCAAAATTAATACTATAACCGGTTAGAACTAAGAATGACTAATTTATAGTGCCTTTGAAAAACAGCAAGAGTATATTCATTGAAACAATATTCTACTCATTTTACAAAATACGTCTGATTAAATAAATCTATCCAGACTAAAATACAGTGTCTTATATTTCCTCTTAAAAACAAGTTACTGTCATCACTAGACTGCGGATCTTTATGCAATTATGACTTATGAAAATTTTCAAAAAGTGCTACAATATAAAATAAAATATAAAAAATGCTATAATATAATTTAGTACGATTTTTATTTGTTTTGGACCTACAGAGGTTGTTCCCAATGAAAAATAAAATTCTATTTCACTCGATTTTCTTAAAACTTCTCTACAAAAATTGGAAATTGCATAAACATTTGCAGTCTAGTCATCACCGAGCCATTACCCTACTATTTTCACAGAATACACTCAAATAAATAAATCAATCCACTAAATATCCCCAATAAAATCATCACAACATAAACATCCCCATACTTCAACACATTCAACTAAAAAACCAATCCAGTAAATATCCCCAATAAAATCATCACAAACATCCCCATACCACTGCCCACTATTTTTACATAATACGTTCAACTAAAAAACCAATCAAGTAACAATCCACAAGAAAATCTTCCAACCTCGCCAACTGTAAAACAAAGAACCCCCCCCCCTAAAAAAAACCTTCATTCATGTCCCATAATTCCAGTATCAACATCCCCACGCTGCACCATAAGCATCAAGAAAAATATGGAACGTACCAAGGCCAGCGAAAAGGGTTTCTAAACTATATCAACCCTTTGACAACCACCTCGGGAGGGGTGCATGATCGCGTGGGGGTCCGGTTGTCGGAATAAGGGGGTTTTAAAAATCGTTGGCACGCGAACGCAGTGGCCGGAAGCGAGTCCTCGGCACGGGGGAGACTGTCGAGGGTGCAAAGCTGAAAGAGGTGGGTTCCCCGGTTGTCTCACCCCCTTTGCGTCCCCTACCTCGACCGGGGGCCCACCGCCGCCGTTTTTCCCCCCCATATGGTCGACACATGTGGGTTCCCCGCACAGAAGAGAGAGCGAGAGAGGGAGCAAGAGAGAGAGAGAGAGAGAGAGAGAGAGAGAGAGAGAGAAAGGGAGAGAGGGGGGTGCCGAGTTAATCGGGGAAACCAGCTGATGGTCGGCCGTTTGTTGGCCTTCTTCAGTTACTCTTGGACCGTGCTGTGCTCCGAATCCGCTTTCGCGGCGTCCCATCGATCCAGCTCCGATTTCCACCGATACACACCGTGGTCGTCGTCCACCTTTCCTCCTCTTCCACATCGTCGTGAGAAACGACCTTAACCCGTTGGTTAATTGGATCAGGACCGGGGAACGATCGGAGGAAGGGAGGAACGAGGAAGAAGAAGAGGAAGAAGAAGAAGAGGACGCTGCTGATCGACGAGGTGGGTTCAACGATCCTATCTTCCGACGACGTTACCGAGGGATTTACCTTTCCCGCCGCGGCTGATCTTTCAGCTTCCTTCGAGTTCGCAAGGCTCTGTGATTCGGCATTCGTTTGTTGTTGTTGTTGTGGTTTGATTTTGTTGGGAAGTTGCGGCGAGCGGTTTTTTTTCTGGTAGCGTTCTGCGAGTTATGCGCGCAGAACATTTCTCCGGGTTTGCTGATGCAGGTCTTCAGCTTCTGCAGGGATTTATGCAGCCTTCTGTGGTCTCGCCTCGCTGTTATAGTCTATTTTAGTCTTTAGTACTATGCCGAGGACTGCTGATTGTTTTAATTCTTCGCTTCGGGAATTCTCTGTATTGTTGTGGTTCGATTTTATAGTGGGATGTTGCGGCGCGAGGCTTTCCCGTAGGCTGAATTGGGTCAACTGTTGTGGAGTTTATTGTTGTATGTCTTCAGCCTCTGTGAGTAGCTCTGGGAAAGGAAAAGAAAATTGTTTGATGTCGAATAAAGTAAGAATAGGTCTGCCTTGCGATAAATTAAGAGAATTCTGTGGAATCGAACAAACGAAAAATTAATCAGTATTACTAGACTGCGGATGTTTATGCAAAATAAACGTTTTCTACTTGAATTACGACAAACTGGAGTCAGATGGATGTTTATTTTCTTTTTTAATATGTTCAATAGGTTGAAGATAATATAACAGTACTTTTAGATTCTTTTAATGCTTTTTATGTTTTGAATTATACCTACTCATTTTTGTCGTAAATGCATAAAACCCGTAGTCTAAATATTACTAATAATTCCGACAAAAAAGGAAGAATGGCTGCTTACACATTTCGATTCGAAATGAAAAATTATTCAATATTACTGATAATTCCGACAAAAAAGGAAGAATGGCTGCTTACACATTTCGATTCCTAGTCCGAGAGATTCCGTCGCAGAGAGAATTCTGTGAAATTGAACAATTGAAAAATTATTCAATATCAATAATAGTTCCGACAATAGAGAAAGAATTCATAGCGCATAGCCGCACGGACGCGGGCGACTTTAAACAATAATAACGCGTGACATTGGACGAGATTGGAAATAATTCTTGCACGATTGTGTAGAAGAAAGTATGCTAAAAATACTCCATTTTGTAAAATTCTACGATCTCGTATGATACAGAAGATATTCCTTGCGAAGTCTTAAGAATTTAGAAAATTTTCTGCATTGCATTTGGCATAACATGTTCAATACATTACGAATAGTAATTTTTAATCGACAACGGTAATTTACAGCTCAAAGATAAACCTTTCATTAAAAAAAAAAAAATTGGAAGGAAAATATTAAAAAGGATCGCCAGGGCATCTCAAAGAAGAAAAGCAATGTTTTCCATGAGAAAGGAAAACTGTTCAAAACTTCCAACTTTGACCGTTTATTACAGTAATGGTATTTATTAGATTTTATTAATTTTTTCATTTTCAATGGATATTTCGAAAGCAATAAGCATTCAACATAAGTCAATACGAGACAGTTGATTTTTTGGCAAAATGTCATTTCGCGTTTTCGACCACTTTGGGTCGGTTCGAAACCGGATTCCGAAATTGTGTGAAAAATGTTGCCGGCGTTGTGTGCACGCAAGTCTCTGCGCCCCGAATCGCAATTAACAAGTTCAATCAGCGGAGCGGCGATTGATCAATTGAAACGGAACAACGCCGAGCGGGTAGGGGGCGGGGAAGAGGGCGAGGCCGAAAAAAAAAAAAATCAGCGCGCGTTCTGCTAACGAATGGCAATTAGATTTTAAAGTGGAATTCACAGATGGTTAATCAAAAGCCTCGCCGGGACGCGAAAAACAAACGTGACTTCCGATCGCGCACCACCGGGGCCGAGGCCCCGAGGCTTAACATGACAGAGCCAGTAATTGAGTTTCAAAGTTTAATTCGGAGAGCGTTAATCAAAAGCTTCGGGCGGAATAACTTGACGAATAGGAATTAAACGCGGCCGGGGACTCGGCTCCGAGCCAATCAAAACGTCGCGGTGGTGTACGTATATACATATAAGAACGAGGAATGGCGCTTCCCAAGAAACACGAATCAAAGATCCACAATTGAAAATCAAAGTTTCGCCCCCCCCCCCCGTATATATTAAAACCTCTGATGAAGTTTTGTTAATCAGAACGTTACCTCGAAACGAGCTAATCGAATTCAACAGTCGGAACTGACCCCATGTTTAATTTTCAGGAGACATTTTCCGCTTGATAAACCTGTTCATAAATTGCTTAATTACATTTCCAAGTAGCAAATTTCGTTTACTGGTAATTGGAGGAAGCTTGTGGCAATGGAAATTGAATTTTAGGGGAAGAGAAAATTAAAATATTTCAGGGGTAGTATAAATATAGGGAATACAGGATTAATTATTACGCTACGCATTTTTATGCAAAATGAAAATTATTTGGATCGATTGTAATGCACAGGAGAAAAATAGAAATTTCATTTTAATCATTTTATTAAGCTAGGATTATTGGAGCTTTTAAGTTCTTTTGACCTGCCTCTTTTGTCTTAAATTGCACGTACTCATTTTTATCATAAGTGCATAAAATCCACATCAATTATATGGTAAATTCGAATCGAATATTCATAATAGAAAATCAAAGTTTGACTCGTGTGCAATGATCAACTTGTAAAATTAATATAGAATATATACGAAAATGTAGAACAAAGTATAAAATATGTACAACAAGTCTCGTAAATGAAGGAGCAGGCTCGTAATAGTGTAACCGAATTCGGAAGTCGTAACACGGATCGTTAAATTTTTAATAAACCCGAAGTAGACGAGCATGTGATAAGAAGATTAAGCATCTAGCTTGACGCGGGTTAGCCGGCTTAAGCATAGAAGCCGTCTAACAAGTTCTAATGAAAACGGATTATCGGGAGAATAATTGAACTCGGAAGCTAGAATCTTGGATCTAGATACTGCGGCAACGTGTTCGAAGCGTTTAAACGAGAGCCCGAGGTGTAATTGAAACAGTAGTAAGCTAATTGAGGATCCTGTTTCATTTCTGATACGTGTCCATTTTTAAAACGTCAGAAATAATTTACGCGGACAAACGTTCCTCCTTCACCTCTACCATAACGAATATACAGTCTGTTTAAATCCATCGTATTACTATTATGATTTTGGAAAAATTATCCACGCATATTTTAAAATTAAGAAGCACATTTTAAAGAGAACACAATTCATAAAAACATAATAGAGTGAAAAGGTAGCATATTTTCAAAGAGGTACCATTTTCAAAGAGATATTAAAAAAAAAATAAGGCAGCAAATTTTAAAGAGAACACAATTCATAAAAACATAATAGAGTGAAAAGGTAGCATATTTTCAAAGAGGTACCATTTTCAAAGAGATATTAAAAAAAAATAAGGCAGCAAATTTTATGGAGTACACAATTCATAAAAACATAATAGAATAAAAAGGTAGCACATTTTCAAACAGCTACCATTTTCAAAGAGGTATTAAAAAAAATAATGCAGCAAATTTTAAAGAGAACACAATTCATAAAAACATAATAGAGTAAAAAGGTAGCACATTTTCAAACAGCTACCATTTTCAAAGAGATATTAAAAAAGAAATAATGCAGCAAATTTTAAAGAGAACACAATTCATAAAAACATAATAGAGTAAAAAGGCAGCACATTTTTTCAAACAGCTATCATTTTCAAAGAGATATTTAAAAAAAAGTAATGCAGCAAATTTTAAAGAGAACACAATCCATAAAAACATAATAGAGTGAAAAGGTAGCATATTTTCAAACAGTTACCATTTTCAAAGAGATATTAAAAGAGAAATAATGCAGCAAATTTTAAAGAGCACACAACTCATAAAAACATAATAAAGTAAAAGGATAGAATATTTTCAAAGAGTTACCACTTTCAAAGAGATATAAAAAAAATAATGCAGTAAATTTTAAACGAAAAGATTAAATAGCAAGTTTTTAAAAGGAAAGAAAAATGATTAAGCAGACTTTAAGGAATTTGCCCAGAAATTTTTGCACATGTTAATTGCGTTGCAGTGAAAAATGCATTTTCGAAAATTGGTACCGCTTCCGGGGGTTCCTTTAGATCCGTGCCGTTGTTAAAGCGACAAATTGAAATTCCTCGCGGCGTTTAAAAGGAGATAAATTTGCGGAGGGGTGCGCGGGGGTGGATATTTTATTGCCGGTTCGACGCACGTCGATCGAGACGCAATAAAAAATTTGCATCCGGGTCCCCGAAACTTCTCGAATAGAAGTTCCACTGCGAGAGGGGCAATCTGAAGGCTGCACGTCCGCGAATTTCCGAAGAAGATAAATGTTTATCGTGGCGCGGGAGCGGAAGTGGAAAAAGTTAAAGTGGCCGGGGAGAGTCTGTGGAAACTTACCGTCGGAGGGGTAGGGGTGGGGTGGGGAGGGGAGGAGGAGGGGAGGGGCGTGCTTAAACTTCCCCGAACAGAAATAGAAGACGGTAACCGGGACTTTTTTCCAGCCATAAAAGTAGCAATTCCTGTATTACGAGCTCGTCAGAATTATTGTTCCCCCTCCACCGGCCCCCGGCTCTGTAGGGGGAAGAGAAACTCGGCCAATATTTCCAGCGTAAAACAGGAGATTCCGAAGGACGTGGAAACCATCTAGAAACTACCCTCGTAAAATGCAATTCCCTTCCGAGCACCCCCGTTCGCCCGTTCCCTTCAAATAATTACTTACTTGTTGGAAAACTTCCCCCTTACGGGGTTGATGTCTTCGGTTTGCTGCTGGTGGCGCCATCTTGCGCGAAAAATCGCGCTTATCCAACTTCTCCTTGCATCCTCCCTATTTTAAACAGAGGAATCCATTTTATAAGACACTTTCATCTCTATTAACACGACAGTAACATAATTTAATTTTTATTCCAACTTTGGTCTCGTAAATTGCAAACTTAGTTGCAAGAGTTGAACAGTTCTGTGCATTTTCTTAATTTGCAATGTGAGAAATACATTTTTTAAAACATACTTTGTCAAGAAGTACATTTTTTAAGACATTTACGAAATACAGTTTTTAAGACATACTTTTTTAAGAAATACATTCTTTAAGGCATTTATGAAATACAGTTTTTAATTTCATTTTTCGAATTCTGATTTAATAAATTGTATGTTTGGTTCGATTGTTCAATTTCCAGAGAGAGTAACAATTTTTGTAAGACATTTTTCACCTGATCAAAATGCAGTACTGCAAGTTAGTTTTTATTCTAATTTCTTTTTTTTTTAACTGTAGATACGTGTGCTTAGGGTATTTATTATCTACTCTTAGTTGTTCATTTGTGGTTCGTGCATTCGCTCACTTAGCGAAGGGTGGTATAAATTTAACATTTTCGACTCGATAAGACTAAAGAACATTATTCCTTACTTAATTTTCATGGAATAAATTGTACCTTTTGGTTAGGTTATTCCTAGCAAATTATAGTTGGTAAGTCAGCCCAGATATTAAGATTGTTAATTCAATGAAACTCGGGGGCAATGACGATTAATTTTAATTTAACCTTCACTTTTCTAGATTGCATTATACTTCTGTTCGGCTTGTTTATTGCACTCTGTTCGTCGGTCGGCGTACATTTATACAAATTGATATTTTTCAACGTAATTTACATAAAGGGGATTTAAATGGAGATTCATGGCCGTTGTTAAGGGTTTTACGAGGTTCGCCATACAGGAGAAACTTTATTAATCTTTATTAAAGCTTTATGGCACTGCGCGACTATGTACGTTTCTACGTGGCGTAAGTGAAAGATAAATGTAACATTTTTTTTTATTATCGAGGCATACGAATAGTATGATTTAAATTTAGTATCGCGATATCCATTCCCGGGGTAGAACGTTCTTACCTATAAAAGAAATACTAAAAACTTTACTGCAAATATCGTAAAGTGTACCTTTTTCTACTCTTTCATGTCACAATTTAGTGCGCCGAATTTATGCCGCATGAATTCCAGAGGAAACTACAAAAAATCATTTGCTGTAACCCCCGTGAAATTCCCAATTTCCCGTCACATCAGCAAACAGATTCAGTAATAATTGGATTTGCAAAAAGAACATATTCTGATCTAACAAACATTGTCAGAACGTAACAGAATTGCCACATCAATGTAAATGGAGCTGCAAATCTTTTTAGGGCTACAATGAGACACTTATGTGCCCACACATTCTTCTAATAAATTATTGACATACATCTGTTCAATTTTCTTGATAGATTTTGTATTGATGGTCTTCTGTAATACATTTTGCAAATCGTAATTGCAAGATCAAATCAAATAATCGCAATAGGCATCACCAACTGTATAGTATTTTTTCCTTTAACGGCTTTAAACGATAAATTCCGCCCAATTTAGTTCAGACATGGCCGAATAAATGAAAATATAAAAACGACGAGATATAATATTTTTGTACTCATTTTTTAAGAACCAAATTCTGTCTCATTTAATTCAGACACAGTGCACAAATAAATATAGAAGAAAATCGAATAAAATGAAACAAACTATAAAACTGCCAGTATAAATAAATAAAAATAATAGTTACAACTCTTCTCATTAAAACAAATAGAATCCCAATTTAGTCAAAGGTACATAATCGTTGACACAGTGACCGAATAAATATAGAAGAAAATCGAATAAAACAAACTATAAAACTGCCGGTATAAATAAATAAAGATAATAGTTACAACTCTTCTCATTAAAACAAATAGAATCCCAATTTAGTCAAAAGTACAGAATCGTCGACACAGTGAACGAATAAATATAGAAGAAAATCGAATAAAACAAACTATAAAACTGCCGGTATAAATAAATAAAAATAATAGTTACAACTCTTCCCATTAAAACAAATAGAATCCCAATTCAGTCTAAGGTACATAATCGTCGACACAGTGAACGAATAAATATAGAAGAAAATCGAATAGAACAAAACAAACTATAAAACTGCCGGTATAAATAAATAAAAATAATAGTTACAACTCTTCTCATTAAAACAAATACAATCCCAATTCAGTCTAAGGTACATAATCGTCGACACAGTGAACGAATAAATATAGAAGAAAATCGAATAAAACAAACTATAAAACTGCCGGTATAAATAAATAAAAATAATAGTTACAACTCTTCCCATTAAAACGAATAGAATCCCAATTTAGTCAAAGGTACATAATCGTCGACACAGTGACCGAATAAATATAGAAGAAACTCGAATAGAACAAAACAAACTATAAAACTGCCGGTATAAATAAATAAAAATAATAGTTACAACTCTTCTCATTAAAGCGAATAGAATCCCAATTTAGTAAAAAGGTACAGAATCGTCGAATTAATATGAAAGAGAATACGTCGACTTAAGCGTTTGAATTTCGCGGGCCGCCAGAGTTTTAGGGGATGATTTTAAAAAACAAAGCAAGGGGGACTGGGGGGGGGGGAATGTTTTCCAAACGATTGAGCGACGAACGGGAACAACAGAGACAACGGGAGGCGAAGTTTTCGAGTAAGTGTACCGGCAACGCACCGGAGTCCTGTATTTTGGCCATTGAACCTCGCCGAGTTGGCCGCGGTTGGCACGGGGGTGAATCTGGCGATGGGGGATGGGAATCCTTAGTAACAGTGTAATGCCGAGTATTGATTTCGGTAGGGGGCTGGCTTTAGGCTTGTGTTACATGTGTATACACGGCGTCCTACAAACATCGGTCGACCGGAGCAAACGTTTCGAGATCGAGGGCCGTGATTAAAGCCCGGGCTTTTCCACCGTGTGTCGGCCCGACGACAGCCCGAGACCCGGGACCGGAATCGCTGCTAATTAGCTCACGATAAGCGGAAAAATAAGGAACGCTGATTCGGATTTGTTCCGCCATTAATTGCGCCCTTGGAACCACTCCTTTCGCCGGAAGACTTTCGCTCTTTTGTCGCCAAACAATCATATACACGGTGGCGAATTTTTAATAGCAGTAATTACGAAGTGGTCTGAGATACTTTGGGAATTTTTTGGAATTTTTGCTACGCCCCTGTTGCGAGTTTTTGCACGATAGACTATGATATCTTTTATATTGAATTTTGGGGCTATTAAAATTGAAAATGTTTAGAAATTATTTTAACATTTTATGGAGATCTGTAACTGTCCATTAACAGAGGGAGGATAAAATTATATAGAAGTTGATGTATGTTTAACAGTAATTGAATATTGGACCGTTGATTTTGACAAATATACAAATTATTTGATATCTCATTTTTTTTTTAAATGGACTTACACCACTTTCAAAATGAACGGTCCACATTTTTGTAAATATTGTGGAGCTGATTTTAATTTTAGTATTTAGGTTCCATTGTATTTTCATTGACACTAAATATGTTAAATAAATTTGAAAATAGTCAGAAGGTGTTGGAATATGATTTATATCTCCAATTATCGATTTACGGAGACGGAAAAAATTATTTAGAATGTAGGTAATGATATTAGACTACGTTTTAAATTTTGTTGATGTTTTGTTTGTTTGAAAAGATATTTTTAAACCACACGCTTTAATTTTCAAGACGACGGAACACGCTGTGACCCTTCCAGTCGTGGTTATACATTTTTCTGTTGCGAATTTTTCGCGAACAATAGCCTGCCTCGTCTAGAACAATAGGGGCTCGCGAGATAGACGATGGTTGACAGTAAGTAATATCTCTCCCGAGTGAATTTTAGTGGAAGCTCGGTTGTAAAATACGGTTTGACGATTCAGAATCCTCTGTTTGACTCGAACGATGCGTGACTGCAGGGCTCAAGAGCTTTTTGTCGAACGGGGAATAAAGAGTTTAGCAAATGGACGTATCGAGTTTTCGGAAGCGGTTTGCTCGACCGGGCCGAGCACTTTTCTAAATGGAATATTCGATCTCCTGTCGGGAATCTCTTTGCCGATCTTGCGATCTTTAACGATCACTTCGTTGATTCCTAAAAAGATTTCTTTACAATCACTATATAAAACACACAGTGGACTTACAGTGAATTCTCGATATATGTCAACAACTTTCCAGCGACATATACCGTACAGTGCGACGTTCATCATCCAGGCCTTGGCGACATATACAGGGTGTTTCACCTAACTCGAGCATCTAAAATATCTGACTTGTTTTTTATTATAGAAAAAAATTGCAGAGGAAAACATTAGTTGGTTCAGAGGAGCAAATGTTATGATAGGCAAAAAGATTCGTTCAAGGTTATATTTTTTGAGATTTCGAGGTCATAGAAGTTTTTTTAAATGAAGTGATATATTTTTATTATCGCTGTATGATAGCCAAGGTCAAGGCGAATCCAACGACCTGTAATGTTATGACCTTCGCGTGACCTTGAGTTTGTTTGAGTTTGACCTTTTACTTTTATGAATTTCTCGTACTCAAGGTCACGTGAAGGTCATAATATTACAGGTCGTTGGATTCGTCTTGACCTATCATACAGCGATAACAAAAATATATCGTTCCATTTAGAAAAAACTTCGATGACCTCGAAATCTCAAAAAATATAACCTTGAACAAATTGAATGAGGAATAAAAATATGTTTTAGCGAATTAAATATGCAAGACGAATGAAAGATTTCAAGAGGACATTTTTTGCGTGCGATTATCATGAGTTGGTGTTGGAAAAAGTGTGTTGGGGAGTGGTGGACGATGACGGAAAGTGATTTTGATTGACTCGGTGTCATATTTCAGATGATACCAGACACGGAAAGCGTATGTCAGACTTCGGAAGCTGCGGTCAGGAGTACGGACGTGTATCCGAAGATTAAGAACACACCGGAAGGGGAAGCGGCCTCGGTGACCGCGTGGAAACGATATCAGCAACTGGTGGCGATCGTCGAGTCCAGGGGCGGAAAGTTCAACCGGAAGTCGATGATCGAGGCAATCTTTCGCGGGAACGATATCGTCTACGCGAGTCACTGATCTCATCGATCGGGAGCGCCGAATCTCGATCCTGCAATCTTCTACCAAAGCACAGAGTTCTATATCGTACAGTGGCGTGGAAACATCGTGATTTAAGCTCGAACAAACATGGCGGATACGTTCATTATCGCAATGGGACGAGATCTTGGACAGCCACGATGCCTTTTGAGCGCTGCAACTATTTTCATGTAGACAGATAAGCAACGATAATGTTAGGGAACTGTTCCGGAATATTTAGTCATCCTTTGTCAACGGGAAATGTTTTGTAAACAATCGAGGGATCGATGGCGGAAATGATCCTTGTCAAATTCTATTTGAATAAGTAGATCGGTGGACTTTATGCGTTCTAGACAAACAGATTTCCACGAGTTTTTTGTGCTCCTAATTTAATTTCTGGACTGAAAAAAATCCAAAATTACTTACAGCTTTTGCTAGCGCGATTGATTTCGTTTTTAATAAGAGAAAGAGACATTCTCGACTTCTTTACGGCTCTCACTTAATTTTTTAGAGTGCATAAAACTCCGGAATAATAAACTTTATTGACTCGTCGATGGCTCCAATTTTACGATTCTCGTTTAACTCCTCGGAGTAAATAAAATTTAACTAAACGACATATACTGACGCTTGTAAGGCCAGTCCATGCAAAACACAAAGTTCGACTCGATGAAACGCAGACTGTGGATTTTATGCATGACAAAAATGAGTAGGTGTAATTTAACACTAGGTTCACGGAGCACGAAAAGTTACTATTCTCCATTACTTCATAAAAATAACGAGAAAGTGCTTATCAAAATTTTACTTTACCGAAGGAAATAAATTTTTTGAATTCCTCGTGAACACAGCTTTACAATCTCAATAATCGTGGATTAAAAGTATCAGAACGCCTAATTTCGATTGCGTCACGTGCACCTAGTGTCAAAACTGTAGGAGCATTAACGCTAAACCTACCAATCATCAACAGTATCTGATAAATATTGCCTTGTAAAAACGGTAACCCTAAATTGATTGAGATTGTCCAGAATTTTCAATATAATAAATGCTTGGACCAGGAAATTTCATAATTCCATAAAGAATGCCATAAGAAAATCCATAAATGAATTTTTATAGTTTCAATAATAATTGTAAAATATAAAACCGGTCACTTTGACCGTGGCAGGTTTAATGTTAAAATCATACAAGTACGTATACTATTTCTAACTCGTTAATGAAATGTCTATCCGGCTCCTGTCTCTTGCAATCAATGCAGAAAATTTTTAATTTGCATAAAGACCCGCAGTCTACCGATTAGCCTCGAGAAAGCGCATTCACGGTGGCGATGCCGCGCGCGAAGCGCATAATCAGCTGGCTTCATGGCCAGTAATTTGACAAGGATCATGTCGTCAACGAGCTCGCCGATTGCAAAATCGTCGTCGTTTATCCCGTTCGCAGAAAAACCCCGTTCGAGGGAATTATCGGCGTTCATTAACTGCAACGATTCCCGTTTTTGTCGAGCGCATTCCTCGTTGCGCAACGATGCGTTCCGTGCGCGTGTGCGTGCGCACAAAACGGGGCCCCCGGTTTTTGTCACACAGGGGTGGAGTGGGGGGCAACGTCGAGAACGTTTCTACGCCACTGGCGTGTAATTAGAGATACGATTAACGATGCCAAACCGTGTATTGCTAGTCAACGCGAGCGTAATAAAACGCGGTGTACAATTTAATTAGATAATTAAGCGACGATTAGGGAAAGGGGGGCGCCCTATCGGAGGGCGTGCACGTAATCTCGACTCGGGAACGAAGCCTGCTGTCTGTGTCCGCCCTGGGGGGAAAAACAACGAATACCGATACTCTGTACACGTAATACGTAATAATTGCGGGCTGTCAGCCAATAAGCAGGCTTTACGACCGCCTACGAACGTGGCTCCGGATTACTGAAACTAATTAAGGGGATCTTCTGGTCTAGAACGTCATTTTGTAGACATTCGCACATTTTTCCGAAGAGATCTGACGATCGATTTGCATCGAGATTTTGCATACATATTTTCTGCCATTTGGACTGTACAATGAAATTTTTTGACGTCGAAATACGAACAATTGTAGAAGTTATGGCTCCCTGGAGAGGGGCGTGTAAATGGTCTAGAGCGTCATTTTGTAGATATTTGCAAATTTTTTAAAAGAAATCAGACGACCGTTTTGTATCGAGCTTTTGCATACATAACTTCTATTACTTAAACTATATTGACGAATTTTTTGTCGTTGAAATACTTAAAATTGTAGAAGTTATGGCTCCCTGGAGAGGGGCGTGTAATTGGTCTAGAGCGTCATTTTGTAGATATTTGCAAATTTTTTAAAAGATATCAGACGACTGTTTTGTATCGAGCTTTAGCATACATCATTTCTATTATTTAAACGATACTGTCGAATTTTTTGAAGTCGAAACACTTAAAATTGTAGAAATTATGGCTCCTTGGAGAGGGGCATGTAATTGGTGTAGGTCTAGAGCGTCATTTTGTAGATATCTGCAAATTTTTTTTAAGAAAAAAGACGACTGTTTTGTACCGAGCTTTTGCATACACAGTTTCTGTCATTTAGACTGTACAATAGAATTTTTTGACGTCAAAATACGAAAAATTGTAGAAGTTATGGCTCCTTGAAGAGGGGCATGTAACTGTTCTAGAGCGTCACTACGTAGATATTTTCAAATTTTTTGAAAGAAATCAGACGACTGTTTTGTATCGAGCTTTTGCATACATAACTTCTATTACTTAAACTATATTGTCGAATTTTTTGAAGTCGAAATACTTAAAATTGTAGAAATTATAGGTCCTTGGAGAAGCGCATGTAATTGGTGTAGGTCTAGAGCGTCATTTTGTAGATATCTGCAAATTTTTTTTTAAGAAAAAAGTTACTGTTTTGTATCGAGCTTTTGCATACATAATTTCTGTCATTTAGACTGTACAATAGAATTTTTGGATGTCAAAATACGAAAAATTGTAGAAGTTATGGTTCCCTGGAGAAGGGCATTGGTCTAGAGCGTCACTTTGTAGATATTTGCAAATTTTTCAAAAGAAATCAGACGACTGCTTTGTATCGAGCTTTTTCATATATAAATTCTATTATTTAAGCTATAATGTCGAATTTTTTGAAGTCGAAATACTTAAAATTGTAGAAGTTATGGCTCCTTAAAGAGGGGCATGTAATTGTTCTAGAGCGTCACTTTGTGGACATTTGCAAACTTTTTAAAAGAAATCAGGAGACTGATTTGTATCGAGCTTTTGCACATATATTTTCTATTGTTTAAACTATACCGTAGAGTTTTTGGAAGCCGAAAGACTTAAAATTGTAAGAGTTCTTAATGCGTCTCATGGTCTGAATTCTTTTGCAGACATGTTTTTAAAGACAAAAAGAATGTAAAGAATCGATTTTTTAAATGTTCTAGACTAGAATACCCCATGGAGGGCGTTCGAAAGAGATTCTATCTAGAGCAGGGACACCGAAGCTCCCGTACCATTTTGCAATTGCTCGGCCATTTATGCTCCGTGCGTTCATAGTGTTCGTACGATACTACACCTGACCGTGACATTTAAGATATTTACCTCGTTCGGTTTTGAGTTCCTTTTCCCGGAAGCTGATGACGCAGTATTCTCGTTTCGGTGGTCCAGTTTCTGTTGGGTGGTTCGTTCGAAGCTATATTGGCACGACGTCTGCGGTTCGAGGATTATTTATGAAGATATTTTAGTCTAGGAGGATAAATAGTAAGAAATAAAGAATTTTTTGAGTAAACTTAACGAATGACATTTTTAGTGAGACCTTTGCAACTTCGGGATTCAAGGTTGAAACGATTCTGAACAGGAACACTTTGAATCAATTTTGGAACGCGTCAGAATTTTTTAACTTTTGGGGACTCGAATGAAAGCTGAAAATCAAAGCTTTAGGCTAATTTCTGTTTGAAAGAAAATTCAGAATTACCTCGAAAAATTGATAAATCCTGACGGGGAGATTGGAGAAAAATAGGAGATATATCAGAACACGCGTTGCCACGTACACATGTATTTGCCGAATTAAATATTACCATACAAATATACAAGGTATATACAAAACGATCTCCATACAATACCGAAGAGGGGGGTGGGGGGTGGGGAGCGCAAACGCTTACAAAAGATTTTCTTATGTAACAGAACTGGCGGAACGGTACGGCGGAAACAATGGGAGTATATTTTACAAATATTTTACACGCGTCCGCTCGCATTCTTGTTTAGCCGTCGGTCTGATCCGCGCTGATAGTAATTCAGCCCGGTAGCATTTCGATCATGCGCCTCGTAACTCATTGCACCGCTGATTTACGGTCAGACGCATTCTTCTAACGCCTCGTTCCATTAAAGCCCGGTCCATCTCGCCTAAACTCGATTCACTTTTCCAACACTAATTTCTCGCGCGAAGTCAGAAGTTCCGCGTGAAAATGACCATCCGCGTTCGAACAATGAAAAAACGTGGGGACGCCATTGTTCGGGCAGAGCGCAGCAGCTGGATCTCAGCTTTCATCGCATTGACACGAGGCGATAACGATCATGGCGATTAAAAACCGCAGAAACAGACAATTGATTTAATTAGTCACTTCTCCGATCCGGTGCGTTCGCATACTTTCGAATCCGACTACTACTTCCGCGCGGCTGTTACATAATTCCCTAGATCCGAGGAACTGCGATTTCTTCCTAACTTTCCTAAAACGAAGCTTCCTCCATTTACAAGAACACTTTGTACAGGCTCACCGTGTCGTATAAAAACAGAACTCTTAATTATATAACTAGCGTCCCGTTCGGTTCTTCTGTACAGAGTGATATAACGCCTTGAATACAACAATATTCCAAATTCTAGGATCAAACTCGTTTAACACTGGGTCGAATATTTTTAATTCACGATTATCGAGATTGCAAAGACGCACGAGGAATTATTAAAAAAATTTATTTCCTTGGGTATGTGCTTTGGATACGTTCTTGTTGTGTTCATAAAATTTACTAAAAATTTTTATAAGTCTCGTTTAATTGCTATTGAATTCAGAGCAGTCGAAGGTGCCCCAATATCTTCATAACAGGAGAAGATAGTAAAAAATTAAATAGTACTCTTAAACTTTTTTTGATTGTCGACAATTTCTGTCTGAACATCTTTTTCATACAACAAATAGTTTAAGATTGGTTCAACGTAGCAGAGTTAAGTGTCGCACTCTGTACAGACCCGAACAGCAGAAGCTTTCTTATAATATTGTATATGAACACTTTGTACAGTCTCTGTTATCGTTCCTTAAAATCATCATTCAAGGCTCCATTCCATTATCTTCCAATGCTGAAGAGTACTACTTGTTCATCAACGAGCTAGCATCCTTCAGCATTCCTCAGCATTCTTCAGCATCCTCTACAGAACAATTTTTCTATCAGCTCTAAGCAATCTCTGATCATTTTCCAGGACGTATCCAATTCAGAATAATTTTTCTATCAGCTCTGATCTAGCTCTGATCATCATTCAGGACACATGTAATTCAGAATAATTTTTCTATCAGCTCTGATCTAGATCTGATCCAGCTCTGATCATCATTTAGGACATATCCAATTCAGAGTAATTTTTATATCAGTTCTGATCTAGCACTGATCTAGCTCTGAGATCTAGCTCTAATCATCATTCAGGACACATTCAATTCAGAATAATTTTTCTATAAGCTCTGATCTAGCTCTGATCATTATTCAGGACACATCCAATTCAGAGTAATTTTTATATCAGCTCTGATCTAGCTCTGACCTAACTCTGATCATCATTGAGGACGCATCCTCTTCAGAACAATTTTTCTTTCAGCTCTAAGCAATCTTTGATCATCATCTTGAACGCATCCAATTCAGAATAATTTTTCTATCAATTCTGATCTAGCTCTGATCATCATCTAGGACGAATTCAATTCAGAATAATTTTTCTATCAGCTCTGATCTGGCTCTGATCTAGCTCTGATCATCATCCAGGACGCATTCAATTCAGAATAATTTTTCTATCAGCTCTGATCTAGCTCTGATTTAGCTCTGATCTAGCTCTGATCATCATCCAGGACGCATTCAATTCAGAATAATTTTTCTATCAGCTCTGATCTAGCTCTGATCATCATTCAGGACACATCCTCTTCAGAATAATTGTTTTATCAACTCTGATCTAGCTCTGACCTAGTTTTGATCATAATTCAGGACGCATCCTCTTCAGAACAATTTTTCTTTCAGCTCTAAGCAATCTCTGATCATCATCTAGGGCGCATCCTGTTCAGAATAATTTTTCCATCAACTCTGATCTAGCTCTGATCATCATCCAGGACGCATTCTCTACTCTCTCAAGCTACAGTATCCTTGATCATCCTCCCCAGGTTCTCCAAGAACCTGTCCAATCCTCTACAATCGTCATGAACCCTAAAAATTGCGACCCAGGCTTCAAATAAACTCGGTGACGAAGATCTTCTTGAAGTCAGGCGCCGACCCTCCGATGTCGTGTCTGCAGAGGTCACCATTGTCCAGGTAGCTGACACCGGAGTTGGTTAGGATGCTCTTCAGGCTGTCGATGGACAGGTCGGGCAGCTGCCTGTCGATCGACAGCTTGTCCAGGTCGTTCATGGAGTAACCGGGCCCGATCCTCTTCTTCTTGAGGTGGTAGGACTGTATGCTAGGCTTGGTGTCCGGCGGTTTGCTCCTCCTCTCCTCCTCCGGGCCGTGCTCGATGATCCTCGGCGTGAAAGATCGCATGTTGACCTTTACCTCGCCGCCGGTTCTCTTCGAGGGCAGCAGCTCCACCTGCAAAACGCCGCTTTCTCACGATCTGCTATTGCGAAACAGCGCCAAGAAAGGCCGATAAAGTGCCGAGCGATTTCTACGCTCTTCATGCTTTCCGCGGAGATACGCTGCTGTTAGGCACACCGTTGCTGCTCGGAGATGAACGTGCGAAAAGCGTGCGGGTGCGGTCTTCGGGGAGAGGAGCGAGGCGGGGATACCTGAAGTGAAACTTCAGCAGCGGGATAGCTGGTAAACTTGAACCTTGGCCGAGGCGATTTGAGGATCGGGATCGCTCTTCGGGGATTGCAGGCGTTTAACACCTTCGACACTTGTCTATCATACCGAGGAATTTTCTTGACCTTCTTGGGAGAGCGTGGGCACTTAGGTTGATTTTTGTTTCTTTCTGGGATCGTTTTGTTGGGAGATGGTGTGAGGAAAAATTGATTTTGTTGGTTCAGTCTGATTGGCAGGTGTAAATTAACCCTTTGCGCTAGATAGCACCACTAGAAATTGTTGTGGCATTATTTCAAAGAAATTACAAAAGATATTACAAAATTTGAATTTATAGATTACTAAACATTTAAATATTATATATGTAGAAGTCGGATCGGTTTCGTATGAATAAAATGAAAATATTGTAAGACGGAAGGAAAATTTAGTTTCATAGATTGAAAATAGCGCCGAGTGCAAAGGGTTCATTTGCAGAAGGTAAAGTGTTTGAGTCTCCCTTGTTAGTTACTTCGAAGCATTATTTACACGATGAAGAGTTTGTCGATTTTCTAACCTCGCTAAAGTGCATAATCAATGGACTGTAGAGCTTCGCGCATTAATCAAAATTAGTATCAATTTTATTTTATGCTAGTTTGTCTTCACTACTTTTCTAAAATAATTCCCGAAGAAGGGAATCAGCGTGAAGATCCACAGTCCGGTAATGATTAACAACATATAAATGTGTACGTAATGATACCTTCGTTCCCTTACGTTGAAAATATTCGAAATCATCGTTCGCCACTGTGGTGACGGAACAGCAGCTCCTGCTTCTGCTTCTGCAGGAGCTCATAGTATCGAAATCGCCGTTCTCAAGGTCGCAGCTCTCGTCATCGGAAGTCTCGTATCCGTCGCCTTCGTTCTGAGCCTCCTGCCTTTGGACGTTCTGCTGCTCCTTCTTCGGATCCTGCTTCTTCAAGTCGTACGTCCTCGAGTCGAGAAATGGTCGATGGTACCTAAAAACGTGACCAGTTAGACGATTAGGCTACAATTGACGCGAACAATATTCTAGAACCTCGGGTCAAGCTTCGGACTATTTTTCGAGAAAATTATTTTCTATTCTGATCTTTGTAATTATTTTTAAAAATTATTTTTACGTAAGCTGGGTTACTTCATTTTTATGCAGTCTGATGAAATATCCAATATACAGACAGTGGACATATTTCTGAATTATTTTCAAAAGATTAGGCAACTAGGACTAGCTTATACTGTGTCATGTTAGTTGTAGAATGGACTCACCTGAGTATAGTTATACTAATCGTTCAAAGAAATTAGAAATACTAATGGGAAATCAAAGAAGAAAATAAAGGAGACATCTGAAGAGGAGTTGATAAAAATGAAGCATATAAAATTGTTTTTGGTTTTCAGTCATCCTCTAAAAGCTTTTACAATCTATAAATCTAATAAAGCTTTCACAATGGAGGTTTCAACAAGAATCTGCTAAATATGAATGCTATTGTCATCAATCTCTAAATAAATATAGACACACAGTGAACAAAAATTTTCCTTTCTAGGAAATTATCAAAAGACATTTTATGTTACAGAATTCCAGGGCTTTAAATTAATTTTTAAACCCATTTCTGCTTGAGATATTTCCACCATTCAATCCCCTGAGATAAAATCTCTGATACAATAATTAAACCCAAAACAATCTCAAGATTTTAAACAAGTATAGAATATTGATCCTCCAAAAGCCTTACAATCTATAAAACTAATAAAGCTTTCACAATGGAGGTTTCAAAAAGAATCTGCTGAATATAAATACTATTTTCATCAATCTCTAAATAAATACAGACACACAGTGAACAAAAATTTTCCTCTTTAGGAAATTATCAAGAGATATTTTATGTTACAGAATTCCAGAGCTTTAAATTAATTTTTAAACCCGTTTCTACTTGACATAGCAAATTTCCACCATTCAGTCCCCTGAGATAAAATCTCTGATACAATAATTAAACACAAAACAATCTCAAGACTTTAAACAAGTATAGAATATTGATTCCTCTAAAAGCTTTTACAATCTATAAAACTAATAAAGCTTTCACAATGGAGGTTTCAAAAAGAATCTGCTAAATATGAATGCTATTGTCATCAATCTCTAAATAAATACAGACACACAGTGAACAAAAATTTGTCTTTCTAGGAAATTATCAAGAGACATTTTATGTTACACAATTCCAGGGCTTTAAATTAATTTTTAAACCCATTTCTGCTTGACATATTTCCACCATTCAATCCCCTGTGATAAAATCTCTGTTACAATAATTAAACCCAAAACAATCTCAAGACTTTAAACAAGTGTAGAATATTGAAAACCACTCCCAGTGAATTTAGCCAGACTACCAAGTGCCTCCAAGGAGTATGAACATGAATGGGTTAATAATAATTCCATAATTCCTGCTCACGATTGGCATCTAGCATGGTCGAAGCTCTGATTCCTCCTCAAAGCGACTCTGGGGTACCGAGGCAGCTCCAGCAGATTATTGTCCACTCCCATAATCAAATTCTCCAATCCTAACACGCTCCTCGCGTGCCTCCTAGGCGGTTCCTCGCGAATCTCGTCCAAACTCTTGGTGAACTTCCTCTTCGGGCAGGAGGGTTCGTCCAGCTGGACCAAGTTCTCCATTTTCTGTCCGAAAACGTCCGTGCTGCCGATCTTCCACCGATTACCGGTCAACTCCTGGAAGCTCTCTGTCGTTCTCGGCCGTTTGTTCAATTGTTCGTTCGCGATCGTCTTCTTCGATTGTTGTTCGATAGTGTTCAAGTCCTGGCGAGGCTCGAACGTTGAACTGGTGAACGAAGAAAGCTCCGCCGGCAGGGAGGCGTAATTACTGTCCTCGTTCATCGACTGCGCCCGTGGATAGTGCTGGATGCCCATTGTGATCGTTCCAGTCTTTCCTGTAAATTGAGTCTCGGTTAGAACGATGCATCGAGCGGCGAGTTAATTGACTTAATGGACCAGGGAGATCGATTTAATTGATTCCTACGACGGTAACCTTTAACGGGGCTGCCCGGTACTTTCTCCGGCGATCACCGGCCACGTTTCATGACTTCGGACGATCGTTGACGAGCCCCGATCATTTATGTAGGCGTACACCTTAGGTCATATCTTGCATTTGTTTTGTACGCCTCCTAGTCTATTTTATACTCTGTTCGTTTATCGCGTTGTGATTCTATTTTATTCTGTTGCGATTCTATTAATTTTTCTGACTCTATTCTATTTTTATTCAGTATGTGCTAGTCTATTAATTGTAATTTATTGTTGGTATCTTGTTCAACTCTCCTGTTCGTTTATTGCCCATTTTATTCTGTTGTGTGTCTATTAATTTTTCTGACTCGATTCTGTTTTACTGTTTCATTGAATTTAACATCGTATGTGTTAGTTTATTCATTTTAATTTATTGTTGGAGTGTTTTTCAGCTCTATTTCTTTTTTGTTATTTTATACTGTATTTAAATGCGTTCTTTTATTTCATTTTGCGTTCATTTATTGCCCATTTTATTCTGTTGTGACTCTATTAATTTTGCTGACTCGATTCTGTTTTACTGTTTCATTCAATTTATCACCGTATGTGCTAGTCTATTAATTTTAATTTATTGCTGGTATGTTTTTCAACTCTCCTGTTCGTTTATGACCCATTTTATTCCGTTGTGAGTCTATTAATTCTTCTGACTCGATTCTGTTTTACTGTTTCATTGAATTTAAGATTCTATGTTCTGGTCTATTAATTTTAATTTATTGTTGGTGTGTTGTTTAACCCTATTTCTTTTTGTTATTTCATTCTGTACTGAAACCTGTTCTATTATTTTATTTTGCGTTCATTTATTGCCCATTTTATTCTGTTGTGACTCTATTAATTTTTCTGACTCGAATCTGCTTTACTGTTTCATTCAATTTATCATCGTATGTGCTAGTCGATTAATTTTAATTTATTGTTGGTACGTTGTTCAACTCTCCTGTTCGTTTATTGCCCATTTTATTCTGTTGTGTGTCTATTAATTTTTCAGACTCGATTCTATTTTACTGTTTCATTCGATTTAGCATCGTATGTGCTAGTTTATTAATTTTAATTTATTGTTGGTGTGTTGTTCAACTCTATTTCATTTTTGTTATTTTATTCTGTACTTAAACCTCTTCTATTATTTTATTTTCTGTTCTGCCCATTTTATTCTGTTTTGGTTCTATTGTTTTTGATTCGTTTCAGTTTCACTGTTCCATTCGATTCAAGATTACTATTTTTATGTGCTGGTCTATTTATTTTAATTTACTGTTGCCGCATTGTTCAACTCTATCTTCTATTATTCTACTCTGTAGTCAAATCCGTTCTATTATGTCGATGCTTTCAATATCATGTTCCAATTTCTTAAAAAAGTAGACTGCGATCAGTCGATTATAAAATTACTAATGACAAGTCTGATTCTGTTTAATCAGTTATCTGCATTTACAATGAACTACACTAAATCGTTAAAATTGGAACATATTTATATTTGCCACCGAACACAATATTTTATTTACAGTGGAACAACTTTTAATCCCTAATTCGATATTAAATGCTCCTGAGATTATCGAGAGGATTAAATAATGATAGAATAAAATTGATCCGACTTTGTTACGTGAAACGTGGAGTCGTTTCGCAGATAATATTACCGTCTAGGAATGACACGGTGATAACAGTGTTTCGTGGGTGATCCACGATGTTGTTTACAAGAAATCGCATAGTTCCCTGACGGAGCTACACCCGATTGGCGAACACGCTCTGAATTTTTGATCGCGAGGCTCACGCGACCCGCTTTAACACGCTCGAGGAATTTCTTAGGACGATAATCCTCGACGGAGTTTCTTCGAGAACTCGAACACGTCTTAAATAATGGGCCACCGTTCAACCGGAAAATCGATATCCCCGGTCACGTCCCGCAGTGTGTATCGCCGTATCCTCGATCGGGACCATTACATCGTGTCCTTGAAAATAACATCCTGCAAGGTTCCGCGTCCGATAACGCTTCTCAACGTCCTTCCATAAACATCGCGAACTGCATTCCTCGCAATCTGTACACATTCCCTAATCCAATGACGAACAATCCTTCTCACTGTCCTGACTATTGTTTACAGTCTTTCCTGCTTCCTAAGAAAAATGTTCAATACCTTTTTAAAATTGTTAAAAGACGTAGCAATTTATTTTTGGGATGCACAGACTGCACTGACATCGACTTTCAATCTCTGGCTCATTTAAATAAATTATTTATACTGTGTAGAATTTTTATGTTTCTCAATTATAATAACCAGAGGGTTAATCTGTATCTTCTGAACACAACAGTGTACTGAATTAATTTTTTCTAACGGATTATTTGTATAAATTGCAAAAATTATTAATGGAGGCGTAAAACAGTGTTCCTCAATTTCTGCTTCACTAAATAAATTATTTCAATTTTTTAAAATTTTTCTGCTTGTCAATTACAATAACCACAGCGTTAATTTGTATCTTCTGGAGACAACAGTGTACTTAATTAATTCCTTCTACCGGATTATTCATATGATTTTCAAGAAATAATTAATGGAAGCGTAAAACAGTGTTCCTCAATTTCTGCTTCACTAAATAAATTATTTCAATTCTGTAGAATTTTTATGCTTGTCAATTACAATAATCGGAGCGTTAATCTGTATTTTCTGAACACAATAATGTACTGAATTAATTTCGTCTACCGGATTATTTATATAATCTGCAAAAAGTAATTAATGGAAGCGTAAAACAGTATTCCTCAATCTTTGCTTCACTAAATAAATTATTTTAATTCTGTAGAATTTGTATGCTTGTCAATTACAATAATCGGAGCGTTAATCTGTATTTTCTGAGCACAACAGTTTATTTCATTAATTTCTTCTACTGGATTATTCATATGATTTTCAAAAAATAATTAAAGGAAGCGTAAAACAGTGTTCCTCAATTTCTGCTTCACTAAATAAATGATTTCAATTTCGTAGAATTTTTATGCTCGTCATTCACAATAATCTGTATCTTCTGAACAAAACAAAATTAAAAATTGATTTTCTCGAATGAATCGAACATTTAATCTGCCTAATCTCTAAAGAGGAATTTTCCGTGACAGAAGTGGAGATCGATTTGCAAAAATGCATTCGGTAATATGGGAAAAACAGTTTTCCACGGTGGCACCGTTTGAATAAAATATTGTAAAGCGTTGCCGACAGTTATCGAAACGAATGGCGTCGGCGTTAAACTTTACGAGTCCCCGGGACGAACGATGTTGCAACAACATTGTTCGATGGAGATGTGCATTCACGCCTCTGCAAATATCGATTGGCGAATCGGCCCAGGATTAATGGTGTAAGTGTTTCTAAATGGCGAGCCTGTATAAAATGGAAAGTACCGGGACGGAGAGTCAGAATGAAATATCCCTCATTCGGGAAAAATTAGAGGGGAATTGTGTAGAATTTGCCGGGGGAATATGTTTGCGGTGGATGCACTGGCATTATGCTAATAAACAGTTCCAGCGATCGCGCTCCGGCTTTGTTGCACAAGAGGTAAGTATGCGTGAAGCAATACATTTTATATCGAGGATTTCTTTTTCGATGGACAAATCACTCGTTCCGAATCCAAAACTCGAGATTCCTGGCAATTTAGTTGGGAAATTATGGGGATCGGGAAAACCGTAATTTGTTCGACGGATCGTAAAGGTATCTTGGAGACGTGTAATGAAAATAATTACGGTGATTGGACGCTAGAAAACTGCTACAAAGTTGGAAATAATTTTCAAAGAAAAATAAAAAAGACATCGCTCTTCTTCAAGTTAATTGTCCCAAAAAAATGTAAAAGCTACAAAGAATTAAATTCTAGTGGTAAAACAAGTATAGAAGAGGAAGTTGTTCAAATGATTAGAACAAAAAATTTCCGTCTATTATTTTTTCCAATAAAACCCCTTATTTCATTGTTCCAAGCTATTGTTTCGAGGAATCCATAAATTCTGCTGGTAGTGTGAACGTAGAAAAGCAAACTTTCAGATAAAATGAGAACGATTTTTAAACAGGTAAAAATAAAGAATATTTATTCCCATGAATTAGCTGTTCGAAGAAAAATCGACAAGAAACGAAATTCTATTGATAAGAAAGTGGTAAGAAAAAAGAATTGATTTCTAAGTGGACAATAAGAAAAAGTATCTTCCTCATAAAGTACCGGTTACGAAAGTATAAACCACAGGAAATCGTTGAAAAGAAATTCCGCAGATTGCCCGTAAATTCGATAGATGATAAAATAAATACGGGAAGCGGAAAATCGCGAGAGAAATTAAACGATTTTCAAGCGGACAGTAAAAAAGATCTCGATCCGATAAAACAGCCGTTTAAAGAATGCGAAACGGGTGAGAAAAATAGTTAAGAATAAATACTGTTGATCGAGGCACGACGTTTCAGATTCGTCCGATAATAAAGCGGCTCGCGGATCTAACGGCAGATGATCGAGCACTAAAATGATTTCCTCAATTAGGATGCGTTTCAGCGCATTCCGACGAGACAAAAACGATTAGACGAATGAATGGAGAGGCGGGGACTGGTCTACTCGCCTCTGTTCTGATGGTTGTGCAACCGTCCGTAGAGGCTTCCGTTAGTCAAGGGGAATTTCAGGCCTTGATTCAGGTTCAGCTGCAGCTTGTACTCGGCGTCCTGCTCGAAGTGTCGAAACTTGCCGTCTATGCCGCCTGTAAAAGGAAGCGTAACAATAAATTTTCGTGAAATCGACAATTTCTCTCCGCTCGCGCCGAGAGAGCTGGTTGCGAAAATTCGCTCGGCTCCGTTAACGCTATTCCGATTGGCGCAGCTTGCGAACCCGGAGACGAACCGGAATCCGCGATGAAATCTCGACAGTGAAATTAAAAATTCCATCAAACCGGACCAGATCGCCGTTTCACTATGCTACGTTGTTTCGCGAAAAGAAACGAGTCGCACCAGCGAAAGCTGGGCCCGGTTTCTGCAAAAATTCGCAACTCTTGTTTTCTGGACGGCAAACGGAATTTTTGCGCACGCAATGTGACGCAGGATTCTCTGATGCAATACAAAAAATTTCACTAGCATTTTCGTTATTCCCGACAGTCGTTATTGAACATTATTGTGAAATTATTCGTGACATTATATCTTACCTAGAAGTACCAAGAAATTTTTAAAGGTACATTCAAATTATTGACTACTAATCTCCGCAAGTAAATTGTTTATCAAGAGGCTTTTTGTTGGTGCTATATCGAATTAATACGTCGCTCAGGATCTTTATAGGAATGTAACAACAGCAACTACAGTGATTTCTCTATATATGTCGCCAAGGCCTGCATGATAAACGTCGCGGAATTATCCCCACTACCGCGGGGTATACACGGCTCGGGTATGTCTCCTGGACGATATTAGGGGGGCCCATAAGTAATCAATTATTTTGGAATCTAAAACAAATTCTTTGCAAATAATTGATTACTTATGGCTACCGCTAATACAAGACGCGTGTTGTTGACATATATCGAGAATTCACTGTGATTCATTTGGTTACTCATTTGTAGACTGCGGATTTTATGCATTTTTGACAGAAATGAGTAGGTGTAATTCGAAACAGTAAACAGATTAAATGAGTTCAAAAATGTCGGTATACTATATTTTTAACGAATAAAAATGATTAATGAGCGAAATCAATTTTTACTTAGCTCCTATAGATTGCAATCGGAGTTAGTTACTCACTTGGTTCATTCCTGAATTCTTAACACTACGTTTATGGTTTACTAAAAGTGGCCAGTTTGGATTATTTTGTAGAAATATCAAGAATATATTGAACCAGATTTTTAGCAGCTTTTATTACAATATATATTCCAAGGAATAAATGTGTTAAATAAATTTCCTAAAAATGCAATTTTACAATCACAATAATTGTAAATTAAAGAACGTAGAACCCATCATAACGACACGTCCGGTAAATCTAGTGTTAATATAATTATTTAGACAGTGTGCAACTTAAATATTTGGGATTTACGTTGAACAATGGTTTTTCCGATTTTGTTCAGGGGCGGTCACAACGCGCGGCGAATTAAATTCCCGTAATGAAAAGTAACTGGTGGTCACGGAAAAAAGTATAATAACACATGAAAATTCGTCTCGCGAATTCTAATTACCGCGCAGAATCGCCGGGCTGCGATAAATCATCCTTACGGAGTCGAACGTTATGCAAATCTTGATTAATGACTTGTTAGACAGACGGTAGACTCATTAAGGGAGAGGAAAAAATAAATCGTAAGAGTGAAGGGGAAATTAGCTGGGTAATTCGGGTCAGCGGGGAAATTAGACTCGAGGTGCATTGCCACCGGAAAATCACAACTTGTTGCAATTAAAATTCGCTGTGAACGGACCGTGGCACTCTAGATGAGCGTACGACTCGTGCCGGGAAGAATAGGATCGTTGTAACGAAAGGGAAATCGATTCTGCGAGTGACCGATTGTCAAATGAAACATGTAATTTCATTGGAAGCTCTGCTACACCTCAAATAAATTATCAGCGTCGGCTACAGTTCGTCGAACTTTTAATAAAGACTGCACTAATTTGCACGGCGTTCCTACAAATCGTACGAATTCTCGATTTCAATTACTGAATGCTGGCATAACAAAAATGTTAAATTAGTAAAAAGAAAAATATTAAATTAGTAAATTGGTACAGCTTTGTTAAAAATGTGTTTCCTCCGAATTTTATTTAATAATGTTCTTTACAAATTCGCAAACGATCCACAGTCTGTCGATTTAACAACAAGAGGAGTAGAAATAATTTAATAAAAGTTGAAAGGAACAGTAGATCATCTTCGTAAAATCAACTCTGATCAAAACCGACCCTTTTATTAATATTAAAAATTTTCTAGGACGCTCGCGACGATTATTAAATTTGTGCTTTATATTATTAATGTATATTTTTATGACTTCAATGGTAGTTCAAGGGTAGAATGTTGGGGTTGACAGGGGGTTGGGAGGTGCGATTAGGATAGCGGGAAAAAACGAAATCGTACGAGTAAAAGGGAAATGATGCGGTATGTGGTTACAGGGATTGCGAGACTGCGGCTTGTCGCATAACTGATATTTCTCCTTGGCGATTACGCGTTGATGCATCTCGATAACCTGTTCCCACGCGCGTGCCACCGGGTCAGCTTGTGCATTTTTCATCCGCGAATCGATGCCATCCATCGACGTGGAAATACCACGGAATCTTGTTTCTTCGATCGTGTTACCGGACTCACGTGAGGGACACGAAAAGCGGTTTTTCGCGGTGATTCAACTTTCGAGACGGCCGCACGCACACGTGAATTATTAAACAAACGTTCCAGAAACAAGAAACGTGACATCCAGTACGGAATAAGGACAATCGCTTGTACAACAAATTCAGATCAATTTTTTAGTGGGCTAGTCAAAGTGTGTAATATTGCCGAGTAAAGGGGTTGAATATTGTAGAGATTGTGAGGGTTTAACGGTTCACGGAACACTAAAAATTATTAGAGTGATTTCTCTATATATGTCGCCAAGGCCTCGATGATAAACGTCGCGGAATTATCCCCGAGAGGCGTCGGACGTCGAGGCGTGTGAACATAACACGGCTCCTGTGCGATAAACGTCGCTGGCAAGACCCGTGACATATATCGAGAAATCACTGTATTTTGCATTGCCTTATAAAAATTACAAGAACGTGCTACCCAGATTTTTAGCGATTTTTTAAAAATAATATGTACCCAAAGAAATAAATTTGCTAAATAATTTCTTGTGTGTGCATCCATAGAATCTTAATGATTTCAAATTTAAAATATAAACTTGGTAACCTAGCATTAATATAAATAATATAATTTGTGTAGGCTTACCGTGAGACAGCCTTCTAGCATGATCCTGTTTTGAGTACACTTTGGCCACGTATCGGCAGAACATCTTGTCAAACAGTGCCAGGAAAACTGGCAGCAAGGTGTCCTTCACTAGGGGTAACCATGTCGCGAGATTCTGAGGGGTGCAGAAGTCTGTGAGGAGGTTAGGCTTGACTGATATCACCTGCAAAAAAATATAACAACATTTTTACCATTACCTAAATGTATGGTACACATGGCTCTTTACTGTTTACCACTGTGGTAACATTTGTACAAGACTGATAGGGCGCTCCATTTTGTTCTGAATCTACTAAAATAATTTTTGGGTACATTACCCTAAGTGGACATCAATAATAAATTTTTTTAGAGCTTTATTTTTATTCTGATCCTGCCAAAATAATTATTTGATGCATTTTCTTAAATGAATTTTTTAAATCAATTTTGCTATAGCTTCATCTTACTCTGAGCCTACTAAAATAATTGTTGTGTAGATTTTCTTGGGTGTACATCTATAAGAAATTTTTGTAGAGCTTTATTTTTATTCTAAACCTGCTAAAGTAATTCTTTGATGCACTTTCTTAAATGAACTTTTTAAATCAATTTTACTATAGCTTCATCTTGCTCTGAGCCTACTAAAATAATTGTTGGATAAATTTTCTTGGGTGTACATCTATAATAAATTTTTGTAGAGCTTTATTTTTATTCTAAACTTGCTAAAATAATTCTTTGATGCACTTTCTTAAATGAAGTTTTTAAATCAATTTTACTATAGCTTCATCTTACTCTGAGCCTACTAAAATAATTGTTGTGTAGATTTTCTTGGGTGTACATCTATAATAAATTTTTGTAGAGCTTGATTTTTATTCTAAACCTGCTAAAATAATTCTTTGATGCACTTTCTTAAATGAACTTTTTAAATCAATTTTACTATAGCTTCATCTTGCTCTGAGCCTACTAAAATAATTGTTGGATAAATTTTCTTGGGTGTACATAATTAATAAATTTTTTTAGAGCTCCATTTTATTCTAAACCTGCTAAAATAATTCTTTGATGCACTTTCTTAAATGAAGTTTTCAAATCAATTTTACTATAGCTTCATCTTGCTCTGAGCCTACTAAAATAATTGTTGGATAAATTTTCTTGGGTGTACATCTACAATAAATTTTTGTAGAACTTTATTTTATTCTGAACCTGCTAAAATAATTCTGTGGTACACTTTCTCGAATGGTGCTTTCTTTCTTGGTTCCTTAATAAATTTTTTCACAGTTCTACTCTATTCCGAATCTGGTAAAACAATTCTTCCAAATATCCTACGTTGAATTAATTTTCAGAATTCCTATCTGCCTGACAAATTTCCACGTGGTTTAACAACCAAAGACAATATTCTCGCAATTTCCAACAACAAGATCACCAAAAAATTTAATTGCAAAAAGGAACTGGTGAACACCCTAGGATCGGCACGCAAATGGCTCTCCTAATTATGCGTAGCAGTGTCTACACGCTATTAAATCACTCTGCAGTTTCGAACGAGAAACAAAACGAGACCAAAGGCTCATTTTCGACTCGTGCCTTGCGGAAGCCGAGAGCGGTATGCAAAAAGTGGCGTAATTTTTCCACGACTCTCGCAGTCGGAGAGCCATAAAAGTGCCATAAAGAGAGCTCCTCGCGGTAGGCATCCGGCGCATCTGTCAATAATTCAAAGAAATCGTGTCGACGCTTTCCCCCGGGGGCGAAAATCGGCGGAATGCAGTCGACTCGCGTGCATATCGCATGCAGTTAATTGTTCGCGTGGTTCCGAGAGCGGACGCGCCGATAGACAAGGGACGCGTGCGCCGCTGCAATTTCGCGGGAGCGCCATGATGCGATGGATCGGTGCTAAAAAGGAGCGGCGAAAAAATCCCGAGCGAATGGAATAAAAAAGGCGCGGAACGAGGGAAACGTCGAAACACACCGCGGCCGGGTCTTACGTGGCCGCTTTACTTTCGATTTTAACGAGCGGGAAATTTCCACAGTGAAAACTCGTCTCGGTCGCGCTTTCAAAAGCGCGCGCTCGCGAACGTTGCGCACCACGTACGCACATTTTTCTGCACGTTCGCGAATCTTGCATCTCTCACACGCGAAAGCAGATTCTAACCACGGTGTTGCGGATTTTTTCGCGAAATTTTTCTCGTCGCCCAAATGCGCACACAATTTTACAACTTTTTCGCAAATGCACCGCGCGACTTCTATTTTTCCGTGAAGCCGGGGGAATTTGTTTAGCAGACGATGCGAACATTTCGGAAAAAATAGTAAAAATTGTTTTTCACGGAATTTTTAACTGGTGCGATGAAAATTTAAAAAATGCACTTTATAGACTCGTGCAGGAACAGAAAATTTTCGCGAGATTGTTCCATGGGTTATGGCAAAATATTTTGTGAACATTTGCGGTTTAAAGTATATGTGTGATCAGTAGACTGCGGATCTTTATGCAAAATAAACATTTTTTACCCGTATTCCAACAGACTGGAGCGAAATAGAAATTTCAGTGTGAATTAGAAATAGAAATGATGTAACAGTATTTTGAAATTTTTTTATTGTTTTTACTGTTTTAAAACACGCTTACCCATTTTTCCCATAAATGCATAAAATCCGCGGTCTAGTGATCAATTACGTGTGTACATCTTTTTCGTGCAGAGTCTGCTTTTCGTCGCGGAGCTTTTTCGAAACTTAAAAAATGAACTAGTTCTGACAAATTGCAAATTTTGATTTTTTCGCGAAATTTTTCTCGTCGCCCAAATGCGCACACAATTTTACAACTTTTTCGCAAATGCACCGCGCGACTTCTATTTTTCCGCGAAGCCCGGAGAATTTGTTTAGCAGACGATGCGAACATTTCGGAAAAAATAGTAAAAATTGTTTTTCACGGAATTTTTAACTGGTGCGATGAAAATTTAAAAAATGCACTTTATAGACTCGTGCAGGAACAGAAAATTTCCGGGAAATTATTATATTATTATATATCGTTTATTTTAAAGTGGTCCCATTAACAGCTAGGTCATTAGCGACCACATCGATTACAATTGAATATAAAAGAGAAGGTTAAGTTAATATTTACATTATGGTGGGTTACAGCAAAAAACAAATTTATAACATTTTGTATATATCAATCGATTTAAAAAACAAAAGGACGTTTCCAATATTGTTCTGGGAAATTGTTCCATGGGTTATGTCAAAAAACTTTGTGAACAATTGCGGTTTAAAGTATGTGTGATCGATAGACTGAGGATTTGTATGCAAAATAAAAATTTTCTATCTGGATTGCAACAAACTGGAGTGAAATAGAAATTAATTTTCTTTCTTAATACGTTTAATGGGTTAAAAATAATGCAACAGTATTCTAAAATTTTTCTAACGTTTTTACTACCCATTTTTTCCATAAATGCATAAAATCCGCAGTCTAGTGATCAATTATGTGAGTCCTTGTATGCGTGTACATCTTTTTCGAGCCTGCTTTTCGTCGCGGAGCTTTTTCGAAATTTTTCCGGAGGACAAGATGGTTCGGAACAACATGATTCAGCGTTGTCGACATACTAACGTCGATAAAAAGTCCGATTAATTAGACTGCGAATGGAAGTCGCGGTTTGGAAACGAGAGTTTCACTTTTTAACTGTTTGGCGCACGGAATCGTTGCTTCCTTTTTCGTGCCGAGTAGCTTTGTTTTTGAAACCTTGACGATTTTTGCAACATTTGCGAAATGTGGAATATAAGGTAATCTTCGTGAAGTTTAACAGAGTTTCTGAAGTGAAGGAGATCGTCGCGAGAATATGTAAATTGACTCCATCAAGTTTCTAACAGTTTCCAAAAGTCTGTAACACATTGTTAGAAAGCAGGAAAATTAATCTAGCATGAGAACGATGATTAATAGACTGAGGATTTTCGTGCGGTTCAGATGCTGTCGTTACACGGTGAGAAAATGTTTACATTAACGAAGATTGCTTCGTTTTACTTGATTTTTACTCGGTGGAATTTTTTAGTCCAGTACATTTTTACTTTATTTTTGCTGTCAGGGATCTGTTAATTGTGGGAATACGTTATTTTATTTTTATTGTGAGAAATCTTTCAGTCCATGGAACACATTTTTATTTTATTTTGAATCTGAAGAATCTTCGACTTCGTAAAATCGTTTATAAAAATTTGAATTTACATAAATAATGTACATGTATATACAAAATTGCATTAAAAAACGGATAAAATGTTCACAATGTCACTGTATAATTAAGCACAGAGAACATTCTCTTAAACAAGTGAACTAGTTCTAGCAAATTTTTATTTTACCTCGAATGTGAAGAATCTTCGATTTCATGAAATCGCTTATAAATTTATATAAACATCCACGGTCGAATTATTACTCTCCCTTGTCTTGAAATAGAAATATAAGTATAAAATTCCATTAAAAAACGTACAAAATGTTCACAATGTCACTATATAATTAAGCACAGAGAACATTTTCTTAAAAAGTGAACTAGTTCTAACAAATTCCAAATTTTTATTTTACTTCGACTGTGAAAAATCTTCTGCTTCATAAAATCGGTTATAAATTTACATGAACATTCACAGTCGAATTATTACTCTCCCAAGTCTTGAAATGGAAATATAAATATAAAATTGCATTAAAAAATGTACAAAATTTTCACAATGTTACTACACACATAAGTACAGAGAACGTTCTCTTAAAAAGTGAACCAGTTCTAACAAATTGCAAATTTTTATATTACTTGGAATATGAAGAATCATCTGCTTCATAAAATCGTTTATAAATTTACATGAACATCCACAGTCTACTTATATTACTGTCCCAAGTTTTAAAATAGAAATATATATTTATAAAATTGAGCTAGTAAAAAGTGACCTAATTCTAACAAATTGCAAATTTTTATATTACTTGGAATATGAAGAATCATCTGCTTCATAAAATCGTTTATAAATTTACATGAACATCCACAGTCTACTTATATTACTGTCCCAAGTTTTAAAATAGAAATATATATTTATAAAATTGAGCTAGTAAAAAGTGACCTAATTCTAACAAATTACAAATTTTGATTTTATTTGGAATATGAAGAGTCTTCGGCTTCATAAAATCGTTTATAAATTTACATGAACATCCACAGTCTAATTATATTACTCTCCCAAGTCTTAAAATGGAAATATAAATATAAAATTGCATTAAAAAGCGTATAAAATGTTCACAATGTCACTATACAAATAAGCACAGAGAACGTTCTCGTAAAAAGTGAACTAGTTGTAACAAATTGCACAAACGGTGCCAACTTGTGACACCGTGTAATAGAAGAATAGTTTGTTCGCGCTGCCTATCAATCGTTAATTGGCTTTTTGCGCGAGTAAAAACGTTCCCGTGCGGGAGCAACAGATCGAAAAGCGGGCGATTGTGTAACAAAGAAAGTCCGTATATTGTTTTGTCAGTTTACGTAAAAGTTAATGGCAGGATGGTAGAGAGGTTTTAGGATACCGTAGCAACGGGAACCACGTGTGAAATCCATTTCCACGGAATTACGTTGGAAACGATTTACGCGAAGCGATTCCAGAATCGCGGCGTTTTGATAGGCAATCACATAAATTACGCAATCTAAAATCCGACCGGTGTGTGCTCACAATTGAAAGGCCTCCCACGGGAACGTGTTTTGAAGCTCGAGCGAAACAGAACGTTCGCGGGATTTCTCTTTTTTTCAATTTCTATCTGCCGGAAACGATCTCCGCGATGCCCGAGTCTCCAAAATAAAAAGAAACTCATTTATTTCAAGAATGCCCGTCCGGATTTATATAATTAACAAGCACAACAATCAGTGAATCCGTATCGCAAGAATTTTAATTAGTATCACCTTCTCTCACTTTTTCATTTAGCGAAATTCCCCCGCGGATAAAATTGCGAGATTTTATGAAATTTCGATTTCTTTCGTTATTCATAAGTTGCAGAAATTCGCGGATTATCGTTTTGTTTTTATTTTGCGGGAGATAAGCAGTTAATTGATGCTTTCGCATAATTTTCTTTATTTTGTTCGTTTAGCAATTCATAACATGGAATCAACGATCCGATCGCTCTAAAAATCGAGGAAAAAAAGGATCCGTTGATCTTCAGCGGAGATGTAGCGGATCTAGTTGGCGTGCGTTCCAACGTGATCCATCCGCTGTTTATTAATTAGCGTGACGCGCGTGCAGAGATCGCTATGCGCCGAAAGTCGCGCTCTCGAGGAAAGGGAAACCTCGAAATATCGTTCCACTAACACAGTGAAACCGTTCACGGCCGATCTAATCAAATTTCGAATTTCACTCGCGGAGTCTAGATCAACGGAGATCCACAACGGAGATCCACGCTTAGAAAGCAGATGGCTCGAAGAAAACACCGGTGGAAAGCCGGCAAAAATGTCGGCCTGCGACGCGATTACCGTGAGTCGAGCATTTTGCCGCGGGAGAAAATTAAATAACGCATTTATATGGCCGCTGCGATGAATACGAAACGCGGTATTTTATTCACAAAGCAGCGACAGCTTTCAATTCTCGCGCTGGACGACCGTCCACTCGAAAACGAGTTTTTAGAACGCTTTTCTGCACTGACGCGCTGATAGTCTGCGAATTTTTTCGCACTTGTGCTGCATACCAAAATTTAACGTCTCAGATTTTTATTTCACTTTTACTTCGAGAAGATCGAAGAAATTTTAACATCTCAGATTTTTGTTTTATTTTTACTTCGAGAAAATCGATGAAATTTTAACATCTCAGATTTATATTTTATTTTTACTTCGTGAAGATCGAAGAAATTTTAACCTCTCAGATTTATATTTTATTTTTACTTCGTGAATATCGAAGAAATTTTAACCTCTCAGATTTTTGTTTTGTTTTTACTTCGAGAAAATCGATGAAATTTTAACATCTCGGATTTATATTTTATTTTTACTTCGTGAAGATCGAAGAAATTTTAACCTCTCAGATCTTTATTTTATTTTTACTTCGAGAAGATTGAAGAAATTTTAACTCTTGAAGATTGATGGTATTTTTAATTTATTTTTGCTGTGTAGTAGAAGGTTGAAGCAATTTTTCCATTATTTTAAGTCTTGAAAGTTGACAGTATTTTTATCTTAATTTTACTATGTCGAAGAAGGTTACTCCAATTCTTTTTCAATTTTAAGCCTTGAAAGTTGACAGAATTTTTATTTTACATTTACTATTCCGAAGAAGGTTGCTGCAATTCTTTTTTAATTTTGAGTCTTGAAAGTTGACAGTATTTTTATCTGAATTTTACTATGTCGAAGAAGGTTACTCCAATTCTTTTTTAATTTTAAGCCTTGAAAGTTGACAGAATTTTTATTTTACATTTACTATTCCGACGAAGGTTGCTGCAATTCTTTTTTAATTTTGAGCCTTGAAAGTTGACAGTATTCTTATCTTATTTTTACTATGTCGAAGAAGAATACTGCAATTCTTTTTTCATTTTAAGCCTTGAAAGTTCACAGAATTTTGATATTATTTTTACTACAGGCAGGTTAAAGCAATCTTTCCTTTATGCAAGGTTTTATAAAGAAATTTTTGATCACAGTAAGCAAGAGGATGTACAGTCTAATGACGTTAAATAATATTTACTTGAGAAAGTTTTCCCGTTCGAACAATGCGATTAAAATAAAACAAGGATTAAATAATGCAATGCTTCAAATGGAATGAATGAAATGAAATGAATGAAATGAATTGTTAAAGTTATATTTCTACAAAGGCTCGATCGTGGATATTTTTCTTATACTTTCAAGGGAAAGTGAAATGCTAATTCCAGCGTCTGTGAATTAGTCCGTAGAAATGTGAACCACTCTAAGCACCTGTTTCACCATTCTAACGAGAACCCTTTTCTACCAGCTTATCGCATAAGTCTAGTACTTTTCACATTTGCCCTGCAACCAGTACTGGCACGGTGTCAGATGTTAGGATAAAACATCAATTATGAAAGTAAAAGCGTGGTGGCACGTAATAAAATCATTTTCTAGCGTCCTTTCAGTCTGAAAATGTAGTATAATATGCACGCACTGTAATCATTTTGCTGACAATACGTTGATCCACTTTCCCGAGTGTCTTTTACTTTATTTGCAAATCTGCCAGCTGTTTTCTATTTATAATTACCGGAAAACGACTTTATGTTCCCGCCAACTCCTTTTTATCTATTTTTATGGAATCTTTCAATTATCCTCTTAGAATCTACTTTACTTTCTTTTTCCTGTCGACAATAAAAATGTTATAAATAAAGCACGGCATCCGCAAATGGTCCTGTCAATTACGGAAGCCACACAGAACATTTTACAATGAGCATTGTACCATTAAAAAATAAAAAGACAATGTTACGGCATAAAAAGATGGTTGCACCAATAAATTAAACCATGATGAACATTCTACAATGAATATTCCACCGTAAAAAAATTAAAGAGCATCACAAAGAGCTGATCAATCAATCAGATATCGATCTTCTCTCTTACCATCAATTATGCCTTTCTATAGTCGTCCAATAAAAATATAAAAAATATTGTGAAGCATATAAAAACGATTCTACTAATTAACGAAGCCGTGCTGACCATTCCACGATGAATATTCCACCGTAAAAAAATCAAAGAACACGGGTAGAAGCCTATCTATCAATTCACCGTCCTATTTTCTCTTCTCTCTTACAATCAATTACACCTTTCTTTAGTCGTCCATTAAAAAATATTGCGAGGCCTACAAAAACGATTCTACTAATTAATGAAGCCACGCTGAACATTCCGCGAAGAACGTTCGGCCATGAAAAAATGAAATGAGCGAAAGAGCCGATCAGAGGAACCGCCCCTGATTTCCAGCATGTCAATTATCGCGGTGGCAATTATAGTTCGCACGAGGATTTTCCGCTCCGAATCTCCGGAGGAACACGACCATGTACAACCGACCAAACATACTTTCGACGTGCGATTCTATTATACACCGCTTCGATACGTAACGAGCAGCCGTTCTGCACGCGTGCTGCACAAGCATATCGCTCCGGTTCTTCGCGCGCTATGTCCGTCATAATATTTTTTCCCTCTCCCTCTCTCTCTCTCTCTCTGGATTTTCTCCGCTGTTCGCGCCCTTCAAGCTTCATCATCATCCCGGCGATCGAACGTGCACGCGAGTTTCTCCGATCAATTCCGAGCAAGCAAACTCGCGCTGAATCCGAAACGAGCTCGCTTTGCATCGCTTTAATTGCGAGGAGTCGCGCACGAGCGTCACGCTACACGCGTCCGAACATCGTCTAGAATTCGATCGCTTTTCAGCGGCCAACCTGCATACACACGTTTTCCCTTAAATCGAGGTCGAACCCCGATTTGATCGCCTCGTTCCGTTCGACGACTGCTGGGAAACGCGTACAATTGTCTAATCGCACGATCGTGCCGATCGATCCTTGATTACGGGACATGGAGTACTCAGCCAATGCGATTTCATACCTGTTTACTGCTGTAACTGTTGATCACAGGTTTCTTTCATTTCCTTTAATTCCTATGGAGCCAAGACTCCGTAAATACGCGATAAGGTAGAGTGACCACGTTACCGACAAAAATCGGCGAAAAATGGTTTCACGCACCTCAACTTTTCGCCCTTTTATGAGAATATTTTTCGCTGGGAAAGGGCTCGTTCGAAAGAGGAAGGTTCAATTTAGCGTCCAGTAGCTTCCCTAACAATTTTAAAAAAGCCGGCCAGTCATAAGAGCCAAGACTCCGTAGATTCGTGATAAGGTAGAGTGACCACGTTACCGACAAAAATCGGCGAAAAATGGTTTCACGCGCCTCAACTTTTCGCCCTTTTATGAGAATATTTTTCGCTGGGAAAGGGCTCGTTCGAAAGAGGAAGGTTCAATTTAGCGTCCAGTAGCTTCCCTAACAATTTTTAAAAAGCCGGCCAGTATTAAAAGCCAAGACTCCGTAGATTCGCGATAAGGTAGAGTGACCACGTTACCGACAAAAATCGGCGAAAAATGGTTTCACGCGCCTCAACTTTTCGCCCTTGTATGAGAATATTTTTCGCTGGGAAAGGGCTCGTTCGAAGGAGGAAGGTTCAATCTAGCGCGCGCTGGTCACGAGCTGACGAGATTATGCGGATATTTGGTAACATAAGCGTTAGAAGTAGGCCAAAAATTGACGATGCGCGTGCCGCGGAATCCAAGCATTTTTACGCCGTTGGATGAGTTTTCTGGATGAAATCGAGAGTAGCGCGCGCTAGAAAATATCTCCGGTTACAAATTGAGCTATACTTTGTCTCGATTCTCAGCGAAATAAAGCCAAAAACTTGAAGCACGTTTCTGGCGTCAGAATTCATGATATCGATAATACAGAGGAAAAAAGGTGACAAGTTTAGTCACAGACTTAGGATCCGTTGGATCAAGATCAAGACGGATCTTAAGTCAGTGGCTGAAGGCTGTGAACGGAAATTATGCAGCAGTTACCGACCTGCTAACTCTGCAAAATACTAACCTCGGCTCTTAACCTCTTGACCTACAATATCCAGTCATACTCGTGACGAAGATTCTGAACAGAGTCTAATAAATATGTTATTAATAGACCGCGGATATTATGCATTTATGATAAAAATGGGTAAGCACAATTTAAAGCAGCAGCCATATTGAAAACATTTAAGGACGTCAGCGTATTAGTTTCAGTTTAATAAGATGATTAAAGGAAGATCAAATCTTTTATTTGCCCCCTGTGTATTACAATGAATTCAAATATTTTTTATTTTGCATAAAGATCCGCAGTCTAGTTATTAATTTCCTTTAAACCGAAATAAAATTCTATTCTGGCCTGGTTAATGCGCAGTTATTGAAGAGCATATAGGCATACAATGGATATACATTAGATTATATTTTTTCCTCTTTTTTTAGGAAATTACGAATTACAAAAAAGTTCTACCTTTGGCTCCTAACGCTAGCATAGCAAACCTTCCCCGCAATTATACAAGTTTTGCGCTCGAAAGTCACCATTTTGCAGAACCAATTCATCCTCTTGCAAATCAAATTCACCCTTTTGAATTTCTAATTTATATATATATTATAAATATTTAGATATATATAAATAATTTATATATATGTAAAGATTTATATATTTGTAAAGATCTCGCAATTTCCCAATCTCCTACCCTCCAAAACAATTAATAATCTAAATATAAGTCTTCAGAAAATGCCACGGAGGGTCTGTCAACAATTTTCCAAGTTTGATCGTCGCCTGGAAAGCGCATAGACGAATGAGAGAAGCGAGCCTAAGCGAGCAGAGCTCGGAGACTTGAACGCGCGCACAGTAGCCAACCCAATTAAATGGCGGCCAGCGGCGGCGATTACAAACATAGTGCGTCACTCGCGGCCGATTATAAATATTAACGAGCAAGGTCTGGGTAGTTTCTCCGAGGATCATTTAACGAATCCCAATCGGGTTCGGCATCGAGGTCGTCGGCCGTATTAAGGCGTTCGCACTTTCGAATATTTTTGACGCGTGTTTCCAGAACCTCCTCCTCCCCGCTCTCCTGGTTTCCCATCGGGCACGCGAGACAACCGGACGTGCTGTGAATATCGATATCGATCGAATTATCTTCCGTGCTGTTCAGCCACGAAGGAAGATCAGGCTGGATTATGGTAGGAGACGAACAATTCTTTGTCTCTGGCATGCGGGCAGCTTTCTCGTCGATGAACAGAATTCCGGTGCGGAAAACAGAGAGTATCAGACTGTTTCCGGATGACAGAGACCCACGGCGACTTCCGGTTCGAGGGAACCCTCTGTTGTGATCCGGTTCAGTCGATCTTTTCAGAGCGGGTCGGCCCTGACCGTTCGGTGCACTTTATTTTGCTATTTCACTTTATTTTACCGAGGTTACAGTAAAAAATTTTTTTTTCGCTTCACGTTGAAAATACAGCACTAAAATATAGCGGAGATGGAAACTACAAGGCTGTATTTTTTGTTAGACTAGAGATTTTTGTGCCGACTTCCCTTTTTATGAATTATTTTATTTTATTCGCTGCTCATTTCAGCGATTTTGTGCGCTCTACTTTTTTTCAACTTCAAAATGAAAATATGGCACTAGAAAATACTGGAGATATAAATTGGAAGTCTATTTCTATTATTAGATTGCAGATTTTTCTGCCGAGTCCTATTTTCATAAATTATTTTATTTTATTCGCTGCTCATTTCAGCGATTTTGAGCGCTCTACTTTTTTTCAACTTCAAAATGAAAATATGGCACTAGAAAATACTGGAGATATAAATTGGAAGTCTATTTCTATTATTAGATTGCAGATTTTTCTGCTGAGTCCTATTTTCATAAATTATTTTATTTTATTCGCTGCTCATTTCAGCGATTTTGAGCGCTCGACTTTTTTCTAGCTTCAAAATGAAAATATGGCACTAGAAAATACTGGAGACATAAATTAGAAGTCTGTTTCTATTATTAGATTGTAGATTTTTATGCCGAGTCCCATTTTTATGAATTATTTTATTTTATTCGCTGCTCATTTCAGCGATTTTGTGCGCTCAACTTTTTTGTAGCTTCAAAATGAAAATATGGCACTAGAAAATACTGGAGACATAAATTGGAAGTCTATTTCTATTACTAGATTGCAGATTTTTATGATGAGTCCCATTTTTATAAATTATTTTATTTTATTTGCTGCTCATTATTTAGCGATTTTGTGCGCTCGACTTTTTTCTAGCTTCAAAATGAAAATATGGCACTAGAAAATACTGGAGACATAAATTAGAAGTCTGTTTCTATTATTAGATTGTAGATTTTTATGCCGAGTCCCATTTTTATGAATTATTTAATTTTATTCGCTGCTCATTTCAGCGATTTTGAGCGCTCTACTTTTTTCTAGCTTCAAAATGAAAATATGGCACTAGAAAATACTGGAGACATAAATTGGAAGTCTATTTCTATTACTAGATTGCAGATTTTTATGACGAGTCCCATTTTTATAAATTATTTTATTTTATTTGCTGCTCATTATTTAGCGATTTTGTGCGCTCGACTTTTTTCTAGCTTCAAAATGAAAATATGGCACTAGAAAATACTGGAGACATAAATTAGAAGTCTGTTTCTATTATTAGCTTGTAGATTTTTATGCCGAGTCCTATTTTTATAAATTATTTTATTTTATTCGCTACTGATTTCAGCGTTTTTGTGTGCTCGAATTTTGTCTAGCTTCAAAATGAAAATACAGCACTAGAAAATACTGGAGACATAAATTAGAAATCTGTTTTTATTATGAAACTGTCGATTTTTATACAGAGTACCATTTTTATAAATTATTTTATTCGCTGCTAATCATGTCAACAATTTTGTGTCCCCGAAGATTGCACTAAACTGCATTCTAGCTTCAAATTGAATATAGAGCACTAAAAAATAATGAAGATTCAATCTAGAAATCTGCACTTATAATTAGACTGTGGATTTCCGTGCGGAGTTCCATTGGTACGAATAATTTTATGAAAAAAGCAAATCGAGTGATCAGACCACGTTTCACCGGCAACAAAATTTCTTGCAGCGAAACTAACAAGCTTTTCTTCTGTTTCCAATTAGTTACTCAATCAATTTATTTATTGGCCTGTTGTTTTCAGCGAATGAACAAAGACCTATAAAATTGTTTGCGAAACAGACAGTTCCTTGCAACAGTTTCGGAAAAGAAAAACGAACAGCTCGAAAACTGCGGCGGACAAGAACAAAATGAACGAGAACAAAACTGAGGAAGTCTTCCCGTGCTTCCGATCAGTCAGCCAATTAATTAATTTATTGTAACATTATTTTCGACGCTCCGGCTAATTGTTTACGAAACAGCAAACTGGTTTCTTGCAGCGGATCGAGCAAAGAAAAATGAGCGATCGGTAAGATCGTAATGGATATTCGAGGAAGAAAATGAATGAGCTGTACACAATCGAGCTGGCCTAATGCGTCGATAAATATTCACATTAGGAAAGAACAAGCCGTAATTGGAGAGCAATTTATCGAAGCTAATTTAATGAACGAATTATATGCGATAGCGCGCGAGAGTATTACAAAGCGGGCCCGCGCAATCGTGCACTTTTAATCGTTCGCAAATGATAGATCAGACGAGTGAGTTAGGTTCATCGATTCCGGTCGTGTAACATTGTCACGGCTCGCTGCGCGCTTGCGATTTCGTGGATATTACGAAATACGGCTGTTATGGTCGAGACAGTTAGGCTACGGCTGCTCGAGCCAACTTCTATCGAAAGGAACGTTTAATAAATCCTGACGCGATAAATCTGTCCGCAGAGGTAGCCATTATCGATCCGCGAAAAAAAAATAACGCTTTGCGAGGGGTCTGTTTGCAATTTTCATAAATAATTTATGCTCCGATCTTTAATTTCCGGACACTAAAAATTTCTGTCGAGGCTTCGAGTGATAAATTCTGCAAAATTTTGACTGTTGACTGAAATTCTTCAGTTTATAGCGAAGTTATGAAATTTTTGTCATAGACCATCTCAAATTTTTTTGAGATCTAACATCATTATTTCTGCTGGATTACTAGCTCTTGGAGGCGGTACTATACTTGTTATATTAATACGTAATAAATAGACTGCGGATGTTTATGCAATTTTCAATTTTTGTAGGCAAATTTTAGGACACCGGAAACAAATAAAATTTAATTTTCAGTGGTAGTGGCCTTTGTAGATCTGAAATAAATGAAAATTCTACTAAATTCTGTGGAATTTTATATTATAGTATTTTCAGAAAATTTTCAGAAGTAAAAAAATGCATAAAGATCCGCAGTCTAATAAATTAATAAACTATGAGATTTCATGTGTATCATCGACTATAGCTTAATCTATAATATCTCTAATTTAAAACAACGTACCAAACAATTTAGATAAACCGAAAATACACTGTTTCTCGATATATGTCACAAGCACGCGTCTTGACAGCGACATATATCATCCATACTATACTATGATCCACGCTGAACATCGTACCCGAATTATGCTTACACTCCTCGGCGTTCGAGGACTCTCGAGCGGTAGTGGGGATAATTCGGCGACTTTTATCAGCCAGGTATTTGCGACATGTATCAAGAAAAGACTGTATTTACACAAAAGAACGTAGATTGACAGGAAAAATTCGAATTTAATAATTTTTTCTGGCTGAAAGAATACTCGAAGAATCGACTCACCAGAATGGGGATATGCTGGAAAGCATAGCAAACGAAAAGAATGCTATAGATGGTGGACCTCCCGCTGGCCTCGTCCACCTGGATCTTCTTCTTCCTCAAACAGGCTCTGCTGTTGGTGGACCCGCTGGTGCAGGATCCGCTCGAAGGGTCCCATTGCTGAGGATGACACTCGAAAGCTCCTGAAGAGTTCTTCGAGCTAGCTTCCGACAGGTCCGACACGGACTTCAGCAATTCTCCCTTCGAGCTTCGACACAGGCTTCGGATCAACGCCAACAGTAGGCTGATCACCGTGGTCACCATCAGCAAACATCTCAGAGAGTTGACGAAGATGCCGTACTTCAGGGAGATTTCCTGCGCCAGGAAGACGCAGTGCTCTGGCTCGAAGTTTAGGACACCTGTCACACCGACGCACGCGCTGATCACGCTCAGGCTCACCAGGTGATACTTCAGGTGGTTTTTCGTTAGGTGAACGTCCCTGGTGCTGATCGCAGTGAATATCGCGATCGAAGTTAGGGTCAGCTCCTGAAGGATGCTCGAGGAGTTCAGCAGCCAGACCAGGGTCGAGCAGAACTCTGAAAATTGGACGTTCGAGCCTGATTAGTGTCCATTTGGGGATGGAGAACAAATTCTCTAATTAAAATTAGGACTTTTGTAGGGTCTTGTTGGTCCAACCAGAATGATTTAGAATTTGTGAATGTATGGAGGGTCATCATCACGTTTATGGTCTTTTAGTATTTAAAATGTTTATTTAGTTTGTTAGTATTTGACGTGCATTGAAGTGGGAGAACATCTGATAAATCTTAATGTCGTAATTATAATCTATGGCTTCTACTGTCAATCTTTTCTTCTATTTCATTTAGTTCGATTGTATCAAATTCTATGCAACTGTATGCTCTTGAATAAAATAATTATTCAACGAATAAGTATACTAAGCATATTTAACAGAAGTTATTAAGTTCATGAAGCGTGCCCAACAGAGGTTATTCACGACGGCAGAAAATAGCAGTTATGACATAATGGAGGACACGGGTCGAATATCGATCGTGTGGATCCTTGATCGAAGAAGGTGGCTTAAACGCTTGCCAAGTATTTTTAGTTACTTAGGCAACCCGAAGCTGTTTATTAATAAGCAGAGCGCGACGGCGGTTTCGACCAGGTTGAACGATGAGGATAGGGTTTGGATCGTTATGATTCATGGTGTAGCTACCTCCGAAATGGTTACTTGGCCGAATCAACGTGAGGATCGCGTAGAGAAGGAGCCCAAGCTGGTGCACAAGACTCTCCGAGAGAATGGCCACTGTGAACACATCGATCTTCCGTTTCGCTGAGGATGGCTGGCTCTGATAGATCAGCAGCGACCATGACAGCAAGAGGATGCATATCGGTGAACCCACGCAGGTCGGCAGCCATTCTCCTACCTCGCTTCGCATCTCTGGAAACAAACATGGAAATGAAAAGAATTTGTTGTTCGAACCTCGTCGAGATTAAACCTCTTCAAGATCAAACCCCATAAAGATAAAATCTCTTCAAGGTTAAACATGTTTCGTTTTTTAACACTAAACCTACCACGGTCAAAATGACCTGTTTTATATTTTACAATTATTGAAACTATAAAAATTCATTCATGGACTACAAATTTCCTTGTCCAAGCAATTATTATATTGAAAATTGGGGACAATCTTAATTTTAGGGTTGCCATTTTTACAAGGCAATATTTACTAGATACTGTTAATGCTTGGTAGGTGTTCAAAAGAATTTACAGCTCAAACCTCATCAACCCTATTTGATCTCCAAAAAAGAATTTTTAATAGTTTTTAAATTCTAAAAGACTTCATCTTAATATCTTCTTCATCTTAAACTCCTGGTTAATTCGAGCACGTGATATCTGATTCTCCCATTAGAAGAAAGTAGAAGAATAAAAAATTGAGAAACCTTAGAATTTGTTACAAACTGCCTAAACAATAAACATTCTCATAACTCACTAAACATACATTCTTCTTTAATAGAAAGTTTGCTTAGACCAGAGAAACGACTTGAGAACAAAACAAAAATGTACGAAGTGAGTATCCGCAAGAGATGCGTGAGTTTTTCGTCTAGGATTTTTCAGCATCGTGTAATGGCGAATATAAAAGATGATTGACGTAGGAGGTTCCACGGCTCGAGAGGCAAGATTTTCTTTGTTCTCGGAGGAATTCGTAGAACCGCCGGCAGAAACCAAAATTAATCGCCGCCAATTTACCCAATTAAGCGTACCTTCACGCTAATTTGCTCTCGAGGTTCGACAGAAATGGAACAAAGTTTACGAGCACTAAAGTTGCGCGGACTATTCATCGAAACGGCCTGGATCCGTGCCAGTTTCCCCGACGAAGATCAACGGAACGGAAACTGCGAAAGAAAAGTGTCTAAGAACCCATTCCTCGGGGTCCAGGAATTCAGGGAGAGGCAAGAACGGAACGCGCCGATGCTCGAAAATATTTCATCGCTCCAGCAATAAACTCGACTTTTCCTTAAAAAGAAACGCCGGGGAACGTCGGACATTTTGTGCGGCTCAGAATACCGCTGAAAAGAGAGAAACGACGGACGTGTTATTCAAGCATGTGGCTCGCACGTGTGTTTCCAAAACATGGTTTCTAATGCACTTTATACTTGAAGAACCGTGGTAGTAATCGGAAAGTGCAAGACTGTTCACCAATGACAATATTATAATAATAATCAAATAGAATTGCATATTTTTCTACTTTGAAATCTTTCTACTCGAATGGCAAATTGAAGAAGACAACACTAACTGCCACAGCATTATTCAATATAGTTTCTACGCTTCCTATAAGTAATCAATTTCTATAAGAAGGGGATTGAAAATTTGCAGAAAAGATTATATAATAAATTAAGAAATAAATACTTGAATTTACCACAAAGTTTGTTTTAGATTTCAAAATAATTTATTACCTACGGTTCCCCTAATACTAATTAAAAACGTAATAAGCTAAATTCCATACGCTTAAAATGAATTGAACCGAACGAAAAAATTCGAATTGAGTTAATCGAGCGCATTTGAGCCACCCGCCCCAATCAAGTAACAGTAATTACAGAATATAGATTGTCTGGTATCGCTTCTTGTGAACTCGAAGAGTATTACAAGCGACGAAATAATGTTTCATTACGGACGGAATTAAATAAATTCTTTTAGAACGATCGCCGTTAACGGGGCAAGCTCGTTAAGACCCATCCAGCCGAAGTGGTTAAACGATCACCGGTAGCATAAACGAGATAAATCCATTGAGAACCATCGGGGTCTCCGTTTCTCCGCGGATAACAGAGAAAGATGATCTCCGTGTTGGTTGATCCACGCGAGCGAGAGTGTTGATACCTTAATCTCGATGAAAGCCCGGGCAATTAACGTCGCGCGCGTCGAATTACCACATCCTCGGCGACGAGGAAGAGCGCCGGGAATTATTATTGTTAATCAACGCGGGCCGGTTACGGCGAGGTGATTACCACGGGAAAGAGGAAGTGCTGGTTTTGCGCGACGAAGCCGCAGGAATATGTCAACCGTGTTTGAAAAGAGGATGCCTGGCAGGCACCGGAGCCTGTCCACCATTTTCTTCCTAGTTCTACGCATTCGGACCCGGTTTTCTCTGATCCTCCGAGACTTTCTATTCCGCGATCTAAATTATTATCGGCGCCGAGTTCGGCTCGCGAATTCCGACCGGAATGTTTACGGCGAATTAGGTTTTGGGAATGTCGAACAGCTGCGGCCAGATTTGAGCATACCGCGCTTGGGATATTGCGGTATGATAGATTCCATAACACTGTGAAATGTATGAGCCGTTTATGTTTCTCGCATTTGATCGCCTTGGCGTTCGATTAAAGCTTGATTTAAATGATTAAGCTTGTATCGAATTCGGCTGAACTTGGGAAAACGCCCCCTTTCCTTTCGACACGTGACCTACGCCATTCTACGCGTTTTGACACGCTGAACATAAAATGTAATTGTCATTTTGTGGCGCAAATTAACAGTTTTCGAGACATTCGCGAAAAACTACCGCTACCACTATATGGATCCTGCGTATCGGCAAATTGATTTATGTAGAAATGAAATGAGGTTGGACAACGCTTCCTAAAGTTTAAATCTTGTATTTATTCAATGTTTACCAAGGATTTATTAAGAGGTTGAAGACAGGAATTTTTATCGCGGCGTCAGTGGGAAATCTTGTTGGATTTTCAAGGCGTCGTAATTCGCGGCGATTCTCTGTATCATAAATCATTGAAATATGTTAGTCAGAGTACATACTTCTGCAAAGCATCACCGAGCTACGAACCACCGATCTTTCATCACCGAAGGGAAAGTAGGATTCGGGTTCTCCGACAGAACGCGATATTTCCCTGGAACGGGGACGTCGCTAATGCCACGCATTAAACCCGATAATTTCCGTATTATTTCGCCACGCAGATGTCGCAGCGCGATTGTTACCAGGGAAGGAAATACCTCTTGAACTGTCAGTCAGAGAAACAACCTCTTCCTGCGTCTACCGACACCTATACTCCTCGAAACAAGAGGCTATCCCAATAAATACTAAAGAGGACGTCACAACACCATCGGAAATATTCGAAATGTTTTAAAACCGAAGAAAATATTACTGTGATATTCTCAAATTTCAATATTCTCACTGTTTCGAGTTTCGACTATTCATTTTTGTCAGAACTGGCAAGTTTTATTCCACTCGATGAAAGAATGGTTTGACTCCGTAGATTCGCGATAAGGTAGAGCGACCACGTTACCGACAAAAATCGGCGAAAAATGGTTTCACGCGCCTCAACTTTTCGCCCTTGTATGAGAATATTTTTCGCTGAGGAAGGGCTCGTTCGAAAGAGGAAGGTTCAATCTAGCGTCCAGTAGCTTTCCTAATAATTTTAAAAAAGCCAGCCAGTCTTAAAAGCCAAGACCCCGTAGATTCGCGATAAGGTAGAGTCACCACGTTACCGACAAAAATCGGCGAAAAATGGTTTCACGCGCCTCAACTTTTCGCCCTTGTATGAGAATATTTTTCGCTGGGAAAGGGCTCGTTCGAAAGAGGAAGGTTCAATCTAGCGCACGCTGGTCACGAGCTGACGAGACTATGCGGATATTTGGTAACATAAGCGTTAGAAGTAGGCCAAAAATTTTTTGACGATGCGCGTGCCGCGGAATCCAAGGATTTTTATGCCGTTGGATGAGTTTCTTGGATGAAATCGAGAGTAGCGCGCGCTAGAAAATATCTCCGGCTACAAATTGAGCTATACTTTGTCTCGATTCTCTGCGAAATAAAGCCAAAAACTTGAAGCACGTTTCTGCCGTCAGAATTCATGATATCGATAATACAGAGGAGAAAATGTGACAAGTTTAGTCACAGACTTAGGACCCGTCGGATCAAGATCAAGACGGATCTTAAGTCAGCGGCTGAAGGCTGTGAACGGAAATTATACATCAGTTACCGATCTGCTAACTCTGCAAAAGACTAACCTCGGCTCTTAACCTCTTGACCTACAATATCCAGTCATACTCGTGACGAAGATTCTCAACAGAGTCTAATAAATATGTTATTAATAGACCGCGGATTTTATGCATTTATGATAAAAATGGGTATGCACAATTTAAAGCAGCGGCCATATTGAAAACATTTATGGACGTCAGCGTATTAGTTTCAGTTTAACAAGATGATTAGAGGAAGATCAAATCTTTTATTTGCCCCCTGTGTATTACAACGAATTCAAATATTTTTTATTTTGCATAAAGATCCGCAGTCTAGTTATTAATTTCCTTTAAACCGAAATAAAATTATATTCTGGCGTTGTTAATGCGCAGTTATTGAAGAGCATATAGGCATACAATGGATATACATTAGATTATATTTTCTCCTCTTTTTTTAGGAAATTACGAATTACAAAAAAGTTCTACCTTTGGCTCCTAACGCTAGCATAGCAAACCTCCCCCGCAATTATACAAGTTTTGCGCTCCAAATTCACCATTTTGCAGAACCAATTCATCCTCTTTCAAATCAAATTCACTTTTTTGAATTTCTAATTTGTATATATATTATAAATATTTAGATATATATGTATATAAAGACTTATATATTTGTAAAGATTTATATATTTGTAAAGACCTCGCAATTTCCCAATCTCCTACCCTCCAAAATAATTAATAACTGTCAACAATTTTCCAAGTTTGATCGACGACTGGAAAGCGCATATGATTAATTTCCTTTAAACCGAAATAAAATTTTATTCTGGCGTTGTTACTGCACAGCTATCGAAGAGCACATACAATGGCTATAAATTTTCTCCTCTCTTTAAGAAATCACGAATTACAAAAATGTTCTAGTCACTGAAACCGTAAAACAAATCGTAGTGCCAGGGTTTAAAAATGACTTTCTCAAGGAAAAAGAAAATAAAACGAAACGGCGTAACGTTCTATCCTGTGTTTAATCGCCTTTAGAAAACGTTTAGTTTCCTAAAAATTAGTTGAAGATATGCGAGAAAAATTTCTCTGGAAGGAGGCCCGAACTTTCGACAGCAAATTACAGTATAATCGCCGGCCCTGCGCTGTATTTAATTATCCAAGAAAGTGTACGCCATTAGCGCGTCTTTTAAATCGAACGCCAATCACGAAATTATCTATCGCGTGCGAACGCTCGGGCTCCAATCATGAGCTGTCGATCAACAAGTTGCAATCGTTGGATCTCTCCCTCTCCCGCGGAGCGCGCACGAGAAGCGGCGCAGCGCGGCACGGCGCAGCGCAGCGGCGTGCACCAGCGATTTTCAAGTCCACTACCTGCTCGATAATTACTCGAATTTTTCCAGACAGAATAATCTCGCGTTTTCCTCTCCTATTCCCACCGGTGATCGTGTTTATTCAATCACTTACGCAAGCAGCTCGCGAACGATTACAGCCACCGGTTCTCCATGGGCGCAGTCCGCTTTTGAAATTCACCTAATATCACTCCCTCTCTCTCTCTCTCTCTCTCTCTCTCTCTCTCTCTCTCTCTATGCCTTTCTCGATTCTACTCGACTCGGAAAAAAGGAATATTCGTATTACGCCCGGCTCGTTAACCGCTCGTGAAAGTCCGCCGCCACCGCTTCGCAACGAGGAAAAAGAAACATGGTTGACCGGCAGATACGTAATTAGAATTCCCGAGCGAAGATGCGCCCGCGATTGGGACCACTGGGGAATTCGGGAACTTTGCTAGGAAGTCGGACAAATTAAAGAAATTCCTGAAAGTCCGTGTATGGACGGCCTCGGAAATCAGACTACCCTCTAAACTTGTATTCGTTTTCGAATAATGTGTTTCAACAATTTTTTAGCCTTCTTTAGGAAAAAGAAACACGGTTGACCGGCACTCGGAAGCGCGCAGATACGTAATTAGAATTCCCGAGCGAAGATGCGCCCGCGATTGGGACTACTGGGGAATCCTAGGACTTCGTTCGGAAATTGGAAAACTTAAAAAAATTCCTAGAAGTCTCGATAGTCATACTACCCCCTAAACTTGTATTCGTTCTCGAATAATGTGTTTTAACCCTTTGCACTCGGCGCTATTTTCATTCTAAAACTAAATTTTTCTTTCGTCTTCGAATATTTTCATTTCATTCATACGAAACTGATCCGATTTACACATATACACTCGCCGAAATTTCTATAAAGTCACTGTGTTTTGTAATGAATTCTTATAATTATACCATTACCAATGAAAAATTTGTATTTGGTAGCATTTCGGGATTACATAAAGAAAGCATACACGCCGATTTCAAAACATAAGTATAACATTTATTGATAAAAGAAAACAAAAATATAATTTTACACAGAACAGACTGCGAAATTTCTATAATGTCAGTTTCGTTTTATACGGATAAAGTTGAAATTAACAATTGTTTTTTTATTATATTTATTTTAATATTTAGTGTAACCTCCATTTTTTGAATTACATTAAAAATGCGATTGGGCATTGACGAAACTAACTTTTGTAGCGTTTCTGTTTTAACAGACGCCCATGCTTCAATCACCGCATCCCTTAGTTCGCTAATGGAGTTGTATTGTTTGAAGTTTTTATAAACTTGTCGCGCAATGATACCCCAAACATTTTCAATAGGATTTATGTCCGCAGAACAAGCAGGCCATGGCAAAACATTGATATTTCTTTCAAGAAGCCACTGCTTTGTGTGCTTCGACGCGTGCACTGCAGCATTATTATGCTGATAAATAAAATTGTCATCTTCAATATTTTCTGTAAAGGGTATTAGAACCATGTCTAACAAATCCGTATAATTTTCAGAATTCATTTTGTGTTTTATGAAACACACTGGAGTCCTTTTGTCAGCATTGAACGCAGCCCATATCATTAGGGAACCACCGCCAAAGTTACGACTCATTGTTACACTTTTCTCATTTCTCAGATCATGCCAATAATATTTACAGCCATCAGGCCCATCCAAATTAAATTTTTTCTCATCTGAAAAAATGACAGACTCCCACTCTTTCGTCCAGGACATGTGTGCCCGTGCGAAATCAAGACGGGCCTGTTTATGTGTTTCTTTAAGGCCTGGTTTACGTTGCATTTTTGTCCACACAAATTGCCCAGAATAATTTAAAAGTTGTTGCACACGTCTTCTTGTTACTGGGAGCTCCAATTCAGCTCGCAATTGTGCTGCATTTTTCGTTTCCTTAGCCGCAGACCTCATTAATAATGAATGTTGTCTCTTTGACAATTTTTTATTACCACCTTTAAAATGATTTTTTCCGTAATTTTCACGTAAATTGATATAATTATTAATCACAGTATATGACCGATTAATTTTCTTAGCAATTGCGCGATTAGAGCAGCCCATATTTTTATAAGCATCGATCGATGCTTTTTCTTCAATTGTTAGTACTTTTCCTCTCGGCATTGTACTACACGCGAATCAAATTATAAAAAACAGGATTTCTATGAGTTCTAATACTAATACTTTTAGAATGTTTGCAATTTCCCGTAGTTCTCTGCTCAGAATCCAGAGAAACACTAAGTGACTTTATAGAAACTTCGCACTTGTGTTCTGCACCACGCAGAAATAATTAAAAAAAACGTAAATAGTAAACAATGCGGTCTTGAGTGCGCGGTCCTTCTATCCGAGTGTCAACAAAGCACAAGGCCAGATACGATAAAGCAACAGAAATTGTAATATTTTAAAAATATCTATGAAAATGACGATGACTTTATAGAAATTTCGGCGAGTGTAATATTTAAATGTTTACCATTGAATAACAATTTTCGTAATGTTACAAATATTTTGTAATATTTGTTGTAATTTCTTTGAAACAATGCCACAACAATTTCCAGTGGTGCTTCCGAGTCACCACTCGAGTGCAAAGGGTTAAGAATTTTTTAGCTTGACACAGTATGCTGTTCGGCTGCAACTTCTTCGGATTTATTGGCAGAAACGCAACTGCGACCTCACACGAGTCCATAAAAAACCGCGGCACATTGTTAAGCAACCGCTCGGCTTGGGAACGTCGTGGAGCCCGTAACTTCCAGCAGTAGTCGTTGGTGAGTCAATTGCGGTAGTTCGAAAGGGCCATTAAGCAGGAGGAACGTTCACGAAGATATTCCCGACGATCCTCCGCTTGTTCGAAAGAATATCAGACGCCAGCTGTAAGCCTGTGGATCCTCCGAGTGGATCCTCCGAGTGGATCCTCCGAGTGGGTTTTCCTCCCCGACGGATTTCAATTCACGAGTGAAATGATTCCCGGGCCACAACGGCGGATTCAAACCAGTTAGAGGCGACCGTAGAAACCAGGTTAATTTTCCCTCGACTGATAACAATGTCGTTCGGAGGAAACCAGTCTTGAAGATCTTGTCTCTATTATGCTCGTCGACTCTTTCGTCCCGATGTGAACACGCCGTTTCTTCCCTGCCGTTTGCGCCGGAAGTAGGTTACGCGAAGAAAGTTCGCGTTTCCGTGCACTGTGCGCTCCGCGCTGCGCCGCGCCGCGCCGCGCCGCGCCGGGCGGACTCTTCGAAAAAGAATTCACTTTCGCGGGCCCGTTTCGACAGGTGTCCTTGAATCACTATCGAATTCCGTCTTCCTGCTTCGCTTTTATCAATCTCGCCGGCTCCTGAATATTCACGAACCGGAATTATTTATTGGCCGGACCGCCCGGCCTTAGAAATCACTATCCCCGTTTGTCTGGCAATTTTTTACGGGGAAAGTTGCGGAATTGTTTAACGGCGCAACGGTAACTTCCGAAACACGAGTCGAATAAACGTAGATTGTAATTTTGATAACGGTTGAAAGCAATGGCTTTGCTCTAGAATTCTTTTAATCGTTTTATTCTTGATTATGTTTTGCCTGCTCAGTTTTCCGACAAATGCGCAAAATCCGCAGTATAATTATCAATGTTGAACACGGGGAATTATCTGCCATCGACACTAAACGCCTTGGGAAAACTCGGAGAATTGTTTCCTGTGTAACCGAGCCGAGATATATCTGAGTTGATTATCAATAGAGGAACTGAAATAATCACCTACTGGTGTTTGTTCGCGAGAATGGAAGACTCGGAGAACTATTGACCGCCAATGTGAACTAGAAAATGTTCGCTGGTCGGTTATAAACATTCTGCCTGCAACAATTATTCACTGCCTCTGTTAAACTCTCATTGCGAACTCAAAGAATTATTTACCAGCAATATTGACACTAGAACGACCGAGCAATAAATGCGACTGACGTGTATTGCTTTGTAACAGTGACAAGACTGTGCCCGTTCGGACTTCATACAACTTTTATTGTAATATGTGCTTGAATGAAGAGGTTCGTTAAAAAATTTCCGACGAAAACATTTTTACAATTTCAGTAATAGTAAAATAAATAATTAGGAAGCAGTCACTTTGACTGCTCCGGTCGTTCTAGTGTTAAATCTCCACGAACACTGGAAAAAATGATTTCAGTGAACCCTCCAGGATGGCAACAATTTCCTATCGAAATGAAGCATGCAAATAACGATTTACCAACCACCGTCAGATGCTCTTAAAAATCTCAGAGAATACTATCAACGCTACACTCGTTTAAAAAACGTGTCAATAATTTCTCATTAGCATGAACCACCTCCGAACCGGTCGAGAACAATAATTACCAGCATCAAATTCCCATAGAAACCAGAAAGTACCAAAAAAGAAAAAGAAAAAAAAAAGAACAGAGACGCCAGGAGTCCCATAAAAAATACGGACGGCCGTCAAGCAGGACCGCTTTATAAAACAACGAATTTATGGCCACTTATTTCATCCTAAAGCCGGTGGCCTAGCAGGCTGTATCGGAGATTCTTCTCGGAGGGTACTCGTTCGAAAAGATCGTGGCCCATCAAAGACACGATAATACTCTCGAGCATGCTTCCTAATCTCGTGGTCGACTGGCTAACGCCGGTTAAAGGTATACAGCGCTCCTAACCAGTATGGATTATGGGACGCGACCACGGTGAGAGGTGTGTCGTTCGATTAGGCTGGAATGCCGAGAGGTGTAGCATCGGCCAAGGTCAGAAAAAAATCCTCCTCGAAGGCGAAGCCACGCGAGATACACAGGATAGATGCCGATCCACCGAGAAGCCCGGACTTGTTTTGGAGCAAGGAAGCGCGAACCAGTTCGGAGAACACGAAATTCCTCGCCGGAAGACCCGCTGGACTGGCCATGATCCTGAGGGGATTCGCCAGGACCCTCGACCATCCTGGAAATTTTTGGAAATTATACCAACACGGTGAGGAATGAAACAGGCCATGGAAAATTTTCTTTGTCAATCGTAACGTGGTTTTGTCCTTTATTTTCGAGTCTTGATATTGAGATTTTTGCGAATCCTTCGGGAGGATATTACGAGGCCCAGCCTTGATCCTGAGGGGATTCGCCAGGACCCTCGACCATCCTCGAATTTTTTGGAAATTATACTAACACGGTGAGGAATGAAACAGGCCATGGAAAATTTTCATTGTCAATTATAACGTGGTTTTGTTCTTCATTTTCGATTCTCGATATTGAGATACTTGCGATCCTTCGGAAGGTTATTACGAGGCCCAGCCTTGATCCTGAGGGGATTCGCCAGGACCCTCGACCATCCTGGAAATTTTTGCAAATTATACTAACACGGTGAGGAATGAAACAGGCCATGGAAAATTTTCTTTGTCAATTGTAGCGTGATTTTGTTCTTCATTTTCGATTCTCGGTATTGAGATTTTTGCGAATCCTTCGGGAGGATATTACGAAGCCTGGCCTTGATCCTGAGGGGATTTTCTAGGACCCTCGACCATCCTGTACATTTTTGGAAATTATACCAACACGGTGAAGAATGAAACAGGCCATGGAAAATTTTCATTGTCAATTATAACGTGGTTTTGTTCTTCATTTGCGATTCTCGATATTGAGATTTTTGCTAATCCTTCGGGAGGATATTATGAAGCCTGGTCTTGATCCTGAGGCGATTCGCCAGGACCCTCGACCATCCTCGAATTTTTTGGAAATTATACTAACACGGTGAGGAATGAAACAGGCCATGGAAAATTTTCATTGTCAATTATAACGTGGTTTTGTTCTTCATTTGCGATTCTCGATATTGAGATTTTTGCTAATCCTTCGGGAGGATATTACGAAGCCTGGTCTTGATCCTGAGGCGATTCGCCAGGACCCTCGACCATCCTGGAAATTTGTGGAAATTATACTAACACGGTGAAGAATGAAACAGGCCATGGAAAATTTTCTTTGTCAATTATAACGTGGTTTTGTTCTTCATTTTCGATTCTTGATATTGAGATTTTTGCTATTCCTTCGGGAGGATATTACGAAGCCTGGTCTTGATCCTGAGGGGATTTTTCAGGACCCTCGACCATCCTGGAAATTTTTGGAAATTATACTAACACGGTGAAGAATGAAACAGGCCATGGAAAATTTTCTTTGTCGATTGTAGCGTGATTTTGTTCTTCATTTTCGATTCTCGGTATTGAGATTTTTGCGAATCCTTCGGAAGGATATTACGAGGCCCGGCCTTGATCCTGAGAGAATTTGCACAGACCCCGCGATACCATAGAAATGTTTATAAATGACTTCTGCGTCATTAAGAACGAAGGAGACCATAGAAAATTGTCTATGTCAATTATAACCTTCGAAAATGTGCCTCTTTCATTTTTGATCCTGGACATTTTTCCGAATTCTTCGAAAGGATATTACGAGGCGTAGAAACGACTTACAAATTGTTTAGCGTGTTTCTACACCCTTAGAAAATTGCGCACAATTTCCCAAGCCGGTTTTCTCCGGGCAATTAACGAGCAGGTTCTCATTTTAGCTCCGTAGGGTGTCGGATCGATCAGAGCCGCGCGATTTCCGATCATCAGCGATGGCCGTAGGATTAAGAGATCCATCTGTGATTTATTAGCGCGTCGATCGCGGCTCGATCGAGGGGGGGCCTCAATCGGCCGGATCTGGGGAACGATCTTCGCAATTGCCGCGGCAGTGGGACGGAATTATGCTTCATGATTGTGACCTTTGGCCAATTAGAGTCTCTCCTGGCGAGCAATCAGCCGGCCTACGTGAAAACGATATCTGGTGTCACGAGCACCGTGGCCCCGGTAAAACATTGTGGCTCTAACTCGGTCATGTGAAACTCTGTCGCCCACACTATAGCTCTGCCTCTCTCTCTCTCTCTCTCTCTCTCTCTAGCTTGTCTCGGGAACGTTCCTGTCTCCTCCGAGCCCGGAAAGGATGCTGGCCTCCACCTTGAAACCGTTTCTCACGATTAATCAACGATCCTCCAACGGGAAACTTCATTTGAACCGAGGCGATCGAGACCAGTGTTCGACGAGGGCTCGAACGAAATGCCGGAACGGTTAGGATAGCGTTCGGCATAGCGATTTCCGCGTCTGGATTTGGCGTGCACCGTGGAAACCAGCTCCGTTAGAAAGAGAGAAATTTCTCCGCAACGCACGGATTAAAAGAACCGCGCCGATAAACGAGTCGGGGATCGTAAACGAGCCGGGAACTTTCATCTGGGAAGACCTCCAATTAGAAACCCCGTCGATCCGAGCGAACCTCGCGATCGAACCGACTGCTCGCGAGATTTATTTGACAGTGGAAAGCGCGTTTGGCACTGATAACGCCGACCGGCTTGTAACGATTACTCGGCGACGCCTGAACACCTGACCGACTCGATGTTTCGGTCGAAGAAAGGACTTTATTGCTACCTGGAGCACGGGATCAAACGCAATTCCTCGGCTCGAGGAAACGAACGCGTTCGAGATCGATCGACTGGAAGAAGCTTCCTTTTAAATCATTACGTACCACGATCCCCTTTTCAGGAACACGGATTGTACTGAGGAGTGGCATAACACCAACTGAAAACAGATTCCAGGCCCCACCCTCCTCGTATGAGGATTTTCAATCGATCATAACAATAAATAATTTAACTTTTGGCATAAACTGTCTTAAACATGTAAATATCTAGAGTAACAATTTAAAAATAATAATTTGGCGTTTGATGGATTAAGAGGTTGAAATTGTTTTTGAAATGAATAAGGTGAATACAGTGACTTTTCTATATATGTCGCCAAGGTCTGGATGATAAACGTCGCGGAATTACCCCCAGTATGCCGCGAAGCTCGAGAGGCCTCGGTCGCCGAGGAAACATAACACGGCTCGGTTATGTCTCCTGGACGACATGTTGTTGACATATATCGAGAATTCACTGTAGTGGTATTAGGTGATAGAAACGATGATTAAACGAATTCAGGAATGTCAGTATATTGTCTCGAGTGTATGAAGATGATTAACACTAGGTTCACGGGACCCGTCAAAATGACGGGTTCTAATATTTTTAATCTAAAATTATTAAGATTCTAAGGATGCATACGTGAGAAATTATTTAGCAAATTTATTTGGGTATATATTATCTTGAGAATATTTCTGAGAATGTGGGTAGGACGTTCTTGTTATTTCTATAAAGTAATGCAAAATAGTCACTTTTAGTTTCCCGTAAACTTAGTGTTAAAGAACAATTTTCTATCTGGTTTCTATCTCTCACAGTTCGTAAAGATGAGTTTTATTTTCCGTAAAGATTCGCAATGTTAAGTAGACACTCGGAAGAACTTGTAGTTTCACGAAAAAAGGATGAAAAACAACAACTATTTTCAAGGGAATAAAATGGTGTACTCAAGCTCGACCTACTAGAAGAAGTTTCGTCTCAGGAGAAGTTTAAAATAATTCTTATAAAGTAGTGCAAAATAAATTTAGTTCTCCGTAAACCTAGTGTTAAAGAACAATTTTCTACTTCCTTTCTCTCACACTTCGTAAAGACGAGTTTTATTTTCCATAAAGATTCGCAATGTTAAGTAGACACTCGGAAGAACTTGTAGTTTCACGAAGAAAGGATGAAAAACAACAACTATTTTCAAGGCCATAAAATGGTATACCCAAGCTCGACCTACTAGAAGAAGCTTCGTCTCAGGAGAACTTTAAAATAATTTTTATAAACTAGTGTAAAATACATTTAGTGCTCCGTAAACCGAGCAATTGTGTCTCACGTTTCAAATAATCACTACTGCACAAAATGGAGTCCGAAGCGAAGAGTGGGAGGAAGAAAATTCGGTAAACAAAAGATCAAAGAACGCTGACGAATGGAAATAGAGCCGGTTGGAATGGCCGAGCGCATAATCCCGAAAACAAAGGCACCCGGAAGAGCATGGTAGTGAATTATCGAGGGGGGGGGGGAGGGGAGGTTGAGTAACCGCTTGAGGACGATGTGGCCGATGCGAACGACCGAAGGTAACTCGAGCGAATTAGATCCTTCTAAATCGAGTGTTGGCACCGGTGCCAGCACGCTGCGTCGCAGACTATACCGGGGACCGGGGTGACTGCATCGTCCTGTCGAGAAGTGGGTTACGAATACTGTTCCCGCGAGAAAGTAACCGAGAGCCGATCTGTCTCGGTGGCAGGGGAAGATTAGGCGCGGCCGTCCGGTTTGCATCGGCGAACGCATTATCGTTGCACGGTGCACTCGACGCAGCCCGAACGCGCGAAAAATTTGGGCCCCGAAATCGCACTTTCGTCCCTGAAACACCAATTAAACAATTTTCCGTTCCGAGCGGTTGAACAATTTGAACGTTCGCCAAATTAACGTTTCGCCTTCGATCAAAATAATTTGTATGCGCGCTGGTATTTAACGCCTTAATTACCACCGCTGCAATTTATTTTATGGTTACTAGGATCTGTATGGAAAATAAAAATTTTCTACTTGAATTGCAACAGACTGAAGTGAAATAGCAATTTTTTTTTGCTTTCTTAATATGTATAATAGGTTGAAAATAAGGTAACAGTAACATTTTTCTAATGTTTTTACTGTTTTAAAATACGCCTACCCATTTTTGTCATAAATGCATCAAATCCGCAGTCTAATGATTACGATAATTGGAATTTCTTCGATGCCTATAATCGACTGGGAGAAATAAAAGATTATTGTATAACTTATTGTATAATTTGTTCTCTGACGGCTGAATATTGACTACGATAAAATAGAATTTCTAATTTCGAAAATTCTATTTGAAGTCTTCGTCACGAGTCTGACTCGATATTATAAATAATACAAAGGGTTAATGAACATGGCACAATATTTAGGGAGTACACAACGTTGTTATACTGAATTCCTTTAACACTAGAACTACCGAGTAATAAATACTGACTGATGTATATCGTTTTGTAATAATGACAACATCAAACCTCATATCATTTTTATTTTAATGTGTACTCTAATAAATGATCATTCAAAAATTTCTGATAAAAACATTTTCATAATTTCAGTAATTGCGAAAGAAAAAATTAGGGACCAGTCATATCGAGTGGTTCGGTAGTTCCAGTGTTAATGTTTCGCGAAGGTGGCACGTTCGTTTCATACAATATTTTAACGACGAAGATAGGCAGCGAAATAGATGGCGGTGTTAAACAATTTTTATTACACGTGAAACATAATTCAAGCTCCTGTAGCAACGTTCAAAATGAACGGATTTGGAAAACGAGAATACAGTGAATTCCCTATATAAGTCACTGCGAGCCTCGCGTTTAAAGGTCACTGGGACTACCCACACCACCACGGATACTGATTTATACATTTCCAGCATGCACTGTGCATTTCAAATGCAACGTTCGGCGAGAACCACAGACTTCGTCTAAATGTCACTCGCCAGAACCGCGCAAATGACTTATATCGGGAATTCACTGTTTTGTCCTATGGCCCAAAGATTGCACTATCTCTACAAAACCTTGTTCCATCGGGATGCAATGGTAATATAGTGGTTAGGCTATACAGGAGTCTATTCTACTCAAAGTCATGTAACCCCCTTAAAACTAAATGAATCTGGAAAAATAAAAACAGTGTCCCAGCTCAAATATTGTGCCATTTTTACAAAATTTTGTTTCATCGAAATATACTGGCAAAAGGGACCATTTTCTACGTTTAGGTCACACAGATGTCTGCTGTACTCAAATTCATGTAGCACCTTTAAAAATAAATGAATCTGAAAGTGTAAAAATATTGTCCCAGCTTAAATATCGTGTCATCTTCACAAAATTTTGTTTCATCGAAATACACTGGCAAAAGGGACCATTTTCTACGTTTAGGTGACACAGGTATTTGCTGCATTCAGATACATGTAGCCCCCTTAAAAATAAATGAATCTGAAAGAGTAAAAATATTGTCCCAGCTAAAATATTGTGCCATTTTTACAAAATTTTGTTTCATCGAAATATACTGGCAAAAGGGACCATTTTCTACGTTTAGGTCACACAGATGTCTGCTGTACTCAAATTCATGTAGCACCTTTAAAAATAAATGAATCTGAAAGTGTAAAAATAGTGTCCCAGCTAAAATATTGTGCCATTTTTACAAAATTTTATTTCATCGAAATACAGTGGCAAAAGGGACCATTTTCTGCGATTAGGTTACACAGGTATTTGCTGCATTCAGATACATGTAGCCCCCTTAAAAATAAATGAATCTGAAAGAGTAAAAATATTGTCCCAGCTAAAATATTGTGCCATTTTTACAAAATTTTGTTTCATCGAAATATACTGGCAAAAGGGGCCATTTTCTACGTTTAGGTCACACAGATGTCTGCTGTACTCAAATTCATGTAGCACCTTTAAAAATAAATGAATCTGAAAGTGTAAAAATAGTGTCCCAGCTAAAATATTGTGCCATTTTTACAAAATTTTGTTTCATCGAAATACACTGGCAAAAGGGACCATTTTCTACGTTTAGGTGACACAGGCATTTGCTGCATTCAGATTCATGTAGCCCCCTTAAAAATAAATGAATCTGCAAGAGTAAAAATATTGTCCCAGCTTAAATATCGTGTCATCTTCACAAAATTTTGTTTCATCGAAATACACTGGCAAAAGGGACCATTTTCTACGTTTAGGTGACACAGGTATTTGCTGCATTCAGATACATGTAGCCCCCTTAAAAATAAATGAATCTGAAAGAGTAAAAATATTGTCCCAGCTTAAATATTGTGCCATTTTTACAAAATTTTATTTCATCGAAATACAGTGGCAAAAGGGACCATTTTCTGCGATTAGGTTACACAGGTATTTGCTGCATTCAGATACATGTAGCCCCCTTAAAAATAAATGAATCTGAAAGAGTAAAAATATTGTCCCAGCTAAAATATTGTGCCATTTTTACAAAATTTTGTTTCATCGAAATATACTGGCAAAAGGGGCCATTTTCTACGTTTAGGTCACACAGATGTCTGCTGTACTCAAATTCATGTAGCACCTTTAAAAATAAATGAATCTGAAAGTGTAAAAATAGTGTCCCAGCTAAAATATTGTGCCATTTTTACAAAATTTTGTTTCATCGAAATACACTGGCAAAAGGGACCATTTTCTACGTTTAGGTGACACAGGCATTTGCTGCATTCAGATTCATGTAGCCCCCTTAAAAATAAATGAATCTGCAAGAGTAAAAATATTGTCCCAGCTTAAATATCGTGTCACCTTCACAAAATTTTGTTTCAACAAAATACACTGGCAAAAGGGACCATTTTCTACGTTTAGGTGACACAGGTATTTGCTGCATTCAGATTCATGTAGCCCCCTTAAAAATAAATGAATCTGCAAGAGTAAAAATATTGTCCCAGCTTAAATATCGTGTCATCTTCACAAAATTTTGTTTCATCGAAATACACTGGCAAAAGGGACCATTTTCTACGTTTGGGTGACACAGGTATTTGCTGCATTCAGATACATGTAGCCCCCTTAAAAATAAATGAATCTGAAAGAGTAAAAATATTGTCCCAGCTAAAATATTGTGCCATTTTTACAAAATTTTGTTTCAACGAAATATACTGGCAAAAGGGACCATTTTCTACGTTTAGGTCACACAGATGTCTGCTGTACTCAAATTCATGTAGCACCTTTAAAAATAAATGAATCTGAAAGTGTAAAAATAGTGTCCCAGCTAAAATATTGTGCCATTTTTACAAAATTTTGTTTCATCGAAATACACTGGCAAAAGGGACCATTTTCTACGTTTAGGTGACACAGGTATTTGCTGCATTCAGATTCATGTAGCCCCCTTAAAAATAAATGAATCTGCAAGAGTAAAAATATTGTCCCAGCTAAAATATTGTGCCATTTTTACAAAATTTTGTTTCATCGAAATACACTGGCAAAAGGGACCATTTTCTACGTTTAGGTGACACAGGTATTTGCTGCATTCAGATTCATGTAGCCCCCTTAAAAATAAATGAATCTGCAAGAGTAAAAATATTGTCCCAGCTTAAATATCGTGTCACCTTCACAAAATTTTGTTTCAACAAAATACACTGGCAAAAGGGACCATTTTCTACGTTTAGGTCACACAGGTATCTGCTGCACTCAAATTCCTGTAGCCCCCTTAAAACTAAATGAATCTGAAAGAGTAAAAATATGCCATCTTTACAAAATTTTGTTTCACGGAAATACACTGGCAGAAGGGGCCTTTTTCTACATTTAGGTCACACAGGTGTCTTCTGCAAATGCCTGTAGCAGTGTTAAAATTGCGCGAATTCAAAGATAGTGTCGCAGCTTAAATATTGTGCTAACATTACAAAATTGATTTTCGTCGGACAGGAATGGTAAGATGGAGTGTTTGCCACGTTTAGGCAGCTCGTGTCTCAGTTTGCGACGATCAGGTTGATCGTGTCCCGTAGATTCAGGACGACGGGCTAGCCGCCGGCTGTGGCTTTGCTCTGTGTACGGCTTCGAAGCTGCTTTTAAGCCGCCTCGGTCCGGAGCTTCGACGTGTTTCTTCAACAAGAGAGACACGATCGCCTCGATGCGTGGAACGCGCGTGCCAAATTCCTTAGGCGACGACGCAACCGGCAGCAACGCTTGTCTGTGTTCCGCGTGGTTTCGAGGTCAGGGAAGAACGGCTATTTCGCGGACTAGGAGTCTTCTCTCCTCGATCACGTCCCCGTATCGTGTTTCCTGCCGTTCACGCCGCACAGTGGGCAATTTGGACAAAATCGGATTCAAAATCAAGGAACTTTCGATAGGAACGAGGTAGAGCGATGAAATCTTTTTTAAATGAAAGCTGCAACATTGTAGAATATGGGAAAAATAGAGAGATTATTACCATCCGATCATTTCAACGAAAAAATTACTTCATTAGTTTTTGTCACAAAAATCTATTTTTCGCAAAATCCTCAGGCCGTAGACAAATTTTGAGACCAGATTTGAAATCAGCGCGAACAAATCTATGGGAAATGATGTATAGCATGTTAAAAAGAAATTTTTTCCGCGCGCGGTATTGGGAAAACTAAAATTTTCTTGAATTTGTGCGCGTTTAACGAATTTTCTCGTGGTTAGAAAACGTTCGTACCACAATCTCTCTATTTTTCCCATATTCTACAAAGTTGCAGCTTTCATTTAAAAAAAATTTCATCGCTCTACCTCATTCCTATCGAAAGTTGCTTGATTTTGTCCAAATTGCCCACTGTGCGCCGGTCAGGAACGAAGCCGAGGAACGCGTCCTAGCCCCAAAATTCCTCATCAATTTTCTTGGTTTTGGAATTTTCCTAAATTCCACTCCCTCGAACAGGATTTCTCCTCTAATTATGCACAGATCGTTTGTAAAATCGAGATAATAAAACTTGTACCACAATTATAACACGAACAGAACAGTTTGCACCAATGTGAACACTACGATTAGAACGCGGATGTTATACAAACAAATGAGCAGGCGAAAAGTTTAAACAGTACACTCACGGTGTATTCTTCACTCCACTCCTCCACTCATCGTTCTATTATTTTCCATGTACCATAGGAGGGGGAAATACATTTCTGTATATTCCCTGGTTCTCGCAAAGGATGCAGAAAATTTTTGCATATTGTCGCGCAGTGGTATAAAACGCGAAATTTATTAACATTTTGGTGTAACTTTTATACCTTTTCTTGGTTTTTTTTAAATACATTTACAAATTTAACAACTTTTAGAGACACATTCTGCTTAGTAAATATATTATACCTCGACGTTTTTGAAAAATCGGTCTTTAAATAGAGTTTGGTTTAGTGCCTAGTGTTTTTTAGTCGTCAGAGAGTCCCGACGCGTGCGACTTTAAATAATAATAACTTGTGATATTGAACGAGATTGGTAATAATTCTTGCACGATTATATAGAAGAAAGCGTGCCGTAGATATTCCATTTTGTAAAGATTCCATGATCTCTTCTGTCTTAGAAGATATACTGACCTAATGGACAAGGTATACTGAGGTGTCCGACTTTAAGCAATAATAACTTGTGATATGGGACGAGATGGGAAATAATTCTTACATGATCGTGTAGAAGAAAGTATGCTGAAAATACTCCATTTTGTAAAATTCTATGATCTCGTACGATACAGAAGATATTCCTTGCGGAGTCTTAAGAATTTTGAAAATTTTCTACATTGCATTTGGCATGACATGTTTAATACATTATGAATAGTAATTTTTAATCGACAGTGGTAATTTATAGCTTCAAGATAAACCTTTCATTAAAAAAAAAATTGGAAGGAAAATATTAAAATCGTCACGGCATCTCAAAGAAGAAAAGCAATTTTTTCCATGAGAAAGGCTGTCTTCAAAACTTCCAACTGTGACCGTTTATTACAGTAATCATATTGATTAAATTTTATTAATTTTTTCATTTTCAATGGATATTTAGAAAGCCAGTTGACAGTTGATTTTTTGGCAAAATGTCATTTCGCGTTTCAGACCACTTCGAGGCGGCCTAACTGTGGCGCAACTAAAAAAATTGCTTTTCCGAATTTAAAAGGAAATGAAGAGTACCTGAAAGCTAGCAGCGAACTCAAATGACTAACCAACTCGTCGTCCCGAATTAAAAAATTAATTAATCCTGCGGGGCAATATGACTTGGACCTACCAATTCGGTAAAAATAAATGTTAAATGAATTAATTGAGTCGTCGCGTTTCTCGAGCCTGCTATCTCAATTCTCAATATAATCAGTATAATTCTCAATATAATTCTCGATTCTCACAATATAATAGATTTACATACTTTCTCAATATAATAGATAGTATGCTCAATTCTCTATCGGGATCCTATTCGAATTTACGCGTTCAATATCATTTCCACCGATGCTAATGCGACTCGATAAAAGTGAATATTAAAAATATTAATCTATCGAATTAGAGTTCATTGCGGGGATCAAAGGTCGCCGGCAAAAACAGAGGATTTTATTGAGCACAGTTCGAAGTGGAACGGTGGTGTTGGCAGTAAAAATTGCGACGGCGAAGGCTGGGAGCTGCTTCTGGAACGCAGCGTGCGCAATGACGAATGCAGTACGCTCGGCAATTGCAGTTTTACTGTGCACTAAAAGCCACTATCTAGTTACAAGAATTCTTTTTTATATCCTCGAACGCTGAGCTAGACGATCAGCTGTTACGTTTTCCGGCGAATCGTGCTGCCAGCTATTCTCTCTGTCGAGAGAGGAATAAAACGAGTCTCGCTTACGGTAAATGCCCACGCGGCACGGAACGTTAAGCTCGAAGAAAAAAGAAAAAAAAAAGAAGAAGAAGAGAAGAATCAAATTTATACATCGACACACTCCTCGCGCACTCTTCCATTCAGGGATACCAAGGATCGGTTATGGAAATAAAGCAGTTGCCCCGTGATCGAAGCTGAACGCGAGGTGTACTCTAATTATTTCCTAATTATTTCTTTTTACGTTTCGTTTTACGATAACTTTCTACAGATTGATGCAGTCATCGCTCGGACGAACCTGGGATTTAATATGATTTGTTGTTTCGAGAGCCGCGAATGTTTTCTGCAGAGAGATAAGATAGGTCGATCGCAGTAGTCACTGTCCCACATGCATTCCATTAAGATGAAAATAAAATTATGTCACCGCGCGTATGCAACATTCGCCGGTTTATCTGATAACGTTACAGGTCAGCAGAAAATTCAATGGAAAGTAGTTGCGGACTACCGTGCTGACATAGTTGAGCAAGGATACAGTTAGATCGAACAATCGGAATCCAGCGAAATTCAGGGTGAGCGTAAAATTCGTTTAAACAATGGACACCCAGAAGAATAAAAAATATACTGAGCATATTCACGGACCTAATTAAATGGTTCAAATCTAGTAAAATTCTAGGAGGCATAAAGACTGTTATAACTCAATTTAGGAAATAAAATTCCACTGAATGCCCTGATAAATTGCACGTGCAATTTATAACAAACCTTGCATAAAACGAAGCCCGAAGACTTAAAAATTAGTTGACTTGAAAAATGCAACGACTCGATCTGACATTCAGTTTTACCAAATTGGTAAGTGGGGCTCCATCTTCGACAATTTTCCAACAGTTTTATCACTGCGTATCAAATAATTATTTATAGAAAGCGGACTCTTGTGCAAAATAAAAATTGTCTTGTAGGATACAGAAGCTGAATAGGCGTTTTCTTCTTCTTCGTGTGATTTTAGTGAGCTGAGAATAACACGGCATTTCTATTTTGAATGTCACCTACTAATTGTTGTCATGAATGTATAAAACCCACAGTACAATTATTAGAATAATTTTTAATCGTGCTGCGACAGCCCTTAAAGTCTATTTGAGTGTTAAACGACTATCCACACATTGTTCCTAATATTTCTATCGGCTGGAAGACAGTGCTCGAAGGTACCAAGGCCCACGCACATTAGAGCGCGACTGCTAAGTAGAAAATATTAGTGTCATTCATAAATTAGGGACAGTGCAGTCAATGGACAATTAGCCTTCCGTGTGCTCGTCATCGGCCAAGGTAGAACAAATCTGAACCAGAAAACAGAAACAATTCCTTTTTACATTAATATGTCCATTTATGCTATTCCAAATTGGTCTTGAAAATTTCAAATATATTTTCGATAAAATAACTCGTATAAAGGGCACAATTCCATTTGAAACATTGGAAAATTAATAACAATGCGGTGCTCTGAACTTGCTTTTCCGAGATTACTAACATTTCTTTTCCATGGACAGTCTGTTTCTCGTCCACTAATTATTTATTTTACTTCGGAGCAAAAATTCAAACATCCGCATCTTTTAGATAAAATAACTCGTATAAAGGGCACAATTCCATTTGAAACATTGGAAAATTAATAACAATGCGGTGCTCTGAACTTGCTTTTCCGAAATTACTAGCACTTATTTTCCATGGACAGTCTGTTTCTCGTCCACTAATTATTTACTTTACTTCGGAGCAAAAATTCAATCATCCGCATCTTTTAAATAAAATAACTCGTATAAAGGGCACAATTCCATTTGAAACATTGGAAAATTAATAACAATGCGGTGCTCTGAACTTGCTTTTCCGAGATTACTAACATTTCTTTTCCATGGAAAGTCTGTTTCTCGTCCACTAATTATTTATTTTACTTCGGAGCAAAAATTCAAACATCCGCATCTTTTAGATGAAATAACTCGTATAAAGGGCACAATTCCCTTTGAAACATTCGAAAATTAATAACAATGCGGTGTTCTGAAGTTGCTTTTCCGGGAGTACTAGGACTTCTTTTCCACGTGGGATTGCTAACAATTCGAATTTCATTCTGAAACTTCTGGATCACGTTCTCGACACATAACGGCTCTGATTTATGCAATAAAAATCAATTCCCTCGACCTGTTATTCCATTTTCCTGCTTCACCGTTCCAAAGTGCGAACTGCATATATTGAAAACAGGTGCGACAATGATCACCGTTAAAAATCATTAACAGATCCGCTGCAACAATGATCGACGTGTTCGTGTGCAGGATGATCGAAGGATCACGATCGAATGAAAAAGGTCAGCCGGTAGATCGGCGATACCCGGCGAATCGAGGCTCCGGAATGAGACGAAATTAGAATTCCACCGCGGAACGAGCACAATTTCGAAATTACTGTGCAGCGGAGGGTCGGCGCATCCGATTGAGGACTGCATTTACATTGTTATGCTCATTGAGCGAATTAATGCACCGTTCATAAGCCGACGCAAGGACGCGAGGCGGAGGCGTCCTTGATATTCCACAAATCATTTCCTTCGTTAACGAGACCGCGGAAAGAAACTGACAACGTTACCCTAAAGGAAACAAAAAAAAAAAAGAAAAAGAAATTCTGTACTCACTGCAGAGTGTCAATGATTATGCGGACGGACGGTTGCCGCGGAATGCAGCCGCATCGCTGTCTGGAGTCTGCGAGTGCGCGCGGATCTCGATCGATCGGATCCTGGCGAATGCGATTTCTATGTTTTCGCCTTTGTCATTGGCATCCTCGGCCTGCCAATTTCCGGTCCGGCGCGTGACTAGCTCTCTTCGAAAATGCTCAAATTCTCACATTTGTTCACTGAACCCACTTATCCCACTGAAACCGAAAATCGGCCGCCGGCTCTTCATGCGAATTTCGAAATTTCTTCTCCGGTCCGATTTTTTCAACCGTGATACACAGCGGAATTTTTTTCGGGGCTGATCGAGGACGTTTCTACCGAATCGGAAACTTTCACTGTTTAGGGAGCGCGTAGAATTTCACTGGTGCCCCCGGTTTCTGCAATATGGGCAGGCCTCGGTGGCCTCGGATTTTTCGGACACGCGATAGCGCGTTGTAAAGAGACACTCGCGGCGGCCCGATCGAGGATCGATGATTTTTAATTGACCGACGCGGAGAGGCGTGCTCGAACGGTGCCAGCTGTGGCCGAGCGAGTAATATTGCCGCGAAGAAGCCCGGACCGGGACTGACTAGCCATAGGATTCATTTGGGTCAGCGGCACAACGTAGTATAGCGCTGCCAGGGCTCCGACTATACTGCCTGTTACACGGCGAAGTGAAGGTGCTACGCCGCGTGGCTATAACGGAGCTATCTTCGCGGCAAGGTTCGATTTTTCGTCGCCTGATTCCGATTCCACGGCGCGACTACCTCCGCGGAAAACGCGGCCGACTTTCAGCGAAATCGGCGGAAAAATTCGATTTTTTTCTACTGCGCCTCGAACGAGGAGCGCGCGCGCTCTAATCTCCGGTCGTTACTCTGATCGCGAACATGCGTCGGCTTGTTTACGAATTTATTTCCAAGAGGATACACAGTACACTCTTGCGAAACCTTTGGATTCCGTAGAGACGTACTTTTGACCTTGCGAATATATTTTTTTTAATTATCGGTCTGGTCGATGAAAAAATTATACTCGAAGATGACGCTTTAACCCTCGAACGGTTTCGGTGCATTGTTTAGTAATTTTCTAGAACATATTTTCGAAGGTAGTTCTTTTCATCTCATTTAATTAATTCCACTGAAACTGACCAATTGAATGACGATTTTCATATCCTTTTTTTTCGTTAATTATTGTACCGTCTGCTCGATAAAAAATTATACTTGAAGATGACGCTTTAACCCTCGAACGGTTTCGCTGCATTATTAATTTTCTAGAACATATTTTCGAAGGTAGTTCTTTTCATCTCATTTAATTAATTCCACTGAAACTGACCAATTGAATGACGATTTTCATATCCTTTTTTTTTCGTTAATTATTGTACCGTCTGCTCGATAAAAAATTATACTCGAAGATGACGCTTGAACCCTCGAACGGTTTCGCTGCATTATTAATTTTCTAGAACATATTTTCGAAGGTAGTTCTTTTCATCTCATTTAATTAATTCCACTGAAACTGACCAATTGAACGACGATTTTCATATCCTTTTTTTTCGTTAATTATTGTACCGTCTGCTCGATAAAAAATTATACTCGAAGATGACGCTTTAACCCTCGGACGGTTTCGCTGCATTATTAATTTTCTAGAACATATTTTCGAAGGTAGTTCTTTTCATCTCATTTAATTAATTCCACTGAAACTGACCAATTGAATGACGATTTTCATACCCTTTTTTTCATTAATTAATGTACCCTCTGCTCGATAAAAAATTATACTCGAAGATGACGCTTGAACCCTCGGACGGTTTCGCTGCATTAGTAATTTTCTAGAACATATTTTCGAAGGTAGTTCTTTTCATCTCATTTAATTAATTCCACTGAAACTGACCAATTGAACGACGATTTTCATATCCTTTTTTTTCGTTAATTATTGTACCGTCTGCTCGATAAAAAATTATACTCGAAGATGACGCTTGAACCCTCGAACGGTTTCGCTGCATTATTAATTTTCTAGAACATATTTTCGAAGGTAGTTCTTTTCATCTCATTTAATTAATTCCACTGAAACTGGCCAATTGAATGACGATTTTCATACCCTGGGTCAAGCCTGACCCGGACTCCGAGGGGTTAAAAGTGGCGTGACTCGCCGCTGAAGATAATGGCGGCTCAAACATCTACCAAATAACAAATTCGAAAAGTGGCTAATAGCTGTACTGAGTAGCAAAACTAGTTGCACAAGTTAAAATTTGCAAAATAGTTCAAAATTTAAATACTAAAAATTCTTTGGTTATTTTTAGTTGTACGACGGCTGTAACTTAGCCAACGGCTTAGAAAACATCAAACAGTGTCAGCCAAATTAGTTGAACAACTTTTTCTACATCCCTTTTACCATTGAAAAATGCCAGAGCTCCGTATGGTTAAATAAAAATACAAAAATGTCAGAAAATTTGGTACTTTGCAACAGTATTACAAGAACGACACCTCAAAATAACAAAACACTCTCGACACACGCTTTTAAAAATATTCGACAAGACCTTGATCAATTACACTCAAATTTCAGAATTTATTATCGAACATACGAACTATGAACAATGTACCTAAACTAGTTCTCAACACTGGAGTAGAGGACACAGGATAGACCAGATCACAAACGCGCCTCTTAGAAAATCAGCCTAACGTTTTATTCAAAATCTATCATCTAACATCTCTCCTTTGGCTCGCACTCACGCATCCGTGTTTACAAAAAATATATATATTTATATAAGTATGATACATAACTGCCTTTCTCACTCTCTCTCCCGGAAAAATATCTTCTCTCGAGGTATATTCAATTTGTCGTTCCCGAATTCAAATGTCCTCAAGCTTGGTAGTTCAAAGGGTTCTTTGGCTTCAGCACGACGTATTGCGAGTAGTCTAGTTGTAGGACAACGTATCTGTGGTTCACGAACGCCCTCTTAAAGGGATACGAGTTCCCTTGGTACAAAGTAGGGCAGAGGGGTGGTTTCCCGATGGCCTTGGCAGTTCCGTTGTCAACCATGTCCCAGAGATCGATCATCTGGCAGCCTTGTGGCCTGAAAAGATAAAACACCCTCTGCTGTACCAGAAAAAGGATGATTCCTTTCTATTAAAAATCCTGGCAGATTAATTACAATTTCGCAAAGCCCAGACACGTAGGCTTCTCCAGGATAACGTATCCCACTCTCATGTTCCTCAGTGTCATGTACACAGAGGACACGTCCTTTCTGCTGAAAATCTCGTACACCTTCATTGTCCTATCCCTGAAACAAAAGAGCTGATAGCAAACAGACCAATCGGAGACTCTAGATCCCCGCACCTCATCTCCTTGCTCTCGTAATAGGGGTTGTTGACGATAGGCCTGCGAGTCGACAGCATCAAGTTCGCCATCAAGGACATCTTGCCGGCGAACACCGCATGTTCCGGAGTGTTCTTCTTTATCCACTCGAAAAGCTGTTCCTGCTCGATGTTGCTGAACTCTCCTGCAAGGTTAAAAGATCCACTACTACCCCCAATTCCCTATACTAACGAATCTCCTAATGTAGACTTCCGAGAACTCGAATCAAAAGAATATTTACAACCAAAATAAATGAAGACTACTCGTACAGAGCCTACAGACTCTCTCGTAATTACCAATGACGCTTCTCTCCTCGCGGAACCTCTCCAGCCCATGATAGGACATCGCCGATATCACCAGAACCGCCAAAGCCATTTTCACCATCTTGTTCTTCAGCCCGACTTTGTCCAGGTATCTACTAGCGCAGACGGTCCCGGCAATTATACATAGATGCGGATTCATGAACAGCTTCAGTCTCATGATGAACACAGCCATGATTATAAACGCGCCAGTCTGCAGTCCATTGTACGCGAGGTCCGCCTCTATGCACTTGGGGTAGCCTTTGCTCTTGAAACCCCTGTACCAGTAGTAGACTATCAGAACCCCAGCTAGCACGGCGAGCGGCAACAGCATAGTCCTTATGATAGCGTCGTAGCTTCTGAACGGCAGGAAATCGAACTCGGCCGAACAAGTGTAGAGCATCGTGTGGAAGTCTTTGTAGTTGGTCAGCTTCGCTTTTAATATGCCGAACACGTGCGCGTCGTCCTCGGATAGCAGCGACAACAGGGACTTCAAGAGCCATGTGCTGACCACTACGAGAACTATCTCGAAACCTGTCCGCAGTTCCCTGCCGATCAACCGGATCAGGACATCTTGGAAAGTTATGAGGACGCTGGTGACCAGCAAGCACTGGTACAGCGAGAAGTGCAACAAGCTTCCGTCGGTTATCTTCGTGGCCACGTATATCGGCCACAAGTGCGACAAGCAGATGGATCTGTACACGTCGTTCGGTATCACCTTCATCCATTTTAGTATGAGCAGCGCGATGATCTGCGTGGTGAACACGAAGTGCGAGAATTGCCAGAAGCACAGGCTCATCAGCGTCGACCATCCAATTTCCTGAAACGATTCAAGTGCTGGTTATGTTGCAGGAGTACCAGGCTCGTCGGCGTTCGCAGATTCAACCAGGAACTCAAAACCGGTATTACGTCAGCAAAGCTATACCGAAAACCGAAATAAATACCGGCGCTTTTAGGTTGTGTGGCAAACGCTACGGTGTTTACCATAGTCCTCTTACCAGAAGATAAGAGTTCTACGATAGGCAAAAATTGCCTGATACGATACAGCGATTTACAATGGTTTTTTAGCGCGAGCGAGAATTTTGAAGCAGCACGCTGAGAACGAACGTTGCAAGAGTGCTATATGTATTTCTATCTATGCATGCTATATCTGTGTTCTTCAAGTTCTTTTAAAAATCTTTCCCGTTTCACCACAATCCCTACACCTTATCTGTATAGGATTTAAAGCGTTGCCAAAAAATATTCTGAAAATTGTGTTGCAATAAAATAAGAAAATCAAGAAAATTACCGGTAAATATAAGTAAACATACTGGTATTTACATATAGCGGTATGACGTCATACCGGTATTTTACATTTCGGTATAAGTCTGGGCTCAACGCACCACCAATAAATTTGTGGGCACGATCACGTGACTCGGGCTTTCTCTCAGGAACACGGTCACCGAGTACATCTGATAGAGTATCACAGGGTAGGCGAAACTCTCGCGGAGCGGCGGAGTCCATTGCACTCGCGTGCATTCATTGTGATTGTAGAAGAACAAGAGCACAGCGATGATCCCACTGCCCAGGCTCTTGCCCAGGTACGTGGAATAGAGGAACAGCGTCGCGGCAGTGAATACCGTGCTGGTCCACACCACATCCAAGTAGAAGTACACTGGAACTTCCAGGCCCTTGCAACTGGTCACGGGAGGCACTCCTTCTCCTCTTTCTATCTAAAATCCACGTTTTTCTGGTCACTCTATAGGAGGAGGCTGCTTTACTTTTTATTGTATACAGAGTCGAACGCAAGATATCGTAACACATTATGTACCAACGATTACATCATGGGAGTCTATGGCCCACAGCCGAGGATTTTTTAATAGATACTCCAACAGCAACAGAAACTTTGATCATAAATCAACAACTCACACTCAATAACATAACCTAATAATTGGAGTTACCGTCTAAAAGAAATTTTTTAAGCTTCTATTTGGTACAGTAGAATGATTGAAAAGCCTATTAATGAGTATCTGGTAGATAAAGTGTTACGACTGAGGAATCGAGTGCTCGTGGGTACAAGAGCCGGACTCTGGATACAAATCCGATATAAACAAATCTTACTTGCCAGCACTCCTCTACAGAAATGATCCCCAAATTCTTGGCACAATGATACAGCCAACCAGCTAGCAACTGCAATCCAGAAACTGTTATTGCCTACCGTTATCGTATGTAGACTGCGAATTTGGTGCATTTATTTGATTCTATAAAATTCTGCACAGTCCAGATTTGTTCTAGTTCAAATCTTAACTGGTTTCGACGCCCTTGGAATGCATTGTCAATACAAGTATTGTAGACTAACTAACACAGACATAACAATACAGTACAGGGTATTGAAAATACATTCTTATAAACTGTATAAACAGTGATTTCGTGTATAATTACGTAGCGCATTTCAAGGTCACAAAAACCAGTGTCCCCTTCTGTATACAATCTTGAAATATTTGCACGAACATCCGCAGTCGAACTAACATGGGATTTCCCCAATTGGAGTACAGTACCTCTGGCAGCAGACTATACTTTTTACCGGCGTTTATAACATTGCCATATTCCGAAATGTTATCGTGGCTGATTTTTTCCCAGCCCTCCATGAACGTCTTCGATTCCGCGATAGTTTTGAAGTAGGAGTAATACATTCCCTGCGAAATAGGAAAACAAACGAGTAATATACCGGATATTTCCGGAGTAGCGAAGTTTGCTTGGCCTTTCGGAATTCGGTCAAGATTTCGTACCATTTCCGTGCGGAACGACATTTCCCTCTCGATCTCGGACAAATGCGAGAAATGCCGGTCGCTTTCGAATATTGTGGACACATGCCAGCGATGGAAAATCCCAACTGCCAAAGCTATCACAGAGAACGATGAAATTATACGATACACTTGATAAATGTACTCGCTTATGCCGTTGGTTTTTTGAAAAAAACAAGTTTTTACCTATAATATTTACAACGAACTCGTACCGACTGTTGTTCCTGTCACTCTCCGTCGCCATCTTTGGCAACTGATCGGTCGCGGTCACGTGACTGCCGTTCAGCGCCACGATTCGTGTCGGTTCAAAATGTCCGTCGATTGCTCCAAAGAGGTTCGATCTTTTATCAACTTTCCCGTCAAAAATACCGCTCCGATCCTCTCCGTCTCTCTATCAGTTTATCAAGCAAACATCAGAGTATTAAAACCGTATGCGTTATCGTATGTATCACATCTACAAATTAATGAATATTTGTGTACGTAACCCCTCAAAACTTGGCCCTAAGGAAATTCGAAATCCAGACAGAAAATAATAAAATATATTCACGGAATTGGTAACTATAGCGGTGAGTAGTTAATGATAGTTTGTCAAAATTCAGCGCAATTTCTCCAGTGTGAGTTGTTGTTTCTGTCAGAATTTATATCAGAGAGGAGGTGTCCCCGGTATAGTCCTGCCCTCTAGTCTAATTTTTAGCCTGGACCAGACCCTGCATCATCTTTTTAGCCTAGACCGGAACCTGCATCATCTTACCTGCATCATTAGCAGCGGATTCCAAATAATGTCAGAGTGGATACTATTTCTATGTTAAAAGAGGTTCTTCTATGTAGGCTCTGATCCATCCTAAAAGATGATGCAGGTTCTAATACAGGCTAAAAAGATGATGCAGGTTCTGGTCCAGGCTAAAAAGATGATGCAGGTTCTGTTCCAGGCTAAAAAGATGGTGCTGGTTCTGTTCCAGGCTAAAAAGATGATGCAGGAAAAGTGGGGACACTAAAGCCCCGAGCGTGAGCACTCTCATTTCCTCTATGATTATATCTTTTTTATCCATTTTTGGGTTAAGATGTGAATGTATCGTGTGGAAAAATTGTGTATACAATGTTTTCGAGGTGTTGTAGAGTTTTGTAATCGTTGATTTTCGTGTTTTCTTGTTTGCAGCGTTGCGGGTCGAGTTGCGAAGAGAATTCGGAAGCCCGCTCACTTTCGGAGGAAGAGCATGAATTTGATTGGGCAGGGGGTCTTCGTACGGCCCTGGGCGTGCGCGTATAGCCAGGCGTGCATTGGCACTCCCGCTATCGATCAGTCGCGTGTTAGTCCACCGTGACATGGAGGATCTCCTGCTGCAGATCATCAGGGAGTCCAGCAATGCGAAGCTACAGAATTTGCGGAAATCGGCGCAGGAAGCGCACGGTGAGCCCATTCAACCCCATAACTCAAAACCATCCTCGCTTCCACCTGTCTCCGCCAAAAAGCTCGCACACCTTTCCGCTGGGTTCAACACTCGAGATAACTACCCTCGCATAACATCCCCTAGCCGTTTCGCAATATGTTCAGCCGCGAATATTAATCGCTGCATCCTGCAACAAATAAACCGCTTCCCTCACACTCTTTGCGCTGTAATTTTTTCGTGTGATTAAACTATTTCTTTTTTTGAAGATTTGTTTTCTCACGAAGGATAATTTATACTTAAATTCTCTTCTGTGCCGATTATTGTGTGGGGAGGGACGAGGGAGGGACTGGGATGGGAGTTCTGCTCGTAATTGTTGATAGCAGATTTTCTGATGTTTGCCGCAGATTTCCTGGAGAAGCAGCAAGCGTTGCTGCGCGATCCGCCCCACGAGTTGCGAGCAAAATGTCTACACACCTTTCAGCTAGCACTGGAGACCAAGAGGAGCAAATTCGTCGCCTTCGGCCTGTCGGGATTACATGTGCGTGGTGACATTTTTCTGACGCTTTTCTTTTCCCGCATAAAACGCACACCTTCCCACTGCAGCCTCATACATACGCGCACATCCGCTCGCGGGAAGGAACTTGCCGATAAAGCGCCAGATATCGACGAACAGCTGTGTCGCTTAAAACGTTTCCGACATGCCGTTCCTGTTTCTCAACACTTCGTTCAGAAACAAAATAAATACTTTAGCTCATCTATTTTCAAAATACCACACGCTTTCATTCTATTTCTTCTGAACGTTTCATTCAAAAATAACATAAATACTTAGCTTACTTATCTATTTAAAAAATACTAGATGCCTTTTTTTCTATTTTCAATTTTCGGGTAGCGAAAGTGGAATCTGTAGAGCAACATACCGTCCCTACTTCTGAACGTTTTATTCAAAAACAACATAAATACTTAGCTTACTTATCTACTTAAAAAATACTAGATGCCTTTTTTTATATTTTCAATTTTCGGTTAGCCAAAGTTGAATCTGTAGAACAACATACAGTCCTTACTTCTCAAAGTTTCATTCAAAAAGAAAATAAATACTTAGCTTACTTATCTATTAAAAAAAAAAACCAGACACCTTTTTTCCTATTTTCAATTATCGGTTAGCGAAAGTTGAATTTATAAAAGCATATCAACATACTATCACTACTTCTCAACTTTTTATTCAAAAACAAAATAAATACTTAGCTTACTTGTCTATTTAAAAAATAAAACAGACGCCTTTTTTCCTATTTTCAATTTTTGGTTAGTGAAGGTTGAATCTATAGAAACAAATCAACATACCGGTCCTACTTTTCAACTTTTTATTCAAAAACAAAATGAACACTTAGCTTACTTGTCTATTTAAAAAATGAAACAGACGCCTTTTTTCCTATTTTCAATTTTCGCTTAGCAAAAGTTGAATCTATAGAAGCAAATCAACGTACCGTTCCTACTTCTCAACGTTTCATTCAAAAACAAAATAAACACTTAGCTTACTTGTCTATTTAAAAAATGAAACAGACGCCTTTTTTCCTATTTTCAATTTTCGCTTAGCAAAAGTTGAATCTATAGAAGCAAATCAACGTACCGTTCCTACTTCTCAACGTTTCATTCAAAAACAAAATAAACACTTAGCTTACTTGTCTATTTAAAAAATAAAACAGACGCCTTTTTTCCTATTTTCAATTTTCGGTTGGCGAAAGTTGAATCTATAGAAACAAATCAACATACCGGTCCTACTTTTCAACTTTTTATTCGAAAACAAAATGAACACTTAGCTTACTTGTCTATTAAAAAAATAAAACAGACGCCTTTTTTTCTATTTTCAATTTTTCGTTAGCGAAAGTTGAATCGATGGAAGCATTGAAGTTGATTTTACTTTTGATTTTGGAAACGTAGAAAATGTTGAGAGACGACAGGTTCCAGTCACCTTACGAGCCGGAGGATGACTCCTTATGGCTGCCTGCGCAAATGTTACACGCGATGGGCTCTATCTTGTCACAGTCCGACGACACGCAGACGGATATGCTAAAGGTGAGTTCGATTTCAGTATGAATTAATCAGGTCTCGAAGAAGAGATACAGATTGTGTGATGGTCTTGTTGCAGGTTCTCCTACAGGTTGCCTGTTCATCTTACTGGACGATGAACGGCCGGTTGATCATCGCCATTCTCACTACCTGCTGCGAGGCTTTCGAAAATGGGAATCAGGCTGTCAGGACCGCTGCCCAGGCTGCCACTAGTCAGACCCTGCGGTCCTTCTGCCTATTCTTAGGTAATTAACACCGAAACACCCTGGACTCATTACCTGAAGCCTCGTTCACTTCGGCCGGACTGCGGATTTTATGCGCTTATGACAACGATAGGTGACGCAATGCACACATTAAAGCTTCATAAGATAATTGAAAGAGGAAACAAATAAATATTTTTTGCAATCAGTGCAAACAATTTTATTTTGCAAACAGAAACGAAGCAAAGATTCAACACTGCAAACAGTTTAAACTTTCTGTTCTTTGTAATTCTGAAAAAGTTGGCTGGTTCCAAGGCTGTGAAATAAGACACTGCGATCTAGCATAGCTAGTGGCTAGCAAATAATAAATTTAGGCCGCATACAGACGTAGAAAAATTACGACGAAGCTGGTAGTACATTCGGTTAAAAAATCTGCAGAGTTTTTCCTTCTTAGGGTACTTAGGATACAGTGTGTCTCTTCGAGTAGCATTGTAAGAAGATACAGTACATTCCAGAAAGAGATAGAGCATCCTAAATGACCCCGCAAGCTAGCAAAACCTCCAGGTTGCGCAAAATCCTCGCGATCGCAGTCAGACAGAAGTTTGATCGATAGAAAGCAGAGTGGTCGCGTGCTCGATTCAGGGATCCCGTGACTGTCGGCTTGTTTCCTGTCGGGGAACGATTTCGATTCCATCGCGACTGGTTAGCATAATGACGAACGCTATCCCTTGCAGACGAAGAGTGCCAAGAAATGGACGAGAACGCGAAGAAGAACAAGAACCTCTGGGAGAGGGGGGTGTCCTGTTTCAACGAGGCTCTGCCGATCCTCCAGTACATCTGCAGCAAGCTGGACGAGGCTCAAAAGTAAGACGAAACGGTCGTTAATCTCGCCGAGAGGAGACTGCATTTTCCAATCGTAGGAAATCCTGTTCCAGCAACGGGAGGAACGGGAACACCGTGGTCTTCCTTTTGGAGTGCCTGCACACCTTGATCTCATCCCTGCCGCAGAAGATCCACACCAACGCTCACTTCACCACTTTCCTGTGGCAGAAGTTCTGCCCCGCGTTGATAGCTTTCCTTGGTACGCCTAGGGTCGACAAAACGTTCACGTCCAGGGAGGGCAAGGAGAACGAAGTGGGCAGGGGGTCTGGATACCTTGCTACTTCACTGAGTTTTGATAGCCATCAGGCTAAGACTGTCTACAGGCACGTGGATTAATTCTTCAATTGAAAATTCGACGTCGGAGTTGTCGATGCGCTTTCAAAATGTAATGTGAAACGTCTGTAAAAGGGCCGAGTCGGGACAACCACTTTTAAAAATTATTTATTGTTCCTAGACTGCAGTAGCTTCTAATAGAGTACAATGTTTCATTAAGAGTGCTCTTTCTTTAAGAAACATCACTAGAAGACGAAGCAACTTCCCAGCTTATTTAATAAATATTTGGAGTACAGTTGGTTTATTGCCCTTTTCTAAGCGTTTCAATAAACATGTATAAATTTTCTAAAGCTTGAAACTGATGCAGACAATTTTTACACGCAGTCTAACAATCACTGTCAACAGCAACTGCCTTTGCGAATTCTTCAGGGTCTTGAGAGAACGACTATCAAGGATCCCAAGTGTATAATAAACAAATTTTTCGTTTCTCCAGTATCGGAACAGAGCTGGTTCGGCTGGTAGGCTGCGTGGGCCCCCTCAGGCCAGTTTTGGAGTCCGTGTTTCATCGAATGCTGCTCTACCCGCCTCCTCAGCAACGTCTGGAGCCGCTGAAAGCTCTGAAGGAGCTTCTCCGTAGTCCCAGTCGGATGGTAGACTTCGCGGGACCGTTGTTGGTAGAAGAGGACCGGTCGAGTCATATTCAGAGCGACATGGCGTTGATGAGACTGTAAGTTGTCTCCTCTGTTTCGTAAGAGGATTGCGATAATCCGTCGACTCGGTCTTAGGGCAATGGACTCGATCGAGGAATCAACGACCGGCGGACTGAGTATTCTGCACGCTAGCGTTTCGTGCGTGGTCGCGATGCTGTCCGCTCTTCAGGAACTGTGCGAGGGCAAGGCCATTAATCACACTTACACGTGCGCGATCAATAGTCTGTACGAGGACCTGGAGTCCTGCGACTATAGGGGGCCGCTGACGTACCAGAGCATGGCTAGGCTACCGAAGACTTACAGGTGAATCTCAAATTGATGAAAATTGCTCCGAGCGTCCTAAATTTCAAATACCAGGCTCGACGAAGAGTATCGATTGGAGTCTAGATGATGATCCAATTGTTTGATCGATTAGAGCGACCGGGAGAGCACGGTGCAGCTTTCAGTATTGCAAAGGTCAAAGTTCCAAGGTTGTTAGCTGCTTTTCTGCTCGACTATCCCGTGCAATTGATTTTCAGAGAGCAATTGGAGTTGATGAAGAAGGGCATAGGCTCCGACTCCGACTCTTCAGGGCACGGACCATCCGAAGACGGTGATTCCACCGACACCGAAGGACCTCAGAACGATTCCGACGAGGTTCAAGAAGAGAACAGTTTGGAGGACAACGATTACGCAATGGAGAACGAGAGGGAGAGGTTGAGATTAGAAAAACTTCCAAAGTGTCTTCATGTCGGGAGACAAGTTGCTGACGAATGCAACGTTGACGTGGAGAGACATAACGCTAGGAAGTTCGTGAAGACTCTGAAGAGCGATCTGATTCCTATGGTGTTGAGCCTGAGGAGCAACATAGAGGTTGACGAGGCTTTGCAGAACTTTGCTTCAGAATACTGTCAAGGTTTGTTTATAATAAAAATTGTGCAATCCTTGGTTAATTCAATGTTGAACTGGTTTTATAATGATATTCTGCGACTTCAGGGGTCTTCACAGCCCAGCAGAAGATCCAGGAGCAGACCGACATAAGCACCGATTCCTGCGCGTTGATTACAATCATGAACGCTGATGGGATCTACCTAGCCACGTACGCAGCCTTGCTGCTGAATCTGAAGCTGATCAGGATCAACTACTACCATGAAGAGAGTCGCCAAGTTCCAATTAGCGAGGTATAATATTCACAATGATTTCTATAATAGTTTCAGAGTTGGTATACGTATTGCGTTTCTTCAGGAACAATTTGTGGAAGAAGTGCACGGGTCAGGAGTCCTGGTTTACTTGTCAGCGACCTGGTTGTCCGAGCTCTATCAGCAAGTACTGGCCTGCAATCTGCTCGAGAAGTGTGGCTACAATCCCCACTATACTGAGCACAGTGCTCTGATAAACGTTTTAACTGGTGTGTAGACTTCTCTCAACTTAAGAAGACCTCGCAGAATACCTTTAATTTTAACGTTAATCGGAATTTCTTGAAGATGTTGACGGAATCCCAGGCAGTCAAAGAGGAGGACAGCTCCTCTCAGACTACATAAGGCTAGAAAAGGCTCAGCTGTCTCGAAGCGAGCCAACACCAGAGGCTGAGGCGGGCGCCAAACTTTCCAGAAGAGTGCTAACTTGCTGCTGGGGAAGCATGATGACTGTCCTAACAACTGGTCTGAATCCCCCCAAGGAAGAGAACAATAAGGGAATATTGAATAGAGACGGTGGCAGGAGAGGCATCAGGGACACCGTGGTGTTATCCTTGGAAGGTCTTCATAAAGCTGCGATTCTCAGCAATATTCTTGGTAAGTGAAACTGTCAAATGCGTCGACAATTTTCTAGGATACTTGAAGAGTCGCTGATCATTTTGATGCTTCGTTGTTCAGGTCTGCAGAATCGTTGCGGCTCGATTTTCGCTTTACTGGCCAAGGCGGCCTGCACGGAGCAGTCTATATCAAAGATCACGAGGACAAAAGATGTCCTGCGATTGAAATTGCAGAACAGGGCAACAAACATTCACACATCTCATGCGCTGAGCATGGACGTTCTTCTGGGCAAGGGTCTGGAGCTTGGGAGCCACGGCAGCGACTGCTGGCCGCACGTCTTCACGTAAGAATCATCGATTGTTTCCCAGTGGACATTATATTCTCAAAGAGAATGCCAGCGTGTAAGATGATCCTTGTTTTCTTGTAAAGTTGCTGCTTGTACGTGAGCAAATTGGAGCACGATTTCTTCGGAAGAAACCAGAATCCATCGTTGCCGAAGGCTCAGCAGAAAAAGGAGAAGAAGGACACCGCGAATGGGGACGCTAAGGGGAGTCAGGACAGGTTGAGGTTGAGCTTTAACATAACCGACGAGGAAGAGAGCTGGTAATTATCCTGAAGCTTCCACTTGAGCTTCGAAGAAAGTTCTCAAGTGATCAACAATGTGTTCTTCTTACAGCGTTGACGTCTACAGCTTCTTGTCCAGCCCGTACACCCAGAATCCTAGCTCGGACACGATTCCAGAGATCATTCAAGAGTCCAACGCGGACAGCCAGTTCAATGGCATCCTTCCAGCCGACTACGCGGCCAAGATCATCTGTGTCCTGTCGCAACAGGTCGACAGGCTGTTCGAGAACGCAGCCTTGAAGCTGAATCTGAGAGCGTTGTGCTTATTTTTGACCGCACTTTGCAAGGCCAGCAAGGCTCAGCTGTTCAAAACGACGGACGGATGCAAGGACAATAAGAGATTCTGGTGGCGCAGGAGCAAGCCCAGAGAGAACGAGATGAACGTTTTACTGTTGGCCAGATTGGGGGAGGTCATGCTGAAGTGTGTGAAAAGCGGAAGGCCTTTGATTCATGTTATGAGGGTAGGAATACCTTCGATAATTTTTCAAACGTTGTTCCTGGTTCTCGAGATTTTGCGTTAATTTTCCGGGAATGATTGTTAGGTCTGGAGCATCCTCGGACCGCACTTCATGGAGGCGGCCTGCCACAAAGATCGCAGCATCTCCAAGAAGGCGGTGCAGTGTATTCACGATTCCATGGCAGCCTTGTTGAACGAGCAGGTCGAGTTGCCGCACTTCCACTTCAACGAAGCGCTCTTCAAGCCTTTCGAGAACCTCTTGTGCCTAGAACTTTGTGACAGCGATGTGCAGGATCAAGTAGGTGGCCTGTAAAATATACTATACTAAGTGAACGCTTTTTTAGACGAGGGTGGATGGGTGGCCACAGACACCAGACATAAAGAGACACGCCTATAACATTCTCTTGGACCCCTAGATCCTATATATAACTGTTTCGACAATCTAGAATACAGAGAGAAAGCGTTAGACTGTCAAGATCGTTACCACAATCCATATATGGTCATGCTCACAAGTTCATGAAGGTCTATAAATACAGGTGACACTGCCACAATTCTCAGCCCGTCCTCGGCTCCATCGGGAACTATCAGCAGCTCGATGGAGTCCTGGGAGTTTCGGTCCGGAGCTTGGGAGAGACTCCTCCCACTCCTACTTCTCCTTCCCCTCTTTCCAGAACCTTCCCCTTCTCCATGAACTCCCTCCTGCCTAAGCTAACCCTTCTTTCATTCTCTCTGAACCCCTTGCATTACCCTAAATCCTTACTTTCTCCCTGAGTCCTCTCCTGCTTACAATACCCCTCCTTCTCTTTGAATCCTTTCTTGCTTCCTGAACCGTCCTCATCTCCTCCCCTCATCTCTCCTCTTCTCCTCCTTCCTGAACCATCCTCCTCTTCCTGAAGCCCCTTCCTCCTGAATTCTCTTTTCCTTGAACCTCCACTGTGAACCTATTCTCCCTGAATCTGCCTGTCTTTCCACAATCTTCTTCGTGAACCAGCTTAGAATTATTTTAGGATTAAGAATGATCTCGCAAATTCCGGCAAACTTCTGATAAACGCAACCCCCTCTGCCAGATCGTCAGCTGCATCTGCGAGTTCGTCGAGACCAACCGTACCGAGATCCGGTCAGGCTGGCGTCCGCTGTTCGGCGCGCTGCGCGTAGCATCGGTCGGCAATTCAGATTCCGTCGAGTCGGCCCCGCTCCTCGAGGTCTTCAGAGTCTTCCTGTCGACGGACAACACCTTAGTGTTCGCGAACGCCGCGCTAGATTGCATCCTCTGTCTGTTGCGACACGTAAGAGGTATCGGCGACGCGGAGGGTCACCAGGACGAGCAGGAGCAGCTCGACATCGCCGAGTCGAAGCGTATGAAGCTCTGCGTGGAGAGTCTCAAGTACCTGTTGAGCTGCAGCGACATTTTAGCCTCGATGTACGGCATGCCAGCCTGTCCGATCTTCCATTCCGCGCAGAGGATCCAGGTCTCCACTATACCTCAGTACGTCGATCCGTTGATCCCGAATTCCGAGGTGATCAGGTTCGACAAGCACGCCGAATCCATACAAGAGTCCATTCCCGAAAGGCCTCACGACGTCCTCATGGAGAACGTTCACACGATCACGACCCTGCAGAGCATGGACAAGCCGAGCGGCATCTTGAGGGTCTGGTACATCCTCATCGAGGGTCTAGCCAGCGCTACCATGATCTGCCCGAAACGTTACCAGCCTCACACCTTGGAGACTCTCTTCCATTTGCTGCGTGACACTCTGAACGTTCCTGGACCAGCGTTCGGCCTCTATTGCGTGAATCATCTGCTTCTTCCGATGGTCCAGAACTGGCTGAGGAAAACCTCGAAGATCTTCAGAGGCTGGGACAACTTCGCGCCGAATTTCAAACAGTGCTGCGGGCTTATCACCGATCTGGTCGTCGACTATTTGACCCATCTTCAAGGTGATTACGAAACGCTGCGGAACGTTTTTGAATTGGAGATGAGAACTTTTGATAACGAGTCAGGTGGTCGTTCTAGGTCCTGAAGTTGCGAGGAACGAGGCTTATCTGCCGGCGACGACCTTGATGTTGAAACAACTCTTACTGGTGATGGCGGAATGCGTCGTGCAGCCTACCGAGAGCATTGCTCGATTAGGCTGCGCATGCATTAGGTAAGCACTCTTCCCGAAGGTCCTCTAAAATTGAATCTCCAAGGAGTTTAGTGCTCTTCGATCGTTCATCGAGCTGTGGGCTTGGATTCTTCTAGGGATTCGTTCGTTTAGGGTTACGGACTCGAGATATTCAGTTAACGAAATCCTTCTGCGAGCTAGTTAGGGCTATGGTTGAAGCATGACCGATCCTCGGCGAGAGAAAGGGTGAATCATAACGCGGAGGTTCGATGGAATGTCCATCGGCGGAGGTTAGATATATCGTCGTTACGGGCGTAGCGTGCGTGTAAGATGATAACGAAGTTTGACAGGCTGTCCGGTGGGATAAGGTAGCCACCGACACTCGACACCCCCGGAGCGTCGTGCCGGCAACACACGGACAAGAGGGAAACGTGTGCGGCCGCCTATACACGCGACCATGCCTCTCCTCTCTTTCTCTCCTCGTTGCCGAGGTTCGATCGGTGCCTCTCGGCCCGGGTTTTGTATCCACTCGCGCGCGTTTTCTCCGTATTAATGCACGAGCCCGTACATCGAGCTGTGTAATTCAATCCTTCGCCGGGGTCGATCGCGAGGTATCGATGTACAGGCGTGCGCCGAGTTTAAAAACGGGACAGGTTCGCGGCCAGATTGCTAGCCCACCGGTGAATGACGAACGGGATCCTGCGCTGAAATCCTAGGCGTCACCCACTCCCGTCAACCCACTTCGATCTGTGTACCCGGACCTCCATTTCAATACCCTAACTAGGAGCTTTTCAACCATCAGCTGAGAGGATTCGTTGAATCCTTCCTCTTCCTGGTAACTGATTTGCTAGCTGGTTGACTAGATTGGTAAAGGACTCCTTCAGCTACCCTTGTTTCAGGTTCTCGCTTAGCTAGCTTTGACTAGATGAAGACTAGACTGGGGATACTTATTCGAATCTCAAACCTTCGTTGATAATCTTATGGAAAACGAGATGGAATATATATTTGACTAGTGTAAGTACAGCGTTTTCTCGATAATTGTCATAAAGACAGCGACATACATCGTCTAGGAGACACTATTCTTTGATCCACGCTGAACGTCGTACCCGACCCGTATTATGTTTACTCGAGCTTCGAGGCCACTCACGGGGTTTAGTCGTCGGTAGTGGGGATAGTTCTGCGACTTTTATCAACCAGGTGTTTGCGACATATATGGAGAAAAGACTGTATGGAAATGTGTCTTTGGTCTTTGCTACTGTACATCGTTCTAGCCTTGCAACTTGAGCAGTGCAAAATGGAATCCTTAAGAATTGGTATAGCAAGGTCAGGGTTTGAGGATGAGTGAGAACGAAGGGTGACGTTTATTCAGGGTGTTCATTTGAATGCTTCCTAGCCGAATATCTCGAAAAGTATGAAAGATATTAAAAAAGTGTAAAACACGTGTTCAAGGATTTCGAGGGTGAAAGAGGGGGCAGTATCAGTCTTTTATTTGGGTTGTCAAGGTCATTTGAAGGTCAACTTTGCTTTTTCAAATGGAAAGCTACATTTTTTATTACGGGATCTTATTGTACGTAAAGAGACCAACAATTTTCGTAGGATACTTTTTTTTTATTCGCGCACTAGTTTCGATATTTATAAAGAAGTAGAGCGAGACGTACTTATACTGCGAGAAAGTTTTTAATTTCTTTATAACTATAACAAATTTTCGAAATGTTCTCCGTTGTTTTCCAAACAATAATACAGACGATTCTCAGATTCTGAACGAACATTTTCGAAGGTGTCACCCATATGTGGGTGACGGAATTATTTGTGCAGGTTTTAAAATGAATTTTTACGTTGATATATTCATTTTGCTAAACTTGATTAGGATCTGTAACAGGCAAGAAAGTTGGAGGATTACTCAGTATCATACATTTAATTTTTTGCAATTTTTATTTCATTAAATAACTTACTTTGATTTGATGGAATTTTTGGGGTTTCTAGTTTGGCGTTCAAAGTGTTAAATATCTCTGAAACTAGTACGCGAATAAAAAAAGGTATCCAACGAAAATTGCTGGTCTTTTTAGGTTCAGTAAGATCTCATGACAAGAAATATAGGTTTCCACTTGAAAAAACAAAGTTGACCTTCAAATGACCTTGAAAACGCCACCCAAATAGAAATCCTTGGACACGTGTTTTACACTTTTCTAATATCTTTCATACTTTTCGAGATATTCGACTGGAAAGCTTTCGAATGAACACTCTGTATACAATTAAAATATCCATAGTCAATCTACCTTTAAGGTGGCCGGCAGGCATTTGGCCTTGACTGTCACGCTATGTTACGCTGTGCCTTTTTTCTAGTCATTTTACGTCTTAAATAAGTAATTAATCAATTAAAAATACATACCACCGTGTTTGTACATGTCTTTGCTACGTCTGTATAGAGACTTTTTTTCGATACGAACACTAAATCTCTCGAAATTAAGAGAATCTTTCAGCGGCAGCCATCTTGTGACGTCATGCTTGCTTCAGAATTCGAATTTTCTCCGGAATATTACAAATTACTCCACGATGAGGTAGAAATTCGCAATTTGGGCTCCGGACAGACTTAGATTGGACTTTTAGGAAACGCAATTGACCACTTCTAAACTGCTCATTGCAATATTGAAGCGTCAATTTGTCAATATTTTGACCGTTGCAAGTTCGTATACGTATATTGCAGAGTATATTCTCTCAGCGGCAGCCATCTTGTGACGTCATACTTGCTTCAGAATTCGAATTTTCTCCGGAATATTACAAATTACTCCACGATGAGGTAGAAATTCGCAATTTGGGCTCTATACAGACGTAGATTGGACTTTTAGGAAACACAATTGACCACTTCTAACCTGCTCATTGCAATATTGAAGCGTCAATTTGTCAATATTTTGACCGTTGCAAGTTCGTATACGTATATTGCAGAGTATATTCTCTCAGCGGCAGCCATCTTGTGACGTCATGCTTGCTTCAGAATTCGAATTTTCTCCGGAATATTACAAATTACTCCACGATGAGGTAGAAATTCGCAGTTTGGGCTCCGGACAGACGTAGATTGGACTTTTATGAAACACAATTGACCATTTTTAAACTGCTCATTGCAATATTGAAGCGTCAATTTGTCAATATTTTGACCGTTGCAAGTTCGTATACGTATATTGCAGAGTATATTCTCTCAGCGGCAGCCATCTTGTGACGTCATACTTGCTTCAGAATTCGAATTTTCTCCGGAATATTACAAATTACTCCACGATGAGGTAGAAATTCGCAATTTGGGCTCTATACAGACGTAGATTGGACTTTTAGGAAACACAATTGACCACTTCTAAACTGCTCATTGCAATATTGAAGCGTCAATTTTTCAATATTTTGACCGTTGCAAGTTCGTATACGTATATTGCAGAGTATATTCTCTCAGCGGCAGCCATCTTGTGACGTCATACTTGCTTCAGAATTCGAATTTTCTCCGGAATATTACAAATTACTCCACGATGAGGTAGAAATTCGCAATTTGGGCTCTATACAGACGTAGATTGGACTTTTAGGAAACGCAATTGAGCACTTCTAACCTGCTCATTGCAATATTGAAGCGTCAATTTGTCAATATTTTGACCGTTGCAAGTTCGTATACGTATATTGCAGAGTATATTCTCTCAGCGGCAGCCATCTTGTGACGTCATGCTTGCTTCAGAATTCGAATTTTCTCCGGAATATTACAAATTACTCCACGATGAGGTAGAAATTCGCAATTTGGGCTCTATACAGACGTAGATTGGACTTTTAGGAAACACAATTGACCACTTCTAACCTGCTCATTGCAATATTGAAGCGTCAATTTGTCAATATTTTGACCGTTGCAAGTTCATATACGTATATTGCAGAGTATATTCTCTCAGCGGCAGCCATCTTGTGACGTCATACTTGCTTCAGAATTCGAATTTTCTGCCGAATATTACAAATTACTCCACGATGAGGTAGAAATTCGCAATTTGAGCTCTATGCAGACGTAGATTGGACTTTTAGGAAACGCAATTGACCACTTCTAAACTGCTCATTGCAATATTGAAGCGTCAATTTTTCAATATTTTGACCGTTGCAAGTTCGTATACGTATATTGCAGAGTATATTCTCTCAGCGGCAGCCATCTTGTGACGTCATACTTGCTTCAGAATTCGAATTTTCTGCCGAATATTACAAATTACTCCACGATGAGGTAGAAATTCGCAATTTGGGCTCCGGACAGACGTAGATTGGACTTTTAGGAAACGCAATTGACCACTTCTAAACTGCTCATTGCAATATTGCAGCGTCAATTTGTCAATATTTTGACCGTTGCAAGTTCGTATACGTATATTGCAGAGTATATTCTCTCAGCGGCAGCCATCTTGTGACGTCATACTTGCTTCAGAATTCGAATTTTCTCCGGAATATTACAAATTACCCCACGATGAGGTAGAAATTCGCAATTTGGGCTCTATACAGACGTAGATTGGACTTTTAGGAAACACAATTGACCACTTCTAACCTGCTCATTGCAATATTGAAGCGTCAATTTGTCAATATTTTGACCGTTGCAAGTTCGTATACGTATATTGCAGAGTATATTCTCTATGCGGCAGCCATCTTGTGACGTCATACTTGCTTCAGAATTCGAATTTTCTCCGGAATATTACAAATTACTCCACGATGAGGTAGAAATTCGCAATTTGGGCTCTATACAGACGTAGATTGGACTTTTAGGAAACGCAATTGACCACTTCTAACCTGCTCATTGCAATATTGAAGCGTCAATTTGTCAATATTTTGACCGTTGCAAGTTCATATACGTATATTGCAGAGTATATTCTCTCAGCGGCAGCCATCTTGTGACGTCATACTTGCTTCAGAATTCGAATTTTCTCCGGAATATTACAAATTACTCCACGATGAGGTAGAAATTCGCAATTTGGGCTCTATACAGACATAGATTGGACTTTTAGGAAACGCAATTGAGCACTTCTAACCTGCTCATTGCAATATTGAAGCGGCAGTTTGTCTAGATTCTGACCCTTGCATATGGATTTCAAACAATGCCGGCACCCTTAACGAAGGATTGGTGTAGCAAGGTCAGAGCTGGAGGATGAGAATCTATGAGTGAGTAAGAATTGCGATTTCGGGAGCATTGTACCTAACTTAGCTACCAGATGAAGTTCGTATACAGCAACTGAAGTGTCCACAATAAACCTTGCACGATGGAGGTGTTGATTGCTCGAGGGATGGAGTTTGAGACGAAACGAACAAATCTAACTTGAAGAGGGGAGGTTGTAGCAGGTTGAAGGACTATTCGGGGTGTTGTTGAAGGCGCGGGATCGAAGCCGAACCAACCGAAATCTGTTCTGTGCAGGCACGTCCTGGTGAACAGCGGTCCGCTGCTCACCCCAGAACAATGGGAGGTCTGCGGCGTGGCCTGTTACCGCGCCTGTTCGAATTCCCTGCAAGAGTTGCACCAGCTGACCATGGCTTTCTCGCCGAGATCGGAATCCTTTTACGGCGACGTAGCTCAGGTGAAGGTTGCCGCGCGACGGGACGCGACCATCGAGGAGTCGGAACGTCTGCGACAGCTCGCCGCCCAGGTAGGTTGCCACATTGTTGCTTCTATGTCTCGATCCTCTATCTGGAAGGAGAGTAATTCACTTCTGGCTGTTTGACGTTCGTTGTGCTTCTTTGTGCCCTCTCACATACGCCATGAGTTTTTCTCCGCTGAAGCGTCTTCCTTCTTTTCTGTTCGGTCGACACCGTGCTCGGGCCGGCACTTGATCCGGAACGCGCGGTTTCCAAATTTCATTTTTAAGAGGCCATCCGGTTTTTTTTTTTTGGTGGCAGATACGCCGTTCCATTTCGGGGTTCCTTTGTCGTTTTGATATTTTATTCCGGAACTCCCAAGGGTTGTGGGGTTGTTGGAGTTCGAAATGATACGCTGCTTCTCTCGCGCTGGAAATTGTAGTTTGTTGTCTATGAACGTGAACGATTTCTATGGTGTTTCTTTCTGTAGTACTAGAAGTTCGCAGCAACACTCGTTGATCGACTGAAAGCGAATACTTTCAAGTACAGCTTCTTAGACACTGTTTAGAGTTTCATTGAATTCGTAGCTTTTGCTGTGAGACACGTTAGCGAAATTGTTTGTTACGACTAGATTGTGAACGTTTGTGTGTACATACTTGAGTTGTATTTTGGTCAATACGAAAGGATGTTTTAAATTGTTCAGCGATAATGTGTACCACGTGGAAAATGGATTTTTAAATTTCGTCTGACTTGATCATTAGTCCTAAAATCTTCAGAGGGTCCAGTTGATTTTTTGAAAGAGGATTTCAACATCAAAGGTCACTATGGACCAGCCAGTAAATATCGAACGTGTCAATTATTCTGTCTTGATCTAAATTTTCTGAATCGATTTGAAATTCCTGAATAATAAAATCGAACTGCGAAGGGCTGAATCAACCCCTTGCCCTACAATATCGAGTTACACTCCTGGTGAAGACTCTGAACAGAGTCTGATAAACAAGTATGTCGTTAATTTCCTTTAACACTTTGATTGCCAAACTAGAAACCACAAAAATTCCATAAAATCAAAGTAAGAAATTGAATGAAATAAAAATGGAAAAAAATTAAACGTATGATATCGAGTAGTCCTCCAGCTTTCTTCTATTTTACAGATCCTAATCGAATTTGTTAGAATGAATACATCAGCGTGAAAATTCATGTTAAAACCTGGACAAATAATTCCCACATAAGGGTGACATGGCAGTCAACGTGTTAAACCGAAGTAAAATTCTATTTTGTAGCAGTCGATATACAAATCCTTTGGAGAAAAACATAGGCACACAATAAATATAAACTATCTTTTCTGTTCTATGAAATTCTGAACGATGAAGACTTTCTGATCATTGTAATCAGAAAATAAATAGTAATGCGAGGGGTTAACACTAGAACGACCGAGCAATAAATGCGACTGACGTATATAGCTTTGTAACAGTGACAATGTAAATAATAACTGAAACCTTCTCTTTTATATTCAATCGTAATCGACGTGGTCGCTAATGACCTAGCTGTTAATGCGACCACTTGAAAATAAACGTCTACAATAATAAGCCTGAGCCCGTTCAGACTTCATACAACTTTTATTGTAACATGTGCTTCAATGAAGAGGTTCATGAAAACATTTTCACAATTTCAGTAATTGTAAGAGAAAAAATTAGGAGGCAGTCATTTCGACTGCTCCGGTCGTTCCAGTGTTAACTAATTAAAATTGTAGCATTTTTGAAAACCATTTCCCCCATTTGAGTTCGAGGGTTAGGGGTTCGTGCGCGAGAGAAGCAGCATAGTTGAACACGGGGGATTCCTTGGGAGTTGTTGAGTAAACGGTGGGAAAATTAGGGTTGTTTTCGCGAGGGTAGTAAAGAGAGTAGCTTCGCAGTATAATCCGGGTCGGTTGTGAGAGAGAGAGAGAGAGAGGGAGAGAGAGAGAGAGAGAGTGTTGTTGTACATAGAAGTATCTGTATTATTGTATATCGGCAATTGCCAGCGAGTGAGAGACACGTGGTGCCCTCCTGACCTGACTTGCTCCCAGGTGAGCCAGCTGCGCGAGGTATTGTCTGCCATCAAGAGACAGAATGCGGCGTCACTGCCGACGACACCTTTCCAGGATTCGATGACCATTGAGACGACACTGATCGACCAGCACACTACCTCCTACTCCGTCGGTTGTAGGCAGCACACGACACCCCTCGATTACACTAACACTACGTCGAACACGGGCCCCCATTGGCTCTAGCCGCCCACGGTAACTCACGTCATGGATTTTAAACGACAACAGAAACCAAAAAATAAAATAAATTTTTTAACAAATCAAAGATAATATAAATAGTGAAGGAATAAACGAGATGAGAAGAAAATCGATAGGAAAGAATAAATAAATAAATAAATAAAGCAAACAGACGAACGACTCTCGGAGCTGATCGACGGATCCGCCCCGGGGATCCGTCGAGAGGGATTTAGAGACTCGCGAGATCGTCGTCGACAGGCCTGCTATCGATCCATACGTACAACCGCGACTTCGGTCCACCGCAATTACCGCTTTCTGCCTTTGGAGATCGTTTCCCTCGCAAATTGTGATCGTAGACGATAACGTTCGGGTATACTCTCTCTATTATATATATATATATACATAAATATTCGATATATATATATATATTTTTCTTTCGCTAAACGTGCCTCGTGGATCGTGCGCTTCTTCGTGTGTTCGAGCTTGCATCTGTATGGCTGATTGCACACCGTGGCGTAGAATCGCGAAAAACTATTGCTGAACCGTTGTTCAGTGTCGCGCGAATGCTCTGTCGTCGACTGCGGATGCTTGTGCGAATTAAACCTCCTCATTATAAACAACCCTTAACAATCAAACCTTACAGTCGTCGATCTCAGATCGATTTGAACGCGGGATCAAACATTTCTATTCTATCGCTTTATCGCTTCGTCCAATTGATCTCTTTTGTTTCGCGAATTATCAAAATTTTCCGAATGAAAGCTATGCCTTTTCGCGGGTCCTCGAGCCTGTCGAAACATGCGAATAACATGATCCATGCATATGAACCACCGCTGCTTCTGTCCTGTACTGATTTTGTCGGTGTATTGCATTGCAGAGAAATATTTGCAGAGCGACAGAGACAATGAGAGTCCTCGAAAATCAGTGAACAACAATTTGACAGTCTTTGAAAATTGCAAAAACACTATCCGAGAGAGGACTGACTACAACGAAGAGAAATAAATAATATAAACGAACGCATTGTTAAGGGTTACACGGGCTGGAGTCGAATAGCAACATTTTCGCGTCGAACGCACAAGGTCCGCAGTTATACTTAATAATGATCGATTCTAAACGTTCTATTGCTCAAACCGGGCAGATCATTCGCGCCCGATCGATACGAAACGAGTTCGATCGACGGTTTCTACGTCGCAACAGCAGCGTTAGCAACGAAATTAGAAGACTGTCCGAGTGTTCGCTGAAGAAAGAGACTAAAAGAACATGCCACATGCGCACGTGTGTGTGTGTGTATGCGTGTGTATTGCATCGATATTGTGAAACACACTCGTGTCTTTTAATCTGTATTTTTGTACCACTCGATGTGTCCGACGCACACTGTTGATCAAATACAGATGCTTTTATTATCTAGCTGGTTTTCGTTGTTGTATTGCACCCCCTTAATTCCCTCAGTCGGCCCGGGATATCGAATGGAAAATGACGGACCGGGAACAGAGAGAGAGAGAGAGAGAGAGGGAGAGAGAGAGGAGTTCGAAGTAAGCCTGTCGACGCGAAGAGAGCGAGAGAGAGAGAGAGAGAGAGAGAGAGAGAGAGATGAATACACGATTTTGGTAACCGATCACCTCGTTTAGATGTTTGCACTCGCTGGTAGAAGGCACAGGTCAGGCTGCAGAACCTCCCCGGCGAGGCCCTTCCTCGGACAATTCCAAAAAACCAAAAAACTCTGACCAAAAGACATTTTAACTTTTGCTGCAATTGTTGAATCTTGCTGAGCAAGCTTGGACTTGCAGTGACTCACATTTTCGAGGCTACGGCTGATTTGAGAAATTGATAAGTGGGTCCTATTTCCTCGTTCCTGTAGCTTCGATTTCCACTAACTCTCCATGAGACAATTTTCTTAATTAATATTCCATATTGGATTTTTCTATTGGAAAGTTTACCGAGCAAAGTTATATTGTAACATAGTTCAAAATGTAAAGAATTATAGACTTTTTGGGAATATTTTAGCTTTGTAGGCTTGCTCTTCATGCTTTAAAGTACTTCTGGGAATTTTCGCAGAATTTTTTGAGTACCATAGATGTGCAGATATTATGCCAAATTATGAAGACAACCAAGGGTGAGCTTTGAGGATCCTGAGTAATATTGTACCGTTGCAAGATATAATTGCAAGGATTGTGGCAGTATTTGAGTTCTGTAGAGTTGTCCCTCATAGTTTAGAGCATTTCACAGAATTTTTGCAGAATTTTTCGAGTATCCTAACTCTGTGAAAAAGTTATGCCAAATCATAAAGACCCCCAGTGTGAGATTTGAAAATTCCAAAAAATAGTCTACTATTCCAAAATCAAAATTGCAAGAATTGTGGCAGTATTAGAGTTCTGTAGACTTGTCCCTCATAGTTTAGAGCATTTCACAGAATTTTTGCAGAATTTTTTGAGTATCCTAAACGCGCGAAAAAATTATGCCAAATCATATAGACCCCCAAGGGTGAGTTTTGAGAATCCTGAAAAATATTATATCATTGCAAGATACAATTGCAAGGATTGTGGTAGTATTTGAGATCTGTAGACTTGTTCCTCATACTTTAGAGCATTTCACAGAATTTTTTGAGTGTCCTAAACGTTCCAAAAAATTATGCCAAATCATAAAGACCCCCAAGGATGAGTTTCGAGGATCCTGAAAAATAATGTACCATTGCAAGATACAATTGCAACGATTGTGGCAGTATTTGAGTTTTGTAGACTTGTTCCTCATACTTCACAGTATTTCACAGAATTTTTGCAGAATTTTTTGAATATCCTAAACCTGGGAAAAAATTATGCCAAATCATAATAACCCTCAAGGGTGAGCTTTGGGGATCCCAAAAAATAGTTTACCATTCCAGAAGCAAAATTGTAAGGAGTGTGGCAGTATTTGAGTTCTGTAGATTTGTCCCTCATACTTCAGAGCATTTCACTGAATTTTTTCAGAATTTTTTAAGTATCCTAAAGCTGCGAAAAAATGATGCCAAATCATGTAGACCCCCAATGGAGAGCTTTGAGGATCCTGAAAAATATTATACCATTGCAAGATATAATTGCAAGGAATGTGGCAGTATTTGAGTTCTGTAGACTTATTCCTCATACTTCAGGGTATTTCACAGAGTTTTTGCAGAATTTTTTGAGTATCCTAAACGTGGGAAAAAATTATGCCAAATTCTAAAGACCCCCAATGTGAGATTTTTGGATCCTGAAAAATATTGTACCATTGCAAGGTACAATTTCAAGGATTGTGGCAGTATTTGAGTTCTGTAGACTTGTCCCCCATACTTCAGAGCATTTCACAGAATTTTTTGAGTATCCCACTCCTGCGAAAAAATTTTGTCAAATTCTGAAGCCCACCAGTGTGAGATATGAAAATCCCCCAAAATAGTCTACCATTCCAAAATCAAAATTGCAAGTTCTGTGGCAGTATTTGAGTTCTGTAGACTTGTCCCTCACACTTCAGAGTATTTCACAGAATTTTTGCAGAATTTTTTGCTTATCCAAATCCTGCGAGAAAATTTTGTCAAATTCTGAAGCCTCGCAACGTTAGATTTGAAAATCCCCAAAAATAGTCTGCCATTCCAGAACCAAAATTGTAAGAACTCTGGCAGTATTTTTCGAACAGCTTTGTGAGTCACTGTAGACTAATAATTTTGCACCTCAAAATCGTTCTTCCTCCAGTGAACTAACTTTTCCAATTGATTCGAATTGACCGAGGATCGAAGGACCCCGTCGATTGCCGAGACATCATTCAAAGTTAACTTGGCACGGTCTTGCGTATCACCATTAAAATCCATGGCTTGAGTCCATGGCTAGAATTTCACTGTCACATAATATGTACGTGATGAGATATACGACACCAAAACCTAGAAGCTGCAGCTTTCGTAGAATGCACACGTATTTTCAATGACCGAGCGAATTAACGGGATCACTGTTAGGTTCGAGCTGTAGAAAACGTTGGTTTTGACGATCGATCATTCACCGACGGACTGTCATCGTTAGTCACAGGCGTCACGAATCACGATATCATTAAACGGCAACCTCGAACGACACCACGCACGATCGCTTCTGCAACTTCTCGAGCTGACGAAGATCGAACGAAAGATCGGCCCATCGAACAAACGGAAATTCATTAATTAAGAACATCGTGGAGGATTAGACCGACGATTTCGAAGGGGTTCGAGGATTCAGGAAGGATCGTGCGTCGAACGATCGACCTCGATCATCGGCAAATACAGGTTCTTGTGATCTCCAGGTGTTCCTCCTGGAGGAACAACACCCTGAAGACTCCCCGAGCATGTCGGACGACAGGTCCTACGTATTTCTGCTATATCCACCTTCGGTGGGATCTACGCTCAATCCTGATCTATATATCGTGCGGGTGCAGCTGAGGGCGCTGGTGGTAGGCCTTCTGGTGCACCAGATGCTGCTGCATTGCATTGCCAGCGTTCTTTTGCAGAACAATGACTCGTCCTTCCCCAGGTAGGTTGCGATTTCCAGAAAATTACTATAATCTCCAACCGATTAGCCTTGCGCTACCGCTGTCTACGCAAATCAACTTTCTGCGAAGATCTTGCGACTTCAAGGTTGAAGTAAAAATCAAAATAGTTTTTGATATACACACTTCTTCTTTTTTTATTAATTAATTTCTGAAATATTTCTCTATATAATCGCACGCGATGAGGACCGGAAACAAAGATGTGCCTGGCCAATGAAAAATACATAAAAATAAAATAGGACCTCTTTTAAATGATAGTTGATAACCCGCATCATTAAAATTCCAGTCTGTCGCACGTGATCCCGCACTCGATGGGCTCAGCGTCCCCTAAGGACTCGACTTCCGGTTGCCTGTCGTACTTGTCCAGTCAGCACGTGGACACCTTCCTCTCAGCCCTGGACCTGTCCTACGCGGCAGCCTTGAAGTTCGACTGTCGTCCCGGACTCAAGTTCCTGGTCCAAAAGGTGGCAAATCTTCAGCAACCGGCGAACCTCTATCGCCAAGCCGGAGCAGCTTGGATCATCAAGATCGTGACGCTGTTCGAGCTCTGTCTTCGCGAGATAGAGGCCACCGGGTCCGACCTTGAGACGGTCAAGTCCCTGCTAACCTACAGCCCGGAAGACAAGGACTACCCGAAAGACCAGAACCTGCGGAAACTCTCCAAGTACCTGAGACAGGCGCAGACCACTTTCGAGGAGCTTTGCGAGAGCTACGTGGACGTGGTCCTGGACAAGGACGGGAAGCACACCAGGATCGACAGTTTCTCGGAAAGGAAGATCTTCCTGTTGGTGGCGCAGCCGGACGACTACCCAGAGATCACCAGGAAGGAGCCGATCGTCGACAGGGCCGTGAACACTCCAGCCCCGGTGGAGTTCCATCAGGATTTCCGCAAAGACTTCCATCAGGAGTATCGGCAGGACTACCGTCAGGATTTCCGGCAGGAGTTCGAGGATCTGGAGGATCAGGTTGACGACCAGGACGATATAGAGGCCTACAACCCTAACCTCGACGATGAGAGCGGCTTGGAGGAGCTGGGACCAGAGTCGGACGAAGACGCCAGGCATTTTAGGCTGTCTGACCTAGCGGTGGAGTATTCCACTGACTCTGGCCCGCCCAGCGAGCCGGAAACCGACAACTCCAGGCCGGTGTCCCGATTAGGCTCTGTCACCGAGAAGATAGTATACCTCGACAGGTCGGGGGGCACCTCCAGCGAAGGTTATATCGACGGGAAGTACTGCTCGATCACCCCTGCGCCCCCTCGAATGATAAATCGCTCCGACGATCTCTACTATAAGATGAGTCCTCTAAGAAGAGCAGAGTCCGCCGGATCCTTCGGGACCTCGGTCTCAGAGGTGCTGGCAACCAGCACAAGCCTAACCGTCGACGAGATGGCCAGCTACAGGCGGTCGAGGATGCAGAAGAGGAAGAGCGACGCCTGCCTCTTGTCCAGGAGGAACTCTCTGAAGTTCATCATTCCCAGTGAGATAGAGGATTATCAGAAGTTCGAGTCCTTCAATGCTGCAGCCTTCAGGTGCAGATCGGTCATGGAGCTGAGGAAGAGATCGGTGTCTGCCTCGTCCAATGACCTAGAGATGTCTCCGAGGACGTCCTCGAAGATCGAGGAGAAGATGATCTCGCCAGCTTGCCTGGACGACGTTGACGAACTGCTGAGGGATTATAGACGAAGCAAGAGGGGCTTCAGGATGAATCCTTTCTTGAAGGACGAGGGCGAGGACGCTGGGCAAGGGGTCTCTATCAGGGACAATTCTTTCCAGAGGAAGGCCAACGTTCACAAAGACAGCGAGGCACATAGGAGGGCCTGGGCTGAGACTCTGTGCACCGTTTTGGATTGGACTTTAGCTTTATCGGTGGGTTGGTCAAGGATAAATTATTCTTCTATAATTATTCTTTGTGAAATGATGAGGGAGTTTTTAATTTTTATTAAACACGTATTTCTTCTCATACAAATTTAACCCTTAAGTGCATAGGTAAACTAAATGTTAGGAACACGAATGCATACATGGGGTCCATTGAGGAACCCACTTACCTAATTCCTTGGTAACTTTGATTACAGCAACAATTTATTTCTGTAAACACATTGAACATAACCTAAATATTGACAGAAGCAAATAGCTGAACTCTCAGTTCGCAAAATCCAACACTCGGGTCCTCTGCGGACCCCACTCATGCATTTAAGGGTTAAACAAAACTCATTTTCGCCATAAGTGCATAAAATCTGCGGTCTAAATATTTTGAAGGGGTGAAAGTAACCCTTGAAGTTAGGGGATGGAAGAAATATTTCACCAAAGGTCTCCAAAACCATTGGAAAGATCTGATCAGAACTTTTTGGAGATCAGAACTATTTTCGTTCATCCCCTAACTTCAAGGACCATCTTCACTCCTGAAGTTCAGAATTGAGGACACAGAAAAATACATGTTGAATATTCTTTCGGGGACCATATCGTAGAAGGAGGGCATAAAAATCGCCACCTAATTTCCCCAACGATTAAAGAAGAAAATTGAGCGAAGATTGATAAAAAGATTACTATATATTGTTCCAGACTGACAAACTGACACCTCTACTTCCGGTCTTCGTGAACGGCGTGCAGATCCTGACGAGCACCCCATGGGCCAGGTCCTCCAAGAACGGTTGCCCACTATTCCCGACGGAATACGAGCTGGAAACGTGAAGACGATTCTCCCGCTTAAGAGGAGTGATTAATTCTTACAGTTAATTCCATCGTTCCAGTCCTCTCGTTAACAAAAAAGAAAAAAAAACGAGAATGACATAAAAATAGCCGCTAGGGCTCAGACCGTCTTCTCACGACTGTTAAAGCAAAAGATCTCAATTATCTCAAGATCTTACGTCATCTTTGTCTGCGCTGAAAAATGGCCGTCAACGTGCACAGGACCATTTTCAATTAATTTTCACAACTCCAGAAGAACTCTGAAAACGTTCAATTTTCCACGATCTAGAGAAGACAGGACATGGTAGCAAGACCACGGGCCATTTCCAGGACCATTTCCAGGGCCATTTCCATTTCACCATCGACGCTGCTCACTGCAAACTTAAAATTCACTTCGCGTACCGGTCAATATATTTATCCTTGCGCTTCACCTGGAAAATGGAGATGTAATCGAAGATCGAGGACCATTTTTGAGAGAAGAGAGAAGAGAGAAGAGTCTTCAGGGAAAACGCAACGGCGTGGGACGCGCGGAAAAGGACCGGAAGTGGCATGCACAGACAATAGCCAATCCCCGATTCTCCACGGACGAAAGAAACGGTGTCCCGTTTTCTCGGCGATCTCTAGCGACGTCCCGACGCGACGCGACGCGTCGACACGGAGGGACGAGGATTTTATTTACGATCCACTCTCTGCACGCACATCTCCCGATCCTCATTTTATGCTCTTTGCGCTTAACTGTAGTTTGCGGTCCAGTCGCGCCGGAGACTCGCTGCCAGCGACCAGCAAGATGGATTCCGCGAGCTGCTCGACTTATACCATTTTCCCTTCCACGGTCCCGAAAAATGGTACCTGACTCTGTTATCCTCGATCCGAACCACGTCCTCGCCTCCGTTTCCGTTTCGCCGCGAGGTGGCGCTCGATCGCAAAATCAAAAAGAAAATCATTTATCCCGTATAATTGATTCGTTTCTCGAGAATAACGAAACTGGAAGTGCTCCGGCAAATTTGTGACTTTTTAAAATTTTTAAATAGCATTTTATTTCCTGCAATTTTTAATTGTAAGCACAGTGACTGTATTTATCGAGAGACTTTGTCAGTTTTGTGCCTGCCAGAATTTCATTGGGAATGATTTTTCAATTCCTGACAATTTTGTAACACCAACATTGCACTTTAAATTCTTTTATGGTGTTCCCGAGGATTGATTTTTTAAATGTTTAACAACGGAGTGCCATCTTGCAGGCCATCCTAGTCGAAGCAGCACCTCCCCACCCCCACGGTGTAATTTATTATTTGTACTAGTAAGAGACGAGAATCTAAATGTAATTAGTGAGCTAGAAAAGTTAAGAATTGTCGTTGAATCCGAAGGTTAGAAACGTTTAGAAATGTTACAGAAAAGAGTTTCAGGGAGGATGCATATTAACAGATCCTCCCAGTGTTTGCCAAAGAATTAAAGAAGAAGAAGAAGAAGAAGAGGAGTGAAGAATCGTAGCAGACGAGGAAGAAGAATATTGTTAGAATTTTATTGTAAATAGTACTCCCGACAGATCTCGGGGATCCAACGGGAGCAGCTAGATATTTCTCTCGTTAATTTTCCGTGTTGTTTAGCGGACGGCTAGTCGACTTTTGTTTCCTTTGATCGCTTCGATATAATATATTATACAATATATTTTGTATGCCGTTTGTAAATTAGAGACAAGGAAAAAACGAATAACGGGAATTTGTCCGAACGTTGTACACATTTGATCGCCGTTTCGGTGTTCTTTCTCCACGCGATATTCTGGTCCTGGACTCTGCCAGTGTTGGAAAAATAATGTTGTTGAACGTCGAGACGTTTAATTTTCGCAAAGAAAACACAAAAACAAAAAAGAAAGAGGGAAAATCATCGCGGACGGATTAATAATCGATAATAAAACGTGCCTACGTACAACCCTGTTTCCTTTCCATTGTAACGAAGTACGAACTGTGACTCTAAGGCTGAACAGTTTGCCTATGTGTACGTGAAACAGTATGAACGAATAAAAGGTGCATTTATTATGAACCCTCGCCCGTCATTTCCACAGAAAAACGCTAAAAGAATCTCCTAATTCACATCCACTCAGATCCACAGAATCAGCAACCAATTTCTGCAGAGTTAAACAATTTTCTGGCCTCCAATCTTCACCATTTTAACTCAAAATTAAATAAATTCTCTCTCCTGAATACAGAAATTCACTTTTGTAAAATTTAAGCTCTCCTACTGAATATTAAAATGGTAATATTTCAACAGAAAATAGCAGAACCTATTCCAGTGGTCCATCAGTGCCGCAGAAATTAATTCAGTGCACTCAAATTAGCTTTAAGTAAAGATTCAGTGCTTTCCAAAGGGTTCATTGGATATTTTTTGAGTTATGCAACGCAACAATAATGCCCCAAAAATTAATTCAGAGACTTGGATCGAGTATCAGAATTTTCCTTGCCTCTTTAACCGAGTGAAACGCTTTGCAAAGTCTCCATTAATCATTTCTCTGGAATTGTAATTTAGTAACGCTTCGTAAAATTTTCATTGATCGTTTCCTAATAGCTCCAACTTATTGTGTTATGGATGGAATAGGATTTGAGTTTTATGGGTTTAGAGCAGGAATCCTGGTCGAAGGGGTGTGAAATTAGGATTGAAAGGGTGCAAAAGGGAGTCTCGCGTAGGGTCAACGACAAATTCCAAGATGTATCGAAGGTGTCGACCATTTCCTGCGAGGCGGACAGCATTTTACTTCGTTTTAACGGGCACAGGAAAGGGCGGGAGACTCTTGTCTGCGGTCGAGTCGTCCTCGTAAAGAGGAAAGCTTACGAGCGACGGCCGCCTCTCGGCTTATTCCACGCTTTTATTCCTGTCCTGGAGTCCCATTCGCTGGGGCAGTAAACATGACCGAAGAGGAAGCGAAAGAAGTCACCGGGAAGCGTCTCATCGTCCGCGAAGAGCACATAGAACCATCTTCCTCCAAGAAAATCTAGACACCATGAATTTTCACATCGTTCTCCCACCTCCTGAAACAATTTCCACGACGAATCACTTCGTCCCTACACCATTCGCGATCGAACTGTGAGTCCTTCGGGAGCTTCCCATTTTTAGAAATTATTTTACAAACTATTAGAACCTAGGAAACATTTATTTTTCATTGATAATTTTGCTCAATTTTCTGGAAGCATTTTTATACAGGCAGAACTATGTGCCACCTTCTTTTTATATTTCTTATAATTATATTGCAAATGCAAGGTCCTATTATTAAAGATTATTTTGTATATTATTGTGCCATTCATAATTAATTTTTAGACAAACTCCTATTTTTATAAAGCATTCTACAATGTACCAAGGAAAACATAGAGTTGTTTTCCCTGTTCAAAAAATTGTGTAAAATGAATGTAAATCTGTGGCATCCCACGTTATTTGTTAAGTGCTAATTGGCAATTTTTCACGCTGTTCTGTTAATTATTTCCTGAGTATCCTACTCAATTTTTCCTAGAAGCAATATAAACGAGTCGATGGGCTCAATGCTAATGTTTAATACCTTGATTAGCCTGTGTTTTTCAAATGTTTTTTTGCGCGTAATTCCCCGCGTTGCGCAGCAGGAAAGTGCATTTAACCGAAAAGGCAAATTGCAGCGAAGGAATTCCGCTCGTCTCTCCTCGTAGAATAATCCTCTTCCCTTTTTGTGGCGATTATAGTCGAAAAGAAGAGATCGTTTGTAAACGGGAAATGGACGTGCAGCAGTAGCTGCAACCTCCCAATCACGATGATTGCCTTTTCTTCGTCCTATGCATCGGCTCATCTATTAATTCCTCTTTCGGCGAGCAATTTTCGTCGGGACTCGACATTTAGCTGACTTTCTACAGCGATTGCACAACGCAATCTTCAGAACTATTCAAAATTCATTGAGAAACATTCGAATCGACCGTTTAACTCCAATATCGTTTCCTTCGGTGGAAGAAGAGTCGCAAAATATTCAGCGCTAAACCTACCACTAGTTTCTGCCTTTTCAAAATTGTTTGTTGAAATTGTTTAAGTTGTTCGGATGAATTCGTGGAAAATTTCTGAAGAAATTCAATTATACTACTATAAAACTTCTTCAAATGTGACAAAATCTGAATTATTTCGAGGATACTTTCAGTGGTAGGTCATTTTAATTGATAAAGTCAAGCTTGTCAAATTTAGGCTGCTTAATAATAAATCTACGAAGCTTTGCAAGTGAAGTTCTCACAAGACTGCGAATTTTATACGTTTATAATAAAAACGAGTATGTGAAACCTGAGACAGTAGAAGGAAAAGAGTCGTCATACTACCATAGTATTATTAAAATTAATTAACCCAGAGCTAGCCCAGTACCAAGGAAAATTAATATAGATTTGGTATTATTAGGAGGTCCCATAAGTAATCAATTATTTTGAAATCTAAAACAAACTTTGTCGTAAATTCAAGTTTTTATTTCTTAATTTACTATATAATCTCCATCATTATCAGTTTGCCATCTTTCCTGCAAATTTTCAATCCCCCTCTTATAGAAATCCAGGGTTAAGTAAAATGTGACTCAAGGTGCCTCCTTGCATCTTCTACAGAATGTTTTATTTCTTAAACAATGCTCCAGAGATCTGAAAAGATCAGAGGGAGCAATATCGGGTGAGTACGGGGGTGCGGTAAAACTTCCCATTGCAATTCTTTGATTTTTTCCTGAGTGAGTTTCGCTGTATGGGACCGGGCATAGTTAATTTGCAGTATTACACCTTTTCCGTGGACCAAAGATGCCCCCTTTTTCAATAGTTCTGAATACAGCCGTTGTAATTGCTGACAATACAACTGAGCAGTAACTGTTTCTCCAGGTTTCAACGACTCAAAGTGAATTATGCCACGACAGTCCCACCAAATGCACAGTAACAGATTTCTAAGTGATAAGCTAGGTTTAGGGGTTGATATTGCGGTTTGATCTGCAGAAAGCCATTGCTTGGAACGCTTTACGTTATCATAAAGAATCCATTTTTCATCTCCGGTAACGATTCTGCTAAGAAATGGATCTCTACGAAATCTGGATAGCAACGAAGTGCAAATTGATCGACGAATATTCTTGTTGGTCTCAGATAATTGACGCGGTGCCCATATTCCTTGCCTATATGCCTTTCCCATTTCGCGTAGGTGCCTTTGTATAGTTGACCATATGGACACAAGGCTTCTCGATAATTCTTGTATACTTAATTTTGGATCAGCTTCCACTAGAGATTTTAGGGTGTCATTATCAAATTCAACTGGTCGTCCGAGGCCTGTCAGAGAGATCATAATCACCGGCAGCAAACCTTCCGAACCAACGTTGACACTTGTTGACCTTCAATACATCTCCATAAACATCGCAAATTTTCTTTGTTGTCACCGTTGCATTAAATCCCGCATGAAAATGAGAAAGCATGCAATGACGAATACGATCCTCGGAAGGTACGGACGCCGCCATTTTATTACAGGGTTGTAAAAAAAATTATTAGAATATTTTGAGCACAGGCTGCTTTACCGAAAACTGTAAAAGGCAAAACTTTGCAAATAATTGATTACTGATGGGTACCCCTAATAATTTAGACTTTTCAGTATTTTCATTATTCCGTTTTTGTTACACGCCTATAGAAATAAATTAATTTAATAGCTCATAGTATTGTAAAAATGGTGAATTTAAGAATTTTGCGAACCGATGCAGGCTTTAACAAACGTGTTTGGATTTCCGTGGCAGATTTTCGACGTGTCCGTTAATTCCGTGGAAGTTTAATGCAGCCGGCCAGTTGATGGCAACAAAAATGGCGTCCGGGTACGGCAGGGATCCCGTCGGAGGGACAGGGACAGCCGGAGCGAGTCCGGATTGCTAATAAAGGGACGTAGGACACTGCGAGGCTGGCCGGCGTAGACCGCAACTATCCATCCGTTCGTCATTTCCAGCGTGCTTTAAATATTAAATAGAGCTCGCTGCGCTCGTGAAAAGGATTATCCGTGGCCTGATGGCCGGGAGGGGGGTGAGCCGTTTCTCTGTGGTTTGCCCCCATGCGAAACGGCCAGATAAAGATTTTTCTACTTGCCCGTGCCGAAAAGGATATTCGCTCGCTAATGAAGGCGATCCTTTCATCCTACGTTCCCCCCTCCTTCGCGGACGATCTCGATTCCCGAGGGAACGTAAACGGTTCCCGACACCCGGCGCACGTAATCCTCCGCGAACCGGAAGCCGGCCAGCAGGAACGAGAAAGAGAGAATGAACACGCCGAAACGAGAAGGGGATTTTCAGGAACCTGTTCAGGCAAGACTTTATTTCATGGAAAATATCTGTGTATTTACAACGTTACATGACTATCAACCTCGTCGAACACGCGCCCCGCCGAATCACAATCTACAGGTCCTGCCGGAAGGACTCTCCCCTCTGGCTTGGTCCTTGAGACAGTGGTCACTCCCGAATCAGTTCACTAGGGGACTCGGAGCCTGCCAAATCTTTCTCAGTCCACTGGGCTCTTCGAGTCACTACGGTATTACCGAAACACTGAGCTTCACTATCAAGACCAACATGAAGAGAGTTCTCAGAGACCTCAGAGTTCTCAGAATTTGTCTCTACTCTGTTTGCGAGCTAGAACACCATGTCAATATCACAATTAAACACCGGGTATAGTATCCTCCACTTCCTCCGAGCCTTCTCCAAGGATATCGTACGCTCCGTCTTCAGGATCCGTTCAGTAGGGTCTCCAGACGTCGTTCCTCTGCTCGTTCTCCTCGCCCAGGACTCCGATCTCCAGTCTGTTGCTGCTGATGGTCAGATTGCTACCAGCTATGGTGACCTGTTCGTCGCTCAGATCCCCATGGAGGTGTAGATGGATCTGATTCTGGTTGACGGTGCTGTACAACTGCGGGCACAGCACCATCGGCGCTGGACTGATGTAGTTCTGACTGGGATTGTTGTAGTAGCCCTGGTAGTTCGGGTTGTAGTTGTGCGAGGCGACCGGGACTGGCGTGACAGGTCCCGGGGTCCAGGAGCTGTAGTGGTAGCCTGGACTTCCGCTTCCGGTTCCTCCGCCGGCGAAGATGTCCGGGTCGCTGGACTTGCTGGGAACCAGAGGTAGCGAGGAGGAGGATGTACCGTGCCCGGGGTACATCGACACGCAGTTAGGCGTGTAGGTGTCCTGCTGGTTCTCCGAGGGAAGCACTGTAATTCGAAGAGAAGGTGAGTTCGATCGTAGCTCTTCCAGGGTTCAGTTGGGAGAGGATTGGGGATCGGGACAGACACCTGGTTCTGTGAGCTTAGAGTACTGGAGTCGGTGAGTCGGAGTCTTCGTGCTTCAGGATTTTGGGTACTAGTCCCTTTTAAATTTTTTACAACTAAAATTGTTAGCATCCTTATTCGGGGAACTGAGAAGATTAGAGGATTGCCTGTCTTGCAAATGAAAGCCTCGAAACCCTGATTTGTTTCTGGATTATTAACCTCTTAAGCACTGTACGAAAGAATCAGTCCAAACGGTACGAACCACTATAGTGGCTTCTGTGGAAAGCATCGGTTTGAACGGTACGAACCACTATAGTAGCTTCCGTGGAAATAATGAGTTCGAACGGTGCGAACCACTATAGTGGCTTCCGTGGAAAGCTTCAGTTCGAACGGTACGCCACTATAGTGGCTTCTGTGGAAAGCATCGGTTTGAACGGTACGAACCACTATAGTAGCTTCCGTGGAAATAATGAGTTCGAACGGTGCGAACCACTATAGTGGCTTCCGTGGAAATAGTCAGTTTGAACAGTACGAACCACTATAGTGGCTTCCGTGGAAATAATCAGTGTGAACGCTACGAACCACTATAGTGGCTTCCGTGGAAATAGTCAGTTTGAACAGTACGAACCACTATAGTGGCTTCCGTGAAAATAGTCAGTTGGAACAGTACGAACCACTATAGTGGCTTCCGTGAAAATAGTCAGTTGGAACAGTACAAACCACTATAATGGCTTCCGTGAAAATAATCAGTTCGAACGGTACGAACCACTATAGTGGCTTCCGTGGAAATAGTTCGAACGCTACGAACCACTATAGTGGCTTCCGTGGAAATAGTCAGTTTGAACAGTACGAACCACTATAGTGGCTTCCGCGGAAATAATCAGTGTGAACGCTACGAACCACTATAGTGGCTTCCGTGGAAATAATCAGTGTGAACGGTACGAACCACTATAGAGGCTTCCGTGGAAATAATCAGTGTGAACGCTACGAACCACTATAGTGGCTTCCGTGGAAATAGTCAGTTTGAACAGTACGAACCACTATAGTGGCTTCCGTGAAAATAGTCAGTTGGAACAGTACAAACCACTATAATGGCTTCCGTGAAAATAATCAGTTCGAACGGTACGAACCACTATAGTAGCTTCCGTGGAAATAGTCTGTTCGAACGGTACGAACCACTATAGTGGCTTCCGTGGAAATAGTCAGTTTGAACAGTACGAACCACTATAGTGGCTTCCGTGGAAATAATCAGTGTGAACGCTACGAACCACTATAGTGGCTTCCGTGGAAATAGTCAGTTTGAACAGTACGAACCACTATACTGGCTTTTTTACCGTCCGCGGCCAAGCGTGCCGTCCCTGGGAGACGGAGTTACGGACAAGCGCACCGTACATGGTAGATGGAGTTGCGGACGATCGCGCCGAGCTTAAGAGGTTAATACTTTGAAGTGTAAGTAAATATTATGTCACTTGAAGCTCTGACGATTTAAGTAGACAGGTTAAGTAGACAGTGGTTCTATCTAGTGAAGATACTGGTACGCATGATTCTTGAAGGATCTCCTGTCAACGTTAATTGAAATAATGATTGTTGCTAAGAATAACCAGTACTAAAAATCTGATCATTTATCTAGGATTGTATGCTGATGTAGCAGGAATAAATTGGCTGAGATTGATCTGCACTGTAATTTAATTGCCCTGAGATTCCCAAGCGATTCTGAACGCTTGATGACTCCGATAACGAGATACCACTCTGTCAGCTACCAATAAGGAAGAAACGAGAAAATCCCAACAAACTGGCAACAAATGCAAGAAAACTTTAATAAACCGACTGGAAATTGTTACGTCAGAGGAGGAAGAACTCGTTCTCCGAACGTCTCTTGCATCACGGAAGTCAGAAGTTGTATCAGGACGTGATGTTTCACAATATTTTATATTTTAATGTTATTTTTCAGACTTTCGTGAATGTAGGACACTTACCAGTGGGCAGTGGCATTGGTTCCGTGGTTGGATGGTGAGAGAGTGGTTCACCAGGATACGAGAACGCTCCACCAGGAATTGGTGAGAATGATCCACCGCTGCTCACCGGAGGTGCTGGATAAGATGTTGCTGATGATGAGTAGGCCCACTCTGTCGTCCCTGTACTCGTGTCTGAAAGAAAACCATAATTCCTCGTGTCAGTCCAATCAATTTAAATTAATCACGTAGAAATTTCAATTAATCATTGGCAATTTACTACACGTCTCTGAGAAGGTGTACAATTTTTTTTAATCCTCTAGATTGCAAAAGAGATTTCCTTGTATCGATTTAAGGAATTAAAAATCAAGAGCGAGATTTCCAGTGAGTAAATCACAGCTGGTCACAGGTGAGTCACTGGTTCCAATGAAGTTGCAAACGAGCACCTAATCACAGCCTAATTAAATATCTCCTTCTCTTAGAGTTTCTTTCATCTCAGAATCTATAACTATATAATTTTCTTCAAAATTTCTAATTTTCGTCTAGTTTATTCGAATCAGTTGCGTCATCAACGAAAATGCTACCACATTTTAATTCTACCTCGTCAATTAAAGTCTCTATTGTCGTGATCAGTGTCTAAATTAGCTACCCAGCAGTCTTCAAAATTTGTTTCGAGTAATCCTCCAGAATTTACTTCTCCAAAATGTTTATTTCTCAAAATTCGTAATAATTTATATTAAGTTTAGGCTCGAGCGAGCGTTACACCGTAACGGGTCACGAAATAATTAACAATAATGTCGAGTAACATCTGCTGAAATATTTATCGCGGTCCTTGGCGACTTCCGTCGGACGTCCAATGAATTTCCAAGTGGCTCGCCGAGTAAAAGTGAGAAAACCAAGAGGAAAACGTCGGCCGCGCTCGATCCGCTGACTCATCATCGATGATTCGGCGAGGCTCCGGTCATCTCGTACCTCGCCGCGCGACGAGAACTACGACGAATCGGAATGATTATGAAATACGTATGTATTCGAGCACGATCGCGACAGATCCGGGGAATAATGTTTCACGAAAAAGTCGCCGGCGACACACAATACTCCTTCTCTCCATTATTCCCCTCGATGAGCCGTTTCACCTTTCATTCGGCATCTGTAACACTAGAGTTTGCTTCCCGTACCCGACGGCCTTCGAGGATTTATTTAACACGACCCCTCGGTGCTAGTTTTTATCGTTTCCCGTTGTTTGCTGCTCCGGTGGACCCCGTTTGTTCAGTAGAAATGTTTATTGCAAGTCTTGAACCTGCTTGCAATTCTTACTGCGCAGTTAAACGAATAAATGCGATACGTGACACATATCTGTTGTATTTATTTACTCGTTTACTTATGCTTTAACTGATCAGTAATTTTTTCTAGGGAGAATTCGAGATTGTGGAGAAATATTCTGTGTAAAAATGAAGGTGTTGGTAAATCTTTAATCTTTTTTTTTCACAGTTGTGGGATTCCAAACACTGTTATTATGTTTATATTACGCAAAGAGAACTCTACTTTTACAAACTCCAAAATTTCGATTGCATATTTCACGTTTCCAATAATGGAATTTTATTCAGCAGCAGCTGCTCGCTACCAACAATACAAAAAGTTGCAATGGGAGACTAAAAATGCAAAAATCTGTCATTACAAGAATAAAAAAATAATCTTTTATATTCCTACCTATTGCATAAAGTCATAATTTACCTCCCTGATTATTTATTCAAATAGCATAAACAAACCCAAATATGTATTATCCAGTAAAGAGACCAGATTTCGCACCGAACATCAGAAAGTGCTAAAATAAAAATTCCAGCAACTCAGTTTTTTCTTCCCACAGCTTCCCTGCTAAAAGTTTAAATTGTTTACGGTTTGCGTAAATTGTCCAAATTGTTTCTGACCTCGTCAACGTCTCGAGAGGCGACATTTTCGTTCGCAGAAGCCCCAAGCATGAATTTCCCACGAACTCACGGGGGGAATGTAGAACACGTTCCCCGTAAAAATCCGACGGCAGAGTTCAAAGAACTGCGCGTGTATCATCGTCGCGTACTCGCATACGCGATGCTAGACTCGTTTGACAGCGAGAACAGCCGGTGGAAAGTCCGTACATTGGTGATTCTCGACGGAACGCTCGATGACAAAACCCGCTCCTTCAAGGGCGCCGTTCCGCCGGTTCTAGGAAGACCCGTGCTACTGAGAAGCCCCCGGTGCCGAGATTTTACGACTCCTCTCTGCCAAAAATTCAAAATCTCTCGCTACGGGCCATCCTTCCACAAACTTGCACGAGAAAATAACAGAGCAGCCGGGCAACTGCCTTTTCTGACCTGACAGCATGCTTCAGACCGGGAATTTTGTCTGATCACTGACTGATTCTACTTACAAATCATCATGAGAATTTCTACACTGTTCCAGATAGTGCACACAATCTTTATAGTATTTAATTTTACTGTAAATATCATTGCAAAGAATCCGGTTTTGGAAGCAGGAATTTGTTTTAATTACTTCCTTTAAATATTGCAAAGAATTTAATTTTGGGACAGTAATTTGTCTGATCACTGGCTGAATCTACTTACAAATTATCATGATAATTTCTACACTGTTCTAGACAGTGCAAACAATTTTTATAGTATTTAATTTTACTGTGAATATCATTGCAAAGAATCCGGTTTTGGAAGCAAGAATTTGTTTTAATTACTTCCTATAAATATTGCAAAGAATTTAATTTTGGGACAGTAATTTGTCTGATCACTGGGTGAATATACTCACAAATTATCATGATAATTTCCACACTGTTCTGGATAGTGTACAAAATTTTTCTGGTACTAAATTTACCTAAAATATTATTGCAAAGAATTTAATTTTGGAACCAGTAATTTGTCTGATCACTGGCTGATTCTACTTACAAATTATCATGATACTTTCCACGCTGTCCTAGGCAGTGTACAAAATTATTCTGGTTCTTAATTTTCCTAAAATATTATTGCAAAGAATTTTACTTTGGAAACAGTAATTTGTCTGATCACTGGCTCAATCTACTTACTACTTATCATGATAATTTCCACACTGTTCCAGACAATGCACGAAAGTTTTCTGGTACTAAATTTATCTATAATATTATTGCAAAGAATTTAATTTTGAAAGCAGTAATTTGTCTGATGACTGGCTGAATCTACTTACTAATTGTCACGATAAATTACATGCAGTTCCTGACAATGCTCAAAACTTCTCTGGTACTAAATTTACCTAAAATATTATTGCAAAGAATTTAATTTTGAAAGCAGTAATTTGTCTGATCACTGGCTGAATCTACTTACAACTTATCATGATAATTTCCACACTGGCTTAGACAGTGTACAAAATTGTTCCGCTACTTATTCCACCTAAAATGTTATCAATTTTGAGAAGAAGCTGCATTGGGAACGGAAAATCCGTCTGATCATTGACTGAATCTACTTACAGACCTCTGTAACAAATCCTGCATCGTTTCGCACGATACAAAATATTTTTGCGTTACTGACTAGAACTCTCTTAAAAAATCCAGGCCACAAAGCGAACTTCTGGTATGTCCTTTTAGTCTCCACTAAAGTCGACAAAGTTTCTACTCGACCACAAAACGAGCGAATCACACGACTCCTTTTCCATTTGACCGGACTGTCAGTGAAAATGTGTACACGCCAGAATTCCCGGACAGCCTGAAAAGGTCTGCCGCAAGGAAATTCGAAAGATCCCGTGGGGACACGAATGCAGATCCGGAGACCGTTTACGAGGGAATTAGCAACCGTTAATTACAAAACCGCCGCGGCGGCCGTTTTCTTCGAGGGGATTACGAAGCGTGCAGCCCGAGTCAATGGCGAAACCGGAGATTTATCGGCTATTAAAATCGACGGTTTTCTAATCAATTCTCTCTGCGACTACCCCGCCTTGACCCGCCGTGTACCCATTGTGTACCTGGTGTCCATTAGCGCGTTCTACAACGCGATTTTCTTGTGCGGTCCACCAAAAAAAAAAGAAAAAAAAACAAATCGGCACACGTTCCCGACACATGGGATTGATCCATATCGTCGAACAATCGGTGCATTTTTCTCCGAACCGAGAAAAATCAGCGGACCAGCGTAAAATGGCGTTCAATAGCGTTGCATAAACCTGGTAGAAAGTTCGGTCCGGAAGACTGAAGAACGATCCAAAGAAATCGCAAATTCCGTTCTCGAACGACAGAATTTTGTAGCCACTTTGCTTTATGTAATTTTATAATATTTCTCTGCTGGCCGTTTAGGTGTATTGGGTAACTGAAAAATGGTCTGCGATGCCTGCGATCGTGTAGAACGTGTCAGAGAGGTTTCTCAATTCAGTCTAAGTATTTATGTAAATTCTTCAATATGGAATTTCGGTAATTAATGTATGAATTGAAAAAAATTGGAAAACTAAAATAAAAATACTATTTCTAAGTACTAAACTGAATAATGTTTCTACTAAATTAAAAATACTGGAGGAACAGAACTCTCACGATTGACTATTTCTGAGTACTATACTGAATACTGTTTCTACTAAATTAAAAATACTGGAGGACCAGAAGTCTCACGATTGACTATTTCTGAGTACTATACTTAATACTATTTCTATTAAATTAAAAATACTGGATGACCAAAAGTCTCACGATTGACTATTTCTGAGTACTATACTGAATACTGTCTCTACTAAATTAAAAATACTGGAGGACCAAAAGTCTCACGATTGACTATTTCTGAGTACTATACTAAATACTGTCTCTACTAAATTAAAAATACTGGAGGACCAGAAGTCTCACGATTGACTATTTCTGAGCACTATATTGAATACTATTTCTATTAAATTAAAAATACTGGAGGAACAGAACTCTCACGATTGACTATTTCTGAGTACTATACTGAATACTGTTTCTACTAAATTAAAAATACTGGAGGACCAAATGTCTCACGATTGACTATTTCTGAGTACTATACTTAATACTATTTCTATTAAATTAAAAATACTGGATGACCAAAAGTCTCACGATTGACTATTTCTGAGTACTATACTGAATACTGTCTCTACTAAATTAAAAATACTGGAGGACCAAATGTCTCACGATTGACTATTTCTGAGTACTATACTGACTACTGTCTCTACTAAATTAAAAATACTGGAGGACCAAAAGTCTCACGATTGACTATTTCTGAGTACTATATTTAATACTATTTCTATTAAATTAAGACTACTGGAGGACCAAAAGTCTCACGATTGACTATTTCTGAGTACTATACTGAATACTGTTTCTACTAAATTAAAAATACTGGAGGACCAAATGTCTCACGATTGACTATTTCTGAGTACTATACTGAATACTGTCTCTACTAAATTAAAAATACTGGAGGACCAAATGTCTCACGATTGGAAAATTCTGAAAAAATTATACAAGTTACAATTATACAAATTTATAAAAATTCTTAACTTAGTAATAACTAAGACACCCTGTATTTTTTGGCTACGTGAGATTGCTGGATAAAATGTGAAATAATTTTCCCATAAAATTATACTTTTTCTTTTGCGTCCAGGGAAAGTTTCCGGTCAAAGTTCGAGAAGGTGACACTCTGTCAGGTATCCTCGGTCCAGGGGAAGCCAGCCGGTGCGGCGTGAAAGATAAGGTCGAGGTCGAGGGTCCCCTGGCAAAACTGTCGTTACGCCTACCGGCCGTGGAAGGTCGAGGTCGTTTCGGAATTCTCAAAGGGGACCGCCTCGGGGATGGGGGCGTGCGGGTGATTACCGAAAATGGCCGTGTATTTGCCGCAATTACCGGAACAACGGTAACAAAACAAAGGCACATCACCGATGGGTCGGCGTTCGGGCGACCATCTGTTGGATAATAGTCCGTTTCGAGCCTCTTCAGGGAAGAGGAGGAGGCTGGTTCTATGAACTAGAAGCTGCCCGAGCGGAAGACGAAGAGGAAATCTCGCGATCCCATTCAATCACGTGAAAACACCATTCCTACTACAAACGTACCAAATTTCCCACAAGACGAATCACCATTTTAGAAATATACGTCTCACAAGTGGACGGCGAATTTTTAAACAGAATAAAAATTCTCTCTACGAATTCCAAGATAGGTTCTTTTTTAACACTAGGTTTACGGGACCCATCAAAATGACGGGTTTTTATTTTTTTATTTTAAAAATATTAAGATTGCAAGGATACATAGATGAGAAATTATTTAGGAAATTTATTTCTTTGGGTATATATTACTTTAAAAATGTTGCTAAAAATGTGGGTAGCAGGTTCTTGTCATTTTTATAAACTAATGCAGAATAGTCACTTTTAGTGCTCCGTAAACCTAGTGTTAAAATAATTCTAACGACTCCAATGTGACACAAAATAAAAAAATAACAAAAAATAAAAAATACCATTCCTTCTGCAAACGTACATTTTCCACAAGACAAATCATCAGTTTAAAACATACCATGCGTCTCATAAGTGGATCGCGAATTTTTAAACAAAATAAAAATTGTCTGTACTAATTTCAAGAGACATAGTTCCTTTTTAAAATAATTCTAGCGACTCCAAAATAAACAGTATTTTTAAATTCTTCGATCATGTCCAGTGTTTTACAATTGATCTACCCATTGTCGTCACGAGCGCATCAAATCTGCAGCCCACTGCAGCAGTTTCCCATGCAATCAACGACATAGAAATGCACCATTTTGTAATGAGACCGCCATAAAATTCTCGCGTACGACGCGTGTCTCTTTTCGAGCCAACTGAATGTCCTCCTTTCACATTCTTTCCACCCGGTAAAAAATAAATGAGACACTCAAGGTGATCGAGTGTCTTGTTCGTCCTGTGCGCACACTAACGATGCGACTACATTAAAAATAGCATGAATGCGCGGAAGAGCAATGCGCTGATCGTCCAACACACCAGAAGCCTGATCACCAGTTCACTCGGAGGACAAAACAGCGATCCATTGAGGATCGCGATGGATCATCGACGATCGGGAAGGAGTGGACGGGGGATCAACGATCTATTCGTCGGGCTTTCTCAGCGTTGACTCAGCACTCATTGATCGTCTCGGCACGGTCACGGTGCCGTTCTCAGGAGACTGTTCTCGGTGTCGCGTAGTTGTAGTCGATCCTGACCGAAGGAACGCACGAGTCCTGACCAAAGGAACTCCGAGTTGTTTACTACTTCCTTCTCTCCCTCTCTCTCTCTCTCTCTCTCTCTCTCTCTCTCTCTGTCTCTTGTTCTATCTGTCTCTGTCTCGCTCGCTCTGTTGCTCTGCGGGTGTGAAACCACAGTGAGGTGGTTTTGGTGCTTAGTCCTCCGACCAGCCATCTACTTAACGAACCGTCCATCGACCGCCGTCATTTCGTCGTTTCTCGGTTTCTCTCCCACCTAACTCTGCCCCACACCCGATCCCCTGTGCTACCGCCAGCCGGTGGTTCGATCCTCGGGATCTCCTCATCTTCCTCCCCCGAACAGAGATCGGTCTACTAATCCGCGCGGAAATCGCTCGGATGCCTCGAGACGTCTCGTTGCGTCGGTTAATGGCTCGCCTAACCGATCCCAGCCGGTGATCTACCTGGCGGATGATGTCCCGCGATATATCGCACCTAGCGGGGATGTCCCCGAGTTCATTTCTGACAGGATCTGGGAGGTTCATAGCGGAAAGTAGAGTATCGTGGCTGTTGAAGAAGCTGAGACTAATCTGGGAGCTTCAGGAGTCCAAGGATGTTAAGATGAAACTGTTCACTATGATTTTGGTTTGATCGAGGATTAAGATTTGACAGCAAACTTTGCTTGATGAGGGCTGCCAAGATGAAACTGTTCACTATGATTTTGGTTTGATCGAGGATTAAGATTTGACAGCAAACTTTCCCTTGATGAGGGCTGAGTCCATTTGGATTCTGCATCTAGAATTTTGTGAAGTCGTATCTAGGCTACTGATGGAGATTAGAGCAGGAGAAGGAACCTAACCAAAAGGCTCTGGGGCAATTGTGGTGGCCAATGCTGGACTATTGTAGTTGTTGAGGAGTGTTTCATTGCTGAATGCAGTCACTTCTGGATGGAGACGTTTAATACGAGGGTACCCTGGTACCTTTGGATTCTGGAGGATCCAGCTTCAGGATTAGAGCTTTTGGTCTCAAGACACCCAATCGTACTAAATACTTAGGGTACCAGGAGTGCTGAGGGATCAGCTTTAGGTTCAGAGCTTTTAGACCCGAGTCACCCAATGGTACTAGATATTTAGGGCATTAGATGTATTGAGGGATCGATCAGCATTAGGTCCAGAGCTTTTAAGCCCAAGACTCCCAATAGTATCAGATATTTAGGGTATCAAAAATACTGAGGGATCGATCAGCTTTAGGTTCAGAGCTTTTAAGCCCAAGACTCCCAATAGTATCAGATATTTAGGGTATCAGAAGTACTGAGGGATCAGTTTTAGTACTAAATACTTAGAACCTCAATAGTACTGAGGGATCAGCTTTAGGTTCAGAGCTTTTAGACCCAAGACACCCAATTGTACTAGATATTTAGGGTATCAGAAGTTTAGGTTCAGAGTGTTTAGATCTAAATCACCCAATGGTATTAGATACTTAGGCTATCAGGAGTACTGAGGGATCAGTTTTAGGTTCAGAGCTTTTAGTCCCAAGACACCCAATTGTACTAGATATTTAGGGTATCAGAGGTATTAAGGAATCGATCAGCTTTAGGTTCAGAGCTTTTAGTCCCAAGACACCCAATTGTACTAGATATTTAGGGTATCAGAGGTATTAAGGAATCGATCAGCTTTAGGTTCAGAGCTTTTAGACCCAAGACACCCAATTGTACTAGATATTTAGGGTATCAGAAATATTGAGGGATCGATCAGTTTTAGGTTCAGAGCTTTTAGACCCAAGACACCCAATTGTACTAGATATGTAGGGTATCAGAAATTCTGAGGGATCTATCAGCTTTGGGTTCAGAGCTTTTAAGCCCAAGACACCCAATAGTATCAGATATTTAGGGTATCAGAAGTACTGAGGGATCAACTTTAGGTCCAGAGCTTTCAGACCCAGGAAACCCACTACTAGATACTTCGGGTATCAGAAGTACTTAAAAATGGTAAAGAGCTTGATAATTTGTGTGCGATTACTGTCTTCAGAAAATTCTGACTGGCTCGAGAACGGGAGATGTGGAGGTAGAGGACGTCGCCGAGATTTCCCATGGGTCCGCGGATCAGATCGTAGCAGGCGAGTTCTCCGCGGATCCCGAAGACGTCTCGCAGGGAAACACAATCCCCGGGACAGGATACCTGGCGCAAGAAGAAATCGGTGACGGTAAGCGATACATATGCGGGGCAACAAGAGTTTCCTGGCGGCTCGTATGCGTAAGACTTCTCTCTCTCTGACCGTTCGGGACGTTAGGCAGGCTTTTGCCAGTGTTTATACCGGCCCTGATGCATAAATACATGTGTGTGTGTGTGTGCGTATGTGATATACACGCGAGGACGGCAAAGAGAGGGCACACGTGCGTGTGTCGTCATTCGTGTCGGACAGGAATATCGAGACGACGCAATATCGACTTACGTTACACGACCAAACGAGCATCTATCTCGGTGGGAAACGAAGCCCCGCACGGCTTCGTCTGTTCGACGTTGTTCCTCGCGTCCGATCTCTTTCCGACTTTGAACCCTCCTTTCGAGAAAGCACTCGAGACGAGCCGTGCTCTGTCCTATCTAGTTTGCAACCGATCTCCTGGAAATTCTTCGACAAATCGAGCAAATCGATTCGAGGATACAATACTTTTTAGAGGATCTCGCTACTGTCGCCATTGATCGATCGATCTTCTGGAAATTCTTTGCAAAAGGGACCAAGCCTTCGAAATTCTCAAGATTGGGCACTAGTGCTTGATTCTATTTAGTTTGCAAACCATTTCCTGGAAATCTACGCAAACTGAAGACGATAGAAAGAGTGGGTATAATTATTTTTATGTAATTTGTTACTGGCACGGTGAAAGATTCACGAATCCATATTTTATTTTTGTGCTCCATATTTTTTAGTTTGCACTTGGGGAAAATGGAAGGTCTGGGTGCAAGTATTTTGCTATAATTTTGCGACCATCGCGCTAGGTGGCCCCTGAAGCCTTTAAAAGTCCTCAAGGTTGGCTACTCGTGCTCCATCCTCTTGAATGAAATTGGAAAAATCCAAAAACTAACTATTAGTATAAAGTCAAGAATGAACGCTTCCAAAACCTCCAAAGGAAGAATTGCCACTGAGTACCTAACCTAGAAATAAATTAGAAAAGTCTACATACATCAGCTAGCTCTTAAAAAGAAGTCCCAAAAGAAACACTTCCAAAACCTCCAAAGGAAGAATTGCCACTGAGTACCTAACCTACAAATAAATTAGAAAAGTCTACATACACCAGCTAGCTATTAAAGAGAAGTCCCAAAAGGAACACTTCCAAAACCTTCAAAGGAAGAATTGCTACTGAGTACCTAACCTAGAAATAAATTAGAAAAGTCTAAACACACCAGCTAGCTCTTAAAAAGAAGTCCCAAAAGGAACACTTCCAAAACCTTCAAAGCAAGAATTGCTACTGAGTACCTAACCTAGAAATAAATTAGAAAAGTCTACACATACCAGCTAGCTCTTAAAGAGAAGTCTCAAAAGGAACACTTCCAAAACCTTCAAAGGAAGAATTGCTACTGACTACCTAACCTAGAAATAAATTAGAAAAGTCTACATACACTAACTAGCTCTTAAAAAGAAGTCCCAAAAGGAACACTTTCAAAACCTCCAAAGGAAGAATTGCCACTGAGTACCTAACCTAGAAATAAATTAGAAAAGTCTACATACACCAGCTAGCTATTAAAGAGAAGTCCCAAAAGGAACACTTCCAAAACCTTCAAAGGAAGAATTGCTACTGAGTACCTAACCTAGAAATAAATTAGAAAAGTCTACACACACCAGCTAGCTCTTAAAAAGAAGTCCCAAAAGGAACACTTTCAAAACCTCCAAAGGAAGAATTGCCACTGAGTACCTAACCTAGAAATAAATTAGAAAAGTCTACATACACTAACTAGCTCTTAAAAAGAAGTCCCAAAAGGAATACTTTCAAAACCTCCAAAGGAAGAATTGCCACTGAGTACCTAACCTAGAAATAATTTAGAAACGTCTACATACCAGCTAGCTATTAAAAAGAAGTCCCAAATAAATTAGAAAAGTCTAACCATCAGATGGGAATTAAGAAGAGGTCCCAACCGAACGTTTCGCCAGAAAAACATCACGTGCGCCAATAAAATTTAAAAAAAGGTCCCAAAATCAATCCACATTCCCAAAGGGCCCCAGGGACTCCGAAATTCCCGGATGCCTCTCTCTGAAAGGCTCATAAAGGTGAATTACGGACAAGAGGGTCGCAAATCATTACAATGAATGCAGATCACGAAGACTTCCGTAAGGCCCCACAAAAACTCGACGAGTAATACTCGCAATTTGCCGGGTACTTGGCACGGTACCGAACAATTCTGAATCCCGAAGAGAGAAGACAGGGCCTACCATTCGAGCCGCAATCGTCCGCCATTACGACACGAAGGTTCGCGAGTCTTCGGTAATTTGCCGGGGCAATCCACGGTTCGTAAATCTGCTGGGCCCGATTCTCCGACGACGGTTGCGCTCGGGGACCGATCGCCGATCGGGACAGGGCAATTACGTTCGTCCTGCTCGCGTTTTCGCGCACTCGCCGTTATTCCCCCATTGAGAGCCGCGGGGCCCCGTCATTCATCGGTCGGCGATCCACAAAGAAGGAAATCTGTTTAGCAAGGGCCCGAGGGGCCCCGCGTTTCGCACGCACGCCGCAATTTGCTCCGCGGCAGAACAATGTCGTAGCTTCTGGACGAAAGATCGACACGCTTCTTTCTTCCTCCGTCTCGTCACTGTCCCCCTTTTTTCCTCTCACTTTCTTGGGGCCTCACCCGGGCCCCTCCCGCCCGTTTTCCCTTCGGCGAGGAGCCTTCCGCGACGCGTTTCGCGGGGCCCTCTTTCTTCTCTCCGCTCCACGTTCGCGCGTAATTTCGAGGCTGAATGAAGAGCATGAATGGAGCCGGGCCCTGAACGGAGCGCCCGGAAACTCCTCGGGCCCCGGGCGTCCCCCCCCCCCCTCTCTCCCGGCCAACCATACTGCTTGGGATCATCGATTTCACACGAGAATTGCGCCGGCGATTATACACGTGGCCCCGGACTTTGCGAGTTTTTGGATGCGTGCGTCTCAGACCGTCTGCCGGAATCTAATTGTCCTCTTTGGCGGCCCAACTGCTGTGAAATTTCGCCGATTCGTTTTTTAGCACCGCGCGAGATGAGTATGCTTCATTGCTTTGTCATTGATCGATTTAATTTCTTTTTCAGATTTTTTAATTTGAATTCTCTGTTGAGTTTGAATGGTTTGAAAATCGGAAAATTGGGATACCAAAAATTAAATTCTCACTTTGTTTCAAACTTTATGGAATTTTTAATGTTATGGACAAACTTGTCCTTCATTCAAGGCTTTATAATTTATGCTAACTTCTGTTGCTATGTCGCCAGGCGATTAAATCAGCAAAAGTGTGTATCTCTAAAATATATAAAAATCTTTTAAAAATGATAACAAATTAAATATGGAATATTTTCTTACGATTGGTAGTTTTAGATGCAATTTTAATTTTTCTGGCAACGTTGAGAATCAGAGGACAGCCTAAAAAGCGTCCGAATCAGCATAAATCGTCTTCCCAGTATCAAACCAAAATCCTCGAGATCTGAAGGTGTAAATGCAGGCCGGAAGCAGCGAATTAAAATTTTGAAAGGCCTTTCGAAGCATCCGAAAATTGATCCTTTGTGTCCTCCGTGAAAAGAAGGACTGCGGCTAGCCGCAACGCGTCGCAACAACTCTCGTCGTTCTACAACAATCGTCAACCTCGGTTCTCACTGTCCAAAAAGGCTGTCGATTGTCAATAGCGTTCAGCAAAATCCACGGTGAAAAGAACGATGCAAGAATGATTTGATGCTAGACAACTGTCGTTCGTGGAAATTAGAATTAAAAATTAAAAATGATGACCAATAAAACTGAAACCTTATTTAAATAAAATTATTGATGCCTTTATACTAATTTCTCGACTGCGACTACTTATGCAAAATCAAACATTTCACCATCAAATGTAAGACAGTGGGGATGGTGACATTTTATTTCAAATTTATTTCTGTTCTTAATAACTTTGATCATTTGAATTCTCTTGATATTTTCACTGTTTTGCATTGCATGTACTTATTGTTCTCATAAATTCATAAAATCCGCAGTCTACTCATTTTTATGTGAGATATGGTTCCACTGAAGTGACAAACGGACAAATTGTAAACTGTGTTACAGTTAAAAAAGAAGAAAAATTGGCAAGAGGAAGTTTTCAAGTTAATCTCGACGCGCTTGTCCGCAACTCTATCTCCCAGGTACGGCGCGCTCCGTCCGCAACTCTCTCTCCAGGGACGGCGCGCCTGGCCGCAGAGGGCACAAAAGCCACTATAGTGGCGTTACCATTCAAACCGATGCTTTCCACGGAAGCCACTATAGTGGCGTACCATTAAAAACCGACGCTTTCCACGGAAAGTCGGATCACCAAACACAACGAGCCTAAAACGTCGAGAAAGATTAATTTCTAGGATTTCTACGAAAAACTGTTTGCTCGAGGTCAAGGAACGGCCGATTATGATGATTTTCGGCGGAATCGGAGGATCCCAGGATCACCAAAAGCGACATCGATCCGGTAATCCATTGTTCACGCTCAGGTCGGACCGTTGATTGGCGATCAATTAAGTTTCGACGGGAAAAAACGTGAGCGGGCCAAAGAAACCGGTGTTTCTTGTCGGTCCGGTGGCTCCTCGCACGGGCTTCCATAGTGCTGGATTCTCCGGGGCCCTGTTACCGTTTATCGGCGAGCTCAAACGAATCGTCGGCTTGGTTTTTCGGTCGGAATCGTCGCCCGGAACATGCTTTTTCGTTGAACAATTGTGCACGTACGGAACCGTTTTCCAGGTTCGTTTCGAATCGGCCGACAGACGTGAATTCGGCTGGACAGCTCGGCGAACCCGTTTCCACGCTCCTTTCCTCTCTTGCAAAATGATTTGTTCGCTATACTCGCGCGAGAAGACGTCCCGACAATGGAAATCAATTTTAGCCGATAAAGCTTTCGTCAATAATTCTTAATAAATAAAATTGTAACTTATCTGAGACTGGAATCAGCATGTTTAATATATTAGGGATACACATAAGTATCTGTGTCACATAAGTGTCACATAAGTATCAGTTCTGTACCGATCGTTGAAACACATATTCTTTTACAGTTTTCGGTAAAGCGGCCTGTATTCAAAATATTCTAATAATTTTTTTTACAACCTTGTAATAAAATGGCGGCGTCTGGGGGATTGAAAGTTTGCAGGAAAGATGGCAAACTGTCCTTGATAATGCTGGAGATTATATAGTAAATGAAGAAATAAAACCTGAATTTACTACAAAATTCGTTTCAGATTTCAAAATAATTGATTACTCCTAATAATAATATATAATAATAATATTGGTGCTCCTAATAATTTTTTAGGGTGCAATTACAAAATTTCTGAATTGAACTTAACCTAAAAATGAACGAGTCAGTCTCTTTTGATTGCATTTATCGGTCCGCAAATTTTTTCCAGAGAATGAATTGTTCAGGGAGGATCCTGAGAATATGTATCAGGGCAGGAGTGATCTATAGGATCGTCTGAATGGTCAGGTGGACAAAGAGGCGGCGAGGGGGGCTTCGGGAATGGTGAACGGAAGTACACCGTCGAGGTAGACGAATTAGGATCGAAAGGAAGCCAGCCGATGCTGTTCGTCTTCTGGTTTTTTCGTTTTTCTTTCTTGGTACACGAAATCCCTGTACTCGTAACATCCGAGCCGGTACATTGGCTGGGTCGTGTCTATAAAGCGAGAGGGAGAGAATGAGAGAGAGAGAGAGAGAGAGAGAGAGAGAGAGAGAGAGAGAGAATGGAGAAAAAAATAGGGAAGAAGAGGAGGAGGCTAAGCAAGCGAGGAACAAGAGAGAAGTAGAGGATCGAGGAGGTGGAGAGGCAGTTACGTGATCCACGCTCGAGAGGGCACGGATCCTCGCGTCGATCTCTCCGAGATCCTCTCTCATTTTGTCTGCGGATGATTTCGGCTCGTCGTCTATCTACTCTTCCTCTCTCTCTCTCTCCCTCTCTCTCTCTCTCTCTCGCTCTCGTTTTTCGTCTCCTTTATTAGATGTCGAACAATACCGGGGCCAAATTGAATTACTTTGCCGCTGGGCGTAAACTGTAACGATCCAGCCGGCGATATCCAGGCTCGTAACGAACGATCTACAAGAGGATCTCCTGGACGATCGCAACACGTAAAGAAGGCAACTCGGATCCACCGCGGAGATCGCGAACAATTAGCGCAATTAACTCGTTTATTTCTCCGTTAACGGTGGGTAACTATTAAACAACTTCAGCATTTCGTGTATCCTGTCTCTTTAAGAGCTTAATATTTTTCTTGTTAAGTAAGAAGAGCTCGATTTGTGGGTTTTTAATTGGCGTCGTTATTTCAGAAGTAATACATCATACGAAGACGCATTCTTCCCCGACCGCTGTTCGTTAAGAGCTCGCGTTAACGATCAATAACAATTTGCAGATTCAAGATTTTTTGGCACGAAAAGTAAGGGATTCGGGAGCGGAAAATTAAGTAAAAATACTGCCGATTTGTGCCACAAACGAGTTTCCGATTGAAAATAAATTCTTTTGTCTGCGAGTCAATTGTCACGATCGAATTGGGAACAATGGTAATAGGTAGACTGCGGATTTTATGCAACAAAAATTAGTAGGTGTCATTTAGAATAGTGAATAGTAGATTTCATCCAGAAAACTCATCCAGTGGCATAAAATGCTCGGATTCTACGGCATGCACATCGTCAAAATTTTTGGCCTACTTCTAACGCTTATGTTACCAAATATCAGCATAATCTCGTCAGCCTTTCGAACGAGTCCTTTCTCCGAGAAAAATATTCTCATATAAGGACGAAAAGTTGAGGCACGTAAAATCATTTTCGCCTATTTTTGTCGGTAACGTGGTCACTCTACCTTATCGCGAATTTATGGAGTCTTGGCTCTTAAATTCTGAGCTCGCGCAGATCGTTGCCAGAAGAATGTGAGGGACCGCGTTTCTTGTAGTCGTCCGCATTCACAGAAACGGTCAACGAATTACCATACTAACCAGTTGCAACTCTGCGAAACCAGCAACCTCTTCCTCGAGACTTTGAATCGTCGACCGCGCGTTGCGACCACCGTTTCGGATGGATAAGAGGGAAAATTGCTACGCGAATTCGATCTGCGTTGCTCCACTTTTTTGCATCGATCGCGAAAAAAGAAATTCCGATGTCTCTTTTCCTGTTCGGCAGATCTGCTACCGTGAACGTTCCTTTTTTTAATGCTCAATTGTCACGTTTAGCCAGTTTAGGTTTGCTAATTCGGTCAACGAACCTTAACAGGAATTAAAATGATTACGCATCCATGCCTGAACTTCTCTCCACAAATCCCGGATCATTTTCGAACCACGATAAAAATACTGTGAGTATTAAAAAATGTGTATTAAACATTGTAGTGGTGGTCCAGTGGATTTTTAATTTTATTTTGTAGACTTTCAGTTTCAGCGAGAAAAAGAGGTTTCTATCTTGATTTTGTTTTTTTAGGTAAAGATTATAGTTTTCACTGTTTTCACCAGCCACGACGATCCCGAGGGAAGCACCTGATCTCCCGACGCTGCCATGATTTCGCAAGGAATCCGGAAATTCCAGGGAACCATGTATCAGCCGGTTTGACCGATTATGCTCAACCATGTCGCAGAAATCGCAGCGCCAAAAAACAAACGAGTCTTCCTGCGATTTAAAATTTCACAGAAAAATATAGTGAAATTGTAAATTACATTGTGGGACACTAAATACCACAGACCGTGTGTACTCTTGATTATCAACATATAGACAAAATCCAAAATCCAACACGGTGAGAAAAATCGAATGGAATTAAAAATTAAAATTACCGAGGCTGATTATCATACCTAGTTCGAGATAATACCTAATTAGATTTAATGAACGAGTAACCTCAATTTTCTTCGTCAACAAAAACAAGACCAGGTGGCAAATAAGTTAATGACAAAAGGAACGGCAGGAATGGCACCAGCGATTTTCAGTTTCTTCGAGCGGCTAGCCAGCAAATTGTTATTGCAAAAAGAGCAGGAGGCTTTTTTCCCCGGGAGATTTTCGAGCGTTTTTGCTTCGATGTTTCGGTAGGATGACGATATCCCTCGGAGCGGGATCCTCTGGATCGTGAACCGCTTTCTCGGTTCGCTCGTCCGGCTCTCAATTCTTTCGACGTTTCAAGCCGGCGGATCGACCTCGATCGATTTGCTCTCTCGAGATTGTCCCTCGATCATCTCAAATCGATTTGAACGAGTATCCCTGATTGCTGGACGCCTCGATTTTCGGCGATGGCCGACGTGCCAGCCGGTCCCGGCATTCCCGTCGAACCTCTCCGCGGGTCACGAACCTCCGGAAATTTGTTTATGGGGCGCCGTTAAACAATCTGCCGCCTCATTATCCCAGAAAAATCTCGGGCAACCTATCATTCATTTATCACAACCCAAGCGAAAAGCAACCGTCTCTGATTTGTAAATCGTGCGCCAGAAAATTTATAAAATTCTTTGCTTCTCAAGAATTATTTGGTTCGGATCGATGCAAAAATTTCTTTTTGTTTCTGTCTTCGAAGAATATATGTTCTTGTTTTATTAAAATGCAAATATAGAGAAAAATTATTTTCGAGCAATTTTGCACGGTGCTACTACAATTATTTTGAAATCGGAAACTAACTTTGTAGTAAATTCAGGTTTTTATTTCTTAATTCATTATGTAATCTCCATCATTATCGAGAACAGTTTGTCATCTTTCAATGGCAATATGTTGCATATTTGGTTCATTTTCTCTGTTCGACTAGGAAAAATTTTGAAAAAAATCTGAAGTATTGTAACTAGTTAGATACAGGTTCAGAATTTTTTTCCGATTTTTGACTCTTGAAATTTCAGCTAGATAATTAGGAATGTGCTGAATTCGACAAAATATAAATTTCCTGCAGAAGTTCCATCAGCACGCAGTTTACATTTTTACAAAAGTGTGCGGTCATAAACAGACTACAGACCATTGCGCACAATGCGATGTAGCACTGTGCGTAAATCAGATGGCATTCATTTATGAGATACATAAACTGATATCTCAAAATAACAAATGCCCCAATAATAATAACGGAAACTGTGTAGAAAAATAGTTTACACCGCAGAACCCGATTTAAGTAATATGGCAGTAATATTAGGGGGACCCATAAGTAATCAATTATTTTGAAATCTAAAATAAACTTTGTAGTAAGTTCAAGTTTTTAGTTCTGAATTTACTATATAATCTCCATCATTATCAAGGACAGTTTGCCATCTTTCGGAAAAGTGCATCCTCGGAAGGTACGGAAGCCGCCATTTTATTACAGTAAAATAAATTTATACTTTTGAGAATATTTTGAGTACAGGCTGCTTTACCGAAAACTGTAAAAGAATATGTGTTTCACCGATCGGTACAGAACTGAAGGCAAAACAAATTCTTTGCAAATAATTGTTTACTTATGGGTACCCCTAATATTTGGAAATTGAGTGGACAATTTTCATTAAAAATCGTGTTCGATGCAGTTTATGATTAAATCGTATCGGAACTGGTTTACAGGGCCTGTATCCCATGTTTAATAATGACAAATCCTCTTAGCAGTCCTTACAACAAAATGTTTTACATGGAAAGCGTCCATTGGGACGATCCACGACCAACACCCAGGAATTCAACAGCGATTGTCGTGGGAAAAGCATGAATGCGTTTCGAATGAAGGGTTCGATTCAATTCACCCTCCTCCCAGGAGCGACTCCCGTGCCAAAACTCGTCTATCTCGTCCTAGATGCTCGATCTCGATCCCTCGGACAGTCTCCATTCGCGAAACAAGAAAAATAAATTTCGCATCACCCTCTATTCGCATGTCAACTTCCACTTGCCCTTCATTCCTCCGCAATCTCCACTTTACCCTGCATTAGCCCTCGATGATCAATGTTAACCAGCTGGGGGTATCACTGACACGATCAGAATAAAAAAAAAATCACCTCAGAAAATCTCTCGAAGAATTTATTTCAGCAACAGGCCAACATTGTTCTGTAAAATGCAATTTAGTCTCTTGCAAAATCCCCGAATACTATGCATTACAATTTTCGATAACTAGATGCATAAAATTAATTTGATTTTCTTTACGTGTCACATGCATGACACTGGTAGCGACGGTATGAATGACACCTAATGTTTAGACTGCGGATCTTCATGGAAAATGAAATTTTTATACGTCAATTGCAATCTATAGGAGCTAACCAAAACTTTTTATTTTACTCGTTAAAAATTTTGAGATGTTAAAAATAGTATATGGACATTGTTAAACTCGTCAACTGTTTTGAATTGTACCTACTCATTTTTGTCATGAATGCATAAAATCCGCATTTTACTAATGTTGCAGAGCAGAGGCTCGACTGTTTTAAATTTAACAGATCCTATTAGAATATTCTCCTAATTGGATTATAATTAAATTGCGGATTTTATGGATTTATGGCAAAAATGGGTCGACGAAATGTATTTGTACATGTTTGTACGTATGTGTTTGTATTTGTTTTGTTTTTGTGTTAACTCTTTTGTAAAACAGTGAACATTATAATTATTAAAAGAGTAGAAAGTCTCTTTTCCGCTGATCCCTCTCAGCACCGAAATATTCTGAAGAAAGCTGCAAAGAAAAATTAAGATGACTATAATTCAGGATGTCAGGGGTCAAATCGAGAGGATCGTAGGTCCTGCAGTGGGGTTAGGTTAAAGAAGAAGTAGTTTCAGTGCCGTAGGCAACGAGGATCCTCGGCCCTCGCGTTCCGTCGCGGAAAGCTCGTCGAAATCTTGGAGCTTCCGCAAAGTGGAATTTCAGAAATCCCTCGGCTACGCGGTGCTCGGTGAAGTTTATCGCCGCCTGTCGGTTTATCGCGTATCCTGGTGGTACAACATCCTTCGTGTCCGTCCAATCAGGCGCGCACTTGCCGGACGGCTTAAGGAAACCCGTGGTGACCGCTTAGCCCAGACCGCGATAATAACCGGCCGCGGAGTTGGACCGTTCCGTTTCCACGTATCCCTACTTTTCTGAAACGCGGTACTCCTCCGGGAGCTTTCCGCAGATAACCGGAAGCTCCCTTCTTTTTTCCGCGTCCCGGTAAATCTCGGCCGGCTCGGCGACTTCCGGTTAACCGGCGACCGGAACTGCGGTGGGACCGACGTCTTTGTCGCTTTCGCGATCTCGGGGGATTTCCCTTCGCTGCAACAGTATGTATTTGGTTGGCAAGAAAGTAATTTCGGTTGTCACTAATAGACGGCTTTATGTTTTGTTCGATTGACTTCTGTTAACGTTGCGTTTGTTTTCTTTCTGACATTTCATAACTGCATCTTTTAGGTTACTTTTTGAAGCAAATTACACGTGATTTTGATTAAAATTGTTAGTTCTGTGTCAATTTGAACATGGAGTGCAAAAACGAACATTATAGGCACATATTGCTTTTTTATTTCCGTAGAGATGAAAAAGCTGCCGAGGCTCGCAAAGATATATGTGAAGTTTATGGTGTGGATTGCTTAACGGAACGCACGTGCCAGAATTGGTTCAAAAAATTCCGTTCTGGAAATTTCTCACTTGAAGACGACCAACGTTCTGGTCGACCACTGAAGTTGATGATGACCAAACGAAAGCCATTATTGAATCGGATCGTCATATAACTGTCCGAGAGATTGCAAACGGGTTAAATGTCTCGCATACAACTATAGAATATCGTTTAAAAAGTCTCGGAATCGTTAAGAAGCTCGATATTTGGGTTCCACACGAATTGAAAGAAATTCACTTAACGCAACGCATCAACGTATGCGATATGCATCTCGAACGAAATGAAATCGACCTTTTTCTGAAGCGAATCATCACTGGTGATGAGAAATGGGGTGTTTGCAATAACACAACTCGAAAACGATCATGGTCCAAGCGTGATGAATCAGCCCAAACCACGCCGAAAGCTGAATTCCACCAAAAGAAGATCATGTTGTCAGTTGGGTGGGATTACAAAGGTATTGTGTATTTTGAGCTTCTCCCAAGGAACCAAACCATTAATTCAGATGTTTATCGTCGACAACTAACAAAACTGGACATAGCAATCAAAGAAAAACGGCCAGAATCGGCAAATCGCAACGGAATCGTGTTCCACCATGATAACGCTAGGCCACACGCATCTTTGGTAACACGTGAGAAGTTATTGGAGCTTGGTTGGGAAGTGATGTCACATCCACCATATAGCCCTGACATTGCACCATCAGATTATCATTTATTCCGAAGTTTACAAAACTCTTTGAATGGTAAAACTTTCACTAACGATGATGGTCTGAAATCGCACTTTGATCAGTTTTTCACCGAAAAGGATCAGAAGTTTTATGAGCGCGGAAGCTACCAGAAAGATAGCAAAAGATCATAGAACAAGATGGAAAATATTTTATTGATTAAAGTTCATTGCTTTGATAAAAAAATTGGATTTTATTTCACCTAAAAATACCGAAATTACTTTCTTGCCAACCTAATAGATCCGTTCAATCTTTTCTTTCGTGGATTTCAAATTTCACGATTCGAAACTGTAGAAATCGCGCAGACTATTTTTCCGGCGATTTTTGATGCCCCATTAATTCTTTTGATGTTTTCACATCGAATTTTTTAGTGTTCACACAGTCGTCGATATTAATGGTAACTGCTGTAGCTCCTGCTCCACGTGCCATTAATTAATGCAGAAATTGCACAAGTTATTACTTCAGTGATTTTTGTTGGCTATCAATTTTCTTTATGCTTTTAGAATTTGTTTTTCTGCGTCGATACAGTGCTTAATGGTGCTTGCTGTAGCATTGTACACTGTGGCATTGTTTTAGGAAAATATAAAATGGACGACAGAAGTCGAGCTTGTGTCGATATTTTCCCTACGATTTTCCTAAGAAATCTTTTCGAATTAATAGTTTGGCAGAAAAGTGATCGAGCTTCGTTTAAATGCAACATAGCGATTAAGGAGTCTATTGAGGTTATTAATAGCCTAATTTGATGCAGTTAAGAGTGGAGAACCGATTCCGATGAACTTTTTCCAGCGTTCGGCCTCCAAAAATGATTCTCTCGGCGAATTAATTGAGTTCTTCGGCGATCATGGAAGTTTCGAGTTTTATGGGGGCCGCGATTGGGGGGAATAAGTGCCGTAAGACGTTGCAACAGTCGCGGCCCGTCGAGAACGATGGTGCCGACGGATTTACGAGTTTAATTAAGTTCTGCGGTCGCGTTTGTCATTTTAGCGTTCATCGTAGGCTCGTTTGGCTCTCCTATGCTCCCTACCCTAACCGAGAATCGCGATAAAGAGAGGTTAAGGTTCACAAAAATCGGATTCACCGTCCCCGGAATGTTATGGTGACGTTCTAGAAAGTATTTTCCAGGAAGCACAATGAATCCGATCTGGAAAAATTGATTCGCGGTTTTCGGCTCGTCGAAGGATTGTTTCGCGCGAAGATTAGACTGGCGACGGAAGCCGAGGTGTTAATTACACGTTTTCCTAATGTGTCACGGATCCTTTAGAATTCCCATGGCGAGCATAAGCCGCGTACGTTAATAACCTGCTGATAGAGAACATGATAGGGGTCGCCGTTGCTGCGAGGGAGTCTCGCGAAAGGAGTGTATGTGACACTTTCCTAATTGCCTGGCAACTTCCCCCTCACCCTTTAAGAAAGGTAACCCTTATTCTACTCCCGTTGTTACCAGACCTCAGACGTTTCCGAGTCTACTTGTTCGGAGACGCGAAGAAACTCTACACCGTCTGTGTATCATTCGGTGACGCTACACACTCTCTCCGAACGAGTCCGCGATTTCTCTTCTTCGTGATTCATCCCCCTTCCCCACACACTCTGATCCGGGATTTATGATTCAAAATATTACACTGCACTCAGTAAGCATTTCCAAGTTGGTAAGACTCGAAAACAATATATCCCCTAGAAAATTTTAAACAGTTACAAGCCCTCATTCATCCCCCTCCCTCACCCTCTCAGGTTCGGAATTTATATTTTGCGATATTAAATTATATTTAGTAAGCAGTTCTAAGCTAGAAGCACTCGTAGGGAAACTTTTCTAACAAATATATTTTAATAGAATAATAAACCCTCATTCATGAGCTGTTTCACGCTCCGATTTGGAATTTATGTTTTAAAATGGTTAAACTATATGTAGTAAGCATTTTTAGGTCAGCAGGACTCGAATGAATATGGTATCTACTACCAAATAAATTTTATTACATTAGCTACCCCTCTCTCGTTCAACCCTCTACTTAATCATTCTGGTCTGGAATTTATATTGTAAACTATAGTATTGTAATATGGTTTAAAATATTACACTGCACTCAGTAAGCATCTCCAAGTTGGTAAGACTCGAAAACAATATATTCCCGAGAAAATTTTATACAGTTACAACCCCTCATTCATCCCCCTCCCTCACCCTCTCAGGTTCGGAATTTATTTTTGCGATATTAAATTATATTTAGTAAGCAGTTCTAAGCCAGATGCACTCATAGGGAAACTTTTTGAACAAATATATTTTAATAGAATAATAAACATTCATGGGCTGTTTCACCCTCCGATCCAGAATTTATGTTTTAAAATTGTTAAACTATATTTAGTAAGTATTTTTAGGTCAACAGGACTCGCATGAATATGGTATGTACTACCAAATAAATTTTATTACATTAGCTAACCCTAACCCTAACCCTCTACTTAATCATTCTGATCTGGAATTTATATTATAAACTGTAGTAACATATTTTTTACAAACGAACATTTCAAAAATTCTATATAGAGTCTCTATCTAAAATGTCGTCAATATTATCTAAGAACAAACAATTTGCCACATTTCTTGCCACCCGCTTGGCTGAATTAATTAAATAGCATTAATCATGCCAACATATTTACATGGACCCGACTCCGGCTACTTTAATTCAGTGTCCACTGTGCTCCAATTTAATTTGCGGAGTATTAATTGAATAATTGCTTGACGGTGCTTGTGTAACCACACTCGCATTTCAATCTACGACAGACACAAAATGGCACTTGACCTCAGAGCGCCGAAAAAATGATTCTTCGGGCTTTTAATTTTAACACTAAAAAATTCCATAAAATCAAAGAAAGCTATTTAATAAAATAAAAATTGCAAAAAATTAAATGTATGATATTGAGTAGTCCTCCAACTTTCTTGCATTTTACAGACCCTAATCGGTACAATGAATATATTAACGTAAAAATTCATTTTAAAATCTAGAAAAATAATTCCGTCACCCATATATGGATGACATGGCAGTCAACGTGTTAACAGAACTGGTGGCAAGTTTTTAATAAAATTGTTTCAGGACGTCGAGGACCGAGAGAACGAATGTTTGAGTTTCGAACGGAATTCTCCGGTGGCTGGTATTAAGCGACAAAGATTTATCCGTCGGGCGGCTGCGTTTAGCTAAAATCCCCTCGAAGGAGGAGTAATGATTCCGTACAAGCGCACGCACTAGCCTTCCATTAAGCCAGCGACGGACAAAATCCACTGCGAGGCAAGAAAGTACTGCGGGACAATCAGTAAGGTGGGGAAAAAGGCCGAGAAACAGCCAGAAAGGTAGCCGCATTCTCCGCTATTCCGCGGAGGCACGTGGGAATCGCGGGAATCGCCCCTCTTCTGCCATCTTCTTCGACAACTTCTGCCTTACCCTGTCTCTTTTTCGTACTCCTCGGTCCGTCAATTACCCTCCCGTAAATAGGTAAAGAGACGCACTCGATGCTTTTGTCCCTTGCTAGCAATCCCAGCCTCTTGCGACTTTAAATAACTCGATCCCAGAACACTCGAATCAGTCTTTTTCTGAAAATTATTATAAAAATATCCTTTAAATATCCTTCCCCCTGTGCCCCTCGAATCCAAACATCTGAATCCGGAAGATTGCAAACAGCTACACTATTAAATTATATTTACTTTTATTACTATATTTACTATATTACTATAATAATATATACTTTACTATTATTACTATATTATTAAAATATTTACTACATTTACTATTATTAAAATATTTTCTACATTTACTATTATTAAAATATTAACTACATCTACTATTATTAAAATATTTACTAGATTTACTATTATTATTATTAAACTACATTTACTATTATTCTTATTAAACTACATTTACTATTATTATTAAACTACATTTACTATTTTTATTATTAAACTATATTTACTGTATTTAAGCATTTTCCAGTCAGTGAGATGCATCAGAAGAGAACATATCCTAACAAATAAATTTTATACCCCTCCATTCATTCCCCTCTCTCTCGTCCAGAGTTTATATTTTGTTATACCGTATTGATTACTTTTAAGACACGAGGACTCATAACAAAAGATTATACAGTGACAAATAAATTTTAATACTGTAACAACCCTTCCCTCACCCTTGTCCCTCGCCCACCCTGATTCAGAATTTACATTTTACAATATTATGCTATATTTAATAAACATTTCTAGGTCAGCAAGATTCATATAAAGGCAATATATACTACCAAATAAATTTTAATGCAGTAACAATCCCTGATTCAACCCTGTACTTGATTACTCTGATCCAGTATTTGCATTATAAATTATAACCAGACTGCCGACCGTTGTGCACAATAAAAATTGTGTGCATCAATTGCAGCGCACAGGATCTAAACAGAAATTTGTTTCTCTCCTTAACAATTTTAATATATTGAGAATAACATATAATAATTCATTCCCTGGTACTTTTAAAAATTTCGGATTACCCGTTTCTGCCGTAAATGCATGAAATGACTCGATCGAACAGAGAGCAGTAAAAACCGCACTCGATTCACTCGTTTTCTGAAAACGATTACAACAATTTCGTTTAATATCCTCTTGTGTTCCCCGAAGTCCAAACAATTAAAACCCGTCGACTCGAAGCAGATTGAACGCATCAAGAAAAATCGTACGTATCCTACATACGTTAAAAAATAGATTGCACAGCTCGTAAATTGATCAGGCAGCCAGAAAAAAGGAGATTAACCCCCACTAAAATCGTCGGATACGTCTGACACGGCAGGAATCTCGACGATTAATATCCGATGAGGATCGGTTAACAATCCTCGTTTATTTACCATTCGAAGGGGCTTATGTTTCCGGTGGTAGAGAATCGAGTAATGCCGTGAGCGGAACACGCGTTTACGCGGATCATAAACGCAGTCATGCCAGTGGAAGGGCACCGTCGACCTCGGCCAGAAGGTCTCCGGGTGAAGAAAAAAGGGGAAGCGAGCATTATTCCCTGTCTCTTATAATATAACCGTGTCCGTTTCTCGTCTTCTTCTACTTCTTCTTCTTCTTCTTCGTCTTCTTCTTCGTCATCTTCTTCTACCTTGAAGAGTCTCATCTCGAGTCGTGATCGGGGTAATGAGGCAGTCCGGCAGTGGCAGCGGACCGAAGTACCTGAGGACCGTTGGCTCGAGCGAAACGGAGAACAACGCTGCTGAGAGACAAAGACCTGGTAGGGGTAAGCACGCTGATTATGGGGTGTCAAACAATCACACTGATTGTATATCCTCGACCCGGGCTGGGACTACTTCTGTCTGACTCGGCGTCTACCCGCGCGCGCTCCGCGTTCGTCTTGTTTGCACTCGGTTCCGATGGATCGTGCATTTTTAATTGGTCGATCCCGAATCTCACTGACACACAGTGGTCCGGATCGAGGAATTGAGGGAATTCGAAAGTCGACTTTTCGAAATTGAATCAATTTGTGTTGTTTTGTAAACGTCCACAGACCTCGAACATGAAGAAATTAATGGAATTGAATAATTGTTGACATATATCGAGAATTCACTGTAATTGTGAATTAAAGAACGTAGCTCATTTCAACTGGGCCCGTGAATCTAGTGTTAATAAATTCGACATTTCCTGATCGATTCAACATTACTTAGAACGTTACAGTAATGTCTTGATGTAAGGGGTCCGTGCTGTGACATAGATCGTGTAGGGCTACTATTTTCTCGTGACCGCGCCGAACGTACAGAACAGAAGCATGCACTAATTACAGTTAAAGTTATATCGTGTTAGGTGTCATTTTAATCAGAAAAATGCCACAAATAAGTTGAAGATAGTCCGGAAGATACATGACGCTGGCAAGACACGTGTTGCTGACATATATCGAGAATTCAGTGTACTTGCTTTTCTATTCCTCGTCCTCGTTCGTAATATGTAACGCTGTTTTGTGTGATTTAATTACAAAGTATTTTATAATTGTACTGCAATTGCAATTGTGAATTGCGTTGTAATTTAATCGAATGAAGGTCTAAATTATAAATTATTAGAGGGACCCCATAATTAGTCAATATAAAAATTCTTTACTTCTCAGGAATTATTTCATCGGACAAAAATTTCTTTTTATTTCTGTCTAAAGAATATATGTTCTTGTTTCATTAAAATGCAAATATCAAGAAAAATTATTTTTGAGCAATATTTCACAGTCCTACCTTACACTCTATTATAATATTAGGGGGGGCTCATAAGTAATCAATTATTTTGAAATCTAAAACAAACTTTGTAGTAAATTCAGGTTTTTATTTCTTAATTTATTATATAATTTTCATCATTATCAAGAACAGTTTGCCATCTTTCAATGGCAATATGTTGCATATTCGGTTCATTTTCTCTGTTCAACAACTAGGAATGTCGACGTACCATTTTTAACATATAAAAATTATTAATGAGCAAAATAAATATTTATTTAGCTCCTACGGGTTGCAATTCATGTATAAAAATTTTACTTTGCATACAGATCCGCTGTCTGCGTGTCAAGTATGAAGGATAGATGTAGAGAAAAATTGAATTGTTGCATATGTGGTTCATTTTCTCTGTTCGACAACTAGGAAAAATTCTGAAAAAAATCTGAAGCATTGCAACTAGTTAGATACAAGTTCAGAAATTTTTTCCGATTTTTTACTCTTGAAATTCCATCTCTAGAAAATTAGGAATCTGAAGTGAATGTTTTGTTTCAAGTTGTGTTTCAATGATCGGTACAGAACTAAAGGCAAAACAAATTCTTTGCAAATAATTGACTACTTACGGGTACCTCTAATGTGAACGACTGATACCTTCTCTGAGGACCAAAGAATTAATTTTTTCGTGGTGCAATTAAAAAATTCTTGATGTATTGAACTTCTTAAAAATGAACGAGTGAGTCTCTGCACTTCTTGGTCCGCAAATGAATTGTTCCTGGAAGATCCTGAGAATATGTACCAGGGCAGGAGTGATCCAGAGGATCGTCTGAATGGTCCGGTGGACAAGGAACGATCGGTACAGAACTAAAGGCAAAACAAATTCTTTGCAAATAATTGACTACTTACGGGTACCTCTAATGTGAACGACTGATACCTTCTCTGAGGACCAAAGAATTAATTTTTTCGTGGTGCAATTAAAAAATTCTTGATGTATTGAACTTCTTAACAATGAACGAGTGAGTCTCTGCACTTCTTGGTCCGCAAATGAATTGTTCCTGGAAGATCCTGAGAATATGTACCAGGGCAGGAGTGATCCAGAGGATCGTCTGAATGGTCCGGTGGACAAGGAACGATCGGTACAGAACTAAAGGCAAAACAAAATTCCTCCGCAAATAATTGATGACTGATGGGTGCCCCTAATACAATATGGCTGAATTACAACGTGATTCAGTCACTTTATAATATTTTTGGAGAAATTCGATTGTAATCCTTCACAATTCTGAATCTAAACTGCTAAGAAATTAGAAACACTAAGTTCCGAAGTCAAAACCGGTGGGACTTGTCATCTGCGAGCCTAAACGACCCAGATTCCCGGCAGCACTCGGATCCCGTCGGATCCGTTCCCAGTGGTTCGAGTCCTGCCCACCTGCAAATCGTTTCTACCTTTTCCCCGAGCTGTCGTTCCGGCTTCTCGAGCGAAGCGGCGCGTAATGCGACCGTTTTCACACCTATCAGGATGAATGGGGAAATAGTCGAGCCGCGAAATGCTTCATTTACTAGTCCTCCGGTTGCCCATTGATCCCCTCTCTGTCTTCCACGGTCCTCGCCGGTCTCTTTCTTCTTTCTCGCGCCTAATGAGCGGATCCGAGGCCGGGCACACGTACGAACGAGCATAGAGTGCGAAATGAGCGAGCGGTGAGCGTCGGTGGATGCAATTTTCTTCCCTCTCCCAGTTTCGCGGGATCCCCCTTCCTCGCCCCTCCTCCTCGACGATCTCGCGTTTGCCCCGCCACCCGATCGCAGTTATGGTTGTTTCGAGCTGCCCACCGATTCAGATATCCAGCCGGGGTACAACCTACAACGATCGGTGCTCACCGCCTCACGTACGGCTCACGTGCACGTCTGCGTAATACCAGGGATCGATCGGCCGATCGATCGTTCCCCGATCGATCCCGAGAGAGAGAGAGAGAGAGAGAGAGGGAGATGGAAAGAGAGCCGTGGATCCATGTTGTTTTTGCCCTTCGCTCTGCCCGGCCAGAGCTGCCCGAGCTCCTCCTTTTGTCTCGGGCTCGGTTCGCTTGCGATGCCAGACGCTCTGTGTCTTGGATCCAGCACCGATCTATCCGCGTCCTTCTCGATCCTGCATTCCGCGTCCTCCTCGCAATCTTCTTTTCCCCGGAGTCTTCGTCCACGTCTCGTCGCTCCTCTACATCGACTCCCGGTCTCTCTGATTGCACTCGAAATCTCGCCTACACGAAACAGCTGCGGGGATCTACCGTCGATCTTGCATCCTGCTGCACCTCGGTTGCAATATATGCACCTGGGATGATGATAGGTGTACAAGAGAGATTGATGGATTCTAGGATCGTCCGGGTGCATTCTGATCATTTGTCGACGCGATCGAGGTGTCCTCACGGTGGCTAGGATGGCTTGAATAGTGGAGTAGCATTTTTATTCGTTAACTGACGTTATGACACAAATTCTCAAATTCTTGTTGGCTTCGAGAGATTGGAATCTTCGAGTTCACCCTGAAGAATTCGTTAGACGTATCCCGAATGATATAAACAATCGAGTAAATTTGGGATTGTTTTAGCAACACGTTCTAGATCGGAGACTGAATCCTCGCTAAGATCATGATCTATTTTCTATTTCACCACGTTTTTATTAACTCGCTTTCTTGTGTGTCTGTTTGTCGGTTCGGTACAAATTTTGCGATTGATTTTAAAACACAGCTGGGTAAAATAGTATTTTAAATAGTTAACAGTGAATAATCCGATTGATTTTTAAGTGTGCGTACAACTTTGAAAATAAAATATTTTATTCGATGCAACAAGTTTTTAAAATAGTATTTCAAAATAATACAGTTTGAATAACATTAAAAATATTTTGATTTCACCTCGAACCATTTTATTCCTTTCATTTTAAATATTCTTGCTGAAAGAATGGTTCGTATTCAACATTAGTGTTTTATTTTATGCCAGATTATTGAAATACAACATTATATTTTCTGTTTCAGATGTTGAACTGGAAATATTCTACTTTATGATTCAGATTTTTGAAATACAAATATTTATGTGATGGTTTCGATTGTCGAAACAAAAATATTTTACTGTGAAATATCAAATAATACTTGAAATATCTATTTCGCCAAATATTGCCCATCTCTGATTTTAAACTAACTTCCCGACGAGCTAGAGACTTGAAACTTTAAATAGCTCAGAACTGGACGACGACACACGTAAGAATAAAAACCAGAAAATAATTACGTAAATAAAAAAAAATTTTAACATACCACGTTTTAACACCGACTAAAAAGTATAAAATAATTTTTCCTAACCCCATACAGACAGTCCTGAAAATTTATGATTGTGAATTTTGTATAGCTACGAAAATACTTGTCAGATTTAAAACGGAAAACATGCGCATGCAATAGATAATTGATGCACGAATAGTTCACCTAAGTCGCTAACAATTTTATTGCACTGCAAATGATATGAACTATTGTGTCAGTTTTCTCAACAGCAGCTACTCTCCACGCTCCTTACTATAATATTACAAGTATTTCCATAGCTAGTAAAAATTCACAAATTTCCAGGACTATCTGTACGAGGTAAGGAGTCTGTATGGGGCCAGGAAAAATTATTTCATACTTTTTAGTCCGCCTTAAAAATTTCTGAATCTATCTCTCTTCCGAACGATTGAGAAATTTCTAGGCTAAAAGACGCAGACTTCTGTCTTACGCGAAGCTGCCAAAGAACGTCCCCCACCCCCCTCCCCCGGATGGATGAGGTAATTACAATGGTGGCCGATCCGGAAAGGTGACACGGGCGCAGGCAAAGTTCAGCCGAAGGTGGTACACGGGGCTGATCGACGGAGAAGGTGGCGTAGTTCGGAGGAGGAGAAGGAGGAGGAGGAGGAGGAGGAGATTAGGGCAAAGAGAAACCGCAGCGTAGCTTCAAAGAGGTCTTGCCAGCCAGGGGCGCGTCTACTTAACTTTGATCAGGTCGAGACCGCTGATGCGAGACGAGCCACGCAGAAATAAAGTGGCTGCCGACCTTCCCGCCTTTTTGCATCTTGGAATATCGGCTCGAAATATCCCCAGCGTCCCCTGACCCCCGCGAAAATCCCCAGGGACCGGCACGGACACCCACCTACCTATCCCGGAACTCCGAACCCCCCAAAATCATTTTCATCCCCCAAACAATGCCCTAAAAGCAGTTTAAAAACGCTACCACGTTATGGTAGATACGGAAAATACTTTCATACGCATATTTAGAAACATTAGTATCAATATCGTATCAATAGACAGCGGAATTTATGCATTTGTGACAAGAATGAGTAGGTGTGATTCAAAACAGTAAAAAGATTAATGGAGTTTAACAATGTCGATGTACCATTTTTAACATATCAAAATTATCAATAAGCAAAATAATACTTAACTCCTATAGGTTGCAATTGATGTATAAAAATTTTATTTTGCATACAGATCCGCTGTCTACTTGTCAAGTATGAAGGGTAGTTGTAGAGAAAAATTGAATTGTGTTGCATATTTGGTTCATTTTCTCTGTTCGACGACTAGGAAAAATTCTGAAAAAATCTGAAGCATTGCAACTAGTTAGATAAGAGGTTCAGAAATTTTTTCCGATTTTTTACTCTTGAAATTCCCGCATCTAGAAAATTAGGAATCTGCTGAAATTCGACAAAGTATCCTACAGAAGTTCCATCAGCACACCGTTCGTATTTCTACAAAAGTGTGCGGTCATAAATAGACTATAGACCATTGTGCAAAATGCGATCGACTACTTTGTATAATTAATATGGCATTATTCTATGAGATACATAGACTGATGTCTTCAAATAAGTGTCCTAATAATAATAATGGAAACTGTGTAGAAAAATAGTTCAAGGTACCGCAGAACTCGATGGAAGTAATATGGCGTTCTTTTGAAATCTAAAACGAGCTTTGTAGTAAATTCAAGTTTTTATTTCTTAATTTACTATTATAATCTCCATCATTATCAGTTTGTCATCTTTCCAGCAAATTTTCAATCCCCCTCTTATAGAAATCCAGGGTTAGGTAAAATATGACTCAAGGTGCCTCCTTACGTCTTCTATAGAAGTGAGTGTTTTATTAAATAATGCTCCAGAGATCTGAAAAGGTCAGAGGGAGCAATATCCGGTTGTTTTCTTTGTTGTCACCGTTGCATTAAATCCCGCATGAAAATGAAAAAGTATGCAATACGATCCTCGGAAGGTACGGACGCCGCCATTTTATTACAGGTTTGTAAAAAAAATTATTAGAATATTTTGAACACAGGCTGCCTTACCGAAAACTGTAAAAGGATATGTGTTTCAACGATCGGTACAGAATTGAAGGCAAAGCAAATTCTACCCCTAAATATTCTCGATTAAATTGCAGTGTAAAATTGCAGAGTTTCTTTGCCAGCAACCGTAGTAAAATCGTCGTTTATGGCAACGGAGTTAGGGAAATGGCTTCGGCAGCAGGACGGTCGGAGGACACTTTTGCCTCGTGCTGCAACGGTGGTGGACGCAACGGTGCATCGTGGCGGGGATCAGCGAAGAGAAGAGATGGAAACGGCAGGTTGAATGTCGTTATTACGTTGAATTAGAGGGTGCAGAGCCGGAACGAGGTATGAAACTATTACCTCGCGAAACGGCGGACCTCTCCCTCTCCCCCTCCGTTCCCTCTCCCACCCCCTCTACGTCCCCCTTCCCCATCCCCCTCCACCACTCCCCTTTCGGTGGGGTACGGGTGCGTAGTTTCGAGTCGCTCCACGAGCCACGAGGATACCGGTCGTGAGCGAGAGATGATGATGATGATGATGATGATACCCGAAGAAGATCCGCGATCAAACAGTACGAGGCAAACAGACCGGAAGACGCAGCTTCCACCTGGACGCCGTTACCCTCCTGGCGAAACTCTCGGATTCGGTGATGCAATCAATTAGGGGGCCTAATGAAGACCCCCTCCCTCCCCCCCCCCCCCCCCCCCCCCGCGAGCTTTCGTTTCTCTCTGATAGTAACGAGAGTTTTGATAGTGATCTGTGCCCACCCGTACCCAATCCGGAGAATCGTTAACAAGGTGCGGAGGACCAGGTCGAGCGACGAGGACGATATCAATGTCAAGTCGCACGTCCCACCGGATTCCCAAGGTAATTAATTTGTCAGAAACTCGACCGACCAGGCGATCTAACGTTCGCCATTGGTCGTAAGCGAGCGCAGAAGGAACAAGACTCACCACCGTGTTGAGGGCTGTGCTTGTAGCAATCCTGATGAGCCGAGGAGCCGCCGGTAGCCCCGAGGTGTGCACTGGAAGCGGGCGATGCGGTCGGGTCGGTGTTGTTGGGGTTTGCGCAGGCACCACTAACCGAATTCGCGGTGACGTTGTTGCCGATGTGATGCTTATTCCTACGGTACGGTTCCGGGTCCCGCATGTAGGGGGTGAAAGGGCTCGGCGCGTCCGGAAAGTTACCCCGTGGCAGTCCTGGAACCCGTGGCAGCGCGGGAACACGCGCCAGACCCGGAATGTGCGTCTGTCCTGGAACGAGAAACAATTTTACCCATGTAGTTCTGCTTCTTCACCCCCGAAAAACAACCTGGGTATGATCAGATCCTCGGTTCTTACAATTTCAGAACTCTATCCGCAGTTAATGATCGAATTGTTAACCCTTTGCACTCGAAGCTATTTTATCTCGAAAAGGAAACACTTCTTCCGACCTAGAATATTTCCCTTCTACACAGGGTGATCCGTTTTTAAACGGCCAAACGTCAACCAGCTATAGAGGACCCGAAATGGAACAACCTTTACCCCTAACACTTTTCTTGATTCGAAGTTATTTCATTCAGTCTCCACGGCGTGCCCCATGTCAAAAAAAAAACCAAGATCCAAAGGTCATACAAAAAAGTTGACTGAATAAAAAAGATGCCCCTATTTATTTGAAACCAAACAAAGGAAAAATCGTCAAGATACATAATTGCAGTCCTAATATATTTGATCTTAAGTGAACGCAAAAAATGACGGGTTTTTGCAATTATCTAAAAATCAAGACCGAATCAAACAAAGTGTTAGGGGTGAAAGTTGTTTCGTTTGGGGTCCTCTATAGCTGGTTGACGTTTGGCCGTTTAAAAACGGATGACCCTGTATATTTGTTTTCGTGTTATACATACGGAAATGATGCAATTTACTCGTACAATACTGAAATGTTTAGTAATTTATTAAATACGAACAAATTTAATAATGCAAAGCATATTTTGAATAATGATACAGCAATTTTTAGTGGTGCCTCACAGTCACCATTCGAGCGCTAAGGGTTAAAGTCATTTGCCTAAACCGACGACTTTGCAATGAGACAATCTTTGAATTAGTTACATAGATGGTTATTTTTGTGGAAAATTTATGCTTGCAAGTTGTAAATATACTGGATATTATAGGCTACTGTATATTATATGGACGAGAAATATGTACGTTTTTTAGACTGTGGATTTAATCATTTGATCATCTGTTTCCTGTAGCCTACTTGTAAACTTGGACAATAAACTTGTGAAATATTTGCTTAAGTTATTTTGTGGCTTTTATCGTACAAACTGGGATTCTTGAAACTCCTACGCTGCCTAAAATATAAATTTGCAGATCTTGTTGCTCCCGTTTAATTAAGAATCTCGAAAATATTTAAAAAGACCGTGTTATACAAACTAAAATCCTTGAAACTCCTATAGTCGCCAAAAATAAGTTTGTAGATCACAAATTATTGCTTCCGTTAAAATAACAACCTTAAAAATATTAAAAAAGGCCGTGCTGTACAAACTAAAATCCTTAAAATTCCTATAGTCCCCAAATATAAGTTTGGAGATCACAAATTGTTGCCTCCGTTAAATTAAGAACCTCAAAAATATTAAAAAAGACCGTGCTATACAAACTAAAATCCTTAAAACTCCTGTAGTCCCCAAAAATAAGTTTGTAGATCACAAATTGTTGCCTCCGTTTAATTAAGAACCTCAAAAATATTAAAAAAGGCCGTGTTATACAAACTAAAATCCTTGATACTCGTATAATCCCCAAAAATAAGTTTGTAGATCACAAATTACTGCTTCCGTTAAAATAACGACCTCAAAAATATTAAAAAAGGCCGTGCTATACAAACTAAAATCCTTAAAATTCCTATAGTCCCCAAAAATAAGTTTGGAGATCACAAATTGTTGCCTCCGTTAAATTAAGAACCTCAAAAATATTAAAAAAGACCGTGCTATACAAACTAAAATCCTTAAAATTCCTATAGTCCCCAAATATAAGTTTGGAGATCACAAATTGTTGCCTCCGTTAAATTAAGAACCTCAAAAATATTAAAAAAGACCGTGCTATACAAACTAAAATCCTTAAAACTCCTATAGTCCCCAAAAATAAGTTTGTAGATCACAAATTGTTGCCTCCGTTTAATTAAGAACCTCAAAAATATTTAAAAAGGCCGTGCTATACAAACTAAAATCCTTGAAACTCGTATACTCCCCAAAAATAAGTTTGTAGATCACAAATTATTGCTTCCGTTAAAATAACAACCTCAAAAATATTAAAAAAGGCCGTGCTATACAAACTAAAATCCTTGAAACTCCTATAGTCCCCAAAAATAAGTTTGTGGATCACAAATTATTGCTTCCTTTAAAATAACAACCTCAAAAATATTAAAAAAGGCCGCGCTGTACAAACTAAAATCCTTAAAACTCCTATAGCTCCTAAAAATAACCTAGATTATATTTTATTCCATAAATATTGCAATAAAGAATATAATACCAAAGAATCAATGCACGATGCCAAAAATTTCGACAGAGTGGTCCAACATATTTACGCAGACCTAACCCTGCAGGGTTAATTAACTAGCGAATAGGAGGTCACTTAGGGGGCGTTGCGCAGCGGAATCATCGAATGATTAGCCGAATGAAGCGCCCTTAGAGCATCCCTCCGAAATTGATCTTCTTCGGGCCGGTAATCGCGATTGTAACGAAAGCACGAGGCCGGTCAACGGCGGCCAAGGGAAGATGTTTGTGCAATTAGCCGGGCAGAGTGGGATAATTAAGAAACTCGGGCAATCCCCGTATCTCGATCGACTTCAATAGCATTCCTCGCATATCACGGACCCCGGGTCGAATTGATAGAACGCTATGTGACGGCCAAGTATCGCTGCGCCTGCACACATAGCGAGCCCAGGACACGGCCGATTCGCTATTGCGTCGGATCGCAATATGCGTGTAACGCGTATCGTTATACGGCGGTGCACATTATGCGCCACGTGCATAGTCCCGAACCGTTGCATAATCATCGAGCAGGATATTTAGCGGGAAGATGACTTCGTAACGGCTACGTTACGGCTGCGTAACATCGCCTGTTTCCGGGATGGTTTCGAGGGTTCTTTCCTAGCCCTGAGAACCAGAATTCGGGTCTCCAGGGTACATCATGCTATCGGAATCTAGCCATATGGTGCGGAACCATCATTCGATTTCACAGCAATAACTATAGAATTATTATAGATTACAGAATTCCCCTTCAGCATACTTTCTCCAACAGCTTATCTAGGCGGCAGCTACTTTCCCCACTTCGGAGAGCGACAGAACAGTGGAAAAAAATGGTGCATCAATTTTTGAGGGCTCATCGCAAAGAGGAGACGTCAATCTTGGAATCCAGTGTGGTTCGAGTCGCGGAAAAAATTTTTTAACCTCCACAGAAATTTTCAAACGGATCCCTTAGGCCTTAGATGTATCCGACTGCTGACGAAAGGGAACCCTGTGCCTAAATTGGAATTTAATGTGGTTTGAGTCACGAAAAAAATTGTTCAACCCCCACGCAATTTTTAAAATTTTCAGAGACACCAAAAGAAATTCACCTTCGCGTTCTCCGCCCGTTTCTCGGTGGAAAAGTGACTTAACCAGAAGGGAAGAATAAATCTATATAAAACGAGAAACTTCGCTTTTTCAATTAAGCACAGATAGACAACAATCCAATTTTGTTTGACAGAGTTAGGCTACTTCAAAGATCACCAACCCTTCGCTCAAGACTTAAGAGCCAGGACGCCTAGATTAGATTAAGAATCGATTAGATTAGATTAAGGTTAGATTAAGCAGATTCGCGATAAGGTAGAGTGACCACGTTACCGACAAAAATGGGCGAAAAATGGTTTCACGTGCCCCAAGTACATAAATTAAAAATGCATACCACCGTGTTTGTACATGTCCTTGCTACGTCTGTCCAGAGCCTTTTTTCGATACGAACACTAAATCTCTCGAAATTAAGAGAATCTCTGCAATATACGTATACGAACTTGCAAGGATCAAAACCTTGACAAATTGACGCTTCAATATTGCAATGAGCAGTTTAAAAGTGGTCACTTGTGTTCCCTAAAAGTCCAATCTACGTCTCTCCGGAGCCCAAATGGCGAATTTCTACCTCATCGTGGAGTAATTTGTAATATTCGGCAGAGAACTCGCTTTCTGAGGCAAGTATGACATCACAAGATGGCGGCCGCAGAGAGATTCTCTTAACCCTTAACTGCATAGGTAAACTAAATATTAAGAACACGAATGCATACATGGGGTCCATTGAGGACACCACTTACCTAATTCCTTGCTAACTTTGATTACAGCAACAATTTATTTCTGTAAACACATTAAACATAACCTAAATATTGACAGAAGCAAATAGCTGAACTCACAGTTCACAAATGGCGCGGCTAAAAATGTTAACAGAAAATCCAACACTGGGGTCCTTTGCGGACCCCACTCATGCATTTAAGGGTTGATTTCGCGAGATTTAGTGTCCGTGTCGAAAAAAAGGCTCCGGACAGACGTAGCAAAGACATGTACAAACACGGTGGTACGCATTTTTAATTGATTACTTACTTATTTAAGACGTAAGCGTAACATAGCGTGACAGTCAAGGTCAAATGCCTGCCGGTCCTCTTAAGTCAGTGGCTGAGGGCTGTGAACGGAAGTTATCCAGTTACCGTCTGTAAAAGTCACGTGACTTGGCCCTTAACGGATCCCTTGGATGATTTAGCTGTGCCTAAACCATCGAAGCCGGTCCCGCGAACGTTTGCGTACCGAGGTCTGCTAATCAAAAGAAGTGGCACGTCGTTCTGCTTTCCTCTCGGCCGGTGGGCGCGAGAGGAAGCCAAGAATGGGAGCCGAGGCGCAAATTGTTATTCCATCGTCGGGGAGGAACGAAGGAGACGAGGCAAGAAGGCTGTCCGATGAAGAGAGAAAATCGACCGTGGCTTCCCGGCGGGAGAAAGACAGAGAGAGAGAGAGAGAGAGAGAGAGAGGGAGAGAGGGACGTTCGGCCACGAGGGCGAACGACAAATAAAGTTCGACCGCAAACTGCACGAAATTGTCGGCGAGCCCAGATGGTCAGCTCCGGTACGGCAACCGATGCCTACAAGATTATTCCTCGCTACCGACTACCACGATCGCCAACAGAAACAAGGGAGCTTCTCCGTGTGCAGCTCCGCGACCGGATCCCACGACTTCTCACGTACCGGACGCTCGTAATGCGCCCCCCCAAACGTACCCCATCCGACACTCTTTTTGGATACCACCGTGTTTCCATTCAGGAGAAGAGCAAAGCAGAATGGGAGTCTTCTGCGCCGGGAGAGCGTTGCCGTCGGATAATTCCGCGGCCGATCCGGAGCCGATTCGCGATCCCCTTCGATTCCCCATCGCCATTCGCCACGACCGATCGCGAACGCTTTTGCAACCTCCGCTCCTACCGATCGTCCTATTAGGGTTTGTTTTAAGAAACAACGGCTCGGAAGCGCGATGGTAGCCCGCCGTAACTGTTCACTCTGCTCCCGTCGATCCGCGCTTCGCCAGCGCCTTTAGAATCGAATGGCTGGCGTGATCGCTGGTGCACCTGAAATCCTCTCCTTTGGAAAATCGAGGGAGGAACATGTCGCTGATTAGGATTAGGTCTACGTTGAAATGGACACGGTGCCTTTAGAGTGGAATAGATGGGTTAGTGTGATCGTTGCGTGTAGAATTTTCTCTTTTGAGAAGTAGAGTTTGTGAAAAATTGGAGAGGAATTTTATGCAAAGACGAAAATGTGGCCATTGGAATTAGCTTATTTGGAATTAGGTTTGGGAGATCCACGGAGTGAATAACTGAAGTACCATTCCTCATAGGGTTAGAGTTAATTCGTTGGTTTCGTCGATTTTTGCGGTGTTGTTTAAAATATTGATGACTCAAAAATTATAATTTGATGTAGCTTGAACAGTTGTTGTAGCTCTGAGGAATCTCGTGTGTCCAGAGCAGACCATTTTGGACAATCTAATCTAACTACTAGGACCATTATTTTTCCTTCCTTGGTATGTCCTGGTAATTGTCTGGTTCCTTACGGTAATTATGGCATGATCCTGGCAAATGAGAGTAGATCCTCAAGATTCTGGTTCGATCAATCCAGAAGCATCAGATAGAGTCTTCTTCTCTGCGGACGCAGCCATTTTGGCTTGTGAATAGTGTGACGCAATGGCGGGAACAATTTCGAACCAGTCCAAGCTTTGTTTCAAACAGTTTCAACAACCCTGTCCCCATAAAATATCAAAGTATGTCTTTCAAAAAGTGTCTGTATTAGTAAATCTAGTTTACCAATTCAGTTTCAGTTTTAGTTCTTGAACTGAGGTGAATTTAGACCTTCAGCTCCTAGTTTCTAATTAACAGAATTTTAATTCCATTTGCTTCCATCCGTTTCTAACAATTTCTTCTGAAACTCAGAAGATGCAATCTTAAATATTAAATTGGTACTTCCACCGTTTGTAGACGCGATCTTCCTCTATTCTGTGTATAAAACAAAATTAGCAACCGAGGATCGAAATAAAACAGAAAAATTCAGGAAAACCTATAGCGACCAACTTGTTTCTCATACAAACCACAATGATTGCAGAGCTAAACGAAGCAGCCGAATTAAGTAAAAAATGCAGCATTTAGCAGAAACTTGTCCAGCAAAATTCAAGAAAAATAATTATTTCACCGCAGTAATTTTCGTTGTCAAATAAAATATTTCCTCCAGCTGTGTGGAGGATAAGACCACGACGATGGGAACGCACGACGAGAGAATGTACAATTGGAGAATAGTTTGGTGGTTCAGGTAATTAATTGGGCCGCGTATCGGGGAACGGCGGCAGGTAGCCGAATCGCGACGCGGAAAGGCGGTTAATTACAATAAACAAGAACGATCGTGATATAACACCTTCGCCGATTGCCTCTTTTGGTGTTCGTGGAGCATGGTGACGCAGAGAGAGAGCAATAATTCCAATCTCCGCAGCACGAATGGTGGGCTTATCTAATCAAAGTGTGGCGGCCCCGGAGGACGGAAATAGCGCGGCTTTTTCCTCCTCTCTAATAACGGGCCCCTCCCTCCGCTCGTCTTACGTCCTCCTTGACGACGGGGTCTGCCAGTATTTTCGAGAATTTCACTCATATCTCTCCTCCTTTCCTCCTGGTACCTAGAAACCGTTGCTTCGAACGCTATTGCCGCAAACGTTACAATACTCTCGTCCGGAACGCAGAAATTCTCTGCTCCTCCTTGAAAAATGATTTTCAGAATTTTCAGAAACACGTACTCTTTTACAGTTTTCGGTGAAGCAGCCTGTGCTCGAAATATTCTAATAACTTTTTTTTACAACCCTGTAATAAAATGGCGGCGTCCGTACCATCCGAGGATCATATTGCATACTTTTTCATTTTCATGCGGGATTTAATGCAACGGTGACAACAAAGAAAATTTGCGATGTTTATGGAGATGTATTGAAGGTCAACAAGTGTCAACGTTGGTACAGAAGGTTTGCTGCCGGTGATTATGATCTCTCTGACAGGCCTCGGACGACCAGTTGAATTTGATAATGACACCCTAAAATCTCTGGTGGAAGCTGATCCAAAATTAAGTATACAAGAATTATCGAGAAGCCTTGGGTCCACACGGTCAAGTATACAAAGGCACCTACACGAAATGGGAAAGGCACATAGGCAAGGAATATGGGCACCGCGTCAATTATCTGAGACCAACAAGAATATTCGTCGATCAATTTGCACTTCGTTGCTATCCAGATTTCGTAGAGATCCATTTCTTAGCAGAATCGTTACCGGAGATGAAAAATGGATTCTTTATGATAACATATAGCGTTCCGAGCAATGGCTTTCTGCGAATCAAACCGCAATATCAACCCCTAAACCTAGCTTATCACTTAGAAATCTGTTACTGTGCATTTGGTGGGACTGTCGTGGCATCATTCACTTTGAGTTGTTGAAACCTGGAGAAACAGTTACTGCTGAGTTGTATTGTCAGCAATTACAACGGCTGTATTCGGAACTATTGAAAAAGGGGGCATCTTTAGTCCACGGAAAAGGTGTAATACTGCAAATTAACTATGCCCGATCCCATACAGCGAAACTCACTCAGGAAAAAATCAAAGAATTGCAATGGGAAGTTTTACCGCACCCCCGTACTCACCGGATATTGCTCCCTCTGATCTTTTCAGATCTCTGGAGCATTGTTTAAGAAATAAAACATTCTGTAGAAGACGTAAGGAGGCACCTTGAGTCATATTTTACTTAACCCTGGATTTCTATAAGAGGGGGATTGAAAATTTGCTGGAAAGATGACAAACTGATAATGATGGAGATTATAATAGTAAATTAAGAAATAAAAACTTGAATTTACTATAAAGTTCGTTTCAGATTTCAAAATAATATTAATCCCATATTACTTCTATCGATTTCTGCGGTACCGTAAACTATTTTTCTACGCAGTTTCCGTTATTATTATTGGGGCATTTGTTATTTTGAGATGTCAGTTTATGTATCTCATAAAGTAATGCCATCCGATTTACGCACAGTGCTAGATCGCATTGTGCACAATGGTCTATTTATGACCGCACACTTTTGTAAAAATGTAAACTGTGTGCTGATGGAACTTCTGCAGGATATTCTGTCGAATTTCAGCACATTCCTAATTTTCTAGCTGCAATTTCTAGAGTAAAAAATCGGAAAAAATTTCTGAACTTGTATCTAATTAGTTGCAATGCTTCAGATTTTTTTCAGAATTTTTCCTAGTTGAACAGAGAAAATTAACCAAATATACAACAATTAAATTTTTCTCTACAACTACCCTTCATACTTGACAAGTAGACAGCGGATCTGTATGCAAAGTAAAATTTTTATACATGAATTGCAACCCGTAGGAGCTAAATAAATATTTATTTTGCTCGTTAATAATTTTTATATGTTCAAAATGGTACATCGACATTCCTAGTTGTTGAACAGAGAAAATGAACCAAATATGCAACATATTGCCATTGAAAGATGGCAAACTTTTCTTGATAATGATGGAGATTATAATAGAGTGTAAGGTAGGACTGTGAAATATTGCTCAAGAATAATTTTTCTTGATATTTGCATTTTAATAAAACAAGAACTTATATTCTTTAAAGACAGAAAAAAATTTCTGAACCTGTACATCTAATTAGTTACAATGCTTCAGATTTTTTCAGAATTTTTCCTAATTGTTGAACAGAGAAAATGAACAAAATATGCAACGTATTGCCATTGAAAGATGGCAAACTGTTCTTGATAATGATGGAGATTATAATAGAGTGCAAGGTAGGACTGTGAAATATTGCTCAAAAATAATTTTTCTTGATATTTGCATTTTAATAAAACAAGAACATATATTCTTTAAAGACAGAAAAAAATTTCTGAACCTATATCTAGTTAGTTACAATGCTTCAGATTTTTTTCAGAATTTTTCCTAATTCTTGAACAGAGAAAATGAACCAAAGATGCAATGTATTGCCATTGAAAGATGGCAAACTGTTCTTGATAACAACGAATATTATATAGTAAATCAAGAAATAAAAACTTGCATTTACGACAAAGTTTGTTTTAGATTCTAAAATAATTGATTACTTATGGGTACCCCTAATCATTTTCTGAACAGTTTCTCTTTGATATTTTCTGCGAGCGTGACTCGAAATAACAGCAATTCGCGAATGAACGGGCCGAGGCCTGCCATTTGTAGATCCGTCACGAGGTGTCGCGAAGCGTCCTTTAATCAGGATTTTTCTAACAACTTGAATCGAACCGAGTCGCCTTCTAATATCCTAAAAGACGAATTAAGGGTCCCAACGAAATTCATCAACTCTTCCGCGGAAATTAGAAACTGGAATTCCCGATAAATGATTTAGACAAAAACGAGTAGCTAAAATTGTATAGAATTGATCTGTGACTTTCGACCTACTAAATCTGTTTAACACTTTGACTGCCAAACTAGAAACCTCAAAACTTCCATAATCAAAGTAAGTTACTTAATGAAATAAAAATTAAAAAGAATTAAATATATGATATTATTGAGTAGTCCTCCAACTTTCTTACATTTTACTGATCCTAATCGGCATAATGAATATATTGACATCAAAATTCATTTTAAAACCTGGACAAATAATTCCGTCACCCACATGTGTTGACATGGCAGTCAACGTGTTAAGAGGAATTTTGCACAATGATCTACAGTCCATGTATTAGATTGCACAGAGTGGTTTATTCAGTGGACCATGGAGCTCACAAATGAGTCACCCAATTGTTTCTGATGTCCGAAACGACGAACAGAAAAATTCGAATAAAATTCGTCGATTATTCCGCACCGAAGGAACTGGAAATTAAAATTCCCGGCAGATCGATCGATCCTAGTCGCAGCGATTTGTTTCCATTTGGCATCAAAGCGACGACCGTTCACGCTGTCGTCCCGGCCGTAGGAAAAATTCATGTCTCGTTGCAAACAGTTGTTTTTCGATCGGACACGGGCAACGGGGTCCGTTCAATTTTAACGTTTTCATCGAGCAATATCGTCCGGCGTTGTTCGATCGTTTGCCATCGGACACGGAATTAAGCTGATTTTTTGGCAGCGCAATTTCGACTCCCATGCGACCCTTAAATCCAGATGCCACCGAACGGGCCTCGGCCCGCTTTTCTATGAAAGCCAGAAATCATTTCGCGGACTCCCTGCATTCCCTCTAATCGACATTCCAAACGCGGACCAATTACCGGCCAAGCAAATTCAATTTCGACGTTTGACTGACAGCGACTGTCCGTCGATATTGTCCGGCCGACAGCGTTTCGATGATTTTTGGCTACCGTAACCGGCTGCTAGCCACTTTGTTCCGCGATCCCTTTCACTCGGTCCCTTTTCCGTCGCCCTTTACCGTTTCTGTTTCTGTCTGCTTTTTCGATCGGCCGCTCGAATCCCTGCAGCGATCTCTCGCGACGAAACGCTGTGCTTCTTTCGGCTAACAAGCTTGTCCGCTTCATTCCGGTAACCTCGAGCATTCATGCTAAAACCAGAGGTTTCTCCCGACCCCAACTAAGCCATCCTGCGCGTAACCTTATTAGTAGAACCTTTGTGCAAAATACAAATTTTCAATTGCACGAAACTGGGAGCGAAATACGACAGAAAACTGTATTGATTTTCTACTTCTCTGGCAATTTTAGTAATTTCTGAAATCATTTTACTCTTCCCAAATCGATTATTTCACCAATTTTAATTGCGCTTCAGCCATTTTAAAATTAATTCGATTTTTTTTTTGCTGTTGTAGGTTTGCTGTTTTTGTCATAAACGCGTAATATTTGTGGTCTAAATATTACTGAGCATTTATGACAATGACGATTGTACGTGAAGATGTGAATATAAAATGAGGTTATGTTTGGTATTGGATTTATTAATTGACATATTTGGAGCAAGTGTAATCCACAGCATCTGGTATCATGAGATTCAGACATTTTTACGAGGAGTTAGTTAGCCAGGGTTAATAGGAAGTTCGTAAGAAGAGCTAGTTAATGTTTTTCTGCAAATGAGCATGTAAATGGTTTTTCTGTTCGTGACTCTAGTTTCTAGTTTTACATAGATGCCAGAAACTTCGTTCACGGTTCGAACGGTTCCGATCGGTCAATTATAACCTTGGAAATCCGTTAATCCTGTCACTTCCTACTCTCCATACTATTCTCAATTCGCAGCTCTCAGATCCAATCAGAGAGATGATAATTCTCCTGGTGGATATCAACAATTAATTGTTGATCGCTTGAGACATTGCCCGATCAGGTTACAAGTCCTTCGAGGAAAGGATTATTACGTTCTAATCACGATCAATGTTGCTATTAACGTTAATCGCTCAATATTGCACACATTTCACCGTCTATTGATCACAATGCAACTACAAGACGAACGTGCAGCTGGAAACAGTAGAGACATTAAGAGAATTAAATTGATGCGAACAATTTTGTTTCGCACGTTTTATAAAGTGTCTGCATCAATTGCAAGAAGCAATTTAATTTTCTTAATGCTTCTACACTTTTAAGGTGTACCAACAGGTCTTTCCAAAATACAAAATGGCTGCAACAAGATCCTTAGTTTAGCAATCAACGTACAAAGTTGCACAAATCTGCAGTCACAACATTCCAAATTCCCTAAATCTTGAACCACAGATCAACGTAAAACAACGTCAAAAGCAATACCGAAAGGAAAGGAAATACCGAAGCAATCGCCATATTGTCCACACACGCGGTAGAAAGTTGCCTAATAAATTCCTCCAAAGAAAAAGACAACCACCAACCTCACAACCACAACCAATCCGACAAAACAATCTCCAGAAACAGTCTAAAACAATATTTCCTTAAAAATTCCAAGAAAGTCAGCCTGAGCCAAAACCGTTCCTAAAATTATTCGGGACTCTCGAAAATTGTGCATAGTCGCAACCAAATCCACGCAACAAGCCCATAAACGGTACAAAATAAAATTAAACGAAGAATCCCAAGAAAGTGTTCCTCTGTCAAAATCTTGGTACCCCGAAATCCTTCGGGAGTGTCAAAAATCGGGCATAGCCTAATAAAAAACAACGAAATAAGCCCAAAAATCGTGAAAATAAAATTTCCTCAAGGATACCAAGAAAATCTGCCTTTGTCAAAATCCAGGCAACCAGCCCAAAAATCGTACTAAATAAAATTTCCTGAAGAATCCCAAGAAAGTGTGCCTCTGTCGCAATCCTGGTAGCCCGAAATCCTTCGGGACTCTCGAAAATCGGGCACAGTTCCATCAAAAACAACGAAATAAGCCCCAAAAATCGTAAAAATAAAATTTCCCCATCGATCTCAAGAAAATCTGCGTCTATCAAAATCCAGGTACCCCAAAATCCTTCGGGACTCTCGAAAATCAAGCACAGTCGTAACCAAATCCACGAAATAAGCCCTAAAAATCGTAAAAATAAAATTTCCCTGTGGATCTCAAGAAAATCTGCCTCTGTCAAATTCCAGGTACCCCCAAAATCCTTCGGGACTCTCGAAAATCATGTACAGTCGTAACCAAATCCACGAAACAAGCCCCAAAATCGTACAAAATAAAATTTCCCGAAGAATCCCCAAGAAAGTGTGCCTCTGTAAAAATCCTGGTAGCCCGAAATCCTTCGGGACTCCCGAAAATCCAGGACAATCGTAACCAAATCCACGAAGCAAGTCCAAAAATCGTACAAAATAAAATTTCCCGAAGATTCCCAAGGAAGTCCGCCTCTGTCAAAATCCTGGTAGCCCGAAATCCTTCGGGACTCTCGAAAATCGGGCACAGTCGTTTCCGGTGTTCGAATGGCATGCCGGCGCGGTCCGTTAATCCTGTTACGTGTCGTTCCAGGCCACGGTAGCCGCGCTCGCAGTATTTACACGCGTCGGCTACAGTCGAATTACAGAAATTGCACGATTACCGAGAGGCCTCCGGCCCGAAACAGCCGTTCTCTCGAGCCACGAAAAAGACAGCGGCGAAAGACAGAAAGCGGGGAAGAGAAACAGAAAGATAGACAGACAGAGAGAGAGAGAGAGAGAGAGAAAGAGAGAGGGAGACAGAAAAGGGGGTTGCACCCTATCCCGATCCAGAGAGGGACGAGGGGGTTGGTCGGTGTCCGGGCCGATGGTGGTGGTAATTTTCGATAACAAAAAGCTCACGATTATCCATGCAATAATGATAGCCGGCAGGTGTCTGCGTAGCGGTGCGCGGCCGTGAGCACAATGTAAGCGCCGGTTGTTTTGCCCGACGGCGCTCGTACGCTCGCCGGTCGTTACATAAATTGTCCCTGGTGCGTGCCAAGCCGAGGAGACACGCCAGCTCTCTCTCATGCCCGAAAAACCCCGGGCGTGTATGCGTGTAACGTATATACATATATGCAATATGTCGTGATGCGTGTCCCGTTTCCAAGGGGCCCATGCGGCTTCTCTCCACGCGACACCCTCTCCCTCTCACCCTCTTTCTCTCTCTCTCTCTCTCCCTCTGTTCCGCTTGGTCCCAGGGGCCCTTTCATTTCGGGCTCCGTCGCGTCGGAATTAAATCGACCGACGTTTCCAGTCTGGGACCAGCGAGTCCTCGCGCCTCGGCTGCCACCGAGCCGTTTCCGTGGCCATTGTTAGCGGGCAGCCTCGTCGAACACGTTTTTTTCCCGACCATCGTCAGAAGAGACGCACAACAGACAACGGACCACGCTGCCGACTTCTTTCACCGCCGTCAAAGGACACGCAGACAGACAACGACGCGGCGACGATCATTCACACCGACGGACAATCGCCGCGCCGCGCCGGCCACGAAACAAGAGTAGCGCACCTCTTCGATGGACACGAGACAGGGCCCCGAAGAGGCTTCCACTTCTTCTTCGACTTCGTTTCTGTTTCGGTCTCGAGAACTTTCGCATCTGGTGGCCCGACACGTAATTGTTGACCATTTTCACGTGACCGACGAAGAATCCGACCGGGATCGGTTTTGAGTAAGGAGTCTTGAGTTCTCGGAGGAGTTACGGGGATATTATGGCACGAATGGGCTCGTGGCGATGATAGGGGTGAGCATGGGGTGCGAGAGCTTGCGAGATCAGGATTGTAGCAATTGGGGATGCGAGGGGGTTGAGGATTGTATGCGTTTAGGACAAAGAGCAGGTTGAGGGTGTCCCGAAATTCAAGTAATTTTGATAGAAAACACAGGGTTAGGGTTAAAAATTGTAAATTTTATATTGATTCGTAAAGTATGCAGTATACTTTGTTATACTGATTATTAGACTGTGGATTTTATGCAGTTATGACAAAGAACAGGTTAAGGGTGTCCCGAAATTCAAGTAATTTTGATAGAAAACACAGGGTTAGGGTTAAAAATTGTAAATTTTATATTGATTCGTAAAGTATGCAGTATACTTTGTTATACTGATTATTAGACTGCGGATTGTATGCGTTTATGACAAAGAGCAGGTTGAGGGTGTCCCGAAATTCAAGTAATTTTGATAGAAAACACAGGGTTAGGGTTAAAAATTGTAAATTTTATATTGATTCGTAAAGTATGCAGTATACTTTGTTACACTTATTATTAGACTGCAGATTTTATGCATTCATGACAAAAATGAGTAGGTGTAATTGAAAACTGTGAGAAGATTAAAGGAGTTTAACAATGTCGACATACCATTTTTAACATATAAAAATTATTAATGAGCAAAATAAATTTTTACTTAGCTCCTGTAGATTGCAATTGATGTATAAAAATTTTATTTTGCATGAAGATCCGCAGTCTACTGATCACACGCACCAGTAATTATTAGACTGTTTATGCAGTTTTCAATTTTTATAGACAAATTTTAAGAAAGCGGAATCAAGTAAAGTCACATTTTCAACGGGGACAGCCTTTGTACATCCAAAATAAATAAAGATCGTATTAAATTGTACCGAATTTTATATTCTAGCATTTTCTGAAAATTTTCATTAGCCATAAACGCATAAAGATCCGTACTCTAGTAATTGTAAAATTTATTTTGTCGCAGACAGTGGTCTTCCGGAAGCTCAGAAACTTCATCGAGTATAATTGTCCCTAAAGACCTAGGACCATAAGATTCTAAGTGTTACGTGTTACATTAGGTCGTCCCATAAGTTCGTGCCGTGGATATGTTTATATTATTCACCATTGAAAACTATTTTAACGAAAAACCGCAGAAATTTTATAGTGACGATACGATGTCTTTGCCAAAAAGGTCAGAGGAGGTTGTGGAATGAAAAGGATGATCACAATTTTATTTTCAGAATTTAAATGTAGAAAAGTAAACGGCACGAACTTATGGGACGACCTAATAGATTTAGCAAATACCTAATTGAAGAGAATTTCATTCAAGTTTACAAAACAAGTGACGTTTCCCATAGCTGAAAGATAATTGTTTCGCGAACAGCAAAACTTCCCCAACGACTCCACATGGACTGTCAATAATAATACTATAAATAAAGAAGATTGAGGGCTTTCGAAAAAAAAGAGGATTTCGCGCAATATTTCTATTTTTTCCGGGTCGGCCCGTCGAAAAATATCGCTTTTCTTGTTTTGATATTTCGAAGCGGGCACACAGCACGCGAGAGTGCCAGTTCAGAGCAGAATTTTCCGTTGCGCAAAAAAAAAAAAAAAAAATCCGAGCCGGCGGTGTTAACGCGTAAATAGTTCACAATTAACCTCGTTGGCCCCGTGAAACTTTAATTCGACGGTTAAGCGGCGACCTCGGCGACCGCTGGGAAAATTGACCGAATATTATACACAAGCGCGTTTCTCCGTTCCGTTGTTCGGGAAGAGAGAAAATGGCGACGGGGAGAGACGAACGGTTCGATGGGCAGAGCGATAAAAAAAAAACGTTAGTAGAATCAATCACGATGGACCATTTTGGGGGAAAAAAAATCTGCCAGGCCGCCGGGTACGGATCGCCCTACGCCTATCAATACTTTATACAACAAATGCGAAACGTCCGCAAAAACGCTGCCGTATTCGCGGTCGACTCCGCAGCGGCTATTAATCTGATATCGAAATAACCGGCATTTTTTTCCCGACCGTAGAACCGAGCCCGAAAACGGGCTTAACCCTCCGCCCGCGCCGCGGGTCACTTTCGACCCAGAACAGTTTCGGTAGCTGCTGCTACACCACACCGAAAAGAGACTTCTTGAAAACTCTTCATGCAGATCCCCGTAAATCGCGATTAGAAAATTGTTTAAACAGACTATTTATATATTGTACATAGTAGTAAATTTACAATCCTTTTAAATAATTTTTGCGCCGCGTTATACAGAGATCTGCAAGATATGGAATATAAAAATGACATGTAGTATTTTCTCTGCACTTTCGACCAATTGCAATTTTTGTAAAAAATTTTGTTCACTTTATGCGGTGATCCAATTGTTCTAACTTCTCTAAAATATTCAAGTAGCATAGTCCAATATTGACAAAGTTATGCGATATTTGAAAGCGTACTTATGGGACTGACTGTATATAAATAAGCAATTTTTCATTTTTTAAAAATTTGTCTGAGTTTTTATTTGCTCGGACAACTTGAGAGGACGTACAACAATATATAATATAACAATAAAAAATATATATATAAAATTAAAATTGGTGGATGTCCTGGAAAGTATTTTTTGGAGTGTTTTGAAAGAGAAAACCTTGGAAAAGATTGCATGGGTTCGGAAGAGTATAGTAGTGAAAATAAGGTCGGGGATGAAGGGTTAAGCGGGACCGCGATTTTGCGAGTCCGCCCTTCGGGAGGAGGCGAATCGCGTCGACAGATATTCGCGGGGATTAATTTACATTTCGCGGGACCCATTATGTGGGAGCGACCGCGAGTAATCGAAAAATCACACCGGTTTAAATGGTCGAGCTCCGATGGAATTATTTTCGTTATTGGTAACCTGTACGTTTAGTTATTTTCACGGTTTTCGAATCACCTTCCGCGATGAATATTCATGGCCACGTTGAAACCGGTGTCACCTGTTACTGATTTACACATCGCCCTTTGAACTGTGCGTTGTTCTCGTTACAGTTAACCTGTGATCGCGGGACACTGATAGATCGATTTTTCCTCATCTTCTTCGGAACGTGATAAAAGTTGCAATATAGTGAACAGGATTTTGTGCGATTCTACTTTTCAGAAAAATTTATGTTTGATATCACCGATGACGTATTTTATATTGATTATATTTAGGGGGTGAGACATTGTTCAGATTTCTAGGTTTTCGTAAAAATTTAAAAAGAGGGGAGGATTTCATAAGGGTTTTTATCAGAGGGGATAATAGTTCACAAATAAGTATTATCTCAGCAAGAAAAATTTGTTTAATAAGATATAAAGCTTCCCTAAACTTGAAGAAAGAGGGTGGGGTTCTTGGGGTTGTATTAATTTTGATCAGACTTGGCTGTTACAGCCCTTATCAGAAGAAGTCGCAAATCTCTCCTTGACAATTATTCACAAATAAGTATTATCTCGAGAAGAAAATTTTTAAATAAAATCTAAAGCTTCCCTAAACCTGAAGAAAGAGGGAGGAGTTCTCGGGGTTGTATTAATTTTTACGAGACTTGGCTGTTACAGCCCTTATCAGAATAAGTGGACAAATTTCTCCTAGACAATAATTCACAAATAAATATTATCTCGGCAAGAAAAATTTTTTAACAAGATTTAAACCTTCCCTAACCTCGAAAAAAGAGGGAGGAGTCCTCAAGGTTGTATTAATATTGATCAGACGGGATGACTTTGTTGTTACAGCCCTTATCAGAAGAAGTCGCAAATTTCTCCTAGACAATAATTCACAAATAAATATTATCTCGGCAAGAAAAATTTTTTAACAAGATCTAAACCTTTCCTAACCTCGAAAAAAGAAGGAGGAGTTCTTAGGGTTGTATTAATATTGATCAGACGGGATGAGTTTGTTGTTACAGCCCTTATCAGAACAAGTCGCAAATTTCTCCTAGACAATAATTCACAAATAAATATTATCTCGGCAAGAAAAATTTTTTAACAAGATCTAAACCTTTCCTAACCTCGAAAAAAGAGGGAGGAGTCCTTAGGGTTGTATTAATATTGATCAGACGGGATGACTTTGTTGTTACAGCCCTTATCAGAAGAAGTCGCAAATTTCTCCTAGACAATAATTCGCAAATAAATATTATCTCAGCGAGAAAATTTGTTTAACAAGATATAAAGCTTCCCTAAACCTGAAGAAAGAGGGTAGGATTCTTGGGGTTGTATTAATTTCGATCAGACTTGGCTGTTACAGCCCTTATCAGAAGAAGTACAAATTCTCCCGGACAATAATTCCCAAATAAATATTATCTCGGCAAGAAAAATTTTTCAACAAATTCCAAAGCTTCTAAAAATTGTTTAACATGATCATTAGCTTCCCTAAACCCGAAGAAAGAGGGTGGTGTTCTCGGGATTGTATTAATTTTGCTGAGACTTCCCTTTTAAAACCCTTATCAGAATAAGTCAATTTCCCCCGGACAACAATCGCAAAATGGCGATTATCCACGGAAGAAAAATCTGCGAGGTGTTAGGCTTCTCCGAACCGGAAGTAAGAGTAGCTTGATAGGGTGTCCAGCTGATGACGGTAGCCATAGTTATTTGTATATCAAGCGATCGCAAATACGCGATGCCCGGTTATTAAGCATGGCCAAGCAGCAGTAATTAACGGATATTTTTGGAGGTTTTCATAGTATATTACGGTAAGTGGATTACTATTCGCGAGTGTGCTGGTAAAAGCATTGTCTATGTAGCGCGGGCCCGGGTGAATAGCTAACCCGAAACACGCATACGCGCGGTACGCACGTCGACCACTGCATCATCGCGCACCATCTGCTCGGTAATGACTCCCCATTACCGCGTATAGGGACTTTCGTTGAATTATCGGTACATTTTCAGGGAATCCACGCATGATAGTAGCAGCCGGTGGCCGCGGATAGATCTCGCGGCTGCACACGCGGCCATTGTCGACGAGAAAACTCTGGATCTTTTCTACTCACTCGTTTTGGAGCGGGGCTCCCTGGGACCGTCCACCGTCACCTTGATCGCCCTTGTGTACGTTGCCACCTGCGGGGGCGTCGTTGACACCGTTATCGTGATGCTGAAGCTCTTTCCTGGAACAAGCGAAGCAACCTTGCTATACAATGCGCAACAATCTCATCAAAGTTAAAAAATCGTCACTAGCGGATTTGCGTTCTGAATATTGCTAATACACTGCGGATTTTTACGAAAAATAAAAATTGTATAAACTTGCAAGGTGCCGGTGGCATTTCTTTTCTCGGCGACTTTATACAGTCGGAAACAATATATAATTTTAAAAGATTTCATTAAAGTCATGAAAGTTAGGATTAAGAAGGATCGCGTTTAACACTAGATTCACGGGACCCGTCAAAATGACGGATTCTAATATTTTTAATTCACGAATATTCAGATTGCAAACACGGATCCATGAGGAATTATTTAACAAATTGATCTCTCTAGGTATATATAAGTCATGAAAGTTAGGATTAAGAAGGATCGCGTTTAACACTAGATTCACGGGACCCGTCAAAATGACGGATCCTAATATTTTTAATTCACGAATATTCAGATTGCAAACACGGATCCATGAGGAATTATTTAACAAATTGATCTCTCTAGGTATATATAAGTCATGAAAGTTAGGATTAAGAAGGATCGCGTTTAACACTAGATTCACGGGACCCGTCAAAATGACGGATCCTAATATTTTTAATTCACGAATATTCAGATTGCAAACACGGATCCATGAGGAATTACTTAACAAATTGATTTCTCTAGGTATATATAAGTCATTACAGTTAGGATTAAGAAGGATCGCGTTTAACACTAGATTCACGGGACCCGTCAAAATGACGGATCCTAATATTTTTAATTCACGAATATTCAGATTGCAAACGTGGATCCATGAGGAATTATTTAACAAATTGATTTCTCTAGGTATATATAAGTCATTACAGTTAGGATTAAGAAGGATCGCGTTTAACACTAGATTCACGGGACTCGTCAAAATGACGGATTCTAATATTTTTAATTCACGAATATTGAGACTGCAAACACGGATCCATGAGGAATTACTTAACAAATTGATTTCTCTAGGTATATATTATTAAAAAAATGGCTACAGATTTTGATAGATATATTCACGTTATTTTTATAAGGAAATGTAAAACAGTCATTTTCAGTTCTCCGTAAACCTAGTGTTAATACGAGAATTATTTATATCTTTAACAGCAAATCGTAATGGAGGATGAAGACTGTCCCCCGTCGCATTTTCGCCATAGTCCCACAATTTCTAAAAAAGCACGAACAATCGACTCTTTTTCCCCGTTAGGTGATCGTGTATAAAAGGCGTTCATGGGCGGGGGGGGGGGGGGGGGGAGGGGCGGTCAGGCCGCAGGTAAAAAGCAAAAAGGCGACTAATTTGTTAACACCAGTTGCTAAAAGAACCAGCGACAGATTGAAGGCTGCGGTCAAGCCGAGTCCCGATCGGAATAGTTTACGATTTCCTCCGGCGATTGCATCGGCGACCATTAGATGTCTCGGAAGACACTATGCGCGGGCTCCTCCGGCGAGGAGGGGGCAAGCAAGCAAAGCGAAGGGAACCTCGGGGGTGGAGCATCTCTCGGGGTACATATATCACTGGCGAAGGTCTCGAGGTTGAAGGTCCGGTATATTAATTCCCTCTCCATAAACGTCCGTCGCCGAGATTGACTACGCTCCTTTAAACGGCCCATCGCGCGCTAATATGCATTCGGTAATTCGCCGGCTGTCCGAGCGGTTCAACGAAGAAGCAGTCGCCGCCGCCGCTGCCTCCACCCCCACCCCCCACCCCCCGCGCCCTTTTGTCTCTTTCGGGACCCGGGCAGAGTCAACCGTGTTATATTGTTACTTTGCGGAATGTTACTTTGTGTCGGCACGGTCCGGCCACTTAAAAATAGATTGGCTCCGCGGGAAGGAGGTGTTGATCGTTTTGTCGAATGCCCGGGGGACATCGGCTGCTAGCTACGCTCCTGGAGGCTTCTTCGAACCGTATCGATGCTCCTCGCAAGTGGAAATTAATTGATCTTGATCGGGGCCGGAGAGGATTCCGAGCAACAGTTGGGGGTGGAGTCTGATGGCGATTTGAACACTTAAATCCCATTTTTCTTTTCAACGCTAGAACGAGCGGAGCAGTCGAAATGATTGCTTCCTAATTTTTTCTTTTACAATTACTGAAATTATATATATATATATAATTTAATTATTTAATGTTGCTGCAACATCGAAGGTCATTAGCAACACGGTACATTTTCTGACAATATATTATTAAAACATTAAAAAAATATTGTTAAAATCACACGAATAAACCATATAAGAAATTGAAAAAATAAAGATGACGTATGGAAAAAAAACTTTCCCACCGACGGGATTCGAACACCATCGTATCCGCTCCGTAGTCCGACGCCCTAACCGCTGTGCGAACCGGCGACGTTGTAAACGTTACGAACATTCTGGTATATACCGCACAAAATACAATCCATTTTTTCTCTTAAAACATTTTTTAGGTCAAACACTTACTTGTTCCAATGTAATAATGTTTAAAATGACTTAATATATACCTGCGGTAAAACCAACAAGTGTAACTTTCCTCCTAATAGCAGAAACGGCGAAAAAATTCGGTTTTTCTTGTCCGGACAAAAAGTGCCCACAAGAAAAAATCTAAAAAAAATTGAGGACACTGCCTGTTATGGTACTTTATCGGGGCACTAAACAGCAAAATAGCATGTTTTCATATTTTTGAGAAATGTACATTTTTCCGATTTTTTTGAGGTTTTTCATTTTTTACGACCACAGTTTGCAAGAAAAAAATCTGAAAAAATTCTCAAGAATCTGTCTTAGGATCCAAAATATGCCACATTTTTTTCAGAATTGTAGGAAGCATCAGAGTGTGGGAAATGCGCGGAAAAGCGCGAAATCTAATTTACCCTGTAACTACCCTCACGGGCAAGATAGGGGGTTGAAATTTTGCTCAGAGGGGTTTTTCTGGGTCAGCTTTCGAATGGTTCATTAATCATTGAAAAACCTCTAAGGGCAGTTTTGACCATCTTAATCGGCTAGGCCCTTTGTATCCTTGATATACTTGGCAAGACCGGCGATAGAAATTGTAAAAATGTTTCAATCAGAAATTTTTTAATGAACCTCTTCACTGAAGCACATATTCCAATAAAAGTTGTATGAAGTCTGAATGGGCACAGTCTTTTCTCACTGTTACAAAGCAATGTACGTCAGTCGCAATTATTGCTCGGTCGTTCTAGTGTTAATTATCATTTTTTTTTTCATAAATGCATCGAATCTGTAGCCTGGTGATTAGGGACGAACGGAACTAGTAGAGTGTACTATGTTCTTAGTAAATGATGAGAAAGTCTGAAAGAAGCTTGCAAAGAAAGGGTGATGAACAAGACCTATATTCTAGTGAAATTATTTTGACAATCCAACCCCTAGAAATTAATAAAAATTCTTTCCCTTTAACAGAAGCTATTAACAATTATTTAAACCACCCGCTCCTGAATCCAGGACACTTCAGAGATACATATACAGTGACTCCAACTAATATTCGCACGCTCTTAAAGATCGCATAACATTGTCAATATTGGAGTATACTACTTGAATTTTTTTGAGAAGTTGGAACAATTGGTTCGCTTACATAACTAAGACTTACATAAGTTCTAACAGTTGTATTTTGCAACTTTTTTATGCGGGCTTATATTAAAAATTTAAAAAGTACGTTTTGTACATCCGTATCAATTATACGTATTCTGAATGTTTCGTCTAAATCAGTCAACGTTGCACCGAGCTACAAACGTTTAACGATGAAATCTTAAGGGTGAAAGTCGCAGAATTTTGACCTTGTCAGGAATTTTCGCCCTTACGTGATCATTTTAAAACATCTGTAGCTCATTGCAACGTTGACGGATTTTGATGAAATTCTCAGAATATGTATAATTCACACAGATCTAAAAAATAGTACTTTCTAAATTTTCAATGTAAGTCCACGTAAAAAAATGGCAAAATACAACTTTTAGTATTTTCTGTGCAATTTCGACCAATCATTGTCACCGTTGCATTAAATCCCGCATGAAAATGAAAAAGTATGCAATGACGAATATGATCCTCGGAAGGTACGGACGCCGCCATTTCATTACAGGGTTGTAAAAATAATTATTATAATATTTTGAACACAGGCTGCTTTACCGAAAACTATAAAAGAATACGTGTTCCCCTAATATAATTTCCCTAATTAGGGTACCCCTAATATAAGAGTTCACAGCCTAGTCACTGTTCTAAAAATTCTAGGAGCTTGTTTCTAAAAAGAGGAAAAAAACACCAAGGGTCCCGGATTGGGATCAGGATGATCGAGGAAATTCCTCAGGGAAGCCGTCTGAGGATCGCAAGGTCGTCGGTTTCGATCATCGAGGTATGAAGGAGATCGTCGGTTTGCGTTAAAGAGAGGATATCTAACGTGTCGCGGACATATAGTCGTTTGTGTTGGCGTAAACGTCAACGATTTGTAATTGTCTCCCCTTGGCGCGCCCAGGTCCACCTCGCTGTGTCTGTCAACATGATAACCGGCATCAAACACCCCCAACCCCGCCACCCCCGGGAGCTGCAACTGACTGCAGAGAGGCACGGCCGTGTTATATCCTAGTTATAGCTCGCTCTCTCCCTCTTGCGCGGCAACCGCTCTCCGACCCTCTTTCCCTGACCATCCGACCCACCCACCTACCAAAACCACCCCCGTGGAGCCCGCGACCATCCACCCTCTCCCACCCCCCCCCTACTCCCGTTTCACCCCCGTGGAGCCCGCGGTGCTGTCGCTCTCGCGCCCGTCATTGTATCCTTGTTATCGTCATCGTTCCGGGCCGAGCGCAAAGTGGCTCGTTTCAGAACGCATCCCCAAAAATCGCGGGTGTCGCGGTTGCTCTTTCTGGCTTTCGTTTTAAAATCGATTAGCGGCATCGATCACGGGGAGAGAAAGCCCGGAGGAGGACGCCGCGCGTCTGTCTTTTCCGGGGTGATCGGATCGCGCGCGGCCCGCACCGGATGACACACGCCGGGAAACGTTTGCGACTGATGGGACGCGATTGGAACCGGTTTCAAATGGTTCTCGGTACTCGGAAACCGACGGAACTCGCCTTCCGAAAGTTACAGAGCTCCCGGTGGTCGGGAACTATTGAGTGGTACTCTCGGCCTGCTCTGAAGGATCGACTGGACCCAGTAGCTGCTAGCTGCCTAAGCTGTTCCTGTCGCTAGGACCTCATTCTTTTCTGATACCCGTCACTTAGGCTTCGATCTTTTCGATTGCTGTCGGGTTTCTAGGTAGGGCATAAAATTGTTCTCTAAAATTCTTCTCGGGGGCTTCAATCGTTTGGTTTCGCGGCAAAACCTGTCAATTTCTGATAGGCTGGAAACAATAATCTTGCTGATCCGAAAGGACTCTACCCTCCCAGGAGACTTATACACTTGAAGAGGTAAACTAGTCGTATTGTCTTCTAAACGTCCAACGAGCTAAAGAGTGTTCAACCCTTAGAGACAGGTTTCTAGATAGGGCATGAAATTGTTCTCTAAAATTCTTCTCGGGGGCTTCAATCGTTTGGTTTCGCGGCAAAACCTGTCAATTTCTGATAGGCTGGAAACAATAATCTTGCTGATCCGAAAGGACTCTACCCTCCCAGGAGACTTATACACTTGAAGAGGTAAACTAGTCGTATTGTCTTCTAAACGTCCAACGAGCTAAAGAGTGTTCAACCCTTAAAGAGACAGGTTTCTAGATAGGGCATAAAACTGTTCTCTAAAATTCTTCTCGGGGGCTTCAATCGTTTGGTTTCCGGCAAAACCTGTCAATTTCTGATAGGCTGGAAACAATAATCTTGCTGATCCGAAAGGACTCTACCCTCCCAGGAGACTTCTAGACTTGAAGAGGTAAACTAGTCGTATTGTCTTCTAAACGTCCAACAAGCTAAAGAGTGTTCAACCCTTACAGAGACTCCCGGACACCCTAAAAGAGGCTTCCATTGTCTCCGTAATGTTCAACGCTAAAGAGTGTCCACAGTAATCATCCCCATTCCAGCTCCAAAAGTACACTACTCCCTAGGAAGTCACCAGGAGAGGACTCGAGAATCCAACCATCCTACTCTCCATCCCCTCCCCCCTCCCCCAAAAGATGCCCACAAATGTGATCTGCGGCTACCGGCAGCAACCCGGCAGGAAGATGCCAGCGTCCGTCCTGAAGAGCGCGAGCAAGGGTCGAAATCCCGTTCAAGTTCCGATCGCGGGGGGTTGCGAAGGGTGGGAGCGGGGGTTTCGCATCGCGCGCGACACCCCGGTGTCCCTCGATTCCCTCCTCCGCGTCCGAGTCCATCGCATTTGGGGCTAATAATGCCGCACGGCCGATTCCCCTCCCCCTCCCGCCGATTCCCCGGTCCTGCGGTTAATACTCGATGATGGGAACGGTCATCTGCAGAGACAGGACACCCAGGCTGTGCATTCGCGAACGACGGACGAACCGACGGACGGACGGACGGACGGACGTACGGGACGGGTTAGAACGGACAGACCGACCGACAGACAAAACCGGGCCACGCGTATGTGGCACCTATATAACGTGCAGCACCACCGGGTTGTCCTGCCGGCGAGCGAGAGAGAGAGAGAGAGAGAGAGAGAGAGAGAGAGAGAGAGAGATCGAACTCTCCGGGCCTCGTTTTCGACCGTTGTTGTGTGTCGGCGTGTGCGTTTCGCGAGGATGAGATTGAGCGCCATCCCGAAACCGCCCACACAACCGTCCCCGAAACCACTCGAAACCGTCCGTTAATACTCGTGGCACTAGGAGGCGGAGGGGAGGGCGAGGGGGAGGGGGTGGGGGCAAGAGGGGAACCCAGGGTATCCTAGGCATCATCGTAGGGACGCACGAACTCTCGCAAGCAACTCGAAGCCAGAAGCTCCGGGAATGGAAAACGAGAGGGAGAGGCAGAGAAGGAGGAGGAGGAGGAGGAGGGGGTGGCCAAAGCGGTGGTAGAGGCCAGAAACGGTGGAGGAACGGGGCGAAGGTCCCGAGTCTCGCAACAGGATGTCTCTGCAATTGTCAAATAATTACTATCGGTGGTAATTTCAGCCGTGTCGATATAGACTGCGGTATATTACTAATTATAGGCACGGGGATGCCTCGGAACCGACCATGATGGAACGCCCGTTCCTGCCGGACGAACCCGAGGGACCCCCCTTCTTTCGGACGGCGCTACCAGCTTCTCTGTCCTTCTCCGTCTTCTTTTTAACGGACCCTTCCTTCCTCGCCACTCTCTGCACCGGAACCTCCCAAGCCTTCCAGGGAAGGTGATAATTGCTAAGAACCCTAGCCCCGCTCGCGACATTCCTCGGGATCGTTTCGGCGGTGACCCCCCCGTGACCCGATTTCGGCGGCTTTTGGAATCTTGGAGGTGGTAGCTTTTAAACTTGGTGGTGGCTTTTATTCATTCTTTTGGGGGGAATAAAGGGATTTCTCTGTATTTGTCGCGAAGATCTGGATGGTAAATGTCCTTGGGTAAATGTCCTTGAGAGTCCTTGGACGCTGAGGAGTGTAAACATAACGCGGCTAGGGTACGGCTCTTGGGTAGTTGTTGACATATATCGAGAATTCACTGTGTTCATTTAGTTCAACTTCCACAAATTGGAACATGATCCATTTTGTCAGAGATCATTTCGCCCGTACGTGAATATTTCTGATCTGGTTCGTTAAAATTGAAAAATCGTCACTAGTGTACTTGCGTTCCTGAAGATTATTAGTAGACTGTGGATTTTTACGAAAAATAAAAATTGTATTTTCTTATACACGTCCAAGGTACGGGTGCATTTATTTCTTTTCTCGGCGACTGTATGCAGTCGAAAACAATACATAATTTTAGAAGATTTAAAAAGTCATTGAACTTAGGATCAAGGATTTAACCCAGCATTATTGATGTCTTCAACAGCAAATCGGAACGAAGACTGTCCCCGGTATGTCTCCTGGACGATATATGTCACTGGCAAGACCCGTGTCGTTGACATATATCGAGGATTCACTGTAGTGACGTTTCTGAGGACTGTCTTCAAGGTGACCTCCCTGTGAACCGATTTTGAGCGGATTTTTTGAACATTTTAGAAAATTTTAGAATGACCTCGGCTAGCGAAATTCTTGGGGATCGTTGTGATAGTGACTCTTCTATCATATTAGCCGATTTTAATCCGGTTCTTGTCGCATTTTTTGAAAATCTGGGGGTGGTAACTTGCGGATTTGTGTTAGAACTGATCAGATCAGTTTCCAAGGGGATGTAGAGTAGTAAACCACCCCCTTGGCTGTTTCTATTTATGGGGGTTTATAGGATGAAATACCTGAGAAATAATAGGGGGAGGGCTAGTGATAAAACCACCGGATCTTTTGAAAATTTTAGAAAATTTTAGAATGACCTCAACCAGCGATATTCTCGGGGATCATTGTGACAGTGACCTCCCCTATCGTATCAGCCGATTTTAATCCGGTTCTTGTCGCATTTTTTGAAAATCTGGGGGTGGTAACTTGCGGATTTGTTTTAGAATTGATCCGATCAGTTTCCAAGGGGATGAAGAGTAGTGTATTGAACGAAATACCTAAAAAATTATAGGGGGAGGGCTAGTGATAAAACCACCCCCTTGGCTGTTTCTATTCAAAGAAACGCCTGTTTTAATTTATTAGGAAATTCAAGGCGGCTACCCCCTTGACGTTACTAAAATCTTTAGTTAAATATACAATGTTGTGGCCCAAGGGTGTTTAAAAATTCGAAGAAAAATTGCAAACCTATTTTAACCCTTAACGGTCCAGAAGTATTACTGCCATATATGGCGTCATTGGTCCGTTAACGCGTTAACTGCCACGTCAGTCACACATGACTGACAGTGATTTTCGACTGGTTTTAGAAATTCATTTTCATTACAAGATATCCAGATAAACCGAATTTTATTGGAGTCTTTCGAATTCGAACGGGTCAAGACAGCATCCCCTGTAATACATTTAAAATGTCTGGTTTTAGTTCCATTAATTAAATTACTCCGACTTTGTAAGAATCTCTGGGGTTGATATTCGACACTCAACGTGTTTAATCTTAAACGATTCAAATTGTCTTGCTGTGTTTTACGGAAACAGGAGGGACAAAAATTGAAGATTTTAGTGAAAAAAAGCTGGTATCATCTAAAAGTCTACCTTCTGATATTTTTGCATTGCCGTTCAAAATGGTGCGAAAGGACGCATTCGCCATAATACTGACTAACCAAGCTTCCGGTGAAAAAAATCGAGTCTCGGCCGATTTTTCTAGCCGAATTTCTTGGGACATCGGATGACAACGGGGCTCGGCGTGGCACGGTAGCAGTATCCAATCAAATTAATAAGTCGCGGAAACAAAACCTCGATGATAGGAGGGTAGCGCATGGTTCGGCCGCGGCCGGGTATACGAGAGCCATGGTGGTATAGAATGGGGAGAGAGAGAGAGAGAGAGAGAGAGAGAGAGAGGGAGGCGGTTTGGTCAATCGTCGAAATTGAGTATTACGGATTATCGAGGAGAGATAGAGCGGAAAAAATGCCGAAAAACTGGACAAAGGGATCGAAGGATTTTGGCGAGGGACGTGTCTCTTTCGCTAATTGATTCCCCGGGGTTAGCGTGTCCGGTGTCAGGAGGATGGCGACCTCGCTGACCCTGCACTTCATGATGAAATCAAATGAAACATAGATGATGCCATCGAGAGAGCCGTGAGCAAGCGGGCCGAGCCGGGCCGAGCCGAGCGAGCGAGCGAGCCTCGCCTCGATCAGTCTACCTCGTTAATTCATAAATGCATCCTCCGGTGCATAGAACCTCTGGCGTAGAGGGGTGGACGGGCTGGTGGAAAATGCATTTGTAGGATCGAGAACCGGGTTTCGGCTACCTGGCGGCGCGCAATTGTCGCCGATCGAACGGGTTGGACTTAATCCCCGGGCCGAGAACGGATTATTTAAAAAACCGCCGCGAGCCGACGCCGGGACATCATTTATTAAACGCGGCCCCCGCGAGCTGCAGACTCGTTTTTCATTCCCATTGTGGTCGATGATTCGATTTTACAGTAGCCCGATCTGATTTACTCTTCAAAGTGCGCCGGCTCGCCACCGATTTAATAAAACTCACGGGGAATTAATCACCGTGTCGCATTTTACATTCTCGTTTCACAGACCTTGAAATACAATCGGGGACTAGCCTGGGTCCTCGGAGACCCTCGTACCAGTTCGATTCGTTCTTTATACTGGCTGTTTGCTAAATCGTAGGAGCATTCCTCGCGTAAAATCTAGTCGAAATAGGGAATATAGTTTTTTCATGCGGGGCTCCATTTTCGAAAAAATCGAGTTTGAAAATACGTTAGGCGCGCGTGTACTTAGAGTCTGCTTTGCTCGCTCGGTCTCCGCTTGCATTTGTAAACAGTGTCGTTTAGAATATGCTGTGATTTGAGTTAATAACAAGGAGTCTACATTGTTTATAAACACAAGCGGCAACGGGAATTGCGGGCTAAATCGGGTGAATAAAGTAGACTCTAAGCGCACGCGTACCCAACGAATTTTCAAATTCGATTCTGTCGAAAATGAAAATTATTTTCGATTACATTTTACTTGAGGAATCATCCCCTTGTACCACGATTTCGCAAACACCCTGTATACGCAATTTTTGAGGCCTGTGGCACTTAGGTCACTAGACTGCGAAATAACATACGCAAAATAACAATTGCATTAATTTCTAGCTACAGGAGCCATATAGTAATAATAGCCACTTAATAATAATTGTGTTAGGAATAATTGTAATAAGCTAGAAATAATGCAACGGTACATTCAAATTCATCAAATGTTTTTTTTTTATTCTGCATTTGATGCATTCAGTTTTTTATAAATGCATAAAATCTGCAGTCTAAGAGAAATGCGAGAAAGGTCCACAGAAGGAGCCGTATCAATTTTAATTAATTATAAGTTGACAATATTTTTGTGTGCTCCCGTGTGTGGAATTTATTTCTAACCTTGTTTCAGGAAAAATAAAAGTGTTCTAAAAGTGCGCAGTAACTGTTAAAAATTCCGGGGTACAAAAGTGCGAAATTTTACAATAGAAAAATTAATTTCCCCGTCATAAGATTTTGTAATTTATGCTTCTAAAATCAAAATTCTCTACGTTACCGACAAGCAGTAGGAATTAACAATAAACCTAACGGCACTTCTTCTATACCAATTCCTATCATGCGCGGTAGGTTCTTGAAAAAAGTTATTGTTAATATAATTAAACATAGATAATAGTGAATTCGTTGCTGAATGAATCAGTAGATGAAGAACCTCCATAAAGTGACGATAGAAATTTATTTTTATATAACCTCAATTATATAAAAAAAGCTGCGACGCTCTCTCCTCGATTTAGAAAATTGTACTGTGTCGGCCATTTGTTACGAAACAGTATTATCAACAAGGCCCGTGCAAAAAACTTGATGGCGTCTCATTCAACAAGGCGGCTCATTAATTTTAAGATAACCATGCGAGAGTAGCCTCTCTTTTATACTGATTGTTTAGGCTCAGAAGAGTGAACACTATATTATCTAATGCGGTCACATTGACCGCGGTAGGTTGCTATGTATATTTCTTGTAGAAAAAAAAAAAATAAATAAAACGAGAAACAAATACTGAAAAATACACTGTATCGTACACTGTACCATAAGTTCGTACCGTGGATATGTTTACATTATTCACCATTGACAAGTATTTTAATGAAAAACCGCAGAAATTTTACAGTGATGTCTTTGCCAAAAAGGTCAGAGGAGGTCGTGGAGTGAAAGGGTGACTACATATTTTATTTTTAGAATTTAAATGGCACAAGAGTAAACGTCACGAACTTATGGGACGGCCTAATATTTGAAGAAAAGTCGTAAAGATAAATAGCGATGTTGCTAAATAATCTCAACAAGTTATAATGCGACAGACGATAGACATTTTTGTCACGAACGCATAATATTTATTTATCCCTTGCGTTTGTGATGACAAAAGTGGACAACGTATTTTTCGTTTTTGCGAAAAAATGGAAGATGGGGCCGTTTTGCGGGAACGTTTACCGGCCATCGACCAGGCTCTCTCACTCCCCCCCCCCCCCCTCTCTCTCTCTCTCCCCCGCATGATTTTGGGGACTTAGCCTCTCTGTCTCTCTTTCTCTCCCTAACCGACGGACGATGATTTCTGATTAACGGCCAGTTGTTTCGGATGCTAGGTCGGGGCTACCGGCGGACATCGAGTAATGACTCTGGGGGCGGCGGGAGCGGGCGAAACTCGCGGATGCGGAGGGTTGAAAAGCGAGGCGGTTCGAGGGGTGTTCAGGCCAGTTGATGACGATGATGATTACAATAACCGTGCTTTTAGAGGGTTCGAAATCACGGCACATGCCCCTGCGCCGCGCAATTTACCGACTGCTTTTTGGCCGACTTACAAAGCAAACTAGCTTTGAAGAACGTAACTGCAACACCCTAATTGGAGGATTGCTAATTGCTCGTCTCGAAGCTTCGGCGAACTCGTTAACCGGCTGAGTTTTTCGCAAAATAGAAACAGCGGGGGAGAGACCGACCGCGTTTCACTTTTCGAACGAACTGATTGAAAAATTCGCCCGCGAGAATTTACCGCTTATGTTCTGATCTACTTTCACAATTTTTCCGATCTTTTTATTATTGTCCAGAAGGGTATTTTGTGCCGTGCGATGTGCGTAATTTAGAATTGACGTTCGTGCAGTGTCGTTGTTAGAATAATTTGCTGAATTTGCGGACGCGGAGTGGAGGTGTTAAACTATTGTTTGGCGAACTCACCCCTGCCGCTCCTGCCGACGAACCTGAGGTCGTTGAACTTGGCGACTTGGTTCTTCATCAAAGCGGTGGAATTCCGGAGCTCGGCGCAACAGTTCTCGTCATTGCCTGCTCGCACTGTCACCAGGGTTCCATCGCCGACCTCGCCCAGGGCGACAACTTTGAATGCCACCGGAAGCGTCTTGTTCGACCGCCAATGAGTCGGCAGCTGGCTGCAGAGAAAATACGGCGATCCTGAGGAAGGAGCAGAAACAATTACTACTTCAACCGTCCAACATCTCCACAACTTATTCAACTCATTCGTAACACCAACAAGTAACTCGTAGAATCAGATTTCTAAGCCGGGAGCAATTGTTGCAATTTTTATTGGCAGCTAAACGTCTTCAGAAGTTGGAAACACTAAAATAGGCTACTGGCTATTCATTAATCTAGAGGCTAGAGGGTGGATTTTACTTAATTAATAGATCGAGCTATGTGGAAGACTTCAATTTTTTTTAAATAGAAAGTTGACAAGGATTAGCGACTCGAAGTCATTTTTATTAATCGCTTCAGGTACTATAGAATTAGTATAATCGTTTTCTATAGGACCACAGAAAGTTTACTGTTGCTTATAGTGTATTAATCAGAATTAGAGGATTCATAGTTTAATCGTGACAACTTTTCAAAATTTTAATGAAAGATAAGAAAGACCTAATTTTCTTTATCATCTACTAAACTTATCCAGGCAGTAAAATTTTATGTATCTATTGCTTCTATGAAGGTGTAATTTATTTCATTCTAATGATCATCCTCGATTGGGCATTTGCAATATACAAAATTACACAATGACACAATTTTAAGCAAAGAATTATTCTCTCCATAAGAGACTTACAGCTTCTTAAAATATCTTAAAGTATAGGAAGCACTTTTCAATTTATGAACTTTAATCTGGCGAGACATAATTATAATTGCCATCTCCATAGGAGTAAATTTGCCTAGTTCTTGTTCACCTACAAATTTCACCCACATCATATTCACTATATCCACTGTTATCTACAATTTTACCCTGATCAAAATCCACCCTTATGCAAATAAATCAAATATCAATAATCATAAATCACAACAGAACCAGAACCTTCATTGTTCCACAACTTTGGACTACTGTTGTAATCCTTCCGGCCCACAAAAATGGGTTAAACAAAATATAGTAAAAGAGGATTACATGAATAATGAGCAGACTGCGGATTTTATAAATTTATTACAAAAATGGTAAAGTGCAATTTCAAACAGTGGTCAGATTAAAAGAATGCAAGCGCTTCAGTGTATCAATTTCATCTTATTGAAACAATTAAAGTAAGATAAAAATTTCTGTTTGCCTCTTGTTCATCGTAACCGATAGAAACAATTTTTATTTTACATGAAGATTCACAAGATAAGTATAAGGAATGTAATACTATTAGCCCACAAAAGATTGCTAATTAGAGTACAGTAACTGGGTACCCGGTTGCTCCGTATTCAAACTTCACCCTAGGTCGTATAAATTACAACTAGACTACGGATGTTCTGCATTTATGAAAAACAATGAGTCTACGAAATTTCAAATAGTAGGACTAACCCATCTGCATCACAAAGAAATATGAAAAAAAGCTCTTCATCACCAAACTTTTTCTTTTTATTATATTCAAGTACAAAAGTGACTACAAGTAAAAGAACTTCATATTTCAGCACTACAAGGAAAACTAAATTGAGCGTGTACACATATACGCTCCGGTGATAGTGACCAGGAAAATTGAACGTAAATATATGCTAATGACGCAAACGGGTGCAATACTATTGCACCTATCAAGGATGTGAATATCCTATTTTCAGTCCATTCGACTCGCTAAAGAAAGAAAACCATTTCTGCCTGAATCCGAGCTCTCACAATTTTTACCAGACTATTTTTCTCCCGACAATTTTTCTTTCGCATAAAGATCTGACTAATTAGACGGAACGTTTACTGGACGTGTACGAACCTGTCCGAACGAGTTCGCCAGGGTGTTCAGCCTGTGCCTCGCCGACGAGCCTCTCGGTCCACCAGAGCTCGCCGACGGCGGCACCCTCGCTCATCTCGCCACCACCGCCCCCAGCGTCGGCGTCTTCGGCCTGCTGGTACCTGGTGTTCACCCCCTGTAGCGGCGCCAGTGAGGGGCCGCAGGGGCCGGCGCCTTCGTGGGATCCAACGGTGGCGTAATTCTCCCCGCAACCCACCGAACCCACCGGTAGATGCATCCCATCGGCCAGTAGCCGCCCCTCGTCGCCGAAACACACACCCTCTGTACAGGACGTCTTGGCTTCACTCGCCTCCTCTACAGGAGTCCTCCGCACACCTTCCCGACAAACGATCTCCCAGCTTCCGGTTCTCAACGGCTACAACCGATCCTCTTCGATCCTTCCCCCGTTCCGTTTACTTACCGACCAACAACAACGACCCATTGTCCCGTGTACAAACCCCGAAACTCACGATCCCTCCATTACTCTGTCCATCACTCTGTCCGTGTAACATTTACACGAGTACAACCGAACGGGATGCTGCCCACGGCCTGAACCTTGTGTCCTCTGAACCCGATCTCGGAAGTGTCACTTTGGCCGGCCACGTGATCAACGTCTCGAGAAGTCCACCCACCGCAAGATCGGTGCAACACGCCAGGCGACGCGCGCGATGATCCTACAGGTTGTTGCCTCTCCCGGGGTTTTTATCCCGTCGCTGATTCGGCCACGGCTCACTTTAGCTTCTCCTATGCGGATCGATGGATCGGTGTTGTCCGCGTCCGACAACCTGTTCCCGCGGGGAACACTTTCGTGGATCCGGTGGCGGTTGCACGGTGATGTCGAGCGGAAGTCGATCCGTGAGCGTTAGAGAGAGAGAGAGAGGGAGAGAGAAATAGAGAGAGAGAGGGAGAGAGAGAGAGGAACGTCCGACGCGAACGTCAGCCGCGGTCGACGGTGCGCGACGTAATGCCGGCGGCGCGGCTTCGGCCGCGTGTTCCGCGTTAGCGGCCCGGGACGGGCTAAGCAAAGCAATCCCGAACCCCCCCCACCGTCGCGCCGAGTCCTCCCGCTCGCGTCCCATAGCGTCCGCATCCCCACCGACGACCAATCGCCCGCCCTCCGGATCCTCCGAGAGAACCGCGTCCTTCGTCCTGCGGGATTCCGTCGCATTTCTTTCTGTACACCTCGTTAATTAGGACCTTTGCTCTTTCATATATTACCATTACTCTTACGTGAACTTCAAGACTTCATTTAACATGTTCCGGATTGTCCGATTTCGGTCAAACATGCACCGTTTTGTTCTGTAATCTGTTGCCATTTTAAAGGTAGCTTCATAAAGCCTCTCTCATAGAAGTCTTGGTTTTTCCCTATTGGCGAAAAACTCTAGTAGTCGATTTTCACAATCTTCTCTTGATGTTCGAAGAGAATTTCTTATCACTAAGGAAGTTTTGCAATCCGAGAAAAACATGGTAATCGCTTGGTGCCAGGTCCGGACTATACAGGGTGGCCCACATAACTCTGAACAGCAAAATATCTCGAAAACTATGCCATCGATTTTAAAGTTCTTAGCCTTAAATTGCATGGAACTGAAGGGCCTTTCTGACTACATAAACGTGAAGTGGCCTCCCTTCCCCTTTAACGGGGGAGGGGAGGTACCTTTGTAATTTTAAATGGAACCCCCTATAAAATGTTACATATTTAGATTCTACCGGAAAAAACAAGTCAATTTTGTCTGAAACATTTTTTTGTCAGATACTTCCGTGATGAGATATAACAGTTTGAAGTTTCGAGTTGTGGGTACTTGAAGCGCTCGGAAATAGCGTTATGGAATTATACGCGCTCGAGTCCTTTGCTTATTCGTGAAGAAATAAAATGTACTTTAAATTAAATGTTCAAAATGTCCACCACGGGCTTGTAAACATTTATCTACTCGAAACATCAAAGTTGTTCTAACATTTTTTAACATTTCGGGAGTCACTGAAGCGCAAGCGTCACGTATTCTTTGTTTCATATCCTCTTTTGTCGTCGGTGGTTCAAACATAACTTTGTCCTTTGCATATCCCCATAAGAAAAAATCTAATGGTGTTAGATCGGGGGATCGAGGAGGCCATTGACGAGATCCCCCGCGACCTTTCCATTTGTTCCCAAATTTTTCGTTCAAAAATTGCCTGGTGATGATTGCAAAATGTGGAGGAGCGCCGTCTTGTTGGAACCACATTTCTCTTCTAACGTGCGGTGGCACATCTTCCAAAAGCGCAGGCAAATGATTTTTTAAGAAATCACAATAACTTGCAGATGTTACAGTTTCTTGAAAAAAATAAGGTCCAATCACAAAATCTCCTATTAGGCCACACCAAACATTTAAAGACCATCGATGTTGAAAGGGAACACATCGCATCCAATTTGGGTTTTCCACGGCCCAATAATGCAGATTATGTCTATTTACATGCCCTGAATCCATAAAAGTGGCCTCATCGGAAAAAAGTATTTTGCACAAAAAGTCGTTTTCCACAACACCCTGCAGCCACTCACAAAATCTTACGCGGTGATCGTAATCTGCTATCGAAAGCTCTTGTGATAAAACCATGTGATATGGATGATACTTTTGCCGTTTCAAAATTCGTTGAATTGATGAACGACTAATATGTGATGTTTCTGCAAGTGTACGTTGACTAATATGAGGATTTAATGTAATTGCAGCAAGAATACTGGCACTATTATTTTCATTAGTGACAGCTTTACTAAGCCGCTGTTCTAAATTATGAAATGTTGCATGACATTTTTTGATCCCATAACGTTCAAAAAACATCACTGCTGCACGCCGATAATTTTTTTGGCATTCACCTAACGTTAATAACATATTCACTTCTGTGTCAAAAGTAGCCATAATCACAATGTTACTGCTTGAATAACAGCTCTAAACTGAAAACGTTTTCATAGATAAGTGAGTCAAACTCAAGAATTGTAAATATTATTGTTTGTGTTTCTTCATGAATAAGCAAAGGATTCAAGCGCGTATAATTCCATAACGCTATTTCCGAGCGCTTCAAGTACCTACAACTCGAAACTTCAAACTGTTATATCTCATCATGGAAGTATCTGACAAAAAAATGTTTCAGACAAAATTGACTTGTTTTTTCCGGTAGAATCTAAATATGTAACATTTTATAGGGGGTTCCATTTAAAATTACAAAGGTACCTCCCCTCCCCCGTTAAAGGGGAAGGGAGGCCACTTCACATTTATGTAGTCAGAAAGGCCCTTCAGTTCCATGCAATTTAAGACTAAGGACTTTAAAATCGATGGCATGGTTTTCGAGATATTGAGCTGTTCAGAGTTATGTGGGCCACCCTGTATATGGTAGATGCATCAAAACTTCCCAACCAAGCTCCCGGAGTTTCTGGCGAGTCACTATAGACACGTGTGGCTTGGCGTTGTCCTGATGGAACACAACACCTCTCCTGTTGGCCAATTCTGGTCAATCGCTAGCTTCAAACGGTCCAGTTATTGACAGTAGAGATCCGAATTTATTGTTTGGCCATGTGGAAGCAACTCATAATAAATGATTGCTTTCCAGTCCCACCAAATACACAGCAGAACCTTCCTGGCCGTTAGTCCTGGTTTGGCCACCGTTTGAGCTGCTTCACCGCGCTTTGATCTTTGGGAAGTTTTGACGCATCCACCATCCAGACTATGGACTATTCCAGACCTGGTTGCAAGCGATTACCATTGTTTTTCTTGCATTACAAAACTTCCTTAGTGATAAGAAATTGGCATCGAGAGAAGATTGTGAAAATCGATTACTAGAGTTTTTCGCCAATAGGGACCAAGACTTCTATGAGAGAGGCTTTATGAAGCTACCTTTAAAATGGCAACAAATTATTTGACCCAAATCGGACAATCCGAAACATGTTAAATAAAGTCTTGAAGTTCACGTAAAAGTAATGGATTTCTTTTTCCCCAACCTAATATTAGGGGTGCCCATGAGTAATCAATTATTTGCAAAGAATTTGTTTTGCCTTCAATTCTGTACCGATCATTGAAACGCATATTTTTTTACAGTTTTGGGTAAAGCAGCCTGTGCTCAAAATATCCCATAAAGTATAATTTTCTGTTACTGTAATAAAATGGCGGATTCCGTCATATTTTGCTTGACGAACCCTAGATTTCTATATGAGGGGGATTGAAAATTTGCTGGAGAGATGGCAAACTGATAATGATGGAGATTATATAATAAATTAAGAAATAAAAACTTGAATTTACTACAAAGTTTGTTTTAGATTTCAAAATAATTGATTACTTATGGGTCGTCCTAATAGAGGGCTTGACTCCTTTACGTCATTGAGAGATCTAATTCTATGGGGACTATAAATCTATCAGGATCGCGATCCTAGTCTTTACTTAGGCCTCCGGACCCTTTGGTCTTCCATATCATTTGACTTGATCAGATCATTGACGATTTGACGAGTCCATTGTCTTGGACATTTTTGAATCCGTCATCCATCTTAACCAGTTAGCTGTTGCGACCTCTTTGAAAAATGTGTACCTAAGTTGCGTCGCAAAAATTAACCGCTGTTTGAATTATAGCTGTTTTGACGAGTATACTCGTCATGACACAAAATATTGTCATTTCTTCATGACGAGTATACTCGTCAAACACAATTAACTGGTTAATTGCAATTAATTTAAATAACCAGATACTAACTCTAGAACGTATTTGGGGAGTTGCCAGTCCGTGTTGATTGTCTGGACAGTCCAGGTTTGAAAATGTCCGAAATTTTTGTATTAGCGATTTTGACAATTGGCAAAGTACGAATTGGTAATTTAAAAAGCAATTGAAACAGATATTTCTTGCCAAGAGATGTCCTGGGGTAAATAGAGTTTGGCCAACATTGAAAGAAGAATGAATTAAAACAGCAGTAAAAGGTAAATACAATAATAAGGACCGTAAACGGTCATAACGAGCGCGCTTAATGATCATCTAAATGAATCTTCCTGTAATAATAAGGATGAGTTCTTGTTCCATTAGCTCGCATCGAGTATCCGCAAGAAAACGCAGAACAATAACAGAACCTTAAAACTCCGAGCTTTGGAAACAAGAAATGGGAATATAATTGTTTATTTAATTGGCTATCGGGCTGTTCGATTGTGTACTTAAATCTACATTGAATTCCATTACTGGGAAATCCCTAAATGATTTTAATTTTGGAGGCCAACTGTATCCCATTAATCTTTTCATTATTTTCTATATAATAAAAATGAGTATTAACATTTCACTTACTGGCGTCTCATGCTCTTTCAAAGCTCTAAAATTAACCGTTAGAAATTGTTCAGCATCTTGAACATCAAAAACTAATATTCCTCGTTGAGATTATAATTAAAAAAAAAAGACTTGTTCAACTTCTTTCAAATACAGTGTAGTTATTCAAGAAGTTATTAATAAGCCTTCGTTAACTAAAGCGATAATTGATCTTGTTACGCAGACAAATAGAAGCGTTGTATTTTCATTTAATAGTGTATTGAGGAGAAAGAATTTTCTCGAAATTCGTAAGTTGGCGCCATCGGCGTTTTCCCGCGCTTTCGTCCGCGGAGCGTCTTCGATTATCGAAAGCGCATCGAGCACGCGTTCGATTGCACAGTCGCTCGGAACGTGTTGTCATGAGTATCAGGATGATCTCGCAGGTTGCAAGAAGAGAAAAAATCTCCCGAAGGCCGAGTCACGGAGCCGTGAAAGGTACGCTAACTGCTAGAACATAATACGGCTCGTTATAATAATCGACCGTTGCGGAAATTCCTGTGTGTCATCGTGGAATATAACGAACCGTTTCCTATCTACAGATTCGTTCGCATAAGCGAGCCATCTTCCGCGACGGACGGAGAAGACCAGAAGACCCGGGAAGAAATTCAGATATTCCAGATTTCCCAAGGCTTCTGCTCGTATTCCTAACCTATAAGGAATACTCGTAGTCGCGAGAAAAGTAGCAGGAATTAATTTAAGGTAATTAGCCGTTTCACTGCATAATCTTTCGACTAGTTGTTATACCGATAAGGAGGAAGTAGTCTTGTCGAAATTCCCTGTGTTATCGCGTTATTTCCCAAGGCGGGCTAATCTTTCGGCACCCGCGATATCGCAATCGGCCTAGTTTCGAAAAAGTAGCTCGAAACAGACACGGTTGCAAATTTAACGAAATTGCTGAGACATAGTTTCGTATTTGTGAATTTATTCTTCTGCTCTTTTACAGGTTGTTCCCACAGATGGCATACTTGTTCTTGTAACACAATTATGGCGCCCAATTCGGTAAATTTTGTCATGTACAATTCATTAATTTTCTTTCAGCAGTCAATTCTATTTTAGCTTGTTTAGATTAGTTACCTTTTTTTGGGAATATGTACTCAGGGTTTGTTTAGTTTAGTTGCTTCAGAATTAGATGTTGTTTAGACAATTTTTGAACAAAATTAGAGGACATATCAAGGTCAACCTTTGTAGGTCCAGATACTGATCTTTAAAGAATGTATAGGAACTTTTTTAGACGAAAATAATGATTTTGTTAGGCAATTAATTAGGATGTTAGCAATTAATTAGGATTCATAAGCTCTACCACTCAAGTAGAAAATGAAAAATATCTGTGATCTTTGTGTTTCTGGCTATCGTCTAAGTTGAAATAAGTAGAAAAAAAAAATAGGGAAATAACCAGATGTAATACAAAATTGCGATTTTTCAAAAGAGTACCTATTTTTAAAATTTATGGATGCTAATATAGCAGTATGAACTTTGCAAATATAAGCTTGATGTTAGAACAGACGATGAGGAAATTGGATCTATCAAAAATGTCCGTCAACTAGAACAATTTTAAGTCCCGTGTCGTCGTCAATTTTTCGAAATTGTCTACGGTACTTCAGGACTGCATTTGCAAGAAGAAAAAATTGCTAAACAGTATAGCAGAGGGAATTCAATTTTTTTGAGCCCTCAAAATACAGGGTGGAGACATTTACGGGATAGAATCACCGGAAGAAGAGAAAATAGGGGCGTGTCTTGGACAAATTGCTGAAATTGGGGCACCAAGTTTTCTAACTCGCTCACAAGACTTCAGGACGAGGTTCTCGACTATATAAAATTGTTAAAAAGCGTTGAAATTAGGGCTTTGAATTTTTCTAAGCCTTCAAAATGCAACAACAACAATACTTCAGAACTACACTCTCAAAAACGGAAAATTAAATAAAAGAGTTAACAATTTCTAGGAGAATTTAGAGCTTGCAAGCAGAACCGTCGAAAGAGCATGGGTGAAGGGTGACCCCAGCGTAATAGCAGAAATTAGGGGATCAAAGGACGCGATTACAAGCCTTCCTAGGCCTGAAAAGGGATGACTTGTCCACGTCGGAGAGATCCAAGTGGCATAGGCGATCCAATGTTGCAGCAAGGCGTAACAAGTGTCCGTGTGACGTCACGCGGGTTTCTGGAGGCGGAGCCTGTGATTGGGGGAGCAGGTGGGGGGGTGGGGCTCTCCCGCATCGTGAATCGTTCGCCCCACCCCCGCGATTTTGTTCCTTCGTGCCACCGCCACCTTCGACCTCCTCCTTCTCTACCTCGCGGCCTCTTTTCCTCTCTTTTGAACTTTGTTCGGCGACCCCCCACCAACCGAGACTCCACGAGGTAGGGAGACTACCTGGCTAGGATAGCCATTGCAAGATGCAATCTCGGTGCAACTTCATCTGCATCTTTTTCTTAACGCTCTGGCGGAAAACTGGCTGGAAAAACCAAACGATTAGGCATTAGGCATTGAAAATAATAAATAAGAAGAAAACTATGCACGGGAATCTACTGCTGTGGATTCCCCTTTTTGGTCTGCAAATTGCAAAATTGGCAGCAGGCTTAGGCTAAGACGATGGCTCCTGCTACACATAATATTGCAAATCTAATTTGTGTGCTTCTAGTACATACAGCGTATCATTGCACTCGACTGTGTAATTTAAACTAGGAGTGGATTAGTTAATGTCTGCTTGTTAGGAGCAATTTTAAGACCACAAGAATTTCAGCTAATTAACAGAGACATGAAATCTCGGCCTAGTTGATTAAATTTCTCCAACAATTTTTAAACGATCAAGGTCTAGTTTTCTATTCCTGACGATCTCAACGCGTTCGCTACCAGCGTCACAGATATCTGACGTCCACGATTCCGCAGTTTACTCGAAGACACTCAAATTAATTTTATAAAAATAATATCCAGGTATGACTATCTCCTGCTGAACTGTTTCAATATTTTACGAAGGAGTCAAAATCAGGCTGAGCCACGAAAAATTGCAGGTAGCTTGAGCCCCCTTACATATTTTTACGGATACAGACAAATTTGAATTAGTTGATGTTAGCATCGCACCCTGTAATACTCAATTTATTGAAATCGGAGATTCTCACCCCAGGTGCCAATTTTTTCAGAAACCACCCCGTTCGCTACCGAAAGTCTCTGACAAAAATTGCTAAGGACAAGAAGCCACCTTCCCTTGTCACCGAAGAAGCTGAAAAGTCGGTGAACAGCACGGTCCGGCGACAGTTTCCAGGGAACAACGTCCTCGTTCTCGGAAGGGCATGATTTCTTTCCGAGAACGTACGCGGAAAAGTATCGCGAGACGGTTTGAAAGGTGCCCCGGCGCGGCTTGTTCGCCGCAACGCTACCGTTTATTGCACTGCGGTCTGGTAAAGTGCGATCGAGGAAGCAGATGCGGTTTCACTCGTTCGTGCGGACTCGCAAGAATGTAATTAACCCCTCGGAAGTGCACTGCGCCCCGACCCGTGGCCGATTTCGTCCGGCTCTTTTCTTATCTCCGCTCTGCAAGTCGCTGTGTCGGCGTTAACCGGGAGAACCGGCGGTCGCCGCCGGGATCGGTTTTGCCGATTCACGCCGATCTACCGCAAAAATCGGGGGGCCGTGGCGTGTCGTGAAACCGCAATTACTTACGCGAAAGACGGCTGGAAGATCTATCGCGGATCGTCACGTGTGTTTACGGAAATCGAGCCGGAATGCTGACCGCCTTTTGCCGCTTTAATTTCATTGTTCCTGCGCGAGCCCTGTTGCCGTGGCTCGTTGACGACGCGCTGCGTTGCTCGCTGAAAATGATGCACAGGAGACAGGTCCTATCATCCAATTTTTACTTGCTCATCTTAAACCTGTAAAACGAACGTTAACACTCTTTCTTTCGAGTTTCAGGTCTCATTCTAGTGGCCGTAGGATGACCGTGCTGATTGAAATATTTTATTAAACTGCAACGCAGCCACGAAATATTCTGCTCTGTAAATGCAGCTTTAAATAGTTACATATCAATTTGACAATCTCTGGGTAAATTGCGAGATTGTGACTATGGTAGTGAACGTGGTGAGCGAGAAAAATTGAGCTGAACGACACTCTGCGTTAGAGCGCATTTTCGAAAAAGGATGGAGGACGAGGAGCATCGTTTTTTTTTCATCGCCTAAACGGATTTGTTTAACGCATCCGATCGGCTAGTTGATCCGCGTTTTATTTCTTGATAAGCAGCGGCATGTGATTGCCTGCTGGCAGATCGTGTGTTGTCCGCATGAATATGTGTGTCCGGCATGGCATTTTCCCTCGGAACGGGGGTTGATATTCCCAGCGGACGGAGAGAGAGATTGGCTCAGCGGTCGCCGCAGAGTGAGCGAGATAACAGATTAACGGTCGGTGGGAAAAAACAGAAACATTTTTTTTGACGCGTTTTATCGTAGCACGACGATATCGCCTGGAAACGAACCACTTCCAGCGCCACCGGAAGGGCTTCGTAAGACACGCTTATCGACGACAAGTTTCTCAGAAAATGCGCGCTGTTTGTGGCAGAGACCTCTAGCCCCGGCCTGCCGATGGTCGAGTGCTCGGCCATTGATAATCGATGAATGCTTAATGCGATCCCATTAATCATCCCTCGTGTCCGAACGCCGCTGATCTTCGGGAGATTACATTCGTACACAATCGTTCCCCCGAGCGAGTCCCTTAACTCGGAGAATTATCGTCGAACCGTTCTGCCTCTTAGGGGTGGAGATCTTCTCGATTTTATCGGGACCGTGTCTAACCGGAAACACGGAATAATTTATTTGACGCGGACGGGGAAACATTGTCCAACAGGCAAATATAGAAATCGACTTTTATGCTTTTAAATAATTCACCTGACCCTTCGCTCGGCGGACCGTGATTAAACGATTTCATACTTTTTGAGTGACGGCGCGCATTATTAGCGGAGAATTTTCATAAATTCCGGCGGACAACGGGACAAGAATAATTTAATTATTTCGTCATGCTTTTCCAGCGGGGGTTTTCGCGTAAAATTCTCTCCGTCACTGGCCGAGAGAACGACCGTGTAACCGGGCGTAAGTTAATCTGCCTTTTGCGCGAAAGCCGAGCTAATGAACTATAAATAAGGGAGGAATACTTACGGCTAGTGGACAGGCGCACTTACTGACCCTTCGTAATTAAAATCCCGTCCTAAATCAGGACTAGGGACACGATTAGACGAGCTCGCCTCCTGTATTCGCCTAAATCCGCGACCCTTACGTCCTCCAACCCTTCGTTCTTACGTCCACGATCGTTTGTACCCCCTTTCTGGCTTCGTTAACCTCTTCCTTCGTTTAATTTTTCAGATCACACAGGAAATCACGAAACCGGACGCAATAATAGACTGTTTAAATTATTTCTGACGACTGAAATTATCGAGCACTCGAAGGGCGGCAGATACAAGTGATAAAATTGAACAATTTTTCGTTAAACGATCAATAGCCCGGTCCTTATGCAAGATAGAAATGTCCAGCATCGATTCCAAGCAGCAGAAGTTAAACAAACTGTTTCTATCTTCAATCATTTTCATATATTGAAAACAATGGTATGGCAATTCACCTGCTCATTTGTCTGGTAATTGCACAGAATTGTTTGACCAAGAGGAAAATATTTCGTCGCCGAGGTCGAGGTTGGCAAAAGTTTATTCGCGTGAGGCCTGTCAAATTCGCGCATGTCGCGTTGACAGCGAAGTAATTCGAGTAATTCTGCGCCGTATTTGTGTCATGGCACCGGCAAGTATTTCCATTAGATGGGACGAGCATGGTCCTTCGTGACCATGCGGAACAATCCACGGCGTTTCCGTTTCCGTCGATGCAATTCCGCTTCCGCTAATCCAATTCCAAAGCGTGCAGCTAATAATACTCGCCGGGGTTGCCACGCGATGAAGGGGTGGTTTCGGTCAAGGAAGAACACGAGCCGAAAAAACCTTGCAGAAACTCCGCCGGCGAAATAACTATAATTTTCCTCGTTAGCCGACGAGGAATTTTTACAAACGTGTAAAAATATTCAGCGACCCGTCTCGCTTAAATTAATTGTCTCGAGAGGAGCGGCTCGCGAAAACGACGATTCTAAACGAATTATTCTAATTAATATTCCGTTCGAAATTTCGTTTCCGAATAGTTGAAAATATCCGAGAAAAGGCGCGGGAGCGTCGGTTGAATCAATTTAATTAGAGTTCTATATGTCGTTGGGAATCTGGCAATCGAGGTAGGAGCAGGTAGACAGGAAGGAAATAACGCAAAGGGAAGTGATAATTATAGGAAGGACGAGCTGAAATCTCGAAATCTACTATATTAAACGAACGGAGAGAGAGCCCGGTGCAGGGCACACGCACCATTATCTTCCACCCTCGCGCCCCTTCTGGCTAGCCATACTTTCCACGACCACCGGCGTAGATACGTCCACCCTTGTATAGTCCGTTAATAAGCTTAATAAACCCCCTGCGCGACTGGCCCTCTCTCTAGTGTCCACTGTATTCTAGATTCCGAGGGTACAGGGATGGCTTTTGATTCTCGGTCTTTGGCACATTACATTCGGCATTCCATCGCCCTGACCGATACGCGATGCCAAAATCTGATCCTTGCAAAAATTTTCTTCCGCATGAACGTTCGTTAACTGACCGAAATCACGCTGGGAAATTCACCGAAACAAATCTGTTAACGGACTTCACATTTTCGGTTTTAATTGCTCAGAAATATCGCCTTTAGGGTTCGTTGACAAACACAAAAGCGTGTTGGACATTTTATTGAAACAAATCTGGGACGTTACCTCGCTTGTCACTACTTGATAATTACCGGACTGCGGATTTTTATACGAATTAAAAATTTTCTGAATCGATTGTGAGAAACAGAAACTTTCCTTTTAATAACTTTAATGAACCAAACATGGCGCAGGAGTGCTTCTCTTGATATCTTCGTAGTTTTGCAGTTTGTGGATTCAGTTCTCCGATTAATGTTTTGAAACAGGTCATTCTGCTAACGTTTTATTTCTAATAAATGGAAGAATGTTATTATTAGATTGAAATGATTTGGGACTCTTCGGACACGGACAGATTCCTGGCGAAATAGATATTGTAATAAATTAATTAGCGGTTGAGGATTGCCGGGACGGTGGATAATTTTTTGGGGGCGGAGTTAGGGGTTGAAGACGTAATTTTTGGTTGGAATTCAGACGTGCTCGGTCAAAGTAAAACGGTATGGTAATGTCGGATGTTAAATGGTGCAACTGGACCGTCGAAATTTATCGCTTCTGCTTCCCTGCGCTTAACGGAACGGGGAATGTAAGCCCGTCGTGGTCCGGCTTTGAGAAGGACATCAAAAGGATAACAATACCGATGTGAGACGCGTGCTTTCTCTCTCTCTCGTTCTCTCTTATTCTCCATGCTATTTGGGAGAGAACGAGGTTTAAAGCACGAGCTTTGTCGCTCGTTTCGGGCCGGATTGCGAAGCGTAAATTAAGAACATACGGGGAGAGTATTAAGAGGGTTGACAGTAAATTATACGAGTGACTGGACTGATCGATATGGCTCTCAGTGGCATAACAATTTTTCTTTGAAGGAAATATAATTTCCTGTCGAATCAAATGTGGGCCAAAACAATTGTCCTACAATATTAAATTATTTTCTATTAATTTAACTATAATTTTTATTTCACTTTTCTATTGATTCTCTTTTATATAACTTTTTAGATTTGACGTGGAAGGAAATATAAACCAACAATTCGAATTGTAGGGTACATTGAGGAATTCGATAGCACAGTGCATCGATAAATCATGTATCTTTTTGAAAGTTGTGAGATATTGAAGAAACTTGTTTTATCGATGCATCTACTGTTCACCAACTGCAGATAAAATGCATATTGCAGATAATTCAATTGACCGTCAGTACAAGCTTACAATATTCTGCTTGTTATAGATTTTCCTTTACCTTATTTATCAATTTAACTTCCCGCAAAATAGCAGAAATACACGCGACATTATAAACAAATTATTCCAAAGAATTTACAGCTACTTCAAAATTTTATTCCCAATGGTCCGCTTAAAAATATTAACATTAATATCGTGAGGTATAAAATGAACTCATTGCAGATTTGAATAGATTAATTCGAGTAATTTACCGACTTAGAAACATGAGAATTAACAATAGGTCTACATCTTGCGGGCAGAAGGGGAACGAAAGTGCTCACTACGACAATTTTTTTTTTAACAAGTTTAGGCCAACTCTAGCCTATTAGCCGTCACAATAAACACAATGCTGCACCGCAGACCCGAATCTGTATGCAACCACAGACCTCGTCTGTGATGCAATGCAATTTGCTGTCTACTATTCTGAATTACCGACTCTGCAGAAAATGATCTAGTATGATAGTGGCAGAAACGAGGTACAGGAGTAGACCAATCACCCAATGTATTTTTTTGTCTCACGTCTGTGGGGCTCTAAGGCCCCCTTACCATTTTTGTGTCACATCCTACCGTATCGGTCGGAACTAATATTGTGGAACCAATATCACAGACGAGATGTAGGAGTACGCCAGTCACATTATACTGTTTCGTGTCGCACGACATGAAAAACCGAGTAATCTTAATTAGAAATCTTAATGAGAATCGAGTATCTTGTATACTTCGAATGATCATACATAAAAGTTACTTTAACATGCTTTAAGACATGCTCAAAACCTGCTTTAAAAGTTACTCTGTATCTCGAGTACTATTAGCCATTTTTACTAAAAAGATTAGGTGGTAAGACAGCCAAGAGGGTATTCGACAGCATCATTGGTAAGAGGAATTCTTACAATCGTTAAACAAGCAGAGACAATAAATTTATCAGTGTACATTTGTCCATAGTTCAAAAGTTATTTTGTACCTTGAGTTCTATCATCTATCTTTACTAAAAAATTAGGTGACAAGATGGTCAAGGCAGTGCTCGTTGCCATCATTGGCGAAAGGAATTGTTATAACCATTAAACAGCCAGAAATAATAAATTTTACAGTGAATTGCGTACGATAAATTAATGCGTGCGAATATTCATGGCTTAAAAGTTATTCTATAATTTACTTTTACTAAATAATTAGTTGGCAAGATGGTCAAGGGAGTGCTTGTCGACGTCATTGGTGAGAGGAATTGTTGTAAACATTAAACAGCCAGAAATAATAAATTTTACAGTGAATTGCGTACGATAAATTAATGCGTGCGAATATTCATGGCTTAAAAGTTACTCTGTATTTCGAGTTCTATAATTTATTTTTACTAAATAATTAAATGGCAAGGTGGTCAAGGGAGTGCTTATCGACATCATTGGCGAAAGGAATTGTTATAAACATTAATCAGCCAGAAATAATAAATTTAACAGTGAAATGTGTTCGATAAATTAATGCGTGCGAATATTCATGGTTCAAAAGTTACTCTGTATCTCGAGTTCTATTAGGTATTTTTACTAAAAAATTAGATGGCAGGATGGTCAAGGGATTGCTTGTTGCTACCATTACCAAAAGAAATTCTTACAAACATTAGACAGCCAGAAATAATAAATTTATCAGTGAAACGAGTTCGATAAATTAATACGTGCGAATATTCATGGTTCAAAAGTTACTCTGTAGTTCGAGTTCTATTAGGTATTTTTACTAAAAAATTAGATGGCAAGATGGTCAAGGGATTGCTTGTTGATACCATTACCAAAAGAAATTGTTATAAACATTAAGCAGCCAGAAATAACAAATTTATCAATAATTACTATCGCGGCGATTGAAATCTAGCGAATTTAGTTTGGGGTGGGGGAGTTGCGCACCGCGCACCCCGCGCACCTGATCTCGGCGGCCGCGCTCAATCCGTCAGTCGTGGTGCGCACTCAGGAGGGAGCAGAAGTGGTCCGGGACCAGAAGGCCGAGGGACCTTGAAGTTGACCAGAGGTTCTCCAGAGCTGCCCTGGCCCACCCTGACCACCCTGGCCTACCCTCGCCTACCTTCGAGTGGACCAGGGATTCTCCAGAGCTGCAGTGGACTTCACTGGTCAACCCTGGTCCACCTAGGTCCATCTTGGTCCACCTTGGTCCAGCTCGCGGTCGGCCAGCGGTTCCTGGAAGCCGTCTCCGCTCACCTTGGTCAACTTTCAGCAGCTGGTAAGTAACAACACAAATATACATTTTCTGTTTTGGAATACGTGTTCATTCAAGGAACGCCGTCAATTATTATTTCTGTATTTTTAATTCGAATTTGCTTCGGAATTTTTCACAAGTTTCTTTTCTTGAAATTACATTATATTATATTTTTGACATAAAATTAGTACTCTGAAATTATATTATATTCTATTTTTAACATAAAATTGGTATTCCTCCTAACGGAGGTCCCTCAGGGACTCACTCACGGGCCGGGCCGTGGGTGAGTACGGGTATTAACGAACCCGGGGCGACCCTAGCTTGTAGGTCGTTGCGTCCCAATTTCGTTACATTTACTCTTGATTAAAATTGATCAACTTTCAAATTAAAAAACATTTCTGAGCATTCAAAAGTTCTTCTTCTAAAATTTATTTATCTGGTTTAAAATTGGTATTCCTCCGAACGGAGGTCCCTCAGGGACTCACTCACGGATGGGGCCGTGGGTGAGTACGGGTTTTAGCGAACCCGGGGCTACCCTAGCCTTTATGTCGTTGCGTTCCAATTTCGTTTGATTTATTTTCGATTGGAATTGTTCATCTTTCCAATTGAAATTTATTTCTGAACATTCAAAAGTTCTTATTCTAAAATGTATATATCTGGTTTAAAATTGGTATTCCTCCGAACGTAGGTCCCTCAGGGGCTCACTGCTGGGGGTGAGTACGGGTATTGGCGAACCCGGGGCGACCCGAAGCGCCACCTCAGTAGATTGAAGTTCTGACTTCATCTACTCTTGGCTCTCGTGAGCCGGTTAGATTTGCACTCTTGTGCATATTAGGTAGGCCGTGCTCGTGTACGGGGTTAGCTTGGCTCTCGTGAGCTGGTCTTAGGTTTGGCTCTCGTGAGCCGGTTAGATTCGCACTCTTGTGCATGTTAGGTAGGCCGTACTCGTGTACGGGGTCATCGTTTCTTCATCGATTACTTCGGTGTTCCTACATTTTGTGTCTAATTATTATTAGTCTGTTTCAGTTAAATCACAACAGTTCAGCATGATCATCGTCGAACGAAGACAACGAACAGTAAGAAGCAATTACTGTGTAGATTCACTTTGTTAGTTTTGCTTGCTGATTTGGGTCACAGCCTTCTGCTGTGACCAGTTGGTAGCGTCACCCTCGAACCAGAGCCTTCTGCTCTGGTTCGCTTCTTTCATTTTTCTTTTTCGTAAATCTGAGCCTTCTGCTCCATTTTTATTTTCTCTGTCTCTATTCAGAGACTTGTCAGATTTAGTTCTTTTTTGCTCACAATAATTGCTCGACTTAAGCTCGTGCGTTAGTTATTAAGCTTGTTTATTAGTATTGTATATATGTCGAGTAATTTTTGCCCTAACTTCATTTTGCTCGGCTTGATTTTTGACTCCGACACAGACTTCTGCTGTGTCGGACCTTGCTTGTATGTACCAGACCGGTTGGCACCGGTGCTCGGCGTAGATTCATTGAGAGGGATGTTCGAGAGACCTGTTCACTCGTGTAAAATCCTCCCTGCCGTAAGTCCACCCGAGTCGCCTCAACGCTAGTGGTTGCCTGGCGACAGGTGGGTGGGGGAAACTTAGGGTATCGTTTGAACGCTTCTCTCGGCCATCGCTCTTCGTGAGGACACGTCGGGTATCGGTGCTGGCTGGAGTTTGTTCTGCAAGCATTGTACGCGTCGCGTCACCCTCGAACCAGAGCCTTCTGCTCTGGTTCGGTTTTGTTTCTCTCTTCGAAAGAATCAGAGCCTTCTGCCTGATTCGTTTTTCATCTCCCGTGAATCGGAGACTTCTTCTCCGATTCACACCTTTTGCTCCGCAATAATTACTCGATATACGCTAAATGGTAAAGTGATCTTTTCCGTCTGTGGAAAAGTAATCTTTTCCATTTAGCCATCTGCGAAATTTAGTTTGTAATATTGTAAATCGTCATTGTAAGAAAGGGAGTCAGAAGGAAGCGTACTGAATTCCTTCTGGCTTCCTTTCGGGTCTCTTGTGCAGCAACCTCCTCGTGGTGAGACCTGGGCAATCGGTATTATTCTCTATTTGTAAGAACTTTTAGTATCTTACAAATAGAGAATAATATCGAGCTAATAGCTGCTCATTTATAATTTGCGATAATATTGTGAAATAGAATTTAAGACTTAGTAATTATAAAAACTTGTGTACTTAATTGAATTGTGTCTGAATTTACTTTAGGCTAGCTCGGGATGGGCCAAGGTGGGCCTTCAATGCTTTCCTTGTTTTCCTCTGATCCACCTTCACCTTTTTGGTAAGCTCCTTTCAATTATCCACCTAAACACACAGTTTTTGTTTCGGATTACATTGTCCTTCAATGAACATCGTCACCTCTTTTCCTGGATTTCTAATTGAAATTTGCTTCTGAACTTTTCAAAAGTTCCTTTTCTTAAAATTGATATTTTTTGCCTAAAATTGGTATTCCTTCGATCGGAGGTCCTTCTATTTACTATAGGTATATGGTCTAAGCATCTCGTGGATCTAGTTGCAACATTCGTCAGCGTCGTCAGCGTAGAGGGCGTAAGAAATCTAGTTGTTGTTAACGATGTCGGTATTACAGGTCGTGAGACACGAAACCCCATATGGTGATTGGTCTACTCCTACACCTCGTCTGTGATAGCGGACTCTACCGAAATGGCACGGTCAGCTAGTGAACTATAGAAGGCTGCGAGATACTGAATTTCGTATTTTTGTGATACGTATTTCGTAAATATTACTTTCACCGTTGAAATACCCGCGCCATATACACTAGCCTCCAAATCATATTAAGCGCCATTAGTAAAAATGAAGTATACAGAATACTCGGTTCTTGCTAATACGCCTAAATCCTTGAACTGTCGGTAACGTTGGAATCCACTTGTTCCATCAGAAACATTGTACACAGGTCGATACAACAGGCATCTGCAGTCAGTTCAAACAATGTACCGTCGACCAGTAAGTCGTTCCATCGATGCAGTTGGCGATGCATCCACCGGTGTCCGTACTGCTCACATCCTGGATGCACTTCGAATGCACACGGTCTTCGCGCATAATTTTGCATAATTTAAAATAAATTAGCCAGCCAGTGAATGGTCGCAGTCCTCTGGCATAGAGGATCATTTACGACCAGAGGATCGAAATTTATTTCTCTTACGATTCCAATCGTATTTTCCACTGGAAAAGACGAATTTTTGCAAATTATGTACTTCTCCGAGAATTCAATTAACCTGCAAATTAAATCTAATTCAGCTGCATCTTCGAAATTATATCATTCGGATATCACGAGGCTAAAAACTTCAGCCCTCAGATTAAAAATCTCCATAATTACGAATAATCTAGTGATCCATAGAATGCTGCGTTTAAAATTCTCTTCTCCTTCATAAATGTATCGAAATTCTCTTCCATCGAAACAGGAATTATACTAAATTTGCTTCACCCCCAAAAATAATCTTGGCTCTCCAGTCAGCCTTCAAAATTGTGTCACTGGTATAAAACATTAATTTCCATCGCTATTTAAACAAAAATATAGATTGCTGTTTGCAATCTTCAGATATTCCAAAACAGGGTTAAAAACAATAGGAGAAATGAAAGGGGGCTCGGTTTTAGGCACTTCATCCGAAAAATCAGTTTTCTTAGCTCTTCGCAAAATCAAGTCACGCAAATAAGACAATAATTTTCTATCGCAAAATGTGAAGAAACATCAAAGAATATCGACTTTCACGTGCTTAATCCCACGCATTATGTTTTCAGCTCTGAGATCCGAAAATCAGATCATCCATGAAGGACATCAATTTTCCATAAATCCTCTGATCGTTGCGATTTGAAACCACCATGAGCCACAGAGCAGGATGCAGAACGAAAGACTGGAACGACGTCCGGTTCGGTGGATCCCTCGGCTAAAAAACGCAACAATAACATGCGTCTCCACGGAGGGGGACACACCTACTCGAAACCGTGCGGACTTTTTCGTCCTCCGGGTGGCAGTACACTAAATCGCCGGATCTACAACGTCCTGTCTGGCAGTCCCCTTCGCCTGCACGGGGGCATAAGCCACATTATACGATATCCGAGAAAATCGAGAGCACATCCTGCCCAAGGAATGCGCCGCTGAGCCCCCGGGCCAACAATGGGGGCCAGGTTTTGCGCCATTATGTCGCTGGGGGATCGCATTACCGGCCGATACGATCGCGCGCTTTCAGCAGCTTTCAGATCCTATCTTCGGGATATCTTTTTCCCTCTCGGTGAACGCGGAACCCGGCCCGGAACCACCGAATTTCGCAACGGCCCCGAAATCGAGGGTAATTACGCGGATTTACCCTCGCGGTGCCCTTTTTTCCAGGGGGGGCGCCTTTCATCCCCAACAACAGCCTCTTTCCAGCTGCGTTTGTCTCGATCTGCATCTCCTCCTGCTTCGTGCTGCAAATTAACAAAATCTGTTACTTCGTGGTTCTGCAATTTTTTACTCTCGCGGCCTGTATCATCCCTTAACAGTAAACCACGGTCAAAATGACCGATTCTGTATTTTACAATTGTGGAATAATCTTCCTCCTCCAAGTATTCATAATATTACGAACAATCTTAATAAATTTGGGGTTGCCATTTTTATAGGGCAATGTTTACCAGATACTGTTACCGCTTGGTAGGTTTAGTGTTAAAGTATATTTCATTTTATTTCTTTACTTGCACGAGAAGATAGGGTTTGAAATCAATTTTATTCGACTCTTTAGTGTAGGCTGTTTCATTATTGCGCAAATGATAGTGAGTTGGCCAAAACGTTTGTTCGGTTTTGTTTTCAGTAAAATAGCTCTAGGAGAAGCAAATGAGCTTTTTGGCTGGTCCCATATTTTCGTAGCACTCTTTTGTGTTTGTTCAAAATGATGTCTCTTAAATGCATTCTCATTGATTCTGCTTTTTATTTTGAAATTGTAGATTGATTTATTTATTTTTCTGTAGAGTATATTCCGGGATCAAAATCATCCCCTAAGCTATAATCTATTTTCTTTCTCAACTTGCACAAAGTTTCTGGTTCCATTTTATTCGATTCTTGTTCATTCGACTCCAATATTGTATAATAATGAACAGAGTATATTTCGCAAATATGTACAATGAATAGAAGACTAGAATACAAGGAATAGAATACAGAACAAGGAGTATCTTTCTATTTTAACTTTTAATTTCCATTTCTACAAATGATGGAACAATTTTGTCCGAATTTGCATTAACAGAACCGTTCGAACGCTGTATAATTTACATTTTGAGCGACCACAAACGAACTGAAAAACGACGGCGACCGTGCCGGGATTCTACGATTTTCGCAAACGCGAAACCGGGCTGAAAGTAGGCGAATATGAGTCGGGACCGCGGGCAAACCGGACAGGTTTGAAAAATTCGGTAATGGTGGAATGATCGATCGTCGGCGATGAAGGGATCGATGAGCCGCGAGAATCCGATGGGAAACGTGTGTACGCGGTGGGGTTTCCACCCCTCTCCGGCCGCGGAAAATCCCTCTTTTGACGCAGGCCCGGTTTTTCGCGTCCTTCGGAAGATCAGAACGATCGAACGATAGCCCGTGTGTCGATATATTGGAACGATGGGAAACAGAGGAAACACTGACGAGCTGGCTGGCCGGCCGATCGCGGCCAGCCCGCCCGGTATTTCGCTCCGGTTGCGAATCAGTTGCTCTCTGGTTTCACCAGCCGAAAAAAAAATCGACTATTCATGCGTAACGCCGATAAAATCTGAAAGCTGCTAAAAGCGCACGCGATCGTATCGCCAATAATGTCGTTTCCGCAGCGGCAAATACGGAGGCCCCGGCCCCGTGTTTAAGCCCCCTGCTTCACCATAATTTAACAATACCGACGACTATGCGCACGTCTTCCCTGAACTCCGAGCGATCTGATCGGACCTTCTCACAGATTACGGAACTATTCCTCCAATTGTGCGTCGAGCACTGGAACATGGATCGACAGGAACGTGTTGATATTGTTCACTTATCAATTATTTCATAGGCTTCGAAAATTGAGCGATGAACGGTCGATTTTTTAGTTCCTCGGTTGTTTATTGTTGAGAAATCTATAGACCCTTTGCAAGTTTCTGGTTTAATTCCGAAATCAAGAAATTTCTTCCTACCCAGAGAATATTTTCATTTTACAAGATTTAATTGATTGCGTGCATGTGAAATTTAGTCCACTTACTTTGCAGCCCTTAAGCATGTCTTTAGAACAGAATTGTTAGATACAAACGAATTTAGCATTGTAACAATTGCTTTCAATAATGGTGTAGCAATTTTTAGGGGTGCTTCAGGGTGCAAAGAGTTAGATGCAGGCAACTATAATAGTTATGAATCATGTAGGCTTAGGGAATCGTATGAAATTTTCCTCGTAGGCTTGCATCTTATATTTAGAATAATGTCAGGTGAATAAATCAGGTATTGTAAAAAATATTTCTCTTGTTGGAATTATCTCTTCTTTCTCATATAAAATACAGAATATTAGTGAGATTAGATTTTTATGTTTGTGACATAGAGACGTACACTATTGACACTATTGACACTATTGACACTATTGACATTTGCGTTCCCAGCGTGCACTGTGTATTTCAAATGCAACGTTCGCCGAGAATCTCGGATTTCGTCTAATTGTCCCTCGCCAGAACCGCGCGACGGACTCCTAACGGGAATTCACTGTATACAGCAATAAAATCGTGAATGAGTCAAAGACATACTTTGACTGACTTTCGCGCATTTCTCAGTGTCCTTCTAATAGCGCTTTCTTATGCTTTGTCACGAATTGTCAAAGACTTGATAGCCAACGGTTCCCCACATTTTCCAGGACAAATACTGGCACCCTCGTTAATTACACTACCTCCGATTCCAACAGGTAATATGCGTAGGCGTGAACCGGTCAACGGACCCCATAAAAGTTAACACGATGCCTCTTAACGATGCAATGTAGGTATTCAAACTAATCCCGGTAGCAGGTATCGTGCCTTTCATTGGTCAACACCCTTGCCCCTTTTAATAAACTCAATTAACCAGCCATTTCTATGGAACCAATATATATATATATATATATATATATATATATATATATATATATATATATTGCAACTTGAAATTCGAAGGAACGATCCTTCGGAATATTCACCCTTTCCCTCATAATCTATCCATTGTCCACGCGAATCTGTTTCCTCAATAACTTCTATTTAACCCGTTCACAGGCACGCAAATTTGATGAGAATCGCTTAAGGTTCGCCTAATTCGACCACAGAAGCGATCCACAATTGTTCAATTTTGACAATTGTTCGTTGGTTCATAATGGAGCTCTCAGCCTACAGTATACAACGGTTACTTTCTGCATTCGGAAATCGGTAGTTAGGGTAAGGGACCCAACTACTGTGGGGGTACCAATTACTGTGCCTATATTTATTATAATTCTCTTCAAGGCGTAAAGAATATTAAAACAGAGATATTCAACTTTTTTCATTAAAATTAATTAATATACATGTTATATAGCTCGTTTTTAATATTCATTATGCATTATTAGGCAAAGTAATTGGTACCCCCATAGTAATGGAGTCTCTTACCTTAGTGGTATTCGTTTTATGCTAATTATTTGTAAGTAATTTCATAGCTAACCCATACATACATTACAACTTAAAAAGTGACCATAAAAATCCATAAAAAAATTCACACTTCCTCTCATAATCTACCATTATCCTCCCGAATCATTTTCCTGCAAAAAATCTTCGGTGGTCTCAAAACAGACTTCTGTCGCAAAAAATCTTCTTACACCCCTGCGTTCTCCGACTTTTTTAATTGCCAGCCACTTCTATTCAACCGTGACCCACATTACAGCGAAAACAGCGACCATAAAAATCGCTGAAAAAATTCACACTTCCTCTCATGATCTACCATCATCCTCCCGAATCATTTCCCTCCAAAAAATCTTCGGTGGTCTCAAAAAAGAGTTTTGCCTCAAAAAATCTTCTTACACCCCTGCGTTCTCGACTTTTTTAATTACCAGCCACTTCTATTCAACCGTACTCCACATTACAACTTAAAAAGCGACCATAAAAATCCCTAAAAAAATTCACACTTCCTCTCATGATCTACCATTATCCTCCGTCGTTTCTTAAACGCCAAAAAATCTTCTACGATCCCAAAAAAAAACCCCCCCTAAAAAGACGACTCACTTTTTCCACCGCGAAACACCTTTTTAACACCTTCGACTACAATGGTTCGAGAAACGTCCGGAAGACACAGATCACCATGGATCCCGACCGCAAACGATCGATGATCGCTCGTCCCAGGGTAACGTCCGGTGGCAATGAGCAGTGGATCGCGAGATCACGGTTCATTATGCGGTTTTTGCGTCGGCTCCTTTCATCCGCGAGTTTTTCCGCCAGTTTTTCCGCGAGTTTTTCCGTCGAGTCGCGCGTGTCGACGGCGAGGGAGCATGGTTTCCGAGCGGCGGTCTCTTCCCTGGGTCCCCGGAACACCAGAAGAAAAACGAAAAAAACGCTTCCCTTCCCTTCGCAGGCCGCAGGGACTTTACGATCCTAATAAAACAGCCGCAGAGAGACGGGCCAGAAGGAGCTTTGCGAAGCCGAAGAAGAGGAACGCCGAGGAAGAGGAGCGACAGAGTGTGCAGCGCCTTTTTAACCCGGAGAATCCCATAAAAATTAAAAGCATCGTCGGTGCACCGAGGTCCCATTGTCCTGCGGCCGCTTCGTTTCCCGTCCGGCTCCCGGTGTTTCCTCCGTTCTTCCTTTCCTTGATTTTTTTCTCGAGGAACTCCGCAAAAAAAAAAGAAAAAAGAAAAACGCAGAAGAGTTTCCCCGAGCCGACGCGAAAAGGTGCCGAGCCGTCGCGTTTCTCGAACGCGTGCGAAAAAAACCGCGAAAAAAATCGGCATCGACGTGGCAAAAAAAAAAAAAAAAAAAAAGAAAAAACACCAACACACTGAAAAGAGGGAGGGAGTCGTCTTTTTGCTGGCGGGACCGTAAAAACGAAGCAATCGTCGCTGTAACTCCGTAAATCGTCGCTCGGCCGTATATCACCCGGTTTGAAAAATAATATCCGCGCTTCGAACCGTTCCCACACCCCCGGCCGGTCCTCTCCTGCTCCCGCCCCCCCCTCCGTCGAACGTGCAACCCCTTCGATGCTACTTGTTTTCCTTTTTTTTCCCTCTGTTTTCCCGTCGATGCTCGCCTTTCTTGTTTTCGAGCCGGATCTCTCTGCGCGCCGCCGTCGATTTCCTTTTTCTTCCAAAGGGGGGGTCGCCGCGACGCGTCGCGTCGCGTCGCTTGCCACCGTTCGTGTCTCTCGCCCTCTTGGTGTCGACGTGCGCGGGCGCGCCCTCGCGACACTTGAAATTCTAATTCATGCAAATTCACCGTCTAACGGAGTAGAAATGTTTCCCTTGTATTTTAATGAAAATTTACCGGGGCCACCCACCCCCGCACACACACACACACACACACACACGTACGACTGCCCCTTTCCGCCATCGTTGCAATCTCGGAGAGCCGCACACACGCACACACACCCCTGTGTGTCCAGGCCGCTCTTCGACGAATATGAAACGACGCGCGCGATCCTCGGTCCAGGGAATACTTAAATCAAATTCTCCCGGTGTGTTGCGAGAAGGGGCGGCTCTGTGTTGCGCGAGAAAAAGTCGCGAACGCACCCCTTCACCCCCACCCCCCGTGGAATCGGTTACCGGGGCGGAATGTAACGCGAGTAACTCGACGAATTTTTCATGAATGAATCGCGCGAAACTGTTGCTCCTCTCCCCGCGTCTCCAACCCCCTGGAAACCCCCCCCCTCCCCCCCGTACCTGCAACCGGTGCACACGAAAATTCGGTCCGCGAGCACCGATGTTCTGCGGCCCGGTCCCGATCCGACACTGAATTCTTTATGGATATTTGCGGTATCGCGAAATGTTCGATGCATTTTTCGGGGTTCTTGTAATATTAACTTTCCGCCGGCGATTGCTCCGAAACCGGTTGGAATGTTTGCCGGGGGATGGTGCAGGGGTGGGTTCGGTGCTGGGGTGGCGCGCGATCGTGTGTCATTTGTGGCATCCTTCGCGAGTTGGACAGGTCAGTTCTTTTTTTTTGGGGGGGGGGGGTGGGGGGAATTTTAAAGTGTTCGGTGAACGATTTCGCGAGGTATGTGAGGGTTGAAGTCCGATATTTTATAGGGTATCAGACTTTTGTATCTAGCCTTTCTTATATATACAGGGTGGCCCACATAACTCTGAACAGCTCAATATCTCGAAAACTATGCCATCGATTTTAAAGTTCTTAGTCTTAAATTGCAAGGAACTGAAGGGCCTTTCTGACTACATAAACGTGAAGTGGCCTCCCTTCCCCTTTAACGGGGGAGGGGAGGTACCTTTGTAATTTTAAATGGAACCCCCTATAAAATGTTACATATTTAGATTCTACCGGAAAAAACAAGTCAATTTTGTCTGAAACATTTTTTTGTCAAATACTTCCATGATGAGATATAACAGTTTGAAGTTTCGAGTTGTAGGTACTTGAAACGCTCGGAAATAGCGTTATGGAATTATACGCGCTTGAATCCTTTGCTTATTCATGAAGAAACACAAACAATAATATTTACAATTCTTGAGTTTGACTCACTTATCTATGAAAACGTTTTCAGTTTAGAGCTGTTATTCAAGCAGTAACATTGTGATTATGGCTACTTTTGACACAGAAGTGAATATGTTATTAACGTTAGGTGAATGCCAAAAAAATTATCGGCGTGCAGCAGTGATGTTTTTTGAACGTTATGGGATCAAAAAATGTCATGCAACATTTCATAATTTAGAACAGCGGCTTAGTAAAGCTGTCACTAATGAAAATAATAGTGCCAGTATTCTTGCTGCAATTACATTAAATCCTCATATTAGTCAACGTACACTTGCACAAACATCACATATTAGTCGTTCATCAATTCAACGAATTTTGAAACGGCAAAAGTATCATCCATATCACATGGTTTTATCACAAGAGCTTTCGATAGCAGATTACGATCACCGCGTAAGATTTTGTGAGTGGCTGCAGGGTGTTGTGGAAAACGACTTTTTGTGCAAAATACTTTTTTCCGATGAGGCCACTTTTATGAATTCATGGCATGTAAATAGACATAATCTGCATTATTGGGCCGTGGAAAACCCAAATTGGATGCGATGTGTTCCCTTTCAACATCGATGGTCTTTAAATGTTTGGTGTGGCCTAATAGGAGATTTTGTGATTGGACCTTATTTTTTTCAAGAAACTGTAACATCTGCAAGTTATTGTGATTTCTTAAAAAATCATTTGCCTGCGCTTTTGGAAGATGTGCCACTGCACGTTAGAAGAGAAATGTGGTTCCAACAAGACGGCGCTCCTCCACATTTTGCAATCATCACCAGGCAAATTTTGAACGAAAAATTTGGGAACAAATGGATAGGTCGCGGGGGACCTCGTCAATGGCCTCCTCGATCCCCCGATCTAACACCATTAGATTTTTTCTTATGGGGATATGCAAAGGACAAAATTATGTTTGAACCACCGACGACAAAAGAGGATATGAAACAAAGAATACGTGACGCTTCAGTGACTCCCGAAATGTTAAAAAATGTTAGACCAACTTTGATGTTTCGAGTAAATAAATGTTTACAAGCCCGTGGTGGACATTTTGAACATTTAATTTAAAGTACATTTTATTTCTTCGCGAATAAGCAAAGGACTCGAGCGCGTATAATTCCATAACGCTATTTCCGAGCGCTTCAAGTACCCACAACTCGAAACTTCAAACTGTTATATCTCATCATGGAAGTATCTGACAAAAAAATGTTTCAGACAAAATTGACTTGTTTTTTCCGGTAGAATCTAAATATGTAACATTTTATAGGGGGTTCCATTTAAAATTACAAAGGTACCTCCCCTCCCCCGTTAAAGGGGAAGGGAGGCCACTTCACGTTTATGTAGTCAGAAAGGCCCTTCAGTTCCATGCAATTTGAGACTAAGAACTTTAAAATCGATGGCATAGTTTTCGAGATATTGAGCTGTTCAGAGTTATGTGGGCCACCCTGTATAGATATAATTTAATTATTTAATGTTGGTTCAACATCAAAGGTCATTAGCAACACGGTACATTTTCTTACAATATATTATACAAAGTATCCTTGATATACTTGGCAAGACCGGCGATATACTCCTTAGAACTTAACAGAATGGGTAAGGATCTAGGCAACTTAGCATTTTTCGTTCTACATATATTAGGGGGACCTATAAGTAATCAATTATTTTGAAATCTAAAACGAACTTCGTAGTAGTTGTAGTAGATGGAACAACGTACTTATCCTAACCGATTAACCTTCTGTTAACGATCTGAACGATACATACTCTAACATAAACGTACGCTGTTTACTATGAAAACTATTTCGAACATTTATTATGATATGTAAAGGTCAACCCGACATAAACAACGTGCAATCTTTGCCGGAACACGTAAGTTTTGAACTTCCACATTTCATCCGCTTCAACTTTGATTATTCTTGCTCAAGGTCATTTCAAGGTCAAAAAGGTGGTATCCACTAAATTCAGTTTTTTATTGCCTACCATGCTATCGTAAAAATAATATACTATTTCATTTAAAAAAACATCGGTGACCTTGAAATTTCATTGAAAGACACGATATAAAAAATTTTTTTCTTCGCCACTATATTGCCCCCTGCAATAGTATCACTTTGTCCTCCGAAATTTTCTGATAGGACTGTAAATACGAAAGATATTTAGGTGTTCCCATTTATGTGGGACACCCTGTATAATCTCCATCATTATCAGTTTGGCATCCGAATATGATCCTCGGAAGGTACGGACGCCGCCATTTTATTGCAGGGTTGTAAAAAAAATTATACTTGTAAAGAAATGGTATTTCTCCAATTCAAATTTTACCGCGCTTCGCGCGTTGTAAAGCATAGGTTGTAAACGGATAGAAAGGGAGAGATAGATAGCGTGCTCATAAATTAAGAGAAAAATAAATTAAGATATAGAATAAACTTTAAATGTCGTTTCGTTGTTTGCAGGTAAGATTGTACATAGTGTAGATAATTGTTGTAATATACTATAATAAATAAAGGAGAAAATCGTTGTTTGCAGGGATATAATTTCTAGTTTATTTGTAAAAATCCTGTGTAATAGATAACCATCTTATATACTTTTTAGAATATTTTGAGCACAGGCTGGTTTTTATTGTGACCTATCCGGATAATCCGAATTTGATTAGGATCTTTAGAATTCGGAAGGGTTTAGACAGCATCCCCTACAATACATTTAAAATCTCCAGTTTCGGTTTCATTAATTAGATTACACTGATTTTGTGAGAATCTCTGGGATTGATTTCTGGCACTTAACGTGTTAATCAAATTAATACCAAGCATGACACTAATGAACAGTGATTCAAGAGTGCCGATATATTATTTTCAACATATTATAATTATTAATGGGAGAAATAAATGTGTACACAAACATTTTATCTTCCATAAAACCTCGCAGTATAATTATATTTATTGAAGTTATAACTTCTATAGATTACGAACGAATTTTATTGAACTTGAAGAGTACAGGTATTGCAGAATTTTTAGTTGTACCAATAGTCTGCGGATTAAAAAAATGTTCTGAAAGAAATGTCTTTCCTCTATTAACAATTGTGTAGAATCGACAACGACACATTGACATTTTCAAATTCTTACAACCTTCCGACTATTTCAAATTTCATGCACTCGCTTTTGTTACAACTGCATAAAATCTATTCATCAGGAACCATCTCAGGAAGCAAGTATGGTAATAAAGCAGCGTCGAGATCGTCGAGCACGCGAGGAAGGTGTGAAGGAAGCGCCAAAGGAGGGCTCCAGAACATTTTACAAAGGGATTTCGAATTTTTTCAAGATTTAAGGGCACCCGGAACCTTCCAGCACACGTATCTCGAGCATCTAATTTTTTTGCACCGACGAAAATTTATTTAGTGCCTCCGGTCAAGCAGAAACATTTTCGCGACATGTTCCAGGGTTGGCATTGTAAGGAAGGGCAAGGAAAACAGAGGAAAGGGAGGAATCAGTCACACGAACTAGTCGCACGTTCTAGTCACAATAGCTCTTTTCGCGAGAGCCATCTTTGCAGCAAGCAGAGAAAAAAAAAGGTGCAAGTTGCGTTAGGGTGCCCTCGTTTTTGCCTCCTTCGGATCTAGATAGCGATTCTGATTCAGTTTTGCTCGAGGAAGTGGTGCGCACTGTAGACGTTACAGAATTATAATAACCCTGCTGATTTTTTGCGGAGTGACCTGATCGATGGTTCATTAATTTTCCAGGCACACTGACAGTTCAATATTCTGAGTTGACTCCAGGCTGTTTTGTTGACAAAATAATTGCAATTTCCACGGGGTTAACTATTTGCAGCGAGACATGGGCACGCAATTCTATTGACAAAAATATTTTCTCGCTCTCATTTTTCAAGCAAAGACACTGCAGAACAATATTCCACGCTTCATATTTTCTCGAGATTTCTCTATCTATTTCTATCTGGTCCTCGTGACAAGAAACAGAAAACTATAACATTTTGTATATTTTGGAATCCTGAGGACTTCTACACTTTTCTTTTTGTTCCCTGATCTATTCGGGCTATTCCAAACACAATTCCCAATTAAAACGACAAGAGCTCTTCGACGTTCCACTCATCACAACAGTTCGATACGAGTCTTTAGCCTGTTTAACCCTGAAGTGCATAGGTAACAAAACATTCCGTAAATGCATAAGTGGGGTCCCTAATGGACCCCAGATTAAAATAATGTGCTTAATTGAGGAAACAGAGAAATGACATCTAAGGATCTTTATTGTAGAAGTAAAAACAAGTATTTTAATCCAAACATATAATCGGAAAGTCGTAACAGAAATCAACATTTTCATTCTTTATTATGGCACACATTGCACACAAAACCTTCAACCTTTCTGTGCCCTTCGCAAACAAAATTATCACAAAACTTGCAGATAATGCGCGATTTTTTGTCTTCTTTTCGAGAACACAAGTAGCATCTTCCTCGCTTTTTTAGGCTTGTTTCTTGTTGGTGATTAGATGGTGTAGATTGCTCCGGTTCAACTCCACAATCCCTAAGTGCATCTTTCGCATATTTTGGCATATTCTGAATTTTAGCACGGCTTTCCCGCTGTCCTAGTTGCATAAGAAACATTCGACGTCTGCCTTGGTTACTTTGAATGCTTCAAATTATACAAAATAAACGCATTATGCGCAGCAATATCTACAATATTCATGAATAATCTATAGGGCCACCGCTTAGTTCTTCTGGCGCAAGAATATTCACCCTACTAGTTTATCGGCATTATCAACTGCTCGCTTGATTTTATTGTAATCCAATATCATAATAGGCTTATTTTCATCCGCTTCGCTTGCAATATCATCATCGTGCTGAGTGGACAGTAAATGAACTATCTTGCCTATCTTTGGTATACAGGGTGAGTCACCAAACGTTAGCACCTCAAATATCTTTGTTGTTTCTAAAGATACGTAAAATATGGTAAGGACAAAGTTACAATGGGGCTGACGCGATGCAAAAACAAAAATTTTGTTTTTATGTCATTTTTTTGGAGACATCAAGGTCACCTTGACTTTTTTAAATGGAACCACCCTTTTTTAAACACCTACAACGATGGTCCCTTTCATTAGGAATTCAGTGACTATAATTAGTCCAAGGTCACTCAAGGTCAAGGACAGAAAAAACGTATAAAACTGAAATATAAAACGCCCACTTACCTAATTCCTTGCTAACTTTGATTGCAGCAACAATTTATTTCTGTAAACACATTAAGCACAACCTAAATATTGACAGAAGCAAATAGCTGTACTCTCGGTTCACAAATGTCGCGGCTAAGAATGTCAACAGAAAAAATCCAACACTGGGGTCCTTTGCGGACCGCACTCGTGCATTTAAGGGTCAAGCCGTCCCAAAGACAATATTCGTCATGAAAAACTGAAAGCCAATTCAATATTTTCCAATCCTCTAGCTCGCCATCAATTCCGCGAGGTCTCCGCAGCTTTCCAATCACCGCGAACACAGAATTCCCAGGGAAACGAAGAAAAGTGCTGTGGCATCCTACAATTTTACGGCCCTCAAGACCTCTATATCTGTCTGCACCGGTTCCCACGTAACTCGGGCCAATCTAAACACGATTTCTCATTCGAACGAGTCCCTTCGGGTGCGCGGCTAGCGTTTCGAATCAACCGGAGGCTGCGATCCGAGCACTCGTCGGTGCTCTATCACCGAGACGATGCAGTCTTGCACTCGGGGAAAAAGGGCCGTGGGTCCTGCGACTTCGTGCCCGGGCCAGGAAAGGTCGCGCAACAATCAATAACTGTCGTCGGTGTCGGAGAGCGAGGCGTAAGTCGGTACGTGCTCGCGAACGTTCTACACGGCGAGAGAACGCGTGCCAGTTTCCATCGGCGGAGTGACGGTAACAGCTGTTGCACGTCCATTTCGAAAAGCTTTCTCTCCGCTGGAAGCTCGAACGGCGGCGCTGATCGTCGCGTAAACACAACCTAAAAGCAGTAGATCACTCGATTCCTCCTCGCACGTTTCTAAACACCCGGCCGGCCTCCGCGGATACGCTCCGCTCCGCTTCTATTCCGCTTCTGTTCCGCTTCGCACCGCTTCGCAACGCTGCCGACGTTCCGCTATCTATATACACACTGGCCGGCCCGAGCTGAAATAGAGCTGTCGATCGATTAGAACTTTTCCGGCGCATACGTGACACCCATAAAAACCGTATCTCTTCGGACCAAGGGAATTGGATTCGTTCCGAGCTTACCTCGTTCTAGACGCATTTGCATAGTCCTCGGAAAATCGTTGATTACTCCTTGACACCCTGGCAAGAGAGCAACCCTGTGGCCGGGTCTTGCAACAGTTCGCGAAACGATCGTTTCTGTGCACTTCTGACAACTTTTGTGAGATGTGTGCTCTCAATTTTTGAGCATCGAGACCCTTGGCCCTTTGAGGACGTCTTGAGTGAAAATTGATGGATGTTTAGAAAGTAATAAGCATTCAATATAAGTCAATACGAGACAGTTGTTTTTTTTTTTTTGGCAAAATGTCGCTAACTTTCGCGTTCTAAATGAGATTTTCTTGAGAAATATATTGTAAACATGATAATTTTGTTTGAGATGGGGATACTCGCTATACTTGTTCTATCGGATACCATCCCTTTTGTAAGGGATGTGAGGGCTACTTGTGCAGCTTAAAATATTCTTTTGAGTATCACCCCTCATACAGCTTCTTTTTAACACTAAACCTACCGAGCCTCAAAAGCAACTAATACATGTTGTCATATAAAAATTACGAGATTCAATTTATTTGGATTTTGTGCGGTTCGTATTATAATACATTCTCTCCTAAATCCTCCTTTGAGGACGTCTTGAGTGAAAATTGTGTACGTCGGTTGCAACGAGTTGGAACCATCTGGAAATTTCTTTTTCTTCATTAACCCTTTGTACTAGAAGCTAGTTTAACCCCCAAAATGAAATATTTCTTCTGACCTAGAATATTTTCCTTGTATGTATTTTTTTTATGTTGTACAGTTTGATGAGAATGGTGCAATTTACTCGTACGATGCTGGAGTGTTTAGTAATTTATTACATACGAATGAATGTAATATTGTGAAAAATATTTTGAATAACGATACAGCAATTTTTAGTGGCGCCTTATGGTCGCCATTTGCTAAGGGTTAATAGCTTGGAGAAGCTAATATTAAGACATAGTTGCTCTTGAATTCTTTCAATTTTTATACGGCCCCAAATTTCATGTATCCATTTTTGCTATAAATAGATAAAATTCTAATTATAAGGAGTTGATTTTTAGAATTCCACACAATATTGTACAATACAGTACAATACTGAAGTGTTTAGTAATTTATTACATACGAATGAATTTGATACTGTGAAATTATTTTGAATAACGATACAGCAATTTTTAGTGGCGCCTTACAGTCGCCATTTGTTAAGGGTTAATAGCTTGGAGAAGCTAAAAATAATACATAGTTACTTTTGATTTCTTTCAATTTTTATACGCCCCTTTCATCTACCCATTTTTGCTGTAAATAGATAAAATCCTAATTATAATATAAGGAGTTGATTTTTAGAATTCCACACAATATTGTACAATGCAGTACAATACTGAAGTGTTTAGTAATTTATTACATACGAATGAATTTAATACTGTGAAAAATATTTTGAATAACGATACAGCAATTTTTAGTGGCGCCTTACAGTCGCCATTTGCTAAGGGTTAATATCTTGAAGAAGCTAAAATTAATACGTAGTTACTCTTAAATTCTCTCAATTTTTATACGGCCCCAAATTTCATCTACTCATCTTTGTTAAAAATACATAAAATCCTAATTATAATATAAGGGGTTGATTTTTAGAATTCCACACAGTAGGTTCGTTACTGAATATCTGCCATCATTGCATTGTTCTTTGTTCCACGCGCAGATTGAGCACGCAGCTTTTAGAGTCGTTCCAGGTGATTTTGATTCCAGTATTCACCTCATCCCTGCACCTTGAGCTCATAAAAAGAGAAAGTCGGCAAACATAAATGCTACCTGAGCCTCCCCACGTTCCAGGCTCCATAAGTCCTCTACAAAACCTCCTAAAACGTAATAACAAGAAATTGTTTTATTCTTTTCAACCACTATGTAAAATATTCATCTGCCGATACCAGTCTTGGGCATTACAGTGGATATACAATGTGTCCCACGAACTCTGTCCACTTGAATATCGTGGTTATTTCAAACAATACAATAACGGTAAGTTTTGGGACAAACACACTTTAGTACTTTTATACTCAGAATAATCTATCGAAATCGAGCATAAAAAATTGGACGTTCCATTTAAAAAAAAAACAAAGGTCACCTCTATATCTTCTCTACGCCCCCACTTGCAAGAATATCATTTATATGTAACATTGTATATAACATTGTATGTAACATTTATATGTAACATTGTATATAACATTGTATGTAACATCTATATGTAACATTGTATATAACATTGTATGTAACATTTATATGTAACATTGTATATAACATTGTATGTAACATCTATATGTAACATTGTATATAACATTGTATGTAACATCTATATGTAACATTGTATATAACATTGTATGTAACATCTATATGTAACATTGTATATAACATTGTATGTAACATTTATATGTAACATTGTATATAACATTGTATGTAACATTTATATGTAACATTGTATATAACATTGTATGTAACATTTATATGTAACATTGTATATAACATTGTATGTAACATTTATATGTAACATTGTATATAACATTGTATGTAACATTTATATGTAACATTGTATATAACATTGTATGTAACATTTATATGTAACGTTGTATATAACATTGTATGTAACATTGTATGTAACATTTATATGTAACATATGTATGTAACATTTTCTCGCATAGTTTGAAATGACCAAGATATTCAAGTGGACGGAGCTCGTGGGACACACTGTCTAATAATAAATAGTTTTCAATACTTTTTTTTTCACCAAAGATTTCAAAAAGAAAGTCTACTTAACAGATTCATTTTCTCTAATTCTAAATAAAATTTAGTTCTCTTCCCATCAACATTAATCTTTTTGTACTCGAATGGCGACTCCAGTGCGCTGAAAATTGCTTCGCTATTATTCGGAACAATTCCTCCCAAAGTTTGCATTTAAGAAACTGCTATTAAAATGCATTGCTATAAAATGATGCACAGTGGGAATATCGTTGGGCGTTATACAATTCTCACCAAAGTTTGCATTTGATAATAAAATAGATTCAACTGCGTGTAAAATATATATAATAAAATAGTGGGGACAATTCCGCGACGTTTATCGTCGAGTGCTTGGCGACATATATCGAGAAATCGCTGTATTTGGATTAATTAATATTTTTTTAAACTGTTGTTCTGATTTCAAATAAAATGTGCCCAAGCCAAGATACCACAGGTCATCTGCAGAGTTTGATCTCTAGATGAGTATCGTCGACTGGGCCAACGCCAGGCGTCAGTAGTCTCGAACGAGGATCCCCGGTCGACCGATTAGGTTCAAAGAGGTTCCGACAGCCCGTTCCCGGGTTCTCTGGTGATTCTTTCTGCGGGCGGACGATTAATTAAGACTTCCGTTCGGGCGACACGAGCCGTCGGTGTCGTAAAGGCTCGCCGAAGCCTTGAAAGAGACCAGAACTTGTTAGATACGGCGGTTTTCACTGAACCGTCGGCGACGAATCGACGAACCGGATGTTGTCGACGCGACGAGACCCTACGCGCTGACGATTCGCAGACACGCTCTCGAGAACAGAGGGACCAACTGTTCACGACAGTTGCGACAACATGGGGCACGCGCTCTCCGATACCCGGAAGGGGCCCCCTGCGATTCTTTCAACCATAGGGTCGGATAGTAGTGATAAATCTAGGGTCCAAGTGGTCCTCCACATACTATCGTCTTCCTTGAGACGGTAACATACTCGTTAAAAGCTTCTCCTCCCATTGTGGATCGATCGCTAGGGGGGTGAAGTCGGTTTGCAGGGATCCACAACAATTTTAACGAGAGCTTGTATCAGGGGTGAGCACACTTCATCTGGAATAATGTAACAAATAATTATTTCAAGTACTGGATTTGTATTATACAAATAACATGTGATTTTTCATCCGACGTTTAACCCTCCGTGGACAAGCACTCTTTAATTTCTTTTTTCCCATTATTACTTTCGTAGGGCCTCCATACGTATTCCAGAATTTTTCTAGATTTTTCGAAAGCCTAGAACAGGATTGCAGACGTTTTAACCCTTAAGCGCATAGGTAAACTAAATATTAGGAACATGAATGCATACATGGGGTCCATTGAGGACCCCACTTACCTAATTCCTTGCTAACTTTGATTACAGCAACAATTTATTTCTGTAAACACATTAAACATAACCTAAATATTGACAGAAGCAAATAGCTGAACTATCAGTTCAAAAATGGCGCGGCTAAAAATGTTAACACAAAATCCAACACTGCATTTAAGGGTTAAAATGAGTATGTCAGAGAATTGTCCTCTAATTTGAAGATCCTCCAAAGTGTTGTACATTCCGCGAAAAATTTTAGTATACGGTGAATTCTCTGTATATGTCGCCGAGGCATGGCCGATAAATGTCGCGGAATTATTATTATTACTATGGGGTAGACTTCGAGAGGGGTCGAAAAGTTCGAGAGACCTCGGTCACCGAGGAGTGTAACATAATACTAGTCGAGACCACTACTAATCCAATAACAACACTACTTTATTTTTCATTATTTGTTTATAGGACTTTCACCGACATATTAGTGGCATTTTTCTAATCAAAATAGTACCAAGTGTCATCGTCTTCTCTACGTTCGGCGCGGACTCCTAGACGATAAACGACACCAAGACCCGTGTTGCTGACATATATCGAGAATTCACTGTAGATGTGAAGATTACTAAGATTCACTAACAAGGGAACATATTCAGTTGCGAAAATCCGATTTTGATGAAACTTATGGGAGCTTATAGTTCTTTGAAAAATATTTGACACGTGTTTTTTTTATCGGCAGTCATCCACTTTGAAGGGGTGAAAACAGCCCTCAAAGTTGGGGGTCAAAACCATATTTTTTGAGATATCTCGGAAACCAGAGGTCGACAAAAATTTGAATTTTTTTTTAAATTGTGTGCTTTTCAATGGGAAATGTAGTCGCGCAAGAAAATTTTAACAAAAGTTTTTTGTTTAAACAATATATTAAAAGTTTGTTTTTTTTGCAGTTTCTCTTATTTATTGTTAGTTCATTTTAATGTAAATTTGGGTGTGTGATCTTTGATCCAAAATAGGGGATACATGTTTCAGGATTTTCTTTTTTTTTGCCATTTAACAATAATTATGCATAATCGAAGGTGGTCTTGCACCTGGCATGCGTAGGAAGGAATTCTGGCTTGTTTTATCGAAATATAAGCATTTAGTATAAACGTGTATAGTATTTTAAACAATACCACTGGGTTATGTGTCGTTTATTGTTTTATTAGTAGCTATAGAAGGTGGCGCAGGTAGCAATTTGGACGAAATCGGATTCAAAATCAGAGAACTTTCGATAGAAATGAGGTAGAGCGATGAAATTTTTTTTAAATTCAAACTAAAACTTTGTAGAATATGGGAAAAATAAGGAGATTATGGTACGAACGTGTTTTAACCTTGAGAAAATTCGTTAAACTTGCATAATTTCAAGAAAATTGTGGGTTTTCCAATAGCACGCGCGGAAAAAATTTTATTTTAACATGCTATACATCATTTCCCATAGACTTTTTCACGCTGATTTCAAATACGGTCTCTAAATTTGTCTACGACCTCAGGATTTTGCAAAAAATAGATTTTTGTGAGAGCAACTAATGAAATCATTTTTTCGTTGAAATGATTTGATAACACACTAGTTCGAAGGTACATCGTACTCTCATATATAAATCACAATAAAAATAACAATAATGAAGTATTTGAACGTTTTGAGTTACTTACGAAACGTGAAGCACTTCGCATCTCGTCACCACTTGACACTTTCTGCAGACTGTGTGTTCCTGTAATGTAGTATAAATTAGATATCTATCGTCCACAAATATATTTTCACTTACAGAGGAAGTCAGGTAAGTTAGTGAACGAAAGAAAGTTAGAAACTTCGTCGATGAAAACACGTAAGTTTAAAAAATTAAATGTTGTAACATTTCAAAATAGTCATCCGTAAAATCTCGACTCCTCGACTAGCTCCTAAAACCATACGTCAACCGAGATGAACCACATCATCTCTGCGCATCAAAATCCGAGAACTCCGAGCTCTCACATGATCCCCAAGGTCCCAGCAATTCATACACATCGAAAAGAGTCATCCAAGAAGGCGTGTCCCCAATCATCGCTAGATTACAAGGCGTTCCACCCTCGGTCCCATCTAAAAAAAAACCAACGACACGACCGAGAGAAAAAAGAATGGGCAGAAGGGGAGGAGAGGGAGGAAGAAGGAGAAGAAGAAGGGAAAAAATATAGGTGAAAGGAAGAGTCTCGGAAACCGCGCGTCGGCAAGCTTTCTTCGCGATTCGATTCGATGGTTTTACGATGACTGGCTTTCGGTAAACAGGTAACGAAAGGATCGGCCATTGTCCTGGCCGTGAGTAGCGTGATCGGAGGGGGAACAGCAAACGGCAGTGTTTGCAGACAAGGCCCCTGGTCGGGCCCCCCCGTTACGTGCCCCCCCTCCTCTCTCTCTCTTCCGGGCCCCTACTCTTCTATTTTTTTTTCCCGGCGTTCCCTTCTTCTCTCCTTTCACGTCTCACTCTCACGAGGTCCGGTAGCCGCGCCGTTGACACGCAGGGTGACAACATAAATATAATGTCACGCTCCTGCGCCCGCCAATGACGTACCTAGGGGCTCCCCCTACCCTGTCGTTCTCTTTTCTGTGGATTCGGGGACCGCTGAAAGGGGCTTCGGGGCCACCATTCAATCGGGAGATACATGGACGACGATTTTTATGGGGCACATGAAAAATGAGGTTAGCCAGCCATTTATAGAGGGCGACCCCCTTTCTGCGTCTTCTTCGGTGCGTGTCCGTGGGTCGAGGTGAGAGCCTCTCAATATTTTGGCACTCCATGGGTCGGGCTCTCGCGTTCCGATTCTTCACCGTTATTGTCGCATTCCTCGATTTCTTCGATTGTGTACAGATACAGGACGCACGGCGGTCCGAAACGCGAAATTTTATCGACATTTTGGTGTAACTTCTGAACTATTAACCCTTAGCACTCGAATGGTGCCTGTAAAGCACCACTAGAAATTGCTGTATCATTATTCAAAATATTTGTTACATTATTAAATTTGTTTGCGTTTCATAAATTACTAAACATTTCGGTATTGTGCGAGTAAGTTGCACCATTTTCGTATGTATAACATGAAAAAATATATATAGAAGGGCAATATTCTAGGTCGGAAGAAATGTTCCGTTTTGGAGTTAAAATAGCTTCGAGTGCAAAGGGTTAACACGTTGGCTGCCATGTCATACATATGTGGGTGACGGAATTATTTGTCCAGGTTTTAAAATTAATTTTTACGTTAATGTATTCGTTGTAACAAATTTGTTTGGGATCTGTAAAATGCAAGAAAGTGGGAGGACTACTGAATATCACACATTTAATCATTTTCAATTTTTATTTCATTGAATAACTTACTTTGATTTTATGGAATTTTTGAGGTTTTTAGTTTGGCAGTCAAAGTGTTAAAGATATCGAAGTGATATTTGGGGTTTCTTTTCTAATGGCGCATAATGTACCACACTTTTTGTTTACTTCATAGCTCTTTTTACTCTTCTTTAAGTATATTTCCAAATTTAACAACTTTTACAAACACATTCAGCTTAGTAAATATATTATTCCCCTCAATTTTTGAAAAATTGCTCTTTAGATAAAATTTGGTTCAGTGCTTAAAGTGTTTTTTAGTCGTCAAAGTAGTCATTAATAACGCGTGATATTGGACGAGATCGGAAACAAATTCTTGCGCGATTATACAGAAGAAAGTGTGCTGAACATACTCCATTTTTTAACATTCCATGATCTCTTCCGTCTTACAAGATATACTGAACTAATGGACAAAGTATACTGAGGTGTCCGAGGACTTATGCGCATAGCCGCACGGACGCGGGAGAGTTTAAACAATAATAACTTGTGATATTGGACGAGATGGGAAATAATTCTTGCATGATTGTGTAGAAGAGAGTATGCTGAAAATACTTCATTTTGTAAAATTTTATGATCTCGTATGATACAGAAGATATTCCTTGCGAAGTCTTAAGGATTTTGAAAATTTTCTACATTGCATTTGGCATAACGTGTTTAATACATTATGAATTGTAATTTTTAATCGACAATGGTAATTTACAGATTGAAGATAAACCTTTCATTAAAAAAAAAATTGGAAGGATAATATTAAAAAGGATCGTCAGGGCATCTCAAAGAAGAAAAGCAATTTTTTCCATGAGAAAGGGTGTTTTCAAAACTTCCAATTTTGACCGTTTATTACAGTAATGGTATTCGTTAAATTTTATTAATTTTTTAATTTTCAAGGTTGATGGATATTTAGAAAGCAATAAGCATTCAACATAAGTCAATACGAGACAGTTGCTTTTTTGGCAAAATGTCACTATCTTTCACGTTCTAAATGAGACGTTCTACAGAAATATATTGTAAAAATTATAATTTTGTTTGAGGTGGGGATACTCACTATACTTGTTCTATCGGATACCATCCCTTCTGTAAGGGATGTGAGGGCTACTTGTGCAGCTGAAAATATTCTTTTCAGTATCACCCCTCATACAGCTTCTTTTTAACACTAAACCTACCGAGCCCTAAAAGCAACTAATACATGTTGTCTTATAAAAATGAAGAAATTGAATTTATTTTTATTTTGTGCGGTTCGTATTATAATACATTCTCTCCTAAATATATTTATTGAATCACTTCCCACGAAAGCACTTTTACAATTTCAGTAATTCTAAAATAAAAAATCTGGAACGGTCATTTTGACCGGTGGTGGTAGGTTTAGTGTTAATACCTCTTCCCACGTAAATTTAAAAAAATGGCAAATGCCTGGAAGAAAGCAGAGAAAAGTGTGCAGTAATTCAAAAATATTGCTCTCGATTTATTTAGTCGAATGAAAAAAATAGCGAGTCGCCGAAAGAAAAATGGAGCATTGCTCAAAGCCATAGGCGTAGATATTGCAGCAGTCGCGTCTTTGTGTATGGGGCCCCTTTGATCGGGCACTCGACGGGCATTATGGGGGGTACCGCGGGAATCACTTGAATGGCCGAGGCCCAATTATGTATCCGGCCTATTTTAAACTGAAACGCGGTGAAAGATCGAAGTTTCACTATAGCGATTCCACGGGGGATCAGTTCTGCCGCCTCGGTACAATGACGTCCGTGACATCGTTTACGCTCGCCCCCCGTGGTCTGCCACGGGACCAATGGGCCCCATGCAGCAGCGACCGAGGACACCCGTGACGAGACATCTTCATTACTCTGCGGCCATGGGGCCCCGCAGATCGAGGGGGTTCGCGAATAATAGAAACTCTTCTTCCTTTGGTGCACGTAACATTACGGTGCAACTAATTCAATTACTCTCGGTCACGACATTGTCAATTTCCTCCCTTGTACTGATACCCTTTGTTGTCTGTAATTTAATTGACGGGCTTATTAGCCTCTTTATTTATTGCAATCTTATCCCTCGGACAATTGTCCAATCTTACAACTACGAATTTTATGCACTTTTGACGAAACAGAAATGTTTAAACCGTGAGAAGTAATTTATGTAAAACGTAAAAGAAATGTTTCAACAATATTTAATATGTTTAAGACAATATTTAATGGAACGTACTGAATGAATTTAAGAATATCGATATACTGCTTCTGTCTTATTACAATCATTAAAGGAAGAAAAAATTGTCTCCTTGGCTCGTTGCTTGTAAATGATGCTGAAAATTGTTATTGTGCATAAAGATAGACAGTCTGGTTATAACTACATAATTTATAATTTTTGGGACCATTCGCTACTTTATTTATCAATTTTTGTTAAACACATTTTCGAAGGTACTTCTTGTGAACACCTCAATCTTTCTGTTGCTTCTAAAGCAAAGTGATTAACAATTAATTACGTAGTCTAGAATGTCTCAGAAACATATCAAGAATTTAAAAAATGAATAGCCTGAATCTTATCCCAAAATACACAGTCTCCACCTAACCCCCAAGGCTCCTAACTATTACGTTGGTAAGAAAGTAATTTCGGTATTTTTAGGTGAAATAAAATCCAATTTTTTTATGAAAGCAATGAACTTTAATCAATAAAATATTTTTCATTTTGTTCTATGATCTTTTGCCATCTTTCTGGTAGCTTCATAATTCCGCGCTCATAAAACTTCTGATCCTTTTCGGTGAAAAACTGATCCAAGTGCGATTTCAGACCATCATCATTAGTGAAAGTTTTACGATTCAAAGAGTTTTGTAAACTTCGGAATAAATGATAATCTGATGGTGAAATGTCAGGGCTATATGGTGGATGTGACATCACTTCTCAACCAAGCTCCAATAAATTTTCACATGTTACCAAAGATGCGTGTGGCCTAGCGTTATCATGGTTGAACACGATTCCTTTGCGATTTGCCAATTCTGGCCGTTTTTCTTTGATTGCTATGTCCAGTTTTGATAGTTGTCGATAATAAACATCTGAATTGATGGTTTGGTTCCTTGGGAGCAGCTCAAAATACACAATACCTTTGTAATCCCACCAAATTGACAACATGATCTTCTTTTGGTGCAATTCAGCTTTCGGTGTGGTTTGGGCTGATTCGTCACGCTTGGACCATGATCGTTTTCGAGTTGTGTTATTGCAAACAACCCATTTCTCATCACCAGTGATGATTCGCTTCGGAAAAGGGTCGATTTCATTTCGTTTGAGATGCATATCGCATACGTTGATGCGTTGCGTGAAGTGAATTTCTTTCAATTCTTGTGGAACCCAAATATCGAGCTTCGTAACGATTCCGAGACTTTTTAAACGATATTCTATAGTTGTATGCGAGACATTTAACCCGTCTGCAATCTCTCGGACAGTTATATGACGATCCGATTCAATAATGGCTTTCATTTGGTCATCGTCAACTTCAGATGGTCGACCAGAACGTTGGTCGTCTTCAAGTGAGAAATTTCCAGAACGGAATTTTTTAAACCAATTCTGGCACGTGCGTTCTGTTAAGCAATCCACACCATAAACTTCACATATATCTTTGTAAGCCTCGGCAGCCTTTTCACCTCTACGGAAATAAAAAAGCAATATGTGCCTATAATGTTCGTTTTTGCACTCCATGTTCAAATTGACACAGAACTAACAATTTTAATCAAAATTACGTGCAATTTGCTTAAAAAGTAACCTAAAAGATGCAGTTATGAAATGTCAGAAGGAAAACAAACGCAACGTTAACAGAAATCAATCGAACAAAACATGAAGCCGTCTATTAGTGAAAACCGAAATTACTTTTTTGCCAACCTAATAAAAATGTGAAGTCGCCGAAGCAAGGGGTTGATCTTTCTTGCGAAGGAATTTGCAACCCCTATTTTTCCTATATTGTTCTAGAGTGTCGGGATCGGTTTGAAACCGGTAGCAAGTTTACCGGCAGCCGTATCAGCGGCACCTGGAACACGCCGATCGTGAAGGCCGGAGATAGGCTAGAGGGTAGCCGGGGGTCGAGGGGGTTGGAAAAGGGTTAAAGGCGACAAGGAGGGTCCGTGGTGCGGTGCCTTGGTGGCCACGGGTGCGGTACAGCTTCCTCGGTAACGAGGGCCAACCTTTATGACCCGTAAAGATACGTGCCGTCCAGTTTGCTACCCCTCGGACCTCGCACCCCTCACCCCGCACCCCAGAAACCCATTGCAGCCCAACGGGTCTCTCTCTCTTTCGCGCGCGCGATAGCCATACAAGGCTACCGTAACGTTGAACTCACGTAGGGACATTTTGGACCCCTTCGAGATGGCAAAATCTCCAACAGAGTCTCTCCATATCCAGCTCTCTCCATTCCCGGCCAACCCTCTCGATTCCAACCCCCTCCACACTCGGACACCCCCGCGCAACCCCCTCTGGCTCCACCACCGAGAATTCTCCCGGGGGTAGTTTTATAATGCTGCCCGTGATTGTGCGTGATTGTTCGAACGCCGGCTCCTGCGCGCCAAAGGACTTTATTCGCCTTTCAGGGCCTCCTTTAATCCCGCAGCTACCTAATGGGGTCCTGCGATTTTCCTTGTTGTTCCCGACGCGAAAATATTTCCGCAATACGGCCCACTTTGTTTGCATCCTGCGCTTCGTTGGGTCCGAAAACTGTTGCAGCTCTGCGAAACCGGAGAACGTTGAATTTTCACTGTGTATGTTGCAAAATGTGCTTAAAAGATTTTTCTTAAGCTGAACTGTGGTTAGTAGGAATTGTTTTATACCGACTCTTAAAACAATATTTTCTGAGGGACATTTTAGGTACGAATCAATGTTCAAGACGTTCTTTTTCAGAAACCTGTAATTCAACTCGATAGAAATATTCCTATTGAAATCCAAAGTAAGAATTTGTCACACTTTCAAAGTTGTTCTACTTGGGGTTGTAACTGTAAAAACATTTGTTTACATCAACATATTCGCAGCTGGTTGATTGAGGAGAGGGTACTGGACTGTTACTGGAGGATTAGTGTTAGGGGTACCCATAAGTTAACAATTATTTGCAAAGAATTTGTTTTGCCCTTAGCTCTGTACCGATCGTTGAAACACATATTCTTTTACAGTTTTCGGTAAAGCAGCCTGTGCCGAAAATATTCTAAAGAGTATAATTTTTTTTTCACAACCCTGTAATAAAATGGCGGCGTGAAATTTTAAAAATATTGATTTTCAACAAAAAATCAAGGTCGCTGTCATATCTTTTAATGGAACTGTGTATATTTTTAACTTCGTAATATTCTAGGCGACGTCGAAAGGAATTCAATGACTTTCAGATGACCTTGAAAGAATTGCCAGAATATTTGAAATATTTCGACGGTACGTAATAGCAGCGCCTCGCATTTAGAGGTAAACAAATGAACGTAAACGTTGTGAATGCTCATTTCCTCAACTGTTGTCCGTTTGGACAAGATCTGATAGTTCATTACATGAAATTGTGAGATACGTTATAACAATGAACCGGTACGCTAATAGTGAATTTGGTTTTTTGTGCGAGTTAAGTTCTGAAGCAATGTTTACGTTCATTTGTATACCTTTAAAATGCGAGGCGTTGCTATACCGTCGAAATATGTCAAATATTCTGGCAATTGATTCATGGCGATATTTTCTTCCAAGGTCATCTAAAAGTCATCGTACAGCAAGTCGTTGAATTCGTTTCGACGTCGCCGACAATATTGTGAAATTAAAAATACCCAGTTCCATTAAAAGACATGACAGCGACTTTGATTTTCTTCTTGAAAATCGATTTTTTCTTAATTTAAAAAATTGCAATTTCTTGTCGGTCAAATACCGATTAACTTTGGTACGAAACACTTTTCCGTCCGACCACCCGAAGGGGCTGAAAAATCGCGGGGACTAATTTGCGCCGCACCCTGTATAGTAAATTACGAAATGAAAACTTGACTACAAACTTTGTTTCAGATTTCAAAATAATTACTCATGGGCCCCCGTAATATAGCAGTGTAACAGGATTGTTTTAAAATTGCAAATTGCTCCGGTGTTTTAGCTCGAACACCACGTTGGAAATATTAATTTCTCCAAACGTACGTCCGACCGCGGACCCGAAAAATCGCTGGAAAATGTCCACCGCGTTTTCGCTATAAAATGAACACCTTCGGGATCGAATTAATACGTCGACCGAATTTTCGGACGAGGGGTTCTCGGCCGAATGGCTAATTACGAAGCACTGACGTCGCGAATAGCAATCGCGCGTTCCCAAAGTATAGACATTTCCCGACGGCTGACAAACAGGCTCCGATAATTTGCTCGACGCTCCCAGGGTGAGGTGGGTCCCGTAAAAACGAAGGATCGACTGCAATCAAGCCCCGATGCACCGTTTCCCAGACGGGGATCCATTTCCTCCCCGATGCAGCCGGGATTTACAGCCGCCTTGCAGCCTGTAATTTCGGTGCCGTCGTTCGAAAGACGGGGAATGCGACGACATGTCGAAACAGGGTCAAACGGGGGTGGGTGGGTGGTCACGGTGGACGCCGGGGGTTGGAATCGGTGTGTGGCACCCTACGCGAGACAGTGGAACCCTGTCTCTCCACAAGAGCGGCTAATTTTGATTCGCGATTGCACCCCCCTGGTGCACCCTCCGCTTCGGTCAGCTTGCTGTCGCCGCCTTCCATACCAATGCAACCCTTATTTTCCCTTCGCGACGACGGAAAAATTGATTATGCTTCGCAACGAGAACCGACAGGGTTGCTCCGACACAGACGCGTTTATTGTTTAAAATATTTTGATGGGAAGTCTTTCCTTTGGGAAGTGTCTAGAAATGCTTATGAGCTTCCTGAACATTGTAGTATTTGGAATTTGACTATGTTATTCTTATGAGAACGAAAAATATATTCTTATAAGGATTGTTATAGGATTGTGACATTTTTCATGTATTTTAATTTTTATCCAGTTAATAGATAGATTGAGAATAGAAACTTGTGATTTTAGATACTGTTTTTAAGGTTACTAATAAAGTTTATTAGTAGGACTTTTTTTTTAACAAAATAGAAGTCGTCTGCATTATTTGCGAGATACAGGAGCAACATGGGCAATTATTTCTTATTTAAATAATGTCAGAGAGTGGAAAATATTTTTAATTTCTTTAAACGTTTCTACTGTTTCTCATCTACTCATTTTTGTCATAAATGTGAAAAATCCGTCGTCGAATTGTTAAAGTGCTCCTTGAAACGAAAACGAATTTTTTCATCGAAATCGCCGATGAAAAACAAAGCAATCGCACCTGATTCGGACAAACCCACCCCGCCGGTCAACTCCCCTCGTTTTCGTTGCGATCAGTATTTACGTTCAATATGTATCACGTAATTGACGCGCAGCGGTCGATCTCGCGTTTGTTGCGTACAGCAGTTTATTAAATTCCTGTATTTATTGCTTTATCTTCCCTTCTGCTCCGGCTGGGCCGTCGCTGATTTCTCCCGTGCCGGGCCAATCGAAAGATTTCCCTGTGCAACTCCGAAATTCCACAAAATAACACCGTCATCAAACACGCGAGTCGTTCGCGGAGCAAAATTGCACGCATCAACGACGCCTCCAATTTTCTTGCAATTTGCTTCGGCGTCAAAATTTCAAAATAAAATTTTTTAACACATTACTTACCGGCAATTTTCAATAAATTGCTCAGAATTCCTCAATAAATTGTCCCAGAGCTACTGCAGTTTCATTTATACCTCTACAGCTTTGTAAAATTAATATAACATAACAGGTTCGTCTGAAATTACAATTTGAATGAAACTGAGCTTCTGTTTGGTACACTTAAAATGGCTAGACATTTAGGTAGCCACACTCAAAACCTAAAAAAATTTAATAAAATAGTTAATAGACAACATTTAATTTATAGAGTTACAATTTAGTTAATAGAGTTAATTTAATCAAATAGAGCATTAAAAGTGAGTATTTTACATTGCTTTATAAAAATACGAAGAATGTGTCTATCCAAGTTTCCAGCAATTTTTTAAATAATATATAAGGAAATAAATGTGTTGAGTAATTCCACCTCGATGGATCTTGACAATCTCAATAATCGCAAATTAAAAATATTAGAACCCGTCATTTTCACCGGTCCCGTGAACCTAGTGTTAAAAACGAACGCACACAATTTCAGCAAAAGTCATTATCAAACGATCAGCTCGACTCCTCGCAAGCATCCACGCTCCATCATCCCCCGCACACGCTGCAACCCTCGCAGCTCAGAAAAATGCTCGCATCCAGGAAAAATAAACTGAAGCTTAATCAGACACCGGACCGACTCGATCCTCGGCTCGATCGACTAATTAGCAAGACAAAAAATACCATAACTCCCTGTAGTAAGGGTGCGAGGAGCGAGCAGAGCTCCAAGGGCGGAAGTGTCGGAGCGTTAAGTCGAGACGCATTAATTGGAGGATGGGATCCGCTCGTCGTCACTTGAAAACCCCGTTTATCTGCGCAACACCGTGCTTCCTGTTGTGCACAGGCTCGCTCCTTTTTTTCCTGCGTCGCCAACACCCCCAACCCCCCCTCGCAACCCCCTTCGCCCTTCCCTTGTGCAACCCCCTCTCTTAACGGGTGACGGGAATATTCCAGCATCGAATACATCCGCGCTGTTGTAGGCGCGCACACGCGCGTTCACCGAAACAATCCACCCCCGCAACACGCAACGCCGACTCGTCCGCCCCCGCGCCGCCCCCCCGCCCCCGGTTGGACCAACGACACCCTTCGGCGGTGGTGGGTACACGGGGGGTGGGGGCGTAGGGGGGTAGGGGGTGGCGAGAGGGAACCGGAGGTATTGAAATTAGCCGGTCGCCGGTTTCCCGGCTAGTGATGGCCGTTCAATTCTCTGTGTCGCGAGTTCAAGTAATTTGCCCGAGGTCTCCGGCGTTCAAGTAATTCGACCGTGGTACAGAGGGGGCGGTGGGGGCGGCAGGGTGCTCGGGGCAGATCGGGGGTGGACGGGAAAAGGGGCGGGGGTGGACGCCCCGGCTCGTTGGCAAATTTTTTTCGGGGAATATCGGGCGACCGGTCGGTCGGTCGGTCTGTCGGTCGGCCGGGCTGATTCTGCTCGGTGATTCTCGATGAAGACTCGTTCTTCGTTTTTCTTTTTTTTTTTTTCATTTTATTTCGAGCTGTTTGCACGTGTGGACGCGTGGGTGTACACGTGTGTTTTTTTCGGCCCCCGTTTTGGTAATTGGGCACCGGGGTTTCGAACACACTTTCCGTTGTATTTTGCGGAGGAGATCGGCCTCGAGTTTTTTCCTAGTTCGAGCAGCTGGAAATTCGGTTTCGCAGGGATGATTGCGATATCGATGGACGGCCGATCGGCGATGTTTATTAAAGAATTTTGTTTGCGGCTTTGATCGCGGGATCAGGGGGAGGGGTGTGAGTTGGGGTGGTTGTGGGGTTAGGGTAGGTTGTTGATGATGCAAGGGGGTGGAGCTGTTCGGGAACGTCGACGGGGATAAATTTTCGAAGACGGTGGGCGGTGGGTGGCGAAGTTTTCGGGATTGCGTCGATGCGCGGGGGAGATACGGGTGGAAGGGTTGTTGGAAGTTTGTTGGGGAGGTTGCGAGATGCCTTCGTCGTTGTCCAACTTCCGTTTGAATGTTTAATATAATGATATTTATTTTTGGTTAACAGGAACAGCCCTTTGGTGTTTATTTTGAGTTAGCAGGAACTGCCCCTCAAGCAATTAAGATTTTTAAGACTGTAATAAAAGACATAGAAAATCACGAAATCCTTCCAGTATTCCCGATATCTATTATCTTTGGTTTCCCGTTGTTTTACATCTTCCAGCTTCCTGATTTTTATGGATTTTCTATTTCCTGGAACTGAGCTTATAAACTGTTTTAGACGTAAGGTAGTTTTCTTGAATGATTACAAATGTATCTTTATTTTATGAAAGTATAACCTGGGTGAGAATATTTTTCCACAGTTTAGTCAAATACCAAATTGACAGAACAGAACACAGAATATTTACGCAATAACTAATTCGAGCCCATGGTAATCTGGAAAAAAATTTCCAATGTCTCCAGGGACGTTATAATTTACAAAAACGTGTTTCCTCCCTCACGCGCAGTATAATGTAATACACTGCGGATTGTATGCAATTCTAACAAAAGACGAAATACACGTGCATTGTCGTCTGGTGTTGCTCACAATCGACCGAGAAAACTTCGCACAAGGATCCGCAGTGTGCAACTCTAAAATCGCGTGTTTCGCGTCACTTTTTTCGAGGGCGCGATACAGGCAAACGAAACAAATAAAAAAAAAAGAAAAAAAAAAAGAAAACCAGGTGGCTCTGAAGGAATTCGCAGGGATCGAGGCGTGTCGATCCCATCGCTACCGATCCCGGTGGTGTGCGCCGGCGAACGTGCTCGTCGATGGTGGCAGGGATCGGGATCCGGGAGGCTTGCATATATTCACACCGAATTAAGTCACCAATACAGGGGCGAGCCGGCTGGCCACACTCTTTGTGCATCCACGAGCCCTTTCACGCACGCAGTGTCAGCCGGAACGCTGACCAGCCTGCGTCCGATGTGTGCGACCGAGCATCCTGTATACGTGTGTATAAGAACGCCGGAGAGGCGCGGATCGAGGGCCGAAGGGGGTTTGGCATGTTTGAATTTGGATGGTGGTGGTCTAGCTTTGGCCGTGGCCGGCGGAACGGAGAGAGGGCTGCGTGTGCGTCGCACGGTTTACTTTAAACCGTCCATTGTGGTATATTTCCTTTCTGCCCGATGATGTAGAGAGCCGAGGCAAGGGGTGCGCCCGAGTTTCGATGATTTTTACTACGGGCATTCGCGGCCTCCGTCCTCGCCAGAAACGTCGATCAACTTTCCACTTCATCGCCGTCAAACTTTCACCTGATATTTACCGTCGAACACCCCGCCCCTCCCCCATTTTTGGGTTTTGTTTAAACTTCTAGTGACTGCGGATCGTTCGTGCAGGGACCGAGGGAATGATTCTTCTTTGTTCGGCTGCAGATAGTTCTACGATCTTTATTTTCATCTAGGAGCACATTGGGTAATGTGGAGTTCATCTGAAACGTTCATTATTGTGATTATTCAAAAATTAATAACTGTTTTTGGGTCTCTGTTTTATCATTTTTTGAAGGTCCTTGGGAAGCTGCGAGTTTGTCTTTTAACTCGCGCAATGATTTGTGTACAGTGTGTCCCACGAGCTCTGTCCACTTGAGTATCTTGGTTATTTCGAACAATGGGAGAAAATGTTGCAGAAGTTGTACGGTTTAAGAAACTACATAATATAAATTATATATACATGATATACACGTATAATATACATAATAAAAGAGGCGTAGAGAAGATATCACTTTTGTTTTATATTAAATGGAATGTCCAATGTTTCATGCTCGAATACGCCAAGAATATTATATTCTAGTATATTCTGGTATATTCTGGTCTATTATAGTATATTCTGGTGTATTCTGGTATATTCTAGTATATTCTAGTACATTCTAGTATATTCTAGTATATTTTGGTATATTCTGGTATATTCTGGTATATTCTAGTATATTCTGGTCTATTATAGTATATTCTGGTGTATTCTGGTATATTCTAGTATATTCTAGTACATTCTAGTATATTCTAGTATATTCTGGTATATTCTGGTATATTCTAGGTTATTCTGGTCTATTGTAGTATATTCTGGTGTATTCTGGTATATTCTAGTATATTCTAGTACATTCTGGTATATTCTACTTTATTATGGTATATTCTGGTATATTCTAGTATATTATGGTCCATTATAGTATATTCTGGTGTATTCTGGTATATTCTAGTATATTCTAGTACATTCTAGTATATTCTGGTCCATTATAGTATATTCCGGTGTATTCTGGTATATTCTAGTATATTCTAGTACATTCTAGTATATTCTAGTATATTCTGGTATATTCTGGTATATTCTGGTATATTATAGTATATTCTGGTCTATTATACTATATTCTGGTGTATTCTGGTATATTCTAGTATATTCTAGTACATTCTGGTACATTCTTGTATATTCTGGTATATTCTTGTATATTCTGCTATATTCTGGTATATTTTGGTATACTGTGGTACATCCTCGTATATTCTGTTATATTCTAGTATATTTTAGTATATTCTAGTATATTCTGGTATATTCTGGTATATCCTGTTACATCCTGGTATATTCCGTGATATTCCGTGATATTCTGTTATATTCTAGTATATTCTAGTATAGTGTGGTATATTCTGGTATTTTTCGGTATCTTCAGTTATATTCCAGTATATTCTGTTATATTCTGTTATATTCTGTTATATTCGATTAAAAAAAAAAACAAAGTTGATATCTTCTCTCCGCCTCCACTTGCAAGAATATCGTTTATACCATATTCTGTAGTTTCTTAAACCCTACAACTTCCGTAAATAACATTTTCTCGTATAGTTTGAAACAACCAAGGTATTCAAGTGGACGGAGCTCGTGGGACACACCGTACAATAGCAAATAGAAAAAGGTTTCTTCTCCCATCACAATATTAATCTTTTTGTACTCGAGTGGCGACTCCAGTGCGCTGAAAATTGCTTTGCTATTATTCGGAACAATTCTTACCAAAGTTCGCATTCAAGAAACTTGCTATTAAAATGCAACGCTATAAAATGATGCACAGTGGAAACATCGTTGGGCGTTAACGTGCGTGACGTATATACAGGCCGAGTGAAGACGATTTCGACTTTTCCCAATTCCTCGGGTACATTTAGGTACATTAAATCATAGTCCTACTGCGAGGAAAATTCAATGGGAGATATTGCTCCAATAAAAATAACCAGGCGAAACGGGAAGAAACTGTAGACGAACTATCCCGTTCGAGTAACCGGAAAAAGGGGTTCGGCATAAATCATGATCCGAAACAATGCGCCTCTCTCCGTAACGGCCCTCATTTTCCCGATATTTTCCGGAAGCTTTATGGTGGCCTAAATTCAGGTTGCTCTCTTGCTCTGGTCCGGTTTATTTTAATGGTTGCCATCGCGGCAATGTGCGCGCCATTGTAGGCTCCCCTCGGAGGGTCTAACGGCGTTGACAGTCGTCGTTGTTGCTCTAACGTTTCGACAATGACATTATCGGCTCGAGAGCAACGGCAGAATTGCAGATAGAATGCGAAGTAGTCGGCACACTCGGTCGGACCGGGGAGACGTTCGACACCGGTCAGAAGTACCGCTTAAAGAAGAAGCGTTTCCCGATTCGGGGAAGGGTTTTCGAACACTATAAGGGCTGTTACCTTTAGAGGCAATCGGAACGGGGTATTACCGCACGGTAGTCCAGTTTCTGACCAGCCCTGGTTGGCTCCGAATATCGGTCGCCCTCGTAAAACTCCGAATAGAAAAGTCTGCGGCACTCTAGTGCTACGCACCCTTCTGCAAAATCGAAGAACCCGACGAATATTCCGCCGTAAGCTCTCCCGATTTTTACCGGAATTTATTCCCATCGGCTTCCGGGGAAATTTTGCAAATTTCTGATCCTTCCTCTGCCGAGCTCGCGGACGAAAAAAGTTCACTGCACAGTATGTACATTCTGTAATGCGCTGATCCGTTTAATAGAATGGATCTAGTCCTTGGAGAATTGAGGAATCTAAGGAATTGTGTACAGAATTTTTGCAGAGACACAACAAGTAAGGCGGAGTGGGGTAAAACCGACTGAGAAACTGTAAAGTTTACTTTAAACTGATGTATTGTCTATCTGTTCCACCAAAACCTAATAATCTTAGTGTTTTTGTTTAGGGCATGGTTTATTCTTTAAGTTGCATTAATTTGGATTAGAAATATCTTCTGAAACTTGTGATCTTCTTAATAAATTAGAAACAGTGCTACCAGGGCGGACTTCCCCGGAACTGGTGCAAAAGCGGAATTATTATTAGTAATAAAATAACATAAGAATGAAAATTCAAATTTTTATTCAATCATCGTCAAGACATCTTTCACATTTATGTTGTTTTTTTTTTTTATCCTTTGTTGCAGTTTCCACAAACCCAGTTCATGCAATTAATGCACTGGATCCACGCTTTTTTGTCAGTGTAACAGCGAAAATCGCATTCACATATGCTACATAAATTATCATCTTCTTTAGAAGAAGAATTAGGAGTTTTCTCCTCGATGTTCTTGTCAGGAAACAATCGTAACTTTGTTTCTTCTGAAGTTATAACTTCCGCGCCTTTTGCAACTCTTTTCTTCTTTTTAACAATTTCCATGAAATTCGATGTTATAGTTTCAAGCAGGAGATTTTCAAAATTTACATTGCAGTTCTCTCCTAACTGGGCAGAGCTTGTTGAAAATTGTGGTAGTGATTGTACATCAGCAGATGTTCCTGGCAATGTAATGGAATTTTTTCGGCAATTATAAACTGGTCTTCAACGGGAGATAACTCAAGGATTATAGGAGGCTGTGAAACAGCTTCTTCAAATCTATGTGTTTATCTTCGATAGGCACAACGTATAGTAAGGTAAGTTTCCTTTATAGTAATAAAATATATCAGTTCTTTTATATTTTTTGATAAAGTAATGGTCTAACCTCACTCAGGAAATATTTGAGCACGGGTACGAATACATAGTACTAGAATAAATAGTACGAATTTACCCAATGTTACATTTTAATTCTTACTTACTCAAGTTTGTTTTGAAAAGCCAAAAGATTGTAGATAATAGCAAGTATTTTGTTTCTTTTGTATTCTAAATATTTAATAAAAAATTATTTTCGTTAAAATGTCGTACGTGTGTTCAGTTTTGCTCCCTACTGTATATTCGAATAAATAAGGGCCTAGCACGGCTTTGCCCCACTGCACCTTCTGAAATCAAGTGTATCAAATTTGCCGAAGAAATGGTAATTCCCGTAGAAATTTCCCAGAAACTCGTGTAAACAAGCAAGTATGGTTAGCAGCTGATAGGGGCGAGTGTGAAGGGTCCGAAGGCCGGTAGAGTCGGGAACGAGGGGTTGCAGAAATCGGGAAGGTACGCCGGAGGAGGAAATAATAGACCAATAAAGAGTTGTTTCGTTAATTGGAGGACGGTGTGCCGGTAACAACTCTTGCCTACTCTCTGTCGAAACGGTACACGGAGCAGTCATTGGTCCCCGTAAATTATCCAGATTTCGCGTCCCGAACCAGTTAGACTCGCTCGTGGGGGTCTCGTCTTGCAAAAGGAGCGCGCATAACGGGCCAGCGAAAATTTACGATTCCGTTGACTCTTTCGGAACCTGCGGCGTGTGCAACTCGTTCAGGTTGCTCGGTCCCCCTCCATCCCTGATCTCCCGGCCACGGGAAACCGTTCCGTGGAGAGTTCCCGGTGGAAACGCGGAAAAACCGCCGGGCTGTCTCGAAACCGAACTGTTTTTCGGCGTAAAAATATTTCCCGGTAGCTGCAAAACAACCCGCCGTTGTAAAACCGAAAAAATCTGTTTTCCTTTCTCGTCTTACTCCGCGCGCGCGCGCGCGCGTGGAAAAAAATGCCAGTCCGGGATTCGTCAAAAATTTCGGGTTCGAGATTTACGGTCCACGGGGTTCGGGGAATGTTTTCGAAACCGGGTAAAAAACAACGGTTTTTCTACGTAACCGGACGTCGCGTCGTCGTACCGTTGCACGGTCCACGATTTTTCCCGGCGAGTCTTCGCCCCGACTATTTTTACCGTTTCCTTTTTGTCGAAGACGAGGGGGAAAAAAGAAACAGAAAGGGGTGGTCCCGTGTATTTTTAGGGTAACGTAGCGGCGCTTTATGAATTTATGCGCTCCTTTACTGTACCGAGGAAAAAATCCTTTTCCACGACGGACTCTTGACTTTTAAGGGTTGTAGGGCCTCTGCGGAGTTATCGGCGTTTTTACTGCCCGGACACCGCCTCTTTGGCCAAATTAACTTTACTGCGACGAAAGGATTAGCGGTGGAAAAGTCAACTGAAAAGATTTTTCTATGGGGAAAACTCTTTTCTATCCGCGCCCCTCGCCGGACCCTCGATCGGCACACCGATGTTTTATGATTTTTCCTTTCACCGGAGGCGAAAGGGTCGAGCTCTGTCCGGTACCGTTTTTTCTCACCCCCGTAACTATAGTGCCGCATGTGGGTCACTACGCGCGGCCCGTTACACCGACTCCCGAAGATTTTTACCGTTTTTTAGCCCCCCCGCTCCCACCCCCGTTCACCCCCGGTGCCGGACCTCCAGGTACCGGCTGTTTTACCCTATCGTTTTAGGGTTATGGACGATCGATCTACCCCCTTGCAAATCACTCGGGACTACCGGGACTAGGTTTCGACGCGAGCTGTTCCAACCCTAACCCCTTTTCGAACCCTGCTCTCCGAAAATCTGGAAAAAGTCGGCCCTCCGTCGACTTGGGGCTGAATTACATTATTGCTGCGTTGTAAATAATCTTCTGCTGCGAATGGCTATTTTTCTACCCCTATATGGGACAGATTGACTCGTTTACGGGGCTGTAATTGCTTTGTTATTCCAAGGGGTTGGAGAAACTGAAAAGGTTTTCGAAAGTGTACAAATGATTCTTCTGATTGTTTCACTCCTGTGTGTTAAGAATTGATTGTTTTAGGGGATGATAATTGCTTCGACCTCGTGGGGGATGAAGAGTACATTTGAACCCACCGAACACAAAAGGTAACCAGCATATGTCGCAGTAAAAAAATAACAAGATTGAGTTTATCTAGACGTTTTGCTATTTTTATTATAGCATATGTTTGATTTAAGAAATTGATTCAATCATTTTCTACGGAAGAGTCTTTCTGAATTTAACAATTCTATAATAAATAATCTGGGACCGGTCAATTTAATCGGCACTGGCTATGTACAGGGTGTTTCACCTAACTCGAGCATCAATAATATCTCACTTGTTTTTTATGATAGAAGAGAATTTCGCTTTCTTGTCTGTCTGTTCGGTACAAATTTTGCAATTGATTTTAAACTAACTTCTAGAAACCTGAATTAGAAACCTCAAAAATTCCATGAAATCAAAGTAAGTTATTTAATGAATTTATGAATTTAATCAATTTTATAATAAATAATCTAGGACCGGTCAATTTAACCGGCACCGGCTATGTACAGGGTGTTTCACCTAACTCGAGCATCTATAATATCTCACTTGTTTTTGTGACAGAAGAAAATTTCAGAGGAAAACATTAGTTGGTTCAGAGGGGCAAATATTATGATAGGCAAAAGAATTTGTTCCAGGTTATATTTTTTGAGATTTCAAGGTCATCGAAGTTTTTTCAAATGGAATGATATATTTTTATGATGACAAACTCAGGGTCACGTGAAGGTCATAATATTACAGGTCGTTGGATTCGTCTTGACCTCGGCTATCATGCAGCGATAATAAAAGTATATCGTTTCATCTAAAAAAACTTAGATTACCTGGAAATCTGAAAAAATATAACCTTGAACAAATTGTTTTGCCTATATTAATATTTGCCCCTCTCAACTAATGTTTTCCTCTGAAATTTTCTTCTGTCATTAAAAACATGCTATACACCCTTAGTGGATTTATTACTGCAACGGGATAGCGTGGCCATTTGTCAGACATTTTTGACTATTTAGTAAAATTATTTCGCAATTGTTTATGGTTTTTGCGAGGGAGCTGCATCCTATTAGGTCCAAACTCTTTTTCTTTTTATCCAGGTCCCACGGGATTTTCTCTTCCAAATCACTTCTACAGCACTAACACTGATTCGCATCAGTAGATCTCCGAAAATTTCAAATCCAGCAAGCATTTGATCTTGCCACAAGAAAATTTGGTAAATATTTCCAACAGCAACGAATTGCCTTAAAATTGAAATGCACCTGGTAAGGATTTTATAAATAATAAATGTAAAGAAAGAACATCCTGATAGAAAAAATTTCTCAAATATGCTGAAGAATTGTATCTAGCCACAATCACCAAGGAAACTTGATATCACCTCGTAAAAGTAGTCGCACGGTGATAATACACCCTTAGTGGATTTACTGTAACGGGATAGCGTGGCCATTTGTCGGACATTTTTGTCGAAAGGGAATATCTCGGTTTCCTCGGAAGCTGTAAAACGTCGCCGGGGAGGTCGCAGCTACTTACGGCTGACAATGGACACGGTTTCACACCGAGAGATCCGGCCACCTCTGTCTCCGGGGGTCTTCCGGCGCGGTACCCCTAAAACGCGTCATGAAACGAGAAGACGGGTACGAGAGGAACCGCGTGAATGGACGCCGCCGTCGTGCGATCTCGAGTACGCGCGGAGCATAATCGGTCGCGACGACACCAATGAAGGATCCTGCCCGCGGGAATCCTTTAAAGTGTCGTCGGGATTCCTTGCCGTTTGACAAATTGCGCGGTGTGCGCGGCTGAACGCTCAAAGGGCGAGGGTGACGACTCCGGAGGGAGGGGAGCGCTGCTGAGGACTTAACTTTAAACTCTGCTCGGGGTGTCGCGCGTTGCTCTTGCAGCATTTCCGAGAATTAACCTAGTTGATGATAGCGACGATTTCTACGTAGGTATAGTTTTTAAACGTGATGAACCATTGCAGTGGTGTCATTTCAGACAGTTAAGTTAAGATAAGTTTAGTTGAGACAGTTATGTTAAGCTAAGTTCAGTTGAGACAGTTCAGTTAAGCTAAGTTAAGTTGAGAGAGTTAAGTTCAGCTAAGTTCAGTTGAGCCAGATAAGTTAAGCTAAGTTCAGTTGAGACAGTTCAGTTAAGCTAAGTTAAGTTGAGAGAGTTAAGTTCAGCTAAGTTCAGTTGAGCCAGATAAGTTAAGGTAAGTTCAGTTGAGGCAGTTCAGTTAAGCTAAGTTCAGTTGAGCCAGACAAGTTAAGCTAAGTTCAGGTGAGACAGTTAAGTTCAGCAAAGTTCAGTTGAGCCAGACAAGTTAAGCTAAGTTCAGTTGAGACAGTTCAGTTCAGCTAAGTTCATTTGAGCCAGATAAGTTAAGCTAAGTTCAGTTGAGACAGTTTAGTTAAGCTAAGTTAAGTTGAGAGAGTTAAGTTAAGCTAAGTTCAGTTGAGCCAGACAAGTTAAGTCAAGTTCAGTTGAGACAGTTCAGTTCAGCTAAGTTCATTTGAGCCAGATAAGTTAAGCTAAGTTCAGTTGAGACAGTTCAGTTCAGCTAAGTTCATTTGAGCCAGATAAGTTAAGCTAAGTTCAGTTGAGACAGTTTAGTTAAGCTAAGTTAAGTTGAGAGAGTTAAGTTAAGCTAAGTTCAGTTGAGCCAGACAAGTTAAGTCAAGTTCAGTTGAGACAGTTCAGTTCAGCTAAGTTCATTTGAGCCAGATAAGTTAAGCTAAGTTCAGTTGAGACAGTTTAGTTAAGCTAAGTTAAGTTGAGAGAGTTAAGTTAAGCTAAGTTCAGTTGAGCCAGACAAGTTAAGTCAAGTTCAGTTGAGACAGTTCAGTTCAGCTAAGTTCATTTGAGCCAGATAAGTTAAGCTAAGTTCAGTTGAGACAGTTCAGTTCAGCTAAGTTCATTTGAGCCAGATAAGTTAAGCTAAGTTCAGTTGAGCCAGATAAGTTAAGTCAAGTTCAGTTGAGACAGTTCAGTTAAGCTAAGTTAAGTTGAGACAGTCAAGTTAAGCTAAGTTCAGTTGAGACAGTTCAGTTAAGCTAAGTTCAGTTGAGACAGTTTAGTTAAGCTAAGTTAAGTTGAGAGAGTTAAGTTAAGCTAAGTTCAGTTGAGCCAGACAAGTTAAGTCAAGTTCAGTTGAGACAGTTCAGTTCAGCTAAGTTCATTTGAGCCAGATAAGTTAAGCTAAGTTCAGTTGAGACAGTTTAGTTAAGCTAAGTTAAGTTGAGAGAGTTAAGTTAAGCTAAGTTCAGTTGAGCCAGACAAGTTAAGTCAAGTTCAGTTGAGACAGTTCAGTTCAGCTAAGTTCATTTGAGCCAGATAAGTTAAGCTAAGTTCAGTTGAGACAGTTCAGTTCAGCTAAGTTCATTTGAGCCAGATAAGTTAAGCTAAGTTCAGTTGAGACAGTTTAGTTAAGCTAAGTTAAGTTGAGAGAGTTAAGTTAAGCTAAGTTCAGTTGAGCCAGACAAGTTAAGTCAAGTTCAGTTGAGACAGTTCAGTTCAGCTAAGTTCATTTGAGCCAGATAAGTTAAGCTAAGTTCAGTTGAGACAGTTCAGTTCAGCTAAGTTCAGTTGAGCCAGATAAGTTAAGCTAAGTTCAGTTGAGACAGTTCAGTTCAGCTAAGTTCATTTGAGCCAGATAAGTTAAGCTAAGTTCAGTTGAGACAGTTCAGTTCAGCTAAGTTCATTTGAGCCAGATAAGTTAAGCTAAGTTCAGTTGAGACAGTTTAGTTAAGCTAAGTTAAGTTGAGAGAGTTAAGTTAAGCTAAGTTCAGTTGAGCCAGACAAGTTAAGTCAAGTTCAGTTGAGACAGTTCAGTTCAGCTAAGTTCATTTGAGCCAGATAAGTTAAGCTAAGTTCAGTTGAGACAGTTCAGTTCAGCTAAGTTCAGTTGAGCCAGATAAGTTAAGCTAAGTTCAGTTGAGACAGTTCAGTTCAGCTAAGTTCATTTGAGCCAGATAAGTTAAGCTAAGTTCAGTTGAGACAGTTCAGTTCAGCTAAGTTCAGTTGAGCCAGATAAGTTAAGTCAAGTTCAGTTGAGACAGTTCAGTTAAGCTAAGTTAAGTTGAGACAGTCAAGTTAAGCTAAGTTCAGTTGAGACAGTTCAGTTCAGCTAAGTTCAGTTGAGCCAGATAAGTTAAGCTAAGTTCAGTTGAGACAGTTCAGTTCAGCTAAGTTCATTTGAGCCAGATAAGTTAAGCTAAGTTCAGTTGAGACAGTTCAGTTCAGCTAAGTTCATTTGAGCCAGATAAGTTAAGCTAAGTTCAGTTGAGACAGTTTAGTTAAGCTAAGTTAAGTTGAGAGAGTTAAGTTAAGCTAAGTTCAGTTGAGCCAGACAAGTTAAGTCAAGTTCAGTTGAGACAGTTCAGTTCAGCTAAGTTCATTTGAGCCAGATAAGTTAAGCTAAGTTCAGTTGAGACAGTTTAGTTAAGCTAAGTTAAGTTGAGAGAGTTAAGTTAAGCTAAGTTCAGTTGAGCCAGACAAGTTAAGTCAAGTTCAGTTGAGACAGTTCAGTTCAGCTAAGTTCATTTGAGCCAGATAAGTTAAGCTAAGTTCAGTTGAGACAGTTTAGTTAAGCTAAGTTAAGTTGAGAGAGTTAAGTTAAGCTAAGTTCAGTTGAGCCAGACAAGTTAAGTCAAGTTCAGTTGAGACAGTTCAGTTCAGCTAAGTTCATTTGAGCCAGATAAGTTAAGCTAAGTTCAGTTGAGACAGTTTAGTTAAGCTAAGTTAAGTTGAGAGAGTTAAGTTAAGCTAAGTTCAGTTGAGCCAGACAAGTTAAGTCAAGTTCAGTTGAGACAGTTCAGTTCAGCTAAGTTCATTTGAGCCAGATAAGTTAAGCTAAGTTCAGTTGAGACAGTTCAGTTCAGCTAAGTTCAGTTGAGCCAGATAAGTTAAGCTAAGTTCAGTTGAGACAGTTCAGTTCAGCTAAGTTCATTTGAGCCAGATAAGTTAAGCTAAGTTCAGTTGAGACAGTTCAGTTCAGCTAAGTTCATTTGAGCCAGATAAGTTAAGCTAAGTTCAGTTGAGACAGTTTAGTTAAGCTAAGTTAAGTTGAGAGAGTTAAGTTAAGCTAAGTTCAGTTGAGCCAGACAAGTTAAGTCAAGTTCAGTTGAGACAGTTCAGTTCAGCTAAGTTCATTTGAGCCAGATAAGTTAAGCTAAGTTCAGTTGAGACAGTTCAGTTCAGCTAAGTTCAGTTGAGCCAGATAAGTTAAGCTAAGTTCAGTTGAGACAGTTCAGTTCAGCTAAGTTCATTTGAGCCAGATAAGTTAAGCTAAGTTCAGTTGAGACAGTTCAGTTCAGCTAAGTTCATTTGAGCCAGATAAGTTAAGCTAAGTTCAGTTGAGCCAGATAAGTTAAGTCAAGTTCAGTTGAGACAGTTCAGTTAAGCTAAGTTAAGTTGAGACAGTCAAGTTAAGCTAAGTTCAGTTGAGACAGTTCAGTTAAGCTAAGTTCAGTTGAGCCAGACAAGTTAAGTCAAGTTCAGTTGAGACAGTTCAGTTCAGCTAAGTTCAGTTGAGCCAGATAAGTTAAGTCAAGTTCAGTTGAGACAGTTCAGTTAAGCTAAGTTAAGTTGAGACAGTCAAGTTAAGCTAAGTTCAGTTGAGACAGTTCAGTTAAGCTAAGTTAAGTTGAGATAGTTAAGTTCAGCTAAGTTCAGCTAAGTTCAGTTGAGACAGTTCAGTTAAGCCAAGTTCAGTTGAGACAGTCAAGTTAAGCTAAGTTCAGTTGAGACAGTTCAGTTAAGCTAAGCAAAGTTGAGACAGTCAGGCAATTCTTTCGAAAATGGGTTCGAAAAGAAACAAAAATTCCACCAGCACACACAGCGAATCCTGAAGTCCCAAGCAAGTGCAACACACTTTATCAATTTCCTGTATTTGCCGACACAAAGCACCCCGAATTCCCAACCCGCGCGAAATCAACCCCCGCGGACCAGCGAAACCGAACAAGATCCGTGCACCCCTATCTCTCGAAGCGTCCCAGCATGCGTTTAACACGGTGGACCATCGTTTGCCAGCAAAGTAGACAATTCCGCGCGGATCTTCACGCGGAAGGGCGCAACACAGCGGGGGTGAGCACAGGGTGGCGGCAGTAATGCTTGACCGACGGTTTTATTCGAAGTCAGCTCGAGTTACGAGATCGATGGACGCAGTTACCGGAAGAGGGTTGATGGGAGAACGGTACAGAGAGAAAGAGGGGGAGCGGGGGAGAGGGTGGCGGGGTGTTGGCCGAGCAACTCAGGTCGAAGGAGATTTAATACGATCACCGGCGCGAATATCGCGCCCCTTCATCCCCGTTACAGCGTCCTGGACTTCATCGTCCAGGTGCTCGTTGTCATGCACGCTCGTGTACGGTATCGAGGGGGTGGCTGGGCGCGTGGGGTGGATAGCAGGGTGGCCGGGGGTGGTTATGTCGCAGGCCGCGCGGACGTTCATTAGCGGCTGCACAGGGTGGATCTCGGAATTCGTGTAGCAAGGCCTCTCGCGCTTGCTGGCCCACCGAGGAACGGGGGAGGGAGGGTGGAGGAGGAGGAGGAGGAGGAGGGAAGGGGTGGAAACGAGCAAGGAAACGAGAGCAAGTTGGACGAGGAGGAGGTATAGTACACTCTACTCGACGGAGAGTTAATCCACGTGTGAAATTCGAGCGACCTCCGACCCCTACAAGTGCCTCTCTTTCTCGTTTTCTCACTTCTCGAGCGCGAGAGCACGCCCCTCCGGCTTCTCCTATCCGCGGACTAAAATCCTCCGACGATCCACCGAACACCACCACCACCCCCATCCATCCCACGCCACCCCCCTATGTATCGTCCACACGCCCGACGCTCTTTTGTCGCACGGACACCGATCGACGACGAAGGAATGCACTCACGAGGAAATCGGTGCCGAGGAATTTTTTCGACGACGGCAAATTAACCGGGCGCGCTTCCCGCGATACGGACTTCTTCCTGATCATCTGTGAATTCACTATCACCGGTGCGAGGAGATTGCATCGAGCGCGGAGGAGCGTCGTTGCATTTCCATCCATCTCGATGCATTTTTTGGGGGGAGAATCACGCGCTCGTTCCTCGAAAGTGTGCAGCCTTTAGACTGTGTCTTTGCCGGCTGGGTCAGGTACAGATAGTCACGTTTTAATATTTTTATGTGTTGTAGATGGTCAAATTGTATGCTTGTAAATTATATGTGTACAATTATTGTACTGGTGGGGGTAGCCGTGGAATATATGAACTTTCTCTTTTTAATAGCTTCTAGCAACCCATGATAGAGGAGGGTCCTTGGCTTCTCAGAACATGATAAAACACAATGCTGAACAATATTGTAAGCACAGAAAATTTGCGCAGAAGAAGTTGCTCCAAAAACTGGACTGCGAATTTTATGCATTTATGGCAGAAACGGGCGGGTGTGATTTCAAACAACAGAATTCTCGATGTATGTCAGCAACACGGGTCTTGCCAGTGTCATATATCGTCTAGGAGTCCTACCCGAGCCGTGTGATACCCCGCAGTAGGGTGACCCCGCGACATTTATCATTTAGGTCTTGGCGACAAATATAAAGAAATCACTGTATATCAAACTGGCGTTTGCAATCTGCTGCTTTGTTCACCTTGGTTGAGGCGGGGTTGATTTTATAATGCATTTATAAGAAAAGCAAAGCGTCATTTAGAAACGTTAGAAGAATTTAAGAGTTCTGTTGTATTATTTTCAACCTACTAAAAGTACGGTGCATTCTCGATATATGTCAACAACACGGGTCTCGCCAGCGTCGTTAATCGTCCAGGAGACATACAACGAATTCTCGATGTATGTCACCAACACGAGTCTCGCCAGCGTCGTTAATCGTCCAGGAGACATAACCTGTTACGTTTATATTCCTCGGCGGCCTCTCGAGCTTCGTGGCTCCTCGCTTGTTGTACCCCGTGGTAGTGGGGATAACTCCGCGACGTTTATCATCGAGGTCTCTGCGACATATACAGAGAAATCGCTGTATATCGTTTCGTGCGATTTAACAAAATCACTAAAGAGAGAAATAGATTCCTTTCTGTTTCTATGTATTGCAATTAATGATTTTGCATAAATATCCGCCAATGACGAATAACGCTCTAATAAATAGACTATTATATTGACCATACTGACGCTAAAACTCTGAATATTCCGAGTAGGTAGAACCATGGTGAGCTACGCGAAAGTTAGGAAGGTACTTTTTCGCGATGGTTGTAACATCGAAAAAGCCGATCGGGGGGAACAAAAGCGGCGAACAAACCGGTACCGGTTTTAATCAATCACTGCGGTTTATTAATTACAGACTGGGACGAGTCGAAGTTATTATCTGAGGAGTCTTTGCACTGTGGAACTGTGTCGCCAATTTTCCAATATCGCGTTCGACGTGTACCCGCCGGATGAAAAAGGCACGCGATCTCTGTTGCAGCTGCCGTAGCGGGTGCGCGCGCGGCGCGGCTCGGCGCGGCGTCGCGCATTCTAAAGCGCGTATTAGAAGAGATTACTCCTTGATTAGCATCACTGTGACCGGTACGTACCCGTCGCCGCCGCCGCCCCCCGTCGATCTCCATAGATAAAAGCAATATATCCTGGCGGACGGGACCGCCGCACCGGGAGACTACTCTCGCCCTCTATTCCGCTTGCGATGTCCTATTTCAAAGCGGTAGAAATGATTCCGGTCGACAGTAAATCAAAACCGAAGATTCTCTTTACGGTTTATTTCTTTACGGCCGACTCGCCCGGAAAAAAATCGTTACAGACCGTGGCAAAAAATGGCCCGCTTTTCCGGCGAAATTGGTTCAAGAACCGTCGCATCTGTCTCTCTGCGGAGAACGCAGGTATTCTAGATTTTGCAAGCTTCGAATATCTATTTTTTAATTTCCCATTCTTTTCGTTACCGTCGCGCTTTTGTCCCCAAAAAAAAAATCATCAGTGGTCACTGAAAATGATAAGCATGTGGACCGTATTTTATGTTTCACCAGGATCATTCTCTTCTTCGTATCGTTACCGTTGCATCTCTTTTTCTAGAACACTAATAGATGGCCAAGGTACACAATAAATGGTCCCTTGAAATGTTAAATATTTTATATTTTGTCAAGATCATTCTCTTCTTCGTATCATTACCATTGCATCTCTTTTTCTAGAACACTAATGGATGGCCAAGGTACACAATAAATGGTCCCTTGAAATGTTAAATATTTTATATTTTATCAGGATCATTATTCTTCGTATCATTACCATTGCATTTCTTTCTCTAGAACAATAATAGATGGCCAAATTACACAATAAATGGTCCTTTGAAATGTTGAATATTTTGTATTTTATCAGGATCATTATTCTTCATATCATTACCATTGCATCTCATTGTCTAAAACAATAATACGTGGCCAAGGTACACAATAAATGGTCCCTTCAAATGTTAAATATTTTGTATTTTATCAGGATCATTCTTCTTCATATCATTACCATTGCATCTCTTTTTCTAGAACACTAACAGATGGCCAAGGTACACAATAAATGGTCCCTTGAAATGTTAAATATTTTATATTTTATCAGGATCATTATTCTTCATATCATTACCATTGCATCTCTTTCTCAAAAACAATAATACGTGGCCAAGGTACACAATAAATGGTCCCTTGAAATGTTAAGTATTTTATATTTTATCAGGATCGTTATTCTTCGTATCATTACCATTGCATCTCTTTTTCTAGAACACTAATGGATGGCCAAGGTACACAATAAATGGTCCCTTGAAATGTTAAATATTTTATATTTTGTCAAGATCATTCTCTTCTTCGTATCATTACCATTGCATCTCTTTTTCTAGAACACTAATAGATGACCATGGTACACAATAAATGGTCCCTTGAAATGTTAAATATTTTATATTTTGTCAAGATCATTCTCTTCTTCGTATCATTACCATTGCATCTCTTTTTCTAGAACACTAATAGATGGCCAAGGTACACAATAAATGGTCCCTTCAAATGTTAAATATTTTATATTTTATCAGGATCATTATTCTTCGTATCATTACCATTGCATTTCTTTCTCTAGAACAATAATAGATGGCCAAATTACACAATAAATGGTCCCTTGAAATGTTGAATATTTTGTATTTTATCAGGATCATTATTCTTCATATCATTACCATTGCATCTCATTGTCTAAAACAATAATACGTGGCCAAGGTACACAATAAATGGTCCCTTGAAATGTTAAGTATTTTATATTTTATCAGGATCGTTATTCTTCGTATCATTACCATTGCATCTCTTTTTCTAGAACACTAATAGATGGCCAAGGTACACAATAAATGGTCCCTTGAAATGTTAAATATTTTATATTTTATCAGGATCATTATTCTTCATATCATTACCATTGCATCTCTTTCTCAAAAACAATAATACGTGGCCAAGGTACACAATAAATGGTCCCTTGAAATGTTAAGTATTTTATATTTTATCAGGATCGTTATTCTTCGTATCATTACCATTGCATCTCTTTTTCTAGAACACTAATAGATGGCCAAGGTACACAATAAATGGTCCCTTCAAATGTTAAATATTTTATATTTGATCATGATCATTATTCTTCATATCATTACCATTGGATCTCTTTTTCTAAAACAATAATACGTGGCCAAAGTGCACAATAAATGGCCCCTTCAAATGTTAAATATTTTATATTTGATAATGATCATTATTCTTCATATCATTACCATTGCATCTCTTTTTCTAAAACAATAATACGTGGCCGCAGAACACAATAAATACTCGTTTCAAATGTTAAGGGTGTGGATCATATTTTACTTTATTTCTGTTTTATCCTGGTCTAGGTTTTCCCATCCTAATCCCGAGGAATCGTCCACAATCGTAAGGTTACTTTACAAAAGTTTAAATCATCTAAGAACTGTTCTAATTTTCACCTCCCAGTGTTCTTTTTACCATTTCGTCCATTTTTTTCCGAATCAGCAGCCCCACCAATAAAGTCCACGCTGGCCCGTAGCGTCGCCATAAACTTTTTAATAATCACGTTACGGGAAACGGGAACCAGAACACGGAGACAAAAGAATCCTCCGGAGTGTTCCGGGAAACGTAACGGAAAAGATTTCTTTAAGGGAGAGTCTCGTTTTTCCAGGTACAGAGCGGAGAAAAAAAGGTCGACTCGTTGGTGTTTTCTGGGTCGTCAATGACCCAGTTTCGGTTAACAGTGCCCGGCCATTATGGCCGATTTTTATGATTTTACAGGACCGTCAGTGTCCGAGAGACAGATCGGTGAATGGCGAACCTGGAAACGGGATCCCAAAAAGTGGGATCCCGTTTCGTGTATTTCTGGATCAGGCTACGGGGCCTAACGGTGGTTTGTTTTTAATAACGGTGTCGTATATTTTAATAGGCGGGACCACCATTTTTACACGGTCTCTCTCTCTCTCTCTCTCTCTCTCTCTCTCTCTCTCGACAAACCGTGTTTTACGCTTTTATGCCGGTCGAGGAAACCCTGGGCCTCCGAACTAATTCGAAACCAAAACAGGGCAGTTTTTTGGCCGGGGCAACCTCGAATCTGGAACGATTTTTTCACGGGCCGCCGTAAAGAAATAAACCCAAAAAGTCGTCGGTGTTGATTTACTGTCGGTCGGAATCGTTCTCGACGCTAAAAATCTGAAACGCGTTCTGTGTCCTCCATTTTTGCAAGCGGTTGTATACCGTGTCCTTTCACCAGGATTCCAGGAAGATTGGGAAATTTAGAAAAGTAACGCGATGATCGTAAAATCAAGATCTTTCTCTGTGTTCCCGAAACTTTTTTACTGACCCTTCATTGTATCCTGATGACCTTTTTGGGATTGTACAGGAGAGCTGCAACGATTTTTATAAATGATTTATATGTGACAACGATTGCGAACATATCGAACAGTTTTATTAGTCCATCACTGCATACAATTTTATTAAACATTTGCTGGTGAAGCTGTTTTAAATCCACACGAAGACACCTCTTGGAAGACTTCCATTCTAAATGTCTTATTTCTTTTCAATTTCTTTGGATTCCTTGAAAATTTAAGAAATTCTTAGAGGCAAAAATATAACCTAAAAATTACGTTAACACGTTGACCGCCATGTCACCCACATGTGGGTGACGGAATTATTTGTCCTGGTTTTAAAATGAATTTTTACGTTAATATAGTCATTGTACCAAATTTAATTAGCATTTGTGAAATGCAAGAAAGATGGAGGACTACTCAATATCATACATTTATTTTTTTCCAATTTTTATTTCATTAAATAACAATTTGATTTTATGGGATTTTTGAGTGTTCTAGTTTGGCAGTCAAAGTGTTAAGTAATAGTATACAGGGTGTTTCACCTAACTCGAGCATCTAAAATAGCATGTTTCGAGGCTTGTCAGAGGGATCATAATCACCAGCATCAAACCTCCTGTACCAACGTTGACACTTGTTGACCTTCAATACATCTCCATAAACATCGCAAATTTTCTTTGTTGTCACCGTTGCATTACATCCCGCATGAAAATGAAAAAGTATGCAATGACGAATATGATCCTCGGAAGGTACGGACGCCGCCATTTTATTACAGGGTTGTAAAACAAAATTGTTAGAATATTTTGAACACAGGCTGCTTTACCGGAAACTGTAAAAGTATATGTGTTTCAACGATCTGTACAGAACTAAAGGCAAAGCAAGTTCTTTGCAAATAATTGATTACTTATGGCTACCCCTAATATAGTGTTCCCGATTTCTCAACATTTTTTATTTCTCGGGAAATGAGAAATAAGGCTATATTTCTCGAGAATTCTCGAGAATTTTTAATAAAATTAAAAAATATTGGGAAACTTTTTCCAAACTTTTATAAAGTGAAACATTACGCTTTTGTTTTGAAATAACTTCTTAAGAAGCATAATGCGTCTGATGTAGAATCAGACAATCTACTTCTCTTTTTTTTTTGTAACAAAATCTGTAGCCGTAGAAAAGTTTCTTTCATTTTGTGTGGATGTTGGCTTTATCATATACAGAACATCCAAAAGTTTCTGAAGATTGGGTGTCCTTTTTCCAGTGAATTAAAAAATTTGTAATTCCTTTGTTAGAGTCTGGAATTTATTTTCTTCTGCCGCTAAACTCTTGACACTAAATTCTTGAAGGCTATCTGCAATTTCTAATTCTAACTGTTTTTCCAGTGATAGTTTCTCATTCTGAGAATCTGAAAGTTTTTCACTGTTTTCATAAGAATCATTGTTACATTTTCCAAAAAGTCTGCTTAGAATTTGTTTTGCCATTTTATACATATCTGCCTTGGATGTTAAATAAAATAATGTATCTTCTGAATCTTTTTGCAGAGATTCTGGATTATGCAGATATTTTATAAGGGATACAACAATCTTGCCTCTTCTTTTAGATATTTCTTCTTTAATAACAACAAGAAACTCATTACTCGATTCAGTCTTCAGTTTTTCTAAAGTTTTAAATAGGAATTTAAGAGAATTTAAGAATTTATATGTTACAAAATAAATGAGATTCATAAAAATTTTCCTAAATTTTTTCTTGAGAAGTACTGGAAGTTTTCTCGAGAAATGAGAAATAATCAATTATAAAATTTCTCGAGAAATTCTCGAGAAGGAACGCTACCTAATATTATCACCGTGCGACTACTTTTACAAGGTGATATCAAGTTTCCTTGGCAAGATGCTATTCTTACTAGAGCATATTTGAGAAATTCACTGCTGTCGGAAATAATGCACTATCAAGATATTCTTTATTTACATTTATTATTTATAAAATCCTCATATAAAATCCCCAAATATTATTTATAAAATTTTAAAGCAATTCGCTCCTGTTGGAAATGATTACCAAATTTTTTTGTAGCAAGATAAAATGCTTACTAGAGGATTTAAAATTTCGGGAGATCTATTTATGAAAATCAGTGTTAGCGCTGTAGAAGTGAGATTAAACCAGTTAGCTGTTGCGACCTGTTTGAAAAATGTGTACCTAAATTGCGTCGCAAAAATTAACCCTTAGCACTCGACTGGTGACTCTGAAGCACCACTAGAAATTGTTGTGGCATTATTTCAAAGAAATTACAAAAAATATTACAAAATACTTGTTACATTACAAAATTTGTATCTAATAGATTACTAAACATTTCAATATTATATGTAGAAATCGGATCAGTTGAATAAAATGAAAATATTGTAAGACGGAAGAAAACTTTACTTTTAGATTGAAAACAGCGCCGAGTGCAAAGGGTTAACCGCTGTTTGAATTATAGCTGTTTTGACGAGTGTACCCATCACGACACAAAATATTGCCATTTCATGACGAGTATCCTCGTCAAACACAGTTAACTGGTTAAAAGAGAAACTCCGCTGGAACCAGTATGAAAACAGTTTGGACCAAATGAAACGCAGTTCCCGCGCAAAAACCATAAACAACGACGAAATAATTTCACTAAATAGTCCACGTGGAGATCCCAGAAGACATCTCGAGTAGTTAGTACCGTCTGCCCGGAAACCAGGACAAGGATACAGGTTGTAGCCCGGCAGCTCCTCGCCGGTTAGCTTATTGGCAAGCCGATATCTGGCCGCAGGGGGTAGCGGCAGGGTCAGGGGTGGTCTCGTTGGTATCCGAGGGGGGTTGGAGTATTGGCTCCTGGAACCGTGGAATACCGAGGAAACGAGTTGTGTGTCGTCTGAACTGAACGTGTATCTCTGTCCCACCTCCTCCTCCTCCTCCTCCTCCTCCTCCTCCTCTGTTCTCGTTCGGCGCTCTGCTTGCCGGGGCGATAAAAGTGCGGGCCGGTTTTTCGCGTAGGATATGGGGTATTGTATCCTTCCAGCCCCTGTGCTCGCTCACCCCTCCGCCACCGAACCCACCCCCCACCCTCCCCCGGTGCTCTCTGGCTCTCGCGCGCGCCCACACCCTTCGATCCATATATTTAAAACAAATGCTATCTGATGCGGCGCCGCTTTGTGGAGGCAAGATGAGACCAAGCTCCATCCCTTCGCCCTCTTTGCTCTTTCCCCGTCCCTCTTTCTGCACCGCGCGATGCTCCTTTCCTCCCTTTTTTCACCGCCCCCTCGCCGAACAACCCTCTGCCGAGCCGTTCTCCCTCCAACTCCCCCCCGTACACCCTCTTTCCTCGCAGCTTCCTCACACCCCCGTACACCCCTTCCCCTTGAACTCTCTATTCTCTTTCGCCGGTGTCGCTGAAGCAGGGGTGCTTCCTGCGCGACCCAAGTGCTTCCTGTACGCTGCATCCGACGGTATCCTGGACACGCTCGAGATACCGTTTCCAGTGCAGAGAGAGAGAGAGAGAGAGAGAGGGAGAGAGACAGAGAGAGAGAGAGAGATAGGTGTCCAGAGAGCAACGAGTCACACCACCGATCCGCTCGCTTCCACTGGACACCGGCTGGCTGTAATTTAATTGATGCCTGGAGAGACGCGACGCCCGAGCCCGGCCACCGGCCTAGCCTCGCCTCTTTTCCTTTTCATTTTCCTTTTGCCTTTTCCTTGGCGTTCGACGCTTTTCCGCACCGTCGCCGGTAATTTACCCGTGTCGATCGAACCGATCTGCGAAGATTCTGCGAAATTCGACGCTTTTTCCCTTTCCGGCGACGAATCGCTTGACTACTACTACTTGCGGGCACTTTCGCCGAGTTATGCTCGTTTAGAGATTTGAAAAATTGTGATACTTTGCGATTGTGCGATTGGGGCACGAGTTCTCCTCGACGGGGTGATACCAACCCTTGCATGTTCGGTTTTAACCCTTTGCACTCGGCGCTATTTTCAATCTAGAAGTATAGTTTTCTTCCGTCTTACAATATTTTCATTTTATTCAACTGATCCGATTTCTACGTATAATATTTAAATGTTTAGTGATCTATTAGATACAAATTGTGTAATGTAACAAATATTTTGTAATATTTTTTGTAATTTCTTTGAAATAATGCCACAATTTCTAGTGGTGCTTCAGAGTCACCACTCTGAAGTTTCTCTTTTTTACGTGGAAAACGAGTTTCCAGGAGAAAGTTGTTCCTTTTAGAATGTTAACTGTTTTACTTCATTTTAAGAACCTGTGCATTATTCTTCTGCACCGCACAGTCTCTTAAACTTTATTTTATAGCAAATGCAATTTTTTTTTCCTGCGTGATAAGTATACTCGACCGTTCTATTTTGTTCTTGGTAATGTACAGCCGTTGGAGAACGTATAAGCATACAAGGAATGTAAACTTTTTTTTTCCTGCAGGAAATTATAAACTACAGACAAGTTGTAATTACTGGAACCATAAGTGCTATCGGTTAAGGATTTGTAGGATTTAAGAACATCAAAGGAGAAGTGAATTGAAAATGTATAATAATTTGCAATTTCGTTTCTATTAACTACATTACTTCAATCTTATAGAAATTTTTGAAATGATTCCAAAGGGAGAGTTTTTATCATTTTTGCTGCTATTAGAAACAAGCACAAAAGTACCATTTAGAAAAACAAAATCAAACCGAGTAAGACCAGGACAAACCAACTCTAAATTTGAATTGACTCATACACAAGTTTCAAAGAATCAACTCCAGAATGGTTTAAAAAAAAAGAGTTTCAAAAATCGTGCTCGAACGAGAACAAAATTACCCTTCACCCGAGAACAAAATCAGCCCAAAAATTGCTAGAACAGACCAACTCAAAATTCGAATTCCCCCACACACAAATTTCGAAGAATCCACTCCAGAATGATTATAAATAGACAGTTTCAATCGCGCTCGAATGAGAAACAAAATTACCCTCCATCCAAAAAAAAATCATCCCAAAAATTGCTAGAACAGACCAACTCAAAATCCAAATTTCCTCATACACAAGTTTCAAAGAATCCACTCCAGAATGCTTAAAAAAAAAAGAGTTTCAAAAATTGCTAGAACAGACCAACTCAAAATCCAAATTCCCTCATACTGAAATTTCCTCATACACAAGTTTCAAAGAATCCACTCCAGAATGCTTAAAAAAAAAGAGTTTCAAAAATCGTTCTCGAACGAAAACAAAATTATCCTTCACCAAAAAAAATCGGTCCAAAAATTGCTAGAACAGACCAAATCAAAATCTGAATACTCTCATATACAAGTTTCAAAGAATCCACTCCAGAATGATTTCGAAAATAGAGGTTCATAAAACGTTCTCGAACGAGAACAAAATTACCCTTCACGCCCCAAAAAAAAAAAATCATCCCAAAAATTGCTAGAACAGACCAAGTCAAAATCCGAATTCCCTCATACTCAAATTTCCTCATACACAAGTTTCAAAGAATCCACTCCAGAATGATTTCAAAATAAGAGATTCAAAAATCGTTCTCCAACCCGAACAAAATTACTGTTCACCCGAAAACAAAATCAGCCCAAAAATTGCTTCAACAGACCAACTCAAAATCCGAATTCCCCCACACACAAGTTTCAAAGAATCCACTCCAGAATGATTTCAAAATAAGAGATTCAAAAATCGTTCTCCAACCCGAACAAAATTACTCTTCACCCCGAAAACAAAATCAGCCCAAAAATTGCTTCAACAGACCAACTCAATATCCGAATTCCCCCATACACAAGTTTCAAATACTCCACTCCAGAATGATTTCAACGAGACAATTTCAAAAATCGTTCTCGAGCCAGAACAAAATTACCCTTCAGCCGAGAACAAAATCAGTCCAAAAATTGCTTGAACAGACCAACTCAAAATCCGAATTCCCCCACACACAAGTTTCAAATACTCCACTCCAGAATGATTTCAACGAGACAATTTCAAAAATCGTTCTCGAGCCAGAACAAAATTACCCTTCAGCCGAGAACAAAATCAGTCCAAAAATTGCTAGAACAGACCAACTCAAAATCTGAACAGCCTCCTACAAGGTCCTGCATTTCCATCGATTCTGAGGCAGCATCCCCACAATTTCGAACAGTTCTCAGCCCTCCATAAAAGATCTGTAGTCCACTAGGTTTGATCGTGCAGGCTTAATCAAGAACCGCGACGCCATTGGAAGATCGGAGCTTCGCGGCGCTCAGCTAGGTGAACGAAAGGCAAAAGAAAAAAGAAAAAAAAAACGGAAAAATTGTTCACGTCCCCCGGAAAAGTTTCGGTGAAGTTTGAGGACCGCTGAGGATCCGTGGGAGCGTAGGTGTCGCGGGTCTATCAGCCAATACACGGGGGTTCTCCTATCTCCGCCAGTAAATCCGGCCGTAAGTTAAACTATTGGGGAATCGAGGCGGTTCTCCCGCCGCGTACTCGCTTCCAGTAGGGTCGCGGAAGATCCTCCAGAATCAGGTTTACGTATATCTGCTTGCCTATCATCTCCATCACCATAGATTGCCCATAAAGAACCCCGGCAATCCGTGGTTATACGCGGGGGGGGGGGGCAGGGCGAACGAAGACTTTATCCGCCTTTCGATCCTCCGATCGAAACTTCCCTCGCCGAGCTCTCTCCTTTCCCTTGTATCGACCTCCGCCGATCATTCTGTTGGTCCATTGACTTCCTGCGTCATTGCCGTTCCCGCAGGATCATCGTTCCCCGGCAATCATTTTTAATTGAATTTTTCTGCGTCTCTTTGCTCCGCCGTACTCCATCAGGCGTGATTGACACTTTCATTACCGTGGCGGTCGAATATATTTTATTAAACCTAAAATGTTTGCAATCTATTAATCGCTCACTTGTTCTCATAACTATGGCGATTAGAATCGCTTTAATGTAATTGCTCGCTTAGAATTTTCCACGAGAAAAATATTTACACTCGTTTACTTCTATCCTGAAACATTCAAACCGGGAGAATTAAATTGGGTTTATTTGTGAGTTAGAGTAAAATAGAAAAATTAGTCAATTGTCACAGTTTGCTGGAATATTTTTACTATTTGTTAGGTTTTCTATTTTTGTATTATGAAATATGTTGTCCTGATTTGACGTGTCAAACGACGAATTTAATTTTTGTATAGTAAATTTGAGGTTGTGCCACACAGTTTGGTAGTACGTATATGAACGTAGTGTAGCAGAGAGTTTGAAACAAATTTTAGCAATTTTTTATGCCACTTTGAAAAATAGGAAAATGTCCCATGAATGCGTGTCCTCAAAAGAGACCACATTTTCAAAATGTATGTTATAATTAGACTGCGGACCATTATGCAAAATAAAATTTTTATACGTCAATCGCAGGAGCTAAGTAAAAATTTATTTTGCTGATTAATCATTTTTATATATTAAAAATAGTATATCGACAATTTTAAACTTTCTTAATCTTTGTACTGTTGCGAATTACGCATTTTTGTCATAAATGCATAAAACCCTCTAGTTATAATATTTACCGCGTCCGACGAAAACGTTCAGTGTAAACAAACAAACTTTTCAATATTTTTAAACGAACGACAAAATTCCTTTGGGACCTCTCCAATATTCTTTTCCCAATCTACTGTCCTACATTCTATTAGGACCTTGAATAAGTTCTCGCTGTTTCTTCAAAAATGGCAGTAGCAGTACCCCGTTCGTGGAATTTCGAATGGTAACACACATGCAAGGCAGTAGTGTATCTAACCTTAAATTTCAGTGTATGGTAGTTCACTTTAGTGTAAACAAAGTAATTTTTTCTTAGTTCTGAAAATGTCTACTTTTGTGCCAAATAAAGTGTATTTGCGGGGAATTTTATTGCACTACTTTATTCAAAAGAAATCTGCAGCTGAAGCACATAGAATTCTTGTTGAGACTTATGGGGACAATGCTTTGTCGGATACGACATGAAGAGACTGGTTTCGACGCTTCAAAAATAATGATTTTGAACTTGAGGATAAAGAACGTTCTGGCGCACCGAAAAAATTTGAAGACGAAAAGTTGGAGGAATTACTCGATCAAGACCGATGTCAGACGCTAGCAGAACTTGGAAAAACATTACAAGTAGATGAGTCAACTGTTTCAGAACGTTTAAAAGTTTTAGGAATGATCCAGAAGCAAGGACATTGGGTGAAAGCTTTTATTTTGTAAAAGAAACAGCGAGAACTTATTCAAGGTCCTAATAAATGACACTGTATCCACACAGCATACAATTTCCAACAAAGAGTTCTGCTTTTGGTAATAGGATGATCTATCTGAAGTCGGATTACGGACCGTTACGAGCCGATGCTCCGTTTGTCAGAGAAGTCATTAGGCACTGCGGTGGTACGTTTGTCGACGTTGCGCAGGTACGTGAAAGTAAATGGAGCCGGCACCCTTTTTATTTCCTGCAGAATGTCACATTCGCCCGGAAGCAGGGCAGGATTAAAAATTTCCATGAAATAGAAATCGACAGTTTTCGGCGGAGCTGGATCCCTGTGCCGGCGGGAAAGGTCGAAACAATTTTTACGAAATTCTGTGCCATCAGTCATCCGCAAATGGAGACGTTTCCTCGAGGCGGCTGGGAGGTTGGGCTTTGCGGGTGTTTATGGAGCCAACACTACGCCCCTACTCTCTCCCCCCTCCCTTCTTCGCCGGTCCTCGGAAACCTCAATTGTATTCTCTTAGGATAGTCGGCACCTCGCTGACCGTGCGCCTTTCATGCCACCGTGGCAGATGGTACCACTTTCGAAAACATTTCTCGACGTAATGACGATTTTTCACAGTCGGTAACTGTTGGGGAAGTCGCAATTAGGGGACTGGCTGTCGTCCCCCGACAGATGCTATCCTCGTTTTCTTGAAAGTTAATCTTTCACGATCGTACAGTGGAGAGGAATTTAACCCTTTGCACTCGGCGCTATTTTCATTCTGAAACTAAATTTTTCTTCCGTCTTAGAATATTTTAATTTTATTCATACGATTGCCACATATAATATTTAAATGTTTAGTGATCTATTCAATAAAAATTTTGTAATGGAACAAATATTTTGTAATATTTTTTGTAATTTCTTTGAAACGATGCCACAACAATTTCTAGCGGTGCTTCAGAGTCACCACTCGAGTGCTAAGGGTTAATCTAGCTTTCAGATAATTAACAGATTGTGGACTTTCAGGAATTCATCGAGTGCAAGGATCTTAACACCTGTTTGAAATTATGTAACTCGAGTATTTTTTATTATTCTCGCTTGAAATAAATCACGCGTGTACCTCGAATACCAATAAATATCTGCGCAAAATTCCAATGCGAGAGGTTGATTAGTTTTTCGGAAAAAATTCCCAACAATTCCCGCAAGAACAGCCACGAATATGGGAACACAAAAAGTATGCTTTGTAGAGATCATGTCCGTTCAATTTTTGTAGTAGTCTCCTAGAAGAAGTCGCAAAAATAATTAAAGTAGCCTTCAAGTGTCTGCCTTTTGAGCGCAAAGTCAACAGGATTTGCAGAACTTCAAATAAAATCAGGACAACATTTTACAGTGATTTCTCTATACAGGGTCATGCGTTTTTAAACGGCGAAACGTCAACCAGCTATGGAGGACCCTAAATGAAACAACTTTCACCCCTAACACTTTTTTTGATTCGGCCTTGATTTTTAGATAATTGCAAAAACCCGTCATTTTTTGCGTTCACTTAAGATTAAATATATTAGGACTGCAATTATGTATCTTGATGACTTTTTCCTTTGTTTGGTTTAAAATAAATAGGGGCATCTTTTTTATTAAGTCAACTTTTTTGTATGACATTTGGATCTTGTTTTTTTTTTTTTTGACATGGGGCACGACGTGGAGACTGAATGAAATAACTTCGAATCAAAAAAAGTGTTAGGGGTGAAAGTTGTTCCATTTGGGGTCCTCTATAGCTGGTTGACGTTTGGCCGTTTAAAAACGGATCACCCTGTATATGTCGCCGAGACCTGGATGATAAACGTCGCGGAATTATCCCCACTCGGACTATACCCCGCGAGGGGCGACGAACTCGGAGAGTATGTCTCCTGCACGATACACGACGCTGACAAGACCCGTCCTGTTGACATATATCGAGAATTCACGGTATTGCTTTCTTTCATTTTTGATTCACCCACAAGACGAATTTGATTTGCAGAAGGATGAATTTAATCTGTAGAAAGGTGAATTTGGTTTTGCGCAAGGGTTGATTTGGAGCGCGAAACCTGTAAAGCCGAGTCTGTTGATGTCAGCGGGAAAAATCATCTGTCACAGGTGAAAACAAGAGAGGTGGAGGGGATAGTGGCCCGGCAGGGTGCCATGGGACCCCGTCACAGGCCCCGTCCATATATTTACTCGTTCAGACCGCGCGCGCGCCCACTTTTATCTCGTTCTGCGCGTTCCGCCACGGTCATCGTCGCAAATTTCAGCCATTTATCCGGCAGTTCGCCGACAATGACGAAAAAGGGAGGACGCCGGGCCGGGCCGGGCCGGGCCGGGCCGCGCGGGAGTCGCGCGACCCGTGCACGGGGAAGAGAGAGTTTCCCCAAAATTCTCGAGGCTAACAGAGCCGATTCGTTCCGGCTGTAATGCGTTTATGGCAGCGTGTCCGGCAGTCCCGCGTCCGTCACGCTTCCTTCCCGCGTTACAGGACCCGCTGGACGTGCTAAGGAGACCTAAAGACTCTGTTTTGTGCAACTGGACCCCCGCAGTAAGGACAGACTCCGGTTCCCGTGACCCTGCGTTCACGTTCCCTCGATCATCGTCCTCCACCCTCTTTTTCACCAAGTGTCTCGAGATTTGGTTACTCTCGCTCCTCTCTCCTGCAATACTTAAAATATGGGGGACCCGTAAGTAATCAATTATTTTGAAATTTGAAACAAACTTTGTAGTAAATTCAAATTTTTATTTCTTAATTTATTATAGAATCTCCATCATTATCAGTTTGTCATCTTTCCCGCAAATTTTCAGTCCCCCTCTTACAGAGATCCAGGGTTCGTCAAGCAAAATATGACTCAAGCTGCCTCCTCACATCTTCCAGAGAGTGTTTTACATTGCGTTTTACATATTTGTAAAAAAGAATTGTACTTTTTCGAATATTTTGAATACGTGTTTCAACGATTGGTACGGAAATAAGGGCAAAACAAATTCTTTGCAAATAATTGTTTACTTATGGGTCACCCTAATATCTTTTTGCTTCTTAGAAAAATCGCACTGTGTAGCACGTGTTAATTTTTATTTAATCTTCGATGATCGATTCAATGACGAGTAAACACACGTGTACTGAATAAAGCACTTCTTGTCTCGGGAAATTCTTTTCAGTACTGATGCGAAGAAAATATATTATTTATTAGGCAGTGGTTGTTTACGGAATGTAAAAATGTTCCACTTGAATTGAAACAACCTGGAGTAAAATAGGAATTTATTTTCTTTCCTAATACACTGATTTCTCTATATATGTCGCCAAGACCTGGAGGATAAACGTCGCGGAATTATCCCCACTACCGCGGAGTGTACCCCACGAGGGGCCAAGAAGCTTGAGAGGCCTCGGACGCCGAGGAGTGTAAACATAACGCGATGTTGATGATCGTGTTGTTGACATATATCGAGAATTCACTGTATGTCTCCTGGACGATACTTGACGCTGGCAAGACCCGTGTTGGTGACAAATATCGAGAAGTTACTGTATTTTTAGTGGGTGGAAACTAACACAATATAACTTTTAAATTCTTCTGACGGTTCTAAACGACACTTTACTTTCCTTATAAATGCATTATAAAATCAACCCCAACCCGTCATATACTAAATCCAAACTCTGTCACGAAAATCACAAAATCATCCACTTCCTAAACACCAAAAGACACCAAAAGCAACCACTCCAAATGAATCCACAAATGATACCACACAAATCCACAAATGCCCACCGTTTCCCAACAAAGTTCTATTTAATTCTGTAGCAATTTTTGCAGCCTCATAACCGGCCATTATCTGTCCGGAGAAAAAAAAATCGGAACACAGTAAATCACGGTTCATTACCCGCAGGGCTGCACAGTTTAGCCCGAAGCGAGCCAATAAGGGTAATTCGTCAATAACGTGACGAACCGCCCCCGGGTCTCGTGACGATCAGTTAAAAGTCGTCGTCGTCGTCCTCGGGGTTCGCCGTAATTTTTTCTCCCCCCGGGGCCATCCTGGGAGACAAATTCCAGAACGACCCCCCGCGAGTTTCGAGGTCGAGCTGCGGGGGGTTGGCACCCATAATGAGCCCGACGCTTCTCGAAAGCGTCTCGTCTTCGGCTCCGAGACTGCCTCTTACTCTCTGCTCTTCTTCTTCTTTCTTCGGGTCTCGGGGATGTCGGGCTCTGCCGGGGGACCCGATACCCCACGGCGAACGATAACGCTTCCCCCTTTGTTCGACGAATTTGTATTTTTAAGTGTCGACCCACCGTTTGGCAAGCACGAGGTTTCCTCGCGCAGACTCTGAGGTTTCGGACCGGGCACAGCTTCCGACACACGGGAATCCTTCCGGCTGTCGAGCCTGCGGCGATTTTCCTTCTCTCTCTCTCTCTCTCTCTCTCTCTCTCTCTCTCTCTCTCTCTCGCGCGCCCTGGTCCTTTCAACTCCCAAACGAGTCCCACCCCGCAGAGGGGATTCGGTAGCCGAGGATCTTCGGTTACAGAGTCTTGGACGTGTTCGCGTGCACCGAGTTTCGCAAGTATCGGTCCAGGGAATCTGAGACCACCGGTCGAAGTAATTGAAAATTCGATTAGCGGAATTTGTTAATTGGAAGCGACTCGAGCGAGGGTTTTATCGGGAGACTGCGTTCCGGGTTTGCTTGATTTATTTTGGGAGCCTCGTGTTTGGCAGTTGAGCGAGGTTTTTAGAATTTGGATGTTCTGGAAGTGGATTCGGGATTGTTTGGAATTTTCTGCTAGTGGAAATTGAAAGTGCGAAGATTTGGACGGGACTCGGAGAACTATGGAAAGAGTTCAGAAGCTGCAACCGTAGTAATTGGAATTTTGATTTTCTTTGAAAAAGACCACTAGCAATTGGGAAATGTGGATTTTATGTTGAGAATTTCGAGAATTGTAAAATCCATTTGGAAGTCTCAGGAAAAGTTGGAACTTTGTAGGAATTGAGTGACGAATATTAAGAATTACGTGGAACTCTGCGTTTGAGGATTTCGGTGAGAGTTTCAAGCTTGAAAATTAAATTTGGAGAATTTTATTGACAATTCGAGGTTTTAAATTGAATTTAGAAAATTTGAAAAAATTTGATGGCCCAGAATTTGTAATTTTTCTGGACTAGAGTGCCCAATATTTTGAATCGCTTGCAATTCTGTAGCTTTGAAGACTCCGAGCTTCAAAATTAAATTTAGAGAATTCTATTGAAAATTCGAGACTTTAAATTGATTTTAGAAAATTCTAAACAATTTTAGAGGCCCAGAATTTGTAATTTTTCTGGACTAGAGTGCCCAATATTTCGAATCGCTTGCAATTCTGTAGCTTTGAAGACTCCGAGCTTTAAAATTAAATTTAGAGAATTCTATTGGAAATTCGAGACTTTAAATTGATTTTAGAAAATTCTAAACAATTTTAGAGGCCCAGAATTTGTAATTTTTCTGGACTAGAGTGCCCAATATTTCGAATCGCTTGCAATTCTGTAGCTTTGAAGACTCCGAGCTTTAAAATTAAATTTAGAGGATTCTATTGAAAATTCGAGACTTTAAATTGATTTTAGAAAATTTTAAACAATTTTAGAGGCCCAGAATTTGTAATTTTTCTGGACTAGAGTGCCCAATATTTCGAATCGCTTGCAATTCTGTAGCTTTGAAGACTCCGAGCTTTAAAATTAAATTTAGAGAATTCTATTGAAAATTCGAGACTTTAAATTGATTTTAGAAAATTCTAAACAATTTTAGAGGCCCAAAGCTTGTAATTCTGCAGAACTACAGTGCCCAAAATTAGAAATTGCTTGGTATTCTACAGCTCTGAAAATTCCAAACTTCCAAATTAAGTTTAGAGAATTCTATTAACAATTCGATTCCCTAAAAATGGAATTTATAAAATCTCAAAAAATTGTAGAGCCCCAGAATTTGTAATTTTACAGAACTACAGTGCCCAAGATTAGAAATTGCTTGGTATTCTATAGCTCTGAAAATTCCAAGCTTCCAAATTAAATTTACAAGGTTCTACTGAAAATTCGAAGCCTAAAAATGGAATTAATAAAATCTCAAAAAATGGTAAAGCCCCAGAACTTGTAATTTTACAGAACTACAATGCCCAAGATTAGAAATTGCTTGGTACTCTAAAGCTCTGAAAATTCCAAGCTTCCAAATTAAATTTACAGGGTTCTATTAAAAATTCGAAGCCTAAAAATGGAATTTAGAGAATTCCAAAAAATTGTAAAGCCTCAGAATTTGTAATTTTACAGAACTACAGTGCCCAAGATTAGAAATTGCTTGGTACTCTATAGCTCTGAAAATTCCAAGCTTCCAAATTAAATTTACAGGGTTCTATTAACAATTCGATTCCCTAAAAATGGAATTTAGAGAATCCCACAAATTGTAGATCCCCAGAATTTGTATTTTTTTTTTTTTTGGAACTAGAGTGTCCAGAATTAAAAATTGCTTGGTACTCTATAGCTCTGAAAATTCCAAGCTCCCAAATTAAATTTACAGGGTTCTATTAACAATTCGATTCCCTAAAAATGGAATTTAGAGAATCCCAAAAATTGTAGATCCCCAGAATTTGCATTTTGTGGAACTACACTGTCCAGAATTAAAAATTGCTTGGTACTCCATAGCTCTGAAAATTCCAAGCTTCCAAATTAAATTTAGAGAGTTCTATTAACAATTCGATTCCCTAAAAATGGAATTTAGAGAATCCCACAAATTGTAGATCCCCAGAATTTGTATTTTTTTTTGGAACTAGAGTGTCCAGAATTAAAAATTGCTAGGAATTTTCCAGCAAGCAGATTTTAAGAAGTCCCCAGATTATTCAGACCCATAGTATGATATTTTTGTAGAATTCTACAAAATTGGGAATCGCTGGAAATTTTTCAGTTCCGAGAATTGAGAATAAACCAAGCACAGCAGAGAGATTGCAAAATTTGCAAGTCTTAAACTGCTCAAAATTGCAATTCAATGCGTTCACAATTCGAAATAGTGGTCTCGCGGTATTCATATGCGGAGAATACAGCGGGAATGAGAAATGTCCCAGCTATAAGGAAGTCGGAATTCCGCGGAGCCGTTTGCAATCAGGAAGTATCAATTCTTGAGCCGTCGGATCCAATGTACATTTACCTCGGTCGCGCCAGTAGCGAGGACACCGAGCATGCTGTATAGTGTTCTCGTCTAAAAATATGGCAACCAGAATAGACCGGGCTGCGGCGCCGGTGTGGTATTCCAGCGGTGGACGATGTTTAACACGAAAATAACTTGTTGCGATGAAGTGTTACTCCTTCGACTAACGGAACCACGCTCCACCGGCTATGTTTATCACGAAACAACGAGCTGGAACACTGGAAAACAAATCCCACGGCGAAACAAAATTTCTCGCGGCTTACTCGAAACCGAAAACAATTTTATCTCTTTCACGGGGGAAATTCTTCAAAATTCGGAGACTCGTGTGCAACTCTCGTACCGAAATCCAAATTCAGAAGATTTTTTTGGAATTTACAGATTCCCGAAAATTCTGAAATTCATCAATTTTCGGGATTATACTTTCCTTTCTGTAATGGATTCAGTTTGCTTCGAAGTATTTGTAGTAACAAGATTTTTGCATCGGTATATATTTTTGACGGTATTCTAAAATGTAGAACAGGTGTAGCTTCGTGGAATCTATCAAAAAGTGTAACTTTTGATTAACGAGAGATATCGACTTGCAATTTCCTTCAAAAAGTTACAAGAAGACTGAGATATCTAAAGATTTTATACGCGCACGCGCACTAGACAAATTTTTAAACTCATTTTTCTCGAAAACGAAGTCTTGTATCAAAAAATTTTATTCCATATTTTCGACTCAGTTTTCCAGGTAGAATCACCCCCTGGTTGTACCACCGGTTACGGGACACCCTGTATATTATATTGTCACTGTGCGACTACTTTTACGAGGTGATATCGAGTTTCCTTGGCGATTGTGGCAGGATGCAATTCGTACTCGAGCATATTTGGAAAATTCACTGTCGTTGGAAATAATGCACTGTTATTCTTTCTTTACGTTTATTGTTTATAAAATCCTCACCAGTGCTTTTCAATTTTAAGGCAATTCGCTCCGGTTGGAAACGATTACCAAATTTTCCTGTGGCAAGATAAAATGCTTAGTTAACAAAATAGTTAACTAAGTTAATAAAATGCTTGGTACGCAAAATTTAAAATTTTGGGACATCTATTTATAGGAATCAGGGAAATTCGGAAGAGAAGATCCGCTGGAACCATTATGAGAAGAGTTTGGACCTAATAAAACGCATGGGTACCCCAAATGCATTCATTAATTTTTTAACGATTTATTTTCTCCGGTGGCTTTCACGAAAATTCCACACAGTAAAACGCGCGTGTAGGGATGAAAATCGTGAGAATTCGCACAATTGAAAAATTCTGCGTCTCCCGCGGCGCCAATAAAGGGGGCTTCTGCGAGTGCATTAAGACCGTGGATTCCGGGGCCAACAATTAATTAACAAACGCGGCTGTTAATTACACGGGAGCGTCAATAAGGTGAGGTCGGCGGATCGCGTCGAGTGGAAACGCAGGAGCAGCTCGGCGGGGTCGTTGGAATTCTCACCGAAATCCGGCGTCTAAAAAGCGACTTCCCGTTTTGTATGCCGCACAAAACCCGGGGTTCCATTCGCCGGTGCACTTCTCGGTGCTCGAAAGCTCGGCTTTCGGGTCCGGGGCGGCGGGCGTTTCAATATTCCGGCCAGAATGAGCTTCTCTTACGCAACAATTTAGCCAACAATGGTCAGCAGGTCAGCCCCCGGGGTTGGACCAGGCCACATTCAGCCGAATCTTTCAGTAATTTGTTCGGGTTTTTAGACTCGGACCGGCCTCGTTTTCTCTCTTCGCCTCTCGAGAGCGCGCCGGTGCTTGTCTCTCTTTTTCTCTCTTGAGAAGAGAGGAAGAAGAAGAAAAAATGGGGATGCTGCGGAGGAGACTGGGGAGCGAAAAATATATATATTTTCGCGCTTGGCTACCGCGCGGACAAAGCTCCGAGACCCGGTTCCGCTTCCTTTCCCATGAAAGCCCGTCGACTTCTCTGTGTAATCAAACGCGACACGCCCCCTTACGTTTCCACCGACGCCACTTTTCCACGGTGCACAGAGATTAACCTAACCCGCCGATGCAGAATCGGCCCGGACCTGCACACGTGCACCCCTCGGCCACCCTCGAGTATTCGAAACGCGTTAGGGTATGCTTGTTGACACACAGTCGCCTCTTTCTGCGATTCCCGAAACTTGGAACAAGGTTGTGTTCAGAGAGGGTATCGAGATGTTTGGGAGTGATGATTTGTGATCGATCGGTGGGGGTTGTTTTCGGTCGGGGTTCCGCGACAGTGATGGAGCACGGGTTGCTGCAGGTACCTGAATATTAACCCCTTTAGCGAACATTAACCCTTTGCACTCGAAGCTATTTTATCTCGAAAACGAAACATTTCTTCCGACCCAGAATATTTCCTTTTTATGTATTTCTTTTTTCGTGTTATATATATGAAAATGGTGCAATTTACTCGTACAATACTGAAGTTTTCAGTAATTTATTAAATACAAACGAATTTAATAATGTGGAAAATATTTTGAATAATGATACAGCAATTTTTTGTGGCGCCTTACAGTCGCCATTCGAGTTCCAAGGGTTAATATTATTGGTGAATCCTAGCTTTCTATTTCGAAACAATGAAAAGCCAGTCAAAAATAGCGCACAAAATATATGAATGTCACTTAGTATCTGTACACTGTATACTGTATACTGACAAAGTCACGAAAAATCATGCCAACCCCGTGTTCGCTAAATTTTACCATCACCTGTCATTTCTTCAAATTTTCATTTCTTTGCCTTCAAGGTCAGCCGAAGGTCACCTTCAAGGTCATCCGAAGGTCATGGTATACTACGTCGTTGAACTCGTCTTGATACGGGCTATAATGCTGTTAACCCTCTGCACTCGAAGCTACTTTAACTCCAAAACGAAACATTTCTTCCGACCTAGGATATTTCCCTTCTATATTTTTTTTTCATGTTATACATACGAAAATGGCGCAATTTACCCGTACAATAATGAAGTATTTAGTAATTTATTAAATACAAACAAATTTAATAGTATACAAAATATTTTGAATAATTATACAGCAATTTTTAGTGGCGCCATTCGAGTGCTAAGGGTTAAGTCAAAAATACAAAGTGCCATTCAACACGTTGACTGCCATGTCACCCATATGTGGGTGACGGAATTATTTGTCCAGGTTTTAAAATGAATATTTACGTTAATATATTCATTGTACCAAATTCGATTAGGGTCTGTAAAATGCAAGAAAGTTGGGGGACTACTCAATATCATACATTTAATTTTTTTCAATATTTATTTCATTGAATAACACTTTGATTCTACGGAATTTTTGAGGTTTCTAGTTTGGCAGTCAAAGTGTTAAAGATATCGAAGTGATATTTGGGGTGTAGAATATTAACAAGCAATCTTTTTTGACGGCGTATAATGTACCACATTTTTTGTTTATTTCATAGCTCTTTTTACTATTTTTTAAGTATATTTCCAAATTTAACAACTTTTAAAAACACATTCAGCTTAGTAAATATATTATTCCTCTAAATTTTTGAAAAATCGATCTTTAAATAAAATTTGGTTCAGTGCTTAAAGTGTTTTTTAGTCGTCAAAGTGTCCCGACGAAGAACCCGAGAAACTATGCGCATAGTCGCACGAATGCGGGCGACTTTAAACAATAATAACTTGTGATATTGGACGAGATTGGAAATAATTCTTGCACGATTATATAGAAGAAAGTGTGATGAAAATACTCCATTTTGTAATATTCCATGATCTCGTATGATACAGAAGATATTCCTTGCGAAGTCTGAAGAATTTTCAAAATTTTCTACATTGCATATGGCATAACATGTTTAATACATTATGAATAGTAATTTTCAATCGACAACGGTAATTTACAGCTTAAAGATAAACCTTTCATTTAAAAAAAAATTGGAAGGAAAATATTAAAAAGGATCGTCGGCGCATGTCAAAGAAAAAAAGCAATTTTTCCCATGAAAAAGGCTGTCTTCGAAACCTCCAACTTTGACCGGAATTTTTGAGGTTCCTAGTGTGGCGGTCAAAGTGTTAAAAGAATCAATATGACCTTGACAATACTAAAAAGAAAATTGTTTTCGAACTTTTCTTTATTGCAATGCACAGCCAATCGAAAACTGATCAACTTTTCTTTAAAATATTTGTTTGTCAGACAATCGCGAGTACTTGAAAAATCGTGGAAAATGTTGCGTGGGACACACTGTATACGGTTCGTCGTCTGGTGGTTAAATATCATACAGAAAAATGATTGTTTTCACATTAACGTTCACAAAATCGCAAATCATTAGGGCAGCTATGGAAACCAGCCAGCGAAAAGATAAATTGCACCGTCCCTTAGGCGTTCTCAAGATCTCGAACAAAAAAGAAAAGAAAAGAAAAGAGAAGAAAATAGTTCCACCCTTTCAGCAGCCTATTAAAACCCACCCTCGCTCTGAGCTACCAACAAACCGGCCACCCCCGATTACCCGGCGCGCAACAAACTAAAATTCCGTGCTCGCGAGGAGCGTGGTGATAGAGTACGTCCGTATTCCCGGAAGAGACAGGTGGAACAGGGTGATTCGCGGCTCTCGGGCTCTTTTTTGTCGAGGAGTGGCGTCCAGCGCCGCGAGCAAACAAGAGAGAGAGAGAGAGAGAGAGAGAGAGAGAGAGAAAGAGAGAGAAACTCTCGCGCGTGCACCACGCTCCGTCCATTTATCTCGCGTTTTGTCGAGCTGCCCGGCACCCAGAATACGGCTTTATTTACCGGGGAGTTTGCGTTTTTCCAGGACGTTGCGTCTACCTGGTCGCGGGGCCCGAGACTCGATTCGGTCCGGCCCGGCCCGGCCCGAGCCCGACTCGGCCCGCGTGCACGTTTATTATGCGATCTGCCTCACGGTTACACACGTCGGTCCAAGGTATATTGTCGATGAGTTAGGCGAGGGGGTTGGGCCGAGCAACGCGGTGTTTGCCCTCGCGAGCATAAAGCAGATTTCCCGTGATTTATGTCGAGTCACCGAGCCAGCCAGCGAACGCCGTGGATCAGAGGTGAAAACGCCTTCGCCCCCGCATTCGAACCATTCATCCCGCGCGGTTTCCACCCGGTCTCTCTCTCTCTCTCTCTCTCTCACTCTCTCTCTCTCACTCACTCACTCTCTCGACGCTCATTCATGCCCGGCTGGGAAAAACGCGACGGTGAATCGGCCGCCTGGCTCTCTTCTCGGTGATTTCTCTGAAGCATCATGCTGGCGGGAAGCATTCGGACACTTCTCGATTCGTTGCATTGTGTTACGGCACGCCGGAGTAATGGGAATGCTGCAGTTTTGGTAATAAGGCTATGGGCGTCGTGGAACCGTTTGTTACTCCAGCACTGGTGCCTTGCTTCCTTAGCCTAGGAACCACCATCTTGGGTTCATTCCTAAAGTTCTGAGAAAATTTTATAAAATAGTTTTCAAGTACGTTGTTCAAGTCTGCCAGGTCAGAATACAGTGAATTCTCGTTAGGAGTCAGTTGCGCCGTTCTGGTGACTGACTCTTAGAGGAACTCCGAGGTCGCCGAGCATATGACTAGTAAAGCCTATGACTATTAAGCGATAGTGACAAGAAGGCTGAGAAAAGTTGCATGGCACCTCACCGCGTTGGTGTGGGTAGTTCCACTGACTCCAAATTGTAAGGTTGGCACTGACTCATAACGAGGATTCACTGTACATGTCAACACGGGTCTTGCCTGCGTCATGTATCGTCCAGGAGACGTACCCGAGTTACGTTTACACTCCATTACGGCCGAGGCCTCACGGGGTATAGCGCGCCGGTAGTGGGGATAATTCCGCGACGTTTATCCTACAGGCCTTGGCGACATATATAGAGAAATCAGTGTACCCAGATGTTCAGAAAATTTTGTATTTGCAGTTATCTGTCAATACGACACAGACAATACGTGGGAAATATTTTTGAGATTTTGGAAGACCTAACCTTAAGGTTTAGTATATTTTATAGTCACGATTATTACGTGATTTTGTAACTGTATAGTTGATAGGTACTCTGTGGGCTTCTAAGCAAATATTATCGCGAACAACAATGTACACTGCAGATATGCATCGCGGCTAGGAAGTTTGATCTTATTGTGAAGCGTCTACCTATGAAGTTGGAAGGTGGAGCACGAAGCTGGGATCGATTTTATATTAGATTATCCTAGAAGATGCGAACTCGGAGGTTTATTGAGTCTTACATTGCCCGAGGATGTTTATTCAATATTTCCTCCTTTAGACACTAATTTATGAAACCGAGGATTCGATGGAACTTTGCTTCGCGCGCTTGACATTCTACTGTATTATGCAACATCAGCCAGATTCGTTTGCACGTTGTTGCAATATTTATCTGTATCAAGCAATTTCATTCATTTTCCTTGGTTTCAATTTTCATTCATTTTCAAAGGTAAAAATTACTTTAGAATTGCCGTAAGAAATTAAAACGAGTCACACTGACTGTCTATCACCCCCAAGTATTAAACTTTGGGCCTCAAAAAGTGTAATAACATTGTAAATTAGCAGATCTTCCCCTATTTCCTTTTCTTTCAATTTTTATTCATTTTCGAATTTAAAAATTACTGTATGTTTAGAATTGCCGTAAGAAATTAGAACGAGTCACACTGACTGTCTATCAATCTCAAATACTAAACTTTGGGCCTCAAAAAGTGCAATAACATTGCAAATCTCCCAGCAGATCTCCCCTTAATGCTAAGTTTTAGATCTCTAAAAATTGCAATAACATTGTAAATAAGCAGATCTCCCCCTAATGCTAAGTTGTGGATCTCAAAAATGACAATGACACCATACATAAACAGACCTCCTCCCCTCTCGAATTTTATTTAGAATTTTAACAATTTTGGCTCTATTTAGCAAGATGGGGCAGAAGGTGCCATCTGTAAACGGAATTATTATTTTAATTTTAGAATAAACTGTACGCAGGGAGCAAATCTAATGCTAAATTTTGGATCTCAAAAATTACAATAACACCATAAATAAACAGACCTCCTCCCCTCGCGATTTTTAATAAGAATTTTAACAATTTTGACTCTATTTAGCACCATGGGGCAGAAGGTGCCATGTGTAAACGGAATTATTATTTTAATTTTAGAATAAACTGTACGCAGGGAGCAAATCTAATGCTAAATTTTGAATCTCAAAAATTGCAATAACCCCATAAATAAACACACCTCCTCCCCTCTCGATTTTTATTCAGAATTTTAACAATTTTGACTATATTTAGCAAGATGGGGCAGAAAGGCCATCTGTAAACAGTATTATTATTTTAATTTTAGAATAAACTGTACGCAGGGAGCAAATCTAATGCTATATTTTGGATCTCAAAAATTACAATAACCCCATAAATAAACACACCTCCTCCCCTCTCGATTTTTATTCAGAATTTTAACAATTTTGACTATATTTAGCAAGATGGGGCAGAAAGGCCATCTGTAAACAGTATTATTATTTTAATTTTAGAATAAACTGTACGCAGGGAGCAAATCTAATGCTATATTTTGGCTCTCAAAAATTGCAATAACCCCATAAATAAACAGACCTGCTCCCCTCTCGAATTTTATTTAGAATTTTAACAATTTTGGCTCTATTTAGCACGATGGGGCAGAAAGTGCCATCAGTAAATGGTATTATTTTTAATTTTAGAATAAACTGTACGCGGGGAACAAATCTAATGCTAAATTTTGGATGTCAAAAATTGCAATAACACCATAAATAAACAGACCTCCTCCCCTCTCAATTTTTATTTAGAATTTCAACAATTTTTGCTCTATTTAGCACGATGGGGCGGAAGGTGCCATCTGTAAGCGGTATTATCATTTTAATTTTAGAATGCGCTGTGCGCAGGGAAGAAATTGGAAGTAGAAAGTTGGGTACGAAGCAGAAAAGTCAGCCTCACTTCGGCGTTCTTTTGACGGAAAAATGGGTAATAACTTTCATCTTCCTAGGGGAACGAGGATTGGAAAGCTGGAAGGGAGAGGCACGAGTATCCTACGATGATCTCTCGTGAAAGTTTGTTACCTTTCCACGCGACTCGAAGGCCGGCGGAGCGTGCTTGGCCTTGGCCGTGCCTTGACGCTGGTTATGCCAGTATTTATTACACTTAGAACTCAATTATACCAGCGACAATCCATGGGCCGTTAGTTGGTCCCGGGATGGCAGCGTCCTCGCTTAGAGCTGACGTCATGACAAACCTTTTCGGGCAGCACAACAATGTGAACCTTCTTCATACTTTGATGATCATATATTTTAGGGAACAATGGGCGCGCCTGGTGATTGCAAAACCTTCCTTCCCGGCACGATTCTCGAAAAACATTACTCGGTCCGTTTAAAACAGTTATTCATTTTTCGAGCTGGCAAAATTTTTTCACTCACAATCTTCTCGGCACGCTTCATCAATTATTTTTACCGCTAGTTTATTAGTCACTGAGCAGGATAAAATTTAGAGCTTAAAAAGCTTGACACATTTCTATCGAGTCTGGCTGCACAAAATTGCAATTTCTTACAATTTCCACAGGAAGACAATAAAAGACATTGTCTCGTCGCAATTCGGAATCCTCGGGTAACAAAATTTCGAAGTGTTAACGCTTCAAACAAGACAATGCTTCAATAGCGATAATAAAATTCTAACACCCGGTAATAATTTTGAGTTTGAGGCCCGATCCAGGTCATCCAGTTCCCATTATCAGCGAGAGCAGTTAAATCATCGACAATGCGACCCAGGAAAAGGGTAAACGACTGGCAACAAAGCTCGGCAAATTTTTCAGCGGCCCCGGGACGTCGCAGGAGACCGATTTCAACGCAAAAGATTCCTAATTCTCGGTTAGGGGAGCAAACAGCGCAGCCACCGGTTCGCTGGGGCATTCTCCCACGTAGCGTGGGTGGATCGACAGGTCACCGAGCAGGTAGGATCAGGTAATTGAGACGTCTTCGATCCTCGGTGGAGGACACGTCGTCCGTGGATTCGGACGACAATATCGTTCGTAACCTTATACGGTGTCCCGGAGGACAATGACGTCGCCGCGTATAATGGACAGCATCCTGGTGCGAGCGATACTGAAACGTCTCTTCCGGGACATTCATCGAACGATGCGCAAAGTGCGGAGTCCCACGGGATACGCTGTACATCTGAATCGTTCTGGTGCGTTCTCTGCGTCCAGGAAACCGGGAAACTGGGTGGGACACTCTTTCGTCGAGGATTTCTCGAGAGAAAGTGTCCTTTTTCGAAAATTAATATCCCCTTAGCCAGGAAACTGGTCTTTCGCGAAGGTACCACTTTTGTCCTCTTTTTGGAAGTCTCCTAATGAATTAGGCAATTTTTTCTTATTTGTCACATCACGTTTGTGCACGCTCAGCAGTTTTTCTTATTTATTATATGATCTTTCTAGTCTGAGAATTCTTTTCTTATTTATTACATGATGTTTCTAGTTTGAGCATTTTTTCTAATTTATTACATGATGTTTCTAGTTTGAGCATTTTTTCTAATTTATTACATGATGTGTCTAGTTTGAGAATTTATTCTTATTTATCACATGATGTTTCCAGTTTGAGCATTTTTTCTAATTTATTACATGATGTTTCTAGTTTGAGCATTTTTTCTAATTTATTACATGATGTGTCTAGTTTGAGAATTTATTCTTATTTATCACATGATGTTTCTAGTTTGAGCATTTTTTCTAATTTATTACATGATGTTTCTAGTCTGAGAATTTATTCTTATTTATCACATGATGTTTCTAGTTTGAGCATTTTTTCTAATTTATCACATGATGTTTCTAGTTTGAGCATTTTTTCTAATTTATTACATGATGTATCTAGTTTGAGAATTTATTCTTATTTATCACATGATGTTTCTAGTTTGAGCATTTTTTCTAGTATATTACATGATGTATCTAGTTTGAGAATTTATTCTTATTTATCACATGATGTTTCTAGTTTGAACATTTTTTCTAATTTATTACATGATGTTTCTAGTCTGAGAATTTTTTCTTACTTTTCACGTAATGTTTCTAGTCTGGGAATTTTTCCTTATTTGTCACATGATGTTTTTGCACACTGAGCATTTTTTCTTATTTATTACATGATGTTTCTAGTCTGAGAATTTTTTCTAATTCATTACATGATGTTTCTAGTCTGAGAATTCTTTCTTATTTATCGCATGATGTTTCTTGTTTGAGAATTTTTCTTTATTTATCACATGACGTTTGTGCACACTGAGTAGTTTTTGTTATTTATCACATGATGTTTCTAGTCTGAGAATTTTTTCATACTTATCACATGATGTGTCCAGTCTGAGAATTTTGTCTTATTTATTACACGGTGTTTCTAGTCAGAGAATTTTTTCTTGACGTTCTTTTCTTATTTCATACTAGAGAAATAGTCGTCCGTAATGCAAGTGGCTAGAAAAATTAAATAACATGATTCCGTACACCCAGAAAAATTAATAAAATTATTCTACGCGTTGCCAACTGCTGACAGGACATACTCAAAAAAGATGTAACAGTAAACAGAAAGGGAAATGAATTTTTACATGTTTCGGAGGGCCACGTAAATGATTTTCTTTTATACATCACACGTTGCACATTATGCAATAATGGAAGAATATTTCAGAAGGATTTCATCCCCTAATTTAATTCCGAAGCATACAAACACTTCGCAACAACCTTCGACTCACCGACCGAAGAAATGAACGACGAAGTCCGATGATCCCGAAGCAAGGAAAATCATTCTCAACAACAGTGAAAGCATCGTTAAATCGGTCCACCACCCTGAACTACCCCAGAATTCCTTAAACTCTCCCCCAAGCTGAAATCGCCCGCAGAACAATGCCAATCTCCCCTAGAATAAATAAAACCTTCGAGAAGAAGAACTGTTTAATGACCCGGTGGTACAGCTGTCTAACAAGCACGCGATCATCCTCCCCACCCTGAATCCCATTCCCATCCCCCATAAACCACCCCCGCAACACTTCCTCGAAGACAGAGGACAGCGTCCTCGAAGAATGAAGACGCAATCGCTCCCGTTCGCGTTTACGACGGAAAAAGTAGCGGGGATGCGGCCTCTCCACAGCGGAAGAAGGAAGGAACGAAGAAAGCGTGTTTTGGGCCTGTCGTTGGGAGGCAGGGACGGCTTTAGGTCAGTGGGTCTCCCATTCATAGCATTGTCGCCGAGATTCACGCGAATATTTATGCCTGGTCTGGCATTCGTGCGCCGGGCTACAGGCGTTTCGCACGACTGCCGTGCGAACAGGACAGAAAACACCGGCGGGAGAAGGTCCTGGGGATGGTTGGAAGAGAGACAGAGCTCCAGGAGCGTTCCCGTGTTATAAACCTGCTCACCGTACGGGCCCGCAGAAGAGAGAGCTTTCACCCCTCCCCCCCCCTCCCCCTCCCTCGAAAAGGAAAGATCGTAAAGGAGAAAACAGAGACCGTGGAGAGTCCAGCAAAAGTCGAGTGCTGCGTGCCTCTCGTGAAATTTTCGGGGAAACTTTACGAGCCGGCTCCCCTCTGTCTCTTTCTGGACAGTGGTACTGGTTAGACGGTCCATCTTCCTCCTCTGTTTTCTCGGTTAGGAGAGCCATGCTCCGGAGGCGGTGACTGCCAGCAAATTTATGACGAGTCGTACGCCCGGAGTTTGTCCGTCGCGTTAGAAAGCTCCCGTAAACTTTTACGGCGCGAGGCGCACACCTCTTTATTTTGCCTCTTTGGGAAATTATATGGCGCGTGGCCCGTGCTGCCCGCGACCGCCATGCCGAGAATCCTGCTGCCGCTCCTGCTGTTGTTGTTGCTCGCGCCGAGACCAAACGAGACAGATAATTTACACGGAGATGCAGCAGCGGGATGCACAACGGAGGACCGATATTACCGGGCACGGGCCCGCCACGCAACCGAGCTGTCAAAGTCCCTGGCCAAGGACTTCGCCGACGACGATTAACGCCGACGACGTTTATTGGCCGCATTGTCGGCTCGGCTTCGGGCTGGCCACTCCACGAATTATGGCCGCGTTCGCGTTACACGATCGCGCTTCTCCTGTATCTGTCCTGAAATCTGTTCTCGATCCACCAGCGTTTTCACATTCTTCGTCGACCGCTTCCGGCGAGGATCATGCGAAAGAGGCTGCAAACAGAGGAGTCTGTGTAGATGAACTAAACAGCGTGAAAACGTCAGTTTGATGTAGTCATTTCTCTATACAGGGTGTTGATTTGAAAGCTTTCCGAATATCTGGAAAAGTATGAAAGATATTAGGAAAGTGTGAAACACGTGTCCGAGGATTTTGAGGGGGAAAGAGGAGGGCAGTCATTTGAAGGTCAACTTTGTTTTTTCAAATGGAAACCTATATTTTTTATTATGGGGTCTTATTGTACGTAAAAAGACCGGTCATTTTTGTAGGATACCTTTTTTTTATCCGCGCACTAGTTTCGGAGATATTTAATTAAAAAAAGTTGTACTGCGAGAAAGTTTGCAATTTCTTTGTAACTAGAACAAATTTTCAAAATGTTCGCCGTTGTTTTCTAAACAATGATACAGACGATTCTCAAATTCTGAACGAATTGAGCTAGGATTCATAGTAAACAGTCCTATAATTTTGATTTGATCGGCTTCTTTTATGAATTTTGGCTGGTTTCTTTTTAAACTTGTCACCGGTCCTGTTTCCTTAAACTTTGCAACTAATTGTAACACGTACGTGTGAGAAACATGTGTGTCAGGATGTCTCTCATTAAATGTAGCAGCAGTTTGACGAGCACACTCAGCAGCTCCATAAATAAAAATTATTTCTACTCGTTCTTCTAAAAAATTTATGCAATTAATTGTGCTAAGATATTTTATACATTTTATTATACAATTTATTTATTATATTTTATACAGATTATTTTATACAATTAATTGTGCTAAGATATGGTATCTCTTATTACGATGATTCACACTTGACTAAATAGTACAATCTTAACACGTTCGCGGACGTGAATGCTATAGCATTCATTTTCATAGTGATGCAAAATTACATGAATGCTATAGCATTCAAATTTTAAAGCCAATTTTTATTCATTTAGATTTATACAACCATAAGTTTTTGTAATTAATATACATTCCAAAGTAATGACCAACTATTACTAACGACAGTTAACTTATTATTATTGTTTCTGTCTAATCAGATTTCGGATAGTACAACTAGTTTCAAGAAAAATTGCCTGTCTATTTTTGCAGCTGACTGAAGTTTTACTGTCCGTGAACGTGTTGATATTGAAAGAATTAAAAGAATAAAAAATTAGTAGGTGTAATTTTAAGTTGTAAAAATATTAGAAAAATTTAAACGTACTCTTATATCATATTATTTTCAATCTGCTAAACATAATAAGAATGAAAATAAATTTCTATTTCACTGCAGTGCAATTCAGGTAACAAATTCTCAATCTGCATAAAGATCCGCAGTCTAATGATAAAAATTAGTAGATGAAATACGGAACAGTGAACAATATTTGAGCAATATTTTAAAGGTACTGTTGTATAGTGTCCAGGCCATTGAAATTATTAAGAAATGACCGTATATGCAGACTCTGTATTTTGAAGTTAGTTCAGATCATTTTGATTTTGTAGAAAAATCCGCAGTCTAGGCATTATTATTGGTGACATGTAGTCATTGATATAAGTACAGTCAGTTCCATAAGTATTCGTACGCTCTTAAAAATCACATAACTTTGTCAATATTGGACTATACTACTTGAATTTTTGTTGAGAAGTTAGAACAATTGGATCACTACATAACGCGAGAAAAATGTTTGATTAAAATTGCAATTGGTCGAAATTACAGAGAAAGTACTAAAAGTTGTATTTTGCAACTTTTTTACACGGGCTTATATTAAAAATTTAAAAAGTACGTTTTGTACATCTGTATCAATTACACATACTCTTAATATTTCATCTAAATCGCTCAAAATTGCACTGAGCTACAAACATTTAACGATGAAAACGAAAGTCGCAGAATTTTGGCCTTCTCAGGGAATTTCACCCTTACGTGATCATTTTGAAACATCTCTGTCATTTTGAAATTCGTACTTTCTAAATTTTCAATGCAAGTCCACAGAAAAAAGTTGCAAAATATAACTTTTAATATTTTCTCTGCGCTTTCGACCAATAGCAATTTTTGTAAAAAATTTTTTTCACTTTATGTAGCGATCCAATTGTTCTAACATCTCAAAAAAAAAAAAATTCAAGTAGTATACTCCAATACTGACAAAGTTATGCGATTTTCAAGAGCGCACGAATACTTATGGGACTGACTGTATAAACATATAAAGGGCACAGTCAGGTTTCCCGCGTCTTCTAATCGTTTTTCAATATTGGTCTACTGGTTTTGCAGCACGCTTTCCCGGATGATGACTGCACAAAGGTGAAGAATGGCGTAGAAATCTCGAAAGGGAACCGAAAAAAAGACGTTTCTATGGCCGATTCGAAAACAGGAAATCCCTTAATCCGATTCTCTGACGTCTTCCTCGTCCGCAAAACGTGTCGGTCGGCGGTTCAGGTACACGAAACCCAAATTTCTGGTCGGCGCGAGGCGGCCGGTCTACAGCATTAGATACGCGTGGCCAAACGTTGCCATACTCTGCAATTTTCCACGGTGCCGCAATTCTTCCGAGGGCCTTTCGCGCAGCCGATATGACCGGCTAGGCGTGACAAACGATCTCGAATCACCTCGAAACAGAGTCTTCCAGCCCTGTTTCCCCATCTAACGATTCACCCCTATTTGTTCCGCAGCGGCGTGGAAACCGAAGGAAAAGGGAAAGGGAAATCGTAAAGTTTTGCAAACGGGGCCGAGTGTCCCACAAACTGGAGGATCTCGGTCTTCTGGTCAGCGTTCTTCGCTACTGGGCCAAATTGCACGGCCACGCGATTTCCGAATTCATAAACCGAAAACTTGCTACTGCTCTCGAACCTTTCTACTCGAAAATTCTCCGTCAAAGATCCGGCAATGAATTTTAGAAATAATAATTCGGCAAATAATAATGTCAAGTTTACGGAGGCATTTGAGCTAGAAATTTGGTCGGCTCTACCGTCACATTTTGATTTTGTATTTTATTGGAGTGGTGTTGTATTGATTGAAGGTGTGGGTTACGATTAGACTCCGTATTTTAAGAAAGAATTTCAAGGAAAAATTAGTAGGCGTAATTTTAAGTAGCAAGAATATTAGAAAAATTTAAACTTCCTATTATATTATTTTCGATCTGCTGAACATGATAAGTATGAAAATAAATATCTATTTCAATTTTGTAAATTTTTATTTCGCATAAAGATCTAGAGATCTAAAGGTCTAGGGATTTAAAGGTCTAGAGATCTAAAAATCTAGAGATCTAAAAATCTAGAGATCTAAAAATCTAGAGATCTAAAGATCTAGAGATCTAAAAATCTAGAGATCTAAAGATCTAGAGATCTAAAAATCTAAAGATCTAAAGATCTAGAGATCTAAAAATCTAGAGATCTAAAATTCTACAGATTTTAAAATCTAGAGATCTAAAAATCTAGAGATCTAACGAACTAGAGATCTAAAAGTCTAGAGATCTAAAAATCTAGAGATCTAAAAATCTAGAGATCTAAAAATCTAGAGATCTAAAAATCTAGAGATCTAAAAATCTAGAGATCTAAACATCTAGAGATCTAAAATTCTAGAGATCTAAAAATCTAGAGATCTAAAGAACTAGAGATCTAAAAATCTAGAGATCTAAAGATCTAGAGATCTAAAAATCTAAAGATCTAAAGATCTAGAGATCTAAAAATCTAGAGATCAAAAATTCTACAGATTTTAAAATCTAGAGATCTAAAAATCTAGAGATCTAACGAACTAGAGATCTAAAAGTCTAGAGATATAAAAATCTAGAGATCTAAAAATCTAGAGATCTAAAAATCTAGAGATCTAAAAATCTAGAGATCTAAAAATCTAGAGATCTAAAAATCTAGAGATCTAACGAACTAGAGATCTAAAAGTCTAGAGATATAAAAATCTAGAGATCTAAAAATCTAGAGATCTAAAAATCTAGAGATCTAACGAACTAGAGATCTAAAAGTCTAGAGATATAAAAATCTAGAGATCTAAAAATCTAGAGATCTAAAAATCGAGAGATCTAAAAATCTAGAGATCTAAAAATCTAGAGATCTAAAAATCTAGAGATCTAAAAATCCAAAGATCTCTCATTCGCAGTCTACTTATGATCTAGAATCCGTTTTCCTCTGTTTTCCAGTTCTGGTATTTTCAGGAACTACTTCAGGGAACGATCATTTCATTTCAAAGAAAATTCAGCTATAAACCAAGCATCTCGAGAAAGAGAAATAGTGTGAATGATTAATAATGATAGCCTGTTTATGCTACTTCGGGCCACCGGTTACGGGAAAGGCAGTGGGAATTTTGAAATTCCAAGGACGAGTAGCGCGGTGTTGCTACGGAGACAACGGAAATTAGGCAACGGATTCGAAATATGTATTATCGGGAAGATCGAGGGACAAATGCGATACGATTGGTAAATACCTGACAACGCACGCAGTTTACATTTCGGTTCGTTCACCCTGGTTCCGACGCCGATCTCGAACAGCCGACCTCGACACGGAGAACAAAAACTATGAAACCGCGATTGTTCTTCTGTCTACCTAGTCAACGGTAACTCGGGCAAGAAACATAAGAAGTGTTGTTGACAGAAATAGCATCGTATCGCAGAAATTCGATTGGAAATATCAGAAGATTTCGAACGACGGAAATATTCCTGGTCGGAAGAAATTTTTAATTCTGATTTAAAATAGCTGCAAAAGTATGCGACACAATCTCGTAATTTATTCAAAGACAGCCTAGTTAATTTTATTTATTATTTGAACTCTAGTACACAGCTTAATATTCAGATACTCCGTGAAGAATGTCTTCTACGAAATTTTAATATTTTATGACGGCACTGTATTCTATAAAATATTTTAACCGTGAAGGTAGGCAACCAAAAAAAAAAAAAAAAGAATTGTGGTAGGGAACATGTGAATTGATTGTGGATTATGTTTGAGGTCTGGTTCAACTACACATTTTCGACTTACAAAAGAGCGTCAGCAACAATCTGCAAAGAACTTTGATGCCAATATTCATAGCCAATTCATAATAATTAATTTTATTAACTGAGGCAGCATCACTTGCAAAATAAATTCCTAATTATTAGTCCTTTGCACTGCTATTTATTTTGTGATTATAATGGTTAGAAATTCTTCATCGTTCCATAGAAAAAAAAAGATAATTTATATTTTTCTTCTGCCTATGTTTTCTCGAAAGTATATACAGTCAAACCTGTTTTCGTGCGGTCCTTTTCTATGCTATTTGTAGTTGTAAAAAATTATTTGTTATAGCCATTTATGAAGTTTGAATAATTTCTTTTTGTGTGCGGTTTCTTTCACGCAGTCCCTATCTACCGCACAGAAGCAGGATTGACTGTATGTCAACTAAATAGAATTTTATTTCGGTTGAAAGGAAATTAATAACATATTTATTAGCTTCCCCGAAACTGGAAAAAAATCGCGGTAAGGAACAAAACAAAGGCGGCCCGACCATAAATCCGAGTCGAGTGTGCGCTTCGGCGGTCCTTAAGCAAATTTCCAGGCCGTATTCGGCAATAAAAAATTCTAAAAAGCATGGCGGACTTCTTCACGGGTCTGCCACACCCCGCGGCCACGGTTAATTGTTTTATTGCGCACGGAAAAAATTAAATTAACGCTAGAATCCTATTGATTGAATTGCAACGGCCGCGGTAATCCTATCACTCGGGCCGTGGCTCGGATAGCCGGCCCTAACAATGGCGGGCCCCTAATGAAGGTAACCCGTCGAAAACGTCCAAATATTTACCGTCCCTTGTAGCCGGATTAATTTTTCCGGTGTCCATGCCGATCGCCGAGAGCGAAACGCGTCCCACGCGCTTTCACCTGGAGGAGACGCACGCCTGCGGTCGTGGCTAGCTCTTCATGGTGCTCTGTCAACTCGCAGGACATTCTCCAAGATTCCCAGAACATACCAAAAACTATCCACTGCTTCCCAGAGTTTTTCAGAGCTTCCGAAAGTTTCCAAGAGTTTCCTAGAGGTTCTGAAAGATTTTCAGAGACTTCCAGAAACTCCCAGAGGATTAAATTCAATTTCTATAGAGGTTCCCAGAGCTTCCGGAAGCTATCCCGAGCTTTCCAGAGGCTTCAAGTGGCCTCCACACGTTCTCATCTTTTTCTAGAGGGTATCAAAAGATCCCAGATGATATCAAATTTTTTTAAATATTTCCAGAAACTCCCAAGGAGTCTTAAATTTTTTTAGAGGTGCCCAGAGCTTCTGAAAGTTATCCAGAGCTTTCCAAAAGCTTCAAGAGGCTTCCAGACGTTCTCACCCTTTTTTAGAGGCTTTCCGAGGCTCCCAGAGGATCCTCAAATTTTTCCAGAGGTTTCTGGAGATTCCGAAAATTTTTTAGAGGCTCCTAGAAATTCTACATTTTTTTCTCAAGGCTCTCAGAGCTTTCGAAAGTTATCCAGAGCTTTCCAAAGGCTTCAAGAGGCTTCTAGATGTTCTCACCTTTTTCTGGAGGTTTTCTGAAGCTCCCAGAGGTTCCTCAAATTTTTCTAGAGGTTTCTGGAGATTCCCAAAATTTTTTAGAGGCCCCTAAAAGTTCTAAATTTTTTTCAGAAACTCCAGACTTCCAGAACTAGAGACTTCCAGAAACTTCCAAGGAGTTTTAAATTTTTGTAAAGATTCCCGAAGCTTTCGAAAGCTGTCCAGAGCTTTTCGAAGGTTTTTAAGAGGCTTCCAGACGTTCTCATCATTTTCTAGAGGGTATCAGAGGGTCCCAGAAGTTCTCAAATTTTTTTAGAGACTTCCAGAAACTCCCAGCGGTTCTTAAATTTTTGTAGAGGTTCCCAGAGCTTCCGAAAGCTATCCAGAGCTTTCCAAAGGTTTCAATAAAGTTTCTACGCGTCCTCACCTTTTCCTAGAGGCTTCCACAGGCTCCCAGAAATTCTCAAATTTTTTTAGAGACATTCAGAAACTCCCAACGGTTTTTAAATTTTTCTAAAGGTTCCCAGAGCTTCCGAAAGCTATCCAGAGCTTTCAAATAGTTTCAAAAAATTCCCACGCGTTCTTACCTTTTCCTAAAGGCCTCTAGACACTCCCAGAGGATCTAAAATTTTTCTAGAAACTCCCAGAGGTTCCCAAATTTTTCTAAAGGTTCCTGGAGATTTCCAAAATTTTCCAGAGGCTCCTAGAAGTTCTAAATTTTTTCTCAAAGATTCCTATAGGCTCCCAAAGCTTGCCAGAGCTTGGCAGATGCTTCCGGCGAACGTCCGCCCCCGCGGACAATAACGGGGCACGTTTAAATGGAATTAATTTAGGAAAACAAAGATGCCCGGATTTTCAGGGGCGTGTAATACGATTTATTGGTGGCGCGGGGACGGTAATTGGCAGGCCGCGGACATCCGTAACGGGAAAAATGGAAGACGAGCTTTTTCGGCGATCCCGGTGTGCTGTCTGCACGGCAATTACACGTTCCAGCGTGCAGCGCACCGGGAGAAATTGGAAATTATAAACAGCCCGTTAACTGCGTCGCTCGTTAGCGGGCACGCGGTCCCGGTAAACGGGATTACCGTTTTCCCCATTGTTCATCGTCCCATTTCGCGCGAGCTGAAGTCGCGCCCTTCACAACACGTATGTACATGGAGGAAAAGCGCGTGAAAAAATGGTCCTTCGCGAAAATTGTTCGGTTTCGATCTTTTGTGAAATAGCCACCGTCCGCTTGATCTAATTAATTCTCCCAATACCTGTCTGTATTGCGAACTTTTTCTCTCTATTCATTGTCTTAACCCTTTATTCACCGGGGGTCTACTGATTGGATTTTCACTAATTGCACTGTTCAAATACGAAGCTTCAAAATTATATATTTTATATAATAATTGTAAGCGAAACTATCGGGTTAAGTAATTAGGCGTGAGCTGTAGGTTCACGATTGAAATTGCTGAGGCTGTTCAAAGAGATACCGAAAAATCGTTAACCATGGAGCAGAGGCTTCCAAAAATTAGGAAATAATCGCCGGTGGATAATATTTTAAAATAGTTCCCACAGTGACGAGCATCTAACCCTCGACTTAAAGGCAGCAAAATTGATTATACTAGGTTCGATAAAATTACACTAGACAGCATAATATTCACAGAATCCACGACTTTATTTCGCTAAATTATTTGAACCGGTTAACCGTGTTTGACGAGTATACTCGTCACGAAGAAATGGCAATGTTTCGTGTCATGACGAGTATACTCGTCAAACCAGTTATAATTCAAACAGCGGTTAATTTTTGCGACGCAACTTAGGTACACATTTTTCAAAGAGGTCGCAACAGCTAACTGGTTAACCCTTAGCACTCGAATGGCGACTGTAAGGCGCCACTAAAAATTCGTGTATCATTATTCAAAATATTTTTTACATCATTAAATTTTTGTGTATTTAATAAATTACTAAACGTTTCAGTATTGCACGAATAAGTTGCGCCATTTTCGTATGTATAACACGAAAAAAAAAAATATACAGGGTCATCCGTTTTTAAATGGCCAAACGTCAACCAACTATAGAGGACCCCAAATGAAACAACTTTCACCCCTAACACTTTTTTTGATTCGGTCTTGATTTTTAGATAATTGCAAAAACCTGTCATTTTTTGCGTTCACTTAAGATTAAATATATTAGGACTGCAATTATGTATCTTGATGATTTTTCCTTTGTTTGGTTTAAAATAAATAGGGGCATCTTTTTATTAAGTCAACTTTTTTGTATGACCTTTGATCTTGGTTTTTTTTTTACATGGGGCACGCCGTGGAGACTGAATGAAATAACTTCGAATCAAAAGAAGTGTTAGGGGTGAAAGTTGTTCCATTTGGGGTCCTCTATAGCTGGTTGACGTTTGGCCGTTTAAAAACGAATGACCCTGTATAGAAGGGTAATTTCCTAGGTTGGAAGAAATGTTTCGTTTTGGAGTTAAAATAGCTTCGAGTGCAAAGGGTTAATAAGCCATGAAGACGAAACATTTGAAAGAGGACGATACCCGTACGTATAAAACAACAATGGAGAGAACGTCTCGCCTTAGAACAATTGCTGCAGAATCTCCGAGCGTAGCATGCTCGCGAGAAACGAGTATCGGAGCAGAGTCGATCAAAGCGGCCGCCGCTCGACCGGTATCATTTAATGGTCGCAACGAGCGAAACCCCGTGTAACAAAAGAAAAGGTCCGGCTAAACACAAAAGCAGTTCATCTCTCATTCATCCAGCCATCAATCGCATCTCCGATCGCCGCGCCGGTGCACCAGCCGTGCATCGGCCGTGCACCAAGCGTGCATCCCTACGAATTTTCCGCCTTCCACCGCGCGTAAATTTTCAATAAAACACTATCCCGACTGCGCACCTCCCCAACAGGATCAACAAAAGTATCCGACATCAAAGTGCTTCCTCTCAATCTGTTCGCGTGTATCCGGTCCGTCAACGTCCGTCGGAAACGTGCGTCGCGCAACCTTTTCTCTTCGGGAATCGGAATCGGCTATCGACCGGTATGGTCGCGCGTCGCGTCGCCTCGCGTCGCCTCGCGTCGCCTCGCGTCTCGATTGAATTGTAGGTCGCCGAACAAAGAATCCGCTTTGCCTCTTGTTGCCGGTAATTAGGGGTCGGTACCAAGGTAAATAGCCTAGGATTTCGAGGGCGAGAGGGGGAAAAGACGCCGGCGGGGGAATAATAAAAAGAAATTTCGAGGGGTGGTTAGAGGATTCGGGAATTGGGGTGGCGATCGCAAGGGATGACCGTGGCTCCGGAGGTTTTCGAGAATGGCACGGTGCGGCTCGTAGCTGGAGCACCACATATGGGCACCCAGGAGTATTAGATAATGGTGTTAGCTCTCCCCACGTATATCCCAACCGCCCTAGCCTCTGGCTCCGAGCCCTTAGCACAAAGAACCCCATCTACACAGAGGGGTAGAATGCACGCCGCATGCATTATTGCTGGCCCCGTTGCTTGGTGCCCTTTATAGGGCCCTCTCTCTCTCTCTCTCTCTCTCTCTCTCACCCCCCTCCCCTCTCTATCTTCCCTCTCTCTTGCCCTTGATTGTGTTTGAAACTTCAGTCTTAACTCGCCGGTGCATCCCGAATGCAAAGGGCGCGCTCTCTCTCCCTCTCTCTGTCACCGCCACCGTATTTGCAATCCCTTTTGCCGACGGCCCCGGACCTGTCGCCGGATTACACTCTTCTTACGGAAGGGACGACAGGCACGAGGATATTGGAACACCTATATTGCCTCCTTTCCGAATTTTATCGGGCATTTTCGCGCCGACGGTACACCCACACCCTTCAACCCTTTGTACCCTTCCTTGGGGACTTCATTTCGTGGACGGCACAGGACCAGAGCCGTTGTTTGAACGGAACGCTCGCACGGGATCCTAGAAAGCGATGCTCGAGGATGCTGCTCGGGAGCTGATCGATTTTTGACTTTGCCCTGTCCCTTTGGAGGGATTTTTCTGACGCGCAGGAAGCCGTTTTCCAACTAACTGTTCGAGCTTGCTACAGAATTTTTGGCTTCTCTATTTATTACAGCTTTTCAGTCAACCTATGCAAAGGACATCCCCATAATCGTCATCTAAAAACTTCTCAAACACACTCATTACTGGACTGTTCATTTTATGCATTTATCACAAAAATGAGTAACCACAATTTAAAGCAGTGGACATTTCAACCCTTTGCACTCGGAGCCATTTTAACTCCAAAACGAAACATTTTTTCGAAGAACATCCTCATAATCGTCATCTAGAAACTTCTCAAACACACTCATTACTGGACTGCGGATTTTATGCATTTATCACAAAAATGAGTAACCACAATTTAAAGCAGTGGACATTTCAACCCTTTGCACTCGGAGCCATTTTAACTCCAAAACGAAACATTTTTTCGAAGAACATCCTCATAATCGTCATCTAGAAACTTCTCAAACACACTCATTACTGGACTGCGGATTTTATGCATTTATCACAAAAATGAGTAACCACAATTTAAAGCAGTGGACATACTAACCCTTTGCACTCGGAGCCATTTTAACTCCAAAACGAAACATTTTTTCGAAGAACATCCTCATAATCGTCATCTAGAAACTTCTCAAACACACTCATTACTGGACTGCGGATTTTATGCATTTATCACAAAAATGAGTAACCACAATTTAAAGCAGTGGACATTTCAACCCTTTGCACTCGGAGCCATTTTAACTCCAAAACGAAACATTTTTTCGAAGAACATCCTCATAATCGTCATCTAGAAACTTCTCAAACACACTCATTACTGGACTGCGGATTTTATGCATTTATCACAAAAATGAGTAACCACAATTTAAAGCAGTGGACATTTCAACCCTTTGCACTCGGAGCCATTTTAACTCCAAAACGAAACATTTTTTCGAAGAACATCCTCATAATCGTCATCTAGAAACTTCTCAAACACACTCATTACTGGACTGCGGATTTTATGCATTTATCACAAAAATGAGTAACCACAATTTAAAGCAGTGGACATACTAACCCTTTGCACTCGGAGCCATTTTAACTCCAAAACGAAACATTTTTTCGAAGAACATCCTCATAATCGTCATCTAGAAACTTCTCAAACACACTCATTACTGGACTGCGGATTTTATGCATTTATCACAAAAATGAGTAACCACAATTTAAAGCAGTGGACATTTCAACCCTTTGCACTCGGAGCCATTTTAACTCCAAAACGAAACATTTTTTCGAAGAACATCCTCATAATCGTCATCTAGAAACTTCTCAAACACACTCATTACTGGACTGCGGATTTTATAAATTTATGACAAAAATGGGTAACCACAATTTGAAAGACATAACACTACCGGATGAGTCAAAATGACTTGCTCCTGATTTTTTCTTTCAGAAAGAACGAAATTGTAACTATGTTTTCATGAGAAAATTTTTTAATAAACTTCTCTAGCGAAGTAGATATTTAAACAAGACTGGTACGAAATCTAAACAACTGCAATTTTGTTGTTGTTGTAAGGCAACGTATGCCAGTTGCAGTTACTGCTTGGTAGTTCTAGTGTTAACAAGATTTATGGATATCAGCGTATTGGTTTCTACTTAACACTGATTTACGGGACCCGTCAAAATGACGGATTCTAATATTTTTAATTTACGAATATTGAGATTGTAAAGATGCATCCATGAGGATTTATTTAACAAATTGATTTCTTTGGATATATATTATTAAAAAGATGGCCACAAATTTTGATAGATACAATCATATTATTTTTGTAAAGTGTTGTAAAATAGTCATTTTTAGTGCTCCGTAAACCTAGTGTTAATGAAATAATTAAAAGAAGAAATCAATTTTCAGTAATCAATGCACACATTCTTGATTTTGCATTCTTGACTACCTAATTGTTGCTCCATAATTTAATTTCATCTGATCAACGTCAAGTCCAATCCTTGCCGCATCAAAACACTGTATCGATTATCCATGCCTCCGGTGCATGAAGTCCCTGTTATCATAATGCATCAAGTATAAATAGGTCGATCTAAGGCGATCCATGAGGAACACTATTTCAGAAATAAATTCCATAATGAGAAATTTCGTATAACTTCTGTAAAACAATATTATAAGTCTCGCTAAAATTGTATTAAAATTATTTTATTTAATTCCAGACAGACCCTTAACCCTTCGCACTCCTTTGTTGGGGTTGAGATGACATTTGACAGGTGTTTAAAAAATTCCGGGGTGCAAAGGGTTGAGACGTGGTGTTAAGACAAATATTACACCGTTTCCACTGTGCAATCAATAAACGAGCCGTTTATTTTGAAAGTGGCCTAAGTCCACTTATACTTAAATTGAGATATTTATGTGTTTCAATAAAATTAAAAATATACGTATACCAGTGTGCCATACTTAAGTGTATCTGAAAGAGTTAAATTTACAGTTCCTATTAAAATAATAGCAATTATTAATTGAATAATATGTGTTTTCTTACCAAAAATGGAGTTAAGCCACTTTCAAAGTTAACAACCAGATTCGTTATAAAATTTGAAAGAGTCCATTCGACATAATTTAAAATGCTTCAAATTGAAAAAGCAATACTCAATTTACTTTATATATCTTTACAACACTTCAAAAATACAATTTATTCAATTCAGGACATTTTCTAACTACATAAATTACATAACAATTTACTGCTCATCTACATTTTGTATTTAGTTGTTGCAATTCGTCTTATATTTTTATAAAGTGGTGTCAATATTGTCGATCTTTCTTGTCTACCCCGACTTGGTAATAAATTCAGGATTTACAATTTTGCATTCTTATCCATTGGTATCTTATAGAAAATATTATATAGTTCATCTCTCAAAAAACGCATCAAGCATATTTCTAACCAATTTATTGTTTCTCCATTAGAATTCTTTACCCTTTCAAAAATTGCGTCCTCCAAAAATTGTATTAATATGAAATCCTCCTGTTCCATTTCATTTAGAATAAAGTCATTACCTTTCCGGTACTTTTTGTCCTTCGGACATTATCAATAATGGATTCCACTTAGGCCACTTTCAGAGTGATGGTTTCAATTATTGAACTAACTGCGAGAACGTATGTGTGGCAAATGTTGTTTATGACAGCTAAGTTGTACACGTAATTACGGGCAACCAAAAAATAATTGACAAATGAACTCAGGCCACTTTCAAAATAGACGGCTCAAATATTTATCACTATCACTAATTGTTGCATTACTCTGACACTGGTGTCTCCTCGGATCAGTTCGCAAAATCGAGGTTCCCCTGCACTCGAAACGTCACGGAAGTATTTTTCTCAGAATAATTTCCCCGTCATAAACCCACCCTTCTCCCCTGAAAAATCCACCCCCGCGGAAGAGCCCGGACTAAAAAACTCGGTTCAGAGATAGCCGGTAAAACCGCCGGGGGTTACAAAGCTCCATTACCTATCTCAACGCGTCGAACGCATCCCCCGCGAGAATCCGGACAGTTCCGAAAGATCCGTCGGAGGTTGGGATCCATATTGATCGGTTCTGGGATCGCGGGGCTTGTATTAGCCCGCAAGAAGAGAGGATAAAGGGGGTGGGTTCGAGGGTGGCGTGGTTTCGGCGCGAGAATAGGCCACGGACGGATACCTCTCGCGGTATTAACGTCTACAGAACGGATCAGGAGTTTCAGAAAGGGCTCTGCTTCCCCCTCTCTCGCTCTGGAGGGGTTGTAGCAGGGGGTTGAACGACGAAAGGGGGTTGTTGGGGGGGTAGAGAGAGGATAGCCGAAAGGAGCACGCGGGGAGTTCGGTTGATTTTGAGGGGTTGCTACGGGGGTTGTCGTGGCGTACCCCTGCGGGCTCCCGCTCTCGGCTCCTAGAGGCCAGGGTGGTTTACCCCCGACGACCGTAATACGGCTCTGCGCGAAGGGTGAGAGTGCAGCGAGCTAGTATGAGTCGATGCACACACACATATACGCGCATACGGACCGTGTACACGCAAGAGACCCGGCTGCGTTGCACGCGCGGCTAGCCGCGTGCTTCGCGCACGGCAAATGATGTTAATGGAAAAAGATTTGTTTTTTCTCTCTTTCTACAACCCCCGCCCCCCACCCCCAGTAACGCGGCTCGCCCACCCACGCTTTTCTACATCGTTCTCGTTCGCGTGCTCCATGCTCGCCGGCCGGTTAATGTATTCGCGGAATTTGTTGCTAAACGGAATCAATGGCCGACCCTGCTGTTCCCTGGTTTTCGAAATTTTTCTTTCCTATCCAACTACTCTGCGCGATGCACAATTTAATCCTTCGGCTTGTTACTACGAAATGCATTCTTTGCGCTCGTTCACTTACAGTTATTCCCATGAGTATTTGTACGCTCTTGAAAATCGCATAACTTTGTGAATATTGGACTATACTGCTTGAACTGTTTTGAGAAGTTAGAACAATTGGATCAGTAGATAAGGTGAAAAAAATTTTTTACGAAAATTGCAATTGGTCGAAAGTGCAGGGAAAATACTAAATGTTGTATTTTGCAACTTTTTTATGTGGACTTGCATTGAAAATTGAGAAAGTACGATTTGTAGATCTGTGTGAATTATACATGTTCTGAGAATTTCATCAAAATCGGTGAACGTTGCTATGAGCTGCAGATGCAAATGATCACATAAGGGCGAAATTCCCTGAGAAGGCCAAAATTATGCGACTTTCACCCTTAAGTTTTCATCGTTAAATGTTTGTAGCTCAGTGCAATGTTGACCGAATTAGATGAAATATTAAGAATATGTATAATTGATACATATGTACAAAACGTACTTTTTAAATTTTTAATATAAGCCCGCATAAAAAAGTTGCAAAATACAACTGTTAGTACTTTCTCTGCAATTTCGACCAATTGTAATTTTAATCAAACATTTTTTTCAAGTTATGTAAGCGAACCAATTGTTCCAACTTCTCAAAAAAAATTCAAGTAGTATAGTCCAATATTGACAAAGTTATGCGATTTTTAAGAGCGTACGAATACTTATGGGTCTGACTGTATTAGTGTGTTAATTTGCTGCGAGAAAAAGTAATACTGCTCTTATCTGCTTTTATCTATGGAGGTTCAATGAATGTTTGCCTTCTATATATTTTTTTTCACGTTATATATACGAAAATGGTGGAATTTACTCGTACAATACTGAAATGTTTAGTAATGTTTAGTATTGAACACAAACAAATTTAATAGTGTCAAAAATATTTTGAATAATAATATAGGGAATTTTTAGTGACGCCTTATAGTCGCCATTCGAGTGCTAAGGGTTAATAATATTTTGACAATTGGGATTTTGACTTGGAAAAATTGAAAGATTTTCTACAGCTCTGGGAATTGGTTCATTTTTTTCTTGTTTAAATTAATTATTTAGAATCGCATTATCAACTGGTCTGGGCTACTAGTTCTCATGTTAAATATAACTTTGGATAACACTGTCCTTGAGATGTGAACAATATTTTTTAACCGACCACCATTGGTATTTTTATTTTTATTTTACTGTTTTTGGTAAGGGTACTTTCTGGTGAAATAATATTTTGTGACAATCAAACTGAATGACTATTTTATGACAATTAAACTGTATGACTATTTTATGACAATTGAATGCACAGCCTTGTATATACAGTCGGGGACAAAAATAAGTGGACACTTAGTGGAAACAGGTAAAAATTAAGTTTATCGAATTAACATGACTGTTATAAATTTAAGTTTTGTAGATTATCTAGTGAATAATTGAAGTCCATATTTACATCTTTGTGTAAACACGCTGTACCATAACGAAAATGACAGCTTTTTATCAGGAGACAAAGTTTTGAAACAAGTTTTCTGAATAGTGTGCTTCATGAGAATTGGTTCATTTTTTCTTGTTTAAATTAATTATTTAGCGTCGCATTAACAACCGACACGGGCTATCAGCAATCTCATATTGTAATTTATAATTTGTCATACAATTTACAAAAATTACAAAAATTAAATTGACCTGCATTAGTCAGGTAAAGCTAATGGAAATGGCATTACGTGATCACGTGCAAAATATATATTTCTTCTAATAATTTCAGTGAGCTGGATATAAGTAATAGTGTTTGTTAATTCTTCTGACATATTCACTATTTCGTGTCTCGACTACTGATATTTTTGCAATAAATTCATAAAAGCTGCAATCTATTTATCGTTCATAAAATATTCAATGTGTACTGAATGTTGATACAAATTTATATTCCTGTGCAGGAGAAATTGGGTAGGAAATGATTTCAGAGAGTGAAAAAGAGAGAGAAACTATATTACATTTTTATTATAATTTTCAGTCCTCTGAATTTTTATCTATCTGCGTCCACACAGATGCACTGATCTCCTCAACCTATGCCTTGCATTTAATTAATTAATGTATCCCCCCTCGTGTTGTAAAATTATTCGCAAACCCAGGTTTTTCCACACAACGTAGATACATTAGGCGAGTTCTTGCGAGAGATTACGGGTCACTGGTGTGAACAGACCCGGGAATCGTTTCACCGTGCCGTTAATGATTCAGCCTAATTTGTAGTCAGTTACAGCGTTAATTTTGCAGGTGAACGGGGTTTTTGTTGATTTACTATAAACGAAGCGAATTTGCCGGCTCGGTCTCTTTTATCATGCGCACGGTAATTTGTAAATTGTAAACGCTATTTGATTTTAGTATTTCCCTCGTAAATCGCCGGGGGCACTGAAGTTCTAGGTTTCATAAATAATGTTGTTATTTATGATCCCACGGCGGTGCGATCGGTCGGTTTAAACGTAACCGTAGAAGGGTTACCGTGTAATAATTCACAGGTAGCGCAGATCAATAATTAGGGTCGTAAAGTTCCGGCGTCGCGGCATCTTTTTCTTGCGCAATATTACGGATGTTTGCCGTCGTAAATTTCGCGTGTAGTGTGCCTGGAACTTATCGAGGACGAAGGCGTGCCATGCCAAACGAAAAGGGGACCACTGGACCGGTAATAATCGATAAATGTGCCCTCGAAAAGGGACAGACCGCCTACATTTCCCCCTACCCTTTTTACCCTTGGCGGAGTTTCGAACAATCCTGCGGATCGGTTCGTGCGTGGTTTCGAGGAGGCACGCTTCCGGCCGAGAAATAGGCCAAATCGGATCTCTTCACCTCGCATACAATCTCCCTTGACCCTCAGAAAAAATCCCACCCCCGCTATCACTCTAGAAATTATTTCGTCGACGGTCATTCGCAAATTATTTGCCTAGAAATGAAATCACCCCCATTACACATCTTCCACAACCCTCTGTAAACCAATATTGTTGTACAAATTAATTCGTGCACAATCGTTTGCAAATTATTTGTCCCGCCAAGGGGGTTGATTTTTAACTGTCGGACACTTGGAGATCAGAGGGTGCAGTATTCTTTTAAATGGGAAAAATTAAACCTTGCCACCCTGTACACGATTTCTACAATATTCTGTAAAAAATAATGTTGCAGTCACTTAGAAATTATGTGTCTCAGGATATTATTTGTTAACTGTAGGGTGCTTGAAGGTCAGAGGGTGCAGTATTTTCTTAAACAGGAAAGATAAAACCTTGCCACCCTGTACACAATTTCTACAATCTTCTGTAAAATATAACGTTGCAGTCACTAAGAAATTATTTGTTTCAGGATATTATTTGTTAACTGTAGGGTGGTTGAAGATCAGAGGGTGCAGGATTTTTTTTAATTGGAAAAATTAAACCTTGCCACCCTGTACACAATTTCTACAATTTTCTATAAAAAAGAACATTGCAGTCATTTAGAAATTATTTGCCTGAGGATATTATTTGATAAACTATAGGGTGCTTGCAGGTCAGAGGGTGCAGTATTTTTTCAAACAGGAAAGATAAAACCTTGCCACCCTGTACACAATTTCTACAATCTTCTGTAAAAAAGAACATTGCAGTCACTTAGAAATTATTTGCCTGAGGATATTATTGGTTAACTGTAGGGTGCTTGAAGGTCAGGGGGTGCAGTATTTTCTTAAACAGGAAAAATAAAACCTTGCCACCCTGTACACAATTTCTACAGTCTTCTATAAAAAAGAACATTGCAGTCACTTATAAATTATTTGCCTGAGGATATTATTTGTTAAACTATAGGGTGCTCGAAGTTCCTACGCTGCAACACTTTTCTAAGTCGATCAAAGCAGACCTAATGGCAAAGTTTTTTAAAAGAATGGCTTCGTCGCTAATTACCAGATGGTTTACAATTGCCTAGGCCAGAGACAGGGCCGATTCCTCGCAAGATAGATCGCTCGAAGGGGATGCAAGCGCATCCTAATTCCAGCGAAGCGCAATATAGGTCAAAACTACCCCTTTCCCAGTCAAGGGATGTTTCGCTCCGAAGGAAAAGTAAAATTCGCATCCGGCCGTGCTTTCTCGACACTGTGTCCCAGGGGGTGGAGCAGCGAGGAGGTTGTAATCTACGTGAGAACCTCTGCGGGGTAAGTCTCACCCCATCCAGTCATGTGTGATGGACCTAAATGGATGAGACGCACCCCTGCAGCGGCTGCTGGCCTATCGGCTGTCCATAATTTTTGCTGCTATTCCAAAGGGTAATATCTGGAGGGTGGGCAGAGTTCGGATAGCACAGGGGGTGGGAGAGGAGGAGGAGGAGGAGGAGGATGGAGGGAGTGTACCTCCGAGAGGGCTAGGTGTACTAAGTACCCTTCTGCTTCGTGTCGCATTAAAAATGTCGGCGGCTTTTGTTGCGTCTAGACGAAAGTCTCCCTTTTGCACCCGGTCCTGCGTCTATTAACTTTGCCGGCGTTTCTTTTGCTTGGGATTCCTTCGCGCCCCGGCTTTGAGCACCGATTGATCCATATTGGTCCGTGTCATTAAAGGGTGAAACGCACGGGGGTGCATATTAGCGTCGACGCTGCACCCGCGCTTTCGCCCGGGCTTTTTTGCTGCGCTTTTTTCCCCGTAGACAAATTATTTAGGTTACAGGAAGACGTGCATACGACATATTCTGTAAGGGTAGTTCTCGTCTCTTTCACACTTCTCCCGGCATCAATTGCTATTAATTCTTTGCATTATTTATGTGGGATTTAGAATTGTTGGGGGCACAAGTGGGGTTTGATATTTTCTAAGAACTTTATTTTTCGGCAAATTATTATATTTAACTGAACCTTATTTCGTACAGTCTCACACTCTCACACTCGCTCACGGATATTTGCGGTCTCCGCTCCTATTATTCGGGGTCGTTCACCTAACGTCGCTGTTTACACATTACGCTCGTGTTTACAGGCAACACCTGTATCCTACAAGGCGCCCGCGGCCGGGTTTTTCCTTTGTTGCCTCTAACTGTCTCGCAACGGTTTAAATAATCCCATTATTTGACTTTCTCCGTTTTTGTGCTCCTAGATTTGTGGCGTGCGTAATAATTTAGACTGTAAGAGGGACGATGTGCTCTTCGATTTTAAGAAAAATTATTTAGGTTACCCGGACACGAATACTTCCATTCGAAATGTCTTATTTCGTTCAAATTTCTTTAGATTCCTTGAAAATTTAGGAAATTTTTAGAGGCAAAAATATAATCTAAACATTACTTTAACACGTTGACCGCCAGGTCAACCACATGTGGGTGACGGAATTATTTGTCCTGGTTTTAAAATGAATTTTTAGGTTAATGTATTCATTGTACCAAATTTAATTAGCATTTGTAAAATGCAAGAAAGCTGGAGGACTACTCAATATCATACATTTAATTTTTTTCAATTTTTATTTCATTAAATAACTTACTTTGATTTTATGTGCAAATCTTTTTTGTTGTTACCGTTGCATTAAATCCCGCATGAAAATGAAAAAGTATGCAATGACGAATACGATCCTCGCAAGGTACGGACGCCGCCATTTTATTACAGGGTTGTAAAAAAAATTATTAGAATATTTTGAATACAGGTTGCTTTACCGAAAACTGTAAAAGAATATGTGTTTCAACTAGTGTTCCTTCTCGAGAAATTTTATAATTGATCATTTCTCATTTCTCGAGATATTCCAGTATTTCTCGAGAAATTTAAATCTAGGAAAATTCTTGTGACTCTCATTTATTTTGTAACATATAAATTCTTAAATTCTCTTAAATTCCTATTTAAAACTTTAGAAAAACTGAATACTGAATCGAGTAATGAGTTTCATGTTGTTATTAAAGAAGAAACATCGTAACGTTTCACTTTATAAAAGTTTGGTCAAAGTTTGCCAATATTTTTCAATTTTATTAAAAATTCTCGAGATTTCTCGAGAAATATAGTCTTATTTCTCAATTCTCGAGAAATGAAAAATCTTGAGAAATCAGGAACACTAGTTTCAACGATCGGTACCGAACTAAACTCAAAACAAATTCTTCGCAAATAATTGATCGCTTATAGGTGTACACCTAACATATAGGTACCCCCTTTCTATACTTGATATAAAAATATTGAGTCCACAGTTTCTCTTCGCACGAAAAACAGCTTGGATCAGGCGGGAAGTAAACATAAGGGTTAATAATCGAAGAAGTTGCAAAGCTTAGAAGCAGAAATCGGAGGTTCGGCGCTGGCAGTTGTAGATGATGCGGCGGCTAACGGTCGTCGTTTTGGGGTGGCCAGGTTATGCGAAGGAGCGCGAGGGAGGAGCGCCGGTCCTGGAGATATTACGTAGGTTCATTCCGACGTGAATCGATTTGGCAAATTGGTCAATCGCTGAGGGGCCAAAATTTCAGTAGCGGCCGGGAGGATAGGGTAGCAACGGAAAGGCCGAGCGAACTGTGTTGGCCCGGGGAGGGGTGAGGCGGGTTGGGGGTGGTGGATGGTGGCGGCAGAGACGGTGTAAGGAAATTGTTCCGACGTGTCCACTTCCTCTCGTCCTGATGAGTTCCGTTCTACCGCTGGATGGCAGTTGCCCGGGATTCGGAAAGAATCGAGCCTTCGACAGCGAACGGGATCAAACTTACCTAAGCCGACGGTCCATCGTACCCGTCGGCCCCATCAGCCTCCTCTTTTTACGCGTAATTCCCTTGATTGACAATCTTTTCGGCGGCGCTGCCATTTTTTTCGCGCTGGACCTCGCTCCTCCCAGCGAAACTGGAACAACACGTTCCCTTGTTAAACACCTGGAATATAACTTTGACTAACACTGCCCTTGAGCTGGGAAACATATTTTCGAACTGACCACCTTTTGTATTTTTGATTCTTATTTTACTGTTTTTGGTAAGGGCACTTTCTCGGGAAATAATATTTTGTGACAATTAAACGGTATGACTGTTATATGACAGTTAAACTGTATGACTATTTTATGACAATTGAATGCACAGTCTTGTATGTACAGTGACCACCTTTGGCATTTTTGATTTTTATTTCACAGATTTTGGTAAGGGCACTTTCTCGGGAATTAATATTTTGTGACGATTAAACTGTATGACTGTTTTATGACAATTAAACTGTATGTCTATTTTGTGACAATTGAATGCACAGTCTTGTATATACTGTGACCACCTTTGGTATTTTTGATTTTTATTTTACAGACTTTGGTAAGGGCACTTTCTCGGGAAATAATATTTTGTGACGATTAAACTGTATGACTGTTTTATGACAATTGAATGCACGGTCTTGTATATACAGTGACCACCTTTGGTATTTTTGATTTTTATTTTACAAATTTTGGTAAGGGCACTTTCTCGGGAATTAATATTTTGTGACTATTAAACTGTATGACTGTTTTATGACAATTAAACTGTATGACTATTTTGTGACAATTGAATGCACAGTCTTGTATATACAGTGACCACCTTTGGTATTTTTGATTTTTATTTTACAGATTTTGGTAAGGGCACTTTCTCGGGAAATAATATTTTGTGACGATTAAACTGTATGACTGTTTTATGACAATTGAATGCACAGTCTTGTATATACAGTGACCACCTTTGGTATTTTTGATTTTTATTTTACAGACTTTGGTAAGGGCACTTTCTCGGGAATTAATATTTTGTGACTATTAAACTGTATGACTGTTTTATGACAATTAAACTGTATGACTATTTTGTGACAATTGAATGCACAGTCTTGTATATACAGTGACCACCTTTGGTATTTTTGATTTTGATTTTACAGATTTTGGTAAGGGCACTTTCTCGGGAAATAATATTTTGTGACGATTAAACTGTATGACTGTTTTATGACAATTGAATGCACAGTCTTGTATATACAGTGACCACCTTTGGTATTTTTGATTTTTATTTTACAGACTTTGGTAAGGGCACTTTCTCGGGAATTAATATTTTGTGACGATTAAACTGTATGACTGTTTTATGACAATTAAACTGTATGTCTATTTTGTGACAATTGAATGCACAGTCTTGTATATACTGTGACCACCTTTGGTATTTTTGATTTTTATTTTACAGACTTTGGTAAGGGCACTTTCTCGGGAAATAATATTTTGTGACGATTAAACTGTATGACTGTTTTATGACAATTGAATGCACAGTCTTGTATATACAGTGACCACCTTTGGTATTTTTGATTTTTATTTCACAGATTTTGGTAAGGGCACTTTCTCGGGAATTAATATTTTGTGACGATTGAACTGTATGACTGTTTTATGACAGTTAAACTGTATGACTATTTTGTGACAATTGAATGCACAGTCTTGTATATACAGTGACCACCTTTGGTATTTTTGATTTTTATTTTACAGATTTTGGTAAGGGCACTTTCTCGGGAATTAATATTTTGTGACGATTAAACTGTATGACTGTTTTATGACAATTAAACTGTATGAGTATTTTGTGACAATTGAATGCACAGTCTTGTATATACTGTGACCACCTTTGGTATTTTTGATTTTGATTTTACAGATTTTGGTAAGGGCACTTTCTCGGGAATTAATATTTTGTGACGATTCAACTGTATGACTGTTTTATGACAATTGAATGCACAGTCTTGTATATACAGTGACCACCTTCGGTATTTTTGATTTTTATTTTACAGACTTTGGTAAGGGCACTTTCTCGGGAATTAATATTTTGTGACTATTAAACTGTATGACTGTTTTATGACAATTAAACTGTATGACTATTTTGTGACAATTGAATGCACAGTCTTGTATATACAGTGACCACCTTTGGTATTTTTGATTTTGATTTTACAGATTTTGGTAAGGGCACTTTCTCGGGAAATAATATTTTGTGACGATTAAACTGTATGACTGTTTTATGACAATTGAATGCACAGTCTTGTATATACAGTGACCACCTTTGGTATTTTTGATTTTTATTTTACAAATTTTGGTAAGGGCACTTTCTCGGGAATTAATATTTTGTGACGATTAAACTGTATGACTGTTTTATGACAATTAAACTGTATGACTATTTTGTGACAATTGAATGCACAGTCTTGTATATACAGTGACCACCTTTGGTATTTTTGATTTTTATTTCACAGATTTTGGTAAGGGCACTTTCTCGGGAAATAATATTTTGTGACAATTGAACTGTATGACTGTTTTATGACAATTAAACTGTATCACTATTTTGTGACAATTGAATGCACAGTCTTGTATATACTGTGACCACCTTTGGTATTTTTGATTTTTATTTTACAGACTTTGGTAAGGGCACTTTCTCGGGAAATAATATTTTGTGACGATTAAACTGTATGACTGTTTTATGACAATTGAATGCACAGTCTTGTATATACAGTGACCACCTTTGGTATTTTTGATTTTTATTTTACAAATTTTGGTAAGGGCACTTTCTCGGGAATTAATATTTTGTGACGATTGAACTGTATGACTGTTTTATGACAATTAAACTGTATGACTATTTTGTGACAATTGAATGCACAGTCTTGTATATACAGTGGCCACCTTTGCTATTTTTGATTTTTATTTTACAGATTTTGGTAAGGGCACTTTCTCGGGAAATAATATTTTTTGTGACAATTAAACGGTATGACTGTTATATGACAGTTAACACTAGAACTACCGAGCCGTAAACGTGACTTAGACGTATCCCTTTATAAGAACAGCAAGATTGAATTTGCTCAGGTTTCATATTATTCTTATGGTAACATGTACTCCAAAGAAGAGATATATTAAACAATTTCTCGCGAAAACGTTTTCATAGTTTCACTAATCCTGAAAGAAAAAATCATCCACCGGTCATTTTGACTGGTTCGGTAGTTCTAGTGTTCAACTGTATGACTATTTTCTGACAATTAAACTGTATGACTGTTCTATGACAATTAAACTGTGTGACTATTTTATGACAATTAAACTGTATGACTGTTTTATGACAATTAAACTGTGTGACTATTTTATGACAATTAAACTGTATGACTGTTTTATGACAATTAAACTGTGTGACTATTCTATGACAATTAAACTGTATGACTACTTTATGACAATTAAATGTACAACCTTGTACATAGATTCTAATCGGTAGTATCGAGCTGTGGCAAATAAATATAAATACCAAGCCTGCATTGAACGAACCAGAGAATGCATTGGAAACAACTTTCTGTTAACGATAAAATAGATTTTATGACAATTAAACTGTATGACTATTTTATGACAATGAAACTGTGTGATTATTCTATGACAATTAAACTGTATGACTATTTTATGACAATGAAACTGTGTGACTATTCTATGACAATTAAACTGTATGACTAGTTTATGACACTTAAATGTACAACCTTGTACATAGATTCTAATCGGTAGTATCGAGCTGTGGCAAATAAATATAAATACCAAGCCTGCATTGAACGCACCAGAGAATGCATTGGAAACAACTTTCTGTTAACGATAAAAAAGATAAAAAAGAATAGGTCAACAACAGTGGGAGTTCTTCAGGTTCGAGCTTTCGTTCCTGCGATATTGCGCCAGGAGCATGTAATTACAGTTCACTGTACGTCATAAAAACCCCCGCTAGGAAAAAATTGTCGAAGCTAAACCGTATTAAATGGATAGCGCGTATTAACCGAGCGAATTCCGCGACCCCGTGCAATAAACATTACAATGACTGGTCCGTCAAAGCGAGAGTTGAAATTTTGTACGTGGACAGCACAAAAACGAAGTACGACGAAATCGACATCACATTCATTATGAAACAGATTAATTTACGAAGTCAGTAGATTCGAACAGTTCCCTAAATAATTCTTCCAAATCTTCACAGCCACGAAACGTCACTCTTCTCTTCGTCCATTTACTCCGCGAGCTCAATCAGAGAGAACGCGATTCCACGCGGAACAGCAAGTTCGCGGCCGGCTGAGAAGTCGGACATTCAATCTCCAGATAGGAAGACTGGGTTTCCCATAAAAAAAAAAAAAAAAGAACCGATCGAAAATTCGCCCCGGAGACTCGGGCAGGCTGTCATGCATCACCGGCAGGATTTCTCGGTGATCCGTTAGAGGCCGGGCGTAGGAAAAAGGCGAAACGAGGCGTCGTCGCGACAGCATCGCACAGAAGTTCAGACGCCAGCACCGCGACAAATCAACTTCATCGAGCTGATCTCGACAGACCGGCCTCTGTTCTGCGCCGGTTCTGCATCATTCTGCTTCGGCTGTGCCGAGCCGCGCCGCGCCGCGCCGCGTCGCGGCGAGTAACAAGCGTCTAGGCACGAGAGCCGCTCGACTGGCAGTCAGGCAGCGAGGCAGATGTGGAGCGGGGGTGGGCAGGCGCGACTGCATTAACGGGGCCAGTGTCAGAAGATCAAACAAGATAATTAATCTCGTTAGTCCCGAATCAACCTGCGCTCTCTATTATCGGATTACCATACCGGTTGCCCGGCAATTTGTCAACGCGTCGCGCCGCGTTCCTCTGCGATTCCTTTGCGCCGCGACGGATCACGATCGCGCAAAACCTTCGTTTCACCACGGATTAACCTCGCGATCGGCCAGATTTCCCCGCGAAAATCGAATTAGAGCACGGGACAGCTATCCGAGGATGAAATCTCATTCTTTTTCCTGTTACGTTCAGTCAACGATCCGGACGATGAAATCAATTTCTCTGAACCGCTAAGCAGAATTTGCATTAAAAGTCCCAGGGAGATTAGAAGGCAGGAAATGTATAAATAAAATAAAATTTGTCTGAACCGCTGTTCGATTGGAACGCGATAATTGCTTAAATCGTACATAAAATAAAACTTCTCTGAATCGCTGTGCAAAATTGACATAAAAATCCTTGGCAGATTAGAAGGCAAAAATCGAATAGATCATAAGTAAAATAAAATTTCTCTAAACCCCTGTTAGATTAGAACGCGAAAATTGCTTAAATCGTAAATAAAATAAAATTTCTCTGAACCCCTGTTTGATTAGAAGACAAAAATTGCATAGATCATTAGTAAAATAAAATTTCTCTGGAACCTTATTAGATTAGAACGCGAAAATTGCTTAAAACGTAAATAAAATAAAATTTCTCTGAACCCCTGTTAGATTAGAAAGCAAAAATCGCATAGATCATAAACAAAACTAAATTTCCTCTGAACCCCTGTTTGATTAGAACGCGAAAATTGCTTAAATCGTAAATAAAATAAAATTTCTCTGAACCCCTGTTAGATTAGAAAGCAAAAATCGCATAGATCATAAACAAAACTAAATTTCCTCTGAACCCCTGTTTGATTAGAACGCGAAAATTGCTTAAATCGCAAACAAACAAAAATTTCTTTGAACCCCTGTTAGATTAGAACGCGAAAATTGCTTAAATTGTAAATAAAATAAAATTTTTCTGCACCCCTGTTAGATTAGAAGTCAAAAATCGCATAGATCATAAATAAAATAAAATTTCTCTAAAACCTTGTTAGATTAGAACGCGAAAATTGCTTAAATCGTAAATACAATAAAATTTCTATGAACTCCTGTTAGATTAGAAATCAAAAATCGCATAGATCATAAGTAAAATAAAATTTCTCTAAAACCTTGTTACATTAGAACGCGAAAATCGCTAAAACCATAAATAAAATAAAATTTCATTGAACCGCTGTGCAGAATTTGCATAAAAAGTCCCCAGCAGATTAGAAAGCAAAAATCGCATAGATCATAAGTAAAATAAAATTTCTCTGAAACCTTGTTAGATTAGAACTCGAAAATTCCTTAAATCGTAAATAAAATAAAATTTCTCTGACCCCCTGTTAGATTAGAAGTAAAAAATTCCTTAAATCGTAAATAAAATAAAATTTCTCTGACCCCCTGTTAGATTAGAAGTCAAAAATCGCATAGATCATAAATAAAATAAAATTTCTCTGAACCCCTGTTAGATTAGAACGCGAAAATCGCTAAAACCATAAATAAAATAAAATTTCTCTGAACCGCTGTGCAGAATTTGCATAAAAAGTCCCCAGCATATTAGAAGGCATAAATCGCATAGATCATAAGTAAAATAAAATTTCTCTGAAACCTTGTTAGATTAGAACGTGAAAATTCCTTAAATCGTAAATAAAATAAAATTTCTCTGAATCCGTTAGATTAGAACTCAAAAATTCCTTAAATCGTAAATAAAATAAAATTTCTCTGACCCCCTGTTAGATTAGAAGTCAAAAATCGCATAGATCATAAATACGATAAAATTTCTGTGAACCGCCGTGCAAAATTTGCATAAAGGTCCTGGCCGGATTGCTTCTCCGAGTGAAAAGAACGGAAAAATCGCATAAATCCGGCTTCGTCCCCGTAAACCGGAAGCATAAAGGACGGTTCTCGCGGAATGCGAGGCGCAGTGAATTTGTCGCTGCAAAGGCAATCCTCGGGGGGCTGTATCGCGTTGCAATCTTGTTTCGCGGGGTTCGCGGAACGCGATGGTTCGCGGAACAAAGGAAATTGCGGATCGGTCTAAGTCACGAGCGCGAGGAAACCATCGAAAGGGGGTGTGGTCGTGCGCATGCGGGAATCGGTCGGCGAGAAAGAAACGACGGAAAAGGGAGAGGAGAGGAGAGAAAGAAGACGAGCGAGTGAAAAAGAAGAGTACAATACACTTCGGGGCAAAAAGATGGCACATCACATATTTTTTCTCGTTTGATGCCATAAACTGAAGAAAATGAATATTTTCGTATGTCAACGTTTTTGGACACGTCCATATGTACAATGTACCGAGTCCACAACATTTACATCATCAAAATTCTAGGAACAAAAACGTAAATATTGTGGCCTGCAAGCCGGACAAAATGATAGCACATTTGACGAAAAACTTGAAATATAAAACACTTCATCAACGAAAATCAAACCTCAATATTTTGTACAACTTCCTTTACATCCAATGACTTCAATCACTCTGTTTGGTAAAGATTTATACATTTTTTAAATATGATACTTTTTGGATAATATTCTCCCACTCGTGCACAATACATTGTTTTAAATCGTTAATATTTTGAAGTTGTCTGCCATTTTGGTATACGGCCCGAATTCGATGCTGTTCTTAATATTGCACGTTTTTCACGAGCAGTTAAACTTTGTGGACGCCCGGAACTCTTCTTTTTCCATAATTTTCAGGATTTCTTAATAAGTTTATCATTACTTTTCGGCTTCTATTTACAAATTTTGATATTTTTGTAATATTGTTCTTTCTTTCACTTCAATATTGTATGTATTTCACGTTCATTTAATCTTTTTCCGCGACCCATTTCTAACACTGAACGCACACACTTTATCAATTAGGTTCTACAATGCATGCATCCACTTCAGGATCTTATGCACACCTAAGAATCGAAAATCTGCAGCTTGTGCTATCATTTTGTCCCGTTTGCGGACCACAATATTTACGTTTTTGTTCCCACAATTCCGTGGACGTAAATGTTGCGGATACTACTCAGTACATTATACATACAGTGACTCAAAAAAAAAATGTAGCGTGCATGTGTTATGTATGTGTGTGTATGTGTGTGTTTGTTGTATGTCCAAAAATCTTGACATATTAAAATATTCATTTTCTTCAGTTTACGGTATGAAACGAGAAAAAATATGTGACGTGCTATCTTTTCGAGAAGAATTAAGTAGGAGAAGAATTTTTCCGGGCTCGCGAAAAGCCAAAGTCTCCGATTCGAACGGAGAAATTTGGCCGTAGAAATCGGTAAATCGGTGGATCGCCAGTTTTGCATTCGGGAGAAGTGTAATTTCGTCCGAGTTTCCCGGCGACCGTTGCGGGCCCCGAGAAAGGAAAAAGGGATTCCGCAGAGGTGGCGTGATTGTTGTAAAACAAACTCGTAAAAGTTTATACGGGCTTTCGCCGAGCAAAGACCGCAACTTTTACCTCAAGACGCCTGCTTTCGTGCAGCCGGCCCCGAAAAGCGGTCCGCCCCTTCAATGCGGGGGACTTTCGGCCGGAAACCCTATCGTAAAGTCGATGATCAAATTGTCCTCGTAAATGACCGCGAGAGGCCCCCGGGGCAAACAGACTTCCCTCCGTGTTGGCGGTGTCCTTAAACGTTGAAACTCAGGCCACTGGCGATCGGGAAGACGGTTTTCTGCGAGACAACGAAATAAACAGGCCCTAAGTGTGGTTTCATAAGCGGCCCGCGGGAAATTCTTGCGGTTTATTGCCTTTTATGACACCGCACCGGCGCGTCTCCTCGCAACGGCAACAGTTCTTTGCCTATTCACCAGTTTGAGATATAAACGACACCTTTCTCTCCCCCCCCCCACCCCCCACCCTACACCTTTCTTTAAGAGCCGTGGAATTTCTTTTGTCGAGGATTGATTCGAAATTTGCTTAAAGCTAACCTGTAAAAACTGGTTCAGGTGGATCCTGGCTCAGGGATCATTAGCAACCATATTGTCGAGGGAATTATATGCTTAGTTCGGCTTGTCGGCACTAACAGTTTAGGATAGTCTCGCGCATGGATAAAGGAGGATAATCAAATTAGGCATAGGTTGCTTTCGAGCTTGTCCTGGAATGGTGATATTCGAGCGCAGTGTGTTAGGCTAATCTTAGTATCTGACCTGGTTTAACAATTTTTATGATTTTCCAATCTTATTAGGACTTATAAAATACAAAGGGATTACAGTAGTGTTCACTGGGATTAATTCCAGTTTCGGTTTAATTAGATTTCTTTGCATTTTGTTATTCGATGCTGAACGCGTGTCCTCAGACTCCATGTAAATATTTTATTACTTTACAAATATTAATTCTGAGCGCCCTAATGGCGACTGCCAGAAAATTGCTGTATCATTATTCGAAATATTTTTTACGTGGTTAAATTCGTTTGCATTTAATAAATTGGTAAACGTTTCGGTATTGTACGAGTAAATTGCATCGTTTTCGTATGTATAACATGGAAAAAAATATGAGGGTGATATTCTAGGTCGGAAGAAGTTTTTCGTTTTGGAGTTGAAATAGCTTCGAGTGCAAAAGGTTAATATTTTATTATATTACAAAGTATGGAAACGATAGATATGACTCGAATAATGATGAGGCTTATGGCGAGACCTAATGCAATTTTCATATGTTTTTAAATATATATACAAGGGAAATACATTTCTATGTAATTTTAATTATGAAGGCAATTTGTGCTATTTTAATCCTTAACTTACTGGGTCCAATGCCGCGTTTTGCGTAAGGCGGCAAAAATAAAAAAGAAACATATAAACATATATACAATAAAATATAAATATTTTCCTTTCTATACTTGATATAATAATGTTGAGTCCACAGTTTCTCTTCGTATGAAAAATAGCTTGGACCTTAATTTGTGTTATTAACAGACTGCGGATGTTGGTGCAAAATAAAAATTTGCCAAGTCAATTGTAAGAAGCATGAAAATATAATTTCTCCTTCAATAATTTTCATAAGTCCGGAAAATAGTCTAATCGTGTTCTTAATCTGTGTTATCAACAGACTGCGGATCTTGGTGCAAAATGAAAATTGTCAGGATCAATTGTAAACAGCATAAAAATATATTTTCTCTAATTTCATCATTTTTATAAGTCCGGAAAATAGTCTAATCGTGTTCTTAATGTGTGTTATCAACAGACTGGGAATCTTTCCGCAAAATAAAAATTTTCCAAGTCAATTGTAAGAAGAATGAAAGTACAATTTCTCCTTCAATCATTTTTATAAGTCGGAAAATAGTCTAATCGTGCTCTTAATGTGTGTTATTAACGGACTGATCTTTATGCAAAATAAAAATTTTCCTGGTCAATTGTGAGAAGCATAAAAATATGTTTTCTCTAATTCAATAATTTTCGTTAGTCGGAAAATAGTCTAATCGTGTTCTTAATGTGTGTTATCAACAGATTGCGGATCTTTCCGCAAAATAAAAATTTTCCAAATCAATTGTGAGAAGCATAAAAATATATTTTCTCTAATTCAACCATTTTTATAAGTCCGGAAAATAGTCTAATCGTGTTCTTAAAGTGCGTTATCAACAGACTGCGGATCTTGGTGCAAAATGAAAATTGTCAGGGTCAATTGTAAGCAGTATAAAAATATAATTTCTCCTTCAATAATTTTCATAAGTCCGAAAAATAGTCCAATCGTGTTCTTAAAGTGTGTTATCAACAGACTGCGGATCTTTCTGCAAAATGAAAATTGTCAGGGTCAATTGTAAGCAGTATAAAAATATAATTTCTCCTTCAATAATTTTCATAAGTCCGAAAAATAGTCCAATCGTGTTCTTAAATTCTACCGAACCCAGTTTCAAACATCTGAATCTATTCAAGAATCATCAGATGCCTCAAACAAGCTTGGTCACCCAACGAATGGCGTCTTTCTCAGAAAATGCACCGAAAAATCGCCTGAATTTGCAGAATAGATCCCGGTAGAAATTAGCGCGAGGTTCCTCTGAAGGATTTTTAAGGAGCAACAATCCCCTGGATTGCGAGCTGTAGGTTTTTGTCGCGTTTGTCCGCGCGTCGTCTCGTCGGAGCGTGGAACGCGACAGGGTGTCCGGCGGCGCGAGGATTCTCCCTGGCGGTGGCAGGATCGTGAGGACAGAGCTCGAGGGTCCTAGAGTTAGGCAATCAGCGTTGATGAGGGGGCACTCGCGGGGTGAAGGACTCGGACAATTAGTAACCACCCCGTCAGCCCCGCGGCCCCGTGTCTTCCCGCACCTTCGGCCTCCGATTCAACCGGTGAACCTGGCCAACAACGCGGCGACCGCAATCGGCCACGCATGCGAAAGAGGCCGCTCGACGCGCGATGGAGAGACCTGCGAGAGAGAGAGAGCGAGAGAGAGAGAGAGAGAGAGACTAGGGTTTACGTCCGTTGGCCGCGTAGCGTGGATTACGCCGCTGTAAAGGGCTCTCTTCGCTGCTGGACAATGTCAGCACGATCGGAAAGCTCGCCTGGATAAGAACAGGATTTCCGCGGATCGAGCGCGCTCGATCTACAACCTGAAGCCCTGCAACATTTAATAAATAACCTGCGCCGCGCTAACATTGGCGAAGAATGGCCCGGAGGAATGCGCGTGTGTGTCCTTGCGGAACACGTGTCCGACGCGACTGAAATTAATAGTTCCAATCAACAACTGTGGTACGAACCGTGCGCACGTCTCGATCGAGAAGGAACAGCTTCTTGACATTCTGACGTTGTAATCGACCTTACCGTGATCAACAATTTGGGCGCCCAACTAGGAACCCCAAAAATTCTATAAAATCAAAGGAAGTTGTTTAGTAAAATAAAAATTGCAAAAGATTGAATGTATAATTAAATGTATGAGCAATCCTCCAGGTTTCTTGTGTGTTACAGACCCTAATCAAGTTTAGTACAATGAATATATCAACGTAAAAATTCATTTTAATACAAATGATTCGTTACAATAATAATACAAATACACATAGTAATACAAATAATAACATAGTAATACAAATAATAATAAGTGTTAAATAAATTGTAATAAATCCGTTCTTCCATCCTTACAGATAGGGCAAGGGACCCGATTACTGTGGGGGTACCGATTACTGTGCCTATATTAATTATGCTTTTAAAGCGTAATGAGTAGACGGCGAATCTTTATGCAAAATCAACATTGTTTGTGTCAACTGTAACAAACCAGGGCCAAATAGAAATTTGGTTCCAATTACTGTGCCTATATTAATTACACTTTTAAAGCATAATGAGTAGATTGCGAATCTGTATGCAAACTAAAAATTGTTTGCGTCAACTGTAACAAACCAGGGCCAAATAGAAATTTGGTTCCAATTACTGTGCCTATATTAATTACACTTTTAAAGCATAATCAATGGACGGCGAATCTTTATGCAAAATAAGAATTGTTCGTGTCAACTGTAACAAACCAGGGCCAAATAAAAATTTCTATCGTCCTTTAGCAATGTTAATTAGCTGCAACTGATACATAGATGTCCCTAGATTTTTTAAATCTGTCTAGTATTTTATACTGCACCTACTCATTTTCGCGATAAATCCATAAAATCTGCAGTCTAATATTTAAAAAGAGATATTAAATTTTTTCACTTCTTCCGACCTAGAATATTTCCCTTCTATATATATATTTTTCATGTTATATACATATGAAAATGGTGCAATTTGTTCGTACAATGCTGGAGTGTTTAGTAATTTATTAAATACAAACAAAATTTAATAATATAATAAATATTTTGAATAATGATAGAGCAATTTTTAGTGGTGGCGTACAGTCGCCATTCGACTGCTAAGGGTTAATATGATTCTGCTTTAAAAATAAGTATAATTAATATAGGCATACTGGTACCCCCGCAGTAATTGGATCCCTTGCCCTGAAATTCCACATCTCTTCGGCGAGCGAATTACCGTTTCGTGAGAAGTCGAAGCAGCGTGTGCGACGTTAGGCTGTTTATAAACACAGGAACGTTTGGACCCTGTATCCGCCCGGCGAAGGTGAACCATAAATTCATAGTGTGTGACACCAATTTCACAGTCTCTCAGCCGTTCTACACAGCCTAGAATTAAGCTGAATAATGATTGAGCAAGTTCTGAAATAAAAGAGAGAAAACTGTAAGGGTGGAGGGCCGCAAAGGGCTCACGAAAGATAAAATCATAATCTATTATAAAACGTAAAGAATAACAGAGAAAAAATGTCTTAACATTAATAGACATTGCTAGGTTGCAGATCTTTATGCAAAAATTGTCTGTTGCGAGGAACTGGCATCAAGCAGACATTTTTTTCCTTATTTTATTTGAACCTACCACGGCCAAAATGGCCGATTTTCTATTTTAAAAATTTATTGAAATTAGAAAAACGTTTTCATAGGAAATTACTGAATCGACTTCTTTATTTAAGCGCATATTACAATGGAAATCAATCAAAGTTTAAATAACAATCTTCTCCCTTCCACAAGACGTTTGAATTTTACGTGTTTTGTGCTTGGTAATTTAGTGTTTTTACTTAGTAATTACAGCAACATTACTTAGTAATTTACTTGGTAATTACATGTTTTGTGCTTAGTGTTAATAACTTGAAAAAGCTGAAAGAATACATTCGTACTTTAATCCCTTGCCCTTGAATGCCCTTGAGGGAGACTCGTGACGAAGATTCCGAACAGAGTCTAATAAATGTTATTAATTTCCTTCAACCCGAAATAAAATTCTATATTGTTGTAATTGATATATATATATATATATATATATATATATATATATATATATATATATATATATATATTTGGGAGAAAACACAGGCATACGATAAATATATTCTTTTTCCTATGAAATTCTGAACGATGAGGAACTTCTAATCACGGTAATCACAAAGTAAAATCACAAAATAAAAATTTGGCCAGAAGTCAAGAAACGCTGACATGATAGAATTTTTGGAAAGTGCTACTGAAAGACGTTTAATTGTCTAGACGTCTAATTGACGAAATCAGGGTGAAAGATCCTTTCTCGATCATGCCGGCAGACAATTGTTGGTTCTCGTCCGGAAGAATCGCGGCAGACCAGAGATACCCGAAGAGCCTCTCACAGCCATAACCTGAATACATCTCTACAGGCGAAGTAGAGTACCGCAGTCAAACGGAGACGATGATCCTAATTACATACACCGGTCGGGGCTCGTTAGATCAAGAAAAAGATGGTCGAAACGAGTGGATCGTGCCTGATCAAAGCTGGACCTATGGAACCGTCCCGACACGGTACCAACGAGACCAATTCCCTCCCATTCAAGAAGAGAACCGGGATTTAATCGTTCGAACTACTTGCCAATGACGAAGAATCGAAAGAGGAGTGGAAGTAGAAGAAGAAGAAGAAGAAGAAGAGGAGCTAGAATGGAAGTAAGAAGAATCGCGCGACTAATTGCCCCCATCGTCCCTTTCCAGGGGACGTGTCGAGGATTACACGAAGGTCCTTGGAGGACGGGTCTCCTCGAAGGAGACCGCGGGAATTTTATTCTAATAAGCCGAGGAGCACCGCGCGTTTCTTCAAGGGGTGGGAGCGAAGGAAGCGGCAAGATCTCCGCCCCCGCGGCGTCTTTTAAGATGTTTTGGGGGGTCTTCTTCTTCGTCTTCGTCCTCGCTGGCTGGATAGAGCCTCGCGAAGACGCCTAACGAGCTGTTTTGCATCGCAATGCTTCGACCTCGTTATCGGTTATCGATCCGCTCGCGAAACACAGCCGCGGCTGGCCCACCGGATTAAAGAGAAGCTGCGCTGTGGCCCCCGCGGCTCTGCGTGAGCCACCCTGTGCCCCTGGGGGCGCGCGCAGGGCAGGGGCAAGGGCGGGCACCGGTGCACTAACCGCGTTCTCGCCTAACCCGTGCACAAAACGCGAAATTTAGAGACATTTTGCCAAAAAATCAACTGTCTCATATTGACTTACAGTCAGTCCTGAGTATAGTCAGTCATAAGTGTTCGTACGCTCTTAAAAATCGCATAACTTTGTCAAGATTGGACTATACTGCTTGAATTGTTTTGAGAAGTTGGAACAATTGGATCACTACATAACGCGAGGAAAATGTTTGAATAAATTGCAATTGGTCGAAATTACAGAGAAAGTACTAAAATTTGTACTTTGCGACTTTTCTATGCGGCCATGCGCGATTAGACTATTTTCCGACTTATAAAAATGATGGAAGGAGAAATAATATTTTTATGCTTCTTAAAATTGACTGGGAAAATGTCTATTTTGCACAAAGATCCGCACTCAATTAATAGCACACGTTTAGAACTCGATTAGACTATTTTCCGGCTTATAAAAATGATTGAATCGGAGAAAATATATCTTTATGCTTCTTAAAATTGACTGGGAAAATTTCTATTTTGCACAAAGGTCCGCACTCTATTAATAGCACACGTTTAGAACTCGATTAGACTATTTTCCGGCTTATAAAAATGATTGAATCGGAGAAAATATATCTTTATGCTTCTTCAAATTGTCTGGGAAAATTTTTATTTTGCATAAAGATCCGCAGTCTATTAAATAATCTTGGATTTTACATACCCAAGGTCACACGAAGGTCATTGTATAATATGTCATCGAAGAGGTCTTCACCCCTACTATTACATCGCGATAAAAAAAAATATATAGTTCCACTTAAAGAAAATTGATGACCTTGATATCTAGAAAAAAATGACCTTGCCCCTTCGGTTAGGTTAATATTGTCCTATAACGTGTTTTTCTATTACTAACACTAAGCGAGATATTCAAGGTGGTCAAGTTAGCTGGGACACGCTGTATGGCGGCAGTGGTCCCTTAAGGGTTAAAACAGTACAAATTGCGTTCATAATTAATATTACATAGAAATCTATTTTCCCTTGTCTATAGATTAAAAAAAAGAAATATTAAAATTGCATTAGGTCCCATCAGAAGTCTCACCATTATTCGAGTGATATCTATATTGTTTCCATGTTTTGTAATATAATAAAATATTTTAACTCCAAAACGAAACATTTCTTCCCAGAACGTTGCCCTTCCATATATTTTTTCAGTTAATAACACACATATTTAGTAATGTTTGGAAGCACGGTCACGAGTCGGGCTCGACGCTACAAGGGGTTGATTCGTTGCGGCGAGTGGTCGAATCCAGTGGCTTCGGAAAATGAACTGACTTGCGGAGGGGTTGCGCCACTTATGAACCTAATCGGGGAGGCCGCCGAGTTTCCAGGTACGGTGTTAAAATAGTATCGAGTGCGGCCCTCGCGGAAGTCCGAAGAATTCTTAACGAGAGTTCGGTGAAGAGTTCGCGAGAGACGGAAGTAGAATATTCCCTGTCCGGAGCGTGTCCGCGCCAACAATTCAGCCGGGTGTCTTCTATTTCGGAGTGCCGATATGTACATGGACGATCCCGGATTTCCTCGGCGAATATTCGTTCATACGTCCGATCCATTAGGCGAGCTACGAAGGGGTTCGTCAAACACGGCCGAACCTCTCGCATCCGCTTGTGTTCGCTCGCTCTAACGCTTCTCTCCCTCTCTCTCTCTCTTTCTCTCTCTCTCTGTGTGTGGGGGGTTGAAAAATCGCGAGGCGAGGAAGTCCGTCCGACGAAAGTCGATTATTCCGCCGGTGATTCGGGGCGCTGATTTTTTCCTCTCTTCCGCTGCTGACTCAATTATTCGTCGCGATTCTTTGGGCAAACATTAGTTAGCGCCGGCTGAATCTCTCTCTCTCTCTCTCTCTCTCTCTTATGCTAGCCGGCGCGCAAGCACGGATTGCCTCCGATCGGTTTGGCTCTCGGTTCGTGCGGCGACCCTTCATGGTTGCTTGGTTCCGTTGTCTACTCGTCAACGAACAGACCCCATGGCTGCCCCCGGGTGTCAACGCGGTTCTCATTTTCGTCCACCGTTAATCCGACAGAAAATACACTGGAGATCCAGCCCTTGTCTAGGTGTTTTCGACAGTTTTTTCCTGGTACCGTTTCCACCCACGCGGACCGGTAATGGGTACCATGGTGGTGACGGTGGGGTTGGGTTTCTGGACCGCGGTGTACGGAACTTGCAAGATTAGGTAGTGGACCCACCAGTTATCCGTTTGTACAATTTTTCTTGGCTGATGTTGAATTACAATGTAGGGGTACCATTAGATCTGTTAATAATTGTTTTACTTATACTGTTAATTTGGGTGGTGGGGGGTCCATATTGTATCATTTTGTAACAAAAAATCATTTAGGTACTCAGTTTGCGAATTATTCCTTTTGTGCAATTTTTATTGACTGGCGAATGTTAAATTGCAACAACATGGGGGTACCATTAAATCTGCTGATAATTCTTTTCCTTACACTATAGTTATGCTATAGTTCCTTATACTGTAGTTAATTTAGGGGATGGGGGGTAAATATTGCATCATTTTGTTAGACAAGATTACTTAGGTACCGAGTTTACGAATTTTGTGTCCTTTTTATTAACATAGGGGTACCATTAGATCTGCTAATAATTGTTTTCCTTGTACTGTCAATTTGGGGGGTAACTATTGCAGCATCTTGTAACACAAAATCATTTAGGTACTCAGTTTGCGAATTATTCCTTTTGTGCAATTTTTATTGACTGGCGAATGTTAAATTGCAACAACATGGGGGTACCATTAAATCTGCTGATAATTCTTTTCCTTACACTATAGTTATGCTATAGTTCCTTATACTGTAGTTAATTTAGGGGATGGGGGGTAAATATTGCATCATTTTGTTAGACAAGATTACTTAGGTACCGAGTTTACGAATTTTGTGTCCTTTTTATTAACATAGGGGTACCATTAGATCTGCTAATAATTGTTTTCCTTGTACTGTCAAATTGGGGGGTAACTATTGCAGCATCTTGTAACACAAAATCATTTAGGTACTCAGTTTGCGAATTATTCCTTTTGTGCAATTTTTATTGACTGGCGAATGTTAAATTGCAACAACATGGGGGTACCATTAAATCTGCTGATAATTCTTTTCCTTACACTATAGTTATGCTATAGTTCCTTATACTGTAGTTAATTTAGGGGATGGGGGGTAAATATTGCATCATTTTGTTAGACAAGATTACTTAGGTACCGAGTTTACGAATTTTGTGTCCTTTTTATTAACATAGGGGTACCATTAGATCTGCTAATAATTGTTTTCCTTGTACTGTTAATTTGGGGGATGGGGGGTCAATATGGCATCATTTTGTAAAATGAGATCATTTAGGGACTGAGCTTACGAATTATTCCTTTTGCACAATTTTTATTGACTGGCTAATATGAAATTACAATAACATATCCTTGTACTTATAGTTAATTTAGGGGATGGAGGATAAATATTGCATCACTTTACAAAACAAGACTAGTTAGGTACTGAGTTTACGAATTATTCCTTTTGTGCAATTTTTATTGACTGGCTATTATTAAATTACAACAACACAGGGGTACCTTTAGATCTTATAATAGTTGTTTTTCTTATATTATTAATGTGGGTGGGGAGGGTAATCAATATTGCATCATTTTGTGAAACAAGATTACTTAGGGACTGAGTTTACAAATCATCCATTTTGTCCAATTTTTTTCAAACAGTTAATATCTACAAATTATTATTCTTTCACCCATGTGACCTGTTAATGCCGCGACAATGGCATAGTGATTAGTTTCATATTGACGATGCACAATTTAGGGAGCTGTACAAGATATGCAAGATTAGTCGATGAGTAGATTTACCAATTATTCCCATTGTGCAATTTTTGTTAGGCGGTTAATGTTACATTTTTTCTAAACAAGACTGCGATGCTACTAAATCTGCCAACAATTGATCATCTCGTGCTGTTCATTTGAGAGAACAATATCACATAATTTTGTAAAACAAGATTGGCTTAGGTACAAAGTTTACGAATTATTTATATTGTACAATTATTTTTCAGAGGTAAATACCAAAGTACTACCCCATCCACAGACGACCAATGTCAAAATACCTTGGCAATGACACGTTTTAATACCGTCTCACTATGACAAATAATTTACAAAATTGTACAAGATTAACTAGGTCTGATAATTTTTGACAGTCAAGAATTACTTGGAAAGTACCCAACCAAAATATTAATTCAGCAAAGTACAAGTGTCTGTATTTCACAAAACTAATCAGCAATTTTCACCGCCGAGTCAAAAACTAATGAGTCAAAGTGTTAAAAAAATCACTCAAACCATTATACTTGATCTTCGCTCCCTCGGCTGCAGCTTCAACAATGTTCAAAAACAATTCCCACAAGGTCCACCGTCTCATTAAAAATGGTGGAGCTCCGTGACAGGGGCCGCCTACATAATTCACGGATCCAATCATCGGCGAGCATTGTACAATTTAAGAACACTCAATAGCCGATCATCCGTCCGAAAGTTCCTCTATCCGGCTTAATGAAAAATCGAATAACCATCGATTCCCGTGTCGATCCGCCGCCAGTTTCCCGATCCCCATCGGACAGGAAAAAAGCAAAAAAGAAAAAAAGAAAAAAGGAAAACAAAAAAAAAAACACACACACAGACACACAGAACGACTGGAGCATTCACCGAAACCCCGTTCTTTTTAATATTCATCCCGTTTCCCCGATGCATTCGTTATCAGCCCCCGATAAGCCCGGACGGCCGGCCCTGGCTCGTGGAACGTTTTTGGTTTTCTTCGTCGGCCACGCGTCAAGAATTATATTCTCTGCCGGGGGTGGGGGTGGGTGGGGGTGTATGTAGAGGGGGTGAGAGAATACGGGGGTGTGCGCGAGGGCGGCGAGAATTGAGTTATAGGATGTCACGGGGATTAACTGTCCTCGACTTCGACGAGCGCGGGCTTGACAAACACGTCCGGGCCGATTGCACGAGAGAGCCGCGCGCGCCGAAAGGCGAGCGACGCGAAACAGTGACGAGAGAGGCAAGAGAGAGAGAGAGTGAGAGAGAGGGGAGAGAGCTCGGGTCCGAAGCGAGAAACAAAAAAAGAGCGCGCTACAAAAATCGAATGAAACAAACTAGACGACAACAACAACAACAACAACAAACAGAACAAAAAATAGAGGAGGACCCTCGTCGAGGTACGCGAATGGAATCCCTTGTCCCAGGTTATGTTTCACAGTGACATAGTGGCGGCCGGGCGCCGGGCTCCGACTATCGTAACACGATATCCGATGGAAGCGTCGAATTTGAGGCATTCCTCGTCGCCGTTCGCCCGCCGGAAATCACCGGTACGCGAAATTTCGCGCTGCGCGCCTTCCACCGAATGATTACCCGTCGAAAAACGGCAATTATCCAGAAAAATCTCACCTGCGGCTCTTATTCCGTCCGATGGCGGAGTTCCACCTTCAGATAAAAGGTGATTGTCTTCCTACATAATTAACATTCGATTCGTGAACAGATTGCACTGTATCGGTCCAAAGCTTTTGCGAAGACGCGATTTTTATAGAAAATTCTGCCAGTTAGAACATCCAGAATCAACCATAGGCTGAACCTTGCCCTTTGCAACGAGCCCTTGAAACGGGAAGGATTTTTTCCGGCTGCTTTGTGGAACGAGAATTAGGAGAAACCATCGTCTAAATTCTGTAAAGTTTACTTGGATGAAGATGGTTGGAGAAAGGAATGTTTGAAGGGAGGAATGTTTGAAGGCAGGAATGATGGAAGGAATCAATGCTTGAAAAGAATCGATGCTTGGAAGGAGGAATGTTTGAACGGAATCCATGCTTGAAAGAAGGAATATTTGAAAGGAATCAATGTTTGAATAAATGAAAGTTTGAAAGAAGGAATGTTTGAAGGAATCAATGCTTGAAAGAAGGAATGTTTGAAGGAATGAATGCTTGAAGGAAGGAATGTTTGAAGGAATGAATGTTTGGAGGAAGGAATAATTGAAGCAAGGAATGTTTGAAGGAATCAATGTTTGGAGGAATCAATGTTTGAAAGGACTCAATGCTTGAAAGGACTCAATGCTTGAAAGGAATCAATGCTTGAAAGGAATCTATGCTTCAAAAAATCGGTGCTTGAAACGAGGAATGTTTGAAAGTAGTCAATGTTTGAATGAAAGAATGTTTGGAGGAAGGAATGTTTGAAGCATGGAATGTTTGAAGGAATCAATGTTTGGAGGAATCAATGTTAGAAAGGACTCAATGCTCAAACGAAAGAATGTTTGAAGCAAGGAATGTTTGGAGGAATCAATGTTTGAAGCAAGGAATGTTTGAAGCAAGGAATTTATCAAGGAATCAATGTTAGAAAGCAAGGAATGATTGAAGCAAGGAATGATTGAAAGAAATCAATGCTTGAAAGAAGGAATGTTTGAAGGAATGAATGTTTGGAGGAAGGAATGTTTGAAGCAAGGAATGTTTGAAGGAATCAATGTTTGGAGGAATCAATGTTTGAAAGGACTCAATGCTTGAAAGAAAGAATGTTTGAACGAAGGAATGTTTGATGGAAGGAATGTTTGAAGCAAGGAATATTTGAAGGAATCAATGTTTGAAGCAAGGAATGATTGAAAGGAATCAATGCTTAAAAGAAGGAATGTTTGAAGGAAGGAATGTTTGAGGGAAGGAATGTTCGATAAAAGGAATGTATGAAGGAATGAATGTTTGAAGGAAGAAATGTTTGAAGAAAGGAATGATTGAAGGAATCAATGTTTGAAAGGAATCAATATTTGAAGGAACGAACAATTATCGTAACGTGGGCAGTATATCTTACATTCAATGCTGGATAAATTCGGAAAAAAATCATACGTCAATGTTTATAATATTCACGCAAAAAAGAAGCTGCAGTCTTCACTTCCATGGTGGATTCAGTCACAGAAAAAAAGTTTTTTAATGATTTTACAAATGTTTGATCTTGTAGCATTTTTTATATAAAGCGTGTCTTCAGTATCGCGCCCGCTGAATCATGCAAAAATATTTTAGATAAAAATGGGCACCGGGGTGCTAAAGTAGGGGCCCCAAGCTTTAAAATGAGATCAGGTTTACTGCTCTACTATTTTTTTGAACGAAGTTATCGTAGTTTAAATATCAGCGATTTTTCGAAATTACAGTAGTTAAGTACTTTTTGGATTTACTGCACGCTTGGGGTTAACCCTTTGCACACGAGTGGTGAATCTGAAGCGCTGCTGAAAATTGTTGTGGAAATTATTTCAAGGAAATTACGAAAAAATATCACAAAATATTTGTTACATTCCATAATTTGTATGTAATAGAATACTAAACGTTTAAAAATTGCATGCAGAAATCGGAACAGTTTCGTACGAACAACATGAAAATATTCTAAGACGGACGAAAAATTTAGATTTATAATTAAAATAGTGCAGAGTGTTAAATCATGCAAAATAGCAAATCTGATCTTGATACTGCCCTTCCTGTTACTATCTCAGACAATAGTACATATAATGTTCAAATCCTTCTTCTATCCAGTGCACCCTAAAATTCCTCTCAGGTTTGAAGACTGCCGTACATTTTCCAAAAATATTTCTCTAAATACCTTAAAAAGCAAGCTCAAACGGCATGAGAAGCGTTCATAGAAAAATATCTAAAAAAAAATCAAAGTCCTTTCCTTTGCGAGAAAAGAATAGCCATGATGGGAGACAGGACATCTCCTCGCGCGGCCGGTATTACGGGGATGTAAAATGATCGCGGAGGGAGATAAAACGATCGTTCCAGGGGATCGAGCAGACGATGAGGATGAGAGACACTGTCGTTCCGCTGGCCTATCGGTACTAATACAGATCTCACGCACTCCCCTCAATATAAACCATTCTCCACCCTTGTGTTCGCCGTATGGGAACCCCGTACGCACACGCGGCAACCTCGAACGACCGCGGCGGAACGACCATTCAGATTTAAATCGCGGCCGAAGGATAGACGGAGAGACACACGGGGAGTGAAAAAAATATGGATCCCCCTTGCACCGGCACGAAGCGTTTCAATCTCTTTCACGGCCGATGCTAACGCGTGCAAGACGGATCCGGTCCCGTCGTTCACCGGGCACGTTGATATGCCCACCCTTGCCATGAGAGAAAGAGAGGGGGGGGAGAGAGAAAGAGAGAGAGAAGGTGAATCCCGTGACCGAGATTGCGGCCGACGGAATCGTTGATGAGCACGCAGCCTTGGGAACGTGCGAGATTTTTTGGGCCCGACTGACTTGAGAAAGTTTGAGGGTGTTGGATATCGTCTCCCAAGAAGTTCGATGCTGCTTGTTATAGCAGGTCATTGATACCGAAGAATGTTGATGATTTTGTAAGCTGTTTTAGAAGATACAGATTTTTGAAGTTCGGAGTTTGATTTTGTTGGGCATGTTTCAGCAAACGTTGGCAAACTTGGTCAAACTGGATAAGTGATAGCGGTGGAGGTTATAATTTCTGGATTTTATTTAACAGAAAAATATTAACAAATGTGGAACTCAAATTGAATAATTTTCTGATTCTTAGTTGGAGGGAACAGTTTGGCTCAGTTGGAGGAAGTTTGAAGTTGCAGAAGAGTTCGTGACTGAACTGAAATGGCACTTGGTGCTGTCAATGTTAATGATAAGTGAGAATAGCGGTGGAGGTTATAGACTCTGGATTTTATTTAACAGAAAAATATTAACAAATGTGGAACTCAAATTGAATAATTTTCTGATTCTTAGTTGGAGGGAACAGTTTGGCTCAGTTGGAGGAAGTTTGAAGTTGCAGAAGAGTTCGTGACTGAACTGAAATGGCACTTGGTGCTGTCAATGTTAATGATAAGTGAGATAGCGGTGGGAGTAATAGACTCTGGATTTTATTTAACAGAAAAATATTAACAAATGTGGAACTCAAATTGAATAATTTTCTGATTCTTAGTTGGAGGGAATAGTTTGGCTCAGTTGGAGGAAGTTTGAAGTTGCAGAAGATTGTTCCGTGAACTAAATTGACAGTGCTGTCGATGTTTCGAGAAAATGTCTTCCTAAAGAATGCTCTGGCTTCCATAAATGTCAGATGTATTGAACACAATTTGTTGAGACATTTACGAATCCGGTCAAACATAAATGACCTCTGTAGAAATTAGTTTAACAAAGATAGGGAAGTCCAGTGAATTCTCGATATATGTCAACAACGCGGGTCTTGCCAGTGTTATGTTTACACTCCTCGGCGTCCGAAGGCTCGAAGGCCGAAGGTAGTGGGGATAATTCCGCGACGTATATCATCCAGGCCTTGGCGACATATATAGAGAAATCACTGTATTTATTGCCCTTAAGAAGAAAATATCCACAAATATTTACGTTTTGCCTTGTGACTCGAATGTATTCTCTAATTTCTGCTGAAAGAGTAAAAAATTGACATTTTCAAAAATAGTAACGTAGCAGAAAGGATAAAATAGTGTTGTCCTGAAAAAAATCGAAGGCAAACTTAGATCCCACTGAATGTCTAATCCGAGAAGAACAGTAAACAATGGGGAATTGTCAGGGGGTAGAAAAAGATCAGTTTTTAAGTGTTGCATCCTTTTCGATTTTATTCCTCTCGCTCGCGTCTATAATACCATCATCTGTTTACATTAAATTAGATCCTCTGGCTTATAAATAATATCAATATCTCTGTCTTTTGGTCTCTCTCTCACGCGCATTCTCGTCCACGCTCTTCGCCACAGTCACGCACAGCCACTCGCCCAAATATTACACATACGTAATAATAATAATAATCTCTCTCTACATTATTGTCCACGAACTTTCTACACGTTTATACAAACGGAGGCTATATACAATAATACTCTGTGTGTCTCGCGACAAAAAATGTACACACGACCGATTGGCTCGCAAGTGACCAGCCTTCGGCCATACCTCGATCACCGTTCCGGGAAAAAGTTAGCGTACGATTATCGTAGGGTAACTACTACACCTACATCAATTTAAATACCGTCTTCGTAAAACCGAAGAAACCGTCGTGTCTCTCTCGTCGTCGTCGTCGTCACGTACAAGTTCGAACTCGTTCGAACGGAACGACTCCGTTCGTCATCATCATTTCAAGAGTGTACATCCTTCACAAGATTCTCGATCAGATTACGATCCTCCCCGGACGGTGGGGGAGGGCATTCGAAGAGGTTCACTGACGACGCCTAAATAATCACTAGCCTTCCAGCGGGAGTCATCCAGGAGTCCCTCTCTCAGAGATTCTACTATACCGGTCAGCGATTAGTATGGCCTCCAAACGGGCTTGGCGGGTGGCGGCGACGCGATCTTCGTGGGCGACGGGCTCCTCTGGGGCGAGAGTTTTTGCGAGATCAGTGTCCTCGGTGCTTTCAGCTCGTTCCTCACGCCTTCCGTCGGCTTCTTCGGCGCTGTGGTCTCCGGCGACGATGCTGTCGCCGTCATCACCGACGACGTCGGCGGAAGCGTGTTCAATCGGATCGGCACGAACGCGCTTCGAATTTCCTCGGCGGCCGATTCGCTGCCGGACTCGCTGGGACTTCTCGGGGGTGTCCTGGACGGGCTGTTGGGGATGGTTGGCTGCGAGCTGGTGGTGGTTGTCGTCTTCGGCGGCAGCGTCGCGTATTCCGTCGGGTATTTCACATGGTCGAACGGATAGGATGGTAGCACCGTTGGCGGGAACGTCGGCGGGAACAGATCCGTCCACGACATCGGGATAGTTCCTGCAGAGAGACAGAGAACGAAACAGGCGATTAGGCTCGTCTGTCGGAGAGCACAAGTCTCGCCTCGGCTAGAGGGTGATAGAAAGAGAGGGAGAGAGACGATGGCTCGAGGAGGGAGAGCTAAGTCGTATTGTTGCGCAGCCAGGGGAGAAAGACCAGGGGGGTCGAAGGGGTCCGTTGTGGGAAAAGGGAGCTCAGACTCACCCCTCGGTCCAGCCACGGGGGTATGAATCATCGGCAGGCGTCGCGGACTACGGCGAAATCGATAACAAGCGGACTACTCTCTTCTCTTCGCTTCGTGAACGCGTGTCCTCTCTTCCGTGGCCCTTCTCTCTTTTTTCTTTTTTCTTTTTTTTTTTTGTTCTTCTTCCTTGACGGGACAGCACAAAGTTCGCTGCGCGAGAGCATTGTTCCCGAGTTTGATTGATTGCAGCTGCGAGAGAGCACAGCGGCGGAGGGGCACGATTAGCAGCACTTTTGGATATCATCGACACGCGCGCGGGACGCGAGGAATCGTGGCACGATCGGTTTTTCGGCCAGAGTTTCTTTGAACGCGATTTTCATCGAGATTTTTTACCCTTTTTTACACTAGAATCATAGTGTCCCCTTTGAGGGAACATCCGAGTGCGAAGGGTTAACTTAGCGATGTTGAGGATTTTTTATGATTTCTGTTAGAGCAGTGGCAGAGTTTTCTTCGCGAAATAATGAGCACTTTCAGGAACCTGACACGAACGTTTCTTACAGCAGATTTTTTTAAAAGGTTTTTAAGGGCTTGTTTTATTGAAGCAGTCATCGAGAATCATAGTAGAATAATATTCTCTGTGGCAACTAATGAGTTAAGACTAGATCTACCGCGTCAGTCGAGACGACTTGTTCCTGGTGTCGTCCGTTTAAATGTTTGCATGAGAATTTGTTTAACGAATTTTTTCGTTGAAGTACACGCTGTTGTAATGGAAATAGTTTAGAACAGAAAATCTACGTAATCGTCCTCGAGCACGAGTACGCAACGAATTCGCACAATTGCTTCAATTTTATTGTGCCAAACATTATCGGTTGCAGGAATTGATCGAAAAGCAACAGAGACATAAAAGAAGTCACCGAGGGCTGAATTTTTAAGGGCATTTTGAAGGACGAGCCTGCGATTTGTACGTTTGTCCTCCGAGCCATCGTCTAAATTCTGTAAAGCTAACTTGGAGGAAGATGGTTGGAGGAATGTTCGAAGGGAGGAATGTTTGAAGGGAGGAACGTTTGAAAGAGGAAATGTTTGAAAGAAATCAATGATTGAAAGAAGGAATGTTTCAAGTAATCATTGTTTTGAAGGGAATTAATGCTTGAAAGAAGGAATGTATGAAGGAAAGAATGTTCGAAGGCAGGAATGTTTGAAGGAAGAAATGATGGAAGGAATCAATGCTTGAAAGAAGAAATGTTTAAAGGAAGGAATGTTCTAAGAAAGAAATGTTCTAAGGAAGAAATGTTTGAAGGCAGGAATGTTTGAAGGCAGGAATGTTTGAAGGCAGGAATGTTTGAAGGAAGAAATGATGGAAGGAATCAATGCTTGAAAGAAGAAATGTTTAAAGGAAGGAATGTTCTAAGAAAGAAATGTTCTAAGGAAGAAATGTTTGAAGGCAGGAATGTTTGAAGGCAGAAATGTTTGAAGGAAGAAATGATGGAAGGAATCAATGCTTGAAAGAAGAAATGTTTAAAGGAAGGAATGTTCGAAGGAAGAAATGTTTGAAGGCAGGAATGTTTGATGGAAGGAATGATGGAAAGAACAATCAATCATCAATGGATCAATGCTTAAAAGAAGGAATGTTTGGAGGAAGGAATGTCTGCAGGAAAGAATCAATGCTTGAAAGAAGGAATGTTTGAAAGAAATCAATGTTTGAATGAAAGAATGTTTGAAGGGAGGAATGTTTGAAGGGAGGAATGTTTGAAAGGAATCAATGTTTGAAAGGAATCAATGCTTGAAGGAAAGAATGCTTGAAGGAAAGAATGCTTGAAGGAAAGAATGTTTGAAAGGGGCAATGTTTGATGGGAGGAATGTTTGAAGGAATAAATGTTTGAAGGAATGAATGTTTGAAAGACGGAATGTTTGAAGGAAGGAATGATTGATGGAAGGAATGTTTGAAGGAATCAGTGTTTGGAAGGAATCAATGTTAGAAAAGAATCAATGCTTGAAGGGAGGAATGTTTAAAGGAAGGAATGATTGAAGGAAGGAATGTTTGAAAGGAACCAATGCTTCAAGGAAGGAATGTTTGAAGGAATGAATGTATGAAGGAATGAATGTTTGAAGAAAGGAATGATTGAAAGGAACCAATGCTTCAAAGAAGGAATGTTTGAAGGAATGAATGTATGAAGGAATGAATGTTTGAATGGAATCAATATTTGAAGGAAAATGAATATCGGAAGAAAGTCCACGGAGAAAACTGTTTAAATGCTTGAACGTTTGAAGATTCGAACTTACCTTTGACGAATGCAGGATGGGGCCATGGTTGTCCCAGATACGCAACGTCCACCCACGGGTGCGGCAGTCCCAAAGCAGGAAATCCAGGACCGTAGTGGTAATCTATAAGCAGAAAGGAACGTCTTCGGTTAGATCGAAGCTCTGGGCTAAAATAAGTTCGAGTAGCCCGCGATTCCTTCGGCTCTATAAATAAAGATATCGAGGCTCGACACGATTAGCCTTGGCGAACTTTTCTACCCCCCTACCCCCCTCCGAAATATTAACCTGGCCAAATATCAGAACATTCTGCGAGAAACAGATGCGAGTGTTTCTGAACACAAGGAACTTGATAATTCCATCACTACAGTGATATTCAGTTCAATTTAATCGTCGACTAATTTTCAATTAATCCGAAAATTTGGTTGTTACAAATCACCATCGGTATAACCCAACAAAATAGAAACCTTTTATGCTGTTCATATTAGACGTTCATCTCTACGAAATTCAAAAAGAAGAAATGTATAGTTTCTAATTATCCGTCCCCGATTAACGATCAAGAACGCCAAAAAGTTTATCCAAATATACAAACTTTCGTCGAGCTACATGTTTCGATTAGCGCCATTTCATCGGATAAAATGAACAGTTCTTGAAATTACACGTTCTAGAATCGAATCTCAACTTTCGGGCAGAACTTTCGCACATGCGTTTTACAAGTTACGAACGAGCTTTCGCTTCAAAAAAAAAAAAAAAAATCGCAGCCCCCGCAGCAGACGTTCCAGGTTGTTCGAGCGAATATTTCTCATCGAGCCGGTAAAAAAAAAAAAGAAAATAAAGGAATGCAGAACAAGTAGGCTCGTCGACTGGGCGTCGAGGATCTCGCGATCGGCTAACGAGGCAGCCGCCGAAGAGGATAGCAGAGCGGATGGCTCCGGTGCGAGACAAGAAACGAAAAGCAAAAAAAGGCGACCGGTGCCCCCGTAAAACGCGGATTAACGACGCTCTCCGCGATCTCTGTTTACACGACCGCCTCGGCTACGGTCCACATGCTACCGCCATATGCGCCGCGATAAACAAACGCATAAACGCGGCTCCTTTGCAGACGAGCTTGATGGCCGGGCACGAACGGCCTGCCACCCGCGACTTCGACTCTTTCTTCCGATCCGCCCCCCCCCCTTTGCCCCTCCACGCGATTCGAACGGTGCACACACGCCGTTTCGACGTCGAACGGACCAATCCGGACGCGCACAGCTTCTCCGTGAAAATAAACGAGATCGAAGAAAGGACGCCGCCGACGGTCGCGCGATGTCTCCCTTGAAACCATGCCAAACTTTGCCGATCCACGCGTGAAATCCGGTCTCCGCGGACGTGTAAGTGCGAAACACACGCGCGCGCAGAACTACCCTTCGAACATACAGCCCCCCCCCTCCACCCCCTTCTGCACGTGTAAACGACTCGGAGGCCCGCGACCGCCGCGGATCGCGGTTTGAGGTCCACCGGATTATTAAACGAGGATGCGAACGATTGCGGACCACGTCTGCGACTTCCAGAACACCCCCAACCCCTTCACGGAAGCATGATTTTCCCTGTTGCGCAATTTCGACCGGAACACACAGGAAAGATCGAGTGCAGATAACTTTGCTCTCTTCGGACTCTTGTGCGACTCGAACGGGGTCAAACTTTGTTTCGGGGGGGGGGGGGGGTTGTAGCAGATTTAGGGGTTGTAGTTCAGGTGGTTTTGATTTTATGGAATTTTTCCTTGTATTCGTTAGACGGTTTGGGGTGGTCGAATGCCTTCAAACTTTCTCTTCAGTGCGATTTTGTTTTATATTTTTTAGTTTTTGTGTAATATTTATTCATCTTCTTGCCATAAGTACTCCTGGACCATTGACGATTTTTAGAATTTTAATTGGAACTATTAGAAATTTTATTCGACCATGAACTCTTGCTATTCGATTATCTGCTAATATATTAGCAGGTCATTTACTTTTATTAGGAACAACTTTAGAAAATATACCTCATATAATTATTCTTTTTTTTATATTAAACTTATTAATTTTAGAAATTTCAGTTTCAATTATTCAATCTTATGTATTTTCTAATATTATACAGAATAAATATTGTTGATACGTTCTATATTTTTTACTTTTTGTATAATGTTTATTCATCTTCTTGCCATAAGTACTCCTGGACCATTGATGATTTTTAGAATTTTAATTGGAACTATAAGAAATTGTATTCGACTCTGAACTCTTGCTATTCGATTATCTGCTAATATGTTAGCAGGTCATTTACTTTTATCCTTGTTAGGAACAACTTTAGAAAATATACCTCATATAATTATTCTTTTTTTTTTTATTAAACTTATTAATTTTAGAAATTTCAGTTTCAATTATTCGATCTTATGTACTTTCTAATATTATACAGAATAAATATTGTTGATACGTTCTGACTCTAGGGCTCTAGCTTGATCTTTCAAGTTTCTGTCTATTTTATAATGTTTAAACGTCTTGAAACTTTATATTACTTGCAGTATAAAAGACTTTTTGAGGAGGAGCGAGACTCTAGGATTTTCTATCTTTGGTAACTTTCAAGTTTTAGCTAATTTTGTCACATTTTTGCAATTTCTTCTAATGCCCAAACGTCTTCAAACTTATTCTCACGTGCTACTTTCTTTGTAAGAGGATACGCGGAGGATCGAATAATCAGAATTGTAACTTTGAAGCTCCTGAATCTAGAATAAATATTGCTATAATTTATAATGTTGAGCCTCCTTCAAATCTTGTATACTACTTTGTATCGTATACGAAATACTTCAGCAGAATTCACGATTCTCTATATAAAATATATTTGAATATAGTAACTCAACAACCCCCAACCCTTCAACAACCCTCTTAAACTACCCCCGATTCAAAATATCTAGTAACACTTCTTCGAAGATCGAGACTATAATAGTACCTTCACAGTCTTTGAAATCTTACAACTAACCTTACCGAATCCCCAAGATTTCTCAACCCAATAATTTCTCCTTCATCGGTACAAAATTCTGAAGAGAATGAAATTACTCGACCAAATGTACCCAAAAATTAATTCTAACATACTCCCTAATTTCTGATCATCAGCGATACATGAACAATAACCTCTCGATCTCCGAAGCGTCAAGCCGAAGGAACCGCGCAAAGATACTGAGAAGAGTACTTACTCGACTTGGAGCGTGGTTCTCTGGGTCCGTCCACGGTGACCTTGATGGCCTTGGAGTAGGTAGCGACTTGGAATGGCATCGTGCTGATTTGTATGGTCAGGGAGAACGACTTTCCTGTAACACCGAGATAAAATCTTACGATTAGTCCTCCGTGTCTGGTCAAGACAACCTCGAGATCCTTGTAGGACCATCGAAAGATTAGTATAATCCGAGAGAGAGACACTGACCTCTCCCGCTGCGGCCGACGAATCTCAGATCATTGAACTTGGCGACCTGGTTCTTCATGATCGCGGTGCAGTTTCTCAGCTCCCCGCAGCAATTCTCATCGTTACCGGCACGAATAGTGACCAGTGTGCCGTCGGTGACCTCGTCGAGGGCGACGACCGTGAAGGCCACGGGCAGCGACTTATTCGACCTCCAGTGCGAAGGTAACGCGCTGCAGAGAATGGCGGGACTTCCGGTTCTCACTAGATCGCAGTGCACCTGCAGCGTCTCTCTAATCGCGTTGTAACTATCCATGCCTAGCGGTCCTTCCGGCAGATGCATTGTTTCCACCTCTGCCCCGTAGTCTTTCGTTCGGTTCAACGAAAGAAAAGACACCGGGACTGCCGGGACCAGTTGTACGATCCAAAGTGTCCTCCTCTATTTAATAATCCAGCGGAAGAGCACTCAAAAAAAGTTATCCTCCGAAGCACTCCACAGGGAGTCCGTGTGATGACTATAATATAGTCCGTCGATCACTGATCTCGCACTATGTTACCACAACAGAAACAAAAGAAAAGTGTACGAGAAAAAGAAGTTCGCCGAACTGAACAGATAAATGAAAAGAAAAAAAAAAACACTCGGTGGTCTGCGAAACGAAGAAAGTCTTTCCGAAGAATTCGCTGAAGATGTGGACGAGGAGAGTTGTAACAGAGGTAATACAGATGGTATGGTTCGGGATACACGGTTACGAAAAAGTATGCTGACGGATGAACACGCTCGTGTATACCGAATCGACGCGCACTCGATGCCGGCTGAGCGGATTCTAGTTTTTCGCGGCCGCAGCCGCAGCTATTTAGAGGGGATTTTTCTCCCCTCCAATTTTTCCGGAGCCCCACCCAGGCCAGGCGCGTCGACCAATGAGGACGGCGGTCGTGTTGTGGCCTCCGCGGCTCGCCGCCTTCGCCCCTAACCAGGCTTAGGGGGTGCCTTGCGAAAGGGGCTGCCAGCTTGCTGCCTCTCTAGCCAAGGGTGGCTTGCGCCTCCGCTCTTCCTTACCGTCTTCCCTCTCTCGTCACGCGACCCTCTCCCTCTCTCTCTCTCTCCCTCACTCTCTCCCTCTCTATCTCCCTCTCTCTCTCTCTTCCTCTCTTCCTCTTTCCCACTCACCGGCTCTCTTTCTCTCACTCGTTCAACATTTTGCGCTCTCTGCCCCGTCCGCTTCCAACCCTCCTTCTCGCACCCCCGGCCACTGTAAACCCGTTTCGGTTGCAATCCTCGCGTCTCCTTCCGATCAACGACGCGCCTTTCTCCGGTTTCTTGCCACCGGCTACCTTCCAGCCACGCTTACGGACATTTTCACGCGCACGTGTTCAACCACCCCCACCCCAAAATCCCACCATGCTACCACGAGCCACGCTGCACGCGTTTCTTGACCTCTGCGAGCCTGAGGAACACGCAGGTGGACCGTCCTTGCCGCTCTGATCGCTTTGGGAATTCTTAAACAAACTTTGTATTAAATTCAAGCTTTTATTTCTTAATTTACTATATAATCTCCATCATTGTCAGTTTGTCATCTTTCCCGGAAATTTTCAATCCCCCTCTTATATTAGGTTGGCAAGAAAGTAATTTCGGTATTTTTAGGTGAAATAAAATCCAATTTTTTTTATCAAAGCAATGAACTTTAATCAATAAAATATTTTCCATCTTGTTCTATGATCTTTTGCCATCTTCCTGGTAGCTTCATAATTCCGCGCTCATAAAACTTCTGATCCTTTTCGGTGAAAAACTGATCCAAGTGCGATTTCAGACCATCATCATTAGTGAAAGTTTTACCATGAGTTTTGTAAACTTCGGAGTAAATGATAATCTGATGGTGCAATGTCAGGGCTATATGGTGGATGTGACGTCGCTTCCCAACCAAGCTCCAATAACTTTTCACGTGTTACCAAAGATGTGTGTGGCCTAGCGTTATCATGGTGGAACACGATTCCTTTGCGATTTGCCAATTCTGGCCGTTTTTCTTTGATTGCTATGTCCAGTTTTGTTAGTTGTCGACGATAAACATCTGAATTGATGGTTTGGTTCCTTGGGAGAAGCTCAAAATACACAATACATTTGTAATCCCACCAAACTGACAATATGATCTTCTTTTGGTGCAATTCAGCTTTCGGCGTGGTTTGGGCTGATTCATCACGCTTGTACCATGATCGTTTCCGAATTGTGTTATTGCAAACAACCCATTTCTCATCACCAGTGACGATTCGCTTCAGAAAAGGATCGATTTCATTTCGTTTGAGGTGCATATCGCATATGTTGATGCGTTGCGTGAAGTGAATTTCTTTCAATTCGTGTGGAACCCAAATATCGAGCTTCTTAACGATTCCGAGACTTTTTAAACGATATTCTATAGTTGTATGCGAGACATTTAACCCGTCTGCAATCTCTCGGACAGTTATATGACGATCCGATTCAATAATGGCTTTCATTTGGTCATCATCAACTTCAGATGGTCGACCAGAACGTTGGTCGTCTTCAAGTGAGAAATTTCCAGAACCGAATTTTTTAAACCAATTCTGGCACGTGCGTTCTGTTAAGCAATCCACACCATAAACTTCACATGTATCTTTGTGAGCCTCGGCTGCTTTTTTACCTCTACGGAAATGAAAAAGCAATATGTGCCTATAATGTTCGTTTTTGCACTCCATGTTCAAACTGACACAGAACTAACAATTTTAATCAAAATTACGTGTAATTTGCTTCAAAAGTAACCTAAAAGATGCAGTTATGAAATGTCAGAAAGAAAACAAATGCAACGTTAACAGAAGTCAATCAAACAAAACATAAAGCCATCTATTAGTGAAAACCGAAATTACTTTCTTGCCATGCTAATAGAAATCCAGGGTTCGTCAAGCAAAATATGACTCAAGGTGCCTCCTTACATTTTCTATGACTACGATTTCATTCGCCCGTGCCGCCATTAGGCAGTTTAATCTAGTTTACCGGCAATTTAGGGACATCGGTGAAACTGTTCCACAGGTAGTCATATTTTTATACTGTTTTTGCAGGTAACCGGGGGGTTGCTTTTCATCATTTAGCCTTCAATTTTTCCTCATTTTTCAAACGTGTTAAGAACATTCGGGGTTGTTTTTCACGATTCCTTCTCTATTCAGTCTATTTATTCTTGCTCGTCCCTTTTTGAACACCTCAGAACAATTATGGGTTGGTTTTGGAGACTACATTCCATTTTCAAATACATTAGGGGGATCCATAAGTAATCAATTATTTTGAAATCTGAAACAAACTTTCTAGTAAATTCCAGTTTTTATTTCTTAATTTATCATCAAGAATAAATAAACATTGCAAATTTTCTTTGTTGTCACCGTTGCATTAAATCCCGCATGAAAATGAAAAAGTATGCAATGACGAATACGATCCTCGGAAGGTACGGACGACTCCATTTTATTACAGGATTATACAAAAAATTATACTTTTTAGAATATTTTGAAGACATGCTGCTTTTCAGAAAACTGTAAAAGAAATGTTTCAACGATCGGTACAGAGTTAGAGGCAAAACAAATTCTTTGCAAATAATTGATTACTTATGGGCTCCTAATACTTCTTTGCGATGCTTCGCGTGTTGGAAAAATATGTACTACTGCCTTTTTTTTAATTTTTGCAAAGTGATTGTTTTTTAATGTTTAGTCTGAGGAGGATAGACTCTGCACCCTGATAAGTTTAACCTTGTTAATTTTTTAGCCTTTTTAGGTTGATAGGGTATCAAGAATTGTTTATTTATGTATGTACCATTGACAGAGGATTAATGAAATAATTTTTGATTCCAGTAGGAATTGATATTTGGAACACTCAAGAGACAGAAAAATTATTTTTGGGGATTAACTGCTGGAGATCTGTCTGTCTTTAACGAGAGTTTTTCTCCAAGTTTTTGAACAATCTTCTAGCGTCGGGAACTATGCAGAAATAATATTTTAGGGTGCAGGAACGCCTAAGTTCGCAGATATTTACATCCCAAGCAGAGTTTACCTAGCCAAGAGAATAGCAGGGACCCCTCGGCCGTAAATCGGGTTTCGTAAGGTCGAGTTGTGAAGAAGATTTTTACCCAGAGACTTACCTGGCCGCCCAGGTCAGTCTCCGACGACGAATAATAGAACGATCATTCTGTTTTAAGTCGCTTTACCTTGTGGACAATTTAATTACTTCCTCTTTTTTAGAATTATTTATTTTCTGGCTCGCTCGGTGTAACGCGATTACTATATTGTCTTACGCTAAAAAAACTAACCTTTTTCTTCATACCTTTGAAGGATTCCTACACCTCGAAGTGACCTATAGCTGCGACTTATACCTGTAAGTCATGTTGCTTTTCAGTGTTTTATTTCTGGTGACGAAGTTAAGTGGAGAAATTCATCCAGTTCTTTTTTAATACTGATAACAGTATATAGAATTAATTGAAGTGCATTTTATATTTCAGTGTTTATCTGTCTCGGTGACTGACTCGACATTTGGTATGCAGTAATTAATTAGTATCGATGTTTGTCAGATTCGAAACTGTTTCTCAGTAACGGCCGTGGTGTTTCGAAAATTGTACTTTTCCGAGTCTTGACAGTCGATCGACGGAAAGATTTATAGCCACTAATCGCTGTTTTCGTAAATCCGGATAATCCGGCGGTTAACACTGCATTAACGTACTCATTAAGTCCGCCGGATTAACTCGGTGTGAATGGTCATGTTCCACAATATTTGGACAGGCATTGACACGAGTCCCGGGTAGGGGGTCTCCTTCAGGAACTCGGACTAACGAGGACCTCCCTTAGCATTGAATCCCGGCAACGTCATTGGCCTGGCCCTTTATCCAGGAAACGCTGACCACGAGTCGCGAAAATCATTTCAACATAATGTACACCGTCCAAACATTGTTCCCTACAATCTCCTTGCACTGTTTAAACAATTCTCACCGTGAACAAAATTATTATTTATAAAGTTCACCGCGGTTCAAGGCAGATTAATCGTATCAAAAGAGAAGAAGTTAATATTTTCAATTGGAATTAATTTTGAGAGAACAATTAATTTTTCATTTGAATTTCAATTTTTCAACTGCAATAATTTCTTCAACACTAGATTCACGGGACCCGTCAAAATGGCGGATTCTAATATTTTTAATTCACGAATATTCAGATTGCAAACGTAGATGGAGGAATTATTTAACAAATTGATTTCTCTAGGTATATATTATCTAAAAAATGGCTACAGATTTTGATAGATGTAGTCATGTTATTTTTACAAGGAAATGTAAAATAGTCATTTTTAGTGCTCCGTAAACCTAGTGTTAAAACAAAATTATTTCAGTTCATTCCCAATATCGACAGAGTTCCTTGCTAAATTCTACCAGAAGATTTTATGCACCTATAAAAAACAATCTCATAAATTTTCTACTAATCTTTCCAAGCCCTCAACAACCCCTAATATTTCTGTTTCGAGCAACGAGCCAAGGTGGGTGCTCAAAATCAGAAAAATTGCGCCAGAGTGCCCGCAAAAAATGAACCCTTTCACCATCAACCCTTCAAGCCGGCTCGTACAATGATCTCCCGGAAATCGGTGTCTCTCGTTCCGGGGGGTAAAGAAACTAATTAACCCTCTCGAGGCGAGTTTGAACATGATCAGTAGAACGCAACGCAAGGCATGGATCTTCGAAAAGAGTGTGATCTTCCGGGAACGCTTCGCGTGCTCGTGCAATTCTGTTAATGGGGGGACAGAATTTATTAAGTTATGAGGATCGGCTGTTTAGGGCCCAATATTTGGACAGGCATTCGTGCGGTGTCGCGGCGGGGGTGTTCCGGATGGAGCACGGGAGAAAGAGAGAGGAACCGGACAGAGTGGTTGCGGGGGAGGGTGGGGGGGGAGAGAGAGAGAGAAGAGTCGAGAGATTTATTAGGGTGTGCTCGGGCTCATTTCACCGATTTTCGCGCAAAAGAGACGCGCCGATTCAGCCCTTCTGGCGGAAACTCGAAAGGACAGGTCGTAAAGGTCCGCGCTGGCCGTGCACGAAATTCGAATCGATCTTGACGGAATCCCAACTCTTTGACTTTCTGGGTCAGCGTGTCGTTCACGGGGGCTTTCCTGCGAGATTTACAACGGAATTGCACTCGCGCACTTTGCCGCCCCCATTCTCCCGCCCCACGGCACCGTTGGAAAAAAGAAAAACGGTTTAACGAGGCCGGATTAAATTTCCGGATCGCGCGATTTCTCCGGCCCGTGCAACCCCCATTTTTATTTTCATTTTGCTGCTGCTGCCCTCCGCTCCGACGATCCTCCATCTTTTTTGCCGGACGACGATCGACCGTCTTCGAGGATCTACTCGTCGCCTAATCGCGTTGCGATTTTGCTGGCGTCAGGCTGGAGAATTTAATTGTTGGAATTTTTCGTTTTTGTGAAAGACGCGGGGACAGCACGAGATAATGTAATTTCTTTTGGACACGGGGTACGTGGACGGAAAAATTTGTCAATCGTTTTGATAATTCTGTTTGGAAATTTTGGGGAGCACGGGATGACTTAATTACTGGTTTTAGAGAGGACAGACTACTTCTAATTTGTTTGGATACGGTCTATTTGTTTTGATGCATTGGTGATTATTCGATCTAGAAGATCCAGATCTGAAAGATTGAGGCCTTCATGTAAACTGTAATTTAATTTCTCGGATAATAATATTGTCATTCGTGCTATGATAACAGATTTTTAATTTAATTTAATTTAATTTTGTAGATTGAGGATTTTTGGGCAAATTTTAATTTTAATTTCTCGGTTAATAATATTCTCATTCGTGCTATGATAACAGATTTTTAATTTAATTTAATTTAATTTTGTAGATTGAGGATTTTTGGGCAAATTTTAATTTTAATTTCTCGGTTAATAATATTGTCATTCGTGCTATGATAACAGATTTTTAATTTAATTTAATTTAATTTTGTAGATTGAGGATTTTTGGGCAAATTTTAATTTTAATTTCTCGGTTAATAATATTCTCATTCGTGCTATGATAACAGATTTTTAATTTAATTTAATTTAATTTTGTACATTGAGGATTTTTGGGCAAATTTTAATTTTAATTTCTCGGTTAATAATATTGTCATTCGTGTTTTGATAACAGATTTCTAATTTAATTTAATTTTTATATTATTTTATTCTTTAGATTGAGGATTTTCAGGCAAATTTAAATTTTCACAGATTGTTTCACAAGGATCAGAAAATAGAAAAAATTCCATTCAACTAGAAAATTCCTTGTGGTCGAAATAGAATAAAAATTGTACTGAGTTTTGTTAATGCACAGGTTGCTTTGTCTCTTAAGATATTTTAACACTACAATTTAGTTTTCTCAATTACATGTTTGACTCTAGTAAAACGTTCTTATAACATGCTCCTACATTTTTTAATGTAGTATAACGCTACGATAACACATAAATAAAATATTTATAATTCCTCCTAGGAATAAATTGCACGAGGTGTTGGCACACCTTGGAAACATTTTTCAGCAAAAAATTAATTTCTTGGCTCCAGCAGTTTCCTAAAATGAAACACGATACGGGGACATCTTGGATCCATTGTGTCCCAAATCCACCCCCATAGGGACACAATTCCGACAACCATGTTTTTTTTGTTGCTATCGAGCTCAAGGGGTCCGAGAAGATGGAATAAAGGTGTAAGCTTTCTTATTCCCGAATCGTCGCCAGATGCGCCGGCGGAGAATGAGAAAATTGACAGTGAGAGGGTGTACCTCTGGAAAAAATGGGGTTAATCTGGTGGTAATCTGCCGGTGGAAGCAAGAGCCATCCTTGGTGAAGAAAACGTGGCCCAAGGACGCTCGGGAGCGCGTGAAAGCGGCGAAATGCAGGGAGCCTTTCCACGTTACTTTTACCTAGACATTAGCCTGTGAACCTTTGAACGATGTACCGACCGTGGCGATCGGCAGTAAAAGTTCCGAAACTGTGCTTTTATGGATCGTGGTTGCCAGTCCTGCCTCTTTTTCCGTCGAAAGTAAGTCCTGGTGCCAATTTAGTGTCGCCGATTGCAGATAATGCAATAACGCCTCGCTCAGTCGTCCCTGCACCTCGATTTCGATGGCTATTGAATAATTAAATCGGCATCGATCCTTGGAGATCCCTGGCCGCTTCAAAAATTCTTCCGAACACTCGAAAATATTTGCCTTCGCCGGGCGAATACCGTACGTGTTTGTAAACAGCCGAACGTTTCACACTGCTTTTGCCATAACCCGAATTTGCTCGTCGGAAAGACGCGAAATTTCAGTTCGTGCTGAATATTTATTTTAGCAGAGAGTTTAATTATTACGAGTGAATTATTCACGCAGTGAAGACAATGATTGATGACACTCAAAAAATGAGGGACAACAATTGGCATTTTCGGTCGACAATGTTCCATAAAGACGCCAGTTGATGACTCCGGTCGAAAATGTGATGATCTGTAAACGTGAGACTTTAGTGTCTGATGTATTTTTTATCGAATATTAGTTCTTAAAAAGTTTGGGAAATTCATGTACCGTGATTTCTCTATGTATGTCGCGAAGGCCTGGGTGATAAACGTCGCGGAATTATTCCCACTACCGCGGGGTATACCCCGTGAGTGAGGAGTGTAAACATAACACGGCTCGGGTATGTCTCCTGTACGATACTTGACGCTGGCAAGACCCGAGTTGATGACATATATCGAGAACTCACTGCAGTACCTTCGAACGTCTTAAATTATGTCACAATGATTTTGACAAATAGTTTGTTTGAATATATTATGGATGGACATGAATTCCCCCACTTTACAGTTTAAAGGTTAAAATAATAAAGAGCTAGAATTGCTAATTTTAGTACCTAAAATTATTGCAGTATAAATATTTAAAGTCAGGGAATAATGTAAACCAAGTCTTGGTATCACGACCACGAGGTCCAAATTGAATAAAGATTGTAACAATGATTTTGCCAAATAGTTTGTTTGAATAACCCCCCTTTACAGTTTACAGTTTAAAATAATAAAGTGCTAGAATTAGTAGCATTAGTATATAGAATTACTGAAGTATAAATATTTGAAGACAGGAAATAATGTAAACCAAGTCTCGTATCTCGACCACGAGGTTCAAATTCAATAAAGATTGTAATAATGATTTTGAAAATAGTTTGTTTGAATATATTATGGATTAACACGAATGATCCCCCTTTACAGTTCAAGGGTTAAAATAATAAAGTGCTAGGAATACTAGTTTTAGTATATAGAATTATTGAAGTGTAAATATTTAAATTCAGGGAATAATGTGAACCAAAAATTGAATAAACATACAGGGTGTTTCACCTAACTAGAGCATCTAAAATATCTCGCTTGTTTTTTATACTAGAAAAAAATGTCGGAGGAAAACATTAGTTGGTTCAGGAGGGTAAATATCATTATAGGCAAAAAAATGTGTTCAAGGTTATATTTTTTGAGATTTCAAAAAATACACAAGACAAATTGAACACCAGCGTCCATGAAGTGTAAATGTATGGTGTGGAATCGTTGGTGATAACAAACCCAAGGTCACGCGAAGGTCATAATATCACAGGTCGTTGGATTCGTCTTGACCTTGACTATCATATATCGATAATAAAAATATATCATTCCATTGAAAAAAACTTCGATCATCTTGAAATCTCAAAAAATATAAGCTTGAACAAATTCTTATGCCTGTCATAATATTTGCCCCTCTGAACCAACTAATGCTTTCCTCTGCAATTTTTTTCTATCATGAAAAACAAGCGAGATATTTTCGCTCCTGTTTGTTTTGATTAATGAAGAACAATTTTAATAAATTTTGTATAAACATCCTCAGGATAATTGCACCCACCACTCTTCTATTTATTATTTTATAGGCACTGGAAAATAAAAAATCTATATCTATAGGAAAGAAATATCTGAGACTATGTTTTTACTTATGGAATAATCTGAAAACTTGTCAACAAAGTACAGGTTTTAATGTATAACAATTGCAATTCTCCATCAACCATGGACAACTGAACACACACAATATGCATTATTGGTGCACTGAATACTCGAAATGACTTCGAAAATATAGTGTGGAAGTGATAAGTATGGTGTGGAATCGTTGGTGATAACAAACTCAGGGTCACGCGAAGGTCATAATATCACAGGTCGTCGGATTCGTCTTGACCTCGGCTATCATATATCGATAATAAAAATATATCATTCCATTGAAAAACACTTCGATGACCTTGAAATCTCAAAAAATATAACCATCAACAAATTCTTATGCCTGTCACAATATTTGCCCCTCTGAACGAACTAATGCTTTTCTCTGCAATTATTTCCTACCATGAAAAACAAGCGAGATATTTTAGATGCTCGAGTTAGGTGAAACGCGGTGTATAATAAGAAGATGGAAAGCGAAACAAATTTTTGTAATTGATCGCAATTCGCAATGTCGACTTGCCAGCGCAAAGTAGTTGCGAAAAACCGGCTCTGCACCGCAGGTTCATCGCGTCCGGTGAATTATGCAGTGTTCCGCGGAAGTCCGCTCAAAAGCAACAGCCTCTCGCGGTCCGAAGAGGAAGTTAATAACTCGAAAAAAACCGCGTCTGGTGCCGAAGAACAGACCGAGCTTTCAGACACAGCCCGGAAAAAAGTCTAACCGAGGGAAAGAGCGTGCGCGTTGGCCGGCCGCGCCGCTCAGAGTACCATTTAAACGAAAGTTCGTCGGCGACAGTCGTAATCCAGCCTTTTACTCAAAGCTCGGCGCCCTTTGTGTAATTTTACGCAAAGTTAATCCAACTTCCGTGTGTTTCCTCGTCTAACGAGTGACGGACACCGTTACCCGGGGACGATCGACGCACTCCGAAATTGAAAACCGACTTTCGACGTAATCAAACGTCGACGACGAATGCGCGACGTGCTAACGGCGTTCATCTTCTCGCTCGTTTACATATTTCTGGCATTTCTTTCTCTCGCGTCCCTTTGTTCCTGTTTCTGTACTCACCTAACCGTGGCGTCGTCGTCGTTCATGCATACACGAGCCATTGTCTTTGTCCAGGGCCCGGCACTAGGCTTTATTAAAAACACTGCCTTTTGCTGGTCACTGGCGAGGAAACGGAAGCTCGACGTGCCCCGGGCACGTTTTAAGAAATTAGTCCTCTGCCTCGGCTCGTTACGCGAGAAAACGCCCGCTCATCCACCGTTGTCTTCGCCCCGGCCCTGGGACACTGCTAATTAATTGCGCTTCCTGTTGCAGCCGATCGTCACGCCTCGACACTCGACCAAACGATTTTCGGGATGGCTCGGTCGATCCCCCAAAAAACTGTGCGATCATTGAAACTGGTTCGCCGAAAAAATTCCCGCGCAAAAATTGGTTCCTGCTGGGGACGTTTCGAAGCAATTTTCTCCAATTCCCGGTTAGGATTCGGCTCGGCAGTAACATCCTTTGTATGCCACGCGTTCGTTTATTATTTTATTTTCTATTTTATTCCTGGTCTACTAGCTATGGGCTCTCTATTCTGTACTGGGGGGCTTTTTGTGTATTTATTTGTTAGTAATTTTCTGCAATCCTAGTTTAGGCTTCGGCAATTATATTTCAGAAGACATATATTCAAAGGAAATAAAGAAATATTGTCTCATTTTGTTGTATTTTTAATTTTATTCCTGCTCTACTAGCTAGGGGTTCTCTATTCTCTGATGGGGGGTTGTTTATATATTTATTTGTTAGTCATTTTCTGCAATCCTGGTGTAGGCTTCGGCAATTATATTCCAGAAGAAATATATCCAAAGGAAATAAAGAAAAATTGTCTCATTTTATTTTATTTTTAATTTTATGTCTGCTCTACTAGCTAGGGGTTCTCTATTCTCTGATGGAGGGTTGTTTATGTATTTATTTGTTAGTAATTTTCTGCAATCCTATTTTAGGTTTCGGCAATTATATTCCAGAAGAAATATATCCAAAGGACATAAAGAAAAATTGTATCATCTTATTTTATTTTCAATTTTATTCCTGCTCTACTAGCTAGGGGTTCTCTACTCTCTGATGTGGGGTTGTTTATATATTTATTTCTTAATAATTTTCTGCAATCCTAGTTTAGGCTTCGGCAATTATATTTCAGAAGAAATATATCCAAAGGAAATAAAGCAATATTGTCTCATTTTATTTTATTTTCAATTTTATTCCTGCTCTACTAGCTAGGGGTTCTCTATTCTCTGCTGGGGGGTTGTTTGTACATTAATTTCTCAATAATTCTCTGCAATCCTATTTTAGGTTTCAGCAATTCCATTCCAAAAGAAATATATTCAAAAGCAAAAAAGAAAAAAAATTGCATCAAGAAACCTGACAGTCCGATCATCCCCCAGCCACCCCCAAAACCGAAGGGACCTTCCGCGACACCGTTGGAGTCGCGCGGATCGTCCGCAGACCTCTCATTCGCGTCAAAAGCAAATAATCAGGGACGATGGGTAAAAGAAAAGCGTCTCTGGGGGTTGGGGAGGGTTGCGGGGCCGTGAAAGGGCGAGCAAGGGTACACCGGTTCCCTTTATCGGCCGACAAACTTGGTGGAAGCTTGTTCCTCCGGCGAGAGAGGGATCGTCGCGAAAGAGACGAGGCGGCGAAACAAAAGGGGGCGTAGGCGGTGGCGCAGGAGAGACGAGGGGTGGCGAAGCACAGGTGGGAGCAGAAAACGATCGGGGCAACGAGAACGGAAACAAAAGCGACGCGGGGCGATACGCAGTATGGCGACGCTTCCGGCTCGCTCACCGCACACAATGCACGCTCCCGTGTTAACTTCTGTGCCCCGTGCTTGCTCTTCCACCTCGCGCATCCCCCCCTGTTCCTTCACCCCCGACCACCCAGAGGCCCGTCACCCCTTTTCGTGCATCGTTCTGCACCCACCCAACGTCGACAACACACGAGACCACCCTCTCCCTCCCTCTCCCTTTTTCTCTCTCTGTCTCTCTCTCTCTCTTTCGTTCTATCTTTCCGTCCGAAAGCACGGAATCAAGACTTCCCGACGTTACTTCAACCGGTGATAATACCTGCGAGGACGATACCTTTAATTGCGCCCGTGCTCGCGAGCCTGTGCAACAAGTTTCGGGCTGGTCAGATCTCGGAGTGCACCTCCGGTTGCAGTCCTGCACGGGGTTAGGCTTGAAAAATTGATTTGAGTATTCCTGCGGATTCTGGTTTGAATTCAGCTCTTTCGGGGGTGAGTTTTTGAAGATTTTTGACGTTTTATTTTATTATTAGAGGGTTCGATATTATTTGAGCTCCTCAGTTGCTATGTTGATTAACTCCACGAAATTCGAAGGATTATGCACAAATTAATTTTTCAATTTTTATTCTGGACGTATTTTTCAAGGTGTTTGGTTTGGACAGCTCTGTTAGTATTGCCATTGCTTTTTGAGGGACGTCTATGAATACACATTTGTAGCGGCCAACAACAACGAGGCGAAAAAAAGAACCGACGCCGATCGGACAATCGAACCACCTCGACATTTATACATATTTTATAGTTTGATAAATAAAGAGTCTAGTCCACACGCCGTCTCCAATTACTTCCACACATTGATTGACAGGGACTAGGGAATTTTTAAATAATTGTACAATTGTCACCGCTTAGGACCACTCAAAGATTTGTTAATGAACTTCTTTAGACAAATTTTTCAAGGTATTTCTTTTGGACAGCTCTGTTAGTATTGCTATTGTTTTCTGAGGGACGTCTGTGAATACACATTGATTGACAGGGAGTAGGGAATTTTTTAAATAATTGTACAATTGGCACCGCTTAGGACCACTCAAAGATTTGTTAATGAACTTCTTTAGACAAATTTTTCAAGGTATTTCTTTTGGACAGCTATGTTAGTATTTTTATTGTTTTTTGAGGCAAGACTATGAATACACATTGATTGACAGGGAGTAGGGAATTTTTTAAATAATTGTACAATTGCCACCGCTTAGGACCACTGAAAGATTTATTAAGGATTTATTCTATGGACATTTATGTTTAAGATAATTTAGTTTTCCTGTTATCTTTGTTGGAACATATATCAGTTTAAAGTAGTCGTCAGAAACTGCTGCAAAGAATTGGCTTTTACCAGCGAAGCGAATAAATAATCTCCACAACATTTTTTTCTTATCGATGCAGTATGAATTGTTCAACGATACGGTACGCAAAGTTCAATTGAAGCTGACAGATTTATAATAATTTACATGAATTGTGCATTCAACCCTGTAACAATCACAGTCACTGCTATATTCCCAATGGACTTATAAAAGACAAACGAAAAACAATCGAGACTAGACGAACATACAAAATTCAACAAAAATCAACCCCTGAAAGCAGTCCAAACTCGCTACACTGACCAAATTTAACAAAAATCATCCCCTAGAAGCAACCCGAACTTACCAGCTAACGAACAGAAAATCAACCCTTGTTATCCGAACTTAACACGTTAACTGCCACATATCATTCCCAGAGATTCTTACAAAATCAGAGTAATTTAATTAACGAAAGCAAAACTAGAAATTGTAAATGTATTATAGGGGATGCTGTTTTAATCCTTTTGAATTCGAAAGATCTTAATAAAATTCGGTTTATTTCGATATATCAATAAAAATGAATGTCTAAACCTAGGCAAAAATCACTGTCAGCCATATGTGACCGACATGGCAGTTAACCTGTTAACCCTGAAATGCATGAGTGGGGTCTGCAAAGGACCCCAGTATTGGATTTTGTGTTAACATTTTCAGCCGCGCCATTTGTGAACTGAGAGTTCAACTATTTGCTTCTGTCAATATTTAGGTTATGTTTAATGTGTTGACAGAAATAAATTGTTGCTGTAATCAAAGTTAGCAAGGAATTAGGTAAGTGGGGTCCTCAATGGACCCCACGTATGCATTCATGTTCCCAATATTTAGTTTACCTATGCACTTAAGGGTTAAGAAATAAAAACCTGAATTTACTACAAAGTTTCTTTTAGATTTCAAAATAATTGATCACTTATGGGTCCGTCTAACATAAGATGACGTTACTGGGGGTGACTTGTCGGTTCGCAATTGAAATTGTTGCTGTTGATGGACCCATTAAAGAGTGTTCTCTATCGGCCACAGACTTTTAAAAATTATAAAATATTCCTACAGTTATATAGGTAACGTGTTCACATTTGTGCATACAGAAAGAAACTGAAAATCGTCATCTCTGCATTTGCAATGGAAATAAGCAATATTAAACTTCACTGTTCAAAATATGACAATGGTAAGTGGGGTCCTCAATGGACCCCATATATGCATTCATGTTCCTAATATTTAGTTCGCCTATGCACTTAAGGGTTAAATAACTGAAACCAAAAGAAATAAATAAATAACTAAAAATGCTCAAACTCGCAAGAATCAAGAAAAACCACCCCAATAACATACCACCATATCCAAAATATCCGACCTCGATAACGCTCCACTCTCCGTTCTCGGATCTCAAGGGTGGTTCGCAACCGTGTCGTCAGTCCTGGCTGTCATATCAACCCCGTGGCCAAAGAATGGCGAAGGGAGGACCTCGGTAAGGTCCGGATGGACCCGAAGTCTGGATCGAAGCTGTACATATGGGTGTGAAACGGGGTAGTAGGTACACAGCATCCCCGTCCCCCCTTTGTTCGTGTACACTGGCGGGTTTAGATTTAGTGTAGGTGTGGGGGGGGGGGTGGTTGCGAGGGGTTGTGGGGGTACACGAGAGACCCGGCGCTCTCGCGTTCGAGAGGGGTGCGTCCCGAACACGTGACGCCTGATTCATACACAGACTGCTACGGAATCAATTTGTAATCTTGACTCGAATTAAGGACGACAGAGGGGTGATCGGCGCGGGGGGTTGGCGCGGGTTGCCCGCTGCATGGACGAGGGGGGGAGTGTGTGTGGGAGAAGAGGGGGGGGGTAGTTCGGGGATACGTTTATTGGGAAGCGAGCCTGGCATTTGGTCCGAGAATGTGGCACGGCTACGCTGGAATCTGAACCGCCTCGCGCCGCGCGCTGAGAGCATTATAGTCTGGTTGTAGGTTATTAGGTGCGTTGGCTAATAGGCATCGATATCGGGTATTAATGGCAGGTAACCAGACGGTGATAATGGGTATCAAAGGGCGGTGTTTCAGCGCGACGCCGGGAATAGTAATAGCGGCTTTTACCTTGTTATTTAATCAATCGCCGTCGTCGTACCTCCGCCTACTACGCGCTTTTTCCGCCGTCGTAATGGCCGGCCCGCGCCGATATACCGGCAACAGTGCGCCCACCCCCCTTACCGTCCCCCGGTCCCGCTACCAGGGACATTTTTGGCTAATCGGGAGCACGGGTTTGTAATTAGCCCGGAGCTGCGCGAGAGGACGCGACGACCAAACTACTGCCCCGGCAATATGGTCCGTGTGCAAGATTTTAGACACTGCGAAAGAATCGGTGATTTCATTCGCCCGTGACGCCATTAGGCAGTTTAATCTCGTTTACCGGCAATTTAGGGGACCGGTGAAAGTGTCCCACAGGTAGTCATATTTTTATACTGTTTTTGCAGGTAACCGGGGGGTTGCTTTTCATCATATAGCCTACAATTTTTCCGCATTTTTCAAACGTGCTGAGAACATTAGGGGTTGTTTTTCATGATTCCTTCTGTATTCAGTGTATGACTACATTCCATTTTCGAATATATTAGGGGGACCCATAAGTAATTATTTTGAAATCTAGAAAACGAACTTTGTCGTAAATTCAAGTTTTATTTCTTAATTTACCTATATTCCTTATTTCTTAAATAAGTTCCTGAACATATTCCTTATTTACCTAAATTTCTATATTAATATATAGAATATTTGGAACACAGGCTGCTTTTCATCATTTAGCCTATAGTTTTCCTCATATTTTTCAAACGTGTTAAGAACATTAGGGGTTGTTTTTGATGATTCCTTCAGTGTTCAGTCTATTTATTCTTGCTCCTCACTTTCTGAACACCTCGGAACAATTAGGGGTTGGTTTTCGAGACTACATTCCATTTTCAAATATATTCGGGGGACCCATAAATAATTATTTTGAAATCTTAAACAAACTTTCTAGTCAATTCAAGTTTTTATTTCTTAATTTATCTATATTCCTTATTTCTTAAATAAGTTCCTGAACATATTCCTTATTTGCCTAAATCTCTATATTAATATACAGGGTGTCCCACGTAACAGTTTTCACGATTTTGTAAGTACTTGCGATAATCCGACAAAAATATTTTCCACAAAAGTTGATCAGTTTTCGATTCGAAAATAGTTCGAAAAACATTTTTCTTATAGTATTGTCAAGGTCACCTTCATTTTTTTAACTGGCACTTTGTATTTTTGACTTAACAGTATTATAGCCCGTGTCAAGACGAATTCAACGACCCAGTATACCATGACCTTGGGATGACCTGTAAGGCGAAGAAATGATAATGTCAACAAAACATGACAATCTTCTTGAACGGGCGATAATAACTTGTTTTTATTATGAAGACTCGAAATTACATTCAATTCAGAAACCTTGACTAAATGAACGCAAACGATTTCGTAAAAAAGTCACATCGAATGTTCGAATTGAAATCCGTTTTGTTTTCATTTCTTCGCCTTCAAGGTCATCCCAAGTTCATGGTATACTGGGTCGTTGAATTCGTCTTGACACGGGCTATGATACTGTTAAGTCAAGTGCCATTTAAAAAAATGAAGGTGACCTTGACAATACTATAAAAAAAATGTTTTTCGAACTTTTTTTTATTGCAATATATAGCCAATCGAAAACTGATCAACTTTTGTTGAAAATCGTGAAAACTGTTACGTGGGACACCCTGTATAGAATATTTGTTTCCTCTTCGACAGAACAGAACTAAAGGCGAAGCAAATTCTTTGCAAATAATTGATTGCTTATGGATAACCCTAATATTTAAAAAAAAATATTACTTTCTCCATCTATCTCTATCTATAAAAGATTTGCATTCGGGACGTTAATTAACAATCGCGGCAGAGAAGATTTTCACTTCCGAAGACCCATTTTTAAATCCACGTTTGAACGGTCCAACAAAAATGTGAAAGAACTCGAATTTCTTATGTATTCAAATAGTGTAGAAGGTGGGGGTGGGTTATTGTTGTGATTTTTCTGTTTGAAGAAGCGACTGCAGACGGAAACCTCGGCGGTTCGATTCTCAGGAAGCCGCGTGTTTTTGGGATCTCCTGTAGCAGCGGGTTTCGTCGCATGATCGATGCCCCGGAGCCATTATTACTTGCAGCCCCTTACGTAGTATTGTTACGGACCCCATACGGAGCGGCCGCGTGGGGTGGAAGGCAACAGAAGAACGATGCGTGTGGAAAATCGGCGCTACGTGACAAATCGTAATTGAACAATTTCAGTTTGACGCGCGCCGCGATTGGACAGGACCTCGGATCTTGGATCGCGTTGATCGAGGCCTCCCAGAACTTTATCGCCCCTTAAAAATAGGGCTCCGGCAAACTGCTGCCCCGCAGGTGTGTTCCTTTAGGGTTGCTAATCTCCGGCGAATGATCGATCGAATTTAATTAATTGCACAACGGAGAAAACACCAGAAGAAACACGTTTGATCGTCCCACCCTATGAAACGTTTCATCTACATTTTATAGCAGTGTTAAGCAAGATTACGTCGTTATACTACTTTTAGGGGGTGTAGGACTACAATTTCGTACAGTGATTGCAAGACAAACATTTTTGAAGTCGTTGGAACATTTTTCAAGAATTAATCTCTTCGACTGTAAAGTGTTCCGAATCGTGTCTGAGATGATCGAAGCGATAAAATGATTGTTCTCCAAGGGAAGTAGTATTTTGGTGTTTAGTGGGGCTGGTTAATGCGAACGAGGACCGATTCGCATCCAATTCGGCCCGAGAAGACCACCCCCTCGTTTTCCGAAGTCTCGAATCGCCCTGGGGTGTGATCATGGCGCTACGAATTCGAGCGACGCGTTTACCGAGCACGCCACCATATCGTCGCCGTTGGTCTCCTCGTCGAAAATGGCTACCGGAAATTGCTCGGTGACCTAACTTAGGACTTAGTAGCAGGACTTAAGGGCGCCCCGAAGGGTGGCCGAAGGGTTACCGTCTCGTATCGTCAGAGAAGCGGTGGAAAGAGGGGTCCATTAATGAGGTAATAGTACAGGGGAATCCGAGTCTGTTTCATCCGAGCTTGATGAGGCGTCCCGAATTACATTGTCTTCGACGGTCATTTCGTTATGGGGTGGCTTCTAACGTGTTCGCCGGAAGCGTGAACAGCGGTTGTACGACGGTCTTCCTCGTTGCATCGTGATTTAGTACGACGACGGGGAGAATTTTTCACGCTCCAATTAAAATTCGTGCAACCATTAACCCTCCGCGAACAATGCCTGGGTCATTCGTGACCCGTCGTAAGTGGAGGCGGCGAAAACCTCCAATGACCGTCATTATGCATTGTAATACTGCAATATCGGTCTCGAAATAACGCTTGCACAGCCTTAGAACTGATTGTCCGGGGGTGGGGGGTGGGATAGTGTCCCTATTCTCGTGCCACAATGGGAACTTTCGAAAACCCAAAATATCCCTTAAAACGAAACAATGTAATCCCGGCGGTTGGCCGGGTTAAAAATATAATTCCCCGTTCGTACCGTACTTTTATTAATTCTGATATAGATCGACGGTTTTAAATAGTCTCACTATTCTGCGAATATCTCATTTCGAACTACTTTCACGGAGCCATAAAAGGACAGTGTGTACGCTGATTTTGTAGTATACAGGGTGTTCACAAAACTTTCCAGCCGAATATCTCGAAAAGTGTGAAAGATATTACAAAGGGGTAAAACACGTGTCAAAGGATTTCGGGGGGAGAAGAGGGGGGCAGTATCAGTTTTTTATTTGGGTGGCGCTTCCAAGGTCATTTGAAGGGCAACTTTGTTTTTTCAAATGGAAACCTCTATTTTTTATTATGGGATCTTATGGCAACAGACCAGCAATTTTCGTAGGATACCTTTTTTTATCCGAGTTTTACACTTTTCTAATATCTTTCATACTTTTCGAACATCCTGTAGAAGGGCTTCCATAATCTTCGACGACTGCGATTTAAAAATTCACGTGATCAACATCCCGATGTAATTTTATCTATTCCCTTTCACCGACGATAACAGTAATTATTTTATTAATTATATTGATTAGACAATCCCAACCAAAAAAAAACGTTCGATATTGCCACCTACGATCCGGATCAATACAGTTGTTTTTCTCAAAAAAATTTTTCTCGAAAAATGGGTAGGAACGAAACAGGAGCGATCAAATTAATTGAACGCCGTGGAAAATTTTAATTAATTACATTGATCCGGTGAAACGAGCCCCGGCCGAGGCAATCGCCGGTTCGAAAGACGGAAAAGGCGAAGATAAAAAAAAAGAAGAAAGAGCGGGAAATCGCGATCGAGGGTGAGGGAGGTCAGAGGGCGATAAAAATTCGCGATCGAACGGTGCGCGCAGCGCGGAGCTGCTTTTCGCAAAAAGTAATGACGGCAGCGACGATAATAATCCGTTTAATTGGCGCACCGACCAAATCCAGGCACAATGGGATTAATTTGAACCAACAGCACTGTTCGCAGCGCGGCGGCCGGGCGCCTCTCCACCACGCATGATTTATTTTATTAGAGTAGCTGCGCTTCAATCAAACAAGCTGGCCATCATTAGAATCGTAAAACGCATCCCCGGGAACGGGAGATGCACCGGCGCGAGACACTAATGAGACACGGATTAGCGGTTATGGATTCCGTTTCGTTGATGGAACAAAAAAAAAAGAAAGAGTAAAAAACGAGAAGGAAATTATGGAAAAAAGAGAGAGGCTCGGGGGAATTCGTGCAAAACAATGTCGCGTAATACGCGTTCCGCCAATGCGGAAATTCCGCGCTACTGTCCTGCGGCCGAATCAAACCTTTCATTGCGCAAATCGTGCGTTTAAATTTTCGCCGCTCCAATCTCGCGGTCGCACAAAGGACATTTTTAATCCCGTACACGTTTCAGAGCGAGGAAAATTTAGTGGAGGTTGCAGAATCGAGGACACCGAGAATTTTAAAACTTCAAAATGATTTTGGAATTCATTTTCCGTAGTTGAACAATTCGAAATGTTCTAGGTTGTGCTGCGATCTCAAAATGTTTGACACTAGGTTTACGGGTCCCGTCAAAATGACGGATTCTAATATTTTTAATTTACGATTATTGAGATTGTGAAGATCCACCTACGCGGAATTACTCAACAAATTTATTTATTTAGGTATATATGTAAAGAAAGGATACTTCCTCTAATTCAAATTTGCCGCGCTTTATTAGCTCAGCGCGCTCTCTAATCGATATATATCGATGCTCAACGAGGGAGATCGAAATATAGAGAGATGATGTAAGACAGCACATGTGCAAAGATTAAAATGATAAATAATTAGCGGTAAATAAAATAATAGATCTAGGAGTAACTGAGGAGAATAGATTTTAATTGTTGTTTCTCTTTCTTGTAGGTAATTAATCAACCATTTTGCATATTTGTAAATACTGTATATACATCATATGTAAATTATAACCTCTACCTTTTAGAGCAACACATTTTGGTTATTCTCCTGGAAACTCCTCAATATTATCCTTATTTAATTAATAAGAGTAAGAATATAATTAATTGCAGAACGGAGAAAACACCAGAAGAAACATGTTTGATCATCCCACCGTATGAAACATTTCATCTACATTTTATGGCAGTGTTACGGAAGATTATGTCGTTATACTATTTTTAGGGGGTGTAGGGCTTCAATTTTATACAGTGATTGCAAGTCATTTGTCTTATATATAATATATTATCTAAAAAATGGCTAAAAAACTTGAATAGACACACTCTTCTTCTTATTATAAAGTAATGTAAAATATTCACGTTTGCTCCGTAAACCTAGTGTTAATCGCACAGAAAAATGTGTTGGAGAAATTGCGATTGCAATCATGTTTTAACACTAGATTTACGGGACCCGTCAAAATGACGGATTCTAATATTTTTAATTCACGAATATCGAGACTGCAAACATGGATCCATAAGGAATTATTTAACAAATTGATTTGCCTAGGTATATATTACTTAAAACCTGGCTACAGATTTTGATAGATATGTTCATGTTATTTTTATAAGGAAATGTAAAATAGTCATTTTTACTGCTCCGTGAACCTAGTGTTAATCGCACAGAAAAATGTGTTGGAGAAATTGAGATTGCAATCATGTTTTAACACTAGATTTACGGGACCCACCAAAATGACGGATTCTAATATTTTTAATTCACGAATATTGAGACTGCAAACATGGATCCATAAGGAACTATTTAACAAATTGATTTCTCTAGGTATATATTATTTAAAAACTGGCTACAGATTTTGATAGATATGTTCATGTTATTTTTAGAAGGAAATGTGAAATAGTCATTTTTAGTGCTCCGTTTAACCCACCGCAAAAATGGGATTCGTCAGCCGCGACCACGAATTCGTTCCAAGAGCCGCTTCGAGCTCTTTGCGTCGCGTTTCCAGCGAGCCGTTACGGGGGGAGAGGAGCGTGCAGGAGGCCGAGAAATTTTCAATCGAATGCCCACGAGCGTGTATCCTGGGCCACGCATCTGCTCCTCTTCTTTTTTCCGGGGCTCGGATAATTCATCCCCCGATATACAGGACGATTCATCCCCGTCTGCGCGACCTATGCGATTAACACGTCAAAAAGCACAAAGACCTCGTCTAGGTATGTCATGGGAATAATATTTTTTTCTCCTCTTTATCTGCACCACTCTCTCTCTCTCTCTCTCTCTCTCTCTTCTCGTCCTATTCTAGATGTGACCCCTCTGGTTATGTTTGCACACACAAACGTTTATCTGCGGGGCACCATGAAGCACCCCATGCTGCCAGAAAGAAAAAAAAAAAGCCCACGTACAAGTTCCCCGTGCCGCAAGATAGAGACTCGGCAAATGTTTGCCGCTCCTCTTCGCCTAACCCCGAGGACTATGTCTCCTCTTTTTCCCGGGTAATCGTTGCTTTCCACTTCCAGTAATCCTTTCGACTATTTCTTGTCATCCTTTCGGGACGATCAATTTTTTCCTCTGTCTGTTTGAAGTGCGTAGGGAAGCGGATAGGTTTGCCGAGAGATTAGGATGTTGTGCGGAGGCAAGAATCCGTGGACCGAATGTTTGCACCCCTGTTTTGGTTCATGGTGAGCGTCGATGCTCGAGGAATTGGATTTCGTGAAAGGACGGACAGGATCGAAAGGATCATGAAGCAGGCTCTGTTTAACGAGGCTTCTTTTCCTAACCGGTTAGTTTGATTGTGCGAAGGGGATGATTTTCGAGAGAGATCACGGTCGATGCTCGCCGAGGCTGCAGCAGTTAATCGATATTAGTCGGCTGCCGTTCAATTATAAATCGAGCAAGTCGGAGCTCCTGCGGAGGCTGCAAAACGCCGTGAAATATGCAACGGTCTTAGAGGGTAGTTTCGATCCGCACGGGGAGACGTTAAAATGGAATTAACACTTGCGCACGAGCAGGGGTGGGGGAGACCCGGCAAAATACTCGCGAGCCTTCCACGGGGCTCAAGATTCATCCCCTGTCGTCATCGTCTCGCGAGAAGTTCACTGCAAACATATTTTTAGCTGCTGCAGTGTGCTACCAGTAGACTGCGGATTTTATGCATTTATGACAAAAATTAGTAGGTGTAATTCAGAACAGTAAAAAGATTAAAGGAGTTTAACAATGTCGATGTACCATTTTTAGCATATAAAAATGACTAATGAGCAAAATAAATTTTTACTTAGCTCCTGTAGATTGCAATTGATGGGTAAAAATTTTTTTAAATTGGCAAAATAATTTTTTTTTTAATTTTTAGCTCCTATAGGTTGCAATTGATGAGTAAAAATTTTATTTTGCATGAAGATCCGCAGTCTGGTTATCTTTAATACCGAGGATTTTATGCATTTATGACAAAAATGGGTAAGCACAATTTAAAGCAGTAAAAAGACTAAAAGAGTTGAAATTGTCAATATAGCATTTGGGCATATAAAAATTACAAATGAGCAAAATAAATTTTTACTTAGTTCCTATAGGTTGCAATTGATGTGTAAAAATTTTATCTTGCATGAAGGTCCGCAGTCTGGTTGTCAGTTCTACTGAGGATTTTATGCATTTATGACAAAAATGTTTAAGCACAATTTAAAGCAGTAAAAAGCGTAAAAGAGTTGAACAATGTCAATATACCATTTTTAGCATATAAAAATTACTAATGAGCAAAATAAATTTTTACTTAGCTCCTATAGGTTGCGATTGATGGGTAAAAATTTTATTTTGCATAAAAATCCGCAGTCTGGTTATCAGTACTACTGAGGATTTTATTCATTTATGACAAAAATGGGTAAGCACAATTTAAAGCAGTGGACATATTAAAATGATTTAGGGGCACTAGTGGAATTGGTTTCAGCTTAATAAAATAATTGGAGGAAGAAAGAAATTTTTATTTCGCTCCTGTGTCTTGCAATCAGTGCAAATATTTTTTATTTTGCATGAAGATCTGCAGACGAATTATCAGATGACCCAAGATTAAATTAAGGTACTTCTACTTCTTCAGAAGCAGTGAAAAAAGAACACTAAACTAACCAAGCATTAAAATTGCCTGACAGGGCATATCAAAATAACGAAATTTAATTTAATTTAGATTTTGTGCTATTTTTATTACAATACATACACTACCGCTCAAAAGTATCCGGACACTTGTGAAATATGTATTAGCATTGCATAAAAGTTATTTCAGTGCCTAAAATAATTACTAAAATCGTTTTTTATTAACGTTTTAAATTAAAAATGACGTATGTGGAACTACCAATACTACATTAAAATTAAACACAAGAGTCATCGACGTATCCACCGCGGAGTGTCAGGATACTTTTGAGCGGTAGTGTATATTGTAAAAATTATAAAATCATAAAGAATAAAGAAATGGAGAAGAAAAGAATAAAGAAATCTAAAGAAATATTTTAATATTGATTAAAGAATGTATTGGAGTCTATGAAGGCATCTTTATAACTCCAAAGATTATAAAATAAAAAATCTGAAACATGCCATTTGTCCAACTGTGATAGGTTTGGTGTTAAATATGCCATAAGGGATGGTTCAAAATGTTGAACTTCAATGTTTATAAAATAAAAGAAGTGTGATTTGACCGGCAGTGGTAGGTTTAGTGATAAATATGCCACAAGGGATGGTTCAAGCTGTTGAACTTCAATGATTATAAAATAAACAATCTGAAACCTGTCATTTAACCGGCAGTGGTAGGTTTAGTGTTAAATATACCACAAGGGATGCTTCTAACTGTTGAACCTCAATAAATATAAAATAAAAAATCTGAAACCTGTCATTTGAGCTGCTGTGGTAGGTTTAGTGATAAATATGCCACAAGGGATGGTTCAAACTGTTGCACTTCAATGTTTATAAAATAAAAAAACTGTCATTTGACCGGCAGTGCTAGGTTTAGTGTTGAATATACCACAAGGGACGGTTCAAACTGTTGAACTTCAATAATTATAAAATAAAAAAAACTGTTATTTGATCAGTAGTGGTAGGTTTAGTGTTAAATATGCTATAAGGGATGGTTCAAGCAGTTGAACTGCAATAATTATAAAATAAAAAATCTGAAACCTGTCATTTGACCTGCAGTGTTTAGTGTTAAATATGCCACAAAATGTTGAATTTTCTGTACCCTGGAAAAAGTTCTTTGGACAATTCTCCAGCGTAAAGAGGAGGCCCGAACGCAGTGAAGGAGAGTCCAAACAGAGCCGCCCTCGGCAAACATTTTGAGGCCGGTCCGGGGCTAACAATTACCCGCTTAATTACCCGTCGGGCCGCGATTGTCCCGGTGACGTCTCCCATTCATTAAAATCGTCTGAGACACCGGTCCGCGGGAATATCAGCTCGCAGCGAAAGCAACCCTTTCATCGACTCTTTATCAAAGTGCTCTCCGACAAAGTGTTCCTCTCCCTTCCGGCGAGGGTTGACGCCCCGTGGGGTTCAGACCGAGGACAAAAACGCGTTGAAACGAAACCGATCGCTTCGGCAAACAACCCCATCGCGTGGATTATCCTGTGCCGCGAGTATAAATCGGCTCCGGGGGTTGAAATCGCGTGGTGAAATCCTGGTGGGCGGTTCTGAATCAGGTCAGTCCGTCACAGAGCTGCTCCAGAAAAGATAGAAACGTTTTCTCTTTGACCAGATCATCGGATGATTTTCTAGCCGAGAACGTTCCCGCTCGAGGAGATAGACTTTCGAGCCCTCCGAGGTTTGACCAACCTGAGCCATCTGTCGTTTAGAGGGTGAACCATCGCGTGTATATGTGCCAACGTGGTGGGGTGAGTTCTGAAGACGCGCCGGGGGTTGTGAAAGCCTCGCACGAGAGACTCGCGATCAAATGAACCGGCCTCTCTTCTCGCATGATTTATTCCCGCGTTTTCTCTTATTTATGGCCCTGTTTGGACCGCCCGCTTGATTAACGGCCGAAAAGAAACGAAAGTTGCGCTCATGCGAATCGAAGCATGACTTACCTCGCTAATTGCCCGGATTTCGGGGAGCAAACTGTTTTGATCAGTTTTAAACAGATTTTTACACAGATCCTAATTTTTGCAGCTTTGCGAAGCTGTTCACTGAAATATCGAAAGTTCGGTTAATCGAGGTCCTCTGGTTTATGTAGGGAGCCAAAAGTGGCCGGTTCCGAGGAGTGGTCTCCTCGAAGATCGCAGCGAATTGTCCAGGAAGATTCACAGGGGTCCTCCGATCCAGGATCCAGCAACCGCCACACGGGGATCGAGACGGCTACTTCAAAGTCGCGGCTCGGTGTTGCGGAACCGAAAGCGCTCGAGATCCCGAAAACATCTGTCAGGTATCACTCCCCCCGGGGCAGCAGTGTCCGCGTTAAATCAGGTGAACGATTCGCAACAATGCTCGGGCCTGGACCACCTCTCCGGGACGCTGTCCGAGTGCATGATCGCGGAAGTCTTCGGCTTTCTTCTCTCCCGTCGCTTCTCCGACGTGTGTCGCTTCTTGGATCCGGTTCGTTTGCGAGGAGGAAAAAATGTTTTCCCGTGGGGAATGCAATATTCAGGAAGAGAGCGAGAGAGGATCTTGGGAGCAACAACGTCTGATGGCTGTGCGAATGCTCGTGTGTCCTTGACGATCGGTGAGGGATCGTCAACGCTATCAACCTAACCCACGCACTTTGCAGAGCAGTGCGTTTGAATAATGAAAGTGGCGGATCTGTGGACGTGTCTTTATGCGAAATTCTATTTTCCCGGCGTAATGCCTGATGTCTTCATGAAGATTGTTTTTTGTTTGCAGATGCTGTGAGATTTTGCTTTTTCTTTCTAGTCTTGTTGTAAACTGTGTTTCTTTATAATGGAGAATTGCAATTGTTATACATTAAAATCGGTAATTTGTTGACGAGTTTTCTGTCAAATTGTTCCATAAGTAAAATATCTCTTTTCTACAGGCATAGATTTTTTATTTTCCAGAACCTATCAAATAATAAATAGAAGACTAATGGGTACAATTATCCTGTGGACTATACAGAATTGTATTAACTGTGTTCATACAAAATTTATTAAAATTGTTCTTCGTTAATCACAAGATACAGGGTGTTTCACCTAACTCGAGCATCTAAAATATCTGGCTTGTTTTTTATATGATAGAAAACAATTGCAGAGGAAAACATTAGTTGGTTCAGAGGTGCAAGTATTATGACAGGCAAAAGAATTTGTTCGAGGTTATATTTTTTGAGATTTCGAGGCCATCAAAGTTTTTTTTTAAATGGAATGATATCGCGATATGATAGCCGAGGTCAAAACGAATCCAACGACCTGTAATATTATGACCTTCGCGTGACCTTGAGTTTGTTATCACCAACGATTTCTCACCATACTTATCACTTCCACACTATATTTTCGAAGTCATTTCGGGTTTTCAGTGCACCAATAATGCATATTGTGTGTGTTCAGTTGTCCATGGTTGATGGAGAATTGCAATTATTATACATTAAAACCTGTACTTTGTTGACAAGTTTTCAGATTATTCCATAAGTAAAAACATAGTCTCAGATATTTCTGTCCTATAGATATAGATTTTTTATTTTCCAGAGCCTATAAAATAATAAATAGAAGAGTGGTGGGTGCAATTATCCTGAGGATGTTTATACAAAATTTATTAAAATTGTTCTTCATTAATCACAATAAACAGGAGCTAAAATATCTCGCTTGTTTTTCATGATAGAAAAAAATTGCAGACGAAAACATTAGTTGGTTCAGAGGTGCAAATATTATGACAGGCAAAAGAATTTGTTCGAGGTTATATTTTTTGAGATTTCAAGGTCATCGAGGTTTTTTTCAGTGGAATGATATATTTTTCTTATCGATATATGATAGCCGAGGTCAAGGCGAATCCAACGACCTGTAATATTATGACCTTCGCGTGACCTTGAGTTTGTTATCACCAACGATTCCACACCATACACTCCATGGACGCTGGTGTTCAACTTGTCGAAGTCATTTCGGGTTTTCAGTGCACCAATAATGCATATTATGTGTGTTCAGTTGTCCATGGTTAGAAAAAGTGGCTTCGTCAGTAAAGGGAACGTGATAAAAGTAATGTTCATTTCTTTGTATTTGCTGCAATGTCCATTGTACAAAAAGCAACACGATTCTCAAAGTCGTTGCCATGAAGCTCCTGATGTAAGGAAATATGGTATGGATGACATTTATAACATTGTAATATTCGGGACACACTTGCTTTGGAAATGCCCAAAGAACGTCCGATTTTTCGACAACTTGTAGTATGATCAATATTGACTGTAGCCAATAGAAAAGTTTCGGCATCTTCTCCAGTAGCACGCTTTGATTGTTTTCTGTTCAGTGATTTACTATTCCCTGTTTTACAAAACAATTGAACTACGCGGTCAAAACTTTGTAGAGAAGAATGATTTCTCTCAGGGTATTTTTCTGCGTACAGTTGAGATGCTTGTACCGAGTTATTTTTTGCCTCGCCATAAACTAAAACTATGTCTATCTTTTCTGCATCACTGTACACCATCGTTCCAGAGAAGTAACGTTATCTTTCGCAATCGAATAAATCCCGATGAATTTCTGAAACGTACTGATTAGAGTCACCGAAACGAGAAAAATTTGCATCAGTGTTTACAATTTATTGCGAGCGTGTTTACAGTCATTAATCAAGGTTCAAGTACATTTCTTGAAACCCTAGAGGGATCATCGTTACTTCACTATTTACATCAAGTGTCCTACTTTTAAGAATTTCTCGAACTCAAGGTCACGTGAAGGTCATAACATGACAGGTCGTTGGATTCGTCTTGACCTCTGCTATCACTTAACGATAATAAAAACATATCATTCCATTTATGAAAACTTCGATGACCTTGAAATCTCAAAAAATAGAACAAATTCTTTTGGCTATCATAATATTTGCCCTCCTGAATCAATTAATGTTGTCCTCTGACATTTTTCTCTATTATAAAAAAACAAGCGAGATATTGTCGAGTTAGGTGAATCAGCCTGTATATTCTTTTTGAAAAATTGGAAATCATCGATTTTTGAAAATTAGGTTGAATTTTCTTACTCGTTTTTGTCATAAATGAAGTTGTGACCATGTTTTCGCGACTGACTCGGTAGAAGGATGAAAGGGAACGTACAATATTACCGGATAAGGGTGGCTTAACTGCGGTTTAATTTTTGGCGTTGATTCTCAGGTAGGAAAATTCACAGCTGTTCCCAGAGATCGCCCGACGGATTCTGCTCACTATTATCGCTACGTGACTCTCTGCCCTGGTTCTTGATGTCCACGTCGTGGTTTCGCAGTCAGCTGTCTACGGTCTCGCGAACTGTGCGGTTCCAGTGTCAGGCTGTTCCACTTTCGGTTTCGTTACGACGAGAGCGAGTGCTCGCTGCTGAGGAAAGGTACGTGGAATTTCTGTTCGGCCATTGCTTCTATGTTCTCTGAAGATCCTTAATTTTACCCAGGTAACATTAGCCTGCGGCTTTCGAACCATTAGCGAACATAGCATGAATAAAAGTAATCCTCTTCCGGCAAAGTCATTCTTCGTTTCTTTCCTGTACCTTTTACTCCTCGTTACTCCTCATTTTTACTCCTCGTCCTGTACCTTCAATTTCGTAGCATAGTTTCTCAAAGAATTAACTTATAATATATTTTATAATTTTCTGTTGCTCATGACAGTTAGCCTTCTCTCCTTTCCTTCCTCTATTAAACCGTGATTAGAAACTTGATTTCATTACGTTCTCTTGTATGAAAGTTGGAAGAAGTTACATCGCTTTAACAAGTCATGCTTCCTATTAACCCTTTGCACTCGACTGGTGACTCTGAAGCACCACTAGAAATTATTGTGGTATTATTTCAATGAAATTACGAGAAATTTTACAAAATATTTGTTACATTACAAAATTTGTATTTAACAGATTACTAAACATTTAAATATTATATGTGGAAATCGGAGCAGTTTCGTATGAATAAAATGAAAATATTCGAAGACGGAAGAAAAATTTAGTTTTACAATGAAAATACCGCCGAGTGCAAAGGGTTAAAATATTCTCAAAATAATATTCTAAAATAAAAATAACATTCTCTCTCAAATAATTCTCTTTCAAATAACTTAAATACAATCTCTGGTATAAGATGATCATCTAGGTGAACGCAATGAAAATGTTGCAAAACGCGTGATAACATCTCGTAAGCCAAATTTTACTCTTTTAAAAATAAAAATCAATTATTTCCGAATAGCGTCGACTAATCGGAGCGGTTCCTCGATCTTCGCGAGTCACTTGTTGGAACATTTGAGTCGGCAATTGCACAGAGGATTATAATCCACAAAATTAGTCTGAGCTCAACGAAGGATGTACACTAGGGTGGACCTTATTTTTCGACCATCTGATTTTTTTAATGCGACCCCCTAGATCTGTTCCAGATCCAAAAAAAATAAGTTCTGCAGAAGAAGAACTCAATTGGACAACAGGAAAGGGTGTCGCAATCGGTTTGAAGTTTGAAAATTTCAGTAATTTCCCTTTAATTTTACATGCAATTCAAATTTTATGTTTTAATGATAAGAGTTACTGTTATAACATAAAAATATCATCTTTTGGTTGTATAATAAGAAATTTTACTTGAAAGTTTCAACAATATTGTCAATATTTTGGTTTATTACATTACGGAGTAGAGCTATGAGCACGCCAAACGGTCGCCAACAGGCCCGAATATTCAACTTTTTAAAAAATTTCAAAATAGTTGGCCTGAAATAAATAAAAATAATTACATCCCGGGAACGCACGACGATTACGTTCTGGAACATATTAATGATATACAAAAAAAAATCGAAATTTTTAAAAATTACACAAAAATGAGTCACCCAAGAGATGACTACAAAGAACTTTTAGAATTAGCAATAATTTTTCTTGGGGGGATTCCTTTGGGTGGCATTTCATTCAAAATGCCTGGCGCATTTCACCATGCGAGGTGGATGGCTAAAATAATATACACTTTAAAAATATTTATTTTTCGAAACGAATTTCCTCTCAACCAGGAAGAGTATAGTAGCATTAGAGATACATGTGAATTTCTAATTAACATTTATATTGAGCCGTGGTTTTTGACCCCAATAGCTGCTATGGCGCCACGTGTAGATCTAGAATTCATCAAAAATATAATTCATTACAAAAATGTTAACGAAGAAATAAGCGATGTGGCATTAAAAAAAATTGTGAACCATTTATGGTACTTGTCACCGGAGAATGCGGCGCTATCGTTTTTTGATAAAAAAGTTTCAGTAGAAACAAAAAGATCGATGGTGCAAGCACTACAAAATGTAAACAATAATAATAATTATAAGAGATACATGACAACGACTATAGAAATTAAAAATCTTGCGAATTTGGAAATACAACATTTCGTATCATCTGAATCAAATAATTTTTTCAAACGGTTCAATATAAATTCAGATTTTCTTTTAATTGATCCAGCACTATGGAAAACTAATAATAATTATATCGAAGCGATAGGTATTATAACAAAATTAGAAGTTGTGAATGACGTTGCAGAAAGAGCAGTAAAATTAATGAAAGATTATAATTTAACGTTATGCAAAAACGAAGAAGAAAAACAATTCATATTACAAATTGTAACCGATTATAGGGAAAAATACCCAAAAATTGATAAAACAACATTAAGTACAGATTTAAAAAAATTATTTATACTCTTATTATAATTAGGCCTATAAACAAAATATTCAATTATAAGTATTTAACTGTCTTTTTCCACTTTTCCTTATATTAATGTGAGATCAAATTTTATATTTAAAAAATAAATATTAAAAATTTTGCTCACACAAATTCATTAAACAATTTAATTTTTGCTTTGATATAATAAGAATATTACATTAAAATAGTGTTTAATGACCAGTGGGATTGAAAAAATGTGTACTTTTTCATTTTTCGCAAAATTAAAGTTTTTTGCATAAACAAACTCGTTTGCGACACGTCTTCCCTTTGTCCGATCGACTTGAAATTTGGAGGGAATTAGTTTTTTACCGAGTAGAACAGATTGCAAGTGTCGCATCGAATGAATTAAAAAAAAAATTTTGCACAAGAGCAACTAAGGTCCACCCTAATGTACACCTCCAGGACCCTAATCAGGACGATCCTCCGCAGCGACACAGAATCCGGGCGTTCACGTTTGAAAACCTGTTACTCGCATCGGAACAAAAAGCAGAACCGTGTCCGAGACACATCGATCGGTTCGTCGGCTCAGGAAATTTCATTTGCAAGGATCCATTGATATCGACGAAAGGATATCAGGCTGGCCGGGCGTGCGGGTGGTGGTGGAAGGCCCTAATTGGTAGTCACGGGCCGTAGCTAGCTATCGGCATTCACGTAGAACGGGAACGGCCGCGTAAACCGGTAATTCCATTGCGTATGAATCGCGAACGCCTGGTCCGGATGCACCGCCGTTGCAACTGCATCCGCGTCTCCCTGCAAATCCAACCTATCCCCCTCCCCTCCCCTTCTATCCAGGCCAGTCGCTCTTCCCCCCCCCCCCCTCCCCCTCTCCCAACCCCTCCCCCACCCCGATTCCTCGCTGGTCTCTATCCCAGGAAAGTTATATCGAGTAATCAGCGGGGCATTGTTTTACGAGCCGGTGAATCGGAACGACGATTGAAACGGCGATCTCGATGATGGCCGGCCGGACTAATCTGCCGGGAAGAGGCGAATCGGTCGAGCATTTTTCGCGCGACCACGGACCACCGTTCCAGAAGTGGCTGGCCACCGGCCAAATCGTCGAAACTTTCGCTTTGGGGGAAATTCTGGCCGGGACCTTGTTTGAAAAATATTTCATAGGGCCACCCCCTATCCCCACCCCCTATCCCCACCCCCTTCTCTCTCTCTCTACTTCACTCTCTTTATCTCCCTCTCTCTGTCTCTCTCTCTCTCTTCCTCTTTCTCTTCGTCGTACGCGACCCACAATCCCCCACTCCCCTCGTACGGGTTAGGTTGACTTTTTCGTCACCGACGACCAGGCGACTGAAACACCTTCAACAGGTGGTGTTTAAGTTTCTGGAATTTAATAAGCCCGGCTGAATGGAACGCGAGCCACGCCGCTCGATCTACTGTCTCCTTTTTTGCCGGACGCGGCCTGCATAGTTGCAGGGTTTGTTCTGCGAGCCGACTACGGGGACCCGGCTATTGTCCCGGTTGTTTAATCACGGATTTTTAGGGACGTCTTTGACGCCTAGCATGACTTTCTCGGACGCTGCGAGATTTTCGGTCCTTCGATTTTAATTTTTTTTTTTTTTTTTTTTTTATTGAAGCTCCTTAGACCCTTAAATAGGTCCATTTCGCTTTACAGTGTGGTATTACAATTTAACAGATTAGTATTACAATATTGCAAGATGTAGTTATTATTTAAATAGATAATTTACAATCTCTAAAATACAAGTGGATATAACTACAAGCCTTAATATTAGGTTCCGCTATGAACATGTCAATGTTTAGGGGTAGCCCATTTTACCTAAAGATTCCAAAAGTTTGAGTCTTTGAACGTCGTATTTTTCGCACTGCCATATGACGTGGTTTAAAGTTTCGTCACTTTGACCGCAGCTACACATGTCATTCTTCGATTTTAATTCGGAACTTATTTGGTGGATTGGTGTGGTTATTTTTGTGCTTGTTTTCTGGGAGAATTTATTGACTCGGTTGAAGGGTGAAATTCTGGCATCTTTGAATAGATTGACTTTGCTAGACAGTTCAAAGAAATTTGTTCTTGGATTTATTGGCATTTTGCTTTTAGCCCTTTTTTGGGGGAATCTTAGAGTCCTTCAATTTCAATTTGAAACTTATTTGGTGGTTTGGTGTGGTTATTTTTGTGCTTGTTTTCTGGGGAATTTATTGTCTCGGTTGAAGGGTGAAATTCTTGCGAACTGAATTGATTTTGTTAGACAGTTTAATGTAACTATTCTTGGATTTGTTGGCGTTTTGCTTTTATCCTTTTTTTGGGGAGTCTTGGAGCCCTTCGATTTTGATTTCTAACTTATTTGGTGTTTGTAGTTATTTTTGTGCTTGTTTTCTGGAGAATTTATGGCCCCAGTTGAAGGGTGGGAGTCTTGCATCTTTGATTAAATTGACTTTGTTAGACAGTTTAATGTAATTGTCCTTGCATTTATTGGCATTTTTCTTTTATCCTTTTTCGGGGAATCTTTGAGTCCTTCGATTTTAATTTGAACTTATTTGGTGTTTTGGTTGTTGTTGCTATTTTTGTGCTTGATTTCTGGAGAATTTATTGCCTCGGTTGAGGGGTGAAAATCTTACTAACTAAATTGGTTTTTTTTTAGCCAGTTTAATGTAATAGTGCTTGCATTTATTGACATTTTTCTTTTAGCCCTTTCTTGAGAATCTTAAAGTCCTTCAATTTTGATTGGAATTTATTTTGTGTCGTTATTTTTGTGCTTGTTTTCTGAGGAATTTATTGCTTCGGTTGCAAGGTGGACTTCTTAATAACTAAATTGATTTTGTTAGGCATTTCAATGTAATTGTCCTTGGATTTATTAGCATTTTTCTTTTCTTATTGATAAATAGCTATTTATTCATAACTTTTAGTTATGTTTGTGTTTGTTTTCTGGAGAATTGATTGCCTCAGTTGAAGGGTGGAATTCTTGCATCTGTGATTAAATTTACTTTGCTAGACAGTTCAAAGAAATTGTCCTTGGATTTATTGGCATTTTTCCTATATCCTTTTTTGAGAATCTTAGAGTCCTTCAATTTTAATTTGGAACTTATTTGGTGTCGTTATTTTTGAGCTTGTTTTCTGGAGAATTTACTGCCTCGGTCGAGGGGTGAAATTCTTCCAAGCTAAATTGATTTTGTTGGACAGATTAACGTAATTGTTCTTGGATTTGTTCCAGAAAATATAGCAGCAATTTTAAAATAGAAAAGTCTCTTCCCTTTCAATCCTAATATCTGAAGAACACCTTGGCCATCTGATCAGCAATGATCCAGCACTAAATCTCTGCATCCCTCTGTGTCAATCTCAAAAATGTTAGACTCAGCTTAAACACTATTAACTACAAAATATGAAATTAAATAAATCAGCCTCCTCCTAGCCACAATTGTAAAATCAAAAAACCTGTCTTCCTCTACAATTTCAACATCTAAAAAAGAAACCTGATCAGCAGACTGCGGATTTCATACATTTACGACAAAAATGACATGAAACACTAGACAAATAAAACTGGTTTCCAAGTAATAATCATCATATCACAATTATTGAACGAGAAAACAAACTTTAATTCCACTCCAGTATCTTCTAACTCATTCACAAAATCTCTATTTCGCATATCTAACATCGCACCAACGTGTCCATCGAGCTAAACTCCGCTCCAACTGTCGCGCGTCACGTATCCGGATAAAACCTGAAATTCAGGTATGAAATGATTTGCGTTAACCATGCCCGAAGAAATAATAAAACGCGGAAAACCGAGGGTAGGACCGTCGGCGGCGGCGCGGCGGTTTCTACGTCACGCAACAGTCAACAGGCGCGGAATTATTTTGTTTCATTTTACTTTACGGCTCCATTTGTTTATTGGCCTAGCCGGGCCGCGTCGATATTTACACGCTGGGAGAACGAGCGAGCGAACGAGCCATCCACAGAAAGAGAAAGAGTAAGAGAGAGAAAGAGACAGACAGACAGACAGACAGAGAGAGAGAGAGAGAGAGAGAGAGAGAGAGAGAGTGAGAGAGAGGGAGAGAGAGAGAGGAGAGGGTTGCGTGGGCGGGGATCGGGCTAGGACAGCCGTGTCGTCGGATCACTTTGAGGATATTTGTCGGATCGTTGGCCAGACAGCCGGGGCCGTCGTGCCGTTGATTAGCGGTCGAATCAGTCGTAATTGTCTGTAACCGAAACAGAATTATCGATCGATCCCCTTCGGCTCCGGTCATCCGCTCCGGTTTCTGCAAGTCGCGCGCGCGAGCCTGCGGTGCGAATTGATAAAAAAGTCATCGCGCCACCCCGCAATTGTAACACCACGTGTCCTGTAATTACGCTTTTTTTTTACCCCCTCCTCCTACTCCTCCTACCCCTACGCCTTCCCGTCCCCGCCCCGTTAGGTGGAAAACAAGCGAGCCTCGTTTTTGTGATTCTTCCATTATCGGACGGGTGTCTTTTGGGGCGGTTTTCGGACCGCAATTCTACCCCCCGGAACGCGGCATTTTTCCCGGCAGGGGGTGGTTTGATCATTGCACCCGTTGCCAAATAAGTCGCCAGCAGTTTTCCTCCACCAATTCCCACGATTCTATTGTAATTAAAATTAATAAATAGGGGGAGGGGGTGGTTTGATCACGGCACCCACTGCCAAATAAGTCGCCAGCATTTTTCCTGCATTAATTTCCACGATTCTATTGTAATTAAAAGTAATGAATAGGGGGAGGGGGTGGTTTGCTCGCGACACCCACTGCCAAATAAGTCGCCAGCAGTTTTCCTGCATTAATTCCCACGATTCTATTGTAAGTAAAAGTAATAAATAGGGGGAGGGGGGCCAGACTAATTTTAAGCTTGCACAGATTGGCAGAAAATAGTGCAAAAGTCAGTCGAACAAATCACACTGTCTCAATCACATTGTTATTGTTTTTTGACAGTTGGAACCATTTTTGTGCCTGAAGATTTCGCTTCATCTTGGATTCAAGATGCTTCCACAGTGAAAATATAAACTTGTGAATAACAGTGACAGAAAATGATTTATTCGTCCACACGTCTCGTCATTTGTATGCGCCAGTCAATTTTATTCAGTGACATCGTAATTTATGCAACATTATTCTGACGTTGAAATTAAAATTTATGGAGAAATTGGTACGGCAGGTTTAACCTTGGATGAGGGATGATTTGGGATGAAGATAAGGCAATCTTGATTCACAGTAAAAATTTCATGGCCCGAAGGAATTCGATGGACGAATAATTCAGTATAGTTAAACCTGTTTTTGTGCGGTTCTTTTCTATGCGATTTTTTATTTTTGTGTGATTTGTGCGATTTTTTTTTATGCGGTATATGAATGCCAACGGTGTTGGCATTATAACACCCTTGTAATGTTCTCATCACAAGAAGTTTCCCCCTTTTGACTGCGACGAGTAGTATTGAATTATGTGCATTTTGAAAATCTCTTCATGTTTAAAATGAGAAATTAAAATTTTTTCTAAATGTTTCCATGTGTAATTTAATTATTTGTTTGGAAAACTATTTCTCGCTATTTCGTAAATCTTTGACATATTTTCTGAGACTTATTTTTATGCGGTCCCTCTCCACCGCAAAAAAAAATTTTCTTTAATATGTTGCAAAAAATGATTTGTTATAACTACTTATGAAGTTTCGAATTATTTTTTTGTGCGGTTTCTTTTATGAGATCCCTATCTACCGCACAAAAACAGGTATGACCGTATTACATATCATAAAAATAAATAAATATACAAAGTTCACGAATTAGAATCGGCACATCCACTGATTTACTTGCATTAATTACATGCATTTTACAAGTATAGAGCTCTATCTGTCTTGAAATACAATTTCGATTACGGGAATCAACGAAGCATTCACTGAATACAAATACAGGATATTTCCAAATAAAGGATAATGATATAATCAAAATAATGTGACCAGAATTAAAAATGTTTAAAAGGAACGGAAGAATTGAAATAAACAATAATAATTTTATTAAGCCATCGTCTACAATAGCATTCAATTGTACTCGTCATACCACTGCTCCCAAAAAATAAAACAATTCTAACTTGTGACCCGATCCGTTCCACAAAATGTCGAAGAATGCAAAAGAGGGTTGTTTCGCGCAACAAAAAGGTACGTGTTTTACACCGGTAAAAAACACCGGCAGCAGATCAATGCCAAAATTAGCCGGGCCAGGCCACTCAAAGGCTTCCCCATTTATTTCGCTCAAATATTATTACAAAAGTTCTAAGGGGTGACCCCTACCCCCGAAGCGGGGCTCGCTCTCACATCCTCAGAAGCAGATTCACGAATTCCGGGGGTTCAATTAAAAACTAAAGTCACCCCCGGCAAAAAAAGAGCGCGGAGTGTCATCCGGGCTGCGTAAACCGCAAAACGCCACCTCGAAACTTCTCGACGAGGGGTGGCTCTTCCGCGGACGATAAATCCCGTCGGTCCAGGGGGTTGAAAACTCCGCGACAAAGCTCGGGAATTAACTCTGCTCGATTTCTGCCTCACCCTTGAGACGATCCAGAACGACTCATAAAATTGAAAAAACCAAATGTCTAAACAAGTGGCAAATCAATTTTTAAACGTTATTCTATATTGTTTCTATGAGCCTCCTTCAAAAGAGGGACATTTGTTAACAGAATAATGCTGGAATTGTGACTTGTAACACAATTTAAGTCCTACTTTGAGTACACACAACTTAAAAGTTATTTAACATTTTGGGATCAAAGCTGTTCTAAAATTGTTCTTTCAAAAATATAGGCACTGTAGGATTTAGCACCCCTAAAAAATCCTCTGAGGAATCTTAAAAATTAAACGCAGAGGATTCAATTCCTCAGAAGATTGAAACACTTTTAGAAAATTTTCCATATTAACACTAGATTTACGGGACCCGTCAAAATGACGGATTCTAATATTTTCAATTTACGAATATTGAGATTGTAAAGATGCATCCATGAGAAATTATTTAACAAATTGATTTCTTTGTATATATATTACTAAAAAGGTGGCCATAAATTTTGAGAGATACAATCATGTTATTTTTGTAAAGTAATGTGAAATAGTCATTTTTAGTGCTCCGTAAAGCTAGTGTTAATTTCCATCCCCCAGAAATTCTCTACTACCCTTAATCTACTACCCTTAATCAGAGCCACGTAAAACAGTTCTATTAATAATTCCAATTTCCACTTCTCTTCTCCCAAAGTGTAAAATATTAATTTTACAATTTATCCCGCCACCCTTAAAATTGGGGGACTTCAAATCTCAAAAACCCGTAGCTCTCGAAACGCGCGAGGGTAGAAATATCGTTCCGCACAGTTCCCCATAAAATTCCACCGCTCCACAAACTCGAGGGCACAATCCTTCCACGCAGTCTTTCAAAAAATCCCACAAGTGTCCCAGGTCGAGGGTTGTTCCTTCAATGTCGGATCGCAGCACCCCTAACCGGACATCATCGAAGAAAGCCACGTCGGTCGCAGGGCCGACAATTCATTTAGCATCGGTCCGTGGAAACTTTATAATCACCCTGTACAGAGTCGCGGGGAGGCATCGCGAGGGTAGTTGGTGCCCGGAGGGTTGGCCGAGGGTCCGGGGGGACGGGGGTTGGTGCGGGGGTGGTTGGCGGAGGGTGGCGGACTGGTCAGACCGGCGGGGCGGTGGGGACGGACACATATACCTACCCGTGTTAGCAACCCCATTGATCTGGCGGTGGACGCGGCAAAAACGAGCTCGAATAGAGGAAGGGTTGGGGGTTGGCGAACCGTGGCTGATGGCGAGGCAGCGCGGGGGGAGGATGAGGAGGTGGAGGAAGAAGGGGATGGGGGTGGAAGAGGGTGTGTGTGTGGGTGAGATGGGTGGTCGAGGGTGGGTGGCGGTTGAAAATTTGCGGAGTGCCGAGCTGCAGTAACCTGGTCTCTGTCTCTCTTGGCTCGGTCCTCTTCATCCCCTAATGTCTTTGTCTCTTTCCGTCTCTGCCGGCCAGTACCGGCCCCCTCTCTCTCTCGTTCTCTCTCTCTCTTTCTCTGTTGCTCTCTCTGCCCCGTTCCTCTTTATCTCTTTATATCTGGCCGCGTCACCCGGCCTCTCTCTCTCTCTCTCTCTCTCGCTCTCCGTGGCCGATGCTTTCGTTAGTGGTAGCCGGTGCGGCGGATCGGTGTGCCGCGTTACGGGTAACTATAGCCACCCACACACCTAACCCGCGCACTCGGGGCCAGGCCCGCCCGAGGCTCGCCGGTTACGGTGCGGAGTGGCAACGGTGAAAACGCGGCCTACCCATTCGTCCTGTCGAGATTCGGTCGGTTTGTTGGCCCCGCGATATATGGATGGATTCTGCCAGCCTGTACTCTCTCTCTCTCTCTCTCTCGCTCTCTTTTCCCACATACGGACACACTCGGTCCCTGTAACAAACGCACACGAAAGCCTGCTCGCTCTCTGTCCACTCTCTGCTCTTCTCTCCGTCGTTTCTCTATCTCTCCCTCTCACTCTCTCTTTCCCTCTCTCTCCCTGTCTGTCTCTCTCTCTCTCTCCGCCTCTCCTCGCTCGTGTCCGCCGCGATACCAGCCTGGAGAGACTATCTATTTCACTGGGTTAGCGTTACGCTCTACGGGGGTGGGCGCACCGCCATCTCCGAGGGGACGGGCGCGCCACGTTCTCCGGTGTTTCACCTGCTAAATGTCAGGAAGTGAGAACCCGCCGGCCGACCGACGCGCAGGTTAATGGATCCGGACGACGGAGCTCGATCACCGCGGATCCTGGATCACCCAGCACCTGGACGCCAGCCAAACGAACGTTTTTATCGAATTTCGCGTAATTCGTTGATCCCCCGGTCGTGTTTATTAATGCGACGCGATTTTTGATCACCGTCGCTGGTGCCTGCGATTTTTGTACTGCACCGTTTTTCAGGTCATTTTTGTAACCTGGTCGTTGGGGTATGTCAGTTGCTGAGGGTTCATCGAGGGACAGCGCGTCGCAATGGGAACTGTTGATTTCACCCTTTCCTGGCCTATATCGAGAGTGACCTTTTAAGATGATAGTTAGGTATTTTTGATAGTCTCGTAATATTACTTCGTAATGTGTGAGAATAATTGTGGTACTTCTCTGACGCTGTTCAGGCGAAGTGAACATTTTCCTGCACTAATTTCGGGAAGCTAGAGCTACATCAAAATTTCTTTCTTCTTTTGAGTATTTCAATCAGTTGAAATTAGTAGGTGTGTCTCTTTATTCTCGAATTCTGTGAATTTTTGCACTGTTTTATATTTCAACAACTGATTTTTTACTGTAATTGCATAAAATCTTCAGTCTGGCGTTCTACGAAAATTTTCCTGCATTAATTTCGGGAAGCTAGAGCTACATAAAAATTTCTTTCTCCTTTTGAATATTTTAATCAGTTGAAATTAGTAGGTATATTTCTATATTCTCGAATTCCGTGAATTTTAGCACTGTTTTATATTTCAACAACTGATTTTTGACTGTAATTGCATAAAATCTTCAGTCTGGCGTTCTACGAAAATTTTCCTGTATTAATTTCGGGAAGCTAGAGCTACATAAAAATTTCTTTCTTCTTTTCAATATTTTAATCAGTTGAAATTAGTAGGTGTGTCTCTTTATTCTCGAATTCTGTGAATTTTAGCACTGTTTTATTTATTTATTTATTTATTACTTTAAACCAAATGGTGTATATAGCAAGTACAGTATTATTACATTTGGCTTACATTAAATAGGTTTACATTGCTTCTAAATTTTAATGGAACATTGTTTAAGGAAATTATAAATTATTTTCAGACCTTTTATATCAGGTTTACATAAGAAGGAACTAATACAAAGAGGGAAACAGTACTTTCCTTTGAAGATCTTTGTTTCCAATGTATTACGTTCGTTTTCATAGTCTTGGTAGCACTGTTTTATATTTCAACTACTGATTTTTGGCTATAAATGCATAAAATCTTCAGTCCAGCTGTTCTACTCAGGCTGCTCTTCATGCAAAATAAAAATTTTCCTGCACTAATTTCGGGAAGCTAGAGCTACATAAAAATTTCTTTCTCCTTTTGAGTATTTGAATCAGTTGAAATTAGTAGGTATATTTCTATATTCTCGAATTCTGTGAATTTCTGCACAATTTTATGTTTCAACAACTGATCTTTTACTATAAATGTATCAAATCTTCAGCCTAGCTGTTCCACACAGGCTAGCAGAGCTACTTACGGGAATCTAATTAAATTATGTGATGGTAAATACGATTTTTGTGTAGAATCAATACTTTTCAGAGGAAATAATGAAAATAGTGTAACAATTTAAGAATAGATATTGTCACATTGTTTTCATCTTTTTCAAATTACTAAATTCATTTAATTCTTGCCCTTTGGTATTATTACAGAAAATATTTACTTCGCCGAAACATTCCCAATCTATTTATAACATGACTGCTGACATTTATGCACCTATACAAAACACGAATACGAGAATAAGAACAAAGAATAAAACGGTGAAAATAAATTTACTACAGTGCTCACTTTCGTAGAATTAATAGATGAAATAAATTTCTGTTTAACTTCATAGCCTATAAATAGCAGCACGAAAATTTTATTGCTTGTCCATCAATATTATTATAGAATTCGCATATTATTGGTAGAGGAAATGAACTCCCATTTCGCTGCAGAGTTCATAAATTGCTACACGAATATTTTATTTTGCCTACAAATCCCCCACTAAAGATCCATTTCATAATTATAATTTGTATGTGAACACTATTGTCAGAGGAAAGAAATTTCTGTTCGACTTCAGACTATAAATTATGCTAAGAAAATTTTATTTTGTCTAAAAATCCCCAACTAAAGATCCATTTGATAATTATAATTTGTATACTTCTACAAAAAATACTAAACGAAAATACTAAACACTACTAAAAAATCCATTTGACAATTACAATTTGAATGTAAACGCTATTGCCAGAGGAAATAAATTTCTGTTCGACTCCAGCCTCTGTAAATCATGCTAAGAAAATTGTATTTCGCCTAAAAGTCTATTATTAAAGTTTGAATAAAATTTGCAGGTAAATACCACTGACAAAGGGGAGTCATTTAAATTCTGGCAATAGAATTTGATGTTAAAAATCCCTTGAAAATTGCAACGTGTGTTGAACGTTCGAACAGCGTTGGAGGATTGATCAATTTTTCAGCAGAAGTTTTCTCTTTATTCGGGGAGCGGATGAAGTATCAGACACTTGTTGCTAAGGAAGCGATGACAATTCGGAGGGACAAGAACGCTACCAAAATTTCCTGCCGGGCTCGAGCACGCCATTTCCTTTCGTCAGAAGCGTTTCGCGTTGTAAATAGCGGCGGGGCCGAGCACACGGGGCTCGGTGTGTTTCACAGGGAATTCTTAAAAAATATATATCTCGAATTTCCATCCCGGCCGGGCTGCCATTCCCCGAATCACGAAGCGAAGGTTGTCAACCCCCCTTCGATTAAATCCGGCGACGCCCGTTCTTTGTGCGACAATTAAACGCAGCGAGACTTGTATGCACGCGTGCATTTTAACCAGGAAATGTTAATTTCCTCTCGTTACGCGTATATTTCGCCTAACGAGCTGCAGTGACGGCCGAAAAGGAACACGCGTGAATTTTTAATCGTTCATCAAAAAATTCCCCGTTATGTCCGCCGGCTGTCTAATTAAAATTTCCCGACGTGTCTTCCACGCGACTCGGAAATAATTTGCTGGGGTGCGTTTCAAACGTTCCTTATCGTTCGCACGTTTATTGCTATCGCGGCTCGTTCCTGTAAATCGTTATGTTTATTTATCATTTTCCGTGAAATTCGTTCTCACAGTTTCAAGAAAATTTGCCAGGAAATTATTTCCGCAAAGAAGTATCTCACGTTAGGGGCCGTATCGATTCAAACTCTTTTTTATGCCACTTTTGAACTACAAAGGGAGCTATACTGGCATACGAAATATAAATTATACATCAAAATTCACGTCAATGGATAAAAATAGCTTTTATCAAGATTTTTCCCACGGAAATCTTGTTGCTTTACAAATTTATAGATTATTCTCGACATGTTAAAATTATTGAAGAATCATCCCTCAAGAACCCTACTAACCTTAAAAATCGAACCCATCCAAGAGACCTCAACAAAAAAAAAAATCTGCAACGCTGTTCAACAAATGAGGTTAAAAATGTAGTTCGCTCCCGTGATACACTAATCATCTTCACCCCCGAGGGTCTCGGTACCCTTAAAAATGGTTGAAGGGCCACAGTAGAATATGACGAATAGACTGTGGTTATTCTGCGTTTATGTCAAAAATGTATCGACCTGCTCAAATTATTAAGGGTAGCAAGACATTCTGAACACTAGGTTTACTCAATAAAATTATTTACTAAAATCAACAGGCACGCATCTGTCCAAATGTTTACTCATTTAATTTTCAAATATACAGGGTGGTTGGTAACTGGTGGTACAAGCGGAAAGGGGGTGATTCTACGCGAAAAAAGAAGTCGAAAATATAGAATAAAAATGTTTCGTTTGAGGCTTTGTTTTCGAGAAAATCGAATTTAAAGATCCGTCGGATTCGCGTGCTTTAGTATGGGTAGGAAGTGAAATTGGTAGATCATGGTCAGACGCAGCAGACAATTCCTATCGAATAACACGCGCATTGGCTGCATCTTCAAACTCAATGTTCTCGAAAACAAAGCCTCAAACGAAACATTTTTATTCCATATTTTCGACTTCTTTTTTCGCGTAGAATCACCCCCTTTCCGCTTGTACCACCAGTTACCAACCACCCTGTATACCCAAAGAAATAAATTGAATAATTCCTCCCGGTCGCATCTTTACAATCTAAATAACCGCAAATTAAAAATCACCAGAATTTTGACAAGTCCCCCAGTGTTAAGTGACTGTCATTATTGTTTCTCGCAGCACAGGCAGACAATTTTAATTTTGCGTAAACATCCTCGATCTGATCAGTGAACAACAACACCCTTCCGGTGCTCCGCAGAAAAACACTTGCCGCTCAGAAATATTTAATTCCGCGGACCTGCTCGTCTCGCGGCCACCCTTATTTGCGAAAGGGTTGCTCCGCCGTCAAATCCGTAGACGGGGTCGTAGTAGGCTCGAAGTAAAATCGAATCGGCCCTTCATTATCGCTCAATTTCATCCACGTAAATGCGGTGGAGCACACAGGATGAGGTCGGGCAGCGGCTAGCGTGCGGGGGGTGTAGCATCGGGGGTGGTTTGGTCGAGGGCGGTGGTGGTGCGCGAAGGAAAATCAGCCGGATTGAAAAACTGATGGAATCGGCTGTGTCCAGAGTTCTGTGTGTCGGTGGGACAGATAAAACGCGGGAGAAAGAGCGTCGAAAAGACGGGACAGAGTGATCACCAAAAAGAGAAAGAGAGAGAGAGAGAGAGAGAGAGAGAGAGAGAGAAGGGTCACGAGCTCGCTCGGTCGTATTATAAAAATCCACAAAATAACCGACGCGGTGGCCATTAGCGATGCTCTTTTAACCCTCGCCATTCAGCCTCGCCCTCGTGATGCGTGTAAATTTTCCAGCGGCGGTCGCTCTCTGGCTACATTTTTCGTCGAGTGCCACTGTGTGTATTGCGGCCCCCCTTGCAACCCCGTACCCCCTCGGGCAGCCGCGCGCACACCCCTAGAGCCCCCCTCGAATCACCCTGCCGGTGGTAATCCGACTGGCTAGCCACTCGCGCCAACAAATACCCTCACCTTCGGCCACCCACTGCCACCACTACCACCGCCCCCACGTCCGGCCACCCCCGAGCCACCAACGCGACTCTCCGCTGCCGAATAACCACCCTCTCTCCCCCCATTTCCCTCTATTTCCTTCTCTCTCACCCCCTATCTCCCTCTTCCTCCCCCGTCCACCGTTTCCAACCTCTGTCTTCGTCCATCCACGATCTACCTCTCGCTCCCTCCGCCTCTTTCCAACCCTTTTCACCACCCCCCCTCCCCCCCCGATTCCGTGTTCTCTCTGTCCCGCTCGCTTTAACTGCTCACACTGGCTCCACACTCTCGGGCCCGCACACCGTGGACGCGACTCATCCCACCGTGACCCAACCCGCGGTACACTCTCTGGTGAACCACCCCCGACACCCCGAACACCGCGAAATGCGCGGCGTTGGCCTCGTACACGGGCCACCACACGTCGACGGGAAAATTTTTCACGGCTACTTCCGCCTCTCCAGAGGAGAACACCAGCGCCGCTAGATCGACCGGGATCCCGCGATCCGACGATTCACTACCCTCTGGTCCTCACCCCCTCCACCCCTCTCTCTCTCTCTCTTTCTCTCTCTCACGTAGTCACCAACCCCTGGCCGCGACCACCCCCGCGCGCGAACGAATCCCCCCCCCCTCTCTCTCTCTCTCTCTCTCTCTCTCTCTCGACAAGCCCGTGTGCACCACCGACGACCCACCCCTCGCGACCGGGACACGATTTTCGTCGTAACCTGTCTGACGTTGTTTGTTCGACGTCGTGTATACTGTTTGATGCTTTTTTTCTCTCTGTCTTGCTTTCTTCCGCCGAGTTTTCGACCCCCGCGCTTTCTCCCTCACCGATCACCGGGGGTGATTTCTTTTCTGCCGGTTTTGTTTTCCGTCGGGTTTGTGCAGATTGGTTTTCTCTTTTGTTTGGCTTTTCAGAGGGAGGAGTGGGCACCGCGGCCCGGGGGTTGTAGTGGAGGATTTTCGGGGGTGATTTTTGGTGGTTCTTCGGGGGGTTGGGATGGTTGATTTGGGGTTGAAGGCGGTATGTTGGGATTTGCGAGAGTGTGGGTACTGAACGTTGATTACTACTTTGTGTACCATGAAAAAATTATTTGAGTCTGTCCTTAGCCAATTTTCTGTATTAGTTTTCACTCACCGGGGAGTCCACCCCAGTGTAACCTTTGATGTTGAAAAGAGAATGATTAAAAGTTACCGAAAGTTTTGTGAACAGGTAAAGTCGATTAATCATCTTCATCCCTCAAGAACTCTACTAACCTTGAAAATCAAATCTCAGCATCCAAGAGACCTCAGCAAATAAAATCTGCAACGCTGTTCCACGAATGAGGTTAAAAGTGTAGTTCGCTCCCGTGATGCACTGATCATATTCATCCCCTAAGGGTCTCACTACCCTTAAAAATCAAAGCCACAAGTTCCCAGTCAACTCAGTATACAAGGTCTCAGTTGAAAAAATAAAGGTAAAAATAGTGGGGCATAGTTCTGGTGGTCCTACAATCATCTTCATCCCCTAAGGGCCTTTCAACCCTTAAAAATGAAAGCCACAAATCTCCAGTCAACTCAGTGTACAAAGTCTCAGTTCAAAAAATAAATTTAAAAATAGTGGGGTATAGTTCTCGTAGTCCTACAATTACCTTCATCCCCCAATGGTCTTCCAACCCTTAAAAATCAAAGCCACAAGTTCCAAGTCAACTCAGTCTGCAAAGTCTCAGTTCAAAAAATAAAGGTAAAAATAGTCGGGTATAGTTCTGGTGGTCCTACAATCATCTTCATCCCCTAAGGGTCTCACTACCCTTAAAAATCAAAGCCACAAGTTCCCGGTCAACTCAGTCTGCAAAGTCTCAGTTCAAAAAATAAAGGTAAAAATAATGGGGTATAGTTCTGGTGGTCCTCCAATCATCTTCATCCCCCAATGGTCTTCCAACCCTTAAAAATCAAAGCCACAAGTTCCAAGTCAACTCAGTCTGCAAAGTCTCAGTTCAAAAAATAAAGGTAAAAATAGTCGGGTATAGTTCTGGTGGTCCTACAATCATCTTCATCCCCTAAGGGTCTCACTACCCTTAAAAATCAAAGCCACAAGTTCCCAGTCAACTCAGTCTGCAAAGTCTCAGTTCAAAAAATAAAGGTAAAAATAGTCGGGTATAGTTCTGGTGGTCCTCCACTCACCTTCATCCCCTAAGGGTCTTCAACCCTTAAAAATGAAATCCACAAGTTCCCAGTCAACTCAGTCTACAAAGTCTCAGTTCAAAAAATAAAGGTAAAAATAATGGGGTATAGTTCTGGTGGTCCTCCAATCATCTTCATCCCCTAAGGGTCTTCCAACCCTTAAAAATGAAATCCACAAGTTCCCAGTCAACTGAGTCTACAAAGCCTCAGTTCAAAAAATAAAGGTAAAAATAGCAGGGTAGTTCTGGTGATCCCAGGATCATCTTCATCCCCCAAGGGCCTTTCAACCCTTAAAAATCAAAGCTACAAATCCCCAGTGAACTCCGTATACACTATCCACATCGCTATTCAAAAAATAAAGGTAACAATAGCAGGGTGGTTCTGGTGATCCCAGGATCATCTTCATCCCCTAAGAGCCCTACTACCCCCGAAATCCAAAGCCTAAAAAATATGACCTCGTTACACAAAACCAGCATCGGTCTCGAAAAAATGAGGTTAAAAAGCGAAGGCCACTCGGTGGGTCCGGTGATCGTGTTCATCCCTCAAGGAACCACACCCCAGTGAAAATAACCAAACACTGTGTCTCGCGATACGGACGCGACCATAATGGGTTAAAGTCCATCGACGTGGTTGGCTACGTGATGGGTGCGAGCATTAACTAAAAACCGAACCGAGTGGTTCGCTCGGCGAGCCCACGATGGAACGGCGCGGTGGCCGGTGTGTGCGGGGGTGTGTGGGGGTGTGTGGGTGGGAATGGGGGTGGCTGATGCCAGAGGACCGTGACAGGTACTGCGTTGGACCTCGCTTTAACGTACAAACCGAGAGCGGAGTGTGTACGCGTACATGAGACCCGAGCGCACGCTGCTCGACGCTGGAAAATGCCAATCCGCGTTCATCATCCCCTCACGGCCATCAATGATAGTCTGCCATAATTTCACCGGCACCGAACCAGCCCTTAATTACATTCATCTTTCCGGGTGACCGGTGTCTCCTTTTTACGCGGCCAAGGACGACTTTGGTTCGATCACGAAAAACCCTTCTGTCGACGCGATTTACCAACCGCCCCTGCAATGATTGGGCGGGGTTGTTCACCCCTCGGGCGACCAACCAAATTTCGATTGTTCGGTATGTCGCTACTGCGATTTTTTTTTTCTCGCACGATCGAACGCAAAACTGCCCGGAGATACAAATAACGCCGCGGGTCCGGAAATTTTTCTGTTCTGCGATACTAATTGCTTGGGAAGTGATTATGGGGGTTGCGCGTGTGCAATTATATTTTCGTGGCTGGCTGGAGACACGGCAGGGTTGAATAAATCGTTGGGGATTTTGTTAGTCAATTTTTTAGAACTTTTGGTAGTGTTCTTCTTTTGTTAAAGTTTCTGAGTTGAAACAATAAATAATAAATTCTTTGGAAAAATGTGCACAATCTTTAAAGAAGATTGTACTTGTTAGTTTATTCGTGCTTAAAGACGTATGAATGAATCATTCTTATATTCATTCATTTCTCTCGTTCCTGGGAAGCTGTGTCCGAATTCAAAAAATAATTACAGTAAAAATTAAGTTGTGTGTGTCTTACCACATTATCGAGTGATACAAATAGTATTTAAATTTATTTAACGTAAAATGAAAGGCACAAAATGAAACGTCCCTTACAGTGACAGCAGAAATGTCGATCATCCCCTAATCATCTGGAGACTTCGATTTCTCTACATTCAAATGTAAAAAACGATAATAGTAAAAATTCATGTTCCACAGTCTTTCAGTATGTAAATCCAAATTGTACAGAACTTATTGAAATCTTATTCGCGCCTTATAAATAATAGTAAATTAAATCCTCCTTGTGCACAGTGAAAGTAGGAAAGTAGAATGGAAAAGGATATTCGATGGAAAAAAATAAATGCAGTAAAATTAAACACTATTCAGCTTTATGAATTTCATCATCGAGTTAGGAGTTAGGTGAAAATGTCAAGTCTCGTGTCGATTCAGTTACTACTATGTCTGTTCATCTAAAAACTGTTTAAATTTCGCTCTTGTCATACAAACCCTGGAAATCACCCCCTGATGACCAAGAAATTTTAATAAATTTCGAAAACAGTGCGAATCGTGGTAAATAAATTCCATAATCGAGCCAGAAGCTTAAAGTGCCAAGTTCGTGTCGATTCAGTTACTCATCCAATACGTCTATTCATCTAAAAATTATTTAAATTTCGCTTACGTCATACAAACCCTGAAAATCACGCCCTGATGACCAAGAAATTTTAATAAATTTCAAAAACAGTGCGACGAATCGTGGTAAATAAATTCCATAATCGAGTCAGAAGCTTAAAGTGCCAAGTTCCTGTCGATTTAATTACTTATCTAATATATCTGTTCATCTAAAAACTATTTAAATTTCGCTCTTGTCATACAAACCCTGGAAATCACCCCCTGATGACCAAGAAATTTTAATAAATTTCGAAAACAGTGCGAATCGTGGTAAATAAATTCCATAATCGAGTCAGAAGCTTAAAGCGTGAAGTTCCTGTCGATTTAATTACTTATCTAATATATCTGTTCATCTAAAAATTATTTAAATTTCACTCTTCTCATACAAACCCTAGAAATCACGTCCCGATGACCAAGAAATTTTAATAAATTTCGAAAACAGTGCGAATCGTGGTAAATAAATTCCATAATCGAGTCAGAAGCTTAAAGTGCCAAGTTCGTGTCGATTTAGTTACTCATCCAATACGTCTATTCATCTAAAAATTATTTAAATTTCGCTTACGTCATACAAACCCTGAAAATCACGCCCTGATGACCAAGAAATTTTAATAAATTTCAAAAACAGTGCGACGAATCGTGGTAAATAAATTCCATAATCGAGTCAGAAGCTTAAAGTGCCAAGTTCGTGTCGATTTAGTTATTCATCCAATACGTCTATTCATCTAAAAATTATTTAAATTTCGCTCACGTCATACAAACCCTGAAAATCACGCCCTGATGACCAAGAAATTTTAATAAATTTCAAAAACAGTGCGACGAATCGTGGTAAATAAATTCCATAATCGAGTCAGAAGCTTAAAGTGCCAAGTTCCTGTCGATTTAATTACTTATCTAATATATCTATTCATCTAAAAATTATTTAAATTTCGCTCTTCTCATACAAACCCTAGAAATCACCTCCTAATGACCAATAAATTTTAATAAATCCGAAAACAGTGCGAATCGTGGTAAATAAATTCCATAATCGAGTCAGAAGCTTAAAGTGCCAAGTTCCTGTCGATTTAATTACTTATCTAATATATCTGTTCATCTAAAAATTATTTAAATTTCACTCTTCTCATACAAACCCTAGAAATCACGTCCCGATGACCAAGAAATTTTAATAAATTTCGAAAACAGTGCGAATCGTGGTAAATAAATTCCATAATCGAGTCAGAAGCTTAAAGTGCCAAGTTCGTGTCGATTTAGTTACTCATCCAATACGTCTATTCATCTAAAAATTATTTAAATTTCGCTTACGTCATACAAACCCTGAAAATCACGCCCTGATGACCAAGAAATTTTAATAAATTTCAAAAACAGTGCGAATCGTGGTAAATAAATTCCATAATCGAGTCAGAAGCTTAAAGTGCCAAGTTCCTGTCGATTTAATTACTTATCTAATATATCTGTTCATCTAAAAATTATTTAAATTTCACTCTTCTCATACAAACCCTAGAAATCACGTCCCGATGACCAAGAAATTTTAATAAATTTCAAAAACAGTGCGAATCGTGGTAAATAAATTCCATAATCGAGTCAGAAGCTTAAAGTGCCAAGTTCCTGTCGATTTAATTACTTATCTAATATATCCGTTCATCTAAAAGTTATTTAAATTTCACTCTTCTCATACAAACCCTAGAAATCACGTCCCGATGACCAAGAAATTTTAATAAATTTCAAAAACAGTGCGAATCGTGGTAAATAAATTCCATAATCGAGTCAGAAGCTTAAAGTGCCAAGTTCCTGTCGATTTAATTACTTATCTAATATATCCGTTCATCCAAAAACTATTTAAATTTCGCTCACGTCATCAAAACCCTGGAAATCACGCCCTGATGACCAAGAAATTTCAATAAATCCGAAAACATTACGAAGCCAAGTAAACAAATTCCATAATCGAGTCAGAAGCTTAAAGCGTCAAGTTGGCGTCGGATTCAGTTATTTAAGTCGCGTGTCCGAGCAATTATATCGACCAACGTGTTTCCAACGTGTGCGGGGGGGGGGGGGTTGAGGTTGGAAGGGGTCGGAGGGGTTTATAACGAAGCATAAATAAAAATGATGCGGTCCGGGCCGATTAATCGACAACAAGCCGGCGGACAGGGCCATAAATATAGGAAACGCGGCCGGCGGATCATTCGCAGCCCCCGGCCGGCTGGTAATTGGTTTTTTGTTTTTTCGTTTCTAGTCCCGGACCGAAATTAAAGTTTCATCTTGCTAAAGCGCAAAGCCGACGTCGCGCGTCGGTGGGAACGGCGGCGACGCCAGCGGCGGTTCGGGGGCCGAATTAGAGATGAATAGCGAGTGACAGGGCAACTCGTTTACCAACGATAACACATTGCGGCGACGAGTTGGTTCGTTGGCGCCTGTATCACGGTTTACGTTTTGGTGGTCTTTACGGGCTCCATATCACACGGCTGTTTGTCTTCCCCGTATCTCTGGCCGGCACCGCGCCGGAAAATTGCCGGCTCGCGAAGGAACAGCTTACGGACCATTGATCTACGCCCCTGGCTCCTCCTTTTCCGCTCCCGATTCTCTGCAAACTCAATCCTAACTCCTCACCTCGACGTCCCACTGTCGCTCTTTACACGCGTTGCTTCATCATTTCGACTTAAACTCATCGACCGGTGAATGCTCCAATTAGACCTTCCTTCATTAGGTCATCCCTTGACCCCTAACTGGTATCCTGAGCTTTCTTTGGCCCCCTACAAAATTTCTGTACGCTGACCTTCCGCTACTCTATTGGACCATAATTGCAAATGTTTGAGTTATTCGGAAAATTCTAGGTATTCTTAAGTTCAGTTATTCTATTGTTGTTTAACACTTTGAATGCCATTGTCACCCATATGTGGGAATTTTTACGTTAATGTATTCGTTGTACCAAATTTTATTAGGATCTGTAAAATGCAGGGAAGTTGGGGGAAGATATCAATATCATGCATTTAATTTTTTTCAATTTTTATTCCTTTAAATAATTTACTCTGATCTTATGGAATTTTTGAGGTTTCTAGTTTGGCATCCAAAGTGCTAAAGTATCCAAGAAGATTTGTGCAGAATTTTATAAATATTCTAGTATGATACACCGAGTCACTTAAAGGTTATTTAAGTCGCGTCTGATGATTAGACTGTGGATCTTCATGCAAAATAAAAATATTCTGCATCGATTGTGGGAAACAGTAGTCAAATCAAAATTCATTTCATCCCTTAACAGTCTTTTTACGTTGACAACCACATAACGATATTCTGAGATTTTTTATATTTCACCCAGTCAATTTTTTCATAGATGCATAAGAATCCGCAGTCTACTGATAATCTAACGATATTAGAACCACTTGCACGAGATAACAATTTTACGTTAAAACAAGTAACTGTTAAATAAAACTCTGAATGAAAGCTACGCTGAACTCTCATAAGTTTTGTGTGAAGTATTAACAGAGTTTGACAATTACATGTTTAATATTTTTCGGTCTCTGGCTCAATAATTTGGGTCATTGTAGGATCGATAGTATGGAACGTTATATTCCAAATTTTCAATTTGGTGGTTCTAGTAATTTTTGATTGAATTGAAAATCGATGAAGAATGGACTAATCACTAGACTGCCGATTTCCTGCATTTACGGCAATACTGAATTCAAGAACATGCTAGTCTGAAGTTATTCCAATTATTAACACTAGGTTTACGGGACCCGTCAAAATGACGGCTTCTAGTATTCTTAATTCACAATGATCGAAATAGTAAAGATGCACGAATGAGAAATTATTCAACAAATGTATTCCTCTGGGTATATATTGTAAAAGAAATGGCTAAAAATTTGGATAGATACATTTTCGTTATTCTTACAAAGTAATGTAGAATAGGCAAATTTAGTGCCCCGTAAATAGTGTTCCTTCTTGGGAATTCTTTCTCGAGAATTTCTCGAGAAATTTTATAATTGATTATTTCTCATTTCTCGAGAAATTTAAATCTAGGAAAATTCTGATGAATCTCATTTATTTTATAACATATAAATTCTTAAATTTTCTTAAATTCTTATTTAAAACTTAAGAAAACTGAATACTGAATCGAGTAATGAGTTTCTTGTTGTTATTAAAGAAGAAATATCTGAAAGAAGAGACAAGATTGTTGTATCCAAAAGATTCAGAAGATACATTTTTTTATTTAACTTATTTAACTTATTTAATTCTAAGCAGACTTTTTGGAAAATATAACAACGATTCTTATAAAAATAGTGAAAAACTTTCAGATTCTCAGAATGAGGAACTATCACTGGAAAAAGAGTTGGAATTAGAAATTGCAAATAGCCTTCAAGAATTTAGTGTCAAGAGTTTAGCGGCAGAAGAAAATAAATTTCGGACGCTAACAAAGGAATTCCAAATTTTTGAGTCCACTGAAAAAAGGACATCCAATCTTCAGCAACTTTTGGATGTTCTGTATACGATAAAGCCAACATCCACATAAAATGAAAGAAATTTTTCTACGGCTACAGTTTTTGTTACAAACAAAAAAAAAAGAAGTAGATTGCCTGATTCTACATTAGACGCATTATGCTTCTCAAGAAGTCATTTCAAAACAAAAGCGTAACGTTTCACTTTATAAAAGTTTGGTCAAAGTTTGCCAATATTTTTTTATTTTATTACAAATTCTCGAGAATTGTCGAGAAATATAGTCTTATTTCTCAATTCTCGAGAAATGAAAAATGTTGAGAAATCGGGAAAACCACCCGTAAACCTATTGTTAAAAGAAGAAGAAAATTTCCGTGTAGCCCCTGTCGACGGAACGATTTTAATTTTGCACAAAGATCAAGTAATTTCCCATTCGTGCGAGACGTGGTGCTCGAAGGTGTAAATTGCGAGGGTCGCGAATTAATTTGTACGGTTAACAACTTTTCCAGGGATTCTCTCCGGGCGCGTTTCCGTCGATGTTGCAAAATATTCGCTGCAAATGTTGCTTAATCCCGTTGGCAAGGGTCCTGGAACATGACGGCCGACTGCACCTCCCTCGGTATCGTTCACGCTAATTTCCCCCGATTGCACTTTTATTTTCACGGAAGTTGCGAGAGAGAGAGAGAGAGAGAGAGAGCGTCGGACTCGCTCAAAGAAAATGGAGGTAATTGATGTCGGTGGGGGCCCGGAGCACGGTTCTCACGGCGAACGACAGTTGCTATCGGAAAGGCAACAAACTGCCTCGGACCCCAGGCATTTCGTATATCGCCGCGCGCGCTCGGCCAACCGGTTAACCGGCAATTAGCCGATCTCGCTCGTAAATGTAAATTAGCGCCGGCCGGCCGAATCGGTGACCGAAAAAAGAGTAAATTATCGCGGGGCGGAGGCAGGTGAGCCGGATGCCCCTCCGGTGAAACGCGCGGCGAGTAAACGCCGCCGTTCCGCTCGTTCCGCTCGTTCCCGTCGCCATGCTTCCCTCCGAAAACCGTGAAACTACCTTCGCGCCGCTCGCTGACAGCACCGGCTACCTTCTCTGCTCCCCGATTCGTCCGAAAATAGTTCTTACTTCCTCGAATTTTGCGAACTATACAAGCTGTCTTCAAAAACTTCGAGAACTCTGCTTGCAACTAGACTGAGCAATTTTTCTGCAAAATATACGGTACAGCGCGAAAATATAATTTTCATTTCTTTGCTTTCAAGGTCATCCGACGGTCATGGTATGCTACGGGCTATATGGCATCAAGGTCATCCGAAGATCATGGTATGATACTGTTAAGTCATAAATACAAAGTGCCATTTGAAAACATGAAGGTGACCTTGACAATACTAAAAGAATAATTCTTTTCGAACTTTTTTTCATTGCAATGTATAGCCCATCGAAAACTGATCAACTTTTGTTTGAAATATTTGTTTGCCAGATTATCGCAAGTACTTGTAGAATCGTGGAAAGCGATATGTGGGACACCCTGTATATGTGTGTTGCATCTGCAGACACAAAAGATATTATTTAAAGAAATAACGGTGTTTCATGTCCGTGTTGACAGACGTATTATTTTTACAAAATGGTACACTTTGCCATTTACTGCAATCAAGTTTGCTATTTAAATTTATTGTATTCTATTAAATATATTGAAGGCTATTACACCTAGAGCTTTAAATATATCCAATACATATAATCTAATAATAATAATCATAATAATAATAATATATATATATGTATATCTAGTTTTCTTTAAACGATTTTTTAATTGCGTTAGGGGTGTATTATACATATGTATGTTGTGTGACATTAAATGTACAGTAAATTTTGCGAAGAAGTTAAAACGGTCTTTGCACACACCTCACAAAAGTTACATGCGCAGAAAGAGCAAATTAGACACTAATTTAGGGTTTGATCAACCCTAAGCATTCAGAATATTTTTGTGACTATGTCTATTACACAATGTCTATTACACCGTTAGAAATATTAACTCTCGGGGCCATTTTCCAAAATTCGGACGTTTCATCTTACGCAGAATATTTTCGTTAATAACATAATATTATATTACATAACATAATATTTTGTAGTGTACTTTGTCGAGTGCATTTACTTGTATGACACTTGGAAGTTTAGCACTGTATTAAACACAAGAACGTATAGTATTAGGTCCTCCCATAAGTTCGTGCCGTTTACTCCTGTACCATTTAACACGTTGAATGCCACGTCACCTATACGTGGGTGACGGAATTATTTGAATAGGTTTTAAAATGAATTTCTACGTTGATATATTCATTGTACTAAACTTGATTAGGATCTGTAACATGCAAGAAAGTTGGAGGACTACTCAGTATCTTACATTTAACTTTTTGCAATTTTTATCTCATTAAATAACTTACTTTGATTAAGTGTTAAAAGTGTTAAATTCTAAAAATAAAATATCTAATCACCCTTTCATTCGACAACCTCTTCTGACCTTTCTTTCAAAGACATCATACCGTCACTATAAAAATTCTGTGGTTTTTCCTTAAAATACTTTTCAATGGTGAACAATACATCCGAACTTATGGGACGACCTAACATTATAATTTGTGACAGGATTTGTTTTGGATTTCGGTACAGTCTTTTTAGTGGCGTCTCAGAAGGGACAGTCGAGTGCAAGGGGTTAATAATACAGGCTTAAATAATTTCTATATCAATCAGGTTCTATTTTATTCTTTTTTTTTTTCGTATGAAAGAAGATAAGCTTTCGATGAATAGAACAGCGAGTATGAAATTTTGCAGGTTAATCGTTCCGGGTCAGATTTCCAGCGAGCCGAGGTTTTGTTCTGGATTGATTCACGTTAATCGGGATTTATCGAGGATTCTTGACTTTTTAGGGGGTGAGACAATTTGCTGTCTCGGGCGAATGAAGGTGGACGATTCTATCTGTTCTCCCGTCGTTCCTCTCCCTTAATCTCGAGCCTCTCCGCATAGGCGAATCGCAGAGCTGACCGTACAGATTCCGAGGCGCTGATAGGCTTCCGGACTTCCGGTGCTGACCCGTCTTCCGCGTCTGTGTTCCCGCGGACCCCCTTCGAGGAGAAAAATCGTTAGCGCCGGCTCTGGTGCCAAAGACACGTCCAGAATTAACTGATTTTCTCTCGAACACCACCGTGCTCGAACGAACAATGTTAAATTCTTCTCAACATACTATCAAACTCACAATTCTTCGGCCAACAATCGACGGAAGCCTCTAGTACTGCAGATCGATCTGAAATCAAGCTTATCATTGCACTTTCGACACTTTTGCAACTTGCAAACGCAGGTTTTTTTCTCTGTTATTTGATGTGTCTATGGTTCTACTGTTCTACGGTAGTTGAATAAAATTTAATTGCTGTACGTGTTGACCTATATTCAAAGTTTTTCACCAAATTGGAATTCCTGGGTCAGGAAAATATTCAGGTGAACCTTTCTAAATGGAAACAGCGTTCCAGTTTTCCCGATTCCGTGATAAAATTACATAGCCTACTGCTCAATGATCGTTGAAAACACTGTTGCGCTCAATAGAAATTGTCCTTGTTTAAAACAAACTTTCTGTAGACATTCTGAAGCACAGGATGTCACTTTGCGCATTCTTTTCAGTCTCTGAAATGAATTTCTTATTCGCCTGCGATCAGAGTGATCAAATTAATGAACCACTGCATTAGACTTCGCTTGCAGTTCCGGAAGAAATATTTCTCATTAAGAAACATTTGATCAAAGTGACAAGATTGATTAACTCGCTTCCCGATGACTGTCTAAAGCCTTTCAAGAGACAGTCTGGAAATTCCTTGTTCCGGAAATGAATTTCTCGTTGAAAACATTCGATCAAAGCGACAGAATTGATCTAATCACTTCCGAGGATCATTTCAAGCCATCCCGGAGATGGTCTGGATTTTTCAATGTTGCAAAAATGTTTACAAAACTTACCAAAGCAAACAGGCACTGGCACCATGAACGGACGACAGAGGATTGCGATGAAGTTCTCCGAGATCCGAGTCGGAACTCGCATGATCGAAGCGCAAGAACCTAGGGCAGGCTCGTGCTGTCTCTGGTTAGCCGTCGGCCTTATGTCGCTTCCTCGTGGCCGTTTAATAATTCCCGACAACGGGAGCGTTGGGTGGCAGCTGCGTAGTGAGATGCCGTTCTTAATTAGCGCACGTCTTGAACGTCAGCCCTGCACAAAGGGGGCTGAAGTTTCCAGGGTCAGGACGCGGGGTCACAGGAATTCGAACAGGTGCGTTGCCTCCGGTTCGGGATTAATTACGGTTTGATTCGACGTCTTCTAATCACCCCTCGGCTGGCCACTGTCGATCCGCAGTGAGATTCCCCCTGCGGCAATAATTAACCGGCACCGATCGCAAAAGATCCAGACTCCACCAACTTTGGAGACTACCGATCTGGTCTGCCGAAGAAAACAGACAATCGACAATTGAAGACAATTGAAGACGCTTTCGGAATCATTTAGGAACATGTATGTATTCAAGCTTGCATTTTATGCCTTGAAAAATAAATCACTGTTTGAGTATATTGCTTTCTTGAGTGAAATGTTCAATCTAAATATTGTGCTCTGTTATGTGTGCTGTTTGGTACCCGATGGGATCACTCGAATTAATTATAATATTACAAAAAGTCTGTTTTATTCTTCCAAGAAAGCATCGCTCATGAATAGACTGCGGATCTTCATGCAGAATAAAATTTGTGTGTGTCAACTGTAACAAACAAGAGCCAAATAAAAATCGTGTGTGTCATCAGTAACAACCAAGAGCCAAATAAAAATTGCTTCCATCCTTCAGTAATGTTAATTAGCTGCGGCTAATAGATGTCCTTGAATTTTTTTAATCCGTCCAGTATTTTGAATGGCACCTACTCATTTTCGTCATAAACGATTGACTCGATGAGGAAGGGTGTCAACGCTCGATCATCTCCCAGGTGACAGCGGCGTAAACAAATCGGCAATCGCAGAAGAAGAAGGTCGAAAAGGGGGTCGAAGGTCGTCAGCTTCGAAGCGAAAGAGACAGGTCCCGTCTGCATGCAGTCCGGCCGGTGCGAACAGGAGGACAAAGATTGAAGGAAAAAGGCAGTGCTGGTCGGTGGCGTCCGGAGATCAGAAAGCAATTAGAGCGTCCAACGCGATCATGGCAGCAGCGGAGTGCTTCAGCCGCGTCAACACCGCCGGGCCGGCGCAAATTGTAGCCGGTGCCCCGGCGAAAAATATGATACCCATCAAGCCACCGCGACGTTTTTATCGTCGGTGAAAAAATGTGCTGGCCGAGCGTGTTCACGCGGCTCCGGTTCGCTCGAACCAACTTTTCCTGGCTCTCGTTTTTCGTCGCAAACACAGACGCACGTATGCACCACCGGCGACCGACTCCGTCACTGTTAACAGTCCACCGGAAAAGTCGAAACCAATCCGAAAACCAGCGGAAGAAACAGGATGAAATCGTGGGCCGAAACGAGGTAACTGTGATTTTCATGCGGGATTTAATGCAACGGTGACAACAAAGAAAAATTGCGATGTTTACGGAGACGTATTGAAGGTCAACAAGTGTCAACGTTGGTTCAGAAGGTTTGATCTCGTTGACAGGCCTCGAAGTGGACAGTTGAATTTGATGATGACACCCTATAATCTCTGGTGGAAGCTGATCCGAAATTAAGTGTACAATCTCAGATCTCTGGAGCATTATTTAAGAAATAAAACATTCTGTAGAAGATGCTTCGAGGCACCTTGAGTCATATTTTACTTAACCCTGGGTTTCTATAAGAAGGGGATTGAAAATTTGTTGGAAAGATGGCAAACTGATAATGATGGAACTTGAATTTACTACAAAGTTCGTTTTAGATTTCAAAATGATTGATTACTTATGGGTCTCCCTAATATTACTGCCATATTACTTCCATCGGGTTCTGCGGTACCGTAAACTATTTTTCTACATAGTTTGCGTTATAATTATTGGGGCATTTGTTATTTTGAGATATCAGTTTATGTATCTCACAAAGTAATGCCATCTGATTTACGCACAGTGCTAGATCGCATTGCGCACAATGGTCTGTAGTCTATTTATGACCGCACACTTTTGTAAAAATGTAAACTGTGTGCTGATGGAACTTCTGTGGGAAATTTATATTTTGTCGAATTTCAGCACATCCTCAATTTTCTAGCTGAAATTTCAGGAGTAAAAAATCGGACAAAATTTCTGAACCTGTATCTAATTAGTTAGAATGCTCCAGATTTTTTTTCAGAATTTTTCCTAGTTGTTGAACAGAGAAAATGAACCAAATATGCAACATATTGCCATTGAAAGATGGCAAACTGTTCTTGATAACGGTGGAGATTATATAGTAAATTAAGAAATAGAAACTTGAATTTACTACAAACTTTGTTTTAGATTTCAAAATAATTGATTACTTATGGATCTCCCTTACTTATGGATATTTACTTTGAAATTTTACCTTAACACTAGGTTTACGGAGCACTAAAAGTGAATATTTTGCATCACTTCATAAAAATAACAAGAACGTGCTACCCAAAATTTTAGCAATATTTTTAAAGTGATATATACCCAAAGAAATAAATTTGCTAAATAATTTTTCATCTATGTATCCTTACAATCTTAGTATTTTTAAATTAAAAATATTAAAACCCGTCATTCTGACGGGTCCCGCAAACCTACTGTTAATGTATCGTGTTATAAATATTATCATATTATATTCGGATTATGTACGGAATTAAATGAAATACTTTATTTATTGTAATTAGTATATTATACAATACTTACAGAAATATTATTAACATTGTAAATGGGTATGACTCTCTAGATTATACTGGTCAAGTTTCAAGTGAATCGAGTACGTATACAATAGCTTGATAATGATGGAGATTGTATAATAAATTAAGAAATAAAAACTTGAATTGACTAGAAAGTTTGTTTTAGATTTCAAAATAATTACTTATGGGTCCCCCACTATATTTGAAAATGGAATGTAGTCTTGAAAACCAACCCCTAATTGTTCTGAGGTGTTCAGAAAGTGACGAGCAAGAATAAATAGACTGAATAGAGAAGGAATCATGAAAAACAACCCCGAATGTTCTTAATACGTTTGAAAAACATGAGGAAAAATTGTAGTCTAAATGGAGTGATGAAAATCAACCCCCCTCGTTACCTGCAAAAACAGTATAAAAATCTGACTACCTGTGGAACACTTTCACCGGTCCCTAAATTGCCGGTAAACTAGATTTGTTTTAGATTTCAAAATAATTGATCACATATGGGTCCCCCTAATATATTTGAAAATGGAGTGTAGTCTTGAAAACCAACCCCTAATTGTTCTGAGGTGTTCAGAAAGTGACGAGCAAGAATAAATAGACTGAATACAGAAGGAATCATGAAAAACAACGCCGAATGTTCTCAATACGTTTGAAAAATACGAGGAAAAATTGTAGGCTAAATGGAATGATGAAAATCAACCCCCCTCGTTACCTGCAAAAACAGTATAAAAATATGACTACCTGTGGAACACTTTCACCGGTCCCTAAATTGCCGGTAAACTATATTAAACTGCCTAATGGCGGCACGGGCGAATGAAATCGTAATCATAGAAGATGTAAGGGGACACCTTGAGTCATATTTTACTTAACCCTGGATTCCTATAAGAGGAGGATTGAAAATTTGCTGGTAAGATGACAAACTGATAACGATGGGGATTATACAATAAATTAAGAAATAAAAACGCGAATTTACTACAAAGTTTGTCTCAGATTTCAAAATAATTGCTTGCTCATGGGTCCCCCTAATGGTCCAGGAAGAATGAATACGATGACGATAGCCAACCAACATGGGAGATGAATGAACCAACACGAACGAACACGAACCGGAAAATAGACAAATAAAAGAGAGTTGCACGACGTGATACTAAATAGTCAGACAGATATACGTGGGATTGAGCCAGCTCGAATGAAAGAGGAGAAGGCAGACAGATGGAGCGATCACAGGACAAGGCTGAAAGAGTCCATGCCAAAACCGGTAATAAAGAACGAGCACAGTCGCGAACAACGAAAGGAGTCACCAGCAAAAATCCGCAAGAAAGAGCGAGACCAAAGCAGAAAGAGAGAGAGAGAGAGAGAGAGAGAGAGAAAGAGAGAGAGAGAGAGAGGAAACATATGACCGTGACAGCGAACCAGAGAACACCTATACCAGACTCAGAGAGAGAAAGAGAGAGAGAGAGAGAGAGAGAGAGAGAGAGAGAGAGAGAGAGAGAGAGAGAGAGAGAGAGAGTAAGAGAGAGGACAATTCCGCAGCAGGTCGACGAGCGAAGAGGAAAGAAAAGGGACCGCAAGCAAGAAAGAACATCGAGTGACCGTGGCACCGGATAGTCGAACAGCCAAACGAAAAACGTCGGGAAAAAAGATCGAAAAAGCAAGTCAGTCCGCGGTTCCGAAGAGCGAGATGGATCGGGGGCGGAGTGGAGGGGGGGACTCTGGGGGTGGCGAACAAGGACTAAAGAAAAAGGGACCGAAAGGGGTATGCGAGTGGTTACTGAACAAGAGAGAGAGAGAGAGAGAGAGAAAGAGAAGCGGGCTTGACGTCACACACTGGTAACGGCGCTTTATCGAACTCTCATTACCACCGGCGCAGGGTGGAGGCGGCGGTGTACGGGGGTGGCAGCAGGGGGGTAGGTTTGGCGGAGAGTGTGTTTTTCGGCCTCGTGTGGTCGGCCGCCACTCCCTCGTTGCACACCAACGTTCCCACCCCTTTCCTCTCGCGTCCTTCCGCCCTTCGCCAGGCTTCCGCCCCCCGCTACCGCCGCCCATCCCCCTCGGTCGCCTCTAACCCTTTTCAACCCCCCGCGGGCCCCCTCGTCGCGTAAACTACCCCGCGCTCTCTTCCACGCCGCCCCACACACGACCGCTGGACGCAATAATAAACAACCGCCGGTCGCTATGGCGACGCGTCCATCGCGCGCGAACAAAACACTGCGCCCTCTCTCTCTCGCTTTCTCTCTCTCTCTCTCTCTCTCTCGCACCCCCAAGGCTCAACCCCCCAGCATCGGTGCCCCCGCCACAGGTCTCCGCGATCTCTTTCCAACGGGGTCGTCCTTCTTTCTCGCAGCGCGCGCTCCAGCCCCGGTCATTTCTTCTCTTTCTACCTTCACCTGTGCGTACACCGCGCTCCCCTCGACAACTATTCACCCTCTTCGCCCCTTCCCCACCCTGCACTACACCCCTGCCACGGTCTCTCTTTCTCTCGTTGGTTCGCCTACTCTCTCGCGTTTCCACCGACCGAGTACTCGTTCTCTCGGCTCGTTTCGCCGTCTCTCTTGCCGAGCCGCTCGCGCTGGTCGACACGGGTTTGTCGCTCGCGCTGTTACATGCGTGCACGAGCCGAACGACAAACCGGCCCTGGAATTACATTAAAACAGTACCGTTCGGGTGGTTAAGGTTTTGCGGGATGTTTGCCCCCCGCCCGACAACCGCCCGATGATTTTTTTACCGGACACGCGGCTGGGAAACGTGGGCATCGATCGCGATCCAGAGATCGAAGAGGTGGAGGCCGGGATCGAGGAGGTTGGTTTAGGTCGCGCGGATGGTTTCGTTGCGGCGCGATTTCCGGGGTGAAGTTGACCGGAAGAATGCGCAGGATGATCTTGGGCGAAATAGTTGTACATGTCGTCACGTGAGCTTGTTCCGGTTTTATTCTTTTCATTAATTAGGACCTGAGAGAATTGGTTTCTGTGTTGCGCAATTTTTGAAATTCGAAAAACTGTTTTCATTGGAAATTACTCGATTGACTATTCCAGCAGAAAAACGAGATAATGGAAACTGTACAATGATAATGTATCATTTATAATGAAATCTGTACACAGTTTGAGTAAATTTAATCTTAAAAATTATTTTAATCTAACATTAGGTATATTTATGTTTACAGCTCAATTTGTGTTGCAATAGGTTAGTACTAGGTTGTCGCGTATGAAATGTCCGATTTTAGATTGCAATTGTTATACAGCATTTCGATGAAGAACTGCTACAACTATTTATTATCATTTAATAAATTACTGAACATTTAAGAATTGTACGAGGGATTGTTTCATATCTGTAAAACGAGAAAAACAAATTATATAGGACGGAAATATTCTAGGCGAAAAAAATGTTTGTTATTAGACTTAGAATAATTAAGAAAAAAAAAATTAATATATATGTGGATTCTGTATCTTAGAATTAATGCAGAGAATTTTGTTCTGCACGCAAGTCCGCAGTCATAAATGCACTCATGATCGTAACGTCGATGTAGGAAAGTTCGAAGGGAGGTTGCTCGCCGGTTATCGACGCGCCAAAAAAATCAAATAATTTGGATCGTGGATAATTTTTCGATGGAACTTGACAAGCGTCGATAAACAGGGTGCGCACCCGCGATCCGTCACCGGGCTTTGTCTCCAGGGTGATATTTACGAACGGGCTAATTTCGTTCGGAGCTCATTTCGCGCAATAATTGCAGTCGGTTCTCTCTTTCTCTCTCTGTCTCTGTCTCTCTCGGTCTGGGTTGCTTTAGAAAAATTTATTAGCGTTTCATTTTAATATTGACAACCGGGTGCGTCTGTCGCGGGCTCTCTCTCGCGTTTCCGGCTCGAAATTTTCCGCGCGTGTCGGTTCGGCCGTTTTATTGAACATTCTTGGCCAGGCGGGGCGTTAAAAAATTATCGGTACGAATAATTCAGCGTGCGCCAGGTATATACGCGGGCACACCGGTAATGAGCGATATCATTTCACCGTGGACTTAAATTCGCCCCGGCGCCTCGTGAAAGAAATATGATTGGAAATTAAAGCTCCGTTAACTCACCCTATACCGCCCGTATCCCGTGGAGAATATCGTCGGATGATGAACGATTAATAATTACAGTGAGAACCGCGATATCGGCGCATAATTATTAAAACATCGTTCGTTGATTACGAGAGGATACGGCGCGGCGCGGCGCCGCGCGCGGTGCCGTAATGGCGCGTGGCGAAAAAGGGGCTGCGCAACCCCGTCACGACCAGGGTGATAAAAGTGCCTCGGTGTCGCCATCTCTGAGCAAACCCACGAACAGGGCTGACGTTTTCCGCGGGTCCGGCTCGAAAGAGCGCTGAAATATAAATTCTTTTATTTAAGCCACCTGTGCGCAAAAATCCGAACGCGTTTATACACCGCGCGCTTCGACTATTTCGCGCTCCCACCCTCCGCGGACAACCTTCGCTCGCGATCATCGTCTGTCCATTAACTGGACCATGGTCAACTTTATTTTCACTGCATCTCATTCCCAAACCATCTTCTTTCCCTTTAAATTTATTAGTTGAACCATAGGGTCTCAGTTTTTGGGAGATTTATTTTAAATTCAATTTTAGATTTCGACTTGACCCAGGTGCGTTTATTTTTAGTTAGCTTAAACTTATTTTATCGTAAAGAAAGTTTTTGTTAACAGGGAGAATTTTTCATCATAGTACCGAATATTAGATAATGAAAATTTATACAATTTTAAATCGTCGTAGATTTATTTACTTTGTTTTGTAATTATTAGTACTGCCAAGATAACAATACCACAAGATTTTCAACATTTATACAATTTTAAGTCGTCGTAGATTTATTTATTTTGTTTTTTACATATTAGTACTGCCAGGACAACACTACCACAAGATTTTCAACATTTATACGATTTTAAGTCGTCGTAGATTTATTTATTTTGTTTTGTAATTATTAGTACTGCCAGGATAACAATACCACAAAATTTTCAACATTTATACAATTTTAAGTCGTTGTAGATTTATTTATTTTGTTTTTTACATATTAGTACTGCCAGGACACCACTACCACAAGATTTTCAACATTTATACAATTTTAAGTCATCGTAGATTTATTTACTTTGTTTTTTAAATGTTAGTACTGTCAGGACAACAACACCACAAGATCTTCAACATTTATACAATTTTAAGTCATCGTAGATTTATTTACTTTGTTTTGTAAATGTTAGTACTGTCAGGACAACAACACCACAAGATCTTCAACATTTATACAATTTTAAGTCATCGTAGATTTATTTACTTTGTTTTGTAAATGTTAGTACTGCCAGGACAACACTACCACAAGATTTTCAACATTTATACAATTTTAAGTCGTCGTAGATAATTTATCTAATACTGAAAACATTCACTTGCTAACAAAAATAATGTTGCACTATGGTATTGGTCACTAGATCTTGAAAATTTCAAATATTTTTAAATCACCACAGATAATTTTGTGACCCCTAAAATCAAGCCTAAAATGACTTCATTTGGTACGACCCTTCTTGAATTAAAACAGAAATGACCTTCGTACAGAAATATTTCACCTAGCTTCTCAATGAACCAATAAAAAGAACAATTGTTTAGATTATCTGTGAGATTGACTCAAGAAAACATTTTTATAAAATCTCCTTCACCCAATCAATAAACTTTATGATTCTAACAAGAAGTACAAAATTTGCTACATTCAAGTAGAAAATAAAATATTACATTTTGATAATAAAGTTTAAAATTAAAATTAAATTAAAATATTAAATATACTACGTTCAAATAGACTATAAAATGAGACACAGAGAACAATGAAACAACAAAGAAGTACAAAAAGGAGTAGAAAATTTTACACATTCAACCACAATATAAATTGAGCAACAACAAACAAGAAATCAAGAAGGAAACATAAAAAGAGATACAAAATTTGCGGCATTCACATAGAAAATAAAATATTACATTTTGATGAAAAAATTTAAAATTCAAATTAAATTAAAATATTAAATTTGCTACGTTCGAATAGACTATAAAATGAGACACAAAGAGCAATGAAACAGCAAACAACAAAGCAAGAAGGAAATACAAAAAGGAATACAAAATTTGCTGGATTCAACTAGAATATAACGTGAGCCATAAAGAACAACAAAAATAAAATACAAAAAGTGGTACCAAATGTGTTACGTGCAACAAGAAAATTGAGTGAGCAACAAAGGAATAATTTGACGGACCAAAACCAGACACTTGGGGCACCTTGAAGGGTCATCAAACGAGATTAAAAATTAGTTCGACGCTCGGGGAAATTATTTAGAAGAACCAGGAACTAGAGTCGGTTTTGATGGCTTCCGGTTCTTTTCGTCGGCCGATGGCGCGCGTGTAAAACGCAAGCCAGGCGTCTTTTAACGATTCACCGTTTTCTTTGAACCTTTCCGCCACGGCCATGAGCGTTCCGCGCCTACTTTTAGTCGTCCGGAGGATCCGTCTTCCTCCGACACGTGGTCTCCTCACCTACATCGTTTCCCTCGCACCCCCTGGCGTCTGGAGGCCGACCTCGCCACCCCCCCCCCCCGAAACCGCAGCCGTTCTCTCCCCCGTCGACCCCCTCGGCGCGCTGTCCTTTTCGCCCTCCGTTACTCCCTTTTCGCTACTAACCGTTCAGGAAATGTTTATTCTGGCCTTCTACGGGGTATTCCAAAGGATTTTTGGATTTCGTCCGGTGCCCGCAATTTCGAAGTCAACGACCCCTGCGCGTGCGAACTTTGCTTTCGCCGCGAGGGGAAAGTCGGGAGACTTCTCTGATAGAATCATTCCCCAATCATTTTCATTCGATGATGAACCCCGGGAGAAAAAATACCACAAGAATTTTCTACTTGGAAAATATTTTATTTCTTTTAGTACAATTTTTGTTCATGTGCATAATTTTCTATTGAAAGCCACAAACATCCCTTATATAGTTATTTTGGCTCGAGAAAGATTTATTGATTTTGTTTGTTTGTGGATTGATTTTCAACGTTGGGCGTTAAACTCTATTCGAAGTAGAATGGGAAGGCTGTAGTCAGACAATTTAGTCTTGTCTGCATGTATAAGTTTTATTTTAAAGCAGTCATCGTTATTATTAGACTGCGGATCTTCATGCAAAATAAAATTTTTATACATGAATTTCAATCAGTAGGAGCTAAGTAGAAATTTATTTTGCTGATTAGTAATTTTTATATGTTAAAAATGGTATATCGACATTGTTGAACGCTTTTAATCTTTTTACTGTTTTGAATTACACCTACTTATTTTTGTCATAAATGCATTAAATCCGCAGTCTAGTTTTCTGATCGTAGTAGATTTTCTGTTCGTAGTAGAATAGGTCTGTCTTAGTCAGACAGGTAAGTAGATCAGTTGCGTTAAAATACCTATTTCTGCAGTTATTATTTTCGAGATATATTTTCTGTGTCTTGAAGATAAGTGTTTAGGCAACTTTTTCTCCCCAAAAGAATGTCAAACATTTCTTTTTTATTGAACATTTTATTCCAAGTAGAATAAGTTCACAGTTAACCCTTCTTTGTGATTTTGATTCTAAAACTAAATTTTTCGTCCGTCTTAGAATATTTTCATTTTATCCAGACGAAACTGCTCCCATTTCCACGTATAATATTTAAACGTTTAGTGATCTATTAAACACAAATTTTGTAATGTAACAAATATCTTGTAATATCTTTTGTAATTTCTTTGAAATAATGCCGCAACAATGGCGCTTCAGAGTCACCAATCGAGTGCAAAGGGTTAAATTCACAGACTACACCCAGTGAATGAACAAATCCTTGCTCCTGCAAAAATAATTCTGCCAAGAAATTTGCAATGTCTGTCCACCCTGGAATCACAATTTTAAGGTACAATAAGCCTGACTAAATATTAATACTAGAACTACCGAATCAGTCAAAATGACTGGTGGATGATTTCTTCTTTCACGATTACTGAAACTATGAAAACGTTTTCACGAGAAATTTTTCAATATACCTCTTCTGTGGAGTACATGTTACCATAAAAATCGTATGAAACCTGAGCAAATTCAATTTTGCTGTTATTATAAAGGGATAAGTCTAAGTCACGTTTACGTCTCGGTAGTTCTAGTGTTAATAACCGAGCAGTAAATTTGATTCCATCAAACCTTGACAGCCATATAAGCGACCACAAAAATTCCACGAAATCAGACCTAAATATTTCACGAATGAAAAGTACAAAAATCATAAAAATTTGTCAGAGTGAACGATAAATGGAGAATCTCTTTGGATTAAAATAGAATGCTTTGAAGTCGACGTAGTATGGAAGAAATAAAATGTGAAATGTGAGAAAGTAATTGTAGAATGTTCGCGCGTGGATGGAGGTGTGCTGGAAGAGTTGGGAGAGGTGAAAAATGGCGCGTGTTCGCGAGCGCATCTTCTTCGGGAGATCTTAGCTGGAGTCGGAGAGAGAAGAACGAGGATGCGCCGGTGGGCTGGCCAGGCCACAGCGCCGCCCCTCGACTCTCGACTTACTTTTGCCATCTTGCCTCCGATTCTGCGGTTAGCCCCACTTCGACCAGAAACCAGGGAAGCCGCTTGTAGTCCTCGGTCACAAACTGGCCCCCGTGGATCGACCGCTCTGGATCGCGCGTCCGCAAGAAATCATTTTTCGCGAATCCCTTCCCGCCTCCTCAATCCTCCGCCTCTTCCGAAACAGCGTGGAAATTTTCTGGCGCCCTCAGATCAAAATACAGACTGAAGCACAGTTGCATAGTTTCACTAAACAATTTTTTAAAATTTTAAAAGGAAGCATTTTTAGAAAATTGCTTTTGACAGGCCAATTATTTTTCGCAAATTCCTTCTCGCCTCCTCAATCCTCCGCCTCTTCCGAAACAGCGTGGAAATTTTCTGGCGCCCTCAGATCAAAATACAGACTACATAGTTTCAGTAAACAATTTTTTGAAATTATAATAGGAAGCATTTTCACAAAATTGCTTTTGACAGGCCAATTATTTTTCGCAAATCCCTTCCCGCCTCTTCCAAATCAGCGTGGAAATTTTCTGGCGCCCTCAGATCAAAATACAGACTACATAGTTTCAGTAAACAATTTTTTGAAATTATAATAGGAAGCATTTTCACAAAATTGCTTTTGACAGGCCAATTATTTTTCGCAAATCCCTTCACGCCTCTTCCAAATCAGCGTGGTAATTTTCTGGCGCCCTCAGATCAAAATACAGACTAAAGCACAGTTTCATAGTTTCACTAAACAATTTTTTGAAATTATAATAGGAAGCATTTTTAGAAAATTGCTTTTGACAGGCCAATTATTTTTCTTCATAGAATATCGAATTTCTTCGTCGAAGGTGTACGAAATAAGGAACAGACAGGACGCAACTATAAGTTAGCTAGTTTCGTCAAACTATTCCTGAAACAATCTCTCACACAATATCTTCCTAAAATTAACCACAACCTCTTCCACGAATTTATTTGTGGAATCAACTGAAAAGTATTCGGGTAAAGAATTTATGTATAGGTTTAGAATCAGACCTGGGCAAAATTTCGAGAAAAAATATTCAAGATACTATTTTAAATGGTATAATTTAATGCGGTTCAAATAAAATACTACTTTAAGTGGAACGAAGAATTTCGGCAAATAAAATATTTCTATTTTGATAACCAGATACATAACATAAAATATTTTAACGTTGTATTTCAAACGTGTATTTCAAATATTTCCTTACAATGAAGATAAGTTGAGCAAATAGTTAATATTATAAATTATAATTTTAACATAAGATACTATAACAGTTAACAAAGTATTATTTGTAGCTTAATTACGAATGTAACAAAGTACATCGTTCAGAATTTTCGTCACTTAGGCTACTTCTTCGAGAACACAGAATCATTCCAGCGAAGCACAGAATCATTCCGATACTATTTTCCACAGTCCTACAAAATAAGTCTCACTATTTTCAATATTTTCCAAATAAAACACTGCTTTAAATAGTATTTCAAAAACTTTGTCTACTAAATATAATAATTTATTTGCATGATTATAGTTATGCTTTGAAAATGAGATAAACTATTTACTATTTTCTATTTCAAATTCTATTTCGCCCAGCACTGTTTAGAATGAAGGTATTCAGATGAATAATTAGGTTTAGAATGAAGGTGCGTAAATGAAGAATTTATTTTTTGAAATCAAGTTGTCTAGACGAATAATTTATTTGTGGGATTAAGAAGAAAGTGCGTAGAAAAAGAATGTACTGGGAGTTTTAGAATGAAACTATCTAGGAAAAGAATTTATTTGGAGGATTGGCGGTTATTGGAAAGTTTTTTAATGAAGCTCGTTAGGATAATTTTTGGCTGGCAGATTCGGTGGAAAAATAGCAGCGATTAACGGCCGCAGCGGCGCAGAGAATTGAAAGAGAAATTCTTAATATATTTCGACCGTTGAACGGTGGGGATCGATTATTCGGTTCACGTGATATTTATTTATCACGCGTGGAATATAATTCGGATAATGGGTCGGCCGATGAGCTGCTGAAGCAGACAAATGCCAGCCGCATTGAACTACTGGCACGGAACGGTATTCTGCTGTTTTTTTCTTTTCATCAGGATGCGCAGGAATTAACGCGGTTTCGCTCTCTGTGTCTCCGCGGAACGCGGTATTCGCCGAAACGATTGATCAACATTTTCGTTCGCCGATTCTTTCGTACCGTTTGCGTCTGTAATATTAATATATTCCTGCCGGCCGGGCAGGAAAAATCATCGATTGCGCATTTCCATACGCGGTCATTCATGTTATAAAGAAAGTAATTGCAATTCCGGACTCGATGAACAAGATATTCCCGCCTGATTTAATGATGCGTCTTCACTGCTCCCAAATTTGATTATTACAAAACACTACACAATTTCAAACAAAATTAATCGGCACTCGGTTCTCATTTCTTTCAACATTCAACGATTTTTATTATTACACTAAAAAATTTCAAGACGGAATTACAGGACAAGGTATTCGTCTCTTTAGTGTTCTCAATTTTTATTATTAATGCATACTGAATAGGCAAACCTGAATGAGAAAATATTCAGCTGCGCTTTAATCCAGTATCCTAGTTCTACTGTGTTTAGTTTTAAAAGAAAATAGCAAAGAAGCGGTGCTGTTAAATTAATTTTGATTAATATTGAAATACGTGTGAATGATTAATATTCACGATGGTACAAAAATACAAGCTAAAAAATTACACACTCAGAAGGTTGGTCCTTACTGTTCTCAATTTTTATTATTAATACACAGCGAACAGTTTCAAGGCAAAACTAAATGACAGAATATTCATCTGTGCTTTAATCCAGTATCCTAATTCCACTGCATTTAGTTTTAAAAGAAAATAGCAAGCAAGCGGTGCTGTTAAATTAATTTTGATAAATATTGAAATACCAGTAAATGATGAATATTCACAATGGTACAAAAATACAAGCTAAAAAATTACACACTCAGAAGGTTGGTCCTTACTGTTCTCAATTTTTATTATTAAAACACAGTGAACAGTTTCAAGGCAAAACTAAATGACAGAATATTCAGCTGTGCTTTAATCCAGTATCCTAGTTTTACTAAATGTAAATTAAAAAAAAAATAACAAGCAATCGGTGCTGTTAAATTAATTTTGATAAATATTGAAATACCAGTGAATGATGAATATTCACGATGGCACACAAATACAAACTAAAAAATTCAACACTCATACACTGTAAAATTAAACACTCATACTGCTCACTCCATTATATCCTTAAGGGTTGAAAAGCAGTAATCCACAAGACCTCCCGAAAAATATTTTTAAAAATCATCAAAAATCACTTAAAAAATCCTCCCACTCTCTCCCCACAACCCTTAAATATCTCAGGTCAAAATCCATCAGAAAAATCGTCCCGCAAACCCCCTCCAAGCAGCGCAAAAAAAAATCCGATCGCTAAATCAAAAATTCCACCGTCCTCGCGGCGAAGCAGCAACAATCGTTCGCGCGCTTTCGTTTAAAAAAGGGTTGAACGAGGGATGAAATTCGGGTGGTTGAGGGGCGTAGGGGTGGCCGGTTGGCGGGCTCACGGCCATAATAATAATTTTTACAAGCCCGCGTGTAATCAAGGCTGCGTGTTACACATGTTCCGTCGGTGGCCGCCCCTCTCTAGTCTCTCCCCGTGCTCGCCCCGTCGTCGACGTTGTAGGGGCGGCCTGGGCACGTGGTAGGGGTGGTTTCCCGGCGGTAGGGGTTGCCCGGCATCGTCGGAGGGGATCGAGTTCCAGTTCCAGTGGGGCGGTCGCGCTCGTTAGAGTGAAACGCACTTCGTCGACGGAGCGAGAGGATCGTCGATGGTCCGGGGGTTGGTCGGGGGTGTCTTTCCTGCGAACGGTGGGGATTCGAGGGGGTGGGGCGCGGGCGGGGGAGGGGGCGGCGGTGTAGTGTTCACGCGGCACGGTTGCTGGTGGTGCTGTGCTGTTGTTGCTGCTTCTGCTCGTGCCCCGGTACCGTTCTCCTCGTGTATTGTTGTCCAATCGAGCGTACCGTCGAACGAACCGGTTCTCCTCTCGAAGCACGCGCGCGCTGTCCGCACACGCATGGTACGCTCCGAAAAACTTTTTCCTTTCTTTTTTTCTCTCCGATTCCGCTCGGTACGGTCCGCTCCGCTCTGCTCCGCTCCGCTCTGCTCCGCGCTCGGCCACGCACGACGGCCAAGCGACACGTGCTCCCATCGGCCGCCTCTTGTTGCTGCTGATCACTGTATCGTTGTTGTTGTTGTTTGTTTTTATTGTTGTTGTTCTTGTTGTTGTTATTGTTGCTGTTCCTGCACATTTTTACTCTCGCGTCCTCCTGTGAGCCTGGATATGCGAGAGAACCGGATGGAAAAATCGAGACGATGCCTCGCAATCGGCCGTTCTCGATTAATCGACGCGAGAAAAGGAGAAACGAGGGTGATACCTGAGGCGCATCAGGGGTTGTTAAAGGGTACAGTGTTTGGTTCGATGCAGGAATGACACGGATCACGATTTCGGGAGGGTATTGTGTGCATTTTTGTGATTTGCTCGTCCTCGGAGTAGGGGTTTCGGTGTGGATCGGTTTGGATCGAGGAGGTCGAGTGATTAGGTTGTTCGTTCTTGATGCAGATTTTTCTGAAGGGTCTCGTAGGAAAGGGTGAGGTTCGGGCGAGGATTCGATGAAGCGTGCAGGGGTGGGTCTAGGTCTTTGATGATTGGACTGGCGGATTTTATGCATTTACGACGGAAATTAGTAGGCGTTGAGTGGCAAAAATATTGGGAAAGTTTAAACATACTATTATTTTCAATCTGCTGAACATGGTAAGAAAGAAATTAAGTTTCCAATTCACTTGAGTTCCGTGCAGTTCAGGCAAAAATATTTTTTTTTTCGCATAAAGATCCGCAGTCTATTACTGGACGATTAACACTTATATAGTGCTAGTATTTAATCATCTATACTAGATGATTAACACTTGAAATGTAGGAAATGTTTAGGCTGGTCTGTGAGGTTCTGTTGATGCAGAGATTGTATAAAAATTGTGAAATGATTAGTCCATTTGGAATATGTACTTGAAACTCGGATAATTATAGTAAATGGAATACATATCTTTATGGATTTGTTGAAGGATGAAGAGATTCTGTCAAAAATATTAAACATTACCTGCGACTTCAAGGTACTCTAAACAAGGTTCAAGGTTCCTAAAAGGTGTGCCTTTCAGTGAATTTTATGACAACAATCGGCACTCTAATCCATAAACAAATATACACATTCAACAACTTCCATCGAAAGCATCCTTACAGTTGCACAAATTCTAACAGAAAAAAATGTTCTCTACTTTCAAACCGACCGGAAGCCCATAAATAGGATCTTTGACATACTATTTTGAGTAGGCTACATTCTAAAGAAGTTCCGAAATATTTTATTAAATAACAGTCTACAACTAGGCTGCGTTCCAAAGAAGTTCCGAAATTTTATATTAAATAACAGCCCCAAGAGAAATTATGCTTCAGTTCGTAATTTAAATTGCAACTGTGATTATGAAATGCTTACCAATGCATCCTAGATTTTTTAATATTGCGAAACGGGCATAAGTAATCTGTTAAAACTCAGAATTCCAAATCCTAGATTTTTTAATATTCCCAAACAGTCATAAGTAAACTGTTAAAACTCAGAATTCCAAATCCCAGATTTTTTAATATTGCGAAACAGTCATAAGTAATCTTTTAAAACTCAGAATTCCAAATCCTAGATTTTTTAATATTCCCAAACAGTCATAAGTAAACTGTTAAAACTCAGATTTCCAAATCCCAGATTTTTCAATATTCCCAAACAGTTATAAGTAATCTGTCAAAACTCAAGATTCCAAATCCTAGATTTTTCAATATTCCCAAACACCCTAAGAAATCTGTTAAAACTCAGAATTCCAAATCCTAGATTTTTCAATATTCCGAAACAATCCTAAGAAATCTGTTAAAACTCAGAATTCCAAATCCTAGATTTTTCAATATTCCCAAACAATCCTAAGAAATCTGTTAAAACTCAAAATTCCAAATCCCATATTTTTCAATATTCCCAAACACCCTAAGAAATCTGTCAAAACTCAGAATTCCAAATCCTAGATTTTTTAATATTGCAAAACAGTCATAAATAATCTGTCAAAACTGAGAATTCCAAATTCTAGATTTTTCAATATTCCCAAACAATCCTAAGAAATCTGTTAAAACTCAAAATTCCAAATCCCATATTTTTCAATATTCCCAAACACCCTAAGAAATCTGTTAAAACTCAGAATTCCAAATCCTAAATTTCTCAATATTCCCAAACAATCCTAAGAAATCTGTTAAAACTCAGAATTCCAAATCCTAAATTTCTCAATATTCCCAAATTAATCCTAAGAAATCTCTTAAACCTCAAAATTCCAAATCCCATATTTTTCAATATCCCCAAACAATCACGAAACCTATTAAATCTCAGTCTTCCAAGTAATTTCAGCAATGCACTCAGGAACTCCCCCAAATGATGTACATCACAATCACCCGAATTTTAATCCAAGAATCAGGACTGGAACAAAGAATTATTAGAATCGCGATCAGTCGCGATTGTCAGGGGAATGATCCGGCCGGTGGTCAGACAAGCGGATTGCTCGTTTTCTTCCCTGTAGCCTCTGATCCCGGTGTTTTTTCCGGCGCGTTGTTGTCGGGCCGGGTCGGGAACGTCGGCCCGTTTCCGCGGCGATAATCGATCCCCGCGGAATGCGGTTTTTCGATGAATCGAGTCTGCGGGCTCGATCACGCTCCGCGTCGAACCGTTTTGCCGGGGTTCCTTCAGCGACACGTGTTTCGGATTGCGTTTTCATTAGCCTCGTTATTATGCCCACGGCCGGCTCTCGGATCCGAGGGCTGTTTGCGCGATATCGCTCTCGCCTAGATATTTCGAGCGGTTCGGTTCAACGCGCGCGCGCTCGTTCCTCGAAAAGAACGCGGGCACGTGTTCCACAGGTTGATCTCGCGGATCAAAGCGACAACGTGCGCTCGCCGGGAACGTATCGATCGATCGACACCGGCTGCTGAATGGGGTGAGGGCAGGGAGGGGAGGGGCGGGGAGGGAGGGGAGAACTGTTTTGCGAACGTATTAAATTCAATGAAATTACGACGCCGTTGAATATTATTCTTCTGTCGGTGTTCCACGACTCGCGCTCGTTATCGGCCGCGAATTTATCCGAATGTTTACGCCGGATAATGACCGCACGAGGATTTTCCCCCGGTTTCGAAGTTTTCTCTGGCTCTCTCTCTCTCTTTTTTCTCTCTCGGACGCGCGCGCAAGCGTTCCCCTGTGGCGTTTTAAATATTGGTATGCGACCGACACCGGAAAAATGGGGACGAGTGCGCGGCTCGAGCGAGGAGCGGTTTACCGAGGTCATGATGCTCATTAAAAACTGATTCTCGCTAATGAAGCACGGACACGGGCCGCGGACCCGGCGCCGATCATTAATCGATGCCGAAACCATTAATTAGTGTCACTCGTCCCCTTGTCCGGGGGCTGTTTTGTGTTGATCGAGCGATCCTCATTCACTGGGAAATCGATGTAATCGCCCGGCCGTTGTCACCCCGGCGCTCATCAAATACTAACTATTCCGGCTGTCCCTCGATTTCTAATGCTCCTTTTTTTATTCTTTTTAGTACTAATTGCGAACCTCTCGCGAACAGTAGATGAACTGAACTGTGAGGTACTTTTAACGGTTTTGATCCTGCAGGAATTATTTGCAACGGAAGATAATTGGTACGAAATTTTCTTGTTCACTTTCATGGTATTGTTATGAACACGAATGAACGTGAGTTTTTATTTAGTGTTCTGCGAGGTTAAGGATGGGGGGATTTGTTTTTCTGGTAATCGTTATCGAGGGGTTGAAGTCATTTGGAAGAATATCGAACCGAAATATGCGAATCTAAAACATTCGAATCTAATACAGTCACAAAGTATAAGTATCATAGAATAAAGTATAGTTATTTTATTTGCTTTCACCAAACGATCTCTTAGAATCGTAGGAAGAACCAACTTGTTTTTTAACAGAATCGCTATGAACGGGTCAATTATTGTTATCAAACCATGTCAAACTTCTTTGTCAAACATGCGCAAAATAGAAAATAAATAGGGACAAACGGAATTAGTCTAATCAAACAGCTTTCAAAAATTGTAGAAAGAAAAGCAATATGTTGGTACCACACTTTCACAAACAACGTCCAACAAATATTCAATCTAGATTCAAAAACAAACTAGAACAAAAATGTTCATCAATAAAAATTGAGAAGACTGAAGTCAGCCACTCTCGTCGAACAATGTCCTAAAATAGTTTAAAGGAAAAGGATGCTATTTATTAGAAGTTCAATCATCCTCAAACTATGTCCAACAAAAAAGACCTAATTCAATCAAGGTTTCCATAAAACATGAATGGAATAAAAATCGGATGAAATAGACTGAAAAGGGAGGGATTAGTCAAAGTAACCTAAAATTTTCAAAATACAGATCATTACTATTAACAGTTCAATCTTCCTCAAACCACGTCCAACAAAAAAGATTTATCTCAATCAAGGTTTCCCTTAAACATGAACGGAATAAAAATCGGATGAAATAGACTGAAAAGGAAGGGATTAGACAAAGAAACCTAAAATTTTCAAAATAAAGATTGTCACCATTAGCAGTTCAATCTTTCTCAAACCATGTCCAACAAAAAAGGCTTATGTCAATCAAGAGTCCCATGAAACATAAATGGAATAGAAATCGGATAAAATAGACAGAAAAGGAGGGGATTAGTGAAAGAAACCTAAAATTTTAAAAATAAACATTGTCACTATTAACAGTTCAATCTTCCTCAAACAATGTCCAACACAAAAGACTTATTTCAATCAAGAGTCACACGCATGAAATATAAATCGGATGAAATAGACTGAAAAGTAAGGGATTATAGTCAAAGAAACCTAAAATTTTCAAAATAAAAGTGATCACTATTAACAGTTCAATCTTCTTCAAACTGTGTCCAACAAAAAAGACTTGTTTCAATCAAGGTTTCCATAAAACATGAATGGAATAGAAAGCAGATCAAATAGCCTGAAAAGGAATGGATTAGTCAAAGAAACCTAAAAATGAAGAGACCTAAAAAGAAAACTAGAAATTACTACTATTAACAGTTCAAACTTCCTCAAACCATGTCCAACAAAAAACTAAAAAAAAAAAGAGAATCTAGTCCAATCGACATTCATAAGAAAATCACAAACTAGAAACTAGATAGTACAAGAATTAACTAGTAAATTAACTGTGTTACATTAGCAGAACAAGTAATGGCTCTAGAAATATTGCAAAAAGATACACATTAAAGATTCGCGTACAAGTTAGATTCACATTATGTACAGACCGTATATCGCAGCGACAACAATGGGACGACGAACGTTGTACGTCGATCGATTGAATCGTCTCGAAAAATCGAATAGACTCGACGGGGGGAGGTGGTGGGGTGAGGGGCGAGGGGGTAGGGGCGGTTTCGAAAAGAAATCGAGCGGGAATATTCCGCGGTTCGGTGTTCACGCGGTGATCGGAGCGTGACGAGCGGTAATTGAATGTAGGTATGGCATTTGCATTGACAAGCTCCAGCAGAGATAATTCGAATCTCGTCGAACGCAACGGTCCACACGGGCGTTAGGTCGTTTGTCAATACGACGACGGCCGTCCAGTTTCCACGTTTCGAGCGTATCGCTGTTTGTCACCGTCTCGTCGACGATCGTTCGCCGCTGAATACCGGTACTTCTGCTGCCCCCGCGATTCATTCCGCGGACCTCGTTGCTGTTATTCAAATAAGCGACAGATTGGAGGGGCGCCGCGCCGCGCCTCGCCGCGCCGCGGCGCCAAACCCTCTGTTTCCTGCGTTTTCGTTTGCGTTTCGCTGACCCAACGTCGACCGACGTCACCGTCCCAACTCGCCAGCGTTTTATTCTTAAATTCCGAATTGCCGTCCGACCATTTCCGAACGATCCACAAACCAACCGAGCATTGATTCTCATTCGCGGAATCAACCCCGTTCCCCATCGGCCCCCCTCCTGCAAAAATCCACCAATCAAAAATCGACCAACAATTTTTCTTCTCGATATACACATTTAGGGAATACTAGATTCTTTAGGACTCCACGGTAATCGAATCCTAACTGCATTACCATTTTTTCTGCGCACCGTAAATTCAATATTTCAAACAGAAGGCGCTAATCATATTTCCACGGAAGGTCTAGAGATCAGAATAATTATTGCACTGGTGCTGCGTAAAATAATGGCACTCCGACAAAATTACAGTTAAAATTGTCTATTTTACTTTCCATGTACTGTTCCATGAAATCCCCGTCGTACATATTGATAAATTACACTATATTTATCGTATGGGCACTTGAAGGCGACTTCAAAATTCGTGCGTACTTAAAACTCACAGAGTCGATTGAACGTTAACAGGGCGAACAGTATAGTTCTTATTTTTTATTCATATTATACACCGAACTCTTCTAAAATTCTTGCAATATTAAAAATTGCCTAAAATTAAAAAGAAAGAGTGTCTTGTAACCATACTATCCGCATTAAAAATCCGTACGATTTTAAAAATATTACATAATATTGAGCAATACACTCGGAATTATTTAAAAATCCGTATTCCTGCACAATTAACCCTTAGCACTCGAGTGGTGACTCTGAAGCACCACTAAAAATTGTTGTGGCAATATTTCAAAGAAATTACAAAAAATATTACAAAATTTGTATTTAATAGATTGCTAAACATTTAAATATTACATGTGGAAATCGGATCAGTTTCGTATGAATAAAATGAAAATATTCTAAGACGGAAGAAGAATTTAGTTTTAGAATGAAAATAGTCTGTCTTGGTACTTAAAAATCACAGAGTATTGAACGCTATCAGGGCAAACAGTATCGTTCTTATTTTTCATTTAAATTATACACCCAGTTCTCTAAAAATTCCTAGATCATTAAAAATTGCATAAAATTAAAAGGACAGAGTGTCTTCCAATCAAACGTTCGATTTTGAAAATATTATACAAAATTGCGGAATTATATAAAAATCCTTATTCCTGCGCAATTAAAATTAGCAGGAATATGATCGTCATAAGGATGGAGTGTCTTCCCTGTCTTTGTACTTAAAAATCACAGATCATTGAACACTATCAGGGCCAACACTATCGTTCTTATTTTTCATTTAAATTATACACCCAGTTCTCTCAAAATTCCTGGATCATTCAAAATTGCATAAAATTAAAAGGACAGAGTGTCTTCCAATCAAACCTACGATTTCAAAAATATTCCACAAAATTGAGCAATACACTCGGAATTCAAACAACGTATTGAACACCATAACGAGTATTGAACACTATCAGGGCCAACAGTATCGTTCTTATTTTTCATTTAAATTATACACCCAATTCTCTCAAAATTCCTGGATCATTAAAAATTGCATAAAATTAAAAGGACAGAGTGTCTTCCAATCAAACCTACGATTTCAAAAATATTCCACAAAATTGAGCAATACACTCGGAATTCAAACAACGTATTGAACACCATAACGAGTATTGAACACTATCAGGGCCAACAGTATCGTTCTTATTTTTCATTTAAATTATACACCCAATTCTCTCAAAATTCCTGGATCATTAAAAATTGCATAAAATTAAAAGGACAGAGTGTCTTCCAATCAAACCTACGATTTCAAAAATATTCCACAAAATTGAGCAATACACTCGGAATTCAAACAACGTATTGAACACCATAACGAGTATTGAACACTATCAGGGCCAACACTATCGTTCTTATTTTTCATTGAAACTATACACCCAATTCTCTCAAAATTCCTACATCATTAAAAATTGCATAAAATTAAATGGACAGAGTGTCTTCCAATCAAACGTTCGATTTTGAAAATATTATACAAAATTGCGGAATTATATAAAAATCCTTATTCCTGCGCAATTAAAATTAGCAGGAATATGATCGTCATAAGGATGGAGTGTCTTCCGTGTCTTGGTTCGCATGAGTTCTGTTTGACGAGCGCGTAGGCAGGTGAAGTCAATGGGACGGCTCTACGCGCTGTTTCCGCTGTTATCTCCCGGCGCGATCGGATAATCAGGATCGTTGATTGGCGGACGAACAAAGTGCTCGTTGAGCCCCCGTGGTTCGGCCCCGTGCTATCTTCCAGCATGGCGTCGGGTTCCTTCCAAGTGTCCTCTTCGATTCTTTCGTCCGGTGCGGCGATTGAAGCCTGCCTGTACACCGGCGCACGCTACAATAGAGCTTCACTTTCGAAAATCAAACAAGAGAGAGAGCCGATTCCGGCGCATCCTCGCGCAGCTGCACTGTTTGTACGAACGTGCAAACAATGGAACTACCCATTTCCTGTGCGAATATATCCTGACGATAGCCGGCCGGTCGCGGACTTGCCGGCGGGCAAACACGCTAGATGACGCGGGGATTTCTGGTCGGAAGATCGATACACCGATCTTCCATATTTCTTGCTGCGGATCGCTCCGAACCGATTCGTAATTAATCTTCCGCCATCGAGAGTTTCTAGACGGTTTTCCCCATTTTTCGATTGCTCTGGAGAAAATGTGACAAGTGTGGCTTTGTTCTACGATTTTTGATCGGAGGATTCGTTGGATCTTCACGTCCCTTGATCTCTCGATCACCTCTGAATTCAGTGCTGGATATCGAGTAGTCATTTTTCTTCGGATTTAATGGCGGAGGAAATTATTTTGATGGGAGAATTATTTCATTCGTGATGTCCCGTTTTTTTCTTTCTTGATCTATTGATCAGTGAGAGGCTCTGAATAATTGTTTTATTGTGAAGATATCAAGTGGTATATATTTTCTCCTGGTGTGTTTTATTATGAGAAATAATCCGATTTTTGTGCAAATATACAAGCTGGGTTAAAGTAATATTTTATTAATTTATATAAGCGGGGGAGGGGTTGAGTAGAAATTTATTTCTTGCATTATTAGATCGCATCAGCGCGATCGTGTCGGAGAGAATAGTATTTATTTGATTATATTTTATAGATTCACGAGTGGTATAAATTCGTAATGTTTGCAGGCGAATAATTAATTGGAATTAATCTAGTAACGAATAAACTGTAAATTGAACACGTTTATAATATGTTTGATCGCGTATGTATCAAACACAGTAATGTAGTTAATGAAGTTTTAGATTTCCGTCTACTTTCGAGTCTAACAGATCTCCCGAGTCACTGATTAATTTCAGTCTTAATGGAATCTGATCAATCAGATTAATCAGTCTGATTAATTTTAGTCTTTAACTTCATTTTTGTACGAAATATATATTTACAACAACCTGCATAAATAATCTGACAGAACAAAATGGGGTGAAAAGCTTCATTCACCCAAGCTTTAGAAGTCAATCAGTTTAATTCCACAAAACAAATTTAAAACATTCTGCACATTTTTTGAAGTATATCAGAAGCTTCAGACATTAACACTATATTTACGGAGCACTAAAACTGACTATTTTGCATTACTGCGTAAAAATAACAAGAACCTGCTACCCACATTTTTAGCAATATTTTTACAATAATGTATACCCAAAGAAATAGATTTGCTAAATCATTTCTCATGTATGCATCGTTGGAATCTTAATAATTTTAAATTAAAAATATTAGAACCCGTCATTTTGACGGGTTCCGTAAATCTAGTGTTAATACTAACAGCTACAGTGGATCATCATGGCAAATACAAATGTCCTGCATCGGTTGCAACAAATAGAAGGTACTGCAACAATGTGATAAAGAATTTTCAACTAGTCCTCTATTTCCCGTAATCGACGCAGAAAATGTTTCCACGAAGATCCATACTGAAATTTATAAAAATTGAATATTTAAAGTATTAGATACACCCATCTATGGTTCCAGAAATTTTTCTGACATAAATATAAATTCTGTACAAGCTCGACGCAAAAAATTCAAAAAGTATTAGATACACCCTTCTATGGTTCCACAAATTTGTCTGACGTAAATATAAATTATGTACAAGCTCGACGCAAAAAATTCAAAAAGTATTAGATACACCCTTCTATGGTTGCACAAAATTTTCTGACGTAAATACAAATTCCGTACAAGCTGGACGCAAAAAATTCAAAAAGTATTAGATACACCCTTCTATGGTTCCACAAATTTTTCTGACATAAATATAAATTTTGTACAAGCTCGACGCAAAAAATTCAAAAAGTATTAGATACACCCTTCTATGGTTGCACAAATTTTTCTGATATAAATATAAATTCTGTACAAGCTCGACGCAAAAAATTCAAAAAGTATTAGATACACCCTTCTATGGTTCCACAAAATTTTCTGACATAAATATAAATTCTGTACAAGCTCGCTGGAAAAAATTCAAAAAGTATTGGATACACCCTTCTATGGTTCCTCAAATTTTTCTGACATAAATATAAATTCTGTACAAGCTCGACGCAAAAAATTCAAAAAGTATTAGATACACCCTTCTATGGTTCCACAAATTTGTCTGACGTAAATATAAATTATGTACAAGCTCGACGCAAAAAATTCAAAAAGTATTAGATACACCCTTCTATGGTTGCACAAAATTTTCTGACGTAAATACAAATTCCGTACAAGCTGGACGCAAAAAATTCAAAAAGTATTAGATACACCCTACTATGGTTCCACAAATTTTTCTGACATAAATATAAATTTTGTACAAGCTCGATGCAAAAAATTCAAAAAGTATTAGATACACCCTTCTATGGTTGCACAAAATTTTCTGACGTAAATACAAATTCCGTACAAGCTGGACGCAAAAAATTCAAAAAGTATTAGATACACCCTACTATGGTTCCACAAATTTTTCTGACATAAATATAAATTTTGTACAAGCTCGATGCAAAAAATTCAAAAAGTATTAGATACACCCTTCTATGGTTCCACAAATTTGTCTGACGTAAATATAAATTATGTACAAGCTCGACGCAAAAAATTCAAAAAGTATTAGATACACCCTTCTATGGTTGCACAAAATTTTCTGACGTAAATACAAATTCCGTACAAGCTGGACGCAAAAAATTCAAAAAGTATTGGATACACCCTTCTATGGTTGCACAAATTTTTCTGACATAAATATAAATTCAGTACAAGCTGGACGCAAAAAATTCAAAAATTTCTGAATCTCCCTTCAAATTCCACGCACCATAAATTTCACAAAATTCGACCACCAAAACCTGAAGCTCGCAACGTCCTCGAGAAGATCGTTTGATCTAACCATCTCCGTCCGCCAGGAAAAATCGTTCTCCCGATCGATCTCGGACCACCGAACGATCCATGTCGGGTCGTTCCTCGAACCCCGTGGATCACGCCGTGCGTCGATGGTGGATCGGTTGGGAATCGTCTGTGAAACGTTCGTCGGCGGCAAACAGCGTGGACAATGCCGGTCGGCGGCGTCTCCTCATTAACTTTCGGCGCGTCGGGCGGCTAATTAAACATAACTCGTTGCGAGTCGTCCGCCGCGAGTTTCGGGGGTTCGGCGAGGCTGGTCCAAGTCGAAGGAAAAAACTGTGGCTGGGCCGGTGAATCGCGTTCGATAGATCGATCGAACCGAAACCCTCCCACCGTCGGACGCACGCGAGCCACACCGCAAAAGGGTCGACCCGATGGGGATGCGGAGAGAGAGAGAGAGAGAGAGAGAGAGAGAGAGAGAGAGAGAGAGAGAGAGAGAGAGAGAGAGAGGGAGAAAGCGAACACGGTCGCGGGAGGGAGAGAGGGAAAGAGAGAGGGTTAGGGGTCCGGTGGGAGATAAAGCGATAAAGAGCAACGGTGGCGAGAGAGAAAGAGGGCCAGCCGAGCCGAGAATGAGGGACGAAAAGAGAGACGACCCGACCCGGCCCGGCCGACGAGACGAGGAGAGCAAGACACCGTGCTGAAGAGGGACAGAAGGAGAGAGAAAGGAGTGGGGTGGCGGCGGGGTGTGAGAGAGGAACCAGGAAAGGGGAAAGGGATGCTGCGTGTGTTGGCATGGACCAGTGCGTCAACGGCTGTTGCCTCACACGAACCGCCGAAATTATAGTTAGTGGCCCCCAACGGGTACACCGAGATACGGCTTGCGACTACCAAAACACGTCCCGGACTGTCTACCCGGAAACTGATTTTCCTCCGGTCTCCAGAGGGACCCCTCGACTTTCACGAAACGATCGCGCGGAAACCAGTGTCGTCCTCGTCGTCATCGTCATTCCACCGCTCCACACTCTCCTCTTCGACCGGTGTCGAGAAGTTGCCCCGAGGAAACAGTGAAATCCCCATTCGCGATGGAGGATCGGTCATCGAGCGGTCATCGCGCGACGTGGATCGTTCGTTTCAGTGGGTGGTTCGAATAGAATTCGAATAGAGTGGTCACGCCGGGAGGATCGTGTGTGAAGACAGTGTCACGTTAGAGTCCGTCGGTGAGCGCAGTGAGAGTGTGTCCCCTCCTCGCCCCCACCCTCCGCGGAAGCGTGAAGATTGATAGAGGAATGATCGATCGGTGAAAGAATCCGCGGGCGAAGAAGGAAGACTGTCGAATCGCGAGGACCAAGGGTTACGGGTTAGATTGACGATCGGGGCTCGATGATTTTGCGATACGTGGCCCACGGTGTGCAGTGCGACTGATCGAGCGATCGGTGTTTCCGGGAACGACGGGTGCGTGCGTTTCCTCCGGAAGTGCGGACACGGCCACGGCCCGGTAAGAGATTTGAATGCGAAGTTAGGCGGGAATCTTAGCTCTGTCGCGCGACGCTACGCGTTCTTTAACCCTGGAGATACTTCCGACGCGTGTGCTCTTCGTCTTTCGATCTTCTGGCGATCGTCAGATTCGGTCGCGGTCGGCGAGCCGATCGACACACGATGGTCCTGATTGTGACGTCAGAGAATACGGGGATATTTATGGTGGAAAATGTGACAAACCTTCGGATGGTTAGTTCTTCATCGTTGGAGACCTCGGTCCCGAAGACCCTAAAAGAACGTTCTTGCTGAAGAATTCAGTTCTTCGACAGTTCAATGTGATTGTTGGCTGAGCAATTTTTATTTATTTTGCTAAACAGTTTTCGGTAGCAGGGACTCTTGGTCAGTGGTTAGGTTTTTGGGGTAGTCTGTGGTAATGCATTTCAAGTACTACTGGCGGAAATTCTCAGACAATATTCTCCTTCAACAATGGTCTGTCTACCTTAGTAGTAGATTAAATAATTAAAATTGCAGAGAAAATTTTATTGAATGTTACGAGCCTTGAAATTTCAAAAACAGGGTGTGAAATACTAGAATCGGGACCTGTGTCAGCAATAGTTTGTCTCTCAAGCCTAGCTACGAAGAACCTGTACAAGGTCAAATTTCAATTCTGTGATATAAACATTCTTGCAAACCCTGAAGACACTGTCGCCATGACGAACCTAGATTGTACAAGCTCAGACCCCTCTTCAATTCTGTACTATAAACGTTCTTACAAACCCTGAAGGCAGTGTCACCACGACGAACCTAGCTTGTACGAGCTCAGATTCCTCTTCAATCCTGTACTGTAAACATTCTCACGAACCCTGAAGACACTATCACCAGAATGAGCCTAACTTGTACGAGCTCAGACTCCTCTTCAACTCACAAGCTCAGACTTCTCTTCTACTCTGTACTAAAAACATTCTTACAAACCCTGAAGACACTGTCACCGCGACGAGCCTAACTTGTAGAAGCTCAGACTCCTCTCCGATCCTGTACTATAAACATTCTTACAAACCTTGAAGACACAGTCACCACGACGAACCTAACTGAATAGCTGTGTCCAAGCTCAAACACCGTTTCAATCCATGAACATTCTTACGAACCCTGAAGAGGCTGTCGTCTCTCCTCAATCCTCTCCTCAATAGTCCATTTTGAGGAATAGAAGAGAGTAGAAAAATGTCAAGAATAGAAGAATATAGAAAAATGTCAGGAATAGAAAAGAGAATTAGTTGAACTTGAAGAGCTCCTTGAAGCTACCCCTTACGACAACGATCATGCCCGTATAAAGTCAGGATCCTGAGTATCGTGAGGCTCTTCAGGGGACGGTTCGTTGCCTAATTTTCTCGGGAACGTCGTTAGAACGATGCGGAAGCGCGTCTTGTTGTGGATAGGTGAAGAACTTGGGATTTCTTCGGGGCCGCGGGTAGGCGTCGGTGCGGGCCGGTGTCCCGGCATTGACAGGACAACGTGGCAGCGTACCACGTGCAGTTTGACACGCGGTTGTACGTGCGTAGGGGCTGGGTATCCGTGGCGGCAGCGTGTGGGGGTTGCCTGCCGGCGGGAGTTCTTTTTCCCCTATTTTTTCCGTCCCCACCACCCGAGGTCGGCCGGTCCAACCCCTCCTGGAACACCACCTGGATCCGGTGTGTCAGCCCCGGTGACGTGCGCAAAAATTACTGAATGAACGGTGACGTCACCCGGGGCCGGCCGCGTGAAAAGTGTGCGAGAGGCGGCGGTTCCTGTCCGTGTCAACCGATCCTCCCTCTCTTTCTCTCTGTCGTTCTCATTCTCGCCGTTTTACACCCTGTCTTTCTCTCCCTTTCTCTGTCGCGCTTTCTCCGGGAGGCGATCAGGCGACGTTCCGTGGCTGTCGCGTCGCCACCGGGCACCATAGATTCGGTTAAAGGACCCCCGGGACCGGATAAAGGCCGCCCCCGTTAAATGGATTAAGGGCCGAGAAAGGGTTGGTCCGAGGAGACTGCCACCGTCGCCTCGAGTCCCCGTCGCTTCCTGGCCAACCCTACCGAGACACGACGATAATCAATTTTTCTTCGCCTCCTGATCCACGCGATTATTCACCGAATCAAAGACAACCCGGGTTAAAGACACCCCTTTCCTCTCCCCCCCCCCCCGCCGAACCCCATTAGCTCTGTCTTTTGATATTACACCGGCACGTGATCGCATGCGGCTGGAGACAGTAATGGGCGATGGATCCACCGGGGATAGGTCTTATCGATTGCTCCTGTTGCTCGCTGGCGAGGGTATTGCCGTTATAGATCACGGTTATGTAGCACCCGGCTAGCAACTGGTGACTAGCGAATTTAACGAATGGGTTCGTTAGAGTCCCCTGCTTCGTTGATTCGCGGAATTCTCTTGGAAGAACCCCGAAGAATCTTTGTCGAATTTTCGATGACTATTTTTGATCCTTGGTGGTCCAGTATGTGTCTGATCGGGAAAGAAGTGTCCTGCGTGCACATCCTCGCTTTGGGGGCACCTTGCGCCGTCGATTGTCGGTGAAATTGATTGCCTAGTACCTGGGTGAAATAACTAGAAGTGACTAGTGACTGGAACTGTGATTTCAACAAATGGAGTTTTGTTAGAATATTGTGCTAAATTTATTCACCGAATTCTTTTAGTATGCATTCGATCAGGAGAGAATTTTACTGCTCACAGTTCACTTTCTGGGTACTGCTTACACTTGAAATTGATTCTCGAGCACCTGGGTTCCATAACTAGAAGTGACTAGTGACTGGAACTGTGATTTCAACAAATGGAGTTTTGTTAGAATATTGTGCTAAATTTATTCACCGAATTCTCTTAGTCTGCATTCGATCAGGAGAGAATTTTACTGCTCACAGTTCACTTTCTGGGTACTGCTTACACTTGAAATTGATTCTCGAGCACCTGGGTGCCATAACTAGAAGTGACTAGTGACTGGAACTGTGATTTCAACAAATGGAGTTTTGTTAGAATATTGTGCTAAATTTATTCACAGAATTCTTTTAGTAATTAACGTCTGCATTCGATCAGGAGAGAATTTTACTCACAGTTCACTTTCTGGGTACTGCTTGCACCTGAGAGTCGACTGTCGATAAAATTGATTCTCTAGCACCTGGGTGGCATAACTAGAAGTGACTAGTGACTGGAACTGTGATTTCAACAAATGGAGTTTTGTTAGAATATTGTGCTAAATTTATTCACAGAATTCTTTTAGTAATTAACGTCTGCATTTGGTCAGGAGGGAATTTTACTCACAGTTCACTTTCTGGGCACTGTTTGTAGCACCTGGGTGGCATAACTAGTGATTGGAACTGTGATTTTAACAAATGGATTTTTGTTGTAGTATTGCGCTAAATTTATTCACAGAATTCTTTTAGTAATTAACGTCTGCATTCGATCAGGAGAGAATTTTACTCACAGTTCACTTTCTGGGTACTGCTTGCACCTGATAGTCGACTGTCGATGAAATTGATTCTCTAGCACCTGGGTGGCATAACTAGTGGCTGAAACTGTGATTTTAACAAATTGAGTTACCACAATATTGTGCTTCGATTTTTACCAGTGTCCTCTTTCCGCAAGCTCCAGAAACCTCTGTTGAATTGTGATCTAGATTCAATCTTTGATCATTTATCCCTGCGTTTGATAAGAGTGAAATTGTTATTAATTGTTCAGACTATTTTCAAGACACCCCCCTTGCATCCAATAGTGGGTCTAGATAGCGATTGTTACTATGATTTTCCCCACTGAATTTGCTAGAAGTTTGTGTTATGTTGATTAACAGGGTCCTCTTTGTAGAACCTGAAAGAATCTCTATTGTATCCCCTGAACAACTGTCTTTAACCCCTTGAGTGACAAGCCCGTGACAGCCACGCATGCAGGGAAATTTTCAAAACCTGAAAATGTTATGAGAAATGTAATCAATGACGTTCCCGTAGCGTTAATACTTTACGTTCTTAACACTAGGTTTACGGAGCACTAAAAGCGACTATTTTGCATTACTTCATAAAAGTAACAAGAACGTGCTACCCACATTTTTAGCAATATTTTTAAAATAATATATACCCAAAGAAATAAATTTGCTAAATAATTTCTCATATACGCATCCTTAGAATCTTAATAATATTGAATTAAAAATATTAGAACCCGTCATTTTGACAGGCCCCGTAAATCTAGCGTTAAAATAGAAAGCTATTTACCGATAATTTCGACTTTCTCGACTTTCGCGGATCCCTTAACACCGGGACCACCATGCCCCTCAAAACGACGGGTTCCAGATTTTGGCTTGTACAATTGGTAAAATGAAAATATTTAAAATCCTATGAAATCTGAATAAAATCCTGTTATTAATATATCATAGAGGAATATACATCAATCTCGTGTCAGAGCTCAGTAGACCCAGTATCAAGGGGTTAATCCCCCGTCGTGAAATTTTGCATTTGCTCAGGAGAGACGTTTGTTGCTTGCAGGTGGTCTCGAAGGTACCTCGCAGCTACGACTCGCGGCTCGATTAAAAATCCCGATGCAATCGTGCTTAGCAAGCTTGAATACCGTCTCCGATCCGAAAAACGAGCGATCGTTCGACACTGAGGCGCCTCCAGGCAAGATTTAACCTAACTTGACCCGGACAACAGGCTCCGAAAATAAGATTGAGGGATCCGAAGGGATTTTGGAGATCCGAGTCGGGATCGAGGAACTCAGGGTCGAGGAAGAGGACCGTCGGAGCTCGCCGAGGGTTCGACCGTCGGCTGGAAGGATGTCGGGCGAGGCTGCCTGACCCAGGACCGTCCGGATCTACTGAGGATACTGCGCGAAAGTCGTTGGAACCGAGTGTGAACCGAATGGAAGGATGTATCTTCCGGCGTTCTGACTGCCTATGGATATATTCGGCCGTTGCAACGGCGGCGGTGGCGGAAGCACGGTATCCGGAAGCGGCGCTGGCTCGGTGAGGGGGTCCAGCAACGAGTCCAGCTGTGGAACGGCTAGCACTGCCAGCGAGAGCGGTGGATCCAGCGGTAGGATGCAGTTGACAGGAGCCTCGGCTCCTGGCACTGCCGCCTCCCCGGAGTCGGGCGTTTCACCTTTGACCGATGCCTACACGAAGATGACCAACGACATCCTGGCGGAGAGGACGCTCGGCGACTTCGTCAGCGAGCATCCCGGTGAACTGGTCCGGACAGGTGAGAATTCCATTTTTCTGACCGAACTGGTAAATCACCCTCTGAATCAGATTTTCTTTCTGAACCCCTTGCACTAGCATTTATTTTGTGATTAGATTAATTAGACGAATTTTAAGAAAGCGATCTCAAATAAATAATATTAGGTTGGCAAGATAGTAATTTCGGTATCAAAGCAATGAATTTTAATCAATAAAATATTTTCCATTTTGTTCTATGATCTTTCTGGCCATGTTTCTGGTAGCTTCATAGTTCCGCGCTCATAAAACTTCTGATCCTTTTCGGTGAAAAACTGATCCAAGTGCGATTTCAGACCATCATCATTAGTGAAAGTTTTACCATTCAAAGAGTTTTGTAAACTTCGGAATAAATGATAATCTGGTGGTGGAATGTCAGGGCTATATGGTGGATGTGACATCACTTCCCAACCAAGCTCCAATAATTTTTCACGTGTTACCAAAGATGTGTGTCGCCTAGCGTTATCATGGTGGAACACGATTCCTTTGCGATTTGCCAATTCTGGCCGTTTTTCTTTGATTGCTATGTCCAGTTTTGATAGTTGTCGATAATAAACATCTGAATTGATGGTTTGGTTCCTTGGGAGCAGCTCAAAATACACAATACCTTTGTAATCCCACCAATTTGACAACATGATCTTCTTTTGGTGGAATTCAGCTTTCGGCGTGGTTTGGGCTGATTCATCACGCTTGGACCATGATCGTTTTCGAGTTGTGTTATTGCAAACAACCCATTTCTCATCACCAGTGATGATTCGCCTCAGAAAAGGGTCGATTTCATTTCGTTTGAGATGCATATCGCATATGTTGATGCGTTGCGTTAAGTGAATTTCTTTCAATTCGTGTGGAACCCAGATATCGAGCTTCTTAACGATTCCGAGACTTTTTAAACGATATTCTATAGTTGTATGCGAGACATTTAACCTGTCTGCAATCTCTCGGACAGTTATATGACGATTCGATTCAATAATGGCTTTTATTTGGTCATCATCAACTTCAGATGGTCGACCAGAACGTTGGTCGTCTTCAAGTGAGAAATTTCCGGAACGGAATTTTTTAAACCAATTCTGGCACGTGCGTTCTGTTAAGCAATCCACACCATAAACTTCACATATATTTTTGTAAGCCCCGGCAGCTTTTTTACCTCTACGGAAATAAAAAAGCAATATGTGCCTATAATGTTCGTTTTGCACTCCATGTTCAAATTGACAAGGAACTAACAATTTTAATCAAAATTACGTGCAATTTGCTTCAAAAGTAACCTAAAAGACGCAGTTATGAAATGTCAGAAGGAAAACAAACGCAACGTTAACAGAAATCAATCAAACAAAACATAAAGCTATCTATTAGTGAAAACCGAAATTACCTTCTTGCCAACCTAATAATTCTACAGAGATCCGTCAGGTTTTATAGCCTAGCTTTTTTTTTTAATTTTTCAGAAGCCATAAAGATCCGCAGTCTAGTGATTAGAAATTCTTCATCGTTCAGAATTTTATACAAAAATGAGAGAAAGTTGTACAGTGTGTCCCACGAACTCTGTTCACTTGAATATCTTGGTTATTTCAAACAGTACGAGAAAATGTTACTTACAGTAAGGTTTAAGAAACTACATAATATAAATGATATTCTTGCAACTGCAGGCGTAGAGAAGATATCACCTTTGTTTTATTAACCCTTTGCACTCGAAGGTATTTTGACTCGAAAACGAAACATTTCTTCCTACTGAGAATATTTCCCTTCTATATATATTTTTTCATGTTTTACATACAAAAATGGTACAATTTACTCGTGCATTACTGAAATGTTTAGTAATTTACTAAGTACAAACAAATTTAATATTGTAAAAAATATATTGGATAATGATACAGCAATTTTTGTGTTGCCCTGTTGTGTTATTTTGTGTTATTTTTGTGTTTCGTGTTCCCTTCGCACAAGATTTTTGAAAGATTGTGTAAAAAATTAAAAGAAACTGGAAGTCTCGCTGTTCGTAAGATGGAATCGTGAAAAGCCTGTATGTAGTGATGAAGATAATGAAATTAATGTTGTTGCCATGACTACAACGTTGCATCGCTGCAGATGGCCGACATTTCGAATACTCTTCATGAAAATAGTCAAATGTCTCAGCAACTGTAAGTTTTAGGACAAATTCACTTTAGTACTTTTATACTCAGAATAATCTATCGAAACCGAGCATAAAAAGTTGGACATTCCATTTAAAAAAACAAAGGTGGTATCTTCTCTACGCCTCCACTTGCAAGAATATCATTTATAGTTTTAGTGGTAGTAGCTTCTTAAACCCTACAAGTATTGTTTAAAGTAACTAAGATATTCAAGTGGACAGAGTTGGTGGGACACACTGTATATCGACTACTACAAAATAGAATTTTATTTCGAAAGGAAATTAACAACTTTTTTTAGACATTGAAACTCAGATTTTGTTTTATTTATTGTTCGAAATCTTCAACACGAGTCTGACTCAATACCGTAGGGCAAGGGATTAAGGGAGGCTTCTCGAGTAACGACAGTAATAACAAGTGTCTTTTAACAATTTTTTGAGAATTATTGGATAATGGAAGTAGGCGTTTTTGGGACATAAACAGAGTCTTGAGTCTTTCTTGTGTGTACTTAAATTCTTATTAATTGTTGTATAATATTGCATGAGAAGCCTCCATTACTGGGACCAAACAAATTTTCGTATCTTCAACAAATTTAACAAGTTGGCGCCAACACATCGACGCTTTAAAATTCTTTTAATCCTTTCACTGTTCTGCATTTCACCTAGCCATTTTCGTTACGAATGCATAAAATCCGCAGTCTAGCGATAATGTCCCTGTGCTCATCCAGTGATTTATATTCTGCGTATAAATTACACAATTTTAGTAGCAAATTCGTGACTTTGTATACGACTTTCTCGAATAATGTGTGAGCCCTTCATAAACAAATCTGTAAGTTACTGCGTCCGCGGTTCTCTGGAAAAATTATGCAAGTGCGAGCGATGTGCCTTTGCAAAAACCGTGATAAAATATTTGATTCAAGGCATGCGTAGTAGTGTTCGCGATTGGACAAAACTTTTTATTCAGTAAGAGAGAATAAAATAGTCAAATTGACAATTTTAAAATTTTTGTTTCAACGTCACAAAAAGGAAATTTATTTCAGTGGGAAAAAATTAAATGGTAAAATTTGAGCTATTGAGCCAGGATAACAGTATCCTTAAAATATCCTTGCTTCCCTTTAAACGTGTTAGGCGAAACTTATTGTTCGGGGACCAGGTTTTGAGGACATTTTACTCTGCGACAGGTTCGCCCCACCTGGTCTGCAGCGTTCTACCAGCCCACTGGAGGTCCAACAAGACCCTCCCAGTGGCGTTCAAGGTCGTGGCCCTTGGCGAGGTCGGCGATGGCACTTTGGTGACTGTTCGTGCTGGTAACGACGAGAACTGTTGTGCTGAGCTAAGAAACTCGACCGCCCTTATGAAGAATCAGGTGGCCAAGTTCAACGATCTTAGGTTCGTCGGGAGAAGCGGCAGAGGTGAGTCTCTTACTCGCATAATCTCCGTGCTTCACCCTCAAATATCCGGCAACTTCGTCGTCCCTTTGTCAAAAACTTTCTCGCTGAAAATCAACCCTCCACGTACAACCACCTGTGTTGATCTTCGTTTCACGAGGGAGCCCTTATTAGAATCCTGGAAACCTCAAATCTTTATCGTCAGGACTCTTCACAGACGCAACCCACTTCAGCATCTTCCTCGTTCATTTAATTACAGAGCTCTCAATCCCTCCCGGCAAGTGTTTAACTTTTAACTGGTTTAACTCGTTTACGTCTCGCATAATCTAAAAGTCAATGGAAATTCGGAAGCAAAAATTTAGTAGACGGATTTCTATTCGATTCTTTTCGCAGGAGAAACAATAAAAATTAATTTGTAATGCACACAAAAATCACGTGGTGGTAAAAGGGTCTCCAAACAGAGAAATTAGTTAATTTCTTCTGTATTCACCTAACCACAGTGCTCCAATTAGCATCCACCAGAATGCCTACAAAACCAACAACCAAATTCTCTCGCAACATTCCCTTGCAAAACCATGATGATTATTAAACAATCAACTCATCGAGTGCAAGGTTACCATCCACAGAATGCGTACAAAATCAAAACCGAATTCTCCCGCAAAATTCTCTTGATGATGGTGATGATTATCATGAAATAATTGACTCGTTCACTGCAATATTAACACCCATCGAACGCCTACAAAACCACAATCAATTCTCTTGCAAATTAACAGGAACTAAAAACACAGAATTTATCTTAACAAAATTTAATCGACTCAATATTATGCAATTACTACCCACACCTCACCACTTTCCTATGACTCAAATAGGAACCCTACGATCATAATTTCGTAGTCAAAAGCCCAGAGTTTCCGGATCAACCCCACCGGCAAATATTTACAAGTCACAACTGCCATAAACTTTGGCACCGACTTCCGGAAATTTGGGTCCGGAGTTTTCCGTGGGAATGGCATAATCTCGTTCCCGGTTTGGCTTGTTCATTCATGAAACTGCGTGGCCGTTCATCCCGGTTGACAGAACGCCGCCGGAAGAAAATGCTGAAGAGGGTGGATTCCTTCACGGGGGTGAGAGTCCCGTCAAAGAATTTCGCCGTAGTAAGGGTAGGTCGTGGACGTCTTGAGACACCCTCGTTTTTCGCTCCTACGGGAAAACTGTTCTTCCGGGTCTCGGGGGGTGGGGGGTGGAGTTTGGAATTGGACGTTTCGCAGGGGTCGCGCGTTGATTGGTGTGCGAGAGGATTCGAGGAGACGCCGGGCGTCTTCAGGGGGGTGGGTAATGGGTTTTATTTGTCCGCACCACCGCCGAGCAACCTCCTCTTTACTTTCCTTCTTCGGCGTCTCGCCTCGGGAACCGGGAAAAGGACCAAGACTGGGTCGAAGACGACGACGCCCCTGGAAACAGGGGCGGCGGATATTAATTGAGGTTTCGGCTGGCTTTTAATTAACGTTATTAGCGCCGCCGTTTTCTCCGGGCCACGTCTTCCTGCTCGCACCGGCTCGTGACCCACTTAGCCGCCATTTTTCCCATCGACAACCTCTGGAAAAATCTTTCCTGAGAGCTCTGAGAAATTAATTTTTATCTGCCATTTTCTAAAACGACAAGTTGGTTTTCATTTCGATTTATTCTGTGGGGGAGATTTTTAGGGCTGTGGGTTTTCAGTGGTAATTTATTTTTATCGGTGGAGCCATTTTAGAATTTAATGTTAACTTTCACAAATTTTGGGAAGATTGATATTTCATTTTTGATAGCCTAATTCCACTTTGAAAGGCTTTAGTTTTGTTCAGAACATTTTGCTCAATTGAAGAAGACTGTATTTGCGATTTTTGAGGATAATAATTTTAGGACCGTGGGTCTTCGGTGATAATTTATTTTTATTGCTGGAGCCATTTTAGAATTTAATGTCAATTTTATTACTATATTGGGAAGATTGATCCTTCACGTTTGATAGCCTAATTCCACTTTAAAAGGCTTTAGTTTTGTTCAGAACATTTTGGTTCGTTGTAGGCGACTGTATTTGCAATATTTGAGAAAAATAATTTTAGGACTGTGTTGATTGAATTTAATGTAAATTTTATCATTGTTTTCGGAAGATTGATCCTTCATGTTTGATAGCCTAATTCCACTTTGAAAGGCTTCAGTTTTGTTCAGAACATTTTGCTTCATTCAATAAGACTGTATTTGCAATATTTGAGAAAAATAATTTTAACACTGACTCCGAAATATTTCTTAATATAGTACCATCTAGTTAGGATGAATGGACAGTGGATTTTATGCATATATAACAAAATTGAGATCCGATTCAAAACAGTGATAACTAGACTGCGGATCTTTATGCAAAATAAAAAATATTGATTGTAAGACACAGGAGCGAAATAAAAATTTCTTTCTTCCTTTAATTATTTTCTTAACCTAAGACCAATATGTCCACTGCTTTAAATTGTGCTTACCCATTTTTGTCATAAATGCGTAAAATCCGCAGTCCATTGATAACATTCCAAGAATTTAAAATGGAATTTAAAATTAAAAAAACATTAAATAAATGTATATGCAGCTCCAGTGTCTTGCAAAGAATGGAGACAATTTTTCTCTCGTATAAAAATCCGCCGTGCACTAATCAAATAAATAAGCGACGAACCTAACAGCCAGTGGCACTTTCGGAATTATAAAATGTCCAGGAATATTAGATTGAATGAACTTGCAGATTACACGGAGTAGAGTAGACGAGCTCGGAGTGTGAATTCGTGTAGGTGAACGCGGATTGCAAAATAGGGTGTTCGGAAATCGGGGAATAGCTGAATTTTCTATCCCCCTGGAAGGGGTGAATTCGGCCGCCGGGGGTGTTCAGGGAAGCGCGTCAGTCATTTGTCTGGGATTAGCTCTCAATTGTTTTCGTCGAGCGCGGAATTAACATAAGCTAGGATGAAGAATGTAAGAGAAGTGTCTCTCGTCAGGATTCCTGCGACTCCCCGGGCTCTTTGAATATTCCCTTGGGAACCGATGCGCGCCAAACTCTAGCGAATCCTTAATGATCCTGCCGTTTGTCGAACGACGGGGACATTCCTCTGTATGCACGTGACTGAGGGTCCTGGATCTGTTTTAAAGGCTCTCAGATATCCTCTGAATCCGAGAAAAATTAAACCACTCCCACCACTCTAATTCTCCCCTCCAAAAGAAAAAGAAAAATTATCCACACACCCATTTTTATGGCAACGATAAATCTCTCGATGTAATCATTGCCAAAACTTTGACTCTGGATAAGCATCCTATTAAATTCGTTTCTTCGGTAAGAAATTTATCAATTGTGAAATAAATAGAGATGTAGGCCAAATGTGTATGACATGAGCAATTATTTTGATAGACATTTTAGATTAGCAGGTTCAGTTTACCTGGATTCAATTAATTGTCTGTGTCGTGGACAGAATAATTAATACAGAGAATTCATTTCTAACTTCTTAAACGATATTTCTACCAGTTCCTAGTGAACAGAATATTTCTTTTCAACACTAGAATCACTAAAACAAATTAATATATCTTCCTTTATACTAATAATTTCATAGGATTTCTATGAATAAATAAATATGAATAAATACCAACAAATTTCTCAAGAAAATATTTCTACAACTTCACGAATTGTAAAATAAAAAAATTCTGATAGTTCCAGTGGTACAGCCAGAGCCATATTTGATTGGCAGAAGTAAAATTGTCAGTATAGTGCAATTTGTAAAGAGGATGAATTATTCTTAGACTCGGTAAGAGACTCGGGATTTTTTTTTCGAATCATCATCTGCTACGGCGCAGTGGATAAACAGCATGGTTGAAACCGCGGAGACAGTTTCCAATAAAGGAGATGCAGCCGGAAATTCCCAATAATTCGTGGAATAAATTTTTAACCGATAAACCGGCACGGTATCGTTCGGTGCGGCCATTATTGCAGACGAATGTCAATCTGGCGACGTTGATTCGTCGCGTCGAATCGTTCCGAATAAACTTGGCTCGCTGATGTTACAGATGAGATGATCCGGCCGAGACTCGATAACAATAAAATGGGAGACCGATGAAAGTTAGGGGTTTTTCGCCGATATATCGTGAACGAGGAAGGACAGATCGGTTTCGGGTCGGATCGGGACGGGAAGAATATGAAGAACATTAAGGGGACAAATTGAATTGGCACCGGGGCGCGATTGGAAAGAGAGACAGCAGGCAGGAAGTGCATTGAGATCGATTTCCTGATAATGCTCGTTAGCATACGATTCTCCGGGAAAATGTAGAGCGACGAGCGCGAACTGCATATACACGCATTCGGGGAAACCGGTGCCGGTGCAACGGCGTGCACATGAGACCGGAGGGGGTCTAGCCTGTCCGGGCCGTTGTCGAGCCAATTAATTAATTTCAATTTTGTCCCAAACGAATCGCAAATGCGCTATTGTACTCTGATAACGAATTGATTATGGTCAGGATGAACTGCCGGCAGCGACAACCGACCACCTTTTCCTCCTACTCGAAAATCAACGTCACCCCGGTTTCACACTGCGAAAATTTCACCCCCTGACGGACCTCGGCAAAAAATAATCGCCGGCGAACGAACGACGTTTAATTGCCTGTAAATAAACGACGCCGATCGCGAAATTAATCTCGATGATTTGCCGTGCCGTTCGCGGGGACACCACTCTGTTCGGAAATAACGTCTTTTGGTATTATCTCCAAAATTATGGTGACTGTCAGATAGGATAGGTTATTTTTGTGGGACTATTACACACACTTCGGGAAGTTTGTGATTTTTAAAACAGTTGTCGCAGTTTTTTTTAATTTTTCCGGAGGAGAAAAAGACGGGGTACAATTCTGAATAAAATTTAGATTCAATTTGATTTATAAAAAGATATTTTGGGGGATTGTAGCGTAATTAAATTGTTGAAAGAAATTAACATAATTTTGTCCGAATCTTGCGATTTTATACATCGTCCTACAAATTCTCTATTAATGAAACCACGTTTCCCATTTTAATCTGGAGTTCATTCTTGGGAGAGTTAGATTTCAGAACATTTTTAATTATTCATAGGACAAGTACAAATTGATCTTTTCGATTTTACACATCGTTTTACAAATTTCGATCAATGAAACCACGTTTCCTATTTTAATCTGGAGTTCATTCTTGGGAGAGTTAAATTTCAGAACATTTTTAATCATTCATAGGACAAGTATAAATTGTTCTTCTCGATTTTACACATCGTTTTACAAATTTAGATCAATGAAACCACGTTTCCCATTTTAATTTGGAGTTCATTCTTGGGAGAGTTAAATTTCAGAACATTTTTAATCATTCATAGGACAAGTATAAATTGTTCTTCTCGATTTTACACATCGTTTTACAAATTTAGATCAATGAAACCACGTTTCCCATTTTAATTTGGAGTTCATTCTTGGGAGAGTTAAATTTCAGAACATTTTTAATCATTCATAGGACAAGTATAAATTGTTCTTTTCGATTTTACACATCGTCTTACAAATTCTCTATTAATGAAACCACGTTTCTCATTTTACACTGGAGGTCATACTTGGGAGAGTTAAATTTCAGAACATTTTTAATCATTCATAGGACAAGTATAAATTGTTCTTTTCGATTTTACACATCGTTTTACAAATTCTCTATTAATGAAACCACGGTTCTCATTTTACACTGGAGGTCATACTTGGGAGAATTAAATTTCAGAACATTTTTAATCATTCATAGGACAAGTATAAATTGTTCTTTTCGATTTTACACATCGCCTTACAAATTCTCTATTCATGAAACCACGTTTCTCATTTTAAACTGGAGGTCATTCTTGGGAGAATTAAATTTCAGAACATTTTTAATCATTCATAGGACAAGTATAAATTGATCTTTTCGATTTTACACATCGTTTTACAAATTTAGATCAACGAAACCACGTTTCCCATTTTAATCTGGAGTTCATTCTTGGGAGAGTTAAATTTCAGAACATTTTTAATCTGTCACAGGACAAGTATAAATTGTTTTTGGACAAATATATACGTGACAAAATTTCGAGATGGCTGCTACAGGTGCATGTACGACCGGTGTCGCGCGAAAACCGCGACTTTCGACGGTGACCACTTAAAAGTGTTCACGGTTCGGGGAAAACCGAGGACGTTAGTCGAGAGCTTTGTAATATCGATGATAAGCTATGGCCCGGTTCCTGCACGTTCGGCTGTAATGCCAGCTCCATCACTGGGAAGTCTACCCCCGAAGGTACCGTATCGTTTCCACCCCTTCAACCCTAAGCCCTATAACGAGATAGATCATTTGAGCGCTTATAGTTTCAGCCGAGAGCAGACGGGTATCCTTCAACTTTGCTCTCGCGAATAAACCTATCTCATCTCTCTGGCTATAGGATCGCTCAACGTGCTGAAACAATCCTCATTCCTGCGCTTAGCGGGTTCGCATAAGTGTTCACAGTTTTACGTTTCACCATTTAACTGTCACGCTAACATTCTCGCGAGATTTCCCTGCTGGGAAATACTCCAAATCGAATCAGAAGCTTACCCAGTTACTGTGGGGGTACCAATTACTGTCCCTATATTAATTATTATTTAATATGCATACTTTTAAAGCATAACGAACATTAAAAAAGAGATATATAACATACCTATATTAACTGATTTCAATGAAAACATTTAATATCTCTTTTTTAATATTCATTACGCTTTAAAAAATAAGTGTAATTAATATAGGCAGAGTAATTGCTGCCTTACCCTAGAACATCTGAATACTGATCATTTCATCTTTCTGTCAGCTTCATGAGAATCAGAGAACAATTTTCTAAATTTTTGTCCTAATGTCGAATGCTTCTAATTCGTTAATATTGAACATACAATTTGCAAGAATTGTCATTTGTAGCCAGGAATTAATCGACTTTCTGAACAATTTTCTAAATTTTTCCTAGTGTCCTAATGTCTAATGCTTCTAATTCGTTAATATTGCACATACAATTTGCAAGAATTGTCATTTGCAGCCAGGAATTAATTGACTTTCTGTTCTCCCTATTTTGGGGGTTGATAAACAAACTTTGAACTAAGAAAATAACTTGGCATCTGCAAAGTTAAATTCCCTTCCACAGCCCATTTAATCTACCTAATCGCGAAGAACATACCATTCTACATTCATCCTAATTCATTCTCAAAGGCACGAAGGGTCGAGGTTTGACGGTCCCCATCGATTTGAAGAAATAGAAAAGCCGTCCTTCAGAAAATCGAAGATAGTGAACAGGGGGATGGGGGTGTAAGGAAGAGATAGGGGATGAAATAGTCGGACTTTTAATGGTTCCACGGCGACTGGCACCGAGGGTGATACTTACGTGTACCCACCTAACTGTGCAACCACGAACTCCCGCAATAGGTGAAAAGGTTTGCCAGACCAGGAGGATGCCGTGACTTGCAGCAAACTGACGGGATCCCCTGCTGGAAAACGAGAAGCTCGCGTGGTGAACCACCGTGTGGCCACGCTCGACACTCGCCATTATTCCCCCGGTGCTTTCTCCTTTTCATTCTTTCTTTATTTCTTCCCGTCGGCCCCGTCAATCTCGACGTCGAAGGGCCCCGGGAACTTCGCCTCTGACAGGTTCCTGAATCAGCCTTGTCCTTTTTCATTTCGATATTCAGAATAGATTCCACCCTGAAACTGGAATCCTGGAATTCTGATAGTGGCCTCGGAAATTTGGGAACCTCCTGATCCTGAATTTTGCACTTAAAATTCACTTCATTATTTGAACTTTTAATTCTGAAACTTGGATCCTACATTTTGGGGGTTGAATTCTGAATTTTTTAACTTGGAATCTTCTGATCCTGAATTTTGCACTTAAGATTCACTTCATTATTTGAACTTTTAATTCTGAAACTTGGATCCTACATTTTGGGGGTTGAATTCTGAATTTTTAAACTTGGAATCTTCTGATCCTGAATTTTGCACTTACAATTCACTTCATTATTTGAACTTTTAATTCTGAAACTTGGATCCTACATTTTGGGGGTTGAATTCTGAATTTTTTAACTTGGAATCTTCTGATCCTGAATTTTGCACTAAAAATTCACTTCATTATTTGAACTTTTAATTCTGAAACTTGGATCCTACATTTTGGGGGTTGAATTCTGAATTTTTAAACTTGGAATCTTCTGATCCTGAATTTTGCACTTACAATTCACTTCATTATTTGAACTTTTAATTCTGAAACTTGGATCCTACATTTTGGGGGTTGAATTCTGAATTTTTTAACTTGGAATCTTCTGATCCTGAATTTTGCACTTAAGATTCACTTCACTATTTGAACTTTTAATTCTGAAACTTGGATCCTACATTTTGGGGGTTGAATTCTGAATTTTTAAACTTGGAATCTTCTGATCCTGAATTTTGCACTAAAGATTCACTTCATTATTGGAACTCTTAATTCTGAAACTTGGATCCTACATTCTGAGGGTTGAATTCTGAGTTTTAAAACTTGGAATCTCCTGATCCAGAATTTAGCACTTCAAATTCACTTCATTATTGGAACTCTTAAATCTGAAACTTGGATCTTACATTCTGAGGGTTAAATTCTGAATTTTTAAACTTGGAATCTTCTGATCCTGAATTTTGCACTAAAGATTCACTTCATTATTGGAACTCTTAATTCTGAAACTTGGATCCTAAATTCTGAGGGTTGAATTCTGAGTTTTAAAACTTGGAATCTCCTGATCCAGAATTTAGAACTTCAAATTCACTTCATTATTGGAACTCTTAAATCTGAAACTTGGATCCTACATTCTGAGGGTTAAATTCTGAATTTTTAAACTTGGAATCTTCTGATCCTGAATTTTGCACTTAAGATTCACTTCATTATTGGAACTCTTAATTCTGAAACTTGGATCCTATATTCTGAGGGTTGAATTCTGAATTTTAAAACTTGGAATCTCCTGATCCAGAATTTAGCACTTCAAATTCAGTTCAACATTGGAACTCTTAATTCTGAAACTTGGATCCTACATTCTGAGGGTTGAACTTTGAATTTTAAAACTTGGAATCTCCTGATTCTGAATTTTGCTCCTCAAATTCAGTTCAACATTTGAACTCTTAATTCTGCAACTTGGATCCTAAATTCTGAGGGTTGAATTCTAAGTCTTAAAACTTGGAATGTCCTGATCCTGAATTTTGCACTTCAAATTCACTTCATTACTGGAACCCTTAATTCTGGAACTTGGGTCCTACATTCTGAGGGTTGAATTCTGAAATTTAAAACTTGGACCCTGAATTATACAGGTTATATCTTTAATTCTGATGCTTCGAGAATATGAATTTTAAATGTGACAGATCAATATGGAATTATAATTTTTTATGTAAAGTTGTCATCTTTTCTAAATAGATACAGTGTCCCTCGTCGTCGTTCCATGGCCCATAAACCTTCGGGACAAGCGATTCGTCAGACAACCGATTCTATGGTAGAAATCATGCGAACGCCACGCAACAAATCCATTTTTAGAATCCTTCGTCCAATCGGTGGGGGCGAGAAAGTGGTAGCCACGCGATCGCCGATCAGGGGGTGGGAAACGATCGGGGTGAGAAAAAGAGTGAAATAGGGTGCACGTGGAGTTGCGGTGAACCTCTGCGTGTGCAGCCACTGTGTTCTACGTGACGTTGTATTTTTTACGCAACATTGTCCTCAATTGAACGGGGGCTTCCATTGAAACCCTTCTTCCACTGCGGGACATCCCTCTTCAAACTGTGCGTATCATGCGCGTTAATCGACAAGTCAAAGAGCCTCCAATTGTACAAATCGAAACACTTTACGAAACCACCCTCCACATATATTTACAAAAAAATTTCCTTCCCCCGTTTCAAACAATACTATCAGTCATTTAACATTAAACATACCAAGCATTGAAAGTAAACATTGCCTTATAAAAATGGCAGCACAAAACTTATCGAGATTGTCGAGATTGATATAATATAATGCACAAGAAAATTTTCAATTATTTTCTCCAAATGAATTTTTATAATTTCAATAATTGGAAAATATGGAACCGGTGATTCGAGCGCGGCGGGTTTAGCAAAATACCTGGCAAACGTTGCCTTATAAAAATGGCAGCACAAAACTTATCGAGATTGTCGAGATTGATATAATATAATGCACAAGAAAATTTTCAATTATTTTCCTGAAATGAATTTTTATAATTTCAATAATTGGAAAATATGGAACCGATGATTCGAGCGCGGCGGGTTTAGCAAAATACCTGCCAAACGTTGCCTTATAAAAATGGCAGCACAAAACTTATCGAGATTATCGAGATTGATATAATATAATGCACAAGAAAATTTTCAATTATTTTCCCGAAATGAATTTTTATAATTTCAATAATTGGAAAATATGGAACCGGTGATTCGAGCGCGGCGGGTTTAGCAAAATACCTGGCAAACGTTGCCTTATAAAAATGGCAGCACAAAACTTATCGAGATTATCGAGATTGATATAATATAATGCACAAGAAAATTTTCAATTATTTTCCCGAAATGAATTTTTATAATTTCAATAATTGGAAAATATGGAACCGGTGATTCGAGCGCGGCGGGTTTAGCGTTGTCAGAAAATGCGCGGAAGTGATCAGAAAATGATCGAAAATGATCTGGATTGATCAGATTTGTCAGCCATTGACAAAACCCGACGGGAAACGCGTCCCGGTGGAGAATGATGGCAGTCGAAAAGTGTTCGAAATATCGAGTGGGTCGGGGGAAGATTCCATTAAATTGATTCGCCGCAAAGTTTCCCGGCAATCCATAATCACAGCGCGCCGCATAAAATCCCGGGCAAACCCTCCAGTTTCGAGTATAATTACGGAAGGGTTGTTTTTCGGGGTGACGCGCGTTTAATAGGCTTTTTAACATAACTGAACACGCGCGCCGGCCCACTCGGCTCGGTCGCGTCGGCTGCCCGCCGTCACCATCGACGACGCCCTCGATACATTACCGACGGTTAATTCGGTTACCGCCGAGTTTCAGCCGGCTAACCACGTTTGCGAACTTCCGGCGCCGTTTCAATCGTCCCGCCCGCGAATCGACGATGATCCGCGCAGAAAAACTTTTTCGCGCACGCTCGCTCGCTCCGAAAGAGAGGGAGGGTCAGAGAGAGATGGGGAGAGAGAGAGAGAGGAGAGATTTGTTGTAACGAACACGTTGCGAATTTCTGTTTCAGGGAAGAGCTTCACGCTGACGATCACCGTGTCCACCACGCCGCCGCAGGTCGCTACCTACACCAAGGCCATCAAAGTGACCGTCGACGGGCCGCGGGAACCGCGATCCAAGACCAGTGAGTATCACTGTAAGCATTACTGTTCTTATTTATCATTTATACTGTACGTCGATTAGAATGTAAGCGCCGTGGCACCTCGCGTATTGAGGCTACTATACAAAATTCCACTGTGAGGCAACGGGGACCGTTTTGTGCAAGTGTTAGGGAAAAGAATTTTTACAGAAGGTTTGTGACGTTTCGTGGGCTTGAAGTCTTGGGGAAACTATGTTCCTTAGGAAAGGCTTATTTCTGACCCTAAATTGGGCACAGAAAAAAATTTTTTTTTTATTATTCTCTCCCTTTGCTAATACTCCAGCCCTTAGAAAATAAGCTCTGAATTTTGTGAAACAGCTGATCATCTCGAGAAAATGATTCTAACCTCCTCAATAAAATATTTATCTTCCAGAAGAATGTCTCCAATTTCTAATGAAAATTATTTCCTACAAATGACAATATCCTGTTTGTGCTTGCAAATTTCACCGAGGAAAATATTTCAAACATACTCTGGACTTTCAAGAATATTTTTACCCTCTGAAAATAATTTCTGAATTCTCTGGGACACCTGATCATCTCAAGAAAATGATTCTAGCCTTCCCAATAACACATTCATCTTCCAGAAGAGTGTTTTCAATTTCTAATGAAAATTATTTCCTACAAACGACAATATCCTGTCTGTGCTTGTAAGTTGCACCAAGGAAAATATTTATAAAAATATTCTGGACTTTCAAGACTATTTTAGCCCTCTGAAAATAATCTCTGAATTTTGTGGGACACCTGATCATCTCACGAAAATGATTCTAGCCTCCCCAAATAATACTTTCATCTTCCAAAAGAGTGTTTCCAATTTCTAATAAAAATTATTTCCTACAAACGACAATATCCTGTCTGTGCTTGTAAGTTGCACCAAGGAAAATATTTATAAAAATACTCTGGACTTTCATGAATATTTTAAACACTTGATCATCTCAAGAAAATGATTCTAGCCTGACCAATAACATATTCATTTTCCAACAGAATGTCTTGAACTTCTAATGAAAATTATTCTCTATAAAAGTCAAAATCTTCTCTCTACTTTAATATTGAACGGAAACAGAATAATTAAAAATATTCTGGACTTTCAAGACTATTTTAGCCCTTTGAAAATAATTTCCGCATATTGTGAAACAGCTGATCACCTCAAGAAAATGATTCTAGCATCTCCAATAAAATATTTATTTTTCAAAAGAATGTCTTCGTCTTCTAATGAAAATTGGTGTCTATAAAAACCAACATCTTCTCTCTATTTTAATATAGAACAGAAACAAAATATTTAAAAAATATTCTGGACTTTCAAAACTATTTTAGCCTTCTAAAAATAATCTTAGAATGTTGTGAAACACCTGATCATCTCAATAAAATGATTCTAGTCTCTCCAAAAAGAAAGATTCATCGTCAAAAGAAAATGATTCTATATGAAAGACAATATCCTGTCTTTGTCTTAAAACTGAACTAGAAAATATTGTTTAAAAAATACTCTAGCCTCGTGAAAATAATCTCTGTGTCTGCCAGAACATCTGATCATCTCAATAAAATGATTCTAGCCTCTCAAAAAAAATAGATTCATCAAAAGAAAATGGTTCTATATAAAACACAATATCCTGTCTTTGCCTCAAAACAGACCTAGAAAATAATGTTTAGAAACTGCTCCAGCCTTCTGAAAATAATCTCTGTGTCTTCCAAAACATCAGATCATCTCAAAAAACAATCCTAATCTCCCAGACTTCTCCCAACTGACTCCAACATTTCCACTCGAAAGACTGATCTTTCAAATATCCTGTCTTTGCCTCAAAACAGAACTAGAAAATAATATTTAGAAACTGCTCCAGCCTTCTGAAAATAATCTCTGTGTCTTCCAAAACATCTCAAAAAACTCCAGCGACTCCGCAACGAGATCTGTCAAAAAATATTTCTCCCACGTGAAGGATCATGATCCTCAAAAATGTGTCTCTGCATCGTGTCCCCCGGTCACCGGAGGATCGCAGAGTGGCCCCGATCGTTGTAACGACGTAGCAGCAGGAAGCATCGAAAGCCGCAAGTTTCGGAATGGCCCGGCGGGGGCCGTGCGGTTCCCGCCGCTCGGCCGTTACCTAGCCGGCTAAGTTTCGCGCAATTGCCATTATTTATAACCGCGGCCGGCCGCCATAACATTGATAAAGAGCTGCGGCGTTTAGCCGCGGAGATATTGTTCGGCCGTCCCGGCGACGCCTACACCCAAGTTTCCCCGGGAGTTTTGCGTCTCCGGCACAGGTTTCTCCTCGGCTACGCCATTGCCGAGACATACAATTACCGAGACTCTGGTTATTTGGTGGGTCGCAGTCGACGTTGTCGACGCGGCTGCAGGTTCCCCGCGAACCACCATGCAGAGAGAGAGAGAGAGAGAGAGAGAGAGAGGGTGGTTGGCTTGCGGAGGTGGTGTCCCCGAAAACGTCTCCCGGTTACGTAAGCCAGGAGGCATTGTGCTCGCGGCAAGCGAAATTTCCCAACCCCCTCACACCCTCCCCCATACACCCCTTTCAACCCCCCTGTTTGTAAATCTTGTTCCGGACGTGGCGGAGGGATTGAGCGATCGAAACTTGCCTGATGCGGCAGATATTGGAGGCTCGGGACCGTTTTGCCCCTGTGCATCGATACACTGAATGCGCGAGAATTGATATAGTCGAGAAGTTAGGGTTTGCTGCATAATCCGGTTCTATTCTTGGAGCAAGGGGGCTGCAGGACCTTGTTCTTTCATTTACAGGAGATTATGGCGGTTTTTGTGCTCCCCTCACAGAGAATTTATACGTGGAATTTAAAATCGTGAAAACGTAAAAAGAACGCAATTCATTTTAACCCTTAACACTCGGATGGCTACTCCGAGGCGTCGCTAAAAATTGCTATAATGTTTAACACTAAACCCACCAGGCATTAAAAGTATTTGATTAGCGTCACCTTGTGAAAATGGCAACACTAAATTTATTGTGAATGTCCGTAGTTTACGATATAAGCAGATGCTTGGACATAAATAATTACTCCATTAATTTCTATAAATGAATTCTTACAATTTCAATAATTCCAAAATATAAAACCGGTCATTTCACCGTGGTAGGTTTGGTGTTAAAAACAATTTTCAAATGCCAAAAAATTTCTGTGCTGTAAGTACGAGTAATAAACGCCGTATGTAAAAAAGGAAGTAGGTCAAAATGGAAATTTTCTAAGCAAAAAAACGTGTTGTGCCAAGAAAAAAATGACTGCAAGGGCTTAATTTCTAAACGTTCGATTTCTACGAGACTAAAAGTTCGTAGGATTGAAAGTTTTAAAAGATGCTGTGGTTAAAGATTGCGCAGCGTGTCGCTAGGGCAAGGGAAAGGGTCCTAATATTAGGTGCCTGGTTGTACGCTTTTTATGATGATGTGGATCTTAATCCAGCCAGGTCTAAGGTCACCGTCGTCAAAAACTAGGCGGCGCGTTACATCTCCTATGAAAACAAACAATTTCCCCGGAAGAAAAGGGTATCCACAGTAAGCCTGAAGGGAAGCGGCGACAGATGAAAGGGCTGGGAGTCGTGGGTGGTCGATCGGCGTTTCTTTAAACCGACCGCTTCCTCCTCTTTGACACGTTCCCTAATTTTATTACGCTCGCATCCTCTGGGAACGCTATCCTCGCACGCAATTAACTATTTATTTCACGCTATTCGGGGATCCTCTCTATCGCTCGGACTCGTTGTCGCGTTTAGAATGCTCGGAAAATTAGGTGAACCTAATTCATAATATATTACAATATCTGTTGTTAGCCATGAATTTTTCTCAAAGTATTTTCAGTGGTACTTTATCCAGAGATTCATTGATGTTTTCAGGACTCATTGATGTTTTTATAATCAATAGACTGCGGATCTTTGGGCAAAATAAAAATCGTTTGCTTTAATTGCGAGACATAGGAGTCAAGTAGGAATCTATTCCTCTTTTAAATAGTTTTATTAACATGTAAAAAATATATTTTGGCACTCTTAAGTTCTTGTAATGTTTTTATTGTTTGACACGATACCCACCCATTTTTGCAATAAATGCACAAAATCCGCAGTCCAATGATTAATCAGCAGGAACTGAGTAGCTAGATGATGTCCTTGAAATACTGGGTCAAAATGAACCCCCAAGCCTTCTCATCCAAATAATATAATAATAACAATAGACCTCCATCCAAGTAACACTTACTCATAGAGACTAACTCTTCGTCATAGCCTTAGCAAGACCTAGGAAATGCAAACCTTGATGCTAAAGGTACCTAACTGAAGATGGTACTCCAGAGCCAAGATTCCGTAGATTCGCGGTAAGGTAGAGTGACCACGTTACCGACAAAAATAGGCGAAAAATGGTTTCACGCGCCCCAACTTTTCGTCCTTGTATGAGAATATTTTTCGCTGGGAAAGGGCTCGTTCGAAAGAGGAAGGTTCAATCTAGCGAGCGCTGGTCACGAGCTGACGAGATTATGCGGATATTTGGTAATATAAGCGTTAGAAGTAGGCCAAAAATTGACGATGCCCGTGCCGTGGAATCCCAGGATTTTTATGCCGTTGGATGAGTTTTCTGGATGAAATCGAGAGCAGCGCGCGCTAGAAAATATGTTCGGCTGCAAATTGAACTATAGAAGTTGGGGAGCTTAGGACTTGGGGAGCTCAGAAATTTGGGGCCCTAAATATTTGAACTAGAAATTTGGGAGCTTAGAAGTTTGGGGTCCTAGAAATTGGAGAGGTTAGAAATTTGGGGTCCTAGAAATTGGCGAGCCCAGTAATTTGGGGCCCTAAATATTTGAAGTTCTAGAAATTTGGGAGCTTAGAAGTTTGGGGTCCTAGAAATTGGAGAGGTTAGAAATTTGGGGTCCTAGAAATTGGCGAGCTCAGAAGTTTGGGGTCCTAGAAATTGGGGAGCTTAGAAATTTGGAAGCTTAGAAATTGGGGAGCTTAGAAATTTGGGGCCCTGGATATTTGAAGTTCTAGAAATTTGGGAGCTTAGAAGTTTGGGGCCCTGGATATTTGAAGTTCTAGAAATTTGGGAGCTTAGAAGTTTGGGGACCTAGAAATTGGAAAGTTTAGAAATTTGGGGTCCTAGAAATTAGCGAGGTCAGAAATTTGGGGTCCCAGAAATTGGGGAGCTTAGAAATTTGGAAGCTTAGAAATTCGGGAGCTTAGAAATTTGGGGCCCTGGATATTTGAAGTTCTAGAAATTTGGGAGCTTAGAAGTTTGAGGTCCTAGAAATTGGAGAGCTTAGAAATTTGGGGTCCTAGAAATTGGCGAGCACAGAAATTTGGGGTCCTAGAAATTGGGGAGCTTAGAAATTTGGAAGCTTAAAAATTCGGGAGCTTAGAAATTTGGGGCCCTGGATATTTGAAGTTCTAGAAATTCGGGAGCTCAGAAATTTGGGATCCTAGAAATGCATCTTAGCATTTCTAGTCTATCCTAGCTTCTTTATGCCGTTGGATGAGTTTTCTGGATGAAATCGAGAGCAGCGCGCGCTAGAAAATATCTCCGGCTACAAATTGAGCTATATTTAAAATAAAGCCGAAAACTTGAGGCACGTTTCTGGCGTCGGAATTCATGATATCGATAATACAGAGCGAACAATGTGACAAGTTTAGTCACAGACTTAGGACCCGTCGGATCGAGACCAAGACGGATCTTAAGTCAGTGGCTGAAGGCTGTGAATTATACAGCAGTTTCCGGTTTGCTGACTCTGCAAAAGCCACGTGACCAACCCTTGGCCCTTAATTGAACTAGATTAAAAAAAATATTCTTGCGGACCAGTTGGAACTGGTCATCTCAATGGTTCAGAGAGAGAGAGAGAGAGAGAGAGAAAGAGAGGGAGCATGGTTCCCAGGGTTAATCTATTCTCTCGAGGCGCGCCTAACGACCGCCAAATTTTTAGGCGCCAACGTGGTAAGTGGCTCGGACCTTCTGAGTCGTTACTCCCTTATCGATTTCATTGGACAACCCCTTTACGCGGGCAGGGCGACTGCCAGGGAATTTCTCGAGAGTTAGCAGCTGCCGGCGACAGCTCCTCATTTCGTTCCGTCGCGTCGCCCTCGAAATCGACCCTTCGCCGAGGCCTAGACTTCAGTCCGCTCTCGAAGCTTTTCCGACAAAGAGGATCTCGCCGATGGCCGAACGCTGAGCAACACCGATATCTCGAGGCTCTCTCACTCTCTCTCTCTCTCTCTCTCGCTCTCTCGGAACTTCCGGCGGAAAGGCGGACTTATCCGGAGAGGTCGGCCTCTCCCGGAACCTCTCCCGATCAATTTCCTTAGGCCCGCGTCCTCTCTGCGGCGGCCACCTTTGGCTACGAGGGTAGAATCCGTAATGAATTGCTTGTTTAATTAATTACGACCCTCGAGCGGCGCCCTGCCAGTTTTCTAGGCCCACTTCGCCCGGAACTCCTGGGTCTGATTTATCGCCTGCCAGATGAAACAAAGTCCTTTGTTCTCTCGATTCTAATTGTCCTTCATGTTGCGAATAGTTCGATACGGTTTTATTCATTTTGGTTCTGCCTTTTTGGTTTTTGGTATTCCTTCGGTTCTGCAGACATTTTTCTGCTGGACTGTGGACACTGTAGATCAGCAAATGATAAATAATTATATAACTCCTCCGCGTTGGTTAGTTCTAAAAATATTGTAAGGCGCTTAATTCTTCAATAAATGTTCATCTATGGTCCAAGCATAAGTGGACTTGAATATTCTACATATTTAGGTCACAAATTGTTATAGAATTATCGGTGTAGATACATTGTTCTCCAATAAATGCGTTTACTTCTACAATTCCTAACAATTCCTTCTACAATAAACGTTCATCTATGGTCCAAGCATAAGTAGACTTGAATATTCTACATAGTTAGGTCACAAATTGTTATAGAATTATCGGTATAGATACATCGTTCTCCAATAAATGCGTTTACTTCTTCGAAAAATCCCTTCCTTAATAAATGTTCATGTAAGGTCCAAGCAAAAATGTACTTGAATATTCTACATATTTAGGTCACAAATTGTTATAGAATTATCTACAAAGATACATCGTTCTCCAAAAGATAGGTTTACTTGTTCGAATAATTATTTCTTCAATAAACGTTCATCTATGGTCCAAGCATAAGTGGACTTGAATATCCTACATATTTAGATCACAAATTGTTACAGAATTCTCTACACAGGTACACCGTTCTCCAAAACATTCGTTCTTACTTCTTCGAAAAATTATTACAATTTCAGTGATTCTAACAGCGCATGTAAATCGTCTGATCACAAATTATCGCATTACTAACTTCTTCATCAATAAAAATCCTCGTACGGTCCAGTGCTTCCTAGACAATCAGAAACCATTCTTCTTCAACCGTTAGCCCTCGAATGGCGACAATAAGGCGTCACTAAAACTTGCTATACCCTTATCCAAAATATTCCTTACATTCTTAAATCCGTTTGCATTGAATAAATTACTAAAAATTTCAGTGTTGCCCCACAATATTGTAACATAACAAAAACTACATATAAGTGAACTATTCTAGCTCGGAAGAAATGTTTCGTTAAAACAGTGCAAAGGGATAATAGACCTCCAATTATGATCTCTTCAAGACAAAACACATCAAGCAGCATTGTCATCGCAGCGATTCGAAGACGGGTTCCCGACGCTGGGTTAGCAGGACGAAAATCCTGTAGGGTTCGCAGTGGATCGTTCTCGATCGGCGTCGATCGATGGTAACCATCGGTCGACCTTTGACGTAAGGAAGCCGGTCGCGAATTTCTTCTGGGTCTGGTCCGCGCGGAACGAACGAATCGGCGGTCGTTTAACGGGATCTCGTTAGCCCCGGGTACAGTCGGGTCTGTATTCCATCGTCGCGGCCCCATTGTGTCCCCAGGATCGAGGCAGCGTACCCTATTCAGCAAACCGGCGGGAATTTCGGGTTGCCGAGTTAGAATTAGGGCTTCGATTGGATTATCAGGAACGGCGGGGGTCTGCCAGGACTCCTGGCTGTCTCCCTCGATTTCTCCCTCTCTCTCTCACCCCCCCACACACACACACACATACACACTGTCTATCTCGTGTCGTCTCTCTGTCTCCGGTCCCTCCTGGCTTTGGTCTCCAGTGCCTTCCGTGGCAGTGTTGGTTCGTAGATTTCGACGGTTCAGGAAGAGGGTTGGAGGGATGCTTCTGTCCGCCACCTACGTATGGGGACACGCTCTCTCTCTCTCTCTCTCTCTCTCTCTCTCTCTCTCTCTCTCTCTCTGGCCTAGCCTAACCTAACTCGGCCGCGCTGGGGTGGCCGGTCAGAGGCAGCCTCGTCAGATAGGACGGTCGCCTGTTGGGACGTCTTTAATTGGGTTGGCGACACCGTAGCCCGGGAAATAAAATGAATCGGTGCGCCTCTACGTGTCTCTTCGACGGCCCCGTTGTCCCCCGTGTCCGACGTTTAGTTTCACCCGTTCGAGCCTCTGCTACCTTGTCCGACGCTGGCTCCGACGGCCCCCGACGCTGCCCCGGGAAATGAAAGTACTCGATACCGACACAGACCACCGATACTGACACCCTCGGACCCCGATCACGACGAATTTACGGTGAAATTTTTCGGAGATCCAGGCTACTCGCCGATCGACGGTCACTGCGGGGATCCTTCTGCTGCTACGGGAATTCTGATCTTGATACCATCCATTTTGTTTTGGGGGGTCGCTTGTTCTACCAGAAATTGGCATGTAGTATTCGGCTTTGGGGTCGGTCATTGATTTCGGGTTTATTTGAATTGTGTTGTTTGGTGGTCTAGAAGTTGTTATTAGTCTTTGGATACTTTGGAGGCTGGAGGAGGTACTGGGAATCAGCTGGGAATGTTGAGAGCTAATTTTGTAGTAGAATATTGTTTAACGCGTTGACTGCCACGTGAATCACATACTGTCAATCCTATAAGTATTCGTACGCTCTTAAAAATAGGATAACTTTGTCAGTATTGGACTATGCTACTTGAATTTTTTTGAGAAGTTAGAAGAATTGGATCACTACATAACGCGAGGAAAATGTTTGATTAAAATTGAAATTGGTCGAAATTATAGGGGAAGTACTAAAAGTTGGGTTTTGCAACTTTCTTATGCGGGCTTATATTAACCCTTTGCGCTCGAAGCTATTATAACTCCAAAACGAAACATTTTTACCGGCCTAGAATATTTCCCTTCTATATATTCTTTTTTTTCATGTTATACGTACGAAAATGGTGAAATTTAGTCGTACAATACTGAAGTGTTTAGTAATTTATTAAATGCAAATAACTATAATAATGTAAAAAATATTTTAAATAATGATACAGAAATTTTTAGTGGCGCCTTGCAGTCGCCACTCGAGTGCTAAGGGTTGAAAATTTAAAAAGTACGTTTTGTACATCTGTATCAATTATACATATTCAACATTGCACTGAGCAACAAACATTTAACGATGAAAACTTAAGGGCGAAAGTCGCAGAATTTTGGAACATGTATAATTCACACAGATCTACAAATCGTACTTTCCAAATTTTCAATCTAAGTCCACATAAAAAAGTTGCAAAACACAACTTTTAGTATTTTCGCTGCACTTTCGACGAATTGCAATTTTTGAAAAAAATTTTGTTCACTTTATGTAGCGATCCAATTGTTCTAACTTCTCAAAAAAATTCGAGTAGTATAGTCCAATGTTGACAAAGTTATGTGATTTTTAAGAGCGCACGAATACTTATGGGACTGACTGTATGACTGACAGTGCTTTTTGACTGGGTTTAGAAATTCATTGTTATTATGAGATATCCAGATAAACACTGCAGAGAATTTTAGTGGTATTTCGAATTCAAAAGGGTTAAGACAGAATCGCCTGTAATACATTTTAAATTTCTAGTTGTGGTTTCATTAATTAACACTAGAAATACCAGATGAGTCAAAACGACTTGCTCCTAATTTTTTTGTTTAGAAATAACAACTTTGTGAACATGTTTTCATGAGAACAATTTTTAATAAACTTCTCTATCGAAGTAGATATTTGAACAAAACTGGTACGAAATCTAAACAACTGCAATTTTGTTGTTGTTATAAGGCAATGTATGCCAGTTGCATGTACTGCTTGGTAGTTCTAGTGTTAAATTAAGATTTAGGATTTTGTGAGAATTTCTGCGGTTGATATTTGGCACTTAACGTGCTATGGAAAAGAATAATCGTGGACGAATTATAATTATTCATCACTGATTTCTCGAATTGAAATTCTAAATTTCATCTCTAGTTTTGCTTCTGCAAGAAAGTGTACCTAGCATTTGCAGTAACATTTGCTATTTCGCATTGCAATGGTTCGATACCATCGCAGGAAGGAGTCATGCAAATGTGACAAGTTAATTTTGTATTACAATGGATCGAGACACCTTCATTCTTCAAGGGAAAGAATAATCGTAGACAAATTATATTTATTCATCTCTAGTTTCTCAAATTAAAAATCTAGATTTCATCTCCACTTTCTTCTGTAAGAAAATGTATGTAACATTTGCAGTAGAGTTATTTCGCATTGCAATTTTTTAAAACCTTCTCAGAGGGGAGTCATAGGCGATTGCTGCAAATGTAACAAGCTAATTTTGTATTACAATGGATCGAGACACCTTCATTGTTCAAGGGAAAGAATAATCGTAGACAAATTATATTTATTCATCTCCAATTTTTCAAATTAAAAATCTAGATTTCATCTCTGGTTTCTTCTGTAAGAAAATGTATTAACATTTGCAGTAGAGTTATTTCTATTTTCATTATTATATTTCTATTTTTAAAAATCTAAATATCATCTCTAGTTTCTTCTGTAAGAAAATGTATGTAACATTTGCTACTTCACATTGCAATGAAATTCGAAACCATCGCAGGAAGGAGTCATGCAAATGTAACAAGGTAATTTTGTATGACAATGGATCGAGACACCTTCATTCTTCAAGGAAGAAAATAATCATAGAAAAATTATATTTATTCATCTCTAATTTCTCAAATTAAAAATAATTTCTCTTTCATCTCTAATTTCTTCTGTAGGAAAATGTATGTGACATGTGCAGTAACATTTGCCATTTTGGAGCAGGAGTGATAGGCGATTGTTGCAAGCACCGTAAGTCCAGTGGACAGGCGCACGGTTGATCGCAGTGTTGTCTCTTTTAGGGCAGCAACAGCAGTTCCATGCGTTCGCGTTTGCCTCGCAGAGGGGTGGTCCGTTTTTCGCGTCGCCTTTGGTGGACCCTTTGCAACCCTTGCCGAATCCCCTACAGCCGCTGCCGAGCCCGTTGCAACCACGGGACCCGTTGTCATCCTTCAGGCACGCGATGCCCGGCAACTGTCAGAGTAAGTATACGATCGCCTTATCCGCATGATGAATGTTGATACTCGATTTACGAAATTACACCCCTAACATCTTCCTTTCTCCTCCTCATTACATCACAGATTAAACTGAATTCCAAATATTCACCACTTTAAAATTAAAATTAAAATTATCTCCTCATTCCGATATTAAAAGAAATTAATTTTTAATTGATCATAGACTTCTTGGACTAATTCACAAGCGTAAGAGATTAGGTGAACTTCCTTTCTCCTCCTCATTACATCTAAAATTAAACTGCATTCCAAATATTCACCCCTTAAAAATTAAAATTAAAATTATCTCCCCATTCAGATATTATAAGAAATCAATTTTGAATTGATCAGAGACTTTTTGGACTAATTCACAAGCGTAAGAGATTAGGTGAACTTCCTTTCTCCTCATTACATCAAAGATTAAACTGAATTCCAAATATTCACCCCTTAAAAATTAAAATTAAAATTATCTCCTCATTCTGATATTAAAAGAAATTAATTTTTAATTGATCATAGACTTCTTGGACCAATTTATAAGCGTAAGAGATTAGGTGAACTTCCTTTCTCAACCACGTTACATCAAACATTAATCTGAATTACAAAGATTCGTCCCTTAAAAATAAAAATTAAAATTATCTCCTCATTCAGATATCAAAAGAAATTAATTTTCAATTGATCAGAGACTTCTTGGACTAATTCACAAGCGTAAGAGATTAGGTGAACTTCCTTTCTCCTCCACGTTACATCAAAGATTAATCTGAATTACAAAGATTCACCCCTTAGAAATCCTGTAACAAAAATCATCTCCTCATTCAGATATTAAAAGAAATCAATTTTTAATTGATCAGAGACTTCTTGGACCAACTTACAAGCATAAGAGTTTAGGTGAAGGTTTAAGAAAGCGATTTAACACTAAACCTACCAAGCATTATCAGTAAATATTGCCTTATAAAAATGGGAACCCTAAATTTATAGAGATTGTCCGTAATTTTCAATATAATAAACGCTTCTTGGACCAGGAAATTTATTCTCGTATTTTCCCTAAATGAATTTTTATACTTTTAACAATTATAAAATATAAAATCGGTTATCTTGACCGTGGTAGGTTTAGTGTTAAAGAGAGAAGTGGATTTCATCGCACAGTCTTGCAAGTTCTACCACTAGTAAATAAATATTCCACTGTCTCCAATTTTCTTGTATCAATATATAACCCTCAGGTCTCAAAAAAATATTCCTGATATTCGTCGAGAAATGAATCATGAGCAGAACAGTTCAATTTCAGGGATCAACCCTGCAAACTCAAATTTTCTCAGACCAACGTACAAGTCAGAAAGCTTGCAACAAACATGCATAAATTCGTGAAAAAAGTGAGTCTCGAAAGAGAGGTGTATTAAATAGAATGCCGGAAGATTAATTTCGCAGGGTCCACTGTTCGCGAAAAGAACTCGCTTAATTGCAATTTATTTTTGGGAAAGAGGTCGGCCGGCGGCCCTATCCGTTTCCAAAATTAAATTCGTTCCTGATATCGTAAGAAGAGCTTCCCCGGAAGCTGGGAATATTTCCAAGCGCAGACACCGCTGGCCTCCGTTGGATACAGGCAAAGCTCTCTCGGTGTAGGCTTGCGAGCTAGCTTCTCGACTCCAGAGGCGGAAACCGCAAGCCTGTTCAAAGCTAGATTAAATATTATATTAAAGGGGTGGGGTTTCGGGGGGTGGGGGGGGGTGGGAGGGTTGCCAGGGGAGCGGCGGCTCGTCGTTTCGGCGTAACTCTCGGGCTCTCTCGCTGTACGTTTGCAACCGGATCCGCGAATTTGTACGCGGAACGTCGCGTTAACGTTCCTCATTTTCTTTGTTTTCTCCCTCCCCTCGAAGGACCGGAAGGATTCTCTTCGCGAGATAGCTGTCTTTTTTTTCTTGGAAATGTGAATTACCAGCGGTGGCCAAAGGACGAAATTTTCGCGCGAAGGATTATCATTTTCTCGCGGGGAGAAGAAGTCTCGCTGGGAAATATTCCGGCCGGCAAGCCGATTTAATGAGTCGCTAAATTCCCCGATAAAGTATCAAGCACGCCGGGTATTTCCTTTATTAACTTTTTTCGCCACATCGGACATCGATAATTCGCGTCCGCGGCTCCCCGATACACGCGACTGTGAATCCACCGGACATCTTTCTGATGGATTCCCTGATATCAGCCGGCCCGATTCACTTCGATTCGCCATCCGATTCGATTCTGATTCTTACTGCCAGACGCGGGAACCCCGAGCACACCGACCGCTTTAAAATATTATTAACCGCGTCATTAACGCTAGGCTTACGGAACCCTTCAAAATGTCGGGTTCTAATATTTTTAATTTACGATTGTTGAGATTGTGAAGATCCATCTACGTGGAATTATTCAACAAACCTATTTCCTTAGGTATATATTATTTAAACAATGGCTGAAAACTTGGATAGACACATTCCTCTTATTTTTATAATGTAAAATACTCACTTTTAATGCTCCGTAAACCTAGTGTTAATTGCCCACCTCCATCCCGGAAAACCTATACACAGTGTAGCGACGGGATTCCAGAGTCTGGCAACGGATAAAATTTTCCTCCGATGGAAAACGAAATTCCCTTGATAATTAATCTTCATCTATCTTTTGTATTCGAAACGATTTTAATCCACTGATCGGACCAAGCAATTAAAAGCTACACTCTAAAAATCTGCGCACGGAGCCCAGCGACCGAATTCCGAGGTCTAATTAAAAATCTTCTTTCAACGAAGCCGGAGAACTTCCCATTATCGCGAATCATTTCAGAGAGAAATAGGGGGGGGAGGGTGGGGAGGGAAAAAGAAACAAGAAAGTGTGTAGCTCTCGACTGTGATATTTTAATCTCGGCAATTTGATTGATTGGCTCGGCCGAATTGATGGTCGAAACGACGCGACGCGGCGCGGCGGGGAATTAATCTTAAAAGTGGAATTAGCCCGGCGTTCCTTGCGCGACGATCCCGGGCCTGGGCATCCCGTCGAAAATTGAACGAACGACCCGAATGCATGCTAGGTTGCAGTATTTAGGGTTAGGCTCTATCGTCACGGGGAAACCCGGTGGCGCTGGTCGAGGCTAGCTCGGTTATTTGAGTTGGCCAGAGCCACGCGGGGATGACCAACCCTTTGATCTCGACGCAGCCTCCCTCCGTTTTCTGTCCGGCTGCACCCCTCCTCGCAAACCGTGTCCGACCTTTCTGCCCTCAGCCCCGTAACTCATTGGAAAATCTATCGGGGATGCTGCCTGTACGCCGCAAAAATAAATCCAACCCCCGTGGGGAAGGGGTTCGGGCAGGGGAGGGGACGCAAAAGAACCGGCTCGTCGATGTACATACTCGCAAAGTGATTCAGATCGACGAATAACGCGGACCGACTACCTTTTCCGCTTATATTTAGTCGCCGTCCTTCACTCGACAACAATAAGAACCGTAAATCAACATTCGTTTTTACAGAGTGTTCATTTGAACATTTTCCCCAGCCGAATGTCGCGAAAAGTATGAGAGATATTAAAATAGTGTGAAACACGTGTCCAAGGATTTCGAGGGGAAAGAGGAGGGCAGTATCAGTTTTTTATTTGGGTGGCGTTTTCAAGGTCATTCGAAGGTCAACTTTGTTTTTTCGAATGGAAACCTATATTTTTTATTGTGGGATCTTATTGTACGTAAAAAGACCAGCTATTTTCGTAGGATACTTTTTTTTATCCAGTTTCGGAGATATTTAAAGAGAAATAGAGCGAGTCGTACTTATACTGCGAGAAAGTTTGTAATTTCTTTGTAATTATAAAGTTTTTTCATGTCTTCCAAACTTTTCGGGATATTAAGTTTTAGAGATAAGTTTTCAAATTAACACCCTGTATAATGCAGAATATCAGATTTAGAACACGAGCCTTACCGCACAATTTTTATGTGGCGACTGCGTTCTTTAAATAATAATTTGGGAATTGAAATTGCTCCAAGTGCAAAGGGTTGAATATTTTGTCCCATGAACGCTTTAAATATTTCACGTTCCCACGATTTTATAAAACCTGGGGACCTCAATACGTATTCCAGAATTTTTCAGAATTTCTGGAAACCTAGAGCAGTAAAAAAATTAGTCGAGAACAGTACGCAGACAGCATTCATAAAATTAATATTGCAACTGAAGAGTTAACCCTTTGCACTCGAGTGGTGGCTCTGAAGCACCACATGGAAATTGTTGTGGCATTATTTCAAAGGAATATAACAAAAAATATTACAAAATATTTGTTACATTACAAAATTTGTATTTAACGGATTACTAAACATTCCAATATTATATATAGAAATCGAATCAATTTCGTATGAATAAAATGAAAATATTATAAGACGGAAGGAAAATTTAGTTTTAGATTGAAAACAGCGCCGAGTGCAAAGGTTTAAATTGTAAAAAACTTATTGATGCTATTAAACACTCGTGACATTTTTCTCGTGTGAATTTACACCCACCCATTTTTCCCTTAAGTGCATAAAATCCGCAACGTAATACGCACCCTGTTTTGTCGTGCACAGTCCCCGCCCAATTATTTTCACCTGAAACTCCAAACGATTGTTTTCGATTAATTCGTGAGTGGAAGAGCATGCCGCCAGATGACGATGAATAAATGACTAAGGCAGCCGATACTCTGATACACGAACCAGCCGAATTTCTTCAGACATGTCCCAGTTCGGTCTGACTGCGAGCAATTCATGGGGATACGGAAGCACGGCTGGTTACGCTGGTTATCTTCCCGGGCCTTTGTCGTCGTGCGCGGCACAGGCGTCGTTCCCACCCCCGCCGCCGCCACCACCACCGCCGCCGCCGCCGACGTCCTCGTTGGCGTCTTTCGCGGGCACCGCATCCATGAACACGCCGACGGCGCCCGATTCGACAGCGGGCTCCACCGTCACTTCCGGCACCGGTGCGGGATCCACGGCGCAGCAGGAAGCGTTCTCAGCGGTGTCTTCCCGTAAGTCTCATCACTTTCCTCGTTCCGCCCTGTAATTGGTTCGTTATATGCCCGCGACTCGCCGCCCGCGGGCCTCAGGATATCCGTTTCAACTTTATCTCGCCCCGGTCGATCTCATCCCCCGGGTCTCGAAATCCAGATTTTGGTGCAGAGCCTTTTCCGGTAGCTTTTTGCCTAATTTTTGTGCAAGATGACGGGGTTACCTTACTTGAAAAAGCTACTAATTTCTTCAACTGACAGAATTTTGAATTTTGTGTTGAAATTGTGGCGTCAAATATTAGCGATCAATATTGAAAGTCCTCCTGGAGAATTTAGGTTCGCGAATATTTAGTTTTTTATTTGGAGAGTACGGGAACGAGTATGTAAATTATTGTTGCTCAATGTAGGGTAGCTCTCGGACAGTAGTACTGTCGCAGTACCTGATTAAAAAGTTACAGTCACTTAATAGCACGGAATACGAAAATATGAATGGAACAGCTTCATTTTTATTTTAAACAATTTTCATTTCATATCCAGATGATTTGTATGACATAAGTAACTATTACACCTACGAAACACATTTACATGCATCACACCTACTCATATACCCTGAACAATTAATAACGAAAAAAACCAAAAATTGCGCCACAGAAATCGTTGACAATTAGAAATTCTATATTGGACATATAGCCACCCTAATACTGAACAAAACTGATAAACTATGTTCGTAGCGTGTTATAGTCAGTCGAATATTTATCTCAAAATAGCGGGGAGACGTATGCGAAATTTTCAACACTAAACCTACCAACGCCGGTTAAAATGGCCGGTTCCAGATTTTTTGTTTCACAATTACTGAAATTATAAAGATGTTTTCGCGAGGGTAATGATTGTATAAATATATTTAGTGGAGCATGTATTACAATACGAACCGCGAAAACTCCAAATTAATTCAATCTCGTAATTTTTATATGGCAACGTGTATCAGTTACTGTGAAGGCTCGGTAGGTTTGGTGTTAGTGTAACGTGCCCGTAGAGGAAGAGGCGAGCATGCTCTTGACAGTGGTTTTTGTTTCACGTCGCTATCGCAACCCGTTCCCGAGATATAAGTGTCGAAAGATTGCATTTGAAATACACAGGGGGCGGGGATGAATGGGCTGGAATTCTTGGAAATGCGTACGCTAGACGGTAATAGTAAAAACTGATGACGTAGCGTCTGTCACTGACCGGCGCACGTGCCGAGAGATTGAGGCAGGTCAGTGCCGCCGAGTGCGAGAGAGAGGTCCGAGTGTGTGCGACAAGGACAGAGAGAGAAGAAATATGAAAAATTATGGTGTCCTTCGCACGACGATATCTCGGGAACCATATATGGCAGCGACATGCAACAAACGTTATTTGCTAGAGGAGGCTTCTCCGTTTCCAACAACGCCTCAAAAATAAAAAACAAACGACTGGTTTCGCAGCAATAATTGTTTAAACTTTGGTTAATTTTAATACGAGTGAGCGCGGTTTTCCATTGATTATTATTTTAAGTGGCCGATATCTGTTGCAATGTTCTGCAATCGGTCTTTATCAATCATGTTATGTAATTATGTTATTGGTGGTCTGTATTGATATTGTTTATAAAAGCGGGTAAAGTTTTTCGTTTCAATAGAGAGATAGCGGGTTTTTAAGTGGCCTAGAAATTTTTCATGGTGTTTGGCCTGGAAGTTATTAACGATAAATAAGTGTGAGGACGGGATACAGTAAAATAAAATATAGTGTATGATTCTGTGAAGTTTAAACTACATAATGTATATTTTGCAAAGTGACACTGTTTTGGGCACAGCAGTTTTAGATGGGCCCCAACAATATTTTATTATGTTTACGCTGTTCTGTTTCTGATTTTATGAGCAACAATCATTTTGCAATCAGAAAATCGTATAAAATTGTCTCACACATTTAACTTTTAATATGTAATATCAAGTATACTCATCCAGGTAGACACTCACACATTTTCATCATACAAGCTCTTTCACATATTTGGCGATCAATTTAACAGTAATTTCATGTTCCGCCCCTAATTGTCTCCACTTATAACAGTCTGCGGATTTTTAGGCAAAATTAAAATTGTTTGCACGGATCGCAATGACCAGGAACCATATAGAAAATTCATGGTATCTTTAATTGACCTGTATACACGTCAATTCCAAACTCTATTGCGGTTGACGTTAACGAATTGTTAATTTCTTATCGAATAAAAATATAATTCTTCCTCATTTTGCTTTACTTCTCTCGTAAAATTTATAACAGCGGCATGCGGCCTGCGGTCGACGTGTATACTCGTCATGCTTGATTTTAATCCCGTGAGGAATTTTTTAAATTAACACATTCGCGACCGCTGACGTGAATTCACGTCATTTTAAATTCTATTCCTGATTTCCGCTGACGTGAATTCAGATCCTCCAATTTTTTCCTGAATGCGGCAACGTTAGGCGCATTAATAGGATCGGATTTAAATTTCAATTATTAATTAATCTAATAAATTAATTAATCCTTGCTTCAGCGACACAAGTTTGCGTCAACCAGCTTCAGAATTTCATTATTTTCGCTCAAGTATTGGAAACGGAAAAAATCTGCCGGTCGCGAATGCGTTGAACTCCGCAGTTAACTGTTTAATAATTTCAACACTAGCTAACTACCGGACCAGTCAAAATGACTGCTTCCAAATTTTTTCTCTTACAATTACTGAAATTGTAGAAATGTTTTCATCGGAAATTTTTTAACGAACCTCTTCATTGAAGCACATATTGCAATAAAAGTTGCATGAAGTCTGAATGGGCACAGTCTTGTCAATGTTACAAAGCGATATACGTCAGTCGCATTCATTGCTCGGTAGTTATAGTGTTGATAAGCTGATGCATCGGTGCTCTTCGTTCTTTCTATCGTCTTCTTTCGATCCGTGCTTTAACACTTTGAACCCCCAACTAGAAACCCCAAAAATTCCATAAAATCAAAGTAAGTTATTTAACACTAGATTTACGGGACCGGTCAAAATGACGGATTCTAATATTTTCAATTCATGAATATTGAGATTGCAAACATGGATCCATGAGGAATTGTTTAACAAATTGATTTCTCTGGGTATATATTATTAGAAAAATGGCTACAGATTTTGATACATATATTCATGTTATTTTTATAAGGAAATGTAGAATAGTCATTTTTAGTGTTCCGTAAACCTAGCGTTAATGAAGTAAAAATTGCAAAAAATTGAACGATACTAAGTAATCCTCCAACTTTCTAGCACGTTACAGATCCCAATCAAGTTTAGTACAATCAATATATCAACGTAAAAATTCATTTTAAAACCTGCACAGATAATTCCGTCACCCACATATGGCGTTCAACGTGTTACACCCAGTCATTTCCGCCATAAATGCCTAAAATCCGTAGTCTAATATAATACTATTATAATAATAATGTATTAAGACAACCGTAACATCCGTCTGAAACCACAATATCTTCGTAGTATATGATTTGCTAATAAGTTTCTGGTGGCTCATACTTTTATTAAAATCATCAATACTCAAAGTAGACTTGTTGCATTGAGAATATAATACTATCACAATAATGTATTAAGCCGTGGTCTAATAATGAACGTCCAACTCTGGCTGACAGGCCCCATGAAAATAATTTAACGATTCGGACGAGAGGTCGATTTTTTGATTTTTGATTATCGTTTGCCGAGTGGTAAATGCCTGAGAAACAGAAGGTATTCTTTTTTATGGGGGCGCAGTGGTGCCGGACTCGACGACGACGGGTCAGTCGGACCCGCTGGACCCGCTGAGCAGCCTGATGTCCGGCACGTCGACCCAGAGGTACCAGGACTACGTGTCCCCGCGCTCGTTGTCGACGGACTCGAGCACCACGGAGAGTCCTGTGCACGAGGAGCAGGGTTTCGGGCAGAACTACGGCAACTATTTCCCGACGCCGGGCGTCCTTCCCAGCATCCTCTATTCGCAGCTGTACGGCAACCAGTTCCAGAACTCGGAGAGCCCGGAGCAGAGAGCGGTGGCGGACAGTTGCAGCGTGAGACAGGAGGAGGTCAGGCCGGACAACAACGTCTGGAGGCCCTACTGATACCAAGAGTCCGGGATTTCGTCGAACGAGCCCCATCTGTAGGGTATCCGTAGGTCCGAATTGACGTTCTTATCGTCGATCGGCAACACTGTGATTTAGTGGGACGCGTTGGCTCGAACCACCGGGCGCAAAACTAGCTATTAGTGGGCATTACGAAACGATAGACCGACAGACATACACGCATACGACTAAACAAGCACGCTGAAACATTTACGGGACAAGAAGAGAGAGAGAGAGAGAGTCTGGTGAGCGTTCGAAAGCAAAATACGAAAATTAAAAAAAAAAAAGGCCGGTGTCGACGACGATCCTTTTATCCCTTTTTCCACTGGTTGTGTCTCAACGAATCTTCTAGGCCGGGCTGAAATTTGTAATTAAGCGAGAGCGAGTGTGAGCGAGAGAAAATGGGCGAACGGGTGCTGACAATGAGTGCAATACGGTGTGAGTGAACCAGGCGTACAACCGCGACCCCGGTGATGGTGACGATGATGATGATGTATATAACACTGTACATAGATAGAGCATTGTCGTTTCATCGAGTCATTCATCACTGTCGACGGAATACGCGAACTCGAGTGAACTGGTGCGTCGGCTGGCTCTCGGCTTGGCTGCGTCGAGGCCTTGAGACGGGCTCTGTCATCGAATCATTCTTCTCGCTTGTCGCGCAATCGGTAAGGCATTGTTCTTCACGGGTGATAACAATTCGGCGAACGAAAATTCATGGTTTCTCATGAGAATTCGAGGAAAGTCGAGAAATTACGAGGAAAATTATGGCCCGAGACCGGGAGCTTTTCGATCGATCAATGGTGTCAAACATCGTTTGAGATTGTCGAATGTTTAGTTTGATTCGAATGTCGACTGACTGAAATTTTACACTCCAGGTTTGTTACTGTTTTTAGCAACCGAACCACTTTGAAAGGAAAGTATTTGTAGTTTTGTTTCAAGTTGGGGACTCTATTTTGTGCATTTGTCAATTTTTTTACAATTTTGGCACACTCCTGTACAGTAAATTTTTTAATGTTGTGCCTGGTATGTTAGGTATTTTGAGTTCCAGCAAGTTTTTTACATTTTTGGTATACTTCTGTACGGTAAATTGTTTTAATTTTGTGCCTGGTATATTAGGTATTTTGAGTTCCAACAATTTTTTTACATTTTTGGTACATTTCTATCTGTACAGTAAATTTTATCAATTTTGTGCCTGGTATATTAGGTGGGTATTTTGAGTTCCAACAATTTTTTTACAATTTTGGCACATTTCTATCTGTACAGTAAATTTTTTCAATTTTGTGTCTGGTATATTAGCTGTGTATTTTGAGTTCCAACAATTATTTTGCAATTTTGGCACACTTCTATCTGTACAGTAAATTTTATAAATTTTGTGCCTGGTATATTAGATGTGCAGTTTGAGTTCCAACAGTTTTTTTTTACATTTTTGGTACACTTCTGTACAGTAAATTTTTTAAATTTTGTTCCTGGTATATCAGGAGTATATTTTGAGTTCCAACAATTTTTTTACAATTTTGGCACACTTCTATCTCTACAGTAAATTTTTTTAATTTTGTGCCTGGTATATTAGCTGTGTATTTCGAGTTCCAACAATTTTTTTACAATTTTGGCACACTTCTATCTCTACAGTAAATTTTTTTAATTTTGTGCCTGGTATATTAGCTGTGTATTTTGAGTTCCAACAATTTTTTTGCAATTTTGGCACACTTCTATCTCTACAGTAAATTTTTTAAATTTTGTGTCTGGTATATTAGCTGTGTATTTTGAGTTCCAACAATTTTTTTACAATTTTGGCACACTTCTGTACAGTAAATTTTTAAATTTTGAACCTGGTATATTAGGTATTTTGAGTTCCAACAATTTTTTTACATTTTTGGTACACTTCTGTACAGTAAATTTTTTAAATTTTATGCCCGGTATATCATTTGTATATTTTTATTTAAAAAATGAATTATTCCACCTCCACCGAAATCATGAAAATTTCTGGCAGTCGGAGTGGACACTTCCAAAATCGCTGTTCAAATGAAATTTGATCTGGATGAAAATGGGAGTTAGCGTTTCCCGAGTTCCTCGAGCAGCCACGCTCGAAGAGCCGCACGCACTTTCGACTCCTTGCGATTATGTTTTCATAGTATAACGCGATCGATTTGACTGCGGGCTCGTGCAATAACCGTCCGAGCGTGGACTCGACGCAGCGGAGACAAAGGAAGAGAGAGAGGGAGAGATTAGAGCGAGCGAGTTTAGGCAACGCGTCGGGCCACGCTCGGGCCGAGTCGACGATCAGAAACGAAAGGGGATGATGTTAAATCTGACGCCGCGAAGGAGGAGGAGAAGAAGCTTCTTGCGATTCAACGAAGACAAAATTCCGCGCGACACACGCGGAACGCTTTCACATCGAAATTTCCCGTGGATACGAAAAACCGTAAAAAAAAGCCGAAAAAAATAACCGAAGCTCGTGGGCCACGGTGTCCGATCGAGAGGCCGTGGCTCGTTCAACGCGTCGACGACGATTTATTCGTTTTTTTTTCCCCACCGCCACCCCCTCGATCGCGTCGACGACGAACACTCCGCATTTCCCCCCAAGAATGATTTCCGATATACATATCTACCAACCTATTGTTATCGTAGTTTTTGACCGAGTCGAAATAAAAGTGTATTTCAAAATATGATCGACGACGTGTCGCTGTTTCTCGTCGCTCCACTCACACCGGCTCCACGTTTTCCCCGTTTTTTTTTTTGTTTTTTCTCTATCGATTACTTTCTCTTGCCTCTGCCGTTTAACTATTTTTTTCTTTTTTCTTTTTTACCGTGTACTTCCAATGTCGCGGCAATTATTTTTCGTTATCAGCAAAAGCATTTTTAATTTACCTCGCTGTCCTTTGGCGTGCACTTTAACGTCCTCTTTTTCCGCCGATATCGAGTTAAAATAGTCTTCTCTTAGTTCTGCGTTTGAAGCGCGCTCAATTTTAATGCAGATTTTTCGAAAGTTTTTTTCAGCCTCGTTTTTTTAAGTTGCTTTCGTTCTAGGTTGCAACTGATGGTCTCCTGATAGCAAGTCAGTAAGTTTGCATTCTTGTTTTATTATTTGCTATGTTTTCTATTATTCGTCTAGAAGTTTCTTTCAAGGCGAACATATAAAACAATCTCTAATAATCTCTTTTCAATTTTTCGTTTATTTTCCTTAACACTGAACCTAGCACAAAACCTATACAAGTGAAACGTCTTGTAGAAGGGAAAAGATTGAATTCACTTAAACTTCAATTCAATTAAACGTCAATTCAGTAAATTCCTATGAAAACGCTTTTATAATTTCAATAATTGTGAAATAGAAAACCTAGAAATTACTAGAAAGTCAAAATTTCAGAAAGTCAATTCCACTGAAAGTTACTTTTCATTTTGACTTTTAGTTTCAGTAATTACTAAAGTCATTTTGACCGTGGTAGGTTTGGTGTTAACACGTTCAGTGCCACGCCAGTGCCCTTGAAAATCATGCCAGATCAAAAGAACTAATTCGGTAATGCAAAAATACAAAAGACAAAGTTTATCGTGACAATTATTTTTGTAACATTCTCATTGTAGATCCGAACGAAATTACTCAATAGAAAAATTGATTTTCAAGTGAAAAAAATTGTGTCGGTCATATATGGCCGTGGTGGCACCGAGAGTGTTATTTTAAAATTTCAGAGCGCAAACGCGAAAGACGCTGTCCACGACTGAAAAAGGTAAAAAAAATCGTCTTTCGAGTCTCCGTTTTCGAACGGAAGCAGTTCGCGTCCGAGCGAGCAGTATTTTCCAGGTGTAAAAAACGAAGAGATCGAGCAGCGTCCCGACGTGTTTTTTAAGAGCCTCGCCGTCGAAAGTCCTGCAAGCAAAGGGTTAATCGCTTTACGCTTCTTCGTAGTTCAAACTTTGGTCCCCCGCCGTGAAACAGAAGGGTCGACGATAGACCCGGCCCGGACCGACCGCCGCAGTACAAAAAAAAAAATACATAAGATCGGTCTTCTTAATGACGTTTCCGTCACAGGTAAAGGGTTACACAGGTAACGAGACGAATCTCTACAAAGCTGTTCCCCCAAAAGCCGCCCGGCTCCGCTCCGTACCGCTTCCAAAGGATCCTCGCCCAACGAAGCTGCGTGTATGTAAATTCGCAAAAGATTTAATTAAACGTAGACCCCGAGAGAAGACTCTCCTCTCTCTGGCAGGTTGCTTCTGGCTGGAGCCGCGCCCTGTGCAGACCCGCTAACGAATACACGTCCCGAATTTACTGTTTCGCAGCGGTTGCTTGGGATATTAGCGATCCGCGTGATTAAATTTTAAAGCGCCACGCGCTCTGTCCAGGCTGGATCGTTCGCGAACCACGCCAGTCGACAATCCTTCTATCGAAAGAACACTAAATAATTTAAAAATAACATGGGTTCTTTCTTGCAGTAAAATATTAGGGAGACCCATGAGTAGTCAATGATTTTGAAATCTAAAACAAACTTTGTAGTAAAATCAAGTCTTCGTTTCTGAATTTATTATATAATCTCCATCATTGTCAGTTTGCCATCCTGCAAATTTTCAATCCCCCTCTTATAGAAATCCAGGGTTCGTCAAGCAAAATATGACTCAAGGTGCCTCCTAGCATCTTCTACAGAATGTTTTATTTCTTAAATAATGCTCCAGAGATCTGAAAAGATCAGAGGGAGCAATATCCGGTGAGTACGGGGGTGCGGTAAAACTTCCCATTGCAATTCTTTGATTTTTTCCTGGGTGAGTTTCGCTGTACGGGCCCGGGCATTGTCAATTTGCAGTATTACACCTTTTCCGTGGACTAAAAATGCCCTCTTTTTCAATAGTTCCGAATACAGCCGTTGTAATTGCTGACAATACAACTGAGCAGTAACTGTTTCTCCAGGTTTCAACAACTCAAAGTGAATTATGCCACGACAGTCCCACCAAATGCACAGTAACACCTTTCTAAGTGATAAGCTAGGTTTAGGGGTTGATATTGCGGTTTGATTTGCAGAAAGCCATTGCTTGGAACGCTTTATGTTATCACAAAGAATCCATTTTTCATCTCCGGTAACGGTTCTGCTAAGAGATGGATCTCTACGAAATCTGGATAGCAATGAAGTGCAAATTGATCGACGAATATTCTTGTTGATCTCAGATAATTGACGCGGTGTCCATATTCCTTGCCTATATGCCTTTCCCATTTCGTGTAGGTGCCTTTGTATAGTTGACCATGTGGACCCAAGGCTTCTCGATAATTCTTGTATACTTAATTTCGGATCAGCTTCCACCAGAGATTTTAGGGTGTCATTATCAAATTCAACTGGTCGTCCGAGGCCTGTCAGAGAGATCATAATCACCGGCAGCAAACCTTCTGAACCAACGTTGACACTTGTTGACCTTCAACACATCTCCATAAACATTGCAAATTTTCTTTGTTGTTACCATTGCATTAAATCCCGCATGAAAATGAACAAGTATGCAATGACGAATTTGATCCTCGGAAGGTACGGAAGCCGCCATTTTATTACGGGGTTGTAAAAAGAAATTATACTTTTTAGAATACTTTGAACACATCCTCTTCAACGATCGGTTCAGAACTAAAGGCAAAACAAATTCTTTGCAAATAACTACTTATGGGTACCCCTAATACTCTCAATTCCCAATACTTTCTTCTCGCAATTTAACCCTTTGCACTCGAAGCCATTTTAACTCGAAAACGAAACATTTCTTCCGACCTAGAATATTTCCCTTCTATATACAGGGTGTCCCACGTAACAGTTCTCACGATTTCAATTCGAACATTTGATGTGACTTTTTTACGAAATCGTTTGCGTTCATTTAGTCAAAGTTTCTGAATTGAATGTAATTTCGAGTCTTAATAATAAACACAAGTTATTATCGCCCATTCAAGCAGATTTCTTCGCCTTCAAGGTCATCCCAAGGTCATGGTATACTAGGTCGTTGAATTCGCCTTGACACGGGCTATAATACTGTTAAGTCAAAAATACAAGGTGCCATTTTAAAAAATGAAGGTGACCGTGACAATACTATACAAAAAAAATGTTTTTCGAACTTTTTTATTGCAATATATAGCCAATCGAAAACTGATCAACTTTTGTTGAAAATATTTTTTGTCAGATTATCGCAAGTACTTAAAAAATCGTGAAAACTGTTACGTGGGACACCCTGTAAATTTTTTTATGCTATACATACGAAAATGGTGCAATTTACTAGTACAGTACTGAAATGTTTAGTAATTTATTAAATACATACAAATTTAACACGTTGACTGCCATGTCACCCATATGTGGGTGACGGAATTATTTGTCCTGGTTCTAAAATGAATTTTTACGTTAATATAATCATTGTGGCAAATTCAATTAGGATCTGTAAAATGCAAGAAAGCTGGAGGACTACTCAGTATCATACATTTAATTTTTTTCAATTTTTATTTCATTAAATAACTTGCTTTGATTTTATGGAATTTTTGAGGTTTCTAGTTTGGCAGTCAAAGTGTTAATAATGTAAAAAATATTTTCAATAATGATACAGCAATTTTTAGTGGCGCCTTACGGTCGCCATTCAAGTTTTATTTCATTAAATAACTTGCTTTGATTTTATGGAATTTTTGAGGTTTCTAGTTTGGCAGTCAAAGTGTTAATAATGTAAAAAATATTTTGAATAATGATACAGCGATTTTTAGTGGCGCCTTACGGTCGCCATTCGAGTGCTAAGGGTTAACACTAGCTTTACGCAGCCCCAAAAGTGATTATTTTACATAACCTAGTGTTAACCTATTGTTAAAATTAAATTCACACGAGCCAGAAATGTGTGAAAATCCCAGCCCAGCTCCACGAGTCTAGTGGTAAATTAATGCAGTAACGAGGAGTTAAATGTAAAGGGTTGAAAAGCGCGTTAAAGTGTCTGAGATATATCTAAAACAATTCTCATGAGCAGTCAAATTAAATAAAAATATTTCTGACACTCCCGATAGTATTTAGTCTGTCGTTGCGCGCTGTTCAATTTCTCTCAAACACTACCCCAAATTCCGGGGCTTCTACCGCAGAAACCACCCCTGTAACTGTTACTGCAAAAAGCAAATTCCTCTCGACCCCTAATCCTCATAATTTATCCACGTGAATTCTCGTATTTGTAAATCACCCGGTAACAATCAGAATAAGGGTTAAATTTCTTTCCTCGAATGAAAGATTTTGTGCATTTATGAGAAGAATGAGTAGGCGTAATTTAAAACAGTGGGAACATTAGATGAGTTTAAAAATACTGTTACATTATTTTCAACCTATCAAACATATCAAGAAACAAAATAAATGTCTACTTCTACACTCCAGTTTGTTTTGCAATTCGGGTAGAAAATTTTTGTTCCGCATAAAGATCCACTCTCTATCACTTAAAATTTCTGTATAAAAATTTGTATTGGCATCTTGGGAGAGTATCGTTAGGGGTTGAAAAACCCGCCGCAAGAATTTCCCACTACAAAATTAAAACAAAAATGTATTCCACCCCTCCGCTCAAGTGTAAAGAATTACTGCCCAAATTGGAAGCAATTATTTCATGAAATACACCCGAAAAACAACCCCCAAAAATTGTAGCAAATTCCTCGTTCCAGTATTCTAAGCAGCCCGGTGTTCTACGCGTCCCGTCTAGTTCCGAGCGTTCCCAAAAACACTGTGCTAAATTCCGGGGCATCGTCTGCCGCAGAAACCACCCCCCGCCAGAAATCCGCCTAGGATCCTTTACTGGGCTCGCGGAATTCTTTCATCCCCTGCGGCGCGGGTCGCCGGGGCCGGGGGTTGGCACCCTTCGGGCTCGTTGGTCGGCAGCGTGGGCACTAAAAAGGACGCGTTTTTGCCGCGTGTCGCGCGCAAACTGGCCGCAGAGAGCGGTGTTTATCGGTGTTTCGCGAAGGTAGCGGCTCTGATGGACATCCACGGTGGCTCGGAGCGGCGCGGCTCGTCGTTTATACGCGGTGCCGGCATAATGGAGCAGAGTGGAGCGGAGCACGGATAATGGAGTATGAAGAATAGCGTGCGGTGAACGTCGGGGGATAGTCTCCTCCGCGTTCCACCCCCCTCCTCCCCCCCGGCTTTTCATCCCTCCACGAACCCGTCGTTACGGGGGGCTTTTCTCTCACTCGTTCCCCAGCCCCGATCCATTCTTCTTCCCACTCTGCGGTGTCTCTACGCCCGAGGGAGCGAAAGAGAGGAAGCGCGGGGAGGGGGAGAGAGGGTTCGGGACTCGTTGCGCGAACGAGGGACACGGCTCGTTGGCTCGACCAGTTGCCCATACCGATTTATTGTTCTGCAGTCGAGCCGCATTACCAATTGCCGGTAAATTCAGCCGTGTCAGCCGCGCAGCGCCGCGGCCGCGATTTTTTCTTGGACCTCGGCGGGCCCTTTTTCTTCCCAGAAAGAACTCCTCCCCTCCTCCCAGGACAATATGCATTGCATTCGGGCGCGGCTTATTGTTCCAGTACGAGAAAAAGCGAGGAAAATCGCGCTTCCCGCCGCCGGATAGTGCGCAGACAAAGTCCGTGTCCCGGGACAAAGGACCGATCGAGATTATTGTTCGCGGCCAGGGATGCTGTAAGTAGTTTTTGAGAACTTTTTCTGCCCTCGGAGATTTTTATTGTGAAGCCGGGAAGAATTTTTCTGCGGTGATGTTACAGTATTTTGTATTTATTTGATTGTACGTTCTACGGAATTGAATGTGGAAGGAGGATGTATGGCCGATTCTGTCGATGCTGCACCGGGCAACGAATTGTTTTTAAGAATTGCCGACGTTTATGCGAAATAAAAATTGTCTGCGTTAATTGCGAGCCGCGGGACCTATGTACACGTTCAGTTCTTCTTTGAACCCTTAGCACTCTAAAGGTGACTGTAAGGCGTCACTAAGAATTGCTGTATCATTATTCGAAATATTGTTTACATTATTAAATTTGTATTTAATAAATTACTAAACATTTCGGTGTTGTACGAGTAAATTCCATCATTTTCGTACGTATAAAAGAAAGTATATAGAAGGGGAATATTCTAGGTCAGATGAAATCGTTTCGTTTTGGAGTTAAAATAGCTTCGAGTGCAGAGGGTTAATAATTCTAGTGAGTTGGAAAAAAATGTAATAGTATTATTAAATTCTTTAAATGTATCTGGTATTCTGAATTTGTCGTGGACGCATAAAACCCGCAGTCTACTCATGAGTGTTCATTAAAATCAAACTGGTTCTGGCTTATAAATTTTCTAATCGCAACGTCATCCCATTTTACCGAACGAGGCATTGTTTCAATAATAGCTTCTGTAACAATTCCCGTGAAAAATCTATTCTATTCTACTATTCTGGACACAGACACGTTCAGTATCGCGGCTTAGAGCGCGACAGAAGCGGAGAAGTGAGAAAATCGCGCGTGTAGAAAGCCTACTCGAAATCGAAACCCTCTTCACCGAATTCCGCGCGGCGTATCGCGACTCGACGAGTGTCTGACCAGATTGGGTACGCGCGAGGGGCGCGTAGGGGTGTAAAAACGCGAACGAAAAATGCCCCAGAGCCCCACATACCGCTCGGATCGAACGCAACACGCGCGAACAACCCTCTTTCCCTCTTGTGCACCTTTTTCCACGCATAGAGCGCACGTGGCGTTCACCGTAAACGTTCGTCCGGCTCGGGCAGGGTTGAAGGGTGGCTCGAGGGGGAGACAGAGAGAGAGAGGGAGGGAGTGAGAGGAAGGGGTGAGTTGGTCGTTACACGCACCGGTCACTGCCACCCCCGTGGCTATCGCCGGCACAGCCCCCCATGCAAAATCACCCTTTGTCCCGGTCTCGATGGGAAATTACTTTTTGTCCGTCGATTACGGGGTGAATTTTCGGACAACGAGACCCGATCATTTCGAACGAGATACGGCTCTGGTTCGAGATATTCGCCGGGAAGGGATCGACTCGGCTTCGTTACCGCCGCTTTCCGAATAAATCGCGCCGGCCAAGTAACGGTAACTCGATAATGGCCCGCTTTGAAATTCCTCCTACTATTTCTTTTTTTTTTTTTTTATTCCCTCGCTCGTTTTAATCGCGTCGCTTCTTTAACTCGACCGCTGTTTTCGGTTCCCCGTACCCGTTGCTCTAATCGCGATTACCGCGATCCTCCGCCTTGGGAAAGACGTTTTACCTCGTTCTGTACCATTTTTGCCATTTTTCCGGCATTTGGATATTTTTCTGATCGGGAATTTCCTTAATACTCTCCCTAACACCGCCACACGCGTGCTAGGTCCACGGTCCCGTATTCCACGCAAAACTAGTCAAACTCACTTTTTATATACTGCTGTTTAATATCACAGGACGTGGCATAATATTAATTTACTGAATTGTTTTGGGATAGCGAAAGGAATGTTGCACGAATTTTATTTTGTACTACTAGCAGAAGGGTTGGGAATTAATCAGGTTCTTAGAAACTCAAAGAAAAACAAATCTTTTTATATGCTGCTGTTTAATGTCACAGAACATGGCATAATATTGCTGTACTAAATTGTTTTAGTATTTCAGAAAGAACATGCGTCATATTTAATCAAACACTTTAATGACGGAGATAGCGAAACGAATGTTTCACGAATTTTATTTTGTACTACTAGCAGAAGGGTTGGGAATTAATCAGGTTCTTAGAAACTCAAAGAAAAACAAATCTTTTTATATGCTGCTGTTTAATGTCACAGAACATGGCATAATATTGCTGTACTAAATTGTTTTAGTATTTCAGAAAGAACATGCGTCATATTTAATCAAACACTTTAATGACGGAGATAGCGAAACGAATGTTTCACTCATTTTATTTTGTACTACTAGCAGAAGGGTTGGGAATTAATCAGGTTCTTAGAAACTCAAAGAAAAACAAATCGTTTCGTATGTTCCTGTTTATTATCACAGAACATGGCATAATATTGCCATACTAAATTATTTTCCTGTTTCAGAAAGAACATGCGTCAAATTTAATCAAACTCTTCAATGACGGAGACATTGAAACGAATGTTTCACGAATTTTATTTTGCACTACTAGAAGAAGGGTTGGGAATTAATCAGAGCTGTTTAGAATCTCAAAGAAAATTAAATCGAAGCTCGTAAAAATATTTAAAGGCTCACATATGACATTTCATTCGCCACACAGATTCTGTGGCTTTCACTGCTCATTAAATGTTTAAAAATTTAGCAGAATTTTGTTTCTCGTCTTCCGCAGACTAGAAACTCCAGATACCGTATACATCTACATCCCAGTGGTAAATGATTCGAAAAAGAAATACTGAACAATTTCAGAGGAATAAAATAAGAGGGATGAAATGAACGGTTCATCCCTTAAACAGGGAACCTCCAGCGGGTAAAAATCAGCTCCGCGATCTCGTGCGAGCTGAAAGGGTTGGTGTATGGGGTCGGGAAGCACCGTGACGGTTCGCGGATCGCATGAGGACGGCCAGAAATAAGTAAGACTTGACGAAGTGTGCCCGGGGGGCTGCAGCCCTTGATTACCAAGATCTTCATCTACATGCTAAACATCGTTCCTGAGCTCCGTCTTGAATACTCTTGTACTTACGTATGTATCTAGATTCACAGTCTGCACAGCCGTATCCTTTCCCCCTCCCCTCTCCTGCACCCTCTCTGCCCCGACGCCACCCTCTCTGTCTTCCGAGCGAGTTCCACCCTCTTCAGTCTTCCTGCTGCCCTGCGGAACACGTTCACGTACCATCTATATGATGTTTGCTTAGATTAAATTAACCGACCGTGAGCCCATCCTTTGTTCTTCGTACTGTCGGCCCATCCCGGAACACCCACGCCCGCGAGGGAGCCTGGGAAAGGAGGGTGGAAACTGGGGGAAAAAAATCGTCTCCCTCAAGGGAACACTCTTTTCATCCTTGGTCCTTGCATTGAAAATGCGATTTTTTTTCGTTCGAGTTCCTGAATGACTCCTGACTGTCGCGGAGGACCTGTAAACCAGGAAACCGAGGGCCTGTTATTGTCAAATTTAAATATTGGCAATGGTGCTTGAACATACTTTGCTATGTGGATACGTAGCTTAATGTATGGGTCAGAAGGAAATGGGTTTCTGTCTCTGTGAATACGTAGCTTTAGCTTTGTCACTGCTTCGGTTTTATTGTTGTATTTTTGGGAACGAGTATTATTATAATATGCCACCATTTTGACACTCTAAATTTGAGTACGTAGTACATTACTTATTAAATTTAAATATTTGCACTGGTTCTTGAACATGGTTTACTTTGCTATGTGGATACGTAGCTTAATGCGTAAGTCAGAAGGAAATGGGTTTCTTTCTCTGTGAATACGTAGCTTTAGCTTTGTCACTGCTTCGGTTTTATTGTTGTACTTTTGGGAACGAGTATTATTAAAATATGCCACCATTTTGGCACTCTAAATTTGAACCCATAGTACATTACTTCCAAAAATGTATTTGTAAAAAGTGAATCACCTAAGATTGAATAAGGGTGGTAACAGAATTTTATTAATTTTTCTTTTCGTAAATTTAGCTATGTCACTGCTTTAATTTTACTGTTGTATTTTTGGGAACGAGTATTATTAAAATATGCCACCATTTTGGCACTCTAAATTTGAACCCATAGTACATTACTTCCAAAAATGTATTTGTAAAAAGTGAATCACCTAAGATTGAATAAGGGTGGTAACAGAATTTTATTAATTTTTCTTTTCGTAAATTTAGCTATGTCACTGCTTTAATTTTATTGTTGTATTTTTGGGAACGAGTATTATTAAACTATACCACCATTTTGGCACCCTAAATTGGAACAAATAGTACATTACTTCCAAAAGTATATTTGTAAAAAGTGAATCACCTAAGATTGAATAAGGGTGGTAACAGAATTTTATTAATTTTTCTTTTCGTAGGTTTAGCTATGTCACTGCTTTAATTTTATTGTTGTATCTTTTGGAACCGAGTATTATTAAAATATTCCTCCATTCTGGCACTTCAAATATGTATACACAGTATATTACTTGCAGAAATATATTTGTTGTAAAAAGTGGATCACCTAAGATTGAATAAGGGTGGCAATAAAATTTTGTTAATTTTTTTGGTGTTGAAGTGGAAGAATTTTTGGCGAGAAAAAATTGTTGTAGGTACGTTTGAAGGGATATTTCGAAGGGTTGACGAAAGAGAGTCGCAGAGCAAAAAGGGGTAGTTTTCTTCTGCGACGGCGCCACCCTTCTTAGTGGCGACCCGAGGTACTAGCGTTTTCTTAAAAGGAGGCGCCACTTCTTTAAGAAAGCTGTCTTATTCTTTTCCTTTCTTACCGACTCATTCTCCGGAATTCTTTGTCGCTTTTTTATCAGCCCCCTACGGCATCCCCATGGTAAACGTACCATCCCCTATTGTCTCATCAAACGGAATCCCTTTTCATCGTCTGCTGTGTAATATTTTCTGTCTCCAGAGAATATTCAAATGACATTTAAGTACAATTGACGTAAGCATTTCTTGAGCTACCCAATTTTCAGATACTTTTTTAAGGGGTGGATTTTCTTCCTTTCGTGAAAGAAAAATGAGTGAAGGGTTTCGTTGAGATTCTGCAAAGAAAATGAAAATTCTTAGCTATTTCTTAGCTCGTTTCGACCCGTTCTTTACCGACCCCTTCGCGAGCTGCCTTACCACGGGGGTGGAGTCGACTTTCTTAGGGTCGGCGAGAAGAAAGAGGGTGAGTCTTCTTAAATGTCTTTGCTGCCTTTCTCGCTCGAGGGCGACACTGGTATCTCGTTTTGAAAAAGAACGAAAGTGTCATCCCACCCCTAACTTTGTCATTCTACCAACTCGTACCTCCCCCTCAAGCCACCCTCAAAAAATCAACCCTTTGTAACACCTTAATTCTCCCAATAAATCTAAAAATTGTTTTTCAAATAAACCCCATTTTCTATGACAAAAAATTGACACTGACTCGAGGAGACATCAGTGGTTCGAAGGGCTTCGAATAATAATTTTTCAAAACATTGTTCGGATGTTTTTAAACGCGACTTCTCTCGGGTAAATCTGCTGGAGGGTCGCGCTCCTTATCAGGAAATATAAGAAGGACGTTTTTACGTGAAATTTGCATCCGAAACGAGCAGGTAAAGTACACGAGATTTCGCGAAGGGCGGCCACTCGAGAGTTTCCCTCGCTCAGCTTCAAAAGTGCTCCCAATTATTTTCCTCCTTCCCGTGCCTGATTTCTTCTCCCCCGCCCTGGATTGATGTTCAATTTTTTATTTCCCATTGGCTATGCAAATACGAAAAGAAGATTTCCTCCGATGTGTAAAGAGTCCGTGTATCAGCCAGCAGCAGCGGAGGGGAAATTAATTTCCCTCGTCATCTTCGATGTCTTTCATACTACTCCAACCTACATACTACACCGCCAATAAAATTATGCTTTTAATTCCACCAAAATTCGTCTTCGAGTTCCTTTGATCCAACGTGTGGATCAGAGGGACAGGTGCTGTGAAACCAAAAAAATAATGCATCTTTCATCAGCGCCTCCGTAAAAGAACAGAAATCTAATTAATCTTCATACGAACAAAGCCGTTCTCTCAGCCCCCGAACAAAGGGGCTTCAAGGAACTGCAGCGAACGTCATCTTAATTTCTAGACTCCGGCAAACAGCTCTAAACTCAAAGCTACTGCATTCAAACGAGGACACAGCCTCCTGACAAAAAGACAAAAATAAATATTTTAAAAATCATGCCTCCAGATTCATTAGTTCTGTAATCCACAATCTTATTCGTCTCTGCGAACAAAGCCACCCGGACAAAGAAGCTGCACGGAACGAATGTTCTATGGTGTATGATCCCCTGTTCAGCTCCTCTTCGCGATATACCGAAATAAATGATCACAATAATAATGTTTATGTCTGCAAACTTTCCTAGAATGTTTAAAAACTGGCCTCCGGATTTTATACATTTATGACAAAAATGAGTAGCAGAACTGTGAAGGCATATAACGAATTTAAACCATTTGCATCATCAGCGTATATACACGCTCAACATTGTTGGTCACTATCGTTATTCGTTAGCTAAGAAATAGAAATGGAGGGTTTCGTTGGAGATGAAAGTAGTAATTCTGATTTTTTCTTATAATGCTGAAATATGAAGTCCTTTAATAAAAAAAAGTTTGGCGATGAAGGCCTTCTTTTCATATTTCCTTATGATGCAAATGAGTTAATCATGTCGGTACGTTATACTCGATTTCTCGAAATTATAAAAAAAAAGGGCCAGATTTTGGTGCAGCTTCTGTTCCCTACATAGAAAATTTTGTATAAAAATCCGCAGTGTATTAACCCTTTGCGCTCGAGTGGCGACTCTGAAACTAAAAATCGTTGTTGCATTATTTCGAAGAAATTACAAAAATATTACAAAATATTTATTACATTACAAAATTTGTGTTCAATATAAAATATTCTAAGACGGGGGAAAAATTTAGTTTTAGAATGAAAATAGCGCCGAGTGCAGAGGGTTAATAACATTTTGGTTGTAAGACTTCATCGTTTCAAGAAATATGTTTGTATCAATCAATCGACCCTTTGCATTACAATTTATATTACGATTTCAGTGATTCGAATTTTTTTCTATAGCAAAAAGGAGAAAAAAAAATGAGAAAAGGAGAAAAAGGAGAAAAGGAGGAGGTTAAAAAGGAGAAAATTTATATCTATTGTATGCCCATATGTTCTCCAACAGCTGGACATCAATAAAACCAAAATAGAATTTTATTTTAGTTTCAAGGAAATTAATAACACAGATATTTATTAAACTCAGTTCAGAATCATCACCCCGAGTCTGACACGATATGGTAGGGCAAGGGGTTAATAATTATTCTAGGGGATCTATATGAATCTATTTGTCCAGAGGAACGTTCAAGACGTTCCAAAGACGAGGGGGATGCGGGTGTCCAGGGATAGGGGATGAAGGTGTCCATAACTGCAAGGGGTAAATTCAAAGTTGTCTCTTCTTCGTTCAACTAAGGACACGGTTTCCGTAAAAATCAGAAGACAGCAGCAACGTCTTAAAAACGTCTCCCGCCGCATCAGTCCTCTAATCCGCAATCTTATTAATCTCCGTGTTAGGAACAAAGCCCCTGGGTACAAAGAAGCAGCATAAAACGGTAGCGTCGGTGCGGCCACTTGATCCGGAGATTCTGGCGCACGGTTCTCTCCCTCTCTCTCTCTCTCTTCAGTTCTGCGAGGCAAAGTTGCCGAAGAACATGGTCAAACCCGATGGCGAAATATGCGGAGCGGACCTAAAACAGTACAGAGAGAGATCTCGGAGTATCTTGGCCGGGTCTCGCCGGTAGCTAGGCAACCCACCCCCCGGCCCACCGTCTCCTTCTCCTCTCACTTTTCCTCGTCCTCTGCTCGTCCCACCCCTTGCCATCCTTTCCTCCTCGAGCAGCAGCAGCGACGGTGGCGGCGGCGGCAGAGGCGGCAGCAGAGGCAGCAGGCTTCTCCTCCGTCTCCACCACCACCACCACCACCGCCATCGCCATCGCCGCCGCCACGACCACCGACCCTCTTTCAAAATCCCTCCTTCCCTCTTTCTCTACCCTCATCCCCCGCGACAACCTCGTCACACACCGCCCGGCCACCCCTTTCGCCTGTTCTCTCACCGCGGGTGCGCGGGATCCCCCAGCCGCTGCCGCAACGGCCACGCTGGGGTACCTCAGAACCCACCCCAGAACCCCGTTGCCCGCCAGCAGCTCTCGCCCACCTCTCCGAGGTGCCAAGACTCATGAGAACTCACCCAGAAAAATTCGAGTCGAACCGAGAACCGACGACAGCCGACCCGACCGGACCCGGACCCGCCTCCTCCGTTGCTTTCTCCTCTCCCTTCCCTTTCCCTCCCTCTCTCTCTCTCTCTCTCTCTCTCTCTCTCTTCACTCTGTCTACGCCACCTTCTCGGCGACGTCCCGATGGAATTCCTCTTTCCTTCCTCGGCCGGTCGACGACTTCCGTCGAAACGAACCGGCAGCTAGGCGATCCACGAACGTGCCGCCAGACGACCATGCGGTTGCCAAGATTCTTCGACGGACTCGCCGGCTCGCACTGCTGAGCTTCTTTCGAGCTTCAGTTTCCTTGACCTTGGAGATTTTCGAGATTTTCGAGCTCGCTGTGTTTGGGACGTTCAACCCCCTCGGGTGTGATTTTTTCACACCTGGATCGAGTAGGGGTTGTTTGTCGAACGAGGGGATTTGCACTTCTTGTTTTGCGTACGTTTGTCTTCGGGCCGAATATCGAAAGCAGAAGAGCATGATTTTATTTACACTGAAAGGAAATTGATGACCTAGTCGTCGTGTCTGGGTCCTGTTTGAAGTTTCCGTCTATCACTGTCTATCACCGTCTGGTCACTGACCGTCCTATTACACTTTCTCGGTCACTGACTGCCCTATTTTCTTTTTGCCCGGTCACTGACCGCTCTATTAATTTTGTCTGACCGCATACTGTCCTATTCTACTTGCCCGTCTCCTTTCACTCACCTTTGCTCGATTATAAATTTTCTATTTTATTCTATTAGATTCTATATTAGATTCTATTCGTTCGACTACAGTCTCTATTCCTACTTGTCTGCTTACACACTGACCCAATCTACTTTCTGAAGTATTTACTGTCCCATTCTGCTTGTCTGACCACCGTATCCTGTACTCGCCCCTAGTTGACTACAAACCGTTCTTCTTCCATTTATCTCACCTTGGAATGCCTGTATTCTGCTTGTTTGACTACACACCGTCCTTATCTACTTGTTGAACTATTTATTGTCCCATTCTACTCGTCGGACCACTGCCTGGCTTGATTCACTTGCCTTTGGTTAAGTACAAACCGTTTCCCTTCCACTTATCAGACCATTTTGATGCCACTTGTACGTCCACAGACAGGCCTATACTACTTGTTTGGCTATGGACTGTCTCAACTTTGTGTCGATACACAGTATGTTTATTTCTGTTATGCTACATAATGTCTAACGGCAGAAATAGGAGAAAATACTCGTCACCGTTATAAATATAGTTTTACATAATATGAATTACCTAATTTTACAAAATTAATTGTGAATGTACTCCAAGTACGTAATAATAATGACGAATCAGGGTTACAAAATACAGTGGACTACATCGGGATCAATTTATTAATTCATACACCCTCAGAGTGACACATCCCTTAACTAAATATTTCCAAAAATTCGCAATAAAAATTCTATCCACCCTGCCTACCACTTCAACCCCTATTCCACCACCCTTAACTCATGTCAAAACATCTGAATTCATCAAACACCTAAATATTATAATTAGTACACCCTCAGAATGAAACATCCCTTAACTAAATATTTCCAAAAATTCGCAATCGCTTCAAATCTTCTCAGATTCCATAAAAATTCTGTCTCTTCACGACAATGAAAATTATACACACCCTGCCTACCACTTCAACCCCTATTGACACCACCCTTAATTCATGTTGTGACATCTGAACGTCGTTGTGCGACCTAGAAAATGAGTTCGCGAACGATTTCGTAGATCTCTTTCGGGTTCCAGGTGAGAGCCAACCCCCCGGCCTATGGGGTAGCGTCGCGACGACCCTGAAAATCTTGACAGGCCTCGTAGCACCATTTTGTTTTGCGGTCGGGTTGCGCGGTGCGTGCTGGAACGAGGCGGTTCTGCGCATCGTCTTGCGGTTGGTTTGTGGTCCTGGGGGTGGCTAGGCCCGATCATTGGCCGCGGGGGTGCCGGGGATGGTTTTTGGGGGTGTGGTGGCACCTTGCGGTTTGCGGGCTGATCTGCCATCAGCAGGGGGCGGCCCTCTTATCGACCTTCCATTGGCTCACCCCTCGCAGCATCCCTCTGCGAACAACTTCGCCCGCGAAGAAGTCGAACGAAGACGTCACCTGACTTTACCACCACCACCCCCTTCGTTTAAATCACATCATCCCCGTCCCGCCCCCCCCCCCCCCCCCCAGAAAACGCGACGGTCGCCGCCGCGTTTACGATTATAACTTCAACACCGACGCCCGTTCGGCAACTAATTACGCCAGGCGCGTAATGAAATCCCGTCGGACAGTCGAAGGGGTTGGAATCTGGGGCGCAGCTCGCACTGAGACGCGAACAATTATTAATTTTCATACGTTCTACCGCCTGGGTTAATGAAATTGTTTGTTACGGGGATGCTTGGTGGATAATCGTACAGTTTGGGGGTAGCACGGTTATTGAACGCGGAATTTTTGATGACTTTAATCAAGCGATCCGCAATTCATTATGTCGGTCGGCGCGCGAACTTTCCCAGGCTGCGTTGGGGATTTTTAATTGTCATCCGCGGTTCCGGTTGTTCATCGTGCCGCGCTCCATTTGCGATTAACATTATAAGGAAACGTTCCCGTTTAGCTTCGCGGTTCAACACTGCGATTAGAAAACATACAGAAATTTTAATCGTTATACAGGAATTTGCTGAATCGCATAATTGCAAGTGTGTAGAAACGTTTTATTTTTTATTGATGATTTATCCGTTACTTCAACTGAAAAATATATCTGGGAAATTTGTGAATAGATCGTGGATTGTTATGCAAAATAAAAATTATGTGTATCAATTGTGAAAAATAGAAGTCAAATTAAAAAGTCTTTCTTTGGTCATTTTTATCATTTAAATATAACCAACGCTCCCAAATTCTCGTGATTTTTTTTTCCTGTTTTAAATAACAAGTAGTTTTGTCATAAGCGCGTAAAATCCGCAGTCCATTTATTTATTTGAACATTTGTGTGAATTGAGAAAGGTGACAGCGCCGAGGACGATTTTAACGTTCATTTGAGGTCAAAGTCCGATTGAAATTCGTGGAACAAGAAACCGGATGTGAGATTTTTTAAAATCAACACTTCGCTATATTATCTGCTCGGTGCGCCATGCTCAGAAACAACCCTCGCCAGGGGGAAGCTACTCCCGACGTTTAATTACGCGTCCCTCCGTAAACCAGGCGAAGGTTCCCTTTCATTAAGGCAATAATTTTAATAATTTTTATCTTTCCGTATAATCTGCCTAATTAAAATTACGCTTTGATCGCGCCGCGCCTGGCTACCCTCCTTAAAGCCGCATCCCGACGGCATTTCGAGACGCGGCGAAATTTATGCCCGCGACTACTCGCTCCGTGAATCTCGCATCCCCCCTCCCATAACGTATCCATTTCGCTCCTCTATTTTAATATGTAATAAGCGCTGGGGGACCATGACTACTTCCCGCTATACTTAACCTTCTGCTTCAATTTTCAGTCGCGTACACAACTTGGTCACAATTTTATTCCCCGCCAAAAAAGAAGAAAAAATAAATTGTACACTATTCAGGGAGCAGTAAAAGTGACCCATCTATATTATAAAAATAACGTGAATATGCCTATCCAAATTTTTAGCAATTTTCATGTTAACACTAGGTTTACGGGACCCGTCAAAATGACGTGTTTTAATATTTTTAATTTACGATTATTGAGATTGTGGAGATCTATGTACGTGGAATTACTCAACAAACCTATTTTCTTAGGTATATATTATTTAAAAAATGGCTGAAAACTTGGATAGACACATTATTCTTATTTTTATAAAGTAATGTAAAATACTCACGTGTAATGCTTCGTAAACCTAGTGTTAAATATATACCCAATTGAATAAAGTCCTCGTGGACGAATTTAAATCCTCGTGGATGCATTTTTACAGTCTCAATAATCTCAAATTAAAAATATTAGAACGCTTCCAGTATGCCTAGTGTTAAAGAATCTAATGAATAAAAATAAAAATTTGATTGACCCTAGCTTCGGGTCTCCCTTGACCCAGAGAAAAACACAGAAATATATTTCAAAAAATTGCTAATAGAGAGGAGGCTAATAACTAAGGAAAATTGCTAATAGGGAGGCCATAGATGGTCCAGAGTTTTACTAACTCTATAGTAATTTAAAAACTGCACTATCCCACATCTACCATAGCGATTGCGGAGTCTAATATCCGGGGCAGTTAGGCGAGACGCAGCCCCCTAAATCGGAATGACAGTGTTACCGCACGGATCCGTCGGACTTAGACAAAAGTTTCTGTGCGTCGGATATCGATTCCGATATTGCGTACACTTTGCCTAATTAATTATCCCCGATCGACCGGTTAATCGTGTTCCCGGGGGGCAAAGGAAGACGTTCCCCGGGGAACGGCGGAGGCCCTCAATCCGTAAAATAGAATTCGCCGGAAGAATCCTCCGTTTGAAACTCCGTGGAAAGCGGTGGAAAAGAGCATCGCATCAGCCTCGACTGTGGATGATGGGAAACGGGACGGTACGGGGGGAGGGGGCGGAGGATGGCGGACGTCTTTCGGAATGTTCGAGTTCCGCGTTATCGGCGCATTCGTCTAACGCTTCTCATTTTACCCAACACTTTTCAAAAGTTCCCCTCTCCCCCTCTGCCCCTCCTCTTTCTTCGTCCCTTCCTCCTTTTCACCCACCTTTCTCCACCATCTCTCTCTCTCTCTCTCTCTCTAGACTCGTTTCTCTCCTCGGCTCTTTTCGCAGTCGGTGCAAAGAGATCCAAAGGGCTGGGGGTTGTTTCGTTGGCGAGCCCGAGCAAGAGATAGCGGAAGAAACGAAGTAAAGAGAGAGAGAGAGAGAGAGTGTGTGTGAGGCGGAGAGTGAGAGAGAGTGGGAAAGGGACAGGAAAGGTTCGTATTCAAATGTTGATGAAATTGACCAGACGCGCTTTGATCCGGCCTCTTCAAATATTCGCCGAAAGATTGAAGTGAACATCTGAGGAGAGCGAGAATTATCTTGGTCAGCGTCCGGGGAAAAAGCGGATGTCTGCATTTCGCCACCCCTCGGCGAATATCCAACGGTGATTATGGTTTTCGTCGACTCTGCCCTCCCGGCCGCGATACGTCCGAGCTGCTCCTTTCACCGGTCCGCGTTTTAGCCCAAATTAGTGCTCCGTTTTTGTTTGTGCTGTTGCATTTTTGTTTCATTTGTGTCCCCGCCCGGTTCTTAATAAATAAGAACGATCTGCTTACTATAAAATATTCTATTGCAGACCGGACATCTACACGTAAGATCTTCTGCAGTTCCTAATAGACTGCGGTGCAATGCTATTTGTTTATGCAATTTCTAATTTTTACAGACGAATTCTAAGAAAGTGCAATGAAATAAAATTTTATTTCTAATGGGAACAGCCTTTGTAGATCTAAATTCTCTCGAATTTTATATTGTAGCATTTTCTGAAAATTTCCATAAGCCATAAATGCATAAAGATTCGCAGTCTATTAGTTACAGTGTACCTTGCCCTGACGATTTCCAAATTAATTTTTAACGATAGCGAATAGACTGAGGATCTTTATGCAAAATAAAAATTTTCTACCTGGATTGCAACAGACTGGAGCGAAATAGAAATTTATTTTCTTTCTTAATATGTTTAATAGGTTAAAAATAATGTAACAGTATTTTAAAATTTTTCTAATGTTTGTACTGTTTTAAAATAAAACTACCCATCCTTGTCATAAATGCATAAAATCCGCAGTCTAATGGCAAAATACATATGTACTGTCGGCCATGAATTTTTCTGAATATATTTTCAATGGTAATTTATCTAGAGATCCACTGATATTTTTAGGACGCTTCCAATTGCACGATCTTTAATTATAATTAACAGACTGGGGACCTTTATGCAAAATAAAAAATCGTTCGCATTAATTGCAAGGCTCAGGAGCCAAGCAGGAATTTATTCCTTCTTCCAATAATTTTATTAAATTGTAAGAAATGTATTGACACTCTTAAATTACTGGAATCTTTTTATTGTTTGAAATAACACCCTCCCATTTTTGCTGTAAATGCATAAAATCCTCAGTCTAATAATTAATCAGCAGGACCTGATTAGCTAGATGATAAAATACATATATGTTGTCGGCTATGAATTTTCTGAATATATTTTCAATGGCAATTTTTCTAGAGATTCACTGATATTTTTAGGACGCTTCCAATTGCACGATCTTCAAGTATAATTAACAGACTGTGGATCTTTATGCAAAATAAAAATCGTTCGCATTACTTGCAAGGCTCAGGAGCCAAGCAGGAATTTATTCCTCCTTCCAATAATTCTATTAAATTGTAAGAAATGTATTAACACTCTTAAATTCCTGTAATCTTTTTATTGTTTGAAACAACACCCTCCCATTGTTTCTACAAATGCCTAAAATCCGCAGCCTAATAATGAGAATCGATCCCAGTCACCAAATAAATATTTATCTGGCAGCAACAACGCCGAAATTAATCTCGGATGTTCGACAGGTCGCAGAGACCGGCGAGCATCGATTTCAGGGATCGATTTGCGACAAACACATCGATTCCGCGGAACAACATCCTCGGGGGGTGAGAAGAACGGGCTCGGGGCGTCTCCGAGTGGCTTCGCGTCCCGAGCAGGATCAAAGCGGCAGCGAGGAATCAATTTTTAAGAAAGAAGATGTCGAGCGGATGTTGTCGAGTCTGTTCGCGCCGGGGCGGGGGGTTGACTGTCGCCCACCCCCGGTAGCTCGCCCCTTATTCCCGAGCTTTTCTGCAGAGGCGGTGGAAGCCGTGCAGAGGGTGGTTTTGATTTATGGAAACCGGCCGGCAGATTTACGAATATCAAATTCACGTTTAAGAGGGTCGATGTCTACGGAGCGGGGGGGTGCGAGGAGCGTCGAGGGTTGCACGTTGCCACCCTCATGTGTGCACATTACCGGCGAGCTCGCAGCAGCAACGAACTATCGCGCATAACTTTCGAAGAAGTGGCTCGCGCGCGTCTTCTCTCGTGGAATTTCTAACGGCCTCGGGTCATTCGGTTATTCCCACCCCCGTTCACCCCTTCCTTCGGACGAAGGGGGCGAGTTTCTAATTAGATGAAACTCGCTCTATGTGTGTGTGTGAGCGCGCGCCAATGAAAACTTCGACGGTTCTTGTTCTGTCTTTATTAGCGGCCTGGCGCGGCTACATTGTCAGTATTTCCGGATCGATCGGGCCGTGGCTGATGAGTCGAGAGATTAATTGCGTTCCTGCGGGGATTTTGATAGATTGGCGGAGCCTCGGCCGCCCCCGATCTTCCAGAAAATGTATTCGCCGACGTCCAACCTTCGGAAATTTGTGCTGCGTCTCCGAGCAATCAGAAACTTCGAGAAATTATCCTTTTTCTTAACGCGTTCCAGAGTTTGCGGATCTTCTAAAATTGTACAAATCCCGGGAAGCAGAATGCATCGATGCTCCCGTAGGTCGGATGATAGTGTTCAAGGAATCGCGGCGTACTTTCCCCAGAAGGATCGCGAACAGGATACGGGAGCGGAGGAAAGCCGGGGGGAGAAGCATATTCGCGGACCCTCGTGTTTAATATTTAAAAGCGCATCTGAAATATGTCGATTCTGGCACATAAACACGGGGTTGGCTCGAGGACCGGGTTGCTGCCGGAGCCGCGGGGGTGTCCCGGATGATTTATCCGCCACGTTACTTCCTGACCCGCGAGGTTTACCGTCCCCGGAATTTGCATTCTCGTTGGGAGAGGCTTCCTTCGCCACCGGCACCCTCGAGGGGGTGGCTCCAGTCCTTTCGATGTTGTCAGACTTCTTTCTAATAATCCAAAGTCAATTTAAACTGCGCACACACGGGAACACGGGAACACGGGAGCTCGATCATTCGCAAAACAAATTTATTCTACCAGATCCTCACAAATCAATTCTATGATCATTGGACTGCGCATCGTTCGCATTTATGGCTCCTGGAAGGAATTAAATGACAGTTTAAGGTGCAAACTTCTCTGTCCCGTGAGAAACAGTAATTGTTGACAACTCTGATAAGCAAGGCCTGCATGAAATACTCAGAATTAACCCCTTCAGCATGGTGCGATCGTCCGCGACTGTGTCTCCCAGGGACGGCACGCCTGGCCACGAATATAAAAAAAGCCACTATAGTGGTCCATACCGATCAAACTGGTGTTATCCACGGAAGTCGCTATAGTGTCCGTAACTGTGACTTCCAGGGACGGCGCTTCTGGCAGCAAATAGAAAAAAACCACTATAGTGGTCCGCACCGTTCGAACTGGTGCTATCCACGGAAGTCGCTATAATGTCCGTAACTGTGTCTCCCAGGGACGGCGCTTCTGGCCGCGGATAGCAATAAAGCCACTATAGTGGTCCGTACCCTTCATACTGATGCTATCCACGGAAGCCGATGTAGTGTCCGTAACTGTGTCTCCCAGGGACGGCGCGCCTGGCAGCGGATAGCAAAAAGGCCACTATAGTGGTCCATACCGTTCAAACTCATGCTTTCCACGGAAACCACTACAGTGGCGTGCAGTACTTGAGTGGTGAATAAGTTCGTTTTACAGAATAGTCTTGACAGGAATCTGTACGTTATCTTTCACAAGTATTCTTGCGAAACGAAGGACGATTCGCCAGGGGGATGACGGGTGAGAGATTAGGCTCTGTGTGGAGCACGTGTCTAGATGCGGCGGAAAGACAAGCAAAAGGAATAGCACGGTCCCGGAAACGATCGAACGGTTATTAAATAACGTTGGCCGAGGAAGAGACCGGCGGGCAGCGGCGCGGCGGTGGCGGCGTCGCCGGCAATAGCAGTAGAGGGGTGGTTTTTCGGGAAAATACCTCGCACGATACCGTGCATTCTTGGCGTGGGAGTCACCGCCGCGGCCTTAATTAAAAATCCAACGAGCCCCCAAAAATGAGCCCCTGGTTTCGTGCGAGAGAAAAAATCCGTGAGCAGGCGAACACGACGGAGAGAGAAAGGAGAGCGGGAAGAGCGAGAGAGAGCGAGAGAGAGAGAGAGAGAGAGACAACCCAGGCACGTAAACCCAGCGGAAAAGGGAGGATGGTTGTAGCCGGGCCTGGGTGTAGAGTTAAGGGTTGCAGGGTGGGCAGGTCGTACGTCGAGGCAGACCGCATTCTTTCGTTTAATTCCCGCGAATTTATAGAAGCGAGAGACGACAAACCGTGCCGCAATACTCCCCGTTGTACGGCCTTTTCCGTGTTCTCCCGTTGCAGACGCACCCTTAAAAAGTATTGCCATTCGGGAGTCCCCCGCCCCTCCCCCACCCCGCCCGGAGGGGTGTAATTGGATTCGACGCCGTCGTAGATGGGTACGCGCCTTTATTGCGCTCTCCTCGCCTGCACCTCGATGACCTTACCACGGTGTTCGCGCCGGGAAATGTTACGGGGTCGATCGGGAACATCGATTTTTCCGTTTTCCAACACCCACAGAGCCAAATCTCTACCGCCTCGAAGCCGGCCCCAAATTATTTTCCACTCCCTCCGCGGGACCATCCACAAACAATTATCTTCGCCAAAATGCTTTCCACGGAAGAACAGCACCATTAGAAAGCAAGGTTTCCTATTCGAAGGAAATTGTTTTTCCTTGCAGAAGCAACTTCATTTTGTACAGGATTTTTCAGACTGTTCTAGTTCTTGAACACACACGGTTTAATCAATTGAAACTTCGAGACTCCAAACAAATAAATTCCGGTCAATTAGAGATGAACAAGTAAACATTTTATGAAATGAACGAGTAGAAATTTTGAATCCTGAGAACCAGTCGATGAATAATTATTCTCACCTCTTTTAAAATTTAGAAAAAGTCTAATACTATTTCCAGAGTTCCCCAGAAATTTTTTATCGTAAGTGGCAGTTGCTTTTAGGAATAATCGTCCATGCTTCTGCCACTTCTTCGAGACGCCAGTCTGAACAATTCAAAATTGAAATTCCATAAATCACGAATTTATTAAAATTTAGATGAACCCCCATTTTATTCCCGGAGATTCGTAGAAATTTTGAATTGTGATTCCGTCTGTAAAACACCATTCCGACGGATTAAAATTTCGGATTCCCCAAATTGTGAATTAATTACAACTTACAGGGACACTAATGTTATTTGTGGAGGTGCCCAGGAATGTTTAATCGCGAGGGGGTGGTTTCCGCTCGGAGAAAAATGAGTGTGACAGGAGCGGGGGTGGTCGGTCTCTAATCGAACAGGAAATCTTCGACTGGCGTTGTCAGTTCCGTTTAGTCGCGCGGGGGGGGGGGTGTGAACAACCCCCGACAACGAGGGTAACCGAGCAAGTAGATCGGTCGGGAGACGGTGGCTGCTCCGAAATAATTAAACCGGCGCAAGTTTTTACGACAAGGTGTTCATTACGGTGGGTAATTAAGACGCCCCTTAACTAGACCCGCTAACCACCCCCGGGGGTGGTAAACCAACTTCTCAGCCAGGGGGAAGCCCCCCCGGGCGTCTTGGAAGGTGGAACCACCGCCGCTCGGAGCTTCGTGGACCGGAGGGGGATGAAAGAAGGAAAAGTTTTCCCGTTTTTAGAAGGCGGACGGACTATTATCGGTGATTATGTTAGCCCGGGGAGGGATCCCCGGCGAATCGTTTTAATCGCGGACCCTTGTTCATACGCAAGCACCCACTTTTTCGGATTTTTAAACCCGGATAAATCGCCGCGACGCGACGCTTCCGCGCCGAGGGTTCGTAGGGCTTGGGCTGCACCCTTTCCACTCTAGTTGACAAAAGGCAAGACATAAATGGCAGAGGATTATTCACGGAACAGTATTCCTAATACTCGACTTTCAATATTTAAATAAAATTAATTCCTCGCCCGAAGAAAATATAAATATTAGGGGTACGCATAAGTAATCAATTGTTTGCAAAGAATTTGTTTTGCCTTCAGTTCTGTACCGATCGTTGAAACAGTTTAAAAGTATAAAAAGTATACAAGTTTCACAGTATACAGTTTTAAAAAGTATATCTTTGTCTTGATCATCCCTTATGTATAGTTTGCGACTGGGATAGGCTTGGACCAATCGCTAGTTACGTTTGAGTGTAACATATAAGTCTGTGTTAGTTAGGGGTCAGTGAAAACGTTAAAACGTTACCTGCCACGTCAGTCGCATATGACTGACACTGATTCTTGACTTCGTTTAAAAATTCATTTTTATTGTAAGGCATCCAGACAAACCGAATTTTATTTGAGTCTTTCGAATTCTAAAGGACTAAAGGGTTGAGACATCCCCTATTTTAAATTTCTAGTTGCGTGGTTTCATTAATTAAATTACTCTGATTTTGTAAGAATCTGCAATTGATATTTGGCACTTAACGTGTTGAATCTAGATGGTCCCTTGATTGTTTAAAGAGAATGTGTTAGTAATCAATTATTTGCAAAGAATTTGTTTTGCCTTTAGTTTTCGGCAAAGCAGCCTGTGTTCAAAATATTCTGATGGCCAACTGTCCTTGATAATGATGGAGATTCTAAATTAAGAAATGAAAACTTGAAGTTAGTACAAAGTTTGTTTTACATTTCAAAATAATTGATTACGTATGGGTGCCCCTAATAGTTATCCGCGTTGGTTTAAGGAAAGGTAAATTGAAATAAATAAGGGATGAACGGTGTTCTCTCTACGTCGAAGGGCTCGCGTCGTAAAAGTAAACGAAAGACGCAGAGTTTGCAGGAGCTTGTTGAAAATAACAAACGGGAAAAAATGTAGAGAAAATTGAACGACGTCGGGACACGTGTACGGTGAAATGAAACACGTGCGAGGCCAGAAAATAAATAAAAATATTGGGGAAAACGACACCGGCGCGTCGGTTATCCTTCCTCTTCGACGATCTCGAACGGACTGGCAATTTTTCCGCGTGCAATAAACAGTCACTGCCGTATCCCCACCTCTGATCGATATCTGTTTTCGCGTTCGCTTTCTTTCGCCGGAATTTTGCTTTTCAAACTTGCATCCTCATGTTATTAACCCTTTGCACTCGAAGCCATTTTAACTCTAAAACGAAACATTTCTTCCGACCTAAAATGTTTCCCTTCTACATATATTTTTTCATGCTATACATACGAAAATGGTGCAATTTACTCGTAAAGTACTGAAAAGTTTAGTAATTTATTAAATACAAACAAATCTAATAATGTAAAAAATATTTTGAATAATGATACAGGAATTTTTAGTGGCGCCTCACAGTCGCCATTCGAGTGCTAAGGGTTAAGTTTTTGAAAGTGACAAGTCCGATTCTAGAATTTTGCGTGTTTAACAATAAATAAAATGGCAGTCCATAGGTGTATTATACACCATTATAAGGTAGGAAGCTGATCTCTAAAATCCTATTCTTCATTTCTCATTTAAGTATTTAATTCTATTTTTAACTAGATTTGACTTCAACGTCGATTTTCTTTCAACCCCAGTACAAACACCTCGCCATTACCTATTACAGTAGGGGTACCAATCACTGTGCCTATATTAACTACACTTACTTTTAAAGCTTAAATGAATATTGAAAAAGAGATATATAACATCTGTATTAACTAATTTTAATGAAACAAATTTAACATCTCTTTTTTAATATTCATTATGCTTTAAAGGGAAGTATAATTAATATACGCACAGTAATTGGTACCCCCGCAGTAACTGGGTCCCGCACCCTATTTTATCAAGATTTTCTAATACCGAAAGATTAATTCAAGAAACTATTGACTTGCCCGTGTTCGAAGAGCAGGCCCGCGCAGTTATGGTACGCGGACGGTTCCTAAGTATGTGATAGGTATTAGTGAGGATTCAAATATCGGGTAAGTCCCTCCTAAGCTGTGCCCTGCCTAGGGAATTACTTTGGCCCTGCGCCCGCATTAATAAGTGACCGTCCCCGACAAACAGTGTGATCCCTTGATTTCAAGACTGGGTCCAGGATCCGGCGTGTTAGCATTAAACTTTACTGCACATCGCAGTCCTTTTAATCTGGGATTAAGCGTAACGCTTCATCAGAGAAGTAGCTTCCACGTAATGCTCGGATCCAGCCGCTTCGACGAGTCATCTGTCCCTTTAACCGCACACCAGTAATGGACAATCTTAAATAAATAATCGGGCATCTTGCTCTCGGACTGCCCAAGGACTTTGCCCACATTATTCTCAGTAAGCAAAGATCTTCTTAACACTAGGTTTACGGAGCGCTAAAAGTGACTATTTTACATTACTTTATAAAAATAACAAGAACATGTGCTGCCCAAATTTTTAGCCATTTTTTAAAATAACATATACCCAAAGAAATAAATTTGTTGAATAATTCCTCATGGACGTATCTTTAGAATATTAATAATTGTAAATTAAAAATATTAGAACCCGTCATTTTGACGGGTCCCGTAAACCTAGTGTTAAACAGACATGACACCATCGACAATCGATTCAAATACAATTTAAAATTTAAAATTGAAATAAATTTCAAATTAAATTTCAATTTAAAATTTTAAGGGATCTGTACATTCTAGAACAGTGGAAATAGTCGAAATTTGTAGAAACAGACTTCTCACATACTCGGGAATTTTAAATCTGAATTTTCAATTCTCTGGAATCCTGATCTAAAAGGTGTTAGGTGCTGATTGCTTGCTTTCCAGCCTTGACTAGCTCGGTTTCCTGAATTCTGTCACCTTCAGGAATTTTAAATCAGAAACTAGCTCTGTTTCCTGCTTTTTGACGCCTCCAGGAATTCTAGGTCAGATTCAGAATTTTTAATTGTCCTAAAATCCGCTTCAATAGGTATTAGGTGTTCATTGCTTGCTTTCCAGCATTAACTAGCTCGGTTTCCTGTACCTTTTAGCACTCTAACATTTCCTCACTGGCCTATCAGCGTCCAGCGACCCTCTTCCTCGAGGATCAGTAACAGAAACAACGGCTCAGCCTGATTCCCAAGCGTGCCAACACCGTTCACCGAAGAAACCCTTAATCTTCCGTGGGCCAAAAAGATAAACTTCGAAACAATAGTTTACTCCGCTCGTAAATCTGCCACCGGCAACCCGATGATGTTCACGGATCCGCGCCCTCTTCCTTATCGAGGGACCGGGCCGAGAGAACAGGGCTTCTCTTTTGCTAGCGGCTCGCGTGCACTTTGGCTTATTAAGGGCTGATTCACCCTTGCCATCGTCTCCTACCGATAAACCTCATCCTACCCGCTGTCCCACAACCGCCGTACATCACTGACGCTGCCCTCGGGGAATGAGTTATGCGCCTCTCAGCCGTACGGCCCTGCTTTCTAACCAGCCACCCAGAATCCTTCGCGGCTACTGTCGCCACTTGAATGCGCGTCGCCTTCGATTTATCCGGATCTCTCTCGCACGAACAATTTCGAGAAAATCTGAAAAAGTCTTCTCTGCCAAAGGGCCTGGCCGGAAATGTTCAACATTGCATGAAAAAATTACTTTCATGTTTTTTAACTATGACGCACCTTACCTAAAAATGTGACAGAAATCGGAGATAGTGTTGATAACAATACCTCACTTATTGAATTCATTTCCAAAGTCGTTCTTAAGCTTCAATATAAAATCTGTATTTCTTCGGGTTCTTAATTTTTTACAAGAACAGTTTGCAACTGAAAAATTGGAAAAAATTCTCGAATACGTGGTTCGATATGATAAATGTGTCAGATTTTTTTTAGAATTTTTACACACTGTTAAGTGAGGGAAACGGGACCAAATCTGGTTTTTTTGTTTGATCTCGATAACTACCCTTACCAGCGAGGGTTGAAACTCAGAATGCTCTTAAGGGTACGAACAGTTGAACAAGAATGTACTGTTTCGGTTGGTTTGTTTGAGATATAGGTCTCGGATAGTTTTCTACTCGCCTGATCGTTCTACTGTACTTGTTTGACCGTACACTGATATATCTCCTTGTCCCACAATGCCTGACTCTTTCTACTTGTTCCACAATATCTGAACGCTTCTGCTGGTCTGTCACTGGTCCGGCGATCGCACCGACCTAATCTACTTATCTGCCCATATATGTCGACCTAATCTACGTGCCACGATATTTGTCAACCTAACCGACTTGTTTCCATATTTACCAACCCAATCTACTTGCCTGGCCGCAGACACCGACCGAATCTACTTGTCTGACCATAGCCTCGACTTATTTGCCATAATATCTACAACTATCGTTCTACTCTAAACCACTGGTACTCGACTAGTCAAAAAGGGGCTCAATTCTACCCTCCCACAAGAAAACAAATTTCCGCACCCATCAAAATTGTATCTTTAACACATAAATAAACATCTACAGACCGAACAAAGTCGAAGAATCGAGTTTACACGAATTAATCCACCGGAGAAGCGCTGCCATAATAAAAACCCCGAGAACAATGCCATAGTCAGATTTCACGGGGATCTCCTCGCGAAAACAATGGCGTGCGCGCGCGCGCCCGCGCGACAACTGAAACCGTGGTCCACGGTGCAGCAGAAGGTAGAACAAAGGCCGGGTCATCCTCGAACCCTTCTTCCTCGCCGGTAAAGAATGCAGCAACGAAACGGGGAACGCGGAGACACCGACCACCGCCATCACGATGGGGTAAATTCCATGTGGCAGAATTATGGCCCTCGGAGGTGCCGCCGTGGAGAGGATCCTGTCTCCACCATGCTCCTCTTCCACCCCCTCCCTCTCTCTCTCTCTCTCTTACTCACACATTCTCCATCCTTTATTTTTGTGTTTGCATCGAGAGTGTCCCGTCGCAAAAAAGAAAGACCACCACCGGACAAGACAGAGTGTGGGGTAGGGGGATGAAGGGGCCCAGAAGAAGGGGAGAGGGTTTGCTCCTCCAGTCTCGTTTAAAAGTGATAAATGCGCAGCTGGGAATATGACTGAGAAAAATAACATCGAAGGGTGGAACGGCATCGGCGAACGGCGGCTGAGTCGTCGATTGGGGCTCGAGGAATCGAAAAACTAATATCCGCCCCCGGAGGCCGTTTGTTTCGTATTGTTTCGGACGCTCGGCTCCCTGGCGGTTGTCTTTGGCGTGATTGAGTGTCGCCATTCTTCATGGGTTCGCGCGCGAGACCTTTTCTTTTCTTTTTCACCGACTTCCGAACACGCTGATCACTGCGCGCCGGCCGGATCGCGTAACGATGGCCCGCACCGTCTGTGCCGAACGCTAAGAGATCCCAGCCGCCGGCCCTCGCGGGGGTTGCCGCCTCTGAAAGGGTGGAAGACGTCTGACGATCCTCTCCGCTCGGATCTTCGCTTTTCGAACACCGACGGATAATGATTCAAGATCCTACCGACTGAAATCTCCGGCTGAAATGATTGGAAAGCCGGGGGAGAGACGGGGTGAATTTTCGAGCCCTTTTGGGCGGTTTCCCTTGGACGAAAGCGCAGATAAAATAGTCAGTACTGTACTTACAAAAATTTCAAATATATAGTTGTGGATTTGCATTGAAAGCTGGAGTGGATTTACTTTAATATGTTTTATAAAATGGGGTGCATTTTGGAGCCCTTTATAGAATAGGGTGGATTTGGGCGGTCTCTCTGGGACGAAAGTGCAGATAAAATAGTCAGTACTGTAATTAAAAAATTGCAAACATACACTTGTAAATTTAGATTTAAGGCTCGGGTGGATCCACTCGAATATATTTTATGAAATGGGGTGGATTTTGGAGCCCTTTTGGGCGATTTCTCTGGGACGAAAGTGCAGATAAAATTGTCAGTACTATACTTAAAAAATTGCAAATATACACTTGTAAATTTAGTTTTGAGGCTGGGGTTGTACCACTCGAATGTTTTAAAAAATGGGGTACATTTTTAGAGCCCTTTTGGGCGGTTTCTCTGGGACGAAAGTGCAGATAAAGTGGCCAGTGTTGCACTTAAAAAGTGCAAATATAAACTTCCAGATTTAGATTGGATTTTGAATTTTAAAAATTGTATTTTGGAGCCCTTTTGAAAGTGCAGATAAAGTGGTCAGTATTGCACTGAAAAAATTGCAAATGTTCACTTCTGGATTTAGATTGGAGGCTGGATTGGATCCTCTGGCATATATTTTATAAAATGGGGTGGATTTTTGGAACGCTTTTTATGGAATTAAAATTCAGGCGAGAAGCACACGGGAAAAATTGCAAATGTTTAGAAAATGGATCTTTTAAAGATTACAATAATGTAAATGGGGAATTTTGAGACCTGATTCTGTAGACTGGAGAAGTGCATTGATTCTGTATGATGGTTACTAAATTGTTCTTAAGGGTGTGGATTCAGGAAAGAGGAAAATGGACCGCGTAAGTGGACACAGGACACATAATCCGTAATGATAGGGGCACGTATCCTCGATGTCTCGAGATTTACTGCACGGAATCCGATCAGTGTGTCGATTCTGTTTGTTTAGGTCCTGGAAGGGCTGACGATTGTCAGTTTCCGCGAACTAATGCGTCGATCTCCTTTACATTCACTTCTCCTTACCCCCATCCACACCATTACTGTAAAATCATACGTACTGCAAAATTATAGCTTTCTAAAATTAGTAGTTCGAAATCACACAATTCCATTTCAACAAATTAAATATATTCAGACTGAGAAAATTCAAAATATGGATTTGACAGTGACTCTCTAAATAATTAGAATCGGCATTCAAAGCTCCCTGGCGCTTCCAAATTTTTAGTCTGTGTACTCTAATAATTTTATAATTAATTCTATAATTTGTACATTCTTGGAATGACTCTATCGGGGCGGGTTTCTCCAAAATTCTTCGATACACCGTCGAAATATCGGTGGGGATGGGGTCCGGGGGTGCGTTGTCACGGTGCATAAGCGCGACACTTTGTTCTGCAAGGCGGCTAATGACAATTTAAATGCATGGAATTAACGTAGCCGAAGCGGGAAACGTGTCTGGCGGGTGGCACGCGAGACCCAAATAATATCGTTTCATCCCCTATGGGACGCGCGTCGATTCGGCTAACTAGAAACTTGCCCCGAGACTCGACCGCGGGGGTTCACCGACAAAAAATCACGAGCTGCCGGCGGATCGACACTCGCGCTGATTTTTCCCGCCCGCTGATCGACAACTGACGCTCCGGTCACGTTTCCGAAACGAGGGTTGATTAAAATATCAACCGGAAACCATCCTCGCACCATTATCAAAATAAAAGCAGCAACTAATCAAATTTGTTCTTCAATATTTCCAGTCACGCAATAAATCCAAAATGTTTTAAGAATATATTATTTCATATTATACAGATATTTTCTAATCGATATTTTATTTCTCTTAATTAATCTCCGAACCATTCAAGAATACTGGAGTTATATAGATGGATATTTCTAGACTGTGAATTTTTATGCAATATAAAAATTGTTCGGGTCAATTGTGAAAAACAGAAATCAGGTGAAAATTCACTTCTTTTGTTAATAATTTTAATAAGTCGAGAATAAAATATAGCATCGTTCAATTCTTCTAATTTGCTACTATTTCTGGGTCAATTTTTCACCACTAAAATTGAGTGTATAGTCTTCAAATAATTTGTTCATTTAAGCAATTGAGGTACAGAAATAATCAAAGAATTTTGCAGGCTATTTACATAAATTACACAGTTAAGCTAAAAAATTGGTCTAAAAAATCTTTATAATTTCAGTGATTGCATCATAACGTGAAACCAATTGTTCGGCTGGTGCTAGTAGGTTCAACGTAAAGTAATATACAGGGTCATCCGTTTTTAAACGGACAAACGTCAACCAGCTATAGAGAACCCCCAAATGGAACAACTTTCACCCCTAACACTTTTTTTGATTCGAAGTTATTTCATTCAGTCTTCACGGCGTGCCCCATGTCAAAAAAACCAAGATCCAAAGGTCATACAAAAAAGTCGACTGAATAAAAAACGTGCCCCTATTTATTTTAAACCAAACAAAGGAAAAATCATCAAGATACATAATTGCAGTCCTAATATATTTAATCTTAAGTGAACGCAAAAAATTGACGGGTTTTTGCAATTATCTTAAAATCAAGACCGAATCAAAAAAACTGTTGGGGGTGAAAGTTGCTTCATTTGGGGTTCTCTATAGCTGGTTGACGTTTGGCCGTTTAAAAACGGATAACCCTGTATAATATTGCAGGATAAATACAAGAGAAAAATAACTAAAGTGTTCGAGCGTGGAAGAAAATAAATCTTGAACAATATGGAGCCATCGAAGGGCTCATTAAACGCTCGGAAAGTTTCCCCGCCGGTGGAAATTCCATGGTGCAGAGGTCTCGCGCGTTCAGCCAATCATTCGACGGCCATTCTTCCGAAGGGCGCAACTTTTAATTCAATGAAATTCGCGGCGGTGATCGGCCCGTCGGCAGGGCGAGAACGACAGAGGGCGCGGAGATGAAACGAAACGCAACGGAAACGGCTGCGTAACCGAATTTAGCGATTTTTAATTCCCGGCCGCCCCGGCTGGCGGCCTCCAGTCAATACTACAAGGGGCGGAATCACCCTAAATCGCTAATAAGGCTTCGCAAACCTCTGTACATCCCACCGACAGGGATTCCCGCGCCTGGTTCTCATTCCGAATGGTAATCCGAACAGATCTGATCGGACGCCTCGTGAACAACCACCCCTCGCTACCCTCCACCAAGACATTTTATTAACTGCGGCCATTTGTCGCTTGCTAAACAGCCCCCGGCAGAAATAAAATAATAAAACTCTCATTCAGTCAGTATCGACAGAAAAATTACAGTGAATCCATAGAATAATTTATGTCTCCGACGATTTTAAATTATCTCTGTCAAAATATGTTCGCGCGCGAAGCAATATAGAAAAATTTTATTCATAACCACAAACACTTTCTCGTAAAAAGTTTCTACTTCCTCGGAAGAAATCACGTTGAAAAATTTGAAGGTGCGAGTCTTCTATTTTCACGTGAAAATATGTAGACAAGAATAGGTCCCGGTACAATGATTAATGTTCGAAGTTAGCCGAAGTGAACTTGCATTGACGTACACGATTGACTATGACGTACTTCGATGATAAATTGACGTCGCTTCGCGGTAATACTGTGTCGTGATCAAGCATCAATCAATAAACTAGAGATGCTTATGCAAATTCCAATTTTCCGAGACTATTTCGCACAACACGGAATGGAAGAGAAATTGCTCTTGCCAACTTGAATATTGCGAGTCTAATTGAAACGGAATAAAGACACCACTTAATATTCACCTTATAAATTTTCACGTGGCACGAATCCTTAGTATAAAAATAATAAAATATAATATCTGTCTTTACGATTTAATTTTACAAGGAAACAATTGTATCTTCTCCAGGCCAGCACTGTTTAACATTTAGCTCCTCTTGGTGCAACGAGTGTACGCTTTAATAAAAAAAAGATTGATTCCGCTTTGCGATTCTACTTTAAACAAGTGCTGGTACGTTTCTTCCATCAAAGCGGAAATTTTGTTCCGGCATTAGACGGGAACGAACGGCAAGGGAGATAGAGGGATTTCGTTTCAAGTGCTCGTTGCACGGCTGATACCTGGCATCGGCCGAACAAATCTTCGTGCATCAACGTGCACGGGAAATGGATACGCATCGGTCGTAATTCGTGGCCGCAGAAGTGCAGCGCAATTAATTTTCTCGCTGCAGCCGGGATCCGCAGTCTTTCCGCGTTTCGGCGGTCGGTCCGCGCAAGCCGGCCTTTAATCTCAAAGCGTCGGTGCTGCATCGCAGAACGAAACGTTGATTCTTGCTAGAAATATTCGGCCATTCGAGGATCCGGGAATACCCGAGCAGAGAGCGAAGGATTTCCGCCGGTCAAAGTGAAAGCGATCACAATATCAAATGAATCTCGCGAACCATCAAAATCTCTCGAAATCGCCGAGAAAAGTGTAAACGCACGAATAATATTTATTTCGGACAAACCTGATGAAGAAAATGAAACATTTTGTGCACGGGAATAACGCGAGATCCATCAAAACATCAAGTGTAATTCTCATGTCAATGAAATCTCTCGAAATCGCCGAGGAAATATTAAAAGACATACTTGAAATATATTTAAAAATTCGGGACAAACCTAATGTAGAAAGTTAAATAACGTGAAAGAGATCAAAATATTAAGTAAAACTCGCAAGCCACTGAAACCTTTCAAAATCACTAAGAAAATATTAAAACACAAGCTTGAAAAATATTTAAAAATTCAGGATAAACCTAATGAAGAAAATTAAACATTTTATGCGAGGTAATAATATGAAAGAGATCAAAATATTAAGTAAAACTCTCAAGCCACTGAAATCTCTCAAAATCGCCAAGAAAATATTAAAACACAAACTTGAAATATATTTAAAAATTCAGGATTAACCTAAAGTAGACAATTAAATAACCTCAAAGAGATAAAAATATTAAGTAAAACTCGCAAGCCACTAAAACCTTTCAAAATCACTAAGAAAATATTAAAACACAAGTTTGAAATATATTTAAAAATTCAGAACATACCTAATGTAGAAAATTAAATAACGCGAAAGAGATCAAAATATTAAGTAAAACTCTCAAGTCACTGAAATCTCTCCAAATTATTAAGAAAATATTAAAACAAGCTTGACAAATATTTAAAAATTCAGGATATACCTAATGAAGAAAATTAAACATTCTATGCAAGGTAACAATATGAAAGAGATCAAAATATTAAGTAAAACTCTCAGGCCACAGAAATCTCTCAAAATCTCACCAAGGAAATATTAAAAGGCTCAACCAAAATAATATTTAGAAATTCCAGAAAAACCCAATGAATAAAATGCGAGGTGATTCCTAAATAAGCAAAAATCCTAAGATATATGTAAAAATATCGAAAATGAAGTTCTAAGAATATTAAACGAATGGAAGGGAATATTAAGGTACCGGGAATATTAAAGAAATTCGAGACAAAAGTGGCGATGAAGGTGAGGCTTTATATGCAGTGTAAAATCGTGTTTCGAAGAATGAAATTCGCGTCCGCGTATGAATAGGGAGCATTCGTTTGGAAAAGAGTTCGAAATCAATGTGAAATCGGGAACAAGCTTATCCGACGGGAAATCAATCGAAGGTATAAATAGAAGCGGAATAATTTAACAAACTGATTATACAATCAACGTCCGACTGTGATTCAATAAGTCGGAGAACCACTGGGTATTGATGCTCGATCAGGCAGCCCCTGGAGGTTTAATTAAATACAAGCCCCAACCCCCGTTAGCGTTGCCTCGCTTCTACCGCCTGTAAAACGAGCGATATTTTTCACGAAAACCACCTCCACGGCCGGTGATCTCATATCTGACCCCCGGTATCGCGAGCCCGACGAGACCGGACCCGATAAAATTATTAAGTTCCGCGCGATTTTCTTGGCCGAATATTCTTCCTCCTCGCTGTTTGAAAAATTGCGAGCGCTTCGCTCGCCGTATTTGGCAATTCCCAGTCCCGATACGGACTCGTTAATCCAATTTCTGGATAAACCTGAAAAATACGTGAGCTAACTACAACTTGTAAATGTACAAAGTCGGTGTTACCCCAAAGAAAACAAAGCAACTCTATTGTAAATTTGCTATGATCGAAAGTTAAAGAATATTTTAAAACGCATAGTTTACGTTGTATGCCTCTAACTTTGTGTACGTGCATTTATATATGTTCATAAATATCATACATGTGAGATTGTCTAAGAATTTATCAGAAAATAATTGATTTCCCAAAGGAAATTGGAAAAAGTTGGCAGGAAGATTAATTTTAAGTAGTACCAACCAATAATTACTGACGCATTCTTATTATACAGTTTAAGGAACGAAAATCTCTGAACATACTTGACAAACTCTGAATTCTATGAGTGTAGAATCAGAAGCACTAACATTCATAGAAACATATTAAGTTTAAAATAATCTTGCGTAGTACAAATCAATGATTATTCACATATTGTTCCTGTACCGTTTCGGCTAGGAAAAATGTTATATACGTTCATAAATATCATACGTGAGAGATTGTACAAGAATTTATTAGAAAACAATTGATTTCCCAAAGGAAATTGGAAAAAGTTGGCAGGAAGATTAATCTTAAGTAGTACAAACCAATAATTGCTGACGCATTCTTATTATACAGTTTAAGGAACGAGAATCTCTGAACATACTTGACAAATTCTGAATTCTATAAGTGTATAATCAGAAGCACTAACTTTCATAGGAATATATCAAGTTTTAACTAATCATAAGTAGTACAAATCAATAATTATTCACACATTATTCCTGTACCGTTTCGGCTAGAAAAAATGTTGTATACATCTGATAGATTCTACAAGATCTACAAGTGATGTTTGGAAATGTACAGTATATCATTTCTTATCAACATATGGAATGTAAGAAAATTTCAAGTAGTATAAATCAACGATTCCTCGCACACAGTTCTTGCACCACTCGTGCTACGAAAATTTTTAAATATTTCCAATGAATGTTGAAATATAAATATGTGCGACGGCTAGAGGTGTACTTTACTCGATTCTCGGTGAACTTTCAGATTGCTAGGGCCGATTTCTGGCCAGATTCGCGATCCTTTTCGTCACCGGTGTTGCGGGGGAGGGCGTGATCCCAAATTAAGCTGATCGCGTCACGATACGATCCTGTCGTACCTATGGGCGCGTGACGTTGGCAGCAATGTTGCTGGGGGATATGACAGGCGCGCATGGCACGGAGCGTTGCAACACCCCCCGCGTCAAGAATTCATGCAGCCCCCGATGGGGGACCATAATTAACCGAATACCGATACTCACCGGCTTACCCGACTCCATCTGCGACATACGCCGCGTACGTATATACACGCACGCGTGCGTCAATGTATATAGATATGCGGCTAGTCGCGTAATTCTGCGTGCACCTGTTCGCGCGCTAGGTATGCACCTGAAACGTCCGACCGACCGAAAAATCTCGGTCCTCTGCTACTGCCACCAGGTATGCAACGCCACGGATTCTTCGATCGCCCAAGAATTCCTTCGAGGGATCGTTAATAACCCTATCGATACTTCGCTGTCCCCTCGCTGTAATCCGTGCGATAGCCTTCAAATAATCACAATTAATTGTCAATCATTTTTTGATAAATAATCGAAATCTCCATTTGTCACTGTTTTTGGATAATTGGACGGGGAAATGACACTTACCAACTCTTTCCACTCGACTGTCCCCTCTGAGGCACCACTAAGAATTATAATTCAGAATAATCCCTTCTAAATGCCTTTGTGTTTAATAAATTCCTTGAATTCAAGTATGCTACTAGTAAATACACTCAATTGCATATGGGCAAAATGGAAGCCCGAACTCTGAAGTCAAAATAGCTTAGAGTGCAAAGGGCTAAATCCCGATGCACCAAGATGAGACACTTAAGGTCAACATGTATTGAATTTCGTTTCTAAGCTTAGTAATTTCATTGGAACGTACGTACTAATCTTTTAATGAAGTAATAGCACCGTTGAAATTATATTTGTAATAAATATCGCATCTCGTTCAACTCATTCGACCGCTACGAGAACAGAAATTAAAACTATTCTTTAATATATTATTTCGCTGATCAATGACTGACAATTGTCTGATCAATGACTGTCTCATTCCACTTGCTCAATCAGACGCCGTCCTTCTTCCATCTCTACTAGAACAACTAATTAAATGTATTGAAGAGTTCCAAGACTACTTGCCTCGCAAAACCAACATCCAGCGATCATAACAATTTCATCCCTGTCTTAGCAAAAACATCCCCATTCTGCTAGCTTCTGTAAAATACCAGACTAATTTCTCCGATACCATCTCGTGTAAGGGGTTTCTGGGGTAGAATCTAATTCAGGCATTGGAATAAAACAGCTTTTCCGAATGCCGGTACTATGACAATCCATTCTGACCCGACAAGAAAATATTCGCTTCGGAACAGATCGTGGCGTTAACACTGGAGACGCGAAGAGAACTGTGAAGCATTGCTTCGAACTTGACTATTATTTATTCGACAAATCAGATCAGAGCATGTGCGCTTTACAGTCTATCTCGATCGAGTGCTAGCTTACCGGAAGAACTATTTTGATTTCACGGTTTAGACGGTAAAATTTGATGGAGAGGGCCCACTGTGCGTCGGCCACGAGATATCCCGCAGGCCGACGGAAAATCACGCAGACACCTGTCGACAGCCGGTCGGAAGGCTGAGCAGGTGTGGCGCGGGGTTCTTCTGTGGAGCAGACATCTCAATAATGCCCCGATATCTCGAGCCTAAGGCCTCAGCTCGACGTCGTCGTTCGACTGTATCCTCGCTATCTCGGCAATCGCGAGTTACAGAGAGCGAGAACGTTCTCGTCGAGCGCAAGGTGGCTAGATAGACGACCGAGAGGAGAGAGAGAGAGAGAGAGAGAGGGGAGAAAGGAGAGGATTGGCGGGGGTGTTCTCGCGCGAAAGACAAGGAAGCCGAGCGAGAGAAGGCTCGAGGAGGACCGAGGGGGTGAGTCGAGGGTGGCTGTACGTCGATAGAGCGGCGCGCCACGGAGGCCAAGATACGACACCGCCGCCACCGCCGGCAGACCCGTGAAGGGGCGGGGGTTTTCTCCGTCTCGCCCTAGACTCTCCTCTCCCCTCTCTCGCTCTCTTGCTCCCTCTTTCCTCCTCGTGTCAGCGGAGGCGAGGGTTTTCCGGGGTGGGGGACCGGGGAAACGGGAAAGGCGGCAGCAACCCCCCGGAGGATGAGGGACCGCTCCTCGTTCCTTTCGAAGCTCCCGCAAGGAGCGCGACAGAGACCCACCGGGTCTCCTTTCCGCTTGCCTGCTTGCTTGGCTGCTTCTTTTTTGTAGCTCGGCAGATGTTACACACACCGGGCGACCCGACGCGACGCGACGCGACGCGACGCGCACGGTGCCCGGCCTCGGCCTCGCGCTGCCTCGATCCGACCGACCCGGCAGACGGAATTTTTAATCGGCCTCGAGGCGAGCCGGTTTCCTACCGGCGACACTTTCCTGCTTCGATCTCCTAAGAATCTAGGATTGCTCCTGTATTTTCCGCGAATTTTTATTTTCATCTGGCGCAAGCTCCGTTTTCCGAAGTGTTCGGGGGAAAACCCTGAGCACTCGAATGCCGACGCATTCAATATATTATAACACAATCGATTGCGAATATTCATTGAAAATAAAAATTTTCCAAGTCTGACCATTTCCAAGTTCTTCTACTTCATATTCCACGTTGACCTTTTATTCATTACAAAATAGCAATCTTTGTCTCGATCATCCCTTATGCGTAGTTTGCTTGCTGGGTTAGGCTTGCACTAGTTAGGTTTGAGTGTAACATATAAGTCTGTGTTAGTTAGGACTCAGTCTCTATTAACACGTCACCTGCCAGGCCAGTCGCAGTGACTGTCAGTGATTCTTGACTTCGTTTAAAAATTAATTTTTATTGTGAGATATCCAGTTAAATCGAATTTTATTGGAGTCTTTCGAATTATAAAGGATTAAAGGGTTAAGGCATCCCCTATTTTAAATTTCTAGTTGCGTGGTTTCATTAATTAAATTACTCTGATTTTGTAAGAAACTGCAATTGATATTTGGCACTTAACGTGTTGAATCTAGATCGTCCCTTGATTTTTTAAAGAGAACGTATTAGTAATCAATTATTTGCAAAGGATTTGTTTTGCCTTTAGTTTTCGGTAAAGCAGCCTGTGTTCAAAATATTCTGATGGCAAACTGTCCTTAATGACGATGGAGATTATAAATTAAGAAATAGAAACTTGAATTTACTACAAAGTTTGTTCGGGATTCCAAAATAATTGATTACTTATGGGTACCCCTAATATATGCTGTTTCAGTGATTATCCACGGTGTATAATTTCTTCTTTTTTTTTTCGTGAAAGATGGTTGTTTCGTTCGAGGAAGCAGCGACGCACAGCCAGCCATTGATGACACTGTTAGCTTCATCCCGGGGCTGAAATCGGAGGCTGACAATCGAGGGCGATGCGGAATTGGTGAATGGAAACGCGGCAGGATGAGATGTATTATCGTGAAAACGCGTTATTGAGATCTCTATGGGTGAATTAGCTTCCCCCAACAGTTTGCGATGCACAAGCCCGTCTGTGTACGTTCCCGAGCATCGGGGATTTCCTGTAGGTTAGTTTGACACGACGGAAAATAGGTATCGCGGAATGCTGGATCCGAGGAGGACTGGAGCTGTCACGATTCCGGAGCGTTTAGACGACTTTATAGGCTACCAATAATTACGTTCTACAACTGCCGCTCTGTTTAATTCGCTCATCTTCCCATTTAGGTCATCAGAACTTCCTTGACTAAACAGTCTTATTAACAGGCGGCACATCTGAGTTCATGTTAACTTTGACGTAGTTTGATAACCTTCCCGAATAAATCGTGCCTCGCCAAATAATATCTTGATCACTTTGCCGCCGTGCTTGCAAAGCGAAATTACGTTAATCTTGGGCAAAATTTGTTAAACCGTGCTCAACAGGCTCTGCAATTTTCTGAGGGTTGAAGATTCAGATTAAATTTGCAATCGTTTGTTAAAGCAAAACGTTCTCTACCCTTAGTGGTCTCTATCCAAACCCCGTCAAACAATGTTCAACATCTGTAGATCATTTTCCTGAGCACGAAATACAATGACTGTACCAAATGTATAAACCACTGCGTCAATAATACATCGAGTTTGACGTAGTTTGACAAGAAATCTTCTCAATCTTGTTCAAACCTAATCATACCATGTTAAACAACCGTACAATATATTTCTAATCGATGAGGCATACAGTTTGTACAAACTGAATGAATCAGTGACCTAATATACATCAAGTTTGAAGCAGTTTGACAAGACAGTAGTCTTTGCCTCTCGAAATCCTTTAAGCACACAGAGCAGGGTCTTCTCAATCTTGTTCAAACCTAATCATACCATGTTAAACAACCGTAAAATATATTTCTAATCGATGAGGCATACAGATCGCACAAACTGAATGAACCAGTGACCTAATATACATTAAGTTTGAAGCAGTTTGACAAGAAAATAGACTTTGCCTCTCGAAATCCTTTGAGCACACAGAGGAGGATCTTCTCAATCCGGTTCAAACCTAATCATACCATGTTAAACAACCGTAAAATATATTTCTAATCGATGAGGTGTACAGATCGCACAAACTGAATGCACCAGTGACCTAACACACATCAAGTTTGAAGCAGTTTGACAATAAATTCTTTTGAAACCGATCGTCCTGAAAGGACAGAGCAAAATCCTCGTCACGCAGCAGTCAAGCTCCTGGAATTCCGTGGGCACACAAAGGAGGATCTTGTTAATCTTGTTCAAACCTCGTCAAACGGTGTAGAACAGCCGCGGCGATATTTTTCCGTGGGACAGGAGGTCCGAGGGCATCCGCAAGGATCACGAGCGCTGGTCAGGTAGTACCTGCGATGTACTTGGGGAATACGCGTGGTCCTAAATCAGGGCTGATATCCTCGAAACAATTCGACCCTCGGAGGATGGTGTCCGGCGGCTGCCGTTGGCCTGGCCTGGGTAGCACGGAAGAAGATTTAATTAAGCCGGGACCGATTTATCTCTCTGACAGCTAACCCCGTCCTTTCCACCCTGTCTTCCTCCTCTTTCGAATCCTCGACCCCGTCGGAGCCCCTGCGCGCCCTCCGCGACACGTTCTAGGTGCCCAGGACTTACTCGAAACAGGGACGTAGAAAAGGGGAGGGGTTCGAGAGGAGAACGAAAACCCTTTCGGGTGCCGAACCTCGACAACACGTAGGTGTTGCTTCCATCCGCATACCCTTTTATTGATACCCTAACTGGTCCCGGATGACGATAAAACGATCGATAAACCGATATTTCGGACGCCGGTGTAGAGCTGCTCGATGCTTTCGTTTCGTTTCCCGCCGCACGGCACCGGGGGTGAGAGTTTGTGAAATTTGAGGGGATGTTTGGTCTGCTGCCTTTTTAGACCCGCGCTCCGGTCGCTGCGCCAGGTGTAAACACTGAATTTGTCGGCGGCAGACAGAGTTTAGCAAGTCAGAAAATCGCGGGGCCCGTTTAGAAAATCCCGCGGTTCTCGCCGGCCGCCATACCCCTTTTTCAAACTTCCTTTAAATAATTCCTCATACTCGCCTCCATTATTATCCTCGCGAATTGAAACACTCTTCGGGTATTAACGCTTTTCCATTTTGCAACCAGTGAAATTATGAAGATTAGTGAGAACTGATTCACAATAGATTCATTTCTTCAACTCATCCCACCACGATTTTCTTTAGATCTGCAAGAAAATTTATGTTATTTGTGCACATATTTTTTTTTATATCTTTATCATGAGTTGCAACAAAAATTGCTCACAAATCCAAATAGATTGAGGTCTGTCATTTTTAAAAGACGGTACATACGAGTAAATTTTTGCAGAAATTTGGTTTGGGGTTGAGAGTAACGTAAAAAATTGTTTCGCAGTCGGCGCAGCGATTTTCTATCTTCGAACAATTATCCTGGATTGATAGTGATCCCCAGAAGCACTTCAGCGTGAAAGGTAAATGAACTTTCACAGGAGCCATTTTCTAAGTGACTTCGACCCCGGAGGCCGAAGGCAAAAAAGGAGCCTGGCCGGTTATTTTTTTTTTTTTCGCCCGAGTAGAATATTTCGCATTAATTCCTGCGCGATAAAATGGAGGAACAGTTGGCCACGGCAAAAAGGGTGGAAGTACAGATCGATCACGATCGTTGATCTTTACTACCGGCGGTTTCCACCACCTATGGGTCCTCGTCCTTCGAACCGTCTCTCCTCGTTTCTCTCCTGAGGACCGGTGGCACCCTCCAGCAATTATTAATTAACGCTCCCCTCTCAAGGCATTAACGCGGCTAAGAGCAACCCCCTTTGCATCTCCGCCGTCCCCTGTCGGCCTCCTCCAACCCCTCGCCACCGGCTCAAAGCGACACGAAGTAACGATACACCTTGGCTACGAAACGACACGATGGTGGCGGTGGAGAACGTCCGACCCCGGACTTTGTTCCACAAAGAGACGGACCAGCGTCACCTACGCGACACTCTGCGCGCCCTAAGACGTGTGAACTTATTACCTGTCGTCGCAGAACCTCTGACCTATCGCCACCGCCCACCTATGCCTCCGAAAAACAAGGGAAACCGCCTGCGCGGCAGATATGCTTGACCTGTACTACTGAATTTTTCCGAAAATTGCCCTACCCACGCTACGAAATATTTCATCGACCAACTGGTATTTTTATACCATCCTTTTAACCTTTGCACGTTGCTCCATGCACAAATCAAGACTACTTTTCAAAATTTATAACTGCAACAAACATTTAGTTAAAATTAACGATAAATCGGTACAGCCAATTTGGGACTATTCAACTTGGGCGTACTAAAATATTAGTTGGGGGGTTGCTCAGTGGAAAATTATTATAAATTTAAACTCCTCTTCAGAATAAAATATTATTTATTTCATTGTTAATGTCACATCTAATCTCCCGACGATTTTCTGACTTTAGATCAACCTTCCAAGAATTGTACCTCCAGCAGCACCAAAAACCAAACTCCAGCCATCAGATACGAGTCCGAAGGGCCTACGAAAATCCTACATAATTCTATAAAATTTTCCGATTGTTGGTAAACGATGTACAAGCAGGGGATCGCGTGATAAAAAGTTCTCTGCGGATCGGTGCGGTAAAACAAAGTTCCGCGGGCAGAGTCGAGGAAATCCTGCGAGACGGCGCGAGTCCTGTGCGACACAAGGATAGCGTCCTGGTCGAGTGTAGGGTGGTCTGGGTCCTGGCGTGGTGGTCCGCGTACCGGGATAAGGATTTATAGTTTAATATCTCGGCCGGCTGGGTCGTCGTCACATTTTCAACCCCCGAGAGAAACTATACACGCAAGCCGAGCCACCCTCCATCCCCGAGCCACCCCTTTTACGGATTCTCCTAGGCCCCGTGAACACACGCACACAGAGACACAAAGACCGACGACTGCCTTTCGCTTCCGGGGGCGGCCGTGTGTCTCCACTCTGGTCGAGCCAGGCGTCGAGGATTACCGAGTCAGGATTCCAAGGAAGATTTGTTTCGGTTTGATGGGGCCGTTTAAACGTGTAAACGCGCTCGTTAGATTGGAAACGCGTGCTCCCGGATCGATCAGGGAGACGATCTAACGTTCCTCCAGAGACGTACCGTTCCCGTTGGATCCGGGGGAAAAACCGGACAGACGACGACGACTGCGACGATGACGACTCACGGGAACACGGTTTATTGGAGGCTCGGGTGCTCGAAAGCGATTTCCAGGTGGCACGCGGATGAATACCGGAAACAATGTGGCGGAAGTGACGGCTGATGGGAGCGGCCTGACCCCCGGCTGATCGGAAACGCGGTCTCCAATTGGTGGGCCTCGAGCTTGACCCTTCCTTGAAATGACAATCCAAATCCCTGATCTCTAAGAAAAATAGTGGAGCTGAAAATTATTTTTTAATTCAGAGAGTGCACTCCGCACTTGATTCAAATTTACTGCAAAATTTGATGGTTCTGATGTTGTATAATATATTTAAAAATGGTATGAACATGTTGCTGGAGATTATTTTTTGAAATTAAGAATTGTAACCCCCAGTCTGATTCGAATAGTACACTCAGAATGAGGTTGTAAATATATTTTTTTAATTAATGGTAGTAGTCTTGTCTTGGTTGAAATTATTTCCAAACTATTACACATCTATTGCATCTTATTTATTTATTTTAAAAAATTGTTTGGATGATCACACTGCTTAAAACTAGTGTAATCTTAACACATTATTTACCAGCGGTTATGTCACAATTTTTAGAAGTCTATGGTTCATGGTTGAGGATTTTGAACATGTCACCCCCAGTAACGTGATCCAATTATTCCTTTTGGGATTCTTATGTAAAATTGTTAACCTTCTTTTTAGTACAGCAGAATTGTTGAAAAATGTATGTGTAGATTGATTTTTCAATTAAAGTCGTACCGGTACCCTGAATTTTTCACATCCAGCCAATCGATGGTGCATATCATATTTGAACAGCAACTGTTTACACAGAAAATTGTGCGTCTATTCTAATAAAAAGACGTGGACGATCCGGCAAAGTTCAGAAAAACTGCGGAGTCAATTTGTTCGTCGAAACGGGTCAAAAGTTTCCAGACGCGTCTTCGAATAATAATTTCGCAGTGTTCTCGCAGTGTTTGAGTTTTCCCTGTCCGTGTAATTGAATCGTTTAATGTGTCTCGTATTTCCGGGCGAGGGGTCTCTAAACGTTAGCCGACAGCGGTCGTTTAATATGAGTTTCCAATTCATCCCGAAACCGACGAACAAGAAAGAAAGCCGGCACGAGCGAGCGACCGTGTGCGGCGTATATTCGTGCACGTCCCGATTAAAAGTTTCCTCGGTGGCGGTCGACCGCTCGTGGATCGAACCCGGCCTCCCCGCGACACTTTCAAATTCACCGGATAAAAATTCCCCCGCGGAATTAATTGAGCTCGTAAACAATTTGTCCGACCAGATGTTTCTTTTTTCAACTTTGACCGGGGACAACCGCCGTTAAAAACTTCCGCTCTCGCTCCGAGCCTCGATATACAGGGTGTTTCACCTAACTCGAGCACCTGAAATATCTCGCTTGTTTTTTTTTTTTGTAATAGAAAAAAATTGCAGAGGAAAACATCTCGAAACATTTCAAGGTCATCGAAGTTTTTTAAACGGAATGATATATTTTTGTTATCGCTATACGATAGCCGAGGTCGAGACGAATCCAACGACCTGTAATAGTATGACCTTCACGTGACCTTGAGTATGAAAAATTCATAAAAGTAGGCCACTTGATGTAAATAGTGAAATAACGATGACAAGATCCCCCTAGGGTTTCAAGAAATGTTCCTGAACCTTGATTAATGACTGTAAACTCCTTTCGGTTACTCTAATCGGTACCTAATGTTCTCAGTAAGTAATGTTTTCCTCTGCAATTTTTTTCTATCATAAAAAACAAGCGAGATGTTTTAGATGCTCGAGTTAGGTGAAACACCCTGTATAATGCCCGTCAATCTGTTCCACGATCCCAACGAAACGATATAATAACTCGAACAATTACACCCTTCCGATTGCTCTCCCCCTTCTCAAATGGCTCTTCCGTTCGCCGGTGCCATGATTAAAAAATTGTCGGCGGGCTGCGAAATGATTTTAAAAATTATTTGGTACAAATCACATCGTTGGAACAACCCCTGAGCACTATTACTTGATTTAATCTTGATTTGATCTTTCCCTTAAGGTACATTTTATTAATATTTTTCTTGGGACACTATACTCAAATTTCAACAAAACTACGAGTGCCATTCAAAAGATTGACGGGGAAAACGCATGTTTCATTGTTGGAGAGTTGCAAGTAGTAAATACGAAATATTCCCCACAAAAATGAATATTCTATGCTCGAAACAAATTTTGTGCAGTAGGAAACAATTTTTTAACAACTCTGATCATGTTATCCTACGTTAATAATATATTATAGATTTTTATCCAAATTCCCAGGTTTCAAGATTATTTTATACTGTCTTAGGTAGTACATGTCAGGCATTGTTCGAACATGTTGACGGGGAAAACACATTTTTCATTGTCGAAGAGGTGCAAGTAGTAAATACGAAATATTCCCCACTAAAATGAATATTCTATGCTCGAAACAAATTTTGAGCAGTAGGAAACAATTTTTTAACAACTCTGATCACATTATCCTACGTTAATAATATATTCTAGATTTTTATCCATATTCTCAGGCTCCAAGATTATACTGTTTTAAGTAGTTCATGTCAGGCATTGTTCCAACACGTTTAAATGGAAATATTCTATGCTCGAAACAAATTTTCTGAATGATACTATTCGAGATGAATTATTGTAGAAATTTTATTAAAATCGTCGGCAAACTTTTATGCTGAGAGAAGCCATAGGTAGAAAACAGTGTGAGCGCAACTGAAATCGGTTTTAATAACGACGCTGTTTAAGGGGAATGATTTTCGAATTCCAATAAAGCTGTAAACGTCGTTCTACAGTTTGAAATTTAATTGAAAAGTCCCTGGGGGACATTTGTTGGAATCATAATCGTGTCTGGTTCGCGTAAGAACGCTCCGCCCGGCCGCTCTCAAGATGGCCAGAGTCATAATAAAAATTTATTGTCGTCCTGGACACTTTTAGTAGGCACCGTAGACAGTAATTTCGTTCGACATAACATTCCATCTGACGAGCTGGAAGAAAAGGCTTGTTCCTCGGGCGCAGGGACAACCGGGCTCTCGCGCAAACCCCTAAATCAAGCAAACAGCCCCCCAAAAACACGAGTGCCCGAGCAGTTACGCAGCCGGTTGGTCATTTGCGGTCCCGGCAATGTCCAGGATTGCGACGTCGCGATTCTTCGGCCTCTCTGTCGCCCCACTTCTCATATTTATCAACTAAACTTCCGAAATTATTGCTCCCACCACACTCTTGCCCATGATATCACAATTTCCTCGAATTTTCATCTTCTCATATTCCACTAAAAACATTCGGACGTTCTGCCGTTGTAAAATATTTATTGACACATTTTGCTAACATCCCTCGACTGTCCTCAACTATAAAAAAATTGACACCTACAATTATTCATCTCTCTAGATAATTCTCAAACATTTTAAGAAATTCACTCAGATTTAATTTCTAATATTTATTACAAAATAGTGGAAGCTTCTGGTGATGTGGAATATTTATTAAAAATGTTGTAAAATATTTATTGACACATTTTTCTAACATCCCCCGACTGTTCTCAATTATAAAAAAATTGACACCTACGATTATTCATCTATCTAGATAATTCTCAAACATTTTAAGAAATCCACTCAGATTTAATTCCCAATATTTATTACAAAATAGTAGAAGCTTCTGGTGATGTGGAATATTTATTAAAAATGTTGTAAAATACTTATTGACACATTTTTCTAACATCCCCCGACTGTTCTCAATTATAAAAAATTGACACCTACGATTATTCATCTATCTAGATAATTCTCAAACATTTTAAGAAATTCACTCAGATTTAATTTCTAATATTTATCACAAAATAGTGGAAGCTTCTGGTGATGTAGAATATTTATTAAAAATTTCATCACACTCGACTGTCTTTGTCAACAATAACCAAACCAGGCCCGCAGTTAGTCAATATATTTAATTATTATTTTCCCTGAAACACTCGAGCCAATTTAGCTCGCCAAGATTTAAATTCTGGAGTTTGTTAAAAAATATTAAACGGTTCTACTGCTGCAGAACATTCGTTATAACATTCTCATAACCTCCCGAAACTGTCCTGTTCAATAATAAAAAATTAAAGCGATGAATTAAAATTATAGTGTTTAATGTGTATTTTCTCTGTGGAGTTTTTAAGTGTTCTAACAATTTTTATAGGCAGATGCTTTTTTTTTTAAAAAAAAAGGGTTGAAGGGTTGAGGAATCGAGGAATAGTGATTCACGGTGGCGCAGAAGGGTTTCACTGAGCGGAGAAAATTATAACGAGGAAGGAGCTCGCACGGTGTATCCTTAAAACGAAACCAGCGCACGTATTCGACTAATCATACCGCCATTTCCTTTAATATCCGCAGATGGCCGCCCTACCGAACCGTCCTGCGGCACTCTTGCGAGTCTTAGGGACTTCCGGTGAGATTATACCGTCGACGAGAGCCTCGCATCCGCCGCCTAAATGTTTCAACTCCTACGCTTTCGGGGGGCGGAAAAGTCTACGTCGATAGAAATCCCGGACGAAAATGTTCCGCGTTCCCTGCCGGGCGATCCTCCATTTTAAACCGGGCTACTTATTAAACTAATTTATTTAGCTATCCAAATATCTCGGCCGTTCCTGTGTAATTAAGGGCTGAACGTTTTATGAGGGTGGGACAGGGACATAAATAAACCTTCAATTTGTACACTCCACTTTTCTCGGAATTCTCGTTTCACCAAAATGTTCACTCGCCACCAACAAATCCAAATTCGTTTGTTAATGCCACCGAATGTCAGTTTCACAACAAGTAAATCGTTTTTAATTCCCTGTTGGAATTACTGAAACACGCCTTTCTTTAAGAATTTTAATTCTAGAATGTTAGGTATTTTTATTATTTGCACTTTTCGTTCCTGATTTAATTCAACAAATGAACCTTTGTGAACGTTTTTAGACTCGTATGAAAATCTTGTGAATATCTTTTCCTTTCCTTTTTAATAATTCAATTCCTGTATATATTATATACTCAATATTATGTATACAAATAATTACCTTTGTGAACGTCTTTATACTCGTATGAAAATCTTGTGAAAATCTTTTCCTTTCCTTTTTAATAATTCAATTCCTGTATGTATTACGTTATTACATTCCTGGATATATTATATACTATACATTATATTATATACTATATATTATATATACAAATAATTACCTTTGTGAACGTCTTTATACTCGTATGAAAATCTTGTGAAAATCTTTTCTTTTCTTTTTTTTATAATTAAATTCCTGTATATATTAAATTATTAAATTCCTGTATATATTATATACTATACATTATATTATATACTATATATTATATATACAAATAATTACCTTTGTGAACGTCTTTATACTCGTATGAAAATCGGGTGAATATCTTTTCCTTTCTTTTTGAATAATTAAATTCCTGTATATATTAAATTATTAAATTCCTGTATATATTATACACTATACATTATATTATATACCGTATACATTATATTTTTAAATTCCTGTATATACTGTATATTTATATTCCCGTATTTATTCCATATTGTATTTCCTCGGAAGGGTTTTCTGTACAGGTTGCGAAATCAATTTTTCAACAGGCTAATAGCGAAATAAAAAAACTGACAAGGTATGGAATGGATAGTTTTGTAGATTGATGAATCTCTGAGCAATGATTTCATGTGGTCGTGTTAGTGTTAACGGTTGTGATATATTTCTGGGAGGTCCATTCATCGAATCCCGATCCCATCGAACGGAAAGTGATTCGGGAAAAGGGTCAGGCCCCGGAGCATCCTTGTGGACATTTTCATTTAAATGTGCCGGGCACCGTGCACCCTTTCGATCCCACCCTCTATTGGCCAAATCTCTCGCAGCACACGCACGTCATTAGTGCGGGCTCGGACTATCGATACCTAGCCTATGCCGGCCGCTAGTGCGTGGATCGTGTTAAGCGAATAAAAAGCCTATTGCTCCGAAATGCCGGAAATAATGTTCGTGACGAAACGGTCGGTCGGTGAATCCCGGGGACATGGAATCATCTCCCCGGGCAGGTGTGAAAATCGAACGTCTCTCGCTCGGGGAGATCCCTCGATTCGAAAAATGAAGAACGTCACGATCAGCTTGCTCCACCATTTTCGCGGAAATCGTTTCCTGAAACCATGCAAACTGCGCTTAAAATGATCGAGAAAAAACATTGAGAAAATCCCGAAAACATTTCGTCCAGAAATAAATTATTACAATCATTCTGCATTTAATTACGTCCGGCAGATATGCGGTAATTTTTATGTTCGAAAGTCCTGTAGGATAAAACTGAATTTCAATGTTTCTGCTGCCTGGGGAAAATATTTTAAAAATTATATAAATGCTCATTCCCGTAACGCAGGTTGCATATATGTGAAAATGTTCTTATAGTCACAATGCGGAGATGTGACATTAATTAAATATAGAAAATATATTTACCAAGGCAGTGAGCTTTTATTTAATTTCTTTTTTCTTCGATGACTTAAAAATATAAAACATAATGACCTAGAGTCTGATGAAGGGTGAAATATTTTAATCCCGAATATTTTTCTACAACCCTTGATAATGTAACAACTGCAGGTGACATAATATTTAGAGATATGTATGTCAGTGTTACATTCAATATTATTCGTCTGGGAATTTTATGCACAATTCAAAATGGTAAAAAGATTTTTAAAAAATTCAAAAACGTCTCTATGTATTATTCTAAACTTACTAAAATTATTAAAGAAAGAAAGAACTGTTTACTCGAATATTGTTTCTTATAGTTTCTTACAGAAAATTTTTATTTTGCATAATGACCCGCAGTCTAATTAGAATTTTGTTTATAAACTTGTAATTTGATTCTTCTGGTGCATGCAATGGGTTAGACTGTAGAGAGGGTGATGGTTCGATCTCGTGGATCACGATCCATTCAGTGATGGCGCAAAGGCCGGGAACCATATCGTCGTACAAACATTTCGGTTATTTACATACGGATAAGTTCCCCGCGCTGCCCTCCCCTCTCCTATGGTTTGTCTTATAATATTAATAAGGGTAGTTTCCGCCCTGGCGTGCTGCGGAATCGTGGAAGGGGTCTGGCAAGAGCTATGCCCGCTATGTCCGGCAAGGGTGGTATGTTGTAGATAGTCCTCGGCGTAGCCCCCTGAGGGATGAAGTCTGGACCTTGTTAGAACGAGAATGCTAATTTATTAGGGCGCGTCGGGGAACGGGAAATGCTCGTACCGGCGATTTTCGGATGCTTCTTCGAAAGAAACTCGTCGGATTCTCACCCCCCACCCCCCTCGCACGATAATTATCAAATTTTATCGAACTATCCAATCGGGGCCGTAAACATCCGGGATGAAACGTGGTGATGAAGCGCAAGCGATTTTCTCTTTGCAATTCTAGCGATGCAGAAAAAAATAGATGACAGGAAAGAGTGGCAAACCTGTCAAGAAAAAAGAAATATTAGTTTTTAAATTAAACGGAAATGAATGGGGCAATTTTTGCGATTGCTTCTCAAATGGAGTTGTTAACGAAGGAGAAATCGATAGCTTCAAACAAGATCAAACCTGGAGGAACACAATAGTTCAGTGGTATAGCAAGCTTGTGGCGAGAATAATAAACCTGTAAACATTATATGAGAAGTAAAAGAAACTTTCTTGAGTTACGTCTTAAATAAAATTATCGAAGAAAGACATTGGCAAACACGATCAAACGAAGCCAAACCTGAGAAGACAACCACGATCCACAGCATACTAAGCTTGTCCAGAGAGGAACAATCCACTGGCCTGCATAACAAATGAGAATGAATGGAACAACTTCTTGAATACCCGGTCAAACAAACTTGTTAAAAAAAGAATTGTACGAGACAAGGTCAAACGAGATCAATCTTTACAACACACGCTACTTCGATGGGCTAGTAAAGTTGCCAAGAGAACGACGAATCGTTCAGGACACAAAAACTAAGTTAGAATAATGCAACAACCTGAAATGAAGCTTTGCACGGTGTTCAAACTTCGTCAAACACAGTCAGTCATCGAAACGAAAGTTCCAGGAGTCTCGCATTCACAATCCACCATAACAATACGTCGCAAAGCCTCGCATCGAGACTCTTCCATACCATTTTACCTTCAAACCGTCTCAAACCGATCGCCAATTATAACAAGGGTAAGTTACCAGGCGAAGATTCTCTAAGGAGCAAAAACATGGTGGACAGACGCGTCGATCCTTGTGCAATCGTAAAAGAGCGGTGTGCGGGTGTGTGCGAGGGGGGTTGGTGGGGGTTGGTTTGAAAGAAAAAGAGTAAGAAGCCGCGATCAATGCTGATGGCCAGGATATCGGGAGTTATACTTTTAATAAAGAGGTATCCGGCTACCCGACACTAGTATTCACCACCATCAGCCGCCTCAGCATCGCCAACACGGATTCTCCCTGCCTTGGACCGGGGGCTTGAAGGGGCCTGGAAACGGGGGTTCGGAGAAGGGGGTGTTCGAGGGGGTGGGATGCGCGAGCGCCACACGTGTCTTGAGGGTGGTAATTACGCGGCATCTGCAGCCAGCCCACACCACCCTGCCGTCCGCCAGTTCTGCCTCCACCTCCGACTTACTCCACAACCTTAGGTGGGCTGGTGGGTGGATTTGGGAGGGGGTTAGGGATGAGGCAAAGGGGTGGCGAGGGATGGGTGGCCACAGTATTGATTTTGTCCAAGACAGCCGACGCCGCCGCCGCCGACGCCGCGGCCAACCAGACCCACCTCTGGTGGTACCCACTCGGCTACAACACCAATCCCCACCCCCACATTCCACCCTGACTGCTCTCTGTCTTCCTTTCGCTAATGTTCTTTCTCGGATACCCTGAACCCCACCCTCCCCCGCGAGCCTAGCCGTCTCTGTTTGACTTACTGTATGCACTACCGGTGCGTGTGTACGTCTATACAACCACCCCCAACCCCCGTCTTCACACTGGCTGCCGGATAAGACGCCTGCCGAGCATCCCTTGCCGACGATCTTTTATCTGCACCCTGTCACACCTGGCCGGGAAGTCGATTCCTTACTTCGGTTCTTGATGACGGATTCATCCGGATCCTAGGGGTGGTCTTTTTTAGCAGGGGAGTTCGGTTTAGGGGTTAAATGGTGGACTGCAGATCTTTGTGCGAAATCAAAATATTCTGCGTCGATTGTAAGATATACAAAACCAAACGCAAACATCTTTCAACCTTTAAACATTTTATACAGATGCAAATAATGTATATCAACATTCTTGAATTTTTGTAATCCCTTCGCAGTTGGAAGATTTACCAACTTAATGGGATAAGTGAATTGCTTTTTGATTCCTGATTTTTGGGAATTCATCGTTGGATTTCTGTGTTTGTACAAACATTGACAGTCTAATGAAAAGTACTGTAATACATACCGGGTGTAAGAATTGGAAAAAAATGTTTGAGTCATTGAAGATCTGGGATAAATTTTACATGGACATTGTAAAGACTGAATGTTTGTAGTGGGTTTGAACTAGTTTGAGATAAAAAGTATGTCACAAAAGCATAGCACATTCATGAGACTTTGGTACTTCTTGTACCACAATTGTGGTCATATTACTTCCGAAGAATTTGTAATTTAACCCTTCGGGGGTTGTAATTTTGACGAGGGAATTAAAAATTTGTCTGACCAGTATAATGCTATTCTACGGAAATTCAGAAACCTTGGATTCCAATACTCATATCGATAATAAATATCACTCAATCTTTACCTCCAAATTTGTCTGACCAGTATAATGCTATTCTACTGAAATTCAGATACCTTGGATTCCAATACTCATATTGGTAATAAATATCACTCAATCTTTACCTCCAAATTTGTCAGACCAGTATAATGCTATTCTACTGAAATTCAGAAACCTTGAATTCCAATACTCACATCGGTAATAAATATCACTAAATCTTTAACTCTACATTTTCCTTTTAATTTTGTGTGAATTATCAATTCCGTAGAATGTCTGTGTCTCTGTTTTTCAGTATTAACGACAGTCTATGCATTTTCAGAGTTTATCGGACGTTTTAGCGCGATCGACGTCGACAGGACGGAAAAAGGCGAGCACCGTAGTAGGGAGGGGAACGGAAACTGACGAATGTCTTCAGAATTCAGGTCCCCTCCGCCCTGGGTCCAAGTAACGATAGTTTAGAAACTTGACGATGGCTGGGCGACGGGGCAGCGTGAGAGCCACGGCATCTGGCCGGTAGTTAAAATGCATGTAGTCCTCCGAGAGTCTCGTATTCAAATACAGGATCAGTCCTTCTTCGACCTCTCCGTAACTGATCCCGATCCCGATCTCGATCCCGTGTGCCTCAGGAAAAGAACTTTTCGTCTTGTTGGGAGGGTTCCAGGATTCGCCGCCTCGACTTGGATTTTCCCACACGAGGCCAGGACTCTCTCTCTCTCTCTCTCTCTCTCTCTCTCTCTCTCTCTATTTCTCTCCTTCTCTCTCGTAACCCATCCTCCATGCCCCGTTCGTTCCTTGGCCCATAGCTCCCGGAGAAAACGTTGAATCCGAAAATTGGAATTAACCGTGTCCCCAAAATTTGCTTGCGCTTTAGATCCGGGTCGGAAATTCGGCCAGACGAATATGGAACCCTCTGCTCGCACGGAAACCTTAAAAAAGAACCCTGTCCCTCAAAGTGAAAAGAAAATTGAGCTGATTTTAGCTCCCTGCAAGAAACAAGAAATTAACAAAATCACCCCTTCTCGCTTGTAGCACCGATCATCCTGTATATATTCAAAGAAATAGATTTATTGATTAATTTCCCTTCAATGCACCCTTGCAGCCTCAGTCAATTTTCCCTTAAAATATTCAGGGGTGGCTTTCTTTAGACATAGTATTAAAAATAGTTGTAGCTGGATTCTAGCTCGAAATTAAAATTCATTTGCACGTGAAAGAAATGTTGAAATCAGTGAAGGGGTAAGTAGACACAGTGGGAAGGAATTGGAATTAATTTTTACTCTGTTTAGAGTCGATTTGGGGGCAAGGGATTAGCGTCGCAGATTCTGTTGATAATTGGTAGCTGGAGAAGCGCAACCAGAACGGAGGCAAGAGCGTTCCGAAGCCGCGCGAATTGTGAAAACGGAGAATTTATCGTTGGCGTTTCGAATGGCCGGACACGCGTAGAACGAGCCTCGAAAAAGGGGAAATGAAGAAAAGCACCGATGTCTGTTTCGCCGGGGCCGTTTTTATCGGCAATTCCGACTTTATCCCATCCGGCCTGCCCACCCTCTCCTTACCATTCGATATTGTATTCATAGCCAGCGCTAAGAGACAGAGATATCGGAGTGATTCACGAGCGCGGAACCGACGGAATTCATATTAGGAGAAAAATGTCACGGCCCCACCCCTACTCTGCGTCGGTCGCACGGCCAACCCTCCGGAACTAACTGCTCCGATGCCCGTTGCTGGACATCGTTCCCGCTTGTCCCCGGCTACATAGATTTCCGCGATATCGGCCCGTATCGATTGTCCACTCTTCCAGGAGCACGGCATAACAAATAGAACTCCTGAACTGCCGCCCATGCTTCGCGAAAGGAGAACGCTTTCTTCCCTGAAAACTGCGATTTTAATTCCTGTCAAGTAGCATAGCTCTCTCTTTTGTCGGACAAGTCTAGGAGAAGTTATTAGAGCAGTGTACAAACAGTAGAAACAAGAATTGCATCATTTTCCCCGAAATAGAGGTACAAAATTATATTTTCAGTAGTGTATATCTGTTAATAGTCCGGCGTAAATTAGGGTGCGGGAGGGAACAATTTTTTAACAACTCTGATCACGTTATTCTACGTTAATAATATATTGTAGACTTTTATCCAAATTCCCAGGCTCCCAGATTATTTTATACTGTCTCAAGTAGTACATGTCAGGCATTGTTCCAACATGTTTAAATGCAAGTCGGATTTCAACTAAATTGGGATACAATTTTATGGAACTTTTATCACTGCATTCTGTGTTAGATCCAGTAGCGTATACGTCAAGTAGACCACCATTGGTCAGGCCAACAAATATTAAATTAAAACCAGAAATAGACTTACATTTGTTTCATTACATGTTTTTATTTACATTACCACGTAAACATTTATATTGTATCTTAACACAATCACTTTACGTAAGAACCAACAATGAATAAGTAAAGACAATGTAATGAAAATTCATATCTGCGCATATAATTATTGAACCTTTAATTTTCCCTTAACGTCCGACTTGTCGTTGAGTTATACTACTGAATTCCCAAAATTATTCGAATTTTCGTGCCACCTCTTTTACTATCATATTCTCCTAACTGAAAATTCGATTTTCGAAAAATTTTAGGCCGTCGAGTCTGACTTGTCATTGACTTATACTAGATGGTGGATCTAGATTCAACATTTACAGTTTGTCAGCGTAGAGGGCGTAAAAAAACGAGTCGTTTTGTGAGAGACACGAAACCCCATACTGTGATTGGTCCACTCCAATACCTGGTCTGTGATATGAATACCACAAGTAGTACAAGTACGCCACAGGCCCGGCAAACAAATATGAAATTGAAACTAGAATTAAACGATCATTTATTCTGAAGTTCCCGACATTATGTTGCGACGGCTGACACAGAGTAACGTCACAAAGGGACTAGGCAGTCGATGGTGATGCTAAACAAAGTCACCGATTGAATTAAACAAGGGGTTGCGGCTTCGTGGGGGGCGGGGGCGCGAGGGGATGAAAGGAGAGGGTAACGCGAGTTACCGTTTCCGCGAGGTAGACGAAATACAAATGTCTCCCGGGCTTTCAGTCACATCGAGTTGTTGTTACGCCGAGGAGTTCATGAGGAGTAAAGAGGATCACGCGATCCAGATAAAAGAGCGAGCCTCCGGCCGGAGGCCGATCCATGGGTCCCTCGCATGTATCCAGCTTAGCCGCGACCGCAGTTTAAGGAGCTTTGGCTTTTGTTTAATCCAGAGTGAGTAAAAACGAGATGAAGCGATCCAGAGCCTGGCTGCAGTCACTCCCCGGCCCTTGATTCGCGGGAAAATCCCTCTCATTCCGTGACGGCTACGGGGATCAGCCCGGAAGTTGACAGCCCTCTCCATCGCGGCACCGTTTCCTTAATCATTTTTCTCCCCTGGCACCAGCCTAATCCACGCCCACCCGCAATCTTTTTACTCCCCCGATTCGCCCGAAAACGGCTTCGAGAAAGCCAGGACACCAAATGTTTCGATACAAGAATTTATTTATCGATTTCAGAGACGATTATCTTCAATTTTTCCTTCGCACTAAACTATATCAATAGAGAATCATCTCTATGTACTTTACAGAGTGCACCCCAGGCCCCAGTCATCCCCAAAATCGTGACTCTAAACTTGACAAGAAAAGTGGTATAACTAAAAAGACAAGAAATAAAAAATTATTCTCGCAATTTCCAAATAAAAAATCGTCACTAAATATACGAGAACCTTCTTACTAGACCGTGGGTCTTAATGCAAAATAAAAGTTTGCCAACTCGATATAGCGATATTCTGAAATTCTTCTAGTGCCTTCTCAGTTTTGTAATTCACCCATTCATTTTTGCCATAAATAAATAAAATCCGCAGCGTACTCGTTACTTACGAGTGCTCTACAAGGGTGCAAAGTATCCATGCGTCTAAGCAAGTCTTCCGAGCGCAACCACTGATACGGAATTGAATTATAGCACCACGAACGGGCCACCGATCATGCTCTAGGGGTAAGAAATCGAAGGTTTCGGACCACCCCCGAAATCTTGGCCAGCGAAGAAGCCGCGCGCGGGCTTCTGCGATCCGCGCTGGTTTCTGATTAATCGCGGGTCGGGGGGGGGGGGGTGTAAACGGTGCTCGAATATTCCGTGACATGACGGCTCGCGTCGTGTTTTCTCCTCAATTACGTCAATCCACTCACGACCCCCGCGCGTAACGGAGCGACTACTCGAATCGAAGCCCTCCGCTTCGGTCCTTAATCGGTCAAGTGATCGTAGACTCCGCCCGACAACCGGCTGCCGGGTCTGCCCGGCGGCCGGGCAGCGGAACAGAGACGGATCGGCAGAGAAAGACAGCGCCGCGGGGGTGGCTTGCCCCGGGGGCGGCAAGAGGCAGGGTGGAGGAGAGCGGACGAGAGCACCGCAGAAAGAGAGAGAGAGGTCAGGAGAAATGGCTAATTCCGGATATTTATGTAGGGGGTAAAGTAGGGGTTGTTACGGGCCTCGAGATCGCCGCTATAACCCTGGAGAGCCAGAAGCGACCAACTGACCAGAAAATTAACCCTCCAGTCGATCGGATGGAGCCGGACCACCGGAACAGGCCGATGCCTTGACTCGCGTCAAGCCTCCCGCCTCGATCCTACTTTTTTTTTCCCCCAACCCCACCCCCACAGCCCCCTCGACTTCACCCGTGAATTTCGACCCTTTGAATTATCGACCACCCCCGTGTTCGATGGAGTTTCTTCAATCAGGCGATCGCGGAACGACTCGCTCGGACGGAACCACCCGAGACACTCGGTTTCCGACGGTCTTACGATTGACGGGTCCATTCCGACCCCGTTGGTCACCTGTCCGATGCCTTATTAGGTCCCCTAGAACGTGATGATCGAGGCAGACTCGATGAACATTTATAAACACAGTAATGGAAAAAATTGAGTAAAAATTGTGGGTTAGTAATCACAATACAACTTTATAAATACTATAATCAACTTTAATTATTTGATTTCGTACAGAACTGACGAAGGGGTGGAGTATCATTATTGAAATTGGCAAAGGCGGTCAAATTATACTAATAATGGATTTTTGTCTATAAAAAAAATTGTAATAATGGATTTAAGTGTCTATAAAAATACTGCAACAAGATTCAAGTCACTAAGTGTCCCTTCCTTTTGAAAAAAATTCATGAATTTCGCCTGTTCGTGTGCTTTGATAATAAAAACTAAACATCAACAATTCAACAATTCCACAACGAGGAATTAGCAAACTAAAGATGGTGTGACACCTAAAATATAGTAAGGAAGGGAGGCTTGATTACCGATGAATTCGCCAACGAACAATTAGCAAATTAAAAATTGTGTGGCAATCGAAAATATAGTGACGAAAGGATCGATTGAAGTTGAATGTTGAATTGTTCGATTGGAGCTGAAAGTGAGCTAGAAATTTTGTTTCTGGGCTCGCTGGGGTAGCTGGTCTGCTGGCCAAAAAATTGTTATTTTCTTCTCGACCCCATCGATATAATTAGAGGAGCGTTGCGAGGGTTCAAAGAAAGGGTTCTCGGGACGAGGCGAGAGACAACGCGAGTCAACCGTAGGTCCCCATAGACCGAGTCGACCCGCGCACGAACACCGCCGCGCCGACCCCCAATAAAAGTCAACAAAAGACTAACGATTCATTCGGCTAATGGAAAAGTCCGAAAACAGAAGCGCACCCCCTCCCCACGTTGTCGCCCCCCGACGCGTTCCTACCGCTCATAATTAAGCAGACTTTTAGCAGATTAGATCCGCGATTTCGCGCACAGCTCGCTCGCCCGCTCCGTAAGTCGCCGCGCGGATTCTTTTTCCGCAGGAAAATATCACGCTTGATCTTATCTGTTTTTCCTGAACGCTTCTTACAATCGCCGGGAGCTTAGCGTTAATTGTTCCAGCTAAATTGTAAATAGGCGCTTTTTGGGACTGTAGAATAGTTGGAGGGTAATTGTAGAACGTTGATTGCTGTTTGTTATAACTGTTGTGCTTGTTATTTGGACTGATTTCGCTGTTGATAATTACAGAGGGTAATAGTGTCTGGCCTCAGGCTCGTTGTAAATTCGAACAGATCGTTCTACTTCAGCAATTTTTGACGTTGAAGTCAATCGCGAATTTCTAGGTCTGTTAGCCGAATTCATAGAATTAACGATCGGCTCTATCCACCCCCCCCCCCCCTTTCAATCAATCAGCTCAACCGGCCGATCGTTCGTTAAACTCGACCGTCGGTTGTTAAAGTTAATCCTCCCGTTTATTATCGGACCACAGAGCTTTATTAAAATTCTGATTTTTAGTGGCGAATTTTAGAGAGCCAGAGATGAAATAAAATTGTAGTTTCTTTGTAGACGGGTTCGGCGTGTGCGGAACGACCAGTGAAATTGTGTTTTTAACTGCGATCAGTCGATTCTGTTTTAGAAAGATTCGAAATCGATTTATTGAGCGCGACAATATCAAACGATCACTGTTATACTGCGCACCTTTATGCAAGATAATAATTGTCTGCTTCGTTTGTGAGAAACAGGAGGATTTGTAAGAACAGAATTGATCATTTGAACAAGATGAAAAGAATATAAATAAATAAATTTTTACTCAATTTTGTTAGAGATAGTAAAATCAACCCTTAAAATCTTTGTCAGGAACGATACCTGGTCTGAGTTCATTTAGCACTGTGTTTACGTACATTTTTAAACATTTTTGTAGACCACAGAATCATCCCCTATTATAAAATGTTTGCAAAATACTTACAACAAAATTTTCAGCTGTAACGATTGGGTCAAAGCAACTTTATGTTTCATAAAATCACTCGCTTTCTCTAGAAAATTTTTCAGAATCAACTATGTATTATATAAAATCATCCCTTATCCAAAAATCTTAACAAAAATCGTCCCAGAAAAATTCCCAGAAGCAACGACTGAGTTAAATCGACTTTGTTTTTCAAAAAATTATTCCCTATCTCTAGAAAAATTTTCAGAAGCCACTATGTATTGTATAAAATCATCCCTTATCCAAAAATCTTAACAAAAATCGTCTCAGAAAAATTCTCAGAGGCAACGACTGAGTTAAATCGACTTTATATTTCATAAAATCATTCCCTATCTCTAGAAAAATTTTCAGAAGCCACTATGTATTGTATAAAATCATCCCTTATCCAAAAATCTTAACAAAAATCGTCCCAGAAAAATTCCCAGAAGCAACGACTGAGTTAAATCGACTTTGTTTTTCAAAAAATTATTCCCCATCTCTAGACAATTTTTCAGAGGTAAAGCATTTTACAAAATCATCCCTTATCTTAAAATCTTAACAGAAATCGTCTCAGAAAAATTCGCAGAGGCAACGACCGAGTTAAATCGACTTTGTATTTCATAAAATCATCCCTCAAGTTAAATCCTTGGGAAAAGTCGTGCCAGAACAATCTCAGGGGTAGTTTCCCTCGCGATCCGCATTTTTGACTGACTACGGAGACGACTCGTTCGGCCTTGAAGGAGGAACAACCCCCGAAAAGGACCAGATCTCATCAGAACCGTCTTCTGGACGGGTGTCGCGGCTCCGCCAGTTAAACGGATCGAAAACAAAGAAGATCGTTTAACGATATTGTCAGAGCAAAGCCCCTCGAGGGCCAGCGGCAGCCACAGTTCCTCCGAGGCGGGCTTGAGGGGAACCAGTGCCGGATGTTGGATGTTGGGTGCCGGTCCTGGTATTATTCCGAACCATTTGTCACTCGGGCAACCCGACAACCCCTTTCGTTTCACGGGGTCCCTTCGCGAGGAGCAACCCCCGGCCCCCAACCCCCGCACTCGTGAGTTTTTATAGCCGCGAATCGTCGCAATATGCCGACAAGGGGCTTAACGTTCCTCAGCCCGGATCTCGAGGAGTCGAGGACAGATTAAGAGGGTGCGAGACGAAACTCCTTTTTTCCTCCTTCCCGTTCGAGCCACCTTTTCTTCGGGGATTAGGCCAGCCTAATCCAGATTTCGCGACTCGGGGGCAACCCTTGTCACCTCGCGCCCTGAGGAGTGTCCGCGGAAAGATAATTAATTCTCTGGAGGGGGTGGTGTCTTTGGCAAATCGGCGACGGGGTGCTAAGATCGTTTTGGAGGGTGCAACATTTTTCTGGGACTCCTGGAGGGTTGGGCGCGGGCTTGGAAATTATTTGGAGTTTTTGTGAGATCCCTAGAAAATTGGGGGTGGGTTTTGGAAATTATTTAGAGTCCGTGAAAAATTTTCATTTTCCCTGAGACTGACCTCTGTCTGAATTAAAATATACACGCTGCAATTTCTCAGAAAAATTGGAGAACTCGCGAAACAATGCATTTAATTAACCCCATTGAGCGAAGGTTGAAAATGTCCCTCCGGGCGCGACAAAAAAAAATCGTTGTAGCTTGCAGCAAGGAGCAAACTCAGCCCTTGCACGGTGCACAAAGAAAATTCGGAAACACAGGGTTGCAGCGTCGCCTGGCGCGATGGGGTGCCACGGGGAAGAAAGATTCCGCGTCTTCCACCCTCGGCGCGAGCCATTAAGCAGAATCGTTTGGCTAACCGAGACAAAAATCCGGCAGCGATATTTTTTTCTTCATCCCCGCCCCCGTTCTCCGCGACCCGTGCGGGAGGGTTCGGTGGAATTCCGTGCGTGCCGGCACGGACAAAAGACAAACGCCGCGCGCGTTTTTCGTCGTCGTCGGAGTCTTTCGTTTGTTTCAAGCGTCATTTGTTTGGACGGCCTCGGATGGGACTCGCGTGTCTTCGGGTTCTGCCGCGGCCTGGGTCTATGGGGGAAAAGGATGCGGGAGATATGGGGGCGGCCGCGCGGGGCTGGAAAGGCCGCATTTGAATGCTGCCGGAAAGGGGCTGCAAGCGGCCTTTCATCTCCGCTTTGTCGTGCCGAAACACTTCAGGCATGATGGGACCCTAAACTTTCGGGAAAACGCCGAGGATCCCGGATCCGGAAGCTGCTGCTGGATTTTTTCATTAGTCCCCGACTTCCGTTACGCGATGCCGAAACAGATGTCATTTTATGGACTGTAAACTTTATCGTTCGAATCTCCCGGAGATCCAGAGATCCGTGGATCTCTTTGCGCGAGTATATCCTTGAATACATATTTCATTTAGAAAAATTCCAAAAGACAGAATCTTCAGATACACTTTTCTCGGCTGAATTTTACAAATGGGGGATGCAAATGTGCATGAAACTCGTAGCTTTGTAATCGGTATAATGAAATAAAAATGGATTGCTTTAACTGCAAAACATGGGAATCACATAGGAATTAATTGCTCTCTTTGATAGTTTTATTAATTTGGAAGAAATGTGTATTGACACTCTCAACCCTTTCCACTCCTTTGTCGGGTGTGAAAATTCCAGAGTGCTAAGGGTTGAATTCTTCTACTTTTACCCCCATTTCTGCTGTAAATGTTAACATTCTACTCAAATTTTTTAATGTAAGGAAGCCACCAATTACTACGCATTTTACTAGATTAAATAGTCCTCCTGATTCATCCAACTTCCCGAGCAATATTATCAATTAATTAATTCCGTACAAAATTCATACCGTTCCACAGGAGTCAATTAGAACTATGAATTCCTCGCAAGAAAAAATTGTCCAGGTACCGGTTTTATTTCCCTCGCCTAAATTCAGCTTGATGCAGATTGATTCGGGAAGGATGAAGTGGTAGCATCGGCGATTACTCGGACGAATTTGCAATCCTATTTCGAGGGAGTCAGAGATTCTATTTCGCGAGGAGAGATTCTAATCCTAATTTCTATTTGTTCGTGCAATCTAGCGATCTCGGGAGTCGTTCGAGAGGATCGAAAAGAAGAAGAAACGGGAGAGAGAAAGAGAGAGGGGGGGATGGTCGGCGCAGGAGAACCCGGTCCGGAGGGGGAGGTTTCTTTCATCAGAAAATAATTAAGGTTTTCTATGGAGATGATGGATTCGGCGGAGCTGCCGTTCGCTCAGTCAACGTCAGAGGTTGACAATAGGTTCAATGGATGGAGCGCTCCTTTATTTAAAGTAGCTTTGTGTCCTCTCCTTACCCTTCGTCCAGCCGAGGCGCAAGCCGAATCTGGATCGTCCATTCTGCCCCACGGAGAATCGAGTTTCTTCGAACCATGGCGTGCGGTAGTTAATGAAAAAACGGTGATGCGGCAGGGTATGGTCCTCTGCAGAACCCTTGAAATTTCGAAGTTCCGAAGTTAAAAATCGACGATGAAGACGGAGCCGAAAAATTGTTTCTATCCGCGTTTGTTCGACGGTTAAGACGTCATTCGGGGCTTCCTCTGCCGGGAGCAGAGAGGCGTTGATCGCTCGCAGGGACGGCTGGGAAACACCGTTTACTGCGCCCTTCTCCCTTTTCTTTCAATACCTTAATGTCAGCCAGCGTTACGAGCCTTTGTCTCCGGCTCGCCTCGCCCCGCGCTCTTGCAAAGGGGTATTCGTCGCTCGAATCCTACTCGAGGATGAAGCTTTATTTAGCAGATGATATTTACGACTTCCAATCCAACGGGACCCCGGCCCACCCTCCGCCCCCGACCAACTTTTATATTGTCTTTGGCGAAGTTCGTCGCTGTTGCCTCGAAACGGTCCCCCTTCTTTCAGCGACTCGTCTTCGAGCTCGATTCAACCGCTGGAAAAGAGGATGCAGCCCATGGTCTCGGCCGGGACGCCTCTGTCATCGAGATTCTCGCTTAAGAAACCCCCCACCCTCGGCCGCCGGTCGGTTCGATCGCGTTCGAGACCGTGCTCCGCGAATTTTTATTGTTTAACGTTGATGTGTGGTTTGGGAGTCTTATGAATACTCGGTGCTCGCAGTCGTTCGGGGAATGCAGATTGAAGAAGTGGCAGTGGATAGTGATGCACTTCAAGTTTTAGTGGCAGGGTATTGCGGAAGTTCGAACTTGTTGGTTTTGAACAGAATTTATGGACAGTTTTTCGGTTTTATTGGTCTCGGCTGACTTATTGCTGTTTGCGCTACTTGTTTGCGCTGGTGAACTGAGCCGAGTAAATATTTCGTAATTGATAATCAATGCCACTGTCAACAGTAGCAGATTCTTTGCGGTCGACTGTTCAATGAATTTTCAATTATTTACTCTTCATGGGGGATTAATTTTAGTTTGTACTACTGAGGATTCTATTTTGTTGGGAGAAATTAATTTTCTAGCAAGAGTAGCTAACAAATATTTATGTTTGTATAGTGTTCTGCAACTCGTTAAATGACTACTTTCAATTTTTATTCGTTACTGTTCGATGTATCGTTGATTTGTACTACTTAAAAATGGTTGGAACCTCTCAAAGGTTCGAATTTGAGGTTTCTCAATCCCCGAATGTTCTCAAACGGCTTCAAAGGAGAGGATCGACGCGAGAACGCAAAATTTCTTCGGCAGAGATTAATGTCTACGCAGAAATAACTATAAGAGAGGAGGTTCGTTTCACGCATAGCCCGGAGCGTTCGGTATATTATGTTTGCCGCTGGTGTTTACAACTGCTCGTAGCCCGGATGACAATCTCGGATCAAGGGTGGCTCGACGATAAGACAGACGTGCGCGCATATTTGTTTCCAAGTCGGCAGCTGGAAATGTTCGACGGAGGAGAATATCGAGTGACGTTCCTGCCAAACCTTTTCCCTTAACTCCAAACACAGAAGAAAATCCATCGTTATCCAACCAAAAAAAAATACAACGCATAAATTAACCGAATCATGTCAAAAGTAACATAAATGAACAATAATCAGACTGCAAGAGGTAGACGCATCGTTTAAAAATTATCCGAGCTACATAACATAATAATAGACAGTGCATTTTAAAAAGGAACACACTTTGTTTACTGTGTAAATAAAATAACAGAACCTTTAAGGAGTATAAATCGATACTAATCAGACAGAAGAATGAGAACCATTCATTGAATGAATATCAATAATAATGTAAGTAGAGAAATTAGAATTGTTCCTGCAAATACAAAGTCACGTTTACCAGTAGCATAGGTCGATATTAATCAGACAGAAGATTAATTGATTGAATGAATGAATATCAATAATAATGCAGGTAGAGAAATCAGAATTGTTCCTAGAAATATAAAGTCACGTTTACCAGTAGCAAAGGTTGATATTAATCCGACAGCATAGAGAAATGGTTAGTGACAGTCAAAATCATCGACTGAAAGTATAAACATCAATAATATTTCAGGAAAAGAAATCAGAATTGTTCCTGCAAGTACGGAATTCGTTTTCCAGTAGTACGGGCTACAATTAATCAGCCAGACCGAATTTCTGATTCGTTGACCAGAAGTTCGAACGTTATTGACAGATTTCACACGAATGGTAACACGAATCAAGTGACAAAAGCTCGATGCTCCGGCTCCCAGTAAAAAGCATAGCAAAGATTCCACCCCCGATAAATTATACGTCGATAAATTAAACCTGCGTCGGTGTCCGCCGATAAAAATCGAAGATGCAAACCGACCAGGCCGATGGAGGAGAAGCCCGACGGTAACAGCGATTCATTTTTCATCGACCTAACCGAATTTGTCGAACTCGGAGCAGCGCCAAGGGTGGGATCTAATTTTAGGGCCATTACGATGTGTACGAGCTTTTCCTACCCTACCCGGTCCGATGGCCGTGAACCATCATTTGTACGAATTACACTGGCCGGCCCCTCTATATCGGCGATCGTTTATTATTATTAGCATCAACCCCGTCTTCCGTGGTACCTTTCGCGCAAGGATTCCACGATTAATTCTTCGGAATTCCTAGAAAAGTCGCTCGGCGATACATAACGCAATTAAGCTGTAGCTATTGGCTCATAAAACAACGAGGAACCGTACTAAATTCTAGTTAAACTATTGTTACAATGCAATGTGGTTTTATCACAATTCTTTATACCGTCTGATCAATTTCTACCTATTCTACTTGCTGAAATTTTCATTTCACTCTGTATTGCTTGGAGCGACGAATAATAGTTTGTCTTTTGTGCCATAACGAATTGGGAATGGGATTTCGTACACTTCCTCGGTTCTGTCCGAACAATTTTGACCCACTCTACTTCAAGTAGAACTAATTTTATGCTACTTGCTTTATCTGAGGAACATCAGAATGTTAACGATTCATTCCATGGATCCTTTCTGTTCAATTTCGACCTTTTCTACTTCAAATAATCTTAATTTCATTTCGTACTACTTGTGACCTTATCACACCAAAGTCTCTTTGATTAATCTTGTCTGACTAATTTCGATGTTTTCCGCTTTCTACAGCTTCAATTTCATTCTACACTAATTTAAACTTAGAAAAATCGATTCCTCTTGACTCCGTCTACGCAGGCTGATTAATTTCGACCACTTCCACTGCCGGTGAAGCTTGCCCGAGCTTCTGAAATTGGATACATAAAAAGATCGATTGATTTCGACTGTAGGATCCACTTGAGGTCCCGCCGGACAGTCCGCGGGACAGCGGTGGCTGATTAAAGGGGGCGGGGGTGGATCAGCAAATTATTTAACGCGGCCTCCGCGTCTTCTGATCTTTTCCATCAGGTAGATGAACCCTTTCATCCTCAGGAGAGAGCGCCAAAAGGGGAGAAAGAGCGATAGCAAGCGAGAGAGAGAGAGAGAGAGAGAGATAGTTCATGGCTGATGGGGTTCGAGCCAAGCCCCGATCCGCGACGATGGAAATTATATATACGAACATAAGAGGAAGGCGAGAGACTGGTACGTTAAAGAAATTAGAGAGATAATTCCTCGGACGAATACCCAATTTACCCTTTCGTCCGTTCCCGGAGCGTCCTGGCCTTATTATCTAAAGTGCTCGGCAGCCAGAGGCTGCTGCCCGGGAGAGAAAAAAGAACGCTCGAAAAAAGATGAAAAAAATGAAAGAGGAACATGCACCCTCGGCACCGGCGGCCTCCTGACAGCGACCCGGAGGGTTCTCCGCCGTAAGGGGGTTGGCATGGTGGCCCCCGCAAGGACAAAAAGTATTAAAGGATACCTCCGAGAGGCTCCTATGGACCGAGCCTGCGCCGCCGCCGCCGCCGGTGCCCGGAACTCTCGCTGGCTCCGAGATGTTGGCGAACTTTTTTCGGCTCCTATCATTTATTCACGCCAGAGTTATTTTCCTCCGCACTTCAACGCCTACCACCCATCCACCCCCTACCCCCTGTTCTACCTTCCCACGGGCAAAGCTGCGCGCAACCCTGTACACTATACCGAACGCCCCCCCCCACCCTCTTTTCCTCCTACCACGTTCTACGTCCTCCTCTCTGTCTTCCTTCTTATCTGACTTTCCACTTCGACAGCTGGTTCGACGATTTCAACCCCTTCGGGACCCCGCGGGGTGAAAAATTGAAATAATAATGAACGTGGAATTTTCTGCGAGGCTCCCGATAAGACCGGTGTCCGGAAACGGTGGTGCCGATGGTGTGCTGGGTTTTAATGGTTGGCATAGCGGAGTATATCCTGAACGTGAAGTGTAACACTTGAGGCGAAATTTGTAAAATGTACTACCTTAAAGGACGTTCATAAAAGGTGCTTAAAATGGCGTTAAAAAATGTATGACCTACAACAGAATTCAACAAATGCACTACCCCAAAAGGACAGGCCAAATGTGTACTACTTAAAAAGTCGATCCAGAGGCACTACTTAAACAGTAATTTGAAAATGTACTATTTTAAAAGAGATTCAAACAATACTTGCAAATCTCGAGAATCAATCCTACACCAAATCATTAACCCTGGATCCCTCCATGACCAATACCTTATCAAAAATTGACCTTGAACCTTGATCTTTTAAGAATCACCCTCAGATGAAGTCCGACGACTTGATCGATAGGATCCAGGATCGATATCCTCGATCCCACCACGGACAACCTCATAAAAAATCGTCCCAATTAACAAACTACAAAGCACCAGTACCCTGCCATCGATCACCCTCAGATAAATCCATCGATCTCTCGATCCCATTGCGATGATGGCAAATAAAAAAAATGTACTATTTAAAAAGAAATTCAAACAATACTTGCAAATCTCAAGAATTTCTCACCTAAAAATTGACTTTGAATCTTGACCTTTACAGAATCAGCCCCCCCCCCCCAGATAAAGTCATCGATCCTGGATCCCATTACGATCCCACCACGGTCAACCCCCTCTAACCAAAAATCGTCCCAATTAACAATCTACAAAGCACCCGTACCCTTGCATCAATCACCCTCAGATCAATCCACCGATCCTTCGATCCCATCGCGAAGATGAAAAATGAAAACAATGTACTATTTAAAAAGAAATTCAGACAATACCATACTTGCAAAACTCAAGAATCATTCCTAGACGAAATCATCGACCCTGGATCCCACCATGACCAACACCTTCTCACCTAACAATTGACTTTGAACCTTGACCTTTACAGAATCACCCCCAGATAAAGTCATCGATCCTGGATCCCATTACGATCCCACCACGGTCAACCCGCTCTCACCAAAAATCGTCCCAATTAATAAACTACAAAGCACCAGTACCCTGTCATTGATCATCCTCAGATCAATCAATCGATCTCTCGATCCCATCGCGAGGATAGGACAAGAATCTTTCCTAGACCAAATCAACGACCCCGGATCCCACCATGACCAACACCCTCTCACCTAAAAGTTGACCTTGAACCTTGACCTTTACAGAATCACCCCCAGATCAAGTGATCGATCCTCGATCCCATTGCGATCCCACCACCGTCAACCCCGTCTCACAAAAAATCGTCCCAATTAACAAACGACAAAGCACCTGTACCCTCTCGTCACTCACCCTCAAATCGATCTCTCGATCCCACGGCGAAGATCAACCCCTTCAAGCCGCCCTCGTCCGCGATCTCGCCGAGCAAAATGGATCCTTGTATCGCGAAGGAGAGAGCCCGTAAACCGCGGTCGTAGAGACGAACGAGGGAGCGATTCCGGGGTATGGGGGTGGCTATCGGAGGGTGGTGGCGGCTTGGGGGTAGGGTGGTGGCCACGGTCGGGCGATTCCATCGGGAGATCGGTGAAAAAGAGATCGAGCCACAGGCCGCCACCGCTTGAATTGAAAGAACCGGCCCCAATCATCCTGTGGAAATGCATTTTCCGTCTCTCTGGCTTCTGTGCCGGACGCCGATCCGATCCCGATCCCGATCCGCGCCTCGCCGCTCCGCTCCGCTCCGCACTCGTCCGCTCCGCACTGCTCTCCGCGCCGGTGGCGGCGGTTTTCGGGCATGGCTTCATACGAGCCGCACACACCGAGGATAGAGGGCCAGTCTTTGTCGCTATTTTGGGGGGATGAACGAGAGAGCCGGGGACACGAATACGAGTTTCGATCGATGAATCACTCGACGTGCACCGTTGACGTTGACGTGGAACGAGAGCACCGACTCTCTCTCTCTCTCTCTCCCTCTCCCCTCCCCCACCATCCTCCGCGATAGGACAAACAGAGAGAAGGAGAGACCGTTTACGCGAGGAACCGGAAGAGCGACGGAGAAACACACCGAAAAAGAGAAAGAGAGGGAGGGAGAGAGAGAGAGAGAGAGAGAGAGAGAGAGAGAGAGAGAAAGTGAAAGAGCGAGAGGGTGAGGGAGCAGTTTCGTGACGAACGATGCAACCGAGAGAGAGAGAGAGTGAGTAAGCGTTTAGGGGTTGAAGAGGGAACGAGGGCCTGGTCGGATGCACCCTCTCGCATATACAGTAGCAGCTCACCGGTTGCGGGTGTAGAGTATGCAGGTGCGGGTGTATTAAAAAGGCGGGGGTGGCTGCGGTCGCGTACCAATCACCCGGCGGGGATGAGCGGGGGTGGAAAAGTGGTCGGCGGGGCGGGAGGGTGGGTTCTCGATGGACGGGGGCAGTCACGGTGTAGAGAGGGATCATACAGAGACGGTTTGTTCCGAGAGAGAACACGCCCGAGCCACGCAACCCCCGTGAAATTTTAATCGTGTCGTCATTGGGGTAGTTTGTTGCGATAACCCGACCAGCATGGACGTGTACGGGTTTCAACGGGGAGGGTTTCACCGAACGAACCGAAAAAAAAGGGAGAAAAAAAAAAGAGAAACGCCGGACACGCCGGTGGAGATCGTTGAACTGGTACGGTTTTTATCTCTTTTAGCGATCGGGACACACACGGGACCCGTCTTGCCCCGCTTTCTCGAACAGCGGATTTCGAATCCGTGCGACTCTCTTGATCGAATTAAGTCGTACGCGGATCTCGTTTTTGTCGCGGAATTATATGCGTCATTCTGCGGGCACTCGGAACGATTGTTACGGTGGCGCGTTGCGCATTTACTTGCTTCATTCCGCGGTTCGGTTGCGTGATTTTTCGATGGGCTTCTGGCGGATTATTCGCTGTTATTCGACCTCCGAAAGTTGCTCATCAGTGGACTACGGAACTTTCTGCGAAATGAACGTTTGCCGCGTTAATTGCGAAAAATACTAGCCGAATGAAAATTCATTCACTTTTCAATGATTTTAGAAGTTTGCAAAATGGAGAACGTCCCTAAAATCTCCTAATGTTTGTCCTGTTTTAAGTTAGTAATTTTTCTCGTTAATGCATAAAATGCGAAGTCTAGTTAACAGAATCTAAGGGTGAATTTAATTTTTGTCAGAAAGGGAAAGTCGTGTAAATTGTTAAGAAATTGAACGTGATTTTAAGGGCGTTGATTAAATACATTTTAGGAATAATTTGCACGAATTTTAAGTTAAGATTTGCATCCCCATATGACCAGACAGTATCAATATAAATTTATCAATGAAGCAAAGAAATCTTGAAGAAGCACCACAAAAAATTTATCTACCTCTGAATATAATCCACACAATCTTCCAAAATTGCAAAAGTTATACGATCAAATAATATACACCCCAGTCTAGGAAGGTAATAAACTTTCAAAAATAATTCAGGAGTCCCACAAAAGGCAATCCTCAATTTAGATACCCTTCTAATTATATTATTATTATCCACATAATCTTCAAAAGTTGCAAAAGTTATACGATCAAATAATACACACCCCAGTCTAGAAAAGTAATAAACTTTCAAAAATAATTTAGAAGTCGTACAGAAGGCAATCCTCAATTTAGATACCCTTCTAATTATATTATTATTATCCACATAAACTTCCAAAATTGCAAAAGTTATACGATCAAATAATATACACCCCAGTCTAGGAAGGTAATAAACTTTCAAAAATAATTTAGGAGTCCCACAAAAGGCAATCCTCAATTTAGATACCCTTCTAATTATATTATTATTATCCACATAATCTTCAAAAGTTGCAAAAGTTATACGATCAAATAATACACACCCCAGTCTAGAAAAGTAATAAACTTTCAAAAATAATTTAGAAGTCGTACAGAAGGCAATCCTCAATTTAGATACCCTTCTAATTATATTATTATTATCCACATAATCTTCCAAAATTGCAAAAGTTATACGATCAAATAATATACACCCCCGTCTAGAAAAGTAATAAACTTTCAAAAATAATTTAGAAGTCGTACAGAAGGCAATCCTCAATTTAGATACCCTTCTAATTATATTATTATTATCCACATAATCTTCAAAAGTTGCAAAAGTTATACGATCAAATAATACACACCCCAGTCTAGAAAAGTAATAAACTTTCAAAAATAATTTAGAAGTCGTACAGAAGGCAATCCTCAATTTAGATACCTTTCTAATTATATTATTATTATCCACATAATCTTCAAAAGTTGCAAAAGTTATACGATCAAATAATACACACCCCAGTCTAGAAACTTAAGAAACTTTCAAAAATACTTTAGAAGTTCCACAAAAGGCAATCCTCAATTTAGATACCCTTCTAATTATATTATTTGTATCATGCTTATATGCTTAATGTTCTGTTGCAGGATTTAGCCCACAACGTCCCACCATGCAGGATCACAAAACCCACAACGGGATTTTACCTGTCAAAATTTCTCTGTTAGAAAACCGTTTGATAAAACTGAAAATAGCGTAATTGAGAGAAAGATCGAAGTACCGAAAATCTCAGTTGAATTAATCAAATGAGCATCGCGCTCGATTTCGGAAGGGTTAATCAATGCAAAAGTGCGATATCCCGGTTAAAATTCCTGGCCGCGGAATTACATCGTCGGGCGCGAGTTTTTGGTATCTTTTCGGATCGGCCGATAACGCGCGGAATGTTTACCGGTCGTAATTAGCGGCGTGTCGCATTTTCATCGAGCGGAGCGGAGCGGAGCTGGCCTGCGCAAGCGGAGCGCGTGGTGCTCTGCCCACACGAGTGAATGGATCTGCCCTCGGAAAGATTCATGGAGACACGGGTTGGCCCGGTGGTGCGGTATTATTGCTCATTTGACCGGCCGCGTATCGGAAAATAATGTAGAAAATTGTTTTGCGGTCTTTTTATCTCGATTTTCAGGTAGTCGACGCGCGACGCGACGCGACACGACGCGACGGGACGCGACGCGTCGGCCGCGGTGATAGGCAACTGCATGACCGAGCGACGACAGTGCAAGAGGGAAAACAGAGGGGGCGGAAGGGGGGAGGGTGGGACAGCACACAGAGGGGAACAGGGGGGCGCTTTGTGTGTCCCATCAATCACGCGGACCTTTTCACCGAGCGGATATCGGGCCTGCCCGTTTTTGCGTGCGGTGCATCCCTCTCGATTGCAATCGCGGCGAATTATTGAATCTGCTGCATCTCGTCTGTCCGGATTAGGTTGGGTTAGTTCGCACTCGTCCCCGACTTCCCTTGGCGGTCCGCGAGCCTCTAACCGAGCCCGAACGATTTTCCCGATACGCTTTCCCACGTTTCCTTACCCGATTTTCCGGGGAAAACATCCCCGACGTCCTCCCCTAATCGATGCGATTTTTCCTAATGCTTTCCCATTCGAGTCCCACTTGGTCCCAGTCTTGTAAACGTGCTTGCAGAATTGAAATTATTAGCAGAATACCTTTGTTGTCTCAATCGAAGTCCAGAAAGGGTGAATTCTCCTCTGGGTCACATTTTTTGGAATAAAAATTGTTAGAAATAATTTATGGTTCGTACTCGTGATTTTTGTGGGTGGGGGTTCTTTTGGCAATACTCTAATAACAATACAATGTTAGAATAAATGAATTTTTCACTGGGTACCATTTTCCTCTAATTTCTGCGAGTTTCTCTAATGCGTTTCCATTGAAGTGCAACTTGCATTCAGTGTTGCACGAGTGCTTACAGTATCGAAATTTTTATTGCAGGATCTTTGTCGTGTTAATTGATGTTTGGATCGGATAAATTTGCCACCGAGCGTCATTTTGTGGAATAAAAATTGTTACACATCGTTGGTAATTATGATTTTTGAAATTGGTGTTCTGTCTGTATTATCAGTCACTATCAATCTTCTAATGTGATAAAATTTAATGATTAAGAGACTGCAGATTTGAATGTAATATATTTTGTAATTGACAAAAATATATATAGAACTCAATTCTTCCTGTATGTCTATCTTAGCAACCAATTTCTATATAAAATAAAATTCTACTGAATATTGCCAATGTTACAAATTTGTGTCTAATAAAAGTACCTCAAAAACGATTTACCCTGTTCCTATCAGACAAAGAATCTATTAAACAAATCCATAAATTGATCAACTAATCCTTCCGCATCCTCGACTAATAATATCGAGTGTAAATAAAATTTTGGTCGCGTCCTAGAACTTCTCATTTCCATAAAACAATTACACCTCTGAAAATCGAATGCTCTTTCACAGTGATCCAGAATTTGAGTACTTACTGCATTCAGATCCACGGATCCCGGGTACGCCTGCGTAAGAAGATGGTCATTGATGGAACGGATGATATTACTTTATTTGACGACGTACTTAAACAGTGAAAGATCTCGATCCCGAGGCGAGTCACGCCCACGCGATCAAACGTGTCTATCCGCTGCTCCCCGTACAAAAAAAAAAAAGAGAGGAGGATCAACATTGAGAACGTGACTTGCTCAGGACATGGAATCCTTAGGACTTGTGATATTTACAACATTTCGCAGTTTCACCGTCGACGATTCCCATCGCACAGACGCTCACATTCGTCGGCTGCGTCTTTTCATAAAATCTCAAGTATGCGAGGAGAATCGTGGATCGAACGACGATCGGTTGGTGCTTAACACGTACGATTAGCCTAGGTAATAATTGGACGCCGCTTATATTTACATACTATATACGAACGTAAACCCTGGTTAGTCCTCGAGTCCTTGATAGATCCCAGCCGAAGGACCAGGCGCTAAGCATTCGCGGATCGCGCCCTTTTTTCATCATCAGGGCGCTGTGTACATTCAGTCGTGAACGGAAATCGCTGTGATCCAGCCGGGACTGGGCTGGGACTAGCATACAAACGAGACCTGGAGCGATCCACGGAGATCGTGGATCTCCGCCAAAAATTTCCACGAGCTGGTCCAGGGCCACCTGGACGCTACGACCCTTAATAGGGTCTCCAGACGTGTCTCGGCTTGGGGGTCCTCTCTCTTCTAGGTCTAACATCCCTCTCGACATCGGTGTCGTCGTCCTTCTTCCTGGTGGTCAGATCCTGGCCCACGTTCTCCTTGTCCTGTTCTCTCTTCGTGCTGAGATCCACGGTGCCCTCAAGGCGAATCTTCACGGACAAATCCCTTCGTGGAAGCTGCTCGTCGCTGGTCGCTTCTTGATCGTTCGAGTTCTCCATGCTCGGCCGCAGGTGCACAGAGTTTTGGAAGGACGCGTCGTTCGTGCCATCCTCGCTCCTGGCAGGCGAGATCCTAGGAGAGTCCTGCTCAGGAAGCGAGTCGTCGCTCCTCACCCTGTCCCTCGTCTGCTCGTACTCGTTCCTGTCGTCCACCTCTATGCTACCGTCAGGACTGTCCAATCCTGATCTTCGCAACACGTCCTGGTCCTCGTCACCCTGCTTCTCCTCTTTCAGACCAGTCTCCGGGCTGTTGCTGTTACTTCGGAGTTTCCTCAGCTCCTCCAGCCTCGCCTGGTCCGGCCTCTGCAACCGCTGCTGGGCCATTCTCAGCGCCAACGCGTGCCACTCGGGCTCCAGCATGTATTGCTGCGTGTGGTAGAGAGGATTGTAGAGCCAGGACGATTGCGGCAGCAACGGGGCGAATATCGAGCCGAAGATGGACCCTGTGGCTCCCAGGAGGTGGAGACCTGTTGTTACAGTGACAGTCAGTTTGGCTCTAACGCGATTTTTGCGGGAGAAGCTGGCTCGACCCATCACCAGATTGCGAAATTCTGACGAATACAAATTTTGAGGAACACAAATTTTTAGGACTAGAATTTTTTTTTAATAAAAAATTGCTTTGTTAAAATCCTGAATTAGCTCGCTCCTAGAGCGAGGAGTCCTCGAATGATTTCAGTAATCCGATATCTTGAAGAAACAATAAGTTGGACTATTCAATTTTCGTGCCAGAAAGTGCTTTAAAGTATGCGGTACGATAAGACGGGTTTTAAGTAGATAATTCCTTAGGAACGTTCGGGGTCAGCCAAGGAAATGCTGTGGAATTTACAAACGATATCGTGGCAACAATTTTTCCCTTGGTCTAGTTTCTTCGGAACAAACCGGCACAATTTATAAACAATGTATTGTCTGCCCCCTAGGGCCAAATGACTAGGGTTAAAATAGTAGCCAGTAGTAACGGTCTTAAATTGTACGTTAATTTGGATTTCAGGCAAGGCGGAGACAAACGCAAGAATTCGCAATCCAGTCACAGTGTAAGGTACTCTGCCGGGAGAGAATGGGAGAAAAAGGACAGTACCTTGGAAATGAGAGTGATGTCCGGAGGGGCTGGGCGTCGTGGTGGTGGTGGTGGTGGTCTCTGCCGGTGGTGTGGGCGCCGCGACGGTCGCCGTCGTGAGCAAACCTGGTCCAGAATTGCCAGGTGACGAGGTCGGCGTCACTTCCCTCACGGAGACGCTGATTGGACCCAGATCGTTCCTGGACGACTCTTTAAAAAGATTCATAGTCTCCCGTTAACGAACGCACCCCCTGTCAATTTATCCTGCTATTCTTCGACAACCGAAAAAAGGGCTCTGGGAACATTAGTCTAAGCTTAAAACTCATTTTTTTTACACGGATGTACTCTCCTGTTACGTTTACAAAGGAATTAATAACCACGTAAGTAGTACAAGTCGACCATATGTTCGACATTCCTTATAAACAGCACTTAAACGTGACTCCAATGAAAACTGAAGGTTTCAATGATAGTTATGTTACAACATAAGCCTATATTAACCTACATTTCACGTTCTAAATGACTCTGAGCACCCGCATACATAGGTGAAATTAAAAATCTTTTCTGAGATCAAAGGCTCAACGAAATGTCTCTTCGTGAATGATGAGAATTAGACGCTTTCTTACCGGTGTTAGGTCCAGGTAGTCTAGGGGATCTCTGCTCGATGCTGTGGTGGAAAGGATTGAAGGCCGACGCACCAGCTGCCGGTGGATGTGTATGCGAATGGTGACCGGGAGGCGGCGGAAGACAGTGCGGTGGCAGAGACCCTCGGGGGAGACCACCCCACCCTTGGTTGGCTCCTTGCTCCAGACCCAGGTGTTGCAAGCCTGTGCAATCGAACAGATCTGAAATTATGTCTGTCAGGTAGCTCGGCTTTCTGGCCGCCTAGCGCTCCGAATAACTCCGGGGCCAATCAGGACCAGATACTTCGAAAAGGAAATTTCGTCCGAGAGAGAGAGAGGGGGGGGGGGGGGGAAACTGCTAGCGAAAAATTCTGGGAAATCGGGGCCGCCCTTTCGATCGAAAACTATCATCCACCTTTTATTTTCGGCTTACGAAAAGGAAGAAAGGGATCTTCGAAATTGGACGATTCCTGTGGAATCCTGGAATTGTTTCACGGAGTTACACACAATTGCCGTGAATGCACAGAACCCTATAGGACACATCAAGCTGCTTAAAAAATACCTCGACCCTTTCTACGATTTATTTCACCATCACTAAATAAAAGTTTAAATTTATGCCTGTACATTTTTCAACGACTAGTATGTCGACGACAACAAAACAGAATCCTCTTTTAATACAAAGGAAATTAATTATCTTATTGCATAGATTGCAATAAGTTAAATGAAAAGGGATTTTCTATTTTAACCCTTCGAAGCTATTTTAGCTCCAAAACGAAACATTTCTTCCGACCTAAAATATTTCCCTTCTATACATATATTTTTTTCACACAATACTGAATTACAATACTGAAATGTTTAGTAATTTATTAAGAACAAACAAACTTAATAATGTAAAAAATATTCTGAATTATGATACAGCAAGTTTTAGTGGCGCCTCACAGTCGCCATTCGAGTGCTAAGGGTTAATAGTTCGACTAGGGTGGAAATATTATAATACTATCTCTGAAGTCTTCTAATATTTTTACTGTTTTATATTTCAGTCATTTATTTCTGCCATAAATGCAAAAAAAATTCACCGTCTATTCGTAACACACATACTTAGCAGACTCAGCTCGAAATCCTCATCAAGGGTCCGACTCGACGTACTGGTACAAGGGGTTCGAATCGAGGAAGGAATCAATCGATCCCGGTCCCTAATTAAAACCGTTCACTCCAGAAAAGTTTCTGGACTTTCCCGGAGGTTTTCCGCCCCGGGAAGGGTTAGGGCAAGATCAATCACAGCAGTGACAGTCGGTGCACGTGTGCGGAACCGGCCACGCGGTCCAGCGATAAACAATCCGACGTTCGTTCATTAGAAAAAATCGCCGGCGGAGGGGGGTGGGTTCCGTAACGTACCTATAACGTCAGACGGATAAACGATCACGGGGTGACAGACGGAGCAACAGAAAGCGCTTCCCTTTGACGCAGCCAGCATTTGACGTGGATGGACAGTTAAATTTATCCAATAGAGAATAGAGGGACGATCGATCACCTTTTTTGCAGTGGGTGGCCAATACCGCCGGGCCGCGGGGAAGGGTTTGGCCCGTGTGTGCAGGTATGCAATTAAATCCACGACATCGGAAGAATTAATCTGTTCGTGCGCGATTACAGTGGTCGGTGACCGCCGCGCCGTCAGATCTTTTGTCCCTGGAAGCGAAATTTCGAAACGTGCAATCCGATTTTCAAGAACTCACCCTCCCTTTTGCACCCTCCGGGAGAAACTGGAGAATGTTGTAATACAACCAGAAAGAAAAAGAACGAGGAAAATTGAAGGTACGCAAGTTACGAAACCGCGGAGAAACGAGTTTCCACCCCCGCGAGAGGGTGCCAAAGAAAAGAGTAAAAATGAAGCAGCTGGTTTCTCGAAACACCAAGATCGATAGGAAATGATATGGTCATCTGTGCGTCAATTCTCTGTCTCAGGGAGCGAAATTTCGAATGAAGGGAGACTATTTCTAAGAACTCACCCTCTCGGAACTTCTCCACCCCCTGGAGAAACTGGAGGATGTTGTAATATATCCAGAAAGAAAAAGAACGAGGAAAATTGAAGGTACGAAAGTTACGAAACCGCGGAGAAACGAGTTTCCACCCCCGCGAGAGGGTGCCAAAGAAAAGAGTGAAAATGAAGCAGCTGGTTTCTCGAAACACCAAGATCGATAGGAAATGATATCGTCATCTGTGCGTCAATTCTCTGTCTCAGAAATTTCGAATCGAGGGAGACTATTTCCAAGAAGTCATCCCTCGTAAGGTTTTTCCACCCCCTGGAGAAACTGGAGGTTGTTCTAGTATATCCAGAAAGAAAAAGAACGAGGAAAATTGAAGGCACGCAAGTTACGAAACCGCGGAGAAACGAGTTTCCACCACCGAGAGAGGGTGCCAAAGAAAAGAGTAAAAATGAAGCAGTTGGTTTCTCGAAACACCACGATCGATAGAAAATGATATCGTCATCTGTGCGTCAATTGCGTCAAGTGCGTCTCAGGAAGCGATATTTCGAATCGAGGGTGACTATTTCGAAGAAGTCATCCCTCGTAAGATTTTTCCACCCCCTGGAGAAGCGGGAGGATGTTCTAATATAACCAGAAAGAAAAAGAACGGTAAAAATTGAAGGTACGAAAGTTACGAAACCGCGGAGAAACGAGTTTCCAACCCGAGTTGCGGGGGTGGTAAAGAAAGGAGTAAAAGTGAAGCCGTAGTCATCGGTATGGTATCGGTTTTTCGAAACACCTTGATCAATAGCAGATTATACCGTCATCTGTGCGGGGCAGTTTAAAAATTCCGTGAAAGCTCCGAAGCCACCGGGTTGCGTGGGTGGTGATCGCGGCGGGGTGGTAGGTAGGGGAGGTTGGCCTGCAGGGGTGGGGAGGCCGGTCCGGTCACTGGAACGTGGGCGTGGCGGCTCGCGGCTCGGTTCGCCGCGATTGGACCAGCCGGCATCCCCACTGTACGGCCGCGGAACAGCGGTGGGAAACGGAAAAAGCTCGGTAGGGGACGAAGGGGTGATTTTTAAGCTCTCTTTAAGCCGTGCTTGCCAGAGAGGACACCACTATCTCGCGTTCTACCACACCGGCGTGGTACGGCGAGCAGCCCAGCTGGTAGCTCGCATGGCGAAAGAAAAGGGGGTTGGTTCGGGACGGGGGTGAATGAGAGAGAGAGAGAGAGAGAGAGAGAGAAGGATAGAGAAGGAGATAGTGGGGCCGAGGGAAAGCTTGTAGCTGCAGCTACTTTATGAGGGGATTAAGAAAACGATAAGAGGCGCGCGAAAGCTGCGCTGCCGGCGAGCTTAAGGAGCCAAAGGGTTTCCGTGTACCTGATGCGCCGTTAGCGCGGACTTTGCTGCGAGGCTGCTGGAATCCGCCGGCGATTTTTCACCTCATCCCACGCATTGAAAGAATTCCTCGTATTAAAGCATCGCCTAGCCCGCGCTTCTTCTTCCACGATGAAATTAATTTCTCAGATTTTTCGGGCGATTGCGTCGGAAAGAAATTTATTCGGCGGGGGTGGTTCTATCTGTCTGGTCTATTTTAGGGGTTGCCGGCTCATTGGATATTCGGTGGGAAACGGTCTCGATGTTTGACAGCGGCGCGAATCCATTCGAAACTGCTCGTAACATACTTTCAATTTAATAAACCCCCAAAACGCCCGGCACCCTCTTACAGTGCCAGGCGTTCCCGGAACGGGGTAGGGACGCCCGGCGATAATTCCGAAAACAAATGAAGACTAATGAGGGGAGAACCTGGCGAGATCTCTGAAAGAGTCGGTGGGAACGAGACGGAACGGCCGGGAGAGAACTGAAAGGGTTCAAGGAGCCGCTACCCTTTAAGGGGTGAGAAATGTTAAGCTTAAACGTTACGGCCGTAGGGTTAGTTGCCTTTATGTGTGCCTTCCGCTGGGGCACCGAAGCTTTAAGGGATGATGTATTATCGAGCAGCATGCTCAAAATGCGCTACGTTATTCTGGCCGCGACGCGAGGCACCGCGCCTGTGTCAATGTTACGCCCCGACCTGTGACACGTTTAATTATGAATACGGCCGAAAGACTATCAGAATTAATTACGCACTCGGCCCAAGATATTCCGAAGAGTCGTATGGACACGAAAAAATTATAAAGTCGCCGTCAATTTCTGTGAAAAGTGATTTCCCTTGGGATTCGTGGTCGAGTAAGTAGTATAGACTACCATTGGTCAGACATTGCAGATAAACCATCTAAGAAGACTCGAACGGACCCAGAAAAATTTAAGGAATGATAGTTCATTGTATAAATACATTCATATTGGAGTAAACGACCCAGGAAGTGGTATAGGTTCTCCAGAAGTCAGACAGTCTACAAGTACTCAATCTACGAGTACAGTGTAAACAAAAGGTATCATATTTGCTTCCAAATATAAGTCTACCAGGATGTATTTTACATTTTAAAGAAACAACAACCACCCCAATTCTAGCAAAATTAAGAATCAAATACCTTATTAAACAGATTATTAAAAAAAGACTAAACGTAACACTTTAAGAGTAGAAATAGACGGCTAGATTTTTACGAAAGACGGTGAGAGGTAGTCTACCTGCTTCCACGTCGTTCCACAGACTGAAAAAGGTTTGGCAAGAGAATAAACAAAACCCACCCCCGAGATTCCTTTGTTTCCCGTGGGTGTAGAGAGGGTTGGTGGAACGAGGGCGAGAACGAGACGGAGAATCGCGTCTGTCACGCCTAGAAGAGGGCCGTCGGCAGGGCAACTTAAGGGGCGTTTAAAGACGTTGGGCTAAAGTCGGACGGGTGCCCCCGACAGTAAAGAGTAAAGCCCGTCGTTCGGGGGTTGCTCGCTTAAAACCCCTCCGCTCGGCAGCCAGAGATACATAATAAATTAATTCGCGTATTTTCCTGTCCTCCTTATCTATTCAAATCTATGCAAAACAGGAGTTAAAACGCCCTTCTTACTCCTAAGGCGTTAACCCTTGTGGAGCCAGCTAGCGCGAAAACCCTCTCACTCTGCCCCTCTCTTTTCAGCTTCTTCTCTAACACCCCCGTGCGCCCTCTCTCGCCACCCCTCTGTGCTCACGGGGGTGGGAGGGGGAGGGTGGCTCGAACCGACCTCATCCCCTTTTCCCACGTTCTAGCCTCTCACTACCGACGGTCGGATGTCTTTGCACACCCACCCTTTGCGCCCGTTCTCATTATCGCGTCGCAGCAACCCCTAAAATGCCACCCTGGAAAGGTCCCTGGCACCGATCTAAGCTCTACGAGGAGATATTTCGAGAAAGGACGAGAAAATTGCTGTCTCTCTCGCTCCCTCTCTCTCGCATCACCGCGTTTCCATCCCTTCTCTCGCCGGCCGTCTCGCAACCCCCCCCCTCCTCCTCCTCTTACTCCCCCTCGCCCACCCCGCCCACCCCTTTTCCTTCTCTTATTTACGCTTGCATCCTCTTTGAAGTTACGAACGCGGATAAAAACGACGAACTTTTCGAAACGCTCATTGTACGCCGGCTATTCTCCCCGGGTCACGTCCCCGTGTAATACCCATTTTATTTTCCCCCTGACACGATTGCGTGGGCGGGATTAAAAATTGACGGGTTTCACCTTGGAATTTCATAACGTTCAATCGCGCGAGATACCCCACGGATTTCACGGAAAATATTTACGAATCTAGAATTTGTCGAGACACGCGTGATCCGGAAACTTTCGTTTCACTTATTTCGGGGGTGCGCGGAGGGGGTAGATTTAATTTTACGAACATCGCCGCACCCCCCGAGTTTAATGGAAATCGATAGAAGGAAGGAATTACAAATCAATGCCGCCGCTGCGTGTAAATTCGCCGAATTGATCCAACCCCCCCTGCGTCTTTATGGGTTTTTGTGTCACCGATAGCGGGGAAGACGACGCGCGGATCGGCCGCGCGTGGGGGATGAAGAAGAACGGCCCAGGGTATCATTAGTTACCGTCGCCTCCGTCGAAAGGTTCTGGTCACCGGGTCTGATTAAAAGACGGGGACACCCGGGGACCAGACACCCTTGCAAGACACGCGGCGAGGGTGAAATGTGACGCGAATTTAAAGGATCCGCCCGTGATTTGACGCTGGGGTGGACAACCCTTAAAAAGGGAACCTTTAAGGATCCGGCACCGCACTCCTGAAGGGTTACTCGGTTTTCCGTGTACGTGAAAAGGCCCCTTACGGCCGACCGGCCGACTCGTCTTCTTTGAAAACCACCCCCTCGACCATTCTCACCCCCAGAAACGCACCTTAACGGAAGGCTCAAAGGAATATTATTCATCAGTTCAAACAAAATTGTACAGACATTTTTAGACCTCGTGAGACTTCCACGAAACCATCCCTCTCAACAAACAACCCCTTACAACAAATAGTGTAATTTCAATTCTACTTCGAATCCATTTTAATTCGAACGAAATTGTACGAATTCTGTTAGGAGTTTCAAACAACCCCTACAACAAATGTTCTGTTTCAATTTAATTCCATTCCTACTTAAATACTATTCTATTTCAAGTGAAATCGTACGAATTCTTTTAGGAGTCGTGAACTTTCCACAACAGCATCCCTCTATACAAACAACCCCATACAACACAAGTGTTCTGTTTCAATGCAATTCTAACTCCACTTTAATTCTATTAAGTTTCAAATAGAACTGTTTAAAAATTTGTTATTCCTCGCGAACATTCCACAAAATCATCCCCCAAAAACAAGCAACCCCTAACAACAACCATTCTCCTGCCGACCATTGACTGGTGTAAGTACCAGCCGGATTTTAAATAAATTGTTTTGTACGAAGAGTTTATAATAATCCACTTAAAAAGGGGTTGTTAAAGGCCAGAGAAGGGGTGGCTTCCTAAGGGAAAAAGTTCCTGAATGTACTGCGAAACGATCCAAGAACGGAACGACAGTTTTAAACGGAACGTTCCTAACAATCTCCCCCAAATGAGGTAAAGGCCACCTTATTGAAACAGGGGTTGCGATTTTTCCGGTGCTCCCCCGACCACCGGCAGGCGGTTAATTGACACTGGAGGGTGGAATCAAGGGAACGGGGAGAGGGAATACTAGGAATCGAGCTGCGCGAGCTGTTCTTGTTAACTCGAATCTCCTTTGGCTCTCTCTCTCTCTCTCTCTCTCTCTCTCTCTCTCTCTCTCTCTCTCTCTCTCTCTCTCTCTCTCTCCCTCGCGATTTTTCATCCCCTTAGCCAGACTGACAAAGACCGCCTCTCGGGAGAGGCACGTGATCAGGGTGTTTTTCGCTCCTGGACAATCTCAGCCAAGGATCTTTCGCCTGTTGCCAGTCACCGGATACATTAATTTCCGTCGTGCCGACTAGGATTCCTCCTTTTCAACTTTTCTCCTACATGCAAATGGATTCTCGAAGACGAGCAGATAGGGGTGGCGTTGATGGATGCAGAACACAGGAGCTTCTGTTGGTAAGCGCGCCCTGTTAACAGGGCACCTATGTCGATAATAGGTAAATACCTAATGATCCATCATCCTGTATCACTATCCTTCATCGTTCATTTTAACCTTGTGGGAGTGCCAAATAGTGAGAAAATAATTTTATTCAATGTAATAACGGAATAATAAATTTTGGAATATTATTATAAATGGAGGATATTTTTAAAAACAGTGGACTCTCTCTATTGCACACAATAATTAATGAAAGTTAGAGCTTCACTCTTAAGTGATTTTTAGAAACAAATATAGTGTACAATCTTATTTTCTTGAAATTTTATATTTCTCCAGTTCTTGAAGATATTTGTGCACAGTGCAATAATTGATCTTAGAATGAAGAAGAAATATTTTTCCAACCCCTAATAATTTGTTTCCTTTCAGAGAAAAGGTGTAAGAAGATTCCTGATAAAAGGATCACTTCAGTTAGCAAATGCATCACGTTCTGCACCTTTCGGTATGCAGAACAATGCAACCAGGGTGGTTAGACGGTGTGCCGGACTTCGAAGTCCTTCGGGAGACCATAAAATTCAAACGGGCAGCCCCTCGAGGTAGGCCCGAACGAAATTTAATAACATCCCCCTAGTTACACCTCAATGGGCACCTTAACAACCCCTAGCTCGGGTAGCCCAGCCGTCTCTCGCCTTTTCCCTTCGCCCCCTCACGGCTCCTTATCAACCCCACCGGCGAAGATATCTAATAAACCAGCTCTTGAAACGCGTCTTTATCCGTGCAGCGATACTCAGAGGAGTATCTCGCACAAGGGTGGCGGAAGTTCAAAAGCTGGCCGACTGACCCCACCGCGAACTGGACGGAGGCGCAACCTGTGCGCCGCTCGACGAACTACCAACGGAAGGGTTGAAAAACTGGTGGACAACCCTCGGAATAAACCGATCGATATGCGGGTGATGTCGGTCGCGACTGCGACAACGTGCACGACCCAGTTTCACGCGTGCACGTGTCGCCGTTGACGGCCAATCGAACGTCTTTCCATAGGGGTGGCCATGGACAATAATTATAATTATATTTACCGTCGATTGTGTAGGGTAATCCATGGTGCCTGGACTGTACAAGATAGTGGAAGGGTTGAAGTTGGATTTTTCATACACAGGAAAAATTTGGAAGACAATTTGTTTCTGTGCTGGGGTGGTTCAGACACCCTAGGGGTAGTTTTGAGTAATTCTCTAGACTGCGGATCTTTGTGTAAAATAAAAATTGCATCGATTGCAGGGGACTGCAGCCAGACAGTTCATTCTTACTTTAACCATTCTAACAAGTTGATAACAATGGTCGTTATTAAATTATTTTAACCTTTCTTCTGTGGTAAATTTCTTAGTCTACTCATAACGAATTCCCAATGCTTAAAAATTCTCGTGCAGAGGAAAATATTTTTCATATCACTTCTTTTGTTTCGTTTGATCATTTTAGGGGTGGATTTTGGACAATTTTATGGTACGTTCGTAAAATTTATTTCTCGAGGAGGATGTAAGTATTTTTAATACTTTGGGGGCTAGAGTAACAGTTAAAATGAACGAACAATATGGACTAACAGAGGGTGGATATACCATTTTGTGTCTCTGAATGTTGCAGGCGAACAGCAAACAACTGAAACGCGAGTTCGCTGCATAATGCGGAGTAGATCAAGCGACTTTGCGAGCAGGGAGCGGATCAAGTGGCTGTTTATGAGGAATAACGATAGTGAGGAGCTTCTAAGCGCGGACTTTTGAACGCTTACATCATCTGGGAACACCTACACAGACACCCTTGCAACGTCCCAACAAGAAAAAGCACACTGGTACAACGCCCAGAATGTTGCAACCCTTCTAAGTAATCCAGCTCACTTATTTAATCAACTAAAATTCAAAGACCAAAATGATGCAATTATACAGAACATACAAACACACTTGTAAACATTAGGTGCAATTCCGATCGTCTAGAACGTCAGCTCGATTAATTTCCCATTAATTCTCAACCGAAGAACCACCCCCTCAGAATGTCTGAAAATTATTTGACCGTCTCGAATGGCCTACCGTTCCAAAATCCTCGACCATAAATCATCTTATACCACCTTCCAAAATCATCGAAAATACCAAAACAACAATTTTCCCAAAATTCCCAGTAGAAAACCACCCTATTGCAACGTCCAAAGATCTCCAGCCCAATCAGAAAGTATCCCCAGTCAAAAATGACCGAATCACGGAGGACCAAGGGCGCGGATCGAATCGAGTGCTCGGCTAATCCTGCGTGACGGCGGCGGCTAGACGCAGAGTGATCGTGCAAGCTCTTGTCCCTGCATAATTCAATTCGCCGTAGTCGCAACGGCCGCGTAACGACGCGGCGGGCGTGCGGCGCGCGGAGCGTATCCGCTCGCGATTACCGTGGAACAATTTTATGCAGCCGGCTCGGAAATTGTTGCGTCCGTCCTCGTTAGCTGAAATTACGATGAAAATCTGAAGGAAAGAAAGCAGAGAGAGAGGCGAAGTCGTCGGCGAAACGCCGGGCGCGGCACCGTTGGTCCTTGATTGAGTAGACCGCGGGGGATGAGGCGTGCGCGGGGGCTTCCGACCGGGGGGGTGCAGGGTAAAAGGGGGAAAAAGGGGGTGGCCGTAGGATGGGACGAGAAATCGACGGCAGGACTACTCCACACCACCCCCGCCCTCCCACGGCGGGGTGCGGGGGAGCGGCTCGGCAGGGAGAGAAGCTCCGTTAAGCCGCTTATCATGCCGAAACAATACACTGTCGGTGCACCAGTATCAGTACCCGACCCTCGCTGCTCGAGGCTAGTCCCATCAAAATTTCGAGCTTCCGAACGAATTTGAATTGGAATCCGTGCCGCCGAACTAGCCTGTCGATGCTCTACGGAAAAACCCTTTGGAAATTCGCCCGGTACGGCCGAACGCGACGCGGCGACGACAGTCGGTCGCCCGTGATTTCATAGAAATAGAAACTTCCGGGGGCTGGTTTTTGGCTCCTGGACCTGTCCCCCACGGTGGAAATTCGAATTCTGCGGGACTTGCGGGTCGATCAGCCCCGTCCGGATTGATCGCCGATAGCCTGTCCACCCCGGAAAAATGTTGCAGCTTTCTGGATTCGATGAATTTTCGGTGGAACCAGTGGCACGGCTCGGTCATAAGTCAGACGGAGGAGAAATTTACTGTTTTTCGGCACTTCGGAGCTTCGGCGGGGCTTGCAAATATTCCTGAACTGTCAGAGAACCTTCCTGCACAATCTTTATACGATTTTATGCCACTGCAATTAGTGGAAAATTGGTAGAAAATCCAGGAAGGTGTATATATTCAATTCTGTAAGGATACTAGAGTTTCCATGTTTATAGCATAAATATTTTCAGGATAAGAGTCTTCAAGCTCGAGAATGCATCAAGACAGTCAGAATCGATAGCCTGTCTGGTAGAAACTCCCGCAGCATTTTGGGTTCAACGTATTTTCAGTAAAACCAGTAGTACGAGTCAGCCATGAATCAGAGTCTGAAGAAAAAGACTGTTGGAGGGAATTCTAACTTTCACCGGAACTTGTAAATATTCCCGAGCAACCATGGCACCTTCCCGCACAATCTCTATGCAATTTTATGCCGAAGCAATTGGTTGAACGTTGTCAAAAAAATTGTTCAATTCTATATCTCCAGCTGCCGAAGTCCGCGAACCAAGCAAGGAGACTTTCCATGTTTGCAGCGCAAGCACCACGGCAAAAAGGAGCCGGAGACTCGACTGCCGATCATCGTCGGTATCCAGATTGTCAATGGCACGCGTGTCTAAGCGAGCATCGTCCGGAATTTCGTGTCGGCAGGCAGCCAGAGCTCGTCGAACGGCGGCCAAAGTTTCCGTGAAGAGTGAGCGTAAGTAGAAGCGTCGGCAAACGAAAAGGCGGAGAAAGCGGGAGAGAGAGAGAGAGAGAGAGAGAGAGAGAGAGAGAGAGAGCAGTGCGCCGCCGCCCGGGGTTTAATCAGAGTCTTCTCCACTTAGACGCCCGGTGGCAAAACTCAATTTTGAGTCGGTGCCTGCCGACGCTCAATTTTGACACCCTTCGTAGCCACGAAGCCAGCGCGAGCGACGCGCCTCGAACCGACCCCGGCGAGGATGTGAAAGGCGGCCTCTCTCTCTCTCTCTCTCCCTCTCTCTCGGTTTCTAGAGGGGTGGGGTTGCAAACTTAGTTATCCGACGACTCGGGGATACGTCGTCGTAGGAAACCGAAGGTGCCCCGGCAGGTACGAGAGAGCCAGTCGACGGGAACGATTCAGGGACACTTACCGGACAGCTTGAATCCCAGCGGGTCCTGAGGATGGCCGAAGGGAAACGGCCGGGGCCCGAAGTGGAACGGATGAAAGGCCTGGTGTCCTGGAACGTAAGGGTTTGGCGTTACCGAATAAAATCCTTCGCCTTCCCCGTGGTACCAAGAAGCTTGAAAGTCCATGCCAATGACTGGAGAATAAGGCAATCATAAATAAATAAAAAACTAATAAAAGTGATCCAGAGACTCAGAGAGATCTGGCAGAATTTTGAGAGATCTGGAAGAAAAGGATCGAGTCCGTTCTTTTCAGTCGTCTTCGAGGACCGAGGTCTTCTTGAATCTTCTGATCACTTTCATCGTTCAATCAAGGGGTCTAGAAGCCATCGGAGTCGAAAACGAGATCATTGCTCTGAGAACTACAAGACTGCAAGCAATTAACATTTTTAGACTCCCGATTTTTAATAAAAATTACCTGTTTTCATTAGGGGATGCAGGAGCTAGACATTTGCTTCCATTCTTAATAATTTTAATTAGTTGGAAATTGTACAACAGTATTTTTTTAAATCTTGTAGTATGTTCATTGTTTTGTACACCTACAATACATCTAGATGACTTATCACAAATTATCATTTTTAGACTACCGATTTTTAATAAAAATTATCTGTTTTCATTACGAGGTGCAGGAGCTAGACACTTATTTCCATTCTTAATAATTTTAATTAGTTGAAAATGATGCAACAGAATTTTTTAAATTCTTGGAGTGTGTACTGTTTTGAATTATATCACACGTGCAAAAAGCGCAAGCTCTAAACTTTTTATCTTCTCTCGTAAAATACATATTAACGAAGCTTCAGGCCAGATTTTGTTTAACCAGGGCAATTATTCTCCACGCCGCGCCATTTTACACGAAGCCGAAATTTCCTGAAGAACCCACAGTTCAACCCGAAAGACGGTTCAACTTGTCGAAGAGAAAAAAGTCCCCGAGTGCAAAGAGTTGACAATTCTCAGCGTTTAAACGGAATCGCGCGACTTCCAGACTCTTTGAGAGTTAAATTAGGGTTAATTAGCTAGGGTCGGGGAATGGTTACCCACGGTTGGTAAAAAGAAACTCACTTGTCTTGGACCTCGGTTCCCTGGGTCCGTCGACGGTGACCTTGATCGCCTTGGACAGCGTGGCGACCTGGGGCGGTGAGGTTTGCAGCATGATCGTCAGGGTGAAACTTTTCCCTGGAATGAAAATCGGAAGTGAGAATACGGGGGTGGTGTGCGCGGCTGGAATTATCGCCCGGTGGTAAAACGAAATGGCCAGGTGCTCCACAAGTTGGGGGTTGGGGGTGGTTGGGGGGTGGCTGCTCGTTTTCCAGCGGCTGGGTTCCGATATTAGAAACCGTAAAGGCGGCCGAGAGACCGGAGAGTTTTCTCGGTTTCGCGGCCCTCTATTATTCAGAATCAATCCGACCAACCCGCTAACATGTTCTCGCTCGCAGTAGAGTACTCGAAAACCATGCTGGAAATTTTAGATCACTATTAGAGGGGATGGAACTGCCCATGGCGCCAATAAAAACTAATTCTCGAGGATGTATTCCTGCTCATTTACTCTTAAAATTGTGTTCTTGAGGTTCTACAGTCAATTCTCGATATATGTCAACGACACGGGTCTTGCCAACGACATATATCGTCCAGGAGCCATACCCAAGCTGTATTATGTTTACCCTCCTCCCTCTCGAAGCCTCTCGAGCTTCGTGGTATGGCAACTATCCGCGGTAGTGGCAATAATTCCGCGACATTTATCGTCCAAGTCTTGGCGACATATATAGAGAAATCACTATATTCCTGAAGATGTACTCTTGAATCAAACTCATCAAACAGTTTCCAGATTAAGAAGAAGCAGAAGATGATGGAACGAGGATGTAACTACTCGAAGGGTTAATTAGAGGGTTGGTATTATCGATGACAAATACAACACCCAGTGCACTCGTAAATTAATATCAACTTCTACCAAGCTTGAACAAAGTTTACGCTAAATTTTGGCCAAATTTGATTCAGGCGCGGGTCGCACAACCCTCCCGCATCATCCCCAATATTTGCTCCGCAGGGGGGGGGGGACAATTTCGCAAATCCATTGAACAGTAGCAGTTTTTTCGGAATTTCTGACGTCGCGCGCGGTTGTTCGCCCGCAAATGGAATTTGTTGTCGAGGGATGAATCAATAGAGAAACAGAAAGTCCTCGGGGTGTCGCACGGCAAACATCCCCCATCAGTGCTCGCCGCCGCCACCCCTGCAACCGCTTTCGACTAAATGTCTTCCCTTTCTTCTTTTTCTGCCGCGGGAAACGCGGCCAACTGTTCGCGCGAGCGAAACGGCAATGTGCGCGGGGTGCGTTCGCTGGAAACAAAACACAAATGTGCCGGAAGTAAGGGGGTTGAACGAGTGGCGCCGCCGCGTCGATGTTTGGCCTGAATCGGCCGGAATATGTTAATGTCGGGGACGCTAAACGCGAGAACCCCACCCCCTCCAGCCAGAAATATATACGCGGGCCGCTTGTCACGCGCGATTTCGCCGTTCCACCTTTTCGCGATATTTTTAGCAAACGAGCGTCGAGACGCTGGATCGCTGACCGACGGGACTCACCCCCTTTTACCGCCCTCTGATCAAATTTTAGGGGTGTGGATGATACTCAACCTCAAATACGCATTTATTTTTTTTTAAACCCTGCAAACCCCAGTTGTTAACCCTTTGGGGGTGAATGGCCCTATGTATCTAATTTCTGGAAGAGCAGATATAGGAACGGACAAATAAATTAATTATTTAAATGGGGTCATAGCTAAGGATCGGTACATATTTTTATTTTTGAGGTCTAGTGTCGAGAGAAAAATATTTTGAATGGTTTATATTTTATTTAGTCTGAATTTGTTATTTTTTTTTTTTTATTACTGCAAACCCCAGTTGTTAACAAGTTGGGGATGAATAGCCCTATTTATCTAATTTCTGAAAGAGCAGATATAGGAACGGACAAATAAATTAATTATTTAAATGAAGTCATAGTTAAAGATCGGTACACATTTTTATTTTTGAGAAATTGTGTTGTGAGAAAAATATTTTTAATATTTCATATTATATTTAGTCTAAATTTGTTATTTTTTTTATCACTGCAACCCCCAGTTATTAACCCTTTCGGGGTGAATGGTTCTATTTACCTAATTTCTGAAAGAGCAGATAGAGGAACGCACAAATAAATTAATTATTTAAATGGGGTCACAGCTAAATATTAGTGCATATTTTTATGTTTGAGATCCAGTGCTGTGAGAACAATATTTTTAACATCCCATATTACATTTAGTATAAGTTTCTTATTTTTTTTTATCACTGGAAACCCCAGTTATTAACCCTTTTGGGGTGAATGGCCCTATTCCTCTAATTTCTGAAAGAGCAGATACAGGAACGGACAAATAAATTAATTATTTAAATGGAGTCATAGTTAAAGATCGGTACAAAATTTTGTTTTCGAGATTCAGTGTTACGAAAAAAATATTTTTAATATTTCATATTATATTTAGTCTAAAACGGATTAATTGGTATTTTTCTTTTCCTTTTGACTTGACTCAGAATCGTACGAAACATGTTGAAAAAGTTATGTAAAAGTAAAATGAAAATTGAAGTATATTTCAGTTTTTGATTTTAGTGCAAGTTCGAGAACCGTTTCGGCGATTTGCGAGTGCATAAATGCGAAAGGTTTAAATTAGGGGGTTGAGATTATGGGAATGGAGGTTAATAGCAAGAAGTCGAAAGTTTTCCGCAAAATTGCCGGGCCGTGGTGGTAAAAATGTAACAGCAGTTTTAAATGGAATTTTATTTCGTGTTGCGAGGAGGTGTGTTCGCCCGTTGAAACGCGGACAAATCGAACTGATTTTTCAACGTTGAAACGAGTCGAAGAATTCTTCCTGGACGAGTGAAAAATGCCGGCGGTAAAACGAAAAACCCGGGGCACTTAGGCGCGTTCTCGCGCTACGACCGTGAAGTTATACGGCTTATAATGGGGTCGGAGTGCGTATATGCACGCGGTTGCGTAGTTTTATTTTATGGTGGCGCGGCTTGGACGGCAAACGACCGCGTTTTTACGGTGAACCACGACATTTAACCGGCTTACCGCCATCGTCCAACGAAATATTCCGGCTCGCACCGCCAGCCAGAGGGAAACGTGTTCTATCGCGTGGCAACGTCTAGATTGATGCTTGAATCCTTCAAACAATTCCTGGCAACTTCCTTTCCGCGGCGAAATTTTTCCCGGAAAATACTACACCCTCAATTTCTTTCTAATATATTTTCTAACTCGTTTCCAACTTTTTACACGACTTTCTTCTCTGTTTAATTCGACACGTTAAAAACTAACAGTGCATTTCAGGCAAAAGAATCATTCAAATATATTTATTAATGCAAGCAATACGAAACTATACACGGACAAACAATTTTCAGATTATTAACCCTTTGCACTCGAAGCTATTTTAACCCCAAAACGAAACATTTCTTCCGACCTAGATTCTTTCATGTTATACTGAAGTGTTTAGTAATTTGTTGAATACAAACAAATTTAATAATGTGAAAAATGTTTTGAATAATGATACAGCAATTTTTAGTGGCGCCCTACAGTCGCCATTCGAGTGCTAAGGGTTGAAATGATTAAAACAAGAAATACGTTATCATGTTCCTACTGCCAGAAAGTTTTCATTTTGCACAAAAATATTCAGTCTACTTATGAAGGATATCTAGATGTTTAAACTATTCTGCATCGGAAATTAATTCTCTAATAATCTTGAAGAGAGTCCTTACAATCTATATATCGGAGAAATAAATTGTTGCTTAATTCTGGGCGAAGTCTGTCGACTGTAATTTAATCGTGAGGAAGTGCTAGACGTTTAATCCACCTCCAAGAAGAAATAAAGAAGAGAATTTCATGTTTATTCCCCCAACACAATTGTCAAAGTTGCAAAATAAAATATTAATTGCCAAGATAAAAGAGCTCCGACAATCTCTAGATAGAACAAACCTATATAAAAATCCTGGATAATACCTATTCGCTGTGATTCGAGTACGATGAATGATTGAAACGTTCGAGCTGCGTCCTGAAAGAGGACATCTTTATTGGAAGAGTTTCACAAGGACTCTGGTTGAAACGCACTGGGTGAAAAAAAAAATTGAACGGTGTCGAATGAAGTTGTTTTCGAGGTCGGCGGAAAAGTGTGAAACGGAATCGTGGAAAAATGCTCGAAACAGAGAGACACAGAGAGATTTGAAGGGCGTGGGCGTAGGGCTAACGAGGGCAAAGTTTATTGCCGGTGCGGTGTCAGATCCGTGATGGCGGTACGGGCGCGAATCGAGGGTGATAGCAGGCGTTTTGAGGGTGTTTATGAGGCATTATGTGTAACTCGCTGGAAGAACGATCCTCCCCCTTGAGGTCTGTTGCCCTCCACCTGCCTACGCTCGCCGAAATCGTAATTCGTTGCGTGTTAAACGACGGCTTTCCAGGCATCAATCTGCGCCCGAAAATTTATTCGTTCCACCGACGAGACTCGCCCCCGGATGTCGCGCAATTTCTCAATTCGTTTGCGATTTCTCCAAACTGCGCGCTTCCTGTACCATTTTTTTTTATTTTGCACACGGTAAACACTATCTCGACATTCCACTGTGTTACAAAAATTCTGGCAACCGTAGCGACAGAGGAAATTCATTTTCTTTCACTTCTATCAAATAGTTCACAATTTTTATACAATCACAATTTTCTATAGGAATCCGATTAAATATTCATAATTTATTTATAGACAAAATTTAAGGTACAATCATGCAGCCATAAAACTAGGAAAGAGAGAAACAAACTCCGACTTGGTTCCTGTGTTCTGCACTTAACGCAAACAATTTTTATTTTGCATAAATATCCGCAGTATAGTCGTAAGAGACTTTCCCTAGAAAATGATCTTTAGACGACCTTCAATTATAGATTAAATTATTGAAATTAATTCTGCTTGTGCTCAAAAAGTGAAGGTATTTTAAATATTGTATTAGTGTCTTTATAAAAATTGTGAAAGGATTTTCAAGATCGTAGGACTCAAAAAATTATTTATTTATTTATTTGTACAGCTTGTACGAGAACGATAAAATTCCGTAACCAAAGAGAATTCAAACAATTCACAGATTCTCTATTGAACCACAGATTATAAGGAAACAAACCTGAATCTGCCCTTTTCTGCTCAAAAGGTACAACCTCTCAGTCAATACGAGTCCTCAGCGGTCTATAGACATTTGAGCAAGCCGACAATTGAAGTAGTATAGCCGGAAGAACAATATTTCTCCCAGGTAGAATCACAGCAAGCATTTTGACATGCCGCCTCCGGATTCATCCACCAAGATTATTCACCGTTTTCGAGGTTTCCGTTAAAAGATCTGGCTGGAAATTTTTGCTCACCGTCTACCTCGAAAGAAAAGTATGTATAATGCTGGCGCGTTCATGGCCCGGCGATAGTCCGCGGCCATTTGCCTGACAAGGATTTGCACACCGCGAGAAGACACGAGAGCGCTCGCGTACACCCTAAGTTTGCCCAGGGATCATGCAGTGTTAAAAACTCCCCTGTTTGCCGGCGAGGCGAGCTGCGAGGGTGGCTTGGATCGTTATTTCAGAGTGTTTGTCGTGTTTTAAGATTCTGACGTTTTGACTGGCCGAATCGCGACGACGGCGACGTGTGCGCCTCGAATCGACGGCCGAGGAGGAATCGCGAGCCGACGGCCGGAAGTACGACCCGTTTGCGTGATACTTTGCATTTTTAATACTCAGTGGAATCGACCATCGGTGCGCACATACTGTGCCGAACAACCCCTGCTGAATCACCTGGTACTCAATCATTTATTTCATACAAGACTGACTTAAAAGACTTGAAAGACTGGCTTCGGAGACTGACCTAAAAGAGTGACTAAAAAGACTGATTTAAAAGACTGACTTAAAAGACTGGTTTAAAAGACTAACTCAAGAGACTGACTAAAAGGACTAGCTTAAGAGACTGACTTAAAAGACTGGCTTAAGAGGATGACTTGAAAGACTGATTTAAAAGACTAAGTTAAGAGACTGACCTAAGAGACTGAGTAAAACGACTGGCTGTAGAGACTGATTTAAAAGACTTGCTTAAGAGACTGACTTCAAAGACTGGCCTAAAACGCTGACTTGAAAGACTGATTTAAAAGACTGTCCTAACAGACTGAGTAAAACGACTAGCTTAACAGACTGACTTAAAGGAGTGTCTTGAGAGACTGTCTTAAAAGAGTGACTTGAGAGACTGAGTTAAAAGACTGGCTTAAGAGACTGATTTAAAAGACTGATTTAAAAGACTGGCTTAAGAGACTGACTTAAAAGAGTGACTCAAGAGACTGGCTTAAGGGACTGACTTAAAAGACTGGCTTAAAAGAGTGACTTAACAGGATGGCTTAAGAGACTGACATAAAAGAGTGACTTATGAGACTCAGTTAAGAGACTGGCTTAAGAGACAGATTTAAAAGACTGACTTAAGAGACTGACTAAAACGACTGGTTTAAGAGACAGACTTAAAAGAGTGACTTGAGAGACTGGCTTAAGGGATTGACTTAAAAGAGTGACTAAACAGACTGGCTTAAGAGATTGACTTAAGAGACTGACTTAGAAGACTGGCTTAAAAGAGTGACTTAACAGGCTGGCTTAAGAGACTGGCTTAAGAGACTGACTCAAGAAACTGACTTAAGAGACTGGCTTAAAAGAGTGACTTATGAGACTGACTAAAGAGACTGGCTTAAGAGACTGACTTAAGAGACTGACTTGATGTGATTAAATCCTGGAGGGCTGAAGGGGTTACGACAGAGGACGAAACGGAAATGAAGCACAGCCCGAACGATAAATATCCTAATAACAAATGATTTAAATAGTTCAGCGTTTGACTTGAAGGAATAGTATCTTGGGTGATTCGCATGGCACAAAGACGCGTCACGTGACTTGACAACGTTAAAAACCGAGGGTTGTCGTTAAACGGACAAAGACCGTCAGTTTCGACTTATCAGCTCATTGTCGTTTGTATACTTATCTGTATTAAAGAGGTCTCGTTAAATTGAAAGGCAGACAGCCGTGTCCCTCCGTCGTTAATCCATGCAAGAACGATTCCCGGGACGGAAAGGAGAGATCAACCGGGGAACTACGACAGCGGAAACGCGAGCCAGAACGAGTCAAAACGAAGCGGAACGAGACGGAACGAGGCAGAGGCGAGGGCTCGATCATCGGCCCGGATGGCCAATCGAGGCAAAACTCAGCTGAGGAATCTTCGGGAGGATAACGGGGGGAGGGGGGAGAGGAGAAGAGGCGTCGGCGTCGAGCGGAGGATTCATCGGAGCGTCGCGGACGAGACCGTTGTGAAAAGCTCCAGGAAAAACGTGGAGAGCGTGGAATTAGCATATGTAAAAAGAAACAGAACGGGCGCGCGCCGGGCACACGAAGGACGACCGTAGGAGGCCAGCACGAAAAATAATGTTTAATCGGTAGAAAATCTCGGCGCAGTCATCCGCCCCGTAGAACTCTGCCTCGACCTGGCTCGCTCTGCCTCGCTCTGCCTCGCTCTGCCTCGCTCTGCCTCGTTCTCTCACACGCCCCCGCGTTTTCTCGTGCGCCCACCCCTTACCGCGCCCTGCCCCGCGATCCTTTACTTGAAAGAGGGCTAGACTTTTTAATTTTTAATTGGGAAAAAACGTCGCCGAGGTGGTCGACGGAATCCACACCCGTCCAGTATCACCGGTTTCGAGTGTCCACCCCCCTCCCTCGAGACCAAGGAATATTCGGTCTGAAACGAGCCTCGCATTTTTACCTCCATGTTTTCTTGGTTTTTCAACTGTTGAGAATATTTCAGAATTTAACCAGTGGTTCCGGAATTTATTTTTCATAGGTTCCGAGAGTGCTGAGAAATTTTTAGAGCGTGGACAGTGGCCGTAGCATGCGGGAATTTGACTAATCTTCTTACCTACCGACAAAGGAATATTCATCCCGAAACGAACCTCCCATTTTTGCAAAGAGCAAAAATTTGTTTTCTTGGTTTTTAAATTGTCGAGAAATTTTTTAATTCCTATCTGGTCACTGAAGAATTTTGTTTCATCGACTCTGAGATTGCTGAGAATTTTTTAGAACGTAGGCAGTGGCTGCGGAATGTGGAAATTTTGATAATCCACCCCCTAGAGAACTGAGAAATATTTCCTTGTAGTTTGTATTTTCTTGAAAATTTTTAAAGAATTAATTAGTCACTGTAGGATTACATTCTACTGATTTCGAAAGTGTTAAGAATTTTTTTAGGAAGTGGCTGTATACATTAGCACAGAATTTAGGAATTTTTATTTTCCTCCCCTTGAGGGCCAAGGAACGAATAATCGCCCTGAAATGATTTTTCTGCTACTGCAAAGAGTCTTCATGTTTCAAGTATTGTTGGTTGTGGGAGTTTTGAGGGTCCAGTTAGGGGATACAGGGTTCGGGAATGCGGACTGTTTTGGATCCAGTAATTAGGCCACAAGGGTTTCCTCGGGAGAGCCGGAGGAAATTGATTCGCCACGGGGGTGCAGTCTTCGCACGCGGCAATTAATTAAAGCGGGGGGTGCGCGCAGTTTCGCGTAAGTCACGCACGATCGACACAGAATTTCGAGGATCGCAACAGCTGTTCGGCAACTGGCGGCCGACGGGGTGCGTTTTAGAGGTCCATGAAAAAGAGCGACGACCCTCTTCAACGTCGCCGGGCCTTTACGACTTATTAAATCATTCCGGGAGTCTAAGTTTTCCTTATGACGGGTTCAGCAAAGTCGAAGGTCAAAGATCCTCGAGGTGGGAATCAACAGAAAAATGTTTCGAATCCTGGTCCGATCTTTGGAACGCGAATTTCTAAAAAATATCCACCAGAAATTCAGTTGGAACATAAACGTTAAAACGTGACGAAAAGGTATTACGTACTTGTAAGAATTTATTAAGACAACTAAATTATTTGCAACCCCCTGAAATTCTTTACAAAATTATTATATTCAAGGAAGGAAGGCAACAGTGTAGAAGAAAGATTGGTTTCAACAAACTAAACTAAAACAATGTACAAAGACGTCTAATGTTGAATCTTTAAATCAAGCTCACTTCTGAAAAATTGTAAAAAATTGAGAATGCTCAAAAAAGGGCTAAATCATGCAAGACTTGACCAATACTAGATCTCATGTTCAAATAAGAAAAACTACGACTATGTGTTCTCAAGGTATTAATGATCTCTGAGGGGAGTTTACTCTTTAAACTACTTACTTTTAAGGGATGGAATTTTTGGTAGGGCTTTGGGGATTGGTATTACTTAGATCTTAGAATAATGATTTCTAAGGGTGTCAGTCTTTGTTTCAGAGATGTTTCCTAAGAATTTGCAGGGGTAGTGTGCGCCAAGTTGAAACCACCCCTGAGAAATCTTATAAAAATCAACATCTCTAGAACAAAAGCTGCCCCCCTTTTCCAAGAATTTTCAGGGGTGCCGTGCTCCAAGTCACCCCTGACAATTCTTATAAAAATCAACATCTCTAAAACAGAAGCTGCCCCCCTTAAAAATCATCACCCAAATACCAAAGTCAGTGAAACCCACCCCACAAGTCACCCCCAAAAATCAGCATCCCTTAAACAAAGTGTAAACCACCCTCGGAGATCATGATCCCCAGACCTGAATCGGTCCTCGAAGTGAAAATGGAACAAAGAGCAAACTACCCTTAGAAATGATGAGTCTCGACGACGCACAGCCACTTTTAATCCTAGAAATTGGCGTTAGAAGCGCGCAGAGCAGAGCATCGACGGTAACTCACTGGGAATCCTTCGGAATCGGTAAACAAGCTCGAAGATCAAGGGATCGAGCGTCGACGGGAGGGATGGAAGAAAATCGCGTGAATCACGATCTAAAAACCGTGCTCGTATCCGTTGCAGCGGCAGGTGGGTGGGTTCTAGGTTCGAGGAGCCGGGGGTGAGACGCGTAGAATCCATTGCGCGAGGACATCGGTCAGGATCTGGCTGTCGATAGCTCGAGCTTTGCCTCGGATTCTCGCGCTCTCCTGCGTCGCGCGTATACCTCTCGCGGGGGCCTGGGCACGTCATAAAACACAGGTAACTCCGGTATTTATGTCCGTCGTTTTTACGGGGGGGGGAGGGGGCGTCGCTGGCCACCGGCTCCCAGCGCAGCCAAAACCTACATACGCGCGCACAAGCTCTCGCGTCTCGCCGCTGCCTCGTGACTCCTAGCAGTCGGAGTCTGACGCTAATCCCTGTCGGGGAACGAAAGGGGTGGCCGAGTGATATACGCCTCTGCGCCGCTATGATAATATTCCTCCCACCCACCCCCTACCCCTCCCACACACACAGACACAACCACCCTCCCCCCCCCCGCCGTAGCAGCCGCGCCACCCCCAATCTCCGCAAGACCGCCCTTTTGTTTCGCGAACTCTCTGTACCCCGGACGAGAGGCGTCCGGAGAGCGACTCTCCTCGAGCAAACGCGAGCAACGATGAATCCAACGTACGCCGGAGACACCGGGGCTCTATCACGTCCCTGGGACATGTCACCAGGACTACCGGGACCCCGATCACAATCCCGACTGACGCTTCTCGCGAAATGTTCCTGTTCGCCGGGTGCGGCATGCGATTCTCCAATTCTAACGCGTTCTACCAATTTTTCGAAGTCCAAGGATTTTTTGAAACCATGCTGCTGTGGCGAATTCAATCGCGAACCCACCAGTCACCCCCTCAGTACCATGATCTAACGGTTTGGGGTTATTATATATTCGGGTAATCCTAAAAAGACGATAACTTTTTTTTTTTTAGTTCTTGAAAATATGATTTGGATTTTTTTTTTTAGTTAGATTTTCTCCCAATTTTTCGGAGTCCACGGATTTTTTGAACCCCTACTGCTATGGCGAATTCAATCGCGAACCCACCAGTCACCCCCCAGTACCATGATCTAACGGTTTGGGATTATTATATATTCGGGTAATCCTAAAAAGACGATAACTTTTTTTTTTTTAGTACTTGAAAATATGATTTGGATTATTTTTTAGTTACAACAATTAGTTTACTACATGACGTGAAGAAGCAATTTTTTTGGATTTAAAATTGCACTGTTTACAATTTTTTAAGGGAGGCTGTATTGAAAATTTTGAGAAGAACGTTTTGTAGACCGGTGTCAAGTATTCTGAAAATGTTAGATATTTATTAAAGTTAGAACAATTAGTTTACTACATGACGTGAAGAAGAAATTTTTTTGGATTTAAAACTGCACTGTTTACAATTTTTTAAGGGAGGCTATATAGATAATTTTGAGGAGAGATCTGTAGATCCGTGTCAAATGATCTGAAAATTTCATCAAAATCGGCCAACGTTCCAATGAGCTGTAGCTGATTGTTTATAACTAGATTTTGATTTTTTATAACTAGACTGCGGATTTTGTGCATTTATGACAAAAATGAGTAGGTGTAATTCAAAACCGCCAAACCACTTTTGATTTCTATTTCACAATTATTGAAATTATAAAAACTTTTTCATAGGAAATCACTGAATTGACTTCTTTATTTAAGCACATATTATAATGAAAATCGTACAAAGTTTAAATAAATTGAAACTTCTCCTTTCTGTAGGACGTTTCACTTTTATATGTTTTGTGCTTGGTAGGTTTAGTGTTAAGAAAGTTTAACAGTGTCGACATACCACTTTTGACATGTAAAAATTAATGACCCATTTGCATCACAAGGAAATATGAAAAGAAGGCCTTCATCAGCAAACTTCTTTTTTGTTATATTTAAGTACAAAAATGATTACAAGTAAAGGAACTTCATATTTCAGCATAATAAGAAAAAATAAATTGAGAATACGCTAACGATGCAAATGGGTTAACGAGCAAAATAAATTTTGACTCAGCTCCCATAGATTGCAATCGTCGCATAAAAATTTTATTTCTCATAAAGATCTAATATTCACTTTGGGCAACAAAATCTGTAAAATTGACGGAACTAATGTAAATTCCGAGATTGTAGATGTCTCGTTTCAAACGTGTTAGAAAAGTATTAGATCGTCCCACAAGTTCATGCCGTGGATGTTTACATTATTCACCATTGAAAAGTATTTTAATGAAAAACCGCCGAAATTTTCTATTGACGATATAATGTCTTTGTCAAAAAGGTCGGAAGAGGTTGTGGAACGGAAAGGTGATTGCATATTTTATTTTCAGAATTTAAATGGTACAAGAGCAAACGTCACGAACTTATGGGACGACCTAATACATTATTAGAGCCTTCTGTGAAGTATGAAAACTCGTAAAAGTAATTCGTGGCGAGCGGAAGGGAGGGTTTTTTCACGAGGAAGGGACAGATCGTCGAATGAGAACAGTAATCGATTAACACGCCGATTGTGACGTCCCCTTTTTTTTCCCCCCCGGTGCCACTATCGGCCGATTAAGAGGTGTTGTGTATGAAACGAGCGTGGAACACGCGCGTGCGTTGGTGGTGGTGGTGGTGGAATACGTCGTGGTTCCCAGGCAGTGTCGGCGGCTCATTTCAATTTTTGCGAGCAACGCTCTCACCGCTCATCTCGACTAAAATCATTCCTCATCCGCATTCGCGATATTAAATTGGCATGGCGAAGCCCGCGAGCGAGCATGGAACAAATATTTGCCCCAAAATGGTCAGTGCGCGCGTGTCGGCCGCGTGCAAAATAACGGAGGCGAAAAAACGGGGAAAAATGTACACGGAATCTGTATATGAAGCGGCCGAAACGCCGCCGACGCGCAACGGCGCGGAGACTCGTCTCCGTGGTATTATGCGCGCGGATACGCGACGTGACTCGCTGGCAAACATCATAAATTTCCGATTTATTTAGCAAATCTGTTTGCCGGACTCCGTAGATGATAACGATTGCCCTCTACAGTCCCCCCCCCCCTCCCACCCCCTGTGTTCGACCACCCCGTTTCGTTATCGGTGACCGGCAACGATCACTGGATCACGCGTTTTACACGACAGCTCGAAATTCCTTCCACTCCCCCAAAGCGATTTTTTGATCTTTTTTTTTCATTTTTGGCACAGGTTCACTTCGAGTTATCGCTTTTTTTTTTTTTTTTGGCAACCGGAAGGTCGCGATTGTCTTTTAACGCGGTGACCGTTCATTCGGCCACCACGAAAATTGGGGAAAATAGAAGCAATTTATTTTTTGAAACTGGAATCGAGAAGCTGACATTTCTCTTTTTATAGTTTACTGGCTGTGAACAATTTGGCACAGTTATGTCTACCACTGCAGAAATGGGTCTCTGACGAGATTAAATATTCATTTGCTCTCTTGTTATGCGAATATTGTAGTAATTCATTCTACTAGTTATTTGTTGAACAATATAGTACAAGGAACTGCAACTTAATATTTACGGTATGTACCAATTAATAACAGGCAAACTTCTTTGATGGAATAAAATAATAATTGGATCCAAGATTAAATGACTGGTAAGTATGCCTTTTACTCAATATTAATAAAATTCCTCGGTTAACTGTTTATGTGGTGTAGCGAATGAAATAATACACAAAATAAGATTCGATATCCATTATGCAATTGCAGCAATTAATAAGAACAAAATTTCTTAATTATTGATAGAATAAAATAATGAACGGGAACGAACGTTAAATGACGGCCGTGTGATAACCTCCTTTAATATTGATTAACTCGCTTGTTTAGTCAGACAATAAAGCAATACACGAAAATATACTTCAATCTGTACCGTGTTAACGGCAGCAATTGATAATAATAAAATTTCTTTGCCGTTCGTTGAACGGAACAATATTCGAAAATTAAATTTCACTCACTACTTTCAACCCCTTTCTTTCATATGTATTGATGTGTGTTCAATATGTATTTATTGAAAAAAATTATATGCAAAAGTCTGGTTAATAATCGCCTGTGTTCCCCGTTTTTAGCAACAACTTCTTCGATGCTTAGTGAACTAAATAATATCCATTAGGAACAGAACGATGTGCATAGAAATAATGTAGGAAACTATAAATGAGTTCGCAAGATATGTAACATGAAAGCGCATAAATTCACAATAACAACGAGTTTAATACACTTTAATACACATGTACCTATGTGAGAAAATTATTAGCGAGGAACGCAAGCATGCGCATACGTTTTTAAAAAAATTATCAAGGGGGTTTGAAGCTGATATGCTAAAAGTTGTGTTTGCGTTTCAACAATCCAAACAAATTGAAAATAGCGCATCAACATTCTTAAATTCTTGGAATAACATCTGCTGTTTACTAATAAATACAAGATAGATACAAGACGAAATCATGAAAATTTCCACTCAAACTGCGAACACGAATTAAAATCAGTGGAAAAGGCGAGCACTGGCCAGACACGCGAACCGCTCAAACCACACCCGGAAAAATATCTTCAAAAAAACCAATTCTCAAATTCTTGGAATAACATCTGCTGTCTACTACTAAATATTGAACAGAACGATACAAGACGAAATCAAGAAAATTTCGACTATAACTGCAACAGGAATTAAAATCAGTGGAAAAGGCGAGCACTGGCCAGACACGCGAACCGCTCAAACCACACCCGGAAAAATATCTTCAAAAAAAACCAATTCTCAAATTCTTGGAGTAACATCTGCTGTCTACTACTAACTATTGAACAGAACGATACAAGACGAAATCAAGAAAATTTCCACTATAACTGCGACACGAATTAAAATCAGTGGAAAAGGCGAGCACTGGCCAGACACGCGAACCGCTCAAACCACACCCGGAAAAATATCTTCAAAAAAACCAATTCTCAAATTCTTGGAGTAACATCTGCTGTCTACTACTAACTATTGAACAGAACGATACAAGACGAAATCAAGAAAATTTCCACTCAAACTGCGACACGAATTAAAATCAGTGGAAAAGGCGAGCACTGGCCAGACACCGCTCAAACCGCACCCGGAAAAATTCTTAAAAAAATACCAGAATCCGTACAAACACAGCGTCCTCGAACTGAACAAGAAGCGAAGCAAACTCGCCTAATAATCTCCGGCAGGTTCCTTCAACCCCAAGGCGGGTTCGATCTTCATCCCCCGGGGGCTGGAAGCGACCCTCGTCGCGGAACAATCAAGACCGTCCGACCGTTTTTCACAAGTTTTTCGCGAAATTCGTCGAATGAGGAGGATATCGCGGATATATAGGGAATCACGGGAATAGAACGGCGAGAGAGTGGCTGGTAGGGTGGCCACGAGGGGGTTGGCGGGCGGAGGGTGTAGAGAGGAGGGGGGAGGTTTCGAGGGGGTGGGTGTGTGGGTGGCTGGGAGTAGAGTGGTTGGCTGTAAGCGGCTTTGGTTTCCATGGCAGTAAGCCCTCATTACTGTATTACGGGCAGCCCCTAACTACCAGCCGTACGCAACGATTTGCCTCTAGAACCTCTATGAGGGTGACGGATCATGCAAGATTGTTTTCCGCGTGTCCGGGAAACGCCGATATTCCAATCTGCCGGAAATATTTCCGCCGTGGGATCGCGTCGGGACAGTGTTCCGGGCTCCTCCGAGTACAAACAGTGATCCAACCGAGTGGCCCGAAACCCGCGCGAACAACCCCCTAAGTGATGAAACAACCCCCGAGGGGTGGGGGTGGAAAAAACAGTGCAAACTCTTCCATAAACTTCGAGGAAAAAAACCGTGAAAATATTTGCAAATTTACAAGGGTTCGACGGATGCCGGAAAAAAGGCTGGCACTTAAACCACCGTCGTTTAACTCTCACCCTCCCCTCGCCCCGCTCCCCCAGGTCGAGGCCTTGAAGAGGTGGACGTCGAAGAGGAAGAGGATCGTCGATATCGCGTACCCCGCAATTTCCTTTTCCAATTTGCCATAAACAAGTCCGACCAGCCGCCCCTCGTTAACCGACTACCAGGTTCGTGACTGCTCTCTTGAAAGTCGCGAGGAAGACAGAGGGGGTGGCAGAGGGTGCAAGCAGAGCCGGTGCAACTCGGTCGAATTAAAGGAATTAAAGGACGCCTCGTTACTCGTATCTCTGCCGATCCTTGCCGCCCTCTTTGGTCGGCTAGGGGTCGGGAAAAAAAAAAGGAAGACAGAAGGACCAAGAGGAGTAGAAGAAGAAGAAGAAGGGAGGACTTTGAGAAGGTCCTGCGAAGGAACGTTTGCATTAAGCGTCCGTAATGGCGGCGATTATTTGCGCGCATTATTCAGCAACTCCCCCCTTGATTTTTCTCTTTCCAACACTGTGCCCCTCTTTTTCTTTTTCACGTCCCCTGTGCCCCCTCCCCTTCCGCCCCCCTCTCTCTCTCTTAGGATCGTTCTCCTTTTTCCGCGGGAGGAAAAGGAACGCTGAATTATTGAAACGCGGAGAGACGGGAATTAAAAAATCTCCGCGACGGCCGAGATATCGAGTCACGGTATTTGCCGGGTGAATTAAAAATGAGGATGAAACGAGGGGGCCAGGTGGACTATCCTACTCTCTCTATCTCTCTCTCTCTCTATCTCTATCTCTCTCTCCCAACCGTCCAAGGAAAAACGAGGCCATCAGTCGGCCCACCGACTTAATGTACCCAGCCCCTGAATCATTTAACAACAGCCGACCTGGAAAGCTTTCTTCGAGCTGCTAGCGGGCGATCGGCGCAGTTTTTCGATCGACCTCCCGACCCCAACACACCAGCCCTTAGGGTAATTGTTTGGTTGTCTGGTAATGGGATATTGAGGTATCCGGCTCGGGACGCTGAGAAAGAAATTGCGAGAGGATCTTCTGGGGATTTTACGAGGGTTTGCTTCTGACGCTTTGCTGGAGGAATTTGGCGAGGTTGCGGTTCACAGTCAGGTTTCAGAGACTTTGCGGTCAACGTAGGTTCGGGGGTGATTTAGGCTAGGTGTGAGTCAAGTTTGAATTTTGCATGTGCCCAGTTAGGGGCAATTTGAGTTAGACGTTGGTGAGGTTTGACCTCTGCAGTTGGTATGGCTCGGGTCCTGGGTGGGGTTAAAATTTGCTTGAGATGAATGTAGGCTTCAGGTTGACTTGGACTAGGTCTGGACCAAGTTTGAGTTAGGTTTGAATTTTTCCAAGTGCCTAATTCGAAGTGGTTGAGACTTAAATTGTGTTTGGATTCTGTTTGAATTGCATTTGTCTGTGCTAAGGTTTTAAGTTTGAGAAAGTCAGACCTTATATTAGATTTAAGAGAGATCCAAGTTAGGTCTGTATAGCATCTCAATGAAAATAAATTTTTCAGCCGAGTTTAAATAAATTTAAAATCTAAAATTGAATTAGCTTTGAACCGAATTAGAAAACTATATGGCTGGTCCAATCAATTTTAAATTACTGTAGCACGCCTCCACTGTAGCTTGATTTTGCATTGAACTTGCATTTTATCTGTGTCAAGTGCAGACTGGAGGTCATGTGATTAAGTTTGAGTTCGTATTAGGAATCATTTCGATTTGATTCGAGTTTGGGTTAAGTTCGAACGAATCTGTGTCAAGTGTGATCAAGTTTGGGTAGAGTATGAGCAACCTGGCTCAAGGTAGGGTCATGGAAGGTGAAAAAGAAAGCCTTACCTCGACCACTCCTGCCGACGAACCTGAGGTCGTTGAATTTCGCGACCTGGTTCTTCATCACCGCGGTGGAATTTCGCAATTCCGCGCAGCAATTCTCGTCGTTGCCTGCACGCACCGTCACCAGTGTCCCGTCGCCGACGTCGCCCAGAGCCACCACTTTAAACGCTACCGGAAGTGTCTTGTTCGACCTCCAGTGTGCTGGTAGCACCGTGCAAACCACGTGCGGGGAGCCTGTCAACAAACACCGTAGCCAAACTGTCAATACGCATCGACGACTTCATCGTATCCACAGCAAAAAGAAAAACCCATCACTTATCAAAAAATCATACTCGAGGCTGCTTCACATTTTCCAACAACCAGAATAAAACCTGTTCTTTAGCCTTATTTTCCTAAATTCTAATTTTCTTCATAATAATTCTTTTAAAATTAATTTTTATATATTTCTCCTCTGCGAAGATAGAAACAATCGAAAAATTCCACTCAATTTTAATTGAAAAACATACGGTACAGAAAATTGGGAAACACAGTTTCACAATTAATTGCCTGGGAACGTAATCAGAAGTGAAAGCTCGTACGCAACAGTCAAAAACGGTCACTTAGCTATATCGGACGTGTTGGAAACAGAATTGTTCAGGGAAGACAATAATCAAAATAGTGGTTTTATGAATTGTATGAAACACCTCAGAACACTTTATAACCCATGAAAAATTCGAGTGGACTTTAATTGGACTTTAAATTTGTGGGGGCTGCTTATGAAATCCTAAGCGAATAATCCGACCGAGGAGTTTAATGTCTCGGGATTGTGTTGATTGTTTTGAGAGAATGTTTTTCTCACCTGTCCGCACCAGTTCGCCAGGATGCTCGGCGAACAGTCCGTCCAAGGTCCTCTCGGCGAGTAGGTCCGCGGTGAGCGCATAGTCGGACAAATTGTTGCCTGCGGCGGATCCTTGCGGCGGGACCTCGTTGGCCAGGTGCATTCTTCTTCTCAAGGACGTGGCCCTGGTCCTTCGGATCCTCGGTCCACCGATCTGATGCACCGAGTTCTGGTGAGCCTGGTGCCCGTTCCGCACCAGCCTCGGGTCGGGATAGTCTAAGCCTGGAGGCCGATCCTCGGGGCGTGCATCTCGTAAAGGATTCGTCATGAGCACAGGATCATCGGCCTCTTCCTTCGCAATGTCCTTTCGCTCCCCAACAACCTGCCCTTCGTTCGACTCAATCTTCTTCCCAAACTTTTCACTCCGCGACAGGAAGAACAAAAACTTCGAACCAAATTCACACTCGACACTTGAACCTCTCGTCCTCGAACAATCCTTAAAATCTCACACTATGATCCTCCGAGAGGATTCGACCGCTCAACAATAGTTAATTACACCGATGAAGATCTCGGATCGACGTATTCTCCGCAATAAAAGCACGTTCAACGGCGGCACGCGCGACTACCGCGTGGCCCAAGGACGACCCTTTGATCCTTATTTCATTATCCCGCGACCAGGGGGGCGGGGGGGGTCAGGGGGCAACAGCAGCCGCTTGCAAATTCTTCCTCGTCTCGATTGCCAAGTCGCGGGGAAAATTCGTTTTATTGGAATCGACGTCGGGACGCCCCCTCGTCGTCCTCGTCCTCGTCTATTCCTTTCTTTGATCGGCCCTCTACCCCACCATCGAGTCCTCGGCCGTCGTTCTTCGTCCTATCGAGCCGTCTTCTCATCGACGATACCTTCGGGACACGCGCTCGCGACCGGCCCGCGACCCGCTAATAATCACACAGACACCCTCTAACAGGTGTTAACCGGGACTCCGGATCATCGAGTCCCGCCGAACGACACTGACACGGGACTCTTCATCGTTCCTCACTGAATCATCACCCTGCGACCCACTGACTGTCCACACGGTCGAACTGTTTACCCAAGCCGGCCCTACAACCTGTCCTTCTAACCAGTCCTTAAAACCAACCCTTAGAAACAATCCTCAGAAACAACCCTCGGAGCCAGTCCCTTGAAACAATCCTTAGAACCAATCCTTCTATTCAGTCCTTTGAACCAGTTCTTTGAGACAATCCTTAGAATCAAACTTTAGGACCGATCCTTCTAATCAGCCCTTTGATCCAGTCCTTCCAATGAATTTTTCAAACCAATTCGTCAAAATCAATTTCTCGAACCAACACTTCCAAGTAACCCTTAGGGTCAATCCTTAGGACCAATTCTTATAAGCAGTTCTTTGAGCCAGTCCTTAGAAACAAACTTTAGAACCAATCTTTCTAATCAGCCCTTTTATGCAATCCTTCCAATGAATTTTTCACACCAATTCGTCAAAATTAATTTCTCGAACCAACACTTCCAACGAACCCTTAGGGCCAATCCTTAGAACCAAATCTTATAAGCAGTTCTTTGAGTCAGTTCTTAGAAACAAACTTTAGAACCAATCTTTCTAATCAGCCCTTTTATGCAATCCTTCCAATGAATTTTTCACACCAATTCGTCAAAATCAATTTTTCGAACCAGCACTTCCAACTAACCCTTAGGGCCAAGCCATAGGACCAGTTCTTCGAAGCAATTCTTCCTATCAATTCTTCCAATCAATCTTTGCAGTGAATCCTTGGAATCAATCCTTAGGACCAATCCTTCAAAGCAATTCTTCGTATTGATTCTTCGAATAAATCCTGCGGGTCAACACTTCAATCCTTGGAGTCAATCTTTAGAACCAATCTTCAGGACCTTAGTCAATCTTGAGATTCAATTCTTAGAGCCAATCTTCAGAACCAATCCTTAAAAGGAATTTTAAAAACCGGTCCTGCAAGCCTCGTGTCACTTTTTCGAACCAATCCTTAGAGTCAATCTTGAGAGTTAATTCTTAGAGTCAGACTTCAGAATCAATCCTTAGAGTCAATCTTCGGAACTAGACCTTAGAGGTACTTCTTAAAATTAATTTTAAAAGTCAGTCCTGCAAGCCTCGTGTCACTTTTTCGAACCGATCCTTAGAGTCAATCTTCAGAACCAATTCTTACAGTCAATTTTTAGAGTCCTTCGACCAAATGCTTAGAGTGAATTTTAAAAACCAGTCCTGCAAGCCTCGTGTCACTTTTTCGAACCAATCCTTAGAGTCAATCTTGAGAATCAATTCTTAGAGTCAGTCTTCAGAATCAATTCTTAGAGTGAATCTTCAGAACAAGTCCTTAGACCTACTTCTTGAAGTGAATTTTAAAAACCAGTCCTGCAAGCCTCGTGTCACTTTTTCGAACCGATCCTCAGAGTCAATCTTGAGAACCAATTCTTAGAGTCAGTCTTCAGAACCAATCCTTAGAGTCAAACTTCAGAACTAGACCTTAGAGGTACTTCTTAAAATTAATTTTAAAAGTCAGTCCTGCAAGCCTCGTGTCACTTCTTCCAACCGATCCTTAAACTCAATCTTGAGAATCAATTCTTAGAGTCAATCCTCAGACCTAATTCTTAAATCAAATTTTAAAACCCATTCCAGCAAGTCTCGCGCCACTTCTTCGACCCGATCCTCGGAATCATTCCTCGTTATGAATCCTCGAAAGCAGGTCCTGGAACCAACTGTCCGAACCAAGTCTCCGCACCAGTTCTTCGCTTAAATTCTTCGCCGCAACACCGATGACAGTCTACACGATCTTGATCACAGTCTCGTAGGCAATCGGTCGAACGCGTTGACGAACTGTCCTCGAACTGTCACTTCACGGTGTCACTTCTCGAACGAGTAGTATCATTCGGTGCACGTCCGGCGCGTACGTTTCGCGTAGCAGGATCGGCGTTTTTCCGGCGGATCCGTTGACTGACAGCCGACCAGTGCCGCGTAGTCTGTCGAAGGACACTTCTTGGTGGTCGGCTGGCACGGCGGCAGCGGCAGCGGCAACTTCCACGGGGAAGTAGGATAGGGTGTTTAACTCGCGCGGTCTCGTTTCGGTTCGGCGGTGGAAGATGGCGGCTTCTGCGGTGGAGCCGCGCGGTGTGGTTGCGGTGTATTTTTGAGGCTGCCGCCCCCAGCCACCACCGAGACCACCCTGGGTAACCTACCCCTCCGTTTGCCTATCTCTCTCTCTCTCTCTCTCTCTCTCTCTCTCTCTCTCTCCGTCTCTGTTTCCACGCCGCCGCCACCGCCGCCTGGCCGTGCTAGCCGAGTGACTGGTGGGGATCGGTTTTTCCAAGCGGTGGGGAAAAATCTCTCTCTCCTGCTGCACCCTCTTCCGCGGATCCTGATGCCGCTCCTGCTGATCGCGACTACCCGATGACAACACCCCCTTCTCCGATTCTCAACCCCTCTCTTTCTCTCTCTCTGTTCGCCTAAGTTCTCCTCCCCTTTTGCGAGAGAGAGAAAAAGAGAATGAGAGAGAACGATATCCTCCTGTTGCCGCAGGATCGGAAGAATCGCGGAGGAATGTCTCTCGGCCGGAAGACTCTTCTGAATGGGAGCTGGAATTTCTTTTCGAGGAGAGTCACTGTAATTCGAATCCACGCGCGCACAATGCTGTTTTCGGGGCACCGTCCGACGACGCTCGCCTTTACTCGCTCCCTTGATGCTGCCCCGCTTGCACGTGTCCGCCTATAGAAACGGATTATAGACCGATGAACAGGAACCGCTCGCACGGAAACACTGTCACGGACGCGACCAGCCTGCCTGATCGCGGTGCCTGTACTTGCACGATCCGCGGACCCTGATCGGAGACTCGGACTGAACGACGCACTTATTCGAATTCGCCTCACCGGCTGCACCCATCATTTTCACTTTAGAGAACTTCCTGCCGATCCACGAACAACACGAACCCATTCAACCACTCGATCACCGGTTTAGAACGGACTTGCGGATCCAGTTTAATTGCTAGTCATTGACACCCAGGTAGGGCTGGATTTCAAACCTTTGAAAGAATTTTAGACAGGCCTTTCTGGATCGTTCAAAATCCCAACGTGCACAGTCGACGAAGTCCAAGCTGCGTTTAGTCACTGTTTTAGAAGATAGAAGTTAGAAGTTGCTCTGGCTTATTTCCATGTCATTGGCACTGGAAGAGGATTATATTTTGACTCTCTGACAGGACCACGTGTTCAGCTCGGCAGCTTTAAAACTGTACCTCCCCGGGGAGCAAGGAAGCATTTTCCTAACCCTTTCTGTCGCTCCTGTTTCATCAAAAGTCCACTGAGCCTAGCTATACAAGTTCAACGACGTCCTCGCACTGCGTTCAATCACTGTTTTATAAAGAAGCGGTCTTATCTATTGGCACTGTAGCGTTCTGAACGTCCGAATGAAGCACGTGTGGAGGGTGGATGATTAAAAACTTGCACCCCCAGAAGAACTTTTCCAAGCCACGACGAACCATCAAGATGCTCGACAGCTTTCACATTTTGACGGTTGCTCCGGCACTTGAGACGTCAAGGTGTAGCTGTCGCGCTTGTGGGTGTCCCGGAAAAGCGCGCAAAAAGCGTGAGCCACCCTCGAGCTGCGGTCTCGAAGAAAAAGGAGGAGGGTCCCGGTAATTACCGAGTCCCTCTGATCGTTTGCAGGTTGCGGTTCCACGGTACACCGATAACGAGCTCGCCCTTCGCTGGCCACACCGTTCCCCCGGATTGTCTTCTGGTTCCTCTTCTTGGCTCTACTTCGTGTGGTGTTTCTCTTCTCTTGTCCTCTACTTCTTCTTCTTCTTCTTCTTCTTCTATTTTTTTTTCTCGTTTCGGGAGCGGGTCCTCTCCTAGCCGCGCGCGTTTCCGTCGTTCAACGACCTCCCCGCGCGAGACTGCAAAACGACACTGGGAAGAAAGGGAAAACAAAGACGGCAGAAAGGTCCCTCGTGTAGTTGCGTTTAGCACCGAGGGACAACGGAGCGGGCGAGGGGGGTTCGCGCGATGCTCGGGGGCTGTTCGAGGGTGCACGAGCGGAACGGAGCGGCTCGAGGGAGAGAACGACTCGCCCCGGCGACAGAGAGGGTGAGAGAGGGGGCTGGGGAGAGGGGTCTACACTTTGTCTTAATGCCCCCGTCATACGTGCCCTGCCCCGTTACGCGGAGAGTCCAGAAACGAATCTTGCCAGATTGCGAGGGTGGAGCTCCTTCAAGTGGTCACAATTATCGTTATTGCGACGCGACCGGCGACTCGGATCGCTGGAGTATGGACGGTATGGTTATGGAGAAGAACGATCATATGTGGCCTCCAGAGCCGTTAGAAATTTTTGGAACAACTGGTAAGAGCAGTGGGGTTGTTGCAAATCATTTTTTGGCAATGTTTCTACTCGATTGCTAGCTTCGAAGCTTTGTGTTCACGAAAGTAGGAAAAGTGAGGCACTGGTTGAGGATTGAAGAATTGTACTCTGATCAGGACACTTAGACGTTAGTATACTTTTGGCACTGTTTTGTTTTTGGTGTGATGAGACTGTTCGAAGAGCAATTTTAACTTGCGAGAAAATTGTTGGACAGGGATTGTACACGCTCTACGTTTAAAGACCACTGGTCTGTGTTTATATTGAATTTTCGAGAAGCTTCCACTGGCTATACAAAAAATTATGTAGGAAAAATAAAGGTACAGCGAGCTTAAGATTAAAGAAGGGGGAAGTAACAGACCTGAAGAATTTCTAAATCCGGTCAACTATAAAAATTGCGATTTTATACTGAATCCTTGAGAAGCTTCTACTAGGTCTATAAAGGAAATAGAGACACAGCTAGCTTTGCATTAAAGAAGAGGGAAGTAAAATTCTTAAAGAATTGCCAAATCTGGTTATCCATAAAAATTGCGATTTTATATTGAATCCTTGGGGAGCTTCTACTTGGTCTATTGAATCCTTGAAGAACCTCTACTTGGTCTATAAAGGAAATAGAGACCCAATGAGTTTCGCTTTAAAGTTGGGGGAAGTAAAATACTTGAAGAATTGCAAAATCTGGTCATCTATAAAAATTGCGATTTTATATTGAATCCTTGAGGAGCTTCTACTTGGTCTAATGAATCCTTGAAGAACCTCTACTTGGTCTATATAGAAATAGAAATTCAGCGAGCTTCGCATTAAAGTAGGGGGAAGTAAAATTCTTAAAGAATTGCCAAATCTGGTTATCTACAAAAATTGCGAATTTATATTAGATCCTTGAAGAACCTCTACTTGGTCTATTGAATCCTTGAGAAGCTTCTACTGGGTCTATATAGGAAATAGAGACCCAATGAGTTTCGCTTTAAAGTAGGGGGAAGTAAAATACTTGAAGAATTGCAAAATCTGGTCATCTATAAAAATTGCGATTTTATATTGAATCCTTGAGGAGCTTCTACTTGGTCTATTGAATCCTTGAAGAACCTCTACTGGGTCTATAAAGGAAATGGAGACCCAATGAGTTTCGCTTTAAAGTTGGGGGAAGTAAAATACTTGAAGAATTGCAAAATCTGGTCATCTATAAAAATTGCGATTTTATATTGAATCCTTGAGGAGCTTCTACTTGGTCTAATGAATCCTTGAAGAACCTCTACTTGGTCTATATAGAAATAGAAATTCAGCGAGCTTCGCATTAAAGTAGGGGGAAGTAAAATTCTTAAAGAATTGCCAAATCTGGTTATCTACAAAAATTGCGAATTTATATTAGATCCTTGAAGAACCTCTACTTGGTCTATTGAATCCTTGAGAAGCTTCTACTGGGTCTATATAGGAAATAGAGACCCAATGAGTTTCGCTTTAAAGTAGGGGGAAGTAAAATACTTGAAGAATTGCAAAATCTGGTCATCTATAAAAATTGCGATTTTATATTGAATCCTTGAGGAGCTTCTACTTGGTCTATTGAATCCTTGAAGAACCTCTACTGGGTCTATAAAGGAAATGGAGACCCAATGAGTTTCGCTTTAAAGTTGGGGGAAGTAAAATACTTGAAGAATTGCAAAATCTGGTCATCTATAAAAATTGCGATTTTATATTGAATCCTTGAGGAGCTTCTACTTGGTCTATTGAATCCTTGAAGAACCTCTACTTGGTCTATAAAGGAAATAGAGACACAGCGAGTTTCCCATTAAAAAAGGGGGAAGTAAAATACTCGAAGAATTTCCAAATCTGGTCATCAACAAAATTGCGGAGCTTTGCATTAAAGAGGAAGTAAAAGACTTGAAGAATTTCCAAATCTGGCCATCTATAAAAATTGCGATTCTATACTGAACCCTTGAAGAACCCCTACTTGGTCTAACAAAGTTTTCAGAAAAGATGGAATTGAATCTCACGAAGAAGTGGAAATCGAGTTACGAAAAGGATTAAAAATTCGCTGTAAAAAGCACTGTAGAACTCGGAGGCAAACCTCGGGTCTCCCAACAGCACCGAAAGGCTGAAGATAAAAATTGAAACTTTCACTGACGCAAACTTTCGAGGATGGCATTCTAGCTGAGATCAAAAGGCGACACGCGAGTCGTCGGAATTAAGTACAGGGACACGATAGACGCGTTTCTCTTTCGACAGACGACAAAAGACTATCGATCATGACGGATCTGTAGCAAGTCACGAGGATCCCAGAACGGGAGAGGCCACCCCATATAATCCAACACCCCTACGGGTAACAATGCAACGCCTCCGCGTCCCTAAATGTCGTGTTCCCGAGATGCATTTCGTCATACATCGGACCCTCCGGCGATACATCGCCTTTTTTTTCTCCTGTGCTCCTCCATTTTTCCCGGCCCCTGGTTTTTCGACACACGTCCCGTGCTCGCTGTTTAGCAACGCAATAATTCCGTGATCGTTATTCATTCGCGGCACCGCCAAATTCAATTAAAACGTCCACAGTGTTCTCCGACAAAAAAAAATAGCAGCAATAGCAACAGTCTTTTTTGCACTGCGAATAATCGAAAGGGAAAACGAGAGAAGTACGTATAAAAATTCGGGCAAGTGAAACAAAATTATATAAAGCAACGTAGAGACGATGCAAGATAGAACTACAGAATCAAACAAATGGAAATGTTATTATTCTTCCGATGAAACGGATAGATCAACATTTTTAAATTCTTTTAATCTGCCCACTGATTTAAATTCCATTTACTTTTGTCGTAAATGTAATCCACAGTTTACTCGTTATCATATGCAATTCAACATAATTTATAGAAGGAAATAAATAGAATATACTTGGATCGTGTCAGACTATAGAGAAAAAAGAAGATAGAAGGAATAGTAAAATTCAGCAAAATTCAGAGACACAAAATGTAAGTAAATTCTAGTAACAGTACAAATCCATACAAATAAAAATCTCGGTTACACCAATGGAAGAAAGAAGAGGGTCACTGGACGTAACTATAAAAATTCGAGCGAACGAGACTAGATAAAATAATACGAAAGCAAAGTTCATGACCACCCAAGCTATACAGACAACGAACGTAAAATTCCAGTGAAAGGAGCAACAGAATATACAAATTCAGGAATAAATAAATTCTGACGCAGCAGGAAGTTCGCTTGCAGAAAAACCGGTGTGCAGAAAACAGAAAACCGAATTTCCACCGATAGGGGTGGCTTCCGAAAAGCAAGTCTCCGCTCGGGGATTCCGTGCGCGTTCAAGACGCCGAAATACGGGGGTAGTAAAAATGGGATTCGAGAAGAACAAACGTCGCGTGAATTTGAAAGTTCTCGGGCCGCGTCGACACGAATCGCATACACTACCGGAGGGTAGAACCGGGTGGGGGGGGCGCGAAATCATCGAATATTTCGAATAAAAAGCTGGCGGCGGCCGCGTGTAGAACGGGGTCGGCCGCGCGGCGCGTCAGTTTTTCACGGGGAGGAACAGGTATTTAATTATACCGTCCGGTTCGACGTGATTTCGTGTAATTAAATCCTGTCGCCATAAAATTACCAGTCCGAAACGCAGCGACGATATTTTTCAATTAAAAGAAAAATATATTCGATTACGTCCCCGGTAGAGTCGAGGGGTTTCGCGCGAGCGTTCCCCCCACCCCCTCGCGTCAGTCCCCCTCTCGGATAACTATTTTCCCCTCGTTCCACATTTTTTTTGCGTGTCTCTGTTCCGTTCATTTTCATCGGTTTTTTCGTTTCGATTCTTTTTTTTTTCCGGTACGTTTTAGCACACTCACGGGGCGGCGAACGCCCTTTCGACGGTAACGATATTCCACAACCCGCATCCGACACGGTCCACATAATCGGTATCGCGGCGGTGAATGCTAGGCGATTATCGACGCACTTTTCCGTACAAATTAATTGGCCCAATTATCGGGACCGAACAATTACCTACTGGCGACCAATTAGATCAACGCCAGTCGTTGCTCGCAACCCCTCCGCCCCCCTTCAACGCCCGGCAAGAAATAATTGGTGCTCCCGGTTCGCCCACCCACGACCCCGGCCCGCCGAAAAACCGTGGACAAAATCGCCCCGAAAAAAAATCACCCCCTCGGATAGGGATGAAAAATCCGGCGAGAGAGAGAGAGAGAGAGAGAGAGAAAAAAACCGGATACAAAAACACCGGGAGATACCCGAAACAACTCACGCCGAAGCACCTCTTCTCTTCGAGTATCCAAAGGGAATCGAAACGAACCGGTCCGTAGTGGAAGAAGAAGATGAAGAAGAAGAAGAAGAAGATACGAGAAAACTGTCCGTGAATGTCCGTGGTGACGTGTGACACTTTGATTCTCGCGCGCCCCGGAAAATCGTGCCCGGTTCTCGAAGAAAAATATGTCGGCGGTGGAGGGGGTGGATTGGTAAATAGGGGGTGGTTTTCGCGTTCCCGAACCCGGAGGTAATCACACACGGTTAGCACATGTTGGCCGAAGCCAATTCTCGAAAAAGGCCGCAGCTCGTCCTCTAAGACGACCGCGTCTTCAGGAGGGGTGACTCGGGGCGGGGGGCTCGGGGGTGGTCTAGGTGAGAGGATCGCGTCGCGGGGGTGGAAAAGGGACGGAGAAAGGTAGAGGCGGCGCCGGAGGCGGGTCGCAGTTTTTCAAGGCGTGTGCGCATGCGGCTACTTTTATACCCCACCAACCCCGGGACACCGTCGCCTTGGCGTTCTTAAAGGCTTCTTAGGGTGAGTTTTGTCCCCTACTTCCACACCCCGGCGCGATGCCTACCCCTCGGATCCGCTCCGGGTGGATGGTGAAGGGTGGGAGGATTCGACGACGATACGAAAGGGTTGCACCGACGACACGATGCTTGCGGACGATGACAGTCTCGGTGAACCTCGACCGATCAGACGCCTTTTCGTTGCTGATCGAGTATACGATCGAATCTATTATTTGTTGGGGTAATTTTCTTGGGAACGTATTGTTATTGTACGTGGGAGTTGCTAGGGAAAGTTGGAATAATGAGGATGATGATGAGGATGACGGTGAGGTTGATGATGAGGGTGGTGGTTGGATTAATATATAATGGGCGGGTTTTGGTAATTGATAAACGGGGAATATTTATGCAAAATTAAAATTTTGTGCCTTAACACTAGATTGCCGGAGCGAGTCAATTTGACTCACGATTTTATTCCTATATATGTATAGAGAAACTTAAATAATTTTGTTTAAAACATATGTTGGTTTTTAATAGAATTTTGAAGTTAGGTATCTGATCACTCTCATTATCATACAATATCACCAATCTGTCAGAGCTGACCAGACACCTTTTTCATCCGGAAATAAATTCCAAGGGACAAGAACCAGCATTTCATTCTCTCATTAATAATTTGAACAAGTTGAAAATACTACGTCGATACTCTTCAATTTTTTTTTACTTTCCTTCTGTGAAAAAAAGGTTCCTTCTCAGTTTTGTCTAGTAATTAGGTTTTTGAGGGATGAGGGATGAACAAGGGTAAATGTCTTCGGTAGCTTCTTCTCGAGGTACGCAGAGGGAAGTTCGACCAAAACCAGAATCTATTAAAAATGACTTTCCAATGTCACGGAAAAACTGAACAGAACAATTTCTCACCAGATTATTTATCCAGCAATTATTTATCGGGTCTTCGATCGCAGTGATCGGAGTCGGAATTTTCCCGGGGGCTGACAAAGGAAAAGCCATCTGCAGTCCCCAGCCCGCGAAGAACCAGCCGAGCCCGACTCCGTTACAACTTCCACCCTTCGCCACCCCTTCGTAACTTACCGTGACCTCATCCCACGTTTCGCCGTGGATAGGGCGGCGAAGGAAGCACGTGGTGGGGTGGCGTTTCATTTTTTGACACCCGGTGTATTTGATTCCACCCTTGTAATAAACCCCAGGGGTTGCCAGCCGTAGGTCCCTTGTCTCCCTACATGTCATATCGACACCTCACCCCCGAGGGGTAGGTGACTGCTAGGTAATTTGCTTTCTTATTTTCTCCGCGACGAGGCGTCCTTCCTCTTTTCTTCTCTCTCCCCTTCTCCGTCTCTCTCTCTCTCTCTCTCCATCACTCTCTCTCTAGCCATTCCTCGCGCCCTATAGCCTCGGTCGCAACCCCTATCGAAAAATGAGCGTCCCGCGCCCCCGCGTTTTGCCAATTTTCTTGCCGAACGTACAGAGACAGTGAAAATCGTGACGAGATCCAACAGCGCCCGGCTAGCTTTTGGTAAACAGGTGGAATCTGATTGATGGTTTTCCTCCCCTTCAACCCTTCGCTCCTTTCTTCCGAAACTTTTCTTTTTCCTCAAGGGCGGAATAACGGCGGAAGTTTGCCTTCTTTCGGGGCCGGGAAAAGTTTCCGCGAAGAGGTTCCTGCGGGGACTGTCTGCGGCGGTGGTCGTTGTTTTAAGAAGAAGCATCGATGATTAGACGCGATGCCAGGCTAGCTATCTCGTCGAAACGCGATGTCCGCTGGTAGCTGTCGAGAGAAGCCCCCCGATTACGCGTCTGCCTGCTAATCTGATTTCACCCGCCTCCAGACCGACAACTCCTTAGCGCTACTCCTTTGGTTTCTCTCGACAATCTTGTTACCTAGGGATCGGCGCGGACTTGGAAACGCGGTGACAAACTTGCACAACATCCAACCGGATGGAGAACTCATTCGACGAATTTTTTCGGGACTGGACTCCCAGGAATTGTCTATTAGGGGCACCCATAAGGAATCAATTATTTGCAAAGAATTTGGTTTGCCTCGTTGAAGAGGAAACACGTATTCTTTTACAGTTTTCGGTAAAGCAGCCTGTGCTCAAAGTATTCCAAACAGTATAATTTGTTTTTACAACCCTGTAATAAAAAGGCGGCGTCCGTACCTTCCGCGGATCATATTCGTCGTTGCATACTTTTTCATTTTCATGCGGGATTTAATGTAACAACAAAGAAAATTTGCGATGTTTATGGAGATGTATCGAAGGTCAACAAGTGTCAACGTTGGTTCAGAAGGTTCGCTGCTGGTGATTATGATCTCTCTGACAGGCCTCGGACGACCAGTTGAATTTGATAATGACACACTAAAATCTCTAGTGGAAGCTGATCCGAAATTAAGTATACAAGAATTATCGAGAAGCCTTGGGTCCGCATGGTCAACTATACAAAGGCACCTACACGAAATGGGAAAGGCATATAGGCAAGGAATATGGGTACCGCGTCAATTATCTGAGACCAAGAAGAATATTCGTCGATCAATTTGCGCTTCATTGCTATCCAGATTTCGTAGAGATCCATTTCTTAGCAGAATCGTTACCGGAGATGAAAAATGGATTCTTTATGATAACATAAAGCGTTTCAAATAATGGCTTTCTGCAAATCAAACCACAATATCAACCCCTGAACCTAGCTTATCACTTGGAAAGGTGTTACTGTGCATTTGGTGGGACTTTCGTGGCATAATTCACTTTGAGTTGTTGAAACCTAAAGAAACAGTTACTGCTCAGTTGTATTGTCAGCAATTACGACGGCTGTATTCGGAGCTATTGAAAAAGAGGCCATCTTTAGTCCACAGAAAAGGTGTAATACTGCAAATTGACAATGTCCGGCCCCGTACAGCGAAACTCACTCAGGAAAAAATCAAAGAATTGCAATGGGAAGTTTTACCTCACCTCCGTACTCACCGGATATTGCTCCCTCTGATCATTTCAGATCTCTGGAGCATTATTTAAGAAATAAAACATTCTGTAGAAGATGCAAGGAGGCACCTTGAGTCATATTTTGCTTGACGAACCCTGGATTTCTATAAGAGGGGGATTGAAAATTTGCAGCAAAGATGGAAAACTATAACGATGGAGATTATATAATGAATTAAGAAATAAAAACTTGAATTTACTACAAAGTTTGTTCCAGATTTCAAAATAATTGATTGCTTATGGGTCACCCTAATATTTTCGGAAATCAGAATTCTGTTTGCTGTATTTATTTTTTTGGGACAGCAGAGAAAGTGTACTCGGGAATTTTTCAGTGCTTCATCCATTGGTGGATTTTTTTATTTATTGAGAACGATGGTTACAGCAATTACATATTCTTCTGCTAAATGAAAATTGTCTGTATTCGTTACAAGGCACAGGAACTACAATAGACATTTATTTCTTTTCTGAATAATGTTATTAGGTTGAAAACATTGCAGCAATACTTTTAACCCTTTGCACTCCAAGCTATTTTAACTCCGAAACGAACACATTTCTTCCGACCTAGAATATTTCCCTTCTATATATATTTTTCGTGTTATACATACAAAAATGGTGCAATTTTCTCGTACAATACTGAAGTGTTCAGTAATTTATTAAATACAAACAAATTTAATAATGTGAAAGTATTTTGAATAATGATACAGTAATTTTTAGTGGCGCTTTACAATCGTCATTCGAGTGCTAAGGGTTAAACTCTCTGAACATTTTTACCATTTTCCGTTTGATCTGCACATTTTCGTCACAAACGCATAAAATCCGCAGTGTAGAAATTTTCGGATGAACAGCCAACAACTACTAGCCTAGGGCCAGTATTTTCTCCGCACTTTAAAGCTAGAAATAGAGGATGGCGTCTGCCCCCAGCAATAAATATTCAGCGAATTACTATAAAATCCAGCGGCAGGATGCGTCGTCTGTGCCGAAGCCCGAAATTTCCTAGAAATAATCAATTCCACCCCGGCTTATTACAGAAAATCGTTGTCTCTCGCGGAACCACCGTCGGGGGCGACGTCTGAAGGGGATGGCGGCGTCTCGTTCACCCCTGCATCGTCACCCCATTTGCCGGCTTCGCGCTCTTGTTTGTTTCGTAATCTTTAAGATCGGAAGGGTTCGAGGCTGCGAGCCGCGGAGAATCTATTGTCTTCCTCCGCGTTGCGTTTCCCTAGACCGTTCTCCCCACCAAAAATTCTCCACACCGGTCGACCTACACAAATTCATAAAAATTCGAACGATTTGATCGATTGAAAAAAAATTGTCTGTAACGGAAGAAAATGTTGGATTAGGAGCAGGATGGGTTCTGGTGAAAAGGACGATTCATTTTCCGGAGCCTCGACGGCGAAACTTCTTGCTGGCGGGACGCCGGGAACGAGTAGTGATTAAATATTATGACCAGCGCAATCTTCGAGGACGCCGCTACGAAAAACGTTACTTAGTATAATTAAAAGGACGTTCCGCCGGCGGAATCCGCGCGGCGGAAACACAATTTTCCCATTCGAGCCCCTTGATCGCGTTAATCCTTCTGTGCAGAGCCGGCCTCCTGCGTCCTGGCACATCCTGCGCGACGAACTCGCTGTCGCGTTTTCAACACCGAGTCATCATGCTCGCGAAACCTGCAGGATTCACTCTAGGAATGACTGTTGATCAATTTTAGGAATTAGGGGGAGGCGCCCACGAATTTTTACCGAAGCCTTCATTTATTGAGACCTTTCGAATGGTACATGAAGTAAATTCTTCCTGAAGATAAGCGAAAGTTTTGAAATTTGAGAATTATTCTTCCGATTGATCGGGACTGTCTGATCGTGACTGTATATCTGTACATTTATTTTTTGAACGACGAAGGAATAATAATTTCGCTGAATGTTGCATGCTTAATTTCCTGAAATCTTTGGAGAAGGGTGCGTTTATTAGAGTGCTTGTATAAGAGTTACAGAATTTTTAATTTACCAGTTTTATTTGCAATTTGTCTATAAATGTGGACAATTTTTCAACTTCTATCTACTATTTTGTAAAAGTATCTGCCCCGTGGAAAACAATTAATAAACCCTAAACCCTACTTTTAATTTCCTGGTGAAAAAGGAAAGAAGACCCCTCGATTTCCTATATGAAATTAGTCTAATTTTTGCAACAGTCAGTCCCCACTCAAAAAATTGATTAAGACCCTTAATGAAATATAGAAGATTTAATTTTATTTTTTTTTTTTTAGATTTGTTTGCGGGAGCGTAGGTTTGTTAAAGAATGGAGCAGTTTTATGGTAATTGGGAAATAATAGGGGATGCGGAGAGTCGTTCGGCGATTATTAACAGTGGTATCTCGGAGTGAAACGAGTGTCCCGGATGATGCACGATGAAAACGTCTTCCAGACGACGGTAATGTCGTCTTGGACACAGGCAGCCGTGACGAGGGTCCGTTAGTGTCAAGAAACGACTCGTCACACGAGGGGTGCACTCCCCACACCCCTGTTTCCAACTCCACCGAACTTTCTCACCGTTTCTGAGCAACCTCCGATTACCCTGGTTACGGGAGCGTCTCGAGTGTCTCAAATGCTCCGGCGGTAGCGAATCAGGGATACCTTCACTCGCCTTCCAATCCTGCTCCTCGAAAAAACCGAACCGAACGGGCACAAATTATAGCCCATCTTTCCGCCACACCTCCCCTGAAATTACCAAATTTTGGCCCGGCCAATTTGCCCGTTCATTAATCGCCAGAAAGATTGATCCTGCAAAACCCAAGAAAATTGAAAAGAATCACTCCGGGGATTTTGTGCACTTGTGACAAAAATAAATTGGTGAAATATTGAAAAAAAAATACAGACAAAGAAGAAAAGATTTAAGTATCTGTCTTATACTATTGGAAATTTATTAAAATTGTATTAAAGGAGAAAATGCAATTTTTCCAATGAGTTCCAATTATATTAAAGGAGAAAGTCCACATTGCAATGTAAGTAGATTGCAGATTTTTATGCATTTATGACAAAAATGAGTAGATGCAATTTAAGACGGTAAGAACATTAGAACAATTTAAAAACTAAATTCTCTTCTGAACGATCCAGATTTTCTATAAAAAATGACCTCATGACAAATTTAAACGAGAACAATATTGGAAACGTCCTTCTGTTTTTTAAATCTATTGATATATGTATATAAACTGTTATAAATTTGTTTTTCACTGTACCCCACCACAATGTAAATATTAACCGTAACCTTTTCTTTTATATTCAATTGTAATCGATGCGGTCGCTAATGACCTAGCTGTTAGTGCGACCACTTTAAAATAAACGATATATAATAATAACTGTTACATTATTCTCAACCTATTAAACATATTACGAATAAATGTCTATTTCACTCCAGTTTGTTGCAATTCAGGCAGACAATGTTCATTTTGCACGAAGATCTGCTGTCTACCAATAACAATTATCCTCGCCTTATTTTAACTCACTTCATCAAAGTACCTAGTCCAAATCCAACTGGCATTTTCATAGCCACAGGTGTGACTGTCAATCTGCCAAACAGATCGAGCTGGAGACCAGCAGGCCTATTGTTTAACCAGCAAATAAAGATCAAGGAGACCTTTACTCTTCATGAAAATACAAATCCTCTCCGAGGAAGATTCTTCAATTCTCCAGCTGTGGGACACACCAACCCCGAAGAAAACAGCGTATCAGAGAGTTCAAGGTCTGCGTCAAGAAAGTGTACATAATAAAAGGGAAAGAAGCTAAGGGTCGGTAAACAATTCTGTAATTCCGGAGTCGAACGAAACCGAAACCCTTGAAGACTTTCTCTGGCAGGACCTTTTCCTCGGGCGTGTCCATCGTGGTGATATTAAATCTGGCGGAGGATCGGGTGTCTTTCGAATGTAGCGACGTCTTCACGGCACCTGTACTCATTTGCTGTGAGGGTGGTAGTCGTCGTCGTTGCTTGGTGACCTCGTAGATTAAAGACGAGCGGCAAGTACGGCGGTCCCAGGCGACCCTTTATGTTCAGCCACGTTTCTACGGTGCTTGAACTATATAGGGGACGAAGACGGAGAGAGCGAAGAAGGGAGAGGGAAGGGAGAGGATGGAGAGAGGGAGGGAGGGGAGAAGATAGGAAAGCTACGATGGAAGGAAGCAAGGTGGTAAGACTCACGGCAGGACGGCGGTTGGTTGGAGGTTTCAAGGTGGAGTCCTGGCTGCTGTCGTGGCTCTAATAAGCTACCCCCAGCCTCGTTCTACCTTACGACCCCTTACATCCCTTTAGGGGCACACGGGCCGGCCCTGCAATTTGATAAACTGTCAACGACGGAAGGCCTTGCCACCCGAAACTGCCCGGAAAACCGAGTGTGTTCCTCGGTTATCGGGTTTCGTTTCGAACCCTGTCTTGGCTGCCGCGCTAATTGATGCGGAATTGTTGGGGCTAATGTCCGCCGACAATGCGGTCGAGCCACTGCTCCTGTAGGTACAATCCCGCGACAAAATTTCAGACGCGACACTGACCCCCTTGAACGTAACAATTGACAATTCTTTGCAATTCTTGCAGTTCCTTACAATTCCGCGTTCTTCGAAAGCATAAATATTGTTTGATAGTGTAGGAAAAATTATGCGAGGATCTTTATACAGGTTCATATTTATGTGCAATGGCACAGAAACAGAAAGTCGTAAGATCAAAGTTCTTCCACGGTGATCGGAAAAATTTCTACTGAGACTGTATTTTATCAACGAACTGGAAATCAAGGAGTTGATGACTTAAACCCTGCCTGGTTCTCTACGAACTATAGCATAGTTCGAATGGAATCCTCGAAGTGAGTCGTATGGAAACAGAAAATGACAAGACCTATGTATTTTCACGAAAATCTTCGGAAATTGTAATATTCGATAGACTGTATTTTATAAACAAATTAGAAATCAACGAAACGATGACTTAAACTCTCCCTAATTCTGTACGAACTATATCATAATTAATTTCGAACGGAATCCCATAAGCGAATCTCACAGAAACAGAAAATGATAAGACCAATCTATTTTCACGAAAATCTTCGAAAATTGTAATATTCAATAGACTGTATTTTATAAACGAATTGGAAATCAACAAAGCGATGACTTAAACTCTCCCTAATTCTGTACGACCTATATCATACTTCATTTCGAACGGAATCCCATAAGTGAATCTCACAGAAAAAGAAAAAGACAAGACCAATGTATTTTCACAAAAATCTTCGAAAATTGTTATATTCAAAAGACTGTATTTTATAAATGAATTTGGAATCAACGAAGTGATGACTTAAACCCTCCCTAATTCTGCACGAACTACGTCATAGTTCATTTCCAAAGGAATTCCCAGACTGGATCCTATAGAAACAGAAAATCATAAGACCAATGTATTTTCACAAACATCTTCGAAAATTGTGCTATTCAATAGACTGTATTTTATAAACGAATTGGAAATCAACGAACTGATGACTTAAACCCTCCCTAATTTCGTGTATACTCCGTCATATTAAATTTTGAACAAAATCCTCAAAGTACAACTTATAGAAACATAATAATTGTTGATGCATTTTCACAGAAAATCGGCAAAAATTGCAGTACTCGAGTATCGATATTGTGCGAGCGAATGAAAAATCATCGAAACGGTGACATAAACCCCCACTAGTCCTCCGCACGCTACAAACCTGCACGCTTGGAGAGGTGCGCTACTAGCCCAGAAGGTCCAGGATCTACAGGACACTAATGAGGCCTGGAGCGAGTTAATGCGCGATTCCGGTGCGCGGGAACGGACAGTTCTCTCGGCAATTACAAAGAATAGAGTGCACCGCATGTGGACGGTTAAGGGAGTACGGTCTCGGGGACACGACCGCTCCTTAATCAGAGTGGTATCGTTGTCCGGTCCCTCGCAGTCGTCATCGTCTCTGACCAAGAACGACCCACGAGAGAGGGAGAGAGTGAGAGAGAGGGAGAGAGGAGAACGTAGCCGGAGGCGATCCAGGGGTGATTTCCATTCGCTCCTTGCAAAGTGGTATCATTTCCCAGGAGGCTGGGGAGTCCGGTTGGTCTTCAAGGTCCTGCGGCGCAGCTGCCCTCTCGGTCCATCGAGCACAGGTCCGTCTGTAAGGATCAATATACGTTCCGGTATCGGAACGTCTCTCTCGCAATAGCTTTCCATCGTTGATAATGAAATTGTTCGTACGGTGCACGGTGTGTCGTTGTTCCTCCGTGCCTCGTGGAAAGGCAGCGAGAAGCGAGCTTCATCCGCGCGAGCCCCGGCCCGGAACTAACTGACTGTAATCTTTTTCCCAGAAGCCGCGTCCTCGAATTATGGCGCACGGTTATTTGCATGGAAATTGCGAGTCGGAACCGGCTGGAAACGGCGACGAATCCGAACGACGGAGATCCTCTCTCTCTCTCTCTCTCTCTCTCTCTCCAGTCACCTGAATTACTCCGCGTCCGGTGATTTCAGCCGAGTAGTTTACCCCCGCGCCTTGTTTTATTCCGTTCAGGCCTGGGTAAATTCGATGCGTGCGCCTCGCCCGGGAGAAGTCTGTTTGCGGAACAGGAAATTGTGCCAACGAGAGCAACATCTGCCGGCTCCTAGGCAGATCCTTCTCCCCGTGGACGGCGGAGTCGCGATTCTCGAAGCCGGGCTCTGCAACACGCGAATCGAAGTATGATGACTACACTGAGGACCTCTGTGCGAAGTAAAGATAGTAGTGTCATTTAGAAGCTTCTTTCTTGATCGATCCTAGAAAATTTGAAAATGATGTCCTTGATTGATGTCCTTGAATTCCTTTAGTCTTCTGATTGCTTTAAATTGCGTCTGATGCTGATTCTGAATGGCTGGGCTGATTCTTCTTAGAAATGCATAAAATTCGCAGAGATGACTGCGAATAAAACCACATTGTCCTCGTGAATGCTTGTGTTCCTACAGGATCACCTGTAAACATTTCGGTCAAATTTTAGTATGACGTAGTCCGTACATAATTAGGGGGAGTTTAAGTCATCATTTTGATGATTTCGATCCCGTTTATCCAGTAGAGATTCATGAAGACTGTGATTTTTATCGATTTTCTAAGAAAAAAGCTCCACTTGCCAAACTGTGTATCTCAGAACCTGTTACTCCAATTAAAGTAATTTTTTTTTTCTCAATCCGGTAGATTAGGAGGATTTCAAGAACTTCTAGTCGTTGCACAATTCATTTTACAATATTGCTAAACGGAATTACAAAGATTCTTAACTTGCTACTCTTGAAGCGAACAAAAATGGATCCAACTGACTCCGAAACGAAATTCTAATAAAAACACGTGGGTTTATACTTAACCAGCGTGTACAGTGAATTCTCGATATATGTCACCAACACGGGTCTAGCCAGGGACATATATCGGCCAGGAGATATTATTCTTTGATCCACGCCAAAGGTAGAAAAAGCACAATTAGAGGCCTCGGTTCAGGGCCCCTCACGGGGTACACCCCGTGGTAGTGGGGATAATTCCGCGACGTTTATCGTCCAGGCCTAGGCGACATATACAGGGTGTTCCACCTAACTCGAGCATCTATAATACCTCGCTTGTTTTTTATGACAGAAAAAAATGTCAGAGGGAAACATTAGTTGGTTCAGAGGGGCCAATATTATGATGGGCAAAAAATTTTGTTCAAGGTTATATTTTTTGAGATTTCAAGGTCATCGAACTTTTTGAAATGCAATGATACATTCTTATTATCGCTATATGATAGCCGAGGTCCTTCACATTTTGTGAAGCACCCTGTATCAACACCCTGTATCTAAATTGTCAATAATCAAATTTTTCGAACCCCATTTTTATATTAGGTTGGCAAGAAAGTAATTTCGGTATTTTTAGGTGAAATAAAATCCAATTTTTTTATCAAAGCAATGAATTTTAATCAATAAAATATTTTCCATTTTGTTCTACGATCTTTTGTCATGTTTCTGGTAGCTTCATAATGCCGCGCTCATAAAACTTCTGATCCTTTTAGGCGAAAAACTGATCCAAGTGCGATTTCAGACCATCATCATTAGTGAAAGTTTTACCATTCAAAGAGTTTTGTAAACTTCGGAATAAATGATAATCTGGTGGTGGAATGTCAGGGCTATATGGTGGATGTGACGTCACTTCTCAACCAAGCTCCAATAACTTTTCACATGTTACCAAAGATGTGTGTGGCCTAGCGTTATCATGGTGGAACACGAATCCTTTACGATTTGCCAATTCTGGCCGTTTTTCTTTAATTGCTATGTGCAGTTTTGATAGTTGTCGATAATAAACATCTGAATTGATGGTTTGGTTCCTTGGGAGCAGCTCAAAATACACAATACCTTTGTAATCCCACCAAACTGACAACATGATCTTCTTTTGGTGCAATTCAGCTTTCGGCGTGGTTTGGGCTGATTCATCGCGCTTCGACCATGATCGTTTTCGAGTTGTGTTATTGCAAACAACCCATTTCTCGTCACCAGTGATGATTCGCTTCAGAAAATGGTCGATTTCATTTCGTTCGAGATGCATATCGCATATGTTGATGCGTTGCGTTAAGCGAATTTCTTTCAATTCGTGTGGAACCCAAATATCGAGCTTCTTAACGATTCCGAGACTTTTTAAACGATATTCTATAGTTGTATGCGAGACATTTAACCCGTCTGCAATCTCTCGGACAGTTATATGACGATCCGATTCAATAATGTCTTTCACTTGGTCATCATCAACTTAAGATGGTCGACCAGAACGTTGGTCGTCTTCAAGTGAGAAATTTCCAGAACGGAATTTTTTAAACCAATTCTGGCACGTGCGTTCCATTAAGCAATCCACACCATAAACTTCACATATATCTTTGTGATCCTCGGCAGCTTTTTTACCTCTACGGAAATAAAAAAGCAATATGTGCCTATAATGTTCGTTTTTGCACTCCACGTTCAAATTGACACAGAACTAACAATTTTAATCAAAATTACGTGCAATTTGCTTCAAAAGTAACCTGAAAGATGCAGTTATGAAATGTCAGAAGGAAAACAAACGCAACGTTGACAGAAATCAATCAAACAAAACATAAAGCTATCTATTAGTGAAAACCGAAGTTACTTTCTTGCCAACCTAATACTATCGAGAGAAAAATTAATTTTATTGGAAACCTTCGCGCAACCGAGAACGTGAGTCCAGACGTTTCGAGGACAGGAGCGACAGGAACGTGTGCAGGCGTCGTGCACGGTATAGAGGCGCGAAAAGCCCAGGTAGCCGGCGTAAAACGAGCCCGGGAAGTTCATTAATGGATTAAGAGTGCTGGATCGATACGATTAGCGGCGGCGGGCTGCGAGTCGTAGCCGTATGTGACGCGGCGGCCGACACGCATCGAAACTTAACCCAGTGCCGATCAATTTCGCGCCGTTCCGTTCGGCCGCGGGAGAGGCAGCCAGCGCGCCAGGCTTTATTTATAGGGGGAGAGAGAAAATGTTGCTTGATTTATGGAAAACACAGGGAAAAGTCGCGTGATGCTCGATGCACCGGCGACTGGACATTATCGAGGGACAAATAAATCTGGATTACCAAAGGATTCCCTTCGCGGAAGACACACGGGCCCGAGAAACAGTGTAAACGGTTTTGCGCAACGATCTGGAGCAAAAAGGGTATGTTCATATTAAAAAAAAAAAAAACAAAGGGAACGATCTGTCGAACTGCGTCGATGAACGGTGTTATACGGATCAACGGAGGGATTCCGTCTGGGATGCGTTTACTTGTTCTTTGACAATATTTGACGCGGACTTCATCCCTTATTTTGCGATCCTTCCGAAACTCGCTGGACGCAAAGGGGTGTCGTTTTAATTTTATTAAATATTGAAGGTCCTGGGTTTTGAGCGAAATTTATTAAATATAAAGTGCTCGGAATTTTATGGAATCATGTTGGCTACTTTACCGGACTTAACAAGATTGATTAGAGTTTCTGCATCCGACAATTTCACATACATAAACTACGAAAATGTGCTTCGATATAATGTGAAATGTGAATTCTCGATATATGTCAACAACGCGGGTCTCGCCAGCGTCTTGTATCGTCCAGGAGACATATTCGAGGCCTCTCGAGCTTCGCGGCATACTGGGGATAATTCCGCGACGGTTATCATCCAGGCCTTGGCGACATATATGGAGAAATCACTGTACTCAGACAGTTTCTGAGACTTTATAAATTTTTCTGCTGCAACTTTGAGAAATATTCATATTCACCTCTTCAAGATTTAAAAAAAAGCTTCATCGATATAAAAAAGGACGTGTTAAATATTTCTACGGGCTCTGTGTCACACTAAATACCTATCAAAATCGTCGTGTGTCTATTAAGTAACCTCATTTAGACGAATATAGAAGATTCATATTTTTTTGTTTGAATTTTATACTAGAAACACGGAAGCTAAAATACGGACCAAGGAACTTCGCAAAGAATCCACCGTGGGTTGATGCGTATAACAAAAAGGATTGTGCGAGATGGTGGGGAGGAGTAGTGGAAGAGAAATCTGAGTTATGATAATTGTTTTCGCGAAGGGTGTGTAATCCTCCCCCAGCCGAATTTACCGCTTGTAATTCCCTCGGAATCGGTCGGTCGAGATATCCTGCGCCGAGGATCCTAGTAGCCAGGACCAGACGACTTTCTATTGATCCCACGGATTGATATGAGCACAGTGTAGCGTGCGGCCCTTTAGACCTCGTATGGGGGTTGAATTTTAAAACTACCCCCTGGAGAGACGCTGGCGCGGACCGTCTTTTTGAATCAGGCTGGTACACGCGGTCCCGGTGTTGCGTGAAGAACTACAAATCCCGAGGGAACACGCGTCGATATCTATTTCCCGAGCAGGATCGACATGGTCGACGTTCGACTTGAGGTAAAATTACTTTAAATTCATAGGAGTTTGTCTTTGCCACATAGTGTCCTAATTTTAACCTGAAGATTATAGTGGATGCAGATTTTACTTCCTTGCGCGAGGCAATTATTTAATACATTCGTTTATTGTCAAGGAAGACATTCCAAGCTGGACTGTAAGAAAAATCGTTTCATTTCCTTAGGGAGAACGTCGTTTCTGATATACCAATTTATTATTCAGAATTGCCGGGTCTTATACAGTGAATTCTCGATATATGTCAACAACACGGGTCTTGCCAGCGACTTGTATCGTGCAGGAGACATACCCGAGCCGTGTTATGGTTACCGAGGCCTCTCGAGCTTCGGGGCCCCTCACGAGGTATACCCTGCTGTGGTGGGGATAATTCTGCGACGTTTATCATCCAGGCGTTGGCGACATATATAGAGAAATCACTGTAATAATTTACAGAAGACTAATACTTCGCCTTCTAATATCAAGACTTCAATCAATATATACATCCATTTTTTCTACAGAAAATGCTCAATATAGAATGATCCCCTTAATGTTCAAGATTTAGATTTTCTAAACGCACACTTCTAAAAATGGAAAAAAATAGGACACAATTTTTCAACACACAAATACTGTCTTCAACTCCGGGCTAAAATCGACTGCTAATGAATATCAATCTTCTCTACAATAACTATGAAAAGGCAAAACACTTGGGTCCAAAGCAAGTTCTATAGAGTACAATGAAGAGAACAGAGTCATAGTAACTTCATCGAGGGTAATGTTAACTATCCAGTAACATAATATACACCTTTAGACACCTGTTTTAGTCAGTCATGTTTCTACATTGCTGTTTAATTTTCTTTTTTTTTTAATTAATTTCGGAAGGTTTGTATAGAGATCGTGAATGTGTCGTCGAATTCGTGGAAACGGGGTCGTGTTTTCTCACGATAATTACAACCCCCCGGGTCCACCCCCGACCTCTGTTTTCATTCCTGCTCTCCCCCATGCATTCTGCATACGGGGATTGAGTGAAATCCTTGCTTACAGGGCTGGTAAACAAGCGATAGGTCTCTCCCGATGCCGGGCGTCTTCCTCGACGACAAATTCCTCAAATATTTATCTGTCTTTCCCTTCGAACCCTTCAATCGTCGCCGCCCCCAAACGCCACTTCCGTTTCACGGCTCCCGGAGAGTGTGTCAATGCTGACGCCTATCGACGTATGACAAATACCTCGTCCCCGGTGCTTGCACTTTCTGTCAGCCCTGACGACACGGGACAAAAGGAGGAGACGAAGGGACAGACGAGGTCGTTGGGGGTGACTGTCGTTCGGCCCAGTCACTATGCCTCCTCTTTCTTCTCGATTTTCTTTTTTATCCACAAAACGTCCCTTGCCGAACGTAGAACATTATAACTCGAACCTTCACAACGAAAAGCAAAATGAATTAGATACATGAATATTGCAAACTTTACAGAAGAAGCTCCAAAACGTATTGAAAAATATTTTGGTTGCGTTTTATAACCTGGTACAGTTATACCAGGACAGGTATAGTTACAGAAGAGATAGGACCAAGACTTATTAGGGACCAAAGACATCTAGAATTTGTTGACACCTTGATCCTCTCTTTTAACAGTCGTCTTCAGGGCTTGCGGGATCAATCGGATCTCCAACAAGATCCCCGCGTTTAGGCGGCGTGCGCCTGACACACGGCAGTTCGCAATTAATTTATTTTTCTCTAGTCGGCCGTTAATTGTTAAACTTAGATGGGCGGTCGTCGGCAATCCCGCGGCGAGACTAAGACACCGTATGGACGAGTGACGGGACCAACGGCAGAAGAGGATCGCGAATGGTTCAGAAAGGTGGGGAAGCAAGTTGCTGGAGGGTGGAAAATTCGCTAGGCAGGGTGCCCCCGGGTGTAGAATCGAGAAGTTCGGGAGGGAATCGAGGCAGGAAGCCAAGGCGCGACACGAACACTGGATTGGGTTACCGAGATAATTAGAATGATGATTAGGAGAGGAGCACGCCTCGTTGACCAATTTCTTTCGACCCTTCCTCGGCGCCCTGAGGAGATCAGCTTTCTTTCACGCGGAGACTCGATGGTCACTGTGGCATTCGCAACTCACCCACCGTCTGCTAACGTTTCAAAAATTCCCCTTCTCCTTTTCAAATTCTTAGTGGACTCTTTGCCCTTTAGCATTCTCATGGGCTTCAAAAAAATCGAATAAATCGTGGTCTCGATTCGAAAGAAGATACCTGAAGTTACAATTGAACTGCGGATTTTTATGCAAAATAAAAATTTTCTGAGTCAATTATAAAAAACAGAAATTAAATAAAAATGTTCGAAGTCAATTGTAGGGAACAGAAATTAAATAAAAATATTCGAAGTCAATTGTAACAAACAGTGATTAAATAAGAATGTTCTAAGGCGATTGCAAGAAACAGAAATTAAATAAAAATGTCCCAAGTCAATTGTAACAAACAGTGATTAAATAAAAATGTTCTAAGGCAATTGCAAGAAACAGAAATTAAATAAAAATGTTCCAAGTCAATTGTAACAAACAGAGATTAAATAAACATGTTCCAAGTCAATTGTAAGAAACAGAAATTAAACAAAAATGTTCCAAGTCAATTGTAAGGAACACAAATTAAATAAAAATGTTCCAAGTCAATTGTAAGAAACAGAAATTAAACAAAAATGCTCCAAGTCAATTGTAAGAAACAGAAATTAAACAAAAATGCTCCAAGTCAATATTAAAAAACAGAAATTAAATAAAAATGTTCCAAGTCAATTCTAAGAAACAGAAATTAAATAAAAATGCTCCAAGTCAATTCTAAGAAACAGGAATTAAATAAAAATGCTCCACGTCAATTCTAAGAAACAGAAATTAAATAAAAATGTTTCCTTTTCCCTTAATAATTTTAATAAGCAGACTATAGCAGTGCTCTTAAATTCTTCTAGCGTCTTCGCAACTTCGTATTTTACTAATTCAGTTTCCACATAAACGCGTAAAATCCGTAGTAACAATAGTTGTCCATCGCACTTCAGCGTTGCAGGTCTGAAACAATAAAGACCAAAGTTACATTCATTGCTATGTCCAATCCTTGACCAGGCTAAGAAATACATTTTTGATTAGCGACAGAGCTCGAAGGTTTAAATGCTTCAGTCACGGAAAAGTTGCGCTCGAAGCGAGTGTAGAGAACTAGATAGAGGAATAGAGTCGTTTGATCTTGAAGAAGCTATTTCTGTCGATTAGGGCCTTCAGAAATGTATAGCTATAGGGTTCTCGGACGGCTAGAGGAGGCCAAGAGTCCTCAGGGTGGCTCTATGAGTATCTCTTAGCAGGTAGCATCAATATTTTATCGAGGGACTAGCGCGTGTTAGTTGCAAGGAAATTTATGTCGGCTGGTCGATGGCCGATAAAAAGGGCAGAAAACGCTGAAGCTAACCAAATTCATCGAGGACCATGGGTAACCATATCGGAGCCGATGGCTGTCGACAAGCTTCGGCCGGTATTACAACACCCAAGCGACGCATTTTTATGCGCCTCAGCGTGATTGGTCGTTCAAGTTGATCCCCTCGGGATCGCTTAACCGGATACGCGTAACCATCGTAAAAAAAAGGAAGAAAACTGAGTTCTGCGCGAAGGGAAAAAAAAGGTGAATATTTAGGTCGCAGACGATGGGCATCATCGGGCACCGGTGTGTCCCTAGACTTTCTTAAGCAGCCGTAAAAGATTTTTTTTGCGAGGGAAATAGTGTCGGACAGACACAGTTTCTGTACTCGACGCTGCTTAGCTCCATCCGCGTTGAAGTACACGTGAATATTTGATCGGCCCTTCAACCTTCGCCTCCTTCGCCCTCCCGCAACCTTCGCCTCTTACCTAACCCTCGGTCCCAGCTGCGGTGAATTATTTAACGCCCCCAGGGACATCAGTTACCAACATACATCTTTGTGTCAGCGAGATTTTCAAACTCTTTGTTCTCCGGGGCTCGTCGATGGCATAATGGACGCGGCCAGCTAAACGCTGCCTCGATATTAGGCACGGAAGATTCACCTTTGCCCCATAGAAATATCGTTCGTCTTGCTCCCCTAACTGGAAAAATGTATAAAATACTGTGTAGTTAATTTTCACAGTAATAGAGTCTAAAAAATGAAATTCGAGAATGAAACAAGTGAAAGAAAGTTTTATGTGGAAACGCGTCTGATAGAGATAATGTATTCGATGCAATAACTTTTCAATGATCGGCCAATTGTCCTTGCGTTTAACGGATGTTTTGCGCTCGTTGCGTTCGCAGTGAATGAATTCACGCGAATGAAAACGCGGTTGCACGTACCATTGGGACTTGATTGGTTTAATTAATAGGTGCGCGTAAGGTGAAAGACAAATTTCGAACGTTTAACGTCCATTCATTTTCAATTAGATTAAGCCGGAATGGAAAGGACAAAGAGACTGACGGAAGCGACGCTTTGGGACACTGTTGGGAAACTCGAGATGAAACCAGTGTCAGTTATGCAGGAAGATCAATATTTTCGGTCCTGGGAAATTATTTACTTTTAGCCGAATATCCCTTTCGATCGACCTCTGAAGGTTTAATTAATTATTGATCCAAGAGCCGCAATAGCGTTCGGAGCTAATATGAGTTGCACCGCTGATAACTAACCGCCTGTAGTTAAATGAGAATGTTTAGACCAATTGTGACGAAACTAGGAACTGGGAGAACCTGCGTAGATTGTTGATCGACTCTGAAGAGCCCAGGATGACGTATAATATATAGGCTTCCGATGGACCATAAGTCCTCCATTCCCTTTGCTTTTCTTCCGTAGACGCGAAATGAAAACGAATTTTCTGTGTTGCAATTTTATATGGTTCCCTAGCTGAGCGTTCTTTTTTAGTAGGTGGCGCAAAAAATGTTCAGAGACAGTGCTGGCCATCTAGCAGCAAAACAATGAAACTACTCCACAGCAGCTGGTAGTACCACAAACGAGGTATAGGAGTACACCAATCACCATATGGGATTTCGTGTCTCACGATCTGAAATACCGACATCGAAATATCGACAACGATAACAACTACAGTAAGGAGCAAAACTGAGTCCACACTGTTTGAAACAACATAACTTTTTTAAAATTAGATCAAATGACTTGAATGTTATTGAGAAGTTAGAAGGATTAGTTTTTGAACGAATTAACCAATATCGGTGAAATTTTCAGCATGGATATAATTTATTCGAGCGAATCTACTCCCTACTACTACCCTAAATAGACTCTACTCCTATACCTTGTTTGTGATGTAACACAAATAAACTTCTGTGACATAATAGCAAATATATACAATTACCTCCCACAAGATGAATTTATCAGTAAACATAATCCCCAGCCCCTACAAAAATATGCGAACACTCGATCAACCAGATTCATTAAAAAAAGAATCGAAATTCGTGTAGTATATTCATGTCGTTTGAAATTATAATTTGTACACACGTTAATATACGTAATTAATGAAACGCTCGGCTAAGAGTACAGACAATGTGATAACTGATAACAATGCCGACTATCACCTGCTCTCATCCGGTCGTCGAACAATGCCACTGTTGATTGTACATATGTATGTAGAGTAGCCAGGGATACAGCTGTGGTTTATCTAGCGAACCGTCTTTGTTTTTCGTGTAACACGTAATTTGGTTTCCATAAAAGATAAGAATGCCACCTTTGGGTAGATAACGTGGCCCAAAACGTTGCACCTGCGTGGCGAGTACACGGTTTGAGCATTTGTAGTTAATTGCGAGCCTCGACGACGGGAACGTTGAGATGGCGGAGGGTTCTGAGATCAATTTTTTCGATCTGAAACTAGTCCACGATCATTTCGATCGTTCCCTGATCGAGGACGACGATGTAGATCTCAGAGCCTACCTGGACGCGTACAATGAACTCTACAAGTAAGTTTACCAATTGAACAACTGTTTCCACTCGCCAAACATAACCTTTCATTGCTGTGTTCCTGGAAAAAATTTTTCGTTGACTCTCATTCGTAAACACCTTCTTAGATTCTGTATTCGTTTAATTTCTTTTGTATGATCGACATGCACAGTAATGTTATACGTACGCACAGATTTTTCCAGCTGATGGGCAGCGTATTCGGTTTCGTCTCCTCAGACTTGAAGCAGAAGATTGAGATGCTGGTGGAACTCTTGACCAAAGACGACCAGAATTACACTACAGTCAAGTCTATGATATTATACGAAAAGGAGAACAATATTCTTGATAAGGGAGACCACAGTAATGGTGCTCGTACCCTGTTGAGGCTCCACAGAGGATTAGGTAGCATTCCATATTGTAATTTACCCGTAAGAAGAGCATTTGAAATGGGTTGTTTGAGTATCTTGCTTGCTATTAATAATTGAAAACAATTTATCAGAAGAAGTTTGTTTTATTTCAAGAGGCCTATAATCTGGGGTCACTAGTTTTTTTATAGGTGGAGGCATAGAGATAGATTATGACCTGTTTTAGATGCTACGGTCAATATAAAAAATTGTAATACGGGTGCACTAATCCTTGTTCAATCTTTAGATTTTATTAGGGAATTTTTGAGGCAGTTAGGTGACTTGTCGGATGCTGATAAAACGTCCAACTCTTGCCAGGATGCATATAATAAGACTTTAGCCAAGCATCATCCATGGGTGATTAGAAAAGCAGCCATAGTTGCCATGTATACCATGCCCACCAGGGAACTGTTGTTCAAGAAGGTGAATAACTAAATATGGAGCAGATCAAGAACATGTTTCATATCTGTAAATTGTTTCCAGGTATGTGGGTCCGAGGTCCAAAGGAACATGGATGTTTTGCCGAAGATGTTGGAGGTCACCGAAGACGTGTTCAGTCGTACTCACAATCTCTATGATATTCATCAGCTTCACAACTTGCCGTAGGATTCAAGAGGAAGCTGGTATTATGTAAATTGGTGGTATTAAATGCTGCACATGCTTCATGGAGCTGCTCGGAAAAAGGCACGAACATTCCGTAATCCGAAAACATTGTGATACGCGGTAATTTTATGGCAGTACGTCGCGACCTTACACGACGTTTTGTTCTACAGTTTTACTTACTATTTATACCGTTATTTATAGTTTCCGATATTGTACAAAGCGCACTGGCTTAGCCCCCTCCCCCCTTAGCTTTAGTTTCTGTTGCATTTAATGAACAGCACGATTTGTACAATTTTACCGTGAAATCGGCGCTCAACGGATCGGTGCAATTTTATTTAGCATTTAAATGTTTCTATTACGAGTCAGTATTGTACAACAATGTCAATGGATACTTTAGTGAGAAGTACACGGCTATTTCTTTGCCCTAGTCTACTTACACGAGCGTATAGCATCGACAGGTTGCAATTTGGCAAATAAAACCCACAAATACCTTTCTTATTATTACCAACAAGAAAAAATGTCAAGAGGGGAACACGATGAATAAGGATAAACATTGTAGTGAGCAAAAATGTTCCTCATGGTCACATCTTTCGAAGTTTTAAGGTCAACGATGTTCTCCGAAACACGTTTGCTTAAAAATTGTTTGCTTACCACAATGTTCGCTCCTTCGAACATAATCAAACTGCGGATCTTTTTGCGAAATAAAAATGATACGAAACACGAGCCAAATAGAAACTTTATTTTGTCTTTAACGATTTTAATCAGTTCAAACTAACACATGAATATTTTGAAACTCTCTGAGTATGTCCGCTGCATTAAATTCCACTTACACACTTTCGTCACAAATCCATAAAATTCGCATTGTAGTAATCATATTTTTCGTCCGACGTTTTCTCCCATTATCAACGACAATTAAAGTATTTAAGGTGCTTAAATTGGAGGAGACACCTTGCATACAATAATACCGACATTGGCAAATACTAGTGACATCGCCCTTCCATTTTTTCGGCGAGGGTTCTGTTAATCAGAACCACAAGTTCAGTCTCCGTACTAGTTTTTATAAAACAGTCTGTAAAATTACAAATTTGCATAACAATTTGCAACGTAGTTGTCAAGATGAGGACTCATTTAGCTAGGAACTTGATTAGTTAACTGACGAGCGTGCCCGTAGCATTGGCAGCGAGCATGGTTGACACAGTGGAATTTGGAGCGTTGCCGAATGCTCCGTCGGTGACCAGCAGCCCTGAAAACGGCGTTAGCGTGTCAGAGAAACGCGACTTGAAGAGTGAGAAATATCGCAAATTTTGATAATCCAAAACGGTTTCAATCACGATTGAAAATTTACCAGCGATGCTAGCAGTCAAAAAACAAACGGCAGAGCCAGCTACGAACGCCCTCATAACAGCGTCTGTGATCTGTTTCTTTCTTTCGGGTGCTAAACTGCTCAGCACACCGAGGGTGATGCCCACAGACCCCGGATTAGCGAAACCGCAAATGGCGAACGTCGCGATCGCCTCTGTCCTGCCGAAGAGCTTGCCCTGGCGCTTGAACTCCCCTAACTTCTGATAGGCTACGAACTCGTTGACCACTGTCTTCAGGCCTATCAAGGTCGCCACCTTCTCGCAGTCCTCCCACGGCACCCCCATTATCCAGCTCAGGGGCTTGAACACTTTCGACAATATAAACTGCGACAAAAATGGGATCAGTATTTTTCAAGTAAAAAGGGCCTAGCCGATTAAGATGGTCAAAACTGCCCTTAGAGGGTTTTCAATGATTAATGAACCATTCGAAAGCTGACCCGGAAAAACCCCTCTGAGCAAAATTTCAACCCCCTATCTTGCCCGTGAGGGTAGTTACAGGGTAAATTAGATTTCGCGCTTTTCCGCGCATTTTCCACACTCTGATGCTTCCTAAAATTCTGAAAAAAATGTCGCATATTTTGGATCCCGAGACAGATTTTTGAGAATTTTTTCAGATTTTTTTCTTGCAAACTGTGGTCGTAAACAATGAAAAACCTCGAAAAAATCAGAAAAATTTACATTTCTCAAAAATATGAAAACATGCTATTTTACGGTTTGGTGCCCCGATAAAGTACCATAACAGGCAGTGTCGTCAATTTTTTTTAGATTTTTGTTGTGGGCACTTTTTGTGAAAACAAGAAAAACCTCATTTTTTCGCCGTTTCAGCTATTGGGAGGAAAGTTACACTTGTTGGTTTTACCGCAGGTATATATTAAGTCATTTTAAACATTATTACATTGAAACAAGTAAGTGTTTGACCTAAGAAATGTGTTTTAAGAGAAAAAATGAAAACCCTCAACAAAGGTTTTCGAGATGTTACATCTTATTTAAAAGATCTTGGTTTCAGAGTTCTCTTACGACCACAGTTTGCAAGAAAAAAATCTGAAAAAATTCTCAAAAATCTGTCTCAGGATCCAACATATCCCACATTTTTTTCAGAATTTTAGGAAGCATCAGAGTTTCATTTACCCTGTAGCTACCCTCACGGGCAAGATAGGGGGTTGAAATTTTGCTCGGAGGGGTTTTTCCGGATGAGTTTTCGACTGGTTCATTAATCATTGAAAAACCTCTAAGGGCAGTTTTGACCATCTTAATCGGCTAGGCCCTTTTTCAAGTACAATTCAAAGCGTATGATAAAACCAATGACGGCAATAACAATATGCTCGCTTACTTCAAGGGAGAGTGGTTCGCCAAAGTTAGCGGAGTCGTAGCCAACCAAGACGCCCAGCCAGCCTAGAAGCGAGTTTATCAGTGAGATAAACGAGACGAACGCGACGATATTGGCGATGATGCCCAAAACCAGAGGGATGGCGGCCATTGCACCCTTGCTGGCAGCGTCCATCAAACTGTTGTCTTGCCTACGGGAAGAGTATAGATTTTGCGAGGTCACTGAATTGATTTTTGCGCCAAAAACGTGCTCGCACTCACGATTTCTGCAGCTTCACATTTTCGCGGGTGATGAGGATCTCCTCGGTCTCCGGGTAAAATAGTTTCGAGTAGCATAGCGCGGCCGGTGCTGCCATCAGCGATGCGGTTATCAGGTGAGCCGGGTTCGCGCCAAACTCGATGTAAGCAGCGAGCACGGTCCCTGCGTACAATCAAGCAGATATCATCCGGCTGATAAAACCCCGTCAGCGGCGAGATTTAACTGGATTAACGCATTCTTCAATTAACCTGATACCGTCGCGAAACCTGAACACATGATAGCATGCAACTCGGAGGAAGTCAACTTGTTCAGATACGGTTTAATGAGCAACGGAGATTCTGTCTGGAAGCAGACGCATGTGATTACGACGACTGAGCCGACCGCTCCACTATACTAGATCGAATCCGCTTCTCACCATTCCTATGAAAATGTTCGCAGAGCAGTTCAAGGACTCGCAGATCGACGTGCTCATCAACGCCTGCAGGATCCGACCGATGTTCAGGATGATCCACTGCATCACGCCCGCGTAGTACAGCATTTGGATGAAGAAGCTGAAGTAGAAGATCACCGGCAGCACCTGGAATTTACATTCTAATTACAGTATTTTAGTTAGCTGTTACTTGCAACTTAGCTACCGGAAGCTTTTGGACACCGCAACTGTTATTCGTGTTCGATCATTTCTGATTCTGTACGGTTTAACCACTTTCTTTGTGTGGTTAATCCGGAAATTATTAAACAATTTTGCTCGGTACAGTTTGCTGATTTGTACCTAAAAATCTATGTTGAACAGTTTTAGATCTTTTGAAGGTCATTAAGACATTGTTGGCGAACCGTCCACGCCAATCTTTTATCCAGAGTCTTCCAATAAAACTTATCAAAAAATGTAATCTAACAGCTCAGAGATTCTTATTTCTCGTCTTCAGAGATTGTTAAATATTTGGAAAAAAAAAGTTGCTAAGCTTCTTATCTGGCTTATCAGGCTTTTTAAATCGTTAACGATAGACGGATTTATCTGTTGATATAGGGTATACTGACGGCAAACGCGAAGACTCCATCGCCGACCAGCTGTTTCCCGAAGATGAACTCTGAACCGCTTTTGGCGAAGTTCAAAAACGCGGCGACCTTGTCGGACATGCATTGGCAAATGGCTCGGCCGACGTCCCATCGGATCGTGAACAACCCGAAGAGGAATTGCAGGATCAATCCGCAAAGAACTGGCTTCCAATTAATCTACAACAACGCAAGGACAATCTTCATTTAGATCGTCTTCCTCATCATCTTCATCGTCATCTCCTTTTCGTATAGAATTGCAGAAAACGTCTTAAGTAGCTGTTGGGACTATTTTTAATATTTTCGATCACATGAACAATTATTAATTCGTTTAATTTTGCATCGTTGCACAGTCGTAGGGGATGATCCACGGATCGATCGACTCACCCGACCAGGATGTTTCGAGAATATCCATCCGAAGCACATCAGAGTAACAACGCCGACGGCGCTCGTCAGCCTCTCTCTCGAGTCGACGGTGTCCAAAATTAGGAACACGATGATAGCAGCGAATATGCAGATGAAGATCACTGATCGGCAGACAGTGCCGCCGTATCTGTGGACAAAGGTTCCACGTTAATTTCTTAATTGGACTGGAATCGATAAGATTACTTGAAATCGGCTTTCCCGATGTGTCACCTGGTATTGCGGAAATTTTTTAGCCGTTTGCCGAGCGGGCTGACACCTCGGCCGATCTTTTTCCCAAAACGTTTCGCAGCATGATGATAAAGCACACCGAAGTAGCCGATCGCGAACAGAAGCAGCAACAATCCGTAGCCATGACACCAGTCGAACCCTTCTTCGAAGTCTGAAATTGTAATTTTTCTCCGCGTTTTAATTGCTGTTTCACCTGCCAGCAATTTTTGAAAATTGCTCATAACCACTGCAGTGAGTTTAATGCTTCAAGAATTATTATTTGAGCCCTGTATGTTAGTCGGAAATGCTTGCACGAAGGACTCTGAGATAATGAGCTGAACTTCCAATCATTTCAGGTCCATTTGTAGTTTCAAAAAAGATGTTCATCTTACAACACGAGCAGAACGAAATCAGACATTCTTAAGGAACTTATGATGGTTAAAAGAATGTTCAGCGATGGATATTTCAATCAGGAATGATAGCCAGTGTTGAATTTCGAAGAACGAATTGATTAAAGAGGCACTGCATTATCAACAATTCAAGCAGACGTGAAACGCTTTCGCGTGTCCTAGCAACTCTGTCGACACCGCGGCGCTAATCGTTCGCTTCTTATAGCAGTCGCCACTATACGGATCTTTAAGCGAATCTGGTTTTTTCTAGATTGAATCATGCAGCCAAGATTTCCCGGAAATTGACTTCTGCGAAGGACTTCGAGAAATCGTACAGAAAATAGAAATCCTGCGCAATCTTCTTGCACAGCGAATACAACTATAGTTATTAGTGCATAAAACCGGGCTTGTTGGAAAGCGTATCGGACAAGCGTTTACAAAAAATGTTATCGTTTCTTGTTTGCATTAGATTTGCAATTGCTATCACCCTAAACTTTTGCTTCAAAATTTACCTCCGCCACCATTCGTGAAATTTTTATCCTCTGCTGTTTAGATCATAATAGAATCAAAATTTCTAATTTAATTCCCCAAATATTTACGATGATACGAAAAATTAAGAGTTCTTTCTGTTTGAAGGAAAAATTGTTTTGTTCATAACTATCGCACGACCTACGTTTGCGCGATGTTTCCTTCGTGCATAAATTTCTTTGAATTTGTTTGACTGTTGTATTCTTTATCTCTTCGGCGTTATTATGCACGTCCACGAATAATTTAGAAACGTACGGTGGTTTTTCCAATACAGCGTGGCGAAGACGAAATATATCAGCAAGAGGACGTTGAAGGTCAGCCAGCACACGATCCTGACAATCCTGCGGTGCTTCGACAGGAAAGCGCTTAACGCGTGGTATCCTGCAGCTAAACAACCGTCAGACTCGTCCTCCTTTCTCGTTGCCTGCGATTTCAGAGAGTACGTTTCACCAACACCGCCAAAGAACCAAGGCCAATCTATTGTTTAGCAGATAATGAAAATTTATTGTCTCGATACACCGCGAACGCGCTTAGTTTAACGGCAGCACGCGAACTTCCCAACTGCTTCGCGATGAAATCGCGCATACAATTCTTAAATTCCCGGGCAAATTAGCATTTTTGACATTGGCATTGTCGGAGGTAATTCAATTTATTGATTTCATAATTAACCACTAGGTTTACGGGACACTGAAAGTGACTATTCTGCATTAGTTTGTAACAATAATAGGAATGTATCTATCAAAATTGTATATATACCCAAAGAAATGAAATTTAAATTGTTAAGTAAATTCAAAATGTTAGCATCGGCCATAGTGTTCACAGAAGTAAATTTACGTATTTATTAGAATGCGAATTAGACGGCAAAAAGTTTTCATTATCTTTACAATAGATTTTCCTGGTATGCCTCCGAGTTGCTGTATTATTTTTATCTATAACGAAGTGTTAAATAATCTGCTACCGATATGCTACCTTTTCGATTAATGTTATTGTAACGAAAGAAACCGTGGATGCACTGTGTCGAAAACACGCGTATCGATTGGATTGAGCAGAAAAAATCCATGGTCTATTAATAACCAATGCAATTTATTCCATCGATTATCGATCCCGGGAAACATTGACATTCCAGCGTAACTACAACACTCGAACGATTGCTTACCTTATCTTGCACGGGATCGTCGTAGCGCTTGCCGGCCTCTAGTATGCTCAACTCATTGTCCTGTTAAGATAACAGCGTTTAATTAAAGATCAATGTATCGAGGCGCTACGTATCTATGTTTTGACCAAATCTAATTTGATCTGACAAGCCATATGCTTCAAGAAATTGCGGATTCCCGGTTTTCCAGTACCGTACACACTGTCTCCTTAATGGGGACCATCTCAGAAAATTATCCAATGTTTTCAAACATTTTTCTTTTATTTTACAATTCCAAGGATATTTATTTTACAATTTTCCAAGGAAGTGGGAACATTTATGTCTTCCAGAATCAAATTGACTCACAGTTGACATTCCATACTGGACGATTTTCTGAACATTTAACTCGCGTGGAACGTACACGCATTTTTTAATACCAAATTAATATGTTTCAGTAAAAGAGATTGCAAGTAGCAAAAGTCTGCAGTACGCGAGGAGCAAGGTATCCTCGAGTGTCAAATATAATCAAAGAGCTAACAAAGTCAGAGCAATGAAACAACAAAGCAGTGCCAGAGAAATAATTGTAGATTTCGGAACACCTGTCCAAGATTCGAGAGGAGGTGCACAGGTGACTAAAGATAGGATAAGAGACAGGTAAACAAGGGTCATTGAACCGTTCATTCCACTCCCAAAACTTTCTAAAATTATTTGAGCAGTCCACGTAGATTGCAAGTATACGAAATTGTACAAACAAGTACAATAATACATTAATTCGTACTAACATTTCCACAAACAATTCTCAACCCTCATCCCCTATTCTTCCACGTGCATCTTCATCAACAAGATTCATCTGAATCCTTTTCTATTTCACAGGACACCCTATCACCGCAAGAATGAATTAACTCCCAAGAAATACTCTGACTGGCATGGCAGTCACACCTCGTTCACCGCAAAATTAAAACACCAGAGATAAAAATGTTTAAAAAATATTAACACTAAACCTACCGAGCCTTAAAACTAACTGGTACATGGTCCCGCATAAAAATGACAAGATCGATTTTATTTAGACTTTGTGCGGCTGCTACTGTAACACATGCTCTACTGAAGATCTCTACACAATCATTCCTTATGAAATAATCTTTATTATTTCAATAATTGTACAATAAAAGATCTAGAACCGGTCATTTTGACCGGCGGTGGTAGGTTTAGTGTTAATCAAGATCGAAGTACATTTCGAAACTGCGCAGAATTGTTGGTAAACGCACTGGACAGAAGATAAGAAGCTAGACAACAATGAAACGTGAACAGATACCTCGAACGCAGGATTGGCAGTGCCCATGGTCCGGCAGGTGTGTCAAGCCCCTGCGAGAAGGTGTCCTCTTTGTCAGCACCGTGGCTCAGCACTGTCGCGAGCCTAAGCCGCTCATGGCTATCGACCGAGGTAAACGAACAGAACGATTGTTTCTGTCGAATCGGGTAAACTCTACGGCGACACTCGAGCGCCTCGTGTTGCCCTTACCATAATCGTTCATGTGGATATCAGATAACGCTGATAAGAGCGAGCCACCGTAGCTTCCCTTTTCTCCAATTCTCAATTTCCGCTGGTTATTCCGCACGTGATCGACCCAGTTTCGCGAATCCAGCCCGGTAGAGCGATCTTCTGGGAATCCCGCGGCGATAGGGGGAGATTACTATTACGCTGCCATCGCGACTATGTCACTGCCAACCGTCGCGCAGCGCAGGCAGCGGCTGTGACCGTTCGCGCGCACAATAAGCTGTTCGGTACGACTGAAGAATCGGCGGCGATCGCCGCTGTTCAACCTGTAACTTGGCCGATAAGGAAGTAGGGGAAACCAGTGCCGATACAACAATGAACATCGAGTGCCGGAATATTGCAATTGAGCTCGTAACCCGCGTTTGACGCCGCGGATGCGAGTTATCAACTGTCGCGAATTCCAGCATGAGTCCCGGTAAGACGAGATTTTCGTCGACCGGCACCGCTTATCTGCCGATTAGCCTGATTCCAGGGGGTGCTTGATTCCCGGGAATTATCCGAACATTCTGCACCGTCGCCTCGAACAGTTCTCGCAAGCTGCGTGTACGGTTTTTGCAGCAAATTGTCGACACAGTTGCCGCGTTTCAAAACGAAACCTTCCGATTACACGGGCCGAAATTCTTCTATTGAGAATACTTCGTTTCGTGGAAGGACTTGCATGCAGATATAAAAATGCTGTAAATGTTTATAGCGTTCGCGCTTGGAAATTATCGACGGGTCTTATTGCTTAGCTCTTGAAGCCTTCGCTGTGAAAACAAGATTACGAGAATTTTATACAACTCGAACAATTATAGCTTCTACCTGATAAACTTTATCACTACCTTGGAATACCTGTCCAAACGTTGTGTTGTATATTAAATTAGATTAAAGATATTCGCTCGAAAAAGTACTTGAGTTTGAACGGTTCTAATTTTGGGGAAAAGCGAATAATTCTGCAAAATTATTATTGCGTGCGACGATGAACCACATTTTGAAGCTGGAATCCTCTTCTTTCAGAATCCTTTATTCATTTCCTTCTGATTCTTTTGGTAGATGGAAACTGAGATGACATTGGAAAATTTTCCTGGTGGAATATTTTCATGACTGAAATCATCATAGATTTGAAGATTAAAGAATCTCTTTGCGCTCGTGCATCCGTATTGGTGAGCATGTAGTGGAGGGGATACGGTAGCTTACAGGATACTCGTCACCGAGTAATTGATCGAAGATCGCAAAGATTGAAGACCACTGTTCCTCAAGTTTCCTCCTTGAGCCTAAGCGACCGACGATCAGACACCTCCGCTAGTTTTCTTGACTCGTGAAAGTTCTATCGGCTTCGAGATTCCTAAGCATTGGTGTTGGCATGCGAGGAATTGTTGATTGTGAGAGACATCTCGTTTGGGCGAGCGAAAGAACAGAAATCGCAATTAATGTGGAAAGGCTTATTCGATCGTACATTGTTTTGCGACGTTATCGAAAGAGCAGGGACCATAACTGTTGTAACCGAAAAGAAAGAAAAGTCATGGAATAACAAGTATTTCATCAATAGACTGCGGATCTTTACGCAAAATAAAAAATATTTACATAGATTGTAAGACACAGGAGCGAAATATTTCTTTCTTCTTTTAATTATTTTATTAAGCTAAAACCAATACGCTGGTGCCCTTACATATTTTAATACTGCTTTACATTGTGCTTAACCATTTTTGTCATAAATGCATAAAATCCGCAGTCTATTCATCGACTAAAATTGTATGGGTTACAAATAAGGATTATAAGCGAACGAAAATTTGTTCTCTTGTTGGTAAATGTTATCGTTATCACTTATAACTGGACTGAGGATTTTATGCATTTATAACAAGAATGAGTAGGCGTAATTCAAAACAGTAAAAGGATTGAAAGAGTTTCACAATGTCGATATACTATTTTTAACGTGTAGAAATGATTAATGAGCAAAATGAATTTTTACTTAGTTCCTGTAAGTTGCAATTGATGAATAAAAATTTTATTTTGCGTACAGATCCGCAGTGTTCTTATGACAGTTATCAATGAGATTTTATTTCGATCATAACAATTATTGATGAAGGAAATTTATAATAGTTATTATTAAATAGTACAACTTTTAAATGGTAGACAATCAATTATTTAATAAAATTTTTATTTGTAAAATTAATTGCTACAATCAAGATTTAATGTGACAAACATGAGTTTTTCAAATCATCTAACGTTAGTTTTAGAGCAGAAAAGTTGTTGCGGGCACAGGGTGAATTATGCACGCTAGTTTTGATAAATATGGGAGTCTATATTTCTGATTTTCCCAGTTGGAAAAATTTTGAAAAACTTCAATGCGTTGGTAAAAAATACAAATAAAATAAAGAAATAAAAGAGAGAAAGCAAATTTAGAAGGACAAAGTTGTTTCGCTGTGCGTAATAAAGAAAAGCCAGCAAGGCAAGTCGGCAAATCAATTTTGATCCTTGCGAATGAACCAACAATGTTTCAGTAAATTAACAAACGAAGAGAGACTGAAGATATTTAAAGATATTATTTTTATCATTCTCCCACGTCGAAATCGAGCTGACCCTGAGCTCTTCAATTGTCTTGGAGAGTTATAATTTTGCACAAAGATCCAGAGTCGAAGAAGATCCTAATTCGAAGCGGAGGAGCCGGGAAAATCGTGGTTTTTCCAAGCAGAGGCTCACCCGCCGGGGTTGATTAATGGGACAGGAAGCTCGCGGCTAAAAATATTTGACGGTGAAAGGGCGAGCAGATCGAGCCCACGGTGGCCCATAAAAATTCTTCCGGCGCGCGCGCGCGCGCGTCTGCCGACGCATTCCCGCATTGCTCGAGCACATTCATCGCTCGTTCGAGAACCGGCGGTTCGTTAATCGGAGAGACCGGAGAACCAAACCGGAAAACGCTCCGCTGTAATCCGCGCTATCTGGTCGCGGATCGTGGCGGAAATATGTGTACACGCGAGGAGAATCGAGGCAGACTGTTGCGCGGACTCGCGCGCTTCAACACGCTCCGGGATCCTGCACCGGAACCGGAAACGTCTGGAGAACCTCGAGAGATCGAAGTCGCTCGAAAGCAACCGTAACTTCAACCTGTAATCATCGACGTATCACTTAACAGATTCGCCTAGAATCATCACATTTTCATCTCTCTCGACAAATCAGAGAGTCGAGACCTGGAGAGACCTTGCGTCCGCCATTTTGGTCCCTACTGCAGCCGATCGGAGCTGCGGTTAACTGTATTAGCACTAAATTAATTTAATTGATACAATCTTTTTATTTGTCGATAATGCTTGTCAAGGAAAGATTAATACTGAATCTACCAGAAACAGTCAATCGACCGGTTTTATATTATATTTTGGAATTAGTAAAATTGTAAAGATTTTTATTCGTCTTCTATGTCTCGGAGTTCTTTTTACTTTGTCGAGGACGTTTTCGAGATTCTTGAAATAATTGGCGGGACTCGGGGCGGCGAATTTTGGATCGCGTGGATCGTCGATCGCGTTATCAGCTCGTTCATTGAAACCGGTGTTATCTGACGTGACGCGATAACTCGGCCGACGAATTTACGATGGTCTCGTAGTCGGGAGACTTTCTCCTCTTTATTCAGGAGCGAGAGGTACGCAACGCGTCGTCGCGTCGCGCCGAGGCAACGGTCGTTCTCTCTACGTCAGACGATTTTCTGCGTCCGAGAGGCTTTATTTGTTCTTTCTCGCGCGGATCGTGATTCGAGATTTTAATCGATCCCTCGTGGGCCTGGCTTGTTTGTCTGCACGTGGAGAACCCGGCTGCGAGTAACGGCCGAGGCGAATTTCTTCGGCGTACGTGGACCCGGCGAAGGTCTTCCTGGAAAGAAGACGTCGAGGATCGATCTCCGACCAGAGATCTTCGAGCGTTCGGATCTCGACACGAGAGTGAACTACTTACGGTTCTCGCATAGAGATTTTTATCGAGCCCAGAAAAACTTCGGAAATGCTCGTGACTCGATGGATGGGAATTCTTGTGTGTGCAATTTTTACATTTATCACAAGTTTCGGTGCATTTTTAGGCGAAAGTGAGTAGGCGCGATTTGAAGCAATGGAGAAATTAAATTAATTACATTTAGAGATTATAAAGAGAGAAATTCAGATTATTAGAGAAAGAAAGACATTTCTATTTGGCTCCTATGTGACACAATTTGTGCAGGCAATTTTTATTTCGCAGAAAGATCCTCGGTCTAATCATAAATAGGGCTCGACCTTGATGATTTTTTATAAAAAGTGTGTGTCGCATTTTAGAGTCTATTTAAGCAGCGGTTAACGAAGATACCAAAGGGTTGCAGTAATTTATCCTACAGTATACAAGGCAGGTTTTGCTTTAGACTTGTAATAAATAATATATTTTAAAATAGACCACAATAATATAACGACAATGAAGAAGAGCGACTGTATAACGAACAAAAAGCAATTTCTATCACACACTCCTGCCAACATATAAAAATAAATTTCGTCAACACCGTCGAGATTAGATTGAAAATATTATCATTTAGAAATAAACGATGTTTATGCTTTCCAGATCCGAAAACTTGGAATTAAATGATCGGGGAAAGGGTTGAATGGCGTACGACTTTTGCGGAGGTTGCGAGGAAAGAAAGAGAGCCCGATATTCGTACGAGTGGAGCACGTGGAGATGGGATTGGGAAGATGATGCCGCGACGCTTATCTCTTCGAGACCGGAGCGGTTCTCCGTCCCGAGTCACGTACAGATTTTTGTGAGAAACAACATTCGCGCGTTCCTGGAGCGCGACCGCCCTCGGACGCTATCTGACGCGCTGCTTGCTCTCCGAGGGAATTTGATTTCCCAGACAGTGCTTATACAGCGGCGGGATCGCACCTCTTGCACCTTCTGCCCTTGCGCGGGAACGGAAGTGGACGGAGAAATAGAATCGGCCTCGTTAGAATCTGGAAACGCGAATCCAAGTTCAACCAAAACTCAGCTATGGAAAACAATTAAATATTAGGGGGGCCCATATGTAGTCAATTATTTTGAAATCTGAAACAAACTGTAGAAAATTCAAGTTTTTATTTCTTAATTCATTATATAATCTCCATCATTATAGTTTGCCATCTTTCCTGCAAATTTTCAATCCCCCTCCTATAGAAATCCAGGGTTCGTCAAGCAAAATATGACTCAAGGTTCCTCCTTGCATCTTCTACAGAATGTTTTATTTCTTAAATAACGCTCCAGAGATCTGAAAAGATCAGAGGGAGCAATATCCGGTGAGTACGGGGGTTGCGGTAAAACTTCCCATTGCAATTCTTTGATTTTTTCCTGAGTGAGTTTCGCTGTAATGGGGCCGGACATTGTCAATTTGCAGTATTATACCTTTTCCGTGGACTAAAGATGCCCCCTTTTTCAATAGTTCCGAATACAGCCGTTGTAATTGCTGACAATACAACTGAGCAGTAACTGTTTCTCCAGGTTCCAACGACTCAAAGTGAATGATGCCACGACAGTCCCACCAAATGCACAGTAACACCTTTCTAAGTGATAAGCTAGGTTTAGGGGTTGATATTGCGGTTTGATTTGCAGAAAGCCATTGCTTGGAACGCTTTATGTTATCACAAAGAATCCATTTTTCATCTCCGGTAACGATTCTGCTAAGGAATGGATCTCTACGAAATCTGGATAGCAATGAAGCGCAAATTGATCGACGAATATTCTTGTTGGTCTCAGATAATTGACGCGGTACCCATATTCCTTGCCTATATGTCTTTCCCATTTCGTGTAGGTGCCTTTGTATGGTTGATCATGCGGACCCAAGGCTTCTCGATAATTCTTGTATACTTAATTTCGGATCAGCTTCCACTAGAGATTTTAGGGTGTCATTATCAAATTCAACTGGTCGTCCGAGGCCTGTCAGAGAGATCATAATCACCGGCAGCAAACCTTCTGAACCATCGTTGACACTTGTTGACCTTCGATACATCTCCATAAACATCGCAAATTTTCTTTGTTGTCACCGTTGCATGAAATCCCGCATGAAAATGAAAAAGTATGCAACGACGAATATGATCCTCGGAAGGTACGGACGCCGCCATTTTATTACAGGGTTGTAAAAAAAATTGTACTGTTTGGAATATTTTGAACACAGGCTGCTTTACCGAAAACTGTAAAAGAATATGTGTTTCAACGATCGGTACAGAACTGAAGGCAAAACAAATTCTTTGCAAATAATTGATTACTTATGGGTACCCCTAATATGTAGAATGACGAGCAAATACGGATCACCGATAACGGGCCCTCTTGCGAGCCCTAGTATCTAAATTAATCTGATTCTCCATGGCTTTTAAATCCTATTTTAACCCTTAGCACTCGAATGGCGACTGTAGGGTGGCACTAAAAATTGCTGTATCATTATTCAAAATATTTTTCACATTACTAAATTTGTTTGTGCTTAATAAATTACTAAACACGTCAGTATTTTACGAGTAAATTGCACCATTTTCGTATGTGTAACATGAAAGAAAATTATATAGAAGGGAAATATTCTAGATCGGAAGAAATGATTTGTTTTGGAGTTAAAATAGCTTCGAGTGCAAAGGGTTAATATTCTAAACCTAGAATATAAAAGAAAGTATAAATTAGTAGATAAATATGGACCCCCACGAAAATGAGCTCTCGGTGGCCCTCGTCGCTAGCCCTACGGATCTAGCTTCTCGGAATGAAGATAATCCTTCGAATGAGAAATAGATCCATGTTCGAATTTTCCGATGATCGAGCCTGATTTTGCCGGACCGGGATTATTTCGAGACGCGAACACCGCCGCGTCGAACGTTACCATTGACGTACAACGTTTAGGTTACGGCTAAGACGCAATTTGCATTTTTCATCTCGATCCATTCGTCGAACTGTCTACGGCCTTGATAACTCTGGGCGGCTCTTCTATTTTCCTGCTCTACGTAGCGGATGGTTAGGCAGGCCAGTTTTAGGTATCTGGCGCGACGCCAGAACCCGATGAGAATAGCGAAATCTGAAGAACATAACTCGCTGGTAAACATCGCCGTTACACATGCCCGTGGTAGAGGCTACGTTGCGTCTTTTCCACTGAAAACCGTCTGCGAGGTCCGTCATGTTCCTTAGCGGAACTATCCTAAACAGCGGAGCACTCGAGCACTGATAAATTCGGCAGACAACGATGGAGGAGCTGCGTTTTCAACAGAAATTTCAGTATCTGGGTTAAATGTGTCAGCATGTTCGGTTAAACATGCCACCGTTCCTCTGGCGTTTGTTAATTAATTTCTCTTCATTTTATTTTCCTCTTTGCCTCATTGCTTTACTTCCTATATTGTCTTGTACTTCTGCTTAAACTCAGTTTGTCTCGCTCTTTGTCAGCTTTGTCCGAATTCAAGTACTTCTAGATCAAGATTCATTGTAAAGTTTATTTACTGGACCATTTCCAATTTGTTTGATATTCTATTTTATTCAGTTCATTTGTCTGGTAATTAATTTTCATTTTATTTTTCCATTCTTACTTTTAGGAGAAAGTCGATCCACCATATTAGATTCTGTACCAAATTGTACCATAAACCAGCGGGCTAAACAAAAAGATATCGCACAGTGTATCAATGATTAAATAGATGCGAAATGTTCACAATGAAGTGGGGACAAAGAAGATTGTTCAGTAGGGTCCATTTCCATTGCGGAATAGTGAATACTGACTGAGGTTTGACGTCGTTGCAGATGGAGAGGCGAAGGCGCAAAATCCGGCCGAAAAGATGGCGTCCGCGCGAGTATGGCTGAGCGTTTCCCACAGAGGAATGCAACGGGCGGAAATGCGTAGTTGCTCGGCATGGAAACCGTAAACCATCTCGAGAGGCCGGACACGCGATAACCGAAGGCGAGGAAAATTGAAGAGCGACCGGCAGACGATGCTTCTCTTCCTGTTCCTCATCTTTCCCGATCCAGACACGTGGATTCTGCGTGCGTTTCTAAACGGAAGATCCCCGCGATACGCGAACTAGAAGTGGAACGGGTAGAAGCACATCTGGAAGAAAGATCCCCTCTGGGAATTCTGCTTCTTCAGGAAATCTCCTAAAACTAATAGGAGTGGAATTAGTAGAAGTGAAACTGGCAGAGGCAGAAACAGTGGAAGTAGAACTAGAGGAGACATCCCCTAGGAATTCTGCTTCTTCAGAAAATCCCTTAGAACTGATAGGAGCAGAATTAGTAGAAATGAAACTAGCAGAGGTGGCAATAGTAGAAGTAGAACTAGAAGAGACATCCCCTAGGAATTATGCTTCTTTAGAAAGTCCTTGAAAACTGATAGGAGTAGAATTAGTAGAAATGAAACTAGCACAGGTAGCAATAGTAGAAGTAGAATTTGAAGACTACCCCTAGGAATTCTGCTTCTTTAGAAAATCTCTGAAGACTGATAGGAGTAGAATTAGTAGAAATGAAACTAGCAGAGGTAGTAATAGTAGAAGTAGAACTAGAAATGACATCCCCTAGGAATTATGCTTCTTCAGAAAATCTCTCAAGACTGATAGGAGTAGAATTAGTAGAAATGAAACTAGCAGAGGTAGTAATAGTACAAGTAGAACTAGAAGAGACATCCCCTAGGAATTCTGCTTCTTCAGAAAATACCTTAGAACTGATAGGAACAGAACTAGTAGAAATGAAACTAGCAGAGGTAGCAATAGTAGAAGTAGAACTAGAAGAGACATCCCCTAGGAATTATGCTTCTTTAGAAAGTCCTTGAAAACTGATAGGAGTAGAATTAGTAGAAATGAAACTAGCACAGGTAGCAATAGTAGAAGTAGAATTTGAAGACCACCCCTAGGAATTCTGCTTCTTTAGAAAATCTCTGAAGACTGATAGGAGTAGAATTAGTAGAAATGAAACTAGCAGAGGTAGTAATAGTAGAAGTAGAACTAGAAATGACATCCCCTAGGAATTATGCTTCTTCAGAAAATCTCTCAAGACTGACAGGAGTAGAATTAGTAGAAATGAAACTACCAGAGGTAGTAATAGTACAAGTAGAACTAGAAGAGACATCCCCTAGGAATTCTGCTTCTTCAGAAAATCCCTGAGGATTGATAGGAGTAGAATTAGTAGAAATGAAACTAGCAGGGGTAGAAATAGAGTAGAAGTAGAACTAGAAGAGACATCCCCTAGGAATTCTGCTTCTTCAGAAAATCCCTGAGGACTGATAGGAGTAGAATTAGTAGAAATGAAACTAGCAGAGGTAGCAATAGTAGAAGTAGAACTAGAAAGGACATCCTCTAGGAATTCTGCTTCTTCAGAAAATCCCTGAGGACTGATAGGAGTAGGATTAGTAGGAATGAAACTAGCAGAAGTAGAAATAGTAGAAGTAGAACTAGAAGACACATTCCCTAGGAATTCTGCTTCTTCAGAAAAACCCATAGAACTAATAGCAGTAGAATTAGTAGACATGAAACTAGCAGAGGTAGAAATAGTAGAAGTAGAACTAGAAATGACATCCCCTAGGAATTCTGCTTCTTCAGAAAATCCCTGAGGATTGATAGGAGTAGAATTAGTAGAAATGAAACTAGCAGGGGTAGAAATAGAGTAGAAGTAGAACTAGAAGAGACATCCCCTAGGAATTCTGCTTCTTCAGAAAATCCCTGAGGACTGATAGGAGTAGAATTAGTAGAAATGAAACTAGCAGAGGTAGCAATAGTAGAAGTAGAACTAGAAAGGACATCCTCTAGGAATTCTGCTTCTTCAGAAAATCCCTGAGGACTGATAGGAGTAGGATTAGTAGGAATGAAACTAGCAGAAGTAGAAATAGTAGAAGTAGAACTAGAAGACACATTCCCTAGGAATTCTGCTTCTTCAGAAAAACCCATAGAACTAATAGCAGTAGAATTAGTAGACATGAAACTAGCAGAGGTAGAAATAGTAGAAGTAGAACTAGAAATGACATCCCCTAGGAATTCTGCTTTTTCAGAAAATCCCTGAGGACTGATAGGAGTAGTATTAGTAGAAATGAAACTAGCAGAGGCAGAAATAGTAGAAGTAGAAATAGAAGACACTTCCCCTAGGAATTCTGCTTCTTCAGAAAAACCCTTAGAACTAATAGCAGTAGAATTAGTAGAAATGAAACTAGCAGAGGTAGAAATAGTAAAAATAGAACTAGAAGACACTTCCCCTAGGAATTCTGCTTCTTCAGAAAATCCCTGAGGACTGACGGAGTAGAATTAGTAGAAATGAAACTAGTAGAGGCAAAAATAGTAGAAGCACAACTAGAAGAAAGATCCCCCTAGAAATTGAAACTAATAGGAGCATAATCAGTAGAAATATAAATAGTAGAGGTAGAACCATAAGACACATTCCCCTAGAAATCCCTTGGCACAACAAGATCCTTTAGCAACAATGATGCCGGTCGAAAAGGGATCTCTAAATCATGGCTGATCTGCGAAATGAAATGCATGCTCAATTCTCGAGAGCATTCGGCAGCTAACTGCAGAACCGAGAGACGTTGTTGATGGTTCGATGCATGGATAATGTATTTATGGGGGCTACTGTAATTTAAACCTCCTGACAACGGTCTAATGCATTTTTAATTGGCTACCGTGGCTTCTGGGTACCATTAAATCTTCCCCGGCTCGATCCAGTTGAAATAATTGCGCAGCGCCCTTATGCTTTCTTCTCGTTCCTTTTTCTGAAACGATCCATCTGGCTACCGTAAGCGACGGAATGCGAGCCGCCTCCCGATCCGCCGTCGTCGACGTTGACGATCTCGTTTGATGTTACGTCGCAGCAGCACGCGACAGTTATCTCGAAAACCCGGTGTATCTCGGTGTCGGATTGTTCTTCTAATCTCTCCCCGCCAGTTCCCATGTCTTTTTTATCGGGGATGATGATCGTCTTCCGAAAGCTCGGCAGCCCGAGTCGAATTAATCTTGACGCTGGACACGCGTCCGAGAAAGGCGAACGACGGAGCACGTGGCTACGGAGATGATGATGATTTTAATACTGGGTCATCGGAAATGTGCCCTGGTACCGGCGGAATCGATTCGCTCCACTGGAAAATTTTCTTTTCGACCCAACCGAGGTCTGATTAGGATCTTTTGGTGACCCAGAGATGCTGGAGTTTTCGAAACCTGAATTTTGAAACCTAGTTTCATTCGGTACTGTTGTTTGGTCGATCACTGCGGATTTTATGCGTTTATGACAAAATTTCAAGCGTTAAAAAGATTTAAAAATATATTGTCCTCGGTTTGTTAAGATTGCTAGAGAAGATAAGAGAGGTCCATATTGTCATTGTTCCTTGCAATTAGTGGTAACAATTTTTATTTTGCATAAAAATCCGCAGTGTAGTGATCGTTACATAGAATTCTATGTACAGGGTGTTTCACCTAACTCGATCATCTAGAATATCTCGCTTGTTTTTTATAATAGAAAAGAATGTCAGAGGAAAACATTAGTCGGTTCAGGTGGACAAATATTATGATAGGCAAAAAAATTTGTTCGTGGTTATATTTTTTGAGATTTCAACGTCATCGAATTTTTTTTTAAATGGAACGATATATTTTTATTATCGCTACATGACAGCCGAGGTTAAGACGAATCCAACGACCCTCGAGTTAGGTGAAGCACCCTGTATAGGGTTGAGCGAATCGAATAAAATGCAAAGATTGTAATAAAAATGGTAAATATAACAAAAACGTGAATAATATTTCGTGGTCCTTTTTCCGATCACACGGATCAAATAAATTAAAATGTAAATGTTTCATAGATTTCAGCTTTTCAAAGTGAGCGTCGCCATATTGGTTGCACCAACCCCGCCTATCCAGGGGTAGTTTCAACCCCCCAGAACTGAACAGAGTCAGCTAAATGTTTCTCGTTTCCGCGACAGCAGGTCGAAGGACAAGTTGGACAACCGTGGCCCAAAATCGTGGACGTAAATCTTCGGTGTATCAGTATTCGGTCGATCAGGATCGATCGAGTTAAATGCAACAGATCATCCGGACAGGCCCGTGCGCGCCGCCTCGGTGAATATTTTAGCAGGCCGTGGTCGAAATGCGGGAATAACAAAAGTCCGATTCGATTACCAGAAGGTACGCCGCGTGTTTTCGATTTCGTGTCGATCGCGGGACGAGACGGGGCGAGATCGGTAGGGGAGGAGGTGCACCTATGCGTGGGTGCGATTGCGCAATACGATCCGAAATTCAAATCTCCGTTCCACGAAGCTGCCGAGCACACGAAGAAGAAGAAGAAGAAGAAGAAGAAGAAGAAGAAGAAGAAGAAGAAGGCGTACACTCCTGCCGGATTCCAGGTACGCCTTATCTCGATTGCCGTCTGCCTCCAGGTGGGGGAGGAAGAAGGTACGAGCCATGCAAATTGCACCATTTCCATTTTTTCTCCTCCTTTTCTGTGTCTTCAAGCTCGCCACCCCCCCCCCTCCCCCCTACTCGTGCTCTCCACGACCACTGTGTTCCTCCCTATCGTCTCGTTTTTCACGGTACTTTTATCCTTCTTCCTTCCGTGGTGCCTTTTTTCCTCCGATCGCTTCCTGTTTCCACGGGCTGGCTGTTCACGAAATTTCGAAAGATTCAGGGTACAGACGGAATAAATTGCGATTATGGCGCGCGTGGGCGAGTTCGCCGATGCATATTGTTTTCTCTTGGGAGTGGTGTTTGGGTGTTTGACGTCACGAGGATGTAGCGAGTGATCTCGGGATGTCGAGAGAAAGTCATCGAACCTGTCTCCCGGCCGTTCTCAGATTGCGGGGATTATGGGATACGGGGGGAAATGTGGGCAGCGGTAGGACATTATTTAACGCGTTACACGCCGGTGATTATTTTGTAATCGTCCATGATCCACAGAGCTCTTGGCCGTTTCTCGCCGAGGAAGAAAAAGATGCCGACGTTTGCGTCATACACGCCATACTGGTCGGCCGATCGCACGATTTGCGTGAGTCGCGGTGGAAAAATTATTCGAACAGATCTATGTGACGTCAGGGATCTCGGACGGGATCCCTGACGAGAGGGATCCGACAAGGACGACGGATTGAGTGTTACGAGAGCGCAAACAACAGTTTGATGGCGAGGCAAGGCCCTGCGCGTGTTATTTATTTTGGTACGTCTAGACGCCAGATTGTCTGTCCGTACGTCCGAATCGTCGTCGGAGGATTCGGAGGTGACGTCAGACCGACGACGCGATGGGCTGCATTCGTCGAGATTCTGCCTGCGGATCAAATCGCGTCCTCTTTCCTCCCTTTCTCTCCTACTCTTTCCCTCCTGTCATCCTCGTGCGTCTACCAGTCCTCGTGGCCCGGTCGTCTGTATTACTTTCTTCGCTTTGCCTCTTCTCTCTCTTTCTCTTTTTCTCGCGTTGTTCCTTTTCGTTTGACGTTTATTTAAATGCGTGCACGTGTCCGCGCGATACACGATGGGTGTCCCATGGACGCGATGGGAACGCGCGGGAACACCTCGTGTCTGCGTTCCCTCTCGTGGAACGAGGTTGACCAGCGACGCACGCTGCCTTGAAATGTGGCAAACATCAACCTCCATGTTGCTATTCAACACTATTCCTACCGCGACCGGTCAAACGACCGTTTTTCAAATTTCGATTAGAATTTCCTATGTACAACGTAATTGAATCGCCTTTAAACTTCACCACTTTTCCGCAAATATGCGTATAATGCATTTTTCAATATTCACTTCTCTTTTTTTACTGTTTATTTTCCGAGAAAAATTTGTAGTCTGTCTTACCTATCACGACCGGTCATTTGACCGGCAGAACGATTTACAGTGACTCCCATAAATATTCGGACACTAGGTATAACTAACTTTATGATTTAATAATTCGTTTGTTGATAAAGCAATCGCCCTGGAAATTGTTTCTAGCAATAAAACATTTATTAAGGATGATAAACATATATAATTTATTTGAAAAATATATATACGTTTCATAATAAAAATTATTAAACGAAATAATGGACCATTTGTGGCTCACAAAAATATTCGGACACGTATTATATTTCTCTGGCAATCGCCTTCTGGGGACGCGATATTCCAAGAACGGGAAAACGTTTGTTTACAAACAGAATCTCGTGGACCATTAGATGTCCATGCCACCTCACTACTGTCAGTAGTAAACGTGAATTCGTTCAAAATGGGTCGCAAAGGAAAGAATACGAGTTTCGATGTGCGACAGCTTGTAATTTTTCATCGAGAAAAAGGAAAAACCTATCGCGAAATTAGTGCAATGCTTCGTATAAGTAAGAGTACTGCTGCAGATATCTGTCGACGATTTTATATTGAGAATGGCATTGATTCTTTTCCGCAAACTGGAAGACCAAGTCTCTTATGTACGAGGGAGAAAAGCAAAATTATTCGGAAAGTGAAAAAAAAATCCGCGCTTAAGTGCTGCAAAACTAGTTAGTGAGCTATTAGGAGAAAGCTCCAAAAATGTTTCAGCCGAAACAGTTCGGAGAGTGCTGAGGCAAGCTGGTTACAATGGAAGAGTAGCTAGAAAGAAACCATTTATCAACGAAAAGAATATTGATAAACGAAAAACCCTTGCAAGAGAGCTAATTTCTAAGGATGAGACATGGTGGAAGGATGTCATATTTGCTGATGAAAGCAAATTCAATCTGTACAATTCCGACGGAAGAACTATGGTGTGGCGGAAAGCGAATAAAGAGTTTAATTTTGAAAATACAAGAGGTACAGTGAAACACGGCGGAGGCAGCGTAATGGTCTGGGGTTGCATTTCGTCATATGGAGTCGGTAACCTAGTTTTTATTGACGGTATCATGGACAAAAATCATTATTTAAATATACTCAAAAATAATTTAATTCAAAGTGCTGAAAAAATGGGGCTTAATAATACTTTTAAGTTTTACCAAGACAACGACCCCAAGCACAAGTCACGTATTGTGCAAGAATTTTTATTATACCGCTGCCCCAAAATTCTTCATTGGCCGCCCCAATCACCGGACCTTAATCCTATCGAGAATTTATGGGATGAATTGGATAGAAAAATTCGAAAAACCCCAATTACATCGATAGCTAAATTAAAACAAAGACTTGCAACTGAGTGGTCGAATATAACTGTTGAATATTTTTAAAAAATTACAAACAGTATGCCAAACAGTTTAAGACATGTTCTTAAACAAAATGGTTATGCCACAAAGTATTAAACAAATTTTGTAATGCTAAATTACATTATCTAAATTGAAAAATTAATATTGTCCGAATATTTTTGTGAGCCAAAAATGGTACATTATTTCTTTTACTAATTTTTATTATGGAATTTATGTACATTTTTCAAATAAATTATTTATGTTTATCAACATTAATAGATCTTTTATTGCTAGAAACAATTCCCGGGACGATTGCTTTATTAACGAAGGAATTATCAAGTCGTAAAGGTAGTTATAGCTAGTGTCCGAATATTTTTGGGAGTCACTGTATATCTTTTTGTAATAGTATTCTCTCAAAGACTCAATTCCGGAACTATAAAGTCGTTACAAACGAAAGGTAAGGCAGTTGTGGCATGATTTTAGCCGAAAAGTGCCTTCCAGGGACTGTTTTACGGCGCTTCAAAGTGTTTACAGTTCTCGCTGGCCTATCGGCCTCGCGGTGTTTATTTGCCTGATCGGTATCCGAAGCGGTCCAGAACCTCGGATTTTCTTACACCGTCTTATCTACTATGACTGTGAAATAAATCAAATCATAGCCGAACGGGATGCCTAGACGTCTTCTCACGAATTCAAATCGGTAAAGTCTTGTGACCTGAACAGAGAGCATCAAAGCGTGAAAGTTACAAGGAGCATATTCGGCAGTCTTTTACTATTTTGTATTTTTATTCTATTATTATTCTACTTTTATTTTATATCGTATTACGTGTTATAAGTGTTATTTTCAAAAAAGCGAACAAACCAACAACACTTTGTAGTAAGTTTCACATTTTATCTTTTGTTCATTTTTTTATCCATCTTGATTTACATTTTTATATTTTAGTTTTTATTTTATCCCATGAATATTCATTCCCAAAATGTCAAGACGTTCGAAGAGTGTAAATTTATTATTAGAGAAAATAAATAATATTGATGAAGTGTGTTCCGAAGATGATCAGGAAATTTTTGATATTGAAAATGACAATGCGGAAAAGTATGATCTATTTGAGACCGACTCGAACACCGATGAGGACGAAGAGAATGTTTCGAACGTAGGTAGAGGACGAAAGAGAAGGAGATTTTTAGTTAGTTCCGATAGTGAGAATGGGGAAGAGATAATCAAAACTGCTGTAGACGGAACTGTTTGGCAAGAAGTAAAAGAAGGGTCTAATCCTGGAAGAGCACCTATTCATAATATTTTTAGGGGAACATTAGGCCCAACAGGGTATAGTAAACGAAATATTATACGGTGAGAACGAATAAAATGTACATTATATACACCTAAATAAAAGAAATTATATTTTTATACTGTCAAATTGGCTATTATCTTCATTCTATATTAAAAAATATAAATTGTGCTAAAGACCGGTCATTTGACCGGTCGCGGTAGGGATAGGTATACGTGAAGTGTCGGTAGGAACAGTGTTAACACGTTAAGCGCCAAAAATCAATCCCAGAGAATCTCACAAAATCAGTGGAATTTAACTAATGAAACCGAAACTAGAAATTTTAAATCTGCGATAGGGGATGCTGTCTTAACTCTTTTGGGTTCTAAGGATCCTAATAAAATTCGGTCCTAGTAAACCTAGGAAAAATCAACCTAGTCTAAAGTAAACCTAGTCGAAAATCACTGTCAGCCATATGTGACCGTGTTAAATTCTTCATACAAGTGTCCCCAGACATAAAGGTAACCTTAACACTAGGCTTACGGAGCACTAAAAATTACTATTTTACATTACTTTACAAAAATAACATGATTGTATCTCTCAAAATTTATGGCCATCTTCTTAATAATATATATATCCAGAGAAATCAATTTGTTAAATAATTCCTCATGGATGCATCTTTACAATCTCAATATTCGTAAATTAAAAATATTAGAATCCGTCATTTTGACGAGCCCCGTAAATCTAGTGTTAATGACATTCGAATCAATAAAGTATCCAGCTATTCCCGGACACTTCACCTGCAAGCAAACGGTTTCTAAAATTCATTTACCAATTGTGCTCCTTTTATAAAAATGAACCAATTCAAGGAAGAAAGAATATTAGGGGGGCCCGTAAGTAATCAATTATTTTGGAATCCTCGGAAGGTACGGACGCCGCCATTTTATTACAGGGTTGTAAAACAAAATTGTTAGAATATTTTGAACACAGGCTGCTTTACCGAAAACTGTAAAAGAATACGTGTTTCGACGATCGGTACAGAACTGAAGGCAACACAAATTCTTTGCAAATAATTGATTACTTACGGGTACCCCTAATATTTGCGCGAATCTGACGAACACTGAATTGCTAAGGAAAGAGATGATAACGCGTGCAGGCTCTATTTTTTCTAATCAACTAATTGCACGTTTTGAAAAAATTGTTCAACAGCTAGTTAACCCCGTGGAAGCACCGTCGGCGACCAGACGAGCCCGGAGCTAGAAGATGCCGAGCGCTTCCGGTAAATTCAGCCGTGACACATTCCCGTCTGCCGCGAGTGATTTATCTTCGACGGCAGACGCTCGCATGGCCAATGTCTGTCCACCGTTAGACGGCCAGCGAGGCCTGCGTCTGTGTGCCGTAGAGACAGGTTCGGTCTCGCCGAATCCTTTAACCCAATTTTCGTGGAGAATCCCGGCCACGATCCCCGACGGACCCCGCCCGAAAATGCAGATTCGTCTCCCTCTTGAGCATACCAATTAATTACGCGGCGCCCATTTCGCCGATCTTTTCCTCCTCCGATGGAATCTCGATGATGCGACGGCGCCGCATTCGAATGAGGATTCGGGACAAAAATGAAAAAATGCATATGTATGGCCGCATGCAACCGCGCGCAACTATTAGGTTGGCAAGAAAGTAATTTCGGTTTTCACTGATAGATGGCTTTATGTCTTGTTTGATTGACTTCTGTTAACGTTGCGTTTGTTTTCTTTCTGACATTTCATAACTGCATCTTTTAGGTTACTTTTGAAGCAAATTACGCGTAATTTTGATTAAAATTGTTAGTTCCGTGTCAATTTGAACATGGAGTGCAAAAACGAACATTATAGGCACATATTGCTTTTTTTATTTCCGTAGAGGTAAAAAAGCTGCCGAGGATCGCAAAGATATATGAGAAGTTTATGGTGTGGATTGCTTAACAGAACGCACTTGCCAGAATTGGTTTGAAAAATTCCGTTCTGGAAATTTCTCACTTGAAGACGACCAACGTTCTGGTCGACCATCTGAAGTTGATGATGACCAAACGAAAGCCATTATTGAATCGGATCGTCATATAACTGTCCGAGAGATTGCAAACGGGTTAAATGTCTCGCATACAACTATAGAATATCGTTTGAAAAGTCTCGGAATCGTTAAGAAGCTCGATATTTGGGTTCCACACGAATTGAAAGAAATTCACTTAACGCAACGCATCAATATATGCGATATGCATCTCAAACGAAATGAAATCGACCCTTTTCTGAAGCGAATCATCACTGGTGATGAGAAATGGGTTGTTTGCAATAACACAACTTGAAAACGATCATGGTCCAAGCGTGATGAATCAGCCCAAACCACGCCGAAATTACACCAAAAGAAGTTCATGTTGTCAGTTTGGTGGGATTACAAAGGTTGTGTATTTTGAGCTTCTCCCAAGGAACCAAACCATTAATTCAAATGTTTATTGTCGACAACTAACAAAACTGGACATAGCAATCAAAGAAAAACGGCCAGAATTTGCAAAGCACAAAGGAATCGTGTTCCACCATGATAACGCTAGGCCACACACATCTTTGGTAACACGTGAAAAGTTATTGGAGCTTGGTTGGGAAGTGACGTCACATCCACCATATAGCCCTGACATTGCACCATCAGATTAACATTTATTCCGAAGTTTACAAAACTCTTTGAATGGTAAAACTTTCACTAATGATGATGGTCTGAAATCGCACTTGGATCAGTTTTTCACCGAAAAGGATCAGAAGTTTTATGAGCGCGGAATTATGAAGCTACCAGAAAGGTGGCAAAAGATCATAGAACAAGATGGAAAATATTTTATTGATTAAAGTTCATTGCTTTGATAAAAAAATTGGATTTTATTTCACCTAAAAATACCGAAATTACTTTCTTGCCAACCTAATATCTTTCCATTTTTCGTTAAGCGGCAAATAGGGAGCATTCATTTTCTTTTGTACAAATTGGCCATAACAGTCGATCTTTGAAAATTGTACGCTGAGGAATTAAGTCCTGAAAATGGGGGATGAACGAGGACGAAGACAGACAATGGTCCCCTTATGTCACGAGACTAGACTGCGGATCTTCATGCAGAATAAAAATAGTCCGCATTGATTACAAGAAATGGAAACAAAGTAGAATGTTACTTCTTCACTCACTAATTGTAACCCTTTACACTCGAGTGGTGACTCTGAAGCACCACTAGAAATGATTGTGGCATTATTTCAAAGAAATTACGAGAAATTTTACGAACTATTTGTTACATTACAAAATTTGTATTTAATAGAATTACTAAACATTCAAATATTATATGTGGAAATCGGATCAGTTTCGTATGAATAAAATGAAAATATTCTAAGCCAGAAGAAAAATTTAGTTTTAGAATGAACATAGCGCCGAGTGCAGAGGGTTAATAGATGAGAAATAGTATATCGACATTTGAAATTTTTGAAATTTTATCTGCTCAATTTTGTTGTACTCAATTATATTACAGTGAATTCTCTGATCAGAGAATATTTACCTATGTTAACATAGAATATCGCGCATAGAAGCTTAAAGATTCATATTTACTTCTATGACATCATTTTCTTTAGGACAATAAATGTACAAACGTAAGATTTCGCAGTATTACGGTTCGGAGTTTTCACATATTGATTTCCATACTTATATCGCTATTAAATGAATTATTACGGGTATAATTAGGCTCGGTAAACATTCCGAAAGAAGAATACATGAATGTTAAACTACTTTCTGACATGACTTATTTCCACCTAAAATGGCCATTCGCGACACTGTGCAGGGTCGTGTATCGTCCAGGAGACATACCCGAGTTATGTTTACCTCTCTCGAGCTTCGCGGCTCCTCACTAGGTATGCCCCGCGGTAGTGGGGATAATTCCGCGACATTTATCCTCCACGCCTCGGCGACATATATAGAGAAATCACTGTATTTTCGACAGCAGACCTCGATTTTTCGTTCAGAATTGACAAATTGAAGAAGGTATTTGTGCGCACATGAAGAGAAGTGAAAAATCCTCAGGGGGATGTCCCCGCAGCGGCGATTTGATATCGGTCGCGCGCACACACACGTATTATTGCCGCGCGTTCTCTCCGACGCGTTTCTCTCTTTCCTCCTCCCCCTTTCTCTCTCTCACTCTCTCTCTCTCTCTCTCTCTGGCCGTCACTGTTCGCCTCTTTCCTCGTTCCCGTTCTTCTTTTTGGGCCCCGTCGTCGTCGACGCGCGTTGCCACGCATCGTATTTTCACGCACGCACGCGGAGGCTGCATTTATTAAAAGCGATACATTATGATTCAAAGATCATATCTTTCGATTCGTCTAGACGTCGGAGAGGGAGACACCCTATAAAGTCGTGTGCGGCTGCCCCTGAAACGAGCAGCCGAATACAAGGTGCCTGCTCGCTCATTTCTCAAGCCTCCGGGACACCTCGACCGGTGCCACTTCGTTTCTCTCTCCTTTAATCCTGATCGCCGGCCTAACTCCTGGCAACCCCTAGCGCTCACCTAAAGAACCCGTCGGTAGCTCCATCCGTCGTCCTAGGTGATTCCAGGCATCGATCATCACCTGCGGCCATTAAAAACATACCCGAGGAAGAGAAGAGACACGTCTGGCCAACACGGGCCGCCGTTTTGCTACCGGGTGAAACGGCAGTCAGACGCGGTGAAAGGACATCGAAGTCTTCTCAATTGTGAAAGGATCACCGATAAGGATCAGTATGCAGACTGTCACGCGGCCGATTACGATCTTAGAAGGCTGGGCCCGGTGAAGGAGCATACTGCACAGGCTGCCGGTCTATCGGCCGGTGCATCGGGTCGAGCAGACAAACAGACACAGACAGAGAGAGAGAGAGAGAGAGAGAGAGAGAGAGAGAGAGAGAGGAGCCCACGGTATCAGAAAGAGAGAGGGAGGAGAGACAGAGGTAAAGAAGGGAAAAAGAAAGTAAATTCCGTGCGGTGTCGGGTGAGTAATCGAAGGAATCGCCGAGAGGCCTACGAATCAAGACGAGGAGAAGGTGGTGGTTCGGAAAGGAGGGGGAGGAGTAGTAGGAGGCGAAGGAGGAGGTGGAGGTACCGGTGCAACACGTTGAAGAGGTGCACGCGGTGTTGTGTTCGCCGGAAGCGCGAGAGCGAGGCGAAGAAGCGGTGGCAGGATAGGCCTCTGTCGCTCGAAAAAACCGAGCAGACGACGCGCTGGTAGAGGGAAGAAGAGGAAGACGAAGTGGACGAGGGAAGAGGAAGAACAAGGTGGTGGACGGTCGTGATAAAGCCTCGTGGACCGGGGAAAGAAAAGTCAGTCGTTCGCGGGATTTCGGCGAGCGAGGGAAACGGACGCGGTACCCGAGAAAACACTAAGAACAAGAAGAAGAAGAAGAAGAAAAGACAGTGGTTGAGGAAAATCTGCGAAGCGAGAGAAGTCAGTCGAATTTCCACGGCGGGACTTTGGAAAAGCCGACACGAAGAGGCAGAAGAAGAAGAAGATAGAGTCGAGGCCAGTCGAATTTCTACGAGCGAAGGAAAGGGATCGCGGGTGGATCGAAGGTTGATCGAGCGAGAGCGGATCGGAGCGCAAGGGGAATAGAAAGGAGGCTCGGGAACGAGAAGAAGGAAGGAACGAGCGCGGAGGAAGGGAAAAAAGAAACGAAAGAAAGAATCAAAAGGAGCGATCGTAGTAATGCCGCGCGCCGGTCTCCTCTCGCGGGCTCGTGCTTGTCTCGGAATTAGTGAGTAGACGGAATTATGTCTGTGAGCAGGCCGGGACCGCCGCTCAGTTGAGACTTACTGCTCAGCCGGTGCACACGCGTGCCACACGGATCGCTTTCCTGCTCGCGCGTACGCGTATCGCGCCTTCCTGATGCGATTAGGCTAGCCCCGCGGCCGCCGCCGACGGATCGTCAGTTTGCTCGCGCCTTGTTCGCGCATCGGATCATCGGGAGATCGTTGAGTGAGATCGCGGGATGATGGCTCGACCTGGTCCGTCGATGACAGTGTCGGTTACTTGAGAGATTCCGCGGCAAGTCATTCTTATCAGACTCTCGATTGATTCGGGTAAACAGTGTAATTTTACGTTAGAGAATTAGTCTGTCGATCGCAGTGACGGTTGCTCGAAAGATTGCAACACGGTGTGGTAGCGTTTGTTATTCCTGAATAGACGATATTTTTATTGATCAAACCCTGGCCCAGTGTTGTTTCGGGAGACTGTAATCAGAAAAGTTTGATCGCCATGGGGTTCCCTAGGTACCTAGTCCTGTTGCTGATAGTGTCCGGCATAGACAACGGTCGTTGTCACCATCATCACCACGCGGACGACAAGCGGAGGAAGGATCAGGATCTCGTCGACGGGGAGGATCGCGTGTCCTCCATGAACGTGATCTCCGCCCTCGGCGAGAAGAACCGCAGGAGCCTAACCGGCGAGGACACCAAGGAGAAGCTGCCGTACAGCGATCGCAGGCTGGAGAAGATGCTGGAGAAGGCGATCCTGAAGATCATCACCGGCGATCTGAGCGCCGGGGACATGCTGCTCCTGAAGAGCCTGAATTACAGCCTGGAGGAGGTCCTGGCGATCCGCGAGCGCGAGCTCGGCAAGAAGAAGGACGAGGAGCTGAGGAGGAAGGACGCGGCCAGGTCCTGGACGAAAGCTTTCTACGGCGAAACCGGGGAGAAGAGGACTAGATACCGGGAGAGGAATTCCGAGGAGCCGCGGATCGAAACCGGGAACAAAAAGCACCGACACGCGGACAGGACCTCCTACAAGGACTTCGACTTCGAGGCGTACAACCGGCAGGCGGTCCTCGACTACGAGAACCTGCCGTCGAACGTAGAATTCCAGGGCAAGTCCGAGGCGAGCCTGGACTTCGAGGAAGGGGCAGGATCGGAAGAGGACGAGTCAGCGCGCCGCGACTTTGACAGGGCGATGGCTCCGCACGTGGTCTTCAAGATCCGATACGACGACTCCGAGTTCGACAGCTCGGGCTCCGACGAGGCCAATCGAAGGAGACATCATCCTCCGAGGCACACCTCCAACTCTGCCAACTCCTTTCACGTTTCTTCAAGTCCAGTGTCTGCTGCTGATGCTGTTGCTGATCCGTTGCCGCTTCCTCTGGTCGCTCAGCTAGGCAACAGCATCCAGGATCATCGGTACACGAAGAGCCCAACTATCCCTTCAACCACTACTTCGTTTCCCATTTTAAGCAGCACTGAAACCACCAAGGAGACCAGTTCCGACGATGCCATCCTTGAAGACGCCACGAACGATCTCGAAGAGACCACCGCTTCCAACGACCAAGTGGTTCCGCCCAAGGTTGCGGAGGAAACGGGTACGAGCAAAAAGGTCAGCGAGTACGAGGGCCTCGAGTGGGTCGAGGACGACGTCTACAGGGTGCTGCCCGAGTTCGTGGACTCCCTCGGCTTCGAGAACAGCGGGGACAACGAGACCTCCGACTACGAGGACACCAGCCGCGATCTCCGACGCAACTGGACCACGGAGGAGACCGAGAACGACACCATGGAGTATCAGAACGACACGCCGGACTCCATCAAGCTGTTCATCGCCAACAACAACATCTCCGCCGGCTACATTCCCCTGGCCAACCTCACCAGCTATCAGCAGGTGGCGATAGCGCACCGGAGAGAGTGAGTACTATCGTGATCATGGGGCCTGGGGGTGCACTGCGGTCTGGGACGCGACTTTTTGAGAGCTTTCTTCGAGTTCGGTATGTTTAGATTTGCTGAACATATTTTGTAAATATTATGTCCAACGTATACAGGTCCAAAATATACAGGTCCAATGATATCTTGAGTTTTGGACTCGCAAAAAGACGCTTCTCAGACCACTCTAAGTTATTTCGCTTGTCCACGAGCCGCTGGAGGTTCTGATTAGGGCACGTCAGACATTTGGTCGTCGCATACGTTTATTGCACTGAATTTACGAAATATTGGTGTTTCACTGAGGCGATTTATTAATTAGGGAAAGGAGCGTGAATCTTGAGAAGTGGCCTCTTGTCAGACTAAAATTTGCATTCGGAGCATTTAGAATGGCACTGTCTATTTAAAGATGGAAGAGTCAAAAATTGAGAGTTCAGGAAATTTATTTTTGACATTGCAAGCTGTAGGAATTTTAAGAATAGCGTTAATACAGTCAAAGGCGCCTTCAATAATAATTCAATATTTGTTGGGTGCTTGGAGGATATTTTTAGTGTCTTAGCACTCGAATATAAGGTGTCACTAAAAATTGCAATACATTAGTCAAAATATTTTCTACATTGTTAGGTTGTATGCAATAAATAGACTGCGGATATTTATGCAAAATAAAATTTTCAATTATTGAGAGTCCACGAAATTAATTTTTGACATCGCAAGCTGTAAGAATTTTAAGAATAGAATTAATACAGTTAAAGGCGCCTTTAATAATAATTCAATATTTGTTGGGTACCTGGAAAATATTTTTAGAGTGCCAGGGATGTTTTAACCCTTAGCACTCGAATAGCATCACTAAAAATTGTTACATCATTATTCAAAATATTTTCTACATTCTAAATTTGTTTGTATCTAATAAATAGACTGCGGATCTTTATACAAAATAAAATTTTCAATTATTGAGAGTTCACGAATCTATTTTTTGACATCGCAAGCTGTAGGAATTTTAAGAATAGAATTAATACAGTTAAAGGCGCCTTTAATAATAATTAAATATTTGTTGGGTACGTGGAAAATATTTTTAGAGTGCCAGGGATGTTTTAACCCTTAGTACTCGAATAGCATCACTAAAAATTGTTACATCATTATTCAAAATATTTTCTACAGTATTAAATTTGTTTGTATCTAATAAATAGACTGCGGATCTTTATGCAAAATAAAATTTTCAATTATTGAGAATTCACGAAATTAATTTTTGACTTCGCAAGCTGTAGGAACTTTAAAAAATAGCATGAATACAGTTAAAGGCGCCTTCAATAATAATTAAATATTTGTTGGGTACGAAGAAAATATTTTTAGAGTGCCAGGGATGTTTTAACCCTTAGTACTCGAATAGCATCACTAAAAATTGTTACATCATTATTCAAAATATTTTCTACAGTATTAAATTTGTTTGTATCTAATAAATAGACTGCGGATCTTTATACAAAATAAAATTTTCAATTATTGAGAGTTCACGAATCTATTTTTTGACATCGCAAGCTGTAGGAATTTTAAAAATAGCATGAATACATTTAAAGGCCCCTTCAATAATAATTAAATATTTGTTGGGTACGTGGAAAATATTTTTAGAGTGCCAGGGATGTTTTAACGCTTACCACTGAAATAGCGTGACTAAAAATTGCTATATTATTATTACAAATATTTTCTACATTATTACATTTGTTTGTATTTAATAAATAGACTGCGGATCTTTATGCAAAATAGAATTTTCAATTATTGAGAGTTCAAGAAATTAATTTTTGACATCGCAAGCTGTAGGAACTTTAAAAAATAGCATGAATACAGTTAAAGGCGCCTTCAATAATAATTAAATATTTGTTGGGTACCTGGAAAATATTTTTAGAGTGCCAGGGATGTTTTAACCCTTAGCACTTGAATGGCGTCACTAAAAATTGCTATATCAAAATATTTTGTACATTATTAGTTTGTATCCAATAAATAGACTGCAGATCTTTATGCAAAATAAAATTTTTTCACCTGAATTGCAACGAACTGAAGTGAAATAGACTTTCTTTCTTATTATGTTTAGCAGATTGAAAATAATATAATAGCATATTTAAATTTTTCTAGTATGTTTGCTACTTAAAATTGCACCTACCAATATTTGTCATAAATGCATAAAATCCGCAGTCTACTAAGAAGTTACTAAACGTTTCAGTATTGTACGAATAAATTCCACCATTTTCGTATGTACAACGTGAAAAAAAAAATATATAGAAGGGAAATATTTTCGGTCAGAAGAATTGTTTTGGAGTTAACCTAACTTCAAATTCATTCGAAAATCAAATAAAAAAAAAAAAATAAAATATTCATTCGAAATAGAAAAATACTGAAGGCTGGTACTATAATTTTGCATTGAAAGTAGCTATGAAAAAACAAAAATTGACGAGACTTGTGGGATGACCTGATGCAAATCTGAAGCTCTGACAGAACCTCGTGGTCCGATCGTTCTCACACATTCGAGCGTCACTCGTGCTGCGTCCCGCTTTCGCAACAGACGGCTTTATTGTTAGACTAGTCTCAACAAACTGTGCTTTTTGTGTCTTTTAGAGGAAAGCTAACCTCAAGCTTCGACAGGTAAGCACCTACCCCCGGTCTCGGCGCGATGATCGCTTTTCGGGTAAGGGACACGGTGTGCCGGATCGAACACGGATTTTTCATTTCTTTTTTCTTTTTCATTTTCTTATCCAGGGTTTTTCCTGTTTTTCTTTTTTTTTTTTGTTTTTTCGCGGCGTGGCCCGCGTGGGCCGGCCGCTTTCTTTCTGGCTTCGCTTGCATAATCTAAAAATACATTCTCATCGCAGTTATCTCATTGCTCGTGTTGCACGGGCCCGCGGTTTAGCGCGATAACGACCAGACGCTTTTCACTCGTGCTGCCGTGTTGTGTCTGCATGAAACAAACAAAAAAAAAAAAACGAAAAGAAAAGATAACACCATTCTTCTTTTCCACTCTCGGTTTACTGTTTGAGCTTCTGTTCGTCGATGATCGCGACCGAGAAAAACTCTCGGAACGGTTTTCCAGCCGTGGCACGGGAATACACTTGGACCAGGCCGAATCGTTGAACCCCGACACGTAAAAATATCTCGATGGCCCGTAAAAATATCGTGACGAAACCGAGGCCCGACCAAATACCGCGGCTCCCGCTGACCAACCATTCTGCCGAGTGATTTTGCGCCCTAAACCCTTCCCCCTTCGCTCTAAAAACGCCTAAGTACGAAAATAAACGAGGAGACTAGGCCTCCGCATAACGCGATCGAGAAGCTGTTCAAAAAGCCTGTACATCTGCCACGTAGGATGTGTACGTTCTAAACGATTTTGAAAAGGAAAATGAAAATTTGTTGTCACATAAGCGATTTAAACAATTTTTTGATCGTATTATATGAGGATTACAGGATTTATTGTACTGCTAAATTAATTTCTGGATGGCAAGGTCTTGGTCAAATTTTGATGCAATATTTTAAAAACAATATACAGATCAGTACTTTTAAAATTGTGTAACAGGGGTCCTGCCAGTTAATCTTGAAATCGAAGGTAATTATTAGAAGGAAAAATCCGAGGAGGTCAAAATTTGGAGGGTTTAAAAAGAGATTGAACATTGGGGGTTAAGTTCTGCAGATGGGGGATGAAGGAAGGGGTGAAAATAGATAGCAATCGTTTTATGTTAGACTCTCGAAATTATACTACAAATTATATCAATATATTCTGTCATTTCAAAGAAGATTGTATACATCAAGAATTACAAGGGATGGATAGGGGTGAAGATAAATACTAACCTCTTTTTATCACACTCTTTGCATCACAATATAAATTTACCAAAATATTTAATCGTTCAGAATAAAACACTAAAAATGGGGGATGATTCAGTCTCCCTAGAATGTGTTACAAATTGACTAAAATGTTTCTTCACTTTAAAAGAAAAGGGTTCATTCAAATTGCTTTCTTAAAATAAGGGACGAACAAAGATGAAAAAATATATAAATTGTCTATAAGTATCGATCATTCAGGAACAAAATAATACACTGAAGAATTAAATTCTAAAAATGGGGGATGATTCAGTCTCCTTAGAATGTGTTACAAATTGACTAAAATATTTCGTTAATTGACAAGAAATGGGGTTTGTTAAAATTGCTTTCTTAAAATAAGGGACGAACAAAGATGAAAATATATATAAATTGTCTATAAGTATCGATCATTCAGGAACAAAATAATACACTGAAGAATTAAATTCTAAAAATGGGGGATGATTCAGTCTCCTTAGAATGTGTTACAAATCGACTAAAATATTTCGTCACTTTAAAAGAAAAGGGTTCATTAAAATTGCTTTCTTAAAATAAGGGATGAACAAAGATGAAAATACATATAAATTGTCTACAAGATTCGATCTTTTAGAAACAAAATAATACACTGAAGAATTAAATTCTAAAAATGGGGGATGATTCAGTCTCCTTATAATGTGTTACAAATCGACTAAAATATTTCGTCACTTTAAAAGAAAAGGATTCATTAAAATTGCTTTCTTAAAATAAGGGACGAACAAAGATGAAAATATATATAAATTGTCTATAAGTATCGATCATTCAGGAACAAAATAATACACTGAAGAATTAAATTCTAAAAATGGGGGATGATTCAGTCTCCTTAGAATGTGTTACAAATCGACTAAAATATTTCGTCACTTTAAAAGAAAAGGGTTCATTAAAATTGCTTTCTTAAAATAAGGGATGAACAAAGATGAAAATACATATAAATTGTCTACAAGATTCGATCTTTTAGAAACAAAATAATACACTGAAGAATTAAATTCTAAAAATGGGGGATGATTCAGTCTCCTTATAATGTGTTACAAATCGACTAAAATATTTCGTCACTTTAAAAGAAAAGGGTTCATTAAAATTGCTTTCTTAAAATAAGGGATGAACAAAGATGAAAATATATATAAATTGTCTACAAGATTCGATCTTTTAGAAACAAAATAATACATTGAAGATCTAAATTCTAAAAATGGGGGATGATCGAGGTCTAAACTAGACTCCAATCTCTTTCCATTACAAAATCACGGAATAATTTAGTAAAATTGGATATTTCGGGGTCAACACCAAAAAATAAGGGACACAGGCAACTCCGCGCAGACGATACCTAAAATATCGAAAGTTTGGCGTGACACGGGTGGAACGGGGGTAGCAAGAAGGTGTTCAAAAGCCTCGTGGGAGGACAGAGAGTCCAGCCAGGAAGGACACGCGGTGGAAATTCCGCGGCGGACCCTCAGCTATGTTTTTAAATCGCCCTCCTCCTCGCGCGGCCCTCTCTTCGCGCGGGTGCGAAGGCGTTTCTTTTATTTTATTAAGTCTAGACGCGTAAATGCATTCGTGTCGGCACTGGCGTAGCCTGGCCGGAGAGAGGGAGAGAGAGAGAGAGAGAGAGAGAGGGAGAGAGAGAGTTCTCCTCTCCTCTCCGGTGTGCCCGTCGGTTTCTCGGTCGGCGTGCAGAGCACCGGGGATCCACGACGATCTACAAGCGACAGATAGGCGGGGAACCAGTTTTTCAATCGGTCCGACATTTTCCAGTGTCTCGACGAACTTCAAACGAACCGGGACAAAGAAGGGGCTGGCGATGGGGTTACACGTGTAATGGGGGCCCATTAACCCTCGCACGATCCTTGGAAATAGCGCCGCTAAGTGTCCTTCCATAGCGTTCATCCGTTTCTGTATCAGACTTCGATTCGATCGTTCGCTCCTTTTTCTTGATCCCAGATGAGGCTAAATCCCGTAGGCTAAATTGATTAACCACTTTTCCAACCTTTCAGACATTTCACTCTTCAGGCACTTCATTAACGCTTGAACTTGTATATTCTATTGCACTCTTCAACACTAGATTGCCGGAGCGAGTCAATTTGACTCGTCACGAATCATGTTTTTTAAAACATATGTTGGTTTTTAATAGAATCATGAAGATTTAATTTATGAAAATTAAATTTATTTAATTGAATTATGAGAATTTAATAGAAATATGAATTATGAATTATCTGATCACCCTCATTATCATGCACTACCACCAATCTGTCAGACGGAATCACTAACTGACCAGATACCTTCTTTTTCATCCGGCAATCTAGTGTTAATAATTGCGCGTTTAACACCACTGAACTACAATAATTGAAAGTACTATTCTACCTTTTGTTTTGGAAAGTTAATCGATTTGACAGCACAGCATTAAATAATATCGTTTTGAACAAATACGTCAAACTACAACGCGAAGACAGAACAGTAAAAGATTTTACAGTTGACCGGAATACAAAAAGAAATGATTGAGGATTAAGAGGGTGGCTTTATTGAAAAACGCTGAGAATTAGGCGATCTTTACGAATTTTTACTGAAGAGATTACCAAGCGGTTCTTTCTGTTCGAAGAACATGCACAAATTTTTTCACTGAAAAATACGCGACAGAAATTTATATATATAAACATTAGTGCAAAGACCCCCACCACCATACGTTCACTCGCATAACTTCCGTAATAATGCCAACACGTGCATAATTTTTTTTTTCGATATGCCCACAAAGAGTGGAATTTTCGAACCCAGTAATTAAAAAACTCAATTCCGAACTAAAAATCTCGCTATACCCTTTCAATTTCGCATAAGAGCTTGCGGAGGGTGTCGCGACTGCAGCGCGCCATAGGGGACAACGGCGACTTGAAAATCATTTCGCCGGGTTATGGTTCCCGAGAGCAGAGTTGAGCACCCCCATAATCGCCGGGTGTCTAGTCAGATTGCAGTCAGGACTGCTCTCTTACGAGGTTATGTAACACATTTCAATTTAATGCGCTGACCTTGTCTATGCGTCTCTCTTCCTATGCGAACGGAGAGGGCACGCAACCGACGAAGAGAGAGGAGGAAGTTTTCGCGCAGTGGCTCTCCCCCACCTTGCCACCGGAGAGGATGCAACATGCATTTTTCGGTGGTCGGGAATCGGTGGCCTAAACGGCGCCGTCACAGCCTAAACGGCCGGGGTGCGGTGTGCCCGCGCTATTTCGCAGACCCCTCAACGATTCTCGCCCCGTGGTATTTCTGATCTCTATCGGGAGCTAATCCCCTCGCCCCCCCGTGGACTCACTTTTTCCCCGAGACAATTATAGGAACCGTGAATCACGGAATCGCTTTTCTATTTTCAGTTTCCCTGCTGCTCGCCGAACTCTGACGCTCGAGCCACTCGATTCGACAATCTTGCGTTCGCCACCCACTTTAGCCGACCTCTTTGACCCTGGAGTCCCTCCACCATGCCGAGAGATCTCTTTCGTAACCGCGGACCTTGCCGAAAACGCTGGGCAAATTCAGTTTTCGGGAAAATTACGCTCCCTGAAATTCCACATATTTTTATGCATCGCAAGGTCTTTAATTACTGACGACGTAAAACCTTCTGTTCTGAAAAGACACTGGACTGGTTATCGAATTAAAGATGGAGGCTAGAAGATACTCGGCAAGGTGTGATCCAAAGAATCTTGGATCTGGCCACGTTTATTCATTTTTACTAGTCCCATGGTTTCGAAATTCAATTGGTGGCTTGCATTTCCAATGCATTTTCAATCTCCACTTCAGCAACTGTTCTAAGAAATTAAATTGCATAATTAAAAAACTAGTAGAATTGAATAGGCCAGTGGGAGCCATCATTTCAGAACTGTCTATCGCGAAACTAAATTTCCCTGGGAAGAAGGTGAACTAGCGTGAACGTTCACCTGGCTAGAACGCGGGCCAAACGTTTAGCTACCGGAAAATTCGTAAGGTTTAGCTAGAAAAATAGGACAGTTAGGACAGTTTGGTAAAGGGAGATTCGGTGGTTGGCCAGAAAGGCGAGGAAGGTGGCGGCCGGCTCGATCAGCCGATTTTCTCGATACGGTACCCGGCAAGGATCACTGGCTTGATTCTCATGATGCAACGGCCTCCAGACACCCGAGTCCTTCCCTTTCCCAGACGGCAGACAGACGTGACACGTACGCAACGAGACGGTGTAGAATGCGTGACTTGGACGCAGCTAGATTAACGAGCATGTCTAGAATCGTATACAAGCCGTGGTTATGGAGGTTGCGAGAGAGAGAAAGAGAGAGAGAGAGAGAGATTTCGTGGGGAGATTTCGTCAGCGAAGGTGGCCAGGTCTGTTTCTCGCCTGGCCTGTGCCTGTGCCAGGTTCCTGGAAGGAAAGGAATGAGACAGGCCAGCAACAACAGCAGCACCAGCAGGATAGGGTCACCGAAATTCCTCCACGTTCACCTTCGCGTTCACCGATCTCTTTCTCTTTCTCGGCCGCCCTCTGTCTCCTCCAGCTCCGGCCAGCCTATACCATCCTCCTAGACATCCTGTCTGTCTGGCCGTCGTCTCGTTCCCTGGAAAAAAAGCGACTTTTGTTTCTCGGCCAAGCGACGAGGTCGTTGACGCGCCATTGGCTGCGCTCAAATCTCTCCGTGTGGGCGTACAACGCAGCCACAATCCTTGCCTGTGACGTAGGGCAACGACGACGCTCCTCCTTTTTTTTTCCTTCTCTTCCTCCTCCTCCTCCTCCTCCTCCTTCTCTCCCACCCCCTCTTCCCACAACCCCCCTCGGTTCGGTTAACGACTCACAGACGTCATTATGCAATCCCGTAATCTCACCTGATCCGCCGCTCGCTTGAAAAGCCGACGAGTTTATGGCATGCGTCCGACGAGATAAATGCTGATAGGAATTTAGAGGATCCTGTTGTCTTCCCATACTTTTCCTCGTACTTCGAAGGGATCAAAAATTATGAATAGGTGGAAAATGGTGCCGCCTACACGACCGAGCCGTTTAGCAAAAGATCCTGATCGATCTTGAAGTCTTGACTCAGTTTTCTTGGTGCGCAAAAGGTTTGGATTAGCCCTCCAACCGAAGGATTCTATAATCGTCGGGAATTTAGGGGATCCCGGTGAATCCTGATCCCATGTTTTGATTATCCTAACGCTGGAGAAGGCTGGGAGATGAGAATCGTCTCGTCGATGAGAAAATTAAGCCGTGTCCGAGTTTTCCTGATGTTTAAATCCTAGTTTGCTGGAAAGGACGTCCATCATCGATGAGGAAAGACGTCTGGACGGCCGAGTCGTTCGGAAAGACTTGAGACGCGACGGCGAAGTGTTAATGCTTCTCGAGTAGATGGATAGATTAGATGATCGTTACACCAATGCCCTCGCCGTCTAGCCAACGTCTAGAACGGATAATAAATATCTCTGACCCATACCGTGGAGTCTATAGGTCACTGACCACCGTCCAATGGCCTGGCTCGTCACCCGGAAGAACTTGCATGCAACGCGAGGTGAAAATGTCCACGGCGCGATCGAAAAACGATGATGCTCGGCCCTCGCTTTTTAACACGGAATGCTTTTGTTCGCACATTCGCGCCATTTTCATTTTTGCGGTTTTCGTTGAACGACGATAGCTTGGTCATCGTCATGGGTTTTCCAGTTTTTCCTCTCCCGTGGAGTTTCGTTTTTAACGATGTCCGTTTGTCTGTGCAGCCAAGGCGAGAAGGCCATCGAGGACATTAAATCGAGGGTCCTGGCACTGACTGGAAGGTTGAATAACAGTGGCAGCACGAATCAGGTGCAGCGACAGAGGCTGACCATGTTCTCGCCTAGCTGTGAGTTGGATTGATCATGTCAATTAGGATTGGTCCTGCGGAGTGCGCTGAAATAGGCGAAAAGTTGAAAGTTGAGAGGACGTTGCTCTTGTAAATTAATATTTAATTGAGTTTGGAGATGGAAATTATAGGGAAACCTAGATTGAAACGTGGAGATCATGATGGAAGTGTCATCTGCAATTTTAGCTCCACTATTCTGGCGCACTCTGCAATCATGGTTCATAGTGAATTACGTGTTACATTGAAAATTTGGTCTTTTCTATCAGGTCAAGTGCCAAGGAACACGGACCAAGATGCCTGGGCAGATCCGTTCACAATGAACATGCACTTCCAGCTGAACCTAACGTCCAGCGATCACGTGGTCGCTGCAAAATTGAGGATCTTCAAGCTACCGCAAGAGAACCTGACTTCGTCCACCGGAGGCACTTTCGAGGAGGACGAAGAGGACGAGAAGAAGATCAGAATATCCGTCTACTATTACACGAAGTCCCTGAAAAAGCATCGATGTGAGTTTCCTGAAACCTGTTTGTAAACGTAGTTCATCCCCAAGTGGTTGCATTTTAAAGTCATGATATTATTTTCAAAGACGACTATTTTGATGATTAAAATGCAGTAAAGTGATCAAAGACCAAGTGCCCTGGACCTAGATAATTGCTTGAATTAATTTTATACTTTTGAGTTTATGTATAAATTTGTTTCTTTCTTCTTCAGCGAAGAAACGTCTAATGGACTCGGTGGTGACCCCGTTAACGTCAGAGGGCACCCACCTAGCCTTGGACGTGAGACAATGCCTCAGATTTTGGAGAATGAACTCCCGAAATCCCCATGGGAGTGGTAGCAACCATGGGTTGGTAGTCCTTGTGGAGGACCAAGATGGCCGACCATTGAAGCCAGCCCTCTACATCCAAGAACCATCCTGCACTCAGGATCAAACCACGGATCAGAAGGCATGTGAGTGTGTGCGCTAACAATACTAACTCCGACCTGGAATGTTTGCTTGTGCATTTCTGAGTGATATTTAACACCGTGTGCCGTAACACACTTGGATGGACATAGTTGATCCAGAAACGCGACGATCGACCGTCGTCGCCATGGATCGCGATTGTTTGTGTTGGCAATGCTGCACGGTTTTCACGTTTTTGGTTTTGAACACGATTCACGATCCTATCGAGACCTGGTAGCTTCTTCTGCTAAACCTTAGAGTCCTGAAAATTCAAAAACAAATTAGTTCAAGCATCCTCGAAGCTCTGAAACTTCAGCTTCCTTTAATTTTTCAAAAATATTCAAAATATTTGACGTCGAGGAGGATGAAATTTTGCTTGCATGTCTTCGACATTTCGAAATCACAAATTCAAATTACTCTGCCATTCTTTAAATTCTTGAAAATTTAAATTCAAATAATTTTTAAATCATTAAATGTTGTTTGATTTTTAAATTCAAGTTTAAATTCTTTCAATTCTTAAGAGCTTATAAACTTCAAGCCCAACTTATTTTTAAAATTCTTGGTGCTCGTTTAACGTTTTGAATTAAATTGTTGTTGGTCTCGTAACGGATAGAACACGTTTGCAAGCATTTCTTTCCCTGAAATAGCAAACAACCATACTAAAAACAACGATTTCTTTTCTCGTTACAGACCAGCTCGTACCTGCACTTTTCCTCCGAGCCTGTGCTCGTTATGTTCGTATCGTGAACGGTGAAAGAGTGACGTACGTGAATTGTAGGCACTAAAACGTTCACGCAACGGTGAAAAGGGACGATCGTTACAACGTAATTTATTCGAATCTAAGAAGACGAAGAAGAAGAAGCAGCAGCGGCAGAAGAATCACCAGAGGCCGCTTTCGCTAATTAGCGTTTTTCAAACGTACCAATTTCCCGCGTCGAATCGCGGGAAGAGCTGGTACCAATCTGGACCGTGAAAAAGTACCTTTTTCGCGGGTCGATCGATTGCAATAACTTTTTTTCTACGTGATCGTCGAGAGAACGATTAACAAATTTTCTATCGTTGTTCTAGTTATTACGGATAAGTCTATCTTCATCGTTGTAAAAATCAGGATAATTTTTCTCCTCTTTTTACACGTGAGAACCCGGTTGCGCCACCTAGTGACATTTCTCGAGACGTTTGATACGCCGCCACCATTTTGAACTGGTTCGAACCGGTCCGAGTGGTGAACAGTGGTCGCGGAGCTCGTTTTCGTCCTGTCAAGAGGTCCTGTCCCGGACGAGTCCTTCGCAGAATAGACTGTCTTTCGAATTGTCGTAGCTTAAAGAAAGGAATCGCGTTATTTAAGTAAGCAAGTAAGTTCGTAGTTTGTTGTTGATTATACTTATCTGGTATAATGTGCGCTCGGTGGACGGACCGGTTAGGACCGGTTCGCGCGTCGCTTTTTTCCGGCTAACATTGCGCGTTAAATGTTAAACGATTTAACAATGTAAATATCAGCGGAGCTGCGTCGATAGGCGGATTAAGGTGATTAGATTATGTTCGTTGACCTCTATGCACACGCTGGCACGCGAAGCGAGACGGTGCACACGCGTGTGCACAGGTCGTGCCCATGACTGATGTAACCAAATGTCAATCCTTAGAGGTAGATATTTATGTTATACTTATTAATTAACACGTTCGCACCGAGTCTTCTCTGATGCAGGTACAATTTCAGCGAATTCTTTGGCCGAGGTATGTCGCAGCGAAAGGTTCCCAGGTATAAGTGTCTATTATGACTAGATTGTGGATTTTTATGCAAAGTAAAAATTGTATTCACTAATTGCAAGATACAGGAGGCTACGTAGGGATTTGGGTCTTTGCTTAATCATTTTAGTAAGATGAACCTAATATAAAAGCATTTTTGAGTTCTTTAAATGTTTTCGTTGTTCTGTATTCGACCTGCTCGTTCTTGTCATAAGTATATGAAATCCGCAGTCTAATTATGTCTGAGGAATTGAACCGCTTAGAACAGTTTGCCTATTTATTTTAAGACAGAAGTGTGAAGGATCTGGAAATTTGTACATGCGTCATCAGGTGCGAATGTATCGAGTAGGCTGCCCTTAAGGCCTTTTAGCTTAGATTATGGGTGAGACCTGGCGACAGGGAACTGTTGTCATCTACAGACTGCGGGTGTTCTTGCCCAGTTAGTTCTGTGTGTGAATTTATGCGACATCGATGTTGAATAAAATGTTATTTACTGTAATAAGGAGTCACTGATGTACTAAAATAGATTATAAAGCGAAAGATGATTGGAAAGCAGAGAAAATATTTATGTATCTGGTCATTCTAAGTTGCGCGAATTTCTTCTGACTTTTTCAGAAAGTGAAATACAAAAGCTCACTACCATTAGAGTGTTTCATATATTTTTCCATGTATTGTTTCATATATTTTTCCATGTATTGTTTCATACGTTCACATTACTCTTGGAATGATCCGATACGAAGTAATTCGTAACGAATTGCTTGTAACGCTGAGACAATAAGAAGCTACAATAATGACTGATATTCAAGATAGAAGTTAAATCTTCCGCTAAGTGCACTTGTGATTAATTATACACATAGTGCAGAACGTAAAGAACAGCTGAGTCACTTTTTGAACTGTAATGAAGTGTATCGACTATTCATTAGAATCTCATTTTTTTCACTGTATTACGTCTGAATAACTTAAACTTCATTATTTAACAATTCCGTCTTAAAAATACATGTAATTACGACTGCATAACTTAGTTGCATCATTGAATAAACCATTAGCCCGATCATTGAATAACTGAACAATAAAAAATACAATTAAAGGTGTCACGAAAGAACAAGACGAAAATTATATTAATATTTCCAACAAACTAGAAGTAATCGGAACAATACTAAAGTGTATTGAATATTGTGTTTCGAGGACTTATTAATTGATACAGTTCTACAATTGAAAAATTATATAATTATTAAACCGTAGGAAAAAGCAAAGTCGTAATGCAATGCTGAGTTGCATTTTGCGTTGCACTTTGATGTCTCAGTCCCACAGTTGAATGATTAAAAAAAAAAATATATAAAATGACAATTGAATAAAATACTTAAAAAATTCTGGAGAATCATATGGAAATTTTCGATGAGTTAAAACAATGAAATATTAAAGTGATCGTTGCACTAGTGCACAAAGCCCCGCAGTCTAGTTAGAGGCTACCCCCTTCGTGCTCACTTCGCACATAGTTCATCGGTTCACCCGAGAAACTTACGCTACTTATTATTTACGCAAATGTCCTATAAAACCGCGATCACTGTATATAATGTATATTTAATTATCCGATTGCGCAGAAATAAATGCATTGACGTCGAATCTGACCGAGGTTTTCTCTCCGTGGTAATGCATTAAATCTGACCTCTGTCGCTTTTAAATTGCGCGCCGCATTTACGATGAACGCGCACTTCCCCGATCGAAACAATCGTTTCATGCGCGCACACGATTCTGCAAACAAGCTTTTCGTAACATAAAACAATATTTTATAGACTTTACAATAGATGTTTACGACACGTAGCATTGTTCGTCGGAATCGAATTTTCGCGCCAAATTGCTGCGTGATTTCTTTTTTGTGACATCGGTTTCTACGAGATCCGAGTCCAGAATGCATTAAACTTTTTTCTTCCATTTTTCATTTCAACATCTCCAAATCGTATTCCACTGATTTATTATCCTGTAGTACGATCTACATCACGAGCGCCGCGATCGCGTGGGCATCGAGAGAAACAGTTCTGTATAAAAAAGATTTTATTAAAAATTCTCATTTATAGGACAGTACATTCAAAATTTACAACAGGATGATCCACGGTTAGACCATGTTCGTTGTCGAAACGTAAAAACTACCGGACAACGATTGATAGCTGATAATAGTCAGTTAATAGTAGTCGATGATCCTTGTGTGCATTGCCAATAATCAGCCTGTCGCTCGCAGACGCGTAATTTGCCTGTACAAACTCGCGTCAAATCGGCGGCATAAAAATGCATCGAGTAACGTACAATAAATAAGTAATGAGACCGTGCGATTTTTGGAACGTTTTTCCATTTTTTTCCCCCTTCTTCTGTATACCATTCCGAGGTTTCGATCGCGAGCGTTCGTTTGCCATTGAGATCGCTCGTTTAAAATACAGAGGCAGTAAGATATTGTCTTCTTCTTTTCCTGGCGCACGGCGATACATCGAAACGACGCTCGTCTGTTTACAACAACGAAAAAAAAAAAACAAAGAAAAACGATCTCTCCGTACAGAGGAGGAAACAGATTGCAGAGATTGGCTCAGTAAAGATTCGACGAGAATTTGTTTGTTTAGAAAGAACCGCGATGAATTCCTACGATCAGAAATGGAACACTTGCGCCCGACCGCGAGAGAGTACAATTCACTCTAATCGCTCGATCGCTTTTCCATTGTGCTTTCCGTTTCCCGACGCAGCGAGTTCGTCGGCGCCCCCCCCCCCCCCTCCCCCTCGAAATTCGCGAAAACAGGAACGTGCTCTGACAATCGCGCGAAAACTCGGCTATTGTGCCCGGAGAATAAACACACTTCTCGCTCTTCCCGCGCTATCTACTTAAATCGGGTGTGTCGATCCCAAGATCGGATCATAAGTACAATCATGGTCTACGCGAGGCCCCCCACCCCCCTCCCCGGTTGCTTCGCGTTTCCGCAATTAAAACAATTCAATCTCACACGGTTACGCGTCCTCGGACCCGTTCGCGAACACACTCCTCGTTAGCGACGTGCACGCTCTTCAATCTCATTTCAATCGTTCCGAATTGTCCCTTCGATCGGTCGAAATCGCGAGCGATTTCTCTTGCACGATTAACGTCGCGTCTGTTAGAAAGTGCAGCGAATTTTCGTTATAATATGTACAGTGGGCTCCGATCAAACCGAATTGCTTATATTTAGACGGAACGGGAACGCGTTCCATTTTGCCGCGATTTCGACGGTGCTCGACGGGACAAAATCTGCAATTTTCAATTCGAATCGGTAATTTTGAGACGACCCTCTCGCAGAGAGCAGTCTTCCCGGTTGGAGGTTCAGATAGTAAAATGTTACGTCTGAACACATTTCTGGCGTTTCACAGCTTCGAAATTTGATCGTAGATCTGGCATGGGCACGCTGGGCTGCGTCGAGGGCCACGTAGCCACGCCTCCTGGACTGGTCACGCCCATTCACACTAGGCCACGCCTATTCTGTCTAGAGGGAACAGTTCGACAGCCTCGAAGTTGCAAGGTACGCAGTATCCCACTATTCTGACGATGGAGGACACGAAACCATGTCCGTTTAGGGCAGGCCACGCCTATTCAAGACAGGTTACGCTCATTCCAAGCAGAAGGAATGGACCAGCAGATAGCCTCGAATTTGCAAGATTGAGAGTACCGTATTGGGGGCACAAAACTACGCCTGTCCAAGACAGACCAGACCTATCTAGGACAGGCCATGCCTATCTGAGACAGACCACGCCTATCTAGTACAGGCCACGCCCATTTTAAACACAAGGAAAAAAACAGATAGTCTCTAGCTTGCCAAATCGAGAGTATCGTACTGTTCCGACATCGAGAACTACAAAGCTACGCCTTCCTAAGACAGACCACGCCTATCTAGGACAGGCCATGCCTATCTGAGACAGACCACGCCTATCTAGTACAGGCCACGCCCATTTTAAGCAGAAGGAAAGACACAGATAGCCTCGAGCTTGCAAAATCGAGAGTATCTTACTGTTCCGACATCGAGAACCACGAAGCTACGTCTTCCTAAGATAGACCACGCCTATCTAGGACAGGCCACGCCCACTTCGAGCACAACGAAAGAAACAGACAGCCTCGAGCTTGCAAAATCGAGAGTATCTTACTGTTCCGACATCGAGAACCACGAAGCTACGCCTTCCTCAGACAGACCACGCCTATCTAGGACAGGCCACGCCTATCTAGGACAGGCCACGCCCATGTTAAGCACAAGGAAAGAAACAGATAGCCTCGTGTTTGCAAAATCTAGAGTATCTCACTGTTCCGACCTCGAGAGCCACTTAGCCACGCCCACTCTCAAATTTTGGCCCCCGAGAGCTTGTTGCCCACGCCGTCGAGACGTAACGGCGTCAGCAGAGAACGTTTGAAGGGAGATTCGAGCATGTGTGCACGACGGCTCGCGGCGAATTGCGCGTAGAAACGTGTAAGTTCGTTTGACGAATCGTCGAGCCTCTCGGTAGGCTCCGCGCCGACATTTTGGAGGTTCGTTTCTCGTTGAGCGTCGCGACTCGTCTGCCTGGCCTAGCTGTCGCGGTCCAGCGAGTCCAGGGTGTCGTTGCTGGACGAATGGGTCAGGTCGCTCAACTCGTCCAGGTGTTTCTGCTTTTTGCGGACGTTCCAGTGAAGACACTCCGCCAGCGAGTCGAACCAGTCGGTGATCTGATCCGCCGCGCAAATGCTCGGCACCGGGTATATGGACGTGGTCACCCTCAGGCTGTAAACAACGACACAGAATTGGTGAACAAGCCAGAGAGACGTTAGCGATCACGATTGAACAGAAATGGTGCGAATGGAACGCGAGCAGTTGGTCTGATTGAATAGAAATGAGGTTTAACAGCTGGCCAGCAGTTAGGATTGAATGTTAAACAGTAGTAGAGAATAATCGAGCAGGTGTTAACACCGGGGCTTCGAACGGCTCCGAAATTATCTCAAACTGTTATATCAACGCTCTGATTGGAACGGTTGGGAAGAACCTTTATTCTGTGTCCGGGGAATTGAAATTTTTAATGTATTGTGTCCGTTCCAATTACGGTTTTTATTACCATATTGACTCTGTTTCTTTGACTACCATGCCAGATATTTAACAAAAATCGATTTCAGAACAATTTGGTGACCACGACGGACCAAATCCATAGGACCCCAAGGACCCTAGGACAAATTTACAATTACGGAATCAATATGAGAATCGAAATGGAACTGTAATTGAAGCATCTTCCGTAATAATACTTGCTCGGCACAAAAATTCTCCAGAACCGATGGCGACGATACAACAGTTTTCAAGCCCCGGTCACAACGGAGAAGTACGAATCGAAAGTGAAAAAGAGAGAACCGAGAGCCAATAGCAGTAGAGAGAATGAAGTTAAATGCGTAGACAAAAAAGAGAAACGGAATTTAAATAGATGAATGGCGGCGTGTCGTAACGTTGCAGCGTAGTGCAACCTGCGGTATGAGAGTAGAGGAGTGAGACTGTTTTTTTTTTCTTCAAATTCTTTTCAGATTTTTTGTTTTGTTTTTTTTTTTTTTTACGAAATAAACAGACCTATCCCCGACGCGCAATTCTTGCTGATTACGACCATCGAAAGAGACGTAAGCTGTGCTACGGGCCTTGCTGTTTGCCATTATCTGGAACAATTTGGAGAAAACGCCGACGATTAGACAAGTCTGACATAGCGGTTAACGTTTACCTGTCGCCGTGGAAGAGCTCCTGTCTATTTCTACCGTCGAAGGACACCCACGAGGTGTTCCTGCTGTCCGGTGAGACAGAGATCTGTGGTAGAAAGGTAGCAACGGTTAATCGCAACCTGTATACGCTGGCTGTACCTCGAGGTAATCATACAGTAACTTCACTGGTCCAAAGAGATCAATAGAGAAGGATTCCTACGCCTTTTCACCATTTAAGATAAACTCAGAACTGGTAAACACTACAGCTTAATGCGAATTGATATGAACACAGCGTTATTTGAGATTTGTATCATCTCAAATAACTATACTGTTTTATTTATATTTAAATAACGCCAAAGGAGGACACATTTCTTACTAAAGAGTCCATATGCAGTCCAAAATTTCTATATAAAACTGATTTTAACTAATTAACAGAGTATAATTCCCAGTACGCACAATACTGCAGGTTTACGCAGCACTAAAAGTGACAACTTCACATTACTCTATAAAAATAAGAATGCAAATTTTGTTTCTATACAAATTTTTAGCATTCTTTTAAATACTCACACGAAGAAATATATTTCTTGAATAATTCCTCATGGTTGGATCTTTATAATCTCAATAACAGTAAATTAAAAATATTAGAACTAGAAGTGTTGAACTCTTCTTTTCTCTTTGACTTTCAGACGAAGTGTTCATCCATATCGTTACCTCGAAGTGCGAGGACTCAGCGTGGGGAGAAGCAAGCTAATCGGTAAAGTCCGGAGATCCGAAACGAGTCCTGTGACTCGACCATGTCGAAACTTTTCGAAACGTGGCAGCGCATGGTCTGGGAATGCGGGCGTCGTCCACCAGGACCAAGTTTCCTTCTAGGGGACAACGCCTCGGACCAGCAATCTTGATGCTACCAAGATAAGGTGCCTCTTTGCTGACCACACACGGAAATACTTTAACGCGAGAAACGCGGCGGTTTCTTGTCTGACACAGTTCCGATGATCGGTCGCGAGTCGAGAACTTTATTGTTCTTCTTGTTCTATCATTTCTCCGTAGGCACAACGGGTCCCATTGGAGGACCCATTGTCCCGGAGTACAAGGAGCTTGAACCATTTGCATGATAAGAAAGAAGGAAGAATAATGCTCTTATCGCCAACTGTTTAATTATATTTAAAGAAATCATTTCAAACAGTAAACCGATATTCTAATAATGCAAATGGGTTAAATAAGTGGGTCTGAAATAAATTGATCCAAACCTTGATGAAAATCTGCAGATCTAGAAGAGAACCAGGGACTCAAGACCTCTTTCATTGTAATCTGCTGTCTCCAAAAAAGAAGCTAGAGCGCAAAGGAGTTCGTAAAACTTGTGTCCTAAAAAATTTGGAGATCTTCAAGAAAACTTAATGAAGGTCCCTTTCACTGCAATCCACTTTGCTTAAAGAAGGGACCTAGGACGCAAACATTGCTTAGAGAATCCAAATATTTTGTAAAAGGACTTGGAGCAGAAGATCTTCTTTGATCACAGTCTACTTTGTTCGAGAGATGCGCAACAACGCATTGCTAGGGACTCGCATGATGCCGTCTATGGTTCGGATCGATTTATTTCGGGACACTTACGTTGCCGGAAGTAGGCCGGCAAAGCAAAATCGTTGAATACCTTCAGCTCGACGCCAGCGGGTACGACGATCGGCCTGAAGGACAAGGAGTGAGGGCAGATCGGTGTGATCATGATGGCAGGTACTGAAGGATGAATCATGCTGGCTCCGGCCGCGACCGCGTACGCCGTGGACCCTGTCGGCGTGCTGACTATCAGACCGTCGCCCTGCACGCTGGTCACGTGTTTTCCGTCGATGAAGAGGTCGATATTCGAGAGGTACGGCGATGGACCTCGATCGACCACGACCTCGTTCAGCACCAGAAGATTCGTCGGCGGTTTGGCCGGTTTGCCCTCCTCTCCTTTCCGCATGATGATGCATCTCAGCCGACTCCTCAGGGTCAAGGCCGCGTGACCTAAACACGGAACCGTTGTCAGAAACTTAAGGTCTTGGGTGTACATCAAATCTTTCCACTAGGAGACCTTTCTCGGATCATCTAGCAGTATTACAGACACCTTGAAATAGTTTATTTTAGTGGGAATTGACTCTTCAGGGTGTTTGCGATCTAAACACTCGACGAACCATTACAGAAACTTATGGCGGTGACCTTAAGGTCTTGGCTGTGGTTATACATCTTTGCACTTGGAACCTTTCTTAGACCATCTACCAGTATTATAGACCTCAATAACTTATTGAGCAAATTTCTTCCTCAAGTATGTTCAAGTTTCCAGTTGACAAACTAAGTTCCCAGCTGGTTAGCTCTCAGCTGCGACTTATTTTACCGAGCAAAGTGCAAATCAGTATCGCAACACGTGCCAGTGCACGTGAAACATCATTTGCAAACGTTGTTACGTTAAATTCTCTCGCTAAAATCGTTCTTTTTTTTTTCTTCTTTGATTCCGTTAATTATTTATCACTGACTCGCGAAAATGTCTCAGCGACACTTTATCACTGTAGCAATGGATTCTGCTGACTCTCTAGCTCTTCCAGACTAACACAGAAGATACCGTGAACTAATTAGCATTTTGAAACGTCCGATAAAGGCGAATCCTATGATCAGACTACGAATGTTTATGCAAAATTGTCGAAGTAAATCGGAAGAAATAGAAGTTGAATGAAATAGTATTTTATCTTTTCAAACATCTCAAAAGGTCTTGAAATTCTTCAAACATCTTTTCAGTTTTGTACATGATCTATTCATTTCTTTTTTTTGTAAATGTTTATTAGAACGCTAGAACCTTGGGCAAAATGAAACGATTCCCTGGAGGGAAACTGACTCCCAGAGGGAATCTGTCTCTCTGGAGAGAGACAGAGAGAGAGAGAGAGAGAGAGAGAGAGAGAGAGAGGGGGGAACGTTTACTCGAGCACAATAATCAAAAAGTGGAACTCGCATGATGCTAGTCAGCACACAGGCGTCCGATTGTCGCGTGTGCAATTATCTCGTCGTGTGGTGTCGAGCGAGGGGAAAGCTGGGCGTCGAAGGACGCCGATGTTTGCGCGAGATTCGCGAGTATCTCTCGTCGTAAACAGAGAAAAAGTGGAGCTATGGCGATTTCACTCACCCTCTAGGACGTTTGTCACTTGCTCCTGAAAATTGTCGAATTCGAAGGGCGTCAAGAAGCCCAAAGAGCCCAGGTGGAAAGCCATCACTGGCGGCACGGATTGCTGGAAGAGCAAAGAGGCGTACAGGAGCGTACCGTCGCCTCCCAGACAGACGATGAAGTCGATCCGATCCTGAAACAACGAATAGATCAATCATTATCCACAGCAGTTCTCGTTAGTAGCTTCGCAATTGGCTTAGAAGTGGTACAACAACATGGAAGTCATTCCCATGTTTCAAATTGCTCATCCTTAAATCGTTCTTTTGTCTTAGAATCATATGATTGGCTACTTAGAGTACGTTATTGTTTCAAGTATTGAAATAAGTGAACATCAACAACTGAAAATCTTCTACCTGAATTGCAAGAAACTGGAATGAAATAGAAATTTATTTCCTTTCTTAACACTGTGATTTCTCTATATATGTCGCCAAGGCCTGGATCATAAACGTCCCGGAGTATACACGACACTGGCAAGACCCGTGTTGTTGACATATATCGAGAATTCACTGTACGTTTAAAATAATATGACAGTATTTTCAAATTCTTCTAATGTTTTCACTGTTTCAAGTTACCCCAACTAATTTTTGTCATGAATGCACAAAGTCCGTGATCAGTGAAAAAAATAAATTTCTATTCAACTCCTGTACCTAGCAATCGACGCACAATATTTGTATCTTGCGTAAATATCCGCAGTCCACTAATCACAGTGCGAATTTCCGAAATTTTAAACAGATTCATGGCCAGCCGAAGGGAACAGTTACCTGTAGGTCGTCCGTGCCGTCCCTGAAGGTTTGCAGCCTATCCCGAACGCCCTGGAACCTAGGGTCCCTAGCCAGGGCCGGGTCCTCCAAGACGGACGCCTCGACAAATACCACCATCCGTTTCTCCTGCAAAAACGGAATCAGAGTTGAACCGTACCTGAACTCTTCGCCTGATTGCGTAAAAGTGTAATGAGAGTCTCGTGACGCAAATGCTGATCTCCAGAGAAATAAAACGCGTCGTCGATTCTGCCATACACGAGCACGCCGATAAAATACCTAAGAAGCTTATAGTCATGCTGAATCGATAAACCGAAGGAGCGTGCACGCGGGGGCAGTTAGGCTCGCGTAAAAATTGTAATGAGCGACCGACCGACCGACCCGACCGATGCGATTCCGTGACGCGGTTGCATTGAAAGCGCCGCGGGAACGCTATACTTTTGGGATCAACGAATGGGACAAATACAGATTAAAATATAATTGCGAATTAAATTATAATGTCACGAGTCTCAATGGACATTGACAGAGTGTGAATCATTGGTGGATTCATTGAATGAAATGCTGATGTGTACCAGGTGCATTCAGCAGGAATTGAAGAATGACAATTCAGGAAATATTGATCGAATAAAAATAAAATAGAAATTGTGGAACAATATGTATATTGACTGGTGAGCTAATTAAATGAACTGCTGAAGACTGTGATGTTGAACCAAGTTCAGTAAGGACTAAAGAATGAAAATTCGATGGAAATTAATGGACACAAGAACCGAGGAACAAAGTGCACATTCGTTTATGAATGTATTGAATGTAACGCTGAAGAAAATCCTGCTGAACCAAATGGCCTCAGCTGGGCCTAGAGAAGTCCTGGAAAGGATGAACTACGAGCCGAAGGAAGTCCGATTAATATATTAAGTTTGTTCGTTGCTCACCTCGATCAGCCATGTGACTAATTGGACGAACGGCGGCAGCACCGACGAATCCCGGACCTTTTTGATGACCAGGACAGTGAGAGGCGGCTTGTACCACGTCAACCTCTGGGAGGCAGGGTCCTGTATGGTCCTGTAACATGGCAAGTTCAACGTTCCACGGTGAACCTTCGTGGCAGGGTCCAGAGAGCCGCGGACCTCCGCGGCGAAGTTGAAAGGCGAAACCGTGCGCGTCATGAGATAATTAATATTAATGACAAAAGCGTTCGAGGCTCGGCGATTAGCAGGAATCTTCCGTGACCAAGGACAAACCGAACCGTTCTCCGCCGCGGACAACCATTCGACAACGTTTTATACGTGGTTTCCGATTGTGAACCCAAGTATTCGATGACCCGACGACTATTTAATATTAATCGAAATTGACGAACACCGCCGCCTGGGACACGAAGCTACGAGGGGGGCTTATCGGTGAATTACGGTCGCCCGGGGATCAAAGGTGCGAAGGGAACAATGCATAATGCATCGCGGCCCACCGCTCATCCTCGGGCTTGATCCTATTTGCTTAGAATGCGATTGAAACAATTAAATGCGCTTCCGTTCTCTTTCGTTCGACGGCCGAGTCATCCCCTCGAAATTATTTCCACCGACAATCGGACGTATCGAATGCAGATCGCTTTCGAGATCGGTACGGTTTTATGACCACAGTGTCGTGTGAGATACTGGGGAAATTTTGTATAATTAATTGAACTACTGAACAGCAAAAAGACGTATGTTAGACTTCATGAAATTTACGAGAAGATTAACACGATTCACTGCTCACTCGACCTTTGAAAGAATCGGCTAGTGTAGCATGCTTGCACTTTGAACAGTGACAATTTCGTTTACTATGCTAGCCCGTTCTTTCATTGTCGCGTTGAACGAATTATTTTTGTGTTCCTGTAAATTTCATGTAATGCAATACTTAACATTCTGGGCGCCTGTTCACTTATCGTCTCGGTCTGATTTCTGTTTGCACGAAGATTTGTGGTTTGAAGATTAGGTTGCAAAATTTAGCGAAATGTTGGTAGACTGTGCGCGGGAAAAGGAGAGATAAATGAAAACTTAGGACGTTTTATAAAATAGCGATGCAGGATTAAAGAAAGGCACGTTTTTCGACAGTGTCAATTTTTTATAACATGTTTTGAATATCGATAAATATTTCTTTAAAATCTCTGATTAATCCCTTTGGAATTGTAGTAAACAAGAAGATAATTGCACTTCATTTTAATTTGTTTTGGACAACACACAGAACTATGTTAAAAGTATTTTGGAGTAAAAATTTGTACTGTTACGTTATGGGAAAATAAGACATTTTTACTGTGAGTGAATATTTTTTGAAAATTCTTAAGAATTTTAAGCGGAAGAGAATTGAGATCAATTTTTGTTTATTTTCAACAGGAATGCTATGCAAAATTTTTATTGAGCACGAATACTGTCAGAATTGGAATTGAATAAGAAATTGTCAGAAGTAGAAGTAAATTCTAAACTAAAAGTTACATTATAAGAGATAGTAGTAAATTATAAAAAATAGTAGAAATGATTTTAAACCAAAATTGGCAATGCTAGGCATGACTTTGAATTAAACATTGACAGAATCAATTGACAATTCACTTTGAATTAAAAATTCGCAGGAATAGAGATGATTTCCGACTAAAAGTTGGGACCACTAGAAATGATTTTGCACTAAGAGAACTGACAGCGTTAAAATTTAAATAAAAAATTGACAGCGTTAAAATTTAAATTAAAAATTGACAACGTTAAAATTTAAATTAAAAATTGACAGCGTTAAAATTTAAATTAAAAATTGACAGCGTTAAAATTTAAATTAAAAATTGACAGCGTTAAAATTTAAATAAAAAATTGACAGCGTTAAAATTTAAATTAAAAATTGACAACGTTAAAATTTAAATTAAAAATTGACAGCGTTAAAATTTAAATTAAAAATTGACAGCGTTAAAATTTAAATTAAAAATTGACAGCGTTAAAATTTAAGTTAAAAATTGACAGCGTTAAAATTTAAATTAAAAATTGACAACGTTAAAATTTAAATTATAAATTGACAGCGTTAAAATTTAAATTAAAAATTGACAGCGTTAAAATTTAAATTAAAAATTGACAGTGTTCAAATTTAAATTAAAAATTGACAGCGGTAAAATTTAAATTAAAAATTGACAGCGTTAAAATTTAAATTAAAAATTGACAGCGTTAAAATTTAAATTAAAAATTGACAGCGTTAAAATTTAAACTAAAAATTGACAGCGTTAAAATTTAAGTTAAAAATTGACAGCGTTAAAATTTAAATTAAAAATTGACAGCGTTAAAATTTAAATTAAAAATTGACAGCGTTAAAATTTAAATAAAAAATTAACACCGCCAAAATTTAATTTGATCTAAAAATTGAGACAGTTAGAAACGACATGGACTAAAAATTGACAATGCCAGAAACGATTTAGAGTTAAAAATTATAAAAAATAATTCCGAACAAAAAGTGGCCAATGTCAAGAATGATATTCAAATAAAAATGGATAGTGTTAGGAATGATTTCGACCTAAAAATTGACAATACCAGACCCGATTTTGAATTAAAAATTGGAAGTAGTAAATGGTAGTTGGAAATGATTTTACACTAAAACTTGCGAGTATTAGAATCGAGTTTTGATTGAAAAAAACGCGGTTGTTACTAATGATCGATGGCTAATTCGGTGTCGTTTATGTCTTCTAGCACAAATTCAACGGAGTGTCGAGTGCACCGATGATCCTAGGACGGATTGCATGAAGCTGTGATTCGAGTGTCCTCCGAGTAGCCTACCTGACAGTTCCAACCATGACGTGGTACCGGATTGAGAGTCGCGCTAGCACTGAACGTGGACCGAACACGGCGGTACGTTTTTTAACGGTAAACAATCGGACGACGCGCAAGCGCGCACAGACGGTTTCATATGCACGCGATCCGTGATTATGCGAATAATACACGCGGGGCTCAGGCGAGGCGGCGCGACGCAAACGGACGCCGATTTCTGTGATTCACACGTGCGTCTGTTTTAGCGGATAGCCGCCAAGCGTTTGCACGGATTTGCACAGGTTCGCCATCGGACTGACCATGCTCGATGCAATCGAATTCACTATGCCCCGGCTATACGCCAGCCTGGAAGAAAAAAGCCGCCTACTTTCTACCGCGATCGATCAGATTCTCCGTTTCTTACACGCGTCCCTGTCGACGAATTACGGGCGATTATGTCACTTGCTCGGGAAACTATCCGCGACGCTACACTTTCATGTTTAATAAATTAATCGATTTATTATGAAACCAACGGCGATGCCTGTTTCGCTGTACGACCGAAGATGAGGTCTTATCGCGCTTGCAACGTGTCCCGAACCAGTTCGACTGCTTCCTTAAACGGCTCGTTATCGCGAAACGTTTGAAACACTAATGCACTTTTTATCGTCCACGATAAAGTAAAATAATCATAGTTGGAAGCGAAATGCTCGAAAGAATCACTAAATACTGTTTCGATGAGAGTATCCTACAGTTTAATCAACCCTGAACACGAGAGAAAAGAAGTGCTAATTGGAGAATAAATTCGACAGAATTTTGAAACGGAAACTGAACCTTGCGAATTTGGAGTTTCGAATTTGGAAAACGGAATTCAACGTGTGCGCACAGGAGGATAGGAAAAGTTGAAATTAATTATCGGACGAGTAAACAACGTGTACAACACCATTTTTAATGACGCAACAAATGACGATACGATGAGTGAAAATTTAATGGAGGTCATATATTAATCGGTGCAGGAAGCTGAATGATTTTAATAACACTAGGCTTGCGGAGCACTGAGAGCATTTACATTACTTTACAAAAATAAGGAGACTGTGTCCATCCAAATTTCTAGCCATTTTTTAAATAATATATACCTAAGGAAATAAGTTTCGTGAAAGAAGAAATAAAATCGCAAATTAAAAATATTAGAACCCGTCATTTTGACGGGTCCGGTAAACCTAGTGTTAATAACAATCTCAGAAGTCTCAGAAGGAATAATTTAGAATCTAGGGTAAAATTTAACACTAAACGCACCGAGCTATAAACGTAACAGGTACACGTTGCCTTATAAAAATGACAAGATTCAATTTATTTAGACTTTGCGCGGTTCTCATTGCAATGCGTGCTCTACTAAAGATATTTATCGCTCGTGAAAGCATCTTCATAAATTTCAAAAATTGTCAAATAAAAATCTAGAACCATTTGACCGGTGGTGGTAAAAGTAAGAATAAGTTTCGAATTAGGGCAGTTCGGGAAGGAATAAAAATGGGAACGCAACCAGGAGAAGAATTATGAATCAGCGCACGAGTTAGGGGATGCGTCCCGAGGACAATGCGCGTCTGGATTCGCCTGAGCTGGAGAAACGTGCGAAAAAAGGCATCGCAGGAACAGAACGCGCGGGTACAAAGGAAAGTTACACGAGGATGATTGCGTAAATTATGTTAAAACCTGAGCACCTTCATCAAAGTCCACTTGCGGGCTCTGCTTGCCGATCGTTAGACGAACGGACACGTGCGCCGGTTCGTTGATCAACGATCGACGATGTATCGTTTCGCTAATGCAATTCAGATTTTTCGATTCGACCGCTATCACGCGCGCCGCGGGCTACTCCGACGAACGTAATCATCGCTACTGCTGAGTAACTAATGAATGATACATTTGATTACACGATCGCGAGCCGGTCGTTTCGCGGCAATTGCCAGCTTCTGGCTTCCGAGCATGGTCGCCACCTGCGTCCACACCACTCTAATCTTCGGCGATTCTTTTGTTACGAATCGCGGAAGTGGGACGCTCGACTGTCGGCGTGCAACGTGCTTCTTTTTATGAAAATTAAGGGTACGGTGACTTGCGACTTTAGACAATTGAGACTCACGGGAATGGTAAAAGGCAAACTGGCGCACGTTTCAGAATTTGATTCTGGTTTCTACCACCAGTGCGCGAGTCAAAAGTATTCATTCTTCTCTTACTAATGCTATATTGTTGCTACATCGCGTAAAATTATTCCTAGTAGAATCAAAATTCATTGGGGAATTTTGAGGTAATTTTTTTAAAATTTGAACGGTACAAATTCAATTCCTAGATCTGACAGAACCAATGCCTTGAAATTCTCAGGTGTGTGCAAACTTCTGCAATGAAGAGGCTGGTTTATTTTACCACTAGAAGGCGAGTAAAAATGTTATTAACAAAGTTTGAGTAGCCGATGTCGCAAGAAAAATAGTAAAAGCCGATTTTTACAACTGTCTTAAATCGTAGACATTGAAAAGTGCTATTACAGGAGGAATATTGTGAAAAATTGTAATTTTCACCATTTTCCATGCAGTTTTAAACATAAAACGTATCTTGATACGTTCATGAAAAACTGTAGACAATAATTTTCTAATATTCTAAATTTTCTCGTAGTCAGGACGCACGGCATGCATTACGAGTCGATGATGAAACACGCGTACAAATATTTTGTTCAATGATTTGTTAGTTTATCTGAAGAGTTTCCTTGTTCTTGTCAGCCGACAGCACTAGAATGAATATTCTAAACCAATAAATTAACAGAAAAGCGACATAACATTTTCGAATGACATAACGAATACTACGGAATTACGTGCGATAATAATTATTCTGAATTAGACAGTAAATGCACCGAGGTGGCATAATTTTTTCGAATGCAATATATAATATCCGCGTCGTATCAAGATTGCATTTAATTCGATGAAATGAAAGTTGCTGTTTTAAGCATAAAATATGTAAGAATGCTGTTCTAGCTTCCTGATACGTTCTAAGTGCAATATATCTAAAAGTTCAAGTAGGATGTGCAAAATTTATACACGCTGGATGTTGTAAATAATCTTAATTGCTCTAGACAGGGATGGTATCTTTGGAATTTTCAGTTTTCCGTAGCCCTGAATGTATAAAGGGGAACAAAGTAGAAAATATATGAAAGATAAATAGAATGTATCGGGCAAACGTCATCAACATGGAGATTAGCTTCCTTAAGGGAATTAGCGCATGGTTGAATATTTAAAATTAAGGTAGATTTATGTAAATGTATGCAGAATAGATTGTGGTCGTTGGAATTTTCAAGTATGGTTCTACGGTCTCGAAATTGTCGCAATACGGCGGAATTTTCTCAAACAATGCGCTGAAAGTGTCACAAACAAAACGGAGAAATTGTGGCAAATATTGACGTACATTTTTCGTACCCTTGAACATATCAAGGAAGCAAAATAAATAAAAATAGCTTCTTCAATGTAATCGGTGCAGCGTCGAATATTTAAATAATTTTCTGGAATTGTAGGAAATGTTCGAAGTTCGAAATAATAATGATTCTGCGGTCTTCTTCTGATTGCTCTGCGCACGACGTGCGTCAGCTTTCCTCGGCCATTACTATTTGAAGGCTAGATCATCGTTCGCGGTTTTGCATATTCAAGCGTCTTGTCGTGTATAGAATTTATAAGGTCATTTTTTTTCTCTATTACGTTAACAAACCTGGACTCGGACCCGCTCGGGGAATTATTGTTACGGGCAATTAGGTCGTGTCGCGACGCGGCTCGTGCGCATGATGGCGTTACCGATCGCGGGCCGAGTGTTTCGCTTTCCTTCGCTGCCATAACCGCTAACAAATCGGCTTATTAAAACAAAAACGTCCTTAACGCCGTCGTAATCGTTCCACGCGACTTTCTAGCCGTATCGAGCGGAACATTTCTTCGAAACGCCGCAGGTTTCTAAACAATTCCCGCGTGATCGTTCACCGATCTACAGATCTAGACCCGCGATCTAGAAATTGTTCCGAAGTACTGTATTTACGCATCTTCCGTGGCAATAAGTGTACAGTCTTCCTTAAACAATTTTTCCTAATTATACGGGATAAGTGGTCTCCACTTTTCAAACACGGTGAAAACTACGCGGCTCCGTTTTCCAATATTACATACAAAATAGAACGATGACAGTTGCAAGCAAACATGTTAGAATGACATTGTTATTTCCTTATCTTCCACAACCTTCTAATACAAGCATTATATATTCTAAGCACATTCTCAGTGCGGTCGAAGGACAAAAAATTGTGGAATATTTACTTCAAAAGGTTTTGTATTTTACCGAGGCAGATATTTTCAATAGATTTCTCAGCCGTGAGTAAGAAAAGGTTTCTCTGGAAAGGTTATGCAATAAACAATAATATTCCACGAGCAATGACAGCAAAAAGAAAACGCGAACTCTTGATAGTATTGGTTGCTTCGAGTCTATTTTCATCTTGCTCTATTTACCCCCATTCATAACCGAGTAGGTGAAGGTCAGGTTAGGGTAGGTTATTTCAATTCAATTTATTTTTGCGTTGCAGATTCACCGTTAATTTGTATACGGAGGTTCTGTGTCCTGTTTGTCACCAACTACAGTGTTTATTCCATATATGTCCAAAAGGCCTAGTCGATACAAGTCCTGGTACTATCCCCACTACCGCGGGGCTTACTCCGTTCGGCTTGGATCAAAGAATAGTATCTCCTGGCCGATATATGTCCCTGGGCCCTTGTTTTGGACATATATCGAGTAAATACTGTATTATGGATTATGTGTTGTTCCGAGGCAGATATTTCGGAGTGGATTCATCAGCCTCGATTCAAAATCAACAGGAAAATCACTAGAATTCTCTCAACAGGATCAATAGAGAAACGGAAAACAAAAAAGGTTCTACTTACATGACCATCGCGGAATTTTTCATAATACGCCCGCATGGGCCGAACTGTTGAATGGGACTGGGCGCGTTCAGACTCCTCGTTCTCCTGTAAACAGAGACAAAATTATCAAAAAAAGGTTCCTGTTACATCCGGGAAGAAGATCTTGCATTGAAAATTTTATTTTCCTGGGCTTTGATCAAGAGCAGGACAAAGATCGTACAGTAGACTTCTGTACAACACGATCAAAAAATTGTTTACAGAGACTATACAGGCTGTCTCAAAAATGTTGTACTGCTTTGAAAGTCCTGAGATCATTTGAAGTAACTTTTTCCTTTAAGAAAATGTGCTCCGTGGCTTTGTTAAGGACTTATTAACAAAAAAAAAAACACGGACCAATTAGAGCGCAGCTATAGCAGGGGGATCCAGGATCGGGGACGGTTTCCGCTGAGCGTGGCGTTGGCATAAGCTGAGCCAGAAGCTGAGTCTGCTGTATCTGCGCTCTGATTGGTCTGCATGTTTCGTTAATAGCTCCTTAAGTACGCCACTATAGTGGCTTTCCGTGGAAAGCCTCAGTTCGAACGGTACGAACCACTATAGTGGCTTTTTTGCTATTCGCGGATAGACGCTCCGTCCCTGGGAGACACAGTTGCGGACGATCGCGATAACAAAACCACGGAGAAAATTTTCTTCCAAGGAAAACTCACATTTTTGTTTAAACACTCTTTCTTGCATTTACTGAACATTCACTGCCACGTGAAATGCACGTGTACCGCGCGTTATGCGGAAGTCTACCTAGATTAATAAAATGCATGAAAGAGGATTTTCCTGATGCGTACAGCTAAGCAATTGCCAACTGTCGTCAAGGGAACTAGAATATTCATAAAAAAGAAAAAAGAAATTAGAATCAATGTAAACAGTTCTTAATTTGCATAAAAATCCGCAATTCTAATTATCAGTGTGAACACGATTTCTAGTGTCATCTGACGATTATTCGTGACCGGAAGTGGCGTGAAGATTCACGATGCAGAGGAGACGAAGATGAAGAAGATTGGCACGACGCACAGTGTGACGAATGGCCTTTTTAGCTGGACAAAAGTAACTTTCAAATCAACAAAAACTAACTGTGCTAATATAATCTAAAACAACCATGTATTAAAACTCTTGAATATTAAAACTTAAAATTCTTTTGTTGTATGTTTACAGAGCGTGTAAACTTCACCTAAAAAACGAACACCTAACCTATAAATGAATGGGCACATTTCCATACGCGCTAGAAATATGTTAAAATGTACTAAGGAGTGTTTAAATTTCCTATATATGATGGATGTAACATCTCAAAACATGTATTTTCACTTTAGTAATTCCAAATTATCGATAACATTCCTCTATTTTTGTAAATTAAGTGTCAAAGACGGTACTTATTTTTCCACAGAAACGCCCATGTTACTACTCTTCGTTAATGAATTAGTATAGGCGCCACGTCGCCCCACGCGATGATTTTTACATATAAATATAAAGTAGAGATTCTCTACTTTATTTTAGTACCAAAATTGGCTTGCAGAACGTTGCAGAACTATACTAATTTTTACAATGAAGTTACGTCGTTTCGAACGCAGCCGATGCCGATTGCCGTCGCCACTTACAATTAGCGGTTTGTTTAGTCTATTCGTTGAAACCTATGGATTGGACTCATTCAGTGTATATTGAAGGAATAAACCATGATAAGATCTCCGAGTTTTCCTCTGAACTTTCTTCGTATGAAAATTCGTTTCTTCAGTCTCAGAGCGATTAGCGTGCAGTGTACATCTCCCTTGCGTTTTTCTTATATCTTTCAGTTTCGTTATTTTTATCGTTGTTGTTGTATTGTTATTGTTATAATTACTGTGATTGTTGTTAGTGCTTATTTGTTACGTTATCACTTTATACGTGAAAACGTTATACCAGAATCTTCCTTAGATATAATCAGGTACGTTGAATCAAAACATTTCATTCGTTATAAAAATTATGAAAAGTTTAAATAGGAAATACAAATTTTTAGATTAATCTAAACAAATTAGTATAAACAACATAAGCTTATACTAAACCAAAGAATAATTCTTTCTCGTTAGAATATGTCTGAATCTCCAAAAAGTAACATTTACTATAATTTTTCCAAAATTACATTCTTTTTGTCCATAATTAAAAATGACGTCTTCTTCGACAATATCTAGTACTTGTTAAATCATTCTGTGTTACACAGGTCCATTATTAATTTTGTTGTATTCTATATTTAATTATAAATCACTTAAAATATATTGTTTAATTAACAAAAACCAACTAAATGTTGTAAAAAATTAATAATTATTCATATTTTATACAACTGTAAACATATTAATCGATGAATATAGAAAAATAGGCGATTTAGACTTTTGTCCAGCTAAAAAGGCCATTCGTCACACTGTGCGTCGCACAGTGGGCAATTTGGACAAAATCGGATTCAAAATCAAGGAACTTTCGATAGGAATGAGGTAGAGCGATGAAATTTTTTTTAAATTAAAGCTGCAACTTTGTAGAATATGGGAAAAATAGAGAGATTGTGGTACGAATGTTTTCTAACCTCGAGAAAATTCGTTAAACGCGCACAAATTCAAGAAAATTTTAGTTTTTCCAATACCACGCGCGGAAAAAATTTTTTTATAACATGCTATACATCATTTCCCATAGATTTTTTCACGCTGATTTCAAATCTGGTCTCAAAATTTGTCTACGACCTCAGGATTTTGCAAAAAATAGATTTTTGTGACAAAAACTAATGAAGTCATTTTTTTCGTTGAAATGATTGGATGGTAATAATCTCTCTATTTTTCCCTTATTCTACAAAGTTGCAGCTTTCATTTAAAAAAGATTTCATCGCTCTACCTCATTCCTATCGAAAGTTCCTTGATTTTGAATCCAATTTTGTCCAAATTGCCCACTGTGCGACGCAACAGCACGAGCAATTGCGTCGGCGAAGCGACTGCTGGGACCCTCTTTGCAATCACTATGGACCGTCACAGTTATGATGCGTGTTCGTTTGTCAACTTTTTCGTTGAACGCGGAATGCACTTTTTCCCGCGAATTCTCGGGAACGTTCGATCGTTACCGATTCACCGATGACGTTGCGCGCACATATGCGTTTATTCGATCGTGAAACCTGTTACGTGTGCCGTGGAAACGTCAGCTACGTTGCAACGTTATGCGCGAGGCCGGTTTCACACATAATTCCCGAGCATGTGCGTATGCCAGAAAAACGGTGAATATGCATCAACCCACTCTTTGTCCGCGCTTGACGTAAGACGCGTTCAAACGTGACACTATCTGTCCGCCAGCTTAATGAGACCGATTATTATACTTGGCCGCCGATCGGCTGACTTCGAGGTTGAAGACCTTCCGTTCGCCGATTGATTATCAACCGGCAACATTCCCGCTGATCCTAACTTCGCAGTGATAACACACTCCGAACAGGCTTATACAACGTGCACGAGAGCGCGATAGTGTTGGTTCAAGTGTGATAAACGAGACCCATCGCATCATCGACCGATCACGTGACCACTGCCAACGAAAATAAATGATAATGGCGATGTATGTATCTATCAGCCGAGTCGTTTACGCACTTCTGAAGGAAATCTATTTCCGTATTAGGAACGTGCGAGAGTTGTTTGCGTTGGCTTATATCGCTGTTCAGATACGGATCAGTGGTATAGTTCAATCGGATTTCCAGAATGATCCGATCTAAGCCTAGCGGTATTAGATTGATTGGTCGAGTCTCGAGTTCGGGCCAAAAGTAATTTTTGGAGAACGTTGTTTAGGGATAGAGAAGATATGTTCTTAATTCTTGAAATATGCAGAGAAAAATTGTTTGAACTATGCGCCAGAATTGAAAGATACCTCCTTGTAAATTGGGGTCAAAGAGCAAAGAAAAATGTGCATTGAGGTACATCAGAGAAATTGCCTGAAGAGTATTTTAGGATTAGAAAAATTACTTTGATAAATCAGATAAGTGTACAATTTTTTAAAAATGCAAGGGAAAATAGGAATCCCACGAACCCCAAATAAAAATTGTCTGAACAGTATTTTAAGTATATAAAAATAGCTTTGGTAAATCAGATAAGTATAAAAGTATAAGGAAAAATTGGAATCGCAAAATATTGGAATAAAAATTGCTTGAGCAGTATTTTAAGTTTAGAAAAATCAGTGTGATAAATCATATAAGTATAAATTTTTTTTTAAATGTAAGGAAAAATAGAAATCCCAGGAACCCCAAATAAAGATTGCTTGAGCAGTATTTTAAGTTTAGAAAAATGACTTTGACAAATCAGATACGTATACAATTTTTTAAAGAATGTAAGGAAAAATAGAAATCCCAGGAATCCCAAATAAAAATTGCTTGAGCAGTTTTTTAGCTATAAAAAATATAGCTTTGGTGAATCAGATAAGTATAAAAATACAAGGGAAAATTGGAATCGCAAAATATTGGAATAAAAATTGCCTGAACAGTATTTTAGGTTTAGAAAAATGACTTTATCAAATCAGATAAGCATAATACTATTAAAAAAAAAAGTATAAACTCCAAAATGCTCAAATAAAAATAACCCAGATACTGCATTAAGATCAAGAATATCTTTTGCAAATAAAATGCAAGACAAACGAGCATAATGGTAAAAAGGAACCGTTGTTTCTACGATGCACTACGGATAAAACAAACGAAAAATGCATCTAAAATCGAAATAAACCAGATCAACTTGAAGAACAGTGTAATCAAGACCGCAGACCTTTAAACATTTACAGTAAACACCACAGTACGATCTCGAGCCGAACAAACAATACAGCAAACCATAATACAGATATAATAACATTCTTTTCCGTCGCCTAGCAACGGGGAAGCAGTAAGTTTCCATTCGCGTCAAGCTCCTCAAAAACTACGATTACCATAAAGATTTTCCAACCGATAATAAATTTCTACCAACAAAAAGCTGGCTGGAAAAAGGGTCAAGTAATGAAGCGACCGGCAATTATCTACTCCGGTTGCGTCAACATAATTAGCGCCACGAGTCCCCGGTGCGATCTATGTGTAACAAATTGACATAATCACAACAACACCATCGTCAGAACAATTCGGAAGAATCCTCTATTTACAAAAAAATCCTGGCACACTGAATTTCCGATTTTCAAACAATTATCAATATTTCAACTGTTGTAGGAAATAATTGGACTGCGGATTTTATGCATTTGTGACAAACTATGCGATTTAAAACAATGGAAAGATTCAAAGAATTCAAGAATTATTTTCAATATCTTAAGATTGTTAATGAGGGAAAGACACCGTTACATAGCTCTTGTGTCTCGTAATTGATGCAGAAAATATGCATAAAGATTCGCACTCTCATTATAATGTATACTAATGTAACTAAAATAGAATCGTGCAACAATAAACCTGTTTACAACGTGAAGCCACTTACTATTTTAATTCATCGTTAATATTTTCCTCAGATGTTTTTCCACGATGCAACAAGCAAGGAAATAATCAAGACGATTTTCCTGCACATTGAAACGTGTATAAAAACGTTAAAAAATTTGTTTCGAGGACGAACTTACCATGGATTTGAAGACTGAGCATTCCCCTTTACAATGACACCTTAAAACTTGATCTACGATTTTCTGAAGACATTTTATAAAAAAACAAATAAGCAACAAATCCGATCACGTGAAACCATCATAGTGTACTTTCTGTTCCTGTAAAGTTACACTCAAAGTTTAGTAAAACGGCCGAAAAAAATCGTACATAAATTTTTAAGGGGTCGTTTTAAAAAGCAAGCTTAACTCTTCAAATCTGCGGCAGTTTCGTTTATTAAACAAATTTTTGAAAGCTTCTGGAGACGTTTGAATTTGCAAGATTTTTTAGGGAAAATGGGTCTTCAGTTTCCCACCTGCTGAGTCGTGTAAAAATATCGCAGAAAAAATTGAATGATGGACTATGAAATTATTGAGAGTTATATATTAAGTGTAGGTTTCAAACTTTGAATGTAATGTGGATTTATGAACGTATTGTTTTTTACAGAATTACAACAGCGTGAACATCGAGAATTTGCTGAAAGTTGAAAATTTGGTGTGCCACTGCGTTTCGGATTCGCTGTAACCGCAACGTCAGCTGCAACGAAAAAAAAGACTATCTACCTGAGCACTCTGTTGCGCAGAGCGTGACCCATCGAAGACTTGATCGATCCATCGGCGTCGAGATGGCCGTTGGTTCTTACGTCCAGCAACGGCGACACTTGATCGGTCATTTTGCAAAAAGAACCGCACGGAAAAATTCCCCTGCACGGCGAGCAACAATATTCCCCTTTGGCGAGATTCAATCTGTTGCGAAAGCCATTCGCCGGGTGTCCAAGGTACGCCTATGCAAATCGAAAACTGGAACCCGGCTTCTTTTTTTTTTTTTTGTTACGCAATCGAGGAACGACTTCGATTAGGGATCCGCGGCCGGCGATCTATCGCCTCGGATTTACCGACCGAGCGGCTGCACCGACCGTCGCTTATCAACCCGTATTTTTTCGATCGACATCCAATGATATCGCTCGACGGTGACTGATATCGCCGATACGCGTCGCTGACTCGGCGATTCTCGCGTTGCATAAAAATCGTATCCGTTGCAAAACGATGCCGCCGCCCTTTTTGCGGAACTAATCGGCGGGAACACGAAGGCTGATTTATCGGAAATTAATGGCGGCCTTCGGACACTGCCTAACCAACGGACTATGTTTCAAGGGCGGACGATCCTTTTTCTTGACGTTAGAACTCCATCTTTATCTCCCACGCGGTGCCCGGTGGGACGAGACGACCTAACTGCGATCCAAAGTCGATTTCTGTTATGTTGTCAATACTTATGGAGTGATTTGTTATATCCAGTGGTGGGGGCCATTTTCTTTTATATTTGGCGCGAACGATGACTTAAAGTCAGCAAAGAATCTAAAATATTTTTTTAATTGTTCAACGATTTTAAATGTGGTTTACTTTTTAGAGTTTTTGACGATTCTAAACGCGGTGCCATGTTTCAGTTGTCCAATAATTGGAAATGTTCCATTTTAAATTTGTTTTCGTGATTTTTTAAGGTGGTTCCTTTTTTCAATTTTCCTATGATTTTAAATGTGCTTCCATTTCTTAATTGTTCCACGATTCCAAATGTGTGCAATATAGTTACCTTAACGATTCATTAAAGCATTACAGATCTTTTATCATGTTGTTCTCTACCCACGATTTTTATGTTTATCAAACAGAAAGTTTGCAATATAGCGAGTAACTCAGAAATTCATTGTGGCATATAAAAAAGAAGCAAGCTTAAAGATTTTCTTAAGTTGACTTAAATTCACTTAAATATTCGTCGAAGCATATAAAAATTAGAACCTATATATTTTTTCTCTTTTTATCCCACTGCCTGCTATAGTCTATCCACAATTATTATATTAGTGGAACACAACGTCTGCAATTTAAAAATTAACTTAAAAATTCATGGAAGCATATAAATCAGAAGCTGCAGATTTTCTGTCCCACTGCCTGCTATAGTCTATCCACAATTATTATATTACTAGAACACAACGTCTGCAACTTAAAAATTCAATGAAGCATATAAATCAGAAGCTGCAGACTTTCTGTCCCACTGCCTGCTATAGTCTATCCACAATTATTATATTACTGCGACACAATGTCTGCAGCGTGACGATTGACTCAAAAATTCAATGAAGCATATAAATCAGAAGCTGCAGACTTTCTGTCCCACTGCCTGCTATAGTCTATCCACAATTATTATATTACTGCGACACAATGTCTGCAGCGTGACGATTGACTAAAAAATTCAATGAAGCATATAAATCAGAAGCTGCAGATTTTCTGTCCCACTGCCTGCTATAGCCTATCCACAATTATTATATTACTGGAACACAATGTCTGCAGCGTGACGATTGACTCAAAAATTCAATGAAGCATATAAATCAGAAGCTGCAGATTTTCTGTCCCACTGCCTGCTATAGTCTATCCACAATTATTATATTACTGGAACACAATGTCTGCAGCGTGACGATTGACTCAAAAATTCAATGAAGCATATAAATCAGAAGCTGCAGATTTTCTGTCCCACTGTCTGCTATAGTCTATCCACAATTATTATATTACTGGGACACAATGTCCGCAACGTGACGATTAACTTAAAAATTTATTGGAGCATATAAAAACGGAGTAAAACAGATATTCTATCGTTGTACTGCACTGTGTGTTATCTTCAACTCACGATTGTTATATTAACGGAACACGCAAGTGCGTAACATAAGGAACGACTTGAAAAATTCGTCGAAGCACGTAGAAAAGAAGTATGTTTGTATGTCGTATGTTTGATCTGCATCAGGTCGTTTCGTCCCAGTAATTCCCCTAAACAATATCTCGTCGCGGCCAAGTTCCGGCTTGTAGAAAAACGAATTTTCTCGCGTGTCCTCGTCAAAGGGGATCACTGTGCTCGCCTTGAAACTAATCTGTCCGTCGACTATTGCGCGACAGCCGCTCCTCTCGTCGCTGATTGCGTCTCCCGGAGATCACGTTCAATGACGACGACGGTGGACTTCAAAGCGACAATTTCTCGTCGTCGATCATCCCGAGCATCCCGCTTCACGTTCAAACGTAACACCGCATTGTTCACGTGTCTATGTCCATCGAAGCCGGAAATCGTTTACCGATTCGCGTAAAAACTCACTTTTCCCCAGCTCACTTTCACCCGACTCCGGCGACCGACACGTCCTCTAGCCCCGACGAATATAGGACGGTCCAGCTGCCATAACTACCGGCGAGAGCAGCGCCAACTGCGAAAAAAGGGACCGGATCGCAAGGTGGCCACCGGCGGAATGACGAGCGGGCCCCGAGCCGGCCCGCAATTATGTGATTCTTTCTATGGCATCGTCCAGTATCGGACACCGTAGCCTACACCCGGTTCGTATACACGATAGTTGAGCACCGGTTGCGCAACAATGCTCGTTTATGTCGTATCTTATCGCTGTAAATACACTCCTCGACAAAACTATAAGATACCTGCGATTTTAGCTAATATTTGATTAATACTAATTTTTTTTTTTTTGTAAAAGTTTTCGTTGCTAATACGAAGAATCAAGTACATACATTTCCATAGCGGCAACGTTGTTGAATTGGATTGAAAAAGGTTTGTACTCCGCGACAAAACTATAAGATACCTGCGATTTTAGCTAATATTTGATTAATACTAATTTTTTTTTTTTTGTAAAAGTTTTCGTTGCTAATACAAAGAATCAAGAACATACATTTCCATAGCGGCAATGTTGTTGAATTGGATTGAAAAAGGTTTCATTAAAATTTTTAATTTTTGATGAAATGAGGTGCGACAAAAGACTATAAGAGAATGTATATTTTAGGTAAGAAGAAGTGGGTGGAAGTTAATGAAAAAGATTTTTTTCTATTTGTTAGTAGTGTGTTGTGCCACCTCGATTTTTTATAGTTTCTAGTGTTTTGTGCCACCTCGATTTTTTATAGCTGCTGTCTTATAGTTTTGTCGTGACGAGGATTGCATGTTTACATAAATTTCCCGAGTTCTTGGAATTGTAGCCTTCGATTTTTCGTAGGACTGTAGAATTCATTTTTATATAATGTAAACAATAACACTACGAATGAAGGAAGACAAACCTCAAGACTTACATAGAATTTTCATTGAGTTTGGCACTTATAGTTTTGTCGCAGAATGTAAATGACTGAACAGTGAATTTTAATTGTCGGAATGACCAAAGGCTCTCACCGCATGTTTTCAGGTTTAACATTAGGTTTAGGGAGCACTAAAAGTGACTATTTTACATTACTTTATTGAAATAACGAGAACGTGCTGCCCACATTTTTAGCCATTTTTTTTATTACCATAATAACATAATGACATATATAATATCATTAAATAATATTATATAATGTTATTTAATATTTTTAATAACATGTACCCAAAGAAGTAAATTTGCTGAATAATTCCTCATGGATGTATCTTTAGAATTTTAATAATTGTAAATTAAAAATATTAGAACCCGTCATTTTGACGGGTAAACCTAGTATTAAGGGCGAATGTTGTTTCTACTAATTTTTCTACTATTTTCCTAACTTTGATAGCAATTATGTGATTCTGTTATTGTACTCTTCTAGTTTGTCAGCTTTTTTCTCTGATTTCATTTTTTCAGTTAAACACTAAAACAAGTACACATTATTTTCATTATTTTATTATTTCGCATTATTTGCGAAATTTTCAAAGGATTATTCTCGATGCACCTAAATGGTCAATTAAACGTCGGTTCATGTTAATACCTGTATTATACAACTCTCAATACGGACAAACAAATGTTGTCACCAGGTTATTTAACTTGTCTGACCAATTTATACTGATGACAATTCGTTTCTATAGTAATTCCATCATTCTTTTCCAATGAAGTGTTATTATATCGAATATTGACGGAAATTACGGAAAATGGATTAATTTATCTTTATTAAAAAAATTGTCCAGCACACGAGAAGGCAGTATCAATGTAAAAATTTAATTTAAGAATCACTCTATTTTACCTAAGTCATTAGTATGATCTGCTGTCCTTCTTTCTTGCTTCTCTGAATCAATAATTAATTCTTTTTCAGCTGGCCAAACTTCTCGTGCAAAAATCTCCAACATTTTTTATTTCTAGCTTCTAGTTTTTCATTTCTGTTCTTTCTCATACTGTCTGGACGGATTCTAGACTTCTGATAATCCCATAAAAGCCTATTTAACCCTTACGTCAATAACCAAAATTTTCTACAGTAATGTTACACTTTATGTCAATACACATTTTTATGGCTCAAATAGAAATTAATCTGTGATCGTCCAGGAACGTAAAAATTTACAATAATTTTGCTATTTGTTCTTTATCATCTTTTTAAACAGATAGCAAAATTAATGTAAATTTTTTCAAGAAATACGTTACAAAAAGAAATTGAAAGTGAATACCCGGTTATTGACAAAAGGGTTAATCTACAATAGCACTTCAACCTATTCAAACTAGCTCTTCAACCTATTCAACCACCTCTTCAACCTATTCAGTCATTCTTTAACCTATTCAAAAGTTCTTCAACCTATTCAGTAACTCTTCAAAATTCTTCAAAGCAGAACGAACTACGACACGCGATCTGACCCTACGCAACAATCATAACCGTATGCCCAAAAAGGGAGCCACGAGAGATCATCAATACCAAACAAACGAAACGACGACGAAAACAACTACACAAAAATTCAACGGACCTTCTCTGTCCATTTTCAAATCCAATAGGCACCTCCCCCTCCCCCTCTCCCCTCTCCCCTCCCCTGGTTTCACTTGATCAGAACTTTCTCCGATTGATTGAGAAACATAATGGAAGGAGAGATTTGAGAAGCTGCGAGGGCTCGTTGAAGGGAACAACAACAATTTGATGAAGACAATTTCAACTTGATTCGTTTTTCCAAAAAATTCATCCATTTACTTTTCTCGCGTACTCGACGTCTTCCTGTTAGTGTTGTAAGGTGTATTTTGTAAGCTTTAGTAATTTTAAAGAAAAGACAAGTCTGTTGTATAGGTTTCTTTTTAATACGGTTCTCAATCTAGATATATAAAATAGATATGTAAAAGATATATAAGATTTTATATATAAAATCATAAGATGTATAAAATTAGAAAAGTCAACTGTGACGAATGAGTATTAGAACAAAAATATGCTTAATGCATGGCTTCCCCATGTCCTACGGTAATCAAATATAATATTGCAATATAATTTACAAAACAGAATGGATTGGAAAATACATTTTACATACGTTATAATTATTTCCGTGTGCGATCATGCCGAAGAGATAGAATATGCTCAAGATATTCCTTGAAATTGTGACATAAATGCAGCACAATTTTTTGGTTTAAATTGTAAAGCAAAGATGGGTGAAACATCATCTGAGAATCTTTGATGCAACTATTTCTGAATCATGTATGAGGGCTAATGGGACGAAAATGTTTCGATGAATTCCACCGGTTTTATGGAAATGGTATCCACAAGTGCGCCGCGAGAGGAGAAAACGATCCGGTTCGGTAATCGATTGCATCGTAGCTGGATTGTTGGGATTCCGGGAAACGTTGCGAATGGGGGCGCCATGGTTGCAGCTTATGGGAGCCCATGGGCCATCGGGCGCTCCCCGAGTCGGATGGAATGCGCGGCGAAAGGTGAACGCGTTCTCGCTCTCGAAGAAAGGAGCAACAAAAAACGCTTCCACCGGCGCACAGCTCGTGGACTCGAGCAGGTAACCGGTGTCTCGTTGCACCCGTGCGAGTGCAACGATGCACTCGCCACGACGTGCAACACCCTAATTGTCTATACGCCCCCGATAAACGGTCTGCTAGCCTGTCTGCGCCTCGGGAAACGTAAATAAATACTCCCACGCTCTGAAACTCGACTACAACCGTCCTCGCATCGTGCGCACCGAATGCACTAATAGACTGAATTATAGGGCACCGAGCAAACACTGTATAACAATTTTTTAATTATTTTTTTGCGCTTAAGAACCGTGGCGATTTGAGAAATTTCATTTTAGAAGGAGATGAATTTTTTGTGGTTCAACCGTAAGAGACAGGTGAATGATTTTTGTGTAGAATGATTCCGCAGACTCTCCTGAATACTGTGGTATTTTTCTTTGTAAGATCGTAAATGCTTGGATATGGTTAAATAATTTTTTAAGAGAACAATAAGGAAGGGCTTTAACACGGAAATTTTTGCGAATAAAATTCTGTTTAATTGCAGTGGCGGGTGATCGAATTATCGAAGCCTCAGAATTTGCAATTTGTGAACTCTAATATTTCTATAGAAAATTATAAACATTTAGTCTAGTGAAGATTGTTCTCAAAAATTGTTTCAATATAAACTGAAACTGTGATCTATGCAAATGGCTCTAAAAATTTGATCACACTCAGTACCTCGTTTAAGACACTATATTCAAAGCTAGTGTGTTACAATTTTGCCCCAAAGCGGATTGAAACTATTTATATTCAAATTAAAAATTCCTCGTACGATTCCGTCAATCAAGTCGTTCGATACAGTGTCCCCATATATTATACAGAGAAATTTCACACTCCTAATCCCTCATTCCTTCAAGTTCCGAGGTGGCCCCCAATTTCCCCACAAGCACCGCACACTTCCATAAACAATGCCCACTCTCCACGAAAACTATGACGAGAATAAACCGGTGCACACCGTAAACCGCGGCTCTGCCAAGTCGTGTATAATTCACATCGCAGCACAATTTTCACATAATCCACACATCTGTTATCACGAATACCTCCTCGTGTCCGTAGCTGCCCTCTGACCTTGCGGCCCTAACATCCCAGAGCACGGTAACCCTAATTTTCGGGCGAAACTTGACAAGAGCGTCCGACAAAATCCCTGTTGTTGTATCCACTCGAGAATTTTCCGATGCTTGACGAGACGATTGTTTGACCTGTTTCAGAACGAGCACAGATGCGAGGCGTAGCAGGTCGCAGAATGGAAGCACATTTCGGGGTTGGTAAACCAACACGTGGCCTACCTTAATTCATCCCTGTCCATGGGCACCAATCGTCGAACAGGATCACGGCGTGGCCTGTGTGCACGGGTGCGGGACACGCTTGTTCGTCGACTATGCGAACAAAGATCGCGAGGGACGATTCGCAGCTGCGGATTCGAAAAAAGAAGCTCGCGGAGCCTGGCCCGTGAGCGGGTCGCCGAGACGTTGGCGGCGTCGCGACGCCCGATGCACTGCACGCATGCCCTGCCACCGCGACGACCAATCGATTGTATCGCGTGCCGCACCGCGTGGCTATTTTCTAACCGATTTTATTTAACCTCCTTTACGCAACCGGGCTTTTCGATCCGATAACGCGCGATCGAGACCAATGCAACGAACCACGATACCCTAATTGCGCATAGTTCATGCCGATTATCGGTGCTCCACTCTGTCTCCGACCTCTACGGCACGACCCCGCATAATGCGATCGAAAGATTGTTCGTATAAACTTGGACACACTTTCAAGCCTCCACTCTCGTAATTAGACTGCGGATCTTTGTGCGTTTATCGCTTCTGAAAATTTTCAAGAAATGCTGTGATATAACATTGTACAGAATTTGGTACGATTTTTATTTATTTCAGATCTACGAAGGTCTACGAATTTGCTTCCATTTTCCTAAATTTTGCTGACAAAAATTGAAAATTGCATAAACATCCGCCGTAGTCTACTCATAATAAATCGTTCTTCTTTTGTGGGAATTTCTATACGATATACAGTTACATTAATAATAAACCTACCATGGTTTTCACAATTTTAAATTATAAAAACAAATGTTAATTGTTAAACTATAAATTCACGTCTTTATTTAAGCACATATTATAGTGAAAAACGTTTCAGTAAATCCAATCTTCTCGCTTCTATAAGGCGTTTCACTTTGTGTTAATATTCGAACGCACTTTAAGACAGAATACCCTTTTTCAGAGTGTAGCAAATGACCTGAAATTTGTTTAGCAATTAGAATCATTGGTTCACCGAACGACGGGCGAAAAAGATTTTGAAAAAATTGCAATTGGCAGTTCACGTTCCTCTTCCGTTGTATCCAGTAAACAAATTTTAGGAGGCGATTTATTATGAAACTAGAGGCTTAATTTCAAGCCTTAAAATGAGATAAAATTTAATTTTAATTTAAAATTAGAATTGGTGACTCTTAAAGTGTCACCAATTTTTAAAAATTCAGAAACCCAGATACAAAGAAGGCATAAAACAAAGTACTAAAAGAGTATAAAAAGTACCAAAATGGGAATTGCAATTCCCAGAATAAAAATGTCAGAATCTCTGAAAGGGCTCTATTAACCCGAAATACGATGGGTAATATTCCCACTCGAGTCTGGACAAAGCGAGTACCATTTTCTTTGTTCAAACTCGAAAATTGCCGGCGACATATTGATTGACCCAAATGTTTGGATTTTACGAGTGGCAACGATGTCGAATAATACTCACTGCGACGAAATCTCGAATGTTCGACTTCAGTGGGATTTTTGTCAACACCTCGGAAGACCCATTTTAACTGGGTTTGTCGGAGAAGGCTAAACGTCGCAGTATACTGAAAAATGTATCGTCGGAATGGTATATATTGTTCGCATCGAGCGAGACGTTTGATAAGACGTACGCGCTGTTTTTATAAGGCGCGATATGTCAGGCTGCGTGGAGGGAACGTTGAGCAAGCAAATGACTTCGATCGAGTTTCGCACGAATCGGAATCGGATTACGCGGTTCCAGTTTAATTACGAAATTGAATGGCCGTAGAGACTGGTTTCGGTATAGCTTCGCCAGTCCGGCATACTTTTCACTTTGTCGCGGGCGACTCCATCTTGGTCGCATCGCGAATCGTGTGTAAACTAATTTATTTAGAGCGGCGAAATGGTGTTTGCAAAATTTTGTTGCTTAGATGTTTCTGAAGGGTGCGGGGAATTAAAAAAAAATATTGTGGCCGGAAAAAAATAATTATTCCGGTACCGGGAATCGAACCCGAGCCTCCTGGGTGAGAGCCAGGTATCCTAGCCACTAGACCATACCGGATTTTCTTGGAGGAGAAGTTTCGAAACAGCTACAAATTCGGCGAAGATTGTTGATTGTTTTGCACTAACCAATCTGTGAGAATGTGAATAATGTTCCTACGAAACTGTAGGGACTTTATAGAATCCTGCTATATAACCATACCGGATTTTGATACAATATTTTTATTTAGATTAAGGGAAAGATTTCACGAAGATGGCTTTCAGCAGAACTACTTTTTCAATATTTAATTCTTGGTTACTGGAAAATCATACAGAATTTTGTTAGAAGACAGAAAAAGTGTATTGTTCAAAAATATACTTTCCACTAGACCATACCGGATTTTAATACAATATTTTTATTTAGATTAAGGGGAAGATTTCACGAAGATAGCTTTCAGCAGAACTACTTTTTCAATATTTAATTCTTGGTTACTGGAAAATCATACAGAATTTTGTTAGAAGACAGAAAAAGTGTATTGTTCAAAAATATACTTTCCACTAGACCATACCGGATTTTGATACAATATTTTTATTTAGATTAAGGGGAAGATTTTACGAAGATAGCTTTCAACAGAACTACTTTTTCAATATTTAATTCTTGGCTGCTGGAAAATCATACAGAATTTTGTCAGAAGACAGAAAAAGTGTATTGTTCAAAAATATACTTTCGACTAGACCATACTGGACATTTAAGCAATATTTCTCTTTTGGAGCGACTAGATTTCACGATGATTGCTGAAGCTTTTAGGATAATTGCATTCTCTTTCAACACTCAATGGCTACCCTAAATGATTACTGGATTCTCTTGGGAAACGTATGTCGAAAGTACAGAACACGTAGTTCCATGGAAAGTGTATTGTTCAAAGATATACTTGCCACTATACCATGCCGGATTTTATGTTAACATTCCTTTTGAATTTATAGATCACGAACCACTGCGAACCATATCGGATTTTATTACACAATATATTGCAAAACATCGTAAACTTTAATGTGGGCTATCAGCAGTTGCAATCTAAATCTGGCTTGTCAAAATATTGACTTCCACTACACCGTACCGGATTTAATAACAGGACATACTTCAAAGTCGCAGAGAGTTCGAGCACGACTATAAACAGTCCCACTCTAAATCCATTTTGCAAAAATATGTACACTGCTACATATTTCCACTAGATCATACCGGATTCGATCATCAGTTGTACATTGAATTACTGCAAAATTTAACGAAGATCGTAAACAGCCTCATACTAAATCCACTTTCGAAAAATATGTACAGATATCGACCAAACCATATTGGACATCATTCAAACATACTTTTCGGACATAACCGTCGTACGAAGAGTACAATCACTGTCACTACTCAATTGCAGTAACTAAAAGCAGTGGCAAAGTTTACTGAAACACACCTGATCAAACCCAAAACCCCTTAAAAGTCTCTCGCCGGACCTCTGTCAAATCTAAAGAAGAACATGCAAGCTAGATCACTTCAAGAACCAACCTAATAAACCAACAAACTCCCCATCACCTCTGACCTCGAACCACAACCACACAAATGCCCAACGCCACCGTAGAAAACATTCTAGAACACGTTCGATCGGTCCAACAACAATCCTCCCGTGAAAGTGCAGCCTGCGATGCATGTAACCAGGCGTCCTGCGCTTTCGAAAATGTTGTCAAAGTCGATTACTCACGGCCAAGTACCGGAACGTTTCCGGCGACGCATTTCCGGGTCCCTGTCTAACTCATCGAGGAAGGGTTTGTCGTCTGGTTCGTCGACTGCGTTGGCTGCATTGTTCCTGGCGATGCACCTCCAGTCGAGCATCATCTCGCTGACGCTGCGACGCCGCGGTTTCTCTCTGACAATCTCCATGATCCGTGGATCACCGTACAGCACCGTCGATCATCGATCCGTCAACGTGGCCGCGCGACAACACCTCGAACGGTTTTATGCATTTCCGACGGTTCCCCACGGCCGGTCGCAACTGCAGCATGCGTCCGTGCGCAACACGTGTTCGTTGTCGCCGCGAGCCACAAACATAAGCGTGCACATGGCCGACGGAGTCCCCTCGAGTTCTCGAACGTGTTCGGGACGGTGTTCCGCCGTCGTCGGGTCTCTCGGCACGAACTTTCTGCGGAATGATCTCTGGAATACGATCGACGCGCGTCGATCCCACCGACGTCGATCAGCTGGCCACGTGATCCGAACCGAACCGAGCGCGCCACTTTCGAAGCGAGCTTTCTTTTTTACGCACCGTATTGCGCAACCCGCGCAACAATTAACGCGGATCCTATTCCCCTCGGCCGGGAAAAGGAAAAACCAAATCGGACCCACCAACCGGCTAAATAAAACCTTGGAAAGCGTTGCGCAACCAGGGCTGACCGCTCGTGAATTCGCGAATCGAGCGCGGATTATGTTGCCACCGGTGTCCGCCGGGATCGAGAGGGAAATTGCCCGGTTTCGCGAGAATCGAGATACCGTTTTAAAACGACTCGGTCCCTTTCGAATTTGGCGCGAGCCCGTGACCCACTTTTGCCAACTCAATTTCACTTCGCCCGCCCGCGAAACGGGAATCGTTATCGGACCCGGTTATGCGCTATCTTATCGCCACAGCGAAACGTACCTACTGCGCCCCGAGACCTCCGCCGACTTTCCAATCGCCGGCTACGTTTCTCGAATTTCAGATTGTGCAGCGTTTTTAAATTGTCCGGTTCTCGCTTATGCGATTCAAACACCGACTTAATGAGCAGCGAACTCGAAGAAAGTACGCAGGCCGACACTCCTCGGAAGTCAATAACCTTTTCAAAGCTACAGGAAATTACTTTAATTATTTTTAACACAGTCAGAAGGATTACTAGATAATGTGTGGAAGAAGTTTTGCAGAAATTGCACTTCGGCGAAATCGCTGGAGAAATGCTAATGAAGCTTTTTATTACCTCCGTATCTGAACCTGTACTGAATGTTTCAAACACTCGTATTTAATGGATACTTTGTAGATTTGTATTAGGTATGTATCTGAAAATTGCATCGAAGTCTCCTGTGCAAAATAAGAACATTCATAACTCAACGTCGCGCGATTTCGATAACATTATCAGAGTTTTCTTTTCTTTCTTCGCCATTTTAATGAGTCAAATGCAACATGACAACATTATTCCCCTATCTTCACAGTTTTGTATCTTGATTAATGCTCTCCGTGAATAACAGCTTTAAAAATCGACTTTTAGTATTTTCCCGAACACTTGGCATCTTTCAAGAATTTCTTTTACACGTCACCAAGTAATAGAATCGTTCTAGCTTTTCAAGATTTTGCAATTCTATAAAAGTTATTTTTTTTTGCAAAGAGCGTCGATATTTAAAGAGTGAAAGCCAATGAAAATGACTGTACAATATTACGTATTTACGGACGGTGCATACATAAGCAGAATCTGTAGAAGATGTGTGTATACAGAAGATAGACAACAAAGATAGCAATTAGTTATAACCGCTTGCGTCATAATTGATAAGTGCTACAGCAAGCAGGTACGTACACAAATCGACACATCTTGTAACACAAATCATTTTACAATAATTCTCCATACAAGTTCAACACAAATGTTTACCGAATTTCGACTACGTTATTTTACATTTTACAACGCGACGGTCTATTATGCACGCAATTAGACCACAAAGTGATAAACTGACATTATGCCAGCTCGTAATTGCACAAAATTCATTTGTATATCGCATATGACGTAAACTGGACAATATGAAAACGCTTGAAAACGTTGTTTAAATAAGTTATCTTATCGGTTGCAGGTTGTTTCTAGGAAAATGTAGTGCATCATGTCGAACTACACTTTCCGATGATAGACCCCTTCTCCGAATCAAAAATTCAGACTGGAATCAATTCTGCCAGTATTAACCCTTTGCCATCGAAGGGCGTCCCTCAGCCGCCACTAAAAACAATCATCCCACGACTCAAAACAATTTTCACACTAATAAATTCGTTTCTATTCAAGAAATTGCTAAAGATGTGTAGCCTTTGCTCCGTGAATTTATTATTTACAAACAACAAAATAATCTCCACCACTGTTTATACATTTGCTCCACCTGCAAATAATTACTATGAACGACTCGACTTCAAAATACATTTAGAACTGATGAACCATGAGAGCCACGAATTAATTAATTTAAAATGGCCGGGTACCACGAAACTTCTCAGGTCCTGGAGTTAGAGTACCTTCGAGTGCGAAGGGTTAACAATGGTCGCGGCGATTTCGACCAACTTTATCGCTCGCGTTCGATCGAAACGTGCTCGATCCGATCAGCCACACTTTCCAATCACAGACTCCGTTTTCCGAACGCGAGTTTGAGAGATCGCGATCGGCCTGACGGCGATTACGGCATTTTCGCGCGAGCAGTTTCGCGATCCGCGAGTCCGGAGACGCGCGGAGGACGTTCAACCGCGGTCGGACTATTTTTAAAAGAGAAAGCATACTTACAAGGACGAGATTCTAGCTAAAAGTACCGGCGCGTCGCGACGGGACAACGTTCGCGAGCCCGTTCTAGTTGCTTTTTACAGCGTTCCGGTTTACAGGGCCGTGTGGCGCGTCGCGCGACGCCTTATGGGGGCCCGTGGCCAGGCCAGTCGAGGAATCGATCGTTCAGAAACGTAAACGGCGAGCGAGAACCAAAACAGCAAACCGAACGGGACACAACGACCGACGTGTTTAGACCATTCGAGAGAGAGAGAGAGCAACCGCGATCGACGACCGCTCCGAGTTCACTGAGCACCGACTTTACCGGCCGCAGCCTCTGAAAGGCACTTAGGGCTTTCTAACTCGCGCCACTCCCCCACCCCCGGTCGTATGTACATACTCCTGCCAGTGCTATCTTAACGTGTGCGATACAAAATTGTCGGGGAAGCAATGGCAATGCCGTCCAACCGTTAACACCCAGCGCAAACTCCTTGTCCTGCGACGCTGTCGAAATTCTGCAAGCTTTCAATAATAATTTCAACGAACAATGACACCGGTATTGGTTTTGGATCGATTGGCTGTCATAAATGCCTTTAAGAACTGGTTTGGGGATCGTTTTGGTCGATAACCTTCGAAGACTTTAGGGGATCTCTTTTGTCACCGATCGTAACGCGAATTTGGGGAATTTTCTGAGAAGAGGGTGTTGACTATTAAAATTTCAAATTTGGTGGACTCGTTAAGTACCCTTCGAATTATGAGCTTGAATTTTTTGGAGCCATAATAATCATTTTTGTTGATGTTGTATCAACAATACTAGAAACGAGTTATGAGACCAGTGCTGATACAGCTCTGATTGCAAGGCAATTTTTAAGAATTTTTTGCGAGAGTAGTAATAGATATTATAATTCCAAACTTTGCACACTTGTTATCTAATATTCGAAGAATGCTCTCAAATTTTTGTAAGCGGGAGTACTAATTTTCTTGGGAGTTACAATGGTAGTGTTAAATACGAATAGCAAGAGCAGAAGGTGTAGAATTATATTAACCTAATGGGAAAATAATAGGAAAATATTAGAGTTATAATGTGGACCTAATGGAGTCGATTGGAAAGAACCACCTTGAAGACTTTGATATATAATTTTTAATTAAGAAAACAAATTATTTGCAGTTGCAAACGCAGTCGGTAAACATATACAACGTTGAAGCGCGTCTCAAGCAGTGCGTTCGATGCAGAATTCGAAGTGTTCGACAACACGAAGCGACAATACGTTCAGGAATCTGTTTGCTCTGTGCCTGAGGTCAGGCTAGCGTCTTCATCTCCCATAATTCCCTTACAAGAGAGCCAATTAAGCCGGGTCTCCAGCGCATTTCCCGCAGTAATATCCGTTTTTACAGTTCCAGAACGGTCAGGTCGGTTTTCACGGTTACTCGGAAGTCTTCGCCTCGCGGCGAGGCTAGTTCTAATTGGTGAAAGCGACAATGAGAGGCGAACGAACGATTAACTGGTTCATTTGCGAGGAGACCTTACAGCTGCGCCAGCGGCGGACAGAGCGCCTAGGCTCTGCACTGCTTGACCCATTTCCATTGTTCCTCCCCAAGACACAAAGGAGCCGTTCCTCTTTTCTTCCAGACCCCCCGGTTGTGATCAATAAATTTTACTCTCTCGGTAATCTCTTAATTCTCCAATCCTCGAACCTAAAACTCGACACCGACATTCCTAGCAACACGAGTGTTTGAAAAGGGAAAGCGAAACGGGGACTTTTTAGGACGCCATAAATTAGGTTCTTTCTGAAGCCGAGTCGAAGGTCGTAGGACTGTTTTCCTACTCGACGTTCCGAGAGTTTGTAGGAACGTCAGTGGTGACTAATGGTGGAGATTGCAGCGCAGTTTGCAATGCCGTTTTATGTATCTTTCTTGAATACGTAAATCCCCACGATTATCGCTTCAGCAATTATGCTGTTTGATTTGTTAGTCATCTGTAAATCCGGGAGATTGACTCCGCGTAGTGTGCACGGTCGTGGGACCTTGTTTTCGACAGAAGTATGATTTGCTGTTTAAATTAAACTTAATGCAAAGAATAAATATATTCAGTACTTTCGGGTAAACCAGTTTCGAGAATATGGCTGCCGCTCAGCCATTTCGGGACATTTCACGGTAAGAAAATTACCACATGTTCCACGGAATACGTGCTTTCGAAGAAGACCTTTGTTTTGAAGAAAGCTCCGCTAGTTTTTCCAGACAAAATTCCTAAAGTTCACATTTCTCTGAGATCGTTGGTGCGATTCTTTTTGACGGCGCTTAGGCGAAAGTGTTTCGTCTTTCTCCGTGAATCTTCGGTACCGGAGAGGAAGACGTTGCGACACCGTGGGCAGACCGTTTTAAATTCGTTTCACTTTTTCCTTTTCGACTGGTTCGCGTCCCCTTGACTCTTTTCCCCGATTATTCGGTCGGAAAGGTTACATCTGATACGAGAAGTTGGTGGCCGACTTCCGGTCGTCGGCGCTCCGTGTGGCCAGTGTTGTTGAACCCTGTGTGTCTCGAACTGGCTTCACCTGCTTATTCTTTCTCTCTCTCTCTCTCTCTCTCTTTCCCCCCCTCTCTCTCTCTCTCTCTCCCCGAGAGTCGGGAGAGAACGAGCGTCTCTCGCGGATCCGGCGCGGCGACGAAGCGACGCGCCTCTCCGATTGCATAATAAACAGCGATACGCAGCCGCGAGAAGTATATATAACAGGTCGTAAGGCATAACTGTAAACCAGTTGCATGTAATGCAATTACGGTATGAAAGTGATCAAAATTTATGGCAGCCGCCGGCGCCCCGTTGCAAAACCGAAAGGGGACGACCGAAATCCAACTGCAAAACCGCGAGGAATAAATATTTTTATTGACGATCGATAAATTATTATTCTACACTTGTTGCTAGAAAAACTGAGATGGACAATCTTTTCCACTTGCGTACAATAAATTTTTAAGAAGATGAAGTAAAAAGAAATTTCAAATTCGAATCTCCAGTGTGTGTATTTATCTAATTAATTTTAATGTATTTCTGGAAATGTGCTTTATGAAAGTGCATACAGTCTATTAGGAATAATTTTTACTGCGTTGCTTTTGTCTGATTTTGACTGTGTTCAGAGTTGTTCTTGTCAAGCTTTTTCCAAGTTTCTGAATTGCCAAGACGAGAGTTCCCGAATTTTTGAGAAGTCCGGTCAGACGTTTTAGATTCAAATCAGCGTGCACCGCGAAGTGAACTAACAACAATTTTCCGCCGAGCACGTCTTGTCCGAATGATAAATACTTTCCACGAGAAGGAAGCACGTACGGAGTGCGTACAGTGTTTCCTGCATTCCGCGAAATGAGATACTTTCCCGCAGAGGAATATAAAACCTGCGGTCTAAGGACGACGCTGCGGTCAACAATGAGGCTGTCCGCGTCCTTCTAGAAGTACTTTACGCATTATGCTAATGACAGTCACGCAATGGATTTGTCATTGGAAAAGTTACACCATCCGGCAAACAATTACAGTAGCCGCAAACACTGGAGATTAAAGCTCTGCTCAACTTAAATAAAATCAATCGCGTCCAGACTCCATTACATCAGACTCCATTAACCTCGAATCAAAAGAGGTTGATATGAAACGGTCGAGATAGATTGTGATTTAAAATGCCAGTGTTAATTAATTCTAGAAGCTTCCGAGAATTGTGGAAAATTGATTGTTCATCGGAGACACGACAAAATTGTGTGAAAAAAATTTTATAAAAATTATTCCACGTCTACTGTCGTAATTGTTTGGCATAGAACTGGGTTATTCAAATTACCAGCTTGTTTGCGATGCGATAGTGCGTTTCCGCTGCGAAATTGCAATGGTGAACTTGACAACCAACAATTATACAACTGTAACGAACGGCATTGAGTCCAAGTAACGCAAAAGTATGTCAACGGAAGCCATTTGTAGCCACAGAATGGAAAGCGTTAGTACGTGCGATGGTGGTGTAATGGTTAGCATAGTTGCCTTCCAAGCAGTTGATCCGGGTTCGATTCCCGGCCATCGCACACCTTTATTTTTGCCTTTTTTTTCTCGATTTTTCAAACTCAAAACCATCGCACCAATCACCGATAAGTTTTACAAAAATAATTTTGAAAAATAAATTTCAATAAACACCTATTTCTCACATATAAAATTAAGTACCCGAATTTAATAGAGTTTTTAAGAAATTGTGTATGCAACAGTGCTGCACGCAAAGAAGATTTATTTTCAAATAATTTAATGCATTTAAATTTATATCTTTAATGTTTTCGACGATTAAAGTCTGTTTATTTTGAGTACCTGTAAAAAAAAACTTAAAATGTTCACATTCTGTTTACTGTGTAATAGTAGTTTGATTTGTTAGCATTCATGATGACGCACTATTGTTGCAATTCCATTCGCTTTTCACATGATTTTAGCGATGTGTTTGCATCGGCGCGTAGTATATCCCAGCGAAAATAAAGCAGCGTCTGCAAGTAGCACTGCTGGTGTAGTGGTATCATGCAAGATTCCCATTCTTGCGACCCGGGTTCGATTCCCGGGCAGTGCAGATTTTTTTTTCGTCGCGAAAAAAATCCTGCACAACCGCGAACCTTCCTAGCACGCGGTGCGTCAAAAATTCAAACAAAAAATCGCTGTGAAAAACCTCGGAAAAAAGTTTATTAACATCCGCGTTGCGACAAATCGCGAAACTGTGCACGTGCTGCTTTCTCCGATTATTTTCTGCGAACAGGACCGTCAACAACAATTGATCCAGTGCAGCAATATTCACAAGTGAATTATAAACAAATTAAAATTGGTCTTCGCTGGATTAAAATCATAGTAACTCGTGTTCAACACTATTCCTGGAGCTTTTTCAGCATTGTTTGGGAACAAATTAAAAATCCGTGAATTTGTCCTGCAATCAATACTTCAAAACAGAAACGACACAGAAACTAATATGACATCTTCAGCACATTATAAACAAATTAAAAATCCCTCAAGATTTTCACCACATTAAAATCACAGTGAATTCGTCGCGAACGATTTTATAATCTGAATTCAGAGATAGGAGACTAATATCTCCAAGAAATTCTGAACAGATTAAAAATCCCTTTGGACGCGCGTAAAACTCGAAGCTAACTAATCGCGCCGGTTGTTGCAAATTAAAATTTGTTTGTTTCGCTGATCGATAGCCGTTCCCACGGCGTCATTGATACTCGATCGGGACGCAATGATCGATCGTGGGCGAAACAAGGGTGGAACACAACAGAACGTGTCATTCGTTAACTATTCAAGCGGCCGCGACGGAATCGATCGTCGCGGCGACGTCGACGTCGACGGTCGACATTGAACGAGTTATCGACGATTATTTTACCGTGTTCGTCGCGCCGGAATCTCAGTCTCGCGTCCATGAATCACGAGTCAGCAAGGTGTGTGTTTACTCTACCTGATGATTCGACAAGCATTCGCGTTTCGTTTGAGCAACACAGCCCTACCGAAGATACTGCCACTGCGTTGCATCACTATACCGACCGGCGCTCTACTGAGGAGATCGCCTAACAACGAGCGCGCGACTCGAAGCCATCGGCAAACGGTGCATTGTCGGGGAAGGAAGGAAAACAAAAATTCTCGAACGATAAGCGGGAACCTCGGCGATAACCCAACGGCAAACGACAAGAAAAGATTGTGCGAGAGTGTTCCCGGCACACGAACCGCGATCCCCGATCGATCGATGGATCACCGACACGGGAGTCCATCGAGATCCACGTGCGCTTCCCTCCTTAACATTATCATTAACGCCACGCACTGTCGCAAGGGAATCCAATTAACCGCAGATAACCGAGCTATTATACACAGGCTGTTCATTATGTGTGTCAAAAAAAAAACTGAAATATTTTATAAGGGATTGAAGCTTTCGGAGAAATGTTTAAACAAAAATTTTTTAGCACGAAGGCACAGTATAGCCATCTTTTTGGCAGGTTTATTATTAGGACAGATTTTAAAAATAAATCACCCGTTTGTAATGCACAACCGTATACAGTGATTTCTCTGTATATGTCTCCAAGGCCTGGATGATAAACGTCGCGGAATTATCCCCACTACCGCGGGGTAGGCCCCGTGAGGGTCACCAGAGGTATCGGACGACGAGGAGTGTAAACATTAATTCAACATTGTGTAAACACGGCAAGAATATGTCTCCTGGATAATACATGTCGCTGGCAAGGTCAGTGCTGTTGACATATATCGAGAATTTATTGTACATATCTTTCAGAGCCCCTGCGTATGACGTGATTTATTATGCTAAATTTTATTTGCGATGTTTCAAGTGCTAGCGAAAATAACAATTTCAACTAGAAACGTAAATAGAATCGAATCTATTTTATTCCACAACACAGATAGCTTATCTTGTAAAGGAACAAGCTGAGCCAGACTGAAATTGGAAAGTTACATGTGGTTTTGCGTTTATTAATTCAGGCAGATGGAAAAATGTTCGTGGTGCGTGACGATGATTAATAATACCGCAAGATTCTGGTGCCTGGATCGTTATTTTTAGGGAAAGCTAGTTATGCGGATCAAATCGTGGCACGGTGTTTTCAAAACAGCGTTTTCAGCGCACTTTCAGAAATAAAATCTGTCACGAGTACGGCGCAGTATCGTTGCTATAGAGATCTATTTACCGTTCAACTATAAGCAAATTGAGCTCCACGGCGCACGGATACTTTATCTCATTGCATGATGACGTGTCTGTTGTCACATGAGCTTGATTCTACCAGATATCGGACTGTCCAAGACCGACGATATCGAAAGTGTTGACCAGTGACAAAATACGAGCAGCGATACACAAAAAGCCACACCTTTAACAATTTTTAATGCCTAACCGACTAGGCCTGAATTTATAAAACTTTGGCCACGCATAAGTGTCATCTTGAAGAGCGTGTCACAAATTTTTCAGCTTGAGAACTTGATTTTTTCATAAAATATTACAATGTTTGCGAGGCTCTGAACAACTAAAGAGCCATTTTATCTATCATTAAATGGCAAAAAACTGAATCAAAGGTGGGTTTTGTCTTTTAAACCTTCTCAAAGACTGTGCAAATATTGCTGTGCAAAAGCCGTTCATAATATTTGATTTTTTTCTCCGAAATGAAACTTAAATTAAAATTCTCAAAAAACTGAGAGTAGTACGGAAGAACGACATTCAGTTTCATGTTCAGAGGACGCGTAATAATCAGTTTGAGCAACCACCGTGACAAAACTCACGTCGACCAGCGTTATCGACGCATTTCAGCGATAATAACCCCGACGGAGAACCATAACTAAAAGATCTGTGGACTTGGCAGAGAGATTTGAATATCGCGGTGGCCCCGATCGTTCCAGGAAAAAGGGTCGCTGGGACGGTCATGTTCACGAGATCAAAGATCTTGAGGAGGATGATGACCTGGAACCATAGACGAGATAGAGCAGGCCCCGAGTATCTAATGGCCGCGCGGTATCAGCAAACGAATGTTTGCCAGCTCGTGTTTCTGATATTGAAACGAACCGCCGGCGAAGCTGGCGTCCATGTTGTCGACTGCCATGAATATGGATGCACGTGACACGCTGCGTCGACACGCGGCAGACCACGTCCTTAAATAGCGTTGGCCTCTAACAATGGCTAATTATCGCCTAGACTGTAATCGTTTTCCCCGATCCACCGTAAAACGAAGGCTGTCGTGGTCGAATGGCAACGACAGCGATATTACTATCTTCTTGGGACGAATGTAGACAAGTTAATTGCGGAACCTTTGCGAATTATCTCTGCCAATAGATGTCTCTGTTTCGTAACGTTAATTAGCGCCGTTAACATTTGTTACCATGAAACATAAAAATTTCTCAATTTTTCGTTCCACCAAATATTAGGGGTACCCATAAGTAATCGATTATTTGCAAAGAATTCGTTTTGCCTTTAGTTCTATACCGATCGTTGAAGAGGAACCACATATTCTTTTACAGTTTTCGGTAAAGCAGCCTGTATTCAAAATATTCTAATAATTTTCTTTACAACCCTGTAATAAAATGGCGGCGTCCGTACCCTCCGAGGATCCTATTCGTCATTGCATACATTTTCATTTTCATGCGGGATTTAATGCAACGGTGACAACAAAGAAAATGTGCGATGTTTATGGAGATGTATTGAAGGTCAACAAGTGTCAACGTTGGTTCAGAAGGTTTGCTGCTGTTGATTATGATCTCTCTGACAGGCCTAGGACGACCAGTTGAATTTGATAATGACACCCTAAAATCTCTAGTGGAAGCCGATCCAAAAATTAAGTATACAATCTCAGATCTCTGGAGCATTATTTAAGAAATAAAACATTCTGTAGAAGATGCAAGGAGGCACCTTGAGTCATATTTTGCTTCACGAATCCTGAATTTCTATAAGAGGGGGATTGAAAATTTGCAGGAACGATGGCAAACTGTCCTCGATAATGATGGAGATTATATAATAAATTAAGAAATAAAAACATGAATTTACTACAAAGTCTGTTTTAGATTCCAAAATAATTGAGTACTTATGGGTCTCTCTAACGAATTGCTTTGATTTCGTGGAACTTTTCAGGCTGCCGAGATACCGGTCACAGTGTCACAGTAATTTCACAAGTATCAAAGAATTCCAAGTCATCCGGGATTAATCGTGACACGAGATTTGCATATGTATGCGAGACGTCTTACTTCACCGACTGACGAAACACTCGACGCATCGGAGACAGTCGGGCGCGTGTTGTCGTCGTCGTCGTCTCGTGCGTAGAGGAAATCAACAGACACGACCTTGGATCGCTGTCCGATAGACTCCCGAGGGACCGATTCTCGGTCCCGTAGACTTCTGGGGAGCATGGTTTACGTTCGCCACGCGCTGCCAGTTGTCGTCGACGTTTGAATTGCATCGCGACGCGCGAGAAAGTGCCTTCTAAGGCTCAAGGTTAATTTACAACATACCCGATCGAAAGCTAGTTTCTTTTTTAACCTGTGCGCGCCGCTCGGTTATGAAAAACGTCGTCCTGGAATGCTAAACGGACAAAGGTGACCAATGTCAGTCGCGAGGGACGTTGCCAGCGCTGGCATACCACGTTAGTCAGTGGAATTGTCCGAAACAGCTAGCTTTCTAGGCTGACGGTGTGTCCTGGGGTATCAGGATTTTTTTACAGAGTTCACAGAGCCTGAGGATTTTTTTCTAGAATGTCCCCAAGGCGCTAGAAGTCTGTCCAGCACACCCTTAGGGTGCTAGGACCTTGTCGAGACATGGACTTAGGCTAGCTGGACACTTCTGTAATTTTTGAGATTTTTCTGGCATCTCTGCTAAGCTTCTGCTGTATGGCTACTGAGGCTATAGTACCACAGAATTTTTTTATAAAGCCACTAATTAATCGAGACCTTCAGTGCATCAGGATTTTGTCTATGATCACTGGACTGCGGATTTTGTGCGTTCATGAAAAATGTAATTGATCACAGTAAAGACACAAGTAACAAATTTTCATTGTGCATAAATATCCGCGGTCTGATGATTGCAATCGTGCTACTCTGATCAGTTTTTATGGAAGTTTTTATTACTACAAATTGGACATTTCATGTGCGACAATCAACTGCCAGCATCGCAAACTAGGGGACTCGTGATCTAGAAGGTATGCAGCGGTGATCATGCGACACAAAAACGGGTGCATAACAGTAAAAGGACGGACAGTGGTGTAATTGTGCTACAGTGGAAATTGGGGGTGACACGTCCGGTCGAGGTGCAGTTATGCGTACGCACACACGCGCACGCACAAGTGACGTTTCTTTTCCTTCCTTTGTCGTTCGCATAAGGCAAAAGAAAGAGCGGAGAAGCGTACGAACGTCACGGCCGAAAAATTCGACCGTTACCGATATAGACGCACCTCGTTCCCGATCGTGTCCCCGTGAGATACTATACTGTTTACGGGTCTGCGACGCAACAAAACGACTCGCGTTATCGCTCATGCTGGTGGCGCTAGTTACAGGGGCACACAGGCTTTAGAGTAGAAAACTGCTTTACCTGTACGACTCCGACGACTTGATGCAATTCACCGTCAACTCGGACCGCGAGCTGCTCCAAGAGAAAAAGAAAAGAGCATTTGTCAGTATTGTAGAAACCAAACGGGACAATCACAACTTTACAATCTAAAATATTTGTCCGTAATCATTTTTAGATGATCGCAACAGTGTGGCTAATTTCTTTACGCAATGATATTACTAAGTCCGAGTGTAAATTGTTTTTTAAAAAAGCTGTTACGCATCGGTAACAAATTGTGACGAAACTATTGTCGGAATACAATGTCAGACACAAGAAAAAATGTCAGTTGTTTCAAGAACAAAGGAGAACATTATATATCGCTAAACATTGCTGTGAAGACGTTGCCAGTATGCAAAATATTTTAACGATTCTGTGGTAATTGCAAGGGCAAACAATTATCGACAGAAGTTATCAGAGAAAAAAATGAATTACTCCATGTCGATACAAAATGCAATATAACAATGTCGGACGGCAGAATATTCTTGTGATAATTCTGCGATAATTTTATAAAATAATTATCAGGAATTATCACCAAGAGAGAAATAAAATATTAATGCATAGTGTAACGATTATTTTTTGTAAAAGAGATATAAAAAGATTAAATTATTTTTCGGTGATTGCAAAGGCAAAGAATTATCGGAAATTTTCCCTTGACATAAACGGACGGCCGACCGGTGCAACGGCAGAGTGCATATGCAACCGTCGGCCTCGAAGTGACAATCGCCAAGCAAGATATCCTTGGCTTCATTGTTTGAAACCCTTCGCACGAGTCTGTTCTTGTTGGAGATTAGAACTAGGCCCTGCGCGGCGATCTAGAGCATCAATGGCGTACACACGAAATTATGCCGTTGGTCACGATTCGATAACTCGATACACAGCGTTGTATCGTTTCCAGATGTTGCCGAGAACCTCGAGGAAACGCCGAGTGAAGGAAAAGACACCTCAAAGCGGAGCATTATCGAAGTTTAGCGGTCTATGAATACCAGTGCTATTTCCGCTTTGAGGCCTCGTATACAGAATTATCTGAAATCTGCGAGAACGTGGAGAATCCACTTTGAAACTTTAAGTATTTTTAAAATGATTAGCATGTTGTGCAAATCTGCTCCGATTGTGAGTCTACCAACGTAAAAATAGATTCGCGTACAGGTTTCGTGGAACCAGCCCTTCGAAAAAGGTTGCTGACGGGAGCCTGGGTCCATCTGGACCCCTAAAACAATTTTTTAATCGTGTCTCTTTAACACTAGGCTTACTAATTTTAAATTTAGTAAGCTAGGTAATTTTACTTTACTTTATAGAAATAACCATAATGTGCTGCTCAAATGTCTAGCCATTTTCTTTTTTAATAACATATAAAAGAAAGAAATTTTTTAATAATTCGTCATGGATGTATCTTTAGAATTTTAATGATTGTAAATTAAAAATATTAGAACCCGTCCCGTAATGTTAAGAAGGAGTTTGCTTTTTAAGAATTTCAACCTGTTAACCAAAGGATTTTTTAATTCTAAACGTCTATAAGAATTTAATACGAAGCAAATGAATTTTTTGGAAGGAAAATCTTGTGACAATTAAAGCGAATGGAAAATAGTTTATATCGATACAAATACTACAACATAATAGATTGGAGGAATTATTGGTGAACGCATTAGTTATCGTGTGACGCATCATAATTAGGTATGCAATTAATTGCCGAAGAAAACGAAAAATTATTGGGACACGATATCGATAACTAATGACTGGACTGTGGATCTTTATGCATTTATGGCTTCCGAAAATTTTCAAAAAATGCTATAACATAAAATTCCACAGAATTTAGTACGGTTTTTATTTATTTCAAATCTGAAAAGGTCACTACCACTGAAATTTAGATTTCATTTGTTTTCGCTCTCCTAAAATGTGCCTATAAAAAATTTGAAAATTGCATAAACATCTGCAGTCTACTAATGACGAATTAATTCGTCCGACCCGGTTGACTGGTTAATATTTAGCACTTCTAACTGGGATTTGAAATTGCAAGCTAACCATGACCCTGCACTTCCTTGCAAAATTAATAATCACTTACAAATATTTATATTTATGTTTCTATCAATTATGCATTTATGGATATCGATTCAAATAAAATATTTATCAGTGTTCAACTAGATGTAATGAAGTCTTGAATACAGAGGAAAGTTTTGAGATCGCCAGGGTTTAAATGGAATGGGTCAAAATTTACCCAGGCACGGTCCAAGGGCTGCCAAAACGTTTTACCGAAAGAGATACAGATTCGCAGATCGCTCTACATAACAAGGGAGAGTATTGTCACGAACGAGAGAAGCAAGGTCCACTCGCAGCCTTGGCCTAGATCGCCCAAATCATCTCGGTGAAGGGATCCGATCTAACGCAGCGCGTCTGAGAACACCGCGTTTCAATAAAAGGAACAAGGTTAATCAATCACCTGTCCAGATTAACATTCAACTATCGCTTCGCTGGAGGCAACTGTCGATCATTTACCGTTAATGAAACCGGCATAATTAACCCGCCGACCGGTGCATACTCGTTTACTCGCGTTGTTGTATTCTTCCAACTGTTTCTTGCTGGCTTGAAAATCATTCGAAGCAACACTGTCATAATTAGATTTTATGCATTTACGATAAAAATGGCTAAATGCAATTTAAAGATTTATTAACAATTTTAAAGGAGGAACAAAATTTCTGTTTGGCTCCTGATAATTGTAATCGATGCAAACAATTTTTATTTTGCACAAAGATCCGCGGGTCTAGTTATAACTAAACTGTGGATCTTTATGCAGAATAAAAATTTTCTACCTGAATTGCAACAAACTGGAGTGATTAATTTTCTTTCATAATATGTTTAATAGATTGAAAATAATGTAACAGCATTTTAAAATTTTTCTAATGTTTTTACTGTTTTAAAATACGTCTACCCATTTTTGCCATAAATGTATAAAATCAGCAGTCTAGTTGTAACTGAACTGTGGATATTTATACAAAATGGAATTTTCACCATAGAACCACACAGAAATTTATTTCTGGCTTCAACAAATTTAAAAAAATGGAATTTTCACCATAGAACCACACAGAAATTTATTTCTGGCTTAAACAAATTTAAAAAAATGTACAAAATTCTTGTAACCTTTCTGCAGTGTTAAATTTTAACGCATAAAATCCGCAGTCTAGTTTTCAGTATTAGGTAGTAAATTATGTTAAATCGTGTTCATTATCGCGTCGACTGAGAGAATCAAAAACCATCTGGCACGTTAATATTTGTCATAATGATGTGCAAGTTTGCAGACGATGTTCATTTACGCTAGATTCGCACACAGATGTTACGAGTTTGCCTAATTTTTAGAAGATGAACATCCGCGTATTTATAGATGTGTGTTTCACTCTAACCGTGAGCGTGCACTCTAATTGTGAAACGGATTCAGAACATGGAAAACCGTATTGAAATCACGGTAGCATCTTCAATACGCAGTATGACTTTCAACAATGGAATCCAAAATTGTTACTGACAGCTATTAATAGTTTGACTTTGCTGTTTCAATTATTAATGTGTGCACTGTTTAAGGAAACCGTCGTCTCAGGAGGTCAATGTCAAACAGCATAATTTGGTTTGCCAATGAAATTCCCAGTTGCGACTGAAAAGTCTATTAAGAATTGTTAATCCCCGATATGCAAGACTGTTCAATTACTAACGGCACATGAAGATTCACAATCTTATTTTAGGTAATAATCTCGTTAGAAATTGTTACATTGTATTATTCACGGCGACTATAATCGCTATTAATATTTCAAAAATATACTAAAATAAATCTTGAGCTATGCACTTTAAATCTGCAAACAGCACTGCATAATCACGGCAATCACGCGCATTTAATAATGACATTACTAAAATTACTCCGACAGAATATTTTTGTTTAACTCCAGTCTCATTTTGCACGGAAGAATATCAATTAGAAATTGTTCTGTTCACGTGGCAGCCAACGTCTCAACTATACCATTATCAAATATTGCTATCAATCAACGGTCAACGGGTCACAAACAGAACGAAACATTAAAATATTAGGGGTATCCATAAGTAATCAATTATTTGCAAAGAATTTGTTTTGTCTTTAGTTCTGTACCGATCGTTGAAACACGTATTCTTTTACAGTTTTAGGTAAAGCAACCTGTGATCAAAATATTCTAAAAAGTATAATTTTGCTTTAAAACCCTGTAATAAAATGGCGGCGTCCGTCATTGCATACTTTTTCATTTTCATGCGGGATTTAATGCAACGGTGACAACAAAGAAAATGTGCGATGTTTATGGAGATGTATTGAAGGTCAACAAGTGTCAACGTTGGTTCAGAAGGTTTGGTGATTATGATCTCTCTGACAGGCCTCGAGGTGGACAGTTGAATTTGATAATGACACCCTAAAATCCCTAGTGGAAGCCGATCCGAAATTAAGTATACAAGAATTATCGAGAAGCCTTGGGTCCGCATGGTCAACTATACAAAGGCACCTACACGAAATGGGAAAGGCATATAGGCAAGGAATATGGGTACCGCGTCAATTATCTGAGACCAACAAGAATATTCGTCGATCAATTTGCACTTCATTGCTATTCAGATTTCGTAGAGATCCATCTCTTAGCAGAATCGTTACCGGAGATGAAAAATGGATTCTTTATGATAACATAAAGCGTTCCGAGCAATGGCGTTCTGCAAATCAAACCGCAATATCAACCCCTAAACCTAGCTTATCACTTAGAAAGGTGTTACTGCGCATTTGGTGGGACTGTCGTGGCATGATTCACTTTGAGTTGTTGAAACCTGGAGAAACAGTTACTGCTCAGTTGTATTGTCGGCAATTACAACGGCTGTATTCGGAACTATTGAAAAAGAGGGCATCTTTAGTCCACGGAAAAGGTGTAATACTGCAAATTGACAATGCCCGGTCCCATACAGCGAAACTCACTCAGGAAAAAATCAAAGAATTGCAATGGGAAGTTTTACCGCAGCCCCGTACTCACCGGATATTGCTCCCTCTGATCTTTTCAGATCTCTGGAGCATTATTTAAGAAATAAAACATTCTGTAGAAGATGCAAGGGGACACCTCGAGTCATATTTTGCTTCACTGGATTTCTATAAGAGGGGGATTGAAAATTTGCAGGATAGACGGCAAACTGTCCTTGATAATGATGGAGATTATAAATTAAGAAATGAAAACTTGAAGTTACCAAGTTTGTTTTAGCTTCCAAAATAATTGATTACTTGTGGGTCCCCCTAATGTCCATATAATCTAGGAAAGATTGCGACAAGGATCGAACCCGGATCAACTGCTTGGAAGATAACTATGCTGACCATTACACCACCATCGCACCCCCAGGGCCGGGGGTACCGGGGGAGGGGCTGTCTGTGACCTATCGCACGGCGAATCGATACTCGAGCTTGTCGCCACTGTGGCCTTGACTTTTCCGCGGACCGGCATCGAGGGAATTTCACTGATAGCGTTTTCCACTCCCGCAGGTGGCCGTGTGTCCAGCGCGATCAATGAGCGTTCATTTATTTATAACGGCGTACGTTGTTGTCAGCCACGGCAACGAACCAAGCTCGAACCCGTTGCCAATTTTATTTCTAGTCAACCGACACTATTTATTCTTCCCGGTAGACGGTGATTGAGCACGACGCACCGGCTAGTTCTCGCGGTAAACGTCTGCCGAGACTCACAGGTGACGCGCATGATCGCCGTGCAACTCGAAACTGATCCCTGGGAGACGTGGGGCTCGATCGATCGATCGAATGATCGTCACCGGGGGCTTTTTCATGTGGCTGTTCACGAGTGTTGTTGTTGTGGCACTGTGCGATAGTGCGACTGTTGTTTAGGTTGGACTTTTGTGCAAAAATAAAGGTTTTCTGGAAGTTTAGTGGGAATTGAAAACTGTTACGAGAAGGAGAAAATATTTTTGGATTTTTCAAATTTTTATTCTATGCTTTTTAGTAGAATTTTATAGCTTTGCCGATTGCCGATTCCGAACGATTTTAAATTCTCGTGCAACACCTGCAAAATTAAGTGACCTTCGGAATTTTACCCCCGGAAAACTGTTAACAATATGGAAATAAACTTTTCTGGGTTGTATAGACGCACTGTTAAACTACAACAAAACATTTTTCTTTTAGTCCTCATTCGCTTTACGCGTTCACCGGACAGCGTAGAATCATGTCAATCTGTTCGCCGGGTAAGCCCCCATTTGCGTGACATCTAGCACCTCTCTCATAGTCATGCGAAAAAATGAATAATCGTCTTAAAGTCGTTAATTGTCTTAATTGTCTTAAAAGCAATGAAAAATGGAACGAGTTTTAACATTTCGAAGAGAAGTCTTCCTTCAGTTAAATTGTCAGAAACGAGCAAATATTAAAAATAAAAAAGGGATGTTAATATCGTTTTTCTAGTATCCAAACTCATAAAGTATTGAATTTTCATTCGGAATCGATCGGTCAACCAGTTTTTGACTCGCCCCTCATGCAAATCGATGACAACTTTTCAAAGCTTAGCATTTCGAACCGCTAAACGATTTGTCACATTGTTATTATTGAGAGCGAACGCATTAAATCCGCTATTTTTAGCTCGCGCATAATGAAATCGATTTTTGCCGCACGGGAACACTAAACCTACTGCTACCACGATCGAGTGACCGGTTTCTTGTTTCACAAATAGTTCTAAAGACGTCTCCGTGAAGAAGGTTGAACAAATTCCGTTATCCAAACTCACAGTGTAATAAAAAAACCCCTCGCCGTACAAAGTCTAAATAAATTAAACTGTGGATTTTATGCATTTCCAACAAAAGATGACTGAGAGAAACACAAAACAGTAAAAACCTCCAAAGAATTTCAGAAAACTATCTCAAACCCAAATTGTGAAACAAATAGACAGGTGTAATTTAAAACAGTGAGAACACTGGAAGAACTTAAAAATACTATTAAATTATTTTCGAATTATTAAATATATCAAGAAGGAAAATTATTTTCCATTTCACTCCAGTTTGTTGCAACAGAAATAGACAATTTTTCTTTCGCATAAAGATCCGCAGTCCAGTCAAAACTATTCAAAAACGAAAGAATAAATAAATATAATTTCTGTTGCCAGCAATCGCTGCAAATAATTCTCATTCTGCATAAAGACCCACAATCTAGTCACAACTATTAAAAACGAAAGAATAAATAAATATAATTTCTGTTGCCAGCAATCGCTGCAAATAATTCTCACTCTGCATAAAGACCCACAGTCTAGTCACAACTATTAAAAAAGAAACAACAAATAAATATAATTCCTGTTGCCAGCAATCGCTGCAAATAATTCTCATTCTGCATAAAGACCCACAGTCTAGTCACAACTATTAAAAACGAAAGAACGAATAAATATAATTTCAGTTGCCAGCAATCGCTGCAAATAAATCTCATTTTGCATAAAGACGCGCAGCCTGCCTGCCACAAAATAAACCAAGCACTTCCATTGCTCCTCGGATTCGCATCAGCAGCCATCAATCTCGAATCAATCAGGCTCCCCATCGCGAACGCATTAAATCCGCCCCCCCCCCCGCCGGATCAGCAACCACTATGCCATTCAGTATAATCCTGCGCGTGCACGTAGGCGGGTAAGCGCAAAGCCTGTCCCTTGTTACCGCCTCGAATTTCAATGTGACTTTTAAAAAAGAAAAAACCTTGTCCCTGGGATCATTCCGTTCCTCTCACCTGAAGGTCTGTTGCTTGTCCTGCATCCTGGAGACGGCGGTCTTCTTCGGCGCGGTGTCCTCGAGCTGGAGGTCCACGATCGCCTTGGCCAGCTGTAGATCCCTCTCATTCATCTCGATCCCGGAGCTCCACTGGTTCCCCGTCGCTGGTGTCTGGTTTATCTGTCCGGCGAGCGTACAGGTGATAGAACGCTTACGGAACGAAAACACCGTTTGTGTTTTGGTCGGGTCGGTCGCCGAGGAACTAGTTGCGAGAACCACACCGAGAGATGTCTCGTCCCGTACTGAAACACCAGTCACGAGAACTTAACCTAACAGGCGGTACTGTTGCGCGAGAACGTATTCGCGGCTTGTCTCTCTTTCTCTCTGGAACACTCGTTCCCTTTCTCTCTTGCCCGGATCCCTTCCTCCGCAACCCCGCAAAAGTCCCCCACCCTCACGTTTGCCGAATATTATTGTCTTGTAAATAGCGAGCGAGCGAATAGAGAAACGGTTTCTATTATCGGTCGTCCGGGGTCCACGGCGTTTGCTCTTTCCATGTGTGGTGATATATCGCCACCCGAGTCTTTTGAATCGAAGCGTTTCCCGCTTCTCACAATATTTACTAACCCCCCTCGTACCCTGGTCCGGATCCTCGTCGTAGATTCTTGATCGTTGATCGAACCCGTTACGAGACAGGATGCGCACCGACTGCAGCTCGTTGCATCATTGCACGGTCGCTTTTGGTTAAAACGTCACGGGTTGCAAAATGAGCGCAGACTGGTTGACGATCTGCGCGTTGCTTCTTTCATTTCGTACGTTTTTTGACGGATTGTTTTTTAGGGTTAGGGTATTGGATTATTTTTCTTGTTTTTCTTTTTTAGATTTTCGTGGTGGTTGGTGATTGTTGGCTTTATTTATGCGGACACTTTTAAAGGTCAAGGGGCCTGGGAACGGCGTAGGTGGAGCTGTTTGGGAGTTTCGCGGCAGGTTGCGCTGTTGGCTTCTTCTTCGGACTGTTATGCCTTTTGTTGCGCTAACTGGCTTTCCGGGAGTTTCGATCCGATCCAGCAGGAAACGAGCGGAGTTGGTTAGGTAGAGAATGCGGGGTGTGAATTATTGAGGGAGTTTGGTTGGGAGTTAGGGTTACAGTTAGGGTGCAGAAACGGGGATGCCGAGTAGGCGAATCTGTTCTGAATTGCGCGAAAGTTGGGCTGGTGCTCTAATCCAGTCGTTTAAGGTTTAAGCACAGAAATGAGTGTTTGTTGCATCATTTTCAATTCCTCTTTCCAATGTAGTTTGCATTTTTTAATTTGGTTGAACGATTGAAAATGACAAAATCTTCCAACGTATTCTTTCATTTCAATCCAAACACTCAGGATTAGAATGAGAACTACCTAGCCCATCAAAATGACGCATTCCACATGTTTTCTTCTAAAAATATATATTTTTTTTAATTTTGCAGTATACTTCTTTATTCAAGTACGTGTTACCACGATTCTTTCGAGCTACTCCATATTTATTAGTCCCTGTTGTTCCATTTTCTCTGTCAATCTGGAACAGAAGGTCCCTTTAATCAAATTAGAAAATTCAAAGTGGGGTCGAAACAGAAAGAATGGTATAGACAAAATTCATTTTCGAAATAAAGTAACATTTGGAATGTAAATGGCTGATGCATCGACTCAATAGAAACAGCTTCAGATTATTGTACGTACCTCGGCTATTAGATATTAATAGACGTAGAATTTCATGCAATCTATTTATGTAAGATAGACAGCATAAATATCTATTCATTTAACTATTAAAACTAGCAAAGAAAGTAATTCCTATATGGTTCCTATTTCTTTGCAATTTCCCTTAAAAATTGGTATTTCGCGTGAGGACCCACAGTTTAATCACGTTCAAATTTTGTACAAGCTATATTGAGGATCTATTAATTCCCAAGAGGGAGTGAATGCGTAAGAAAATGATGGAAACTATTTTCGAGAGTAGAATGTATTCGTGAACTGTTTACAAATTGCCCATTCATAACAAATAATTCATTGCAATAATTTATTGCACATGATTCTGATTTCGCATAAAATTCCACGATCAAATTCCGATTAACCATTCGTCGGAAAGCCAGAAAATCCTCTGCTCGAAGGATAACAGAACGGGCTTCGATCGCCATCTATCGGGAGCCTGTTGAAACCGCGCAGAAACTGCGCCAATTTTCGCGCTTCGAACGCAGCCGGTTGTCAATCGAAATGACACGGTTTCGAAGGAAATTTTACCAGTTGCGGAAAATTTTTATTATCCGCGTGCGACGACTGGTATTATGCAAATGTGGCGCGGGGCACGTGACCAGCCGAGAATAGCATCGTCCACGCATCCCCGGCGCCGATCGCAGACCAATTAGTCAATCGTGATTCATCCGGACGGCTAATTTTTGCGGCTCGATTCGGGCTCCGACGCAGTTTGAAAGAGGGGCAAAGTGGCGCGTGGGTTCATCATCCGGCGCGGAGAAATTGCGCCGGCCCCGCCATCTTGTCTATATTAAATCTTTACCGCATAAACTAAACGAAGATTTGCGGCCCGCTGATTAACAAGCCTCGTTAGCCACGTCCCGCACGGTGACAGAGCTCTTCGACGCTATCGACTTTGCATCGACTACTTATCCGATATCCGGTGATGCACCGAATGCACTTGCGAATTTGTCAACAATTATCCTAACATCGGACGCGTGGCTCTTCAGACTTTTTCTCTTACCATAAGTTGCTCCGATTTTGTGCCTGTTTTAGCTGTACCTTAATTAGACTGTATCTTTAAAAATGCGTGGACTGTATCGTAAACTGCATCATAAACTGCATCGTAAGTGTTATAATGCAGATTTTATGCATTTACGACAAAAATGGGTGGCTGCAAATTCGAACAGTGGAAGCATTTAACCTTCATTTTAGTAGGACGATTTATTTAACTTTTATTAAACTCATTTAACCGTGTTCAAGTAGAAAAATCTAGAGATTTAACAAATTTTAAAATGTGTTTGAATTACTTAGAACTTATTGAGAATGTTGAAGAGTGAAATGAATTTCTGTTTGGCTTTGGGGAATTGCAAGCAATTGCAAATAATTTTTATTTTGCATTTTTAACGCATCCTTTAAGAATTTACAGTGAAGAGTAAAACTGAATCCACTTTTATTTTATGATTAAATCAGCATAACTTTTTTAGAATTAAATCCCATGACGAGTGTTTTTGAGAAGGTACAAGGATTAGTTTATTAGACAAGTTATAAAAAACTTAGAAAAATTTGGATTGGTCGGAATCGCGAAAGAAACAGTAAAAGTTCTTTTTTACACCTGTTTATCTAAGCCAGTATTAAAAATTTTTTAAATATATTTTATTCACTAAAGCACATATTATATACATGATGAAAATTTCACCGATATTGGTTAATTCAAAGTCAAAATTGGTGTAATTTTCAGCATGGATTTAATTTATTCGAGTGAATGAAACACATGTTTGAAATTTTCAATACAGGCTCGGATAAAAAAGTTGGAAAAATCAATTTTTACTATTTCTTTCGCGATTCCGACTAATTCAAATTTTTTCCAAAAATTGTTTTCGCCTCGTCTAATAAACTAATCCTTCTAACTTCTCAATAACACTCAAGTCAATTTGATCTAATTTCAAAAAAGTTATGTTGTTTCAAATAGTGTGGATTCAGTTTTGCTCTCCAGTGTGTATTAGGAACGTATAATAGCATCTCGAATAGCAATCGAATGAATATCTTTAAATCGTCAACGATCGTCTTGTTACGTTTCAATTGTTTAATGAAATGTGCAGGGTTAGGCGAACTGCCCATAAATGACCCCGTACACCGAGTCGCGAATCGGTGCGTAATAATGATTACAATTAAGACAATTTGCATTCTAACTAGTTTTCATGATTTTATGCTCTCTGGCCCTGGGAAATTGGACACAATTGTTCGAAGTGGACCCACGGTTCTCCAAATTGCACCAAATTTATTCTACGCTTTCTCACATTATTGCATTGTGAAATTTAAAACAGCAGTACTCGAAGAGTGGGGATGTATGACACTTAAAATTATTTCAATTGTAATCTATTAATAAAACGTATTATTTTTTGAGAAATTGTGAATGCTTTTATTTGAATATAACGTACAAACATGGAGGTTATGTGTGGAACACGATATCTGATAAATGGCCGCCATGTCCCTGTTCGCAAAGGTTCACTCTTTTGACGCAATTTTCGATAACAGTTTGGCATAATTGCGAACTAATTTCACTTTTCCTTCTAGAAAACCCCAAAGAAAAAACTCCAATGGCGTCAAATCGCACTGGTGGCCAATTCACATCGCCGCGGCGCGAGATACACGACCAGGAAACTTCGTGTCTGCAGTAATTGCATTGTTTCGCCCGCAGTGTGGCATCTTGTTGCAAGAATATGTCTTCCAAGTGCATGCAGTCCAATTGATCCCATAAAAAGTTGGTTATCATGCCACGACAACGAACACCAGTGACGGTAACCGCATTTCCAGCAGCATTCTCAAAAAAGTACAACAGTGACTCGTGGCGGCTGCATGAAAAGCTATTGAATCACTTGTCAATTTTCGGTCCCCCAAATTCATCGCTGAAAATGATTTTGCGAGATAGTGCGTTACTATGACCAAAATCCGTGCGGACTTTTCGAACCGTCTCTGTAAAGCTTTCACCATTTTTCTAGTGAATTTTCACAGTTTCTATGCGTGTAATTCTCCATGACTGAACCTCGATGCTTCCCGATGCCAGTTGCCAAAGATTAGTACTGTCTGTTCGCCACAAAACCAAATGGCGCGTAATTTAAAATGTCGGGCCATCTTGGGACACCCTGTAGCACCGGGGAATTTCATTTAGCGCCGATTTCAAGCGCAGAAGCGGAGGATCTCTAAACCTCGATACTTCCTGATGCCAGTTGCCAAAGAATAGTATTCTGTGTTCGCCACAAAACCAAATGGCGCGTAATTTCAAATGTTCGGTCATTTTGGGAGACCTTTTAGAACTGGGGAATTTCATTCAGCGCCGATTTCGAGCGCAGAAGCGGAGGATCTCTAAACCTTGATACTTCCTGATGCCAGTTGCCAAAGAATATATATATATATATATATATATATATATATAAATAATTTAATTATTTAATGTTGCTTCAACATCAAAGGTCATTAGCAACACGGTACATTTTCTTACAATATATTATACATATTTGTATCCTTGATATACTCTCTATACACTCTATATACACTCTATCCTGACATAATTCTCATATTTTTTGCATTGTATTATTAGGTGGTTTATGTTAATTGGTACTTTACATATATCGCAGATCGTATTTTCTTTCTTATTTAACAAAAATGAATGGGTTATTTCTGAGTGCTCAATTCTGATTCTAGAAATTGAAGTTTGAATTTGACGATCTAATGGACTTGGAAATTTGTGCCACTCAAAATCCGCTCCTTCATTATGATATTTTTGTATATAATTCCTTTTAATTTTGTCAAATACCTGTTTCCTAAAAATTTCATTTAGGTGGTTTTTAAGATCGTTTAGTCTGGTATAGTATTCTATGTTCGCCACAAAACCAAATGGCGCTTGATTTAAAATGTCGGGTCACCTTGGGACACCGTTTAGCACCGGAGAATTTCATTCAGCGCCGATTTCGAGCGCAGAAGCGGAGGATCTGCGCGCAAAACAGTTACCAGCGACCGCGTGGGCGGGTGCAGCGGGTCAATCGGCGTGTCCTAGCGAATTCTGCGGAGCAGAAGCTGGAATTCATAAGCGTGCTATCACAAGCTGCGTCCCGACGCGAGCGCAATCCAAATTTAGCCGGTTGCTTACGCGTCGTCTGCGCACTCGTTAGGTCGCTCTCACGACTTTCCTAAAATTTTCGAAAACCACCGATAGCCTCCATCACCTGTGAAACCCCCGTAGATCCTCCGGAGGTCAGATAAAATTCATCCTGAAGCGAGCCTGAAGCCGTTAATGGCTGTCGATGCCAGATAATGTTAATCCTCTTTGAAGTTTCCAGCGCGAGCCACGTCGCTTCCGACGTATTTCAGACTTTCGAAGCCGATCGACTAGCTTCAGGAAACTAGACTGTTATCAACGAGGGAGGGGGGGGGGGGCTTTGTAACATCCTGCGACGTGGGGTATCGGTGAAAATGCGTCGGGAAAGTTTTCTTCGATAAGCTGACGCGGGAAAGGCTGCTTCCTCTTGGCCGATGCAGTTTTACTCGGTTGAGTCATCGCGCCGCCGCGCCATTGCAAAAGCCACCCGACGGAAACGTACGAATTAATTGGACCGTTAAGGATTTTTATGCTATAACGATGACGAAAACGGAGGCCGAGCTCGTTCCCGGAATCGGCGCATAATCGCCTGGAAAGCTATCCACGGCCAAAACTCGTTACTTCGTCCCGAAGAATGTACTTTTCGTAAAAATCCGATCGCCGAGGAGATCTGTGCAACGAGCTACTTTCTTAGGCCATTAGGCTCCGCTGCCGCCATTTGCTTCGCTGCCTTCCTTCGCCTGTTAACATTTTTCACTAACTAATGCTTTTTCTCTAATTAATTCCTCCGGATGAAAATGGATCCATTTTTTTTTATATAGGGTAATTCAACTCTTTTCGAAATGTGAAGCTATAAATGGAATTTAGTTTGTTTGATTTAAAGTGTGGAGCAACGATCGTTGAGTTAGTATATTTTTCGTGCGACTGTTTTAGTTAAATACTACGTACCTCCTTTATAAAATATTGTAACTGATAATATTAGTACTGAATCTTTAAGTTCAAATTGACTGTCTTTGCAGACACTGGTAGCAATATCTTTTTTATTGTTATTTTAAATCGATTTTATTTCTACCTTCGATGTTAACATTTTTTACAAAATTCACCCTTTCTTTATATACACTGTGAAATGATTAAACTCTTTTCAAGCTGTGACGCTATAAATGGAATTTAATTTGTTGATTTAAAGTGTGGAGCAACGATCGTTGAATTAGTATATTTTTCATGCGACTTTTTCAGTTAAACGCAACATATCTCCATTATGAAATATTATAACTGATAATATTAATACTGAATTTTTAAGTTAAAATTGACTGTCTTTGCAGGCACTGGTAGCAATATGTTTTTTATTGTTTTTTTTTAATCGATTTTATTTCTACCTTCGCTGTTAACATTTTTCACTAACTAATGCTGTTTCTCTAACAAATTCCTCCGGATGAAAATTCACCCATTTTTTTTTTTTATATAGGATGATTCAACTCTTTTCGAAATGTGAAGCTATAAATGGAATTTAGTTTGTTGATTTAAAGTGTGGAGCAAGAACGGTTGAATTAGTATATCTCCCATGGGACTGTTTTAGTCAAACGCAACATATCTCCTTCACGAAAAATTCTAACTAATAATTAGACCGCGGATCTTTATGTAAAATAAAATTTTTTCTCCTGAATTGTAACGAACTGAAGTGGAATAAACATTTATTTTTTTTCTTATTATATTCAGCAGGTTGAAAATAATAGTATGTTTAAATGTTTCGAATATTTTTGCTACTTAAAATTACACTATATTATATTATAGTATATATATAATTTATTACTATAAATTTGGAATAAATGCATAAAATCCGCAGTCTACTAATAATATTAATACTGAATTGTTAAGTTAAAATTTACTGTCTTTGCAGACACTAGGTAGCAATATCTGTTTAATTGTTTCTTTTTAATTGATTTTCTGTCTACCTTCGCTGTTAACATTTGTCACTAACTAATGCTTTTTCTCTAATAAATTCCTCAGGATGAAAATTCACCATTTTTTTTATATACACCGTAAAATAATGAAACTCTTTTCAAATTGTGACGCTGTAAATAAAATTTAATTTGTTGATTTAGAGTGTAGAGCAACAACGGTTGAATTAGTATATCACTCATGCGACTGTTTTAGTTAAACGCAACATATCTCCTTCACGAAATATTCTAACTAATAATTAGACCGCGGATCTTTATGCAAAATAAAATTTTTTCTCCTGAATTGCAACGAACTGAAGTGAAATAGACATTCTTTTTCTTATTATGTTCAGCAGATTGAAAATAATATAATAGTATGAATATTTTTGCTACTTAAAATTACACCGACTAATTTTTCTAACAAACGCATAAAATTCGCAGTCCACTAATACTATTAATACCGAATTTTAAAATTGACTGTCTTTACAAACAGTGTCAGCAATATCTTTTTTATTGTTCTTTTTTTAATGGATTCTACTCTACGATAGATTGGCCGTCGCTTGTACTGCAGATCAGTGCAATCTTCGACCATGTTGTATTTCGAATTGCATTTTCGCGTTGTCCAAATACTAGACCACTGGCTCCATTAATTGTTGCCGGATATAATAACGACCATGAGTCACACCGTCGGCGATACGTTATCAGACAACGAATCGCCTATGAACAAAGAGAGCAGCGATTGCCGGGGTTTCGTCGATTTCCAAGCAATTATTTTAACAATCTCTCATGAAACTCGTTGCGTCACTCGAACCACGTTCGTCCAATTTCACACGTCACTTGGAAACGACGACGCTTCGTAACAGGAAAATCAGCGATCGAAAGGAACAATTACTTTTTCCAATTAAAATAATCTGTATGGAACGCAACGGCACCTTGGGGAATTTCTTTGAAAAGTGTTCCGACGGAACAGGTTTTTGACAAAGCTCTTGACAAAAGTTTCACGAAAACAATTCAGACTGTTCATTGACACTAGGTTTACGGAGCATTAAAAGTGAGTATTCCACATTACTTTATAAAAATAAGAAGAATGTGTCTGTCCAAGTTTTCAGCCATTTTTAAAATAATATATAAGGAAATAAGTTTGTTGAGTAATTCCACGCAGATGGATCTTCACAATCTCAATAATCGTAAATTAACCCTTAGCACTCGAATGGCGACTGTAAGGCGCCACTAAAAATTGCTGTATTATTATCCAAAATATTTTTGACATTATTAAATTAGTTTGCATTTAATAAATTACTAAATATTTCAGTACTGTACGAGTAAATTGCACCATTTTCGTATGTATAGCATGAAAGCATACATATAGAAGGGAAATATTCAAGGTCGGAAAAAATGTTTCGTTTTGGAGTTAAAATGGCTTCGAGTGCAAAGGGTTAAAAAATATTAGAACCCGTCATTTTGACGGGTCCCGTAAACCTACTGTTAAAAGAATGGTCCCACGAGAGTCACGAATATTAAAAATGGACGGAATATTCAGGACTGCGGATCATTGTGTCAAATAAAAATATCATATTCTACAATTTATATCTAAATCCAGTTTATCCATTTGAAGGGGACTTCACAACGTCAGAACTTTTTCTGTTAAAGCTCTTTCGGTGCCGGGGAAGTAAAAAGAAAAAGAAATGGAAGAAAAATAGAAATGGCTGACGCAAGGGTGCACAGAAATCCGTGCACAGTGGCCGGGCCGATTCGAAATTATTAATCGACGCGTTATAATTGATCCATAAAGGTACATAAGGTAAATTAAAAATATTAGAACCCGTCATTTTGACGGGTCCCGTAAACCTACTGTTAAAACAATGGTCCCACGAGAGTCACGAATATTAAAAATGGACGGAATATTCAGGACTGCGGATCATTGTGTCAAATAAAAATATCATATTCTACAATTTATATCTAAATCCAGTTTATCCATTTGAAGGGGACTTCACAACGTTAGAACTTTTTCTGTTAAAGCTCTTTCGGTGCCGAGGAAGTAGGAAGAAAAATAGAAATGGCTGACGCAAGGGTGCACAGAAATCCGTGCACAGTGGCCGGGCCGTTTCGAAATTATTAATCGACGCATTATAATTGATCCACAAAGGTACCCTGCCGTAACGAACGGCGTAACGCGTTTCCTCGGCCGGTGAAAGTAAAAGTGGCGGTTCACCCGCAGCCGGAAAAACCGTCGCCGTCGGTTTCGAGTCTTATCGACCCGCAGTGTTTTGTTCTGCCATCCGATAAGGATCATGGGACCCCATGGAACTCCGTCGGCGACCTTTCCCGTGAAACCGAGGAAACCGACTGCCTCGGCCAGGCCCGAGTTTCTCTCGGCATCGATCGCCCGCACGATTTTTATCGACGTGCTGCTCTCCGGTGTTCCGACCGCCTAACCGCGAACTATGCGACGACAATAATTGCATCCGCTCTCTCGACGGCCACCGGAAATTTAGAATTCGCTTTCCGCCCGTGAAACGGCTCTACGTTCTCTCGGCCATTTTCCGAGCTGGATTATTATTATTCCGGGCGCGCGTTCATCGCCGTTTTAACACTCGCGAATTAAGCGGTTCGCGTCGTGCGTGTTCTCCGCGTTAAATTAATCCGCGTCTGCGGTGGACGACCAACAGTCGCTTCAGCAGTTTCAACTGGGTTACGGGATTATTGCGAAACCGCGGTTCCGCCGCGTTTCTTTGTCTCGTTCGCAATAATGCTCGCCTCGGTTATGGGGTCGGCAACCGGTTTTCGGGACCGTGGCGGCCGAACGAGCTGTTTGATGGGTTTATTGGGTGCTCCGAGCAATTGTTTCACAGTTTAGGCGGCCATTGTTATTGTTTTGCTTGATGCGGTTCGATTGGACGACCGTCGGACCAGGGAAATGTTTGCAAATATCATTTTCTGTTCAGTTGCTTTTCCAACTGAATTTTATTTTTATTTCGGTGCTCCTTGTTTTATTGCAATTGATTTTTGGTGGGAATTTTTAGCTGGGAACACCGTGGAACCAAGGAAATATTTGCAACTTATTTCATTGCAATTGATTTTTGGTGTGAATTTTTAGCTGGGAAGACCGTGGAATCGAGGAAATATTTGCAAATAAGATTTTCTGTACAGTTGCTCTTCCAACTGAATTTTATTTTTATCTCTGTGCACCTTATTTTATTGCAATTGATTTTTAGTGTGAATTTTTAGCTGGGAAGACCGTGGAATCGAGGAAATATTTGCAAATAAGATTTTCTGTACAGTTGCTTTCCCAACTGAATTTTATTTTTGAGATAAAAATAAAATTTAGTTGGAAAAGCAACTGTACAGAAAATCTTATTTGCAAATCTTGAGAAGTGCACCTTATTTCATTGCAATTGAATTTTGGTGTGAATTTTTAGCTGGGAAGACCGTGGAACCGGGGAAATATTTGCAAATAACATTTTCTGAACAGTTGCTCTTCCCAACTGAATTTTATTTTTATCTTTGTGCACCTTATTTTATTGCAATCGATTTTTGGTGTGAATTTTTAGCTGAGAAACCATTTGCATTTACAACAAGAATTAATTGAACAATATTCTTACTTTGTTCTCGACTTATGCGAATTATTGAAAGGCAGAATGCACTCTCATTCAACTTCTGTTTCTCGGAATTGTCTTGGAGAATTTTTATTTTGGAATGATATCCACAGTCTAGTTATTATAATTAATATTATAACATGCAACCAGTGTCCTCAACACTTAACGTACCAAGCATTGACAGTATCTGGTGAATATTGCCTCATAAAATTGTCAGCCCTATTGAGATTGTCCATAATTTTTAATGTAATAAATGCTTGGACATTGAAATTTATTCTACTATTTTCTCGAGGTACACAATGCAGATGTACTTTATTGCATTGCAATTGATTTTTGGTGTGAATTTTTAGCTGAGAAACCATTTGCATTTACAACAAGAATTAATTGAACGATGTTCTTAAATTGTTCTTGACTTATGCGAATTATTGAAAGGCAGAATGCACTCTCATTCAACTTCTGTTTCTCGGAATTGTCTTGGAGAATTTTTATTTTAGACAGAAACCCACAGTCTAGTTATTACAATTGATATTACAACATGCAACCAGTGTCCTTGACACTAAACCTACCAAGCATTAACACTATCTGTTAAATATTGCCTTATAAAATTGTCAGCCCTATCGAGATTGTCCATAATTTTATAACAAATGCTTGGAGAAGTAAATTTATTCTACTATTTTCCACAGATGAATTTTTCCAGTTTCAATCATTTAAAAATATAAAACCGGTCATTTAGACCGTGGTAGGTTCAGCAAGAATTTGATCGAATAAAAATCGCGACGCGAATTCGACAAGCTTATTACCAGCTTGTTGCACGCTCCATATTTTTTTTTTTTGCCGCAATATAACCCCGATGCACCCTCTGTTTTCGCGTCGATTCCCCGCGACAATTCGCCCCTTCTTCGCAACAATTCAACCCCTTGTTTAATCATGTTTACTCGCGTCCCCGCCGGAGCGTTTCCGTTCGATTAAACGCGAATCCTTTTCTATTTTTCGTATGGAAATCTATCGAGAGGTTGTTTCACCGAGAGACCGGTAATAAATCAGTTCGGGACCCCTGATCCTCGTGGATCGGTGAATGAAACCGCGTCCGGGGCTCATTAAAAAGAGATTCTTTTCGGTTCGGACTCACGCGCGCACGCGCGCACACATGCCGATCGATTAAGTGCCGATCGAACGTCAGAGGAACGGGGAACTCGATCGGCTGACGTCAAACTGTCTCAAGACCACCGAGAAGTCTACCGAGCGGGCATGAAAAATGAAAAACACGCTGACACACTTTCACTCTTGAGCGCCCCGTGCAACCTGTTACACGCTCGCAAGAACGCTGGACGCTATTGAAAATCCCTCTAATTATGCGCGCGAACACATCAACCTGATCGGCGACAGACTGGCTGACTCGGTCGTCTCACCTAGATCTGTCAGCTGCATCGCCTTGCAACCGTTTCTTTTTTTTTTTTTCTTGTTTTTTTGTCACAGCAATTATTCGCGCGAAGCCACCATCTTGGCCGAACTTCTTTTCGCTGGATTCCAGTTTCTTTCACCGCGTTATCCCGTGTTGTTTTGTTGCAGTTTTACTCGAGCGTGCAGCACGTACATCTGCAATTGTGCAGAGATTTTTGTGCGGAAATTATTCAAGCCTATCGTTATTTATGTTCAAGTCTGATTTAGTTATTTCTTAATCATTGGCTTGTTACTTTTTGTAGTTTTATTTGATTACCGCCAGATTTCGCGACGAGGTTTTACGGTAAAGTTGTACAAGATTTTACGGAACGATTTTGGAACAAGATTTTACGAAAAAATTGTACAAGATGTTATGACAAAATTGTACAAGATTTTACAGCACAATTTTAAAATAAGATTTTACGAAAAAATTGTACACGATTTTATAGCACAATTTTGGAACAAGATTTTACAGCACAATTTTAAAATTAGATTTTACGAAAAAATTCTACAAGTATTTTACGGCACAATTTTGGAACAAGATTTTACGAAAAAATTGTACAACATTTTACAACCAGCTTTTACAGAAATATTTTTAGACGAGATTTTACAGCAAAATTGTGCAGCAAGATTTCGATCTCGTTGCTAAGGTCACAGTAATTACCCACCCCTCGATTCCTTTCATTTCAGAACGAAAATGCAGTCGAGGGTAGCTGAGATTTTTTCCGAAATCCAAAAAATACTGCGAACGTCACGCGATCTCCGAAGAACCGTGAAAAACGCAGCGGGGCGACAGTAACGTTACATTCGCCTAAGTTATATGGGTATCGCTTTTATTATCTGCCCGGACCAAACACCATAAACTCCGGAAACTGTCACATAGTGTTCCCCAGCGGTGCGTGGAATTGTGGCGACGACATATTAGTAGCTTCTCATTGTGCAGTCGAAGAAAAGACTCCGAGGGGTGGAGATGCGTCGGAATCAGCCCGCTAAGGGTTGCCACAATACGGGCAGGTGAAAAAATAGGGTATCTGATCGACATAGGGCAAGTCGGGATCGGAATCGGAAAATTATATGCAGATCTGGAAATTCGGCGATGTTTGCCGTTCGCGTTAAGTGGATAATTAAAGCCATAAATTATCCACGTTTGTTCACTTCCACTTATTTAACCACGCCGTTTGCCTTCTCGAGGTAAACTATTCTTTTGCGATGTACGCATTAATCGAAAACGAACTTTCGGAACAACTTAATACTGTGATTTCTCTATATATGTCGCCGAGGCCTGGACGATAAACGTCGCGGAATTATCCCCACTACCGCGGGGTATACACCGTGACACTGGCAAGGCCCGTGTTGTTGACATATATCGAGAATTCACAGTACTTCTGTAAAAATTGTCCATAATTAGTATTTATAGTAAAAAAAATTGATTTATACATGATTTATATATATTAGTATGATATTGATTGTATTAGGGGTACCCATAAGTAACCAATTATTTGCAAAGAATTTGTTTTGCCTTTAGTTCTGTACCGATCGTTCAAACACGTATTCTTTTACAGTTTTAGGTAATGCAGCCTGTGTTCAAAATATTCTAATAATTTTTTTTACAACCCTGTAATAAAATGGCGGCGTCCGTACCTTCCAAGGATCATATTCGTCGTTGCATACTTTTTCATTTTCATGCGGGATTTAATGCAACGGCGACAACAAAGAAAATGTGCCATATTATAAATGAGTCATATTTTACTTAACCCTGCATTTCTATAAGAGGGGGATTGAAAATTTGCAGGAAAGATGGCAAACTGTCCTTGATAATGATGAGATTACGTAATAAATTAAGAAATAAACACTTGAATTTACTACAAAGTTTGTTTTAGATTTCAAAATGATTACTTATGGGTCCCCCTATTATATTAGTATTTATAGTATTGATAGTAAGAAAATTGATATTCCAAGGCACAGAATGGCACATTTGGTGGACACTTATCCCGTACCGACAATTTTGTTTCAGATTTCAAAATAATTGATTACTTATGGGTCCCCCTAATATATTAGTATTTATAGTATTGATAGTAAGAAAATTGATATTCCAAGGCACATAATGGCACTTTTGGTGGACACTTATCCCGTACCGACAATTTTGTTTTAGATTTCAAAATAATTGATTACTTATGGGTCCCCCTAATATATTAGTATTTATACTAATAGTAAGAAAATTGATATTCCAAGGCACAAAATGGCACTTTTGGTGGACACTTATCCCGTGCCGACAATTTTGTTTTAGATTTCAAAATGATTACTTATAGGCCCCCCTAATATATTAGTATTTATAGTACTAATAGTAAAAAAATTGATATTCCAAGGCACATAATGGCACTTTTGGTGGACACTTATCCCGTACCGACAATTTTGTTTCAGATTTCAAAATAATTGATTACTTATGGGCCCCCCTAATATATTAGTATTTATATTAATAGTAAGAAAATTGATATTCCAAGGCACAGAATGGCACTTTTGGTGGACACTTATCCCTTGCTGACAATTTTGTTTCAGATTTCAAAATAATTGATTACTTATGGGCCCCCCTAACATATTAGTATTTATATTAATAGTAAGAAAATTGATATTCCAAGGCACATAATGGCACTTTTGGTGGACACTTATCCCGTGCCGGCAATTTTGTTTTAGATTTCAAAATGATTACTTATGGGCCCCCCTAATATATTAGTATTTATATTAATAGTAAGAAAGTTGATATTCCAAGGCACAGAATGACACTTTTGGTGGACACTTATCCCGTACCGACAATTTTGTTTTAGATTTCAGAATGATTACTTATGGGCCCCCCTAATATATTAGTATTTATAGTACTGATAGTAAGAAAATTGATATTCCAAGGCACAGAATGGCACTTTTGGTGGACACTTATCCCGTGCCTGCAATTTTAACTACGAGAAAAGCTGAAAGGACTATCGATTTGCAGAAGTAGCCCAGTGTACACGACCAGAGGGTTAAATAAAGTCATAAAGTGTGTCGCCCAGGTCGGAACCGTTCCCAGCATCTTTTCATCTCTCAGTCTCAGGTTCGTGATTACAGGGTGGCCGGTGGGTTCGAATTAGATCCCTGGGACCAGGAAACATAACGTACAGCAGGAGGCACCGAGGGCGAATTTTATTTCCAGCTGGAAAACCTTGGTTTCGCGCCGCGGGAATCGTGGCGGCTCTCGTTCGGATATTTTTGGCGCGGTCTTTTCCTTTTTCTTCTCCCTCCCCCAGTTCGTTCCAACGACTCTCGAACTCTAGTTTCTCGATTTTTCTCGCAGGCGACGCGTATAACGCATCTCTCTCTCCCCTCTTCTCGAATTCTTTTTTCTTTGTCTCTCTCTCTCTCTGTCTCTAATTCTTTTTCTTTTTTCTTTGTCTCTCTCTGTCTCTCTCTCTCTCTATTTTCTCTTCTCTTTCTCTTGCGTCGGGTTTTTGCAGCGTGCGGCGATTATAAAACGCTGATCGCCTCCGAGCCATCGAATCGCGCTCGAGCGTTCTTTTGTTCGCGAATACGCTCCGGGAACGTTATCGAATCGCAGACGACACCCGAGAGCTCTCCATCGCGTTGCACCATTGTCGATACAACGCAACCTCGATATGGATCGGTGCATTGTCCAATTATCTATGTCGTGCTCGATCGCACGGCCAATCGATGACAGTCCTATTACTGGCTCGTTCGTTAAATAACCGACTGAAATATCAGAACAACGATGAACCGGCGCGTTTACGCTCGCCGTGATAACCACGCCGACCAGAATAGTCCAACTGTTTTTAGAATTTTACTTTTCCCCGGTCGGGACGCGTTGCTTCTGTCTCCGTGGATGCCGCTCGATGCACTTGAACGTCTTTCAAACACGCATCGACGAACTCCTTTATTTCGGGAATTTTTATCAACTGTTGCGTCGATCACGAATTACGAAAATTTTTACTGAAGAAGCCGTCAACGCTTAGCTTAAACCATTTAGATTCTTATAAAATCATCGGCAACGAAGTTCATTCAGAAATTGACTAAATTACCAAGTAACTAATCATCAGACAGCGGATCTTTATGCGAAAGAAAAATTTTCTGCCAGAATTGCAACAAACTGTCGGTAAACTGGTCACTCTACCTTATCGCGAATCCACGAAGACCAGGCCCGCAACTTCCGGCCGTTGTCGAGCTAATTACTAATTTGGGGAGGCTCCCCTGTCAAAGGGCTGCCCACGGATGCGAGAAGGAAGGTTCAGGGGTTGCCGAAAGGGGGAGAGAAAGAGAAACCCGGTGCGAATGGTGGGGGCAACGAGGCGGTGGGCACGATGCACTCTCTCTCGCGTCTGTTTAGTCGTTCGCCGTGCGCGCGCCACGCTGTGTCGACGATGTCAGTTCCCCGGTGTCAGTTGCGAGCAGACCGTCCCGTCCCAGTGTGACCATCGAACGATCCCGAGGATCGCGGTGATCGTTGACAGCGCTCTTCTATCGGGGGGGTTTCGGGGTGGGGTTACACGTGCGTTGCATCCCTTCGACTATCATCGTGCCACCGGTGTTCAGTGAGAAAGCCAAAAATCCTCAGAGTTCGCGGAATTTCGCAAAAGTTCGCAACAGTTCCTTAACAAAGTTTCAACACGGTTTCTTTCCTGCAGTATCGCTCCGAAGAACACGTTCGAAATAATCGGTTCAACGAAGTTCGCGGATGTTTCGCTGGGTTTGTTGATTACGTTGCAAAGTGAGCCCGCACGGTCGGGAAAGTTTGCATCGGTTCGAGAAGGTTTGACGAAGTTCACGGAAAATTTGTCTACCGGAAGCTCCGACAAAGTTGTTTTCAAGTTTGCATCGGTTTGACGCGGTCCGTCATTTTTGAGGAGAACGCGGCTCGAGAAGTCACTAGTTCGATTGATTTATTCGGAACAGATCGGAAGAAACTTGCACTGGTTTGAGGAGGTTTGACGGAAGTCTGACAAAGTGCAGTTGAAGCAATGAGTATAACGTGAAATTTCCAAGGTGAAGAACGTATGCTGGTTTGCACCGATTGGAGGTTTGACGAAGTTTGAGGAAGTGTAACAAAGTTCGCAGCAGTTTGAGATCGTTCAACGCAGCGAAGACTCGGCCGTTTTCAGGACTGGCATAGTGCGCAGGAATATTCGCGACATTCGCAAGGCAAATCGAGTCGTTTGTCGCGGTTTGTCGCGGTCGGCTGGTATCCAGGTTGCGAGTGCTGGAATCAGGTCGCGCATAAAAAGACCGTTTGCTCGTATCGAGGAGCTGCAGGCCGATACTCGAGCACGGCTCATTAACGGCTCGTCGAAGGCGAAAGCCGGCCGATAACGTTATCTTCCTATAGCAATTGCGTGCTCCATCTCGCGACGGCCATTGTCGTGGGACGCGGTTCTTGTCAACAGGTGATCCCCTGGAGCCATCGAAAGGCCGTTCGAGGATCTAGTCTGAAACCGAGCGGAGCGGATCGATAGATCGTACGGTAATTCCGGCGGATAATTTGACTTGGACAGTGTTTTGGTGCTGGAGGTTTCGTCGGCTGATAAGGTCACGGCGTCGCATGTGCCAGGAGACAACGGTTGATAACGGAGGCCTAAACACGGAGAGTGGAAAGGGGCTTCTCTTCGTTCGTCTGGCGCCTTGTTCTTCCTCGCTAAAGTGACACGTCGCCTTGGCCAATAAAGCGACAGACGGTCTGAACTGAACGGATCGGCAGCTGCACTCTTTCTCTCGGTGTCCCGGTGTGCCTCGTTCGTTGGCCCCTTCCGGGCCGGGTTAATTTCGGACCGAGTAGGCGGTCTCTTCTATTCCCACCGACGGGGAAAAACGAGGGTAGAATAGAGAGAGAGAGATATATCGTGGTCGCGGTTTGTGCAAGCGTGAAAAAGAATCGAGCGAAATGACTCGTCCGAACTGAATCGCGGGGCGAGAGAGAGAGGAAGAGAGAAAGAGAGAGTTCCGGAGGATTCGGTCAGGATGATGATGGCACCGCAGGTTGTGGGTGTCCTGCTGAAGAAACCTGGACAGCAGAGCCACCCACGATTCCCACCGTTGGACCCGCAGGAGACCAAAATTAGGGGTGAGTTCTGATCTTTGTCAACTTTCCAGCCTTCTTTGCGGCTTTTCATTCATTCTTTGCGGACCAGCTGATTAAATAGTGCGTTTAGGGGTCCACTCCAGCCTGGATTTTGACCTCTCCAAATAGAAAATAATAGGGAAATGATTGGGAAACTTGGACATATTAATTTAATTTCATTATCCGGATTTGGAAATTAATTCTTCGTGCCTGGAAAACGCAGGACGAAAGTGTACTGAATATCATAAAGCTTAATTTCTCAATTTCCACTTCATTACATGGGCTTCTTATTAATTCTTTGTGAACCAGCTGATTAAATATGACGTTTAGGGGTTCACTTCAGCCTGGATTTTGCACTCTTCAAATATAAAATACTAGGAAAATGATTGGGAAACTTGGACATATTAATTTAATTTCATTATCCGGATTGGGAAATTAATTCTTCGTGTCTGGAAAACGCAGGACGAAAGCGTACTGAATATCATACAGCTTAATTTCTCAATTTCCACTTCATTACATGGGCTTCTTATTAATTCTTTGTGAACCAGCTGATTAAATAGTGCGTTTAGGGGTCCACTCCAGCCTGGATTTTGACCTCTCCAAATAGAAAATAATAGGGAAATGATTGGGAAACTTGGACATATTAATTTAATTTCATTATCCGGATTTGGAAATTAATTCTTCGTGCCTGGAAAACGCAGGACGAAAGTGTACTGAATATCATAAAGCTTAATTTCTCAATTTCCACTTCATTACATGGGCTTCTTATTAATTCTTTGTGAACCAGCTGATTAAATATGACGTTTAGGGGTTCACTTCAGCCTGGATTTTGCACTCTTCAAATATAAAATACTAGGAAAATGATTGGGAAACTTGGACATATTAATTTAATTTCATTATCCGGATTGGGAAATTAATTCTTCGTGTCTGGAAAACGCAGGACGAAAGCGTACTGAATATCATACAGCTTAATTTCTCAATTTCCACTTCATTACATGGGCTTCTTATTAATTCTTTGTGAACCAGCTGATTAAATAGTGCGTTTAGGGGTCCACTCCAGCCTGGATTTTGACCTCTCCAAATAGAAAATAATAGGGAAATGATTGGGAAACTTGGACATATTAATTTAATTTCATTATCCGGATTTGGAAATTAATTCTTCGTGCCTGGAAAACGCAGGACGAAAGTGTACTGAATATCATAAAGCTTAATTTCTCAATTTCCACTTCATTACATGGGCTTCTTATTAATTCTTTGTGAACCAGCTGATTAAATATGACGTTTAGGGGTTCACTTCAGCCTGGATTTTGCACTCTTCAAATATAAAATACTAGGAAAATGATTGGGAAACTTGGACATATTAATTTAATTTCATTATCCGGATTGGGAAATTAATTCTTCGTGTCTGGAAAACGCAGGACGAAAGCGTACTGAATATCATACAGCTTAATTTCTCAATTTCCACTTCATTACATGGGCTTCTTATTAATTCTTTGTGAACCAGCTGATTAAATAGTGCGTTTAGGGGTCCACTCCAGCCTGGATTTTGACCTCTCCAAATAGAAAATAATAGGGAAATGATTGGGAAACTTGGACATATTAATTTAATTTCATTATCCGGATTTGGAAATTAATTCTTCGTGCCTGGAAAACGCAGGACGAAAGTGTACTGAATATCATAAAGCTTAATTTCTCAATTTCCACTTCATTACATGGGCTTCTTATTAATTCTTTGTGAACCAGCTGATTAAATATGACGTTTAGGGGTTCACTTCAGCCTGGATTTTGCACTCTTCAAATATAAAATACTAGGAAAATGATTGGGAAACTTGGACATATTAATTTAATTTCATTATCCGGATTGGGAAATTAATTCTTCGTGTCTGGAAAACGCAGGACGAAAGCGTACTGAATATCATACAGCTTAATTTCTCAATTTCCACTTCATTACATGGGCTTCTTATTAATTCTTTGTGAACCAGCTGATTAAATAGTACGTTTAGGGGTCCACTTCAGCCTGGATTTTGCCCTCTTCAAATATAAAATAATAGGGAAATAATTGGGAAACTTGGACATATTAATTTAATTTCATTATCCGGATTTGGAAATTAATTCTTCGTGCCTGGAAAACGCAGGACGAAAGCGTACTGAATATCATAAAGCTTAATTTCTCAATTTCCACTTCATTACATGGGCTTCTTATTAATTCTTTGTGAACCAGCTGATTAAATAGTACGTTTAGGGGTCCACTTCAGCCTGGATTTTGAACTCTCCAAATATAAAATACTAGGAAAATGATTGGGAAACTTGGACATATTAATTTAATTTCATTATCCGGATTTGGAAATTAATTCTTCGTGTCTGGAAAACGCAGGACGAAAGCGTACTGAATATCATAAAGCTTAATTTCTCAATTTCCACTTCATTCCATAAATTTGATTTCATGGAATTTGTAAAATTGCTAGATTGGAAGCCCAAGTGTTAACACTAAACCTACCACTTGATTGAAATTATAAAAATTCATTTATGGAAAATAGTGGAATAAATGTCAGATAATCTGAATAAATTTAGGGTTGCCATTTTTATAAGGCAATATTTACCAGATACTGTTAATGCTTGGTAGGTTTAGTGTTAAATTGAACCACAGTTAACCTCATTTGCATCATAAGGAAATATGAAAAGGAGGCCCTTATCACCAAACGTTCGTTTTATTATATTTTACTACAAAAATGACTACGAGAACTTCATATTTCAGCGTTACGAGAAAAAATAAATTCAGCGTACATATACGCTCTTAGTGACCAGGAAAATTGAGCGTATATATACGCAAATGATGCGAATGGGTTAATATTCTGTTCTGAATAAAAGATTTTCGTCACTCGTGTGCGAGGGTACACAGACATTTTGAATCGTGTCCAATTGTACCTCAAACTTGAATCTTAGCACACAGATTGTATACACAAATAATTTTTAACTCTTCACCTAAGTGCCACTGGTCTTCAGCACGAGTGTCCTCCGTTTGTACTCGATGAAATTCGAACAGAAACACTTAATTTATTCACTGGAGCAGACAGTATACCATGCGTTGCACTTTGGACGACGTACTCCAAACAAACCGATAAATAAATGCAAACACAGTGAACAAACTCTGCGCGGCCTACTGAATGAAACGGCCGTTACACGTACTTTGAATGAATCAAACTGAACGTTCACGACCTAATGGAAAAGATACCTAATCTAGCCGATAGAGTAGACCGTATCAGACTTCAGATGACGCTCTGGAATTCCACTGTGCACCAATAAGCGACAATTCTCCGGAGCAATGTTAAAGCAACCATACTCGAATTTTCCTCTAACCTCGCGGAAATGAGTTGCCTAAAAAAAAAAAGAAAATTTAGTAATAAAAATTAATAGATGACACAAGAAAAATTACTTAATCAGATTGACGATCTACGGACAAACATACATAATTTATCCGATAGAGGAGACTATAAATGCCTTCACAATTCATAAAAAATGACAGTACAGTGAATTCTCGATATATGTCAACAAGTCGTGCATCGTCCGGGAGACGTGAGTCGTGTTATGTTTACAATCCTCGGCGTCCAAGGTCCCGCGGGGTATACTCCGCGGTAGCGGGGACAATTCCGCGACGCTTATCATCCAGGCCTTGGCGACATCCAGTGAATTCCCGATATGAGTCGCTTGCGCGGTACCGGCGAGTGACATTTAGACGAAATCTCTGGTTCTCGCCGAGCGTTGCATTTGAAACACACGCTCGGAAATGTAAAAGTCACTGTCCGTGGTGGTGTGGGTAGTTCCAGTGACCTTTAAACGCGAGGCTTGCAGGGACTTGTATCGGGAATTCACTGTACGTAGACAAATCAGTGTACTATCCTCCAATTAACCAGTTAATGTGTACTTAAATATATTTATAGCAATAAATTGAGTCGTAAAAATGAACCGTATAGCTGTTTCGACGAGTATACTCGTCGTGACACAAAATATTGCCATTCATGACGAGTATACTCGCCAAAAACTAGAAACACTACATTTAGGTGGCATTAAAATTGAGTATCTTACATTACCTTATAAAAATAAGCAGAATATGTCCATCCAAGTTTTCAGCCATTTTTAAATAATGTATACGTAGAGAAATAAACTTGTTGAACAATTCCACACAGTTTCATCTTCAAAACCTCAATGGTGGTAAATAAAAAATATTAGATCCCGTCATTTTGACCTAGCGAGCCTAGTGTTCACAAATGACTTCTCAGAAAAGTGTCAGGAGCAAACAGCAAAAATCGCCTAATCCGCAGAGCACAGTAGCGGCTCGGGCACTAACTCTCCAAGACAGTAAACGATCGCGTCGCTTGCGTCCTTTAAACGCGAGGCTTGCAGGGACTTATATCGGGAATTCACTGTATATAGAGAAATCAATATACTATCCTCCCATTAAACCAACTCGAATTTTGCATTAACACTAGATTCATGTAGCACTAAAATCGAGTATTTTACATTACCTTATAAAAATAAGCAGAATATGTCCATCCAAGTTTTCAGCCATTTTGAAATAATGTATACGTAGAGAAATAAACTTGTTGAACAATTCCACACAGTTTCATCTTCAAAACCTCAATGGTGATAAATTAAAAATATTAGAACCCGTCATTTTGACCTAGCGAGCCTAGTGTTCACAAATGACTTCTCAGAAAAGTGTCAGGAGCAAACAGCAAAAATCGCCTAATCCGCAGAGCACAGTAGCGGCTCGGGCACTAACTCTCCAAGACAGTAAACGATCGCGCCGTTTGCGTCCTTTAAACGCGAGGCTTGCAGGGACTTATATCGGGAATTCACTGTATATAGAGAAATCAATATACTATCCTCCCATTAAACCAACTCGAATTTTGCATTAACACTAGATTCATGTAGCACTAAAATCGAGTATTTTACATTACCTTATAAAAATAAGCAGAATGTGTCCATCCAAGTTTTCAGCCATTTTGAAATAATGTATACGTAGAGAAATAAACTTGTTGAACAATTCCACACAGTTTCATCTTCAAAACCTCAATGGTGATAAATTAAAAATATTAGAACCCGTCATTTTGACCTAGCGAGCCTAGTGTTCACAAATGACTTCTCAGAAAAGTGTCAGGAGCAAACAGCAAAAATCGCCTAATCCGCAGAGCACAGTAGCGGCTCGGGCACTAACTCTCCAAGACAGTAAACGATCGCGCCGTTTGCCGGTTAGCTCGACAAATATTAGCGTAACCAGAAAATCGACGACCTAGTCACGACCTAGGCCACATTCTAATCTCTCTGTTATCGTAACGACGTATACACACGGCTACGGATCACGGCAATTTTTCACGGTTGCCACTTTCGTTCATAGCGAAACAGCTCGATCGATAACTAATAAGATCAACGACAGAGAGCGAGAGAGAAAGCGAGAGAGAGAGAGAGAGAGAGATGGAGGGAGAGTGACTCTCTCTCTCTCTCTCTCTCTCTCTCTCTCTCTCTCTCTCTCTCGCGGGGAGACTCCATCGAGCAAATCGATGTGTTCCAGCAAGTACGTAGATTAGAAGTTTCAGGGAACAAGCGAGCGTTCACTCTCGTTACAAACAGCGCCTCGAGTTACGACCTGATAAGACCGGCTGTTGTAACAACACGGCCCAATGAATCATAACATCGATAATATTACAAGGATCGGGGCCGAGGAGGCCGGTGAATGGTGAGTTGACGTTTCGGCATGCGTCGCGGGGACGTCCTCGCTTTCCTGTCGCCGAGCAAACTGTTTTTCTTCGGCCAGCAGCCGGAAAAATTTCAATTCGAACAGTTTCCTCCTCTCGGTGCCATAACCTCTTGTCCGAACCTCCTCGCAGCTTTGCGGTCCTCGTTATTCGATTTTATGGAGAAGTTGTTTCGAGACGTTCACCACGATTGTCTTTTGATTCGTGGCGAAAGTGACTTACAGCAAATCGATATTCCTTTCAGCTTCCATCCTAGGCAAAATTGTAGGCACGGGATAAGTGTCCACCGAAACTCCATCGAAAATAATGTACCATTCCTTGCCTTGGAATATTAATTTTCGTACTATCAATACTATAAATGCTAATATATAATCACATTGATATGTAACAAATATATAAATCAATTTGTTTACTGTAAACACTAATTATGAACAATTTTTCTTGAAGTACTGTGAATTCTGTGTATCGTCCAGGAGACATACTCGAGCCGTGCTATGTTTCCTCGGTCCCTCACGCATACTCCGCAGTAGTGGGGATAGTCCCGCGACGTTTACCGTCCAGGCCTTGGCGACATATACGGAGAAATCTCTCTCTATCATTTCTGGCTCACTGAAATTGTTGAAAGACGTAATCAGGTTCATCGTTACTTCACGAAGAAATAATAACAGTTTGTCCATCGAGATTTTCACCATTACCCTTTTTATTTCGAATAGAAATTTTACAGTCTGGTAACGACCACGTAAAAGCGACCGAAACGTGATTAAAACAATCGCGAACAATCCCGGCCGTGTTCTTAATCGGCCCGGACCGATTTCCACATCGGTTAGAAGAGTACAGCAAGAAAAATGGCACCGCGAAATTCTTGCGGTGACGTTTTTCCATTCTCTAGTCGACGGGAACTCGCAACCTCGGGTTCGATTGACAATTCGTGCACCGTAACCCGGTATCTGGGCTACCGTGGTGTAACGGGATACTTTTACGCGGTTACCCGCACCGGGGAACATGAAAACTGGCTGGCTGGTTGGCCTAAGTGCGACCGATATCGACGCGGTTGTTGTTGTTGTTGTCGTTGTTGTTGTTGTTGTTGTTGCTCCTTTTGCCAGCACCGGTGGATCGTGATCGTAGACCCTGACACCGTCTCCGCGATCGTAATGTCAGGGTTGACGACATCTCGGGCTAATTTCACGCCGACCAGGACCGGCCCGTCGCCATAATCGGCGAGGACTTTGAGTTTTATGCTCGGCCTTCGCGTTCCCCGAGCACTCCGTGGCCTACGGAATCCTGGAAACATGATATTCCACGCGTGAGACGCGCAGTATTGCCTTTGACATTCCGAATGACGCGATCAGAGTGATTTTTGGGCGAGGTTCTCGGGCTTATGGCTGCTGGAGAATTTTTTAAATGCAATTTATTTGGGCAGATCTGTGACCACGACTCTTGAATTCAACTCTTGAATTTTGCAACTCTTGACTCTTGAATTTTCCATGAATTTTTGGAAATACTGAGAAGCATGCATTTTACTAATGAACAGTGGCGGTTTTATTTCAGTTGTATAGAAAGTGGGTTTTGTAGGCAGAAAAATATGTTTTTATTTTAATTTAATGTTCCATTGGAAGATGTAAAAATCCAATAGAATTTTAATTTTTATAGATTGAAATATTATATCAGCAGTTTTTTTTAATTCTTTTAATATTCTCACTGTTTTGAATTTCATTCATTTTATCATATTTATGAATCTAGTTTATTAGAATGGGCAGAAACTGAAGCAACACTTTAATAAATAACTGAACAGCATTTTTATTTCAACTTTTGCCAGAAATCTTCCAACAGATACGAGCAATTTCTTCCACATTTGAGTTTATATAAAACGATATTGCGGGACTGGGAATTTGCATAGTGATTCACATAGCGATTCGCGTAATTATCGAAGCAGGCACGAGCATGTTCCGGCGATCTTCAATCCGACTTCCTGCGGTTTTTTTGCAGGATGAAGTAGCCGAAGAAGTGGAGTGAGCGGTAGATGTTCTTTTTGTGCTGATTACTCTGAAAATTATTGAACTATATACCTCATCCACCGTGTCCTCTTAACGTTAACCATTATAGTCAGCTAACGAGAAATGGGGCGTCACTGTTTTCAGTTCACGCGAAACAACTGCGCGCAAATGGTGTATTTTGATCGCGTCAGATACCGTTTATGTGCGCATCGATAACGGGCATTTTATATATCTCTATCTAATCTGGAACACACGATTTCGAGTATTTGTTACGTGGCTTTGTGGACACTGTGACACTGCAATCGAACATGATCGAAGTAGTGTTACTTAAAAGCTACTAATTCGTACAATAAAATTTGTCGTTGTTACCCAAAAATTTTGATCGAACCAGAAGCCAGGTAATCTTGGAGAACGTAATTCAGATTTTCAGATATTTAGAGCACAGTGCTCATTCTTCTATGAAGGAGATAAGCAATTGGAGCGTAAAATTGCTATCTCAAGTTAAACATCTGATACTCTATTTTATTTCATTCTTTCATCTGGAAACCTAATCATTGAGGCTTTTATGACCATTGCGGGCAATTATAGTGAGGCCTTACAGACTCTGGTATTATCCTGCCCTCGTTCTAATTTTTGTCAGATATCATATTCCATCTTTATGTTTCATTTTTGGATCGACACTGCACTCAGGTGGCACGATTAAATTTTTATTCGATTTCCTTGGAAATGGAAGTTTTCACTCGAGTAAAAACACGAGTACAAATGTTTGCATAATAAATGCAATTATATCTTCACGGTTGAATCTACTTAGTTATCTATGCAAATGCTCATTCGAGAAGTGCTAATTCACAGAATGAAATATTTTATTCAAGCACTTCAGTTATCTACGAGCCAGTAGCTAACCTAAAAATTTTCTTTGGTCACACAGAGCACGTAACAATTTTCTATTCAATTCTTCCTTCTTTAAAATAATTTCTGGAAACATCGATCAAGTTAGTGCCCTTGAAAATTTAATTAAATTGTTTGGCTGAAGAATATGAAAATTCTGTTGAGCTTCCCTCTCTCTGCAAAGTAACTTGTCGAGCAGTGCACGGTAGTTTGCATAGCAATTGGCATAGCAAGGGTAGGAATTAGAGTCGCGGCCCGGATATGTCGAAGTTGACGGATCCCAAGCCCGATGTTTAGGTCAGAATGTTTGTTATGCGGATGGTTAATTGTAGCCCGACAAGTGGAGTACCTAAATTCCACCGTTTACGGCAGGTCAAGAAACAGTAAAAGGAAAGCAGGTGAGTCTATTAACGCGTGTACACACCTGTACTGGTTCTGACGCGGCCGACAACGTTGAATCTCTACCTGCCATTCCTCCCTGAGCCCGCAATTATCCTCGGCCCTTTCTCTTCTAACGGAATCCTCGTTGGAACCTGTCTGGTTTTCCGACGTTCCCTCTTTTCCTCTTCGGATCCGAGGACAATTAATCCCGAGCGTGGGAGGACACCTCTTTTCCCTTTTCGCTTGCCGACTGAATCCAACGAAAATCACTCGAGACTCAATCTCTCGACTATTTCCCACTTTTTCCGACACCTTCCATCTTCCTACTATCCATTATCCCAACAAAATGTCGTCTACATTGGTTAAAAAACAGTAATTAACACTTTCACTGCCACGTCGGTCATGTATAGCGACACAATTTTTCTACTAAGCTTGGAGATCAATTTTTATACAATCTACAAAGAAAATCAAATTTTCTCGAGCTCTACTAGCTGTGAGAATATTACAAACATTATTGTTACGATAAAATTTTGTTTTTCCGAATCTTGTATTAGGGGGAGCCATGAGTAATCAATTACTTTGAAATCTAAAACAAAATTGTCGGCTCGGGATAAGTGTCCACCAAAAGTGCCAATCTGTGCCTTGGAATATCAATTTTTTTACTATTAGTATAAATACTAATATATTAGGGAGACCCATAAGTAATCAATTATTTTGAAATCTGAAACAAAATTGTCGGCACGGAGTAAGTGTCCACCAAAAGTGCCAATCTGTGCCTTGGAATATCAATTTTTTACTATTAGTATAAATACTAATATATTAGGGGGACCCATAAGTAATCAATTATTTTGAAATCTGAAACAAAATTGTCGGCATGGGATAAGTGTCCACCAAAAGTGCCATTCTGTGCCTTGGAATATCAATTTTCTTACTATCAATACTATCAATACTAATATATTAGGGGGGCCCATAAGTAATCAATTATTTTGAAATCTGAAACAAAATTGTCGGCACGGGATAAGTGTCCACCAAAAGTGCCATTCTGTGCCTTGGAATATCAATTTTCTTACTATCAATACTATAAATACTAATATATTAGGGGGACCCATAAGTAATCAATTATTTTGAAATCTGAAACAAAATTGTCGGCATGGGATAAGTGTCCACCAAAAGTGCCATTCTGTGCCTTGGAATATCAATTTTCTTACTATCAATACTATCAATACTAATATATTAGGGGGGCCCATAAGTAATCAATTATTTTGAAATCTGAAACAAAATTGTCGGCACGGGATAAGTGTCCACCAAAAGTGCCATTCTGTGCCTTGGAATATCAATTTTCTTACTATCAATACTATCAATACTAATATATTAGGGGGGCCCATAAGTAATCAATTATTTTGAAATCTAAAACAAAATTGTCGGCTCGGTATAATTGTCCACCAAAAGTGCTATTCTGTGCCTTGGAATATCAATTTTCTTACTATCAATACTATAAATACTAATATATTAGGGGGACCCAGAATAAACAATTATTTTGAAATCTGAAACAAAGTTTGTAGTAAATTTAAATTTTTATTTCTTAATTTATTATATAACTAAAGGCAGAACAAATTCTTTGCAAATAATTAATTACTTATGGGTACCCCTAATATTATCACAGAAGTCGTTTTGTGGCATTTTTATGGCTTCGCTCGTGTCAAGTGCAGATTGTATGAAAAAATTGTATAATAAAAGTCTATGGCAGAACTTCCTGTAGGAGAAAATTATTTTTAACGAATTCAAAGAGACGGGTTCTAATATTTTTAATTTTCAATTATCAAGATTCTAAAGATACATCCATGAGGAATTATTTCCTCAGGAAATTTCCTGAGTAATTATTTACAAGTTTATTTCTTTGGGTATATGTTATTAAAAAAAATTTGGTCAGTACATTCTCGTTATTTTTATGAAGAAATGTAAAATAGTCACTTTTAGTGCTCCGTAAACCTAGTGCTAAAAAGACAAAGTCATGTCAAAAGATTTTTCTTATCGTTCGAAGTTTACGAATGCTACTTTCTCAACATGTTAATTAGCCTGTTAGTGACCGTGCTATATCTGAAAGGAGCTTAGCGGTCTCCTACGAAGTAATAACCTCGAATGAACTATCTAGATTAAATTACACAAGAGAACCTGTTTATTAAAGCGAGTATACCTGCTGTCGCTGTTGAACAATTTTCTAAACAATCCTCAATGGAAGCACCTACGTGCAGGTGCGTAGTATCGAGTGCACAAAATAATAATTATTATTCCGTCGAACAGAAGCCGAATGTTCGAAGCAATTCGAAAAGAGTTCCACATTTTGAAAATTCCTGCAGAATCGAATCTGCAATTACCCACTGTCCACTCGACTCTCACGGTCCTATCCTATTTTCCCAAAATCGCCACTTAATCGTGCAGAAATAATCGAAGGGAAACTTCCCCAAATCTTTTGCAAGAATCGTTACCCTAATTTCCCCGAGGTTTCTTTCCGATTTCCGTCATTTCTCCCTTCGAGCTGGAAGCCGCTAAAAAATGTTCGCGCCAGAGGGGTAGTCGCCCCTTGAATTTCGAGCCCCTAAATTTTTCTGTCCGCATATCTCGGCTCCGAGGGCTCGCCATAATTTTTCGCGGAACGCGAGTGTCGCAGCTCTCGAGGACATGGTTTTTGTGAAAAGGGGGGCAAATGGCCAATGGGACCCCATCGAAGGGGGCACGCACGAGTGTCCGCAAATGGTGACACACGTTTCACACTTCGGTGTCCGCGTGTGCGACACAGGAACAGGATCTTCGAGGTGTCGGGGCTGCTAACTCGATTTTTTTAAGCGTTGCAACCTTGCCGAGAGAGGATTCCCCATAGAATCCCCATGTCTGGCTCTGCTGCGCTACGGAGGAATCGATTTGCGAACCGAGCAGCGGCGAGACAAAGTTGCGAGGATCCTTTGTGTCGCTATGCTGCCAGTGTTTATTTATTTTTTAGCCGCCATTAGCAATCTACCAGTTTCAATGCCCCCACCCTCGTGCGTTCCTTAAACATTAAAAATCTGTGACAAAATTTCATTCAGGATCGATTTACACTTTCAGTTAACACATTGTGTTTCATTTGAGAGATTCATTTCAGAGACATACATTGTCGTCACACAGATAGAATAGCATTCATTTCCTTCACACTAAAAATTTCTTTTACACTTGATACAATTTTGTCTCCTGCACTAGGAGTCTCATTAAATGTTTCTACACGCACGTGCGACAGTAATCTTGATTAGGACTTTCATTTCAAAATGTCTTACAGATTTTTCGACAGTACTTTTCAATTAATTGGCGACAGCAACAAGAAAAACCGGATTAAAATCGACGTTAAGCCGTTGGTAGACTCGCCAGGAGTGTTTCATGTCTGTTTGAAACGCCTCCATTCACGAAGATTAAATTATACGTGAGTAACAATGAACACGTTGTTAGCCGCGAGTGACACATTGTCGGACTCGAGTGGCGCGTTAATAGACTTGCCAAAATCGTTTTGTTCGACATAACTTGCCGCAAACGAAAGTCGTCTTCAATTCCAAATGGATAACACCATCGGACCCATGATTTTCTGAAAGATTTCAGAGCATGAATGGCTTCGCCGAGGAGCGAGACAACCGAACCGTGTTCAATTCACGAGGATTATTAAGTCGATCGGAGGCCCGGGAACCATTCAACGATCTACGGTTTTTAAAAGGAAACCGCTTACGGGATTATTGCCCGTAGATCGTAGCCACCGCAAGAGGGCAAACTTCTCAGGAGGATTCCCTTCTGCGAGACCGTGAAAGGATTCGCGGACAGTCGAAGAAACTCGACGAATGGGGTCCAAACATTATCTCCGTGTATACATCTTAATCCCCGGTCGCAGCGGGTTTTCGTCAATAGCACTTGTGAACCGTGCTTAATTCGACGCTCTGACCTAAATCCCGACGGCGCACAGTGGGCAATTTGGACGACATCGGATTCAAAATCAAGGAACTTTCGATAGGAATGAGGTAGAGCGATGAAATCTTTTTTAAACGAAACCTGCAACTTTGTAGAATATGGGAAAAATAGAGAGATTATTACCATGCAATCATTTCAACGAAAAAATGAGTTCATTAGTTTCTGTCACAAAAATCTATTTTTTGCAAAATCCTGAGGTCGTAGACAAATTTTGAGACCACGTTTGAAATCAGCGTGAAAAAATCTATGGGAAATGATGTATAGCATGTTAAAAACAAATTTTTTCCGCGCGTGGTATCGGTAAAACTAAAATTTTCTTGAATTTGTGCGCGTTTAACGAATTTTCTCGAGGTTAAAAAACGTTCGTACCACAATCTCTCTATTTTTCCCATATTCTACAAAGTTGCAGCTTTCGTTTAAAAAAAATTTCATCGCTCTACCTCGTTCCTATCGAAAGTTCCTTGATTTTGAATCCGATTTTGTCCAAATTGCCCACTGTGCGGCGCGCACGCAACGGGAATCAACGAATGCAGCGATGTCGGCGCAAGGACACCAATTTCCGTCAATCTTGCGCGGAAAACAAACGTGGGCAATAAACATTCCGAGCGTGCCATAATCCGCGATAGTTTTCCTCCGGAAGAAACTGTCCTCAAACGTATTTTGATTATTATTTTGATTTGATGGTCCGGAGGTGGATCGTTTCGTAATTTAGCATGCGCTGGCGAGAGACTCGGTTTGTTGGTTCTGCTCAGCTTTTGTTTGTTCTGTTGCAGTCTGCGATGGATAAGTGCCAGCAAACTGATCGATACTGCTATTTATATAAGAAAGCATGCCTGAAGATACCGTGTCGCAATAGGAGGTTGATTGAACGTCGTCGGATGAAACAGTGTGCAGAATTCTGGAAAATAGTAGTGGGCGTCAAGATTAAAACGGAACGAAAACAGGGGAGACGAAGCATTGTGCAAAATGGTGGAAGATGTTAATGGGTACGACGATTAAAATGAAGAGTAACGGAAGAAATGTCGCGGAAGATAGTGAAAAATTGTGGACGATCTTGAGGTGCTGAAGAAAATAATAGAAATTATAATGGAATAGAAGAATCGTCGTGGATGAAGCACCGTGCAAAATGGTGGAAGATAGTAATGGGTAAAAAGATTGAAATGAAGAAGAAAGGGGAACACGTCGTGGACGAAGACTGTAAAATTGTGGAAAATATTGAGGTGCAAAAAGACAAAATTAAATAATAGAAATATCCTTGATGAAATACCATGGAAAATTCTGGAAAATCAGAATTTGTAAAAGAATTTGTGCTGTAGAAAATAACAGAAATTATAATGGAATAGAAGAATCGTCGTGGATCAAGCACCGAGCAAAATGGTGGAAGATATTAATGGGTAAGACGATTAAAATGAAGAGTAACGGAAGAAATGTCGCGGAAGATAGTGAAAAATTGTGGAAAATCTTGAGGTTCCAAAGAAAATAATAGAAATTATAAAGAAATAGAAGAATCCTCGTGGATGAAGCACCGTGCAAAATGGTGGAAGATATTAATGGGTAAAAAGATTGAAATGAAGAAGAAAAATTGTGGAAATGAAAAATTGTGGAAAATATTGAGGTGCAAAAAGACAAAAACGAAATAATAGAAACATCCTTGGTGAAAGACCGTGGAAAATTTTGGAAAATCTGAACTTGTAAAAGAATTTGTGCTGTAGAAAATATAATAGAAATTATAATGGAATAGAAGAATCGACGTGGATGAAGCACTGAGCAAAATGGTGGAAGATGTTAATAGTTAAAACGATTAAAATGAAGAGGAAACGGAAGAAATGTCGCGGAAGATAGTGAAAATTTGTGGAGAATCTTGAGGTTCCAAAGAAAATAATAGAAATTATAAAGAAATAGAAGAATCCTCGTGGATGAAGCACCGTGCAAAATGGTGGAAGATATTAATGGGTAAAAAGATTGAAATGAAGAAGAAAAATTGTGGAAATGGAAAATTGTGGAAAATATTGAGGTGCAAAAAGACAAAATTAAATAATAGAAATATCCTTGATGAAATACCATGGAAAATTCTGGAAAATCAGAATTTGTAAAAGAATTTGTGCTGTAGAAAATAACAGAAATTATAATGGAATAGAAGAATCGTCGTGGATCAAGCACTGAGCAAAATGGTGGAAGATGTTAATAGTTAAAACGATTAAAATGAAGAGGAAACGGAAGAAATGTCGCGGAAGATAGTGAAAATTTGTGGAGAATCTTGAGGTTCCAAAGAAAATAATAGAAATTATAAAGAAATAGAAGAATCCTCGTGGATGAAGCACCGTGCAAAATGGTGGAAGATATTAATGGGTAAAAAGATTGAAATGAAGAAGAAAAATTGTGGAAATGGAAAATTGTGGAAAATATTGAGGTGCAAAAAGACAAAATTAAATAATAGAAATATCCTTGATGAAATACCATGGAAAATTCTGGAAAATCAGAATTTGTAAAAGAATTTGTGCTGTAGAAAATAACAGAAATTATAATGGAATAGAAGAATCGTCGTGGATCAAGCACTGAGCAAAATGGTGGAAGATGTTAATAGTTAAAACGATTAAAATGAAGAGGAAACGGAAGAAATGTCGCGGAAGATAGTGAAAATTTGTGGAGAATCTTGAGGTTCCAAAGAAAATAATAGAAATTATAAAGAAATAGAAGAATCCTCGTGGATGAAGCACCGTGCAAAATGGTGGAAGATATTAATGGGTAAAAAGATTGAAATGAAGAAGAAAAATTGTGGAAATGGAAAATTGTGGAAAATATTGAGGTGCAAAAAGACAAAAACGAAATAATAGAAACATCCTCGGTGAAAGACCGTGAAAAATTCTGGAAAATCTGAATTTGTATAAAGTTAAAAATTACAAGGAAATCATAGCTGAAGTGGAGGAAATATTGTGCAAAATTCCGGTAAATATTAAGCTGCAAAAAAGGGTAAGATTTACAATGAAGTAGTAGAAACGTCGTGGATGAGGTATTGTGCAAAGTAGTGGAAAATCTTAATGTGCCAAAAGGTAAAAAGTTAGAAGAAAATTGAAGCAACTGCCGGATCTAATTGCAAGTATACTGAGAAGGCTAAAGTGAATTATAGGAAACGATTTACACGACTCTTTCAATATTGCTTACAAAACGAGAAACATTACTAAATATTAACGTGTTCATATTTCTGGTGTTTTTAACATAGATGTCACTTTCCCAAAATTTTTATGTGATTTTTATGCGAACAAAATTTTGTGGCTTTTTTTTGCAAAGGAATTCTAACTGGAAATGCAAATTTTTGGTTTGTTTCGGTGTCGGAGTCTTTTATCTCCCAATTAACGAAATCCCACAGCAGCAACAAGCTCGAGCACCGCCACAGTCTCGAAAACAGAGGAAACCAGTATCGTCGGAATACTAATCGAGTTGATCAGCATCTAGAGACTAATTAAGTCGGTGCACGTCGATCGGAAACGCCTCTCAAAGGAAAACGCGATCGCCAAAAAGAGTCTGAAGGTTCCCCAGTGACATGACGATCATTCTTCAGAATTATAAATAAATAATAATAACTCTTGGAATATGGTGTGCAAAAATTAATGAAAACGAAGAGGACTGTCAGCACAAAAATAATAATAATTTGTGAAATATGGTGAGCAAAATTGTCATACGAAATTAATAGTATAGCGATTTCTCTATATATGTCGCCAGGGCCTGGGTGATAAACGTCGCGGAATTATCCCCACTACCGCTGGGTATACCTCGCGTGGGGCCTCAGACGCCGAGGAGGGTAAACATAACATGGCTCGGATATGTCTCCTGCACGATATATGACGCAGACAAGACCCGTGTTGTTGACATATATCGAGAGTTCACTGCACCAGGCAGACAAGACGCTGGGAGTCTAATTAAACGGCTCGGATATGTCTCCTGCACGAAACATGACGCTGGAAAGACCCGTATTGGTGACATATATCGAGAATTCACTGTAATTGTGTACAAAAATTCACGGAAAACAAAAGATGAAGATTCTGATGGGGCGAATTAATGGAGAAGATGGTCGGCGAAAAAAAAATTAATAATTGGTGAAATACGGCGAATTGGCTGTTGGGAAAATAGAGTGGGGGAAGAATGGAAGTGACGAGTGGGTTAACGCGAGAGGATCGAGTGCAAGTTGCGAAGAAACGACATCGTGACTTAGGTTCGTCGATCGAATCGAATCTCGGCCACGGAAGACGCGCGTTCTGCCTTTCACTAAATGCTCGGCCGTCTTCTTTTACACGTATTCGGGATTCAAATGGTCGACCCGGTCGTGCCATTTACCATTCGAGGCTCTTCTCTGTGTCGGCGCCGCTCTTCTTCGCGTGGAGACCGCCACGTACGAGGAAACGATCGCCTTAAGCTCTTTTCACACCTGGTTGAACCGTAATCACTGAGTCTAACGAAAATAGTACCGATTGTTCTCTGGAAAATTGCCTCGCCTCTTCATTTTTACGAGAAATCGTGCCCATTGTTCGCGAGAAAATTATTGCTACTCGTGGGACAGTCTCTTAAGAAAAATGGCAACTCTATGCCCCTTTTACGCTTGATGAGCCGTGCTTTAGTGATTGTTGTGCGGACGATTTAATAGCTGTAAAATTGTAAAATGCTAGTGACTGTATGGATTAAATTGATGGTTTGAAAAGGTACAGATAAATGGCCCTTTTCTTGTGAGACTGAGTGCCAAAAATTATTCACTCTAAAGATTCGTTTATTTCTTCAATTTGATAAGAAATTGTGTTATTGTTACTTCAAGGAAAATTATTGCTACCCGTGGGACAGTCTGTTAAGAAAAATGGTAACTTTATGCCCCTTTTACACTTGATGAGCCGTGTTTAGTGATTGTTGTGCGGACGATTTAATAGCTGTAAAATTGTAAAATGCTAGTGACTGTATGGATTAAATTGATGGTTTGAAAAGGTACAGATAAATGGCCCCTTTCTTGTGAGACTGAGTGCCAAAAATTATTCACTCTAAAGATTCGTTTATTTCTTCAATTTGATAAGAAATTGTGTTATTGTTACTTCAAGGAAAATTATTGCTACCCGTGGGACAGTCTGTTAAGAAAAATGGTAACTTTATGCCCCTTTTACGCTTGATGAGCCGTGTTTAATGATTGTTGTGCGAACGATTTAATAGCTGTAAAATGGTAAAATGCTAGTGACTGTATGGATTAAATTGATGGTTTGAAAAGGTACAGATAAATGGCCCTTTTCTTAGGGGACAGAGTGCCAAAATTATTACCTCTAAAAATTCGTTTGTTTCTTCATTTTGATAAGAAATAGTGTTATTGTTACTTGAAGGAAAATTATTGCTACTCGTGGAACATTTTTAAAAGTACAATGGCAACATTGTGCCATTATTCCATTCGGTCCATTAAAAAACAATCTCCAAAATTATTGGTTTGGTAAATTCATTGATTTCCCTACAAAAGAAGTAAATCATCGTCTTTAGGATGACGATCTTTAAGGATAAACCATCGCGAAAGAAATGATTGCTATGAAAGCATCGGAACATCATTCCGTAACTGAACAAAAGCGGCTAACATTGTTTTCGCGCGAGACCAACGAACAATCCGAAGGATTCCTCAGAAATCGATACGTCTTTTTATCTCCGCGGAGGATCATACTATTTGAAAGTGAATGCATGAGTAGGTCATTGTATGTAGATAGTTTTACGGAGAAAAGAAAATAGCGTTAAGCCGGTTTCACACTCGATGACCCGTTTAATTGTGTGATTACACGAAAAGACCGATTCTTGACATTATTATTCGAAAGTGAATTTATGAATGCGTATCGTCGCACACAGATCGGAGAAAATCGCGATATTAAGCCTGCTCCACACTCGATTTTCTTGATCGAACACCTGTTACAAAATACTGCTTATACGTCCCAACTGAAATAACCGCGCAAAGTATACTCCTGTGCAAAAGAATCAACGATGTCTGCAAATTAACTGCTGTTTGCATGGAATTATCGAATCTCTTGAGATAAATTCAGCAAATTTGCACGTTCGAGGTTCGGGACCTCCGTAAAGAACACAATTTTTATTTGGTTCGCAAAGAACGACGTTAAATATGAATTTCATTCACTTATCAACCATTTTAGAGTACCGATATGCGAAAGCAAACAGTATTAATTGATGTCAACACTCGAAATCCACAGTACGCTAATCAGTGATGCAATTGTTGCGTACATGAGCGTCAAATTTCGAAACTCTGCGGAAATCTGCATTTTTATCTTTGTGAGCTTCTGTGATTGGGGAAATTTTATTCTACTGTTTTCAAATTTGTGATTTATTGATGGCACATTTACGGAAATTAGTATTTTTATGCGAGAATTCGAGGCCTCAAAAATTGAATAAAATTGTATCTCCTTCTTTATGAGTTTCAGTAATTAAAGAACAAGAAAAATTTTATTGTACTGTTCTTAAAGTTGTGATTTATTGCTTTCACATTTATGGAAATTTGTATTTTTATGCGAGAATTCGAGGCCCCAAAAATTGAATAAAATTGTATCTCCTTCTTTATGAATTTCAGTGATTAAAGTTAAGGGAAATTTCATACTACTGTTTTTAAATTTGTGATTTGTTGCTGCCACATTTATGGAAATTGGCATTTTTATGCGAGAATTCGAGGCCCCAAAAATTGAATAAAATTGTATCTCTTCCTTTATGAATATCAGTAATTAAAGTTAAGGGAAATTTCATTCTACTGTTTTTCAATTTGTGATTTGTTGCTATCACATTTATGGAAATTTGCATTTTTATGCGAGAATTCGAGGTCCCAAAAATTGAATAAGATTGTATCTCCTTCTTTATGAGTTTCAGTAATTAAAGTTGAGGGAAATTTCATACTACTGTTTTTAAATTTGTGATTTGTTGCTATCACATTTATGGAAATTTGAATTTTTATGCGAGAATTCGAGGCCCCAAAAATTGAATAAAATTGTATCTCTTCCTTTATGAATTTCAGTAATTAAAGTTAAGGGAAATTTCATTCTACTGTTTTTAAATTTGCGATTTATTGCTGTTACATTTATGGAAATTAATATTTTCTATGCGAGAATTCGAGGTCCCAAAAATTGAATAAAATTGTACCTTCTTTATGAATTTCAGTGATTAAAGTTAAGGGAAATTTCATTCTACTGTTTTTAAATTTGTGATTTGTTGCTATCACATTTATGGAAATTGGCATTTTTATGCGAGAATTCGAGGCCCCAAAAATTGAATAAAATTGTATCTCTTCCTTTATGAATATCAGTAATTAAAGTTAAGGGAAATTTCATTCTACTGTTTTTAAATTTGTGATTTGTTGCTATCACATTTATGGAAATTTGCATTTTTATGCGAGAATTCGAGGTCCCAAAAATTGAATAAGATTGTATCTCCTTCTTTATGAGTTTCAGTAATTAAAAAACGAGGAAAATGTTATTATACTGTTCTTAAGTTTGTGATTTATCGACGTCACATCTATAGAAATTAGTATTTTCATGCGAGAATTCGAGGTCCCAAGAATTGAATAAAATTGTATCTCCTTCTTTATGACTTTCAGTAATTAAATTTAAGGGAAATTTCATTCTACTGTTTTTAAATTTGCGATTTATTGCTGTTACATTTATGGAAATTAGTATTTTCATGCGAGAATTCGAGGTCCCAAAAATTGAATAAAATTGTACCTTCTTTATGAATTTCAGTGATTAAAGTTAGGGGAAATTTTATTATACTGTTCTTAAGTTTGTGATTTATCGACGTCATATCTATAGAAATTGGTATTTTATGCGAGAATTCGGGGCCCCAAAAATCGAATAAAATCCTATCTCTCCTCCCCGAGAATGAAAGTTTCGAGGATGAAAGAACAAAGGGAGTTACACGACACCGTTGTAGAATTTCCGTTTTACGGATTTTCGGCGATTCCTGCGCGTTCGAAAAGCGGGAAAATCCGCGTGGACAAACATTGTGTAGTCGTGGCACGCTCGGCTCTCTATTTGAACGAAATTTCTATCGGAAATGGCGATCGAATGGCGGCTGGTCAAAAGCCAATAGAAACTGTTTGTTGTCCCGGGGAAACGGAGCCGGAACGACTCCTCTTCTGGCTGTTGCACAGGTAAACAGGTGTCCGAGAGGGACGTGGGCGTCGTTCCGGTGGGCGACTTCAATGATTCACTTTCATCCGAACCTACGCAAAGAGAGACGGAACAACTGCTTTCGGAGGTATGCTGGTCATCGGGACGATCTTGAAACCGAGCCCGACCTTTCGGGTCACTGGGAGATCCATTTTGCGAACGGATCCCGCGAATATCCGATCGCTTTTCAGCGGTGGAAACACGAAGAAAATTTCATTTGCGAGAGAGCTACCGACGAGTAGAACCGATTGTGAGTCAGTAGAAAAAGAGGAGGTGGTATAGATGATTAAAATGGCAGGTGTGGCAAGGTTATCGGTTGATCTACTTCGCTGTGTCGATATCTACGCCCTCCTTTATTTAAGTAATCGACTATAACGACGATAAACTTTGATTGATGTTCGTCGGTGAATGTTATCGAAATGACTAGATCGTAAATGTTTGCGCAAATATTTTTGGTGTGCAATTTTTAGTAGGGGAGGGAGGGGAATGAGGAAGTTGTTTTTTGATTGAGGGATTTGTTGGTTTTATAATTAATTTGCTAGAGATGCAGTACTGTTTGTATACATTTTTCTAACACAGTAAATTAAAAATGTGGTGTTACAATACCCATTATATTTACTTAGGAATGTGATTATTTTGAGCTGATATAATTTTTCTTCTTTTTGTAATTCATTGATACGAGGATACCTATTTATCTTGATTCTCAAGTCTTTTTAAATTGCCAGAAAAGTTTGTCTTGTTGACTAAAATACTCCTTTTAATAACAGTGTATTAGGAATGTTGCATAGAAATATTTTCTTGTATAATCATGAAAATTAAAATAGTATGAAAGAGAAAATTCGAGGCTTCAGCGAACGAGACGAGCCGAAATGTCAAAAGTGCACGAGGATCCTCCTGCGCAGTAATGACAAATGGAATTACCTGTTAATTGGAGGAGCGTTGGCCGAGTAAGAGCGTGTGGACTCCGTCGATCACGGATCGATCATGGATCCTGTCGCTCGAACGTCGAGTCACAGGGCCGCGCATTGCTTCGGTGAAATCCTGTCGAAGGAAACTCGACTCGCTTCTTTTTTAATCGATCTCTCTTTCTCCGCGCGTCGATAGATCACAATTAGCCAATGAGAGGAGGCCTTAATCATATTCGCTTTCTAATTCCAGAATTTGCGACTGGCGACCGTGCCTCGGGCTCGAGCTCTATTTTTTTTTCTTCTGTTTTCAGATCGACATCGAATCGGCTCGATTTTTCGTGTTAATTAGAACGTTAAATGATTTTTCCTTGTTCGGCTCGATTGAAAACCGAAGGATTCCTCGACGGCTAATTGGATGATGAGTTTATCGATTTTTGACCGGGCGAAAATCAACGATCTCTCCCCGCGTTAATTGGACGTCGAATTAAACCGTCTTCGTTCCGCTGATTGGACGAATAAAACGGAGTACTTTTTAACGTTAATTGCATCGTAAATTTTTGCTGCGCCGACGAAGAATCGAAAGACCTGTACAGGACCTGCTAATTGGTTCGTAAATGAATCATATTTTCACGTTGATGAAAAACAACCGTACATTTTTCTGCATTGTGATCTGTCCTTGTTAGCTCGAGGAAGAATCGAAATAATTGATCGAAGCGAATTAACCTCTCGCAGAAATTACACGCTCGAACGAACCGGCTAAAGACGACTTTCCTATTCATTCCGAGAAAAGAAAAATTGATTTTTCTGTGTTAGGAGGACAAAGGATAAAAAAATTTAATCTCTACTAATTGGTAGTAGAGATACGTGAAAACGAGCGATAACCGCAGTGCATTATCGTTGCGATTGCAAACATTAATTGCGCCGTCAAAACGATTTTCGAACCGACTCGGCGAGCAGTTTATTAGCGTCATTGATAGCTCAATTTTACGCGTTAAGTGGACAAATGAGAAAAGAAACTCATTCGGCATCGATCGATCGACCATTGAAACGAGTTTCTCGTATTAGCATAATCAAAATAAAGACGTAAGACTCTCCCCTATAACCGCATCACAAAAGGATCCAATTTCGACTGATTCACCCTGCAACTGCCCAGCACTAAAATTCCCGAAAATATTTTTTCAGTCAATTTAGTCAATAATTTTCTACAGAGGCCTAATAATAAATACAATCGATATCATACTAATATACAGGGTGGTCCACGCAATTGTTTCAGCCCATAATTTAGTTATTAATGCATTTACGATAAAATATCACAAGGGAAAGATAAATGGTTCGAAGAGCACTACATTCGTAGGCCCTTAGATTTTTTTTAGGTGCAACTGTGTACGTGCAATTAATAATTGCACCATTTCTTTAAAAAGAAATTCATATTTTTCATTGCACCAATCGATTCCTCTGTTTATTCTACGTAAAAAATTATTAGGGTACCGTGGCAAAAAAAAATGATTAGTTCTCCAGATATTTTCAAAACCTGTCTTTATTGAAGAAGATGCTCGAGCGCCTCACGACAATGTAGTGAACGTAAACACCGTTTCGACACTGCTGTCATAACAGAGATATGTTTTGACAATATCTAGAACTAAGACTATGGGACTATGTCGAGAACTAATAATTTTTTTGGTATGGTACCCTAATAATTTTTTACATAGAATGAACAGAGGAATCGATTAGTACAACAAATAATATGCATTTCTATTTAAAGAAATGATGCAATTGTTAATTGCACATACACAGTTGCATCTAAAAAAAATCTAAGGGCCTACGAATGTAGCGTTCTTCGAACCGTTTATCTTTCTCTTTTGATATTTTTTCGTAAATCCATTAATAATAGAGTTATGGTCTGAAACAATTGCGTGGACCACCCTGTATATAAATCATATATAAATCAATTTTTTTTTACTATAAATACTAATTATGAACAATTTCTGCTGAAGTACTGTGAATTCCCGATATACACTGACGACCAAAACTGAGTCTACACTATAAAGAATGTATGTGATTCGCTCGAATAAATTATATCCATGCTGAAAATTTCACCGATATTGGTTAATTCGTTTACGAGTTATAAACGATTAAAAGTGCGATTTTAAGTCGAAAATCGTGAAAAACGGCAATTTTTCCACTTTTAAGCGTTTATAACTCGTAAACGAATTAACCAATATCGGTGAAATTTTCAGCACGGATATAATTTATTCGAGCGAATCAAATACATTCTTTAAATTTTCAATACAGGCTCAGATAAAAAAGCTGAAAAAATCAACTTTTACTATTTCTTTTGCGATTCCGACCAATTCAAATTTTTTTCAAAAATTTTTTACACCTCGTCTAATAAACTAATCCTTCTAACTTCTCAGTAAAATTCAAGTCATTTGATCTAATTTTTAAAAAGTTATGTTGCTTCAAATAGTGTAGACTCAGTTTTGCTCGTTAGCGTATGTCACCAACGCGGGTCTTGTCAGTGTCGTGTATCGTCACTCCTCGGCGTCACGGTGTGTACCCCTCGGTAGTGGGGATAATTCCGCGACATTTATCGTCCAGGCCTTGGCGACATATATAGAGAAATCACCATATTAAGTTGTTCCGATATTATAGCTAATTTTGACTCCTCCGTTCCCAATGCTAAAAATTCATTACGCCAATGGTGACGTCACCGACTGATCGAATATCCGCGTTAATTGCGCGAAGAAATGGATCGTGATTTTTTCCCGGGAGGCTCTCGGAATCGAACGCCGAAGACAACAACAACCTCACCCGTCGAAGGCTATCGCGGCGTGTGCACGCTTGTAACCGCGCGCGCGCGCGCGCTAGCCGTTCGTCAAACGTGTATTAATTATTCGCGACGGGTCTTATCTAAATGGATTTTGCATAGAGTTCAACTGGTTAAATACGAGCAAGCGTTGCACGCGATCCCGGCCAGAAATAGTAGCACAATGGAGCGCCGACTCTGTTCATACGCAGAACCAGCCGCGCTATCTCGTTGTTCGGTGCTCGTTATCACGGCCACCGATGATAAAGCATCCGGAATTATTCAACGTTCAACGAACGCTGGACCCGCGACTCCCTTCGACCATCCTCTCCGGCGAAAGAATACTGGTAAATACCAGCTGACGCCGGATTTTTTTTTGTCCCCGAACATAACCGAATTCGATGAAAATATTCCCCTCGGAATTTTTCCTTTGTCTCTCCGAAAAATTCGAGCGTTTGCGATTTTTTTTCTGGCTCGGTGTTGTTAAATTCGAGCGTTTCCGATTTTTTTTTCTGGTTCGGTGTTGTTTAATTCGAGCGTTTGCGATTTTTTTTCTGGTTCGGTGTTGTTGTTAAATTCGAGCGTTTGCGATTTTTTTTTCTGGTTCGGTGTTGTTAAATTCGAGCGTCTGCGATTTTGTTTTTTCTATTTCGGTGTTGTTGTTAAATTCGAGCGTTTGCGATTTATTTTCTGGTTCGGTGTTGTTGTTAAATTTTTCAATAATTCTCGAACGTTTTAGGAACATTTATGCTTGACGACGACAATTTTGGTCGGGAATCAATAAATCATCCTCGGTAAGGCAATTTAATAATCAAGAATCAGTGTTTAAACGAAGATTTTTAACGTTCTTTTCAGAGAATCCAATTAAATGTTATTAACCCTTTGCACTCGAGTGGTGACTCTGAAGCACCACTAGAAATTGTTGTGGCATTATTTCAAAGAAATTACAAAATATATTAGAAAATATTTGTTACGTCACAAAATTTTTATCTAATAGATTACTAAAAATTTAAATATTGTATGTGTAAATCGGATGAGTTTCGTACGAATACAATGAAAATATTCTAAGACGGAAGAAAAATTTAGTTTTAGAATGGAAATAGCGCCGAGTGCAAAGGGTTAATAGACTGCGGACGTTTATGCCATTTGCAATTTTTGTAGACGAATTTTAAGAAAGAGTGATCGAATAAAATTTCATGTTCAGTGATAGTGGGCTCCGTGGGACAGAAATAAATAAAAATATTACTGAATTCTATCGAATTTTATATTTGGGGATTTTTTGAAAATTTTCGGAAGCTGTAATTGCGTAAAGATTCGTAATCTGGTTATTAAATCTCTCTTTTTGGTGATTGCTGGAAGGTTTAGGATAATTTAGGTTTGCTAAATATTTGTTGGTTTTTCGTTTTGAGCAGTCGTGAATAATCTATATTGCAAGACTCATAGCATGATGTATGGATAAATTGTTTACGTTCGAGTTGGTTTTCGCTGTCGACTGTAGGCCTATGTTTTCTAGCGATTCTTGGGAGTGTGGTATAATTTACGTTAGCTAAATATTTGTTCTTTTTCAGCAATACGGTTCGGTGTCTGTTTGTGATTGTTTGCATAGATGTGAGAGTCGTATGACTCACTGCTATTTATAAGATGATTTCTTAATAAATTGTACCACACTCGGGAGATGCTTCGAACCGGTGAATCACTCTGTAAATACTATCTCGTACTTGATCTTTTCTATCTGCAAATATGAAAACGTTTGCTCGAAAATCTCCCATTAAAATTCTAGATCTTTCGAACAAATTTCTACTGTCGCATTTTTACCATACCTGACCAGTTCAATAATTTTTGTGGGGCTAGTTTAACCCTTTGCACTCGAGTGGTGACTCTGAATCACCACTAGAAATTGTTGTGGTATTATTTCAAAGAAATTACAAAAAATATTACAAAATTTGAATTTAATAGATTACTAAACATTTAAATATTATACGTAGAAATCAGATCAGTTTCGTATGAATAAAATGAAAATATTGTAAGACGGAAGAAAAATTTAGTTTTAGATTGAAACTAGCGCCGAGTGCAAAGGGTTAACATTTCCCAGTGACCCTTATGGTTCTAGAGACATTTATATTCATAATGTTCAAAACATTTCTCTGGTGAACTAATAAATAATCCTCAATAATGTACCTCGATCGTTTCTTCAGGGGTAAAAGGAAATTGTTCTAAAACCTGAACAAAAAGCAACAAAAAACTACAAAATAATTTTCAGAAAAATAAATAAAGTAATTTTCTGGTTAATCTTAGAATTTTCTTTCCAATATTTTCATTATAAACATTGAATGGATTAAGAATTTGAACGGGTAAGAATTTGTCAGGATGTACAGAATGGAAACGTGTACCGGATCGATGGATCATGTTGTGGATAAGGTTCTTTGGAAGCAGATCGAGTGTCGACAGATTGTTAATCAGGTTTTCCTATGCGAGTCTCGTTTCCCATTGGAAGGCACGCAGACCGGAAACCAAGAGAGTCCCCGATCGAGAAGAAATCGTCGATTATTCGATCCCGCGGTGTAGAACGAGTGCTTTCGAAACTTTTTGCCGGGTCGCCGCGATCTTTTCCTGTTGGAATGTTTATCGAGTGTTCCCCCCTGTCCCCGTAACTCCTCCCGTGCATAAGATCCTCCCTTTTTTCCCCCGGCGCTAGGCCATTTTCTCTCGACAAGCGTCCGACGACGAGTTGCTCGCGTCCGACCCCTTTAAGCCGGATTTCTACGAGGCTGCAGGGCCGCATCTCGCCTCTTCAAGGCCTCAAACTCTTCTATCTTAGCCTCACCCTTCATCCCCATCCCCTGAAATTTTTAATCGAATTTAGTTGGCAACAGGTGGGAGAAATTCCGAGGGATGACTGTTTCGATCAGAATTCGTGTGGGGTTGGTGACAAGTAAATTAAATTTGCTGATTGAAAGTTTAATAACTGGACGTAAAATTAGAAAAGCTGTGAAGCTCAAAGGTCGGAGGTCAAGATTAGTTTCAGTAGAAATTCATTTGACTGCGAAATCAATCAGTCTACATTCAAAATTATTCTGACAGTTATTCTGAGTTGATAGCTATTCTATGTCAATTCAAAAAATCTTCTGACCTCCAAAAATATTCTCCACTCAAAATGAAATGCCAAATAATTTTTACAGAGTTCAGTCAATTTTTTTCACGCACGAAATATTACGCTAAATTTTTACGCAGAAAATATTCAGCAGTGTATGAGAACAAATTATTTCAGATTCGATCTGAACTCGATTTTCAATTAACAAAGTACAAGCCCTTATTTTATTTCAAAAAATCTTTTAATCTTCTAACTTCTAAAAATATTCTGTACTCAAAATTAAATGCCAAATAATTTCTACACAGTGCAATCAATTCTTTCACACAGATTATAAACAAGATTCTTGCTTGAAAATTCGATTCAATCTTTGTTTTCTAGCTACTAAATTTTTACCTAGAAAATATTGAGCAGTGGATGGGAAAAAATTATTTGAGATTCGATTTGAACTTGGTTTTCAAATTACAAAGTAGCCCTCGTCTCTTCAGGTTTAATATAAAAATAATTCAGCAACAGGTGAGAGAAAATTTAAGGGATGATTCCCCACAAGAATTTTGTTTTCAAGCCACCAAATTGATCTCCTCATCTACTCAATTCAACTCATTGAACATTCACTTACATTCTTCAGGGAAATCGCCAGACGACATTCGAGATTCCAGCTTTATTTTCAAACTATTAAGGATTAAAGTGCACCGTGACGCTGCGTCAGTCAGAGCTGTCTCTTCATGGTGCATCACTGTCCCTGTTCTTTCTCCTCTCCATCGTTAATAATCAAAAAACGACGCAAAACTTGCATCTTTCATGCTGTTCATTTTCGTCGGAGATTTTCTGAAGAATCATCCCTTAAATTTCTCACCTGTTGCCAACAGGTTGCCCGAGAAAAAGAGCTTAATTTGCAGTGACTTCTCCGGTGAGTTTATAACTCACAGTTGAGTGATGTCACTGAAGACATTCTAAATTCTTTTTCATAAAAACACATTGATTTATTAATTACAAATCATTGCTACCACCAAAATTTCAATCAAAATCTTCTTACAAATTTAATGTACTTACAAAATTTATATTAACCCTTTGCACTCGTCCCCATTTTCATTCTGTAACTAAATTTTTCTTCCGTCTTAGATTTTCATTTTATTCGTACGAAACTGATCCGATTTCCACGTATGATATTTAAATGTCTATTGATTATAAATTTTGTAATGTAACAAATATTTTGTAATATTTTTTCCAATTCCTTCGAAATAATGCCACAAACATTTCTAGTGCTGCTTCATAGTGCAAAGGGTAACTGTAAATTCTTTTTTCACAAGACAGATGACAGTTCAATTTCAGAATCACTTCCCAACAAACTTTCCCAGCAATTTTCTCTCGTCCTTGAATTTTCGGGGACACAGAACTCCAACCAGGGAATTCAAACAGAAAAATTGACACGTGGAAAATTTTGAGGGCACGAAGACGACACGTCCTTGAATTTTTGGGGACACTGAACTCCAATCAGGGAATTTAACCAGAAAAATTGACACGTGGAAAATTTTGAGGGCACGAGACGACACGTCCTTGAATTTTTGGAGACACAGAACTCCAACCAGGGAATTTAAACAGAAAAATTGACACGTGGAAAATTTTGAGGGCACGAAGACGACACGTCCTCGAATTTTTGGGGACACAAAACTCCAACCAGGGAATTTTATCAGAAAAATTGACACGTGCAAAATTTTGAGGGCACGAAGGCGACACGTCCTTGAATTTTCGGGGCCACAGAACTCCAACCAGGGAATTCAAACAGGAAAATTGACACGTGGAAAATTTTGATGGCACGAACCGACACGTCCTTGAATTTTTGGAGACAAAACTCCAACCAGGGAATTTTATTAGAAAAATTGACACGTGCAAAATTTGTGGGGCACGAAGACGACACGTCCTTGAATTTTTGGAGACACAAAACTCCAACCAGGGAATTTTATCAGAAATATTGACACGTGCAAAATTTTGAGGGCACGAGACGACACGTCCTCGAATTTTTGGGGACACAAAACTCCAACCAGGGATTTTATCAGAAAAATTGACACGTGCAAAATTTGGGGGGCACGAAGACGGCACGTCCTTGAATTTTTGGAGACACTGAACTCCAACCAGGGAATTTTACCACAAAAAATTGACACGTGGAAAATTTTGAGGGCACGAGACGACACGTCCCTGGCCTGGTGTTCGCGGTAGAACCGGGTTCCCTCGCTCCCCGTATTCGCGACCAGTCCTCGCGAGGGAAAAGCGGTTGTGAAAATGTCTCGGCTCGAGTCGTGCGCGCCACGATCTACGCGATCCAGGATCTACGATGTAAGGCGAGAACGAAGCCGCTCACCGTCGTCGTCGTCGTCGTCGTCGTCGTCGTTCGGGCATGTTTCTTGCAGCCTCTTCCGAATTATTATTTTCTTGCTGGAACATGTGTGCACGAGAGAGCCTTTTGACTGACTCTGGCCACACACTTTCACTGTGCTTCGAACTGTTCCGCGATGCTTTGCGCATACCTCTGTTTCTGCGTTTTTCTAGCCGGCTGTCTCTTTTTTTTTGTTACATAATTCTAGAATTATGTTGCCGAGAACGCCGGCTTCTCCGACGAGAATGCTTTTCTGAGACGAGTAAGAAATTCCTCGTGAAAAATCCGTGCTCTGGTTCCACTCTTACGTAATCCCGGATCATTGCTGATAGCGTGATAGTGTGCTCCGAGGTGTTTTTGATTAGGTGTAGCACATGGTTTTGCTCCTCTGAATTGTGGACTCCGTTTCTTGTAAATTTGTTCTGCGAAGAGTATTGCGAAGCGAATTTTGCTATTTCTATATTTTTCTTGCTACTTTTTGGTAACTTGGATTATACTGATTTGCAGTCCACGAAAATGGTCTCCCAACGCGAACTCTCCCAAATTTATGGGCGCCGCACGAAACCGATCGTTCGCTCGCATTAATTTATAGAAGAATCGCGAGGGAACGAGCATAATAATGAACAATAGGAAAGAAAAAGCCAGGGTTTCCCCTGCAGACAATCGCCGCGGCGGCAAACCGCCACGCCGCCGCGTCGCATGTATAATTAATAAACTGTTTATATGGAACCGGTAAATATTTTCGCTATTGTTTAATCGCGATCAATATTAATGACCGGCGCGATTATTTTTTCACGGTTCGGCGGTCCGAAGCGTCTGAAAACTGCGAAAACTTCGTAACGCCGTTGCACGTGTGTACGTGTAGACGCGCGTAAGTATGCATGTATCTCGATGAGATCGTTTTCTATTCAGACGCACACCGCCGTTCGGCTTTCTCTTTCCTATGCAGCTCTCGTCGTTTACACGACAAGAGAGAGCTTTCTTTTCGCTTTGAGCCGTTCCTCTTCTTCTTCGTCTTCTTCTTTTTCTCCGTCGTGGTCGTCGTCGGACGCGAGGGCGTCTAATTACACCCACTTGAGACCGGCTGCGACTACTCTCGTCGCTAATTAATTTGTGGACGACGGCGAAACACGTGCGACCGCAAAAGATCCGCGCGAAACCGACCGTCGAAACAGGCTTTATAAAACAGACCGTCCGACAGACATGACGGTTCGCAGACCAACTCTTCTGACAGTTATATCCGCGTTTCGTCGAGAAAAAGATACGCCGGAATTGTCCGCCTCTGGCCTCTTTGATGTCGGACAGACGAACATGATTTTACCAACTCCAAAAGATTTGCCACTTCAGCGATGATTTCTTTGAATTTTTCTGCTACTTTTCAGAGAACACACGGTGGTTCGTTGTTTGTTATTAACTGCTTCAGTAGGAATTTTTTCACAAAGGATTCTGGGATAGAACTTCCATCTTGTTTAGACGAAAATGATTTTAGCAACTCCAAAAGACTTTCTTTGAATTTTTCTGCTATTTTTCAGAGAAGATATAGCGGTGTATTGTTAATTGCTTTAGTAAGAGTTTTTTCACAAAGGATCCTGAGATAGCACTTCTATTTTTTTAGACGAAAATGATTTTAGCAACTCCAAAATATTTTCTTTGAATTTTTCTGCAATTTTTCAGAGGAGATACAGCTGTATATTATTAATTGCTTTAGTAAGAGTTTCTTCACAAAAGATCCTGGGATAGCACTTCCATCTTGTTTAGACGAAAATAATTTTAGCAACTCCAAAAGACTTTCTTTGAATTTTTCTGCTATTTTTCAGAGAAGATATAGCGGTGTATTGTTAATTGCTTTAGTAAGAGTTTCTTCATAAAGGATTCTGGAATAGAACTTCCATCTTGTTTAGACGAAAATGATTTTTAGCAACTCCGAAAGAATTTCTACTTCAGCCCTGAGTTCTGTGAATTTTCCTACAATTTTTCAGTGAAGAAACGGTGGTGCAATATATATTATTAATTGCTTTAGTAAGAATTTTTTCACAAAAGATCCTGAGGTAGCGTTTCTCCCATTTAGTTTAGACAACAATGATTTTTAGCAACTCCAAAAGATTTTCTACTTCAGCCCAGAGTTCTATGAATTTTCCTACAATTTTGCAGAGAAAGACACGGCGGTGCATTATTTATTAATAATTGCTTTAGTAAGAGTTTTTTCACAAAACATCCTGGGATAGCACTTCCATCTTGTTTAGACGAAAATGATTTTAGCAACTCCAAAACATTTTCTTTGAATTTTTCCGCAATTTTTCAGAGAAGATATAGCGGTGTATTGTTAATTGCTTTAGTAAGAGTTTCTTCATAAAGGATTCTGGAATAGAACTTCCATCTTGTTTAGACGAAAATGATTTTAGCAACTCCAAAAGATTTTCTTTGAATTTTTCTGCAATTTTTCAGAGGAGATACAGCTGTATATTATTAATTGCTTTAGTAAGAGTTTCTTCACAAAAGATCCTGGGATAGCACTTCCATCTTGTTTAGACGAAAATGATTTTAGCAACTCCAAAAGAATTTCTACTTCAGCCCTGAGTTCTGTGAATTTTCCTACAATTCTTCGGAGAAAAATACGGCGGGGCATTATTTATTAATAATTGCTTTAGTAAGAATTTTTTCACAAAAGATCCTGAGGTAGCGTTTTTCCCACTTAGTTTAGACAAAAATGATTTTTAGCAACTCCCAAAGAATTTCTACTTCAGCCCTGAGTTCTATGAATTTTCCTACAATTTTTCAGAGAAAGACACAGCGGGGCATTATTTATTAATAATTGCTTTAGTAAGAATTTTTTCACAAAAGATCCTGAGGTAGCGCTTCTCCCATTTAGTTTAGACAAAAATGATTTTTAGCAACTCCCAAAGAATTTCTACTTCAGACCTGATTTCTTTGAATTTTCCTACAATTTTTCAGAGAAAGACACGGCGGTGCATTATATATTATTAATTGCTTTAGTGAGAATTTTTTTCACCAAACATCCTGGGACAGCGCTTCTCCCATCTTGTTTAGACAAAAATGATTTTTAGCAACTCCAAAAGATTTTCTCTCCAGCCCTCCGAAAATGATTTTTAGCAACTCCAAAAGATTTTCTACTTCAGTCCTGAGTTCTGTGAATTTTCCTACAATTTTTCAGAGAAAGACATGGCATTTTATTAATAATATCTTTAGTAAGAACTTTTTCATAAAGTATCCTGGGATACCACTTCTACCTTGTCAAAAAAAAAAAAAACGCTTTCAGCAATTCCAAAAGATTTCTAGTCGATGGACAGACACATTGTTCAGAACTCTTGCATTCCACTTGTACAGCAATGCTTTCAGTATAAGAATAATTGATCGAATTTCTCGATCTTTTCAGCCCATTGTAACCGGCCCAACAAAGCCGTCTTTCCCGTTTCCTGGGTTTCTATTCCCCCGCGATTCAGTCGTGCCGGAATATATTTTTGTCGCATGCAAATCATTTTTAGAAAGCGGCCGAGAACTCGCGTGTCCACCGCTCCCGCCAGAAAACTGATTACAGTAAAATATGATATCTCCCCGTGGAACTAGCCGGTTTTATAACCCGGAGAGAATCGCCGTGCGGCCGGTCCGGTGAAATTCAGACATCCTGCATCGCCGTTTCCGATCGAGTCAACGAGCTCCGCTCTCGTGAAATGCATGGCGTTTCGGAGAACCTCTTCGATAATGCACCGGCGCGGCGAGGCGGTCATAGATAGCGGGCATAGCTGTGCTGTTGCGCAACGACGAGGTAGAAATGGAAGCGTGAACTCGAACGGGGGATTCTGTTTCGGATTCCGTCATCCCTCGGGAATTCCGCGAATCACTCGGAACTCCGAGTTCCACGCTCCGATCCAGAAGAATGCTCGAACACCTCTTCATTAATTGCATTCCGTTTCGTTTGTCCGCTTTCAGACCTCAACTTTCGTGTTTCGCCGCTCGATCTATTCGATTCCCAAGACTTATGGCTGCGGTTCAGCCGGCGACAACAGCGCAATTATACTCACAGTAGAATTTCTAAATATTTTATTAAATCTTGAACTGACGAGGAGTTGTTCCACAAATTTATTTCTTTGAAAAAGAGTAAAAATTTGTAGCCTAGAGTCATTCGTGATATTTTTGTAAAATAATGTGAGCCAAGTGAGCCCCAAATTTCCGAGCTCCCCGATTTCTAGGACCCCAAATTTCTAAGCTCCCCAATATCTAAAATCCTAAATTTCTGAGCTCCCAAATTTCGGGGACCCCAAATTTCTAAGGTCCCAAATTTCTAAGCTCCCCAATTTTTAGGACCCCAAATTTCTAAGCTCCCCAATTTCTAGGACCTCAAACTTCTAAGCTCCCAAATTTCTAGAACTTCAAATATCCAGGGCCCCAAATTTCTAAGATCCCCAATTTCTAAGCTTCCAAATTTCTAAGCTCTCGAACTTCTAGGACCCCAAATTTCTGAGCTCGCCAATTTTTAGGACCCCAAATTTCTAAGCTCTCCAATTTCTAGGACCCCAAATTTCTGAGCTCCCCAATTTCTAGGACCCTAAACTTCTAAGCTCCCAAATTTCCAGAACTTCAAATATCCAAGGCCCCAAATTTCTAAGCTCCCCAATTTCTAAGCTCCCCAATTTCTAGGACCCCAAATTTCTGAGCTCTGCAATTTCTAGGACCCCAAATTACTAAGCTCTCCAATTTCTAGGACCCCAAACTACTGAGCTCCCAAATTTCTAGAACTACAAATATTTAGGGCCCCAAATTTCTGAGCTCCCCGATTTCTAGGACCCCAAATTTCTAAATTCCCCAATATCTAAAATCCTAAATTTCTGAGCTCCCAAATTTCTAAGACCCCAAATTTCTGAGCTCCCCAATTTCTAGGACCCTAAACTTCTAAGCTCCCAAATTTCCAGAACTTCAAATATCCAAGGCCCCAAATTTCTAAGCTCCCCAATTTCTAAGCTCCCCAATTTCTAGGACCCCAAATTTCTGAGCTCTGCAATTTCTAGGACCCCAAATTACTAAGCTCTCCAATTTCTAGGACCCCAAACTTCTGAGCTCCCAAATTTCTAGAACTACAAATATTTAGGGCCCCAAATTTCTGGGCTCCCCAATTTCTAAGCTCCCCAACAGGAGCTCAATTTGTAATAATTTCATAACTCAATTTGTAGCCGGAGATATTTTCTAGCGCGCGCTGCTCTCGATTCCATCCAGAAAACTCATCCAATGTCATAAAAATCCTTGGATTCCACGGCATGCGCTTCGTCAATTTTTGGCCTACTTCTAACGATTATATTACCAAATATCCGCATAATCTCGTCAGCTCGTGACCAGCGCGCGCTAGATTAAACCTTCCTCTTTCGAACGAGCCCTTTCCCGGCGGAAAATATTCTGATATAAGGACGAAAAGTTGAGGCGCGTGAAACCATTTTTCGCCTATTTTTGTCGGTAACGTGGTCGCTCTACCTTATCGCGAATCTACGAAGTCGTAATCCCTCGCGGATGACGCGACTTTCTTCATCGATTTCGAGAAGAATGGAAGGTAGCCGATCTAAACCGGACACGAGGCCGTGTCGGTTGGACGTCCATTAATTCTGTAAAAGGACCCGTTGCCAAGTTCTGGCTCGTAGAGCTTTCTCGAGATCCGCGAGTAGCCAATAACTCATCGAACTCGAGCCTAGACGAGGTGTCACGCGATTAATCATCGTTTACGCGGGTTTCTCTCCTCGGGTTCACCACCGGCGGGTTCGTCTCGGTTTTTGCCGCCGCGGACTGTACTTCATCAAGATTGGGTTAACTATGTAGATGGGAAACGTCTTACGTAGCGGGGCGTTGGTTCAATAATGATAGAGCAGACGCGATAACGGGAACGAAACAGACGGAGCCGAGTTAACGAGACGAGGACGCCAAGCGTAATCGTCCTCTGTACTGTCCCCCCTTCTCTCTCTCTCTTTCTCTCTCTCTCTCTCTCTCTCTCTCTCTCTCTCTGTTCTTTTTCTCGGCTCTTTCGCTCTCCTTTCCTCGCCAGTTAACTACGGCCTTTTTCTTCCTCTTCTTCTTTCATGGACTACTTTTTCTGCTTCTTTCTCCTTTGCTTCTCTCTTCTAGGCTTCCACCAGTCCTCTACATCTCTCTTCGGCTTCTTCGAAACTCCCTGATCGATTCTGTTTGGTAAATCTCTCCGTTTTCTTCACGCTTTTTCCCGGTTCCTCTCGATTCAATATTTTTCATTCTTAATGAGAATTTTTTCTTCGTTGTCTGCCACTCTTCGGGAACACTTCTCTATTTTCTGTCTTCGAATTGTATTCTTATACTAATTTCACTCGTTTCCTCTGCGACTCTATTTTCTCTCGGATCTTTCATTTTCGATTTCATCTTTCTTTTCATCTTTTACTGTCATCGAAATTCTGCTTCTGCTACTCTTTCGGAACAGTTCTCTATTTTATGTCTCCGATTTGTCATTTTATACTAATCTCACTCGTTTCCTCTGCGACTCTGTAGTTTCCTCGATTTTTCAGTTTTTGATTTAATTTTTTTTTTCGTCTTGTACTGTCATCGAAATTGTGCTTCTGCTACTCTTTCGGAGCACTTCTCTATTCTCCGTTTTCGATTCTTCTCTGTCTTTTCTGGGTCAATTTCGCTCGTTTGCTCCGTGAGTTTCTGTACAAAGTTCCAGATTTTTGATCTTCAACTCCTCCCCTTTTGCTGTTCCAAATTTCTCTTCCTTTCTTTACCCAGTTATTATAGTCTTATCTCGATGCTACTCTTGAATATTCCTTTTTGTGACCACACTGCTTTTCTTTCTAGATTTTTTTCTGCTCAACTTTTATTCTTCAGCTTTCATTTATTTTCCTGTGCATGCCTGAATTCCCTTGTTTTCATTTTATCTTGCCATGTTTTTTCGTTCTTCGACTTTTCTCTCCTCTTGTTCCGTTTTTCGTGTCACTTTTTGTCTCCCTCCTATCCGTATCTTTCCCCCCATCTTTATATCTATCTCCCCACCACGATCTCTCTCTCTCTCTCTCTCTCTCTCTCTCTCTCTCTCGCTCTCTGTCCCGTTCCCGAACAGCTGATGAGAATAATGGGTACTCGGCGGACAGGAAATGGCCCTCTCCCTTCCTTTCTTTCTCTCTGGCTGCACGCGCGCGACGATAAAGCGAGGAGGAGGAAGGGGAACGGGTTATGAAATTCATAAAGAGAAAGAATCCAGAGAGCGAGAAAGAGAGAGAGAGAGAGAGAGAGAGAGAGAGAGAAGGAGAAATAGATAAAGACGTACAAGCATCTGGATGGAAGGTTCGTTTCATAAGATTAATTAAAAATTCGATGGACGACGCCGCACGAATTGGAGTCCATTAAAACGGGTCCAGAGGATCGCTAGGTCAATTAAAAGCGACCAGAAGTATCAGCCTTAACGAATGAGTTACATAAATTGGGATATTTATGTGCATTATAGTACTGCTTAACGCAGAGAGTCTCTAAAATAAAACTTATCACATAAATCACGGCTTGGGGCGGTTCAAAAAATTTATATTGCTCCTGATTCGTTGAACCCTACTTCAAAAACGATTTTACATTCTTGCTGGCAATAATGGTCCGTATTCGATATAATTTATTTCATGCCAGATTATTGAAATAGAATATTACATTTTGTGTCTTAGATTGCCAACAGGAAATATTTCATTTCGTGGTTTAGATTGTCAGAATAAAAATATTTTACTAACATATTTTACTGTAAAACATTAAATAGTACTTGAAATACTTATTTCGCCAAATGTTGCCCTCCTCTGAATGAATGCTTGGACAAGGATTCCACTATTTTCCATAAATGAATTTTTACAGTTCCAATAATTATAAAACCGGTCATATTCACCGTGGTAGGTAAAGACAACATCGGAGCTGCAAAAATTACCAAAAAAAAAAAAAAAAAAATCTACAAATCGTTAGAAAAGGAACCGTCCAACACCGGTTCAAACGGAAGCAATGATCGATCGATCCAAAGTCTCCCGGTCTCGTATGCGCGAGAAGACGCTTGCGTGAAAAGGTGTAAATCAATTACGGGGTCCCATAAGGCGGGGTCCTGTCAAATCTCGCGGTGTCCTGGAACAAGTGACAAATAACGCGTCGCGTTGGAAAGTCGGTAGACTTTCACGGTGTCTAAAGGAAGAAAAATCGTGGTCGGATCTGGGATGTCCTCGGCCAGGTTCAACAGGCGAGAGGGGGATCGATAGAAAAATCGCGGGGGGAACGAGGAGTCAGCGAACAGCTGACTGGCACACGTTTCACGTGGCTGGCAAAGCCACAGGAAGTTCCGAGGAGGAAACAAGCGAACGACGAAGAGGGAGCCACGCTTGCTGAACGAAGATGAAGCGACGGTGCACCGAGGGGGGACCCGAATCGAACGGAGAAGGAAGAAAGATGAATGAGAAGGGCACCAGAAGAGATCGGAGAAAGAGGAGGACGGGGATAGATCAGGGCGTTGCACCGTTTGCTGTGACCTAGTGTCCCTCGCTGCCTCGTGGTCTCTTCTTGTGTTCGCCCTTATGGTCGTGGGCGATTCGAGAGTTTTTCTCTGACGCGCTCCTCGGCGAGAGATCATGCTCCTACCCGTGACGTCGAGACTGTTAGCTTTTATTGCGAGAGCTTCCTCGATCTTCACCCGAATGTGCTCGAGAAGAGTTGCATGATTTTGTCTCGATGAGAACCTGAAATGGTTCAACAAGGTAAAGGGTGTTGAACAATTTTTTAGAATGGAAGAATATGGAATGGAATATTCGAAAGAATATTTTCAGCTCGTTGGAATTGTTGAAGAAATAATGACAGTTTTATTTAGCTTCTGTTTCTTACAGTTTACGCACACAAGTTTGCACGAAGTCCCACAGTCTACTTTAATAGCAATAATAATGTTTAATACTATGATGTCGAGTCAGACTCGTGACGAAGGCCTCGAACAGAATTTTCTAAATATTTATATTATTGATTCCCTTTAAAGTGAAATGGCAATCTAATTAATCGTAGGCAATATTAAGCCATCACGGAACACGTGGATATATTTACAATAAATATAAATTGTTGTATGTATATGTAGTATAATTGTCTATATATATAAATTGTAGTGCAAGGGGTTAATTCATAGTAGAGTGTGCCTTAAATCAATATTATACGGATATTATTATTATTATTATTATACAATATAGACAAATTTCTCTCACTACTATTAACACATCACCTACCTGGGAGTCTATTAACAAGCTATATGTTATACTAATTGTTCATATATATATAAATTGTAGTGCAAGAGGTTAATTCATAGCAGAGTCTGTTTTAAATCAATATTATGCGAGTATTATCATTATTATTATACAAAATAGACAAGTTTTTAATTTTTCTCACCATGATGAACACATCACCTACCTGGGAGTCTATTAACAAGCTATATATTATACTAATTGTTATATATACAAATTGTAGTGTAAGGAGTTAATTCATAGCAGAGTCTGTTTTCAATCAATATTATACGAGTATTATTATTATTATTATTATACAAAATAGACAAGTTTTTCATTTTTTCTCACCATGATGAACACATCACCTACCTGGGAGTCTATTAACAAGCTATATATTATACTAATTGTTTATACATACAAATTGTAGTGTAAGGAGTTAATTCATAGCAGAGTCTGTTTTAAATCAATATTATACGAGTACTATCATTATTATTATACAAAATAGACAAGTTTTTAGTTTTTCTCACCATGATGAACACATCACCTACCTGGGAGTCTATTAACAAGCTATATATTATATTAATTGTTTATATATATACAAATTGTAGTGTAAGGAATTAATTCATAGCAGAGTCTGTTTTCAATCAATATTATACGAATATTATTATTATTATTATTATACAAAATAGACAAGTTTTTAATTTTTCTCACCATGATGAACACATCACCTACCTGGGAGTCTATTAACAAGCTATATATTATACTAATTGTTATATATACAAATTGTAGTGTAAGGAGTTAATTCATAGCAGAGTCTGTTTTATATCAATATTACACGAATATTATTATTATTATTATTATTATACAAAATAGACAAGTTTTTAGTTTTTCTCACCATGATGAACACATCACCTACCTGGGAGTCTATTAACAAGCTATATATTATATTAATTGTTTATATATATACAAATTGTAGTGTAAGGAATTAATTCATAGCAGAGTCTGTTTTCAATCAATATTATACGAATATTATTATTATTATTATTATTATACAAAATAGACAAGTTTTTAATTTTTCTCACCATGATGAACACATCACCTACCTGGGAGTCTATTAACAAGCTATATATTATATTAATTGTTTATATATATACAAATTGTAGTGTAAGGAATTAATTCATAGCAGAGTCTGTTTTCAATCAATATTATACGAATATTATTATTATTATTATACAAAATAGACAAGTTTTTAATTTTTCTCACCATGATGAACACATCACCTACCTGGGAGTCTATTAACAAGCTATATGTTATACTAATTGTTATATATACAAATTGTAGTGTAAGGAGTTAATTCATAGCAGAGTCTGTTTTCAATCAATATTATACGAATATTCTTATCATTATTATTATACAATATAGACAAATTTTTCTCACTATTACTAACACGTCACCTACCTGGGAGTCCATTAGGAAGCTCATTAATGACTGAGTTATATAAAATACAAGTTCAATAATTTTCTTTGGAAAAATAATTTCGAAAGAAGCTCTAACACTGTATTAATTCCACAAATGCGTAGAATCGCGAATGAAATTTCTGTCATTCGCACAGAAAATTGAATAACAAATTCTGAACCGCTGCGTGAAGAAGACAATCAGAGTCGGCAAGTGTAAAAGCAGCGAAGATCTATTTTGCAGCAGAGTAGTAACGAGTCCGATGCGCCAGGAATAGTTGCACCGGAGCGGAGGCTCATGTGCATCGGGAACGCGTAAAGCCCGCAGTCTGGTTATAGAACACTATAGCACAGTCGTTAGGCGCTGGTTTCTCCCTCCCGCCGTCTTGATTCACTCGATTCGTCCTTGAGAAGCGGTCTAGGCATCGGGGAATATCGATCAAACGACAAGAAAACGACATCGCCGGTCGCTACCTTGCGCCCGCCTGCGATCTGTCACCGCGGAAACCGCAGGCCGATAAATTCGCCACGGCTCTACGAGCCGCGGACTCGCCTAATCCGTTATACCTCTACGCGTCCCGAACTCGACGAACATTTTCATCGACGAGAAACCAACTGGAACGCGGCACTCGCCGGCGAAACGGAAGCGGGCACTCCTGAACGCTTGCCCTCCTTTCTGGATCCCGATTGCTCGAAATCTAACGAGAGCTCTTCGTGGCCTCGCACTCGCGTCGAGGACCTAAAATTAAGTTCTCCTCGAAGAGAAATTATTTAACAATTTTTTTACCGTTTTATCTCTCCTTCGAACCCTGCGGAAGATCGGAGAAATAGTGCCTCGATTATTGACTGAAAAAATCAGACATAACTTTGGGAATGTTGAATATTTTTCAATCAAAAAATTGTGAGATACTCTCGGAAATATACCTGGTTGAACACAGAAATTCTTTTTTTTTTTTTTAAATCTCACTGTTTTCGAGAAAAAATTTCCCAAAGATCACTCTTTTCCGGCTTCTAACCGAGCTGTATTTCTTAACGCTAGGTTTACGGAGCACTTAAAGTGAATATTTTACATTATTTTATAAAAATAAGAAGAACGTGTCTATTCAAGTTTTTTAACCATTTTTTCACAATCTGAATAATCGTCATTAATCCGTCATTTTGTCGTGTCCCGTAAACCTGGTGTTAATGAAATTTTCCGAGCTATGGATTTTTCGTGTTCCGAATTTTCCGAAGCTTTTCAGTTTTCCAGTTTCCATTGTCGGCGACGTGTCGGGGAAACTGGAGGACGGGGAAGTAGCGAAGAGAGAAAATGGCGGCACGGAATCGCAGGTTCGCAACGTTGCAACGGTGGCCCGCGTGTGGTCGTTCCACTTATCTTTGAACATAGCGGAATGCCGGGCTAGTTAACCCACAAAAAAAAAAAAAGAAAAAGAAAAATATCAAATGCGCGCAGCCTTGCTGAAATAACGAGCACGTGCGCCGGGCACTTAGGCTCGCGAAACGCGGCCCGTCTGAATCGTGACTGGGAAACAAGAAAAAGCGCCGCGGCCGGTTGTTGTCCGATCATGTGCCCTTAATCAGGAAAATGGAATTATTGATTACGGGCATTGTTGCCGAACCGTTTTATCGTTTTGCATTTCCTCGGAATCCTAAACGATTATTCTGATGATTTTATTCATCCGCACGGATACACACTGTCCATATTTCAAAGCTTTTGACATTACCGAGCCGATCAATATTAATATTGTCAATTTAATATTGTCGATATAATGGAACGTTCACGGAGCGGATTGTTCTTGTCAATAACATTAACACAGCCACGTATTTTATTTGAATTCGTTTCGCAATTTCATACTTGGCACGAGTTCCCCTCGAACGCATTTCGTCGGATTTCCGAAGAATTCTTTTTTCATGAATTCATGAATTGAATTAAAAAATTCTATTGCATCGCACGCCAGTTTTAATTAACTCTGATCCTGGTTAATTGGAGCCTCGGATTAAAGGCGGTCCTTCGCTGCGAGTCTCACCCTTTGTTTCACTCGCTTCTATGGAATAAATCTGTTCGAATGTGGGATCCGTGGAGCGCGGAATTTTTAATTCTCCCGAGGAGATATCTGCAATAATTCGTTAATGAGTCTATCAATGCGGAACCGCGGGAGAATGATGAGTGCATCGACCGATAAAATGTTAGTATAATTGACATCGCTTCGGGGAAACGTTGCTGCGAAAAACATCGCTCCAAAAAATGTTACGGCAGACATGTTGTTCCCTAAAATATTTCTTCAAAGATTTCTGCTGCAAAAATTTCTACTGCAAAAAATGTTGTTTCAAAGTACGTTGCAGCAAAATAAAATAGCTCCACAGAGTGAAAGCGCCGGAACGAAAACCCCCGACGTCACAGTCTTCTCTCGATACATGTCGCGAATACCGGTCTGATAATAGTCGCAGAACTATCCCCACTCCCCACGGTAACAGGACGGTAACAAAGTAAACCGTACGGTTACCAGAACGGGGTAAAGTATCTCCTGGACGATACATGTCGCTGTTAAGACCCGTGTCGTTGACATATATCGAGAGAGACACTGTATTTGGGTTTTCGCCGAAAAATGAAACGGCGAACAAATCAAGTCAGAGCACAGTAAAATGAGCTGAATCTACAAGTTCGGCCCATAACAGTGATCAGAATCCCCCATAAAACCAATGAAGAGTACAAGCAGATTGAATCGAGTTTGACGCTGCAAATCTTTAACAAAGTGAATTAACGAAGACCGAAACGAGCCCAATAACACGGTTCACGGGGAGCAATAAAATAACAGTTAATCGCGGCAGAGAACGACGTGGCGGGGGGTTAAGAAGACGGCGGGGAGAGCGGGGGGGGGGGGAGGGCCCGGCCTCGTGGAGGAAGCACGTGGTAACCGAGCGACGGTTATGGCGATCAGGCGAGTTAGAGTTTCTACTCGGATGGACACGCTCGAAGGGACACCGTTCCGAACTTACGGGAGCCGTGGCGGCGTAATTGCCGGCCTGGGCGCGTTGGATCGACGTGATTGCACGATTGCGTGCCGCTTTCCTTTTGCACGTTACGCCCCTGGTTTTGTCGCAACGCTCCGCGGGCGGCGTGTCTTTCTCGCTACATAACCTCTACCGAACTCCGATTACAATTTCTGGGCCGTGTCTTTTCACCCGGGTCCCCGTGTTTTCGGCACAATAATCGTTTCCCTCCTTTGTCCCTTCCTTTGTCCCCCACGGCCTCCTCGCCCTTAAGTGGTGTCCGCTGCGAAATCATTAACTGTCCCGAACGACGACGTGTTCCGATCTGCGAAAATGACGACCTCCAGTTTATTCCGGTTTTTATAGAAGATTGTAAAGGGGATTGTCAGTAGAGAATTAGTTCTCTTTAATTGGTAGGTTTAGTAATTTTATGTTGCACAACTGTGACATTGTTTGCTGAACTGTGGAAGGAATGAAAAATTATTTAAATCGTAAGAAATTTTGAATTTACCACGTTTTGGACGGACTAAAAAATAATCCCCCTATAGGGTCAGATTGTACAGTGAATTCTCTATATATGTCGTCAAGGCCTGGATGATAAATGTCGCGGAATTACCCCCACTTGCGCGGGGTATACCCCACGTGTCCTCGGACGCCGAGGAGTATGTCTCCTGGACGATAAACGTCATCAAGACCCGTGTTGTTGACATATATCGAGAATTCATTGTACCAGGCAGGCAAGACGCTGAGGGTCTGTAAACACTAGATACAAAAACTGGGTAAACAAATTCTGTCGGCAGAATTTGGTGGAATTATTTTTTACTTTTTAGTCCACCTTAAAAATGTGGTATAATAAAAATTTCTTTTCATTTAAATAATTATTTTCTGCTTTTTAGTCTTGTGTGTGTTGTCATTTGAGCTATTGAGCTTAACACGTCGACTGTCATGTCATCCATATGTAGGTGACGGAATTATTTGTCCAGGTTTTAAATACAGGGTGTTTCACCTAACTCGAGCATCTTTAATATCTCGCTTGTTTTGTGTGATAGAAAAACAGATGTCAGAGGAAAACATTAGTTGGTTCAGAGGGGCAAATATTACGATAGGCAAAACAATTTGTTCAAGGTTATATTTTCTGTTATCGCTATATTATAGCCGAGGTGAAGACGAATTCAACGACCTGTAATATTATGACCTTCACGTGACCTTCAGTATGAAAAATTCATAAAAGTGGGGCACTTTATGTAAATACTGAAATAACGATGACATGATCCCCATAGGGTTTCAAGAAATGTTCTTGAACCTTGACTAACTAAGTAACTGTAAACACGCTCACAATAAACTGTAAACACTGATACAAATTCTTCTCGTTTCATTATTGGTGCACTGAAAACCCGAAATGTCTTCGACAAGTTGCACACCAGCGTTCATGGAGTGTAAATGTATGGTGTGGAATCGTTGGTGATAACAAACTCAAGGTCACGTGAAGGTCATAATATTACAGACCGTTGGATTCGTCTTGACCTCGGCTATCATATAGCGATAACAAAAATATATCATTCCATTTAAGAACACTTCGATGACCTTGAAATCTCAAAGAATATAACCTTGGACAGATTTTCTTGCCTATCATAATATTTGCCCCTCTGAACCAACTAATGTTGGTATAATTATACTACATTATATTCATACTATATTATACCCCTGTACATTCATTGTACCAAAATCTGTATAATGCAAGGAAGGTGGAGGACTACTGAATATCATACATTTAATTTTTTTTCAATCTTTATTTCATTAAATAACTTACTTTGATTTTATGGAATTCTTGAGGTTTCTACTTGAGGTTTCTAAAAGTTAGGTTAAAATCAATTGCAAAAGTAGCGAACAGACAGACAAGAAAGCGAGCTAGTGAAAACGTGGTAAAATGGCGGCAAAGATTGAGGCTCCAGGAATGAATTAGGGGGCGGCACCTGTAAATTTGGACTACTCAATATCATACAAATATGTTTTTTCAATTGTTATTTCATTAAATAACTTACTTTGATTTCATGGAATTCTTGAGGTTTCTAGTCGAGGTTTCTAGAAGTTAGGTTAATATCAATTGCAAAACTAGCGAACAGATAGACAAGAAAGCGAGCTAGTAAAGACGTGGTAAAATGGCGGGGCAAAGATTGAGGCTCGAGGAATGAATTAGGGGGTGGCACCTGTAAATTTTGACTACTCAATATCATACAAATATTTTTCAATTTTTATTTCATTAAATAATTTACTTTTATTTCATAGAATTCTCGAGGTTTCTACTTGAGGTTTCTAAAAGTTAGGTTAGAATCAATTGCAAAACTAGCGAACAGATAGACAAGAAAGCGAGCTAGTAAAGACGTGGTAAAATGGCGGCAAAGATTGAGGCTCCAGGAATGAATTAGGGGGCGGCACCTGTAAATTTTGACTACTCAATATCATACAAATATTTTTCAATTTTTATTTCATTAAATAATTTACTTTTATTTCATAGAATTCTCGAGGTTTCTACTTGAGGTTTCTAAAAGTTAGGTTAGAATCAATTGCAAAACTAGCGAACAGATAGACAAGAAAGCGAGCTAGTAAAGACGTGGTAAAATGGCGGCAAAGATTGAGGCTCCAGGAATGAATTAGGGGGCGGCACCTGTAAATTTGGACTACTCAATATTATACAAATATGTTTTTCCAATTTTTATTTCATTAAATAACTTACTTTGATTTCATGGAATTCTCGAGGTTTCTACTTGAGGTTTCTAAAAGTTAGGTTAAAGTCAATTGCAAAAGTAGCGAACAGACAGACAAGAAAGGGAGCTAGTAAAACCATTGTAAAATGGCGGCAAAGATTGAGGCTCCAGGAATAAATTAGGGGGCGGCTGTAAATTTTTCCCAAATTTTTCCAACGTTGTCCGTCTGGAGCCAGTGACAGTTCCTGAGGAGCAGCCCTCGACGGTGTCCACTGTCAAAATAAATGGCCACCGTCGACAGTGCAGTCCTCTTCAAGAACCAGAATTACACGCAGAACTGGTCTTTCATTCTCGTCCTCTTCGTCGGCCTGCCAGCCGAAAAATCGTCTCTGCACGACGCACGTGTGCGCTCGCTGTCGTCGCTCATGCTACTCTTGCACAGACGGCTTGACGTCACCGTCCAGGATGTCTGAGAAGTTTCTCGGTGAGAATCTTCGAGGGAGGCTCTCCCTCGCTTTTTCATTTCCACCCCTTTCCCGCGGCTTCTTCAACTATTTCCCAGACGGAACCGCCGACGCAACTTTTGCGAAGTCGACGTCCTCAGACGATCCTCGCTACTCGTTTCACGGAGATTGCACTTTCGTCGACGCGCATAGGTTGCACTTGGTCTGCGCGTAAATCGCACTTAGGTTGCGCGTAGATTGCACACGGGTTGCACTTCGGTTTCACTGGTTGAACACTGTATGTTAAATGGAATCCTTTCTAAAATGTAAACACAGCTATTACCTGCGATCGTTCGGCTGCGGATCTTTATGCAAAACATTTGCATCAATTGCAACAAGCATACGTCACGTGGAGGTTTCATTTTTTCTTTTGTAATGGGCCGAGGCTGATGCATTGACGCGATTAAATTCTTTTCATCTGCTCGCTGCTTTTAATTGCATCGCTCGTAAATGCGTCAAATCTGCTGTCCGATAACAGTTCAATTACTGGACTGTGAATTTTATAGATTTGTGATCAAGATGGTTAGGTGAAATTGTCAGTAGAAAGATTAGTTTATTCGATATTATATTTTAATACTGCACCATTTCTCTTTTAATTGGATACTCTGTTTTAATTCACCTTGTTCTGAAAATTGAATAGGATTTTATCTAGTTTCTGTTTATTTTTCAACATTTTTCCCTCAATAATCATAAGTACTATAAACATAATTACTAGACGATTTAAAGAGGGCTATTAGATTATCCGCAACTCATTGAAATTATTAAAAAAAATAAATTTCTATGCAGTCCACTTATCTTTAATAGACGAAAGTTTTCACTCTGCACAGAAATCCACTTACAGATCATAGTATTCGCAGTATAGCACCGGTACTGAACTCGCTGATATTTCGTGAATGAGTCAGCTCGTTCGCATAATCACGGTCATTAGAAATTATTTTTGCAAGGAAAATTGATCCGTCCAGCCAGCGTAGAAAAATCACGATGTTAAACATACAGCATCGACGTTGGAGCAAAGTAATTGCTCGTTACAGTGTAAGTAAAGTGCGTCATTATATATGGAAAATGGTCGCGGGTCAGCAATGATTGCTGCTATATTATCTAACGATTCTAATAACAGCGTTACGTAAAAGTGACACTCGGTCAAAGCATTAAAAAAAAATATAAGTCGCAGGAGATCACGTTGAAACGAGTTGTGATAAATTTGATCAGAAATCTGTAACAATGACACAGCCTCTAAAAATCACGAAAGAAAAAATTGTATGCATTGAGGTGGCCACGAGGTCAGCCATTGTCGAATTTTTGATCATGTACAGAAGTCAATCTGCTACATAAAGCAGCATTGTGTAACACTCAATTTAAAGTAGTAAAACTCGAGCAAAAAAGCTACTCTCTACAATCAATCATGTCAATCATAAACTACGGGTCCTCACAACGAATCTCATGTTCACAGTTCATTTCACAATCTTTAGAAAATTTGTAGATCCCATAAACGCGTAGGGATGCAACTCCGGGATGCTGGAGGTATTGGACAAGGCTATTAATAATTAATTCTCGCATCTCAAAAATTTGTGCATGCCATAAACACTTTAAGATTCAGTCTGCGATTTCTGGAGGTGTTAAACAAAGCTGGTAATAATCAATTCTCGCATCTCAAAAATTTGTACATGCCGCAAACAATTTAGGAGATTCAGTCTGCGATTTCTGGAGGTATTAAACAAAGCTGGTAATAATTAATTGTCGCATCTCAAAAATTTATAGTTGCCATAAACACTTTAGGATTCAGTCTGCGGTTGCTGAAGGTATTAAACAAAGCTGGTAATAATCAATTCTCGCATCTCAACAATTTGTACACGCCATAAACAATTTAGGAGATTCAGTCTGCGATTTCTGGAGGTATTAAACGAAGCTGGTAATAATTAATTCTCGCATCTAAAAAATTTATAGTTGCCATAAACACTTTAGGATTCAGTCTGCGGTTGCTGAAGGTATTAAACAAAGCTGGTAATAATTAATTCTCGCATCTCAACAAATTGTACACGCCATAAACAATTTAGGAGATTCAGTCTGCGATTTCTGGAGGTATTAAACGAAGCTGGTAATAATTAATTCTCGCAGCTCTAAAACTTGTGCATGGGACGCAATTCGGGGATGCTGTAGATATTAAACGAAGCCAGGAATTTATAGAAAATTATGTTAACGACTCATCCGGGTGTTTCCATTCTCAAAAAGCCGGAGCAGCTGTACCAGTCGGCCACACGATCCAGTGAATCATTCCCCCTAAAAGCTTCCTGCTCCGACGCATGTAATTTCCTCTTTTCCGCCATTGTCTCTGGCGGCCGCCCCACGCGTCAGCATCGCCGCGAGTCCATCACAATCATTTTCATAATCCTCCCGGTCTCGGCGATCAACGGGGAACTGGCCCACGTCCAAAACAAGCACGGCGCAGCTGTCGCAATAACAGATAACCCAGATCCGTCTAATATTTTCCTCCGGTGAAAAAAAAAAAAAAAAGAGAAAGAAGAACGACTGACAAGCGAAAAGAGTGAAACGTAGGAACGGTTCTTTCTCTTTCTCTCTCTCTATTTTTTTTTTCATTCTCTTTCTCTCCGCGTGTATATACACGCATGCGACGACCCCCGTCACTGTAATCCAAACTACACGGTGCCCCTATAATAATTGTCACGTGACGAGCCGGTACGTCGCCAGCTGTTGCTTCAGTTTCGCCCTAGCAGAGAGAATGAGAGCGTTTCGATGATTCGACAGGGCCCTGTCAACCCTTCCGTGCCGACCATCCCTCTGACCCCCTTTTTTAAAATCGAGCTAGAAAGTAGAAATCCCCTCACCCCTATTTCGAGAAAATCTATGCACGCCCACGGTGACTTTCCGGGTTTCTTTTGGTACTGGATGCCGGGGAGATCGTGGAGAATGTCTTCCGATAGCTTTCAAACGATTCAGTGTGGTCCCGAATCAAGATTCAACGTCCCGGAATCAGTATAAGCATCGGCAGAAAGCAACTTCAACCCTTCTGCCAATGCTCGAAATTTTCTATGACGTTCGGGAACTCCTCAGATTTAATTGATCCCGACGCATAGCATGCTGCCACTGTGCATTTTATTTATAACTGTCCAAGGAAGCAGAATTTATATATTTGTCAGTAAGAATATTTATAAAATTGCCTAAATTAATATACCTAATTTTCTAAGACATTTAGGGACATTGTGCTGGTAGGATTTAATTGTTCTCACCGCATAGTAGCATGCTACGACTGTAAATTTTATTTATAATTGTCCAGGGAAGCAGGATTTGTACATTTGTCAATAAGAATATATTTAAAATTTGCCAATGTTAATATACCAAATTTTCCAAGGCGTTCGGGAACATTGTACTCGTTAGAATAAATTTTTCTCAACGCACAATAGCATGCTGCGACTGTACATTTTATTTATAATTGTCCTGGGAAGGAGAATTTTTATATTTCTCAATAAGAATATTTATAAAATTGCCTAAATTAATGTACCAAATTTTCTAAGACATTTAGGGACATTGTGCTGGACGGATTTAATAGTTCTTAACGCATAATAGCATACTGCGACTGTACATTTTATTTAAAATTGTCCAGGGAAGCAGAATTGTTATATGGTATTTGTCAATAAGAATATATTTAAAATTGCCCATGTTAATATACCAAATTTTCTAAGACATTTAGGGACATTGTGCTGGACGGATTTAATAGTTCTCAACGCATAGTAGCATGCTACGACTGTACATTTTATTTATAATTGTTCAGGGAAGGAGAATTTATATATTTCTCAATAAGAATATATTTAAAATTGCTCATGTTAATATACCAAATTTCCTAAGACATTCAGGAACATTGTACTCGTCAGAATAAATTTTTCTCAACGCATAGTATCATGCTGCGACTGTGCATTTTATTTATAATTGTCCACGGGAAACGAATTCTTATATTTGTCAATAAGAATATATTTAAAATTGCCAATGTTAATATACCAAATTTCCTAAGACATTCAGGAACATTGTGTTCGTCAGAATAAATTTTTCTTAACGCATAGTAGCATGCTACGACTGTACATTTTATTTATAATTGTCCAGGGAAGCAGAATTTGTACATTTGTCAATAAGAATATTTATAAAATTGCCCATGTTAATATACCAAATTTTCCAAGACATTCTGGAAAATTGTGCACGTCAGATTTAATTCTTCTCCAAGCATAGCAGCATGCTGCCACTGTATAATTTATTTACAATTGTCCAGGGAAGCAGAATTTATACATTTGTCAATAAGAATATATTTAAAATTGCCCATGTTAATGTACCAAATTTTTCCCAGACATCAGGACCATTCAAGATTTCTTCAACCCCTTAAATCGTCGACCATTTTAATCGTTCAACCCTTAATCGCTACAGGAGGTCATTAGAAGGTCCCAGCTATCCTAGCTATTTTTAAGTAGCCTAGATAATTCATTAAAATTGTGACATTAATATTTCCAGTAGCTCTCTTTCGATTTTGAAACCATTTACTAGGGAAATGCATCTAAGTCCTATTTCTTGAATCGTTTAAAGCACTGGCTCGGGACCTCATCAAGGGCAAACTTAGCTACCTCGGTCGCCTTTAATTACAGTTCCACGTGGCGTAGTAAATTGCTAAAAATTCTCGAGAGCCATCTAGAGGCGTTCTGTTCCGGTGAAACGGCAAGTCTAATCCACCTACCTAGTCCTCTCGAATAAACGAATTGTAATCGTCCGCCGCGGCTAAAGACCCCGGGGACAGCCGGTTCTTCGCACTTCCGCAAAGCGGATTACCACCCGGAGTCCCATCATCCGATTGTCAAGGCACTCTCCGCCGTGCCGGATTCCCTCAAATGGACAGCCAATTTGTAAGGGGCTTATTTTTCATCGTCGGGGTGTAACGGTCGCGAGGAATCGCACCCCTCCGAGGTCAATTAGGCGTCCTCGAGGCACCCCTGATACCTGCGTCCTGTTACACGGCACCGTGGTCCCAGGGTGAGAAAGAAAGGTCCTCACGGGTAATAATTGGATTTGAAACCTCGGAACCCGCGAAATGGCGAATTTTTCCACCGGTAGATCCGATTGAAACCGATCCGCCACCTTTTTTTCTTTCTTTCTTTTTTTTTTCCACGGGGCGGAGAAAGATCCTCGAAGTACGGCGAAGGAAGATTCGTCACGGTGAAAGTATGTATAGTGTGTTTTTCGCCACCCCTAGACCATTAATTCCGGGCAGGAAAGAGTCGGCAAGCCTTCGGTGGCTTCTCGGGAGGGTGTCTTTGATATCGGGGGATGCAATCGACGTAATGTCGGCGCAACCCTTTGACCAGATGCTCGGCACAATGGCCGTCACGAGAAATTCCGACGACAATGTTATCTCGATCTGCTCGCATCCTAGGGGTCGTGCTCCTTCGGATTGAGTCGTCAGCCCCGGGGACGCTGGCCGCAGGGGTTGCTCAAAAGATCGCGATGATAAACGGCGATCCAGATTCCTCGACTCCGATCTACCCCTACTTTTATTCGTGAAACCGAGAATCGTGGTGGACCGGGCCTCGTGCCACCTACGAATCATCCCCTAAGTTCGAGCCGGCGGAGCGTGGTGCTCGGTTGAAACTGAAGGGAAATTGGACACAGGGAAGGGGCGGGATTGTTTGTTAGGGGTTGCTCGCATAGTAAAGGGATCAATCCGTTTCAAGCTTGTATGGTAACAGGGTTAATCGATTTTAAGCTGGGACAGTGAAAGGACAACTAAAGCCTCATTTTTGTGTGTCGTTTTCGACAACAGCTGGGTTTTTCTTATCTTTTTCATGGGTGATTAATAATACTCTTTAAGCTGAACAGATTTTGGGTTAATGGTCATAGTGAGCTGGAAACAGGGGTGGAATGGTGGAGTTGGGTGGATTGTTGGAGGGTGGTTTGCATGATAAAAGGACAAGAATCGTTCTTGAAGAATCCTTCAAGTCTTTCAACGAGGGGAGGAAACATCCCCTAAATTGAACAGGATTTATTAGAACAGTGTTGCTAGAGTTGAAGGAAAATTAGGCTTCATTTTAGCCGATCATTAGCAGGAAATTTCAATTTCTTAATTCCTAAGTGACAAAGGGAAGGACACCCCCTAAATAGCAGTTGCACTAAAGGCGAATAAAAAATGAGAAGTAATTAGAAGAAAGGGATGGACAGGGGTGAAAGAACGATAAATCTGCAATCTATTCATTTTCAGTAAACAGAAATTCTTCAACCCCTAAAGCAGTGGCACAAAATCACCCGCTGATTAGAACTTGGATCAAACCAGAATAAAAATGAGAAATAATTATAAAGGAGGGATGAAACTCTGTGGATCAGTAAGGGCAACGAACAAGACTTCATTCTGGTTCGAGCTTTTTCCAAAAATCCACAAAGAACAGTCCCTAAAAAATCATCCCCTGAGCATAACCTATCCAAGCACTTGAATTAAAATCGAATAAAAGTGTGACACAATTACAAAAAGGGGATGAAGCCTCTCTGTGAATTAACCAGTCTTCATTCTGGTTCGATCTTTTTCCAAAAATCCACAAAGAACAGTCCCTAAAAAATCACCCCCTGAGCATAACCTATCCAAGCACTTGAATTAAAATCGAATAAAATTGTGACACAATTACAAAAAGGGGATGAAGCTCTCTGTGTATTAAAGAGGGCAATAAACCACTCTTCATTCTGGTTCGACCTTTTTCCAAAAATCCACAAAGAACAGTCCCTAAAAAATCATCCCCCGAGCACAATCTTTCCAAGCACTTGAATAAAAATCGAATAAAATTGTGACACAATTACAAAAAGAGGGATGAAGCTCTCTGTAAATTAACCATTCTTCATTCTGGTTCGACCTTTTTCCAAAAATCCACAAAGAACAGTCCCTAAAAAATCATCCCCTGAGCACAATCTTTCCAAGCTCTTGAATAAAAATCGAATAAAATTGTGACACAATTACAAAAAGAGGGATGAAGCTCTCTGTGAATTAACCAGTCTTCATTCTGGTTCGAGCTTTTTCCAAAAATCGACAAAGAACAGTCCCTAAAAAATCATCCCCTAAGGCGCAGCTTATCCAAGCAGTCGAGTTAAAACAGAGGAAAAACGTGACACAATTGCAAGAAATAGTTGAAGCGGCCGTGGGTCCCCGTTAGGGCAGCTAGCATAATAAAAGGGCAACAAATTAGTCTTCATTTGGTGTTGTCGTCGGTGAAAAGGATTGCGGCACAAAGCGGTGGTTTGGCTTTCAGGAAAAAGCAAACAACAGCCTTAGTCAACCCTCCTGGTGCTTTCTCTGGAGAGGGATGGAGGGGGTGAGGAAGAGTCAATAGGAAAGCATATTTTGGTCAGCGATTCTGTGGAGAAAAAAAGTAGGGTAGCACGAGAGGGGAACCGGTCTTCCACGACGGTGCTACTGTCCTCTGTACACTGTCATCTTCTTCTTCTTTTTCTTCTTTTACTGTTCTTGTCCTTGGCTAGCCTAATTCGATCGCCATTGGGGCACCGTTTGTGTTTACACAGATCCACAATAGTTCTTCTACACTGTAGGAATTCCTTCTGTTTCGCACGAGTGGATATTTAGACATAATAAAAATTGTACAAGTGAATATGCATTTTCACTTTTAACCCTTTGCCCTCAAAATTGTTTTAAAACTAATTTTACGGAGCACTACACACGCCTATTCTACATTACTTTATTAAAATAACGAAAATGTATCTGTCCAAATTTTTAGCCATTTCGTTTACAATATTTACCCTAAGAAATAAATTTATTGAATTAATTCTCATTCGTGCATTTTTACAATTTTAATAATTGTGAATTAAACATAAGGTCCTGTAAACCTAGTGTTAATTCCAACACCCCAAGACGTTTATTGCCCTGGAATATTTATTTTATACTCGCATTTATAGTACAATATTTACATTTTCAGCAATTTCTTAGGCACAAACACAGTATTATTCGTTTTAAAAATAGTACCCATGGCAATTTTCAGTGGCTGAGTTAACAATCTCAAACACAGTCAATATCTAAAATTAATCAGGCCAATTCATTTCTGCCGCGAAATATCCACAGTCTACTAATGAGTTTCGACACCTGAAAATTCATGTTCAGAGATTTTTATGATTTCTCGACATTGGCGGATGTCGAAGGAAATATTCGTACCACGGTGTTCAGGGACGTGACAAGGGACTCGAAGAAAGGGTTGGAAAATCGAATCAGGTTTCTGCGTCGATGGTTCTTCCCGGGCTCCTTGCACGGACGCTGAAGAAGCAGGCGACAGAAAATCATAATCACCGACAAAAGGCGTCATGCCGTGCAGCCACGTAGACAAGGCGAGCCGCTGCACCCCTTTCTCACGCGACACCTTAGGACACATCCTTCCTCCATGGGGGAAAGTCCATGGGGGGCATCGGTGATTGCTTGATCCGAACACTGTGGATGCTGGCCTGCTTCCTCTTGCACATTCGCTTTTCCGGGGAGGGAAAAATCAGGATAACTTTGTACGTAGTGGTGGCTCTTGATTAGATCATGGATTTTATTATAAAAATCATTAGGTTGATAACAGGACGGTGGAAACCCTCAGAAGAATGATAGTATGTTTAATGGAGGATTGTTTAACCCTCATCCATCCCTCGTGTCAATTTCACGCAATTTTTTTCGCCTCTTAAAGAGTGGAATGTTTATTGCTGTCTTAGCTGTAAAGAATGCCCAAAAATTTCATTTTTATGTTGTCTTACTTTCTTGAAAATAAACCAGTTCAGAAGTGCAGCAATCTATTAATTCTATTAATTCTGTTTATTCTATTAATTCTATTACTTCTATGAATTCTATTAATTCTATTAATTCTATTAATTCTATTAATTCTATTAATTATATTAATTCTATTAATTCTGTTAATTCTGTTAATTCTATTAGTTCTATTAATTCTATTAATTCTATTCTCTTAATTCTATTATATTAATTCTATTATATTAATTTTATTAATTTTATTCTATTAATTCTATTATATTAATTCTATAAATTCTATTATATAAATTCTATTAATTCTACTATATTAATTCTATAAATTCTATTATATAAATTCTATTACTTCTATTGTCTTAATTCTATTAATTCTATTATATAAATTCTATTAATTCTATTATATTAATTCTATAAATTCTATTATATAAATTCTATTAATTCTATTCTCTTAATTCTATTAATTCTATTCTCTTAATTCTATTAATTCTATTCTCCTAATTCTATTATGTTAATTTCAATTCGCTTCTATCGTTTCATCAGCTTCCTATCGAAGATCTTTTCGAGCTAAGAAAATGGAGGATCGACGAGAGCAAACGACGAGCAGAGAGAAAACTATGCGAACCATTTGCAGAATTTCAATGGGCAAATTTTCCCTCCGTATCATCGCGGTCCGGGAGACTGTAAAACAAAGGGGAAAGTTCGAATGGACCACAAGGTTGATTATTTCACCGTGGTAGCATGTCTCGTGGGGCTCGACGGTTGATTGGCCGGCCAGGTTTTCGGTAGCATGACCGCTCCTCCGGGCACCGGTGCATTGTGATGCAAATGCGGACCACGCGTACACGGATCTCTACCCCGAGGCGATATTTTTGCCACTTTATTGCCGTAATTCCATAACGGCACGTCAGGGGCGTCCCTTCGCCTCTGGGCCATGTGATATTCCTTCGAAATTCGACTCGAATTCGCAACCCTCCCAACCCTCTACCCGGCCGTGATTTATTAGAGCCGGCGTCAATTGTGCGCAACTATGTGGCCACCCCTTTAACGCCGCTTTCGTCACTCCCTCCGATCGTTGAATGTTGCTATACCGAGGCTCGAGACGAGCGTGGAACGACCGATTCTACGCGCAGCACTTCCGGCCACAATGCGAGTTTGTTTTTCGCCGTGCCTACTAACTAGACTGCCGATTTTATGCATTTATGACAATATTTAAAGCAGTGGACGTATTAAAGAGATTTAAGGACATCAGCGTATTGGTTTCAACTTATTAAACGAAGAAATAAATTTTTATTTCGCTCCTGCGTCTTGCAATCGATGCAAACGCTTTTTATTTTGCATACAGATCCGCACAATTTATCAATAACCACTCACATAATGTATCAATGACCATTCACAATTTACGAATAAATGGGTACGTACAATTTAGAGACAGATTGGTTTCAATTTATTAAAAGAAAAAATAAATTTTTATTTTGCTCCTGCCATCCATGCAAACCTTTTTTATTTTGCATACAGATCCGCACAATTTATCAATAACCACTCACATAATGTATCAATGACCATTCACAATTTGTGAATAAATGAGTACGTACAATTTAGAGACAGATTGGTTTAAATTTATTAAAAGAAAAAATAAATTTTTATTTTGCTCCTGCCATCCATGCTAACCTTTTTTATTTTGCATACAGATCCGCACAATTTATCAATAACCACTCACACAACTTATCAATGACCATTCACAATTTATGAGTGAATGAGTACGTACAATTTGGAGACTGATTAAAAGATTTTGAGAGTTTCAATTTATTAGTACCAGCTTACTAAAGGAACAAAGAAATTTCGGGGTGGTTCGTTGTAATCGTTACAAACAATTTTTATTTTGCGTGAAAATCCGCAGTCCAGTGATGGCGCGGATCTCTATGCAAAATTAGATGTAAATTATTGAGAAACAGATCTCATTGTCAGTCACCTTAATACTAAACCTACCACGGTCAAAATGACCGGTTGTTTATTTCACAATTCTTGAATTTATGAAAACATTTTCATAGGAAATTCGACTTCTTTATTTAAGAAAAATCGACTTCTTTATTTAAGTACATATTATAATGAAAATCGTTCAAAGTATATTCAATCTTTTCCCTTCTGTAAGACGTTTCACTTTTGTATGTTTTGTGCTTGGTAGGTTTAGTGTTAACACACCCATAAATAAAAATTGAATTTATTTGATATAAATTGGTACATTTTTGGTAAATTGGTACATTTCAAAAAATATTGGAACCTGAATTTTTCTCAAACGCCCTGCTATATTTTTAAAGTTACAAATCGTACTGAATTCGAAAAGATACTACAAACAAGTTAAAAATCGTACTGAATTCGAAAAGATACTACAAACAAGTTAAAAATCGTACTGAATTCGAAAAGATACTACAAACAAGTTAAAAATCGTACTGAATTCGAAAAGATACTACAAACAAGTTAAAAATCGTACTGAATTCGAAAAGATACTACAAACAAGTTAAAAATCGTACCAAGTTTGAAAGTGCTATGAATCTCGAATCTATGGGACGCGCGTTGCATGCGGCAAATCGGCAATTTTTCCTCGGTGCTCCAATTATCCCGTAAATCACGGGTCGAGGTGTCATTGAGCATAGTTGTCGCGCCAAGGGGTGGCGGGATATTTCAACAAGGTCCAACCCGCTCTATAAAATTGTTGCTCGCGTCCGGAGCGGGTCGTGGTAGACAATGGGGCTCGGTGCACCGACAAAAATCACCGGGACGGTTAGGAGAGCGGGAGACAGAGAGAAAGAGACAGACCCTCTTCGAGAACAGTTCGACGCGGAATCGCCGGTGCCAATAATTCGCCGAGTAAATTGCTGGGAAGAGAGCAAAAGGCTTGCACAGAGGCCAATGGAGGAAGCCCCGGTTTCGACGAGGCTTTCGACACGGTCATTTTCCGACCGGTAAATTTCCATACAAACAGCGGCCCGCTGCAGCCTCGCAGCGGGGTTAAAATTAACTGACTTTCGCACCGTTCCACCTCTCTCTCTCTGTCTCTCTCTGCATACGTATCGCCAGTTTAGAGGCTATTACCGCGATCATTAGAGCAACCGTCGCCCGGCGACGCGACGCAGGCGACACCGCTTTGCCACGGGGATCAAATTCGGTTTCCACGCAGGGAGAGAGAGAGAGAGAGAGAGAGAGAGAGAGCAGATTTAATTGCGGCCCCGGACACTATAGGTACTGTAATTTTGTTGCTGGAAACACCGTGACAATGATTTCGGTCCACTGTTCCCGCGGTTAATTGTCCCGCGCGGCGATCGATACTATCGCTGGCGAACACGGCGGAATTGTTGAAAAATAAAGACGAGGTTTGGGGATTTTATTGGCAAGCGAACACGAGGCTGTCTGGAAATTTTTGCCTCGTATAGATTCACTTTCAAGCTGTGAATAAATATTTTTTGTCTTCGTTCTTGTGGTGCGGTTTTTGTATAAAAAAATTCACTGAGAGATCACCTCCCCGGGGGATGTTACTGAATCACTCCCTGTGATCGTAGGTGAGAATTGGGCAATGTTTAGGATTTTATTGCTATGCGAATGGGTAACATAACAGCTTGAAACCTTTCGCGACGTGTAGATGCACTTTTAGACTGTATAAAAGAATTTTTTTTATTAATTTTTGTGATACAGGTTTTGTGTAAGAAATACTAGATAATCTAGTTCCCGTTGAATATAGTTTAGACACTGTATTTGTAATTGTAGCTGAAAGTAGAACAGTTGAGCATTTTATTGCCAGGCGAATAGGAAACGGAATCATGCGAACCATACGGAACCATACTTCTGTATTGCGTCGATTCACTCTCGAACTGCATTAACGCATTTTTTTTAATTACCGTTTATATTATATTTTTATAGAAAAATTGCGCTGGAAGAGGAGTTCCTGTAGAAAGGGTACTAAAGATTTTATACATTTATTATTGTTCAGGGAAGCCACGAGGAAAACTATAAAGCTAGAAAGGTAATGAAATTTAATATTTTGATTGTTAATTCAGACATATATGAGCAACATTAGAGATTTTAGGATCTACGAAACGAGGGAAAGTAAAAAAGAAAAGTCGTTACGATCAATTTTCACCTTTCAGTTCCTGTTTCAATAAACTGCTCTGCTTTTCTGGGATTTTATGGTCTACTGCTGGTTTGGTATTTTTTACTTTCTTTCCCATTCATTCGGACAATGAGCATCTGCTCGATTTTTCGAAAGTGACCGGCAATTAAATTTCGGTGCATTAAAAATTGAGTTTCAACCTTGGAAAAACGGGGGACTTCTGTTACAATAAAACTCTTGGAAAAATTGATTTACTGTCTCGTATACCTTCGGTATTAATATAAAATACTACTCTTCAAAAATTCGATCAACAAAAAATAAAAAATCACATTCCATCGATCAAGAAATACTACTCTTCAAAAATTCGATCAGTAAAAAATAAAAAATCACACATTCCACCGATCAAGAAATACTACTCTTCAAAAATTCGATCAACAAAAAATAAAAAATCACATTCCATCGATCAAGAAATACTACTCTTCAAAAATTCGATCAGTAAAAAATAAAAAATCACACATTCCACCGATCAAGAAATACTACTCTTCAAAAATTCGATCAACAAAAAATAAAAAATCACATTCCATCGATCAAGAAATACTACTCTTCAAAAATTCCATCAGGAAAAAAAAATCACACATTCTACCGATCAAGAAATACTACTCTTCAAAAATTCGATCAGGAAAAAATAAAAAATCACACATTCCACCGATCAAGAAATACTACTCTTCAAAAATTCCATCAGGAAAAAAATCACACATTCTACCGATCAAGAAATACTACTCTTCAAAAATTCGATCAGTAAAAAATAAAAAATCACACATTCCACCGATCAAGGAATACTACTCTTCAAAAATTCTATCAGGAAAAAATAAAAGATCACACATTCCACCGATCAAGAAATACTACGCTTCAAAAATTCGATCAGTAAAAAATAAAAAATCACACATACCACCGATCAAGAAATACTACTCTTCAAAAATTCGATCAGTAAAAAATAAAAAATCACACATTCCACCGATCAAGGAATACTACGCTTCAAAAATTCGATCAGTAAAAAATAAAAAATCACACATTCCACCGATCAAGAAATACTACTCTTCAAAAATTCTATCAGGAAAAAATAAAAGATCACACATTCCACCCATCTAGAAATACTACGCTTCAAAAATTCGATCGAGAAAAAATAAAAAATTACACACCGATCAAGAAATAATTAAAAAAAAAATACAAATTAAATGACAGTAATTTAATAGCGACCAAGAAGAATAATTCTCGCACACTTCACCAAAATGGCAGTCCCTTCAGAATAAAATCCACCACGAACGCGTGAGTCACATCAGACGCACGGCCTCCTCCGGCTCGATACCTTTGATTAACTCGGAACGCTGGTAATGGCGATTAATTAAGGATCTGCCGATTCCGGAAGTATCTCTGCGAAACCGATTCCCACAATTACCTGCGTTGCCCGAGCAGGGCAACAACGTGCCGAATCATCGAGCCACATTGCGCATCCTCGGCATTGTAACAGTAATCCAAGGGTACCTGTTGGTTGCGCGATCATTAGCGTTCTCATCGAGGTGAACAATAACCGGCGCTTCCTTAATTAGCGCCGAATAACGCCTCCGGTTGCGCAATCCCGAAACGTCGCGTTTCAACAAGCAAGTTCACATTCTCATCGCCTTTTTAGAGGACCAAGGTCCTGCATAACTGCAGTCAATGTTCTTCATCAAATTACTTCCATAAAGAAAAAAAAAAATGAATAAAGTCGGTATTCAACATAATTTTTTCTATTTTGTGTGCTTCAAATTTATTCGTGATTTTATTTGACGCTGTTACTGGCATGTATGAGAGCCTGGAGAGTGGCCTTGGAGAGTTGTCCAAGGTTAAAATTAATTATGGGTACTCAATATGAATGACACTAAAATTGACATTAGTACAAAAAGATAAGGAACAAATTTAGAGAATGAATTGCAATAGGAATCGTCGCGGAAAACTGTACACGTTTTTTTTTTCCAAAGGATTATGTTACTAAAAATTAATTATGGGCATCTGTCACGTTGTTAGTTAGCATGAGCTCTGTGTTCACTGAAAACTAACAATTCAAAAAATACTGACGGAAGAAAATTCGGCGGGACTCGCACATGTTTAAATGACAGCGCACATTAAATTGAACAAGGGATGATTAATTGTTTCAAAATTGAATTTTTGAAATAAAATTCTTTGCCGATTTATTTGCAGTCCAGACAGAGGATACACGTTTCTCTCAAGTATTCCGTTACAGAAGCACAGCATTAAATGTTGTCTAGCCAGGTTCGGAGCACTATGCTACCCTCTTCGCTAATGGATCGACGGCGGGATCGTTGATCGATCGTCGAGGATCGTCGAAATGAAAGGCGAGCCCCGTCTGGGAGGGAAAAATCGACGGGTGTCGTTGAAAGGTTTCGCGTTACCGTGTTCTGCCCGCATGCTGCACACCCCCATGGCTTCCATCATGGCGTCGACGTCTACCTATGCGAACCTATGCGAACAGCCTGCTGAACAACGTCTTTGATAAAAACTGTTGCGTCGCCGGGATGGCCGCAACGTGAATCGTTCGAACAGAAACGGATCGTTCTTATTCCGCCGGCTTGTCAACTGGCTGACAAAAGATTCGCAACGCTGCGTGATTGCAGCCTGCTGCACGTTGCCGCCGGTGGTTAATGACGAGTGACTCGGCGCGATGACGTTGGACAGATGGTGGTCGGGGTGTGACGTCGCGAACCATGAAGAACCAAGAGAATCTTGGGCAGAAAATTTGCACATTTTCTGGATGGGACGCGAGGAATTTTAACGCGGCCATGACGGTGTTTTTTTTTTGAGGTTACTACCCTCGTTCATCCCTCTCGAATGAAATTCATACGGGGTTCTTTCGTGTGCACGGGGCTAATGAATTTGGAAATGTTGGGTAAACTGTGTTTTGCATAATTATTTTTCGACGGTGTGAACTGTGTAGGATATTGGTTTGTGTTTCAACCCCCTACAACCCTCTTTGAATTTTCTCTATTTAATTGATGCGAGGTGTAAACGTGTACAGCACCGGGGGTAATGAATTTGGAAATGTGGGGTAAACTGTGTGTTGCATAATTATTTTCCGACGGTGTGAACTGTGTAGGATATTGGTTTGTGTTTCAACCCTCTACAACCCTCTTGGAATTTTCTCTATTAAGTCCATGCGAGGTCTAAACGTGTACAGCACTGGGGGTAATGAATTTGGAAATGTGAGGTAAGCTGTGCGTTGCATAATTATTTTTTGCGGGTGTGAACTGTGTAGTTTATTGATATTTTTGGTTGGTTTTTGTTCCAACCCTCCTGCAACCCTCTATCAATTTCCCCTATTTAATTCTTGCGAGGTCTAAACGTGCACAGTACTGGGGGTAATGAATTTAGAAAGATAGTGTAATCTGTTATTTTAGTATTTTTTGATAATCTGAGCAGTGCCTGAATTTGTAGACATTTTGGGGTCAAGAATTTAGAAAAATAGTACACACTATTATTTCATTATTTTTGAACAATCTGAACAGTAACTGAATTTGTAGACATTTTGGGGTAATGAATTTAGAATGATAGTGTAAACTATTATTTCATTATTTTTGGACAATCTGAACAGTAACTGAGTTTATAGCCATTTTGCAGAAGCCACTTTTGAGCAAGTGAAACACTCCTGTAAGTTGTACATGAATTTTATTTTGATGTATGATTACTAAACTGCAAATAAAAGTGTGTAAATACAGCACACAATAGTATATATTAGAAGAATTTAAAAAATACTGTCTCATTATATGTGACTTATTAAGATGATTAAGAATGGCAGTAATTTTGAAGCACAGAAATGTACGTACAAGATGTTCCTTGGAGCATATGGTGGTAGAAAAATGTTTTTCGTGTCAACACATCTGACATGTGTGTTTAAAAAATCCTCCCCTAGGACTTTCAGAGTTACTATTTATTTTTCTCTTTCTACACGAGATAAATTCACAGGTTCCATTTTGCTTTTCTGTCTCCAGTTGCCTTTAAATAGAACGTAGAAGCGGAAACGACCTGAAACAATTCTGTCAAAAACCACCCCTTAATCAAATTGTTTTGGCTCGTAGATATTCAGTTTCCTGTAACCAATGACAAGCTTCAAAGCAAGCCTTCCCAATTGAACTGTAAGCGTGCAATAAATCTTTCAATTAATTTAGCAGAAATTTGTACACTACTGGGAAATTGTTATTCTCCTTGTTTTCCAATATTGAACACAATGAGATGATCGAGGACTACCTAAATCCTCCATCTAACACGTTAAATGACATAAATCAATATCATCGATTCTTACAAAATCAGTGTAATTTAATTAATGAATCCGAAACTAGACATTTAACGCTTTGCAGTCGGCGGTATTTTCATTCTAAAACTAAATTTTTCTTCCGTCTCAGAATATTTTCATTTTATTCACACGAAACTGATCCGATTTCCACATATAATATTTAAATGTTTAGTGATCTATTAAATACAAATTTTGTAATGTAACAAATATTTTGTAATACTTCTTATAATTTCCTTGAAATAATGCCACAACAATTTCTAGTGGTGTTTCAGAGTTAAAACGTATTACAGGGGATGCTGTCTTAACCCTTTCGAATTCTAAAGATCTTAATAAAATTCGGTTCACCTGGATATGTGACAATAAAAACGAATTTCCAAACCTAGTAAAAAATCACTGTCAGTCACACGTGGCTGACGTGCCAGTTAACGTGTCAACACTTTGACTGCCAAACTGGAAACCTAAAAAATTCCATAAAATCAAACTAAGTTATTTCATGAAATAAAAATGGAAAAAATTAAATGTATGATACTGAATAATAGTCCTCCAACTTTCTTGCATTTTACAGATCCTAATCGATACGATGAAAATTCGTCTTGAAAGCTGGACAAATAATTCCGTCACCCACATATGGCAGACATGTCCGTCAACGTGTTACCGTTTCATAAGATTCACATGGCTTCTTAAAAATATTTATATCGAAGCCTAATCGATCCCCGCCGAAAATACAGTCAACGGAACGGGGGCAGCACAGCGAGTAGAAATTAGTGGAAATAATTAGCCGACCCCTGCGGGGTCAGAGCAGCCCTTAAACAAAGCCAGCCCGCCAGATGTCCAGTGTTTCGACGATTTCTCAGATACAGTAAAATTTCTAGCAAAATTCCGCTGTTGGCAGCTGTTGCTGGCGGGCCACTCGTTCGCCGCACGTGAGCACGGCAGGACCTTTGTGCCATTGTTTCGCCGGCATAATGCACTCGAATTGTGCGCGACAGCCACACCAGTCGGAGCAAGACAGCTAAAGAGCATGTAGAACCAGAGAGAGAGAGAGAGAGAGAAACTGCGAAGCTTGAGGAGAAGAACAAGAAGACCAGAGAGGAGAGAGAAAAAAAAAGAGGGAATCGGTTCGGTCACACGATCGATCGCGAGGAAAAGAAAAGCCCTCTCGACTCGAGCCGGCGACGAGTGCACTCGGGGAAAGTTGAATCGGAACCCGGAGAGAGGAGGGAAAAAGCGTAGGAACGTTTGACAGATGTCGTCTCGCCGCAAGATGGCTCCTTGTTCGAAAGCACCCTCCGCCTTTCGCTCGAGAAACAATAACAAACACTCGCATACTCCTCTGCGCCGGTCTCGATTCACCTCGCGAATTAAAAACGAATTTTCTACCTCGCTGAAAATCCATCAGATTCTCATAACTGTCGGCAAGCGCAGGGAATTCTCGATATATGTCACCAACACGGGTCTTCTCAGCGTCTTGTATCGTCCAGGAGACGTAACCGTGTTGTGTTTACACTCGGCGTCCGAGGACTCTCGAGCTCAGTGGGGATAATCCCGCGACGGTTATCGTCCAGGCTTCGGCGACATATATCGAGACAACACTGTATTGCTGTCGGGTAGTAGAATTTTTCGACAGAATGTTGGAAACTGGGAAGTGAGGCTGACTCAGGTGAAATTGGTGTAGTTTGCTTAATTATGTTTTTCGATGGGCAAGAGTTGGCCTAAATCTGAGTGCGCAGTGTTGAAGAGTGGCCTTTCTACTGTGTATATGAAAAATATTAAGAGGACAGCTGCATTTTAAACGTTCAAAAAATATTTATTCCTGAACCCTTATTTTTCTCGACTTTTTCCTATATAATTTCATGTGAAAAAATTTCCCAATAAATATACACGTCTTCTATTATTTAGAAGAATATTATTATTATTTCTTCTAAAGTTTTCTGAAGCAAACGATCAGCCAAGCAACGTTTGTGAGCACAATCTATCCACTGTTTTAACCCTTTGCACTCGAGTGGTGACTCTGAAGCGCCACTGAAAATTGTTGTGGCATTACTTCAAAGAAGTTACGAAAAATATTAGAAAATATTTATTACACTACAAAATTTGTATTCAATAGATCACTAAACATTTAAGTATCATATGTGGAAACCGGATCAGTTTCGTACGAACAAAAACTAAATAAAATATTCTAAAATGAATAAAATATTCTAAGACGGAAGAAAAATTTCGTTTTAGAATTAAAATAGCGCCGAGTGCAAAGGGTTAAAAACGTCCGCGAGCCAGAAGCGACGACAACAAAGAAACACGGTCTATCGGGGAATTCTAGAATCCCGTGGGCTTTGAAATTTTGGAAACGCGGGTAAAGGGTTCCGAAGTGGCGGAAATGAAATGGCGCTTGCGGAACGATTGCGGAAAGCTTTCGGAGCGGCCGTTCCCGATACCGTTCCGACAGAGACGCGGCCTGTTCGCCTCGGTATCATCGTAACGCAACAGTAACGCAATTATCGCGCTCCCGGAACACGGTCTCTCGAATCCTCCCGGCTCCGCTCGGCTTCAGCTCCCGCGTCCTTTGATCTCGGGCCCCGCTTTTTTCCTCGGACGCACTTTGTTCGGGACTTTATCCGTGTGTCCGTGGGCGTTCGGAAGAGAGCAGATAGCAGAAAAGGAAGACGACGAGGCGGGCGAAGGAAGGCGCGAAGCGCGGGAGCAGAAGACAGAGGAAGCATTCATGGAACAACGACACGTGTTTCCTCGCGATCAACCACCCCCTCCCCCGCCCCTCCCACGATTCTCCTCCGTCGCCCGGAGAGTGTCCGCCGGGAAACTTGGTTAATTGCACGCGAAATTTATCCGTTAACGAACCGGGAACGCTCGTGTCGCGATTAGCATCGTGGGAAAGCCTTCGTTCTTTATTCGTTTCGGTCATAGATCTTTGGTGTGAAAGTCTTCGAAGACCGACAGTATTTCGGAATTAATTTCAGGAAAACGATTGGGGCCAATGGATTGAAATTTTGTATGTTTGTTTATACGTGCTCTATCTAATAGCACAAATTTTTGTGAGACGTTCCGGGAAAAATTATGACCGTTATTAATACGTACACAGGTCACCCGATTCGACATGTTACTTATCGCGATGGGATTTATATATTTATTAATAACTCCTACAATTGTTTATAGAATGTCTTAGAAAAATTCATGCTATTACGCGGAGTATGTGCAAATACAGGTAAAAAGTTTCAGCTCAGTGGGTTCAATCGTTCTATCGAAATTAATTCCAAAATTAAGAAAGAAGAAGCATACCTGTTACTAACTTCTACGATTTCTAAAAAAATGTCATATAAATTTGTGTTAATGTCTGTTAATAGAATGTCTTAGAAAAATTCGTGCTATTACATCAAGTATGTGCAAATACAGGTAAAAAATTTCAACTCAGTGGGTTCAATCGTTCTATCGAAATTAATTCCGAAATATCGCCTAGATCATCTGACGAAAAAGCATACCTGTTACTAACTTCTACGATTTTTACAAAAATGTCATTTTGTGCTAATGTCTGCTAATAGAATGTCTTAGAGAAATTCATGCTATTACATCAAGTATGTGCAAATACGGTTAAAAAATTTCAGCTCAGTGGGTTCGATCCATTTTTTGTAATTAATTCTCCAATTTCGTCCAAATCGTGTCTCGAAAAGGCTGTCTAATTAGGTGACCTGCGTGCTTATTGATAACTAGACTGCGGATTTTATGCATTTATGACAAAAACGGGTAACCACAATTTAAAGCAGTTGACATGTTAGAAAGATTTAAGGATGTCAGCGTATTGGTCTCAATTTAATAAAGTAATTAACACTTTGAACGCCCAACTAGAAACCCCAAAAATTCCATAAAATCAAAGTAAGTTATTTAATGAAATAAAAATTGCAAAAAATTAAATGTATGGTACCGAGTAATCCTCCAACTTTCTTGCATGTTACAGATCCTAATCAAGTTTAGTACAATGAATATATCAACGTAAAAATTCATTTAAAAACCTGCACAAATAATTCCGTCACCCACATATACGCGGCGACGAACGTGTTAAAGGAAGAAATGAATTTTTATTTCGCAATGGATGCAAACACTTTTTATTTTGCATAAAGATCCGCAGTCTATTGATAATTAAAAATTTGCTCGATGCTTTCTATTGTTTCAGATATGTATGAACGTAAAATTTGAAGTTGTTAAGTCCAACAATTTTCCCAAAATTAATTCCCGAGTACCGAACCCGCTGAAAACCTCCCCTGAAGAGAAACAAAAATCTCCCACCGATATCGATCGAGCAACGGACCTCGGCCTCGCCACGAGAGGTCCTCGAGGACCAAGGAAGCCGGGAAAAAACGTTCCGGCAGGATCGGAGCAGTCGTCTAATGGCGATCGAACAGGACTCCTGCGCTGGTCCCTTTCGGATCTTGATAATTTCCTGGGTAAACAGTGGCATTGTCCTGCTGCGTGTCCTTTGTCGCCCTTCCGGGGAGACTTGTCCTTTGTGATCGAGCCTCGTCGATCATCCCAGCTATCGTTCACCTATTTGTTCGAACGACCGTTGCTACAGCAGCTTCTAAATGCTAAACGATCCCCCGGCAAGTTGTCCTCCGCTAATTCTTCCGACGAGTCATCGAGTCTCGATCCATTACGTGCCTGTTGAACTTAGGGTTGCAGTTCTTCGGGTTTTTTTCCTAGCGTCTGCAGGCTGGAAAATTTGCCCGGAGAAAGTATTGGACGAATCGATGGGCTTCTTTCTCCGGTTTCCATCGGGTTTCCCTCTCCCCCTTTGTTCGCGCGTCATCTTGCTCGTTCGCCGCCACGTCATTTTCTTCGTTTCCGAATCCCCGACACGTTCTACGAGCAGAAGGGTGAAGACCGAATGTTTTCCGTGAGTCACCGTCTATTCACGGCCCTGCTTTTCCCCGGTTCGGATAAAAATCCACAGTGTATAAATAGATAACGGCGATTAATCGCGTCTCAGCCGGAACGCCTCGCCGGAAATCAAGCAGATTTCCGCGTAAACGCGAGCGTACCCGAGCGCTCGGCGAAATTAAATGTCTCGGATCGATCTGGCGCTATCGATCGGCGCCTTCCGATGAACTCTGGATCGTCTTTCAAACGCCCAAACTGCTGGCTGATTTATTGAAAAATTTAGAATGACGCAAACTGCACTGAACGTGAGATATTTATTTTGCGAACATTGCTAACTCAACATTGAAGCATGTGTACTGAAATTTTATTGCAGAAATTTTGGTTTTATTTGACATTTTATTTAAGTTTAACTTTGAGACATTAACACAAATTTGTAGGACATTTTTTTTTAAATTGTAGAAGTTCGAGTATGCTTTTTCTTCGGATGGTCTAGACGATGTTTGGGAATTAATTTCGAAAAAACTATTGAACCCACTGAGCTGAAATTTTTTACCCGTATTTGCACATACTTGATGTAATAGCATGAATTTTTCTAAAACATTCTATTAACAGACATTAACACAAATTTATATGACATTTTTTTAGAAACCGTAGAAGCTAGTAGCAGGTATGCTTATTCGTCGGATGGTCTAGACGCGGTTTGGGAATTAATTTCGAAAAAACTATTGAACCCACTGAGCTGAAATTTTTTACCCGTATTTGCACATACTTCGCGCAATATCACGAATTTTTCTAAGACATTCTATTAACAATTGTAGGAGTTATTAATAAATATATAACTCCTATCGTGTTCAATAACATGTCGAATCAGGTGACCTGTGTATGTATCAATAACTCCCAGATTTTTATATAAAATGTCTTGCAAAAATTTGTGACACTACTTCAAATGTCTGTAATTACATAGGCCCAACTTGAGTTCACTAGGATTTTAATTTTTTCGGATTGCTTCGATCGTGTAAGGGAAGTTTTACTCGTGTATCAAGTTCAACAAAATGGCAACTGCGACGCGGTTCGAGGAACGTTCACTCGGAAGAATGGTTTTAATATCGTTAGCCTGGTTCGACGAGAGGATAGGTTTACCAAGACTTCTTCTCCCTGGCGATTGTCATTCCCGATTGTTCCTCTTCGACGTCGTTGTCGAAGCTGTGCAACAATGGCCTTTGTCACGGCACGAACAATCCGACGGTGTTTATCGGAGAATTTTCCAGTCGGAAAACATTTCACCGGACGGATCAATGGGGAAACAGAAGTATTGTGCGGATTTGCATGTCGCTAACAACTATTTTTAGGTGAAATTGTTTTCTCCGCTGTGCCTGCAGCGCATCGATGTGTTCCACTTCGCGCACAATATTTTTTCAAATAAATGGAGCCCTTCGAATCAATATCTGACACACAATATGCTTTTAAATAAATGGAACCCTTAGAATTTATATCTGACACACAATATTATGGAACACAATATTTTTTTAAATAAATGGAACCGTTGGAATCAATATTTGACACACCATATTATGGCACACAATATTTTTTTAGATAAATGGAACCCCGAAATCAATATCTGACACACAATATTATGGCACGCAATATTTTGTTTTAATAAATGGAACCTTTAGAATCAATATCTGACACATAATGTTATGGCACACGATATTTTTTTAAATAAATGGAACCGTTGGAATCAATATTTGACACACAATATTATGGCACACAATATTTTTTTAGATAAATGGAACCCCGAAATCAATATCTGACACACAATATTATGGCACGCAATATTTTGTTTTAATAAATGGAACCTTTAGAATCAATATCTGACACATAATGTTATGGCACACGATATTTTTTTAAATAAATGGAACCCCGAAATCAATATCTGACACACAATATTATGGCACGCAATATTTTGTTTTAATAAATGGAACCTTTAGAATCAATATCTGACACATAACGTTATGGCACACGATATTTTTTTAAATAAATAGGACCCTTAGAATCAATATCTGACACACAATATTTTTTTAAATAAATGGAACCCTTAGAATCAGTATCTGACACACAATATATTTTTAAATAAATGGAACCCTTGGAATCAATATCTGAGGCTTCCAGAAAAATCGAAGGAGACTTTACTAAAAATTAAACATCGCCATTTCCTTCGATAATTCTCTACCGTATTGTTTATAGTTTCATTACTTCGTCTCTGTTTATTTCATTTTATTACTGCTGTTTATTTCGTTTAATTACTGCTGTTTGTTTCATAATTGAGTTTTCTCTTATATTCCTTTGTTGTGCAAACGAACTAGTTAAGTTAATACCGTCAATTTATATAGAATCTGGAGATATCCGTACAGGGTCTATTAAAATGAAAAATAAATTGCCTCTGTCAGTAATATTCTATACATTAAATTAACAAGAAGTCGGCGTTTAATTAAGAGAATATGTTGGTTGCACATTTATCACATGGATTTATAATCGTCATAGATAAATATTGTATTTCATGATCTCATGCACACCGGATTATGTGCAGTATTTTCTGCGTTAGATCGGAAGGAAGCTAACGGTAACAATTTATCTGCACTAACTAGACTATAACGTAATGATACTATTAAATAAATGCATGGATCTCCGTAACGAAAAGTATAACGAATACAATAGAAATTTCTCGAATACAACGAACTGCTTATCAAGCCTTCGCGAAACTTTAAGACGAATAGATCAAGTAATCAGCCTAATCAAATTGACTGAACTACAACTTAATACTACCACTACTACTACTACTACTAATACTACTTCTACTTAATTGAAATTATTGGTAAAAGACGAATAAAATGATGAAAAGTCTAAGGAATACAAAATCTATCTAACAAATAAAATAAAATATAAAAAATAATAAGATTGTAATAAAATTGATCACAAAAATTATTTTCGAGGTGCAAAGAATTCTGCTATTATTCTTTCACCAACGTGAAATAATCGAAGCGTGAATGGTGAAGTGTAAGGATGAATCAAGGATCGTCCGAGCAACGGTAGATCGAAGATCGTTACCGGAAGCTGTTGCAGATCTGGTCGGTGCAAGGTGTCTCACGGACGAAGATCGAGGGAAGGAAAAAATAAAATACACAAGAGCCGAGTATGGTTGCGAGGGACATACGCGAACAGGGGATGAAAAGCGGGATGATAATAAATGACTAGCTCGAAGACGAGCGCTCGATTCACATGACAAGATTGATGAGCGATGCGAAGGGGATGGTTGGCCAGTTCCTCTCTTTCTCTCTTTCTCTCTCTCTCGCTCTCTCTCTCTCTCTCTCTCTTTTTCTCTCCTAACGACGCCCCTCCTCGCATATTTTAATCCCCGAATCGACGGGGGAACAGGATCATAGAGATACATACTTGCGTTTTGTATAGTGTCTCGGTGAAACGAGCTCGGGATTCAAATCGTTCGAAGCCGTGCGCCGATAATTAATGAGCGCCGCCGTTCCTTCCGCCTTAATCGGCCCGCGGAATAATGAATCCTTGAGCGTGGCTGCCGGATCGAATACATTATCTGCGATGCGGATTTTTATGCAAATATAACGTTTTATAGGCGGCTTTTAATCGAGGGTTACGGGCTCGCTCGGTTTTCACAACCGACCATTTTATTATAATTCCTCGTGTTTACAAACTTTCCTATTTAATGAACAGCAATTTTCGTATGATCTTAGGATGTTCAGTAAAATAAAAATTTCTAACGGTGTACCAGGCTAGAGATTGTAAGATAAAAATTGATAACAATGCTTTACATCAGTGGTAATCAAGTAAAAGGTTCTAAAGAAGTTTCATATTAGGGGTAGTCAAATAAAAATATTATCAAAGTTGTCCGACACTAGGGGTAGTTGAATAAAAATTTCTAGCAATGTTCCAGGCTACAGACAGTAAAATAAAAATGGATAACAATGCTTTACATCAGTGGTAATCAAGTAAAAGGTTCTAAAGAAGTTTCATATTAGGGGTAGTCAAATAAAAATATTATCAAAGTTGTCCGACACTAGGGGTAGTTGAATAAAAATTTCTAGCAATGTTCCAGGCTACAGATAGTAAAATAAAAATTGATAACAATGCTTTACATCAGTGGTAATCAAGTAAAAAATTCTAAAGATGCTTCATGCTAGGGGTAGTCAAATAAAAATATTGTCAAAGTCGTCTGACACTAGGGGTAGTAAAGTAAAAATTTCTGACAGTGTATCAAACTATACAAAATAAAATAAAAATTACAAGCAATGCTCCAGACCATGTGTGATCAAACTAAAATTATTAAAAAAGTCTGACACTAAGGGTAGAAGAGTAAAAATTTTTAACAGTGTGTCACACGTATTAAACACAGTGAAACAAAAATTTCTAACAGTGTTCAAGACTGGGAGTAATTAAATAAAAAATTCTGATACTGTACCAAACTATACAAAATAAAATAAAAATGACCTAAATGCTCCAGACCAGTGTTTCACACGTATTAAAGACAGTGAAATAAAAATTTCCAACAGTGCATCGGGCCGGAGGTAATACCCCTCACAAATTACGGCAGTACGAAAAATCGGAAAATTCTAATGACACTTTAGGCTTGCTTCCCAAGTCACATTCTCCGTGGTGACCCAAGAACTGACCTCCTGGACAATCTCCATCCGGTCGATTTATTCCCAAACACGGAGGATTGGTCTGCGAGTCTCGGGTCAAAGGCGCGTGACCCGTGAAAATCGTTGAAAACTGGAAAAGCTTTCTGGAAAGTGAGAAAGGAAGGTTCACCCTCGATCCAAAAACCGGGGTGGGGATGGCGAAAACGATCTTTCCAGGCGACCGGATTCTCCGTGGTGGAAGTGGTTGTCGTCCCCCTTCTCGACTATACCAAACTTAGGCCTCTTCTGTTCGACTTTGCTGCTCCATTGTGTTTTAGGGATTCAGAAAAGTCGAATCCGTTAGAGCTCTCGAGGAGCGCCTCGCTCGGGCGACTTGTGTGGGGCTGTCGTGTTTTTCCCCGGTAGCCTAATAGCCAAAAAACAGTGGGATCCATTACGGGAATCGTGATACAGAGAGAGGGTTCGGGATCAGGATTTTCCAGGCGGCGTGAACACGCCGGCAAAAACAGACGGGGATCCCCTCTAGAACGTCCCCTAACGGGTCCCGGCGTGTAATTACCACTAACGAACCGTTTGTTTCGACCGACGAGACGCACGGTGACTCGCAGGTGTGCCTGCAGTGCTGCCAGGAGCCCGGCGCCTAACCGCGGTTGCATAATAAGCTGACTCGAGTCGTCCCGAGCGGTGCCATTCCGCGGGCAAACGGGAATCTCGAGGCAATTGCTCGTTAACCAGACCGATAACGATATTACTCGCAATCGGAGTGATCCAAAGCTGAAAGATCGACTTGCCGTACAGGCCGGCTCAAATGATCGAGCTCGATCATGGCTCTGTCGTTTGCGAAATGCGGAAAACGATCCACCACGTACTATTTTGTTAGAAGTTCAGTCCTGTTCGAGCACGATGTGGCCAATTTTTCATGATTACGACTGTGATTATTTTTTTTAATACACTTTCCTTTTTTTTAAATGATATTTTACGTTTTATATTTGACCTGCAATGGGTCCATTTATTTGTATACATTTTTACCTGTATTTGCACATGATGTAATAGCATGCATTTTTTCTAAGACATTCTATTAACAGACATTAACATAAATTTAGGTGACATTTTTTAAAAAATCTGAGCTGAAATACCTTACCTGTATTCGATTTTATATTTGACTTGCAACGAGTCCATTTTTTCCATTTACTTTTATACATTTCTAACGAATATTATATGATTTCATTGCAGTTACAGTGAGTTCTCGATATATGTCAACAACACGGGTCTTGCCAGCGTCATGTATCGTACAGGAGACATAACCGAGCCGTGTTGTGTTTACACTCCTCGGAGTTCAAGGCCTCTCGAGATTCGTGAGCCCCCACGGGGTATACTCCGCGGTAGTGGGGATAATTCCGCGACGTTTATCGTCCAGACCTTGGCGACATATACAGAGAAATCACTGTACAGTTATTGTAAATGCACTTCTTTTTTAGAGACATTTCACAATTTATTTGTGTGCACGTTTGATGAACTTAAAGTGACCCCATGGCAATTGTGACGCCATGATGATTGTACTTGCAGATGCATTCCTTTGGCGATATTATTCAGTTCATTTTTGTATATTTCTAGTGCAATTTTATATGTGCAATATACATTTTGTAAGTGCTACAAGTTCATATTTTGTTGATGAACACAAAATACAAATATACAAATTATGTGATATCTGATTTCTTTTTTTTTTTTTGTAATTGGACTGACACCGCTTTCAAAATCAACGGTCCATTCAGTGACATTTTAAAATCCATTTTTGTGCACACTTGATGACCTTGCAACGAGCCCATTGCATTTATGATTGTCTTTGAAGATGCACTCTTTTTTTCCGGACATTTTGCCATTCATTTTTATGCAATTCTAGTGCATTTTCAATGATTTAATTGCAATTGCAATCAATTTTGTAGATGCACTCTTTTTTCCGGACATTTTTCCATTCATTTTTATGCAATTCTAGTGCATTTTCAATGATTTAATTGCAATTGCAATCAATTTTGTAGATGCACTCTTTTTTCCGGACATTTTTCCATTCATTTTTATGCAATTCTAGTGCATTTTCAATGATTTCGTTGCAATTGCAATCAATTTTGTAGATGCACTTTCATCTAACGTCACTGTATAATAAATTCGAGGAGGTACATGTAGTATGTGTCCCGGATGTTTGAACCAGTCTGTAGATCAGGCGAATTTCCTGGCCGCGGCGGTTTCGAAACAGACAACCATGTTGTCGATGGAAGTTATGGGGTTCCCTGGAAAAGACATCGTTTTCACCGCGAGCCACGATCGCCGGGTTGACGCAAGGGGTTTTCTGATTGGAGTGCAACGCGGAGCCAGGCGGAACTGATAACCACTGATGCATTACTGTTGCGAGAAAATTTATTCCGTCGTTGGTTCACGTGTGCGGCAACGTTACGAAATTTCCCGCGCGGACCAATGATCGCTGATAGATCATTACCGCGCGCGTGACGTACGCGTGTAATTAGTAACAATGATGATTTCGTTGCGCGATACGCAACGCTGTCGCAGATGCTAAACCCCCGTACGAATTTAAAATCAGCGAACGGTGAAACAACGATTAGCGAAAATATGATGTAAATAAATTATTAACAAGTCCCGTGAACGGGAACAATTACGGCGGAAATGAAATCAAATTAGTGTGGCGTACACGGGGACCCGAATAACGAGCGACTTTATCGACTCAGATCGAAATTAGGCGATTTTTATCAATTTATTTTGTGAGTGTATTTTGCGAATTTATTTTCCGAATTTATTTTATGGACGTATGTTATGCATTTATGTTTTTAATTTGTTTCGAGGAATTTATTTGACGAACTTATTTTATAAATGTATTTTGTACATTAATTATATGAATTTATTTTACGGATGTATTTTATGCATTTATGTGTTTAATTTGTTTCGGGAATTTATTTGACGAACTTATTCTATAAATGCATTTTATACATCAATTTTATGAATTTATTTTATACATCAATTTTATGAATGTATTTCACGCATTTATTATTTCAATTTATTTTACGAGTGCATTTTGCCAGGGGGCTTTGAAACATCATTAAAATTCACAAAACAGTTGTCCAAAAAGTGACACTGTTTTATTCAAACCAAAAAGTAGGGACCATATTTTTAATTTAAAACATATTGCCTAAATATCGAAATGAATCTACCAAAATGAGAGACAATAAATAATAAAAAAAAAAACTAATAAAAATAATAAATAAATCGATGCCTAACGTACTAAAAAAAAATATGAAAAACTGAAAAATTGATTTGATATCGAAATGTATCTACCAAAATAAGATATAATAAATAATACAAAAATAATGATAAAAATAATAAATAAATCGATGCCTAACGTCCTAAAAAAAAATATGAAAAACTGAAAAATTGATTTGATATCGAAATGAATGTACCAAAATAAGATACAACAAATAATACAAAAATAATAATCGAAATAATAAATAAATCGATGCCTAACGTCCTAAAAAAAAATATGAAAAGCTGAAAAATTGATTTGATATCGAAATGAATGTACCAAAATAAGATACAACAAATAATACAAAAATAATAATCAAAATAATAAATAAATCGATGCCTAACGTCCTAAAAAGAAATATGAAAAACTGAAAAATTGATTTGATATCGAAATGTATCTACCAAAATAAGATATAATAAATAATACAAAAATAATGATAAAAATAATAAATAAATCGATGCCTAACGTCCTCAAAAAAAATATGAAAAACTGAAAAATTGATTTGATATAGAAATGAATGTACCAAAATAAGATACAATAAATAACACAAAAATAATAATAAAAATAATAAATAAATCAACGCCTAACGTCCTAAAAGAAAATATGAAAAACTGAAAAATTGATTGGTCAAATCACACACGTCTCCGTTTATTAAAAAATTGATCGATTCGTGTGAGAGAATGTTACGGTCATGACGGAGGGGCAGTGTTGTCGGAACGGGGCGAGCCTAACAGTAAATTAATTAGGATTTCGAGCAGATGACAATCAGCGGGAGACTGTCGTGCAGGCAGAGCGCACGGTACTGTCACGGTAATTCCGCGGATAGTAGAGTACGCGGGCGCAGGTAACGGTGACCGTTTTTCCGTGAGCGTTCCTTGTTTTGCGCTCTCGTCGACAGGCTCGACTCGCATGACGACTGCGAATGCGTATGGTTGTTCCCACCTCCGCTTCCTGGTCCCTGGCAGAGCTTCCGGTCTCGTGACAGCCCGTCCTGGTCCACCGCTCGTTCCGTCCCAACGTTACGGGTTTGTCACTTTCACGTCGCGTTTCACCTCGACACGGACCTCGGTGCATTACTGCGTTACTGCACATGCTTCCTTCCTAGTGCATTAGGAGCACCGTTCAGAGAAACTCGACGATTCGCCATCGAGTCCGCCGATCGCTTCCTTCACCTTCGGATCGACCGTAAAAATGATCCTGAACTTGCACGATTTATCGAAGTCCATGGTTTCGTTATTGATCGGGTTCGGTTAAAATGTTTTAAACAAATTTTAGTTTAAATTTTGCAATATTTTCGTGTTCCAACTGGCAATGTATTCGCGACACTCTTCCGATCAAAACGACTCCAAACTCGACATAGTTTCGTCCACACCTGCTCGTTTAATCCACGATACAGTAGAACCTCCACTATCCGAACTACTGATTTGTAATTTTTGTACAGTGTTGAAGTAAATCTTTACTAGCCTGTATAATAAATCGTGTCGCATACGGACCGTTTAGACTGTCTACATAAGGAAACGTGTATTCAAACAATGTAGAATCCAGGTGTCGTTAGTTCGGATAAGAGAGGTTCTACTAAATCGTGAATTAAACACGTAAATCCGAACCGAATTGCGTCGTGTTTGGACTCGTTTTAATCGGAAAAATGTCGCGACTATGTCAGTGAAAGTGTCATGAAAAAATATAACCAAAATCTAAAACTGTACTAAAAAATTTAGTATGGATTCACCGGAGTAAATTACTAACAGGTGCAAGCGACTCGAGGAAAGTTGCTGAACACTCTGCGAGCACCATTTTCCGCGAAGCGAAGGGAGTTTAAAAGAGTATTAAAAGCGAGTCTGTCGGAACCGTGAAAATTTTCCTCGCTGAGGAAGGGCACGATCCCACGAAGATCACGGCGGAAGGTCGGGGGAAAAAGGATCGGTAGCTTTCTCGGTAGCAGTTTTCCGTTACCTCGGTCAACATCGACAATCCTGTTGCACGGTCCGCCATTTTTCACCTCGTTCGTTCACGGTACTCTGCCTCCTGTCAGCCCCGGCACGTCATCCTGGTCAAACAGGACCCCACGTGATTCGTTTTTGCCGCGATCCTTGCGGAACCACCATGAATTATTTATTCACCGGGGATCATCAGCGGGTACACACCCTCGATTTTCCACGCAGCCGCCTCCTTCGATCCGAAACACTCTCTCTCTCTCTCTCTCTCTCTCTCTCTCTCTCTCTCTCTCTCTCTCTTTCTCTCTCTCTCTCTCTCTCCCTCTCTCTCTCTCTCTCTCTCTCTCTCCCTCTCTCTCTCTCTCTCTCTCTCGTCACTTCCTAACGATTTTTTGCGAGGAGCCCTTTGTCAGTGGAGTGTGCACCGGGAACCGTGGCGATTGACGTCGGACGCACAATGCAATCGAATTCTCTGAGGACACGTGTTTGCTATGGACGAGCAGATCTTGTCCCGCATCGTGCACATTTTGACCTAGATTCCATTTCGAAAATCATGCACCGAGATTTCACTGGGAAGAGAGGGAAACGATTTTTCTTGCAAACGAATTTGGTTAATTGAGGGTATATAAGTCGTCTTTCGATGGCCATTTTGAATGTGAAATAATGGTGGACATTTCAATCCTCGAGGTATTTTAACAATCGTCTCCAATCGCTTTCTATGAAGTAATCAATTTTTTTGTTCCATTTTGGGAGAAAATTTTAGTTTCCAGGACAAGGAAAAAATGTCAAAGTATTCTTAATAGCGTCTTTCATCGTTTATTAGAAGAGCAGTGTAGGTATGAAATATTTATAAAAAAATATTTATCAAAAAGCACTGACTTAATGTATTTCACTAATTATGACGTATCTACAGAGATTAAGATAGCAGCACATACTAAGAGCAATTAAATTCATGGCACAGAGAGTAACATATCCTCGGTGACCATTTAAACAGAGCTGCACAGGCACGCTCTAATAATTAAAAAAAAATATTTACAGTGACACAGAGTGTTGTTCAACCAATCGCGACGTATATACAGTGATTAATTAAGCACCGCACGATAAAAATAGTTGAATTCAAAGCACAGAGAATAAAGCACACATAGGGGCCATTTAGACTTGTGCACGTTCATTTAATATTTAAAAAAAAAATCTTTCCTCTGAGCTCGAGCATTATTGGACCAATCGCAACACATGTGTCAACGTTAAATTAGCAGTACATACCAAAAGCAATTAAATTCATGGCACAGAGAGTAAGATATCCTCGGTGACCATTTAAACAGAGCTGCACAGGTACGTCCACGCTCTGATAATTTGGAAAAAATATTTACAGCGACACAAAGTGTTGTTAAGTGTTGATTAATTAAGCAGTGCTTGATAAAAATAGTTGAATTCAACGCACAGAGAATAAAATACATTTAGTGGCCATTTAGACTTGTGCAAGTGCATTTAATAATTAAAAAAAAATATTTCCTCTGAGCTCGAGCATTATTGGACCAATCGCAACACGTGTGCCGACGTTAAATTAGCAGTGCATACTAAAAGCAATTAAATTCATGGCACAGAGAGTAAGATATCCTCGGTGACCATTTAAACAGAGCTGCACAGGCACGTCCACGCTCTAATAATTTACAAAAATATTTACAGTGACACAAAGTGTTGTTCAACAAATCGCGACGTATATACAGTGATTAATTAAGCAGCTCACAATAAAAATAGTCGAATTCAAAACAGGGAGAATGAAATACACTTAGGGGCCATTTAGACTAGTGCACGTGCATTTAATAATTTTTAAAAAATATTTCCTCTGAGCACGAGAATTATTGGACCAATCGCACCACATGTGCCAACGTTAAATTAGCAGTGCATACTAAAAGCAATTAAATTCAAGGCACAGTGACCCCGGTCTTCAGGAATATTGTGGAAACGGAGTCGTGCAGGCAAACGTTTCGTATCACCGCGAACAAAGTTAACGGTATCGATCTCGTGGTTCCAGTCCAGAACGAGACGGACACCCGGTATACGTGACAGCCGTGCGTTATCCTAGGATCTGAGGAAATAAACGGTTTCCTGAGTGAAACGTGCTACCGCGGGCGTGGGCTCTCGCCGCCAACAGCCAGATAAAAGCATGCGCGCCAGGAGGAACCCCTCTTTCCACCGGAGAGTGCCGAAGAACGATGTTCGTCCGTGGTTCATAAATATTCATGCACTTCCGTGATAAAAAATTCGTGAATGGAAAAAGGGAATTGTCCTTGGACGGCGCGGCGCCGCGTCTTGCAGGAAGAAACGCTTCGGTTACGTTCACCTCTTCGTGTCCCTGTCCTTGACTGTCTTAAAAAAATTGCCTCCACTTATGGCAGATGCGGTGACAGTTCGCTCTTTTTCCCCCCTCCCCGTAAATTAATAATCAAGGCCGCGGGTGCGTGACCGGGCCACCGCAATGTCGCATTCTTGCCGGCCGCTACAAAATCGAGGGCAAAATTTCGTCTTTATTGATCCAGCAAATTATTAATGTCAAAATTGCTTCGAGACAAATTCGGGTAAAAGTGTTCGACAAGACTTTCGGCGTGTGAGGTTTTTTGAAAAGGTCCTTGGACCTTATTTTAAGTCGAAGTTGTGAAGGTTCCAACCAAATTCTATTTTTTAACGATTTTCTAAATTTATTCTAGTGGCTATGCACGCTCGACAAGAATAAAGATAGATACTTAAATTTTATTTAAGTATTTATCTTTAATTTATAATAATTTATTCTATTCAAATAAAAATCCAGAATTAATAAGCATTGGCCAGGAAAAAATACACTCAACGATTTTTCCCAGTACAGTGATTTCTCTATATATGTCGTCAAGACCTCGATGATAAATGTCGCGGAATTTATTCTATTCAAATAAAAATCCAGAATTAATAAGCATTGGCCAGGAAAAAATACACTCAACGATTTTCCCCAGTACAGTGCATTTCTCTATATATGTCGTCAAGACCTCGATGATAAATGTCGCGGAATTTATTCTATTCAAATAAAAATCCAGAATTAATAAGCATTGGCCAGGAAAAAATACACTCAACGATTTTCCCCAGTACAGTGCATTTCTCTATATATGTCGTCAAGACCTCGATGATAAATGTCGCGGAATTTATTCTATTCGAATAAAAATCCAGAATTAATAAGCATTGGCCAGGAAAAAATACACTCAACGATTTTCCCCAGTACAGTGCATTTCTCTATATATGTCGTCAAGACCTCGATGATAAATGTCGCGGAATTTATTCTATTCAAATAAAAATCCAGAATTAATAAAGATTGGCCAGGAAAAAATACACTCAACGATTTTTCCCAGTACAGTGCATTTCTCTATATATGTCGTCAAGACCTCGATGATAAATGTCGCGGAATTTATTCTATTCAAATAAAAATCCAGAATTAATAAGCATTGGCCAGGAAAAAATACACTCAACGATTTTCCCCAGTACAGTGTTTTCTCTATATATGTCGTCAAGACCTCGATGATAAATGTCGCGGAATTTATTCTATTCAAATAAAAATCCAGAATTAATAAGCATTGGCCAGGAAAAAATACACTCAACGATTTTCCCCAGTACAGTGTTTTCTCTATATATGTCGTCAAGACCTCGATGATAAATGTCGCGGAATTTATTCTATTCAAATAAAAATCCAGAATTAATAAGCATTGGCCAGGAAAAAATACACTCAACGATTTTCCCCAGTACAGTGCATTTCTCTATATATGTCGTCAAGACCTCGATGATAAATGTCGCGGAATTTATTCTATTCAAATAAAAATCCAGAATTAATAAGCATTGGCCAGGAAAAAATACACTCAACGATTTTCCCCAGTACAGTGTTTTCTCTATATATGTCGTCAAGACCTCGATGATAAATGTCGCGGAATTTATTCTATTCAAATAAAAATCCAGAATTAATAAGCATTGGCCAGGAAAAATACACTCAACGATTTTCCCCAGTACAGTGCATTTCTCTATATATGTCGTCAAGACCTCGATTATAAATGTCGCGGAATTATCCCCACTACCGCGGAGTATACTCCGTGAGGGGCCGCGAAGCTCGAGAGGCCTCGGACGCCGAGGAGTTTAAACATAACACGGCTCGAGTATGTCTCCTGGACGATACACGACGGTGACAAGACCCGTGTTGTTGACATATATCGAGAGTTCACTGTACTCCGCAGCGAAACGAGCCATTGAAAAATACTTCAACACAATTGAACGCGTTAATGAACTGTTTGATAACTGTATACATAACAGTAACACGATCACCTCGCGATACAAAATTCATCTTTCCACTGAATGCAATAACAGTGTAGCAACAGTGACTACAGAAATAGCAGAAAAGCGAACGACCTAGAACGTTCCGTGTCCACGAGCGAACCGAAAAATTCCACAACGATTAAACTCGTTGGTATTGACCCATTAAGGTTAATTGCTCCAGTAATTCGTCGTCTGTGTCACAGTCGCCCGGGGTTTCAAATACAACGAAACAGCTGTTCAACGGTTTCGGAGGTGTGATCGTGTTTTCCGGTGGAGAAAATTTCTATTCGATTTTCGAAAGTGTCGCTCGAGGAACCGACTCAATGTTCCTGTTTGTACTGGACGGATCATTGTAGCAGAAACCGTGTTTCCGAGGAATCCCGAAGGAAAAGGCGGCGTCCGCTCTCTCACGGTCCATTAAGCCCGAGAAGTCGTACGCGAGGCGTTCGTGTGAACGCCCCATAAATAAGGCGATCCTCTCTAGAACCCGCATATCCTGCCGATCCGAAAGTTCCACGGATAAACCAGTAATACTTGACACGGGAATGTGACCTTATTTCTGGAACCGGCGACGCACGCGTTTTCTATAATTGACCGCTGTCCGGATGATTATTGTCACTCTACAGCCCGTGTTTGCACGGCTCGGCGCTCCCATTACAGGTTCCCCTTTATCGATCCTCGATTTCTACCATTGTCATTTTATTTTGTTTATTTCTTCTTGGACAGAAGTAGAAATGAGATTTCTCTGGTTCAGGATTAAACTGTGAATTTTTATGAATTTATTACTGAAATTGACAGCCGCAATGTCGGGCAGTAAAAATGTCAGAAAGGTCACAGGACATCGCTCGCTTCAAACCTAATTTAAACACACTTGAACATTCTGAATGTTATAACAAAATTTACCTATGTTCAGGAGGCTTCGCAGAATTATTTAACGCAAGAATCGTCGTAATAGCTCTCCTGGTTGAAGCAGAAAAAATTCCCAAAGTTAAAGATTCGGCTCGAAGCCGCATTCCGTCTTTAAAGTTAAAGGGAGGTGTCTTTTTCAATTTATTAGGGGGAGAATTAAAGGGTCGTAGAATTTTGGCCTTGTCAGGGAATTTCGCCCTTACGTGATCATTTTGAAACATCTGTAGCTCACTGCAACGTTAACCGATTTTGATGAAATTCTCAGAATATGTATAATTCATACATATCTAAAAAATCGTACTTTCTAAATTTTCAATGTAAGTCCACGTAAAAAATTGCAAAATACAATTTTTAGTATTTTCTGTGCAATTTCGACCAATTGCAATTTTTGTACAAATTTTTTTCTCTTTATGTAGCAAACCAATTGTGCTAACTTCTCAAAAAAATTCAAGTAATATAGTCCAATACTGACAAAGTTATGCGATTTTTAAGAGCGTGCGAATATTAGTTGGAGTCACTGTAAGAGGATACATATTAGGAGGAGCTATAAGTAATCAATTATTTTGAAATCCGAAACAAACTTTCCAATAAATTCAGGTTTTTATTTCTTAATTTATTATACAGGGTGTCCCACATAAATGGGAACACCTAAATATCTTTCGTATTTACAGTCCTATCGGAAAACTTCAGAGGACAAAGTGACACTATTGCAGGGGGCAATATAATGGTGAAGAAAACAATTTTTTATGTCGTGTTTTTTAATGAAATTTCAAGGTCACCGATGTTTCTTTAAATGGAATAGTATATTTTTTTACGATAGCATGATAGACGATAAAAAACTGAATTTAGTGGACACCACCTTTTTGACCTTGAAACGACCTTGAGCAAGAATAATCATGTCGAAGCGGATGAAACGTGGAAGTTTAAAACTTACGTGTTTCAGCAAAGATTCAGCAAATTTTCTTTGTTGTTACCGTTGCATTAAATCCTGCATGAAAATGAAAAAGTATGTAATATGATCCTCGGAAGGTACGGTCGCCGCCATTTTATTACAGGGTTGTAAAAGAAAATTATTAGAATATTTTGAATACAGGCTGCTTTACCGAAAACTGTAAAAGAATATGTGTTTCAACGATCGGTGCGGAACTAAAGGCAAAACAAAAATTCTTTGCAAATAATTGATTACTTAGGGGCACCCCTAATATTTCTCAAAAATCGAGAACGATAGGCAAGAACGGTTTGCAGCGTTGTATTCAGCAGATCAAAATCTACGAAAGAAAGTAAAAACGTTGTACATCGCCGTCGAGAAAATCGGCGTGGCCGGAGCAAGGGGACCAGTTCGCAGCGTGCGAGAAAGTGCGAATTAAAAATCGGAACATAAATTCTTCGGGCTCGTTCTCCATGGTTCGACGATCGGCGGGCTCGCTCGGGAAATCGGCACGCGGCGCTCGCATACACATTACTCGAGCGGAATATGCAGCTGCGCACAGTGTGTCCAAGTCGCAAAATCGCAAACGCACTTCAGTCTGGATAAAAATTGTCACATTAGGGTTTTTGGGGTCGCTGATCACTAGACTGCGGATTTTATGCATTTATGACAAAAATGGATTGGTCAAGTACAAAACTGAAAGGACATTAGTAGAATTGATTGATGTTGGCAAATTATTCTGGACTTTTTTAAATTATTAGAAGAGCCAATCGATTTGAACAATTTTTATTTTGCATAAAGATCCGCATTCTACTAATCACGAATCTGAGCTTAAAAGTTTATTAACACTAGGTTTACGGGACCCGTCAAAATGACGGGTTTTACTATTTTTAATTTAAAAATATTAAGATTGTAAGGATACATAGATGAGAAATTATTTAGAAAATTTATTTCTTTCGGTATATATTACTTTAAAAATATTGCTAAAATTTTGAGTAGCACGTTCTTGTTATTTTTATGAAGTGATGCAAAATATTCACTTTCAGTGCTCCGTAAACCTAGTGTTAAACAAAATAGAGTATTGAATACGATGGAAATAGTATAATACTTATCGTGTTCCCAACAAAAAATTCATTTTGGAGGTTTTGGCCACGATTTTGCGATTTGGACACACTATGCGGCGCGGTGACTCGCGCGAGCCTAACAAGCCGATCGTGACACGCGTGACATCCTGGAAGAACTGTCGCGATTATGGTTGTGTCTCGTGAAATCCTGTCGTCACCGTGAAAGTCCTCCGAGATCCGCGAAAAATCGGCCCGCGGGGAGAACAAGGAACCGAAAGCGTCGGTACCGATTTTCAAATTCGCATCATGTCCCGAACCAGTCCGCGGACGACCGGTGAATCATGCTTCAGGGTCGACATCATCGCGCAGCAATTACGGCTAGTGAGATTTTCCCAGAACGAAGTTACGAAACCACGTGAATCATGATCGCGAACGGTGAAACCGGCATCGCGCCGCCATTTTTCGGTGCAGATTGCGTGCACCTGTTTAAGGGTCGGGTCTGACACGCGAGTCTTGCCCTGGAAACGATCCAGAGTGATTCTTTGACGTATAGTGTGTTAGGCACTTCGATTAGTCTGTGGCGGGTTTTGCTAGTCACGATTCGTGGTGCATTTGTCAATTTTTTAATGTCTGAAATATTTTTTATATATTTTTGTGCGTCACAATTGTCGGGAGACCATTAACAAGTGACACTCGTCGAATTTTAAAAAATTGATTCCTTTTCACAAAGTTGAAGCGTGATGGGTCACTCAGTGGGTACAATTTTTAAAATATTATTTAAACAAAAGGATATTCACGAAAATGATTTACATGGGTATGTTCTGCTTTAAAAAACACGATATTCGCTGTTTTTCTTTTTCGTCTAGCTGCAATGGTTCCCGAGATATTCCAGAAACAATTTAATCAGGGGGTTGCAACCCCTATCGTTGAGTATCGATTTCCCCGGTTCCCAATGGACAATTTCAAAAAAGAAAAAATACGTGTCGAATATTTTGCTGCGCTCTATCTCTTTGTAAAGTTTGATCAAAATTAGTGCAAAAAATTATTTTGGAAATTAACAAAACTTTGTTAATTTTTCTCTTATGCTCCACAAAACGGAAAAAACGTACATTAAGTTTCTAGGGCCCCGTGTTAAAGAGGCACATTCAACCTTCAGATATATGGTATGGTAAAATCGGGAACACTTTTGGGAGCTAAAATAATTTTCCAGAGACCGCTTAAATCAATTTTCATTGAAGAAACACTGTTGACCCGAAGCTCGCCACGATTAGACATAAAAACCGTAGGGATTCGAGCAATGCCCACGCGTCTATCTTTAGTGTCGTCGATTGTCGTTTGTTTTCGCCGCGTCAAACCCCAGGACGTCAGAAGAACGAAGTTGGCATTGAACGTAACCCCTCGGGTTGCTCTATCTTTAGCCCTTCGGATCGATGCGGACATGGAAATAATCGCGGGCTATTCGCGAGCCATCAGCTGTTGCCCGAGCAGACCAGGTGAGGGCGTGCGCGCGTGCACGCGGTGCGGCGTGCATCTGTGCCGTTGGAATGCAGGTGAAAGACCCCTGGGTCCCGGCCGACGCCAATTTGTCGGTATCGGGGCCGAGCACTCGAGGAATCCGGTCGATCGCGTCCTTCTGATAACGAGCCACAAACGTCCTTCGGTACCGCTGATAAGGCATTCCTGCGTCGGCGTTTAATGGACGTGACCGCGGCCGATCGTTTTCCGACCACCTCGACGTGACTTCTCGGACGCGTGCTCGATACCACCGCCGAGATAATCGACTGACAATTGCGCAACGGGCTCCTGAATGATGACCACCGCTGACAGCTTCGCGTCGGACGCCGATGACGCTCCTGCGCCGCACAGTGGCCAATTTGGACAAAATCGAATTCAAAATCAAGGAACTTTCGATGGGAATGAGGTAGAGCGATGAAATTTTTCTTAAACGAAAGCTGCAACTTCGTAGAATATGGGAAAAATAGAGAGATTGTGGTACGAACGTTTTTCAACCTCGAGAAAATTCGTTAAACGCGAACAAATTCAAGAAAATTTTAGTTTTTCCAATACCACGGGCGGAAAAAATTTTTTTTTAACATGCTATACATCATTTCCCATAGATTTTTTCACGCTGATTTCAAACCTGGTCTCAAAATTTGTCTACGGCCTCAGGATTTTGCAAAAAATAGATTTTTGTGACAGAAACTAATGAAATCATTTTTTCGTTGAAATGATTGGATAGTAATAATCTCCCTGTTTTTCCCATATTCTACAAAGTTGCAGCTTTCATTTAAAAAAAATTTCATCGCTCTACCTCATTCCTATCGAAAGTTCCTTGATTTTGAATCCGATTTCGTCCAAATTGCCCATTGTGCGCCGTCTGATTCGAGAGGTTCGATCGCCGCCATAGTGTGACGAATGGCCTTTTTAGCTGGCCAAATTAACTTTCAAATAAACAAATCTAACTGTGCTAATATAATCTAAAATAAGCATGTACTAAAACCCTTGAATATTAAAACTTACAATTCCTTTGTTGTATGTTTACAGAGGGTGTTAACTTCACCTAAAAGACGAACACCTAACCTATAAATGAATGGGCACATTTCCATCCGCGCTAGAAATATGTTAAAATGTACTGAGGAGTGTTTAAATTTCCTATATATGATGGATATAACATCTCAAAACATGTATTTTCACTTTAGTAATTCCAAATTATCGATAACATTCCTCTATTTTTGTAAATTAAGTGTCGAAGACGGTACTTATTTTTCCAGAGAAACGGCCATGTTACTACTCTTCGTTAATGAATTAGTATATGGTCCACGTCGGTCCAGGCGATGATTTTTACATATAATAAAGTAGAGATTCTCTACTGTGATTGTTGTTAGTGTTTTATTTGTTACGTTATCACTTTATACGTGAAAACGTTATAACAAAATCTCCCTTAGATATAATCAGGTACGTTGAATCAAAACATTTCATCCCTTATAAAAATTATGAAAAGTTTAAATAGGAAATACAAATTTTTCGATTAATCTAAACAAATTGGTATAAACAACACAAGCTGATACTAAACCAAAGAATAATTCTTTCCCGTTAGAATATGTCTGAATCTCCAAAAAGTAACATTTACTATAATTTTTCCAAAATTATATTCTTTTTGTCCATAATTAAAAATGACGTCTTCTTTGATAATATCTAGTACTTGTTAAATCATTCCGTGTTACATAGGTCCATTACTAACTTTGTTGTATTTTATATTTAATTATAAATCACTTAAAATATATTGTTTAATTAACAAAAACCAACTAAATGTTGTAAAAAATCAATAATTATTCATATTTTATACAACTGTAAACATATTAATCGATAAATATAGAAAAATAGGCGATTTAAAGTCGCTCCGAAGTCGTTCAGACCGACTGTGTATTTATAGTATTTATTTATAGCATATAAATATCATTTGTAGTATTTACAGAATACAGAATTTTATGAAATTTGTTTTAGCTAAAAAATTTTCTGTCACCTGCAGTGCAATCGATCAGAAAATTGTGTGCTCTTTAAAACGGAATACAGTGAGTTCTCGATATATGTCAGCAACACGGGTCCTGGTGACAATTATCGTCCAGGAGTCACTATTACATTCCGAACTCAGAAAAGCACAGGTCCTAGGCCCCTTACGAAGTATACGCCGCGGTAGTGGGGATAGTTCCGCGACATTTATCGGCTACGCCTCGGCGACATATATAGAGAATTCACTGTAACTTTCTTTAATCGATAAAATGGGTTCGAGCAATTTGATTTTCGTGACGATTGAATTGGTAACGAGGAACATTGTGAAACAGCGACGAAGAGAAGAGAATTGTACATTTGTGTGCGATTTGATGACGATCGTAATTCGAGATTTTGATGGGGGTGTAGACCGAGGGTGGAGCTGTTTCTCCCATGGGGACGGGTAAAGTTGATCAGCGTTGACGACTACCACCCCCGAGTAAACAAGAAACTCTGACGTATATTTCTATCTTTGGGTCGAGCGAGAATAGTCACGAATGGCCGGCGTGGGCGTGCCCCGGTACCATTTCGAGCGGTAATTGCTCGGCTGAATAGAAACCGGCCTAAGGGAGACAGCAGGGTGTCTTCGTGACACTTGGGTCCATCTTCACTCCTACGCTGTCCGTCTGGATGACGTCAATCTCACGATACCGTGTCCCCGGACTTACGTGGTTTATCCGTTTTCGTGATTGTACTCGGTGACTCAGAAACGTTTGCTCGAACGTAAACCGATCGGCTCGGCCGTGAGGTAATTAACCCAATTAACCCTTGGTTTTCCATAAAATCAACCGCTCGACAAACACAGGAATAGCCGAACACATCTTCGTCCGAAAATCGCAAACATTTGCGAGAGAATGTTCGCAGAAATTTAAAAATATTCGATAAGATTGCAACTGTGAAATAGTAAAATCTTCAAGGACATTCGAAAATACTATTTTATCCTCCTCGACTTGCTGACGCTTCAGCTACCTATAATCGCGTCATTGGCTCTTGTGTGTCTAAAATAAACGTAATAAACTTCCCCTTTGCATGAAAGATTGCTGTGTAGGTTGCATAATGAAATTGCCATAGAACAACTTATTAACAAAGCTATCCGTTAAAGTATTCCTTCAGAAACTAAACTTCGTATGAAACTAGAGTTTCTGGAAGACTCTCGAGTAATTAGGGGTAGTTAAACTACCGTTCTGTTCCGCCTAACAACCCCTTTGCGTTAATCCCTCCCGAACTTTAGAGGAAGAAGATTGATATTTATATGGTCAACTATGTCCGAGTAGTTGGCTATATTTACACTTTGTAAATGTCAAGACCATCGTCCACGTTCGCCCGGTCAAAGGGAACGTCTCTGTTGGCCGTCGACGTGAACCGAGTCGCACGACATCGAATAAATTATGCACAGTCCGAGGGGTACTTTTAATTAGATACGATTGGGGGCAAAGGTCGCGGCCGGCTATCCTCAATTACCCCTAGCAGGACCGATCAATAAGTCCGAATCAGCGTATACGTTGGGTCTGATTGATCCTCATTAGAACCCTAATTTTTTGCTTGTTCCAGGCGAGCTGTACGTCGAGGATCTAGGCGAGAGACGGGTCGTGTCCATCAGGATGGGCTGGCTGTGGGTCGAGGGTACGCCGATGAGGCTGCCCCTCAGGGCGTTGAACCTGAGGCAGGCGGCTCCCAGCCTATGTCAACCTCATGCCCTTGCCCTCGGCTTCACCCTGAGCAACTCCCAGGATCATGCTCTTGCCACATTTTGGGTAAGTCGAACAATTATCTTGCTGTCACTTCAAATGCTTCACGGTTACATTCTTCAGAAATCTTTGTGGAGTTACTTTGAAAGAAAGAGAATATACAGGGTCATCCGTTTTTAAACGGCCAAATGTCAACCAGCTATAGAGGACCCCAAATGAAACAACTTTCACCCCTAACACTTTTTTTGATTCGGTCTTGATTTTTAGATAATTGCAAAAACCCGTCATTTTTTGCGTTCACTTAAGATTAAATATATTAGGACTGCAATTATGTATCTTGATGATTTTTCCTTTGTTTCGTTTAAAATAAATAGGGGCATCTTTTTTATTCAGTCATCTTTTTTGTATGACCTTTGGATCTTGGTTTTTTTGACACGGGGCACGCCGTGGAGATTGAATGCTGTGGAAATTTTTTGAATCAAAAAAAGTGTTAAGGGTGAAAGTTGTTCCATTTGGGGTCCTCTATAGCTGGTTGACGTTTGGCCGTTTAAAAACGGATGACCCTGTATAATAGGAGACATTTTTGCCAAGTAAATGGTTCGTGATTTTTAGAATTATTTGTAGACGTTTTCAGAATTTTCTGAACTCGTTTTTTTAATAAGCATTTAGAATGTATACGGGAAATACAAGAAAGTTATAACGCGGCTGTTGAAACCGGCAAATCCATTAATTTTTGCTGGATTCCATCGCATATGGTTATACAAGGTAATGAAAATGCTGATAGAGCAGCCAAATTAGCAGCCTGCAACACAAAAGTGAAACACATCACCCACTATACCAGACTAAACGATCTTAAAAGCCACCTAAATGAAATTTTTAGGAAACAGGTATTTGACAAAATTAAAAGGAAGTATATACAAAAATATCATAACGAAGGAGCGGATTTTGAGTGGCACAAATTTCCAAGTCCAGTAGATGGTCAAATTCAAACTTCAATTTCTAGAATCAGAATTTGGCACTCAGAAATAACCCATTCATTTTTGTTCAATAAGAAAGAAAATACGATCTGCGATATATGTAAAGTACCAATTAACATAAACCACCTAATAATAGAATGCAAAAAATATGAGAATGAAAGGAAAAATGCTAAGTTGCCTAGATCCTTAACCATTCTGTTAAGTTCTAAGGAGTATATCGCCGGTCTTGCCAAATATATCAAGGATACAAATACGTATAATATATTGTAAGAAAATGTACCGTGTTGCTAATGACCTTTGATGTTGAAGCAACATTAAACAATTAAATTATATATATATATATTTCTTAACGCTAAACATACCGAGCCTTAAAAGACACTGGGACATGCTCCCTCATAAAATTGACAAGATTGATTAAACTTTATGCGGCTCCTACTGTAATGTATGTTCTACCATAGATATCTGTACAATTATTTCTTACGAAATAATTTTCATTATTTCAATAATTGTAAAATAAAAATACTGGAACCGGTCATTTTCACCGGTAGTGATAGGGTTAGTGTTAACAAGTCCGAAGAGATACAAAAGAGGCAGGGAGGAAGCAGAAGGGGTCTAAAAAATTAACAAAGTAACCCCTAACTAACTTGTCTAACCTCGGAGAGCTCGTCCGCAACTGTATCTCCCAGGTACGGCGCGCTCGTCCGCAACTCTGCTCCCCAGGGACGGCGCGCCTGGCCGCAGAAGGCAAAAAAGCCACTATAGTGGTTCGTACCGTTCAAACTGATGCTTTCCGCGGAAGCCACTATAGTGGCGTGCCGTTCAAACTGATGCTTTCCACGGAAGCCGCTGTAGTGTCCGCAGCTGCGTCTTCCAGGGACGGCGCGCCTGGCCGCGTATAACAAAAAGGCCACTATAGTGGTTCGTACCGTCAAACTGATGCTTTCCACGGAAGCCGCTGTAGTGTCCGCAATTGCGTCTCCCAGGGACGGCGCGCCTAGCCACGGAAGGTACAAAAGCCACTATAGTGGTTCGTACCGTCAAACTGATGCTTTCCACGGAAGCCGCTGTAGTGTCCGCAACTGCGTCTCCCAGGGACGGCGCGCCTAGCCGCGGATAACAAAAAGGCCACTATAGTGGTTCGTACCGTTCAAACTCATGCTTTCCACGGAAACCGCTACAGTGGCGTACAGTGCTGAAGAGGTTAAATAAGTCGTTAAATAAGTTTGAGTCGAATCGGACGAGTTTCGGTACACCAGCGAAGTGCAACGTGTACAGAGAGAAACACAGGCGATCAAACGTTCGGATCGAGGAGGAAGTCGAGGAGGCAGGATAGGCGAGACAGTATAATCGCAGCGGCACGCAATGTAATCGCATGTAAATGACTTTTATCTGCGGCACGATCCGTTTCCTTGCCCGTAAACACTTTCTCGCCGCGCGGCCACTACCAGCTCCCGTTTTGCTGAACGCTGTAACTTCTAATTACGGCCCCGTCGCCGTTCGATTTCCAGCTCGTTATACAATCCCGCGGCCACGATCCCAGCCAGTCCCGGTCTCGATTCCTAGACACCGCCAAAAATTTCGTTTCGTCCGACTTTCTCCGCGGCTGCTTTGCATAATGTGTCTCGACCGGCGTTCGCTTCACTCCGCTCCACTCTGAAACGTCCGTCCACAATATTTCCCCGTTTTTTCAACGTATTGGACCGGGTGGACGAAATTTTGAAAGTCTACAGTCCCTTGTAAGTCCCTTGTAATAGTTCTCTTCCTTTAAAGTCATATTAGATCGCTTGCTAAATAGTTTGTTCCAATTAAATGATTTACAAATTGTTGGTGGAGTTTTCGGGTAATCTGAAAGTGCTAAAATTAGTAAGGGATCATTATCACATGACACTCATCGAATTTTTACGGAATTTGTCCCTTTTCATAAAGCTTGAGCGATAGGAGCCACTTGATAGGTACAATTTTTACTATATTGTTCAAACAAAGCAATATCAACAAAATTGGTTTATATGGGTACGTTCTCCTCTTAATAACGCGCTATTCACAATTTTTCTTTTCCGTCTAGCCGCAATAGTTCCCGAGATATTCCAAGAACAGTTTGATCAGGGGGTTGCAACCCCTAACCTTCAGACCCTGGTTCTCCGCCTCCCCATGGGCGATATCAAAAACGAAAAAACACGTGTCGAGTATTTTTCTACGCTCTGTGTCTCCAAAATGTTTCATTAAGATCGGTGCAAAAAAAATTGTTTAGCATCACTTCAACTTTTCACTCTCGTTTTATTACTAGAATTTCCAAACAGGTCAAAACGACTCGTTGCTAATTTCTTCGCTCACGGTTATCGGAATTACGTAAAGTACGTAAAATTATTCGTTACGCAAAGATATTTTGCATGGAGAACCTTAGGAGATCAGTATAGCTGTCATTAAAAAACAATGTGCAGCAACGGTGTTCGGTGCTCGGCAGTGCCACCACCGTATCATTTGCGGTGCAGTAAATCGACGCAGAGTTTCGAGAACCTTATCGGCTAGATTTCCAGTTGGAAATACTTCCGGCGTGTTCCTCGTGAACCGGATAAGAGGGGGCGATAGCTATCGGACGGCTTCGCCGAAGGTCGATCGGATAAGATAAAGATAAATCGTCGAAGGACGCGTCCGAGATGATGTAACCCGCATATCCACGCGTGGGGTCCGTAAGGTAATAAGGTCAGTAGGCAAGGTTAAAATCCGCGGTCTCGCCGAGATAAACGGACGCGTGGGAGATCCGCGCGCCATTCTCCCGTGACCCGGCATTGTCAAGGAGTCCCACCATCCTCCTTTTCCTGGCAGCCGAGTTCCTTCGCCCCGTTCGCTTAGTCATCGAAAGGACGTCTCGTAACATCTTGATCCGACGCGCGAGGATCTTGCCGCCTCCTTTCGGAAATCCGAGGACGGGAACGGCCATTTTCGAAATTGCTTCCCCAAGCCCAGCCTATCCTCCCGAGACAATGGAGGGCGTCGTTCCGCTACCATTGAATCGCATTGTTGGGATCCTCGCGTGGGAGTATTCCTCTTCCTCCTGATCCCACGACTCCGGGATTTTGGAGATAAATCGCGTCCTTCGGAATTAAGCCTGTTGCCGGGGGGATGTGAGGTAGCCAGGATCGAAGATCGCTTGAGTACCACCGCCATCTTGTGACGTAAGGCAGTAAAAAAAAATTAATTGGGACTCTTACAGCTACCCGTTACGAAGCACCAATGAACACTTTTCTATTAGCTTTCCTGTTTTCTGACAAATGCATGCAAAACATAGATATTATGCCAAGTTGACTTTCTATGAGGGGTACTGCAAGATTCCAGAATTTATTGCAGAGAAACCACAATGGTTACGTAATTGAGGATTTACACACATATTCAAGCTGGTTTCAAGTAACGTTATGAATTTTCGTCAGCAATACTTTCGAATAGTTAACGTAAAAATTCATAATTATTCCAGATTAGTTATCTAGCTAGTTAGCTCACTTCTTGAGACCGCGTTGCAACATTTCGAAATTTATTGCAAGGACACCGTCACGGTCACGTATCTGGCGTTTCGCGTACGCTTTCGGGGACACTTAACCGACTAGCATGAATTTTTACGACCATCAATTCCGATTATTGAACCCGGAAAAAATTAGTCTCACAAGCCTGGTTCTTCTGTTTGCAGGCAGACACAGAACCGATCTACTGGTCCTGGGTGCGAGCGATCGCAGCGGAGCTGGTCAGGCAGACACCCTTCCGAGCGCAGCGCTGTCTGAACTTCCTGGAGATCCTAACGATCTGCCCCAGAGGGCCGGTTCCCCTGCCGGACAGCCCGACGGAGTCTCGAAGACGTTCCCGAAGCGAGTTGCGCTGCTGGCCAAGCGACTCTCCCACGGAGAAGGACACTCGAACAGCGGCTACGATCCTCGAGGACTCCCGACGAAGAGCTAGGAGCGAGTTGAGGGGTTGGTCGAGCAGCAACTCCAGCGACGAAGACCTGCTAGGCGAGTTCCGCAGCATCCCAGCGATCATAGCCAAGGAGCAACCGGTGACGAGGACCTGGGGCTGCAGCGAGAGCAGCGAGGGCAGCGACGACAGTCTACCTTGGAGCGGGGTGTGCCGGTCCAGCGTGGACTCGGTGGACTCGGCAGTGTCCTTGCCAGAGCCGGAGACCCGGGAGCAGAGGATCCAGCGCTACAAAGAAGCCAGAAGACGGGAGAACGAGGCTAGAAGCAGGAGGGTCCTCGAGGAGGACGCCAGAAGAAGAAAAGCCAGGGCACTGGAGGAGAACAACAACGACATCCTGAAGACGTACGGGTCCAGCAGGTCCAGGAGCAGGATCTATTCCGGGAACGACAACGACGATCTTCGTCTGACGTCCCCGAAGAAGGACGAGACCCTCGACGACTCTTCTAGGTTAACCAACTCGAGAAACGAGAAGAACATCACCAGGCTGCCACCAGTCAAGCCGAACGAGTCCACGGTGAGGTTCGAGGATGATCAGCGGAACGAGGACGACAAGAGGAACAACAACAGCCCGAAGAGTGGCTCGAGTCCGGGCATCCTCAGAACGGACATCAGCGAGAGGAGGAGCAGGGCCAGGGAGAGAAGAGTCATCAGGGAGAAAGGACAACTGCTGACCCAGGTGACGAGTCCCACGGTGGAGACTCTTCAGGAGCGAAAGGAACGCCTGGCCCAGTTGTCCTCCAGGATACCAGTGCCTCGACAGGCCAGCCAGACCAGCCAGACCTCCAAGCTACCGGAAGTGGCTAGCTCAACAGGTCTACCGAGGTCGTCGACCTCTTTGTCCGTTCTGACCGAACCCCCGTGCGAAGAGGACGTCGCCAGGCTACTGGAAAGGTGCCAGAGGGTGGATCACTATGTCCCAGTCAGGGAGAAGCTGACGCTGTTCGAATCCCTGTCGAGATTAGGCGGCAGACTGGCCAGGAGCACCGAGGATCTAGGCAGATCCTCGGCTAAACCCAGTCCCAGGGGAAAGCAGCGAGCCAGGTCGCTTCATGATCTGAATAGGGGAGCCAGGGCAGTTCCTGTCAGGGAGATGTGCAGGTTCTTCGAGGGGGATGTGGAACACGATCCCAGCGTCAAGGCCAATCTTGCCAAAACCAGGTTCAGCGACCCTGTCACGCCCACCAGGACCACGTGGAAGGAGAGCGCGAAGGAGGCTGCGCCCTGCGTCAGGTCCTCCGCGAGGAAAAAACATTACTTCAAGTAGCGATCGTGTTAGGTGAACCCTGGTGAATCCTTCTTACAGCTTCGTGGCCGATCGTGCGTATTGCTTCCGTTCGCTGGGAACCGAGGGGTCCGGTTTCAACGTTTTGTGAAAAGAGGACTGGCGGAGGTGGACTGTTGGATTGTTGGAGATGTTGAAGTGGGAATGTAGCCTTGAAGTTCTGAGAATGATACATTGTCATTGTCAAGTAACGATTAGATTGGCTCGTGGCTACAATCTTAAAGTCTGTTAGTGTCATCTTGTTGAGTGTTTGGAAAGATTTTGATAGGTTAAAAATTGTATAAAAAGAGATCTGTACGGGATGTTGAAGTGAAGATTGCACTGATTCTTTCAAGTTCTGTTGGTATCATCTTGTCGAGTGATTGGGTGCACCTAAGTAGTTCCAAAATTGTATACAAAAAGATATTGGAGGATAGATTGGAAGCTAAAAAGCTATAGCCTTGAAGCTCGGTTAATGGTGCCTTGTATGATTGGAAAGTCAGAATTAAATTAAATTTCTAGATCCACAATTGGCGCAGAATATAAAATGGATCGGTATGATTTGGTCTGTCCGATGAATCAGTGCAGTAGGTCCAGAGAATGAGTTAGACCAGGGCCTGGGCAACTTCTTCCCCTCTGTCGCTTCACGACCCCCACCACCAGTGCGTAGGTTCCCCCATCACTGGCCACTTTGTATTACCCTATTCCATAGGTTCCTACCCAACACCCCCTCCTTCCACACTCCACAGGAGCATGGCGGGAGGTCGCAGGAGTGGGGAGAGGACTGGCGCATGGCTCGCGAGCCACCAGTTGCCCAGGCCCGAGTTACTGTATGGAAAATCGCAACTTCGAGGATGTTTCCAGGGATGTTTTTGCGGATCGACGTGCAACTGTTTTCATAAAATGTTGAAGCTGCCTGTCAGTGGCGTAGCAACGCCGCGTCATCAGACTGGAAGCAGTCTGATCACGGAGAATCGTCACATTCGTGTCGGGAGAAAGTCGCTGCCCGGAGCAGCTTTTTTCCTCGTCTGGCAGGAGTCGATTTGTTCTCGATTCTCGCCGCGACCGAAGCTCCGATCGACCAACGAACGATCCTCGATCGATCGAGGATCGCAATCGCAATTGATCCCTTGCTTTGTCATTTTCTAAATGTCCGTAGCAATTGAAGGCCTTCGCGCGGAGACTGGACGAGTCTGGATTTTGAAAGACTCGTTTCGTTCTTGTACCAAATAGTCTGCGATGTATAAAAGATACGTGGAGCTTCGATAAGTACTATAGTCAAAAATACACTTGCTAGTTATTTTTTTCTTTCGCACCGAGGCGTAAAATTCTTCAATTGCTTCGCCTGAATTGTTAACGAACTAAACGCATAAGTGTGTCTCATGGTTAGAGTCAAGGGATTCGAATTCTCAATCCTGGATAACTATGCTCGCGGATATTCAACATTCGTGAAAATGACGTTGTTAAAGAAATTTAATTCGTTCTATTCAACAAAACATGTGTCATCTAGCGATGGGACGGTCTTGATGAGACTAGAAAATTTTTATTTGGTTTCTAATCTATTAATCGAATGGTCCGTAATTGTGAGATGGTCGGTCCAGCATCGTGAGATTAAAATGCTTCGTCATTTTGTCGGAAACTTAGTTGTCCCGGGGTTAATTGTTCCAGTTCGGTGTCTTCTAATCAGATCCCTATTTATTCCGATTTCGTAGATCGCCGCGGATCAAAACGTGATCCGACAGCACGTGGAAAGAATGCGCGCGTGTCGGATCGGAAATTGAACCAGGGGAGCGAGAGAAAGAGAGAGAGAGAGAGAGAGAGAGTGAGAGAGAGAGAGGCAATCGGAGAAACCGGTAATCTCCATTCACCGAGCGATCGCCGCGATCTTGAACACCTGTCGAACGCAACTCGGAGATTGTCGAACATCTTAACCCCTTTACTTTCGGCGACTCGATCTCTCGATTGTTTCTCGATTGCGCGATCGCTTCGGTTTCCGCTCTCCTCGGTGTAATCGATCGTATCCGAAGGAAGGTATAAATTACAGGCCGCGAGGAGGAGCGAGAGAAAAAAATCAATTTTCGAATATAGACAGTCTCACGAAGCAGCAAATTTATAGACTGTAGACATTTGATATAAAATTGATTCTTCATTCAAGATTTCTTGAGATCATAACATTTTATTTGCGATCAACTCGAGTATCATAAAAAATGTTCAGAGTGCTCGGTACACCTTGAGAATTTCCAAAATCAATGCTATAGCGCAAGGAATTTTTTAAATTCGATCAGTGTAAAATTTAGTTATTCATTTTTAAAGGATTCATAGTCTAAATTTTCCCCGAACATTTTTGCACTCCACGAAAGTCCACGGTCTAAATAATTTCTGCGTACCTCGAAGTTCTGAAAATGACTCGCAACGTTATCGAAAGAGATCGAGCAATGAACGAATGATCACTTTTCTAAATGAGCGATCAGGTTTCCTCGTACCCGAAAGATCCGTGTGTAATTCTCTCAGAGGCGAGGACTATTAATTAGTCCGAGATAGTTAATTGAAATGAGTATTGCCGGGGGAATATCTGTCGCTCGGATTTCGAGCATCCGTTTCAAGGACCGACTAACGTCAGCTTCCGGTCGCTTCGAATCGGGACGATCATTTCCGTTCCCGTTTCCCCTGCACTCTCTCTTTCTCTCTCGCCGTTCCCCTTTTCCCTGGGCGTTTAATCAATAAATAAATCGCGTCAGCCGCGTCTCGTAAATCCCTGGCAATTTTCATGCGCCAATTATTGCGTCGAAGCTGAACAGAAGGGTCCTAACCTAAAAAAACGACGATGCAACAATCCCGTTTCGTTCTCCGTGGAAATCGCGTTAGTTGTCGCGATCGGCGACAGGCGTAAAAACAAAAAAAGAAAAAAACAAAAATTAATTACGTTGTTCAACCAAGTGCCAAAAAGTAAAATGTTACGTTTCTCGCGACGAAACGAGACGAGCTTGTGTAAAAAGGAAAAACGGAAGTTGTAATGAATATTACGATATTTGTACATACATATTGTTTGTTTTAGAATATAGTTCGACGAAGGATAACGAATTACTCGTTTGCGGAGGAAACTGGAGATTCATTATTTATTGTACACGCGTAGAACTAAAAAAAAAAAACGAAAAAATAACGATACTGTGTCTCGAGATGAGTTCTCTGAGAATCGATCGATTTCCGACGATTTTTTCTTTTTGTAAAATAAATTCTGTTGGCAAGAGCTTTCGATTCTGTTTCCCGATTTCCCCTATTTCCGTATTATAGTGTGCATAGAAATTCGTGTACGTGCGACGGTGTACGGATCGGTGTGCTTTATGTATAAAATTGTAACGAAGCGGAAAAAAAAATGGTCGACAATCGTCGAGAAGATGAAATCATTCTTCGTCAACTAGACAATTCCCCCTCCCCTATAGACCCCCCTAAAAAAAGGAACACTCGGAAATTCGATAACAGTTGATCTCTGCTTGAGAAATATTAGCAACCGTGTATAAAATGAGCTCGGAGCTTGAAGTATAAGAATTATGCAGCGGATGTTCGTGCGTTTGATGTCTGTCTGTGCGAAATAATAAAGGAAATGTTGGAATAAAAATTGTTGTCAGTTTTACAGATCCTGATTCCTCTGACTTTAGTTAAACAAAATTAAATTAGCAAACTATTTGCAAATACAGACTAAAATTGAAATTGACAAAATATTGGGGATGCAAGGGTATAATACAGGATAGTATGAAGGATTGAAAAGCTATGACTCAGGGAATAGAAAATTAATTTAATTTAAAACGAAATGTAAAGACCAGAAGTACTATAGAATATAATAGAATACAATAGAAAATTTAGTTTCGATGCGTTCAGCGGTCCTAGAGAAGCAGAATAACTCGCATGAGATACGCTAAACGCAATTATATTACGCAGAATTCCATTTCTAATCATCCCCAATTTTTTAAATATATCTTCTTCAGAAAGCTAGATCAAAAATCGAATATTTTCTAAATAAAATAAAATGGAACGTTTTCTTCTCACTTGAGCTGAAAAGAGGGGCTAAAAAATTATTTTAGATTGCCATGAGACTTCGTACGTACTCCTAAAAAATCATCTACCACCGGAAAGAAATTTCCCACAAAAATTGAATCCCCCCCCCCCATTGATTTTCTCTGGAAAGCGAATTGCAGAGATGCTCACAGACCAAGGCCGATAGATCAAGAAGATGGATAGCCGCCAGCCGAGAAAGTCCGAAGATCCCCGAGGCAAGGTTCGATCGAGCCGACGACAGGGTGAGTCGAGGAGCAACCCCTTGCGCCTCGGACACACCTTATCTCCGTTTTAAATGCCGTCAGGAGGAAACGCGATGCGTGAACACACAGAAAGAGACACGACAATGCAACGGGGAAGGATCCACGTAGATCTCTCTCCGTCGTCTGTAAAAATCGTGTAATTCCGAGTGGTCGGACTGGGCGAGGGGACGTGAGAAGTCATCCGGAGGGGCAAGGGGATTGTGGAGCCGGCGAAAAAATGGAAAAACTCGAGGCAGACTGTTGTTGTTCTGCGGAAACCCTGTAGAACCGGTCGCCGAAACCCTGTAGATCGTCGACGAGCTCCCTCTTCGAGAAGAAGATCCGAAAAAGAAGCCCCCCACCCTTCGATTTCGCGAACCAACCCCCCTTTTGCAACAATCTTTTGCGATACCGAGGCTGGGGGAACGTTGTTGCTATCGCGAAATTCTCTTGTATCCGCGATTCGTGTTTGAGAGTTTGTACGAATAAAAGGGACGAATAAAATGGCCGTTACTGTAAAAGTGATTGTCGTTAGAAAGTCGAGCGACCATATGCAGGCCTTGGCAATTCTTACCGCCTTCTTTTACGCCGCTCCCCACCCCGTGAACCATTCAGGATGGTTTGCCACAGCTCCACTTTGTTTAACCGTTTATCCACCTAGCTGATCGATCGAGTCACGTGGCCTTTGAAGGTTACGGCTCGCAGATTTTCGAGATTCTCTGAAATATAGAATATTTGGGAATGGCACTTGCAATCTGGTGGACAATTATTTTATTGGTGGTATCTGTGACCACTTTTACGGTTTTAAATAGTTTTATGTTTGTCAGAGTGTCAGGGAAACTGTCACAAGCTACAATTTTGTTCGTAGCGAGCATAAGTGTGTCATCTGTCATTTAAAAAATTTTTAGAAATTAATTTCGTCGATCTGGAGTAAACCTACCAAGCATAAAATATGTTAACACGTTGACTGCCATGTCACCCATATGTGGGTGACGGAATTATTTGTCTAGGTTGTAAAATAAATGTTTAATGTATTCATTGTACCAAATTAGAGTAGGATTTATAAAACGCAAGAAAGTTGAAGGACTACCTGATGTCATACATTGAATTTCTTTCAATGTTTATTTCATTAAATAACTTATTTTGATTTCATGGAATTTTTCAGGTTTCTAGAAGTTAGTTTAAAACAGACAGACAGGAAATCGGGCTAATAAAAACGTAGAATAATGGTGGCAAAGAGTCAGGCTCGAGTAAAACCATTTTTCACCTATTTTTGTCGGTAACGTAGTCACTCTACCTTATCGCGACTCTTCGGAGTCTTGATTCAATTTATTAATTTCCTATGAAAACGTTTATATAATTTCAATAAATGTGAAATAGAAAACCTGTCATTCCGACGGTGGTAGGTTTAGTGTTAAAAATTAAAAAAAAAATTAATTTTGAAGTACAGGTAACGTAGTGGAGCTCGAATTTTGCACTATCAGTGATAGTCTATCACTGTAAACCTTTTTCAATGTAGAATCCATTTTTCCATATATCCTTAAATCTTCGCTAAAATATTGTTCACGGGCATCCGAGAATTTCCAAAATCAATTTTCCACTGCAGGCAATTTAGCGAAAAGAAAATTAGCTCGAAATTAATAAAAAAAGTCCTTAGATCGTGAATGTGATCCATTTTTCACTCTAGATTATTGAGGATCGATCTGTTGATCATGAAGTAGTATAGCCCAGAAGATGAAAGACATGATTGGAGGTTTTTCAGCTTCGTTTTGAGTATTTTGTCGGTAACGTAGTCACTCTACCTTATCGCGAATCTACGTGGTCTTGATTCAATTCATTAATTTCCTATGAAAACGGTTTTATAATTTCGATAATTGTGAAATAGAAAACCTGTCATTCCGACGGTGGTAGGTTTAGTGTTAAAAATAAAAAAAAATTAATTTTGAAGTACAGGTAACGTAGTGGAGCTCGAATTTTGCGCTTAGACTGTGAACCTTTTTCAATGTAGAATCCATTTTTCTATATATCCTTAAATCATCGCTAAAATATTATTCACGGTCATCCCAAAATTTCCAAAATCAATTTTCCACTGCAGGCAACTTAGCGAAAAGAAAAATTGAGCTCAAAATTACTAAAAAAGTCCTTAGATCGTGAATGTGATTCATTTTTCTAGATTTGTGAGGATCGACGTGTGTTGATGATGAAGTAGAATAGCCCAGAAGATGAAAGACATGATTGGAGGTTTTTCAGCTTCGTTTTGAGTATTTTGTCGGTAACGTAGTCACTCTACCTTATCGCGAATCTACGTGGTCTTGCTTCAATTCATTAATTTCCTATGAAAACGTTTCTATAATTTCAATAATTGTGAAATATAAAACCGGTCATTCCGACGGTGGTAGGTTTAGTGTTAAAAATTTAAAAAAAATTAATTTTGAAGTACAGGTAACGTAGTGGAGCTCGAATTTTCCGCTTAGACTGTGAACCTTTTTCAATGTAGAATCCATTTTTCTATATATCCTTAAATCATCGCTAAAATATTATTCACGGTCATCCCAAAATTTCCAAAATCAATTTTCCACTGCAGGCAACTTAGCGAAAAGAAAAATTGAGCTCAAAATTACTAAAAAAGTCCTTAGATCGTGAATGTGATTCATTTTTCTAGATTTGTGAGGATCGACGTGTGTTGATGATGAAGTAGAATAGCCCAGAAGATGAAAGACATGATTGGAGGTTTTTCAGGTTCGTTTTGAGTATTTTGTCGGTAACGTAGTCACTCTACCTTATCGCGAATCTACGTGGTCTTGATACAATTCATTAATTTCCTATGAAAATGTTTTTACAATTTCAATAATTGTGGAATAGAAAACCGGTCATTTTGACCGCGGTAGGTTTAGTGTTAAAAATTTTTAAAAAATTAATTTTGAAGTACAGGTAACGTAGTGGAGCTCGAATTTTGCGCTTAGACTGTGAACCTTATTCAATGTAGAATCCATTTTTCTATATATCCTTAAATCATCGCTAAAATATTATTCATGGTCATCCCAAAATTTCCAAAATCAATTTTCCACTGCAGGCAATTTAGCTCAAAATTACTAAAAAAGTCCTTAGATCGTGAATGTGATTCATTTTTCTAGATTTGTGAGGATCGACGTGTGTTGATCATGAAGTAGAATAGCCCAGAAGATGAAAGACATGATTGGAGGCTTTTCAGGTTCGTTTTGAGTTAGCTCGCGCGGCGATTGAAAGGAGATTCGCCGAGCTGGGGCGATAAATCGTAGAAATGGAAAACGCGTGACTTGGCGTTCGGTTCAGGTTTACGATCATGTGCGCGCAACGTTCCAGGAGCTCGTTCGTTTAAGGTCGACGAAAAGGGGCTCGAGTTAAACGAGCAAACTCGGTCCACTTTCACGAGAAGCCGCGGACTCGCTCGCGAAACCGGGAATACTCCCGATACAATAATTTCACGGTGCTGCGTCGTCGTTGCGCAAAAGCCTCTCCTTTTCTAAAGTTCATCGCGCGGCGATCCGAGCCCGCGATCTTACGAAAAGCCGCGCTAATTAGCCAGGTAGCCGCGTGTCGGCGATCATTGTGCATCGGAGGGTGAGAAAAATGGTGGGGGGACCGAGCCGGGAATCATGCGCAGGCGTGCATGCTTCGCGAAACACTGTTCCTTTCCTGCGCGAATTTATTAAAACAGGGGGTAACATATTTGGTATAGAGTATAAAATAAATTTAAATAATTTTGTAAATACTGATATAAAACAGGACTAGAAGTCGACAGATAACGTTTGCACTATTTATTTACACGAACATTACAGGGTAATATAAAACGCGATCTTGCGGAACAGAAAATAAAATGATAATTATTGACACTATACCTACCACGGTCAAAATGGCCGGTGTTCTATTTCACAATTATTGAAATTATAAAAACGTTTTCATAGGAAATTATTTCATTGACTTGAAAATCGTACAAAGTTAAGTAAATTCAATCTTCTCCCTTTTATAAGACGTTTCAGTTTTATATGTTTTGTGCTTGGTAGGTTTAGTGTTAATATTGAAAAATATGGAGGCGTTTTGCGCCAATTTTAGGGACGCCGTTCTCCCGGAAATGGGGATCGCAAATCCCATCGCATTCGTCGAATAATTCGATCGATCCTGGAGATTGATTGAGTGAAGTAACCGGAAGTCATCAGGATCGACGACAGAAATCGTGCAGAATTTCCGAATGAAGAAAATGTGAATGAAGTAACCAGAAAATTGTTTCAAAATCGTAGTTGCAGTAGAAACAAATATCAACGAAATAAATCCGACTGGTGAGTCTTGTACATGACAACCGGAAGTCATCAGGAGTCTCAAACAAAAATTGTGAAGAATTTGCGAATGAAGGAGAAATGTGATCAGAAAATTATTTTAAAATCGCAGTTACAGTAGAAGCAAATATCAACGAAATAAATCCGACTGGTGAGTCTTGAACGGACATGGCAACCGGAAGTCATCAGAAGCCTCAAACAAAAATTGTAAAGAATTTGCGAATGAAGGATAAATGTAATCAGAAAATTGTTTGAAAATCGTAGTCACAGTGGAAACAAATGTCAACTAAACAAATCAGACGAGTCTTGAACTAGCGTAGCAACCGGAAGTCATCAGGATCCTTTAAGGAAATTGCGGACGAAGGCAAACTGCAACCATAAGACTGTTTTAAAGTCATGGTCTCATCATGCTCTTTATTATAACGAGAGGTTGCAATTCATCATTGAAAAAGGATTTTTTTCTCGGTTCCTTCTTCCTCGGTCTTCATTCAAAAATTGTCAATTGCAAGCAGCCGGCATCAAATAAAATTGTATGGTTTTCTTGAACGATCTTGCCACGTCGAAACTAATATAGCAATATTTTAGCGGTCCCGTAGCTTCGTATTTCAACTATACATTTCTGCGCAGTCCGGTAACCACTAGCCTCGATAAATAACATAATTCCCAGCTTTCACCGGCGGCGCTCATTAAATCAACGAAATAAATTCTCCCATCGCTCCTCTTGCTAAATTATTTATAAGAACTTCTGTGAAAATCCGCAATCTACTATCGAATCCGTATTGAATCTAACTCGCGGCTCTCGAAGATCGTTTCGCTTCACAATCGCCCGAGAGACAGAGACAAATCTCCGTATCGAGCCACACTGTTGCCGATTTGCATTTCCCCGGTCAGATTGCAGTCGGAACGTTCGATGCATATTTACACGCGTGCCCGGGACACACCTGCAGCTAGATTGCAATTTGTATCTCCCGACGGTGTCGTGCTCGCTTTGTTCGCTTTGCCCGTCTCGCGCCGTATCAATTCTCTTCGTGCTTCTCTTTTTATTTATTTTTTTTTTCTTGACGTTGCATCAGTGTCCTGTGCACCTTGCATCCCAGGTGACCCGCAGGTATCCAGCTATTCGATCGAAAACACACGCGCCGAGGTCGTCGACCGTTTACCGGGGTTTCGTGTCGACGAGCATGATTATTTCCCCTCCCCCACCCCCTAGGACGCCGCGACGAAACGCGGTAATTTCGTCGCTGATGATAAAAAGCGAAATATGCAGCCGACGCGTGCAACGTCGTCGCCGCGACCGTCGCGTCGGTCGTTCCACGGTTTTATTAGGCTCTCGGCGTTACGTCGATCGTGTCCTGCAGGCGCGGTTCCACGTCGGGTGCGCAAGAAACGCGGGTAATCGAGTGACCGGCCTTGATGGTCGCGGGTACTCGCCGAACAGGTACGCGCTTCGACAAACAGTGCGCTCAGCTCGGAAAATGCAACGTTGCATTACGCTGGAACTTCCAAAACAGCCGCTTCCGCTCGCTCACGATTCGCCCGGTGGTGGAAATTCATTTTTGCGCATGATAGATCGAGCGCAACGAATTCGCCGGCGATCAGCGAAACACGAGAAGATCGAAACTGCGAATCGACTCGTGTACTCGTCCGAAAACGAAAAGTTGCGGACCCCGAGATTTGCGAAACAGCAGTTGGCACGAGAATGCCAATTTAAATTAAAGAAAATTATTATTAAATTTGCCTTCTGGATAACGCTAGGATTAGGGGACCCGTCAAAATGACGGATTCTAATATATTTTTCATTTAAAAATTATTAAGGTTCTAAGGATACAATTTAAGTTTTAAAAAATTATTAAATTTTCTATCTGGATGTAATCAACACTAGGATTACGGGACTCGCGAAAATGGCAGGTTTTAATATTTTTAATTTAAATTTCTTAAGATTCTGAGGACGCGAACGTGAGAAATTATTTAGCAAATTTACTCCTTTGGGTATATATTATTTTAAAAATTTGGGCAAAATTAAAGTAATGCAAAATAGTCACTTTTAGTGCTCCGTAAGCCTAGTATTAAATGCTACGTATTGCTCCGATTGCTTCTCCATACATCTCACCTTGAAATCACCTTGACCCCGTGTCCCCGAGTCCGGAAAATCGCTTTGGCTTCGTTTTCGCAAATTCGACAAATTGCTCCAAGCGGTATGAATTGTTTCGGCTTTGTCGAACCCGCGACGTCGCGTGCAACGAAAGCTGCGTTTTCGCGCAATCGTCGAAGTTGCGGGACAGCTTTACAGCCTGATAAAGATGTCCAGCTGAAAGTAAAACGCGGCCGGGATCTCGTTTTTAATGACGGCGCCGACGAGTTTCTCGGGAGCTTCGATGATGGCGTGCCTCCCATCAGTAAATCAGCATGCCGTGATACCGTTCGCGATTGTATTAACTATGATCGGAGGCGGGAGCGAAGGCGATTGTTGACTTTACAAGCGCGGACGGTTATGGAAACGGAAAGTTCGCCGGTCCGTGGAAAATGCACCTGGGCACAGCGCTACGGTGTGTATCGATCCGGTGCATAGGACGCCGATGCACTCCGTGAAATGCGATACCACTGCAGAGACAACGCGATTTGGAACGGGGTGTACGCGTTCAGGATTTACACGCGAATTATGAACAATTGATAGAATTAATTCGTGCTGGGAAACATTTCATATTCGGATAATTTATTCGGTACTGGAATGCGGTAATCAGCAATTTCGAATGAGGATACTGATCAGGATGCATTCCCGCCATCTGACGGTTGCATGGACTGCAAATAACGGAGCGGTAAGCCGACAATGTTTATGATGCATTCGACTCGGTCGCGGACTGTGCATGCAATGCATTTTTCTGTGTACGGTTCTGAATTACCGACTATGCAGAATTTTCTTTTTATTGAGAGAGAGAGAGAGCTTTACGTATTTCATTTATTTTGGCATATTACATATTACCAGAGAAGAATTGAGAGTGCTCACGCTCGGAGTTTTAGTGCCCTCACTTTTCTGCATCATCTTTTTAGCCTGGAACAGAACCTGCATTATCTTATTAGCCTGGAACAAAACCTCCATCAACTTTTTAGCCTGGACCAGAACCTGCATCATCTTTTTAGTCTGTATTCGAACCTGCATCATGCCTACATAGAAGAGCCTCTTTTAACATAGAAGTAGCATCCACTTTGGCATTATTTGGAATCCGCTGCTAATGATGCAGGTAAGATGATGCAGGTTCCGGTCCAGGCTGAAAATTAGACTAGAGGCAGCACAATTCCGGGGACACTAAAATCCCGGGCGTGAGAACTCTCAGTTCCTCTCTGATATTACATATTTAATTATTGAGATATATTGTATATAAATATATAGATGTTACAGTGAAACACCGAAATCTGGAGAATGTCGACTTTCACCGGTGAATGTCAACATTCACATAGTCGCTTGGTGTATGTCCGAAATATTTGCTAAATACCCTTATTTCTGACTTACACCGGTAAATGTTGACATTCACCATGCACTAATGGTGAATGTTGAACATGTTGGAGATTTATATTTTCTTCTCCGTAATTCAGTCGCTATAAAACGTCACGCCAAGTCGTGATTAATTTCGGGTTATGTGCGTTACGTTACATTTCCTCATAAAAAAGGTTTAGGGTTAGGGTTAGGGTTAGGATTAGGGAATCACTTGGGGGTAGAAGGGGGTGAATCGACTTTCGAGTAGAACTACGGGATTCCACCAGAGCATATCTGTGATTGTCGACATACACCGGACAGGGTCCGAATATACAACAATATAATAAAATATTCGATCTTTCACCGATGTATTTGGTATCTGTTGACATTCACCGGTGAAAGTCGACATTCTCCAATTTCGGTCATTCACGGTAACATAGATACGTGTAAACCTTTACAAAATTAACTGTTGTTATAGAAAATACTCTAGTATGGTAGCGAACTGTACTGAAACGGAACGGTCAGCTTGTGAACTCCATGAGACTTCAACAGTGCCCGGGGAAGCTAGATTTTGCATAATTGTCGGCATTGAAAGTGCTATGTTACCGCATTGTTTTCGTACAATTGGCGTTAGAGTGGTTTCTTTCCTACTGTTCGGAGCTGTCCAAATTCGGTGGCAAGTCTGTAATAGAAAAGCCCATAAATCTGTAGGGATCTGTGACTTGATGCAATTCTGAATTACCGACGGTAATGTAGAGCTCTACAGTCCCACAACTGTTCTTGGGTTTTCTTATCGGGGTGTTGCGATGGCAGTCGATATACAAGAGAGATAAGGCAGTGGCAGAGAGTAAACGAGAGTTCTCGCACCTGGGATTTCGGTGTCCCTGGTATTGTGCTGCTCTCTACATCATTTTTAGCAAGGGCCAAGGATTCTTCAATGCCTTGTTTGTTTACCCTTGGCCCACCTTCAGTGTGTCCTTTCCAAACACAATGGATGGGGAATGAGCTAGGAAAGGGAAGGATCCAAGGAAGCATCTAAAATCATTTTTCGCCTATTTCTGTCGGTAACGTGGTCGCTCTACCTTATCGCGAATCTACGGAGTCTTGGCTCTTAATAATTCTTTTTCTCACGAATAAACATTCTCTTTGCGCCACAATTACTCGAAATATCTGATGCCTCTAAGAAGATGGTGGGGAGGAGTCATTTCCAAGGGAATCATACAATAGCCACCGATCTTTAACAATGTCTGTATTTCCGACTGTGTAAGACTTTCTTATCAACGAAATATCGATCCCAAGAATGGAGACTCCTCTACTCTCCGGCGAGGGCGACACTCGCCCCATGTACCGTAAAATCGTTCCCAATCTTTTCAAATTAAGATATTAATTTAATCCAACCGCAACATCCTCTACGAGAACTCGTTCGAAATTATTTAACATAAAAATACACAAATTTCATACCCAAAAGACACGTATCTCGTCACACTTACACGCGTCACACATTCTTTGGCACCCTGGTCTCCACCCCCGAACGTACGAATTTCGCCAGCCCGTAATTTCCGAGCGAAATAACGCCGGGCGTTGATTAATGCGGGGATTCCAGCGAGATTCTCCCGTCTAATTTCTGAATAACTCGAGCCAGACATTGTTTCCGTGGAAAGGAAATCGATCCCCGTGAGCCGGCTGGCTCTCGCCCATTCATCTTAGACGGTAATTAAACAGGGAAATTAACCGGCCGACCGTCGCCCATGAAAACAGGGGAGCAAAATGGGACAAGGGGAAAGAAACTCGTCGGATTCGTCATCGACGATCCAGAATCGATCGACTCCAATGATCGTCCCTCCGTGTGGAACACCGTCCGTCTACTTTACTCACGTATGTGCATGGAGCACCGATGACGCGTTTCGGATGCATCGCGACGGTCGTTCGCGGAAACTGCATAAATAACGATGCAACGACGACACTCGGCGTTGCATAACACGATCCTACCGAGTCGTCGACGGCGCCCGGACTTCCGGGTCGGCCTCGGGGACGGGACACCGGAAGCCCGCGGAGAACGTCCCCGAAACGAAAATTACAAGCATACATTTTATAAGCAGGCCTGACTGATATAGTGGGGGTGGCGCAATGCGGCTGGCCTGACTTGCATCCCTAAGAGCGGGCAAACACGTCGTCGGGGAGATCTCTCTCTCTCTCTCTCTCTCTCTCTCTGACGGGACGACACGTCGACGGGAACGCGTCCCTCGACATTCCCGAGGACTGTCCCGGACATGTGTAAATACGCGCACATGCGCCACGCGGGATGCAATCGAGCCCAGACGATCGGGAACCGGGAGACTCCGAGCTTTGCTTTGCACAACAGCAAACTATCTCCCGTGATGACAGATATTTTCTAAAAGCTCCACGTGAAATTACACCCTGGAACTCCCGGGTCTCGGGTTGCTATGCGAAAGAGGAGGCTCTTTGTCGCGAATGGCCATTTTCGGTGGAAAAAAGTCATGTCAGAAAGTAGATATAACATTCGTCTATTCTTCTTTCGGAATGTTGAACGAGCCTAATTGTAATAATTGTAATAATATAAGTATCGAAATCAGTACGTGAAGATTCTGAACAGTAATACGGCGAAATCGTACGTTTATATTTGTTCTAAAGAAAATTATGTCAGAGCAATAAATATGAATCTTTAAGCTTCTATGTTAACATAAGTAAATATTTACATTAATGTTCAGAAATTTCTTCAACACTGGAACGACCGGAGCAGTCAAAATGACTGGTTCCTAATTTTTTCTTTTACGATTACTGAAATTGTAAAAATGTTTTCATCGGAAATTTTTTAATGAACCTCTTCATTGAAGCACATGTTACAATAAAAGTTGTATGAAGTCTGAATGGGCACAGTCTTGTCACTGTTACAAAGCAATATACGTCAGTCGCATTTATTGCTCGGTCGTTCTAGTGTTAATAAAGTCCTTTACAATAATTTTTAGAGATTTCTTAGATACCAGTTTTCTATGCCGGTTAGTTGACTTTAATAAAAAACGTCATCTCCCTGTTGGTTAAAAAAAATTTCAAATTATTTCGCGGCGTCGTGGGTGTCTTCACTATTCTCGCTAAATTTTTCTACCGTCGCAACAAAGGGGTTCAATATAATTGAAAATAAACTCGTAGATTGTGGGTGCAATAACATAATTAAAAATAAATTCGTAGATCGTGGGTGCAATAATATAATTAAAAATAAATTCACAGATTGTGGTTGCGATAACATTTTAACAGTTTCACAGTTACAGAATTATTAGTAAAAATCGTAAGCAAAAGGATCGAGCTACTTCGGAATTTCGACTTGCTCTCATAATCACCGGGGCGTGTAACGAGATGGAGATGGGTGATACGAACGTAATTTTTGCGGTGTTCCTCGGGGATGCAAATGGGTTAACATCGCTGCGACTGTTGCAGGGAGCGGGGCGCGTCCCCTCGCTGACAAGTCTCCGGAGGTTATTCCTCCAGGAAGAGGAGTTGACCGCGATAAATCAATGCGAGCTGCCGCGAAGCTTGCAGAAGCACGTGCAAGTGGAAGGCGGAGGCTTGAGCGGAGTCGCGTGATTCCGGAGCGTGAAGAAGAGGCCTTGTCGAGTGGATACCGAGTCCCGAAGAGGCTTGCGGAGACGATTCGCGTTCTGAGCGGGGCTTCACCTGTATCGAAGTGGCCCCGAAAGCCTGGGCCACCGGGGCGGAATTTCTGCGGAACCCCTTTCATCACGCGCCTCCACCCGAGAGAGGCTAACTTCGAGGACCCTCTTCGCCGTTCATCTTACTCCCCATCCAGCCCTGAAAAACGTCGCAATCCTGACCGGAATTAATATCTCCAATTCCGAATCGTCAACACCCCTCGGGAACAGTTGCTCGAAAGATCCTGGATATCTCATCCATTTCTATGGAAGACGTTGAAATTTCATAAAATTTGTGTCATTCACGACGTGTCATTCAAGATTGCTACCAAATTCCTGATTGGAGTCCAACAAAGATAATATCAGAAAAATTACAAAGGAATTGCAGCGATTTCTCTATATATGTCGCCGAGGCCTCGGTGATAAACGTCGCGTATCCCCACTACCGAGGAGTGTAAACATAACACGGCTTGGGTGTGTCTCCTGGACGATACTTGACGCTGAGAAGACTCGTGTTGTTGACATATATCGAGAATTCACTGTACTTTCACTGTCTTAAAGCTTTCCTGCGTTGTAGTCATCGATTTTTCCAAAATTTGCGAGACAGTTGACTCTGTACAAACTCAAATGGTGGCCAAACTTTGGATTTGAGAAGTTTGCCAGTGGCTGTTAAAGGACTTAGTGCCATAAGACTATAAATTACAGTCCAAATAAATTGCAGTACAATAAGTTACAATTTCATCACTTCAAACATGCATCAACCAGAGTTGGGCAAAAATTTATTTTAAAATTTCGAATACAAATAAATGAAATCTATTTTTTATTCGAACTCGTTTCTCTCGGATACATATTCACCGCAGTCTATCCGTCGGATACTTTTCACGATTTTCATTTGTCGTCCGTGGGTCATCCGAATTGCGGAGCAACGGCTATGCGTATCCGACGCCTCTAGCGGCGAGATTTTTTATTTGAGAGAATGTATCCGAAGATACAGCTGATGAGTTGGAAAGTATCTTTGATTTTTATTCGATAGTTTTTAGCAGCGCCCCCATGTATTCGACGGTCAATTTCGTCAGATACTCGCAACTCAGAATGTATCTTAGATTTTCGACGTACGATTTTTGCGTGGCCCAGAGATTTATTCGGATGGTCGATGTAGGGAAGATGATTTATTCGATTTTTTATTCGAGACGAGCATGAGGAATAAATGAAAATCAAATGTATCTTTTATTCGAAATTGTATTCGAAGTTCGGATAAAAGACCGAGCGACGTTGCCAAATCATAATACTTACGTTGTAATATGCAAGTACGTCCTATGGTATAGTGACTCCCATTAATATTCAAACACTATTTATTAATTAAACGATTGTTTAAACCAATGAATTTGTATTATTTAAACGAATGTTTAAACACATACATGTTCATTATTTAAACGATTGTTTAAGCAAATAGATTTGTATTATTTAAACAGAGGTTTACATAGGTAAATGTTTATTATTTAAATGACTGTTTAATAAATGAATTTTTATTATTTAATCAGATCTTTCAACCGATATATTTTTATTACTTAAACGATTGTTTAAACAAATAAATTTTTATTATTGAAACAAATGTTTAAACCAATACATTTTTACTATTTAAACAATTGTTTCAACAAATAAAATTTTATTATTTAAACAATTGTTTAAACAAATACATTTTTATTACTTAAACGTTTGTTTAAACAAATAAATTTTTATTATTTAAACAATTGTTTAAACAAATAAATTTTTATTATTGAAACAAATGTTTAAACCAATACATTTTTATTACTTACACGGTTGTTTAAACAAATAAATTTTTATTATTGAAACAAATGTTTAAACCAATACATTTTTATTATTTAAACAATTGTTTAAACAAATAAATTTTTATTATTGAAACAAATGTTTAAACCAGTACATTTTGATTACTTAAAATATTGTTTAAACAAACACATTTTTATTACTTAAACAATTTACGTCACCTTTTGCAATGAGTAAAAGTCTTTATAATAAAAGGAAATGTCATTGGGTTTCACCATCGGTACTCTGCTGGATATTAAGGTATTAAGACAATTTTATAAAGAACTCTTTAGATTATGTATTATGTACAGGTATACGTACATAGGCATTGCATGCTATGGAATTTTTCTGTCTACGGTTCTGAATTACAGACTCTGTAGAACATGCAGAAATTTAGAATCAAAGACATCGATGATTTAAATTATCTGGAACAGTACTAAATAAATAACAAGTTAACCATTGAAACAATGAATTAAAAAATTATTACTGAAAATATATATTTATGACGACAATTATCAGTGGACAGGCATAATTTTTTAACGAAGTTTACTGCAAATTTCATGCTGATATCTCTTACGGTTCAACATTTATTGTAAAATGTCACGAAATTTCTCGACCCAGCACAGTGTCCGGCCGTCCAAGGCTGTGTATCGCGATGCAGCATTCGCTTCAGATAATTTTAATTTCGTTAATTTTAAAATGTTCATCTTTTTAAAAAACAGGTCTGTAAAGAGGACACTTGGGGCTATATCCTCATTTTTTTGCAAATTTTTAAAAAGTTCCCTTCTATGAAAAGATTGCATTTGTTGAAAACAACGCACACCTTCGGCCAAAAAGAAAGTAACACATGTTTCGTTCTTCTACTCTCGGAATCATTCGGCAGGGATCGACGTCTGTCGTTGCACACATGAACATATGTATATCGTCGCCTGTGATTGCACATATATATGCATATATTTGTAGCCGCTTCGACTGCGGCGAACGTAGATAGAAAAGGACAGCATGCAAACACGGCCGCGTGGCCGAAGGCGCTAGAAAAAGGCAGCACAACCCGATGATATTATTATTCGATTTGTACCATGTTTGGGCTTATTTTGTTCAGGAAAACATTTTCAATCGGTAGGTAATGATATCATTATGGTAACGTTAATAAGAAATAATATTAGATATAGTTGGTAAACGCCAATACGCTACTGGTTACAATGTTGCCTCTGATACTGAATCACGACCATATGGAGCGTCGCGTCATGTGCCGCCTGGAGACAACAATGTAAGCGTTTCACCATCACTTATTAATAACAATAAAATGTGTGTTACAATTCATAATTCTGCCATGGGAACATTATTAATCGATTGCAAATAGTTTGCTGATGAAAACAAGTCTAAACACGTCACAAATCTGATAAGTTAGACGGTGCCAGTATTGAAACGTTTCCTTCGAAGTTTATCAACGAATTTTATTTCACTAGCTGACCGTTCCATTTCGATAGAGTCCGCTGCCGTACCAGAGCATGTTCTACAGAGTCGGTAATTCAGAACCGTAGACAGAAAAATGCCATAGCATGCAATGCCTACATATGTACGTGTACCTGTACATAATACATAATCTAAAGAGTTCTTTATAAAATTGTCTTAATAACTTAACATCCAGCAGAGTACCAATGGTGAAACCCAATGACATTTCCTTTTCTTATAAAGAGTTTTACTCACTGCAAAACGTGACGTAAATTGTTTAAGTAATAAAAATGTGTTTGTTTAAACAATATTTTAAGTAATAAAAATGTACTGGTTTAATCATTTGTTTCAATAATACAAATGTACTGGTTCAAACATTTGTTTTAATAATAAAAATTTATTTGTTTAAACAATCGTTTAAATAATAAAAATTTAATTGTGAAGACTAGCGTTTAACTAGTAAAAATGTACTGGTGTAAACATTTGTTTCAATAATAAAAATTTATTTGTTTAAACAATTGTTTAAATAATACAAATTTATTTGTGTAAGCTAGCGTTTAACTAGTAAAAATGTACTGGTGTAAACATTTGTTTCAATAATAAAAATTTATTTGTTTAAACAATTGTTTAAATAATACAAATTTATTTGTGTAAGCTAGCGTTTAACTAGTAAAAATGTACTGGTGTAAACATTTGTTTCAATAACAAAAATTTATTTGTTTAAACAATTGTTTAAATAATCAAAATTTATTTATGTAAACAAGCGTTAAAAGTTTAAACGATAAAAAGTGTTCGATTATTAATGGTAGTCACTGTACCGTGGTACGTATTTACGTATTATGGCTTGGCAACGTCGGATAAAAAAGTCGGCCATCCGACCATCGAATACAATTTCGAATAAAAGATACATTTCATTTTCATCTCTGCCAAATACTCGTCCCGAATAAATCCTCAAATAAATCGTCTGGCCACATCGAGCTTCGGATATCGAATAAAAGTTACGAATAAATTTCGCCGCGACATCTGCCTTCGAATACATTCTGAAATTAATTTTTATTCGACGCCTAAAATCGTTCGGATGGTCGGCGGACGCCGAGTATCTACAAATAAATCCGTCGAATAAATGGGGGCGTTGCAATCGACCATCCGAATAAATCCTGACGTAGCCAGAAAATCATCCGGAGGCACATCGAATACAAATCTCGAAACCAGACGCTCGTCGAATAAAGATACAAATAACTGCTCGCGATTCATCCGACTTCGAATAGAAACAAAAGAACAGAGAATTTGTATCCGAAGGCGCTTCAAATAAATTTTTCATCGGATACTGCCCAACTCTGGCATCAACCAATGCAAGCATAGGAATTGTTATGTTCTGGTATCTTCAGTACTTGAAGAGATAAGATACGAGAAATCTTGAAAGTGTATGTTGTCATAGTCCTAGGTTTTCTATGGTAAAAAAATTGACTCTTCCACTGCGCAAACATTGTCAAACGATGTCAAACTAGAGGTTTGACTTGGACTACAATTTCACCACTCAATACAAAGACCATTCAGAAACATGTCTCAGAGATAATCGACAATTTGTAAAATTATATTCAACTCAAATCGAAAAGTAGGAAATAATACAATATTTTTAAATTTTTTGATAGTTTTTACTGCTTTGAAATTGACCTTACTCTGAGAAATTTATTTACATTTGAAGCAGGGACTGTGATGAAAGTTTAGCAGAACTTTGCAAAATTCCCAATTTTGTTGAACGTCGTAGAAAATTGTGGTTATTGACACAAGGGTTAGCTCCAAAATTTGCGATTTTCTATGGTAAAGAAATTGACTCTTCCACTGCGCAAACATTGTCATACGATGTCAAACTAGGGGTTTGACTTGGACTACAATTTCACCACTCAATACAAAGACCATTTACAAACATATTTCAGAAATGATTAACAAATTTTTTAAATTGTATTCAACTCAAATCGAGAAGTAGAAAATAATAAAATACCTTTAAATTTTTTAAATGTTTTTACTGCTTTGAAATTGACCTTGCTGATAAATTAATTTACATTTGAAGCAGGCACTGTGATGAAAGTTTAGCAGAACTTTGCAAAATTCCCAATTTTGTTGAACGTCGTAGAAAATTGTGGTTATTGACACAAGGGTTAGCTCCAAAATTTGCGATTTTCTATGGTAAAGAAATTGACTCTTCCACTGCGCAAACATTGTCAAACGATGTCAAACTAGGGGTTTGACTTGGACTACAATTTCACCACTCAATACAAAAACCATTCACAAACATATCTCAGAGATAATCAACAATTTTAAAAATTGTATTCAACTCAAATCGACAAGTAGAAAATAATAAAATACCTTTAAATTCTTTAGATGTTTTTACTACTTTGAAATTGACCTTGCTGATAAATTAATTTACATTTGACGCGGGGACTTTGATGAAAGTTTAGCAGAACTTTGCGAAATTCCCAATTTTGATGAGCGTCTTGGAAAATTTTGGTTATTGGCTCAAAGGTTAGCAGCAAAATTTGCGATGCGAGTGAATGGTGTGGGTATAGAGGGACACAGAGGTGGATAGCAAAGTTAGGCGTCGCGAGCGTACTGAAAAGGGGCTCATTTAACCCTCAATCAGCGGACACTGTGTGTATTTTGACCCCAGTTTGCAGAGCCTCGCCTGTGACACGACTTATGGGGGGTTAACTATAACTGTCAGCTCTTTTGTGTAGTCCAGGTTACCAAGGGAACATCTCCGAGAAGGTATACGTCAGCTCGAGTCTATAAAATGGATGAAGAACAGTCTGAATGGAGTATACGTCATCTTCTAGGTGGCTGGGTTAGGTCCACAGTAACTGCTCTCAGACCTCGATCGTTGCTACCACTATACCCAACGAATATTTGTGATTCTGATAAATAATTACATTGTTATTAACGGCATTATGCGATCGTGAGCAACATTGCCGTCTTATCCCACAGAATAAAAACATCCACAGCGTTATTAACGGCCCTAATTGACTATGACTTGTAAATCAGCTCGAGCCTAGGCGCTGCTCCAAATTTAGCTACATCCTCCTACATATCCTCTTCATCCTTCAAAAAACTGGGTCACAAAGGACTAAATAAAAATCCTAAAAATCCCGCCTACACCCTCAAAACAAATTCCATCCACAACTACCATAATCACTAGGGTTTCGCGCATATATGGCAAAAATGGTGAAACACGAAACTGCAAAAACATCAAAAGAATTTAAACATCATCTTATTATCTCATTATTATTATTTATCAATGAAAAGTAACTGTCTATTTAATTTTCAGTCCTTGCAATTTTTCATAAAGGTCCAGCAGTCCAATAGTCACTGACAGTTATCAAATGCTGTACGCACGCCGAATGATAACCAAACCAATACATCTGCAAGCTCACCGAGAAAAACGAACTGGAATCTTGAAAAAGAAAAGATGACACGAATGTCAGTAATTTTGCAATAACAGGGCACGACCGTCTTTTTCGACTGCGTGCGTCCTGGACGTTTATTTATAGCGACCGAAAAGTGAGATTTCGCTGTTTTATGGCGAAACTGAATGCCAAGTAGCCACCGACAGTGGGGCCAAAATACGTCAGCCTAGTTCTTTGATACACGACGCGAGTGTGCTAGTGGCATTCACTTGCAACGGCGTGAAAAGTCTCTCGTTCCACGCTGGCTCCCTTCCCCTATGCTTTTTCCACCCCCTCCCGCCCCCCGTACTCCTCGGCCAACCCCCACACCCCTCCGTCCACAGGCTGATGCTACAGAGCCTCGTTCCACGTTTCCTCCCTGGCGGGGTCGTGCTCTTCTTTGCTCTCGTCTCTCGGTGAACCAGCCCCCACCACCGGATCGCGGTGTATCGAACGGGCTATGACGTCATTGAACTTTCTGTGACGTCATGCCAGTGACGCTCAGCCGACGGCGACCCGACGCCGCCTGCGTCGACGACGCGACGACGTCGCCTCGAACCGTGTCATCGACCAACTTCGAAGCTCTTCAAGGATCACGAATCCAGCGACTTCAAAAAGAAATTTTTTTTTTTTTGAGATCTCCACCCTCCGTCGTCGTGACGTCCGTATCTTTCTTCTCGTGATAAAAGCTTGAGCATTTCATTTTGTTAACTAGTTTTTGACAGCTAGGTTGTTTTGGGGATGTGGTTTGGAGACTTGAGAGAGCTTTTGTTTGATTAGGATTGTCGTGTTTTGGGGTTGCGGAAGGGGTGGGTTTGTGAATTAGTAGGTCATGGTGTGCTAGATAGTGGTTCCGTTTAATGGAATTTGGTTCCTCGGAGAGTGGATGTATGGATGATTGATGGTATCGGTTTCGGTGCTTTGTTGGAAAATGATTTGATGGTTTTTGAGCGCGAGGAGAAGGGTCGGTGTGGGGTTTTGAAAGGGTGGCTCTTCTGGGGAAAATGTTCGCACAATCTTTTTTTGAACTTGATTAATTATTGTGGAGACTGGGACAAATTTAGTCACAATTTTTAGGAGTATTTAATATGATTACTGGCGCAATGGTTCCGACTTAAAATTCTCAGGATCAATTAAAATTTTGTAAAAAGTGTGAATAAATTGCGTGAAATTAATTTTTGGGGGTAGATAAATTTGAGCTGGAAATTAACTTTCGGTAACAGATAAATTGGTAGATAGCAAGGGGTGTCCACCCCATTTAGCAACTGTGACTGGCTCCGGAGTGGTTATAGTGATGTGGACAGATACTATGACCAATATCGTGTCTCAGATTACTTCTCCACGGAAGTGGAAACTGCAGACCAAATATCTGGAGTAAATAATTTTTACTACACTGTTCCTGAAGACCTATATACACGTCATATTCGTGGGTTGCATTTTCGGACACTTTAAGCTATTTTACAATTCACTGGAAAGCGAAGAACACTTGAAACTAAAAATATTTTATCCAAAGAAACAAACTAAAGATGAAGTAATTAGGACAGAGAAGTTTAACTAGACAGTATGTAGAGCCTTCTGAATCATTCTCGAAGACGTCAGGACATTCCAGGATCCCACATAATTCATCGAAAGATGGGAAACAAATGCTTTATGCTATTTTACAATTCACTGGAAAGCGAAGAACACTTGAAACGAAAAATATTTTATCCAAAGAAACAAACTAAAGATGAAGTAATTAGGACAGAGAAATTTAACTAGACAGTATGTAGGGCCTTCTGAATCATTTTCGAAGACGTCAGGACGTTAAAGGATCCCACATAATTCATCGAAAGATGGGAAACAAACGCTTTATGCTATTTTACAATTCACTGGAAAGCGAAGAACACTTGAAACGAAAAATATTTTATCCAAAGAAACAAACTAAAGATGAAGTAATTAGGACAGAGAAATTTAACTAGACAGTATGTAGGGCCTTCTGAATCATTCTCGAAGACATCAGGACGTTAAAGGATACCACATAATTCATCGAAAGAAGAGAAACGAATGGAACTAGAAATACCTAAAACACCCAGAACGAAGAACCATAAATTAAATAAGTAGGACAAAAACCTAGCCTTCTTCTAGAGTCCTGCGTAAATCATACCCCAGTGGACACTAGAAGGACATCCTAGAATTAATTGTAAATTGACAAATGCAACGAGCCGAAAATATTTAGTGTACCTAAAGAACTAAACTGTAGATCGACCAACCAGGACAAACAAGTTTTACCCCTTCCAGGGGTGGCATAAATCTCTCCCAAAGACCTCGTTAGAATTTAGGACACCCCAGAGTGCCTTGAAACTTGAGAGTCGCAAAAATCTTCAGTAAATTCCTAATAGCTGATTTTGAGGGGCTCGGCAACAGCTGATTAAAGGATACCAAGGACACGCAATATTAAGTTAAATATTTAACGGGTGCAACGAAACCGAGGCTCGTCTGGGGAAACTCGAAAGAGAACATCGACAGAGGGTTCTAAAAGTTCGACAAAGGAGCCGTTCCCGTTTCGAAGCGGTTGCCAACCAGCAATTTCCCTATCGTCGATGGCGACTTAACCGCGAACTCGCTACACCCGTGGAAACTGATTAGAGCCTGAAGCTTATCCGAGGACGGGGCTTGATGGAGGCATTGTGCGCCGCGTATAGTCAGTGATTAGATTGCAGCTCGTGTTCCGTCGACTCTCGGTTATCCACGGAAGTCGCGATCCGCGAAACTTGCAACCAAACGGAACACTGCAAACTCTGCGGTTATTGTTGAGCTGGTGGTTTCGACAATCTTTGTCTAGCTGCACACAGTAATTTGATAGCAATGCCGAGGACACGTAGGATGTCAAATACAGTGATTTCTCTATATATGTCGCCGAGGCCTGGGCGATAAACGTCGCGGAATTATCCCCACTACGCCGGGCGTACCCTGTGAGGCGCCACGCCAAGGAGTGCAAACTTAACGCAGGTATGTCTCCTGGACGATATATGACGCGGGTAGGACACGTGTTGTTGACATATATCGAGAAGTCACTGTACGGGGAGAATTGAAAGCCTCGAATATTTTCATTTTCCATTTGAATTAGTTTGTTTGGTCGTTTCGTAGAATTTGGAGAAAGGACTATTGTGGGAAATGGAAATTGTGCAAATTTGCAATTGCAATTGCAATTTGCAATTTGAAATTTGCATTTGTGCAAATTTGTTCAATTTGTTCGTTTGTTCTCGATATATATCGAGAATGGGAAATATGTTCGATTATAGAATGTAAATGATTTATGAAACACTATTATATCCTGCAGGTTTATTGCTCAAAGCTGGTATTTCATATACTATTCACCGTTTTTATTTATACATATAATTTTAATTTTAAATACAAAAGTTTATTTATTGTGACAGATTCTAAACCCATTTGCATCATCAGTAGACTGCGGATTTTATGCTTTTATCACAAAAATGAGTAGGTGCAAGTTAAAATAGTAGAAATATTAACATAATTGGAGAACTTCGATACACTAATTTTCAGCTTGTTAAAATTATCAATGCCTTTTGAACTTCTGTGTGGGGCATCTGCTAAATATTGCCTTGTAAAAATGGCAACCCCAAATTTATTAAGATTATCCGTAATTTCCAATATAATAAATGCTTGGACAAGGGAATTGATTCTACTATTTTCCCTAAACGAATTTTTATAGTTTCAATAATTGTAAAAGATAAAACCGGTCATTTTGACCGTGTTAGGTTCAGTGTTAATCAAGAATATTTTTATTTTGCATAAAGATCCACAGTATAATCATAAGAAAGACTGTAGGATAATTCTATTTCCACCAATGTTTAAATTATTGTATTTCCTTACATTTCAGGAATTTGTATACAGGGTGTTTCACCTAACTCGAGCATCTAAAATATCTCGCTTGTTTTCTATGATAGAAGAAAATGTCAGAGGAAAACATTAGTTGGTTCAGAGGGGCAAATGTTATGATAGGCAAACAAATATGTTCAAGGTTGTATTCTTCGAGATTTCAAGGTCATCGAAGTTTTGTTCCATGGAACGATATATTTTTATTCTGGCTGTATTATGGCCAAGGTCAAGACGAATCCATCTACCTGTTATATTATGACCTTCACGTGACCTTGAGTGTGAAAAATGCCTCTGAACCAACTAAGGTTTTCCTCTGACATTTTCTTCTATCATACAAAACGAGCGAGATATTCTAGATGCTCGAGTTAGGGTGAAGCAGCCTGTATATTTATAAATTAAATGATCCAGAGGCTCAGAGTAAACCGTGGAGCAAACAAGTGGAATGAGATGAACTTATGGTTTGTGAACAAGCAGATGGCTATGTCCAGCGAGGACCTAATCGAAAGTATTGCTATTCCGCGTGACGGATAGGTCCTAGGGTGTGTTCAGGCTAGAGAGGCATCGCGAGAAGAAGAAGAAATGCACCGTGGAGAGGTCCTTGCGCTCGAGGGGATTCAATTGCCTGTTTCCGGCGCCCTCGTGCCCGGGAGTAATAACACGTTGAATTTTCAGAGATATTATTACGTAACGGCCGCACTCTCGTTGCCGCGTGGTCCAGGTTCTCTGCACAAGAACCTCTGCACTTTTGTTCGGAGGCCTCGTTATTTCGAGGGGGCCTCAGGAACTCGCACTCGTTACAAGCATGCATTGAATCGCGCGCGACACACAAACTGGATCCTTCGCTGCCCGGGCTGGCTCCTCGTTTATAATGCGCCATTATCTTTTCTCATTATTTTCATCCCCGATAAATCATGAACAACCCTTCCTCCATCCCCCCCCCCCAACCACCGTGGTGATTGTCATCTAAATCGCTCCGGGTTTTTCCGTGGTCGCGGCGGCTGGTATCGGCGTCGCGATCGAATCCTTAAGGCGCGTGTCCACTTGGCGGTAAAACCGACGCACACAGTGGGCCAAAAGCGCCAAAACGTGGCCAAAATGCAACAAATGAATTTCACGTTAGGGGTATGGCTCTTGCCGTATTGGATTCTCAGGTAATGACTGTATAAGAAGCCGAAGGTAAAAGGGTCTTACTACCTATACCTGCTAAATGGTGGGAGTATAAATATCCCATACAGTCGTCTCGCAGTTTTCGTGCAGTGAACTACGTTGTGAAAAAAAAGGTGTCAAGCTTACAATTTTACGGAAATTGAATTTTTTTTTGTGCGTGTACGATGGATGCTGTTCCTGGATGTAAATACTATACATAATAATAACATTGGATTTATATTAATTAATGTTTGGAATGTATGAAGTGAACGATAAAACTTAGTGCACAGATTTTACAAATGTATACTAAAAGTTGTATATTCCACAATATTCCACGGAGATTCTTGTCGAGTCTTGTAGTAGACACTATTATTTAACATTATTTTGAAAAAGTAGCTGCCCAAAACTGCCCCTTTCGTAATGCGATTCATTTTTGTGACGCAGAGGTAGTCATAGTACTAGTTACAAGCATGTTTTCTCGAGAAATTTAGTAGTTATAATAAAATTTGTTAAATAAGCATTGTATGGTTCCACTTATAGAGTTTTCCGATACAACAATTTCTCTTTTAAAAATAATTTCTTTATTGTTTAAAAAAAATTTTATTTTTGTTTTTTGTAATTTTGACATCAGATTCATATTCGCCGGCCCGAAAAATATGGGAATACTAATTTTCAAGAAAGTCCAATTATTTTTTTGGTTACGCATCCGCCATATTGAATCCGCCATTTTGTTTTTTGAAATTTTGACATCAGATTCATATTCGCCGGTCCGAAAAATATGGGAATACCAATTTTTAAGAAAGTCCAATAATATTTTTGGTTACGCATTCGCCATATTGAATCCGCCATTTTGTTTTTTTTTTATAATTTTGACATGAGATTCATATTCGTCGGGCCGAAAAATATGGGAATACTAATTTTCAAGGAAGTCCAATCATTTTTTTGGTTACGCATCCGCCATATTGAATCCGCCATTTTGTTTTTTGTAATTTTGACATCAGATTCATATTCGCCGGTCCGAAAGATATGGGAATACCAATTTTTAAGAAAGTCCAATAATTCTTTGGTTACGCATTCGCCATATTGAATCCGCCATTTTGTTTTTTGTAATTTTGACATGAGATTTATAATCAGCGACCCGAGAAACCTATGAGTATCAATTTTGAACTAAATTGAATTACTCCTTCCTATTTTGGCCACGTTTTGGCGCTTTTGGCCCAAAAATTGTATGAATTGCGACAAGTAGAAATAAAAATGTACTGCATCCCCTGGGAATTTCACTGAGCTGAAAATGACAGTAGTCTCGTTATTTTTTCATATTTTCTCGTATTGTTCCAAATTTCAACTCCAGAGAGTGGAGACTAATCAGTGTCCGATGAACACGATTCCGAGGTAGGGGAGCTCTCGGATAGTAAATTGTTCCCGAATGGACAAACAATCGGGGAATATTCTGGGGAAGAGGAACTCCCAAGTGGACACGCAGCTTTAGGCTAAACGGCGAAACAATTTGCGACGGTATCGAAAGGCTGGACCATCCACGCGAGGGCCTGACTACTCTGACCTTTTCCATCGGAATCGACCTGTTCACGTAAATAACGCAATCCCCATCGCGTTCACGGTTTCAATTCGACGGATCTGATAGGTAAAAGCGGCCGCGCGGAACTCGACGATCGAACTGAACGCGATGGAACGCAAAGAAACGCCAACAACTCGGCGAAACTTTCCCAAACCTAATGTACCGTGCTTGAAACACGGATGTAGCTTCTTGTCGATGATGAAATTTTCTGCTGCATTTTGCGGTGTGTTTTTCATCTGGCGATTGCAGTGCTGTTGTCAATTTTACGATTTTCCCGCCGCTCGATTTAACAGTACACGACCTTTATCGAGCGACGAAGTTGTAGTCCAGGTCAAACTCTAGTTTGACATCATTTGACCATGTTTGTTGTCAATTTTATGATTTTCCCACCGCTCGATTTAACAGTACACGACCTTTATCGAGCGACGAAGTTGTAGTCCAGGTCAAACTCTAGTTTGACATCGTTTGACCATGTTTGTTGTCAATTTTATGATTTTCCCACCGCTCGATTTAACAGTACACGACCTTTATCGAGCGACGAAGTTGTAGTCCAGGTCAAACCCTAGTTTGACATCGTTTGACCATGTTTGTTGTCAATTTTATGATTTTTCCACCGCTCGATTTAACAGTACACGACCATTATCGAGCGACGAAGTTGTAGTTCAGGTCAAACCCTAGTTTGACATCGTTTGACCATGTTTGTGCAGAGCCAATCTTCCTATCAACCCTGGCTACCCAAAGAAAATGGAGGACTATCGCAACGTAGACTTTGAAAATTGTCTGCACCTCCCTGACTACCTGACCATAATAATTCCTATGTTTGCATTAGTTGGTACATGTTTGACGGAATTATATTAACGATTCCAGTTAAATAAACGATTGCCCTAAGGTTCCAGAATAATGACAGCTAAACAGTCGGCGACAGACGTCTCAAATCCCTAGTTTGACACCGTTTGACACTGTTTGACACCGTTTGACCACGGTTTTTACAGCTGAAGAACCAACTATCGTTCACATTCAGGCAAAATCGATGCTCACAGCCTAGAAGACAGCTAGCACTCTACCTCTCTGTCTACGCAAACTTCTCGAAAATAATGATACCTTTGCCTCCGTCGGTTGAGGCCTGTTTGAATCGATGAAATTGTACGATTGCAGCATAATAACCAACTCGATCGTCTTGCTACACAGTTCCACAACGAGTTGCTACATCGTCTAGGCAATCAACAGCCACCCACAACCCCCAAAACGGTTTGACCACCCTGCAAGGTACCAACCCTCCCAAGCCTGGATTTCCCAAGTTGGACTCCTTAAGAGCGCAAGTGGTTCGCGTGATCGCGAGTCTTTTTTCGGCGAAGGTAAACCGTGACTGGTTTCACGGATCGATCGTCTCTCTGCCGGTGATTTCGGTTGCAAACCGTGAACCCGAACCCGAACCCGAACCCGGCTGTGTCTACCGACGGGGGACGACGCTAAACGATCGATTTATGAGAGTGAAATACAATACATCCTTGAATCGCAGCCAGCGCCCCCCGCCGCCCCTACCCCAGCCGAGCAGAGCCATTTTTCGTGACGTTTGACCCGTTTCTGTTCGGCGGCCGTGACGTCACCGCGGGGAACGTCAGATCAATGGTCCCCGGGGGTTGTTGCCGTCACACTGACTTTCTACACCCCCGCGCATCCCCCACGTACGAACAACTTGGACAGGAGCACGTGCGCATAGAGAACGCAACTTGCCGATGCAACCCCGCTCGCAACAACCACGGAGACTGGGTTGCACTCGAGTTGCACCGGGTTGCAACCAGAGTATGCGATCTCGAACCGAAGGGACACGTGTGCGTTAGGGTGTGTGCTCATTATTTTCTGACTTCCGATTTTTTCTCACCCCCCTGAGTTGCGACACTTGGTGGACAAATTAACGGCGTATGTACCATTTTGCTGTTCGATTGTTTTTTTTGGAATCGATAAATACTTCACGGTGCTACTATACCGTTTAGAATACGCGAAACGTTGAAACTGAAATTTTTCCTGGGAAAAAATCCCGAAGGAAGCGGTTTTCATTTTTTTCCACCGCGACGCAGCTCGCAGAAAAATCTGAAAAAATGCGTGAACAATGCTTGCACCTTGACACTGTGAACATGTAAATGACCTCGCTCTTAGACTTCACCGCGAACTCCGCACTTCTCCGGTCTTTCCAACTCGAAACTCCGAATTAACTGAAAAATCCGAATTAATTGCGACGTGACGCGTCTGGGTGTTTGACGTCTAGCAACGCGTGAACGAGGAAACATTTCCTATTTTCCTTTGGCTTGTTGGAGGACATCGATAGGGCCGTCGAGGGGATGAAGTTCCCAGCCGGTGACAATTTCGAAAAACTCGCCGGACCGATTGCGGCAATCGTGGGTCGAAGGAGATTGGAATCAGGGTCTCCATTTAGGCGAACTCGTCGGGGCTGAAAGGAGGCGTCCGCGTTCATCTTTGTCGTCTCCGAAGTTCACTAACCCTAATATCGTCCCGGCTAGAGTCCCAGGAGAGACCGCTGTACCTCGGGACACGTAGGGCGAGGGAGAAAAATAGATACAGAGATGAACAGAGAAAAAGAGAGAGAGAGAGAGAGAGAGAGAGGGGTGGAGATAGAAAAAAGGGGTGAAGATAGGCGGAGAAAGAGGAAAAGCGGGATGAGGGTCCAGGTGGAGGGAACCCAGAGAATAGACCGGCATCAGCGGGATCCGGCAAACAGTCGTGCGTTGCGGGAGAGTGTGCCCGGTGAGGAGAAAGCGAGGGGGAGAGAAAGAGAATGTTGGGTGAGAGGGGGGCAGTGGGGGTGAAGCGCAGATTCCCTCGTTTCTTCCCAGGGTGGTTCTATCCCTCCCCCGTTTATCGATCGCGCAGCAGTAGCGCAGCATCGTCGGCAGAAATCACCAACGGTGGTCCGTGCAAGCTCAGTGGGCACCCGGCCACAACGCCGGCAGAACTGCTTCGATCGACGCGCTCGTACGATGCACTCACCACGCATTGCGTCACGCAGTCACACCAGCTGCACGAGTGCACCCGCGGATGATCAATCCCGAGAGCCCTCGACGCCGATGCGATCCGACGACTATCATTGGCACCGACGCGATACAGTCACCCCTCGAGAAAATTATTATTCGCGATGGATCACCAAGACATTTTTCCTTCACCCCCTTCTGCTTGACTAGGTACTGGGCTACTACGTTCACGGAAAGAGTGACAATTTTTCATCAATTTATCAAAATAAAAAGACTACGGCCATCCAAATCTGTAATATACATGTACCCAAAGAAATAAATTTGTCGAATTATTGCAATGATCGTAAATTAAAAATATCAGAACTTGCCATTTCGACGGGTCCCGTGTCGATTTTGCGTCTGACTTGTGAGGAAGAATCTACTGCTTAAGTAGTGCTTGATAAATTTTGCGTCTGTTTCAATCCAGTCGTTTTTCATACGAGAAGCATATTTGAGATGTAAAAATTGTCTCGAGTTGCAGTACGACGATTTCTGGTAGCGGCTCTCGAACGACGAGAAAGGATTGTCTCGACAGAACGAACAAATTCGAGGGAGAGAACAGTTGTTCAATCTCTACATGCACCATCAATTTTGATCCCCAGTCTACAACGTAATCCCCGGGCTGGAAAGTTTCAAAAAATTTGAGATACATCTCGAGGGATCAAAGGATCAACCACTGTGGGAGCAGCCGTCAACAGGAGCATCGATCAGGATTCTAGCAGCGGAGTGCTAACGCGCACCGCGAAGGGTTTATTCCAAAATAACATCCCTCTGCAACATTTTCCCATGGAACAATAAAATGCAGGGACAGGAACCATAACGAAGTTTAGGTGGACCAAGGCGAAAAATTTGGGCAATAACGAGGATGCTCGAGAATGGAGCAATGCAATTTTTAAATTTTTAAATTGTCAAGAATAGAGCAATGCAATTTTTAAATGTTTAAATCTTCAAGAATAGAGCAATGCAATTTTTAAATTTTTTAATTGTCAAGAATGGAGCAATGCAATTTTTAAATTTTTAAATTGTCAAGAATAGAGCAATGCAATTTTTAAATGTTTAAATCTTCAAGAATAGAGCAATGCAATTTTTAAATTTTTAAATCGTCAAGAATAGAGCAATCCAATTTTTACATGTTTAAATCTTCAAGAACAGAGCAATGCAATTTTAAAATTTTTAAATCTTCAAGAACAGAGCAATGCAATTTTTAAATTTTTAAATCTTCAAGAATAGAGCAATGGAATTTTTAAATGTTTGAATTGTCAAGAATAGAGCAATGCAATTTTTAAATGTTTAAATCTTCAAGAACAGAGCAATGCAATTTTTAAATTTTTAAATCTTCAAGAATAGTGCAATGTAATTTTTAAATGTTTAAATCTTCAAGAATAGAGCAATGCAATTTTAAAATTATAAAATTGTCAAGAATAGAGCAATGCGATTTTTAAATGTTTAAACCTTCAAGAACAGAGCAATGCAATTTTAAAAATTTTAAATTTTCACCTGTGTCTAAAAACTGCTCCGTCAATTCCCAAATGGTTAGGTTCCTTTCCATCATCCTGGTCATTGTCCTGAAACGTCACGGATTGTATTTTGAACGCGTCGAGGTCTATTAGCAAACGATTTACGCCAAACAAATTCCTCGTGTATAGCGTTTCATCCTCAGACTGTTGACATAATCTATGCCAGATGGGTTCTAGGTTCCTGTAATAGAAGTCAGAAACTTGATAACAATACATTACGTAATGGAAGTCGGCATTGTTTACTCGCTGGTCGTTCTAGCTATTCAGAAAACGATTAAACAGGGTGGGTACGTGGTGAACATCGAGCGTAAGTCATGCCCACTTGAACTCCCATGCAATCTCATGTACACGAAGACGGGTATGTATTTGTGCAAAATACAAACCGCAGTTGACACCTCAGACTGATACTACAATTTTTTAATTAAACAATATCGCAATGAAAAGGAACCGTGTACAGTCTAGTTACCAAAAAACATTTTTATTTCGCATCAAGGTCCACAGTCCAGCTAACCCATTTGCATAATTAGGAAATATGAAAAGAAGGCCTTTGTCACCATACTTTTTTTTTAATTAACACTAGGTTTACGGAGGATTAAAAGTTATTCCCTTAGGTATATATTATTTAAAAAATGACTGAAAACTTGGATAGACACATTCTTCTTATTTTTATAAAGTAATATAACTTTTGTTTGTTAATATAAGTTTGTCGAGTAATTCCACGTAGATGGATCTTCACAATCTCAATAATCGTAAATGAAAAATATCAGAACCCGTCATTTTGACGGGCCCCGTTTGTGTTAAGTACAAAAATGACTGCAAGTAAAAGAACTTCATATTTCAGCATTCTAAGAAAAAATCAGAATTGCTGCGAAGAGTAATAGAATGATAGCGACCAACAAACTTGAGCGTACAGTCAGTCCCATAAGTATTCGTACGCTCTTAAAAATCGCATAACTTTGTCAATATTGGACTATACTACTTGAATTTTTTTGAGTAGTGAGCACAATTGGACCACTACACGAAGCGAGAAAATTTTTTTACAAAAATTACAATTGGTCGAAAGTGCAGAGAAAACACTAAAAGTTGTATTTTGCAACTTTTTTATGTGGACTTACATTGAAAATTTAGAAAGTACGATTCGTAGATCTGTATGAGTTGTACATGTTCTGAGAATTTCATCAAAATCGGTGAACGTTGCAATGAGCTGCAGATCTTCCAAAATGATCACATAAGGGCGAAATTCCCTAAGAAAAATTCTGCGACTTTCGCCCTTAAGTTTTCATCGTTAAATGTTTGTAGCTCAGTGCAATGTTGACCGATTTAGATGAAATGTTCAGAATATGTATAATTGATACAGATGTAGAAAACGTACTTTTTAAAACTTTTAATATAAGCCCGCATATAAAAGTCGCAAAATACAACTTTTACTACTTTCTCTGTAATTTCGACCAATTGCAATTTTAATCAAACATTTTTCTCACTTTACGTAGTGATCCAATTGTTCTAACTTCTCAAACAAATTCAAGTAGTATAGTCCAATGTTGACAAAGTTATGCGATTTTTAAGAGCGTACGAATACTTATGGGACCGACTGTATATAAATATTTGCTCGAATTTTTATTTGGTCGGACAACTTGAGAGAACATACAACAACATATAATATAACAATAAAAAATATATAATTGGTGGTGGTAATTAAAATTGGTGGATGTTCTGGAAACATGGAAAATGGTCATGCAATTTTTGGAGTGCTCTGAAAGGGAAAAACTTGGAAAAGATTGTATAGAAGAGTATAGTAATGAAAATAAGGTCGGGGACGAAGGGTTAAGCTGGACCGCGATTTTGAACACGTATAATTGATACAGATGTAGAAATCGTACTTTTTAAATTTTTAATATAAGCCCGCATATAAAAGTTGCAAAATACAACTTTTACTACTTTCTCTGTAATTTCGACCAATTGCAATTTTAATCAAACATTTTTCTCACTTCATGTACCGATCCAATTGTTCTTCTCAAACAAATTCAAGTAGTATAGTCCAATATTGACAAAGTTATGCGATTTTTAAGAGCGTACGAATACTTAATGATGCAAATGGGTTAACATACTATAATTTTGTTGCGATCAATGAACGCGAGGTACACTAACGAGCAAAACTGAGTCTACACTATTTGAAGCAACATAACTTTTTAAAAATTAGATCAAATGACTTGAATTTTATTGAGAAGTTAGAAGGATTAGTTTATTAGACTAATAAACCAACTAAGAAGTTGGTTTTTTTTAGCTTTTTTATCTGAGCCTGTATTGAAAATTTAAAAAATGTGTTTGATTCGCTTGAATAAATTATATCCATGCTGAAAATTTCACCGATATTGGTTAATTCGTTTACGAGTTATAAACGCTTAAAAGTGGAAAAATTGCCGTTTTTCACGATTTTCGACTTAAAATCGCACTTTTAATCGTTTATAACTCGTAAACGAATTAACAAATGTCGGTGAAGTTTTCAGCATGGATATAATTTATTCGATCGAATCAAATACATTCTTTAAATTTTCAATACAGGCTCAGATAAAAAAGCTGAAAAAACCAACTTTCACTATTTCTTTTGCGATTCCGACCAATTCAAATTTTTTACACCTCGTCTAATAAACTAATCCTTCTAACTTCTCAATAAAATTCAAGTCATTTGATCTAATTTTTAAAAAGTTATGTTGCTTCACATAGTGTGGACTCAGTTTTGTTCGTCAGTGTAAATCAGCGAAAGCCAGTGATGCTGAAGTGAACGTGTGGTCTCGTTGTGCAGAAAGGTAAAACCTCGGGAAGCAGGAGGCAGGGCCCCTGGTAGCTACAGGCCTGGCGGCGTGTGTGCGCGTTGGTTGCCGGCGCAGCGGCCCCTAGCAGATGCTAGCCTGCGCCGGTCGGTTGCGCGTGGGGTTGCGTCCCGTGTACCGCCAAAAAGCATCGAGGTCGAGCGGGTGGCGGCGACGGGTGCCGACGGTGGCCGGAAACGGGCGGCGACGGCCGATCGGCGGCGAGCCAGGGCTCGTGCGCGGTTTGCCTAGCTGCAGGCGCGCAGTGCAGCCGCCGGTACTCCGCCAGGACAGTCGCGGCTCGGCGATGTTTCAGCTGAGCTGAGCTGAGCGCACGAGGGACGCTCGTGTCGCCGGCGCAGGCGGTTTTTCTCTTCGTGGTTCTCTGTCTCTCGGCCCTCTCGGTTTTCCCGTGCACGGCACGACCTTTCTTCCCTCGGTTCTCCGCGAGTACGACACGCACCACCCCGTTCTTGTGCTCTCGTCACGGTCCCGACACCATTCTCTGCTCGCCGCACAGTCATCCAGCCAGCTAGCCAGCGACTACGTAAGTGCACCGTGACCGATCCTAGTGTCATTAAAACGCCTAGAACAGAGTGACGGGTAGCCCCTCGAACCAAGTTCCGGGATGAACGACGGAAACAGGTGGGGGATCGTTCCGGAACGACACCCCGCGTCGAACGCGGTTAGGTTCGTCGGTGGAACGTCGTGTTGGGTGTCCATGACGAGACCTAGGCGAGTCTTGTGGTTCTCACGCAGGGTAGTGTGTTCACTGTGTCTCCATTCCGGGGGAAGCATGATCGTCGGGAACTGCACCGCAGCCTCATCTCCGACGTTCTCGATTGATCAATGCGATCGGTCATCGCTGCGCTCGCCGAGGGCGGTTTAATTGCATCGTGTTTCACCCCGGAATCCGATAGAACGTCTTGATTTAGAATCCGAGGGGGAAGAACCGTTCCGCCGGGGCGGCAGCATGCGATCGTTTTCCGTTTAGCTGCGGCGCGCTGTTATACGTATAGCACTCGTTTCTTAGGATCAGCTAGGGGAACCATGACGTCCCGGGGAATGTTCATTCGATTGCCAACCGGTGCAATTCGATATCTGCCCGCGCGATCTGGTAATATTGTTAGGCCGTGATTACCACGGTTTAATTATTCACTCGGCCGATCCTGTTCGATCGCTGAATCTTTAAGGACGGTCTGTTTAAAGGTCTTCGGTAGGGTTGTTGGTCAATTATTATTACATTAGGCAATCGGACCCGGTGCCTAGCATTCGGAAGCGGAAAAGACGATCGAGGAGTATTCTTATGCGAGACGCAATGCGGGGAGCATTGCTTGATCAGGATGAAGCATTGTATCGAGAGGTTTTAATCTGGCTGTGTGAACACGCGCTTGAACGATTTTTCAAGAGGTCTTTGGAATATTTGTGATTGCAAAAGCCAGCCTCTTTTTACGAATTTATGTTTGTTTTGATGGGGGATGCTACTGGGAAGGAGGATGGTATGAATGTTTTCAATCTGGCTGTGTAAACGTGTATTTAAACAATTCTTAAAAATAATTTTGGTACTGTGATTCGATAAAGAATATTTGTTTTTATGTATTTTAATTTCTTTTTATTGGAGACATTAGCAAAAATTGCTTTAAATGATTGCTAAAGTGTTTCAAATGATTTTCAGTAGACTGAATGTTATTTTAAAAATTGATGGAATGGAGCGAGACATTTTCAAAGCTAGATTAAAAATTTTTGGGACAATCTAGACTTAGAAATGAGCATTCTGTATATTATTTTAAATTAAAGGAATCCAATGATGTAATTTAACTAATACTAGATTTAAAATTTTGTAGACGATTTACGGTTGTAACAAAAACACCAGAAAAATGATGAAAACTATTTTAGAATCTCCGAGGCCAAATAAATAAATAATTAAAAAATTTCCAAAGCCAAATTGAGAATATCAAGGACACTTTCTAAGTGAAGTAAAATAATTTTGGCCGTCCCGAATATTATTTCAAATACCCGGTATCAAATTACACTTTGTAAGTGGAGTAGAATTATATTGGGCATCCCGCATGTTATTTTGAACTGTTGGTATAAAGTGAAATACCACAATATGAATAATAATATAAACACCATGATACATATATATAAACAAAATAAATAACTACCAAAGACTAGATCAGGAACAGTATCCTTTGCAAGTGGAGTAGAATTATTTCGATCATCCCGAACACCATTTGTAAGCTCTCGGAAATCAAATGCAGAAAGCTGAAAATATATCATGAACACTTTCTAAGTGAAGTAAAATAATTTTACCCGTCCCGAATATTATCTCAAATACCCAGTATCAAATTACACTTTGTAAGTGGAGTAGAATTATATTGGGCATCCCGCATGTTATTTTGAACTGTTGGTATAAAGTGAAATACCATAATATAAACACCACGATATATATAAACAATATAAATAACTACCAAAGACTAGATTAGGAACGGTATCCTTTGCAAGTGGAGTAGAATTATTTCGATCATCCCGAACACAATTTTTAAGCTCTCGGAAATCAAATGCAGAAAGCTGAAAATATATCATGAACACTTTCTAAGTGAAGTAAAATAATTTTAAAATTAATATTATCTCAAATACCCAGTATCAAATTACACTTTGTAAGTGGAGTAGAATTATATTGGGCATCCCGCATGTTATTTTGAACTGTTGGTATAAAGTGAAATACCATAATATAAATAATAATATAAACACCATGATATATATATAAACAATATAAATAAGTACCAAGGACTAGATCAGGAACAGTATCTTTTGCAAGTGGAGTAGAATCATTTCGATCATCCCGAACACAATTTTTAAGCTCTCGGAAATCAAATGCAGAAAGCTGAAAATATATCATAAACACTTTCTAAGTGAAGTAAAATAATTTTGGCCGTCCCGAATATTATTTCAAATACCCGGTATCAAATTTCACTTTGTAAGTGGAGTAGAATTATATTGGGCATCCTGCATGTTATTTTGAACTGTTGGTATAAAGTGAAATGCCATAATATAAACACCATGATATATATATATAAAAACAATATAAATAAGTACTAAGGACTAGATTAGGAACAGTATCCTTTGCAAGTGGAGTAGAATCATTTCGATCATCCCGAACACAATTTTTAAGCTCTCGGAAATCAAATGCAGAAAGCTGAAAATATATCATAAACACTTTCTAAGTGAAGTAAAATAATTTTGGCCGTCCCGAATATTATTTCAAATACCCGGTATCAAATTTCACTTTGTAAGTGGAGTAGAATTATATTGGGCATCCTGCATGTTATTTTGAACTGTTGGTATAAAGTGAAATACCATAATATAAACACCATGATATATATATAAACAATATAAATAAGTACTAAGGACTAGATTAGGAACAGTATCCTTTGCAAGTGGAGTAGAATTATTTCGATCATCCCTATAACAATTTTTAAGCTCTCGGAAATCAAATGCAGAAAGCTGAAAATATATCATGGACACATTCCAAGTAGACTAGAGTTATTTCGGGCGTCCCGAATATTATTAAAAAATTCCCGGAGCTGAGCAGGACGTTCCGAAAAGAAATCTTAGAGTACTGGGAGGGAGAGTTTCCGGTGAAAATTCGAGGAGAGCGTTCGGTTCGACGGCGTGTCAGGTTTCGCGCGGCGTCACGTGAGGATGAGGAACGAGCGGCCAGATCGATCCTAATCGCGCAACACGGCAATCGAACGTTACTGAACAGAGCGCAGAAAACAGAGGCGTAAAAATAGAAGGCGACAGGACGTGTACTTGGCCGTAGCCTATCCGGCACGATGTTATCCTGCCGCGGCGCGGCGTCGGTTGTCCTTGTTCTTGCGACCGCCATTGCGACATGTCAAGGCGAAACGCATATGTACGTGTAATATTAGATCGGTGCGATAGCCCTCGCGGGCACCAACGTAATAATTTCTCCGAACAGTCGACGACGTACCTTCGACCGCACTCTCCCTACCCCCCCCTCTCTCTCTCTTTCTCTCTCACACTTCCGTCTCTCTCAGGGTTCAATCTTATTGGCTGCGGCTCTCACGTGATTCCCTCTTGCTCTCCCGCAGGACTCCGGAGCGTTATCCTTCCACCACCTGTCCCAATTTCGCAGATGTGCCGCCCCGCGTTTCTGGAATTTCAATGGATTCTGTCTTGCGTGAGTCCAGCTCGATGGAAACGCTTCCAATGTTGACTGTTCGACGACTTCGACCGTAAATTGTTGATCCTTCCGAACGATCGGAGGTCCTTTCGGTATTTAGCGGGGTGTCGACATTGATGGATGGTTTAGGACAAGGAAAATCTTATGGGAATTTTGTTTCGAGACTTCTTTGGCTGGGTTTGTTAACACTGAACACGAAATGACTGGTTTTATACTTTACAATTATTAATCCTTAACGGTCCGGAAGTATTTCAAGTTTACTTCCCATCAGGTCCAAGTTTTTTTTTTATACGAAGAGAAACTGTGGACTCAAAATTTGTATATCAAGTATAGAGCGGAAAATATTTATATTATCAATTTAAATATTTATATTGTTAATTAATTTGATTTTTGCCGCCATATGCGCGGCATTGGACCCAGTAAGTAAAATTGCCATGACGTTTATGTGGCGGCAAAGGTTGAAACTATAAAAATTCACGTTTTGGAATTAATTATGGAAAATAATGGAACAGATTTGTTTGTGCAAGCATTTATTGTATTGAAAATTGCGGACAATCTCGATAAATTTAGGATTGCCATTTTTATAATATTTATCAGTTAATGCTTGATAGGTTTAGTGTTAACCCTTTACACTACTATTTATTTTATGATAAAAAAGATAGTTTATGGTTATTGTATGACTATGTTTTTCTCCAAAGGATATTATATATCAATTAGGACAGAACAGAAGTTTATTTCGGTTTAAAGGAAATTAATAACTGGACTGCGGATTTTATGCATTTTTGACAAATATGGGCAGGTGTATTTTGAAACAGTGAAAACATTAGAAAAATTTTAAAATACTGTTACATTACTTTCAACCTATTAAACGTACTAAAAAAGAAAATAAATTTCTATTTCACTCCAGTCTGTTGCAATTTCGGTAGAAAATTTTTATTTCGCATGAAGATCCGCAGTCTATTAATAACATAGGGCAAGGGGTTACTAATATTTATACCAATTAGGTAGCTTTGTCTCCCTGTTGGTGTGCGAAGTGGTCCCCGTTGTCTGCAACGAGCAAAAAAAAAATGGGACATTGTAAACGCGGAAATTTTTCAATTGATGATCTCCGAGAAGCTGTAAAATGTAAGCTTTCCTAATCTTATTTGTATGTTTGGTTTATTGTTTCCAAGAAACTGGAACCACTTATGCAGTAGTTTTCCCTACGACTGCCACAAAAACACGAATGTAAACATTACAGTCTAGGGGTCATTGCTGAAGGACGCGTGTCATCAGATTGACTCTACGGCTCGATATTATTGTCATGTGTTATGACTGAGTCGTTTGTTTATTTGCTAACCCGCAACAGATGGTAAACACGCGAGAACTATAAACGGTCTAATCAATCCCCGTGTTTAAGTGAAAGTTCTAGTATTAATTAGAAGGTTCCCTGAAATTGTTATTACTGTGAAATTGTTATTACTATGGGCAAAGCTTTTTCATGGCAACAGGTTCATTTCTGACGGATCATCTTCAACAAACCAAACAATATTCGCTCTCTACATAGCAATTAACCCTTTGCACTCGAGTGGTGACTCTGAAGCACCACTAGAAATTACGAGAAATTTTACAAAATATTTGTTACATTACAAAATTTGTATTTAACAGATTACTAAGCATTTAAATATTATATGTGGAAATCGGATCAGTTTCGTATGAATAAAATGAAAATATTCTAAGACGGAAGAAAAACTTAGTTTTAGAATGAACATAGCGCCGAGTGCAAAGGGTTAACAATCTCAATAAATTATTAGGGGGGCCCATAAGTAATTATTTTGAAATCTAAAAGAAACTTTGTAGTAAATTCAGGTTTTCATTTCTTAATTTATTGTATAATCTCCATCATTGTCAAGGACAGTTTGCCATCTTTCCTGCAAATTTTCAATCCCCCATAGAAATCCAGGGTTCGTGAAGCAAAATATGACTCGAGGTGCCTCCTTGCATCTTCTACAGAATGTTTTCATCGTTAAACGTTTGTAGCTCAGTGCAATGTTGACCGATTTAGATGAAATATTCAGAATATGTATAATTGACACAGCTGTACAAAACGTACTTTTTAAATTTTGAATATAAGCTCGCATAAAAAAGTTGCAAAATACAACTTTTAGTACTTTCTCTGTAATTTCGACCAATTGCAATTTTAATCAAACATTTTTCTCACGTTATGTAATGATCCAATTGTTCTAATAATTGTTCCAATTGTTCTAAAAATTGTTAAGAGCGCACGAATATTGGTGGGAGTCACTGTATGTGTTTCAACGATCGGTACAGAACTGGAGGCAAAACAAATTCTTGGCGAATAATTGATTACTTATGGGTACCCCTAATATTTTCGTCCACGGTAGAAATTCCCCAAGAAAATTCTGGAAATTCCAAAGAAATGCTGGGAAGCACGCGAAAACGCGACGTGAATGCAACCAGACGAGAAAATCGTCGAGCAAACGAGATCAAACACGGCGAAACCAAAAGAATTCTGAAAAGGGGGTTGAAAGAATCCGGTCCGCAGGGGACGCGTCGTGTCTCCGCGTATCGTCCTAATGAAAAATACTGTTCGCTCTCTCGCCGGGTTCTCCAAAGAATCCGGAGAACCTAAAAGCGTGCAGAAGCCGACCTTGCCCTTGCCGCGAACGCAACGAATCCCCGAGGTGGCGTATGTTTTCATAGCGTCGGCCACGGGCCGTGCAACAACCAGTCGATATATTGATTCATTTCCGATAATATATTACCTCCCAAGGTGATAACGCGTGCACGTGTGTGCGCGTGCTGCGTCGTACACGCACAGCGCCCAGACCCCTAACGTCTTTCCCGCGACGCTATCGGGTTTTCCTGTTGATCGTTCGCATAAAGCCTCTCACTGTCCCCGATGTCTCCAAGACGGATTCGATCAGTCGCGCAATTAGCGCTTCACGCGACTGCTGATGACTCTTATTAGCCACTCTGTCGACTTGATTGCAGCCTCCCGAAGGTGTGTTAACCCTTTGCAATTATTGGTCGATAAATTTATAATTATCGTCGGTTTATTTACGCTGCTATCCCAGCATTTGTTACACTCTCTTATTAATTTCTTTTTTTAACACTAAACCTACCACCGCCGGCCAAAGTGACCGGTTCCAGATTTTTTGTTTTACAATTACTTTTCAGTAATGAAAAGATGCATTTGTAAAGACGCTTTCGTAGGAAATGATTAAATAAAATATATTTAGTGGAGCATGTGTTGTACTGTTATTACGAAACCGCACAGAATTCGAATAAATTCAGTCTCGTCATTGTTATAAAACCACGTGCACAGTGATTTCTCTATATATGTCGCCAAAGGCTGGATGATAAACGTCGCTGGAGAGGACTCGGACGTCGAGGAGTGTAAGTTCGAGACCCCTCACGGGGTACACCTCGCGGTAGTGGGGAGAATTCCGCGACGTTTATCGTGCAGGCCTTGGCGACATATACAGAGAAATCACTGTATTGACGTGTCATCAAAGACTTTTCAAATCTCACCTACTCTTTGCCATACTAGCATAAAATCTTCAGTCCACTGTATCTGCAAAACAGATCACAGGAGCTCAATGTAATTGCACAAATGTAAACATTTTGTTTGCTGTGAATTATTGAAATCGAATGGAAATACTTTTGACCCCCGAAAATGGTCGAATGCGTTTCGACCGGTGAAGAAGACAAATTTGCTAAGACCGCGAAGGGCGCAGGGGGGGGGGGGGGTGCAGCATCGTCTTGACCGCGATCACATAATTAGTCGGCGAAAGAGGGCGACATTTGCAATGCAGATTCGATCGCCGCGGATACAACCGTAGACCGTCGTCGCAAACAACCGGGGATGTTTGCCCTGCGAAATGATTGGCACACAGCAATAAGGGCGCTGTTGACCCCTGCCGGACTCCGCGAGCACAGCACAAACAACCTTCCCTCACGTTTTTTTTGGCTGCTGCATCGGTTACGCGGTTATTGTTCGGCTCGTGCTGTTTTCGGTATTGTTCTCTTGGCAAGCGACCCCTGCTGGCAGCCTAATCACGCCACCGTTGGGTGCTTATCTTTATTCCGTGCAGTGCTCCGTTGTTTCTCAGATGCTACGGGATCGTTTAAATTCTGAGGACGATCTCCCCGAACGAGCTTCTCGAATGCCAGCTGCAATTGTTGAATACAGCGCGAATGGTCGATCTGGCTGAGCACGCGAAAATATTGATTTGTAAATACGTTCATTAACCCTAGCACTCCGAAGCCTCTAAAGTGCTACTTAAATGCACAAACGAAGATAAATAATTTTTTGAGAATTTTTCACACAAGAAAAATAGCCCTAATTTAAAATTTTCCTACCTATGGGTTCGAGAAGACCTCCCCCCCCCCCCCCCTCAGAGTGCTAGGGTTAACCCTTTGCACTCGGCGCTATTTTCATTCCAAAACTAAATTTTTCTTCCGTCTTAGAATACTTTCATTTTATTCATACGAAACTGATCCGATTTCCACATATAATATTTAAATGTTCAGTAATCTATTGAATACAAATTTTGTAATGTAACAAATATTTTGTAATATTTTTTGGAATTTCTTTGAAATAATGTCACAACAATTTCTAGTGGTGCTTCAGAGTCACCACTCGAGTGTTAAGGGTTAATAGACTAGGGTCTTGCCAGCGACATATATCGTCTAGGAGACACTATTCCACGCAGAACGCCGTATTGTGTTTACACTCCTCGGCGTCCAAGGACTTTCGAGCTTCGTGGCCCCTCACGGGGTACACCCCGCGGTAGTGGGGACAGGTCTACGACTTTTATCAGCCAGGTGTTAGCGACATATATCGAGAAAAGACTGTATATCTTACACCGGAAGCCTGTTAACAGGATTTTTAATAATTGGTCTGTACCAAAAGGAAACTGCAAAAGTACCCACAAATAATTCCAAATTGTTAGATTACTTTACTGGAGGTTAGTTCAAATTTCTGTTAATGTCAATTAAAAAATCCTCAGTCCACAGACTTCTAGAAAATTACAAAATAATTACCACCGGATAGTGTGTCAAGAAGGGACGTAAATTTTTATTCTCGTCCAGTTTCGGTACCAAATTTTTGCATAAAAATCCACGATGATCCAGGTATTAATTATAATGATTTAAGAGATAATAGCTGCCTATAAGAGATTCGCACGTGACTCTAGAAAGAATTCTGCAATTTTCCAGCGTTCCAATTTCCCGAAATAAACGCGCAATTTGATATGGTTCCCCGAGAGTATTATGGTCCCGGTTCTTATCGCGGCGAGAGATAAGGCGAGTGGTCGAACTGTGGGGGATAGTGGTCGGTCTCGTCCGGAATCGACTTCGATATGAAGAGCGGCAGAAAGCAACGGACAGCCAGCCGGGACGCTATTCTGGACTTCCGTGACTTCAATGAAATTTCGTAATCTACTTGGGGGTCGTTCACCGGCTATATTTAATTCAGCCGTCTATTTGCCCGTTCTATTCTTAACCGGGCTGCTCTAGAAATAACCGCGGCCCGCTCTATATCGCGGCCCGTGTGTCCGTGTGCCTGAGTTCGTGCACCCCTTTCGCTGATTCGCGCGTTTCACCTCGCGGAGATGCAGTTTTGCGTTGCACACGGCTCCCCTCCCTTCCCCCTCTCCCCTCTCGCCAGGGGTTGACAGGGTTGATCCGATTACATCCCGCTTCTGTCTGCGGCGATATGCATCCGGACGAGTATCGCTCGCCGATGTAATATCGTTAATTGGCAACAAACCGATCGGATTTCGTAGTGTTTTTCGCGTGCTCGACGACAGGCTCGATCCGCGAATTGAAAACCGAGGAAAACTTCCTGTAACTCGTCTTGCGATCTTTGTGCATTTGGAAGAAAATTAACTGCGATTTAGGACGGTGGAGAAATTGAAAGAGTTCCAGAGGTACAGCGTTTACTCGATATATGTCCAAAACACGGGTCTTGCCAGGGACAAGTATCGGGAAGGTGATCCTTTGATATTCTATCTTTGAGATTCTAGAGATTCTCTGTTTATGGTACCTCGGGGGGTATATCCCGCGGCAGTGGGGACAGTTGTACGACTTTTATCGGCTAGGCTGTTGCGACATATATAGAGTGAAGACTGTATCGCTGTTTACAAAATTATTGAAGACGGAGCACGCTATTTTTAGGTTCCTTGTAATGAATGAAGATTTTTATTTTGCATTTTTCATGCAAAATTGTTAATATTTACTTCAAGAGACTTTGTATAGACATTTATTTCTTTTCTTAAATAATTTCTTCAATTTATTTGTAGTGAGAGTGATGTATTTTTTATTTCTCTAGGTATTGTTGTTTTGTGTAGTTACAGTTAGTTGAATGCTTGGATATTGTTTACAAAAGAATACAATTTTGTTTCTTTTCAAACGGAAATACGTGTAAGGGGTGAAAACCTTCAACTTTTCTATCAAAAAGACAAATTATGAAAGCAGGATTCCGTCAACTCTTCTGATTAGGTTGACCCTGAATGTAAACCAGACCTGGGCAAAATTGCGAGAAAAAATATTTACTATTTTAAATAGTGTAATTTAATAGGGGTTCAAATAAAATACTACTTTAAATGGAACGAAAAATTCCGGAAATAAAATATTTTTACTCTGATAACCAGATACATTAATGTTGTATTTCAAATATGTATTTCAAATATTTCCTTACAATGAAAATAAGTTGAGCAAATAGTTAATATTATAAATTATAATTTTCAACATAAGAAACTGTGATAGTTGACAAAGTATTATTTGTAGCTTAATTACGAATATTTGCATGTAATATGTTTGTAGGAAATAAATAAATAATAAATCGTCGATAGACGACAATGTCGTGATAACATTACATACAACATAATATCAGAAAAGTATAAGTTGTTATCAACTATTTCAAATTTTACACAGTCCTACGAAATAAGTGTCACTATTTTCAGTATTTTCCAAATAAAATACTATTTTTAAATAGCATTTCAAAAACTTTTTCTTCTAAACAAAATAACTTATCTGCATGATTATAGGTATGCTTTAAAAATAAAATAAGCTATTTACTATTTTCTATTTAAAATTCTATTCTCCCCAGCACTGATGTAAACCCAGGTCCTAGACCAGGTGCCGAATAATTTCCAACATAAAATAAAAACAAATCTCCAAATGTGAAATCTTGAGGTTCCAAGAAGAACAGAAATTCCAAAAAAAGACTTCTTTGAATCCTCGAATCAAAGCTGACCCTAACCGTAAATCCAGATCCCGAATAACGAATACTCGAAAGGAACACAAACCCCGAAATCTCGAGCTTCCATCAACCGAAAAAATCACGAAAGCAGGATTCCGCGAGTCCTCTGATTAAGGTTGATTCGGCATGCAGCTCCAGCGGCAGAACTCTCAAAAAAAAAAAAAGATTCCGGAATCACTTCGATCCAGTTCGGGACTCGTGTCCGCGGGAAAAAGCGTCAGATAAATCAGTCTCCCGCGGGAGAAGGGTAGATAAAGCCTGACCGTTGAATATTCTGATAACGAACGTACGGCCTGCCGGGCGAAGAAGAATTATTCCCGTGGCCTGAAAGGACCGTGTTCCCTCGAGCAGCGGCGATACCAGAAGCTCATCAGCTAAATGCGGTGTCCCCAGGTACGTTTGTCACCCAGGTTGGGGTCACCGGTTACGTCCGCGTTCTCTCTCTCTCCACTCATCCCGAAGAAGAGAAAAACGGTATCTTTCATTTATGGGCAGCTGGCAGAAATATCCCGGAATAATTGGCAGCGGGTAAAAAGCTCGTTTGGTAGCGGGCCGAGTCATCTGCAACGGAAAGCCATTTCGTCGTAGAGACGTTCTCCTCTCTCTCTCTCTCTCTCTCTCTCTCTGTGTGTGTGTCTCTCTCGGGGTCGACGTTAACGAGGATTATAAATATCGAAGAGAAAAGAAAGGAGAAAAACGTTGGAAATTTCGCGCGCTCGCAGGGAGGGGGTCGGGGGCAAAAAAAAAAACACGATTTGATGGAAATCCAATACCCAATAGAGTCGTCCGACGGTGACCTAAAATTCCCTCGATTCGCCTGAACTCTGTCAGAAAACCGGGGAATCGCACGCGCCACCGAGCAAACGGCCGGCCCACGCTTTTCGACGTCTCTGCGCTACACTTGTCTCTCGCGCTCGAGAACACCTGGAAGAGCTGATGACTCCGGGCGAGGATCACTCGTCGAACCGATCAGCCGGCGGCTGGCTTTGTTTTCCGTTGCTGTCGCGTTTCTTCGCTGCTTCTTCTTCTTCTGCGAAGTTAACTGTCCCCGCTGGAGGGGCGGATCCTCGGTGATCGCTGGGCCGTGGGATCTTGAAGAGGGCGCGCACTCTTGTCCATAAGTTGCCCGACACCTGATTCGCGCGAACCGTGCATTGATTGGAAGTAAAGTGAATGATCGAATTGAAAAGGTTCTGGACTTGGCGCACTCTAGAGCGCGAGATGCAAGTTTAATTTTCAGAATTATTTACGGGAAGTTGATAACAAAAATGGAAAATCACAGGTCTTTATTGTACTGGCCTTGAAGTGTGGGAAAACATTTTTTTATAATAATTTTGTCGTAAAATATCGGTGACAAAATTGTTGGAACCTAGATTACAGTACATTGATACAGTATAGTGATATTGAATAGGAATTGTCTGGCGCGTCTGATCATAGCTTGATCATGATCATGGTTTTCATTGTACTGGCTTTGAAGCGTGGGAAAACATTTTTTAATAATAATCTTGTCGTAAAATGTCGGTGACAAAATCGTTGGAACCTGCGTTTCAGTATATTGATACAGTACAGTGATATTGAATAGGAATTGTCTGGCGCGTCTGATCATGGCTTGATCATGATCATGGTTTTCATTGTACTTGCTTTGAAGCGTGGGAAAACATTTTTTTATAATAATTTTGTCGTAAAATGTCGGTGACAAAATCGTTGGAACCTGCGTTACAGTATATTGATACAGTACAGTGATATTGAATAGGAATTGTCTGACGCGTCTGATCATGGTTTTTATTGTACTGGCTTTGGAGCGTGGAAAAACATGTTTTTATAATAATTTTGTCGTAAAATATCGGTGACAAAATTGTTGGAACCTAGATTACAGTACATTGATACAGTATAGTGATATTGAATAGGAATTGTCTGGCGCGTCTGATCATAGCTTGATCATGATCATGGTTTTCATTGTACTGGCTTTGAAGCGTGGGAAAACATTTTTTAATAATAATCTTGTCGTAAAATGTCGGTGACAAAATCGTTGGAACCTGCGTTTCAGTATATTGATACAGTACAGTGATATTGAATAGGAATTGTCTGACTTGTGTGATCATGGCTTGATCATGATCATGGTTTTTATTGTACTGGCTTTGAAGCGTGGAAAAACATTTTTTTATAATAATTTTATCGTAAAATGTCGGTGACAAAATCGTTGGAACCTGCGTTTCAGTATATTGATTCAGTACAGTGATATTGAATAGGAATTGTCTGACGCGTCTGATCATGGTTTTTATTGTACTGGCTTTGGAGCGTGGAAAAACATGTTTTTATAATAATTTTGTCGTAAAATGTCGGTGACAAAATCGGAGGAACCTAAGTTACAGTACATTGATACAGTACAGTGATATTGAATAGGAATTGTCTGGCTTGTGTGATCATGGCTTGATCATGATCATGGTTTTTATTGTACTGGCTTTGAAGCGTGGGAAAACATTTTTTAATAATAATTTTGTCGTAAAATGTCGGTGACAAAATTGTTGGAACCTAGATTACAGTACATTGATACAGTACAGTGATATTGAATAGGAATTGTCTGGCGCGCCTGATCATGGCTAACCAATTCTACTTCTCGCGAATGCTGGAACACGCAACCACCGAATTTTCAACCCATTTGCATCCTAAGGAAATATGAAAAGAAACTTTGTTTTATTATGATATATTTAAGTACAAAAATAACTACAATGAAAAGAACTTCATATTTCAGCATTATAAGAAAAAATCAGAATTACTACTTTCATCTCCAACGACACCATCCATTTCTACTTTTTAGCTAACGAATAATGATAGTTACCAGGAAAATTGAGCGTATATATACGCTAATGACGCAAATGGGTTCAACTCGATTTTCTCGGTAACGAATCGTCAATCGAAAAAATGTTAGTCGCTTTTTAAACTTTATTTTTGCAAGTAGCATTACCTATGTTTGTACCAGCCATCCCGAGACACCCTATATCGAACTAATCATTTGATTTATGGTGATTTAGTATTAAGATTTAGTATTAATCTTGTCACCGCGAATAATTACAGTGAATTCTCGATATATGTCAACAACACGGGTCCCAAGCCGTGTTATGTTTACAATCGTAGTGGGGAGAATTCTGCGACATTTATCATCCAGGCCTTGGCGACATATATAGAGAAATCACTGTATAGCGATTTATTGCAAAGCTTCAGTCAAGATCGCTCTGTTCTACTGTATACATTTTCCTGTAGTAATTCTGTATTAATTGAAATTAAATTGAACGTTTGAATTAAATTGAAAGTTTATATAATTGCCTATACAAATTTTGTAATATTATTATTTGCGTCTAATCGAACGAATATTCGTGTCAGTGCAACGAACCTTCCCAGGATCCATTTTGCTAGACAGGTGAGTTCGTTGGTCTCGGTTTTTAAAAATTAACAATTGACAGACACGTTCCGTTCCTCTGCCTCTCGCCGTGAAAGCGACGTATACGATAACGTGTGTTAGCCATTCAGCCGAGCGTCTGCTCAATTATTTATTCTTTGAAAGAATCATGGAAGATCCGCTCAATGCTGATTAAGTAATGACACCGTCTCCGATTCTTGTCGCCCCAGACAATGGTCTATACTGGTACATTGTGCCTCATTCGGGATATTGGAACGGCCGCTGTTACAATTCCTGTTACTCGGGACGCTCTCGTCTGACATAGAAACGCAGCCCCGTAATGGATCATTTGTTCCTGACAATTAATTAACCGCGATCTGACGTGCGCGTAGATAAAGAACTGCTGCCTAGAACCTGAGCCTTGGAAACACCATTTTAATAAATTTACGTTAATATCAGATTTTGAAATTATTAGGTGCTTCGGTTTGATACTGTAAAAATTCATATATATAAAATAAATATATTCAGGCAAAGGATATCACTTCCGGGACAAAGTAACTATTTAGACAAAGGAATTTCAGGCTCCGAATGATAATTTTTATAAAATCTAAATTTTGATATTGCAATTTTGAAACTATTAGCAAATGCTTCGTTTCGATAATGGAAATTTAACGGACATATTATTTTTGAAGATTACGCTGACATTGAATTCACAGAAAAATGTGTTCATGTGAAGAACATTAGATTTACTAGGACTCCCCTCTTCAGGTAACAATTTTTACGAACTGTAGACTGCCATTGCAAATTTCTAATTTGGATTCAACAATTTTATAAGAATAATTCCAAATAAATCTGTGACGAATGATCAATGCTGACAAAACTAGGACCACAGAACAATAGTCTCAACAGTTTCAGAATAAATCCAAATATACAATTAACCCTCCGTATGCTGTGGCGGGGTCATTTGTGACCCGTCGCGGTGGGGATAAGCTCGAGCGACCGTCAATATGTACAATTTCATTCCGACATAAGACGTCGCTTTTCATTTCGAAATAAGAAAATCACTATCCCCTCTTGTTCTCCTTCATCCGAAATAAGACGAAAGCCGGTCCCGAGCCATCGCCTTATATCGAAAGAAAACTGTAGTGACATATCGGCGTGGGTCAGAAATGACTCCGGCATGGGCGTAGAACTCGCAAGAGTCCGAGGGTTAAAAAATGATTCAAATTGACACTCCAGAAGGATCATGGAACAAATGGACTTCCGAAGACCCCCCACCCCATTTGACCCCTGTACACAGTCCAGATCAAGGATCTCAAAACAACACTCCCAGACCCACCAATCACAGACTACCAACCTCAAACGGACCTCTAGCAAACAACTACAGTGTCTTCTCGATATATGTCCACAACACGGGTCTACCCAGGGACATGTATCGGCTAGAAGATACTATTCTTTGATACACTGCCGACTGTAGAAAAGACGACCAAGGTCACTCGAGCTTTTGGGTCCCTCACAGGGTACACTCCACGGCAGTGGGGGTAGTTCTATGACTTTAATCGCGTAGATATTTCCGACATATATCGAGAGAAGGGTGTATTGATCGTACATAAGGACTAGGACTACAAAGGTGTCTTTCCGTTGCAGGTGATCGAAGATGCCAGCAGTACCAGCAGTGGCGGAGGCAGCAGGACAGCTGGAGGACCTGGACGAGCCTCCAGAGCCTCGGGTCCGTGGCGCAAGCGGTCGAGCAGGCCTGATGAAGCCTCTGGTGGTCCTGGCGCTTCCCGGCATGTATCTTTTCTACAAGTACAGCCAGTACAGGCGGGAGCAACGGGAGCTGTCCCGCAGAAGGGTCACCGAGAGGGAGCTTCAGCATCTTCATCACAAAATCGTGAGTAGCCCCGTGTCCCAATAGCCAAAGGCGAGATCGCCGGCCATATCTGTTTGAGTTTCGCGCGCCAGGAAACAACGACAGGCGGTGCAACGTTGCCCGACGTTTCTGGAAACCCTGTTGGGGTGTTTGCGTTACTTGGCACCGAAGAGACCATGACACCTCTGGCGATCTTGCTTGTCCCACCTGTTGTGCCCTTCCGGCCTGCTCTCTCTCTCTCTCTCTCTCTCTCTCTCTCTCTCACTCTCTCTCACTCTATATATTTACGGACAGATCAATCCGATTTGCTCCGAACGGAATCCAATCGGAACCCATTATAATTTCATCGGCCCCGACGTGTTTTCTCCGACGACTCTGATTGAATCCCAGCTGGGAGAGGCCGGCCGATTCTGGACTCGGTTAGGGAAAGTGGAGATGCTTCTATATGATCTGTGCTACCCCTATGTGCTGTCCCTGGTGATGATCAGGGGTCGAGGTAGGATGGAATTTTAATTTAGGTTTGATTCGGTTCTGATTGGGAAGGTGGTAGATTTTTAATGGGATTTTGGAGGAACAATTATTTCTTTTTGAGTTTGATTTGTGCTGGGTTAGGTTGGGATCTGATGGTGAAGAGGTGGTAGATTTTTAGGGGGATATTGTGCGACCAATTATTTCTTTTTGAGTTTGATTTGTGCAGGATTTGATTCGGTTCTGATTGGGAAAGTGGTAGATTTTTAATGGGATTTTGGAGGACCAATTATTTCTTTTTGAGTTTGATTTGTGCTGGGTTAGGTTGGGATCTGATGCGAAAGGAGGTGGTAGATTTTTAGGGGGATATTGTGGGACCACTTATTTCTTCTTGTGTTTGATTTGTGCAGGGATGGATTCGGTTCTGAATGGGAAAGTGGTAGATTTTTAATAGGATTTTGGAGGAACAATTATTTCTTCTTGAGTTTGATTTGTGCAGGTTTGGGTTTAGTACTGATGGGAAAAGAGGTGGTAGATTTGTAGGATCAATTATTTTTTTTTGGAGGTGGGATTTTGGAGGATCAATTATTTTTTTTTTGAGTTTAATTGGTAAAAGATTTGATTTTGGTTCTTATGGGAAAAGAGGTGGTAAATTTTTAATGGGATTTTGTGGGATCAATTATTTCTTTTTGAGTTTGATTTGTGCTGGGTTAGGTTGGGATCTGATGCGAAAGGAGGTGGTAGATTTTTAGGGGGATATTGTGGGACCACTTATTTCTTCTTGAGTTTGATTTGTGCAGGGATGGATTCGGTTCTGAATGGGAAAGTGGTAGATTTTTAATGGGATTTTGGAGGACCAATTATTTCTTTTTGAGTTTGATTTGTGCTGGGTTAGGTTGGGATCTGATGCGAAAGGAGGTGGTAGATTTTTAGGGGGATATTGTGGGACCACTTATTTCTTCTTGAGTTTGATTTGTGCAGGGATGGATTCGGTTCTGAATGGGAAAGTGGTAGATTTTTAATAGGATTTTGGAGGACCAATTATTTCTTCTTGAGTTTGATTTGTGCAGGTTTGGGTTTAGTACTGATGGGAAAAGAGGTGGTAGATTTGTAGGATCAATTATTTTTTTTTGGAGGTGGGATTTTGGAGGATCAATTATTTTTTTTTTTTGAGGTGGGATTTTGGAGGATCAATTATTTTTTTATGAGTTTAATTGGTAAAAGATTTGATTTTGGTTCTTATGGGAAAAGAGGTGGTAAATTTTTAGTGGGATTTTGTGGGATCAATTATTTCTTTTTGAGTTTGATTTGTGCAGGTTTAGGTTGGGTAGTGATGGGAAAAGAGGTGGTAGATTTGTAGGATCAATTTTTTTTTTTTTTTGGAAGTGGGATTTTGGGGGATGGAGTATTTTTTTTTAGTTTCATTTGTACAAGATTTGATTCTCGGTTCTGATTATGAAAGTGGTAGATTTTTAGTGGGATTTTGTGGAAACAATTATTTCTTTTTGAGTTCGATTTGTGCAGGATTTGATTCTCGGTTCTGATGGGAAAAGAGGTGGTAGATTTTTGTGGGATTTTGTGGGACCAATTATTTCTTTTTGAGTTTGATTTGTGCAGGGTTAGGTTGGGATCTCATGGGAAAAGAGGTGGTAGATTTTTCGTGGGTTTTTGGAGGACCAATTATTTCTTCGAGTATGATGAAAAGAATAAGAGTGGTGGATCTTCAGTGTGACTTTTGAGGAAACAATTATTTTTTAAAATTTGTATCTTTATTTAGTAGAAACTGTATATTTTAGGACAATTTTCTTTTATAATTAGTCACGCGTGTTTCCAAAAAATTGTGACTGTACAGAGTGTTAACATTCATACGCTTTTCGGAATGAATTCTTAAGACAGCTGTACACTTTAATGAATCATGTTTCATCCATAGCACATCAAAAAACTTCATAAAATTGTAAAAATACTCCGGCTGTCCGAGGGTTGTTTTTTGTCATAAATGCCAAAAATCCGCACAAGGATTTCCATTTATACGTTCGTTAAAAACATCCATTTTCCAAGTATCGTATCAAAAAGACTTTTTTCGAGAGGAGAACGTCCACCTCGTTTAAATTCGTCTGCCAACGAGAAGATTCGGGGGTTTAACGAAGGGGGCCGAGGGTTGAAGGGTCCCGCCACGGTGTCGAAAAGCGGGTAAGGGTTTAAGAAGTTTAATTGGCGGCAGTTTTGAATGGGGGCGACCCTTTGTGCACGAACGAACGAGATTCTTGTCGGATCGGTGCTCGCGAGCTCCTCAGGTGCGGCTATGACTACGATTATCTAGGGACGATAGCTAGGATGAGCCTTCAGATACGATATCCAGGGAGATAGAGGCGGAAGGATGGGGAAAGGTGGGGCTAGAAAGACCTGGGAGGGTTGAAGGGTTCAATTACCCGAGGTTAACGCGATCACCGTTTATTGAAAAGACATTGTACCACCTCCTGAAAGCTGAAGCCATTTGTTTGTTTTGCGTGTGCTGTTTTATCGAGGCTCAGATGCACGGTTGATACCATCGACATTTATTATTATTCATTTATGCGAAAATTTCGGTTGACTATGGTCGATAAAATATTATTTTAGGTAGAAAATCGGAAAGGTGAAGAACCACGGAAAACAATTAAAAATTGATAGCTCAGGTCTGAAAATGTAATAAATATAAATCTAAATATAACTCCAGAGTCGACTTCTTTATCAACCATCACTTAAACACAGAAAAATGACGGGTTCTAATATTTTTAATTTAAAATTATTAAGATTCTAAGTATGCACACATCAGAAATTAATTTGCAAACTTATTTCTTTATACATATGTACTTTGTACATATTAAGTACAGTAATCTCTCACGGGGTATACTCCGCGGTAGTGGGGACAATTCCGCGACGTTTATCATCGAGGCCTTGGCGACACATATACAGAAATCACTGTATTGCTAAAAATGTGGGTGGCACGTTTTTCTCATATTTACAAAGTAATGCAAAATAGTCACAGTTGGTGCTAAGTAAAGCTAGTATTAACCAGAACCGTCTCCGATAATGTCAAGAGCCGATCGAACCGATTCTTCGGTGATTCTATAATTTCAGTAACAAACTACGAACCCTCGCAAGAAACTTCTCCCCGTTCAACAATGTTTCTCCCGCTTATAAAATTCGATAGAAATGTTCGCGGAGCAGGAGGAAAGAAAAACTGTTCCCGGAAGAAAGTAAAACTCGAAGCAGCAAAGATCTAGATCCCGATGAAAGGGCTAATTAAATACCAGTCGAACGCAGGAAGCAATTAAAGTTTAACCCGAACGACGATTCACGATAATGTCACGAAGCTAATTGAATTCGTCCTTTAAACCGGAATTGTTTTAACGACGGGATGTCTTTCCACGGGGAAGTCTCTCTCTCTCTCTCTCAATTCCAGCCGGAAGATTTATGTGCAGAAACTCTGAATACCTATTGATTTCCGTGGCCCGGGGACACGATGTCGCAGCCGACTTAGCCCGGGCCCCCATTAGCGAGAAGACACTCTCGAATCAGTATATCGATGGCGTAGAAATTCAATATCGCCCGGGTCTGTCGACGGAAATAAGGAACAATCGGCCGTTCTACGTCGTTTCGAGAGGTATTCCACAATTCTACTACACTCGCCGAAATTTCTATAAAGTCACCGTGTTTTGTAATGAATTCTTATAATTATACCATTACCAATGAAAAATTTGTATTTGGTAGCATTTCGGGATTGCATAAAGAAAGCATACACACCGATTTCAAAACATAAGTATAACATTTATTGATAAAAGAAAACAAAAATATAATTTTACACAGAACAGACTGCGAAATATCTATAATGTCAGTTTCGTTTTATACGGACAAAGTTGAAATTAACAATTGTTTTTTTATTATATCTATTTTAATATTTAGTGTAACCTCCATTTTTTGAATTACATTAAAAATGCGATTGGGCATTGACGAAACTAACTTTTGTAGCGTTTCTGTTTTAACAGACGCCCATGCTTCAATCACCGCATCCCTTAGTTCGCTAATGGAGTTGTATTGTTTGCAGTTTTTATAAACTTGTCGCGCAATGATACCCCAAACATTTTCAATAGGATTTATGTCCGGGGAACAAGCAGGCCATGGCAAAACATTGATATTTCTTTCAAGAAGCCACTGCTTTGTGTGCTTCGACGCGTGCACTGCAGCACTATCATGCTGATAAATAAAATTGTCATCTTCAATATTTTCTGTAAAGGGTATTAGAACCATGTCTAACAAATCCGTATAATTTTCCGAATTCATTTTGTGTTTTATGAAACACATTGGAGTTCTCTTGTCAGCTTTGAACGCAGCCCATATCATTAGGAAACCACCGCCAAAGTTACGACTCATTGTCACACTTTTCTCATTTCTCAGATCATGCCAATAATATTTACAGCCATCAGGCCCATCCAAATTAAATTTTTTCTCATCTGAAAAAATGACAGACTCCCACTCTTTCGTCCAGGACATGTGTGCCCGTGCGAAATCAAGACGGGCCTGTTTTTGTGTTTCTTTAAGGCCTGGTTTACGTTGCATTTTTGTCCACACAAATTGCCCAGAATAATTTAAAAGTTGTTGCACACGTCTTGTTGTTACTGGAAGCTCCAATTCAGCTCGCAATTGTGCTGCATTTTTCGTTTCCTTAGCCGCAGACCTCATTAATAATGAATGTTGTCTCTTTGACAATTTTTTATTACCACCTTTAAAATGATTTTTTCCGTAATTTTCACGTAAATTGATATAATTATTAATCACAGTATATGACCGATTAATTTTTTTTAGCAATTACGCGATTAGAGCAACCCATATTTTTATAAGCATCGATCGATGCTTTTTCTTCAATTGTTAGTACTTTTCTCTCGGCATTGTACTACACGCGAACCAAATTATAAAAAACAGGATTTCAATGAGTTCTAAAACTAATACTTTTAGAATATTTGCAATTTCCCGTAGTTCTCTGCTCAGAATCCAGAGAAACACTAAGTGACTTTATAGAAATTTCGCACTTGTGTTCTGCACCACGCAGAAATAATAAAACAAAACGTAAAAAGTAAACAATGCGGTGTTGAGTGCGCGGTCCTTCTATCCGAGTGTCAACAAAGCACAAGGCCAGATACGATAAAGCAACAGAAATTGTAATATTTTAAAAATATCTATGAAAATGACGATGACTTTATAGAAATTTCGGCGAGTGTATTCAATTTACAGCCTCGTTCCAAGAGGAAGCTTCTGCGAGAAACTGCGAGCGAAACTTCCGCGGATCAGTTCTGCGATACTTCAGGATCTATGTACGTCGGGGAAGAGACACTGTGTCGCTGGACGTTAACGCAGAGTAACGGAAAGAGTGAAGAACACTCTGCAGCTCTCTGTAACAAATTTTCAAAATGTTCTCCGTTGTTTTCCAAACAATAATACAGACGATTCTCAAATTCTGAACGAACATTTTCGAAGGTGTCCGTTGGAATACATTCCTGTACGATTCTGCGACGCAAATCGTTGACGCTTTCTGTGGTTGTGTTTTATAAACAACGGACTTCAAGTGTCGCCAGAAAAAGAAGTCGACTGGAGCTGGATCTGGTGATCTTGGTGGCCACTCGATAACATCTCTTCTACCGATCCATCTTAGTGGGAATTGTTTAACCACTGGCGAACTGGTAACGTGTAATGCGGGGGAGCACCGTCATGTTGGAAGTACAAAAGTTCTTCGTTTAACAAAAAATTGCCGTTTTCATCTTTTTGGTTTTCAGGACTTTCTGTTATAAGCGGATCAATGATGTCGTCCAGTAAATTTAAATACAGATTGCCATTCAAATTCCCTTGGAAAAACGGAGGACCTGTAATAGCATTTCCTAAAATGGCTGCCCAAACATTTATTTTTTTCGGATATTGAGTATTACTTTCTTTAGTAAGATGTGGATTTTCACTGCAATAACGACAGTCATGACGATTTACAGCATCGTTTGCAAATGTTTTTAACACTAGGTTTACGGAGCACTAAAAATGAGTATTTTATATTACTTTATAAAAATAAGAAGAATGTGTCTATCCAAGTTTTCGGGCATTTCTTAAATAATATATACCTAAGGAAATAAGTTTGTTGACTAATTCCACATAGATGGATCTTCACAATCTCAATAATCGTAAATTAAAAATATTAGAACCCGTCATTTTGACTGGTCCCGTAAACCTAGTGTTAATTAGATTAGGAGTGGCGTTGATCATGTTTGTTAAATCCTCACAAAACTCAATCCGTCTGTCAAAGTCAACTTCCAATAACTTTTGATGCAACTGCATTTCAAATGGATGAAAATTGTTATGTTTAAAAAATTTATGCACAGATCTGATACACCAGTTACCATTGAAACTTGTCGAATCGAACTAGTAGGATTCGCAGAGTAAACTGTCCTATAATTTCGATTTGATCAGCTTCTTTTATGAATTTTGGCTGGTCTCATTTTAAATTTGTCACCGATCCTGTTTCCTTGAACTTTGCAACTAATTGTAACACGGACGTATGAGAAACATGTGTATCAGGACGTCTCGCATTAAACGTAGCAGCAGTTCGACGAGCACACTCATCAGCTCCATAAATACAAATGATTTCTACTCGTTCTTAAAAAGAATACACCATTTTATACAATTAATTACGATATAGTATCTCTTATTACGATGACTCACACTTGACTAAATAGAACAATCTTATATCGAAAGACAGACAACATACACAAGCGATCAATTGAGGACAATTTTGTTTTCAAGCGGTATGTGTTAGTACAAACATCAACGATTTGCGTTAAACAATTTTACACAATAATATGCCTCGCTCCACTTCTCTTTAAATATCTCCGAAACTAGATAATATGATCCCACGATAAAAAATATAGGTTTCCATTTGAAAAAGCAAAGTTGACCTTCAAATGACCTTGAAAACGCCACCGAAATAAAAAACTGATACTGCGCCCCTCTTTCCTCCTCGAAATCCTTGGATAGGTGTTTTACAACTTTTTTTAATATCTTTCATACTTTTCGAGATGTTCGGCTGAAAAGTTTTCAAATGAACACCCTGTAGATTATTTTATTTTCTGTTCTTCATCTTTTGCTTTTTCATCTCTTCAGCTTCACTCTTGGTCTCAATATTCATTCCATTGTATTCACCCCTTCCAACGAATTACTGATTGTATTACCATTTACAACGTGTTCCGGTTCAAATTGCATCAAAGCCTCTTTTCGCACGAAAATTTAGTATAGTTATAAAGAAATTACAAACTTTCTCGCAGTACAAGTATGACTCGCTCTACTTCTCTTTAAATATCTCCGAAACTAGTGCGCGGTTAAAAAAAAGTATCCTACGAAAATTGCTGGCCTTTTTACGTACAATAAGATCCCATGATAAAAAATATAGGTTTCCATTTGAAAAACCAAAGTTGACCTTCAAATGACCTTGAAATCTGATACTGTCCCCCTTTCCCCCCCTCGAAATCCTTGGACACGGAAAGTCCTTCGGCTGGAAAGTTTTCAAATGAACACCCTGTATATAGAAGGTAAATATTCTAGGTCGGAAGAAATGTTTCGTATTGGTGTTAAAATACCTTCGAGTGCAAAGGGTTAAAAGATCACAGTGTTTACAGGCATCGATAGCAAAACTCAGAAAGACTGGATCCAAGGAAGACAGCAACGAGATATAAACCAAAAATTAAACAACAATTGCACAATCTATTACCAGTGACTAACTTCTTCAGGAATATTCCTTCACCAGATCAAAGCGTCGGTTAACCTCGCCCACCTAACAAAGAAGAAGACAAAGGGTCAAGCTTTCCAACATTATACCGATGGCAACTAAACGAAATCCACTTGCCGGGCAAATTGCTGAACTCGGAAGAGAGCTTCAATGATCAGCATCATAAATTCTGGACCGCTGGTTCCAGCATGGAAAACGATTGCAGCGGCATCGGCTAAGGTCACCCTGGGACGGTTCAGTGGGTCATCAGGCGGATTTGGCCCGGGTTCGTGAAAAATGAAACTGAAAGAAAAAAATCTGGCTGCTGTCAGATCGTCTGCCAAGGAACCAGTATTCACGGCCGTCGGATCGACGCGCGACGATCGGATAGCCCGGATGCTCGGGCGGCAGTTAGTATGGCCAAGATTCGCCAGCTGGAATCCCACGGATCCATTTAGCTGTTGTCTCCGCTCCTATGATTTACTATAAGCGACCGGGGACCTCGCCGATATGATTGGAATATCGGCCGGTGTACTGCGATATTCGATCATCACTTACCGCGAACCCGATCCCCCCCCCGTCGTGAATTCGAATGATTTAGGGGATCGGGAAACGGGGTTCCTCTTTGCTCGATTACCCTAAGTGCCCCCGGGGTCGCTGCTCTCCGGAGTTTTTCTTTTTAAAGAGCGCACTCGGAGAATGGGATTCCTGGAGAGTTCGAGTTAAGGGATGAGAAGTCGAGTGGGAGGATCATTTATTTTGATTATTGGAATTGATAATTGGGAAGTGGAATTGAAGCTCCGACTTCGGCTTCATTAATCTTGCCTCCGTCTCGCGGACCCCTTCGAAGCGAGAAAAAGAATAATGGGTTTCTGGATTTTTTCGTGTTGATCGATGGAAGTGAATTTCATAGAGATCGTAATTAGATCGGGGATCTTATGCGTTTGTGGGAGAGATTAATTGGTGGAGTACATGATTGTACAGTCGTTAGGAGAAGTGATGTTGCTGGAAATGGTTGAACTGTTTCTGCTTCTGTGTTTTAAGATTGACTTGGATTATTTTTATTTTGTGTGGAGAGGCAGGCAGGATTGTCGTAATTAACTGTTTGTGAATTTTGAGTGATTTTTAACCGTTCATAAAGAAATTTTTGCAGAGATTTTTTAGATAAAAGATTTCTCTCTTCGTGGAGGATTTAAATACATTGTACAGGAAGGAACTAGAACCATTATAAAATGGGAAATTTAAGTAGAATCAAAATTGTAGAAATTACATGGAGTTGGAATTAAAAAAAATTAGAAAAGTGTCTGATAAGGGACTTTAAAACTACAATAATTTTAAAAAAATATAAAATTGTGTTCTAAAATTTCTAGGAATAGTAAGTATTCAGAATGAAGGGTTTCAAAATTCTTTTGAGAAGAAAGGAGATAGGAATCCGGGAAATTGTGAGAGTATTCAAATTGAGAAGTGGTATGATTAAAATTGCAGAAAGTGCAGGACTTCTAAATTGTCCTAGAATCTAAATCCTAGAATTATCCTGCAGAAGTTATGACAATTATAAATATTTGAAAACTGTGAAAACTATGAAAATGGTAAAAATTGCAAAAAATGGAAGGGTTTATGCTCTCATAATTTTCCTGCATAAACTAAAATAAATTACAGAGCCCCTACAATTCCAGTAATTGTAAAAATGGTAAAAACTGTAAAAATGTTAAAAATTGCAGTGTTTATGCTCGTAGAATTTTCCTGCATAAATTTAAAAAAAATTACAAAGCTCCTAAAATGTCAGGAATCTTCTGTATAAATTAAAAAAATATATAGAGCTCCTAAAATTCCAGGAATTGTAAAAATTCTAAAAATTGTAAAAATTGCAAGAATTCCACAGATTATACTCTTACAATTCTCCTGTATAAATTTAAAAAAAAATTCCAGAAATCGTAAAAATTGCAAAAATTGCAGAGATTGTGTTCCAAGAATTTTCCTACATGTATTAAAAAAAATTACATATACAAAAAAAGTTACAGAGATCCTAAAATTCCAGGAATCGTTAAAATTGTAAAAATTTCAAAAATTGCAGTGTTTATGCTCCTAGAATTTTCCTGCATAAATTACAAAATGATACAGAGCCCCTAAAATTTCAGGAATCATAAAAATTGTAAGAATTGTAAAAATGGCAAAAATTGCAGTTTATTCTCATAGAATTTTTCTACAGAAATTAAAGAAAAAATTACAGAGCCCTTAAAATTCCACGAATCGTAATAATTGTAAAAATTGTAAGAATTGCAAAAATTGCATAGTTTATGCTCCTAAAATTTTCCTGCATAAATGACAAAATGATACAGTGCCCCTAAAATTCCAGGAATCGTAAAAATTGTAAAAATTGCAAAAATTGTGGGACAAAAGTTTACAGAAGATCGACTGGCTTTTTTGGTGTCGAGATTGTCAATGCACGATGCACGCCAAGTCCACCGGGTGGCTTTGCTAAACGTATAGCTCTTTACATAAAATTCTTGCTAGGTCTTCCCTCTTTGATCTTCTTTGTCGAGCCTCTACACGGATGCTTCATGACCCGTCCGATAGAAGCAGATTTCTGGCGATAATACTCTAACCTTCGTATCGGAATCCGTTTATCTAGTCCCGTCACCCAGCGTTATGAATCAGCAATCATTCCCAAGAGCCGCTAATCAATCTCCAATCAGCATCGAGCGATCGAGACACACTTCCTTTGATCTCCTCTGTCACGATCCTCGAATTCGATCCTTCGACGTCTATCCTGTCTGATCCTGACGATCTCATAAGTGCTATATCGGAGGCCTGATTATATTCTAATTTCCATCGGAATCCGTTCACCTAATCAGTTGCCTAACTTTGCCGATCGACGATCATTCCACGGCATCCATTAACGGTCTATGCTTGCCATGTGGGTCCGTCTCGACCCGAAACATCAAACGCTTTATTGCCCGCTTTGTCTGTGCACTGTCTACACTATCTACTTAACCTTAGATTCCTAGGTAACTCAATTTTAGATTAAATAAAACAAATGTTTAATCTGTACAATTTATTCAATTCTATTTGAGATTGAAAATAAGTATTTCTTCTTGGAATAATTTTCAAGGACATCCTTCAGGGATTCCCAATAAAAATAGTCACGATTAATCTTCAGTTAATTGTATATTTGATTGTAATGCACTTACATGCATTACACTGTACACACGTAAATATTAAAATAATAAAAATTGAAACACGCCCATTAACGACTTCAGTAAAATATTAAAAATTAAAAATAAGAATATTTCGTAGATTATTTTATAGACTAGTGTTCTCAATCTCAAAAATTCAGTAAAATACTCTTAAATGCGTTATTAAGGAATATAAAATTGAAAGGATTTTTGATATCGGTAAAACATTTAATTGCACCGTTACACGAAATGTTTGAAGGGCAAAAGGGCCATCGTAAGTTGCTGCGAGCAATCGTATCGGGAATTATAAATCAAGATCTAATGGACCGTCAGAGATCGACATCCAGGGGATGTCAGTAGATAAAATCCCGATTCCCATCGGAATCTGAAGATCGTCGATCAAGCGATCATTTCCAGGAGTCGTCTCTCTCTCTCTCTCTCTCTCTCTCCCTCTCTCTCTCGGCAAGGATTATTCCGTCCGATCACGAAATCGGGAAACGTGGACCGTGGACTCGCGTGCCGTTAAACGACAAGCTGAGCCTTGGAATTTTGTCGACGTTATCGTGGCCCCCAGTCGATCGCGACCTTAATAACGAGCACACGGGGCTCATTAACGACTGCAGAGGATCGTTGGATTATCGAGGATATCGTTACCGGTCCCGACTTCCTGCTTTCGAAAAATTTCATAAACGTTCTCGCGTGCTACTAAACGCTCTTTGAGAAAAACGCCGTCTGTGATCAGAATAGACGGCTTTGTTCTCGAGTGTCGCGCGATTCGCAGTCGATCCGATCGATCTGCGATTAATTTAGTACGCCGGGGGAATTTTTATAACCGTAGTTCTTCGCAGTGTGAACCGTTCGTTTTCATTCTGGAGCTTTATTTCTTTGAACTTCTCAAGGCTGGATGCGAGAGTAAGCCGTTAATCATTTCGCAGAACTTGGGCTACGCTTCAGCCAGAGATACTGTTATTTTAATGTTTTTTGATTAGGGTTGATAGAGGGTGGACGATAAAAATGAATTATTCAGTGGGGTGGGAGTATATTGTTCACTTCTTTTACAGAATTCCTTCTTAATTCCTGTTACGTGAATTAAAAGGTTATCGTGCTTTTTTATTTTTACATTGTTTCTTTTCTTTTAGCAACGAGGGAGCGATAAGAATTATTATTTTTGTTGCTGAACGACAACTTAGGAAATGAATTTAATGGACGACAAATTGATTGGATAGAAATACTGTTCTTTTAATAAATTTCTTCTTAGCAGAAACTGTTGGAATGTTCAAATTATGCGCCATTCCAGAAAATTCGTGGACCTTCTTTCGTTCTAGTTTCTTTTGTTTTTGACCGCTGTATTCAGAGAGTGTGTGTCTTTTTCGTTTGTCTCTTGTACGACGCGCGCGTATTTATTTTTCTTTATATGTATCCAATATGTAAAACTAACATTATTCAAAATAAAACTAACAGGTTATGGGCCCAGGAGACCCTGAAGACTCAAAGTCAGGTAGTACATATGAGTAATTAAATGTGCGAATAGTGACCGAAAAAAAAGTAAGGTTATCCTACGTGCCACGTGTTCGACAAAAAGAATCGAAAATGAATATTGCTAAGGTAGACCAAGTTCAGAAATTAAATTCTGCAAATTACGATACATGGAAAATCCAAATGAAGAGCATACTTCGCTACAATGGATTATGGGGGTACGTAGATGGAAGCGTTACAAAACCTGCAGAGAACTACCAGGCATGGACTATAAACGATGAGAAAGCTCTGGATTCGATTATCCTCAGCGTACAACCTGACCAATACAACTATGTCAAAAGGGCAGAAACCTCTGCAGATGCATGGCAAGTATTGAAAGAAAAATATGAATCTAAAAGCCCAATGAGGCAATGCGTTTTGTTTAAGCAGTTGTACCGTCTAAAGAAAGCTTCAAATCAAAGCATGACACAGTTCATAAATGAATTTATGAACATAGCGGAACAACTAGAGGAATGTGAGCTAAAATTGCCAGAAAATCTATTATCTATTTGGTTGTTGAATTCATTGCCTCATGAATATGAAACTTTGTGTATAGCAATTGAATCAAGAGAGCAAATGCCACCCTTAGAAGAATTAAGAAACAAGATACTCGAAGAGGAGTCAAGACGAGCTGAGAATACAAGGGAACACGAAGGAGGCGCAGAAGAAGCACTACTGTCGAGTAGAGGTAATTCATATAAGAAAGGTACACACAAAAGCACTACACACAATGAACAAGGAAAGAAGTTTGAAGTTAAGTGTTTTACATGTGGTAAAGTAGGACACATTGCTAGAAATTGCAGATCAAAAGCAAAATTAGGAAATAAGAGAATGACACAGGATGCATTTACAGCCACTGCTTTCAGCACTACCACACGAAGAGCAGGAGTTTGGTGCTTGGATAGCGGAGCAAGTACACATATGTGCTACGATGAAAAGAAGTTCCACAATCTGGACAACAATGAGAAAACGAGAATTTATACAGCAGCAGAAGATAGCATTAATTCGCAGGGACAGGGAGAAATAAACATAAATATAAAAACTCCCAAAGAAACAAAAAGTATCAAATTACAGCAAGCAATGTATGTTCCAGAATTTAAAAGCAACTTATTATCTGTGTCGAGTATTACAAGCAATGGATATTCTGTGGTGTTTTATGAAAATCATGCACTCGTGAGACGCAAAGATGGATCAACAGTAATGAAAGCAACGATGGAAGATGGCTTGTATGTGATAAAAGAACAGCAAGTGCAATCGGCTATGATCTCTCAACAGTGCAATAAGAATCTAATGAAATGGCATCAAAGAATGGGCCACTTGAATTTCGAGGATTTAAGAAAACTTAAAAAGAAAGAAATTGTAGATGGACTGAGAGACGAATTGTGTTTGAAAAATGAAAACCCAGTATGTGAAGTATGCATGAAGGCAAAAATTCATCAGCAACCTTTCAGGCAATCAACAAGAAGAGAAAACGACGTCTTAGATTTAATACATACCGATATTTGTGGGCCATTTAAAACCTGTTCGCTAGGGGGAGCGAAATACTTTGCAACCTTTATTGACGACAAAAGTAGATACATTGAGGTAGCAATTTTGAAGAAAAAGTCTGACATCTTCGAAGCATTTAAAGAGTATAAAGCTCGCGTTGAAAAGCAGACAGGGCGTCAAATAAAGAAGATTCGAAGTGACAATGCCAAAGAATACCTATCTCGCAATTTCAATGAGTTTTTAAAACAAGAAGGTATTCAAAGAGAGTTGAGTGTGGAATACACACCGCAACAAAACGGCGTGGCTGAGCGCGCAAATCAGACGCTAGTAGAAATGGCGCGTTGTATGTTGTTGCAATCTAATTTACCATACGAGTTGTGGGCTGAGGCGGTGTGCGCAGCCGCATACATTAGGAATAGATGCCCAACCAAGGCGTTAAACGATGCAACTCCTATTGAAATATGGACCAAAAGGAAGCCATACGTAGGATATTTTAGAACATTCGGAAGCCGAACTATTGCACTCAATAAAAATAACAGAGGAAACAAGTTCGCAGCAAGAGGAGAAGAATACATTTTAGTCGGATATTCTCAGGAAGCAAAAGCTTATAGATTATGGAAAAAGGGAACAAACCAAGTAGTGAAACGAAGAGATGTACGTTTCATAGAAGAAATTCCAGAATCAACGAACTTCGAAAAGGAGAAGCAACCAGAATCTGAACTGGAACATTTGACCTACGATATGATTGAGAATTCGAAAGAGCCCATGTATGAGGACCTGGACAAGGAAGAAGAGCAGCATGAAATGATAAATGAAGACAACTATAAAGATGATCCTGAAGATTCTCAAGAAGAAGAGGAAGAAACAGCAAGAGAAGAACAGGAAATTAATCAAATGTTGGAACCTACCCCACGAAACAGAGGTTGCGGACGACCGAAATTGGAAAGAACCGGACGGCGTGGTAGACCGCGAAAATTGTATCATAGCGCTAATGTTGCAAAATGTCACGAATGCAAAGTACCGAAAACGGTTGAGGAGGCGATGCGCTCGTCAGAAAAATCATTCTGACTAGAAGCTATGGAGTCTGAGTTCAACACTCTAAAGGGCAACAATACCTGGAGTTTGGTAAGTAGACCGTCGAATAAAAAGGTTATAAAGAATAAATGGGTTTACAGGATAAAGCGAAACCAGGATGGAAGTATTCAAAAATTTAAAGCCAGGTTAGTTGCACGCGGAGACCAACAAATACCAGGACAGGATTATGACGAGACGTTTGCGCCTGTAGCAAGATTTGAGATGTTGAGAGCACTTTTGGCTATAAGTGTTGAAAATGAAATGTTTGTTCATCATATGGATGTCGTTTCGGCCTATACGCAGGCTGAGTTGTCCGATGAGATATACATGGAACAGCCAACATTATTTGTAAGGAAAGGACAAGAAGATAAAGTATGTAAGTTACAGAAATCATTGTATGGATTAAAACAGGCAGGTCGCGAATGGTATAGTAAATTAAATAAGTATATGATAAGTATTAACTTTATTAAGTCCGAAATAAATCCGTGTGTATACGTTGATAACTCAAATGGAAGTGATGTTATAATAATAATCTACGTAGACGACTTGCTAATAGCCTCTGCTGATTTTAAGAAGTTAAAAGTTGTAAAAGACTTACTAAAGAAGCAATTCGCCATGAATGATTTAGGGCCAGTATCAAATATCTTAGGCATTCGCGTTGAAAGACAAGGTCAAAAGGGTAAGATAAAGTTAAATCAAAGTTTGTATATAGAAGATTTACTTGAGCGATTTAATATGAAAAATTGTAAAACTGCGAATACACCTCTAGAAGCTAATGTGAACCAACAGGTAAAAGATTTGAAACCACCAACAGATTCGGAAATCGACGAAATGAAAGAAAAACCATATCGGCAATTAGTGGGAAGCTTATTGTATTTAGCAAATACAACTAGACCAGATATAATGTTTGCGGTAAATTTTCTATGTCGTTTTTGCGAAAACTCAAGAATTATACACTGGAAAATGGCAAAGCACGTATTAAGATATCTGCGAGGGACATGTGATTATAGTATTAAGTACGAAAAGACAAATAAGTTATTACAAGCGTATGTAGATTCTGATTGGGGTGGAAATCTTGAGGATAGACATTCGAGTTCCGGATTTGTGACGTTTTTGGGTGGAGCACCGATAAGCTGGGCGACGAAAAAGCAAAAATGTGTCGCGCTTTCCACCATGGAATCGGAATACATAGCCCTCTCGGAAGTAACGAAAGAGATTGTATACTTGCGAGAGTTATTGAAGCATATGAAGCAGTCCAAATTTGTTTCCAAAGAGACACAAGTATATTGCGACAATCAAAGTGCAATCGCGTTGTGTACGAATAATATATATCATGCTAGAAGTAAACACATCGACATACGATTTCATTTTTCTAGAGAGGCCCAGGAACAAGGGCATATTAAGGTTGAATATAAACCTACGAATGACATGGCAGCTGATATACTGACGAAATCACTGCCAAAACTGAAACATGTAAAATGCGTTGAATTGTTGAAACTATGTAATTGAGAGCTTAAAGCTTATTTGTAAGACATGTACCTTGCGAATAGAATTATTCTGCGTCGGCCCACGAATTAGGGGGAGTGTTGGAATGTTCAAATTATGCGCCATTCCAGAAAATTCGTGGACCTTCTTTCGTTCTAGTTTCTTTTGTTTTTGACCGCTGTATTCAGAGAGTGTGTGTCTTTTTCGTTTGTCTCTTGTACGACGCGCGCGTATTTATTTTTCTTTATATGTATCCAATATGTAAAACTAACATTATTCAAAATAAAACTAACAGAAACGTAAGGTTATATTTTTATAATATTGTTTAATTTTTGCAGTCAGTGTGGACTTGCATGAATTACAGAATTTTTCTAATGACTCGTTTTTATTTATATTGGTCCTAGGACGAGTACAGAGGTTATAGAAATTGAGAAATAAGTGAAACATGTTATTTGGCTTGAGGAGTATATTTTTTAAAAATTATTCAGTGATGTGAACAACTTCTAGGCTGACGAGAAATATTTTTTAATTCAGAAACCATACTAGTTTCACACGGAAAAGCATCAGATATGAATGATCGTCTATGTAGGTGAGTTGCTTAGTCTCGAGGCTTAAGATCCTTTGTTTTCAACCCTTAACCGGTCACGTACTGTCTATGAGACTGTGCTGCGTCAGTAAATTCTTCGGCAACTCTTACACCTTTAGAAAAATTAGCACCTCTTAACCTGTCAGCTCGAAAGAATAAATATTTATCAGTTTACGTTCAACCCTACAACAGTCTGCCGAAATTTTCCTTCATGGGAGCCAATAACATTTACTTCTAGTGCAAATACAAAAATATACAAATCATTAACACAAAGTGATCACATGAAATCTAAGCAAAGTGGAATCACATAAAATTATATTTATTTTCTCAGAGGAAAAGTTAAGCAAAACAGAGTTACATAAAATTATATTTATTACCTCGGAGGAAAATTTAAGCAAAACAGAGTTACATAAAATTATATTCATTAACTCAGAGGAAAATTTAAGCAAACTAGAATCATGTAAAATTATATTTATTAACTCAGAGGAAAATTTAAGCACATTAGAATCATATAAAATTATATTTATTTTCTCACAGGAAAATTTAAGCATATCAGAATCACATAAAATTATATTTATTTTCTCAGAGGAAAATTTAAGCACATTAGAATCATATAGAATTATATTTATTTTCTCACAGGAAAATTTAAGCATATCAGAATCACATAAAATTATATTTATTTTCTCAGGGGAAAATTTAAGCACACTAGAATCATATAAAATTATATTTATTAACTCAGAGGAATATTTAAGCACACTAGAATCATATAAAATTATATTTATTTTCTCAGAGGAAAATTTAAGCACACTAGAATCACATCAAATTATATTTATTTTCTCACAGGAAAATTGATGCATATCAGAATCACATAAAGTTATATTAATTTTCTCAGAGGAAAATTTAAGTAAACTAGAATTATACAAAATTATATTTATTTTCTCAGACGAAAATTGAAGCAAACCAGAATCACGTAAAATGATATTTATATTTTCAGAAGAAAGTTTCGAGAATCTTTGCGTAAAATTGCATTTACACTCCCACAGGAAAATTCAAGCAGCCAAATATAAAATTGTAAATTTGCTCACATTTCCCAGGTATACTAATAACAGCGTCTAAAGCTGACAACATCGGCGCATAAATTACCAAGCAGTGGCTAAGCTTTTTTCCTGAAATTACCAGACAACTTTAATCCAGTTTAACATGCGAAACACTAACCCAACAGTTCCAAGACCGGCGTGCAGACGTTAATAATGCAATATTACTCAAGAGGGTTGCTTTGGAGAAAAAGGAAAAAGAAATTCTCAAGTCGAGGGGTTAAAGTAGGCAGAAAGTAATTGTGTCCCGTTTTCTCGGCGAATTTTTTCTTTCCCGCCGGTAAAAAGCCAACCTTGGCTACACGTGCTCGTGGAAAGGGCCGCGCTGAGCCCACTGTGAAGGCTTTCTCTCAGGCTCGAAGGACTCGGTGAGCTAACGTTACCTAGACGCGGGCAATGTTTCAGATAAGGTGCACGCCAACCACGCGTTAAGATCGCGATTGCTCGGCAATCGTTCGTGGACCTTAACACGTTAAGTGCCGAATACCAACTCGAAAAATTCCCTTAAACTCCATGCAATTTAATTAATAAATCCTGGAACCAGGAAGCACAAATTTATTACAGTAAATTATACTTCTACCACATCTTTCAAAGCTCCAAGAAAATACTTGTTCGCATACGTGCCAGTCAAAATTAATTGTACCAGCCGATTGGAGATTAGTGTCTTTAATGTATCGATCGACGTTCAAAGGTTAATAAAATTCTCCGCCCTTGTACTTTAACGATCTAACCCTCACGAGTTTAAATTCGTATTTATTTATTTCCCGTTGTTAGACACTTTTTATGTTTGCTGTAAAAATTTATGTTGTAGTTTCTACTTAGTTTTGTTTAATACTTTTACCCCTTCAATTGTATTTTCTTCGTGATCCTGTATTTTAGGTAGTATAGGGTTGAACGGAAAATCCGTTCCGCTTTGGTACGACGTTCCTGGTCATAAACAATTACACCTAGGTTTGTTTTAGCGCAATTTGCACTAGATTATCATTCTAGGAATAATGCATGTTTTGCAGTGAAAAAAACCTTGAAAAGATTATTTCTTTGCTCACAACACCTTCCAATACAAGCACAGAACGGAACGAATTTTCTGTTCAACCCCTATACGTCAAGTTACAACACAATTGAAAACGAAATATTTTATACAGTGTTTATAACAGAAAATGGATGAATTTTTGCTCGAGGAGAATGAAAAATTGAAGTTATGACAATATTAAACGGTGGGGTTATAGATGAAGCATAATAAGTCGAAGTATGAAGTATAATCAGTTATAATTCCGCTCGTCCCTTTTGTGCAACTATTTTCTGAATTAATGAGTCCCCAGAGTGTTCGAAACAGTTGGCCGTCTTAATTCCAGGTGTAGGCTTTCGGGTTAAGAAGCCGTAATCCCCGCGTAACTTTAATTCTTGCCCCGAAGAAAATTACGCTTCCGTTCGGTTTGCGTTTCCGGTCACGTCAGCCGCCGCCGACATGATCTCCCCGAACATTATTCCACCCTCGAAACCCGGGACCACGGTGGGGAAAGTTTCTCTTTTTGATGGACGCCCGGATAGAGGAGACTCGATTGTGTCGGGGACTTAATAGGGTCACGTGAACTCGTTTAAGTATCCCCGGCTCGAGGAATTCGAGATTGATTTATCTCTACCTCCCTTGGTTCTTGCATAAACGCGCTTGTTTGCAAAGTTCATGGCGTTATCCCGTTCAAAAATGTTTAATTAGGACGAATGAACTGTTTCGAGTATCCTTTAGTCGATTAGCAAGTGCTTTGGAGGCTATTGGAATTTAATTGGTTGTGGAAAAAATATTTGCGGTTGAACGTGATCAACCCCTGCAGTGGAAACATAAAATTTGCACTCAGATGTGCTGTATCTTGTTTGGAATAATTGTTAATGGAGGGAAGTGTCCGTTTTGTTTCATATTTGATGGTTTGGAGCCACAAGGGGTGGTTTGAATGGAGGGAAAATTATGTAATTAGGCTAGGTTAATTTAAGGATTGTAAAAAGAGTAGGTGTGGTCATACACTGTCTATAGTATTTGGAAAACTTGATGATACATGAAAATGTATATTTTAGTACCTTTTTAATCAATTTGGAAGTGTGAAATTGACTTCAGTCGAAGGAAGAGGAGTTATTGGACTAGGAGAATTTTAAGGGTTGTAAAAATGCCACTGATGCGTAACCACCCGCAATATTATTTACAGAAAGTGCTAATACAAGGAAATATTAATTTTATTTCATATATAGACGATTTAGAGATACAGAAAGTGAATAATAATTATTGTGAGGGGTATTCAAAATAAAAAGTACAAAAGAAAGAAATTGTAAAAGAATTTTCCCAAAAATCAGCAAAAATCGAAGAGTGTGCCGATAATGTAATAAATCTCAATTCGTAAGTTATTAATTAAACATGAAAAGCATTAGAAATGTCATATTTATCGTATTATTTATCACCGAAGTTTCTAAACTGGGGGTGAAACTTTTAGGATAAATGTGAAGAACTGATAAAATAATTTTTGTGACGACACGTGGTGTCACCGAATTAGTAAATTCTTTCATAGCCGGCTGGTGTCGGCGTTAATTATCCGAAAGCCGCAGCCACGCGACCTCGGCACATCCACAATGGACACCACGTGGACGATGAACTCGCTTCACAACAATGAACCGACGTAACCAGGTACACACATGGCCCCCGCGACATATTTAGCCCGCGTTTGCTTTAATATTCCTGAATGAAACGACATTAATTAGGAGAAACGAAGTGGATCGTGCGGAGCGTAATGGCCACAACGAGCCTGGTCGACGACCCCGAACCCCGGACCCGGCAATAAGGGTTGATAATACCATTAGTTCGACCGCATGAACCCCCATATAACGCGCGCAGACCTTAGAAATGCCGATCGATGCGGCTTTCCGCGTTCGTTGGATTACACGAGGCTTGTCCACTTTCCAGAGACATAGGTCTGCCCGGATTATCTGTATAATCGGTCGATACCAGTGTGTTCGTCCCGTGGAGATCGCTGCTCGAGCAATTCCCTTGGACAATAATTAATAAACTACGCATTTAGATTCTGAGAAACACCCCCACGTATCTTCGTTATTCCTTTGAATTTATTTTTGTCGGTGACCTTTCAAACATTTGTTTAAAACAGGTTATCTGGAGTGGAAAGTGAAGTTAATTCTCGTTCATGAAAAATTATTGATAAGTTCCAGTTGCGAGAATTTGATGTTTCACACTTTGAAGACGTCAATAGTAACTAGTAGTAATTGAATTAATTTTCTGCTTTCTTCACTTAACTTGCGCTGCACAGCAGATAGCACAGTGTAAAAAGGATAGTTCAGAGTATAGTATGACATATAAATTGTTCGCAATTTTTTAAATTTTCATTCATGAATATTCGTAAATATATATGTTCGATTTCTGAGAATCTGATATTTCACATGTTAGAGATTTAATTCGATTTTTATAATCTTTAATTGTTCTTGCAAAAGTGAATAGCGTAACTCAAAAAGAGTAATTCTAACCATTATATTACGTACAAATTATTCACATACGTGAAAATTTTCATTCATGAATTTCGTAAACAAAATCCGCCTGCACCCAACTGCATCTCAAACGCGCCAACGATGACTTCCAATTACTTTTTACTAATTACAAGGAAGACTGGCGTAAAAAACAAGTAGTGCGCCGTAAAGGGCAGCTTCTAAACTACGCTACAGTCTACGAATAATTAGCATCGTTAACAATTTTCATTCATAAAAATGTATGTGAAGGAAGACAAATTATTCTGACGGCAACAAAATGCTGTTTTCTCGATGGACCCATTAGTTTCGATCGAGGATCGAATGTCCATTAACATAAAATCTGCTGAAAGCTATGAGGCTCTAGTAGATCATCAGAAGTTTCCGAAGGTATCAATATCCCGGGAAGGGTTTCTCCGGAAATTGTCCCTTAGCGTCGCGTCCATCGTCTCCGTCTCGCCATTATTTCGAGGCGCGGATGAAGATCGATACGCTTTTTCTCGCAGCCCCTGGGTTCCCAGCAGAAGAACAGTTATACAATGCTGGGAAGACGTTCGCAGCTGAAGCGAGAATTGTCGCCTGAACGAACCCCCTCGGTTCGACGAATAATGAAAAAGATGATACGATCGAGCCTGGCAATCTATAACCCGAGAAAAGATTCGAGGGAGCCAGATTATTTTTCGTTCAGGAATCTCATCTTTGGGAACCAGATGTCTCCGAGATGAAATTTAGAAAAAGATTTTCATATTCTCCGGGCGAAATGAATTCTGTGATTTTTTAGTTCACGCTTCAGTGCAAAAATATTAATGTAAAGTAGACGAGAGGTTCAGGCAACATATTAGGGGGACTCAATTATTATAAAATCTAAAACAAACTTTGTAGCAAATTCAAGCTTTTATTCCTTAATTTATTATATAATCTCTATCATTATTAGTTTGCCATCTTTCCTGCAAATTTTCAATCCCCCTCCTATAGAAATCCAGGGTTCGTCAAGCAAAATATGACTCAAGGTGCCTCCCTGCATCTTCTACGGAATGTTGTATTTCTTAAATAATGCTCCAGAGATCTGAAAAGATCAGAGGGAGCAATGTCCGGTGAGTACGGGGGTGCGGTAAAACTTCCCATTGCAATTCTTTGATTTTTTCCTGAGCGAGTTTCGCTGTATGGGGCCGGGCATTGTCAATTTGCAGTGTTACACCTTTTCTGTGGACTAAAGATGCCCATCTTTTCAATAGTTCTGAATACAGCCGTTGTAATTGCTGACAATACAACAGAGCAGTAACTGTTTCTCCAGGTTCCAACAACTCAAAGTGAATCATGCCACGACAGTCCCACCAAATGCACAGTAACACCTTTCCAAGTGATAAGCTAGGTTCAGGGGTTGATATTGCGGTTTGATTTGCAGAAAGCCGTTGCTTGGAACGCTTTATGTTATCATAAAGAATCCATTTTTCATGTCCGGTAACGATTCCGCTAAGAAATGGATCTCCACGAAATCTGGATAGCAACGAAGCGCAAATTGATCGACGAATATTCTTGTTGGTCTCGGATAATTGACGCGGTACCCATATTCCTTGCCTATATGCCTTTCCCATTTCGTGTAGGTGCCTTTGTATAGTTGACCATGCGGACCCAAGGCTTCTCGATAATTCTTGTATACTTAATTTTGGATCGGCTTCCACTAGAGATTTTAGGGTGACATTATCAAATTCAACTGGTCGTCCGAGGCCTGTCAGAGAGATCATAATCACCAGCAGCAAACCTTCTGAACCAACGTTGACACTTGTTGACCTTCGATACATCTCCGTAAACATCGCAAATTTTCTTTGTTGTCACCGCTGCATTAATTCATGAAAATGAAAAAGTATGCAATATGATCCTCGGAAGGTACGGACGCCGCCATTTTATTACAGGGTTGTAACAAAAATTATAGAATATTTTTTAACACAGGCTGCTTTACCGGAAACTGTAATAGAATACGTGTTTTCTCAACGATCGGTGCAGAACTGAAGGCAAAACAAATTCTTCGCAAATCATTGATTACTTATGGTTACCCCTAATATATTCGGTTTATCCGGTCGGTGTCTGTGCCGGAAACGATAAGGGTGGTTCAGCGATCGTTGCTGGTCATAATGGTCGTCAAAACGCCATTATTCCCGGTCCACGTGGCCGTTAGAGTCTGAGAGCTTCCATTCACTCGCAGAAACATCCAGATATTTAAATCGTATGGTCAAAGGGGAGCTGAAGAATTTTCATTTTGAAGCCGGGGAGATCGCCATTTCGTGCTGAATCAATGCTCAACCCGATTCTGAGAAGAACATTCAGCTGGAGAGAGTTACTGCGGCGTTTGAGAAGAAAAATGGCACAATTATTCAACTTACGATAGATTTTTAGTCGTTCAAGGGACTTGGAATTCAAGAGAAGTTTCTTTATCTGGAATGTTTTCGTGTTTTAAATGGAAGAGAACGCTCCTTAAATTTTATTGAAATATTTACTACAGAGAGACATTCGCTAAAAAGAGTGTTGTAAATGTCTGGAGATATTTAGAACACTCGTTGGACCGTTGGTGTTCTTTGTTGCTTAATTGGGGAGGATCAGTACAGGAAAATAATTGGTAGTCTGACTTGAACTGGGGCCAACCTTTTTATAGCCAAATGGAGATATCATACTGATCTTATTATTTTGTTGTACGAATTATTTTCTTGATGAGACTCTTGATTTTATTGTTCAGTGCAGTAGAGGTTACAATTTCTTTAAATTTCTTCATGGTTTTCATCTTTTCGTGCGCAAACTATTTCAAATCTCAAAGACTGGAATAAGAAGGAAAATTGACGTGATTTATTGTTTTGTTTTGTGAATTAATCATCTTGTAAAATTTGCTAATGCTTGTGGAAATGGATGCACATAATTGGTAGATTGTTTCGTGCCCAAAGTGTTTCACACCTCAGGAAAAATGGAAGAAATTATAATACAATTTCTGTTGTATTATTGTTCTGCTGTATGAATTATTTATCTTGTAAAGCTCTCAAATTATTCTGCACAGAATTCCTCAAGGAATTTCTTCCCAGATAATTTTGTGGTTGCAATTTCTTATGTCCAGAGAAAAATACAATAAATTTCTTCTCCTATATGAATTATTTATCTTGCAAAGCTCTCAAAATATTGTGCACAGAATTCCTAAAGGAATTTCTTCCCAGATTACTTTGTGGTGGCAATTTCTTATGTCCAAAGAAAAATACAATTTTCTTCTTCTCCTATATGAATTATTCATCTTGCAAAGCTCTCAAAATATTGTGCACAGAATTCCTCAAGGAATTTCTTCCCAGATAATTTTGTGGTTGCAATTTCTTATGTCCAGAGAAAAATACAATAAATTTCTTCTTCTCCTATATGAATTATTTATCTTGCAAAGCTCTCAAAATATTGTGCACAGAATTCCTAAAGGAATTTCTTCCCAGATTACTTTGTGGTGGCAATTTCTTATGTCCAAAGAAAAATACAATTTTCTTCTTCTCCTATATGAATGATTTATCTTGCAAAGCTCTCAAAATATTGTGCACAGAATTCCTAAAGGAATTTCTTCCCAGATTACTTTGTGGTGGCAATTTCTTATGTCCAAAGAAAAATACAATAAATTTCTTCTTCTCCTATATGAATTATTTATCTTGCAAAGCTCTCAAAATATTGTGCACAGAATTCCTAAAGGAATTTCTTCCCAGATTATATTGTGGTTGCAACTTCTCATGTCCAGAAAAAAACAGAATAAATCTCCCATTTTATCGAACAGGTTTACTTTCTAAAATTTCCAAATTGCGGGTCTGATGCAATATCTTGCAGGATTGCACCGTGGTTGCAATTTTTCGCGTTCGGGTTTCACGGAAGGTAAAAAAGGTTTGAAGATCGACAGCGATAATCCGGCGCGTTAATTAATGGTGTTCTGCTCCTTTTTTGTGTATAATCTCCGCTCCTAATCGCCGCGGAAGAGGCGTAGTTCGTTTTACAATTTCCACGTGCATGGAAACAATCACGAACCGCTTACGACGCCCACGAAATCGGATTAATAGGCTGAAAGCCTTGCTGGTCGCGTTTTCGAACCTGGCAACAAACATTCCCACGCTTCTTGCGTAACAACGCGTCGTCCCGTTTAATAGTTTCCGTTGCACAACATTCGCGAACACCTCGCACGCCTTCGTGCAGGATTTTTATCGCAATCCGGAGAACTGTGTTTTCGAATACTTCGTTCGACAAACATTCCATTGAATCAGAGACAATCTCCTTCGAGGAAGGATCGACGCACTCGAGAAATTTAACTTGGAACACTAAATGGAAGAGGGAACGGAAAAACAACTGGGAAAATGATGTGCGAGAGCACTCACGTTTGTGAGGAAAGCTTATTTTTCATTAGCGAGTTATTGTTAGCAGTCTTGAACTCCTTTCTGAGGTATTTAATAGATCCAGTTGGCATTTTTCATTGAAATTCGATCTTATACTGATCTTTAGCTATACTTTTTAATTTTTTGGTTGTGCTCTGTAGGTTCTTTTTATTTTAATATTTTAATATTTCGTGGATCTCTTTCTTCATTTCCCTAATTTAATTCATTCTCGGTTGTGAAATCGGCAAAGTGCTAAATAATAAATAGCTAAGTATGCAGACGATTTTCTATAGAAAATAAGAAAAATAAACTGTTCTCAAATAATAAATTGATTATATATAAAAATATTTGACTTAAGGGATGGAGGAAAATTAGAGTCTATGAACTAAAATCCCCGAAGGAATAAAATTGCAAAGTACAAAACAAAATGGACTCCACTCTGTCGCTACAATTTTCAATTCTTTAGAGAAAGAATTTTCTCCTTTCTTTCTCGACGCGTAACTTTTTCTTCAAAAGCATTTGCGCCAAAATTCGCAGTTTAATCAGGCAGTTTGGAGCATCGCGGTTAGGCTCGAATGTCAGTACAGCGACCCGGACGTATAAATGCGACGCCCTGTATTTTCCCGACGCATTTTCGCGTCGCCGTCGCCGGAAGGGTCTGAAGTATCGCGCCGGGGATTAGAATTTCGCCTCCCTTTCTTCGCGATCATTTGTTCGGAGTCTCGGCCGATTGCACGGCTCGCGGATTTCTCGCCGGTTTCGTTCCATTACAGGAAATTATACGCGCTACAATTCGTCGCAGAATTGCGAGCGAAGCAGACAATGGCCCTCGCGGATCCGCTCCCGCCTCGCTGATACTCGCGCGAGAGGGGAAAACGATGACGACTAGCATTAACGGCAGCGGCGAGAGGCGCATCCCACGGAAACACCGAATTATGCCCTCGAGCCGGAATGAACCTCCATTGTGCGACGCGTTCCGCTTTATCGGGCCGATTCTCGGGCCTCGCTTAAAATCTTCAGCGAACGGCGAGACCGTGCGACTTCCATTTTTCTAGAAACTTCTTTCGTACGCATCGGCGAAAAACAACGCAGGCTCCGAAAATTACAAACTTTTCTGGGAGAGAAATGAGCAGTGGGAACTTTTATTTGCAATATGCACAGAAGAGAAAGCTGCACGGTTGAGGCATTACGAGCCTGTAGAAGGGAAAAATGAATTTTGGGAATTTTTTTCTCGAAAACTGTGACACTTTATTCGGTAAGACTTTTTTTATTTGAAAGGGTATATTTTAGAGAGCATCTCTATTTTTTTTTTTATTTAAAGTATTCAATAATTGTCAAACTATGATTAACTCTTTGGAGGTCCTGTTCAGGCTCAATCAAAACGCCAGAAGAACATCTTTAAGAATTTTTTTCTCAGAAACTGTAAGAGTATTTAAATAATGTTTGTGGTGTATAAAAAGGCTTGTTTTAGAGAGTATCTCGTATTTTTATTTTGTAATAATATTCAGTAGTTATATAGTTATGTATTATTTTCCAGAGGTCCTGTCTGGAAAGTCGTAATGCCTTTCTAGAACATATTTAAGAATTTTTTTCTCAGAAACTGTAAGAGTATTTAAATAATGTTTGTGGTGTATAAAAAGGCTTGTTTTAGAGAGTATCTTGTATTTTTATTTTGTAATAATATTCAGTAGTTATATAGTTATGTATTATTTTCCAGAGGTCCTGCTTGGAAAGTCGTAATGCCTTTCTAGAACATCATAAAAAATTTTTTTTTCAGAAATTGTAAGAGTATTTAAATAAAGTTTGTGGCATACAAAAAGGCTTGTTTTAGAGAGTATCTTGTATTTTTATTTTGTAATAATATTCAGTAGTTATAAAGTTATTTATTACTTTCCAGGGGTCCTGTTTGGAAAGTCGTAATGCCCTTCTAGACATCTTAAAAAATTTTTTTTTTTCAGAAATTGTAAGAGTATTTAAATAAAGTTTGTGGTATACAAAAAGGCTTGTTTTAGAGAGTATCTCGTATTGTTATTTTGTTATATTATTCAGTAGTTATATAGTTATGTATTACTTTCCTACTTTCCTGTCAGGAAAGTCGTAATGCTTTCCTAGACAGGACCTCCAAAAGGTCAGTCAAAATATTATAATTAATGCATATTTTTGAGTGAAATAATTACGATGTACTCTCTAAACTATGCCCTTTCACATACCACAAATGTTTTTGAATAAAGCCTTGCAGTTCTCGAGTAAAAAATTCTTAAATATCACTGTTTTAACTGAGCTCCCCCTTCTCCAGAGCACAAAAAATTCAGTTTACAACATTGTGCGTCTACAAGTACGAAAAATAAAGCAAAAATGTAATTTTCGTTGAAGTAAACCTGCATTTCTCAGAATCTCATAAAATTGCACAAACCATAGAAAGGTCTCGGTGCATTCATTAAAAATATGTAGCATCGCAGTGGTTGGTCGTAGAATTTCTAAAGAGGGGTTGTTGACCCCACAAGTCAGAAAAATTCAATCCTTTATATACTGAAGGCACTTGAAAATTCCACTCTCATTAAAATACTGTGATGACACTTCTTCAAACCTAATTTACTGCAAAGTACCACCGACGATTGCATTCACGCCTTGATGACTTCAAACGAATTTAAACACGCTGGCATACACCCTGTTCAAAAATTCGCGAAGCATTTCAAGTTTTACATCCGGCAAAAATCTTACATCAAATTCTAAAATATATTGCTCGTACTATTAAAAAGTGATCAAGCACCAAAAAATTCTTGAAAAATCCCGAGATCTAAACGATCAAGGAAATACAATTTTTATTTCAAGTTTTACGACTGTAGGATTTCAGAAAATCGTCGGAGTTGAAATGTCGTCGTGAGATCATGCGAAGGCAAACAATATCTGTCGTTGGCAAGCATGTCAACGTTGAAGGATTACCAACGGGCAAAATCGATGGCGCGCGTTCGGAATGGAGATTCGACCGGGGTCGAATTTAATTTCTGTGTTTGATGGTCCTCTCGGTGTCCCGAAACGGGGGCAAAAGCGGAATATGGAAATGTGGGGGAGGGGGAGGGGGAGGGGGAGGGGGGAGGAGGAGGCTGCGCGGCGAACAAAGAGCTTAATTACCTGGGGGCGAGATTCTAGACAAACTGCCGCGGAATGCTGCAAAAATAGAATGGCCGTGATACTTCGGGGGCTATCTTCGAGCTTAATGAGGTTCCCGGCAGAATGAACGGCTTTTGCGTACGGTCAGTGATGCCAGGTGTCCATCAATGGGCTCTGCTGTTTCGAGGCAGAGTCAATGCTACTTTCTGGAACCGCCGCTTTTCAAAATGCACGCTTTGTTCCCGCGATCTTTATTCTCCTCTGCGCGGAACGGCGCGGCTTGCCGTATAGTCGCGAAAAATAATTATTCTCGCGAATTCGCGTTTGTCTGCCGCGAGGGGGAAATTTATTTCTCCACTCGTTGCCTTCTCTTGCCGAATCTGGGCCAGGAATGTGCCGCGAGTTTGCGAAACAAAATTACCCTGCAAAAACGAAGGAGGTTAGGTTGTTCTCGTGGTAAACTTTGTTATTTAACTTCATTCTGTAAATTTCATTTGTCTGTCAACCCCCTGTACTATCGAGTCAGACTCGCGATGAAGACTTCGAACAGAATTTTTTAATTATCTATTAATTCCCTTTAAATTGAAATGAAACTGTATATAGTATTTAGTCATTACAGAACACCTGGTTATACAATAAATACAAATTTTCTAGTTTTCATTGTTATATACATTTGATTATTTTTCTATCATTGTAATCATAAAATAAGTTGTAGTGCAATAAGTTCGTATTCTGCCCTTGTACATTTTATTATTTTTCTGTCATTGTAATCGTAAAATAAATTGTAGTGCAAGGAGTTAATATTCTACCAATATAAATTTAATTATTTTTCTGTCATTGTAATCGTAAAATAAATTGTAATGCAAGGGGTTAATATTCTGCCCATATACATTTTATTATTTTTCTGTCATTGTAATCGTAAAATAAATTGTAATGCAAGGGGTTAATATTCTGCCCATATACATTTTATTATTTTTCTATCATTGTAATCCCAAAATAAATTGTAGTGCAAGGGGTTAATATTCTACCCATATAAATTTAATTATTTTTCTGTCATTGTAATCGTAAAATAAATTGTAATGCAAGGGGTTAGTATTCTACCCATATACATTTTATTATTTTTGTATCATTGTAATCGTAAAATAAATTGTAGTACAGGGGGTTAATATTCTGCCCACATACATTTTATTATTTTTCTATCATTGTAATCATAAAATAAATTGTAGGGCAAGGGGTTAATATTCTGCCCCAGGAGTATGCAGAAATTTCAAGGTTAAGAGGGGAGTCTACTCTAATATTGTGAAGAAGGTTTAGCACTGTTTTGTAATATAATTTTAACAGCAGAATGACGAATACTAGTTTCTTCCCAAAAGAAAATTTTCTCGTTCAGTGTTCTCCAAACTAAATTAAAATGATTTATGCACTGTGCACTTTGCAAAAAATTGTCAAATAAAAGGTGCAGCAGGTGACCACCATTTTTATTTTATTTTTCTCCATTCTTAAGAGATTATCTCCTCCATTCTGAGGAGATATTTTGGATACACAAGAAGTAAAACAAATTTTCAAGATTTCGCTTTTCAAGATGGAAACTTTCAAGCGATTTCTCAAAGGGGAAAGTTTGTGGAAAAATTTAGCGGTTCACCCGTTACATCGAGGAGCAGACGTCCCCCGTAAATACCCAGCATCATATATTCCGGTACATCGTCCTTCAACAACGATCCCAATTTAAATCTTGCCGGCAGTTTGAAAGTTTCAGGAACACGACCGTCTACAAGTGTACACGCCGCCGCTCGAAAGTATTGTGCCGCTTGTATCATGCGCCATAAAATTAGTCCGTTTAATAAAACAAGGCAGTATGCGTTTACTTGGATCCTAAATGATATCGGCACCAGACTATAAAATTGTAACCAGAACCGAAAATAACCTTTCGCATCTCCCGTTGCTTCTGCTTGAAACATCCTGATTACTAACAAAATATTTATGAGCGTCAGTAAAAATTCCCGAGACTACTGCCAACATTCCAAATTACGTTGCAATTTTTATTTTCCACCACGATCGTGAAAATAATTTTCTGTAGACCGTTCAAGGTCGCAACACGTTGCAAAATTCGAGACAGCGACATTTCTCCGTTAACCCTTTCGTCTCTGAATATAGAAATTGAAATTTTAACAATTACAGTTTAATGGATATGTAAGTTACCCCTATCACAGTAGGGGTAGGGGGTGGAAGGTAGTACACATGTGTAACACCAGGGTTTATTTTTCAAAAGACCCGTGTGGTGCAGTGTGGCCCTTTACGGTAGCTTAGGTTAGGTTAGGTAGGTTAGATTAGGTTAGGTTAGGTTATGTTAGGTTAGGTTGGGTTAGGTTAGGTTAGGTTAGGTTAGGTTAGGTTAGTTTAGGTTAGTTTAGGTTAGTTTAGGTTAGTTTAAGTTAGTTTAGGTTAGTTTAGGTTAGTTTAGGTTAGTTTAGGTTATGTTAGGTTAGGTTAGGTTAGGTTAGATTAGGTTAGTTTAGGTTAGGTAGGTTAGGTTACGTTAGGTTAGATTAGGTTAGGTTAGGTAGATTTTGGTTAGGTTAGGTTAGGTTGGGTTAGGTTAGGTTAGTTTAGGTTAGTTTAGGTTAGTTTAGGTTAGTTTAGGTTATGTTAGATTAGTTTAGGTTAGGTTAGTTTAGATTAGGTTACGTTAGGTTATGTTATGTTAGGTTAGGTTAGGTAGGTAGGTTCGGACTAGGTGCTTGTGGTACAATCGCCATATGCCCAAATTGCTTTCTTGGTGTTTCAGTAATTTTTTAATCAGGCTGGTACATACGTTAAACAATTTCGTAACATTCCACACGGTTCAAGTATGGGGTCTCGGGACCCGTCAGCGGCAGATTAATCATCCGAAATCGTGAGAAGAAGCGAAGTAAATCATTCGCGTGACTGGAACCCGATCCAATCCCGGGTTTCTTTGCGCTAAGCCCCGTTTTTTGCGGAGACCGGCTCGCCGAGGATTGAACTGTAATAGCACCCACGAGTCGCCCTCGTCGAGCATGGTTCTCCGGTGACGTCGCATGATTATTTCCACGAAGAAAAAGCTCGCACGCGGCGGTCCGCGAGTGACGCTCGAGGCATTAACGCCTCATTAACGCCCTCCGCAAATGACGCGATCCTTCATCACGTGCCGGCACTCTCTCTCGCCCCACCCGGACCCTTTAGTCTCCGTTTTCCCTTGTCGTTACCCAGTTGCTTCTTCGCGTGTTCTTCGTGCCCTTCTGTGTCCCTTCTGGGTGGCCCCTCAACGCTAAACCCAACGACATTTCTTCTGTACCTACCGTGGTCAAAAGGACCGGTCCTAAACACAAGTTATTGTTAATGCATTAAACGTAGATAATAGTCAATTTATTGCTGAATGAATCAGTAGATGAACAACTTCCATAAAAGGACGATACGAATTTATTTTCACACAATTGTAATTATATTATATACTGAATTTTCGTTTCTTTACCTTCAAGGTCATCCGAAGGTCATAGTAGGTCGTTGAATTCGTCTTCATTTCGTTGAATTCGTCAAAAGTTCAAAGTGCTGTTTAAAAAGATGAAGGTGACCTTGACAATACTAAAAAAAAGTTTTTCTCGAACTTGTTTTCATTGCAATGTATAGCCAATCGAAAACTGATCAACTTTTGTTGAAAATATTCGTTTGTCAGATTATCGCAAGTACTTGAAAAATCGTTAAAAAGTGTTACCCGTGACACCCTGTATAATTGCACGCAGCAAAATTGTTACAATGTCGTCCGAAAGAAATGTTTAAAATAATTTGTACGTATTAAGTACAGTGAATTCTCGATATATGTCCACAACACGGGTCTTGCCAGCGTCGTGTATCGTGTATCTGGGCGTCCGAGGTCTCGGTATACCCCGCGGTAGTGGGGATAATTCCGCGACATTTATCGCAGAGGCTTCGGCGACATACAAAACAGAAAGCACTGTAGTTCCTTGAAAATTCGATTGTGTGATTTATTTACGGTTGAAATATTATTTTTAATGACTGTAGAGTCTAGCTAAATTAATGGGGAACTTGGGAGGGGGGTGCAGATTATATTCATGGTGTGGAAGACTCTTTTAGTTTTCAAGTGCATTGATTATTTAAAATGGTGGACCACGTTCTTCAACCCTCTCCCCAGTTCTTTGTCTCTTGAACTGCCCCGACGGTTCGAGTGTCCGTTCCACCCCCAATGGCGTGCAGCACGCCAGGAAACCGTTGCGAATCGGGGTGGAATAGGGGAGAACAACCCCTTCGTCCCGACCTTTTCCAAGAACGACCCTGCACACGCACAAAATATCGTGCATAGTTTCTCGAAACTCCCCGGTGTTTGTACTCTGTCAGGTCTGGCAGTCTGTATTGTTCGAAACTTTATTATTGGAACGCATACTTGCATTTCATCGCCATACCGCTGCTCGCTGCGCTGATAAAATACCTTTTGTGAATTTATTACTGCACAAATTCGAATCAGTACACCACACGATTAAATTCATGGAACAGTACAAACAATTTCTTTTTAACTCTTACGTCCAAAATTGGTCGTTGCATTAATTATTCTGTGCGCCAAGGCGACTCAAATTTATTAAATTGTAACGTCAAAGGAAAATTTGCTTGTTAAATACGGTATAACTAATATGTGATCTCAGAAAAAACAGAAAAAGTTTTTAGCGTATATTGAGACATTAGTATAGTCCCAAGCGTTAAGCTCCATATATTAAATAAATATACAATAAACAAAAAGGATACTACCTGGAACTGCAATTTCTGTTTGCAGTGACAGTAAATAATAAAAACACAGTCAGCATTTATTTCACACATGAAGTTGTTAAAAAGTAAAAGCGAAACAAAATACCGCAGGCTAAAAAAACATTTAAAAATGTGGATTTTCGCGGCAGAGAATTAAAAACAAATTTCAGCACTCCTAATTTACATCCTCGTAAAGATAAAAATAGCCATCTCAGCAAAGCATATAAAATTACAGGTTTCATGTCCGATGTTTTTTTAGGGGAGTGTTTGGCTTGATAATGTTTGGGACTAGCTGTGTACACAGCAAATTTTGGCATAAACGATATACAGTTGACCTAACCCTCGGGCAGACCGTAGACTGGTGGTTTGAAGGGGACGTTTAGGACACGGAGCCGTGGTCTGACGTGACCATAATAATCTGAGCCGGCTGGAACAAAGGGGAATCGATAAGCGGAGTCAAGCAGAAGGCTGGGGAGTGTCGGACATTTCGTGTTTCGTTTCCTATTTCCGGCGGGGACAATGCACCGGCACCGACACGGGATCGAAATTCTCGGTACGCGGCTGCATTTGAATGCAATCGGCCCACCCCGGACCAGACGATGCACGGCCCCATCGATTTTATCATCGACGACTACGATGATACTGCTAATATCGATACGGAGCGTCATTCGAGCCTCTTCACTACACACTTTCTCCTCCACGATTTCTACTTTCGTCGCTGAAGACGTCCTCCTCTTCTTCTACATTTTTATTTGCGCCTCTGGAAATTTTACACTCAATTTTTTCCAATCATTTTTGTACGTCACTATTGTGACATTGATATCAGAAGAAATGATGAAAGTTCATCATTTCAGATGGGTCAGAAAATTGTTTAAAACGATATTTGTTGAAGAGTTTATTGTAGAAGTTTACCCAACTGACTCGTTAAATAATTCGCTGAAAGAAAATGTATTACAAAAATTTATTTTCATGGTTCGTTGAAACATTCGTTGAAAGAAAATTTATTAAGAGCATTTATTCTGATGTTGTACTAAAAGTTGCATTCAAAGCAAATTTCTTCTGCTGTTTCATTAAAAAGTACATTAAAAGAAAATAGATTGAAAATTTATTAAACTGTACTGCTAACACAAGAAGAGAAGAATGTTTTACATTTAATGTTGACACGAGTGGTACACGATTTTAAATGTGCCTATATTTCGCAGGACAATTATTTGAATATAGTATTACCAGTAAGGTTTCTCTGCAAATGCAAAATGTGCGAAATTTTTTGCAATGCTCCACGACCTACTGGATAAACGTTTCAGAAAGTCAAATTGAATCGTGGAAGAAGGTTTCAGCTCGGAGACAACGTTATTTGTCCTGCCGTCTCCCTTCTTCACTGAAAATTTGCATTCTCCTTCGATCGATCAGGTGAGTTCACAGACTGAAGACGGCTACTATGTTTTCGCGAACCCGGTTTTTCCGCCATTTTGGCTAGCCCGGCGTCGGGACGTCTAAAACTCTCTCGAGTGGCTCGAGCAGCTCCAACCCCGTCCGATTCTCTTAGAATAACACATTCTTCTTCCACGAGAAAACAAAGGAGTCTGGCCCACAAAAAACCACTCACCGATTCGCCAGGATCTGAACCGTATGTACAAAATGGCGACGGAGCCAATAAATCTGTAAGAAAAATTTTCTACAGCGAAGACAATCCGCGTACGGATTGCAAAAAGGCATTTCTAAACCTAGAAACACTAATAAAATATCTTTCAGAAGGTATTTTATAAAAATTTAAAAAAAATGTATTGAATAATTCAACATAAAGATTAATGTACCTCGGTTATGAAATAGCGATAATAAAAATATATCACTCTATTTAGAAAAAAAATCGATGACCTTGAAATCTCAGAAAACATAACTTCAAACAAATTTTTTTGCCTGTAATAATATTTGCCCCTCTGTACAAACTAATGTTTTCCTCTGACATTGTTTTCTATCATAACAAACAAGCGAGATATTTCAGATGTGAGGTGAGACACCCTGTGTAATATTTAGACTGTGTTCAAAATATTCTAAAAAGTATAATTTTCTTTTCCAACCCTGTAATAAAATGGCGGCGTCCGTACCTTCCGAGGATCATATTCGTCATTGCATACTTTTTCATTTTCATGCGGGATTTAATGCAACGGTGACAACTAAGAAAATTTGCGATGTTTATGGAGATGTATGGAAGGTCAACAAGTGTCAACGTTGGTTCGGAAGGTTTGCTGCTGGTGATTATGATCTCTCTGACAGGCCACGGACGACCAGTTGAATTTGATAATGACACCCTAAAATCTCTAGTGGAAGCCGATCCAAAATTAAGTATACAAGAATTATCGAGAAGCCTTGGGTTCGCATGGTCAACTATACAAAGGCACCTACACGAAATGGGAAAGGCATATAGGCAAGGAATATGGGTACCGCGTCAATTATCCGAGACCAACAAGAATATTCGTCGATCAATTTGCGCTTCGTTGCTATCCAGATTTCGTGGAGATCCATTTCTTAGCGGAATCGTTACCGGAGATGAAAAATGGATTCTTTATGATAACATAAAGCGTTCCAAGCAACGGCTTTCTGCAAATCAAACCGCAATATCAACCCCTAAACCTAGCTTATCACTTAGGAAGGTGTTACTGTGCATTTGGCGGGACTGTAGTGGCATAATTCACTTTGAGTTGTTGGAACCTGGAGAAACAGTTACTGCTCTGTTGTATTGTCAGCAATTACAACGGCTGTATTCAGAACTATTGAAAAGGTAGTCATCTTTAGTCCACAGAAAAGGTGTAATACTGCAAATTGACAATGCCCGGCCCCATACAGCGAAACTCACTCAGGAAAAAATCAAAGAATTGCAATGGGAAGTTTTACCGCACCCCCGTACTCACCGGATGTTGCTCCCTCTGATCTTTTCAGATCTCTGGAGCATTATTTAAGCAATAAAACATTCTGTAGAAGATGAAAGGAGGCACCTCGAGTCATATTTTGCTTGACGAACCCTGGATTTTTATAAGAGTGGGATTGAAAATTTGCAGGAAAGATGGCAAACTAATAATGATGGAGATTATATAATAAATTAAGAAATAAAAGCTTGAATTTACTACCAAGTTTGTTTCAGATTTCAAAATAATTGATTACTTACGGGTAATATGTGACATAATATCGACAATTTTAGCATTTTGCACACTTTGAGATTTTGCCCGGGTCGGAGCGGACCCAGTACAGAGAGTGATGGAGGACGAAAAGGGCGAGACGTGGAAACGGTGGAAATTAAATTGCCAGCGAGATTAAACGTGAATGAAATGAGTGCATCGGGTTGCCTGTCGAGGGAATACTTCGTCCAAGAGAAAACGAAGTGTATCATATCGTGATGAAGCGTGAGCCGAGAGCACGGAAACCACCAGAGGATCCTTGCTCTGATTTCAGCGACGTTCAACCCGTCAAACCTTCCTATAAATATCATCGGCGGTGCCTTCGCGTTCCCTCTCAAAGCAGAGAACGAACTCCTGTACCATTCAAAGTTCCCCTTTTCTTGGAATTCACCTTTCCGAACGCTGCTGGAATTTCAATCGAATTCTCCGTTCCACCATGTTGAAAAGTAACGTTAAAAGATCGCTCTTGGTGTACCAGAAAGAATTATTAAAACGGGCATAAAGAGAATAATCAAGTAAACTTCCCGTGAACGTTGGACTTTCACGTTTCGCCTCAAAGTGAAATAAACTGTTGCAAAATGCATGATTCCAGAGGTTTCTCGCTTTTCTTAAAATTCTGTGTGCAGCGAATCTTTTCGGGGAACAGTTTTGGGGAATTTAGGGGTCCTTAGAGCTCATCGGTGCTTCAGGATGAATTGTTGAAAGTCTGCTCGCGTTGAGTCTCTCTTCAATAAATTATTTTCTGAAATTTATGAATTGATGGGCCTTGTTGCAGCTCCACAGAAAATTAGCCACAGAGCTGCTAAGTCACAAAACTGTCTCCTAAGTCCCATCATGAATCAGTCCCAAAAGTTAAAAATTATTAAAAAATTTTCCTATCATACCAAAGTTACTCTAACTTTCGCTTCCTCTTGCACCCCTTAGTACCCCTTAATTTCAAATGAACTTTTGCCCGCGAAATCGCAGGATCGGCAAATTTTAAAAAAATAAAATTAAAAATTTACCTGTCATCCCAAAGTTACCCTAACTTTCTGTTCCTCTTGCAGCCCTTCAGTACACCCCTTTAGTACCCCTGAATTTCAAATGAACTTTCGCCCGTGAAATCGCAGACGACAGGATCAGCAAATGTTTCGAAAGTTCATTAAAATTCCAGAAAGAATTACGCGCGAGGGGACAAAGAGATATATTCGCGTGAAACGTGGACGCGTTAACGGTCTGTTTAATTAAGCCTCCGTCGCGACTGCGAAAAGGGTAATCGGAATTGTTTCTTGCTGTTCTTTCCCCCCCCCCCCCCCCCCCCCCGAGTTGGTCACACGAGGCTCAGGGGATTTTCTCGGAGGGGGCAAGAAAAATGTGGTCGAACGTGTACTACACGCTTAGGCCTCTAGAATCCCGTGTGGTCTTTCAAGACTAGGGTCATCTATAACCCTAGCCATAGGTCGTCGATCGTTATCGACCTGTCGCTGTTGAATTTTTTAGCGAAAGTGCCGAGTTGACTGACCGGGAGCCCCGAAGCTCTCTCTCTCTCTCTCTCTCTCTCTCTCTCTCTCTCTCTCTCTCTCTCCCTCTCTCTTTCTCTCTCTCCCTCATCGAGATTGCGACAACCCCTGGAGAAAGCTTTTCTTCTTCGCGGCATCGATCATCCCCTTCATTCCAACGGAAATTGTTCCTCAAGATTAAACCTGATGAAACTAAAAAAAAAAATACCTGTTGTCTGAAAGTTCTTCAAAGTTGTTCATCTTCCGCTAAAACAGAACGACTCTTTAAATAGACCGGCAGAAATGAAGTGGTTCTTAAAGATAAAATTCACATTGACTATCTTGGCACGTTAAGTATCAAATATCAATCCCAGAGATTCTCACAAAATCAGAGTAACTAATGAAATCGAAATTAGAAATTTAAATTGTATTATAAGGGTTGCTGTCTATAGTCTTCAGTGTGAAATTTAATATGTATTACAGGGGATGCTGTCTATATTTTTCTGTATGAAATTGAAAATGTATTATAGGGGATGCTGTCTGTATTTTTCTTATAAAAATCAATTTCTGAACCTAGTCGAAAATCACTCATACGCGACTGACGTGGCAGTTAACGTGTTAAAATATTCTGTATCAATCGGTATGTTAAATAAATTTGAAACAATTTTGCCAGTTGGTCATTTAGGACAGTAACATTTTAGTAAAATTCACTGCTCTACAGGATACCTGAAGATTTCAAGATAAACTTGATTTTGTGATAAAATCATTGTGAGAATCGTGTATGTAAATGTGATGGGACAAACGAAGATTTTCATTCGATAAAAATTGTTCACTAAGTAAAATTCACTGCAGTGGTCATCTTAAAATGTTTTCTGATATTCTCTTTGGTCAAATCGCGTATTCAAGGATGGCACAGTAAAAGTTCAACCCGACCGAACGAAAATGGTCCTTGAAATGAAATTCACGGTTCCCTCGACCACCGAAAAGTGTTCCATTAATTCCGTAAAACCCGTGCACTTAACGGTAACAAAGGAACAGAAAAACTGCAACGAACGAAAATGGTTTTCCGCATGAAATTTCAAGTGTCCCGGAACCTCGATTCCCGCCGTGCAAACATGGCCGAGGAATTGCTGAATTCACGTCGAGCCGCCGTAAAATAAGAGCGTCAGGACCTATTGGAGATCGGCCAGCCCCCGGCTCTCCAATATTTTTTCTTTTTCCCCAAAAAATTTTTATTCTCGCCCGGTCAAAGTCTCCAATTTGTCCAATCTTTAAATCGTGCCCGGCTGACTGGAAAGGGCGTGACGTTCAGGAATTTTTCCTGATAAAATTAGCTGAATTAATACTTTCTATTAATTAAACAAACACCTCGGTTAGATGCACTTATGCTGTGGAAATTGTAATTATTTATATTTATGTATATTAACAGAATTTTCACCATTTTTTTATCCACCTCGCAGCATCTTTGGAAAAACAGCTTCCGGAAGGAACGCTGCAACTCGGCCATTTTGTAACATTTCGCGACAAAAAAATTACCACAACTAGCCGAACATATGCACTTGTAAACAAGATTTTTTCCGGAAAGAAATGCCGAGAAATTGTTCCAGAAACAATTCCTAAAGATCACGGTTCTATCAGATTAATTAAGCAAGGCTCTTTAATGCAATTATCATAAAACTACAGGGACTTCGTCCTTGAGATTTCCACATTCCAGTGCGCCGGAAACGGCCCGAAAACTGCACGAAAAGTGCACGCCGTGTTCCGGTTCGTTTCGCTATCTGCGGTCCCGCGGAACCGTGAATTCCTCCCCGGTTACAATAAATACCGAGTTTTTAGCATCGTCTGTTTACCGGGGATTTATCATCGCATTAAAACGGGAACGGTCCGTGTGTTATCTCGTTTATGGACCGTGCGAGCGTTCGCGGAACAATAAATTCGAAACGGTGCCGGCAATTATTCCCGGCGCTCTGTGTTTTCTCAAGGAATCTGCGTTCCCTCTCGCGAGCAATCGTCCGTTCCGTAGGCAAACTGTGCGGAACCTCAATCTAGGCTGATTGCTTAGAAACCAGTCCGCTTTATTAGCGATAGATAGAATTCTGTTTCATTATTGCTGCCTGCTATGCCGTGTCCAGCGGATACTTCTCTGATAGGAATTAATTCCTGTCTATAACACCGTGCTCTCTCGTCGATATGATACTGGGTTAACCCCTTGCCCTACAATATCGAATAGAGTCTAATAAACATGTACTAGGGGGACCCATCAGTAATCAATTATTTCGAAATCTAAAACAAACTTTGTAGTAAATTCAAGCTTTTAGTTCTTAATTTATTATATATATATATTCATTTATTGTTCCCCTCAGGGTTACAATCCTATTACATCTCATCTCCTTCCACTCGCAACATCGCATACCCCTAATTACACCGATAGAGAGAGAGAGAGCTACTTGTCGCTTTTCAATATCATCCACGTCTCGCCTTTTTCGTCCTCCACCACTCTCTGTACTGGGTCCGCTCCGACCCGGGCAAAATCTCAAACTGTGCAAAATGCTAAAATTGTCGATATTATGTCGTATATTACCCGTAAGTAATCAATTATTTTGAAATCTGAAACAAACTTGGTAGTAAATTCAAGCTTTTAGTTCTTAATTTATTATATAATCTCCATCATTATTAGTTTGCCATCTTTCCTGCAAATTTTCAATCTCACTCTTATAAAAATCCAGGGTTCGTCAAGCAAAATATGACTCGAGGTGCCTCCTTGCATCTTCTACAGAATGTTTTATTTCTTAAATAATGCTCCAGAGATCCGAAAAGATCAGAGGGAGCAATATCCGGTGAGTACGGGGGTGCGGTCAAACTTCCCATTGCAATTCTTTGATTTTTTCCTGAGCGAGTTTCGCTGTACGGGGCCGGGCATTGCCAATTTGCAGTATTACACCTTTTCTGTGGACTAAAGATGCCCACCTTTTCAATAGTTCTGAATACAGTCGTTGTAATTGCTGACAACACAACTGAGCAGTAACTGTTTCTCCAGGTTTCAACAACTCTAAGTGAATTATGCCACGACAGTCCCACCAAATGCACGGTAACACCTTTCCAAGTGATAAGCTAGGTTCAGGGGTTGATATTGCGGTTTGATTTGCAGGAAGCCATTACTCGGGACGCTTTATGTTATCACAAAGAATCCATTTTTCATCTCCGGTAACGATTCCGCTAAGAAATGGATCTCTACGAAATCTGGATAGCAATGAAGCACAAATTGATCGACGAATATTCCTGTTGGTCTCGGATAATTGACGCGATACCCATATTCCTTGCCTATATGCCTTTCCCATTTCGTGTAGGTGCCTTTGTATAGTTGACCATGCGGACCCAAGGCTTCTCGATAATTCTTGTATACTTAATTTTGGATCGGCTTCCACTGGAGATTTTAGGGTGTCATTATCAAATTCAACTGGTCGTCCGAGGCCTGTCAGAGAGATCATAATCACCAGCAGCAAACCTTCTGAACCAACGTTGACACTTGTCGACCTTCGATACATCTCCATAAACATCGCAAATTTTCTTTGTTGTCACAGTTGCATTAAGTCCCGCATGAAAATGAAAAAGTATGCAATGACGAATATGATCCTCGGAAGGTATGGACCACTTGATTACAGGGTTGGAAAAGAAAATTATACTTTTTCGAATATGTTTACAAGTTCCGCGGGGCCGTGAGCGAATTATTCATCCTGGTTGCATCATACTTCCCGGGGCATCTATTGCTATCGGCTTCTCGAGGGTGCTCTAGCAGCCACTCGAGCCAGCCTCGGATTCTTTCCAAGATCTATCAGACATCCATCGATTCCATGCATTCGCGTGCAAATATTGGAGGCAAACACTCATAACGGGAGTCTCGCAACCTCGGAACAGTTGTTTTTCGGAGCCGATACCGAAAGTGAGAGAGAGAGAGAGAGAGAGAGAGAGAGAGAGAGAGAGAGAGAGAGAGAGAGAGAGAGAGGTAGAGAGGGAGATCAGGGGAACGGTTGTCGAGGTTTTTCGGATGAAATGGTGCACACGGTGTGTCTACGGAAATGTCGGACATGGAAAAAGCGAGCGAAGGAGCCAGAGAAGATACAGGAGAGGATGAGAGGCATGCATTGTCTCGACGCGGATGCTCGTCCGACCGTTATGGATTGGAAAGTATCTGCGGCAAAAGGGAGACAAAGGGAGCAAGGAAAATGGTAGCCGAGGCTTCATAGAGACGTCTTTGTTGCCACGACGGATTGGAAACGCCGCGGAGCTCCGCTGCGAGGACGATCTCGGAGCGTTGCGATGCGAGGCTTCGATTCGCGACGGACAAATCCGCGACGAATCGTTCCGATCCCCGGAAATTGCGACTGGCAAATATATCCGTTAACGATGATCCTCCTGCTTCCGGCTTTCTACATTTTAAAGGGACAAAGTACAGTGATTTCTCTATATATGTCGCCCAGACCTGGATGGTAAATGTCGTGGAATTATCCCCACTACCGCAGGGTATACCCCGTGTGGGGCCTCGGACGCCGAGGAGTATAAACATAACACGGCACGGGTATGTCTCCTGGACGATATATGTCGCTGGCAAGACCCTTGTTGTTGACATATATCGAGATTTCACTGTACGGGGAGAATTGAAAGCCTCGAATATTGTCTTTTTCCATTTGAATTAGTTTGTTTGGTCGTTTTGTAGAATTTGGAGAAAAGACTATTGTGGGAAGTGGAAATTTGTTCATCCCAGTGGAGGCTCTGATAATTTTTATATTAACCTTTTTTGCGATTGGCAAATGTGCCTGTTAACGTGTACAGAATTTGTAGACTAGCTTTAACATTAATATTCGTACCATTCTGAGCTTCTTACATTTATTTCCGTAAAATTGTCTCACTCTGTGTGACAATACAAACTTCAATCCTACCCTAACATGGCTGTTTGAAAAGTGTTCGCTCTCAGTAATAATAAATACTGTTTCATAAAGATTGCTATTTCCTAAAAATATTTTATCCTAGGCTAGTGAATTCTCCTTGCAAGTGGCACAGTATTCTCCTGTTGCGCTTTGTCACGACACAAAATCAAGTTTATAAATTGTTTAACATCGCGTCAATTTTGTTCGTATTTATACAGTTAAGTCTTGATCTAAGCCCAATTCTCGGGACCGTGCGGTGACATAGATCGTGCAGGGTTATCTACTTGTGTCAATTAAACCAACAAATACAGTTGAAATTATATCTTGTTAAGTGTCATTTTAATCAGAAAAATGCCACGAATAAGTTGGCGAAAGTCCCATACAAATATAATGAGAAATAAAAAGGTTTTGTAACTGGATTAGTAGTGGTTCACACCGATATACAGTGGTGGGGATAGGAGAACTGACTAAGATCGTGTAGCTCCTTTCAGCTCAAATCAAGACCTTACTGTAATTTCCACTCTAATTTATTAATTCTATCCAACAACAATTATATTGTCAGAAGCTCTGCCATTTGTCAGATGAAGATATTAAAATTTCCTCACACGGAAATTGTTTGCCATAACTGTTAAACTATTAGTTCTAAACTATTAGTTCTAATTAGTTCTGCCTCCACACATTTTTACACGAAGTAGAGCATTGAAATTTTGTAGAAAATAAGCTTGAAGTCTCTGTGCTGAGTGTTACCATTCGAAAATGGCCCCGAGTAATCATCTGTGACGAAAGAACACTGTGAAAACGGACTCGAACTTCCTCCTTTCACGAAGGGGAGCTCGGTTTATGCCCCGAGGATTCTATGGTGGTTGGTGGCGTGAGATCGATGCTGCTGGTCTGGTTCATCCAAACTCAATCCCCTAATGGTCACTTGAACCTATAGCCGGTTGTGTTCCTAGCAAAAGGTGTTTCGGCGTTCGTCCTTAAGTAGAACTTTCCCCTAACTCTCGAGTTCACTGCGAATCCCATAAGGACATCCGGTGTCCACATACAGTTCGCGCGGACGTTAGGGTGCCATTTCGGACAGCTGCTGGCTGGGAAACCGAAAGGGTTCATCACCGACTCTACGTAGAGCATCCAGGATCGATTGTGGCCGCAGACGACTGGAAAAAATAATTCTTTACGATTTCGGAAACGAGTCAGTCGGGACACTAACCCTGGATATCCTGAGTTGTGAGCTACAGGGAGCTAAAAAAAATTATTTATTGTGTTCTAGTCAAAATTAAATTTTTAGGACAGTGATCTTGTGGGGAATATTTTCTACCGGGAAGTAATTTTAGAAAGAATTTAGAAAATACTAATTTAGAAACAATTTTTAGACATTCAGCTTCAAGGTGTAAACAAATTTAATTTATCTATTATTTTGGGTGACTTGAAGTTTTCTCTGAGTTGCATTTTTAGTGTGTGGGACAATTAATAATTTCTCGACCACATCTAGATAGAAAACGGTACCAATTTTAACTATTAAAGAAAAATACCAATTTTAATTGTGTAACAGCAAAAATATCTCCCAATATATATTACATATATATTACATATATTTTCCCCCAATTTCTCTTTGGAGACAGTAACTAATTGTCTGGCAATTTTCCAATAAAGAAAGAAGCATTTCCAGCGAACAGATTTTTGGCTTTTTTGGGAAGCTCACAGTTCAGGGGTTCCAAGGCTGAACACCAAAGACCATACTGTACTCATTGATCAATCGTGCTATGGTCCTCCGAATCACGCTGCGAAGGTTGCAACCAGGTTGGATGGGTCTACCACCGTTTGGATAGAAATCTACGTGACCCAAAGGATTGGGGAACCCAAAGTTTCCGCCATCCGTGTGGATCACGTCTACGAACATGGCGTCAGCTGCTGTTAGGTGTCCCTCTCGGCCAGTGTTCATGTATAGGGGATAGGCAGCGTCTAGACCTGTGATTCGTCCGACCTGGACAAACGTCTCCACTGAAAATGGCACTTCTTTATCCTGGCAACTTTGCCTACCAGAAGTTGGCCAACGTGTCTCTCCCTGACTGTTATAATCTAAAGAACAACCCGGTAGAGTTCCCATTATTTTTAAAAAATAATGTCCACGAATATAATCCTTAGATCATGGTCCTTTAAATGACTGATTAATTCAGGATTGAAATTGGACATTAAAAAAGTTGTTGGAAGGTCCTCAGACTCTGACACAAAAATGTGGATGCACATTTCTTAAAATTTAAAATAATGATTCTCAAGTATATGTCAAGTTACTGAAAAATTGATTGACAATCAGACTGTGCTATAAATTTATTAAAGGGTACTTTTATAATTTAAAATAGCAATTCCAAACAAAATGATTGAATTATGCAATGACTACTTAATTGATCTGCTAAAATAATTCAAACTCCAATTACTGTCTAAAAATTGATTAAAAAATATACTGTGACAGAAAATGTTCTAAAAAAAGTCTAACTTATAAAATTACTGAGGACGATTCATTAGTGTACAATCACTGTTAAAAATAATCTCTCAAAACAGCCTCAGCTGTCAATCGTCAATTGTCAACACCATTTATAAAAATCGCAAGATTAATTAAAATTAAATTCATTTGCATATGAGTTTCTCTCGGCAACAATTTATGTATTTTCAAATAAATAAAAAGATCTAAGCCACTGGTAGGTAAAATTGATGTCTCAAAACTCACTTTCCGCGGCGATAGGGCTTTCCCCATGAACCCAGCGATCTCAGCGCCCAGGCTGAAGCCAATCACGTGCACGCTCGCCATAGGCACCGCCCCCATGACGTCCAACCAGCCGACAAGTTTGGCCACCTGGGGCCCGACGATCCTAGTGTTTTGGACCGCTGTCACGTACCACGGCAGGCCTGCCAACTTCGCCCAATCCACCAGGATCACGTTATACTCGCCACGTTTCAGATAAACTGGAAAGAAACCGGGGGCTCCGCTGTGAGTGGGGTCGGAGGATTGATTGGACTAACTTTTCTTCTGTTTTCGTTCGACTGAAAACTTTCCTTGCCGACGCAGACCCTTTCTGCATCGACTCCTCGCCAGGGGTCCTGAGTGTTTGCCGAGAGTCCCGAGGTTTCATGATTTCGACTCGCAATAAGCCCTCGGATTTGTGGACACTGCCAACCGTTTAGCTAAATAATTCGGAGACTTGTCGCCCCCTGTTTATTCTCGTTTACTGTCGCTATCGATCTGTCACTGTTTCAAGTTCTCGTTCTTGTTCGATAGATTTTGAAAATTTGCTTTCGGATTATGAAAAGAAAATTTTAAGAGGTTATACATATTTTGAATTATGGGGTAGTCTTGATACGACCATTGAGAAATTGCACTTGCAATTTTTAGGTTATGGTATAGTCTGAGTCCCATTTCTCGTTCATTGCTGAGGACCATCTCACTTGTTTTGTAATTATGAAAAGGAAATTCATAGAGGTTATAAATATTTTGGATAATGCTGTTGTCTTGATATGAAAATTGAAAAATTACACTTGCAATTTTTAGGTTATGACATAACCTGAGTCCCATTTCTCGTTCATTTCCTGAAGACCATCTGATTTGTTTTGAAATTATGAAAAGAAAATTCAATGAGTTTATTAATATTTTAAATAATAGTATTGCCTTGATATGAAAATTGAAAAATTGCACTTGTAATTCTTAGGTTATGACATAACCTGATTTCTCGTACCGTAACGGAATTGATATTTTCAGTATAATATTAATTTCCTGGAGACTATCTTATTTCTTTTGAAATTATGAAAAGAAAATTCAGAGGTTATAAATATTTTGAATAATGCTGTTGTCTTGATATGAAAATTGAGAAATTGCACTTGCAATTTTCAGGTTATGATATAACCTGAGTCCCATTTCTTGTACAGTAACGGAATTGATATTTTCAGTATAATATTCATTTCCTGGAGACTATCTCAGTTGCTTTGAAATTATGAAAAGAAAATTCAGAGGTTATAAATATTTTGAATAATAGTATTGTCTGGAAATGAAACTTGAAAAATTGGACTTGCAATTTTTAGGTTATGACATAACCTGAGTCCCATTTCTCATTCATTTCCCGAAGACCATCTGATTTGTTTTAAAATGATGAAAATAAAATTCGAAGAGGTTATAGATATTGTCGTGACATAAAAATTGAAAATATGAGGGGGATTCATTCAAATATCGGATGCTGAGTTACAGTAAATTGATCGAAGCCAATCACGGCCCGGAAACCCTCCACATGGACACGTTAACATTCGGAATTGAAAGAGCCTGAAATGCATGTCGGATTCGAATATGGATACCGCATGAATGCTGAAGAGAATTTCCATGCAGAAGAGAGGCTCATACAGGCACACGATTCGTCATACTGTCAGAATGTTTTAGCCTGGCTTGGTGATTCCTGTAGCCACTAATGTCCCCGGTTCCATCAATTTCTGTCCGAGGACCTCTTATGAATGGCAACGTGGGACTCCGTTTTTTGTTGGCGAAACTTTTCGAAATCTCTGTTCACAAATTTTCTTATAAATAGGTCAATTGTAGTTTCCCGATGGGCACAAATTGTTTCGATATTAAGGGTGGTTTGAAACGGTGTTCAAGCGGAAAGATAATGGCGAAGTATAGCGAAAGTACCGTCTCTCATCGCGATGGCACTTCCAGATGACGAGCTCTCGCTGTAGCCGTGGATGTAGATGACTGTCGGGTAACGATCATCGAAATTGCTGGTCCGTAACGATGATGGGTCCGCCGGGTCCAACTTTGTTCCGCAGGTTGGGTTCCGTCTGCCATAAAACCGCAAAGAAAGAGCCTGTTTCAAACTCCGTTTAACCGATAATGACAGTAATATCTCCACTAAATTGCTTCTTTAAAGAAATCCGACAAAACTGCAGAAATTTCTACAAATTTGAATTTTGCCGAAGACTTTAGTCCGTCGATCGTCGAATCGATCATACATGAATACCGCAATTCTGCTAATTTACTGAACATTAGATTCGAGTCCAAAAACTCCCATAAAACGCGATGAAAAAATTGTTTAAAATTTTTCACACATTATTCACACATTTACTGTACATCTATTTGCCACGTGAAGTGGCAATTGTCTTCTTAAATAGTTTTTTTATCATGCTGCAGAGGATCTTCAAGCACAATAAAAATTTTTTCTCGAATAAGTTTAACACGATGGAAGTACAGTGATTTCTGTACATATGTCGCGAAGGCTTGGAAGATAAATGTCGCGGAATTATAACACGGCTCCGGTATGTCTCCTAGACTATACATGACGCTGGCAAGACCCGCGTTGTTGACATATCGAAAATTTACTGTAGTATATTTTTATACTTCGGTTATCCTGATTTTTCTTGTTCTGAGTTGCACCAAACCATTTTTATTATAATAAATTTAATGTGTAATTTAACATAAATTTATTATAATTTTATTAAATTAATTTTCACTATTCTACAGAACTTTTTGGAGACAGTTGCAATGGAACTAGCATAAACAGGCTCACGAAAGTATTCGAACGCCCTTTAAAACAGTATAACTTTTTTTAAATTGGAACAAACGACATGATTTTTTTTTTAATAATTAGAAGAATTGGGTTTCCAAATGATGTGCAAAAAAGATTTGTAAAAAATTGCATTTGGTAAGAGTTACATGAGAAAATATAAATGGCACTTTTCGCAACTTTTTTATTTGAACCTGTAATGAAAATTTAAAATATGCGATTTGTAGATCCATGTTAGTTATACACATACCGAAAATTTTATCGAAATCGGTTGACGCAGATAAAAACGGCACCCATCGAAAGGTGTTGCTGTGAATTTTACACTACGATTTTGACCACTTTTAACAATTTATAGCTCGCGTGTGTATTAACTAACGTTGTATAACTAACATAGATCTACAAAACGCATATTTAAAATTTTCATTACAGGCTGAAATAAAAAAGTTGCGAAAAGTGCCATTTTCATTTTCTCACGTAGCTCTCACAAATCTCAATCTTTTCAAAATCTTTTTGGCACATCGTTTGTAAAACCAATTTTTCTAACTGCACAAACAAAAGTCAGGTCGTTCGATACAATTTCAAAAAGGTTACACTATTTTAAAGGGCGTTCGAATACTTCGGCGAGCCCGTGCACGTACCAAAATAAAATGAAATAATTTTTGCACGGTCGGTTTCGGTGACACAAAATCGTTTCGCATTTCGTCGCGTCCAGCAATTTCTTTCTCGCTGACAGAGCCGTTTCGATCGATAGGCAAACGTACCTGGTGTACAGTTGATACTCGATGTCACTGTCAACGTTGATCGGGCAGCAATAGGCGCAGGTACCTGCCGGCAGCGGCGTAACGTGCAGCGGGTTCACACCTAGCAAAAAGGAAACAAACGGTGAAACACGCTCGTCTCGATTCGCTGTTGCCGCGACTCGGCCTCGACCAATCGTGTCTCGGTCGTCGTCATTGAACCTGAGAACACCACAGAGGACACGTGATGTCGCGTGCGTTGCCGATCGACGTTCACTGCCAGATACGCATCGTTCCCATCAGCTATGCATTTTTTCCCCCGATCCGGCGAGAAACGGCTCCAAGTAAAACGGCCGGTGCCGCACTCGACCGCTTTTCGCGATCCTTTCTCTTCTGAACGTTCTCTTCAGGAAATATGCCGGTGCGTTTATAGGAAATGTGGAACACGAATTTTATTGGTCCACGGGACCATGATATTTTCGCGGAAGGACAGATAATGCCTCCGAAGGAATTACGATGAAAGCGTGTCGAAATTTGTAGCAGGAAAAATGATCGTTGCAGAATTAGAGATTCGGCTAATTAGACTCGGGAGAAACTTGCAGTCGGTTATAGTCGCGGAGGAATGGCACAAAATGGCACCAGGCTGAAAGGTGTATGGACGGACCACTCCTTCTTTAATTTTTTGGTGTTTTTCATTCTGTTGGACAAATAATGAGAACCAATTCCTGAGGGACAATGGAATATCGACGTGAAATGGTACCTTGTTGAAAGGGATACGAGTAAGTGTTCGTTTGATGGTATTCTGGTTTACGTAAATTTGTTTAGGCTCCTGGGAGATAGTTATATCTCATTCGTGGCCTCGGTTGAATTAAATTAAAATGGCCATCGGTACCATTTTTCAGATTAACTGGGACTGTCTAGACAGCAGATACTATACGATACAGATACGATCGTCTTGTTCAACTGGAGAAGAGCCTGCGAAAATGGTCAAACGTATAGTAAAAAGTTTATAACATTGATAAGGAATGTTATAGGATCGTCTAGCACTAGGCGTTGCTTAAAATGAAAATGGCCATCGAGATCTTTACCACGATTGAGATCGTCTAGATCCGCTATTTCTAGTCTAACTCAGCTAGGGAGGAACCACAGAAAATGGCCAAGTGATGCAGCTATTAACTAATTTCCCTATATATGTCGCCAAGGCCTGGGTGATAAACGTCGCGGAATTATCCCCACTACCGTATACCCCGTGAGGGGCCCCGGAGCTCGGGTTATGTTTACCTGTACGATACTTGTCACTGGCAAGACCCGTGTCGATGACATATATCGAGAATTCACATCTAGCATCGTTTTGGACGTCGTTTAAAATACAAATGGCCAGTAATATCATTTCCTATCTTACCTAGAACCATCTAGGCACGCTCGCTCGCCTAAACAGGACCCAGAGAAAAATGGCCAAGTGTGTAATAATGGTACAAAAAATGTCACTGACAAGAAACGTGTCTGAGGATGCTCTGGCATCGGTCTAGCGGTCGTTCGAGTTTAAGACGGCTATCGATTCGTCGTCAGGCCGATGCGGGCGTAAGTTAGGGTTCGACTGGTGCTCGCATATCGATTCCGAAACGAGACACCGTGCCGGTTTACGTCCGCGCCGGGGGCAAACATGATCGGGCCGGGTACATAGCTCCGCGACACAAAGCTCCCGTAAAAGTTTAATCGCGAGGCGGATCGCCGGCGCGGGCGTGTACACGCGCGGGCATCACGCGACGGCTACGCTTCGTCATCCCTCCTCCCCCCCCACCCCTCCCCCGGAAACGGACCCTCTCCTTTGTTCGTCGTTCTTCCCCTGGAAATTACAAACTGCCGACGGTGAAATGGCACCGGTGAAAATTTAGCCGGCCGTAAACGTTCCGTCGCTGATTTACGTTTACGCCCGCGCGTTCAATTCCCGCTCCCGGACGCTTTGTCGACGTCGCGTTTACGGGGCCGTCTTTGAACTATTAAACCGCATTGCACCTGACACGTCCGCGCGGACGGTGTCACGCTTACTGCCGGCGACGACTGATGAAATCCGGCCGCGTGTGCTCAACCGACTTGCCCGAAACGGACATCTGCCGTGAAAATTCATCTTTCGCCGACGTCGCTCGAGACACGACGCCTGCGTTTGCCATTCTGTTACGAGGACGATTAGCGCGAAGACACAGGGAGTCGTAGGCATGACTGTTTGGACTCCTTTTATCTGGGACCGTCGCGTGTGGCTGCAGGATTTAGGATTACCGTGATTTCTCTGTGCAGGGTGAGTCACATAACGATTTCACCTCAAACATCTTTGTTGTTTCCAAAGATACGTTAAATGTCTAAAAATGTCTTAAAAATGTCTTAAATGTTTTTATGTCATTTTTTTTAGAGATATCAAGGTCACCTTTATTTTGTAAAATGGAACCATTCCTTTTTAAACACCCGCGATGATAGTCCCTTTTATTAGGAATGGAATGACTATAATTACTCAAGGTCATTCAAGGTCACAGACAGTGAAAACGTATAAGATTTAAATTATTAGAACAGAATAATTAACTCGGACCTAACTCGGACCACCCTTTTGAAACACCCACGATGATAGTCGCTTTTATTGGGAATTCAGTGAATATAATTACTCAAGGTCATTCAAGGTCACGGACAGAGAAAACGTGTAACATTTAAATTATTAGAACAGAATAATTAACTCGGACCTAACCCAGACCACCCTTTTTAAACACCCACGATGATAGTCCCTTTCATTAGGAATCCAGTGACTATGATTACTCAATGTTATTCAAGGTCACGGACAGAGAAAACGGATAATATTTGAAATTTGAGAACAGTATACTTAACCCAGTCCTAACACAGACCACCCTCTTTAAACACCCACGATGATAGTCCCTTTCATTAGGAATTCGGTGACTATGATTACTCAAGGTCATTCAGGGTCACACGCGGAGGAAACGTATAAGATGTAAAATATAAGAGCACAATACCTGTCTTTCATAAATGTTCGAAATTATGTTTGTATATATCGATACATTTTTATAAACAGACTCTGAAGGAACGTCGAACTCTGACAAGTACATCCAAGGTCATATTGATACATGTTGTGATGACACGCTACTGTATATTTTCAACTGTTGTCGGAGCACTCATCTGTAGGCTATCGTTTAGCAAAAATAATCCTTTTCAATTGTATACGTTTCCTCTGTCTGTGACCTTGAATGACCTTCAGTGATTATAATCATTGAATTCCTAATGAAAGGGACTGTCATTGTAGGTGTTTAAAAAGAGGTGGTCCCGTTAAAAAAATGAAGATGACCTTGATATCTCTAGAAAAAATGACACAGAAAGATTTTTTGGTATCGTGTGAGCCCCATTTAACCATTCAACTTTGTCCTCAGGACATTTAATGTATCTTTGAAGACGACAAAGATAATTGAGGTGAAAACGTTAGGCGACTCATCCTGTATATGTCGCCAAGGCCTGGATGATAAACGTCACGGGATTATCCCCACCACCCAGGGGTGTACCCTGTGAGGGTCCACGAAGCTGGAGAGTCCTCGGCAAACATAGCACGGCTCGGGTATGTCTCCTGCACGATACACGTCGCTGCAAGTCCCGTGTTGTTGACATATATCGAGTATTCACTGTATTTCTATTGGACTCTTCTGTTGTGCCAATGGAATTCAGCTTTTTATTCTTCACGTGAAAATGTATAATTGTCTGTTGATAAACCTCGGTCAGTGGGAATTATTGTTAAACGATTATTTAAGATTGGTTAACAAATTTTGTCCATAAACGATTAAATATTTTTGGGGGTGAGAGGGAATATTTATTTTTAGACTTTTGGTGCAAAGATAAATTTAAAATTGAGCGATTGAGTTTTGGCGAATGATAAGAATGCAAAACGACGAACCTTGATAAATTGTTCCTGGATAATCTCTCTTTGTAATGAACTGTACATGCAACTGTCCAGAGAAAAATAAAAACTTCCCAGAAAAATGCAATTCACTTCCAATAAAAACTCCATGGGACTTATGGGTCCCCGAACAAACGTGACTTTAATAGTCCCTAGACAATCTCTCTCGAGTAACAACTATCTGTCGTTGGTTCTTCAAGGCAAGCAGAAGACCTAATGACCGCAGATGACTGGAAAACACATGAGTGCAATTAGTTATCCAATGTTCGCACGCAACGGGGCCGTTCGCACCGGTTCGCCTGTCGTTTTTCCACACAGAGTGGGAAACAGTAGAATCTCGGAGAAAGTGCACGGTCGTTAGTTCGCGTTAATCAACCGCGAGCATTGTGGTCGCGGTGCCATAAGCGCGGAGGTGTGAAAAGGCAAGCGGGACGGAACGACTCGGTGTGCTTCGCAGGCGGTCAGAGGCTCTCTCTCTCTCTCTCTCTCTCTCTCTCTCTCTCGCAGTATCGATCAGCTGGACTGCTCTTAGCGTAATGTAACGGCTGTTCGATTGCAGTGATTTCGCAGTAATCATTTCCTCGCGACCGTGAACGTATTCTATAATCGGCGTTCGTCTGTTAGGGTTGCTTTCCGATCGCCGAGACTCCCGAACGTGTCCGATCGCTCTAATGAATCTTAACGAACTGTAAATTGCGCTTTAATGCACCTCGCGGTTATGTGCTGTCAATTTCGTTACTCTGACGTCATTCCCATTTCGTCGAGCGAGTCACAAAAACGCCGCCGAAGAAAATGGTTTAATCGTATTATGACTGTGAAGTACTACTTCATAAAGTGCACTAAGAGAGAATGGGAATTAGAGAAAGTACAAAATTAATTGGGAAAAAATGTATTGGGGTCGTACATTGGATAGCAACATGGCGGATGAAAATAATATAATAGTGGTACAATCAAGTACCTCATTAATATTGAAGTACAACATATTCATTTAGAGAGTAGCGTTACAAAATCATGGGTAAAAAAATCTTGGAAAGTAAGCCTCGATGGTAACACAACGAAAGAGACATTATAATTGTAGTTCAATTAAATAATGAATTACAGTAGACTAATTAAGAGAGGAACATTGAAAAATCATTGGTAAAAAAATCTTGGAAAATAAGCCCGGATAGTAACACAACAAAAGAACATTATAATAATAGTAAAATTAAATAATGAATTACTGTAGACTAATTAAGAATATTAAGAAATCATTGCTAAAAAAATCTTGGAACATAAGCCTAGATAGTAACACACCAAAAAAAAAAAACAATATAATAGTAGTACAATTAAATAATGAATTACATTAGATTCATTGAGCCAAGAACAATAAAAATTCATTGGTAAAAAATAATTGGAAAATGAGTCTGTACAGTAACACAACTGATACGAGTAACATAATAGTGATACAGTAAACTAAAGTAATGAATTACAGTAGATTCATTGAGCCAAGAACAGTAAAAATTTATTGGTAAAAAATTATTGGAAAATGAGCTTGTACAGTAACACAACTGATAAGAGTAACATAATAGTGATACAGTAAACTAAAGTAATGAATTACAGTAGATTCATTGAGCCAAGAACAGTAAAAATTTATTGGTAAAAAATTATTGGAAAATGAGCTTGTACAGTAACACAACTGATAAGAGTAATATAATAGTGATACAGTAAACTAAAGTAATGAATTACAGTAGACTCATGAAGAGAACACAACTAAAATGACAATATAATAATGATGCAATGAAATGCAGAATTAAAACAGATGCGAACTGAAACTAAGAACAGACAATAAGAAAATAGTAAAAATAGTGTTACCTCTGGACAAGAATGATTAGAAAATAAATGGACAGTTTATTTTGAAAGTGATGCATTTTTTGTTGACAAAATAAAATACAAATACACAAATTATATGATATCTCATTTTTTTTTAAATGGACTTACACCAATTTCAAAATGAACGGTTCAAATATTGCGAAATTACTCGGTAAAGAAAGTAAATTTCAGACGCACTGCACGAATTTGATCGTAGTTCGAGAATGACCTAGCTGCACCAATGCAGCGATTGAACTTGACCAAGAAGTGCATCATTACGCTACCAATGAAGACAGTGAAACGCGCCGACATCTAATGAAATGGACACCAAAGAAATTCCCGAGAGACCGGAACAAGAAAAATCGATAGACGAGTTAACTCATCCCGGCGCATCGCGCGAACTGTGGCTTTATGCAACGATTAAATGGCACGCGGACGAGGATAATTGAACCGTGTGTGCAGCAAGAGCCTCGCATAAACAACGTTTTTATCGGTCGCACTTGGGAAAGTCGGCATGCACCAATTAATGTGCTCGATTTATGGTAATGGATTTCGCGAGCCGGCCCCGTTCACCCAGTCTACGAGCCGAAGTTTCCAGTGAAAGTATGGCTATCCTCATGCCCGACTGGCCACCACTGATAATCCCAGCTGCTCGGGAACTATAACGACGCCTGTTGCAACAGATATTGCCGATACAAACATTCGTTTAATGAAATTACGATTAATTAAATTTATCCGAGTAGAATCTTTTCGGATCCTTGCGAGAAAGGGTGTTCGTGAAAAATTAATATTAAAAGTTCACTCGAGCAGTCTACCGAAATATTGGAAGCGTCACTATTTTAATTCAACATAACAATTTTTATTTTGTTTTAATTAAGGGTCTCGGAGCTTTTCTACAAGCTTTTCTACGCCACTCTTTGTCGTGCAATTTCGCTCGCCCACTCGGGAATTGTAGTCCGAGCTTGCTTGTTCTACGATTAAACCAGTTACTGTGGGTTTTATGATTGAAATGACAGAGAAAGTGGATACGATGATCGACATAATACTTGTCCGCGGCAATGGAAAAGTATTTGCGCGATTTGCGTTTCCTCAGATTTAATAGGAATTCTCTCAGCTTCTTCTTTGAAAGAACCGAGTATTGCAGGCTGAAGATTTTATACTTCTGTGATATTCCAAGGTCCAATAATTTTTTATTGGCTTTTTAATTTATTGGAAGGTATAATTGTGATCTCAAAGTGGGCACATTTTCTTGAGATTCATATTTTTCCTGTACACAAATTTTCATTCGCATAAGAGTGTGCACTCTTAATGTGTTTACACTCTGCAATAAATTTTTTAATAATCACAATATCAGGTTGCAGCGATGGATCAAGATAGTGTTGAATTTCTATGAATTTTCTAGTAGACCTCTGTAATAAAATTTTTAATAATATCAGGTTGCAGCAGTGGATGGATATAGTGTTGAATTTTTATGAATTTTCTGTTTCACTTGAGGTCCACTAGAATCTTGAATAAAATATTCAAATATACAAATTTGTATTTGAACATTTTCTTCAAGATTCTAGTAGACCTTTGTAATAAAATTTTTAATAATATCAGGTTGCAGCAGTGGATGGATATAGTGTTGAATTTTTATGAATTTTCTGTTTCACTTGAGGTCCACTAGAATCTTGAATCAAATGTTCAAATATACAAATTTGTATTTGGACATTTTCTTCAAGATTCTAGTAGACCTTTGTAATAATTTGTTTAATAATATCAGGTTGCAGCAGTGGATGAAGATAGTGTTGAATTTCTATGAATTTTCTGTTTTACTTGAGGTCTACTAGAATCTCGAAGAAACTTTTCAAATAAAAATTTGTATATTTGAACATTTTATGGGTCCAACAGTGAATTCTTCAACATCTTAATTAACATATCAGAGCGAAGAATTTTATGACCGAGGCGACCAATTTTTATGAATTTTCAATGTTACACGAGGCCTGATAGAAATTCGAATGAAGTGTGCAAAGTGCGTTGAATCCTATTCCCCGGAGTATAAAAAGTTTATGTTTGCATAAAAGTCTTCAGAAATTATTCATACAGCCTTCATATAATAGTCATCGCATCAAGATGAAGAAATACATCAAGGGGCTACTAAATTCTACCGAACTTTTTCTTTCGTCTCTGGTCTAATAAACTCCCGAACAAATTCTACAATTTTCACTTAGATCTCACTAATTCCACTGAAAATCATTAAAATTTCTATTGGTGGAAAAATCCTCGGCTTAATTACCCAATACTCGTAAAACGAAGAAAATGATTATTCAATACTCGTAAATCCTCTTAAATAAATTGTATAGTTCTCTCTTTTCTATTTAAAGTTTAATAAAAACTGAATCTATTCTTCGATTCCAACTGTTCCGACATAAACAAATATACCTAATCGTTCAGCACTCATGGTATAAAAATACAAAACACAATACAAAAAAAAACCTAACAATGCAGATTCTTCACTGCCCAGTAATTTTTGCAGAGTGAATTATAGTAATTTCTGTTTATTCACAAGCAGACGAGTGCTAAATCGTAATTTCACTGGTTCGACGGAAACGCCGCAGGAAAATTCATTTTAATGGCTGAATAACGAGAGAGCGGGAGGGAAGGGGGGTGGTAGAATGATCGATGATCTACGTTACCTCTTCTGACGACGACAATGCGGCACAGCACGGAGACAAGAAACTGCGGCACGACCATCTCTCCCAAACAAAACAGCAGAACGGAAGAACTGGATCCTTAGCAACGATAGGTGCGAGAGCAAACTGGCAGAAATCGAGAGCGAGGGATCAGCATGCCGCAGGTTCGAGGATCTCGAGCATGACGCCAGGCGTTACCAGGCACTCTTTCCGCGAACCTGGGAATTGTCTACAGCGAAATGCTCCTCTGTCGCTGACAGGCGACCGATTCGAAACGGAAAGTGGCCATTGACCTTCAAATAATCCGCGATCCAAGCAGACTGGTTTCGATCATCGATTCCCGAGCCGGGTTAATCGCCGCACTAACGCGCTCCAGTGTCACATGTGACCTGGAGACTGCGACCACGTGAATTGTACACTGCCAATGATTAGTATCGAATCCGACCGTCTTAGAAAGTTACTGACTCGGGAATTCACAGTATGTCTCACTACGGTGATCGTTAGGACACCTATCTTGGAGATTTAGAAGGGAAAAAGTGCAAATTGTCTTTGTAAAATGACTGTGATTTAGAGAAGATTCCAGTGGAAAATGGAGGCTGGAAAGTGGAGCCGATGACTCAGGAAATTGTACAGTGACTTATTTTATTGATATGCTCACTGGAACAACTGTACTGTAGACTTGGAACGGAAATATTGCAAATAATTTTTGCAGGTGGCTCTGGTTTCTGAAAAGTTTAATCTTATTGGAAAATGGTGGCTGGAAATAGAATTGATGACTCAGATGACAGTATAATAATATATTTTATTATTACTTTTTAATGAAATACTTGTCCTGAAAACTTCAAACGGAAAAATTGCAAATAATTTTTGCAGGTGGCTCTGGTTTCTGAAAAATTTAATCTTTTTGGAAAATGGTGGCTGGAAATAGAATTGATGACTCAGATGACAGTATAATAATATATTTTATTATTACTTTTTAATGAAATACTTGTCCTGAAAACTTCAAACGGAAAAATTGCAAATAATTTTTGCAGGTGGCTCTGGTTTCTGAAAAGTTTAATCTTATTGGAAAATGGTGGCTGGAAATAGAATTGATGACTCAGAAAACAGTACAATAATATATTTTATTAATGCTCTTATTAAAACAACTCTACTGTAGACTTAGAACGGAAATATTGCAAATAATTTTTGCAAATGACACTGATTTCAGAAAAATTTAATCTTCTTGGAAAATGGTGACTGGAAAGTAGAATTAATGACTCAGAAGACAGTATAATAATATATTTTATTATTACTCTTTAATGAAATACTTGTCCTGAAGACATCAAACAGAAAAATTGCAAATAATTTTTGCAGGTAGCTCTGATTTCTGAAAAATTTAATCTTCTTGGAAAATGGTGACTGGAAAATAGAATTGATGACTCAGAAAACAGTACAGTATTTAAATAATGCTCTTTAGTAATTTACTGCAACACCTGTACTGTACACTTAAAACGGAAATATTGCAAATAATTTTTGCAAGTGACTCTGATTTCTGAAAAATTTATTCTTCTTAATCAGAATTAATGACTCAGAAAACAGTAGAGAATTTTATTAATGCTCTTTATTAATACACTGAAACGCCTGTACTGAAAAGTTCAAACAGAAAAATGCAAATCATTTTTGCAAATGACTGATTCCTGAAAAATGTATTCTCCTTGGGAAATGAAGGATGAAAATAGTATTAATGACTCAGAAACAGTACAGTATTTTATTAGTGCTCCTTACTAATTTACTGAAACACTTGTACCGTAGACTAAAATCGGAAAAATTGCAAATAATTTTGCAAGTGACTCTGATTTCTGAAAAATGTATCCTTCTTAGAAAATGGAGGTTGGAACCAGAATTAATGACTCAGGAAACAGTACAGAATTTTATTGATGCTCTACTAGTACACTGAAACACCTGTATTGTAGACTTAAAACGGAAAAATTGCAAATAATTTTTCAAGTCACTCTGATTTCTGAAAAATTTAATCTTCTTAGAAAATGGAGGCTGGAAAATAAAATTGATGATTCAGAAAACAGTACAATAATATATTTTATTAATGCTCTTTACTAAAAAAACTGTACTGTAGATTTAAAACAGAAATATTGCAAATAATTTTTGCAAGTGACTCTGATTTCTGAAAACTTTAATCTCAGGAAATGAAAGTTGCAAAATTAAATTGAACGTACCCATACACAATGCAGTAACTCATTTCACTAATACATTCGCCAAAACACCAGTCCTGAAGACGTAAAACAGTCAAGTGGCAAACAATCTTTGCACAGTCTCCTAAAAACAAAGATAAACGATTTAAGAAGTTAATAATTTGTTTCATCAAAACAATAAAACTGTTACATTGATTAAATCGATAGAATAATTCACACAGCCCTCCCTGGAAATTAAAAAGGGAACAGTTCCAAAAGCAAGAACGTGCAAACGAATGAAGAATAAAATTTTTCTTGAATAATTCTCCGCACTGTCAACTTTCGACAAAAGTTTCACTCCTTCGACAAAATCCATTTAATTCCATCGTTCATTTTCGTCGAAAACTTTCCTACTCCAAAAAATAAAATTACAGAGAGACCGTCACGCTAAAAAGTGAATTCTATCATGAAATCGAGATTTTTCGTCTGTCGTTTTTGTCTCTCCTGTGGGAACGGAGGATTGTGACATTCGATTGACAGCAAAGTCTTTCGTCCGGAAACAAGCTTTCTAAAAACGGAGTCGCTTCTGGAGAACGTCGACGATTTTTCTAATCCCAGCTCCCTGGAGGCTGTGCCCACGCTGCAAGGGGAATTCTTAGCAGAGATTACGTTCCGATAAGCGAATAAATGGAACGAAAGCTGCCGGATGGACCGTCAAATAGAAACTACAATTAGCCGGAGAATTGGACGGGCTGCATCAACGGACTAATCGAGTGGCTGATGGGCTCCTTGGCATCGACAGGAATGTCGGCGGATTCATCGAATGGAAATTGCACAATTTCCACCGCGGTAATTCCATTAATCCGCGGCACGGGATTTTGAGGAGTTTAATCGACCACGGTTTTACATCGTGCACACGTCGAGAATTATTCATAGCGCTCGCCATAAATACGGAGAACAACATCCGTTTCTTCATAATGCGGCCACCCCCGCCGCGACCCGCCCCGTCGCTTAGGCGAAAATACATTCCCCGGTATTTCCTCCGAGAGAAGTATGAAAAAGAAATTGATAGTTATTCTTCCCGTTTTATGCTGCTCTTATTCTCTCGCCGTTTCTGTGTCGTCATCGATTTTTCCGTTGTCCGTAAACGCGACAGACACCGTGCGAAAGTTTATATTTTATTTTGTTGTATTTTTCTTGTTTATTCCGAAGTTTCTTTCACCGGGCTCGCGGAACACGGAACATATTATTTGACATTTTCCCCGTTGCTCGATGCTCGTTGAAAATTATGATGCAGTTTGTCCTTTATTGTTTTTTTTTTCACGCAAGTTGCTTCTTCATTCAGTCGTAACTTCCGTAACTTTTTATTTTGCTGCTCGAGCCATTCCGATAATGGAACTGCATTTCTCGCTAGGCGCACAAACGATTCCAATTATTTTATTTTCGCCCCGCCGGGACAAAGAAACGCTATTAAAAATTATGGACGGATGCAGTCGATCGTGTTGTTCGTTCGGTTAATTTCAACTTTTTGTTGTTCCTTTTTTAGCACATTTGTCGAGGAGGTTCGAATAATGGAAAAGTATCTGTTAGTCAGCCGTGGGAAGGATTCGGTGAATCATTTTATCCGTTGTTTTTATTATAAAGTAATGTTATTGAAAATTGTAGCCAGGTGCTGTGATATTGCGCAAGCTTCTCTTTTCTTATTATGTATTAAAAATTATTGAAAATTGTGGACTGGTGCAGTGGCTGGACAGTGGTTTCAATTTTTATAATTTCTTCTCTATTGTTGCTCGGACAGTTCAGATAATAACACAGGATATTTAAATTATTTCAAATGCATTATTCGTCGCTGAGGGGTCATTTAAAATTTTAGGGACAAATGCAGTGGCTGGACAGGGTTTTCAATTTTCTAATTTCTTCTATATTGTTGCTCGGACAGTTCAGATAATAAAACAGGATATTCTATTCGGTGTAAATTATTTCAAACGAATTATTCGTCGCTGAGGGGTCATTAAAAATTTTAGGGACAAATACAGTGGCAGTGCTTTCAATTTTCTAATTTCTTCTATATTGTTGCTCGGACAGTTCAGATAATAAAACAGGATATTCTATTCGGTGCAAATTATTTCAAACGAATTATTCGTCGCTGAGGGATCATTAAAAATTTTAGGGACAAATTTAGTGGCTGGACAGGGTTTTCAATTTTCTAATTTCTTCTATATTGTTGCTCGGACAGTTCAGATAATAAAACAGGATATTCTATTTTGTGCAAATTATTTTAAACGAATTATTCGTCGCTGAGGGATCATTTAAAATTTTAGGGACAAATTCAGTGGCTGGACAGGGTTTTCAATTTTCTAATTTCTTCTATATTGTTGCTCGGACAGTTCAGATAATAAAACAGGATATTCTATTCGGTGTAAATTATTTCAAACGAATTATTCGTCGCTGAGGGTTCATTTAAAATTCTAGGGACAAATGCAGTGGCTGAGGCTTTGAATTTCTATAGTTTTTCTTTTCATGGTTGTTCTTTAAGAAAGTTCGGATAAAGAAAAAGCGTGTGTTTATTCGCGGCGTAAGGGACACTCGGCAAAGTAGTTCAGCAAGTTCGGAAAGTCGGCGTTCGCTGAGAACGGTTTAATATTTCATGTAATTCTAAAGAGTGTGTGTTCTCTCGCGGTCATTGTTTTCGGGGAAATGAAACGCGAGTGTTGTCTAAGTGCGCGCGCACTCGTGTGCAGCGGCGGACGCTCGAGCAGCACTGTACTCGAGTGCACGCGCACTCGGCGAGTCGATACACAACTTCCATTTACGCGAAAACGAAGTTCTCCGGCGAAGCGTGCCGTTGGAAGTCTTTCGCTATAAACTTTAAACGGGCGTCGCAATATCGTCGAATCAAGTACAAGAGGACCAGCAACAAATAATTTAAAAAGAAAACAAATTAATCAAAATCGAGACTGCAAACGGTCGTCAAAAATGTTTTTGTGGAAGATTGGACGAAGAACGATCGTAAAAATGATTATAATGAAAGATTGGACAATAAACGATCTTTAGAAAAAATTGTAATGAAAGACAGAACAGCAAACGATCTTTAAGAAAAATTATATTGAAAGACTGAACGATAAACGATATTTAAAAAAATTATGAGGAATGATTGGGCAATAAAGCATCTTCAGAAAAAATTGTAATGAAAGACGGGACAATAAACGATCTTTAAGAAAAATTATATTGAAAGACTGAACGATAGACGATATTAAAAAAAATTATGAGGGATGATTAGGCAATAAACGATCTTTAGAAAAAATTGTAATGAAAGACAGAACAGCAAACGATCTTTAAAAAAAATTATATTGAAAAACTGAACGATAAACGATATTCAAAAAAAATTTTGAGGAATGATTGGGCAATAAACGATCTTTAGAAAAAATTGTAATGAAAGACAGGACAGTAAACGATCTTTAAAAAAAATTATAATAAAAGACTGAACGGTAAACGATAGTAAAAAAAATGACAAGGAAAAATTGGGCAATAAACGATCTTTATAAAAATGATAATAAAAGACTGAACGATAAACGATAGTAAAAAAAATGACAAGGAAAAATTGGGCAATAAACGATCTTTTAAAAAATGATAATAAAAGACTGAACGATAAACGATATTAAAGAAAGTATAAGGAAAGGTTGGGCAATAAATGATCTTTAGAAAAAATTATATTGAAAGACAGGACAATAAACGATCTTTAGAAAAAATGATAATGGAAGACTGAACGAAATAAACGATCATAAAACGATAATACAATGAAAGATTGGATGACAGATGATCATGAAAAAATATCATGACGATAGACTGAACGGATAAACAATCATAAAAAAATTTTTATGAAAGACTGAACGAGGAACAAAATTAATAAAAAGAATCGAGCAAAGACAGAGTACCCGTAAAGAATTTAAAAGAATATTGTAAGACAAGAATGAAAGACAAAGCAGGGTTTTATACAAAAGTAATATCGTAATAATGTAAAACAAATAAAAAAAAAATGTGCATCAAGACGTTAAAAAAATATTATTAGACTAAAGAGCACGTCATATAAAAATCATGGGACAACAATTTAATAACAAAAGCGAACCCTAATACTCTTAGTCAAAAAAATAACCCCCATTGGTGTTTATTTTCAGGTACCCTCAAAATTTGATACATTCGTTAAACAACTGCGAGTAAAACAAAATTAGTCAAATCGCCGCACAAAATAAATATATAAATAAATAAAATACCACATCGACTTCCAATGGATTCCACACCTGTAAGGTGACCAAAATCAAGGGTGGTTAAACTCTGAGCAGACAAAGAAGTTCTCAGGCTCGATTCTGGCGTGGTTTCAGGGCTCTGGGCCCAGCGGCATCCCTCGTCAAGACAGAGGGTTAGCATCCCCGAAATCTCTTCCGGGTAGCCGCAGAATTAGCGGGAGTTTGCACGAAGCTTTTCCTGGGCGCCTGGTCGCGGTTCATTAAATCGAAACGTCCCGCGGAGGACGTCGCCAAATTGCGACGTCTCGGGGGTGAGAAACAGGGGGTTGAAACAGGAGGGAAAAAATTGCGACGCCCCTATGTACGGAGTGAGAAACAGGGGGTTGAAACAGGAGGGAAAAAATTGCGACGCCTCTATCTACAGGGTGAGAAACAGGGGGTTGAAGAAGCGAGGGTGGAAGTGGACAGGGGGTTGAAAAAAGATTTTCCGTCACGTTCTTGGCAGCGGGGCTCAAGGAGACAATGGGACGACGGTGGGAAGGGACACGAGATGATCGGTGGTTGTTTCTCGCGCGAATGGCAAATTGGCTGCTGCGATTCGACGTGGTCCACGACGTCTCTCTGTCTCTCTCTCTCTCTGTGCGTCGTGTCGCGTCGCGACGCTTGTGCAAAACTTGCTGGTACCGCACACCGTGGTGGGGATATTTTGCGCATCATCCCCCTAATATCTGGAAAGCACCCTGACCCAGATACACGCGTACGCGTGGAACAGAACCGGACGCTGAGCCGGCGGGAGGAACGTCGGATCAAAGTCACCCCTGCCGCTCCGTGCGGTTTACGTCCGGGAACCAAAATGGCGGCCGTCCTGATCGACGTCCCGCGAACACACCCCCTCCTCTGCCGCAAATTTCCCGCCACGTTGCTCACGGTTTTGCCTCGACAATCAGCTGATTTTGCTACAATCGTCTGCTGCGATTTTAATACTCTTCGTTCCTGTTTGTTCATACTCCGCTTGGGGGGTGTGTTTCTCCCTCTTGTTTACTCTGAACATTTTATTGCCTCTTACAATTTTCAACGTTTTTTTTTTTTAATTGGGCTGATTGAATGCTGATCGTTTGGGCATTATTATTATTTCTCTGATCCTCGTTTATTGTGATAAATTATTCTACGTGTTCGAGCTATAGTCATTTTAAATCAAGTTTTAGCATCCATTTCTTTCTAATACTATTTTTTTTTCATGTCTTGTTTATTGTCTATTCTTGATACTTAAACTTTCTTATTCAGTTTGTTGTACGATGTTAAATTCCATACAACTGAGAGAAATATCACTGTGTGCTTATTATTCATTTGTTTACGCGTTCGTCCGAGATTTATTTCAAATTTTCTACCGCAATTTGAAGGTTCTTAAATTAATATGATTGGACAAAAATTTTAGAAAATTTGGAAAGAAAGATTGGATGAATTTTTCAGCTCAAGGGTGATTTTTCAATATCACACGAAGAAAATAAAATCAGTTTTTTAATATTGGGGGAACCTGTCATTTTTTTCCAACGATATGTTTTATTACGTTTTACAAGAGGATACATCGAGTGGAGTATCGTAACTGTGAAGGCTATAGCTGGCAGAAATCGCGGCCGCGTTAAATGCACAAATTGCGAAAGGAATGGGCGAACGTTTTTCCAATCAGATTTTCAATTTGCTCTCCGGAAAAATCGGGGCCAGAAAGCTCGCGTTTGTTTTCGGTATATCGAAGCTGATGGTTCTCGCTTGCTGTACAAGAGGGTGTGTGTTGTGGGGGTGGATGGGCTCCGGGTTGGCACGTCCCGAGATCGCGTGGCAACGGCAAAAAGAGGCGAAAAACAACGGAACCGGGAAAGAAATAATATATCGATCGGTCGAGCGAGTACGGCGAATAGGTACGGCGCAAGAATAGCAGCCGAAGTATTATATCACTATGATTCAGCCTTCCGCGAAAAACGATCGAGCCTTCAACTTGAGCTGTCCCGCGCCTGGAAAATAGGATCGATCTTTCTATCGACGGACAGCTGGCAGTGAAGAACAGAGAGGGAGAGAGAGAGAGAGAGAGAGAGAGAGAGAGAGAGAGAGAGAGAGAGAGAGAGAGAGAGAGAGTGATTGGTTTAGGCGTACGCAGCTTGTTTCATGGGAAACGTGTTCCTCTGTTACAGGATAAATTGCTGACAAAGCTCGAGGAGAACGAGCCTGAGCTGGCATCCTCGCAGGAGGACGAGGTGAGTGCCATAATCCCACAATTTCCATCTAGATGGTGTCTTTTTTCATCCGGAGAAGTGCAGGCAGAAATAGAGGACAGACACAATTTTGATAAACTGTAAAAATTTCTTAGGTCTGTTCATTGATTTATTAATTTTTTCTTCATTTATGTTCGACGTATCTCAAGCAGGGGTAGGTTTATTAAAACACAGATTCGTCGATTTATTTATATTTTAATTATTTAGGCGCGACGTGTTTATGTTTTTCATTTTTAACACTAGAACTACCAAGCACTAAATATGCAACTGGCATACGTTGCCTTACAATAACAACAAAACTGCACTTGTTTAGATTTCGTATCAGTTTTGTTTAAATATCCACTTCGAGAAGTTCATTAAAAAATTTTCTCATGGAAAAATATTCATAATTTCCATATTCCCAACAGAAAAAATTAGGAGCAAGTCATTTTAACTCATTCGGTAGTTCTAGTGTTAAGCAGCCTAGGGGTAGTTTTCTTAAAACACAGTCTTATTCATCGATGTGTCTATTTTTGTATTTATTCGTATTTGATTTATTAATGCTATTCATTTTTAGACAGCCTAGGGGTAGTTTTCTGAAAACGCAGCTGATCTATCGAATCATTTATTTTTAGTCTAATTATATTTGTGTTTCTCAGACATCCTAGGGGTAGTTTTCTTAAAACACAGTCAGATTCATCGATGTGTCTATTTTTGCATTTATTCGTATTTGATTTATTAATGCTATTCATTTTTAGACAGCCTAGGGGTAGTTTTCTGAAAACGCAGCTGATCTATCGAATCATTTATTTTTAGTTTAATTATATTTGTCTTTCTCAGACAGCCTAGGGGTAGATTTCTTCGAACACAGTCAGATTTATCGACTCGCTTATTTTTTATTGATTTGTGTTTGTCTTGCTTGAAACAGCTTAAGGGTAGATTCCTTAAACGTCGGTTGATTTGTTTTACATTTTACATGTATCTTACTTTCCAACTGCTGAGAGGTAAATTGTTAAAAAAGAAGCTCTTTAATAATGTCTTGAGTCCTTCCTCATTGATTTTCATTGTCAAGTAACATTCGACTGTGCTTGAATTAAAACCACAATTAAAATTGCTAGAGTGTTTCACATTTAGGAAAAACTACCCCTTGTCTAGGGGAGTGCTAAACATCTCCCTTTCATATTACACAGGAAAAACCACCCCTAAAACGTCTAAAATCGAGACTCACATTAGGAACACAATAAATTACAAAAGTTCATAGAACGGATTATCAGGTGTATCAAAAAATGCACTTACATCCACGAACTATTAGGAACACAATTAACCACTTAAAACGGGGACAAATTATTACAAAACAAACTGCCCGTTTTAAACGCAAGTACCGTCAGTTTCCGGATTAAAGCTCGCAGACTAAACGGCTAGATAAAGGGAATAGCAGGTTACATAAAAATCTAATTAAGGTTTGTATCCTCACGCAATTAACCCCCAATTCACCCCGGCTTTTTTCCCCGCTCTAACGCGAATCTAATGGTATCCGAATTCGATGAATAATCGCGGGGGAGGTTTCACTTAATTCCCCGCGGTGAAAGAAATTTCCTGGGGAAAGTTCGAGTAGCCTCCGATCCAATTATCATCGCGGTGAAGGGGATGGTTTGCGAGGGGGTGACTTTGCTCCTCGGTGGTAGTGGTAAGGTCAGCTGCATTTTCCGTCCGTGTCCTCTCCCCCGCTTTTCCTGTCCTCGAGGCTCCTCTCTCTCTCTCGAGGTAACCTCGTTACTTTCTTCTTCGCCACAGGACAAGACGTAATCAAGCCTAATTCGTAATTTCACCGGGACAGGGGCCCCGATGATTGCCGGGCCGAATGAGATTTCCAGCCCCTCGGCTGCGAATAAAAGAAACCTTTTGACGTCACTGAAAGATTCCTCGAATCAATCGGGGCTCGTTGAATCGGGAAAGTGTCTTGCGGGTTTCACCCTCGGAGAAATTGTTTTTTAATGCCGTCACCGGGTGACCCGCCCCATACGAAGTCCACGGGGGTGGCTCTGACGTCGTTACCCTCCGAGTGAGTGCGTCGACTGACCACTTTACTGGATATCCATTCAGGAATTTCTGAAACGAATCTATAAATAAAGAAATAATCATCGAAGAGTACGGAAGATAGACGTTTTTAAAAATGTTGTTATTTAAGACCGGTCGATGGACAAAATTAACAAAAATATAATGCGAGTCAAGATTAACAAAAGTATAAGGGGAAATAAAGAAGGAGTAATAAACCGGATTTTTGGTCACTACGACCGACAGAAAAGTATATACATTTTTCAACTGGATAATATACAAGAGAATATACAATTTAAGATTAACAATTTAAGTCAAAATGGCTCGCTCCTAATTTTTTTTAGAAATATTGAAATTAGAAATATGTTTCTGTGAGAAAATTTTTTAATAAACTTCTCTATCGATATTTAAACAAAACTGGTACGGAATCTGAACAACACGCAATTTTGTTGTTATTATAAGGCAACGTATGCCTTATTGGTGCTTGGTTGTTCTAGTGTTAAGGAACAGAAAAGAGATTTAAAAATGCACATTGAACGAAATTACATAAAAAATCGTTATCCAAGAACGGCCATCGATCAAAACGAGAAATATACAATATTGGATCGATTGTGAAATAAGGCGAATGAGAGTATAAAAATCAGAAATGAACAGTGATGGACGTAAAAAAATGATTGTAATTCAAAAGCGGTCGCCGGACAAGACCGCGAAAGAACAAACAGGAAGAAGACCACGATTCAACCGCACGATGGACGCAATTTTCACGAAATAAAAAATGGAAGATCACATACACGGATCAAACGAATTCACGTCTTTGTCCGAAACGGTATCCAGAACAATTACCAGCAGAATTGTCGTTCGGCTATATTTCCGGGTAGCTTTTTACACGACACAAAGGAGCAGAGTGCACGTGGCAACGATTATATCAGCGGAAGAACAATACTGCCGCCGGCAGAGTGTAATAGACGGCGCACAAAGAGGTCTTGGAACTGTCCTGGACGTAGCTCGGTGAATTAATAAAATTAACCGACATCAATTTATATATGGAGAGAGGAGTGTATTTCGGTGGCGAGCGAATTTCCGAAAAAGGAAATCGCTTTGACCCAGAAAGTTGCGCCGGTGTTATTAATGCAGGCTGTTGGCCACGGTGCACAGAGAAAATATCCATATAGTTGCATACAGAGAGAGAGAGAGAGAGAGAGAGAGAGAGAGAGAGAGACCGTGTGTCGGTGACGAAAAGACAGGCTGTCGTCCGGAAAAGTTGCAATTTCCGGTCGAGCGGCTCGTTCAATGGCTCACGAAAGTCGATTAACGAGCCTGACAAAGCGGTCGACCCTGCGATTCCTGACGTGTTCGTCCACCGTTGAGCTATTAATATTTCGATTAAGCCGACGCCTAATTCGGTTAGATCAATTACCCGCGCCTAACGTCCCCCGGTAAACAGACTCCTCTCGTCCGAGCTGATCGTACGCGACAAGATCCCGGGGTCCCCCCAGTCAACCACGGCTTCCGTATTGCGTCATTAATGAGCCCGACACTCTTTAATGACCCTGACATTGCCGGCAGAATTCATTTCTCGCTACACGAATTCCCCGAGACACGCGACACATCTTACAAAACAATCGTTTCGTTAAAATCGTCGAGCACGGTGGCGACGAATCATAGTTTAAGTGAGGAAGGCGTGAAGATTATGTCGCAGGAAAAATACTGGCTCATTCTACGCGAGATGGCGGATCGATAATGTCGAATGAAGTTTCTTCGTATGTGGTTCCGTTTCCGAGATAATAAATGTCGATTAGGAGGGTGACGTGTCTGACCAGTGCTGGCTGATTCTACTGATACGGAGCAGGTGCGTTTCTGCGTTTTAAATAAATGTTTCCACGCTTGGTTTTTTTACCGAACGGTGTCTAACTGGAATGTCGATTGTATAAACATTGTATTTTAATTTTTTTAGTAATTTTTGTATATATATATATAATTGTAGCAATTTTGCATCTGTTTTGAAGAAGAACTGGCTGACCGAATGTTCACGTTACATTCATGGTACACAACGAAGTAAATGAAGGCATGAAGGGATAAATGAAATAAGGTTAACAGTAACTGATAATAGTTTATAAACATTTCTTAGCAAGCGAAGAAATTTGTTCTGCAATAAATGCAATTCTTTAAAATGTAAAATCATAAGCAAACTGCGAATTTTATACATTTATACCAAAATGTAGTGGCTTTAAATTGTAAAAAAATTAAACGAATTTTTGACCCATTGGAATAATTAAAAACAGAAAGCAATTTCAAAGCGGCTCCCGTTTCTTGCAATCGACGCATTCAATTTTTATTTTGCATATAAAAATCCTTAGTCGAATCTTACAAACGAGACACAACTTGTTGATTTAAAATATAAAGTAAGAATAGTTGAACTATTTCCGGGCCCTTTGTACAACAATCTCTGAAAATTATACTCGAGCGTTGATTACCCGCTAAAATCTTGAAGAGGGCCTTAACACAGAGCCCGAGGAACAAAGCAGGAGATAATTGGGCGAAGCGCCATTGAAAAAGGTAATCGACGCGGTACAAAGTATCGAGACGGTCGGAAATTGCGTAATTCCATAATCCCAGTTGTCGCGGATTATTGTCGCGGGGCAAATTGGTTCCGCGCGGCGACAAGCATCGCAATTATTAAACTGAAATTAGGGGACCGATCGTCGACGCGATAAGATTCAAGCTCGCAATCAGCGAGCGCCGCTCGTCACAGAGGCCGAGTTTATTTTCCTTGTTGCGCGTCGGGAACGATTCAGAGGCGGCTGGTCTCTGGGGGAGTCCGTCATTTCCGTCGTGGTTCGTGACAACAAAAATGGTAAAACGCCACGGAGAACAATGGCCGAGTCCGGTAATGACGACTGAGGAGATCATTTTCCTTCGTTGCAACATGATTTTCGCGCGCGACGCCCGTCGATATCATACCTTTTTTTTTTCATTCTTGTTTTATCTTCTCCTTCCTGGTCCTCCGACGATACTATTTATTCCTGCGTCTCGGAAACGAGGGAACAGTGTTCGGTGATCTGCTATAGCAATCATGAAGCATCTCGTGGGCGTTGCTGTTGCCGCCGTTTTGGTGCTCGCTGTAAGTGTCATTTTGGGCTCGAGTATTTTCAAAGGGTTCCAGGGTGTCTTGTGATCCCAGGATTTTTATTAACATTTGCTTGGTAAATGTTGGAGTTAGTCATTTTATTCTGTCAAAAATTGTCATAAATATGTTTCAGCAAGTCTATTAGTTCTTGAAGTAATAAATAAATTGTGAAATCTCTTGTCTTTATTACTAGGCATAAAAAAATTATAAAATATGAATCTTGACAATATTTAATACAGTCTGCATTGGACACTAGTTCTCTAGTTTAAGTGTGACCAATTTTATTTTTGTGAAAGAAATTAATTTGGTTTTAATCTCCGGTCCCATATTTTATTTTAGTAAAGTGTATTTTAAGAATTCAATTTATTGTTTGAATAATAAATGATCGAGGATGCTAAGGTAATTATCGTGTTGATTTAAGTAGGGCTTTACAACATTTATAAGCAATCTACCAGAAACAAATCTTTGATGCACAAACGATTTTTATACGAATTGATTGAAAACAAAGACATGCATAAATGAAGCTCAACCCGCCAGCCACAAACTAAATTAACAATAATTACAATCCGCTGGTAAATTAAACACTCCGGTTCACAGACTCGGACAACTGGGTTTGCGTCTCGCATATGGTTACGTAGGAATTATTAAACTGTGAATTTTTGCGCGTTTATACGGCAGAAAAAAATTAAAAAGAAAATGGCGAAACGTGAATGTGAATAAAATATGATGCAGCTTCATTTCTGACTCACTGAATTGGAACTAAGCCGATAAAGAAAGAAACAAAATTGTACCTGACTTTTGTTTCAGTAAATTTCTCTTGTAAAATTTCAACCTACATTTTTATAAATATTTACATACTAAAGTCCATTCGATGTATTAAAGCAAGATAATGCTTGTAAATTCTCTGCATTCCTGAAACAATTCTCCACTTCCGGACTAAAATAAAAAGAAATTATAATAAATAATAAATAAATATAATTATAATAAATTAAACCACTGTATCTTACATTTTTTCACGCGAAATAATCATATTCTAAAATATTGTATAAATATTGTATAGGAGATCCAAAAGCAATTCTCAAGGATCACAAGACACCCCTAATCACAACCCTACTTCCAAAGGGTCTGCGCTACACAGTCCTCATTATATACCACCTAGCCTAAGTTCAAACTAAATTCGAGGTTACTGGAGCTCCACCGACGTCCTTGTGGATGTTTAAACTCCCAACGGGTGGACCAGGCGACATGATGACCAAAATGATTCCTAGAGGGAAAGACAGTCCTCAACAGGGTCTCATGGGCATGATGACCAAAATGGGTGCAAAAGAAAAACGCAGTCCTCAACAGGATCCCATGGATACGACGACCACAATGGTTCCTAGGGAGAAGCGCAGTGCTCAACAGGACCCCATGGATATGACGACCGCAATGGGTCCTAGGGAGAAGCGCAGTCCTCAACAGGGCCCCATGGACATGATGAACAAAATGATTCCTAGAGGGAAAGGCAGTCCTCAACAGGGTCCCATGGGCATGATGACCAAAATGGGTCCTAGGGAGAAGCGCAGTCCTCAACAGGGTCCCATGGATATGATGACCACAATGGGTCCTAGAGGTAAACGTAGTCCTCAACAGGATCCCACGGATATGACGACCGCAATGGGTCCTAGGGAGAAGCGCAGTCCTCAAGATGGTGGATCAGACTGTCCACCACCACCCCATGGTCCACCACCCCATGGACCACCACCCCGTGGTCCACCACCCAATGGTCGACCCCCATGTGGTCCACCTTCGGACCCCACCAACTCTGACACCCCTGGAACAGGCGAAGCAGAAGATGCGGCAAAAACGATGAGAAAGAAGAGGTCCCCTCAAAACCCACCTGATCAAAATGACGCACCTAACGTCTCGGTGGGTGATATGCCTCGTAGTATGCCAACATATCCAGTTCCCCATGGCAATATGGGCACAGTGTCGAACATGATCATTAGCACAGCCTAAACATGTCGTGTAATTGTGATGTGTTTTTTAATTTAAATTAGGGGATGAAAATCGAGGGGGTGTACTGTTCCTAGCTTAGGTATGGCTATCTACCCTGACACTCTAGCGCTACTAAGGACCTGTTTGTAGTTAATGAATAAATCTCTTGAGAAAAGTATTCGCCAGCTCAATATTGTGAAATTTACTTGAGGTTGATTGTTATTGTATCGATGATTGTTGAATACAAATTTAATAAAATTGGCGAAATGTAATCGCCTGTGTAACGGAGTCTCCAATGGGATTTCGTTTCTTATGACATTGTCTTTGGAAACATTTATTTCACGTACGAATCCTTTTCCTCCGAGTAAGTGGAAACGGTCAGCCATGATCAGACAGGATAGACGACTGATCGAGTTTAATTATCTCGAAAACGGAGCCAGTTACGAGAAAACTTTATTCCACATTTTCGATTCCTTATATCCTGTAGAATTAGCAGAATTTTTCATATTTTTTCACCTGCACGCCAAGTAACTTTTTTTTAATAATTTCAAAGTCTAAGGAAAAATGACTTATACCCTACATCCAGCAGTGACGTTTAACTTAATTTGGAATTTATTGTTTTCAGTTGTTTTGTTAACCAGCAATTATATTAATCACAAACTTAGAGCAAATAAATTATGTTTTTTGTTAAGTAGTTTATCTTCGGGTTAGAAATTATCGAAGAAAATTAATTTCTTGCCTTCATTGGAGATTAAACATTGCTATGCAGGATTTAGAGTACGAATCATGTTTTCTTTAGGTTTAGTTTAATTGTATAAAAAATTTATTTGTTGTCCTCATTGAATTTTGAACATCACAGTTTACCATTTAGGGTTAAAATAATTTTTCTGGGCGGAAAATTGTACATGCAGTCTGATGACGTGAGATTTAGATTTCAATCGACAAATTCTGGTTTGTTATTACTGAAACTCGATCGAACAGCACACATTCACTTAAGTACCTCTCCAAACCAGAAACTAGAAACTTTCTGCTGATCATCCTAAAATCCCCAGGTTTCAACGTTGCCTCTGCAGGCACGGAGCAAACACAACTTTCAAGGAAATTCATCTGAAATGATGTCAGAGAAGAAGAACGAATTTACGACTTTCCCGTAGGGATGAAAATAGAATTACTGTTTTCTTGTTCTTGCAGTGTGTGATATGCGTGAACGCCAGGGCCACGATGCAGACGGCTCCTTGTGGGCACCGTGTGGTTTGCAGGTAAAATACAATGTCAATTCACCAATAAAATAAATTATTATCCGGTCACTATAAGGCCCACCATACAAAAATTATTCAAAAAATAAAATAAAGAAAACAAAACTATTAGTTTCATAATAAAATAGACATACTTTATTTGCTCGTGTTGCAGACGTTGTTTCGTCAAGACAATACAAATGGCGGTCTCGCAGAGGCTGTTGCCATTGCGCTGTGTCATATGCAGAGCCAAGATCCTGCGTCTCAAACAGACCCTCATCCCGCGGGACGTAAGTATCACCGACTATGGCAACATCAAAATTCGTATACCTACTTGCAGCTTCTACATCTGATTCTTAAAATTGCTCTTCTCTTTCGTACAAATTATGTACTCCGTTAAGTCAATATTTAGGCAGCTTCGCAATAATCAAATACACAATCTTTTCTCGATATATGTCGCGAATACCCGGCTCATAAAAGTCGCAGAACTGTCCCCACTCCCGCGCGGTATACCCGCTAGGGAATAGTAATATTAAATAGAATAGTATCTCCTGGACGATATATGTCACTGGTAAGGCCCGTGTTGTTGACATATATCGAGAAGACACTGTACTGAAATGATTTTCAGTTGTGCGGTACAGAATTTTCGATACGTTTGATATATAAAAATCACATGCAACAAGAAAGAGTTAAAATTGAATTTACATAATTCAAAAAATATTCTTATTGAACTTGTCGCGATTACAATGAAACCACTACAGAAAATCGTACATCAAGTTTTGGGGGGTCGTTGTAAACGGAAAACTTCAATCTTCAAATTCATGGTACATTTAATCAAGAAACAAATTTGTTAATATTTCCAGAGAAATTTCAATTCGTACGGTTTTCGAGAAATAATATGTCTCCAGCTCCCCACCCTATATGATATACAGAAACATATCAAAACAAAATGAATGTAGTACGCTTCTTCCTCGGTCGACAGATTTTTATGCAGGACAAAAATTAATTAAAAAAGCCACGTAAAGAAACGTTTTTAAATACCTTAAATGTTTTCACTGTTTCTCGTCTGATTTTCTCATTGCTGTCACAGATTCGTAAAATCCACAGTCTAGCGATCGGAGCGTCAAAAATTCTACAGATTTTTATGCAGGATAAAAATTAATTAAAAAAGCCACGTAAAGAAACATGTTTAAATTCCTTAAATGTTTTCACTGTTTGTCATTTGATTTTCTCATTGCTGTCACAGATTCGTAAAATCCTCAGTCTAGCGATCGGAGCGTCAAAAATTCTACAGATTTTTATGCAGGATAAAAATTAATTAAAAAAGCCACGTAAAGAAACATTTTTAAATTCCTTAAATTTTGTCACTGTTTCTCATCTGATTTGCTCATTGCTGTCACAGATTCGTAAAATCCACAGTCTAGCGATCGGAGCGTCAAAAATTCTACAGATTTTTATACAGGATCAAAATTAATTAAAAAAGCCACGTAAAGAAACATTTTTAAATTCCTTAAATTTTGTCACTGTTTCTCATCTGATTTGCTGATTGCTGTCACAGATTCGTAAAATCCACAGTCTAGCGATCGGAGCGTCAAAAATTCTACAGATTTTTATACAGGATAAAAATTAATTAAAAAAGCCACGTAAAGAAACATTTTTAAATTCCTTAAATTTTGTCATTGTTTCTCGTCTGATTTGCTCATTGCTGTCACAGATTCGTAAAATCCGCACGAATTTTTCAAAAAATCGCAAAGTCGTTGTCAAAATAATTTCGAGGGCCACGGTGGGTGGAAAGCTTCGGGAACAGAATGTCGTTGGTTTCTTGGCGAAAAAAAGGTTGGAATTAAAAAACCCCGGGCCAGTGACGTCAACGGTCTCTGTGCTGCGGCAGCGAGCGCGCTGACACCGTGTATATCACATGTCCGATCACAATTGCCCCAGAAATTCGTGTTTGTTTCGTATCGCGAGGCCGAGCTGGCTCGGCGATTGGTCGATCCGATTCCGAGGCGGCGTAAAATCGCGGCTAATTGGAGCGGACTCGAAAAGCCCTCGTCGCCTTTCATCGAGGCCGAATCCCAGAGGGGGTTCGGCCACTCGCGACGCTATGACCATTCCGTTCGGGAAAGCTTTCCATAAATACCGTACCGAGGCCTGAATGCTCTCGTTTCTCCTCCTTCATTTTTTCTCCTTTTTTCATTTTTTCTTCCCTTTTTATTTTTGGCACATTCCGCTGCAATTAATCGGAATTTCCGACGCGTACGCTAGAAGCGAGCCACGAAATAATTCGCTCGAGCCACGGCGTGTTTCGTTTCTTCGATAAATAAACGATCCCCCGGCAAACGGGTCGAACCCGACAGCAACCCGACCCGATATATTTTTCTCGAATTTCCATTCACTTTGCTCCCCCCGCTATTCTTTGTCTTTTATCCGCTTTTTATTTTAGCTTTTTGTTTTCGCTTTTTCGCCTTCTTGTTTTGTTCCGCTTTTCTTCGGGCACGCATTGTCCCGGAACCGAACCTTTGAGAGTTTCCTGCGGGATTGTTGTCGAGAGCACTCGATTAATTTTTCCTCTCGCTCGGGGAAATATTAATTAACCACGCGGGGCTTGCACGTCTGGGGAACTGCTGTACTCCGCTGTTCGTTTGAATTCGCGGCGAAACCGGGATTAGTTTGACTTGTTTTTCAGCTTCAGTGCTAATAGAATGTTCGTTTGATTAAGCGTTTGGAGAATTGAACGAGTCGGGCGGTTTTCCGGATAAACAAATTTGCATAAAGATGAATTCTTCCGTCTACTAGATAGTAAATGATTAATCTCATTGACTGTGGATCTGTATGGTTCAGACGAAATTTTAAAATACAAGAAGAAAAATCCACAACAAATTTTCGGACGCACACACAAAAATTATTTTCTTGGTCTAATTTCTGTAAAGTAATTTATAATATTATAAAACATCAGGCTAACTATTTCTAATTCTTTTCACCAGTAGTCCCGTAAAAATATTTGTAGAATCGCTAGGCATTTAAAATATTGTTCACTCCCATTCATCCCTTATTAATTTCATTTTATATCAGATTGATAAAGAAATTGGTACGGTCGAAAAATAAACAAATCTGTAGATTCAGTGGCAGGATTATAAAAATAGAAAATCGATGTTCTACTTTTCCAGAAGCATCAAAGATTGAATAGGGGTTGAAATAGGGGTTGAAATGTTTTTCTCCCATTTGCAAGTGAAAACAGCCACTTGACTGATATTAATCATTCCTGTGCCAACAGTATTCGATGTCAGGAAAGTCCTGGGTCCTGCCACAGAGTTCATCGGAGTACAATATGAGCACCGGAGGGGCTGGAGGGGTTGCTGGACCCGGTGGCAGATGGGTAGCCAGTAGCGTACCCGCCTCCGCGTCCCTGTACTCGATGGCCAGTGGCTCATCCTCTATTTCTGGTCAGTGATTATCCTGAATAATTCCCCGGAACAGAACGGAAATAAATTACGTAGCGAAACTAATATTTAATGAACCTCTCTGAGGGGTGCTCTTGTCTAGACGTGTATATCCACTGCGGTACTCGAGAATTAATTTCATGTAAACAACCGAACCTAGTATACTAAAATTTTGTGGATATATTCGTAAATAGTTCAAGTAACACCACAAATTTTTACAAAATATTCTCGTAAAAATTGTGGAAGTTATAAATAAATACACAGGAATCAAGAAGCGTTCTAGTCTAGACACGTATATTCAGTACGGTATTCGGGAATTAATTGCAAGTTAACAACTGAACGTAATAAATTAAAATTGTACGTCTGCATTCTCGCATATTTCAAGTAACACCACAAATTTTCACAAAACGTTTTCTTAAAAATTGTTGAAGATATAAATAAATACACAGGCCTCAAGAAGCGTTCTAGTCTACACACGCATATTCAGAACGGTATTCGGGAATTAATTACAAGTAAACAACTGAACGTAATAAATTAAAATTTTACGTCTGCATTCTCACATATTTTAAGTAACACGACAAATTTTTACAAAATATTTTCGTAAAAATTGTGGAAGTTATAAATAAATACACAGGCCTCAAGAAGCGTTCTAGTCTACACACGCATATTCAGAACGGTATTCGGGAATTAATTACAAGTAAACAACTGAACGTAATAAATTAAAATTTTACGTCTGCATTCTCACATATTTTAAGTAACACGACAAATTTTTACAAAATATTTTCGTAAAAATTGTGGAAGTTATAAATAAATACACAGGCCTCAAGAAGCGTTCTAGTCTAGACACGCATATTCAGTACGGTATTCGGGAATTAATTGCAAGTTAACAACTGAACGTAATAAATTAAAATTTTACGTCTGCATTCTCGCATATTTCAAGTAACACCACAAATTTTTACAAAACGTTTTCTTAAAAATTGTGGAAGCTATAAATAAATACACAGGCCTCAAGAAGCGTTCTAGCCTACACACGCATATTCCGAACGGTATTCGGGAATTAATTACAAGTAAACAACCGAACCTAATAAATTAAAATTTTACGTCTGCGTTCTCACATATTTTAAGTAACACGACAAATTTTTACAAAACGTTTTCTTAAAAATTGTTGAAGCTATAAATAAATACACAGGCCTCAAGAAGCGTTCTAGCCTACACACGCATATTCCGAACGGTATTCGGGAATTAATTACAAGTAAACAACCGAACCTAATAAATTAAAATTTTACGTCTGCGTTCTCACATATTTTAAGTAACACGACAAATTTTTACAAAATATTTTCGTAAAAATTGTGGAAGTTATAAATAAATACACAGGCCTCAAGAAGCGTTCTAGTCTACACACGCATATTCAGAACGGTATTCGGGAATTAATTACAAGTAAACAACTGAACGTAATAAATTAAAATTTTACGTCTGCATTCTCACATATTTTAAGTAACACGACAAATTTTTACAAAATATTTTCGTAAAAATTGTGGAAGTTATAAATAAATACACAGGCCTCAAGAAGCGTTCTAGTCTAGACACGCATATTCAGTACGGTATTCGGGAATTAATTGCAAGTTAACAACTGAACGTAATAAATTAAAATTTTACGTCTGCATTCTCGCATATTTCAAGTAACACCACAAATTTTTACAAAACGTTTTCTTAAAAATTGTGGAAGCTATAAATAAATACACAGGCCTCAAGAAGCGTTCTAGCCTACACACGCATATTCCGAACGGTATTCGGGAATTAATTACAAGTAAACAACCGAACCTAATAAATTAAAATTTTACGTCTGCGTTCTCACATATTTTAAGTAACACGACAAATTTTTACAAAACGTTTTCTTAAAAATTGTTGAAGCTATAAATAAATACACAGGCCTCAAGAAGCGTTCTAGCCTACACACGCATATTCCGAACGGTATTCGGGAATTAATTACAAGTAAACAACCGAACCTAATAAATTAAAATTTTACGTCTGCGTTCTCACATATTTTAAGTAACACGACAAATTTTTACAAAACGTTTTCTTAAAAATTGTTGAAGCTATAAATAAATACACAGGCCTCAAGAAGCGTTCTAGTCTACACACGCATATTCAGAACGGTATTCGGGAATTAATTACAAGTAAACAACTGAACGTAATAAATTAAAATTTTACGTCTGCATTCTCACATATTTTAAGTAACACGACAAATTTTTACAAAATATTTTCGTAAAAATTGTGGAAGTTATAAATAAATACACAGGCCTCAAGAAGCGTTCTAGTCTAGACACGCATATTCAGTACGGTATTCGGGTATTAATTGCAAGTTAACAACCGAACCTAATAAATTAAAATTTTACGTATGCATTCACACATATTTCAAGCAACGTTGCAAATTTTTACAAAATATTTTATCGAAGATTGTGGAAGAAATGATTTCCCGTTTTAATGCTTGCCTTATCTGGATTGTGGCAAAATGAGACGTTTGTTTGATAACAGGAGTGTCTTCCGTATCATCTTCGAGTTCGTCTTCGGCGTGTAGCACAGGAAGTTCGAACCTGGGCAAACCGACGAGGGTGAGGCAACCTTCCGGCGAGATTTTGAGACGCTCGCAGACGCAGTCCATGAAGATGAGGATTCAGGTCAGTTGGACGGGCGAGAGCGTTTAGGTGACGTTTAATATCGTGCCTCGGCTAACTCTGTTTTACGGACGTGTCGCAGGAGTACCAGGATCCTGTTCCTCAAGTTAACGAGGAGGAAGAGGTCATGAGGGAGAACCGGGAACGTAGATTGCCGCCGATCAAGGAATTCCAGAGGGACTTTCGTGCGGGAAAAGCCTCCACTAGGATACGGTAAATTGATTCTACTTCTTTCTACCATTTTGTCCACCCCCCTCTCCCTCCACGTGAAACAGTACTTGGACAAAATTTTTAATTATAAGAGGGACCAGCTCTTCAGCGTGTAGATTATGTGGTTCTGAGTCTGGATTCTTAGTCCACAAGCTGAAGAAGTGATCCTGGGTCTGACCTCCTAAATTAGAAGCTGAAGAACTTGTCCAAATTCAGAACTCTTAGTCTCGAAGCTGAAGAAGTGGTCCTGGGTCTGACCTCTTAATTTAGAGGCTGAAGAACTGGTCCAAATTCAGAACTCTTAGTCTCGAAGCTGAAGAAGTGGTCCTGGGTCTGACCTCTTAATTTAGAAGCTGAAGAAGTGGTCCAAATTCAGAACTCTTAGTCTCGAGGCTGAAGTGGTCTGAACTCTTGAATCCTCGTTTCGAATCCTCTTCGACCCGGACCCAAAAAATCCCAGGGGGGTCTTCAAGGTCGAGAAAATCAGATCGGAAATCCGCAACGCGTTCGCACCGTTTGTTTCGCAGATGCGCCCAGAAGATCGTGACTCAGCTCGAGACATCACCGAGTCCGAGGGTGTTGTCGAGCGGCGGGGCGACGCCGACGTCCTCGTCGTCCTCGAGATCGACGACGAAGAGGCCGCCGACGGTGCCGAAGTCGTCGATAGTGGTGCAGGAGGTTCAGAGATCGAAGAAGGAGAAGGAGCGGGAGAAGGAGCGCGAGAAAGCAGAGAAGGCTCGACAGAAGGAGGAGGAGAAGGCGGAGAAGACCAGGCAGAAGGAGGCGAAGAAGCTGGCGAAGGAGGAGAAGAAGAGAGCCAAGAAGGAGGCGAAGGCGAGGCGAAAGGAGGCGGAGGAGGCTCTGATCAGGGAGGAGAAGTAGTCTTCTGTCGATTAGGGGCGTGCAACGTAGACGTTTCATCGCAAGGTGGGACGAGGTATTCGAAAAGCCTGGACGACCCTCTCGGTCCCGTCGGGCCGAAGGATTTTCGATACACTTTCGACAGAACACCCGCCCCTGGGATCTCTTCAAGGTGCACCGCGTTCAAACATGCGCTCGAATCAAACGTTCGCGAGGTCGCAAAGTCTTTTGTAATTCACCGTATAGCGTTTCCGCCCGTGGCAAATATTGTTTCGTAGGTCTCGAGGTCTTCAAGTTTGTCCTCCTCTTTCTTCAGGCTGGACGAGTCTATTCGACCGAGTGCCGACGTATTGAGCCGACGCACTTCCGTTCGTATTCTAGTCCTGCGCCGAGACCTTTTGGAGTTCGATGTTTTTTTATCGGGGTGATATCGAACATCTTGGTACGGAACTTTAGGGGATGTTTTTCTAGGGGTTTTGAGATTGCATGTACATTTTCTCGGGACGAGGAGATCGAAACTGTGATCACTATGAATGATCGAATACACCGTCGATAAGAGAGGGTGAAAATTGTAGATTTTAGTTTTGAATTTTTTGTTTTTAGAGAAAATTGTTGATCTTCTCGTCGCGAAATTGTTGTGTGCATTTTTGTATGGGCTTAAGAAATGCGCATAAATTATTTCACGAAGCGAAGATCAACGTCGAGCGATCAAACATGAGAAAGTGAACATGTTCGGCTTGACTTGTAGATTTCCGCATTGTTTTATGGTAGTTAGGCTGTTTCTGTTGGTAGATTTTTATACGAGTTTTTAGAATGTACATAATTCAGAAGAAATCAAAATTTAGCTGGCTATCGTTCATAATGCAGATGAACTACATTACGAAAGAAAGGAAACTCCTTCAATTCTGAACTAAACTCTTCAGGGTCTTTTTTATACTTTCGTTGAATGCTCAGCAGTGTCTACAAATCGGAAAGTAAAAATCGTGCTGGCGACAAGCAATGAAGCACACCAGCGATTTCGAAGATTGAAACATTCTTTTGAGATAATCTTCAGCTATAGTGACAGGTGTACTGAAGGTGCAGGTTCGGATGAAATCATTTTGGAATTCATTGGAAGAGATTTCTCGAAGTTCCGGACTAGAATATCGTTCGAACTGGTTCGGTACTGGACGGTACCAGTCCGCGACGCATCTTGAGCCCTCTTTGATCCCAGGGGTGGGGGTTAGCGAGCGTTCTAGCATCGGTAGAAGAAGTATACCTAAGAAAACCTAGAAGCGGCCAAACTTAGCAACCCGTCATATCGAGTTATCGTGGACTAATAATTACTAATCGATAGGAAGACTCGAGAGCGTAGCGCTACGTTGCTATTATTTGATTAATCGCGTAATTCTCCGCCATTTGAAAACCATCCCCGACCATTCACAGAAACACCACAAGAGAATCCCCACCCTCCCTTCCGCCACCCCCTCCCGGAAAATACTCATCACCAGACAACCCTTTCATATTGGTCCCGGAGCGTTTCCGTTTTAGGGAGAGTTGACCGAACGCGGGACAAAAATCGTCTAGATCGTTAAAAATTACTTTTTTACTAGCTCATGCGTAACCCATTGTGTACCGGTTAGGTCAGTGTCCGTCGTTTCGGAACGACGGCGATCCTTGAGTCCTATTTTTCGAGCTCCGCTTCACTGACAATACTCCGAGGACCTGCTGTAGAGCAAAAGAGCCTCCCTGCACCCTCCGAAACAGAGCAAATCGCTTACAATTACTCCGAACGTTGCGAATTCTTCCGAGAATGATCGACTCACTAGCTGATGTACAGAAATATTTTTCAAAACGAAATTACATCCGGTTGAAATTGAGGGGAGAATAGTAAAGGCACCTCGGTGTGTGCTTTCAATGAAAATCGAGGAAATACGTTTTGTAGATTTGTGTCAATTGAAAGTTTCAACAGTGTGCAGATTTATTAGAATCGTAGACCGGAAGTCGTGCAATTTTAATGAAGTTTTCTACAAAACGTACTCGTGTTCATGAGGTAGTTTTAATATTTATTTCTTTCGCATTTTCTTTCAATTATGAATAACTGATTTTCTAAAGATTTATTTCGTACATCCCCTAGAAAAATTAATTTCTCCAAGTTCTCGAAGAGACTCGGGCGACTTTTCAAAAATCTGCTCGATTTTGAAGGGTGTACGGAGCAGCCTCTTTCCACGACCGTAGTTTGTTCCCTAGATCGCGATCGACGATCAGCGATCGCTTGTTCCTCCAGTCGACTCGAACTAGCCGCATCATCGTGCATCGACCCATCATCAACCCCTCGATCGACCATCGATCGTCGAAGATCGGGTGAAAACGGACGCGTGTTCACCTTTTAATTGCTCTTTCCGGACGATTTATATTTTAAATGTGTACATAGAAACCCGTGACGAACGTTGCGTTCGTTTTTATAAGAGGAACGACGACGGAGTATGGGAGGGGGGGGCTGTTCTGACCCAGTCTTCGACGTCCGTGCGATCGGGAACGCGTCTCGCGTTGTGCTCCGGGGTAAAAGAAAAATCTGAGAGAAACGAGAAACAAAAAGAATCAAAAGATATTCTGGAAAATCGTTCGCGAGAGACAACGCGTAGGCGGCGTATCATTCGCATTCATCCCTCCAGTCATCGATCCCCTTCCATCGATTGATTTCACCCCTCCGATAGAGTTCGTTCCACTCGGGGAGCCAACGGAAGTACACGGAGTTAGCCTAAACGGGGAGACACACCGCGCGGACCGTCGCCTGTGTCCCCTTTTGACGAAGATAACATATAGTTTTAAAGTCATAGTACAATACGATAGGTAAACGACAATGCAGAGTTTCGAGTGCAGCGTGTCTCGTTACTGACCCCGTGATTTACCGTAGTTGCGTAGGGCGTTCTCGCGAACCGATTCGTTTATATTCCTCTTCTATCTATCTATCTATCTATCTATCTCTCTCTCTCTCTCTCTCTCTCTTTTCTCTCTCTCTTTTCTGTGTCTCTCTCTCTCGACGCGACTCGAGACACTCGACTCAGCAATCGACTACTTGCGAGGCTGTTGTTACACTTGGGCAAAGCAGCGGAGACGAATCTGGGACGGTGCGATGATGAGTTTTTGCTACCTGTTCGTTGCTCATTTGCTGCGTAATTAATACTCGTTTGCTACTCGAGCATTACTCATTTGCTACTCTTTAACTCAATCGTTTGGTGGTATCTACTACTCATTTCTTACTCATTCGCTGCTCACTTGCTACGTCGGTTGATATTTGTGCAGTATTTGTTGGATATTATTTTCTCTCACTTCTCATTTCATATTTGCTGCTCATTTGCTACACGTTTCATACTCATTTACTACTCATTTCTCATTTTCTACTCATTTTTTACTCATTTACTACTCACTTCTCATTTACTGCACACTTGTTACTCATTTACCACTCATTTATCATTTTTTACTCATTTACTACTCACTTCTCATTTGCTGCACACTTGTTACTCATTTACTACTCATATCTCATTTTCTACTCCTTTGTTACTCATTTACTACTCATTTCTCATTTTTTACTCATTTACTACTCACTTCTCATTTGCTGCACACTTGTTACTCATTTATTACTCACTTCTCATTTGCTGCACACTTGTTACTTATTTACTACTCATTTCTCATTTTCTACTCATTTGTTACTCATTTACTACTCATTTCTCATTTGCCACACATTTGATACTCATGTACTACTCATTTCTCATTTGCCACGCATTTGATACTCATGTACTACTCATTTCTCATTTGCTATGAACTTGTTAATTATTTTCTACTCATTTCTCATTTTCTACTTATTTACACGTCATTTCTCATTTGCTACACACTTGTTACCAATTTCCTACTCAATTCTCATTGTGTACTCATTTACTACACATTTTCTACTCACTTTCTACTCATTTGCTACACATTTACTACTCATTTACTACTCATTTTCTACTCATTTGGTACACATTTACCACTCATTTCTTATTTGCTACTCATTTTCTACTCATCGACTGCTGCTTTAATATTCATTCATTCATTTCTCCATACTCACGTACTTCGTACCCTCCAAACAGGATTTTTGCCTTTGGTTTCCTGTACTACTCACAACGTCTTTGTTCTTCTTTTTCATGCATTTGCTATTTTTATTTTGACCATATGTGCTGTACTATCTACTCAAAATTCTTCATCTGCTACTCAGAAAGTCGTCTATCGTTCCCTGACTTCTTTCGTTGTTCATTTATATACTATGTTGTCTGTACTTATACTAATTCTACTACTATTTTATACTTATTTTTAGGGTCATCTACACGTGTACTCTGTGTTTCTATTCATTTTCCCCAGAGCTATCTACTCTGCTTTGCCAGTATCCATCTTCTCCCCTTACCTAAGATACTGTTCAAGGGACCGTGACCCCCTAACTGGCGAAAGTTAGTTATATTTACACTTTTCTCCGTAAACTATTAAAAACTCTTGATATAGTAGACGGCTCTGTGGCAGAGGTGCTCGACTCCAGCAACGTGTTTATAGACAGTGGTATGCCAAAGGTCACATCAACGAGAAGAACAATAACTATACACCAAAAAGCATTCAATTAGCATCCCTTCGAATACAACACACGAGAAACATCAATAACATTTCTCAGTCCACGCATTCCCCCTTCGCAAACTTACAAAAATCGTAACGAGCGACACACTCACAGTCTAACACAAGCGCCAAAAGTGCACAGAACATAATTTCCCATACTAGTTCCAAAAATACAGGTGCTCAAAAACGAGACCAAAGTTTCTACCGCCAGCGCATCAATCATCCAAACAGCAATTTCTATACTGTATTAATCCATCGAGGCCAGCTCAAGGCCGGGCCCCTCACTCCGCGCGCCAGACACGCCCACTCCGAGACCACGCCCAGGATTCCTAATTGGTGGGGAGGGGAGCAGACTCCGCGCGCCAGACACGCCCACTCCGAGACCACGCCCAGGATTCCTAGTTGGTGGGGAGGGGAGCAGACTCCGCGCGCCAGACACGCCCACTCCGAGACCACGCCCAGGATTCCTAGTTGGTGGGGAGAGGAGCAGACTCCGCGCAGAGCCAGTAGACCATAGAAATTCTATTTTAACCAGAGAGAGGGTCACGGTGGCGACAAATGCGAGAGAGAAACGGCGTGCATATATAAATACGCACGCGATAATCTTTGTGCGAAGAGAGTGTGATGTTAAAAAAAAAGAAAGGAAACTAGCGAAAACAAGCAATTGGCTCGAATATCACGAGTATACGATTTACGATTACGAGATTAATCCGCGGCTAGACCTCTTTGAAGACAGTTCAACACCCCGCCCCCCTTTTTGCGTCCCCTTCTCTTGAATCCTTCGGTGCCGTGAACGACGCTGGATATTAAAATAATGCTCGGTAGAATTATAATAATGTTTGATCGATATTTTCTATTATTAGACAGGAAAACCGGTGATACGTTGCCTTTCGGAAGATGATGGAAAACACGGTTTCCTTTGGGTCGGCGGACAGTGTGTCGCTCGTCGGGCCCGAGCAGCCAAAAATCAAAATGAATTTTTTTACAGCGCGACCGACGATGATCTAGAACAAAACGAAACAAACAAGACAAAACGAAAGAAAACAAACATAATGGCGCGATATCAAAATACGGAAGAACGGAGGACAGAGTTTTGTGTAGGCGCGAAACGGGGACATCGCAACGAGCATCGATCGGCAAACGATGAAAAAAAAACGATTTTTTCCTTTGGTCATTTTACATTCATCCCCTCCCTACTTTCAAGCCCATTGCCCCGCCCCTCCCGTTTCCCCGCCCCTCCCGTTGCCCCGCCCCTCCTCGTCTGTTACTTCGAACGCCTTTTGCCATCCTCGAACTTGACCTAATTTACGCACTGCCGCTAACTTTATTTTTTAATCGAAGATACGAAGGGAGAGTTAACGTCATCGACGGGCGTCGTGTTTCTTCACGAGCATTCCATCGTTACTGGTTCAAAGAGATTCGCGGACCACCCTCGATAGTTGTCCGTCCGCGGACCCGGCTGGCGAGCGCACAACCAGCTGACAGTTTTGCTTCGTGCGGTGGCAAAGTTGAATGTTCAACGATTAATCTCGACTTTTCTTGTTAAGAAAAATTTATCGGTCAGTCGGACAATTTGTTATATATCCTCAGACCATTATTTCAATCCTCATACGTTCTCCAAAGCACAAATCCACACATTCTAATTTTTTAAATACTGTACCGTACTTAACTTCCTTCTGTTTGTAACATATATTTTTTATTTAAGATACGACATCGAAAACGAACCATAATTGCTCAATTTAACCCTTTGCACTCGAAGCTATTTTAACCCCAAAACGAAACATTTTCTCCGACCTAGAATATTTCCCTTCTATATATTTTTTTTTTTTCATGTTATACAGGCAAAAATGGTGCAATTTACTCGTACAATGCTGAAATGTTTAGGAATTTATTAAATACAAACGAATTTAATACTGTGAAAAATATTTCGAATAATTACACAGCGATTTTTAGTGGCGCCATTCGAGTGCAAAGGGTTGAAATATATGAAGCCAATATGGTTACCTGTGTCCCGTGACAGTAAAGTACATATTGTCCTAATTTTTGCGTGAAAGTCTCACGAACAATTCGATCCGTTGTCCAGTATTACCGTTAAATTTTTCCGACCATAAATCTCGCTTCATGATTGTTTAACCGATGACTGCGACGATGATGTCGAGGGTGGACGCTTCGATCGGACGGAACGCGACGAAGGAACTCGACAGGCGATCTTTGTTGTGTCCGAGGAGAGCATCGCGCACATATCAGTAGTGATTAGTACGTTTTAATTAGCGTCCTTGCCTGAACTTCATCCCCGAGGGAGTATATATCAGACCTCGGCTACAGAGTCGACCCTAACCGATCCTCCGAAGAGATCTCCGAAGGAATCTATCCGGACGATGAAGTTTAGCCAACGACGCTGCCAATTAGCGAGTAATGTAGACTGTCAATTATTACCTGTTACATCAGTTTCATCTGTAACGAGTTCAGCGTTGTCGGCGTTTCGCGAGCATCGCGAGCGTAGCCGTGGGATCCGCGGCGACGATCCTCGATGAATCACTCGGCGGAAGTGTTTGCGATTGTTTCTGAAACGGAAGGATGAGCAAAGATAAAGCAACCACACGACGATACATTATTCTCGACTTGTTCTGTCATCGAGCAAATCCGTTTTAGTCGCGAGAAAATCTGCGGAAAAAAATACACACCTGCCTACTGTACAGAGAGAATCACGGAGAAACTGCTCGAAGAGGTTTCAGACGCCTACGGACCGTTTTGTACGGGTCCTTGCGGAAAGAGTTCTGTGCGTGTTCGATGGTTCTGTTGTGGGGACCCCATAGAAAGCAATTCCACGGTTGCGGGAGTCGATGGGGAACGTCGGGAGAGGCTTCGAGCATCCTGAGGTGGACGAGGTCTGATTAACCTCTTAAGCACTGTACGCAACTGTAGTGGCGTCCGTGGAAAGCATCGGTTTCAACGATATGAACCACTATAGTGGCTTATTTGCCTTCCGACGCTAGGCGCGCCGTCCCTGGGAGACACACTCGCGGACACTGTAGCGGCTTCCGTGGAAAGCATCAGTTTGAACAGTAACGCCACTATAGTGGCTTTTATGCCTTCCGCGGCTAGGCGCGCAGTCCCTGGGAGACGCAATTGCGGACACTGTAGCAGCTTCCGTGGAAAGCATCGGTTTGAACGATACGAACCACTATAGTGGCTTTTGTGCCTTCCGCGGCCAGGCGCACCGTCCCTGAGAGACACAGTTGCGGACACTATAGCGGCTTCCGTGGAAAGCATCAGTTTGAACGGTACGAACCACTATAATGGCTTTTTTCCCATTCGCGACAAGGCGCGCCGTCCCTGGGAGACACAGTTGCGGACACTACAGGGTGAGACACTAACTATAGCCACCTACAATAACTCCGAAAATATGATAGTAGCAGAAAAATTTTCGAAACAAAAGATGCATGGCACAACAGGGGGTGTAATATAGCATTAATCTTTCTTTTCTTAGGTAGAGTCGTTCCAGAGATGTGGAGGTCACCTTTCTTTTTTTAAATAGAATGCTATGTTTTGGTACCTGTTTTCTGACAATGTCTATTGAAACGAATCCAACGAGATGCAACATTAGTATCACACTTTCAGAGTTATTGTAGGTGGCAATAGTTAGTGCCTCACCCCGTATAGCGACTTCCGTGGATAGCATCGGTTTGAACGGTACGCCACTATAGTGGCTTCCGTGGAAAGCATCAGTTTGAACAGAAACGCCACTATAGTGGCTTTTGTGCATTCCGCGGCCAAGCGCGCCGTCCCTGGGAGACAGACTCGCGGACGAGCGCGCCGTACCTGGAAGATAGAGTTGCGGACAAGCGCGTCGTGCTTAAGAGGTTAGACACGGTGACTCGCTAATTACTGAAAACATTTCCCTGCTTCAAAAGAGATCATAAAAATTGATTTAAAGAATACCCTGGCTGAAAGTATTACAGCAATTTCGACGATTGCTGGAAATTTATTTAATTGTTCGTTGAAAATGGTACATACAGTGAATTCTCGATATATGTCAACAACACGGGCCTCGCCAGCGTCGTTTATCGTCCAGGAGATATACCCGAGCCGTATGTTTATCGAGGTCTCTCGAACTTCGCGGATATACCCTGCGGTAGTGGGGATAATTCCGCGACGTTTATCGTTCAGGCCTCGGCGACATATATAGAGAAAACACTGTATACAGCGAAAACGTCTACGAAACATTGGCTCCTAGCGTTTTCTGGCTTCCAATTAGTTCGATCGAAATTAGACAGATCCTACAAAGTTGTCGAGATTTTCGTATTTCTGTATAAAAATATACTAATGCACTGCGAACAGGATATATGTTCACAGAGATTAGTTTGAAATTCTTAAAACAATCTTCCGCGAACTGAAACCCGTAAAATAATATTTCCAGCTTCTTAACGACAGGGATTAACAAGAAGCGAGTCACCGTGGATCGAAAATTTGCCTCGACTCGAGAGCAGAGCAAGCTGCCAAAGTGGATGATAGCTCGCCAAGCGATTAGGGGAGCGAGAGAGCGAGATTGTCGAGCGTTCTCCGGCACGTTCAAGTCAATTCTACGGTGTGTGTATACGTGTGCGTGGCCGGGAACTTCCGGGAGGAAAAAAAAGGAGAGGAGAGCGAAAATTGAATGGGGGAAAAGGAAAATGGGAAACGACGGGATCGTTCGAAAGCTTCTCGAGGCTTTCACGGCCGGCGTGACTACCATTATCGTGGCATGACAGCGAGGAACTGGCCGCGCAAGGTCTGCGTTATGTTTAGCACACTTCCCCAATACGGTGCCGCGACCGCAGGTTGTGCATACACCCGTGTGACACGCACGGTATGTCCCTGAAGCCGTGTGTCCACTTCAGGAACGCGTTTTATGCTGCAACGATTGCTTTAAGATCTGCGAAGCATTCGCTGTTTGATCAAGTGGCTGGTTTATTTTATAAAAATAACAAAAATGTTTATTCAGAATTTTCTAGCGATTTTTATCATGATCTGTGTTTAAAGAAATTACCCATCTTTGACGTCTAAACATTTGTTTATTAAATCATTTTGATGGATTTCGTAGGTCCAGGGTTAAGGGTGAAAACTACCCTGTAGAGTATAAGTGATGTTTCTGGATTTTTTCATGGGCTGCTACCGGATAGAAAATTCTAATTTTTTTAGGACACAAAGGTGGAACTATCAGCTCTATTTCTGAATTTTTTCAAACTGGACAATTGCAAAATGGCGGGGTTATTCGTACCTTTCGAAACCTCTTTTCCAAGCCATGCTAGAACATTGATTGTTATTCGCCGTTATTTTAAAACAACTGAAACTTTTGAATTGAAAAATTCGATGCATCAACAAAAGTGTGTGAAATATTGCAAAATGATTTTCCAAAATTTTAACTATGACAAATTACTAACAGATTTTACTAATAAAATTTGAAATGGGTCGATTTTCACCCCAGCAGCGCAGAGAACGCTCGAATTGCTATAACGAGCGATACCGAATCCGTCGTTGCAGTGTTACATCGAGCTATAAGAAGATTAGGGTGGAAATGGAGTGGTACGTTCGATGCTCCACTATTTTGTTTCAAGTGTGCACGCGGCTAAAGGCGATAGATAGCGTTTGGAGCGCTACCAGTGGACTTCAGCGGCGAATTTCTCGCGACCTGGTTATAGTCTGTGCTTCCGGATGTTATTTGTGTCTGTGCGCAACGCTATGACCACGTTCCGATGGCTTGCGGTTGGCGTCATCGGGGTTTAACGATGAGAACCGACACGTTGGCGTCTATGCGCCAGGTGTCTGACCAGTGAGGGATATTCTACTTGGTCAGCAGGTCAGTTAAAAATAGGGGAACGGTCTGAAATTGGTCAGAATACTTTTCTTTCAACGATAGACAACGCGTGTATGCCTGTATGTATGTGTGTGCATTCCTGTTAGGCGAACTATAACAATCGTGTGTACAAGTCATGAAAACCTCGAGCGAGTTTTGAGATACCTTTCTAGTCTAGAACGCAGTATTTTAGGTCAATTTTCGGATTTTTTTACTGGGAAACCAGAAGACATTTTATTATCGAATTTTTTTGTACTGTTTCGTTGGTGTTTCTACTAGTCGTACAAATTTTTTGGCGAGGGCAGAGTCAAAATTGAGCTCGCTACGAGCGATCGATGCGACTCGCGTCGACGAAAGAAAAATCCTCACAGGAGCTGTGAACAATAATAGATTATACTTATTTAAGAGAAAGTTTCTTGTTCAACACGGTTGTGACTGTAAACTCGTACCACAGTGGACAGAGGAAAATCAAAAATTGAAAGATTTTTCAATTTCAAGGTCGAGAGTATTCGGATCGCTCCAGCTCGCTGAATTTTGCCAAGTTCGGGGGTGTCCTTCAGGATGTTCTTCTGAAATATGAGAGATTGATAGTTCCCCGAATAAGGGGGTAGAATAGTTGTTGATGAAGACATAAATTTCACCGGAAGAACGCGAACAGATAGTGGCAGTCACGCGAAAATGGAGGGGTGTGCTGGGAAGCTTGGCCAGCTCGACGCGGGGGTTCATTGCCGAAGAGAGACACTAAACCGTTGGCAATAATGCGCGACTTAGGCGAGACGAGCGTGAGCAGCTGAAGCGGGCGAACGATCGAGCGGCGTCTGTAGTCGATACAGCGTGCGTATCGCGTTCATGTGCGTACGGCGGACAACTTTATTGTACTTTTATCGTGTAAGAGAGATTTGTAGAGAGTTTATATTAGGCCAATTGTCACAGCGAGAGTTCTATGATAGCGATGTTTCTTTCCTAAACTAAGTGCTGCAGCCGACTGATCGATCCACTCGATCTGCTCTCTTCCGCTTCTACCGACGTGATGATTCCTCTCTCTGCGAAGAAGAAGAAGAAGAAGTTGTCGAGCCCACACGAGAGGCAACGACAAAGGTTGCTTAATGAAAGACACGGTGATGTTAATTGGAAGCTTTAATTTGAACTTTTATTCACGAAAATTCTTCCACTCGTTTAATCGATCGATCTTCTTCAAAGAAGCTGAAGAAGCTGATGGTTATTACAGGTGGATGAAATGGTGGTCTTGGAGTCTCTTCATAGGGCGACCTTGAAGAGCTGAGGTTGCTCGAGATGGTAGCAATATTTTTCTGATCGATTGGCATCAGGAAAAAATATAAATGCTCTGTCAATATTTAAATGTGACACTAATGATCCTAATTTCTTAGATTCAGGACTTTTGTTTACTTCGTTTGAAGAAATTTTTTAAAAATTCGAGATTTAATTTTTATTTGAATTCTTCTATTCTTCCGATGGACTCAAGTGGGTTTCATAAAAAGGAGGTTGAGGGGACATTAAAAGTACAGTGAATTCTCGATATATGTCAACAACAAGGGTCTTGCCAGCGACATGTATCGTCCAGGAGACATACCCGAGCAGTGTTATGTTTACACTCGCGTCTGAGGCCTCTCGAGGTTCGCGGCTACTCACGGGGTATACCCCGCTGTAGTGGGGATAACTCCGCGACATTTATCATGCAGGCCTTGGCGACATATATAGAGAAATCACTGTACTTTGTCCCTGTAAAATGTAGGGAACCCGGAAGCATGAGGATCGTCGTTAACTGGTATATTTGCCAATCGCAAAATAGATTAATTTTAAAAATATCAGAGCCTCTACTGCCATGAACAAATTTTCATTTCCCACAATAGTCTTTTCTCTAAATCCTACAACACGACCAAACAAACTAATTCAAATGGAAAAAGAAAATATTCGAGGCTTGCAATTCTCCCGGTACAGTGAATTCTCGATATATGTCAACAACACGGGTCTTGCCAGCGACATGTATCGTACAGGAGACATACCCGAGCAGTGTTATGTTTACACCCGCGTCTGCGACCTCTCGAGCTTCGCGGCTACTCACGGGGTATACCCCGCTGTAGTGGGGATAACTCCGCGACATTTATCATGCAGGCCTTGGCGACATATATAGAGAAATCACTGTAAATGAAACCATTAGAAGGGCTGAGTTTAGGTTTCCATTTTCTTGAACTAAACCAGCTTCGACACTCAGGATTTCTTTTTGTAGCTCGATTTTTCTATTTCTCCGATAAATTGAGACATCCTCTGTATGAGTTGTTGAAGAGCCACCATGAGTGAATGAAGCACTGTTCTGAAGAAGGCACAGTGCCCGTAATTAGTTGGCCGATTCAGCTGCGTCATCTCGAGCTACTTCGCCAGATCAGCTTGGTGGTAAATAAAAAGTAGCAAAATGGTGGATCGGATATTGAGATCAATGGTAACGATCGAAGACAGCGGAGCTCGAGTAGATAGTTTTTCAGTTGGCCGCGGCTGCAGACACGAGAGACCGTGTCGCGTTCCAGCGTAATACTCGCGTAACGATTGCCGTGGTGATGAAGTTCACGTTTGTACGATCGTTTGAGGAGCCTCGAGTGCTGTCGAGAAGAGCATGCTCTCACTTTGTTGCGCACGAAAAATTCGTCGTAGTGTGACACACGTACACGTACCTCCAGACACATTGGCCGGAACCATGCTGACGCCTAATATTTAAAAACCAAAAGAAAAGAGAAAAAAAAAACGAACGAACTCGACGCTTTCGTTGGTAGTGCGCGCGGTAGTCAAAAGTCGACATTTTGGCCAAAGAATGAGTGGACAACGGTACCTTCAAAGGATCGCGCTCGGAAAATCGGGTGTTCGAAAATCAAAAATTTACTATCGATGTCGTTCCGATCGATCCGGCGAGGAAAAGGATCAACGATCGAAATTGCGATCTGCTTCCTCGTGAATCCTTTGGGGCCGCGGACACTGATGGAATTGTACTTGATTGTAATTGACGGGACAGCAAGCGAATTCGTTGAGAAACGAGGAACACGTTCGAGACCGTTGTAAAATGCGTGACGGTGTATCTCCTGGTTTTTCTACTTGGGACGCGCGGAGGACGAGTCAGCGACAAGATAGGAGCGGTGGAAAGGACTTGAACGGTTGATTTTATCGAGTCTATTTTTAGTAGTTTTGTTTAAAAACGTGTCGAACAAACGGGAGGAGGAGAGACAATTCTTCTACGAAAATTGTATTACGCGATGTGTTACGATCTGTACGAACAGACAGTGAATATGAACAAAAATCAAATAAAACGTTACAATGAATGTTAGACGAACACGAACGCTACCTTCGCCACGCCCACATACGATCCAATCACCAATCGCAACACGATGTTCGACATCGAGTCCTTCAGAAAATATTTCTTTGCCTCGAACTACCAGAATTTCCCTCGCTCCGTTATTTTATTCGTTTTCGTGAAAATGTAGATTGTCAGACCACGCCCACTTTCCACGAAGAACAATTATCATAGAATTTTTAGTATACAATTCTCTGAAAAATATTTTTACCTCTTGAACAATTTGAATTTTGATCAGAAGCAATTTCTTGTTTCGTCATTTTATTCGTTTCCGTAGAAATGTAGACGTTTAGACCACGCCCATTTTTATTCAGAGATCACACTGCCCAATTATTCTCTCATAGTATGCAATCTTTTAACGAATGTTTTCATGCATCAAGAAACTAGAATTTTTATTAGAACCAATTTTACAGTTCTTGATCTTGTAATTATAGACCGTCAGGCCCCGCCCACTTGTTTCACAGATCATAATGACCACATACTCTCCCATCGACACATAATATTTGATATTCAATAGTCCACAAAATATTTCCGTGTCTGTAATTCATTCTCTTTTAAAAATATGAATAATTAGACCCCGCCCATTTGGTTTATAAATCGTAACGTCTGTATACTTTCCAAATGCAGTCGTCCTGGCCCCGCCCACTCGATTCACAGGTCGCTCCATCCGAGTACTCTGCAACCAACGTCCAAAAATCAATATTTACTCCTCTAAAGAATATCTGTGTACCTTGAACAACAGGAATTATTATTCGATGCAATTTCTTCGCTCGTTAATTAGCTTACCATTTCTGAGGAAATAGAGTGTGCCATACCCCGCCCACTCAATGCCCCCTGCCGCCGCCCGCACGCTCAGTCGGTATCTCCAAAGATACCTAACTTATCAACATGTCTCAGTAGACAGTAGAGAGCGTGATTAATCAACATCACAAAAGTTTCGTCGGAAGTGGGTTCGTTTCAGTTGTGGATCGCACGAGAGACTACCAACATCGCTGTGCGAATCAGGAACCAGTAGATAAAGTGTCCGAAACATTGACAAGAAATGAAGCTGAACGTGTTGCAAATAATCCTTCTTTTCGTAGCAGCTAACGCCATCGAAGGTATACTGAAAACATCGATTCACGCATGTCACATGGCCACCTGCGGTCATCAAAGCCAATCAACGGTCTCAGACGATAATGCAGACGTGGCTAACCATACTCATGACACGTGGTATTTTTGTTCGATGTTTTCAATCATCTCGAAACAATCTTCGACCATTCTACATCTGAATGGTCATCGTCCACTGTTTCGCTGATACAGAGTTGTCTCGGCACTTCTTATCTGCATTTCCATACGCCACATTTGATTATCATTAGATTGCGGATATTTATGCAACTCCGCAATTTCGCGGAGAAAATGGGGAAGATAACCAGGCTGCGCTTTATCTATCGCAACCGGAGATCTTATCGAGACAATATTTGCAATTAGTCACATTTTATCAACCTTACTATGTTGCTTTGTTGGTTTGTCGCGGTTCGAAGGCTGTGGAAAATTTATGCCCGTTCGCTGTCTCGCCGAGGATCACTGACTGATAGTGCTGACCTTGCCCACGGCGTTATGGGGGGAACCGTATTACGGATTTTGTGCGGTTTTGATAAGAATTTGGGGAGCACAAAACATAATTTATTTATTCAAATTATTACCAGGAAAAACAAATTGTTCTCGTAGTAAAATTATTATAAGAAGAAATCAATTCTTCTCTGAATACAATTATTATGAGAAGAAATCAATTCTTCTCTGAATACAATTATTATAAGAAGAAATAAATTCTCCACTAGTTAAAATTATTGATGCAAGAAGTAAATTCTTCTCTGAATAAAATTGCTATGAGAAGAAATAAATTCTTCTCTGAATGAAATTGTTATGAGAAGAAATCAATTTTGTCTCTGAATAAAATTATTATGAGGAGAAATAAATTCTCTACTAGTTAAAATTATTGAGGCAAGTAATAAATTCGCTTATCAGAAGTGGTAAGAAACGGAATAGATTTCTATTGCACTATCATTTCTTGGAGGCAGCAAATTGTTACTGTGTGCAAATATTCACGGTCTAATGATAATAGAGTAGACGAAGATAGCTAACTCGGACGTCTTCATTGCACAGACTCTAAGTATTGGCGTGAATTAGCTGCGGCTGAGCTGAAGGAGGCTCTGAGTTACAAACCGAACACGAATCGAGCGAAAAACGTGATCTTATTTGTGGGCGATGGGATGAGTCCTGATACTATCACTGCCAGCAGGATCTACAGGGCTGGCGAGACCAGTCATCTGGCTTGGGAAAAATTCCCCCATATCGGATTACTGAAGGTTCCTATCACCAAAAAATTTTCAACTTCGACGTTTAATTGAATTATTTTTTTACCCGTTGCTAAAATATTCAATGAACACTGAAAGTAAATACAAAATTTATTATACTGTAATTAATATTCCTGTTACCGCCTGTAGTCTATTATTGCCAGACTGCAATACTTTGTGCATTATAGAGCACCATAATAATAAATAACTAATAACTAGACCGCGGATCTTTATGCAAAATAAAATGTTCATACATCAATTGTAATCCACAGGAGCTAAGTAAAAATTTATTTTGCTCACTAAGAATTTTCATATGTTAAAAATGGTATACCGACATTGTTCAACTCTTTTAATCTTTTCACTGTTTTGAATTACACCTACTCATTTTTGTCATCAATGCATACAATCCGCAGTCTACTAATAGCATACAAAGTCTAGTGAATCTAGTAGTGCAGTCCAATTTATTTTTTACTTATCAGGGGGTTGAATCGAAGGAGAATATTTTTGCAAAACATTAGCGAAATTTTACCGATTAAAAATATTAGCCAAAAATGCACTGTGTAGACATACAACACAAACAAGCAAGTGCCAGACTCAGCATCGACAGCAACAGCGATGTTCTGCGGCGTGAAGACGAATTACGAAGTAATTGGCGTAAACGCGAATGTACCGCTCGGCGATTGTGCAGCGTCCTTGAATACCAGCCACCATTTAGAATCGATCATCTCGTGGGCTCAGAAGGCTGGTAAATCCACAGGTCAGCGAAGAAAAGATCGACCTCGGGCTCAATCGACTGTACACTTCTCCGTTGACAAATTAATTTTCAGGGTTCGTCACGACTACCAGGGTCACTCATGCCACGCCTGCGCCCTTGTACGCTCATTGCCCTGACAGAAGATGGGAATGCGAGTCCAAGATGAAGACCGAGAGCTCGAAGAAGTGCAAGGACATCGCGAGACAGCTGGTGGAGGACCTCCCTGGAAAGAATATCCAGGCAAATGCATCCCTTAACATTTAAATGTTATTTCCCTTCTTTAAAGTCGCTTTAGCTTCTAATTCAATTATTTTAATTTATCTTTTAATTCAATTATTTTAATTCAGAAGAGGATTTTTAACTCTTCCGGAAATTATTTCAATCGATGGCTGGATCATTGAAATGGACTATGTAAATATTTTTTTGGTACTCTTCGATGTGTGAAGGAGTCTTCAATTTTTAGTCTAAAGATTAGTCTTTTAATGTTTAGTATAGAGATTAGTCTTTTCAATCTTCAAGGCTCCAGAGTACATTTTTCGATTTGTGTCTTCTGTTTCGGGAAGATCAGTTGTAGAAAAGAAATTCGAAAGCTAATTCAAAACCACTTTTCCCCATCAGGTGATCATGGGGGGAGGAAGACAGATGCTGAAGAGCAACGCAACGGGTACAGAGATCGATCCCATAGATCTCTGGGCCGGCTCGCGAAAAGATGGTCGGGATCTGATCGAAGTATGGAAGAAGGACAAAGCCGCGAGGAACGTGGCCTTCAGCGTCGTTCAGAACAACGAAGAACTCTCTAAATTGGACGTTAACAAAGTGGACTATGTGTTGGGCATTTTCGCGAATGGTCACATCAGCATGGACTGGAACAGAGAGAAGGGTCCGAAAGGTCAACCGAGCCTGGAGGAGATGACTGTGGCCGCGTTGAAGATTCTGAAGAGATCGAAGAAGGGTTACCTGCTAGTGGTACTGATCCTGAAGATTGACCATGAAGAGTCTCCAATCTTTTGGATGATGTATCGAGGATTGTTTTCAGGTGGAGGGAGGTTTGATCGACTTTGCTCATCATAGAGGACACGCAGCGCAGGCTCTGTTGGAGACTGTTAGGTTTTCTGACGCCATCAACGCGACCTTGGGGATGATCGATACGAAGGAGACGTTGGTCATCGTGACTAGCGATCATAGTCACTCGATGAGCTTCAACGGGTACCCTGATAGAGGCTCCAACATTTTAGGTGTGTCCAGCAAACATGATTTTCTTAATGAATTAAAACATTCTAACGATAACAAACGATTTCAGGGATCGCTCAAAAGTCGAGACACGATGGCATCCCCTACACGACCCTAACCTACAGCACCGGAGGTGCAAACAATGCAGCGTACACCGTTCAAAACAATACTGCAGTCAGGAGAGACCCTTCCAAAGAAAACACAACCGATTTTACGTATAGTCAGCAAGCAGGATTCATATCGGACGAAGCTTATCACGGTGGCAGTGACGTAGCCGTTTACGCAATAGGTAGGGTGACTCACGCCGGAGACTAATGTAACAATTATGATAATTCATCGATGGAATATTCATCAGGTCCGATGGCTCACCTGTTCCACAGCGTGCACGAGCAGAATTATGTTGCCCAGGTCGTGATGCACGCGGCGAGCAGTGCTGGAGAAATTGGTTCCAGCATTTTTCTGTTCGCCTTCACTATCTTATACTTCTGGTGGTTTTCATTAAGTGTTAATCGCCTGGGTTAATCGCCATTAACGAAGGTCCTTGCTGGCCTGAGTCGGCTACGAAAGAGTTCCCTAATTTTTACTTTGGAAAGAGCAAGCATTTGTCCTGCAGAATCTCGTGATTTTGAAAACTTGGTATACTTGCAAATTTTTAACAATTTAACAAAAGTTTAACAACTTTTTGGAAGACTGTAAATAATTCTGGAATTTAGGGACTGTTTTATAGAACTTGCTACGTTCGTGGATTAGCTCTAAGCAAATTTTTGTAACACTGTAAATAAGCCTGGTATTCAGGGACACTTTTATAAAAGGGCCTAGCCGAATAAGATGGTCAAAACTGCCCTTAGACGTTTTTCAATAATTAATGAACCATTCGAAAGCTGACCAAGAAAAACCCCTCTGAGCCAAATTTCAACCCCCTATCTTGCTCGTGGGGGTAGTTACAGGGTAAATTAGATTTTGAGCTTTTCCGTGCATTTTCCGCACTCTGATGATTCCCAAAATTCTGAAAAAAATGTGACATATTTTGGACCCTAAAGCGGATTTTTGAGAATTTTTTCAGATTTTTTGGATGCAAACTGTGGTCGTAAAAAATGAAAAACCTCAAAAAAATCGGAAAAATGCAGGTTTCTCAAAAATATGAAAACATGCTATTGAGCTGTTTAGTGCCCCAATAAAGTACCATAACAGGCAGTGTCCTCAATTTTTTTTAGATTTTTTCTTGTGGGCACTTTTTGTCCAGACAAGAAAAACCGAATTTTTTCGACGTTTCTGCTATTAGGAGGAAAGTTACACTTGTTGATTTTATCGCAAGTATATATTAAGGCATTTTTAACGTTATTACATTGAAACAAGTAAGTGTTTGACCTCAGAAATATGTTTTAAGAGAAAAATAAATTATATTTCGTGCGATATATACCAGAATGTTCGCAACGTTTACAACATCGCCGGTTGGCCGAGCAGTCAAGGTGTCGGACTACGGAGCGTAAACGCTGGGTTCGAATCCCGTCGAGGGTAAAGTTTTTTTTTCCATACATCATCTTTATTTTTTCAATTTCTTATATAGTTTATTCATGTGATTTTAACAATATTTTTTTAATGTTTTAAAAATATTTAAGAAACATTTTTGAATAAAATATATGTAAATATAGTTTTAGAGTATCTATCACTTCCTCGATTCTCTAATTGTATATGATCTTCATTACGGTCCTCTCTAACATTCTTAATATTAAAATTCATTAATCTGGTTTCTAAGCCTTGCGTCTTCATAAATTAGGGAGGAAATGAGAAGAATTCTAAATAAATAACACGCAGCAAAGTATTGGTTTTTGTCCAATTGAAAGAAAAGGGCTACATACTACCACTATTTTTAAAGTGAGGTATCAGGTACAAATAAGCCTTAGCCATTCCTCTTTATTGTAACGTACATGAGGATGTATTTCCGTTTATAGTTACTTGATTGAAAACCATCATGAAGAGGGGAGACTTTTGTATTGTCGACAGAGGTTTTCGAGATGTTACATCTCATTTAACAGGTCTTGGATTCAGAGTTCTCATGCCTGCTTTAAAAGGTAATCGTTCTCAACTTTCGACGAAAGTGTCGAATTATTCCCGAAAAGTCACGAAAATTCATAGGGTTGTAGAGGCAATGTATAGTATACAAGGTCAAAAGTACCAGCTTCTACACAAACAAGTAGACAACGAAACCTTTCCAAAAATTGGACATAATTGGAACTGCAAAACGACTCCTTTTCAAACAGTATCCTCGGTAGATACTCTGGATTTTCCGGAAATGACAGAAGTAGATTTAAAAATTCTTTTCACGGAATCTTACCAATTTTCGCAAGCAATTTCTATATCTGGCGGAAATCGTGGACGAACACAATAATATAAATATTAATTTATTGCCTAATCCAAGAAAATAATATCATTAAATTCGAAGTCAAATCGGAGTAATATAAATAAAAGTTAGTTAAAAATGTTACCTCAATATTTTTTAAAAACATTTAAAAAATATTGTTAAAATCACATGAATAAACTATATAAGAAATTGAAAAAATAAAGATGATGTATGGAAAAAAAAACTTTACCCTCGACGGGATTCGAACCCAGCGTTTACGCTCCGTAGTCCGACACCTTGACTGCTCGGCCAACCGGCGATGTTGTAAACGTTGCGAACATTCTGGTATATATCGCACGAAATAGAATTTATTTTTCTCTTAAAACATATTTCTGAGGTCAAACACTTACTTGTTTCAATGTAATAACGTTAAAAATGACTTAATATATACTTGCGATAAAATCAACAAGTGTAACTTTCCTCCTAATAGCAGAAACGTCGAAAAAATTCGGTTTTTCTTGTCTGGACAAAAAGTGCCCACAAGAAAAAATCTAAAAAAAATTGAGGACACTGCCTGTTATGGTACTTTATTGGGGCACTAAACAGCTCAATAGCATGATTTCATATTTTTGAGAAACCTGCATTTTTCCGATTTTTTGAGGTTTTTCATTTTTTACGACCACAGTTTGCATCCAAAAAATCGGAAAAAATTCTCAAAAATCCGCCTTAGGGTCCAAAATATGTCACATTTTTTTCAGAATTTTGGGAAGCATCAGAGTGCGGAAAATGCACGGAAAAGCTCAAAATCTAATTTACCCTGTAGCTACCCTCACGAGCAAGATAGGGGGTTGAAATTTGGCTCAGAGGGGTTTTTCTTGGTCAGCTTTCGAATGATTCATTAATTATTGAAAAACGTCTAAGGGCAGTTTTGACCATCTTATTCGGCTAGGCCCTTTAGAATAATCGTGGATCAGTTTTAAAAACTGAGGAAATTATTGGAACAAACAATCCTGCAGTCTAGAGAATTTGCTACAGCTTTGTGTGGACCTGCAGATGAATTTTCCAAATTTTTTGGAACTCTGCAAACAATCCTTTTCAAACTTGGTACATTCATGGATCAGTTCTAACAAATTTGTGGAATGCCACGAACGACTATGGCGTCTAATGAATTTCTTACAATGTTCGGTAGACATGTAGATCAATTTGAACAAATTTTTGAAGCTCTGCGGGCGGAGCGAATTTAGTGACTTTTGTCTAGAAATGCCTAGTGACCTTTTCCATCAGTTCTCCAAAGTTTTTTCAGCTCTACAGGTGCTCTAAACCTAATGGTTTTTTATAAAAATGCTTGCCGAACCTCTGAATCAGTTTTCCTCGCTGTTCTAATTCCGCGGATGCTTCAAATGCAATGATTTTTTAATAGCTTCAAGAACTCGTGGACCAATTCTCCCAAATTTCATTTTCTATCTCTGCAGACATTTAATTCCAATTTTTTAATTAGGTCGCAGACAGCTCTGACCTTCCGAAGGTCCGCCAGCCATAAATCACAATCGCTTATCTCTACATACTCGCAGAAAATTGATTACACCAAGAGCTCCGTTCTGTAATTCACGTATATTTAAAAAAAAAAGATGGTCGACGACATTACACATGTAGCCTTATCGTACTTAAGTAAGTGGGTCATCCAAGCGGTCATTAAAGATTACGCTTGGCTCCACTACATCACAGATTAGCCTAACTCATCCGTAGGACGCACCAAGTCTGTTTCACGAATGGCGGTCGAAAGGGATTCTGTGTTCCTCTGCGTGTATATATTCGTGTCTCTGTGTACGTGTGTCTTCGTGTATGTATACGTTGTTACGCGTACGCGCCGTTTACGCGTGTACGTGGGTGAGATGATACACATAGAGAATATGATCGTCTCCTCGCGTCTCGTATAATATCTACACAAATATTACAAATATAACATCGACTTCTTCATCTTCGATCCAGAAGCGTTCACAATCTTTCGCTCGTTTCCTATTATTATGTACAATAAAAAAAAAAAAAGAAAAACAAGTTTAAAACAAATTCTCAGTCTTCTGCTGCAGAGGATACGGTGAGCTCGCGACCTCGTTCAGACAAATCCCATTAAAAATCTTGCGATCCGTGTGCTCTCTTCCATGATTCGCGGAAGCGTCGCCAAATTATCGCTCGGAGCTACGTCCTCGCTTCTCCTTGTTTTACCAAGTAAAAAAATAAGAAGCCAAAGTTCACTGCTTTCCAGTGTGGACGTAGCTTAACACGCGGAACAGCCAACAAAAGCGTATTCCAGTCCCGTCCAAACGATCGGCACATCAATTCTCTCACTGTCCAACATTCGATTAGGATACAGCCTGACACGCTTCGCGACGTCGCGCGAACCTAACTATAGAGAACAAACGAAAAGAGGAACGAACGGTGGACCATATGTCGTCGCGTGCCCTAACTACGAAGCTGGTGTTACACCGATTTAAAAAAAAAAAAAAAGAAGAAACTATCGTCCGAGAGTGTCAAAGCGGTGATCTAATCACCAGGCGTCGTCGAGTAACATGGTCGACCTGGCGAACGTTCGGATGGATCTTTTACAGGGGATGAGCATGAAGGACCGCGACCTTATGGTACGTCTAAGAACGTTATCATTGCACTTTCTTCTTCTCGCGTCTGGCCGGTCGCGGCACGGTCTCGTGGAAGAAGATCTTGAGCGAGATACAGCCGAGGAAGAGCAGCGCTGAGGTCAGGAAGATGAAGCCCGGTGTGCACTTTCCTACTTTCATCAGGCCCATCAGGCCCATCAGGCCCACCAGTTGGAACAGAAGCAACAGCGGGGCCAGGTAGACCGCCAGGGTCAGGTACAACGGAATCTTGCGCTTCGGTAGAGGAGGGATCGAGAACTGGACCCTCGATGTTGAGTCTGGTTGTGGTTTTACAACTTCGAAGTCCTCCGAGGATTTGATCCCGCGGAGAAGACTGTATCGCAGCTGCTGGTACAAGCACAGCATCCTGGCTGTCACTACTTCCATCAGCTGACCGATGCACAAGTGCACTTTAAGCGCGATTGGGTGCGACTTCGAGTTCCCGAACGAGTAGAGAAGATACGGGAACAGGTTCAAGTTCTGGCAGCAGTGGCGGATCTTCTGCATCGAAGCGTGGCGGAACAGCATGGGAGGCCTGTTGTGGCTGCCGTCTGTGGATAGAAATTTCTATTTAGTCTGGGAACTTGGTGATTTCAGCATTTCCTGACCCGGAAGAATAATGCTCTTAATCTTGAGGCTTTCCAGTGTGAGCTCAGTGTATATTCTGCTAATGTTTTGCTATGATTGAAGCTAGCTTTATTGGGGCGTTGGGAGATACTAGTGTCAATCTCTGATGGACGAGTATGCTACTGTGTGGAGCTTGGAAGTTACCACAGGGCTAGTACAAAAATGTGGAAGGTAGTCCTATGTACCAAAACTACTATACCATGTCCCAAATCTGTAATAGCCTGTGTTTTATGCCTCAAATTGTTTCAAGTGTGCCCGTTTAACCAATGATGATCGAGTATGCTACTGTATGGAACTTGGAAGATGGCTCAGAGGTGGTACAGAAATATAGAAGGTAGACCTATGTTCCAAATTCTCTATGTCTAATTTTCTATGCCCTAAATTTTCATTTGTTTGCCTCAAATTGTTTCGAGTACGTCTTCTCTGACCAATGATGAACGAGTATGCTACTGTATGGAGCTTGGAAGTTACCACAGGGCCAGTACAAAAATGTGGAAGGTAGTCCTGTGTACCAAATCCCTACTATACCATGTCCCAAATCTTGAATAGCCTGTGTTCTATGTCCCAAATTGTTTCAAGTGTGCCCTTTTAACCAATGATGATCGAGTATGCTACTGTATGGAACTTGGAAGTTACCACAGAGGTGTTAAAACAATATGGAAGATAGACCTACATTCCAATTCTCTATATCTTATTTTCCATGTTCTAAATTTTCATTATTCTATGCCCTTTGTCTCAAATTGTTTCAAGTATGTCTTTTCCGACCAATAATGAAAGAGTATGCTACTGTGTGGAGCTTGGAAGTTGCCACAATGGCAGTACAAAAATATAGAAGGTCCTATCTTCCAAATGGGCTATGTCACAACTCTTCAATACCCTATGCCTTATCCCCTTTCTCTCAAATTGTTTCAAGTGTGCCTTTTCTATTCAATGATGTACGAATATGCTACTGTAAGGAACTTGGCAAGATGGCACAGGGATGGTACAAAAATATAAAATATGTTTCAAATTCTCAATACACTATGTCCCAAATCCTCGATATTCTATACGTCTCCAGTTGTCTTAGGAGTGTCTTCCATCCCCTGATGAACGAATATGCTACAGTATGGATCTTGGAAGATGGCACAGAGCCAGTAGAAAAATATGAAAAGTTGTCCCGCGTGTCCCAAATTCTAAATACCCTATGTCTTAAGTCTCAAATGGTTTTAAGCGTGCCTTTCCCGACCAATGATGGAGTATTCTACTGTATGCTACAAAGCAATTTGTAAAAGGTCGCGATTCGCACTCGAAAGCCTCCACATACTGGAAATTACTGGAAACTACTATCGAAACCGAAGGTTGCATCACGACGACCGGGTTATCAGTCGACCAGGACGAACTCCCACCTTTCAGCATGTTGGACACTCGATTCACGAGAGTCTCTTTCCCGACATCCTCTGCTTCCATTATTCCAGACACGTTCGACATCCTAATGGTTGACGGTGGTTTAATAGACTTCAGTTCAATGGAACTGATTGTTTATGGTGTTCCTGAGTTCTGGGCGGTGGTCTGGGTGGTCAGGGCGCGGTGGCTATTGGCGATTCCTTCTGGAAATAGATTTTATATGTTAGTTTGGTGTTTTGTAGCTCTTAGAGATTAGTGAGAGCAAAGATCTTGATCTGGATCTTTTTCCAATTATGAGAAGTCTAGGGGTACTTTTGGAGAAATCATTTTTTATTCCTATTGATATTGCATTCTGTACTTCTGTTTGTCATTTCTGGTAATAGTTCGTGCTAGAATTTCAATTTTAGAATTAGAATTTAAAAATTAGAATTAAATTTTTTTTCTTTGCTAAAGCATAGGCAACTCTTGGGTAATCTGGACCAACGTCTGGACAGTCCATGATTATTTTCGAGAGATAATTTTGTTCTTCGCTAAATACATAGTACTGCTATTCTTCCGTCACTTTGTATTAATATTATTATGATATTAAAATAATTTTTTATTCGTTATGTAAATCAAAATGAATGGTATCCGAGCTAGACCCAAGTCTATATTTTTTTTCTTCTTTACTAAATCCACGACTATTATTCTATTATTCACTTCTATCTACTACTAGTATTTCCAATTTATACTAAAATAATTGTTTCCTCCGTTGACTAAATCAAAACTTTTCTAGACAAATATCTTTTTTCTTGAACAAATCTATCACTATCGCAGCACTAAATCATTCTGTATATTACTATTGTATTTCTCATCTGTACCAGAATAATTGTCCATCTTTGTTAAATAAAGACTGACTCTAAAGTGCTCATTTTGGACAGACACTTCAGACACGTCCTTCACAAAATCCATTTTTCCTCGCTAAATATTTGATTACTATTCCACTATCTACTTCTATCTACTATTATCACTCCTATCTTTTATCAAAATAATTTTTCTTCGATTCTAAATCAAGGAAGGTTCTCAACCGATCTGTGAACTATTCCCTAACTACTCAAAAAACGTTCTAACCAGGAAAAGAACCATGTCCCAGACTCTTCAACTGTTAGGATCATACTCCTAGTATGTTCTACAATTAAACGAGGATTGACCGGCAGACCTACCTAGACATGTACGGAGTCATTGACGACCGCGTTCCGAGGATCACGAACGAACGTTTCGACCAGCACTGAACACAGATCTTCGATTTTCGCGTTGCCGAAGCGTCACAGCGAAAAAAAAAAACGAAGAAGAACAGTTCAGATAGCCCGGCGACCTGAGATTATTGCCTCGAACGGCAATTTCAGTCGAATCTCGCAAATCGACTTTCCTCGAAGCCTCAAAGCTTCAAGTTCCCAACTATCGATCACATCAACCAAAATCCCAATCGGACCCTAATCGAGAGACCCTCCTTATCATCCATCAACGATGAACAAAAACCGAGTCCCGGTTGGCAAGCTCTGCCAAATTGTCCGACGATCTGCACACACTCGCGGACCGATAATCCCGAAGGCTAAGCGGACTAAGAACTTAGGCTAACAGCCTAAGGGAACGTCGATCAATCGAGTCGAGAAGACGCGAACGACTAAAAGCTGCGAGCACGTTCCGCAACGACGGCAACTTTCTGACACACTGCTGGACCGGTCCGACCGATCGTAATATACTCGTACCCCCGCTTATGGTCGCGAATTACTATCATAGAGCGACCATGTGCTTGCTCCCGGTGGAGGAGGAAGAGATACGGAAGAGTGGGGGGAGAGGGGGATTTTTAACCGTTTGCCATTTTGTGCTTCCTCGCTTTCGTTACCATTTTTACGCATCGAGGGAACTTCGACCCTTCGTGCTGTTAGTAACTTTTGCCACTTTGTTCCTTCTGACTCGCATTTATGCGACCATTCTTGCGTTAAGAGCCAAGGGCAGTCACGTGACTTTTGCAGGGTCAGCAGGTCGGTAACTGCTGTATAATTTCCGTTCACAGCCTCCAGCCAGTGACTTAAGATCCGTCTTGGACTTAATCCGACGGGTCCTAAGTCTACGACTAAACTTGTCACAATTTTTGCTCTGTATTATCGATAATATGAATTCTTACGCCAGAAACGTGTTTCAAGTTTTTGGCTCTATTTCGCAGAGAATCAAGACAAAATATAGCTCAATTTGTATGCGGATATATTTTCCAGCGCGCGCCACTCTCGATTTCATCCAGAAAACTCATCCAATGGCGTAAAAATGCTTGGATTCCACGGCACGCGCATCGTCAATTTTTGGCCTACTTCTAACGCTTATGTTACCAAATATCCGCATAATCTCGTCAGCTCGTGACCAGCGCGCGCTAGATTGAACCTTCCTCTTTCGAACGAGCCCTTTCCCAGCGAAAAATATTCTCATACAAGGGCGAAAAGTTGAGGCGCGTGAAACCATTTTTCGCCCATTTTTGTCGGTAACGTGGTCGCTCTACCTTATCGCGAATCTACAGAGTCTTGGCTCTTACTGCGCAGAAATATTAGAGTAGCCTACAGATCTTTATGCAACTCGAACAAATTTCTGCACAGATTGCAGAAACAGGGGTTCAATAAAGATTGATCTGTTTAGACTGGAGATCTTTGTGAAAAACAAAATTTGTTTGCATCTATTGCGAAAAACTGGAGCCAAACACACTTTTATTTCTTCCTTTTGCTGATACGGAGCACTAAAACTGACTATTCTATATCACTTTATAAGAATAACGAGAAGCGCCTATCAAAATTTTTAGCAAATTTTTTTTTAATATTATAACCGAAGAAATAACATTGCTAAATAATTCCTCATGAATGCAGCTTTCAAATCTCAATAATCATACATTAAAAATAGAAGACTGTGTCTACACAAATTTTTTAAAATATTCACCCAAAGAAATAAATTTGTCGAATAATTCCTCATGAATGCAGCTTTAAAATCTCAATAATCATACATTAAAAATAGGAGATTGTGTCTATCCAAATTTCTAGCAAATTTTTGTTTAATATATTCCCAAAGAAATAGCTTTGCTAAATAATTCCTCATGAGTGCATCTTTACAGCCTCAATAATCATATATTAAAAATATAAGAATGTGTGTATCCAAATTTCTAGCAAATTGTTATTTAATATATTCCCAAAGAAATAGCTTCGCTAAGTAGTTCCTCATTAGTGCATCTTCACGGCCTCAATAATCATATATTAAAAATATAAGAATGTGTGTATCCAAATTTTTAGCAAATTTTTTTTTAAACATACCCAAAGAAATAACTTTGCTGAATAATTTCTCATGACTGCATCATTGCAGCCTCAATAATCATACATTAAAAATGGAAGAATGTATCTATCCAAATTTTTAGCAAATTTTAAATGGATCACTACAGCCTCAATAATTAATAATATCAGAATACGTTATTTTGACGCGTCCGGTGAACCTACTGTTAATGATCTGATAATCTGCGAACTAAACCACGAGCAGAATGATCTCGGCAACAAAAGATAGCTTTTTATGTGGATCCCTGGAACCAGCTTCCCAGGCCTCCACTTGTTCCACCGTCTTCAACAACTCGTATTCCCGAGACTCCCCGCTAAAAACGTGAAGCAGCTCTTCAACCATATTCGATCGATCGTCTTTTCTTAGGGCAGGTCAGCCAGCAATTAAAGCCGTTTAAGGGTACGCGAGTTTGTGGAAACGCCGATGAAAAAGAGGACTCTCGTTCGTGTCTAGGCTCTTCGACAGCTATCTCAATGATCGTCGAGTGCGCTACTTTATTTGGCGAAGCTTCTTTCCGATTTGTTGGTTCTCGTGAACTGTTGCTCGGCCAGATTCTGCAGTTTATAGAGCAGGAGACAAAGTGTGGGGAGGCAAGGAAATTTTTTTTCGACGATTGGTGTAGGTTCTTTCGGTTATTGGTGTTCATTGATTCTTGGGATCGAGGGGTTTCTAGAGCAAATGGTGGTTCTTAGAGCATGGAGGTGGACAAGGGGAAATTGTTTTCAATGGTCTTTTTGTTTACTGGTCTCAGGATTTGTGAGTTGATGTTTGATGGGGTTCCAGGGATGAGTTTATAGAGCAGACTTTTTAGTTTGGTAATGATCCAGTGAACGATAGAGCATTTAGAGCATGAACGTGTCTTTTAGAGCAAGATGAAATTGGACTTTGGTAGAGGCCGAGAACTTTTTATTTTTAGAGTGTGAGATTATAGAGCTGATCGATTTTATAGAGCACCAAATGGTAGTGATTTTAGATCATTGTAAAAATAGAGGAGGAGAGAATATCTGTTTTTTTTTCTTCTTTTTTTGAGCCTTAAGATGCTTCGGATTAGTAATCACTGTTGATTCTTCAGAATTGTGGGAATGATTGAATTTATAGAGCAGAAAATGGTAGTGATTTTAGAGCATTTTGAAAACGGAAAAGAGAAGAAGTCTATTTTTTTGGAACCTTAAGGTCCTATTATTCATTGATCATTTCTTGTGTTCTATTGTGAGATTGTGAGAACGATCTATAGAGCAGTGAGAATTATGGTAATTTTAGAGCAAAGTACTAATTTTGTCTGGAAGTAAATTTTAGGTTTGAGTTAATTTGTGAAGCTGGAGAGCAAGATAATGGTTTATATCTAAAATGGAGCCCGATTAGTCGATTGAAATGATTGCTCTAAAATTCAGACGATTAACATAGGCATTACAGAATGGACCTTTGACCCTCGGTTATACTAAGCGAATCTTCTCTCCGTCCTTCTCACAATGAAACCATCGACATGCTTTTATATTATTATTATGTATAAATATGTCGACGATTGCGTCATAATTGTGAAGTACAATTGACCTTCGTTTATTCTTAATGGATCTTACGTTTGTACGTCGTCTTAATGAAATCATCAACAAGCTCGTTTCTCAATAACAATTTTTATTTCTGCGTATGATTGCTCCATAATTGTAAAGAATCTTTGACCCTCCTTCATAATGCATGAGTCGCTCTATTTTTTTCCTTTTCGACATTATTGTCGTCAGTCGTTTCGTGTTTTAATAATAGTGATTGTTCGCGAGAGATTAAAACGAAAGAAACACAGATTATTTGACAAAACGATAACTCTAATATTTACACGGTCGTTACAAAACCTTTTACACTTTGCCCGTATTTATCGAAACTTTTTTCTTCCTATGCTGCATAAAAAGCCCGCATCTCGAAGAATGTTAAAAGTCATCGATAAACTCAACAAGTGAACAAAAAACTTCGCAAACAAAAAATTATTGTTTTCAAATTATTATCACAGCAAAAATTGTTGTTAACAATTTTTTATACAAAATGGCTATTGCATTAAATATTACAAGTGGTGGTCGAGGTTTGATGGACTGAAACATAAATCACCTGGTTTATTTATATTTATTTATAAACCAGTCACCTGTGTTTCTAGAAGAAAGGGAATACTAATCACGTGGGAATCAACTATAAATTATAAGATCCAGTATTATTAGATCCAGTCTAGCCAGGTATCATAAAAGGAGTAATTTATTGTTATTATTAATTACTCTCTAATACCTCGTCCCATTACGGTCACTATTACCATCAATTTGACATTGAGGGGTTATTGCAGTCAGTCCCCTTGAACCACTACGTACTTGCAAAATATTCGCAGTATTACGAACGATAAAAATCATTTAAAAACAATGAAATAAGATTTAATTTTCGCACACATTTAACAAAAATAGAAATTCAATGCTTTATTCCATCCTCGATCACTATTACAAGATCAAACCAATAAATTGTGATTAACTGTATACATTATTCTAAAAGATTTCCTGATCACAGAATTTCTTCTCAAATTCAATTACCTCGCGACTCGATAAAAAATGCACTCGGGATAATCAACACCGCCGAATTTCCAAGTATCATTTCATAAACAAAAATTCCGAGCATTCGGCGGCGCAAACCACAACACGAAATCCGTGTCATTGTGATCGAAAACAAACGAGCGCCGAGCCAAAGTCTCAAAAAACAAAATCGGCGCGCCTAAAGGACAAAGTTCGCCGTGGCGTCGCACTCGCGTTAATCAACCACGTACGTATCACGTCCGCGAACGAACATGGTCATCGTTAACTCGTCATTAATCCTGGAACGACACCATCAAATTTTATGGACTCGTTTACCATACTCGATCCAAGCTAATTCAAGCTTTCCAAAGAATGTCAACAGGAGAAAACATTGTTTATACAGCTGGCACGACGGACACAATGAAACAACCCTTAATTCAATTTATTACAAAAAAAATAAAAACAGTTAAATGGTAAAAACATTTAACACTATGCTTACGGTTCTAGAATTCGTAATTCACAATTCTCGAAATTGTGAAGACCCAACAAACTTATTTCTTTCATTTTCTTTCAGATTATTCAACATTTCTTTGGGTACATATTGCAAAAGAAATGGCTAAAAATTTGGATAGACACATTTTCGTTATTTTTATAAAATAACGCATAATAGGCATATTCAGTGCCCGGTAAACCTAGTGTTAAAGAATCGAAAAACAGTGTTGTATTATTTCCAACTTGTTCACATAGTTAAGAAAGGAATTAAATGCTCCTGTAGTTTAAAATGAATGCAGACAATTTTTATTTTGCATGGATTATAACCGTGAAAAGAATTGGCATGGTCCACGGGCTTTTAAAAATCATGGATCAATCGCTGGAAGGTAATGTGTAAAATTGTTTCAATTTTTGTACTCCTTTGAATTGCAGGGACCCATTTTTCCCATAAATACATAGACCCAGCAACCAGCAATAAATCCTGACTGAAAAGAAATTCTCAGAGTCGAAGCATCGATTTTAGAGGTCACCCCGAGTCTCGCAGCGTGTTACCACCGCACCAAAATAAATCCGCAGGCGCGGATCATCAAAGCCTAGCTCGCGTAAACACAATGATAGCTCCCTCAAGCCTGATCGTGCGCGTCGGTCAATTGCGGGGAACGGAAGCGTCGCCGTCGCCGTCCCCATCGGTTGGTCGACGGGATCAATTATTGAGTAGGGTCATGGCAAATTGCCTGAACCGTCGAACGTTATGCGTTGACTCACCTGGTCTTTATTTATGCGGGCGAAACACTGTCGGCCATGCGACTTCTTCCCGGAGCCGTTGCGAACTGCAACTCCTGCCGAGACCTTAACTATACTTCTTGTAGAGGTTGAAGACGATGGGGAACTCGCGAAATATGCCCATCCTTCGGTGCCAGGTGGAGTGTTGGGGTGGGGGATTTTGCACGATTTTTTCAGAGAGATCGAAAATGTTTTTCGAGAGACCCGTGCGGAAGACTGCGAATTGACAGCAACCTGCCGCGATCGAACGCAAACAACGACTGAGGCCGGCGCCGCGGCGCTCCTAGCAGTCCGAGTGGCGACCTCGCAGCTGCACGTACGAACCTAACCGCGTTCAGGCGAGTCCATTGGTCCCGGAACGGCCGACACAGTCCATTGGTCGGAGAACCACGGCTTCATGGGTAGCCGGGCCAATTGCTGTCAAGGTATGGGGAACCATGAGCTGTCTCGTGGACGGTTCAGTCGGTGGAAAAAAGGGCAGAACGAACGAGGGAACAGTCACGTAGGTCGGCACGAGGGCAATGCGTGATCTTTCGCAACGGTTTCGGCCCTTCGCCGGTGACCTAATTCCGACAGATGCTGCGGAGATGCGGCTGATGGGGAGGTATTGATGCGGCCTTGAATCTGGGGCGATGTTGGGGTGGACGGTTGCTTCCGGTCGAAGTTTCATTTTTCTGGTGAACAAATATTTGCACGCTGGTTTTAAATTGAGGAAGATTCGAATTTTGGTGGCGGTGGTTTTGGATTTTTTGGTGGATGGTTTGTGTCGATTTGGGTTCTGTAGTGTGCGCTGTTGCTAGGGCTAGGGTTTGTTAGTGAGACTGCGTTTTTCAGTTTTGCAGAAATTTGTAGACTTTGGGTGCGTAATTAGATCGACCAGTTTGTTTTCCTTAAGAGCCACCGCTTTATAATACTATGTTTTTACCTTGGTATACAATTTTTTATTTTTATGTGCTGCTTTCTGGGTTTTACATACAATGAATTTTCGATATATGTCAACAACACGGGTCTTGCCAGCGTCGTGTATCGTCCACGGTATTGGGGATAATTCCGCGACGTTTATCGTCCAGGCCTTGGCGACATATATAGAGAAATCACTGTAGTGCGCGTTAATTTGAATCGCACGAATTCTTTGTGGTAAAGTTTTGTTGGAAACTAGCGTTTGATCAGGCCATTTTGTTCCTCCCAAACTAGAATTACTTTATACACAAAGCAACAACAAAAACAAGAACAAAATTGCTTTCGAACAGATCATAAACAATTCTCAACCATTTAGACTGCGGATTTTAAAATACTTTTATTAAGAAAAATTGTGTGATTTAAAGTGATGAGAAGATTAAAGGGATTTAAAAATATCACTTGCACCTTATTAATAATATCAAAGAGAAGCTTCTGCATGGCGGATGTTTCTCGCAGTTGCTGCAGGCAATCTTTATCTTGCATAGAGATCGCCAATCTAGCGATCATCAATTTCAAAAGGACTATTAGCAAAATTGCCAGTGACTGAAGCGATAACTGCCAGCGTGTCAGCCTGTTCGTGTCAAAGGAGTCATCGTGGTTGTTGACTAAATTCGCAGGAAAAACAACGTTCAAGTTGAACTTGCCAAACATTTCCAAAACTTAATTCGACGACCTACAATTCGCAACAGCCGCGAAACAATGGAAGAATGCTTCTTTCCAAAGAACAATAATCGGGTTGACGATCCGTCACCGTCGAGAAACGTGCAGCGAATTCGACACCGGAACAGTACACGTGATAGCAGGCGTCGGATTCGGAGGGTAGCGCTGCGGTTAGGCACGCGTTCCTTCGCTCGAGGGCAACGCTGTCGACGGCAGCCGGCGGAATTCTAATCGCAGAGAAGCGAGCATGTGCGTCCGAGATCGATCCAAGGTTCGGCGACAGAATTTGTCGGCAAAATATTGCAATTAAGCGAACCGATCGACGCGCGACCTTGGCCAGCGTCACACTGCGCGTCATTGCTGTCATTCGCGAGTTTCTCGTTGTCGGCGACAATCGTTGCGAACCGCTCTCTCGTCCAGCACCTCCACTTTTCTTTGGGGAACGTGACTCACGAGGCTTATCACTGTTTCGTCGAAGTGGGTCGTTTTGATAACACAAAGCCCGCGGACAAGGAAGACTACGTAGATTCGCGATAAGGTAGAGCGACCACGTTACCGACAGAAATAGGTGAAACATGGTTTCACGTGCCTCAAAGTTGCATTCATGAGGAATTATTTAGCAATGTTATTTCTTTGGGTATATATTAAAAAAAAATTTGCTAAAAATTTGGATAGACACATTCTTGTATTTTTAATATACGATTATTGAGATCGTAAAGATGCATTCATGAGGAATTATTCGACAAACTTATTTCTTTGGTTAAATATTTTAAAAAATTTGGGTAGACACAGTCTTCTATTTTTAATGTATGATTATTGAGATTTCAAAGCTGCATTCATGAGGAATTATTTAGCGAAGTTATTTCTTTGGGTATAATATTAAAAAAAAGTATGCTAAAAATTTGGATACACACATTCTTATATTTTTAATATATGATTATTGATGCTGTAAAGATGCACTCATGAGGAATTATTTAGCAAAGCTATTTCTTTGGGAATATATTAAACAAAAATTTGCTAGAAATTTGGATACACACATTCTTATATTTTTAATATATGATTATTGAGGCTGTAAAGATGCACTCATGAGGAATTATTTAGCAAAGCTATTTCTTTGGGAATATATTAAACAAAAATTTGCTAGAAATTTGGATAGACACAATCTTCTATTTTTAATGTATGATTATTGAGATTTTAAAGCTTCATTCATGAGGAATTATTCGACAAATTTATTTCTTTGGGTGAATCTTTTAAAAAATTTGTGTAGACACAGTCTTCTATTTTTAATGTATGATTATTGAGATTTGAAAGCTGCATTCATGAGGAATTATTTAGCAAAGTTAATTCTTCGGTTATTAAAAAAAAATTTGCTAAAAATTTGGATAGGCGCATTCTCGTTATTCTTATAAAGTGATATAAAATAGTCAGTTTTAGTGCTCCGTATCAGCAAAAGGAAGAAATAAAAGTGTGTTTGGCTCCTGTTTTTCGCAATAGATGCAAACAAATTCTGTTTTTCACAAAGATCTCCAGTCTAAACGGATCAATCTTTATTCAACCCCTGTTTCTGCAATCTGTGCAGAAATTTGTTGGAGTGGCATAAAGATCTGTAGGCTACTCTAATATTTCTGCGCAGTAAGAGCCAAGACTCTGTAGATTCGCGATAAGGTAGAGCGACCACGTTACCGACAAAAATGGGCGAAAAATGATTTCACGCGCGCCAACTTTTCGCCCTTATATGAGAATATTTTTCGCTGGGAAAGGGCTCGTTCGAAAGAGGAAGGTTCAATCTAGCTCGCGCTGGTCACGAGCTGACGAGATTATGCGGATATTTGGTAATATAAGCGTTGGAAGTAGGCCAAAAATTGACGATGCGCGTGCCGTGGGATCCAAGCATTTTTACGCCATTGGATGAGTTTTCTGGATGAAATCGAGAGTAGCGCGCGCTGGAAAATATCTCCAGCTACAAATCGAGCTGTATTTTGTCTAGATTCTCTGCGAAATAAAGCCGAGAACTTGAAGCACGTTTCTGGCGTCAAAATTCATAATATCGATAATACAGAGCAAACAATGTGACAAGTTTAGTCACGGACTTGGTGTTTAAATCAGTGGCTGATGGCTGTGAATGAAAATTATACAACAGCTACCGACCTGCTGACTCTCTAAAAGTCACGTGATCGTGTGAGTCACTCGAAATCTCGCGAATATAGAATTGGAAATATAACGAGTATGATGGAGGTGGATCCTAGAGTCGCGTGGGAGTTAGTGTTCCTAATGGCGCCGGTCAGCGACCCTGCATGCTAGATTTGTATTTTTGGAATTTGGGGAATAGGTTGGGCACTTTGAAAATACATTATTTTATCTTGTAGTCGAGTTATCGACATTTAAATCGGCAGAAATGGATCTCTCTTCAATTCTATAAAAATTCTTTTATGAAAACAAAAATGTAGACTCTATTAAATAAAAGAATTTTCGTTCAACGACGATTTAAAAAACGAAAATTATGCAATTGCAAGATACATAAAGCGGACTAAAAAAATTTACAGAAGACAAATTTTTAAAAATATATTTATAAGAATAAAAATTTGATTAAGGGGGTCCACGGGGTACTTATAATTTGGACAGCCATCCTATGGAAAAATCTGAGTCATATAATTAGCTGCGAAATGAAATAAAACAGTGTAGAAATTGTACCGAATTCTCTAAAAACAAGTATGAAAAGTCATCCAGTTCGCCAGGTCACGTGCAATCTATTTCTCAACGACCTGTCGCGCGAAGTATATCGATCCGGCTGTCGAAATATATCCAGACGAAATACCCGCTGATCTATTAATAGACCCGTCGATCATAGACGTAGATCGACAGAAGAATGGCGTGTGGATCGATTCCGCGCCGCGGTTGTAATCGATCGAGGGCCTCGTGGCTGGGATCTCGAGTGCGTGGAAACATATTATGCAACGATTCATTGATCCCTGACGTAATCCGCGATCGAGAACCAGCGGACAGAAACGAAACGGCCCGGGCGAAAAGGGTGCCATTTAAAGTCTGCTACGCTGCACCGTTGGATCTATGCGCGATCCAGCACGTTCTCCACGCGACCAGCGCGTGATCGAGCGGTGTGAACGGCCGGAAAACTTGTGAAACCGGCAATCTACCAATTTCCTGCGGAGACATCGCGATGGACGTTGGTCCAGACGATGATTAGCGGTTCCGCTGATACCTCGCGGCTTGTCTTATCGACAGTATTTTTTTCCTCGGCGTAGGCGAGCCAACTTTGACGTCAATAGCCTCCACGACGATCGAGTAATTTGCAAAACGATGAACCATTCGTTTTTCCGTCTTTTTCTTTCGAAGCAATTGATCTCCGATGTGTCTGTACCGTTTCGTGTATCTGTGCCTTAATGATGCGTTACCGACGGGTGATTTAATTAGATCGTTATGGCACGAGAGCCGCCGGAGAATTCGATTGCAGGCTTCGCGGGTACTTCGTTACACGCGATCCGTCATTTCGGAGATAATTGTTTCACTTTGATGACTCGTGCCAGGTGAGAAGAATTGGAGATCGATTTCGACGAAAGCTTGCTATGGGGTTGAATGATTATTATCACATTGTTGATCGGCAATTTTACGCAGGAGCTATCTCATGTCACCAGTTGTTACCTCGTAATTGAATATGGAAGTGAAACAACCTAAATTAACTTTAATAAACTCTATTTGTACGTAATGCATTGAAATGAAACTTTAGACATATCTTTTATATAAATTTTTATATCCCTTTTTGGTATGATATTAAATACAACAACAATTTAAGCGAAATGCAATAACAAAATTAAGTTCAACAACGTTTGGACATGAAAACACGAGTTTACTCGTGACCGGTCAACAATGTATTGTTAATTGTGCAATTTTTAGGTGTGCACCAGAGTTACCGGGGAAGAATTTTGTAGTGTATTTCAGAATTTCAATTTCTGTTGAATTGAATTTTGGGAATTGTGGTAGTCCTGTTGAGGGATTTGTTCATTAATAATTTTAACTGCACATATTTTATTTTTTGAGGGTTTTTGTTCTTTAAGCTCAATATTTGTCTGGTATTTCTTGATCGAAGCGAACAAGCATTTCATTGTATTTGTTATCTTTATACGTAAATGTTGGTTTAGCATTGCAATTTTGAAGTGGGAGCAATTAGTAAGTGCAGAAAATACATTTTCAATATTTCTGATTATTTTTGTTCACTCTATCAATCTTGAAGCGGAGGAGAGTCATTTTATTGTATTTGTTATTTTTTATTCTGAATATTGGGTAAGTACTGCAATTTTTCCATAAACAGTACGAACTGTACTCTATTATACACATTTCACATTGCTCATTTGTCGATTATTTAAATCTGGAAGCATTTTTCAGCAATTTTTCAGTAAATTTTTCAGTAACCAGAACATTTTCCATATTTGTGATTGTTTTTGTTCAACATTTCAATCTTGAAGAGAAGGAGAGTTATTTTACTTTGAGAGGGTGTTTGTTATTTTTTATTTTGAACATTGGTTAAGTACTGCAATTTTTCAGTAACCAGAACATTTTCCATGTTTCTGATTGTTTTTGTTCAACATTTCAATCTTGAAGAGAAGGAGAGTTATTTTACTTTGAGAGGGTGTTTGTTATTTTTTATTTTGAACATTGGTTAAGTACTGCAATTTTTCCATAAACAAAACGACCTGTACTCTATTTTACACATTTCACATTGCTCACATGTGGATTATTTAAATCTTGAAGCAAAGAATAGTCATTTTCTGAAATTTATTATTTTTTACTATGAACATTTCTTAAGTACTGCAATTTTTCAGTAACCAGAACGACCTGTACTCTATTTTACACATTTCAGATTACTCATGTGTTGATTATTTAAATCTGGATGCAAAGAATACTCCTTTTATTGTATTTATTATTTTTTACTGTGAACATTTAAGTACTGCAATTAAGTACCGTAATTAAGTACTGCAATTTTTCAGTAACCAGAACGACCTGTACTCCGTTCTACACATTGCACACTGTTCATGCGTCGATTATTTAAATCTTGTCGCAAAGAATAGTGATGAACGTCAACATTAGTCAAGTATAGCAATTTTTCCAGTAAACAGGAAGCACCGTGTCACAACAATGCGTTCCGAACATTTTAGAATGTTTATTTGCCGATTGTTTCAATTCCGACGCGCAGAAAAATGCAAGAAGCCTATCGCATGTTATTTTCCCGGGTTTATTCGCGTGTTGTTCGGCGCGAGCCAAATCAACCGTCACGTTAACGTATTTAACTTGTAGGACTTCTGCGGGCACTATTATGTTTGCTCGTGTCTCATCAAGGCGAGAAACTCCGGCTCTGTTTGTGTTATGGAGTCGCGACGCCATCCGCCAAAGGCGAACACACAATCCGAGTTGCCGCGGGGCGAAATTAAATACGTGCTTTCCTGAATTTGCAAGCCATGCGCATTCTCATAAATGAATAATGGAAACGAAAAACTACAGGTGCATGCCGATCGATGCATCTCTATTAATTTTAATTCACATTGGACGTTCAGGTTTCGATTCTTATCATTCTTTCATTTTTATTATTTGCTATTGAAATTTGTTGAAAGATTTAAAAATCGCATACGTAGACACATAATTTGTATCAGATTATTTTTTTGTTATAGGGATAGTTTACTCAGAGGGGTAATTGAGCACTTTTAAATGAGGAATGACGAGTCGAGAAAATTTGGAAAACTGTGTATCATAGCTTGACGAGGACGAGGTTTTTAATTAATTATTTAATTAATTGTTAAGATTGAAAATTGAAGTGGTTGGATATTTTATCATTTGTAAATATTGTTTACCTTCAATTTGAACCATCCATCATTTATTTGAAACTGTTTTTGTGAAAGTTAATGGGTTCCTTAAATGCATTAATATTTACAGTTCGCATATGACCTGGAATAAATTCTGGTTGCGTATACGAAGGGTGGAGAAGGGTTAATCTTCGAGGGATGACGTCACCCTCAAAATGACCTACAGAAAAATTTCTTAACACTTCTACAGATAGTAGTATAGGAAATAATGTCTACGAGGGCTGCTTTCACCCTCAAAATGGCCTACAGAAAAATTGCATACCACTTCTATAAATAATAATATAAAAGATAATGTCTATAATTACTGTGTACTAAGACGAAACTATTATTTAAAAAATTCAGTGCTCCAAGAATCTCCTAAACAAGCCCTTAAAAAAATTCTGATTCACCCCTCCAAGAAAGCTGTGACCAAGCAATACAATCTGAACTATATTAAACCATGAAATCATTCTCCCCTAAACTAAGCCGAACGACATCACCTACTAATCCTAGCCCCAGCATTTCCTCTGCAATCTCCTTCGCCCCATCATCTCTCAATTAATTCACATTTTCCTCTCGGCAAGGCTCCATTGTCCGCAACAACTGCGCTCGAAGTCAACTGTCCTCTTACCACACGAGACCCTACATTCTCTAACAATCATTCTGCTCCGTGGTCCGCACTAAAGACTCCATTATCATCGTCATGGAATCATCCACCGCTACGACTCTACGATCAAGCACAATATCCTGCGGCCGCTCGAAACAAAAGAAAATCACTGTACCTTCGAGATTGCGAGCGGAGGAGGATCGAAGCTCGTCGAGCGGTGCCAGAACAAGATCTCAGCGGTGAGTTTCTAGATCCTTGCTTCCGGGATCCTGTCCCGTTCTCGGTCGGACGTTGACTGAACGTGGATCGTCCGCCTGATTCGTGTCGCGTGCGAATATGCTTCACTATAGTCAGGCTAGCTAATTGGAACGCGCACGCCGCACCGTCTGCCAGAGCTGGACTGTCAGCGATAGGTCCGCACGAAGACTAAACAAGAGGATCGTCAAGCACGATAATGATACCGGGACGCGGCAAGATAGCGCAGCCATAATTGCCCACCCGGCTGTTACGCGAAACAGCCTCGAGGTCTTACTCGTAGCGGTCACTTTCCTCCGAAATCCCGCCTTCGACTGTTTAGGCCCTCTTGCGTAACCATAAGCAACGCCGAAACTCGGCGACCTTGAACGATGACGGTGAACCGTGACACCATGTAGAGATCACCGGGACGGTGGTGTGGGATTTAGGATGTTTGATGCAGAATCATTTGGCCCACTTTTTATTGGGTTGTGTTTCTGTGTGTTTGAAGCGGTTTGGGTTGGTTTGAGGATTGGAGTTTGGACCTTTGTGAGAGGATTTAGGTGTCCTTTTGGTGCACAGGATTTTTCAATTTCCCTTGAGAGAAGCTGCATGAAGATGGTTGGGTTTGAAGAGGTTGAGTTTGGAGAGGTTTGAGTTGATTTGAGGGGTGTGAGAAGTTTTAGGTGTCGTTTTGGTACAGAGGATTTTTCGATTTGCCTTGAGAGAGGATGTATGAAGATGGTTGGGTTTGAAGATGTTGAGTTTGGAGAGGTTTGAGGTGATTTGAGGGGTCTGAGAGGTTTCAGGTGTCTTTTTGGTGTAAAGGATTATTCAATTTGCCTTGAGAGAAGCTGCGTGACGATGTCTGAAGGCTGAAGGCGACGTTGATGGCTTGAAGAGGTTGAGTTTGGAGAGGTTTGAGTTGATTTGAGGGGTGTGAGAAGTTTTAGGTGTCGTTTTGGTACAGAGGATTTTTCGATTTGCCTTGAGAGAGGATGTATGAAGATGGTTGGGTTTGAAGATGTTGAGTTTGGAGAGGTTTGAGGTGATTTGAGGGGTCTGAGAGGTTTCAGGTGTCTTTTTGGTGTAAAGGATTATTCAATTTGCCTTGAGAGAAGCTGCGTGACGATGTCTGAAGGCTGAAGGCGACGTTGATGGCTTGAAGAGGTTGAGTTTGGAGTGGTTTGAGGTGATTTGAAGGGTGTGAGAGGTTATAGGTGTCTTTTTGGTGCAGTGAATCTTTCCATTTCCTTTGAGAAGAGCTGCATGACGATGTTTGGGCTTAAAGAGGTTGAGTTTGGAGGGGTTTGAGGTAATTTGAGGGGTGTGTGTGGTTTTAGGTTTCTTTTTGGTACAGAGGATTTTTCGATTTGCCTTAAGAGAAGCTGCGTGACGATGTCTGAAGGCTGAAGGCGATGTCGATGGCTTGATGAGGTTGAGTTTGGAGAGGTTTGAAGTGATTTAAGTGGTGTAGAGGTTCCAGGTGTCTTTTTGATACAGAGGATTGTTCGATTTCCCTTAGGAGAAGCTGCATGGCTATGTTTGGCCTCGAAGAGGTTGTGTTTGAAATGGTTTGAGTTGATTTGAGGGGTGTCAGAGGTTTGTCTCTCTTCTTTAAACACCGAATTTTTCGATTTCCCTTGAGAGAAACTGCATGATGATGTCTGACCTTGAAGAGGCTGAGTTTGAGCCGGTTGAGCCGTATAGCTTGCGTTAGGTATTTTAATAATTTTGTTGTCCTCTGGTTCGTTAAGATTTTAACGATTGCTTTTGTACTTGAAGTGGTTGCACCTTGATATATATGAATCAAGAGAAATTGTTACCCATTTATTCGTTGCAACAGATTTTTTAAACGTTTCCGAATGGCTTGGTTTGTTACTGAAAAGATTGAGCTGGTTGTTAATTTGTAGATAATTTTTGGCAATAATTTTTCTCTTAGGTTTCTCAGCAATTCTATTCGATCTTGAAGAGACTGGACCTTGATATATAAAAATCAACAGGAATTACTACTGATTTATTTATTGTAATAGATTCTTGAAGCGCTTCTGGACATTTAGATTCGATCGGAATGAGGTCGAGCTGGACATTTTGTAAATATTTTTTCTGTTGCGTTACCGACCGATTGCATTTGATCTACAAGACTTTGGACTTCGATATACGCAATCTTAGTAGAATTTCTAGTCATGTAATTAATGCAACAAATTTTTAAGGCGTTGTAGACTTAATCTTTCATAAATTGCAGAGCTGGGCAGAAATGTGTAAACAACCGTTGATTAGTCTCTATACGATATCAGACTAAAATGAATTTAAAATACAAATTTTAACGAGTCTTTGGGAATTTGCGCAGCAATAAAATCACATGAACACAGTCACATAAAATTTCGTTCGTTTGTCTTTCTTTTTATGCACTATTGTCTTTGAAGAACTCGACCCCGCGCAGCGTATGCAAACTATGCAAATGTTATATTCGGCGTCCTATGGTAATTCAGTGCCCTCGTACTATGTTAATATCGACTCTCGATTCTTTTATTCTTTTTTTTTGCGTTTCAAAATGTGAATAAAAATCTAAAAAATCCGAAAAGGACACAATCTTTTGAGCATTTGTGAAAATTAATAGATAAAAAAAAAATATTGCGATATTTGTGAGAAGCAAAGTTGTTCTTCAAAAAATATAGAAATATTTATTATTAAGTCTTTATAGTAGCATTAAATTATCCAGTACGCAGTAACGACAGATTACAAATTAATTCGTGAAGACATTAAATGATTGCATACATAGTATCACAAATTATCTTGTGTATTAAAATTACGTAAACTTAATTTATATCTACTGGTAAGCTATTTAGAGTAACTATTTCTTGGAATAGTGAACTTCGGTTCACATGATCATTGCAAGTATTGGATCATCGGTTAAATGCACGATCAGTGTTATCCTAGTCACGAAATGCTTTGACAGCAAATTTTTTCGATAACCTGTTAAAATCACGAAGTTTTGTCACCGCTGATGATGACCTGCGTTGAAATTCATAGGCCAAGCGATTACGGTTTTTCTGCGAATTCTGATAAATCACGTTAAGCTGATAAGCTCGTTTATTTGTGTTTCCTCTCGACTGCGACATCCTGCTCATTTTTGTGTGCTGCGGGAAATATTTTTCCTCTAGATAACATTTGTAAATTCCTATTAAGAGAACCGGTGTGACAAGGGATCAATGTGCTTTCAACATTCTTTGATTAAAGAAATTAAAATCTAATGAACAGGTGAGCGACTGTAGCAAGTACTGCGCAGATACCGAGGAAATAAGTTCTTCTGGAAGGTACGATCGCTTCAATTGACCAGCCAAGCTCTATAAAGTAATTGATAGGTAACGTGGGAGTTGTGCGGATGCTTATGGCCGCGTCCGTGCAAGGCTATTGTCTTTATTAGGGGAATTGAGTAGCCAATTTTATTTATTGACCAGGAAAATTTGTAGGAAAAGTGTAATTGTTGCAATCAGGCTTTCTGATGTACAGAGTGTTTCTTTTATCTGAAAACGGAAATATCTCGTGACGCGCTGAAATTACGAAAAAAATTTGTTTACATTGTTGTTGTCATTACACGATAGCATTTTCCGAGACGAATTTAACGACATATCACATTGTGTTATTTACTGTTACAAAATATTAAATATTATATTAAAAATTTGTAACTTCTTAAGTTGGCAATGGTAGTAAATGGTATAAATTTCAGTGGAAAGTTTCGTGATTTTCATTAAAAATTGAAGTTCAAAGATTGTCGAGTACATAAAGATTAATGCAATAATTTTTGTCTTCAGTAGGAGAGACGAGGAACCAATTTTATTTATTGATCAGGAAATTTTGTAGATAACATGTTATTATTGCGATCAAGCTTCTGATAATAAAATTGAAGTTGAAAGTTTTCCATTTGTAACTTCTTAAGTTGTCAATGGTATAAAATTTTCAGTGGAAAGTTTCGTGATTTTCATTAAAAATTGAAGTTCAAAGATTGTCGAGTACATAAAGATTAATGCAATAATTTTTGTCTTCAGTAGGAGAGACGAGGAACCAATTTTATTTATTGATCAGGAAATTTTGTAGATAACATGTTATTATTGCAATCAAGCTTCTGATAATAAAATTGAAGTTGAAAGTTTTCCATTTGTAACTTCTTAAGTTGTCAATGGTATAAAATTTTCAGTGGAAAGTTTCGTGATTTTCATTAAAAATTGAAGTTCAAAGATTGTCGAGTACATAAAGATTAATGCAATAATTTTTGTCTTCAGTAGGAGAGAGGAGGAACCAATTTTATTTATTGATCAGGAAATTTTGTAGATAACATGTTATTATTGCGATCAAGCTTCTGATAATAAAATTGAAGTTGAAAGTTTTCCATTTGTAACTTCTTAAGTTGTCAATGGTATAAAATTTTCAGTGGAAAGTTTCGTGATTTTCATTAAAAATTGAAGTTCAAAGATTGTCGAGTACATAAAGATTAATGCAATAATTTTTGTCTTCAGTAGGAGAGACGAGGAACCAATTTTATTTATTGATCAGGAAATTTTGTAGATAACATGTTATTATTGCAACCAAGCTTCTGATAATAAAATTGAAGTTGAAAGTTTTCCAATCGAATTAGTATCGAAGTTGAAAGATTGTAGAAGACATAAAGATTAATGAAACATGTGCTGTCTTCATGAAGAGCGCTAAATAGCCAATTTTATTCACTGACCAGAAAATTTGCAGATAAAACGCAATTATTGTAATCGAGGTTTTTTTGATAGCAGAGTTCAAATTTCGGTCATCAAATTAAAAATGAAGTTTAAATATTGTAGAAGTCAATTAAAGTATTCTTGATATATTTATTTCGAAGACAAGAACCAGACACGCTGGTGACTTCTTGTTTTTAAAAATGAAGTGATTCGCATGCTTCTTGCGTCATTTTTTTTTGACACGTGTTGGACCGATTATACACAAAACGATGTCTGCTCTCGAGGAAGAATGTTATCGTGTGTTTAATTAATTGCGTTCCAGCCATTTCCCACTTGTATCTGACTTGTTCCCGCTCTTCTTTTAATAAAATTAAGCGAGTAAAATTAACACTGAAACACGCGCTGGAATATTTTCAATTAAATAATACAATAGCTTGGAATCAGTATAATCTTGCATACATTTCTCATATATTTACATACTTCCTATTAGCAATCGAGTTCGACGAATCGAATCGAAATCAAACTACCATAATTTCAATTCAAATTCTATCCATCAGAACTAGATCATAATCTGTCTGATCTCATTATTATGCGACAGTATTATCCAAACACATTTGTGAATCACTCTACGTCAATCTCATAAATGATTCATCGATTAAGCGATCACTGTTAAGCAATTAAAATTTATTCACGTATATTCTTCCGACTTACTATGAGGTGCAATAATTTGTAATAGCAAATTGAATCAGGCTTTATTCTACGTTACAAACTAGAGCCAAAATAAAAATTTTTTCGTTGCGCAATATTTTCAATAAATTGAAAATAATTATTAACTGGTACTTAAAACGTACATCAAAAGTGACTGTCGCGTCTCGCTTTATAAAAATAAAAACCAGACTCAAATTGTTTCAATTTCACGTGATTTCGACTAGAACGTGTGCTCGGATAATACGAATATAAATTTGCGTCTTTAATAAATATATTAGGGTACCCATAAGTAATCAATTATTTCCAAAGAATTTGTTCTGCCTTTAAACACGTATTCTTTTACAGTTTTCGGTAAAGCAGTCTGTGTTCAAAATATTCTACAAAGTATAATTTTTTACAACCCTGTAATAAAATGGCGGCGTCCGTACCTTGCGAGGATCATATTCGTCATTGCATACTTTTTCATTTTCATGCAGGATCATGCTCTGATCTTTTCAGATCTCTGGAGCATTACTTAAGAAATAAAACATTCTGTAGAAGATGCAAGGAGGCACCTTGAGTCATATTTTACTTAACCCTGGATTTCTATAAGAGGGGGATTGTAAATTTGCAGGAAAGATGGCAAACTATATAATGATGGAGATTATATAATAAATTAAGAAATGAAAACTAGAATTTACTACAAAGTTTATTTTATACTTCGAAATAATTGATTACTTATGGGTCCCCCTAATAAAATTGAAATCAGTGGCAGGGTTCGGCGCGACATTTTCTACCGTATTAACCCTTTGCACTCGAGTGGTGACTTTGAAGCACCACTAGAAATTGTTGTGGCATTATTTCAAAGAAATTACAAAAAATATTACAAAATATTTGTTACATTACAAGATTTGTATTTAACAGATCACTAAACATTTCAATATTATATGCAGAAATCGGATCAGTTTCGTATGAATAAAATGAAAATATTCTAAGACGGAAGAAAAATTTAGTTTTAGAATGAAAACAGCGCCGAGTGCAAAGGGTTAAGTTTCGCTCGTGTCTGGCCGCACAGGTGCATAAAATTCGCCATTTAGGTATGAATCGCGGGGCCCACACGTTACTCTAGCTTCTCGCATTCATGCGTCCGATTTCTGTTAATCGTTTTAGCGATAAATCCGCAGCCGGACGCCGTTTCTTTCACCTCTCCTCTCGCGTTTCAGCCGCAGAGGGAAACGTCTATTCTCGTATGCAGAAATTTTCCTCGGCTCTCTTGTTCCACACATCCGCGAACAGGTCGACGAACGCGAGCGAGCACACGTCTCTGTGCCGCAGACGATTTTTTTTACAATCGTTTGTCGCCCCGCCTGTTCCGTGGGATCTCGGTTTTGCGGTCGCGTGCACTTGTTTCGAAACCAGACGACGCGACGTGCCTGTTATCAAATCGATGGAACGGCTTCCAGAGATAACGCGACTCAACTTCGCAGTTCTAACGATTCCCCATTGTTTTTATCGTGATTTGCAATTAATTGTCGATCATTCGGTGGTCACTCTGACACGATGCACGGAGACGGTGGTGCGAGAACGACGTTACTTTAATTTTCATGATTGATTAATTGCAATTTTAATTTAATTTAATTTTATCATTTATTAACCCTTTGCAGTCACCCTTTGAAGCTATTTTAACTCCAAAACGAAACATTTCTTCCGACCTAGAATATTTCCCTTCTATAGATTTTTTTTCATGTTATACATACGAAAATGGTGCAATTTACTCGTACGATACTGAAGTTTTTAGTAATTTATTGAATACAAACAAATTTAATAATATATTTTGAATAATGATACAACAATTTTTAGTGGCGCCTTGCAGTCGTCATTCGAGTGCCAAGGGGTAATTGTTGACAATATTTAGCGTTTGTTTGAAATATTGGAATGGGGCAATTATACATGATATAATAATTTTTTTAATTTTTTACGGTAAATAAATAAGATTTTATAATTGTGGGAGGTAATACTTTATAATTGTAATTGTGGAGGTAATATCACTTTTGTAATTGTGGGAAGAAACATGATTTAATAATTTAAAAAATTTTTTACGGTAAATAAATAAGATTTTATAATTGTGGGAGGTAATACTTTATAATTGTAATTGTGGAGGTAATATAACTTTTGTAATTGTGGGAAGAAACATGATTTAATAATTTTTTTAATTTTTTACGGTAAATAAATAAGATTTTATAATTGTGGGAGGTAATACTTTATAATTGTAATTGTGGAGGTAATATAACTTTTGTAATTGTGGGAAGAAACATGATTTAATAATTTAAAAAATTTTTTACGGTAAATAAATAAGATTTTACAATTGTGGGAGGTAATACTTTATAATTGTAATTGTGGCGGTAATATAATTTTGTAATTGTGGGAAGAAACATGATTTAATAATTTTTTTAATTTTTTACGGTAAATAAATAAGATTTTATAATTGTGGGAGGTAATACTTTATAATTGTAATTGTGGCGGTAATATAATTTTGTAATTGTGGGAAGAAATATAAATCTGATAAATGATCAGATCGTTAGATGAGGAGTGTGTTGTTACAGGAACAACGACATCAAAACTCACAGTTGATAACGCTATAGTCTCGTGCCGATCGCCGATCGTAAACAGACCTTGAATTTGACCTTCAGATGTATTGTGATGCTTCAATACCGAAAGAGAACTCTGGTACCGTAGGACAGCCTAAACATTGCAATTTTGTGTTCTCTTCAAGTAAATTAAATCCAACTTAGTAAAATTATTTGTGAGCCCTGTATTTTCTGTGAGCCCTGCATGCAAAAATTCTACAAAATCAAAAAACCTCATAGAATCGAAATAAAATGAACAACTCCCAAGCCTGTAGGGGACTTTAACACTACCAAACATTAACAGTATCAGTTAAATACTGCCTCACAAAAATGGCAACCCTAAATTTATCGAGACTGTCAGTATTTCTCAATACAATAAATACTCGGACAACGAAAATTCCACTATTTTCCCTAAATGAATTTTCATAGTTTCAATAATTGCAAAATACAAAACCGGTCATTTTGACCGTTCAGAGGTCAGAAGCAGAAGGAAATTAGTAAAAATCCAAAATCCCGATTATCGCCGTCTTGAAACGTGCACGAAGGATCCTCGGAGTCACGATCTCGATTTCTCCGATCCAGGCACGCGTTTTGCTATCGTTCCGGGGCTCGATAGCGGCAGTCTCGTGCCGGTGTCCGAACATAAACAGACCTCGTGGTGTCCCCGAAATTCGTAATAACGAGCCGAAACGTAGGAGATAAGAGGAGACAGCATGGCCGACAGGGCCCGGACCGGGGGCTTCACCACGCGCGCTCAACGGAAAGTTTGAGCGGAGAGCGAGGGTGTTCAGCTGTTTTCGGCTTGGATCACTGGCGAGGCACGTGATCTATCCCCGGCAGCCGACCAATCGGGCCGCGGGCCACGTGACGATCACGTGCGCCGCTCGGTCCACGATCTATGGCAGCACGTGGACAGCCAGGTAGTATGTTTTCATGGCTTTCGGGCTCGGGCCGTTACACTTGCCCGTAAAACACGAGCCGGGGAGACCCCATGAGTTTCCCGCAGCGAATGCATTCAGAAAAATTCTGGCCCAAGGCTGCCATAACCGGACCCGTCGAAGGAGACAACCGAAATGACGACCGCGAGCCGGAGGAATTCAAGGATCCATCCGCGATCGATGCAAAATGATATCGAGGAAAATGGTCATGTCAGAAAAGAAATATTCTTCTTCCGGAATGTTTACTGAGCATAATTATAGCGAATAATAATTCATTTAATAGCGATGCAAGTATCGATATCAATACGTGAAAACTTATATTTGTTCTAAAGAAAATTACGTCAGAGCAATGAATATGAATCTTTAAGCTTCCATGCACGATATTCTATGTTAACATAAGTAAATATTTACATTAATGTTCACAAAGTTCGTTAACCCTTTGCACTCGAGTGGCGACTCTGAAGCACCACTAGAAATTATTGTGGCATTAGTTCAAAGAAATTACAAAAAATATTACAAAATATTTGTTACATTACAAAATTTCTGATTAATCGATTACCGAACATTTGAATATTATATGTGGCAATCGGATCAGTTTCGTATGAATAAAATGAAAATATTCCAAGACGGAAGAAAAATTTGGTTTTAGAAAATAGCGCCGAGTGCAAATGGTTAATAAATGCCTTTACAATAATTTTTAGAGATTTTTGAAGTACCAGTTTTCTATGCCGGTTAGCTGACTTTAATAGAGCAGAACTAGAAAGTCTCAAAAGATCCCATCTTGAAATTTTTATTGCATTAAGTTCAAACTATATAGAAGGGATTCTGACAAAAATCAGCTGCAAATATCTGCTAACCTGCCTGTCACAATTTTTTAAAATCTTTGTAACACTAGGAACGCAGGAGGAAATGGCTCCACAAATAATGGTAACAGGGTTAGACGTTTCTTGAAAAACTTTACAAAAACATAAAAAATAACAGGCATTAAGAAGGAACTTCTTGAACGATTTTTTTATATCTGCTTTTTCTTCAGGCCAGTACATTAATTTTCTAAATTTCAAGAAATTTGTTCGCGAAACAAAAGATTTATATTTTATATCCTTGGTTTTATATGCCCGCTACAGTGCACAAATTATTATTTCATAGTGTAGAAATAAGTAAATCATGCCTATTGCCAATTGGCATGATGTCTGAAGAGGCTGAAGAAGCTCGCAACAAAGACATAAGAAGGATTAGGGTTGGCCACAGAAGGAAGAATTCGCGTGTATCTACAAACTACGACTTAATAGCCATGCTGTTAATTACTTCTGATCCCATCATAAATTATTATAGGGTGATACCGCAAAAAAATACAAATTCGCTACCCAAAGGTGTGTTAGATCTACTTTTAACAAGAACTTCCGTCTAATCCCATAAGTAACTAGTTAATAACGACAGCGACATTAGCGAAGAATTATTTTTACTTACATTTAGATATTATTGTTATACTTATTTAATATTATATTTTTTATTTATTTTTATATTTGTTTCTATAATTTGTATAATATTTTTCAATATAAATATTATTTTTAAAGGTTCCACATATGTTGAATCTCATTTATTCATGACCTAATACTAATCAGTGGGTTTTCTTTTTTTTTTGGGAATTCCTTGATTTCGAGCTGTGAGATCGAAAAGTGAATTTTAGCGATTCAGGAGAGAGGGAAAATTTTTGTAACATCCCGAGAGTTTTATTTTATTTATTTCGTGTAATTTATGTAATTCGTGTTATTTTTTGTAATTTATTTCTTCTTGTAATTGCCTCCCTTCTTTTTAAATCAGTAAGTCATTATCATTTCTCAGTCGGTCGCGTTTGTTACGAAAACGTGATCGTGCAAGTCGCAACGAAACAAAAATTGTAACAAAACTTGAAGCCTTGATTGCAGGCTCTACTTCCGGCTCAGGCTATGTCGGTGACACTAATTTCTATGGAAGGCTGTACCTTAATTGTTTCTTAATGTCATTATCGGACACGAAGGTACGGGTTACGTATGAAACGTGGGTTTCGTGGAAAATAAAACAGATCAGTTAAAATTAGTTCTGAATATGGATTCCTCGGAAAACGAGATTAGAGCATATAATTGCATTATCATTTGCGAAAGGTATTTGTTATGTGACGTGTGCGAAATGAGTCACTATGTGGGGTTTTTTCATTAATTCGCATGCTCGTTGTAACAAGCACTGGAAATTATTTGCGCAATTGGTGGGCATTTTCCTAGACAGTGGTAGCTGGGTCTGTGCTGACCCAGTTAAACAATTTAGATTGAAAGCTGGAATTGGCTGTAACAGCTCTTTTAAAAAGTTTGATTTTTTCAATGGACTGAAGCATTGTCATCTATGCTTATAGTGAAAAAAAAAAAATAGAAAATGAAACACAGTCTGCAATTTGATAAACGGACTGCAAATCTTTATGTGAGTTTAAAACTTTCTAGAATTGCCAGAACAAATGCAATTTAAGCATAAATTTATATCTTATCTAAGGAGTTTCGATAAGTTGAAAATTTTCCTGCAGTTTTCGCCGTATCGTATTTCGCACACCCATTTTTGTTACAAACGCAGAAAATCGCATAAGCGCACTTAAGAGACTTATCAGACTTATCAGTCTCTTGCTGAACTCTGAGTGCCCTTTTATCGCTTCTCTTTGTTTCTTTGCGATAAAAGATCTACGTTCACTAGACCCGATCGATTCGATCATATTGGCGTAGGTAACTCGGATCGGATTTTTAATTTATCAATGACACGAATAGGAAATGTCGTGCATTTATTACCATTTCTCGGCAGTTCGCGCGATAAACCGAGCGATAAACCAACGACTAAATCACTGTTAAAAAACTAACTGTTTGTTTGTACGGAATCCATCTTTCCGAGAAACTTTCCGATAGTCCCCGGCGGTTAGGCTTCGGAAATGTTTATGAAAATTTCATTTTCAGCAGCGCAGTAAATGACACCGCGGAAATATTGTTACGTTGAACAAACGTTTCGGAGATTGTCGAAAAAAAATTATCGTCCCGATTAAAGGTTTTTGCGACAATTCATTCGATCGTGTGTGTGCGTGCGTGCGTGCGATTGTTAGTTCCGCAGTGGACACGACAAAAACGAATCAGTGCAAAAACCAGCGAACTCGTGTCCGACCACCGATAATGCCATATCTCCATACAATAATTAATGGCGACACTAATTGCACAGCTTCAAATACCACGGACAGATAAAACGTTCGATTTCAGTTTGGTCCACCCAAGTTATAATTTTTATTTTTTTATCAAATGACAAAAACTGAGCGTGACAGCTCGGGGAATCGTTTGTTGCATCATCAAATTGTCGTTCCATTCAAAATGACTCACGGAACCAGTTAATTCCATTCTTATACTTTTTCTGATCACTTCGAAGCTTCTTAAAATAAATTTTTGTATAAAGAACAATTCAAGACGTTTAAATAAAATGTCAAATTGTGTATCAATTGGTCCCATGGAATTTTAAGTGATAGTTAACTCTAATAATTGAAATCTCTTGAATTGGATTACAGTTTAAATTTAATTTTATATAAAGGAGAAAAATTTTTTAAATTCTTAAACATTTTTTAACATTTTTTAAATTCTTTAACACTGTATAAGAGACTGAATGTTGTTTCTGTATAATAATGACACGACTGTATCCATTCAGACTGTATATAATTTTTATTGTAATGTGTGGTTCAACTTGTACAGATTTACAATTGAATTACTCCAGGAATTATAACTACAAAGTAATGGAATTACATTGTAATTCAATCATACTGTAATTTATAATTCAGATCTTCGTTCAATTAAATTACGATGTAATTCGTAATTGCAATGGAGTACAATTACAAAATACTTTGCAATTAAATTGCATCAATTCCGAATTACGACGCAATTAAATTAAAATTAAAAATTAAAGAATAATAAAGTAATAGGTAATAAGAGGTTGAAAAATCCATGTGAAGGATTCGAACTGAAGGAATTTATTATTTCGAAATTTATAATATCTGAACAGAAATAACTTCTACAAATTTTTTAAATTTCAAACATTTCATCAAAATATTTAAATTATATTGTATTTCGATTAAACATCTGATTAAAATAATTAGTAATTGAAAAGTTCAATTGAAAGGTTTGAATTATGTAATTGAATTACAACGTAATTGAATTAGCACAACTCTGGCTTCAACAAATTCATGACACTTTTACAATTTCAGTAGTGAAAGAAAAAATTGGGAACTAGTCATTTCGTAGTTCCGTAATGTTTATCTAATTTTAAGGGAAGAAATTTTCGCGTAAATCCCCGGCGCATAAGTTTTTACATTTCCGTCAATTAGTCGATTTCCAGATGACCTAATATAATTATCGAGTGAAAGGCCGCGCGATAAAGCGAGCAGCGAATGATCTCTCGTTCTGACGCTTTTCGTCAGCCTCCATTTTTCTTTTTATCGTGGCAACGATGGCGAGCAGACGACCGGCCACCGTTGGTACATAATCGGTGGCTAAATATAAAAATATGCGCACAAGTGCGTGACGACGCTGAACAACGAAATCGTTTTTGCAGCTGTTCTGTCTGCAAAGTGGTTCCTGCTTCAACAAAAGAAAAAAGAAACTCCCACTATACAGCTTCGTCTCAGGATTATGCTATGTACTTATCCTATAGCAAGAATCGCAAAGAGGAAACGCGCCTGTTGCGAGAAAAAAAAAACGGGTAAAAACGTTAAACGTCTTGTTTGTTTTTCGACGAAATTTCCGTGTCACACTTCTGGATTCCCCGAATTTTTTATAGTCGCGAATGAACTTCGATCCTGTTATTCCAATTTCCGCGAAATTTAATCAAACTTTGATCGCAATCTCGGTCTCTTAATTTGACAACTATTAATGAAAGATAGCGACGGAAAGGGAAAAGTCTATTAACAGGCGACGATAACAGACAGTATCGATGTTTAGATTTATTTTGCGTTGCTATACCACTGAGTCGCAAAATAATTGTCAATTTTTAAAATTCTTCATTTTAATTTTGAAAGATGTGGCTGAAAGTATTTTAATACTTTTTACAAGACTCCCCTACAGGATTAATAAATAAATTTAAAATTTCCAAACACTATCATATGATACTAGACTGAATTATTCCATAAAAATTTCAGTTCAGTAACTTTTAATAATTTTTATTTAATTTCCTCTCCAGGGGTAATCCGAATTTAATTATTATTGTGTAATATAAAGAATAATTAGTGAACTCTCACCTGCACAGTTCATCCACCTGACGGTCAACATGATCCAAAATCGAGTCAAAGGAAGCATAATCAAATCCAGCATAGGAGGGGAAACGAAGAACACGCTCGGTTGCTATAAATATTTTTAATCTTTACTTGTTCGAAAGCAAAATCACAGCTACATAAGATGTGTGGTTCCGGATACTCATTCATAATAATAATATTATAATAATAATAATAGAGCATATTAATCAATAATTAATAATAATTAATAATAATAGATAAAATTATATAATAGTTTTTTTCTTTTCTCTTACATCCATACAGCAGGTATTTTAATACTAATGACCGTACGATAGATTCTCTCTAAACTTCTTCAAATAATAGTACGTCTTCTACTGGTATACATCTCTCGTCCCTTACGCATATCCACACCCACACGCATACATAAACATACACGGACCCCACTCACTCTCTTACGCACGCATACGCACACTTTCAATATTTATCTCGATCGTCACCGAAACGATCTCGCAATATTTCCACATTTATTTATATATATATACTTTTTTTGTTTATATATATATATATATAATATAGGCTCGATAGTTATAAGGCAACCTCAGTTCACCGTCGCTCCTCGAAACACGTTCCAAACCATTCCCATCGGTCATGTCTCCCCCTTATCGATCTTCCATGGGCCCGCTATAGCAACCCATCGAGTTTGGTTCGCTGTACTTCCGGTTCCGGTCGCCCCCCGCCCCTCCGAAAGGGGCGTGACGAATCTCTGATTCGTCGAGGAAATAAATTATTTTACAAGCCGCTCTCCGTACCATTCTCTCGTCCCAGTCTCGAGAGAGAGACTGATCCCTTACTATCGCGGTTTATGGCACTCGTTTCAAAATGGCTGGCCCACGTGCGCCGCCCCGTTTCTCGCGATTTCCCTCATCGACGATTTTTCGCAAGCGAGTTTCGCGTTTCCGCGCGGTGTCCACTTTCGTCTGGAGACACCGGACACCACGGAATCGGCTCCGCGATTTCACTGTCATAGTTTCTCGCGGGATCGATCGCTATAGCCACAAGCTAATCGGCCGCTCGAGCTGCGCCCCACCACGCCCACGTACGGCCCGCGGTGGGGCGCGTGGGAGGAGCCTGAGAGCGGAGTGGGGACGCTCCTCCCACTGACCTTGAGCCGAATACTATGCTCGCTGCGATTTCGGCTGGGTTTTCTGCGGCGTTTCACTGGTGCGGTCGTGATGCCTTTAGTCGACGAAGAAGGCGTTTGTTCAACATCATTGTTGAGTTAAAAAATAAAATAGTCTACCACATTCTTTGTTGGAATTTTTTTCTTTTGTAGAATTTGCAAAATGGAGCTAGTTATATCTGGCTTTCGTAGAATCTTTATGGTTGATCCTTTTCTGAAAATGTTTTTAGATTTAGAATAATTTAGAGGACTACAGGTTGTTCAATAACGCATTCTCTGTCGACTAATGATCGTTGAAATCATTAAATTGGGTCACTGAAGCTCGTCCTGACTGATCTCAGGGACTGTAGCAATTTTAAAATGCAGAGAAAGTTATTTTAAATGAAGCATTTGTTTAAAGTTTATACTGCTCAGGTTCTGAAAGTTATTGTCATTCGGGTTCAATGTTTATCTGACTCTTTGGAAATATTTAACTCTTACAATTTATACTTTTTTCTGTAATTTTGCGAACGAGGAAGTTTGTGACAAGAAAATGTTCGATATAAATCAACAATTGTCCATTTTAACGAGAAACTATGGCGAATGTGAAAATTATTTTAATACATAAAATTTACTAGTTGATAAGTTCAAAAATAAATATGTTTCTTTCCTTACTGGTTGTGACTCGCTTTACGGGTATTATGCATTTAACACAAAATTATTTAACGAAGATTCTACTTGAAAACGTTACTAGACAATTTTTAATGTTCGAAATATTAAACAGCGTTCAGATGTATCATGATAATACAATTTTCAAGTAACGCTGTCCACTATATCATTTTATATTGAACAAAAATAGCCTTTGCTATTTTCCATCGCAAAAATAATTTGTCGAATAATCAAATCCATTTTCACCGAATATTTCCCTCCAGGGATAACAGTTGCGTTCTAAAATTAAAAATAAAAATCCCATCAATCGGGAGTGTCAATTACCAGCAAGATACACGAGTGTTATAATTGCGATAAACTTTTTCGTATTTGATAAAAAAGAAACGAAACCGGTTCGAAAACAAACTTCCTCCTTGCATCATCTCTCGCGACTTCACGTTCCGCGGACCTGGAAATCTCGACGTGCTCGGGACCATGATTTTTTCGTACGCGGAACGATTAGTATTGTTAGGGAACTGACTCGCGGAAAAATCGTGCGTCGTTTTAATCTTAATTGAGGCCAGGCGTATCCGGTTAGCGAAACCAGTCCGCTCGGTAAATTGATTTACGGAGTCGTCGCGGGTGATTACTGTGGCCCGATAATGAGCGACGACTAAAAAAACAAAAAAAAAAAAAAAAACAGATCCCTAGAGGCAGCGGACGAGCTTCGATCCCCCGTTTCCACAGTTTATCAAAGCAGCGTCCGAAGACGAGAATACGCATTATCGATCGAGCAGGGTTCGGTTTCCACGAAGGAAATCATGTCTTTAGACACGATGATTTGTCTTCAGCTTCGTTGAAAGTTGCGAAAAATGATTCTTCAATACGATTTTCCCGTGTTTCTCTTGGCTGATTTCACTGTCGCTCGTCCACGTTCTAATTTTAAGGCACTAACTATCGTCTATTTCGTCTTATTATTGTTCAGTTTTTTCGGAAAGGATTCGCAGACTATCTACACGTCGGAGCTAAGGCACGGTCCTACAAGTCCGGGGAAACTCTAAAGGCACCCTAGCAAGTCTTTTGCTGTCGCATGATCGCGTATATAGTTCCCCCCACCTTTCGAGGGGGTGTGTTGTATACACTAGTATCTGCTACGTGGTACATTATCTTGTATTTCTATCAAGGGAACCGCGAAATTTACTTTTACAAAATCTTGTGACTTGGATTTGTGGTTTGAAAGTTACTTTAAAGTGACTTCGTTCTTTATTTAGATTAGATAATATTATATAAAGAAATTTTTCAAGCGATACAACATTTCAACTTCAATTGAAACGGGAGATGCAATTAGAAAATTGCTCGATGACCGGACTGCGGATCTTTGTGCAAAATTTTTGTACATCAATTGCAATCTACGGGAGCTGAATGAAAATTTATTTTGCTGGTTAATCATTTTCATATGTTAAAATTTCGTCATTGTTGAAGTCCTTTAATCTTTTTACTGTTTCAAATTACACCTACTGATTTTAATACAATCCGCAGGCTATCGATGACTGATGGGTACACGTGATTGCCAAATTTGATCTTCCAAATTTTGATTTCACTCGGTTTATTTTAATTATTTTATAACAAAATTTGATATTATTCAGGAGATATACAAATCTAGCTCGAGTTGTGCACGAAATTAATTTCTCTTGGCCAATATAAAAATCTATGAAATTTCAGGCAAACTTGCGAATGATTTTACAAACTTATTTTCTCGATGAAAATTTTCGATCCTCCAAATCAAAGTCACAATAGATCGCTCGATCTACGAAACATTTTACGAGGAAACGAATTTTCCCGATACAAAACTGCGTAGCTAACTGTAGCGACACTCGTGGATTAGGCTTCTCCGATGAAGGACGGGCACAATTTCGGGGGTGGTTTTCGGGGGTAGAAAATGGCGGGTGCAGGCGGCCATCGGCCGGAAGAATTCGAGCGCACCGTGTCTCGGAGGAACCGAATTTTCACGGACAGAGATGGTGTCCGCTTCGCAACACCATTGATCATCGAGTGCCCAAGCATCGAACCTATAAAAAAGAAAAAAAAAACAAAACAAAAAGAAAAAATCGCGAATCCTCTCGCGAACGTCACGAGAAACCTAAAAGCTACCGGATTACTGTTCTCCGAACCGTCTCGGCCATCTCTGAAACCGTGAAAATATGGGGAATATACAAGGGTGAGTTCGCGTGGTCGCTGAGCATCCCCTGGGGCTGAAAACGCGAGAAACCTCGATCATTCTCGGATGATCATTCTCGGATAAGACACGCAAGTGTTGGACGATCTGTCCGAAAAAGCTCGGAGATGGATCAAATTTTTGTACGATCGAGAAAGTACGAATTTTTGCGTAAGTGCGATATAAAACACCAGATTCGATCGTAGAAAACTTAAAACGAATAGAAGATTGTGTTTACGATCTCTTTACACATTGGATAAAATCCATCCGAGCTTACGCTTTTTCGTTTAGAGTATACCTCTCGCGTATACTTTCCACTGTACACTTCGCACTATACAATATACTCTTTAGTCTCAAGAAAACTACTTAAAACGTCGCCGTGTTCGTTCTCCTTTTCGAGAAACCGTTTCTTCCTTTTTTTTCTCCCGACGGTTTTCGGTACCGACGTGCTTTACATTTTTTCATTCTTTTCACTTTTCGCTCTCGTAGTCTGCGCTCTGTCTCGTCTCCGGCTGGCAGTCTTTTTGTTAACTCTCGGTTTAGCAATACTGTTCGTAAATACGATTAACGTGAACGGGTACCCTCCCGGCCGCGGCACGTGTTCCCCGAGGAAGCGTATAATCTTTAGTACGATTCGATTGACTCTGTCGAAACAATATGGCGGACGAGAAAATGGCATTCGCGCGCCTCGATACACCTGAATCCGTTTCTCCGACCGGTGCTGCGCTTTACAAAAATTTCGCTCGTCGATCGAAGATCAATTTCGCTTGCCAATGCTTGTCGCGGACGCCATTTTCCCGCGCCAACGAAGCTACGAAACGGTAGCTGCTACCGAGACAGCAACGTCGCCGTCGACGAAAAGAGGACAATCAGTATGATATCTGACGGCGTAAAGATCATTGCACCGTCGCTGACAGACCACTCGCTCTCTCCCGCTGAACCATCGAATCGATCGTCATCAAAGCCGAAACGTCATCAAATTCAACACGTCTCTGAAATCACCGATGGTGCGATGGACTAGACACGACGCCATATTGAAACAGGATTTACAGTTGGCTCGCTAGCACATACAGAGATCCCTTCAGCGTTCTCCACAATGAATCTGACGATCATCGATCTTTCCACTGGATCCTCCAAGAACCCACACACACACACTCTCTCGCTCTCTCTCTCTCTCTCTCTTTCTCTCCCTTTCTCGCAATGTATATATTAACTATCTACTCTAGGACCTAAGTCGCCGCTGCACCACGCCGAGGGTACACGCTACTAAAAAAAAAAGAGAGAAGAAAAACAGAAGAAGAAAAAAACAAAAAGAAGAAGAAGAAGAAGAATAGAAGAAGAATAGAAGAAGAAAAAAAAATGTACAGGGGGTCTTTTGCTATTAAATATTACAGTTTGTCTTTTTCTTCGCGCTAAAGCTATAGACTCTCGTCGTCCTCGTTTTTATTGTCTACGGTTCTGCTCCCCTCTAACCATTGAACACCATACGAACGTCCCGAAGAATCTCGAAAGGTTTCTCTCTTCAAAACAAAAAGTTCCTCCTGAAAACTCGGCGACGACGGGGAAGAAGGTTCTTCCGGTTCTTCATCGCCGACGGCAGGCAGCAACGTTCCCGACGGTCGGTAAAATAAATATCCTCGTAAGTACGAAGAGTGACCGGCCGATCCGGGGATCCCTCGATCATCGACCGACGTTCCTCCCGACAGCTGCAGATCCCTTCTCGACGGCTGACTGATCGATGACTAGGTCGGGCTTGCCCCCTGATCATGCAGCGCGCTCGCAGAACCACAGGGCCGGCTTCGTCGCTGCGGGGAATGTCTAACAAGGTATGACGGACATTTGTGTGTGTGTCTTTTATGGTTTCTCAGTTCTCCGAGGATCGAGTGAACCCTAGATCCACATCGCCCCCCCCCCCCCGTGGCTCTCTTGGGGAATGTCTACGGGGACCGTCTTTCTTGAGCCTCCTCCAGCGAACAGCCGCTCGACCAGGCGTCGTTATGTGTCCATGTGTCTGTACTTGTGCGCTGACATCTGGGCCAGGCCCAGAACAGCGTACTGACACTGCAGACAATGGTAGTGCGTCTGTTTGCCAGAGTGCTGGCACTGCACGCCGCCGCAAGGCTGGCTGGGAGTGAACTTCTGGAAGCCCGCGGCCGCGATGCTGTCGAGCTTCGCGTGCTGGCGACGATGAGCGACCACTTTGTTCGTGTCCGTGCACACGAAGTCGCATTTCAGACAGTGGAAGTGCGACGCTTTGTTCTGCATCGAGCCCAACGACGATGTGTACGCGCACTGTTCCCTTCCGCAGGGTACGTTCGCTCGGTACTGTTGAAAGTCGCCGCCCATCAAGGTGTCCAGCCGTTCGTGGCGGGCCGTGTGCTGGACGAAACGGGTCTTGTCGCAGAACGAGTAGCCACAGTCCTGGCGCATGCAGTGGAAGTGGGTTTGGTGCTCCCGGTACCCGCAGTGGGGGTACCTGCAGTCCTCGTTGAAGCGGAACCTGGAGAGAAGAGGGATTCGTTAGGGTTCGTGAAGAAAGATGGGTGCTGTCTTTGGGGTGAGACTGCTGGGGGAGTCTTTGGAGGGCTTGGTCGTTAGTACTTGTTGGAGTTGGGTGACCTTGTAGAGGTACAGTAATGCCAAGACCGCGGATCTTTATGCAGAATCAACTTCGAGTAGTGTCTTTGGTGTGAGACTGCTGGGGGAGGAGTCTTTGGAGGGCTTGGTCGTTAGTACTTGTTGGAGTTGGGTGACCTTGTAGAGGTACAGTAATGCCAAGACCGCGGATCTTTATGCACAATCAACTTCGAGTAGTGTCTTTGGTGTGAGACTGCTGGGGGAGTCTTTGGAGGGCTTGGTCGTTAGTACTTGTCGGAGTTGGGTGACCTTGTAGAGGTACAGTAATGCCAAGACCGCGGATCTTTATGCAGAATCAACTTCGAGTAGTGTCTTTGGTGTGAGACTGCTGGGGGAGTCTTTGGAGGGCTTGGTCGTTAGTACTTGTTGGAGTTGGATGACCTTGTAGAGGTACAGTAATGCCAAGACCGCGGATCTTTATGCAGAATCAACTTCGAGTAGTGTCTTTGGGGTGAGACTGCTGGGGGAGTCTTTGGAGGGCTTGGTCGTTAGTACTTGTTGGAGTTGGGTGACCTTGTAGAGGTACAGTAATGCCAAGACCGCGGATCTTTATGCACAATCAACTTCGAGTAGTGTCTTTGGTGTGAGACTGCTGGGGGAGTCTTTGGAGGGCTTGGTCGTTAGTACTTGTTGGAGTTGGGTGACCTTGTAGAGGTACAGTAATGCCAAGACCGCGGATCTTTATGCACAATCAACTTCGAGTAGTGTCTTTGGTGTGAGACTGCTGGGGGAGGAGTCTTTGGAGGGCTTGGTCGTTAGTACTTGTTGGAGTTGGGTGACCTTGAAGAGGTACAGTAATGCCAAGACCGCGGGTCTTTATACACAATCAACTCTGAGTAGTGTCTTTGGAGTGAGACTGCTGGGGGAGTCTTTGGAGGGGCTTAGGAGGTACAGTAACGCCTATGATCGCTATGCCCAATAAAAATTGTTTACCTGAATTCCAACAGACTGGAGTGAAATGGAAACTGAGTTTAAAAATAATATTAGCATGTTTAAATTCTTCTAATGTATTTACAGTTTTCGGGAACTTCGAGTTACGCGTAGCTCGCCCAGTCCACCAAAGACAGGTCCACAACATGAAGAACATTTCACCAACCTGACGTATCCTTCTGGCACAGGTTCGTCCTTGAGCATCCTCATCGAGTGATGCAGCCTCTGCTTCTTGGCTTCGGGAGAGTTGCTATCGGGCGGGGAAAACGACCTCTTCAAGTTCAGGTTAGCAGCCAGTGAAGCTAGAGGGTTCTCATCCCTGGTAGGAGGTGGAAAGTTCGCGGGAGGTAGTCCCGGAGCAAACATGAGTCCCGGTGCGCCGGTATATATGCTACCGAGCGGCACGAAAGGTGGCAGGGTCTGGTTCATCAGCGCCATCTGTTGATTCATGGCGGCCATCACCGCGGAGAACTCACTGGGGCTTGGAAAATGGTAGCCGCTCAGGTCTAGCTCGAAGCTGTTTGGACCGGGAGATTGCTTGATAGCGGGAGGCAAACTGGGCTGGGACAGTTGTCCATTCTCGTTGCCGCCCATCACCGAGTTGTTCCCTTCGTCCTTGATCTCGCTGGGCTCTCTTTTCACGTTGGGCTCTCTTTTCACGTTGGGGACATTTTGCACGCCGACGTCGGCGCCGCATCTTGTGGGTTCCATTTTCACTTCCATCAGCTGGTTCTGCTGGTTCATCTGGCCCAACGTTTGCTGCATCTGACGCTGCATCTGGTTCTGGAAGTTCTGCGCCATCTGAGCGTTCTGAGCCATGAATTCGTGCTTCTGGGACAGCTGAGCCAGGTACTCGTGTTGTAGCTGATTGGGCACCTGGTTCGCGAGGTCGTGTTGCTGCTGGCTCAAGATGGCGCCGGTCGAGTGCTTCGCTATGTGAGCTACCAGTCGGTCTAGCTCCGACATCGCCTGGTTGCACGCGTTGCAATGGTAGTGGTTCTTCCTCTTCAACTTGCAGAACGGCCGGCCGCAACTCTGTTCTAGACCGTAGAGCGTGTGCGGCGAGGATGAGCTGGTGGATGGGAGAACTGGCGACTCTGGAATAGTAATAGTCATCGTTTAGTCGAAAATCATCATGGAGGCTGCGAGGATCTTGACGACACTGCTGGCAGACGAGGTCCAGGCAAACCCAATACATAAGAGACTTTTGTGCGAAGGGGTTTTTCATTTATTTACAGTTTCTCGATTGTAAGCTTTTTTGGAACATAATGTACCTGGGGTGGGTCACTTTATGTCTCCCTTCTAGACATAATTTAAATAGTGACTGGACAATAATTTAATGACTAGGCAGCTCCAAATGAATAGGTAAGATACATAACTGTGAAAGCATTAAATGAGCTCGAGAATGATGTTACATTGTTCTTGGCTCGTTAAAGTTATTCAGAGAAAGAATATATTTCTATTGCTTTTTAATTTACATGGAGATCTACAGTCTATCAGTGGCGAGTAAGCATCTTCCATGTGAAGGGACCATTTCTATATTAATTCTTATTGAAATATGTACAATATTTTCTATTTTCATATAATTTATTAAACCGCCTTTTAATTTATTAAACCCTCTCTTCTTGCTTCTCTTGGAAGCACCGTGGGTCAAAATTATGTACATCAAGTAAAGTAATTGTGCAGTCATTTTTCGGGGATGATACCGTGTGTGGAGTGTTCCTGAGTGTTAGGTTTGCCACGTTCCTCGCCTGATTCTATACTAAGAGAAAACACGTTTCAAGGCAAGAAAATCTGTCGTCGATAGAGACACGAACCTTGATGCACGGAAGTTCGCATGGATAGCACGACGCCCGGAAGTGCAGGTTCACTCGGCGGTCCACTGACCGGATAATAGGTGCCTGCCGCCCTCACCACTAGCAACAATCAACCAAACAACCAACACTTCAAATATACCTCCCACTAGAATTACAACCACCTTGTACAATAGATACATCAGACGCAAAGAACAAAAAAAAAAAAAGAAATCGACGCACAAACGCAACGACGACAACAAATGGGAAGGACGCCTCGCAACGTTCCATAAATCTTTGCTTCGTTCGACACATTAATTGGTTCATAACATTCGTTCACCATGACCTTCACAAAATATACATTTTTATGCATCAAGCAAGATTTTCTGAACACATTTGGTTTTTTAAAATTTTTTAAATTGGTAATTGTGTTTTTATTCGTATTCTATTCAACACTAGATCAATGAAGAACTAAAAGGGTCCACCTACAGTGTTTTCTCGATAAATGTCCACCGTGGCCCCTCGTGCTTTGGGTCCCCTAACAGGGTATACCCCACGGCAGTGGGGATAGTTCTAGGACTTTTATCGGCTAGATATTTGGGACATATATCGAGAAAAGACTGTACTTTGCACTGCTTCATAAAAATTTACTCGACTATAAATTTTATCATCGCCATAACCTTGAATAAGAAACTTTAGAACACATCGTTTGGAGAGACACAAGGTTCTAGTATCCACACAAAAATGGTTCCAGAAAATCAACCCATCCAGAGAACAATAAATTAATGAAGGGATACCAAACATACAAACAGGAAAGTAACCATTCTACTAAAACGAAGAATACGTTCAAACCAGCAAAGATTTATAAAACACCGTTCCAGCCGAGCGCAAAACCTAGATTTCCGGTAGCAAAACGTGACAGGATCTACGCTGCTCCTACAGGACATGATTGAAAACGAATCGTTACGTTTCACTACCAAAAATTTCAGACCAAGACGTCCTTTCGACAAAGCGTGGTTTCGCAAAAGCTCCGGTGGAGCCCTCGAAAGGTGGTGCTGATGTGTTCGAATATACAATTGTGGTGCGTGATACGTGCAGAAAAAAAAAAGACATGCAGTCGACCGACTCTGACTCGTGTGTCACTACCAAACTCAGAACTCTATAAAACAGTACTGTACAGGTGCACTGGGTTCGTGTCCGACTATCACTGGCCACTTACCGGTGGTCTTGCTGGCGTCCGGGCTGGGGATCTCGGGCTCTTTGTCGTCCATCATGGATCTGTTCTCCAGATCGGGGGTGTTCAAGCACTCTTCAGGTTTCTCGATCAGCTCCGCAGGATTCTTCACCTGGATCCTGGGTTTGGTCTCCTGCAGGACCTGCTGGATCTGATGATGACCATCGTGAGTCAAGGACTCTAGGCTGACAGCCTCGTTTTGGCCAGCGTGCTGCTTCTCGTGAAGAGCCATGGTGGAGTATCTCACGAACGAGTATCCACAGTTGGGCCTGGTGCAGTGGAAGTGCCGATTCACGCGATTGCTATGGCATCCAGGTAGCCGACAGTCCACCATTTTGTCGAAGAAGGCAAATCCGGACGGTATGTCCACGTTGTCGTGAAAGTCCTTGCTGTGCATGAGCAGCTGATCAGGTCTGTCGGTGGAGAAGTGACACCTGGCTTGGGAGCAGTGATGGTGTCTGGTGGACCTGAGCACGCAGGCAGGGTCGGGACACCCGTCAGGATTGTAGGTGGAGAAGCCTTCAGGCTCCCCAAGACTATTAGAAGGCGAAATGCTGCCCTCTCGATCCTCCATCAAAGGATTCGCAGTCAGACTAGGGGTCTGAGGTTTGGGTAGCTTGAAACTGGTGAAGATAGCCTGGGGAGAGTCGTGAGTGTGTGTGGCAGGGTCTCCTCCCGACCAGATCTCGATCACTCGGTTCTTCGGGGGTCGGCCTCGCTTCCGCCTGAACATGGCGTCGATGTTGGTCAGGTGGGTTAGGGTCACGTCCGAGGAGAGTGCATGAGACGAGCAGGAGAGGTTCAGCTGCCTGCTGTACTCGTGGATCTTGTAGTGCTGGAGCCTGCGGAAGGGCTTGTCAGTGGACAGGATCACCTCTCGACAGTTCTCCCAGTTGCAATGGTAGTGCTTCTCTTTGTCAGCGTATGGACAACCATCATCGCAACCACCTTCCTCGAAAAAGGCGTCCGTGATGCGTTCCTGGGTCTCGTGCTCCCTCAAATGCTCCCTCACCTCGCGGGGGTCCCTCAACGCGGCCCCGCATCTGTCCAAACCGCAATGATGATGGTCTCTGCCCAGGTGACAAGGACACTCCGCGTTCGCTGGCACCAGGTACGCTAACTCCGTGGCCGTTAGCTGACTCGGCTGCTGCTGATGCTGGTCGATAGTCATCGTGGAGCTTCCGCTGGCTGATACTGTGGTTGTCGGCGCTGTCAGGTCCATTGCCAGGTCGCTCCCGCTCTGGAACGAGTCGTCCAGGGAGTAGTATGACGGCGAGCCTCTGTCCTCGTTCGAGCTCTCCCCGTTTATGCTCAAGGACATGCTCTGGCCGCTCAGGTCGTCCGGGGGCCACGATCCTGGAGGTCTCGAGCCCCCTACCGAACCGATCTGCTTGTACTTCCGGTAGGCCAACTCTGACTCCTGGCGCTCGTGTTTCCGCTTGTGGGAGTACAGCTGGCTCAAAGAGTGCAGCACGTAGCTGCAGTGCGACCGGATGCAGTGGATATGGTTGCACACGCGGGAGAAACGGCACTGCTCGAACGGACACGACTCGGACTTCATGAACTTCTTGAAGCCGTCGCGGGACAGCTGCTCGTCCTTGATGTGGTAGGATTTGTGCTTGTCTGGAAGATGAAGAGGAGCTTGTTAAAGAATAGTCAAAGTATTGAATCTGAAGGTAGCGAAAGACGTGTCAATTGAGTAATGATTCAAACAGCTTGCTTACCCATGTCAGCTTTGTTCTTGAACGTGAACCTGCACCCAGGTCTCCGACAATGGAAATGCGTGGTCCTCTGACCGACGAAGGTGCAGTGTTCAGTGGCGCAGCTCTCGGTAGCTCGAAATCTCTGGAAGCCCTCCTGTATGATAGCGGAATCCTTACGGTGGTAGTTGGCGTGCATCTGCACGTCGGACGTGGATATGTAAACCTTGTCGCAATTCTCGTGGATGCAGTGGTAGTGGGTCTGTTTTCGATTATGAGGGCAGGCACGGCCCGGATGCCTCTCCGAGCAGTCGTCCGTCGGCGAGTACCTCATGAAACCGTGCTGCAAAGATTCGTCCCTCTTTTTGTGCCACTTGAAATGCCTGATCATCTCCTCCTTCTTGACGAACACCCTACCACTGCAGTCCAAACAGTGAAAATGCTCTCGGCAGCCGAGTTCCTTGCAGTAGGAGCTGCCGCACTCTTGGCCGGACGTGTACCGCCTCACGTATCGAGAATAATCGATTATCGGCTGGGACACCGAGCTTTTCGAGCTACCGATCAGCGTGTCGGCGACTGGAGACATGCTTTGTCTTAGCAGAGCTGAAATCAGAAAATTGCAGACGTTAATTATTGCGGGAATACAGTTACCACCAGATTGCGGATTATATGAAAAATTAAAATTTTCTAAGTTTTGCAGGGAACAGAAGCTGGATAACAAGTGTGCTTCTTCTTGAAATATTTTGAATAAATTGAAAATAATATTATATTTATCTAATGATTCTACAGTTCTCTATTTTAACTGTTCATTTTTGTTACAAAATTGGGTAGACGAAATTCAAATAGTGAGAAGGTTAAAACGATTGAGGGGTGTCAATACAGTATTTTCAATCTATTAAAATTATTAAACAAAGAATTTTTCATTTGGTTTCTATTCGTTGCAATCGATGAAGGACCTGTTTCTTGCAACTGATGCAGAACGTTCGCATTTTGATTATTTTTATGTATTCTGTTAGGGCGGTTGGGGAATTATTTTCTCAATTTTCTCAACCCCCTTTGACAGTTTTGAATTTCGCGCCGGGAATAGGTTACTATGTTTTCCGTAGTGGATAGGGTCCTATCTCTGGTTGTGAATGTAGAGTGCAGCTGGCAAAATAGAAAGTCGATGGTAAGGAAGGACAGCAGAGTTATCGACTCGTGTGCGTTCACTGCTTTATCGACTGTGGTGGCGATGCAGTTCTGTCGCAGCTGCCGATGCACGATTAACGCTCGACGTATAAAAGGTTGTATAAGGCTAAGGCTGTATAAGAGTGGTATGTGTTGTTTTCTTCAAATTTCGTGATTATATAGTTCAAGAATTGATTCTCCAAGACTATTCTCCCTCTGGTTATAATTTTTGCACGTAATTCACACGAATGTCCACAATAAATGTACGAGACATTGAAGAACCACGAAGTAGTGGAAAAATAGAAAGGGGGTTTATATGAAAAATCGAGCACGGTGCAATAATTGATTAAATGAGACCATTCGTACACTGGAAACGGTATAATTGTTGCTACGAGTACAGGAAGTTCCAGAATAATTTTACAAGAAATTGAAAAACCACGAATTAGAAAAATAGAAAAGGGGTTGGTGGATTAAACTATCCTTTCCAAAGGACGGTGGAACATTTGATTCGCAGGAGATTATTTGTGTTATAATTTTTGTAACAAAGACAGTAACTGCCGCAATAAATTTACAAGAAATCAAACAACCGAGAAACAAATAAATATGGGGGGGGGTTGATGGACAGGAGGATGGACATTCGGTGCAACAGTCGATTCGAAGAAGCATCCGGGTGTTCTCGCGGGTTCCCGATAGTTTGCGGAACATAATGCCGGAGCATAATGCTCTCGGGGCCTCTCCCTCGCAACCTTTACCATTTCGTCTCTTTTCTGGTTGCTCGTTTTTCTTTCGTTTCGGGCCGTCGAGACCGTCGGGAGAGGGGGGTGGGGGCGGGAGAGGGGGAACCCTCTCCACTCTTTCGCGGTACACACGTGCGCATAAAACCCACTGGCTGCACACGCGGGTTATACCCATCTTCTCCCGGCTACAAACGGAGCGAGAACGGGGGACCCCTAAGAGAAATATTCGACAATTTTTAAACTCGTTTCTGAACGCATTCAAACGCGCGGAGAGAGTCGGCAAGTAGGAATTTCTCGGAATCAGCCCGGGCCCTTCGCCTCGTACTCGGACCGCGGTTTCCGGCGAAAAGGGGCGGGGGGACACACACGCTATATATTCCCTATATATTCTCTCCCCCCCCCCTCGGTTACATATTTCGCGGTTATTCGCGGGATTCCTGGGACCGGCGAGGTCCATGCGAGAAATCCCCGAAAACATTTTCATCGCCGCCCCGATTTTTCGCGACGTCGAACCGATTCCATTGTTTACCCATTTTATTAGCGAAAATATCTTTTATTGTCAAATCCACAGATACCACAGATTCTGCTTACACATTCTTCTCCACATTTTTCAAACATCGTGGTTTAGTGCAATTAAGTTTACTTCTGTAATTTTTATATTAAATCCTCCCACAAATTTTATATTAACCCTTAGCACTCGAATGGCGACTGTAAGGCACCACTGAAAATTGCTGTATCGTTATTCAAAATATTGTTTACATTATTAAATTTGTTTGTATTTACTAAACATTTCAGAATTGTACAAATTGGTTGCACCATGCTCGTATGTGTTCATTCTCCATGAACAAAAAATATATAGAAGGGAAACATTCTAGGTCGGAAGAAATGTTTCGTTTTCGAGTTAAACTAGCTTCGAGTGCAAAGGATTAAATCCTCCCGCAATTTTTATATCAAAATTATTTATTTGTTTATTGATAGACGTTGATTCGATGCTTTATTAGCTGCACTTGATTGTGAGACATTCATAGCTCTTGATTTATACTGAATATTTACGTTAAAATGTTTCTGGCTATTTTGTTACCTTTACGTTAAACGATTGCAAAACCAACGTGAAATAATTCTCATTTGTGTCAAGATCGTTCTGTTGCACAAAAAAATTTCCTTCTTCTTTCAATTTTTAGACCTACGTGCACAATAACCATTACTCATCTGCACGCCATTTTACTGAAAATAAGAGGAAGCTGATGCTTCTAATTGCACGCAATTATACACTGTCCCAACGACGGTAATTTTCCAATCGATTCTCAGCTAGACTCATCGAAATCATGCGCGACTCATTGGAATTGCGAATTCGCGTTTGGTCCACAGGGCGTTCGAACGAATAATCCGATTCAGAACCGGGAACGGTCTCGCGTATTATTGCGTAACGTTCGGTTATGGCTATTAATCTATCCTCCGGCGTGCAGTAATTATGTAACGCAGCTGCGTGTTTTGTGCCGCTCGTTAGAGCCACCTTCTTCCGAGCGGCGACGAGGAAATTCGGATCCGCGTGAATTTACAGCCTCGCGCTGTTCTTGTCGCGCGGAGAACCAGAGCGAAACGGAAACGTGGGTCAAGTGAAAGAAAAAAAAAAAGAAAAAATAATAACAGACGGTGAATAGTATGCTTGGAAGGGTCAAGGCTCGATCGGTTGGTATTAATTAAGAATAAACGCGTGCGCGAGAGAGTGCATGATTATCTCTCTCTCTCTCTCCCTCTCTCTGTCTGTCTGTCGTATCCGGGAACGTCAGACATTTTGTTGACGCCTAATTATGCGGTCCGCGTCGCAGGAAGCGTGCCAAAACCGCCGCGGTACCGACTTGTCGAACGGAACCTGGCCTTGGAACTCGTTAAAAGCCACAATGATGCATATTCTTTCGCAAATCGGCCGTTGTCGACTCGATTTCTCAGACCACTGTTCCCTGGGAACGGTCTCAGACCGTTTGGAAGCTGCGGGGGGCTTTGTGTACAATCGAGTGCAACAAGTTGACCGCCTCGCCGTGACATTTATAGTCGTTTGTTCGGGACGAAATTATTTTTGCTGCTGCGACCGGCCGACGCGATCCGCCATGTCCGTGGTTTGGCGGAATTAGGCTCTGACACATTTTAGCACAATAAATTCAAAGTTTATCAGAATGCTTTCGCTGGTTCTGGAATAATTTAAATCGAACTGGGGACTTCGATCTTTCGGTTCTAGTTTGATTTTGTGTTATCGTTGCAATTTTATTTGATGTTATTTGAAAATTATTATTATTTCTGATAGTATTATTATCACTTTTGACATTCTTATTTTTGGTATTATTACTTCAAACCCTTTTGGGATTTTTACATCTAGCATTTTTAGCACTGGATTTACAGATTCTAGATTTTTAAGATTAGAGTTTTGTCAAAATGACGGATTCTAATATTTTTTATTTACTATTGAGATTGTAATATTGAGATTGTGAAGATGCATCCATAAGGAATTATTTGACAAATTGTTTTCTTCGGGTGTATATTATTTAAGAAATGGGTACTTTTGATTTTTACATCTAGTATTTTTAACACTAGATTTACAGATTGTAGATTTACAGATGTAGTAGATTTGCTAGATTATTTTAAGATTAGATTTTTGTCAAAATGACGAATTCTAATATATTTAATTTACTATTGAGATTGTAAAGATGCATCCGTAAGGAATTATTTGACAAATTGTTTTCTTCTGGTGTATATTATTTAAGAAATGGCTACAAATTTTTATTTTTACATCCAGTATTTTTAACACTAGATTTACAGATTGTAGATTTACAGATGTAGTAGATTTGCTAGATTATTTTAAGATTAGATTTTTGTCAAAATGACGAATTCTAATATATTTAATTTACTATTGAGATTGTAAAGATGCATCCGTAAGGAATTATTTGATAAATTGTTTTCTTCTGGTGTATATTATTTAAGAAATGGCTACAAATTTTTATTTTTACATCCAGTATTTTTAACACTAGATTTACAGATTGTAGATTTACAGATGTAGTAGATTTGCTAGATTATTTTAAGATTAGATTTTTGTCAAAATGACGAATTCTAATATATTTAATTTACTATTGAAATTGTAAAGATGCATCCGTAAGGAATTATTTGACAAATTGTTTTCTTCGGGTGTATATTATTTAAGAAATGGCTACTTTTGATTTTTACATCTATTATTTATAGCACTAGATTTACAGATTGTAGATTTACAGATTTAGTAGATTTGCTAGATTTTTTTAAGATTAGATTTTTGTCAAAATGACGGATTCTAATATTTTTAATTTACTATTGAGATTGTAAAGATGCATCCATAAGGTATTATTTTACGCATCGTTTTCTTCGGGTGTATATTATTTAAGAAATGGCTACAAATTTTGATTTTTACATCTAGTATTTTTAACACTAGATTTACAGATTGTAGATTTACAGATTTACTAGATTTGCTAGATTTTTTTAAGATTATATTTTTGACGGATTCTAATATTTCTAATTTACGAATATTGAGATTATAAGGGTTTATCCATGAAGAATTATTTGACCAATTGTTTTCTTGGGGTATACATATATCATTTTAAAAATGGCTACCAATTTAGAAGTTTTCTATAATTTTCTGTAAGTTTCTGTAATGTTTCCCAGTGTGAATTTGGTACCATCTGGTATTTTTGAAACACGGTACTGAAACAGAGGTTCTTCTGCCGTCGAAAAATATGAAAAATATGTTTAGGTTCGTTTGGAAGCGTGCACGACCGTCGAAATTGCACAATCGCCCGGAGGTCGACGCGCCGGGATTAATGTCCCCCATTGTGATCGGATCGCAAGTTTCGGATACAAGTTGCTATAGAAAGGTAGTTCTAAGGGCCGGGGCTCGATCGTGCCACCCACAAGGCGTCTCGAAAAGCGCCGGTCCGGTTTTTCATACCGGGTCGAATAATGCGAGAAACGTGACACGGCTTAAGGGGGCAAATCTTAAAAAATATGAGAAACTCGGGGGACGACACGCACCGGGCCCCCTCGATGCCCCCTTTTTCTACCCTTAACGCGAGATCCACCTTTCAGGCTGAACCCTTTTATTCGTGGTTCTTGAAACTCGCGACGAGAGAGAGAAAGAGGAGTGAGAGGGGGAAGAGGGGAAGTGGAGGGGAGAAAGAGAGAAAGGTCGGAAGGCCCCGGTAGCTTGAAATTTTCAAAAAGCCCGATCCTGAAAAGCAGGCCCCGTATTTCAGTGCTCTCCTCTTTTTCTCCCTGCCTCCCCTGTTTTCTCCTCCTTTTTTTAATCATTTAATCCGCGTGGCCTCGACGAGCGTAACCCTTTTATGCTAGCCTGACCTGCGTGCACCCGAAATCCTCGAGGACGCATAATCTACACGCACCCGGACTACTATAGACGCGACGACCAGTGGGGAATTCAATGAAACTGTTCCAGCAACGTTCTGATACCCTCAACTATCGTGACTGAAAATTTTCTGGCTCGGAATCGGCAGAATTTGTTGTTGCATTTGTCTAGGGGTGGTTTTTATTTTTTACAAATTTAGTGTGACAGTTGATGTGCGAGAGATACATTGTGCGCGTAATAGTTCCACTTTTTGAAGGTCCGACTGTGAAGGAGATTATTTTTGAGCTTGTCGTAGGGTTGAACAAGGTGGAATTGCATTTCAAATATTTTAAAGGGATAATTTCTTTCTTGGGACTTGATTCTCTAAAATTTGTCTGTCTTAAAAAATATTGTAATCAAAGAGAATAATTACTAAAGCATCAGACTAGAGGATGAACGATTGTTAATCCTCCAAGGGGGTTGAACATTGTAAGAGTGCATTCGAAATTCTTTAAAGGGATGATTCCCATTCTGGAGATTGCATTCCCTAAAATTTGTCTGTATTAAAAAATATTGTAATTAAAGAGAATAATTACTGAAGCATCAGACAAGAGGATAAACGATTGTTAACCCTCCAAGGGGGTTGAACATTGTAAGAGTGCATTCGAAATTCTTTAGAGGGATGATTCCCACTCTGGAGATTGCATTCCCTAAAATTTGTCTGTATTAAAAAATATTGTAATTAAAGAGAATAATTACTGAAGCATCAGACAAGAGGATAAACGATTGTTAACCCTCCAAGGGGGTTGAACATTGTAAGAGTGCATTCGAAATTCTTTAGAGGGATGATTCCCACTCTGGAGATTGCATTCCCTAAAATTTGTCTGTATTAAAAAATATTGTAATTAAAGAGAATAATTACTGAAGCATCAGACAAGAGGATAAACGATTGTTAACCCTCCAAGGGGGTTGAACATTGTAAGAGTGCATTCGAAATTCTTTAGAGGGATGATTCCCATTCTGGAGATTGCATTCCCTAAAATTTGTCTGTACTAAAAAATATTGTAACAAAAGAGAATCATTTCCGAAGGATCTGACTAAAGAATAATTGATTTTCAACCCCCCATGTTGACCATAACTAGAACGCATTCTAGACTGTTTAAAGGGATGATTTATTTATGGAATCAGTGTTCAGTAAAATATGTCTGTGTTAATAATGATCGGAATATCAAAGAATACTCTCCGAACGAAAAACCAACCCCCCGGGAGGGGTTGTCGGGATAAAACCATCTCAGGGTCGAATCTGTACGAATAATGTCCATTCAGTTAATTCTAAAAATTATTGTAATATCGAAGTAGCTGCTGAATCTAACGAATAATTAATTGTGAACCCTCTCGGGGGGTGAAAAGAGGTCTCGAGCGCCGAAATACACGGGGGGGGGGGGGGGGATGACTCGCACCTATGAAACAAGATCGGACCAAGTAATTATACGCTAACAATTCGCGCAAGCAATTTCGTCGGTCGGCCCGACTATAATAATTGACTGTCAACGGTTCAAGGGTGAACGTAACCCACAAAATCGCGTGTTTGGATAATGCGTCAAGTGCCCGCTGCGTCGCAAGTCCGTTCTCTCCTCGCGAAGGGCCCCCATTCAGCCCTTTTTCCGTCCTTTCTCTCTCTCTTTTTCTCTCGAGAGGGCCTAAATACCGACAAAAAAAATCTCCCAAAGGGCAGCCTCTCCATCCCCCGCGCACCCCTTTCTACCCCTTTTTCGACGGCCCTCGTCACAACATTGTTTCCGGAAAAACGGCTCCGGCAAAGGAGTAACCGGCCAGATGCGATTTAATGAGCCGGAATAGAGACGCTGCGTTCATTCCTGGGGGTGAAATAGGGGTGGGGCGGGGGGGGGGATGAAACGCGGCTGGTGGGAATATTGTGACGGTGAGTTTTAATATTTTTGATGAAGCTACGGGGGCCGGGGCTCCTGAAAGACTCCACGGAACCGATCGACCGCGAGATCTGTGCCGGTTCGATGTTTCAACCCCTAAATATTAACTTCTGTTTCACTGACTTCCGATTTTCATGCAGCGAGTAGTCTCGCACCCTCCATGATTTACACCTTTATCTCTGCCTATTTTCTGGATTTCCCTCCGTTGCACAAATGACTTTCGAAAAATATTTCTATTTGGTCGTCAGCATCCCTTATTTGAACTTTGTTGAACTGACACGACATTTATTTTGTAGGAAAGCAAATATGCTAGGCTCCAAGTAAAGCATTGAAATTGCTTATCGTTTTCTCTAACCACAGGAATTTTGGTAAAATTATATCGAAGGGACTTTCCAGTCTGGCCTAAAAATTGAAAGATTGAAAAATTAAAAATAATATAAAAGTAATATATAATAATCGATTAAAATTGAAAAAAATTGAAGTTTTTCGCAATGACCTTGCCCTTCAATCTTTTCCCACAAAATGTATCCTGCATTGCACAAGTTTTAACAGCCAAGACTCCGTAGATTCGCGATAAGGTAGAGCGACCACGTTACCGACAAAAACAGTCGAAAAATGGTTTCTTGGCTCTTGGGTTTCAATTACTATTGGTATTGGAAACGTTGCTGGTTTCTCCGAGTAATTGAGGAAAGTCTGGGAAAACTGGAGTACGCCATCTTGGGAAATAGGAACCGCACGGATTAGAATTTTCTTGAGGCCCAATCTCGCGTCTTTTGCTAACAAAATCGGTTTTATATTGCAGCAGAAGCGATAGATTTAGAATTGTGTGTTAAAAATGAAACTGGTTCCTTCCGAGGGAAGGAATGTGAGTGAAAAATGCAGAAACGAGGATTCCTGGGAACACGGTCGAATCCACGGATATCAGAGGAGCCGGTTCTATAAATATCGTTCATAAATCTCGCGAGTGCACGGTGGAGTAATAATTAGGAAGAGGAGCGGGTAGACAAAGGCGCGAATAATTCTATCGGCAGAGGTGCCCGGGGTGGTAGAGATCGTAAATTCCCGTAGTCGGAAGGAGGCCGAGTGTGCGCGAAATGCTCGTTCGTGTCTCTCGGTGGCCATCTCTGGAGAGGCTTCTTCCCTAAAGAAGGAAACGGCGTTAATTATAATGATGGTTCTTGGCCGCGTTTATTTCTGGTCCGATTCCATGAGTCGCGACCAGAGAGAAAGAGAGGGAGGGAGAGGGAGAGAGAGAGACGGAGAAATTTGGGAACGAAGATGAAGAAGAAGAAGAAGAGGGAAGAAGGTGCTAAACGGATAGCGCCCGGAGAAACGGGACAGTAGAATGGCGACCATAACGTAATTTTGACAGAAATAACGCCGTCGTTGCTCTCGCTGAGGGACAATAAGTCCGCGACACTCTCTCGCGGTGGATCTTAGAATAGTTTAGTGTCCGCCTTACGCGCTTTCTTGCTTTCTCCTTTCCTCGTTCGTGCTCCTCCCCGTTCTCTCGCTTTCTCTCTTGTTCTCTCCCTCTCCTCGCGAACTGTTCCACCTTCAACCGCGACTTTCCCGTTTCAGACGCTTTCGGGTGACCCCGCTGGCGCCACGATTTTCATGGTTCCACTGATCGCCCCGCACCACTGCCATAAAAACTACCGCTTCAATAGTTTCGCCACAATTCTCGCAAACCACAACCGATTAAGCGAAAATTTCTTCTTCTCGGTGGAGAAGATCCGGATTTTATCGGGATATCAGTATAAACGAATCTACTTCGCAAGAATATTTTTCAATTATTCGTAATTATTAACCCTTTGCGCTCGAAGCTATTTTAACTCGAAACATTTCATCCGACCTGGAATATTTCCCTTCTATGTATTTCTTGTCGTGTTATACATACGAAAATGTTGCAATTTACTCGTACAATACCGAAGTGTTTAGTAATTTATTCAGTACAAACACATTGGATAATGGAAAAAATATTTTGAATAATGATACAGCAATTTTTAGTGGCGCCTTACAGTCGCCATTCGAGTGCTAAGGGTTAATCTACCATAATTGTTAAGCTAGCTGCAGTGGTTTGATTCTACTGGTTATAGCTAGTTTCCCTGTTACGTTCTATTTCTAATTAATTCACAAACGTTTTGCCAACGTTCCATTTCCTCATTCACGGAAGAAAAGAGAATCCTCATCAACCCCTATAGTGCGAAACCAAATAACTAATTTCGTAGCCTCAGTATTTAACACTCATCGAAAAAATCTTTACCACGAGTTTATAACTCGAAGAAGTATAACAGTGTCCGAAAGACGATTTAAAATTGCTTTTTCTAATTTATGGGTCAAGAAATAGGGGTGGTGAATGACTAGACTGCGGATGTGTGTGCAAAATAAAAATTTGCTTCACTAATTGCAACAGACAGGGGTACAAATGAATCTACTTCGCAAGAGCATTTTTAAATTATTCGTAATTGTTGAACTAGCTACCTGAAGTGATCTGATTTTACTTGTTATAGCTAGTCTCGCTGTTACGTTCTATTGCAAATAAATTCACAAACGTTTTGCCAACGTTCCATTTCCCCATTCACGGAAGAAAAGAGATCCTTCATCAACCCCTATGGTGGCAAACCAATTAACTAATTTTATAGCCTCAGTAGTTAACACTCATTGCAATAATCTTTACCACGAGTTTACAACTCGAAGAAGTATAACAGTGTCCGAAAGAACATTTAAAATTTCTTTTTCTATGGGTCAAGAAATAAGGGTGGTGAATGACTAGACTGCGGACGTGAGTGCAAAATAAAATTTTTCATCGTTAATTGCAACGTACAGAGGTCAGGTAAAAATGTCGTTCTTCCTTTAATAATTTCAGGGGGTTGAAAATAATATATTTATATTTTTAACCCTTATCGGACCCCACGACCACAGCGACAAAGTACTATTTTACGTTAAATAGTTTCTTAAAATTGTCAGGGTTAAAAGCTTGCAATCTTCGATTTTCTCATCTGCTCATTTTTATCCTAAACTCATGAAATCCCCATCTCCGAATATTATGCCGCACCCCGTTACTTTTAATATACACACGTCTGTGACAGTGGTGTTGCGTTAAGGGTTGAATTTGTGCAAGCTCGAAGCGAAGTATTGCCGGCGAAAGAGCTAGAAAAAAGGGAATTCTGCCGGGTCGGCGGGGTTCGGTAGGATGATTAGGTCTCACGAGGAGGCATTCAGCCGGGAGGCAAGATCGCGGAAGGGTTTTTCTTTGGGGAGATCGAGGGGGGTTGGTGGCGTTCCCTTTGATCAGCGGGGCCTCGAGTGTCAGGGCCGAATCCCGATGCACCGAAAACGGGATTATTCATCGTCGTCGATTATTCAGCGGCTCGAGTCCATCGTCGAAGCCTTTCGCGAGGAACTGGCGGAGAAGAAGAGAGAGAGAGAGATAGAGAGAGAGAGAGAGAGAGAGAGAGAGAGAAAGAGAGAGAGAGCGTGTGCGTGAACGAGCGAACGCGCGCGCGTACAAACGGTCGTTAAAGCAATCGAGCCACGTGCTACGCGCGTCTCCGTCCTCCTCTCCTCCCTTCCTCCGGTTTCTAAAGGCGCATTCATTAATGTCGCGTATGTAGCCGGTATCGTTTTACCCCTCCGGCGAGGCGCGGAATTTTTTTTTTTTTTCGAACCCCCACCCCGCGTCTGGTTTTTTCATTATAATCGAGACTATGCCCTCGGACGTATGGATTTTTCGGGCCACTGTTACACGGACATGCTACTTAGTGTCAACCCCCTTCTCTCTTTCGTCGTTCTTTTCACGGAACCGTGGTTACATCGTCCCCCCCCCCTCCTCTACACCCCCTTCTGCTACCCCCTTGCTTATGGCGGCCGTGTTAAATTTAAACAGGGGGGGCCACGGCGAACAATCGTTTCCGGAATTATTGACCGAGCGGACCCGAACTGGGTTAATCATTGTTCTCGCGTTACTGACCAAGAGGAAACGCAGAAATGTATTTCTGCATTGTGTACGGTGCAGGGGGGGGGGGGCTTGAACAAAATTTTATGTCCTAGAAATGACGGGTATTGTTGTCAGTTAATCTTAAAGTTCGGGGGTCGAAGGCGGGAGATCTTGCTGGAGGATTAGCGCTTGATTTGTTTGATAGGGGAGTGTGAGTGAGGATTAACATTTTTCGCTGGAGGGTGGTTTTGGATTGTGAGAGTCAGAGAGGGTCAGTCTCGATGAAACACCGTGAAGTTGCAATGATTTTTTATTTTGAAGTAGTGCTAGGCAGAAATCAAATATTGCAGTGTCGATCCGAATAAACATTTTTCTTTTTTATTAGGAAGTATAAGAAAAATTAGAAAAATACCGTCAAGTGATCGAAATTGAAGGAGGACCAACCTCGAAAAAATTTCACGCCCCAAAACCGTCGGGTATTATAGTTATTTGATTTCAAAGTTGGGGGTTGGAATTTGTTGAATCTCTTCGAAGGATTAATGCACTATTTTGTAATTAAAAGGAAGAGCGCAAATAAAAATTGAAATTTTCAATATAAACGCTGTTAATACTTTTAAAAATAGAACAAAGAGGATCCCAAAAAATATTGTATCCGAAAGCCTGAAGTTTTAAATAATTTTCAATTTTAAACCGGAGTCCAAGCCAGGCCAAACCTCCACAGCGTACCTTATCTTAAAGAAAATTTTGCTCGCTCCCACCGATCGAGAAAAAATAAAAAAATTACTCCAGAATTAAGAGAACATTATACCGAATGACCCTAAAAAATTTCATCCTCAAAAACCACGGAGTACAATAGTTATTTAATATCAAATCCAGGGGGTTGAATCTATACGCAGCGTTCGTCGGGTGACTATTTTAAATTTCGAACGGACATTGGGGTACGGGGCGCGATCATCGAGATTTCCTATGTAAGGGGTTTAAATTTTAAAATAAGAGGGGCACGGTAGCCAGACTTTCCACGACCCCTAAAATCCGGCAGCCCCCGGGTTGGCGGATAAAGATTTCTCGTTTCAAAGGAAAGGCCACCCTTTCGCCGGTGTTTCCACCGTTACGGGGGTAAATTGAGTTCGAGCGAAAACACGCGTACTACTTATCCCTGTCTCACCCCCGTCCCCACACACCGAGCCACCCCAATTCGCTCTTACGTGCGACTGGCGTAAACTTTTTTCACGAGGGTGAGAGTAATATCGGCCATTCACGTGCGAGCTTGTTCTCCCACCCCAATGCACACGCGTGCGTTCACCCCCGTACCACCCCCTTCTTCCCGAAAATAAACAGAATCGAACCCTTTCTACGAATTCAAACAGCCATAAGAGGGAGCCAGCCTACTCGCGTGCTCTCTCGCGCGCGCGCATACACACCCCTTTTGTTCAACTTTCGAAAACTTTATTTCTGGTGTCGATCCATACAGAAAGGATCCAAGGGGATGGAGAGGGGAGCTTGGAAAAAAAAGAGAGTAGCCACGGATCGTCGATCCGCTGTCAAAACACGAAATTCGACGCACGGTAATCGGCGCAGCCCTGATTTTTCATTCAACGAATTTTCCGGCGATGAGAAAGGGGTGCGAAAATGGATCGGCTATAAAATCGTCAAACGGGGTGAAACGTTCGAAGGATCGATTGCCCTCGGTGTTTACCGGAAACACGATACTGTTGAACCGATCCCCGGGGGAACGAGATGATTAATCAGACCGAGGGATAATTAAGGGAAGGCCGAGCGTTTCCGAGAGCACTATCGATGATTTTAATTGCTTCCCGTGGCGGACGTTTTTGCGGTAATTTGCTATGGAGGGCCTTCAAACCCTCTGTTTACACGCGATGACGTTCGGAAGAGACGAATTTTCGGAATGCTGCAGCTGTAACTGGAGAAGACTCACTCGATGCCACCCCCTTTCTTCATTTCTGATGCTGGAACGAAGCGACTTCAATCGAAGAAAAATTTTCTGTGCAACCCCCAGGCTGTGTGCACAAATTACAAATTAAATTATGTTCATAAAATAGCAAATTAGTTCTAGAAATATCGATTATATCCATGAAAATGAGAAATTTTGTTCACACAGAATTTTTAAGGGTTGAAGGGGTGAACTGCTTTTTTAGTGTATGAGTCAACGAATAGGGGTGGTAACGAATAAAATGAATGCTTCTAGAGTGACATCATCGAAATTCTAACAATTTAATTCATTTAAACATAATCTGAAGTGAACGAAAGGGGTTGAAACCGTTTTTAGAATAATAACTTGAAAGGTAGGTATTTAAAAATTATTTAAAATCACATACACTTACGCAACAAGAAATATTCAGAGAAAATAGAAAATAGAAGCTTCGAGCTTTAAAATGCTTCTAGGTTTATCAACGCAGGATTCTTTTTTGCTAAATTATGACAGTATGAACATCAAGAATTTTTGTAACACGAGAATCTTCAGTCTGGGATACTTTTTAGAGCAACTTTTTAGGGGTACCCATAAGTAATCAATTGTTTGCAAAGAATTTGTTTTGCCTTTAGTTCTGTACCAATCGTTGAAGAGGAAACACGTATTCTTTTACAGTTTTCGGTGAAGCATCCTGTACTCAAAATATTCTAATAATTTTTTTTCAACCCTGTAATAAAATGGCGGCGCCCGTACCGTCCGAGGATCATATTCGTCATGGCAAACTTTTTCATTTTCATGCGGGATTTAATGTAACAAGAAAGAAAATTTCCGATGTTTATGGAGATTTATCGAAGGTCAACAAGTGTCAACGTTGGTTCAGAAGGTTTACTGCTGGCGATTATGATCTCTTCGACGAATTTTTAGATATTTTGCTTCGCGAACCCTGCATTTCTATAAGAGGGGGATTAAAAATTTGCGGGAAAGATGGCAAACTAATAATGATGGTGAAAACTTTAATTCACTGCAAAGTTTGTTCTAGATTCCAAAATAACTGATCACTTATGGGTCCCCCTAAACATTCGCCTCTTAATAAAATGATTTCAAGCGACTGCTAGGGTAAATTCAAAATTAACAATTTTCGCTTGCTGCTAAAACGATTTGTATGGAACAAATTTCAGATTTCATAGAATAAATTCGAGCCCGAAGGTTGGCGGTCGAGGTATTCTTCCGGGTGCGAAAACAGCGTTAGGCTTGTTCTCGGAGAGTCCACGTCCCCGGGAAAATTCACGACAAATCGCCGGACTCTATTTGCTCTTCGGTGGCCGGTGGCAAGCGTATTTCAAAGTTCCACAATGTCCCATAACGCTCGCTGATTTACGAGATCGCGTGTCCGATAACTTTCGAATATTCCCCGAGAGCGAGTGGCTGTTAGCCTTAACAAGGCAGTTCGACGAGTGCGTAACGAGCGAGGACTATTATTAAGTGCGCCGCCACGCTCTATCGGTGCCCGGTGGCGTTTCCGTCTACGTTCGAGACGCGATTGAACGAGATCCACCCCTCGTCTGGTCACATTTTTCCGGAAAAGCTCGCCGGTTTCGATCCTTGAGGCCATTATCCTTCGTCCTCGGCAATTGGAACGAGGCCTCGAGAGCCTGCGGAATTATTCCCTCGTCCCAATTTGGATCACATTGTCTACCGTGGCGCAAAAGAGATCGCCACTTGATCCGACAAATTGGTGTCTCGAACGAAATAGCTGATTTCATTTTATTCTCTAATTTAGAAATTTAATCCTCGGAGATTGGGTGGGAATTGACGATGACATTGGCGATCGAGGTAATGCGAATATTATATTGTCTCGCTTCGTGTTACGATTTTTCTAGGATTTGATGGTCTTAATTCTACCTATGTTTTACTATACTCGGTATTTGAAATCAATTTTCAGACTCTAGAATTATTTGTATTCTAACGATACGATGCTTGAGATGAAAGTGACAGTAGAATAAAGAATAAGATAGTATCATCCAAAAGAGATCGAGAAAAAATTCGTTTTAAAAATAATGTATTTCCATTTTTAACTGATCACAATTTTTAAACCGTGATAATTTTTAGGTTTAATTTTATGCATCTACAGCCACTCCTTGTGTCCTTAGAATTTTTTCAATTTCACTGAGCCATAAAAATTAAATCAGAGGAATTAGTGTTGCGATTTTTCTAGGATTTGATGATGTTAATTCTACCTATGTTTTACTATACTCGGTATTTGAAATCAATTTTCAGACTCTAGAATTATTTGTATTCTAACGATACGATGCTTGAGATGAAAGTGACAGTAGAATAAAGAATAAGATAGTATCATCCAAAAGAGATCGAGAAAAAATTCGTTTTAAAAATAATGTATTTCTATTTTTAACTGATCACAATTTTTAAACCGTGATCATTTTTAGGTTTAATTTTATGCATCTACAGCCACTCCTTGTGTCCTTAGAATTTTTTCAATTTCACTGAGCCATAAAAATTAAATCAGAGGAATTAGTGTTGCGATTTTTCTAGGATTTGATGATCTTAATTCTACCTATGTTTTACTATACTCGGTATTTGAAATCAATTTTCAGACTCTAGAATTATTTGTATTCTAACGATACGATGATTGAGATGAAAGTGACAGTAGAATAAAGAATAAGATAGTATGATCCAAAAGAGATCGAGAAAAAATTCATTTTAAAAATAATGTATTTCTATTTTTAACTGATCACAATTTTTAAACCGTGATCATTTTTAGGTTTAATTTTATGCATCTACAGCCACTCCTTGTGTCTTTAGAATTTTTTCAATTTCACTGAGCCATAAAAATTAAATCAGAGGAATTAGTGTGAAATAATTTTGTGTGTTCTTAAAGATTTTTTAAACGTTCGTTTCAATAAAGAATTGATGGTTTATCGAGCTCTCGGGGCTGCAGGTTTTTAGATTTCCGCGAAACGTCGACGGACGTCTCAATTGAGCGGCTGGGACCCACGGACGTGTCTCGATGGCTGAGTTATTGAGTGAAATATGGAGTCGGGGAATTGATTCGACGTCGGATCAGCGTGGGAAAGCGAAATTGAAATTGGGGCTCTCGTTGACCTCTTCATTGCCCAGTCCGTTCATTCTTTCTGCTCGCTTTTTAACACGACCGTGAAAGGACATTTGTTTCGTCGCCGATTCTACCCACGACAAATCAAAATTACTCGCGTCTCTTCAACGAAGAACCATCGCAAAAGGACCACAGCAAACAATTCGGGACAACAAGCGCAGAAAACGTGCAACGCGATCAAATTTTGCAAACCTTCAACTCAACAAAATACCAAAGAATTTATTCACCGAAGAATAAACAAGTACTGTGGGATAAAAAAAAAATTGATTCACTAATGAATACATACTTTCGAGTACAGTTTGCTACGGAAATAAAGAATCCACGTTGCTGCAATATTGATTAATGTGAATACTGATGAATCGGGAGCTTGTGCTTTTATTTGTAAAAGAAAAGTGAAAAGAATTGGATATTGTTGAAACTGATGAAATGAAGTATGAAACGACGAGTTCGAATGGATTGGTGTGTAGAAACGCTGTGGCCGGCGGAAGATCCGAAATAGAATAAATAAAATTCGAAAAGCCTGCGACTCATTGTTGCACCGTGTAAAACGAAGCTTGATGTACTAACAGAGAGCGCGCAAACAAAATTCGTTCTGCAAAAATGCTCCGGCTAAACGAATTAATTGGCAAACTGGGATTAACGAGCGCCGAAAGGCCGCGGCGTTCGAGGGTGTTCTACAAGGAACGAATTTTTAAATTGCCGTGCGAATTCGTCGATTGGTTCCGTGGACGTTCTGTCTTTGAACGTCCGAAAGGTTTTCTTTAGAACTCCCTTTCCCCTCCGATGAATTATTCGACGTCGATGGGGTTAAGAGGTTCGAACACTGAAAGAGAGAGCGAGAGAGAGAGAGAGAGAGAGGGAGAGGGAGAGAGAATGGGAGAGAGAAATCGTTTCTCTCGTCTTTCCCCTTTTTTTCAGCGATGCAAATGCCACCCCGCTAGAGGCTCGACGGGCACACACGGTTCGTCGATCGGCTATTTTTCAACCAGCCATTGGCAGCTCGGACGATTTCGAAAGACCGAGGGTCGCCGGGGTAATTAAATTTAGAATATTTTTTAAATTTCTCCGATTCCGCTCGCATGATTTGGCACGTCGTCCGCGTCGACGTTCACCAAGAACAAGCAGAAAGAAACCGACCCTGGAGCGGGGGGGAAAAACGCGGGGAAAAACGGCAAAAACTACAATCCGCAGGACCGTAATCGACAATCTCAAACCGTCAAACCGAAAAATTACAATTTTCACTTAAACCTACCGACCCTTAAATTAACTGACACACATACTTTCCTATAAAAATGACGATATTGGATTTATTTCGATTTATTTAATTTATTTATTTGAATCTCTCTTTTCTTTAATCACTTCCCACCAAAGCATTCTTAGAACTTCGGTAATTGTAAAATAAAAATCTGGAACCGGTCATTTTGACTTGTGGTAGGTTTAGCGTTCAACACTCAAAAATTGTGACTGAACTGCGAATCCTTACGCAAAATAAGAATTGTTCAAATTAATTTCGAGATACGAGGACCACGTAGATATTTACTAAATTATTTTTACTGTGCCGTAGTCGTCCCACTCATTTTTTAAATAAATCCACAAAGTCCGCAGTCTATTCGTCACTGTGACTTTGTGTTTCAATTAACATTGCAAATTTCACCTCGGACAGCTTAAAGTTGACTGCGAATCTTTATGCTAAATAAAAATGCTCTGCATTTATTTTATGATACAAGGGCTGCATGGATACCGACTCAATTATTTTCACCGTTTTGCATTTGGTCTACTCATTTTTCTAGTCAATGCATTAATCCGCAGTCTATTCATCACTGTAGTATGACTTTACATTTAAATTCATTAAAATTGCAAATTCCACTTTGGGTTGCTTAAAGTTACCTGCGAATATTTATGCAACATGTTCTGCATCGGTTATAAGAGACAGGAATCGAATATAAATTGCTATCTTCAATCATTTTAATAAGCTGTGAATGGACAATTTTCAATTATTTTAGTCTTAATCTTTTATTCTAAATCGCACCTACTCAATTTTGTCATAAATTCACACAATTTGTAAGTGTATTTATCATCAGAGAGCAGATTTGATAAAATTATATTGCTGCTACTGAACTGGATTCTTGGAAGTTTTTTAATGCATTGCAAAATTCTGTTGCGATTTTTATTTTATTTGGAAGTCGATATAACAATTAACAGGTTGAACTAACTTTTATTCAATTTCAATTTCTGCACATTTGACTGTAACAATTAGATAATTTTATAAAATTGTGTAGCAGCTATTGAACTGGATTCTTGGAAATATTTTAATGCATTGCAAAATTCTGTTGCGATTTTTATTTTATTTGGAAATCGATATAACACTTAACAGGTTGAACTAAATTTTATTCAATTTCAATTTCTGCACATTTGACTGTAACAATTAGATAATTTTATAAAATTGTGTAGCAGCTATTGAACTGGATTCTTGGAAATTTTTTAATGCATTGCAAAATTCTGTTGTGATTTTTATTTTACTTGGAAGTTGATATAATAGTTGACAGGTTGAACTAACTTTTATTCAATTTCAATTTCTGCACATCTGACTGTAACAATTAGTATTTACATATCCATTCACAGATTTTTTAATTAATTTAGTAGAGTTTTGAGGATTGCGTTGTGTCAGAGTCAATGTTCAAAATATGGAAAAGATTGCTAATGTTTTATTAATAGATTTAGTTCCACAATCGAGAGGCTTCGGACGCAATTTATTCGAGCACTATTGTTGGAAATGATTCGTGCAAGACGAAAGACGTAAAACACTCATGCTTCTGAGAAGATCTGCGTTTTCGGAAATACAGAATCTTTTGTTATTCGCCGAGACATTGATGACGATAGAGCCGTGCCAGATTCTCGAATAAAATTGAATCTATTAGTCTCGAGAGGGCACTTGTCCAACTATTGTGATCGTGCGGGAACAACGAAAATACTTTTTCCCCAAAATTATGAAATATTGTGTAACCATCGCAACTTCTATCTTCAATTAATATTTTACACTGAAATCAAAACTGCAGTGTACAATAACGTGCACCATTGTGATTCAGTTTCTTATTTCGTTCGTTATGATTAATAATAATATTGTCAAGGTTAAATCTTACAGGTCTGACAAAGAAGATGGACAAAAATGATACAGGAGAAGAGAAGATTGCAGTGTACTCAATAAAAAAGGCAATGAAAAATATAATGGATAAAAAAAAGGAATGAGTAAAAAGTTAGAGAAAATAATTTTTACTCATTTCTTTTTTTTTATCCATTACTTATATTTTCCACTGCCTTTTTATTGAGTACACTCCAACATTCTAGTTGGAGAAAATAATTTAAATGTATAGGAGCCATATAGTCATTTTTTCTTTGACGCAGGGGTGAACTACCCCAATTTAAAAATGCCCCGATCTGAACCAATTTTTCTTAAACCAATAATAAGATATATAAACCAATAATATTTATTTCGAACGTATATTTTTCAGTTACAACTGCTCAGAATATCGTTTAAAAGTCCCGGGCAGAAGTTGCTAATTTTTGAACACGGTAGACACATGTCCGTTCTCAAGCCTAGCATTTTCAATGGGAGCAGACGGTTGGGAAGAGCGGAGATAAAAATTCGGAAAGCAATGAAACATCGAAACGGAGGTTCCTCGGGTCGGAGGATCGAGCCAGGGGCGTTCGGGCCGGGATACCACGCGAAAACGAAATTTCCGCGTGTCTGGGGCACGGGTTTACGATCGTCGGCGCATCTCCCGCGCCCCCTGCGAGCCCCCTCTCGCACGGCCCTGACCCTCCGGAGTTCTCCGGCCGTTTTAGTTTGGCCTAGGGCTAAAACAATCGGCGGCTCTTGGTCTTGGTCTTGGTCTCGGTCCTCTCTTCTCTCGGTCGTTTCCACCGACGGTGCGACGACGCGTTCTCTTCCTTTTTCTCGATTTTCGCCAAGCGCGAAATAACAGAGGCAGAAGAAGAGAGAGAGAGAGAGAGAGAGAGAGAGAAAGAGAAAGAAAGAGAGACGGAGAGGAACGTCGAGACGAAGGAAGGGAGAGAAAGATAGAAAGAGAGGGAGAGAGAGAGGGTAAGGGGGCACAGGCTGAACAGCTAACTCGAATTACTAAAGCGCCGAAGAGCAACGGCTTTAAGCGACTTATGGCGAACCGGAGGAACGACGCGCGGATAAACCCCGGGGAAGAAAGCTCGATTTATTAGCGACACGACGCCACGCACTCGGGCTCCTTCTCTCTGTGATTTTGCCGAACCGGCCACGGGGAAATTGATTTACGGGGTCGCTTCCGAGAACCGGGCACCCTCGGACCGGAAACTCGATGTGGAACCAGAGCTTGAAAACGCCGAAGCTTTCCCAAACGTCGACGCTTTTCCCTTCGACGGTCCCCTCACACGTTCCGCGCCTTGCGATTGTGGACCAGGCTGATTATGATTCCGACGATGTTCCCAATTTGTTTGATTTGACAGGGAAAAGAATTTTCTTTCGTGGGGACATCGCGTTAGGCAAGAATTAATCTTTTTGAGGGCCTCATCGATAAGGTAGAGTGACCACGTTACCGACAAAAATAGGCGAAAAATGGTTTCACGTGTCGCAACTTTTCGTCCTTGTATGAGAATGTTTTTCGATGGGAAAGGGCTCGTTCGAAAGAGGAAGGTTCAATCTAGCGTCCAGCAGATCCCTAACAATTTTAAAAATGCCGGCCAGTCATAACAGCCAAGAGTACGTAGATTCGCGATAAGGTAGAGTGACCACGTTACCGACAAAAATAGGCGAAAAATGGTTTCACGTGTCGCAACTTTTCGTCCTTGTATGAGAATATTTTTCGCTGGGAAAGGGCTCGTTCGAAAGAGGAAGGTTCAATCTAGCGTCCCGTAGATCCCTAACAATTTTAAAAATGCCGGCCAGTCATAAGAGCCAAGAGTACGTAGATTCGCGATAAGGTAGTGTGACCACGTTACCGACAAAAATAGGCGAAAAATGGTTTCACGTGCCGCAACTTTTCGCCCTTGTATGAGAATATTTTTCGCTGAGGAAGGGCTCGTTCGAAAGAGGAAGGTTCAATCTAGCGGGCGCTGATCACGAGCTGACGAGATTATGCGGATATTTGGTAATATAAGCGTTAGAAGTAGGCCAAAAATATATTCGAGTGCAAAGGGTTAAACTGGTAGACTTACAGTCGATTAAAGTCACATCCATATGTAAAATTAATAACACCGAAATTGTGCATGTGAAGGATTCATACGCCGGCTGTGCGAATCGCTCGAATTGTTTAATACTAAAAATGCGTTAAAATATTCCAATGCAGAGTAACTGAATGCAGCCATCGGTTTTAAAAACTGGAACAGTGTTTCCTCTCCGCCATGACATGCGAGTGACCCCCCGCGATTTTATAAACGCAAAGGTCTCGACTATTTTGTATTATAAAATATGTGCAATACAAATACACCATAATACAATGTAAATTAGTGTGAATAATCGCGCGCTCAACAAACAAACACGGTTGCTATGCCGTTCGCGAGGCGGACCTTGCACTGACCATGTCAACCCTTCGTTGAACAGTGCTCAAACTTTTCACATACGGAGAAAGGAACTCGGTGTTATACTGATCGGAATTCTAAAGCAGGCGAATATTAAGTAGAGAAGAGAACAAAAAAGAAATCTAAGAAATTTTATTTTTTGTATCTTTTGGCCGAGGATTTTTCTGAGAGGACATTTTTGGAACGCCATATGATTTTTCGCCGGAGCAAAAGGGAATCGTTATAATACTGATCACAATGGTAATTTAGAGTTCAGAAAATTTTCTGGTGATTGTGCTGGTTGGATTTTTCTGAGAGGGATTTCTGGATCGCCTTCATGTTTTCGGTCGGAAAAAGGGTCGCCAGAAATATACGGAATATCCGCGAGCGTGCTGTCGGCCGGCATCCGGTTGACTATTTCGAGAATATAATCGCGAAACGAGTGGAAAAGGGGCCGCGGGGCGATCGCAAAATACGCTTCGAGTACGAACTGACGTTTTCTACGGTCTACCGGGTCGTCGCGGTTCTTTATTCACGTCCTACCTCGCAATGGCTCGTTTCGTTCGTAATAAGCTCCGCCGCGACAGCGCCGGTACCGAGAAATTCGATTTACTTTCTTCGGCGCCGTTTTTAGTGCCGGGAAAATGGCAAATTTGCAATATTTCATTCTCCACGTCTCGCGGGAACATTCGTCTCGAAAACTGCATTAACCATTTTGTTCGAAACAACGACCGTCCGAGACTCGAGAGCATTCGATTAATCGTCATAAATCAAAACTTCATTCGGTAATGAAACATACCGCAGACCTTTCCCGAAATGTCAATTTTATTTCTTGATCATTTTATTTTCAGCTGTAGAATCTTTTCACGACAAGCGTGATTTAAAAGACAGCTTCAGGTTTGATGAAGGTCCAGAATTAATTCTGGAGTTATAATAAAAATATCGCCCTTTACCAATTAACTCTCTAATTTCAAATGTATTTAAAATTGAGACCCTCCTTGTCCGTTTTGTTTCACACAATAAAGATTCCCATTGAGGGTCCCGAATATGATGCAACAATTGTCTGAGTGAACTATGATCTAACTTCCTCTAGACGAGCTATTTAATATCACGAATTAATTAAGAAGCACCTCAGTGCAGAAGAGAACAGCCAGTTGGCTGACATTTTGTATAAACATCGTACCTCAACCCCTAACGATAGAATATTTTTCTGAATTGTTATCGTTTACTAAAACTGTGATCTAACATCTTTTAGCCTTACAAGAATTAATGAAAAAATTCTTTACTCTAGCAAACAAGAGTCTGTTGACTGAACCATTTACAAAAATCGTCAGATTATTTTCCTAAACTGTTATTTTCCACGAAAATCCTTCTATTACGATTAGACTGCAGATTTTATGCATTCATGACAAAAATTAGTTGGTGTAGTTTTAAGTAGCAAAGATATTAGAAAAATTTGAATATACTATTATATAATATTATTGTCCTGAACATAACAAGGAAGAAAATAAACGTCTATTTCAGTTCGTTGCAGTTCAGGTGAAAAATGTTAGTTTTGCATAAAGATCCGCAGTCTAATTGTGATCTAACTTCCTCTGAGAGATCCACGTAACGTCAAAAATTGATGGAGAAGTGTCCCAGTGTGCTGAAACAAATTCCAGAAAAGTGTGAAAGCTTCTATCGAATATTTTTCTCAATTTTCCCGAATCGGTACCACTTATGCTTCCGGTTTGTTTCTTTGACGACGAGATTGTTGTTGCAGGGTACAGGTGGCGGACGAAAAATTGCAAATTAAAATCGCGGAAACCCGGTAGGCGTTCCCCGACGAACCCTAGCCGGCCGCGGGTCACATCACGTTTCATGCGGTTTAACGTGTGCAAAACTGTTCGAAGGGTTTCGGATTAAGCGCTTTCCGCGTGGCTGGACGAGCATGGCGTCTGAATTACTTCGTGAAAATCGATAATACACACACTCGTTCGCTCTCTCTCTCTCTCTCTCTCTCTCTCTCTCTCTCTCTTTCCTCTCCATAATGCTGTCGGCGTGCGGCAGCTGTTAAAGTGTTTGACAAATCGCCCTTTCAAACGAATCCACCTAGATCGTTTCGCTCGGTGTATTTAACTACGATCTCCCCCGAATCGGCAGAAAAAAACCTCCCTCCAAAAAAGAAAAAAAAAAACTCGAGAGACTTCCAGGAGTCTCCATTACCTTCAATATAAAAAAAAAGAACCTGGCCACTCGACTCCAGAACTTCATTGTTTCCCCCATTTCTTGGAATCCACCACCGCAAGATCGAGATCTGCATAGATCCAACGATCAAATAATTTTAAATTAACAGCGAGAGCATTTTATATTACTTTGTTCAGATATTTTGCAATTTTTATTGCGGTATATTAATACATTCATTTAACAATTGTAAATTCGCAATCTGTGTGTGGTCGTAGATTAAAAATTTTAGACCCGCCATTTTGACATATTTGGAAAATCAATAAATAAAAGATGGAAGATTGTAAAAAAATTGACCACTATCTCTCTCTCTCTCTCTCTCTCTCTTTGGCAGGACCCAGGCCACAATTTGCGAACAACATTCACCAATGAATTATTAATGAATCAATGTCTCCAGGCGACGAACACGCATCGGCGACCATACTCCCGCAAAATTATAGTAACGCACCGGCGAACGCGCGAGAAAAGACGTAATTAAAAAACGCCCGGTTGAAAAACAACCGCGAGGACGATCGTCCAATCGCAGCGGCGAAAAAACTCGGCGGTCGAGAGCCTATTCGCAATTAAAAATTCCCTAGGGCAGTCATTAACAGGCGGATGGCGGACAACAGTAGGACAAACAGACAAAGGGCGGAGCACGTTTCGTTTCGACCCCATAATAGAATTTACTATCTCCGACATTAGAGGCGCCTAATTAATCGACGAATCCGACTCGCACAATTTCCTTCCTGACTCGGCGTATCCGCCTTTGGTGTAACGGCAAAAAATCCCCTAGACTAGTTTCCGACCCTAGTAAAATAAACTATACTGTGAACGGTGTGTGCGGGTTCGCTAGATCCCAACGTAGAACCGTGCCCACAACAAGATTTCCGCTGTTAGCCGATCGACAGACGTATCATTACGCTCGCGTTCCTCGTTTTGCCGACGCATCCTCAGCCGCCGCGTTTAATTGCATACTTAAATATTTATACGCGCGGGAATATAAATCGAATCGATTCATAAAAGGCGAGCCAACGGCCAGGGAAACAAGACCATCGGTCGTTGGAAGAAGGACCCCGCGCGATCCTCGAGGATTCTCGCAAAAAAGGGCGAAAACGAGAGAGACGGAGATATCCTGGCCCCCTCCTCCCCTCCCCCTCTCTTCTCTCATTCTTTCCATTCTCTTTCTCTTTCTCCGGTTCCCTCGGCTCCTTCTCTGGTCCTCGTCCCCCCCCCTCTGCCCCCGGCTGCTCTATTAATTAGCTCGCGGCAGCTCGGTCTCTCTTCGCTCTGTTAATTTACTCCCGCGGCGGAGGGGGGTGGGGCGCATTTTATTTTTCGTACGGGCCTGAGCGTCGTCGATCCTCCCTCCATGCCCTGGCCTCCTCAATCCGGCTCTATTAATTAGCCGGGGCCCTTTTTTCCCCGCGGGTCCAGCCCCGTAAGACCCGTCGAACCCCGTCAGGAAAAAGGGGAACGAACCGGCGGTGGGGGGAACGGGCCCATACGGGCGAAAAAAAAGGAATGCGCGGGGCCCCGCGTCGCAGATTCCAGAATCAACGGAAAGGGAGAAGAAATATTCCGGTTTCGAGCAAAACGAGCCACCGCGATACTTGCCCCCCTCCACCGCGGGCCCCGCAACGCCGATTGCCCCCGCTCCATTGTCTTTTCGGGCCCAACGAAACCTCCCACTCCCGCCGTCTTCTCGGGACCCACGCACGCTGCAGCCAGCGACGGAACTCGAACGATTCGCGACACGATCGATCGTTGTGCGGGCGGGCTCGTAACGCGTGGGATCCTGGGAGTCCTTCAGGATCATTCCTTGTGATTAGGATCCGTTTTTTGCTGTTTTCGAAGTTAGATTTTACTTAGAGATGCTGGGAAATTTTTGGGTCTTTTCGGGTCCTGGATCTGATCTGGTTTGTAATTTGTTGGTAACTCAGTCTGCTGGTAAGGCTAAAAATAGGTACTTTTATTTTTATTTTTTTTTGTTGGTAATTTATAGATTGCAGATTTTGCGAATTTATACGTCAGAAAGGTGCAGATAAGATTGTAAATGGCGGAAAAGAAGTTAGACCCCCCGACTTATCGATTATTGTAGGACGGGAGAAATGTTTATTTCGTTCATTTCTGTCACTGCATATATTCTTACTATCTCAAGGTACAAGGCCAAGGCTGAATTTCATTCAGAGTACTTAAACTGCAGATTTGGGGTAAATTTTTCCGGTAACTGTGCAGCTGACAATTAAAACAAAATTGTACCCCGATTCTATTGTTTTAAAAAGTGACCCTTTAAAAGCGAGAAATCGTAGAAAAGTGTGCAGCCTAACAATCCCACCGTTCCACAACAGTCGAGACGATCGAGCACGGCGGCAGGATCGACGTGGATCGATCGTGATTCCCGAAGAAGGGGATGACGAATCGTTGTCCCGCCACCTAGCGCGACGAGGAGGGAACGTCGTTTTATATTTTTTCCCGGTGTTCTCTCTGTCCGCTATAATTAACGCGAGACCGGGCCAGTGGAGGAGAGACCGACAGAGGCCGTGAGATGATGTCGAGAGAAAGAGGAGGAAGGAGGAAAAATAACAAAAGAAATAGAAACACAACAGAGATAGACACGTAGACGGACAAGAGGGCGAACAGAAGGGTGAGAGGGGAGGGGCTACGGGGGGGGGGGTGCAAAGGGGGCTAGAATATCTGGCAATAAAAGTGGCGGAGATCGAAAAAGGGAATTGCGAAACGAAGCTGCGAATGCCGCAATGTTTGTTGGCCGCGCGATTGGCCCCGATCGCCTTTGTATCGGGAAACAGCGATTGGCAATCGCATGCCGTCCTCGAAACTCAGGAATCCATCGTTGCTAGATCGAAACGAAACGATACACGCGCCCACCGCACCCCCCTCGAACCCCTCCCTGTCACTCACTCACCCCCCCCCCACCCTCTAGGAGAACTGGCTTCTTACGCAGAGCGTATTTCAGCGGACAACCTCGTGTCACGCGCTTCGCTACTTCAGCTTCGGTTCGAGAACCACTCTCGTCCCCGTTTTTTCCTGGCGTACGTTTCGCGATTTTTCGACCGCCAAGAATACGACTTTATCGCGGCGCCCGATTAACTAATCGATCCACCGCACCGGCTCTCTCGCCTCGATCCGCACAGAGCGAACCGACTCCTCGATCCGTCGGTTTTACAGCGATCAGCGAACAGCGGGAGAACCTGATCGGTAGATCAATGCGAAATGAGAATCGTCTGCATCGATTGCGAGAGATGGTAGAGCCGGATAGATGTTCAATTATTTTTAAAAGAATTTTAACTCGTTGGGAATAGTGTATTTTTATTCCTAGATTGTCTTCATTTTTCCCGCGTTTTAAACTGCACCGACATATTTTTATTGGAAATATGTCAAATCCCGGTTGAGCTGATTTTGGTGGAAGGATCAGGGACAGAGGATTTAGGGGAGTCTTTGAGGAAATTAGGATTGATCGATGCTGCTGGTACCAGTTCTTTGTAAATTAAGAGCGTTGGGGGGAGAATGTTAACCCTCGGACGACGAACCATTGTTACAACTGTTTAGTGATTGATGACGTTTGGGACCATTCGTTTTATTTTTTAAGTTTTGAAAATATTTTTTTGAGGATACTGCTTGTAGACACGTTGATGCCAAGCTTTCCTCAATTTTTATATGATTTTGAAGTTATTAATGTTGGAGAGACTTTGTGAGGAACAGTTTTGATGTGATTATCAAAAGAGGAAATCTACTGTTTCTATAAGCAATTGCAAATTGATAGTGATAGAAGTATATTTATTCTGCTTGCCTGGTTAATACGTCTGTGTAACACTGTCTGTTTCTACTTATTGGTAGTGCTGGTACTACTGTTGCTATTGAGTGCAAAGCCATCCAGAATTGTTAAGGTTTGAAGCATATAAATAATTGATAAAATTCACCATGTAAGAATGATCAAAAACCTTACATTTTCCGTACAACATAAAATTTCAATTATTAAAATCGCATCTATCAGATCTTCAATTTTTCCACCGAGTGAAAAACTATCCAGAATTTTACAAAATTCACAGACGCTGCAAATTTAAAAGCTTTCTACTTCCGAAGTGATCTTCAGAAAACATTCTTCATCCCCCACCACAATAATCCCACCCACCAACAATTAAAAAACCTCACAAATTCCTCAATTTCATCATATAGTAACTAACAGAGCTTTTCTATTGCTCCCCAAGAAACATTTCCTCCTCCCCAACAAAAATCACAATTCTCTTGCATAGGTCCCAAATCTTCCTCAAACCACCTACTACTCAAAAAACGTTGCACACCTTCCAAAAATTGAAAAATCTCACAAATTGCTCAATTTCATCATATAGTAACTAACAGAGCTTTTCTATTGGTCTTCAAAAAACATTTCCTCCTTCCCAACAAAAATCACAATCGTTCTGCATAGGTCCCAAATTTTCCTCAAACCAGCTGCTACCCAAAAAACATTCCACGACTTCCAAAAATTGAAAAATCTCACAAATTCCTCAATTTCATCATATAGTAACTAACAGCGCTTTTCTATTGGTCCCCAGAAACCATTTCTTCCTCCCCAACAAAAATCGTAATCGTTTTGCATAGGTCCCAAAAAACGTTCCACAACTTCCAAAAATTGAAAAATCTCACAAATTCCTCAATTTCACCATATAGCAACCAACAGAGCTTTTCTATTGGTCCCCAAAAACATTTCATCCTCCCCAACAAAAATCATAATCGTTTTGCATAGGTCCCAAAAAACGTTCCACAACGTCTAAAAATTGAAAAATCTCACAAATTGCTCAATTTCACCATATAGCAACTAGCAGAGCTTTTCTAGTAGTCCCCCAAAAACCATTTCCTCCTCCCCAAAAAAACTCACAATCGTTTTGCATAGGTCCCAAAAATCGTTTCACAATTTCCAAAAATTGAAAACTCCCACAAATTCCAAAAGTTCACCATACAGTAGCCAATGGAACCTTCCAGTTTCCCAAAGGGCCCCCAAAAACCACGTCGCCCTTCCCCGCAAAAATCACAATCGGTCCGCATAGGTCCCAAATCTCCATCAGCCTCTGCGGCGAGTGAAAAATCCCGACGCGGCCCGAACCGCGGAATTTTCAACCCGGTCTCTTTTTACGGGGGTCCCGTCTGTTTAGGGTGGGCGCCAGCAGCGCGGCAGTTTGCGGAAAAATGCGTTTCTTCTGTCGGTGCCGATAGCATCGATGGGGCCCCGTAGGATCCTCAGCGGGCGCCGCGTGCGCAAAACAACAACGCAGCCGGAGGATTCGCCGCGGAGGGCACCGTACGGCGGAGGGGAGGGACGAACGACGAAAGAGAGGGGGCAGAGGGGATACAACGGGGCCCTATGGGTCCCTTGGCAAACGGCGGGGCACGGGGGAGGCCCCGGAGAAGAGCGAAAAATTAGGGACGGCATTCCGTCTGTGTACCGATGCATTTCGGTGACCGCTGAACGGCCGTGGACCGTTCCCTTTTAATGCGATCGCGATTCCGCGAGCGGTAAGAAATTAATAAAAAGTTGAGGAACGATAAATTAGACCGGCGACGACGAGACGGCGCGAGAACCGACCGGCGAATAGGCTTGAAAGGGGAACGGGCCCCGTAGAAACGCCGCGGAAAGAATACACGGGCCCTCCTCGGGCCCTTCTCGGGCCCCTCCAGCCTCGCTCCGGGCGATAATAAATTTCAAATATAAATAATAAAATTTCGAATCGCCCCGGCTTTCGACCGGGTTTTTACGAGGCCGGCTGCTAAACTCGGACGACCCTGGGCCCGGGGACCCCCTCGGCGCACCCCTTTGGGCCCACTCTTCTCTGCCCCGCCATGATCTACCCCGGCAGTCTAATCAAAATTGGAGGATGTTTGCGAATAATTATTGGAAATTTTCGGGTAATTGTGTGCTCCTGTATCTTAGAGCAGTGTATTGTATTTAGTATTGCATTTTGAGGGAGTGGACTCTAATTTGCCCCTAGAATTTTTGTAAAAATAGAAGCGCAACTATCTACTGCAGTTTTCCTCGGACAGCATCGCACTTTGTGAGAAATTTAATTTACCCCTTTGTCGTGAAAATACAAATATATTCTTATTTCTAGTATTGCATTTTGGGGAGGTAAAATTTAATTTACCCCTTGATTTTTTATAAAAATAAGCGCAATTATTTACTGCAGTTTTCCTCAGACAGCACTGCACTTTGTCAAAAAATTAATTTACCCCTTTGTCGTGAAAATACAAATATATTCTTATTTCTAGTATTGCATTTTGAGGAGGTAAAATTTAATTTACCCCTTGATTTTTTATAAAAATAAGCGCAATTATTTACTGCAGTTTTCTTCGGACAGCATCGCACTTTGTGAGAAAATTAATTTACCCCTTTGTCGTGAAAATATAAATATATTCTTATTTCAAGTACTGCATTTTGGGGAAGTAAAATATTTTACCCCTTGATTTTTTATAAAAATGGAAATGTAATTACTGTAGCCTTCTCTCATCAAAGAATTTAATTTAAATCGAGTCGAATGAAAAATATAAATACATTTATCCGGTTTTATTGCTGCTGAGTATTTCGAAGAATTACCATTTTAGAATGCGCGGAACAAATAATTTGTCGTGTTCCGTAATTGTGAAGTTAGTTTGTAGTCGACAGGAGTCGCAATGGCGGCGCTCGGTTGCGAAAGAGACAGGCCGTTTCCGAAATAATTACAGCATTTTCAATCAGCCCGGAATGGCTCGGAGATATCGGCGAAATTAGAAACACAATCGTTACCGCGGCCCGAAGCGAGAAAAAGAGAACGAGCCTGCGCGCTTGTCGTAAGAGTTTAATGTTTATGCATGGGCTGCGGAATAAGCCTGACCGAAGAATAATGCATCTGTAACCAATTATCCGGATAACCGTGGCGAGAAAGTCGAGGGGAGGATGAAAATCGCGACGATGAATCGAAGATCCGGCTGTCAAATATTTATTTAGCTGTTAACTCGACGAACTCGCCTCGAATTACCTTAAAACGCTTTTTAATCAACCGTGAAATTCGCTCTTCTTACCATTCCCACTGCCTCTCGGGTTCGTATCCTGCCCCGATGATGATCGTTTCACTGACACGACCACTTCCGATCATTCATTCACTTATTAAACGCTGCACTATTTTTCTAACAGGTTTACAGCGCAGTTTAACGCAATTTTTAATTCGGATATTTCTTCGTAATCTCAAGAGACAAATTGCTGGAGAGTATTCTAACACTAGGTTTACGGAACCTGTCAAAACGACGGGTTCTAATATTTTTAATTATAATATTTTAATGTTATACTGTTATTAATATTATTATATTTTTATTTCTAATATTTTCGATTATTGAGATTGCGAATATGTTTATTTTGATTTATTTCTTTAGGTATGTATTATTTAAAAAATAGATAAAAACTCACACGTTCTTGTTTTTATAAAGTATTGTAAAATACTCAATTTTAGTGCTCCGTAAACCTAGTGCTAAAACATTATACTGAATATGGATATTATATTTATTCCTTCTTAATCGAGATGAAATTATACTTTTCAATTATTCATATTTAATTACTGAAGTGTATATATGCCACAGACAAATTTTCTGCTTCTTCGAGGATATTATTAACAACACTTTCATCATTCATGAAACGACTCCCCAACAGAGGGTACAAAATTAATTTCTAATAAAATTTTTCTAGGGCTCATAAAGTGCGAGAGAGTTCACAGAACGGTTACAAATTACAACAATAGTTGATTAAAGAAATTGCAGAGAAAGAATTGAATTGAAGAGAAAGAACGCATTCGCAGTTCAAATTCATCGAGTCCCCACAGAAAATTATTAATCACAAAGAGATTTTAATCACCCATCAAAGAGAGTCAGGGGTCGAAGGATCATTGTTAAGGTAATGTACTGCACGAACAAAATTACATTACGATTCACGAACCAAAAGAAAACCAAAAGACTGATTATCATAAAAACAATCTGCCTGATTAACACTAGGTTCACGGAGCACTAAAAGTGACTATCTTACATTAGTTTATAAAAATAAAAAGAATGTGCTACCCACATTTCTAGCAATATTTTTAAAGTATATACTCAAGGAGATAAAGTTGAATAATTCCTCAAGGATGTATTTTTAGAATCGAGCCAAGACTCCGTAGATTCGCGATAAGGTAGAGCGACCACGTTACCGACAAAAATATGCGAAAAATGGTTTCACGTGTCGCAACTTTTCGTCCTTGTATGAGAATATTTTTCGCTGGGCAAGGACTCGTTTGAAAGAGGTTCTAGCGTCCAGTAGCTTCCGTAACAATTTTAAAAAAGCCGGCCAGTCATAAGAGCCAAGACTCCGTAGATTCGCGATAAGGTAGAGTGACCACGTTACCGACAAAAATAGGCGAAAAATGGTTTCACGTGCCTCAACTTTCCGCCCTTATATGAGAATATTTTTCGCTGGGCAAGGGCTCGTTCGAAAAAGGTTCTAGCGTCCAGTAGCTTCCGTAACAATTTTAAAAAAGCCGGCCAGTCATAAGAGCCAAGACTCCGTAGATTTGCGATAAGGTAGAGTGACCACGTTACCGACAAAAATAGGCGAAAAATGGTTTCACGTGCCCCAACTTTTCGCCCTTATATGAGAATATTTTTCGCTGGGAAAGGGCTCGTTCGAAAGAGGAAGGTTCAATCTAACGCGCGCTGGTAGCGAGCCGACGAGATTATGCGGATATTTGGTAACATAAGCGTTAGAAGTAGGCCAAAAATTGACGATGCGCGTGCCGTGGAATCCAAGCATTTTTACGCCATTGGATGAGTTTTCTGGATGAAATCGAGAGTGGCGCGCGCTGGAAAATATATCCGCATACAAATTGAGCTATATTTTGTCTCGATTCTCTGCGAAATAAAACCAAAAACTTGAGGCGCGTTTCTGGCGTCAGAATTCATAACATCGATAATACAGAGCAAAAAATGCGACAAGTTTGGTCAGAGACTTAAAACCCGTCGGATCAAGACCAAGACGGATCTTAAGGCTGAAAGCTATGAACGGAAATTATGCAGCAGTTACCGACCTGCTGGCTCTGCAAAAGTCACGTGACTACCTTCGGCTCTTAATAATTTTAAATTAAAAATATCAGGTCTCGTAAACCCAGTGTTGAAACAGGAGAGACAGTCGAATGGGAAGGTTTGAAAAAAATCGCGTTAACTAACGTTCCTGCTGGGCGAGGTCGAGCGAAATCCTCCCGCAACAAACACAATCAACCGCAAACACGGTTCAGTCCCGGGCCCTCTGTTTGCATTCTCTCGGAAACGCATTCTTGATGTTCTACCTGCCCGCGGGTAAGTCGAAAAATCCTTGCACGGCCCGAATCAATCTCGACGCAGCGAATGAGAAGAAAGAGGATTCGCCGATTCCCGAAAAAAGAGAGAAAAAAATGCCTGGGCCCCAGAGATAAAAAGTCGAGGGAAGCGCACAAAAGAGGATCGAGCGATCCCCCAAATCCGTTTTCACGGCAACCGCATAAGTCAGCAGCGATTTTTCTCAAAGCCCGGCTCCCTTCGCGTCCGCGTTATGACATATATATGGACCTTAAAGGGAGATGGGGCCCTATGGTGGGGGCGTACGAACGTTCCACGGTGGTGGTTATGGGAGAGAGAAGAATGAGGAGATGGGGGGGGGGGGGAGTAAGGCCCCGAAGGGCCCCGTGGATCTCGCAGTGTATATGCAGAGAACGCGCGCGGTGCACCAGTTATTTATTGTAGCTCCCGTTTATGCTTTATTTGTTATTTGCCTGGCCGACCGGGCTCTCTGCCTGACTGCCAGCCCACGTAGGTGTATACCCGGTACCTACGAGGGAACGCAGAGGTACCTTATCTACCTGCGAGACATGCGTTACACCGGCCTTGCCCGCCGAGATGAGCCAGATTCGCATAATTGGCCGCTTAATACGAAGCATTCTCGACGAGCCGGCCCCGCCGCCCCCGCTTAGGATCCAATAGCGTATCTGCCCTTGGAGAACCCGATTAAAACACCTTCTGCGCTCTTCTCTTCGGAGGGAACATGATTCCTGAAATATTTCTTTAATGTCCACCGAGAGCCCCGATAAATTAGCGTACAAGCCCCCGTGAGTATGCGAGAATCGTTTCCGAATCCTGTTTTTCGTCTCGTTCAAATTTTAACGCCGATCTCAGAAACAATATGAATAAATTTATTCGTTACACGTGAATCCAAAAGCGTTTTAAATATAAATAACAAGCAAGGTAATTTGTTGTAACACTGTAGTCAAATAAAATTACACTGACATGCGAACGATGTTCGGGACATCGACGATCTTCGAACTGCCGTAACTTCGTTACAGAGAATCGTACGACGATCATTCTAGGCTCATTTTGAAGCGTGAAGAACCTACTTTCGGAACCGCTAGTTGGATTTTTCAGAAACGTGTCAGCATCATGGTAGAAAAATTGTTGAACAGTGGAAATTCATTTTTCAGCGTTTCTCAATTTCGAACGTCTCTGGCGACGTTGAAAAATTTTTCTCGCGACTGAAATTACCATAGACTTGGAGATCGAAGTCTCCCCTTTACAGGGAACTTTGAAAAATTAATGTACGATTTTTTGTCGCCGTTTTGTCGAATTTTTCGTCCGAAGTGTACACCGTCGCTAAAAAATGTCAGAATCGAGCTGTCTTTCCTTTTTAATTTTTCCACGAGATACGAAAACCTCTTTGAAAAAACTGACCAGTGTGTCTGAAAGGAGAGGATCGAAGCTTCGAAACGAGCTTACGATGATTGTTCTACGAATTTTTTTAACGGAGTTATAACAGTTCAAATGTCACAGTGAATTCTTGGTAGGCGAGAACGTGTTTTCTGGAAATCATTTTGTCCAGTATATATTGAAGTGAATGATCGTTTAAATTTTAATGACCCGAATTCCGAGGAGCATCTCGAAGCGAAATTAAATGATAATCCGTGACCCCGGATCGGCCTTTGCTCCTCGATCGTCGATCGAGTTCAGCATCGGGATCGAAGCGAACGCGACGCGGCCCGCCCGGCCGGGCTTTAACAATTACAAGCAATTTACGACTTTAACAATTACCGTCGACGTACGCGGTAGAGGACCGACGTCTGGCCGGGGCTGCACCTGTTCGACATTCATTTACGGCGCGGCCTTAACAGGCTCGTTGATACGCCGCGGTCATTAATTCACTTTAAATACAATTTAATTAACAGTCCACGGCGGCTCCGTGTCGCATTAATATTCGACGGCCCGCCGAAAATTGTCTATTACGCTCGATTGCCGTGCGATAAACCTTAATTGAGCCGCAACGGGCCTCTCCCGGGCCAATGCTGCTTTACGAGCCTTGCAACTTTGCGGCTGCTGCTGCTGCTCGAGCCTTGGCTCACTCTCTCTCTTGCCCGCATTTGCCCGAACACCAAAATCGACCTCCGCGCGCCATTACTCTCCATCAGAAAATCCGAAAGCAGATTGTATCGACCGGAAAAGATATCGCGATTCGTCCAAGTACTGTGTCCCCTTTTAATCGACCGATCGCAGCGATGCTTTCGTTCTGTTTTGGTCGCAGTCGATGGTAATTTTTCTTGGTAGAGAAAAATGATGAAAAGATATTTGTAAGAAGATAATGTAATTTTAAAGGTGATAACTTTTCTCCTAATCAATGACCTTCAAATCTAACTAATCAAATCGTTTCCTACCCAAAAAATTCATTCTGGACTTGCAAAATCGACTGAGGAGGCTCGGGTGTATTGGTCCGGGTTTCACTATCGACGAAAGAGTCGGTCTGAAGTACTTCCGATTGACTATACTTCAGATCTCAGTCTGAAATCGTCCCAACAAGCTCGGTAAGCTGACAATCCCCAAATCCGGCCATTCAAGTCCTCAAAAATTCATCCAACACTTCCGAAATCGACTAAAAAGTCTACAATCGTATTGGTCCGCGATCAGGGTCGACAAAAGCGCCATAACAAACCATTCTGCACTCTCCTAACCGAACCAGACAACCCCAATAAGCTCTATAATCATCTAATTTTTAAATCTAACCAATCAACTCCTCAAAAATACGACTTACAGTTCTCAAATTGTCAAACAAGGCTCAAAGCGTATTGGTCCGCGATCAAGCTCGACAGAAGCGCCATAGCAAAACGTTCCCCATTCTGCCACCTTATTCGATCTTCCAGAATCCAATTCCAATTAGATCAGCTTCAAATCTAACCACTCAAGTCCTCAAAAATACACCCAACATTTCAAGAATCGCCTAATAAGTCTGCAGGTGTATTGGTCCGCAATCAAGTTCGACAGAAACGCCACAGCAAAGCGTTCCCCACCTTCCCAACGCAAACAAATCTCCCGCAATATAATGCCATCATTCTCAGCTTTGAATCTAGCTGTGCAAGTCCCCAAAACTGCATCCTGCAGTTCAAGAATCGCCTAATAAGTCTGCAGGTGTATTGGTCCGCGATCAAGCTCGACAGAAGCGGCACAGCAAAGCGTTCCCTATCCCGCCAATTTATCCTATCTTCCAGAATCCAATTCCAATGAGTTCAACTTCAAATCTAACCACTCAAGTCCTCAAAAATACACCCAACATTTCAAGAATCGCCTAATAAGTCTGCAGGTGTATTGGTCCGCAATCAAGTTCGACAGAAACGCCACAGCAAAGCGTTCCCCACCTTCCCAACGCAAACAAATCTCCCGCAATATAATGCCATCATTCTCAGCTTTGAATCTAGCTGTGCAAGTCCCCAAAACTGCATCCTGCAGTTCAAGAATCGCCTAATAAGTCTGCAGGTGTATTGGTCCGCGATCAAGTTCGCCAGAAGCGCCACAGCAAAGCGTTCCCCATCTTCCCAACGCAAACAAATCTCCCGCAATATAATGCCACCATTCTCAGCTTCAAATCTAGCTACGCAAGTCCCCAAAACTGCATCCTGCAGTTCAAGAATCGCCTAATAAGTCTGCAGGTGTATTGGTCCGCGATCAAGTTCGCCAGAAGCGCCACAGCAAAGCGTTCCCCATCTTCCCAACGCAAACAAATCTCCCGCAATATAATGCCACCATTCTCAGCTTCAAATCTAGCTACGCAAGTCCCCAAAACTGCATCCTGCAGTTCAAGAATCGCCTAATAAGTCTGCAGGTGTATTGGTCCGCGATCAACCTCGACAGAAGCGCCATAGCAAAGCGATCCCCACCTTCCCAACGCAAACAAATCTCCTACAATATAATGCCACCATTCTCAGCTTCAAATCTAGCTACGCAAGTCCCCAAAACTGCATCCTGCAGTTCAAGAATCGCCTAATAAGTCTGCAGGTGTATTGGTCCGCAATCAAGTTCGACAAAAGCGCCATAGCAAAGCGTTCCCCACCTTCCCAGCGCAAACAAATCTCCTACAATATAATGCCACAATTCTCAGCTTCGAATCTAGCTATGCAGGTCCCCAAAAGTGGATCCTACACTTCAAGAATCGCCTAATAATTCTGCAGGTGTATTGGTCCGCAATCAAGTTCGACAAAGGGCCATAGCAAAGCGTTCCCCACCTTCCCAGCGCAAACAAATCTCCTACAATATAATGCCACAATTCTCAGCTTCGAATCTAGCTATGCAGGTCCCCAAAAGTGGATCCTACACTTCAAGAATCGCCTAATAATTCTGCAGGTGTATTGGTCCGCAATCAAGTTCGACAAAGGGCCATAGCAAAGCGTTCCCCACCTTCCCAACGCAAACAAATCTCCTACAATATAATGCCACCATTCTCAGCTTCGAATCTAGCTACGCACGTCCCCAAAACTGCATCCTGCAGTTCAAGAATCGCCTAATAAGTCTGCAGGTGTATTGGTCCGCGATCAAGTTCGCCAGAAGCGCCACAGCAAAGCGTTCCCCACTCTCCCAACGCAAACAACTCTCCCGCAATATAATGCCACCATTCTCAGCTTCAAATGTAGCTACGCAAGTCCCCAAAACTGCATCCTGTAGTTCAAGAGTCGCCTAATAAGTCTGCAGGTGTATTGGTCCGCGATCAAGCTCGACAGAAGCGGCACAGCAAAGCGTTCCCTATCCCGCCAATTTATCCTATCTTCCAGAATCCAATTCCAATGAGTTCAACTTCAAATCTAACCACTCAAGTCCTCAAAAATACACCCAACATTTCAAGAATCGCCTAATAAGTCTGCAGGTGTATTGGTCCGCAATCAAGTTCGACAAAAGCGCCATAGCAAAGCGTTCCCCACCTTCCCAGCGCAAACAAATCTCCTACAATATAATGCCACCATTCTCAGCTTCGAATCTAGCTATGCAAGTCCCCAAAAGTGGATCCTACACTTCAAGAATCGCCTAATAATTCTGCAGGTGTATTGGTCCGCGATCAAACTGGGCAGAAGCGCCATAGCAAAGCGTTCCCCACCTTCCCAACGCAAACAAACCTCCCGCAATACAATGCCACCATTCTCAGCTTCGAATCTAGCTATGCATGTCCTCAAAACTGCATCCTGCAGTTCAAGAATCGCCTAATAAGTCTGCAGGTGTATTGGTCCGCAATCAAGTTCGACAAAAGCGCCATAGCAAAGCGTTCCCCACCTTCCCAGCGCAAACAAATCTCCTACAATATAATGCCACCATTCTCAGCTTCGAATCTAGCTATGCAGGTCCCCAAAACTGCATCCTGCAGTTCAAGAATCGCCTAATAATTCTGCAGGTGTATTGGTCCGCAATCAAGTTCGACAGAAACGCCACAGCAAAGCGTTCCCCACCTTCCCAACGCAAACAAATCTCCCGCAATATAATGCCATCATTCTCAGCTTCAAATCTAGCTACGCAAGTCCCCAAAACTGCATCCTGCAGTTCAAGAATCGCCTAATAAGTCTGCAGGTGTATTGGTCCGCGATCAACCTCGACAGAAGCGCCATAGCAAAGCGATCCCCACCTTCCCAACGCAAACAAATCTCCTACAATATAATGCCACCATTCTCAGCTTCAAATCTAGCTACGCAAGTCCCCAAAACTGCATCCTGCAGTTCAAGAATCGCCTAATAAGTCTGCAGGTGTATTGGTCCGCAATCAAGTTCGACAAAAGCGCCATAGCAAAGCGTTCCCCACCTTCCCAGCGCAAACAAATCTCCTACAATATAATGCCACAATTCTCAGCTTCGAATCTAGCTATGCAGGTCCCCAAAAGTGGATCCTACACTTCAAGAATCGCCTAATAATTCTGCAGGTGTATTGGTCCGCAATCAAGTTCGACAAAGGGCCATAGCAAAGCGTTCCCCACCTTCCCAACGCAAACAAATCTCCTACAATATAATGCCACCATTCTCAGCTTCGAATCTAGCTACGCACGTCCCCAAAACTGCATCCTGCAGTTCAAGAATCGCCTAATAAGTCTGCAGGTGTATTGGTCCGCGATCAAGTTCGCCAGAAGCGCCACAGCAAAGCGTTCCCCACTCTCCCAACGCAAACAACTCTCCCGCAATATAATGCCACCATTCTCAGCTTCAAATGTAGCTACGCAAGTCCCCAAAACTGCATCCTGTAGTTCAAGAGTCGCCTAATAAGTCTGCAGGTGTATTGGTCCGCGATCAACTTCGACAAAAGCGCCATAGCAAAACGTTCCCCACCCCGCCAACTTATCCCATCTTCCAGACTCCAATTCCAATGAGTTCAACTTGAAATCTAACCACTCAAGTCCTTACAAATACACCCTACATTTCAAGGATCGCCTAATAAGTCTGCAGGTGTATTGGTCCGCGGATAGCGATTTATCCTATCTTCCAGAATCCAATTCCCATGAGTTCTACTTTAAAATGTGGCTGTCGAAGTTCCTAAAAACGCGTCCCACAGTTCTCGAATCGACCAAAAGCTCGGTATTCGTATTGATCCGCGATCAGGATCGACGGAAGCGCCGAGCACACGCGCCGTTCCTGCGAGAGTCGGCCGCGTGTGCGTGGTGGCTGGCCGGCAGTTAAGTCATCCGTGGCGTAACTGCGCTCTCTTCGGCGTGCATCTCTCGATGCGACGCGGTGCAAGGTGGCCGGGGCGGTGCATCGTCGGTGTCAAACAACGGTTGCGGCCCGAGTCAGAGGGCAGACCGCGAAAACGGCGATGCAGGCAGCAGCCTGGCAACCGATGGTGGGGGGTCTCCTGTTGTCGTCCGTGGAGGAACGGTGCGCACAGAGAGAGAGAGAGAGAGAGAGAGAGAGATGCAGAAGAAAGAAATGTTCGAAGGAGACGTGTTTGAAAGAGGGTGTCCCGTGGCGGTTCCGAAGGCAAGAGGGGGTGAATGCGAGGAGAGAGAGGGGGGAGGGGCAGAAGGGGGTGGAGGACGAGGAGGAACCCGGAGAGAGCCGAAGACACCGCGAGAAAGAGAGAATAATGCGTTAAAGCAGCAAGCAGCAACTACTCTAATTGGCCACTTTGTCCATTTATTCGATTTATTTAAATTATGGGACAATTGACAGTAGGCATTCTATTTTTTAAATCTCCCCGGCCAACCGGCTGATTGGGCGAGATTGGCGTGAGACACTGGCCCCACAGATTCCCCAGTTGTGGGCTTAATCAGCTTTGATTGCTGTCCTCTCTCTCTGTCTCCGTCTCTCTCTCTCCCTCTCCCTCTCTCCCTCTCTCTCTCTCTCTCTCTCTTTCTCCTTTTACGCTCTTCTCCTCTGTTCCACACGTTTCTCTGTCTTTCTTTCTGTTCTCGCGTTGTTTTCTTCTTTCTCGCTCGCGTGTAGTCGAGAGATTCTCTCTCTCTCTCTCTCTGATTCTCTTTTTATTGTCGTGTCGGCGAACGGCAGCGCTACACACGACACAGGCAACGCACAATTTTATTTTATTCCGTTTCAGCGCGGATCTCGCGACGACGAGCTTAATATCGTCCGGGAGTGCGAGACGTTGATTGGACGATCCGAAATTGTGGGAATGTGTCTCTGGATTACAGAGAGACCGAGAGAGGCCGCCCACTCTCGTCTCTCTCGCTCTCTTTCTCTCTCTCTCTCTCTCTCTCTCTCTCTCTCTCTCTCTCCGTTTCTCCTCCTTCTGTCTCTCACGTTCCCCCCCTCCAACCTGCCCGTCCTTTGTCAACCGATTACCGTAATTTCCGCTGTCACTGCTGATTCGTTTCTTCGTTTTCAACTGAAAATCCCCACACCGGCCGCCTGCGACCGGCCTCTTCCGCGAGCTCTTAACGAGACCACCGCCGGCAGCCATAAGCTCGCGCCCTTATCGACCTCCAATTGCCACCTTCCGATGCCCTCTGGTCTTTCGAAATTTCGACACGGTGGACATTTACGATATAGAATATTATAAACATTGGGTTGCTCGGAAAGTAATTTCGTTTTTTCCCAAGAGAGGACGTAATTGTATGTTTTCGCAAGCAACTTCACACTTAAGATAATTGTCATTGTATATTTTGACAGCTGACGTGGCAAGGCTTGTTTGTGAAAAAGCTTGTTGAATTCTGCGCAATAGTTTTCGTTTGGTGCCCAATCAAATATGGAAAGTCGAAAGCAGGATTTTCGGCATGTTTTACTTTTCTTACTATCGAAACGGTAAAAACGCTGTTCAAGCGAGAAAAAAATTAATCGATGTGCATGGAGATATTGATAGAACGCCAGTGCCAAAACTGGCTTGCCAAATTTCGTTCCGGTAATTTTGAAGATGCACCATGTTGCAAAGACAAAATTGGGTGCTTTGGTATTGCACCAAAATGGAGAATATACAATTGAATAAAATATTCGATACACTGTAAGATAATCGTCTCTCATTTTCGCCAAAAAAGAAACAACGAAATTTCTTTCCGAACAACCCAATAATTTGTGATATAAAATATTATAAATACTACAGAAATTTCACAAAACAATTTTACAAAATATTTCAGAAATTTCGGGTAGACGCTTAAGTAAAGATTTTTTGACAGGTGGCCATTTTAACCGCGAACGGACAAGTGATCTCGCGTGACATTTAACAACTCCGCTTATGGAGCTTCCAGTTGCAAGAAAATGATTGCGTATCTTCCCGGACATGGCGGAGTCATTAAAAAGACTAGGCTCCCAGCGGCATTAACGCTAAAACTGCAACGGACGGATTTTTTACGCGACAATTATTGAAACTATAAAGACGCTGCTAAGGGATTGATTGAACGTGCATCATTATTCAAGCATATATTACGATAAAAACCGTACGAGTCTAAATCAATTCGCTCTTATCATTTTCATAAAGTCCAGCCTGTAATTTATTTATCAGCCCCCGTTGCACTTGCGATTTGTTTTACGGCTACAGTCGGTAAAACTTCTTTATCGTCTATAATTTCCTGGAAGAAGAAGCAAGCTTATGTTTATTATACGCCTGCATATCCTCCAATCGTTGTAACATCGGCAAGAACAAAATAGAATTTTATTACAGTTTAATGGAAATTAATGACGTGCACGTTCAGTGGATTCTGATCGAAATAGCGAACACGTGTCTGACTCGATGCTATAGTACAGGGGGTTGATAACAATCACAGTTCTTGCTACGTTTAGTGTTAAATATTATTCTACTGAAAATCGAGTTGATTTTTTTTTTATGGAAATATGTACAGCAGATTTTTCTTTTTTCACGGTTTTTGTTTGAGGATTCGATTTGTTTCTTGGTTGATTCTCTTTTGGAGGATCGATCAAGGGGAATGGATCCTGTCAGGTTATTTATAAACGATCATGAACGACGTGACGTAACCGTCAAGAGATCCCCGCGATGTCCTATAATTAATGAAATTCCCATCGAGTCACTGACTTCATTGTTCTATCGCCGATCGATCGACACCGCGAGCCCCGCAGTCGAACTAAAATTAAACTGTTGATGGAGTATGAATAGAGTATCTCGAGGACTTCTTTTGTCTAGGCACTTTTTTTGTCCAGGAACCTTTGTTTCGCAGCCCAACTCGAAATTAGTAATGATTGTCTGCTGTTTTTATCGAAACAATCTAATCCAGACGCGAGAAGAATGATTTAGAAAGCACGGAGCATAGTTTCGGAGGAAGCTGTACGAGCTGGTCAAAATGGCTGCCAGAACATCAATCTTTAATATTTAACACTTTTAAAATATATAATTTTAATATATTCTTCTTTAGTACTTTCATTTAATATTATTATGACCGTGAATCCAAAAAATTTGTAAAAATTATGTTACGATAATTACACTAATCCTCAAAGAATCCTAATTTCAAATTGTAATTCTTGCATGTTTCTATCGGATCACAAAATGATTACCATAGGACCCAAAAAATTGATAAAAACAATTTCACTAATTCCCTACGAAATTTACTAATTCAAATTGTATAGTACAATGTTGGTGTGACTATAAAAATTGGTAGCAAGTGTATAAAAATTGAAATAAATGTACAATAATATTTTCTTTATAAAACAGAAATTTTATCATCTAAAGATCCTAGTGGATCTAATTGCAGTCCGAGTGATAATTACTTCTCTGCTAGAAATGAATATGCAATGATAATTCTAAATTCCTAGAAGCTGTATGTTGTTCTAGAATTTTTGTATTAAGACACACACTATCGCCTAAAAAAATCTAAAAAGAGAAAAATACTCTAAAAATCGAAACGAATCGTGTAAAAATCCTGGCTAGATTTAAATTAAGTACAGTAATGAGTACAAGTAATGACTAGACTGCGCAACTTGATACATTTAGGGCTTGTCAAACTTTCAAAAAATCCGGGAACATAAAACGCGACAGAATTTAGTACGATTTTTACGTATTTTGGATCTACAAATACTATTCCCACTAAAAATAGAATTCCATGTGATTCCACTGTCTTAAAATTTGTCCACAAAAATTGAAAATAGCATAAACATCCGCAGTCCAGTAACACTTTAATGGCCGCACGTCTATATTACGTATATATTAAATTCACGAAATAATTCAACATGTGCGAACATACACAAAAAACAACAACAATTTAACAACAAATTTAATATTTTTCCTTTGCGTGATAATTATTAATCACACACAGGTGGTGTGAGCGGCCATTAACACGTTCGGCGCCCAACTAGAAACCCCAAAAATTCCATAAATTCAAACTAAGTTATTTAATGAAATAAAAATGGCAAAAAATTAAATGTACGATACCGAGTAATCCTCCAACTGTCTTGCAAGTTACAGATCCTAATCAAGTTTGGTACAATGAATATATCAACGTACAAATTCATTTTAAAACTTGAAATAATAGATAATTCCGTCACCCAAATATGGGTGACGCGGCGCCGAACGTGTTCAAGTGTTAAATTTAAATTAATCCTCAATATTAAATAAATAAAATCTTCCATAAATATGACAATGTTAGGTCCCCAGAAAACCTAATTTACCCCGGAGTATTTTTCTTGTACGACACAATAGCATTCGGAAGATCGGAAAAATGGAAGCTATCGATTATCTCTCGCTCCCAGAGTCTATAGAATGACGATTCCACGGCCGATGGATGACGGCGTAATTTCCCCATCAGTGGCGTAATTTTTTCGAATGGGACGACCGGGGGTGGGTGTGTATGGGGGACCTGCATGAATCCGTTTCCACGCCGGCGTTCTTCCTCTCTTTCCCGATCGTCCGCGGCCCAGGGCAAAACCCCCCTTCAGCCCCCTCGTGGGACCCACTTTGCGCTCATCCCATTTCCTTGATAATTCCCATAATGCTGTGGGCGGATATTCCAATAAAGGGGGAAGAGCCCCCGGCCACAAAACGCTGAAAGCATGGGACACGGACTCTCGTTTCGTCAGGTTGCACGCGTTTCACCAGCCTGCACCGATTCAATCGAATAAATAGAGAAGATGGCACTATGGTGCTTCGCCGCCGCGACAGGGAATTATGCTACTCCTCCTGTCCTTCGTTCAACGAGATTCACCGATTTGACGTCACGTGACCGTGGGAATTGATAATTGGACCGACCAGATGCGGGACCATTGTGCACGAATTTAAATAATTTGGAAAGACGCTCCCCCGGAAACTGACGTGATCAATCTTGTTGAAATAGTCGGCCATTTTATGAATTTTATTCAGCTTATTGTCGGTCACTATGTTCTTTTTTGAAGCTCTTTGTCTCTTTTTTTTTTAAGCTCTTTGTCGAGGAGTTAGTCGTGCTTGGTTTCTTTTGTTAATTAATCTCTCTTGAACAGAGGGGAGTATAAGTTTGTTTAAATCGTCTGTGATAATATGGGTATTTGTGCGAAATAAAAATACTTAAGGAACGGGAATTACTCGAGATTTTTAGTAATTTGCGAATAATAGAAGGGAGTTATATTTTGCTGATGTTTTATCGTAAGTGCATAAAATCCATAATCTGGTGACGAATGTAAAAATGCCTAAATAATCCCCAATAATCTAGCAATAATAATTATAATCTATAAATTCCCATTAATCTAATCTGGTTTTCTCTTCTTCGTTTCTGAACATTTTCGTTTTCGGTATTTAGAATAGTGTGTGAATATTTTAGAGATTTTTCGGACTAACAATAGGTTACTAGGATGACTATAGCGGCACAGTTGTCGCATCTAATCGGCAGAAATATTCAGCGGAAATTGTCCTTCGATTAACGTTTCTCGGAGCCACGAAGTTTGGAACCACCTGTTGCTCCCCCATGTCACAGTAAATCTGCCATTTCAAGGTCGGATTAAAATTCATACAGAAACACGTCGAACAAGCTGAATCCCTCTCAAAACAGTTATTTAAGCCCATGAAAAATTCACTGATCGTTCCATTTACGTTTAACATCTGTTAGCTCACACCTAAGCTGATCGCTCGCATCACGTTTAGTTAACAATCTAAAAGATACACGATCTTTGGAAATTTTTCCTGAAGAGATTAAACAATTCTTTCGTTAAACGCGAACCTGACTTAAAAGTACGTATATTGTACTGCTTGCAGCAATTTTGTTTATAGCAAAATCTTCAGGAACGCCTGAGAAAATTCTTTTTATATTTTATATTCTTTTTATATCTTTTATATTTGATTGTGCCTAGTGGACGAAAAAGGGATTTTGAAAGAATTTGTGTTAGAACGTAGCAGTAAATATAACAAAATTTTATGTGTTTATCGTTAATTTAAAAAAAAAGGTTTTTGTTGAAAATGAAGAATTCCTCGCCAATCTCCTGGGAGAAATGCTGCCACTCGGCCATTTTTGAAGATGTTTTTAATAAAAAAATTCTACAAGTTCTTCAACATAGACACTTTTAAATAAGCTTTTAAATATTCGTGTAAAAAAACTGTCTATTCGAGTCTTCATAAAAAATTCCTAAAAATCAAGTCTGTTTCAGATTATTAACACTAAACCTACCACGATCAAAACGACCGGTTTTCTATTCCACAATTATTCAAATTATAACAACGTTTTCATACGAAATTACTAACTTCTTTATTTAAGCACATATTATAATGAAAATCGTAAAAGCTTAAGTAAAGTCAATCTTCACCCTTCCATAAGACGTGTCACTTTTACATGTTTTGTGCTTGGTAGGTTTAATGTTAACTACACAATATTTTGAGTGGTTGGTCACAATTCTTCATCAACTCTTAAAAATTTCAGAAAAATGTTCAAGTCCTAAAAAGGTTAACAGAATCATCGCCAAGTTAAATTAAAAATTTTACCATATTTGGGGTGACTGGAATGCTTCAACACTAGAACTACCGGACCAGTCAAAATGGCTGGTTCCTAATTTTTCCTTCCACAATTACTGAAATTGTAAAAATGTTTTCATCGGAAATTTTTTAACGAACCTCTTCATTGAAGCACATATTATTGAAGCACATAGTCTTGCCACTGTTACAAAGCAATGTACGTCAGTCGCATTTATTGCTCGGTGGTTGCTAGTGTTAATAAAACTTTGTTGGGAGCATGTTGTTGACTGAACAAGACGAAGAACGAAATCAGGAGAATATGAAGAGCGACGAGCCCCGAATCTGATCGAACCAGATCATCGTTTCGACGCCCACGCCCACGCCCCCCCCCCTCCCCCGTATGCCGATTTTTTCTTCCCTTTATCATTCTTTGTTTCTCGCGTTGGTCTCCCTTCCTTTTCGCAAGAGAGGCGAGCAGGGTCGTCGAACGGCGGGGACTCGATTTGAATCTAATTACGATCCCGATAATTCCGCAAGGAGGAGGAAATAGTAACTCACCGGAAACCTTCGGGTCAGCTGCCTCCACCTTCATCGCCGCCAGGCTCGCTATTGTCGGCGGTACCTAAAAGAAAATACATTACGATGTACAATGCACCAGCATGCTCAGGGCCGTGCTCGCGACGGGGACGAAAGGGGGGCCGCCCACGCAGACCCTGGGGGACGGGCAAACGATTCTACGAGACCGAGCGACACGTGTCGTTCGAAAACCCTCCAAATTATCCGGGCCCCGCGGCGACCTTTCCCAGAAACCACCCCCAACCCTCTTCACGAATCTATATTTTCAAAAAATCTACCCCCCTTTCACTACAACTCATTTCGAGGATTCGTATTTGTGGAACGGCGTGACTGAACGATCTTTTTATCTAAAATTTTACTGACGTCACCGACGTTGCATTTTCATGTTTTTCTTCTTTGCAACATTTTCTGCTTTTTAGAATTTTTGGGGATCTTCAAGATGTACTATTTTTAAGGAGGCATGTTTGGCAACTATTGTCGTTGATTTGGAAATTGAAGTCTGTGGAGCGACTCAATTTTTAACGATTTCCTTATTTAGTATTTTAAAGATTTTTTCACTTGTACCTCCAAAAGTTTCTCTGTTTTGAACCATTGTTTTTCTTTTCAACACAGACTGTCGTCAAAGTTAAAACCTTAAGAACAATTTGACGACGTTGTACTTGAGCATTGCAATTCTTCTATCAATTCAATAATGATAGATTGCAATGAAAAATAGCGAGTAAAATACACGATTGTTGCTATTCAGCACAGCGATAAAATCACGTTGTGCTTTTTAATTCCTCTTTCATAAAATCAATAACTGTATAACTAACACAAAATTCAGTACAAGTGTACTGGACCCTCATTTTCTTCAACTATATTATTAATCACTAGTGTACATTACGTGGAATGAAGAGCCTGGTTTACAATAACAATGAGAATTGTCAAGATGCATTCATGGCGAATTCTCCACTAAATTGATTTCCGAATACTTACACAGTATGCAATATTACTATCAAAATCTTGCTGAACAAATAGTTAGGGGTTAAAACTAACTGCAGAATGCAAAATCTTTTCCAACAATTGCAACGAACTGGAACGAAGAACGAATATGTTTCTTCCCTCAATAATTACAGTAAATTGAAAATAATCTGAAATTCTTTTAATCTCCTCACTGATTTAATACTAGGTTTACGGAGCACTAAAAATGACTACTCTGCATTACTTTATAAGAATAACAAGGATGTGCTACCCACATTTTTAGCAATATTTTAAAAATAATATATACCCAAAGAAATAAATTTGCTAAATATTTTCTCATGTATGCATCCTTAGAATCTTAATAATTTTAAATTAAAAAAATTAGAACCCGTCATTGTGACGGGTCCCGTAAACCTAGTGTTAAGTATCATTTTTTGTACAATCACTTCGGACGAAATTGCAAATGGCAAACGTATAAAAATTATAAATCTTCGGGACGGTGTGTACGATCCTGCGAAGAATTCGAGTCGTTAACCTTTGGCCCCTCGTCGGATTTTCACTGTGACAGGGATCAGGCGTCTTTATCGTTACGACATCCTCTCTCGGGGACGTTAGGTGAACCGGAAACGACTTCCGGTTCCCCGAAAACGTCCACGGAATCGGAATACTTAGTCGATTCGAAAGGTCGACGACCCCTCTCGCGGCACGATGCAAGCGCGAGGTTGCATCGACCCAATTTTCCCTGGCGGATAACAAGCTTCTAGAAACAATTACGCGTGCCTACTCTCCCGGGGCGATAAATCTTCGGCAAATGAAATAACAGAAGCGATAAATTTGTTGGTACCGAAACATTTCAGGAATAAATAGCGCACGGTGTAATCTTAATGGAGTGTTCATTTATATTTGTACACCGCGAGCGGTTAATTTATTGTTGAACACTCCCCGGGGAAGAACGTTTTCACGATTGTAAATCTTCGGGGACGTTCATCGACCATAATCTTATCAGTTTGTGACAGTATGTTAACTCTTTGCCGCTTCGACTGGTATGCGAGGCCTTTCCGAGGCTCGTAGGGATTGGCATAAGTTTTTCGGAAATCTTAACATCACATGCTGGCTCAGTTACGTTGCAGGTTTGTAATTTATATTTTGAAACACGCTGTCTTTACACTCTGTTTTATTTAAATTTAAAATGATTGTTCAGATTGGAGGATTTAATATTAATTTAGATTCAGGGAATTCAAAAATTAGTAAAACACTGATCGGTAAATCTCGAAGCAATTGGGAAGGGAATCCTAAAATGGAGGAGGGTGGATTCACAATATTTTCACTTTAATTTTTCTGAGGCTTGCAGAGTGGGGACTGAGGGGTTAAAAAATCGGCAGAATTCGTATCCGTGGTAATAACAAATTCATATATGAGCAGGAAGCTCTTGGAAGAAGGCGAGAGTGGGAATATATTCGTTAAGCGTCGAAGTTCCTGTAATTCCGACACTTTTCTCGCAAAGGGACAATCAAAATAGTAATTAGGGGCAGGGGGGAGGGTTAAGGGTGAGAGAAACGAGAGAAAACCGTAGAAGCAGAGGCAGGGTTGGCAAGAGAACCAGCTCGGAAGAGACGACAGTTGCCGGAAGCCCCATCGCGGTACAAATTATTCGAATCCTGTACGATTTCCGAAGCCGTATCTGCGATGCGTCGCTGAATTTATGAAGCGATTGCCACACATCGTGTTCCGTCCTCAGCCGTCGCCTCCTACCCCTGGGCCGTCCCGTTTCCATTTTCTAACCGAACACGTTCTCGTACACGCACAAAGTCCGTCGACGACGATGACGACGACGACAATGACGATTTTCTCTGGATCTGTGTCCCCGAGAAAGAGAGGATCGAACGAACGCGTCTCACGTGCACGGCAATCGCGTTCCATCGATCCCCCGTTCGGCCGACGATCGACCATTTATATTCCGCGCTCATAATTATCGTCGACCTTCGATGCCCAATATTACGGATCGGCGTGCGGATCGCATGGCAATGCGCCGGAAAGAATGTCGCCGACGTTGTTTCCGCGGGAAATCGCGCGATTCCACCGATCGATCTCATATTTTTCATTGTTCTCCAGCTTGAGAGGGTTCTCGAGTCGTTGGAGCGGGGGTTCGATGTTGTTTTGTTGCCGGGTATGGTGTAGGTTGCTTCTGAAGTGAGAAAATTGGTCACGGCTGTTGGGAAATGGTAATTTTGTAGTGATTTGTAGGGAAAGTGAGGTTAGAATCGTTTGTGGAGATTTGTTTGCGATGTTTTGATATTATTTTGTTGGTAGAAGTGTTATAGGTTGCTCGCAAATTGTGGAAATTGGTCGTGGTTGCTGGAAAATGGTAATTTGTAGGGATTTGTAGAGAAACTGAAGTTGGAACAATTTGTGGAGACTTGTTTGCGAAGTTTTAATATTAGTTTATTCGTAAAAGTATTATAGGTAGATTCTAAATTGTGAAAATTGTGAAAGTTGGTCGTGGTTGTTGGAAAATGGTAATTTTTAGTGATTTGTAGGGAATTGAGGTTCGAACAATTTGTGGAGACTTGTTTGCGAAGTTTTAATATTAGTTTATTGGTAGAAGTATTATAGGTAGCTCCTAAATTGTGAAAATTGTGAAAATTGATCGTGGTTGTTGGAAAATGGTAATTTGTAGTGCTTTATAGGGAAATTGAGGTTGGAACAATTTGTGGTGATTTGTTTGCGAAGTTTTAATATTAGTTTATTCGTAAAAGTATTACAGGTAGATTCTAAATTGTGAAAATTGTGAAAGTTGGTCGTGGTTGTTGGAAAATGGTAATTTTTAGTGCTTTATAGGGAAATTGAGGTTGGAACAATTTGTGGAGATTTGTTTGCGAAGTTTTAATATTAGTTTATTCGTAAAAGTATTATAGGTAGATTCAAAAATTGTGAAAATTGTGAAAGTTGGTCGTGGTTGTTGGAAAATGGTAATTTTTAGTGATTTGTAGGGAATTGAGGTTCGAACAATTTGTGGAGACTTGTTTGCGAAGTTTTAATATTAGTTTATTGGTAGAAGTATTATAGGTAGCTCCTAAATTGTGAAAATTGTGAAAGTTGGTCGTGGTTGTTGGAAAATGGTAATTTTTAGTGATTTGTAGGGAATTGAGGTTCGAACAATTTGTGGAGACTTGTTTGCGAAGTTTTAATATTATGGTATTGATAGACGTATTATAGGTAGCTCCTAAATCGTGAAAACTGTGAACATTGATAGTAGTTGTTGGAAAATGGTAATTTGTAGTGATTTATAGGAAAACTGAGGTTGGAACAATTTGTGCAGAATTGTTGGTGAAGTTTCAATATTCTATTATTGGTAGAAGTAGTACAGGTTGCTTCTAAATTGAGAGAATTGGTCACAGTTGTTGGAAAATGGTAACTTATAGCGACTTATAGAATGATTAAGATTAGAACGGTTAGAAAATGGCAACTTCTGGCAATATGTAGAGAGGATAAAATTGAGACAAGTTTTAGAGACTTGTTTGCGAAGTTTTAATATTATTTAATTGTTAGAAGAGTTATAGGTTGCTCCTAAATTGTGAAGATTGAGGTTTCTGGAAAATGGTAACTTGTAGCGATTTATAGAAAGGTTGAGGCAAGCTTTGGCGCCTTGTTATCACAGTTTTAATACTACATTCGTGGTAGTAGAATTATAAGTTGCTTCTGCGAATTTATAAAATTGGTCACGATTGTTTGAAAATGGCAACTTGGGACGATCGATGGAAAGATCGAGATCCAGACAAGTTTTGAAGACTTTGTATTGGAGTTTCGATATTATTTTAATGTCAGAATTTGTTAAATTTCTCTATAAATTGAGACAATTGTCCAAGGCTGCTTCTAAATTGTGAAAATTGTCCAAGGTTACTGAGAAATGGTAATTTCCGACGATTTATAGAAAGATCAATGTCCATACAGATCTTGGGGACATTTTGGCAAAGTTTTAATATTATTTTGGTGCCAGAGAAGTCGTAAGTTTCGTCAGAATTGATCCAATTGTTCACGGTTCTTGGAAAATCGCAGCTTCCATAGCAACGTCGCAAACATTGCTAAAGACCGTAAGGTATTGGTCCACACCCATAAATGCCTCTCTAAGCCGCCTAAATCTTTCGACAGTCTTCATTTATCACACCCAACGATCTCAATTTCTGGCACACACCTAGCACCGCATTCCTACAACCTTGTCTAATCCGAGACGTCGCTGTAAAAGGAAGAATCAATTAAAAAATACCACGTACTCATTCGAAACGATCATCCTCCCAAAAACAGAACCATCATCATCATCATCCTGGATGAAATTTTTAGGGACCAGTGAATCATGTAAATTCTCATCTTCCGCTTCAATCTTAATTTACGAAGACCTTCAGGACGGATGGAAATTAATATGGCAGAGATTTATGCTACAGTCTGTTCTCAAAACATAACCAAAAATTAAAAACAATCTCCAAATGTTAATACGATGGGTGACATAATTCGTTCGTTGACAGAATTTAAAGATCTGTTACAAATTCTCTATGATCGTGATAATAAGTTCCGACTGTTTTGAAAGACCTTCAGGACGGATGGAAATTAATATGGCAGAGATTTATGCTACAGTCTGTTCTCAAAACGTAACAAAAATTGAAAACAATCACTAAATGTTAATACGATGGGTGACATAATTCATTCGTTGACAGAATTTAAAGATCTGTTACAAATTCTCTATGATCGAGATAGTAAGTCCCGAGTGTTTTGAAAGTTTGAACAGGTTAGGATCGTTTCGCAGGGTCTAACGCTATTTTCCAAGTTCCGCGAGAGTTCGAGAGCCCGAGTGCAGTCTCCCAGTGCAACTCTGGAGCGTGCAAATCGAGCACGAAGCTCCACAAAGCAGATTTCGATTGCAGAGTAGCCCGCGCCGGTCCCACAGTTCGAATCTCGCCAACAAAAGCGAAGAAACCAACGACGACGAAGAACAAGAAGAAGAAGAAGAAGTAGACGAAGAAGCACGCGAGAAGAAGTAGAGAGTCAGAGGAAGGAAACGACTATCATAGAAACAAATAGAGAATGCCGTGTACGCCGCCGAGAGGACAACGACGACGACACAACGACGACGAAGAAGAAGAAGAAGATCGAGCATGAAAAGGAAGAACGTACTGCGAGAGAGGACGAGGAGAGGGTAGAAACGAAGACTCGGGGCGAAAGAGAGAGAGGGGAAACGCAGAAAGAAGTGGTAGGGCGAAGAGCTGTGCGAGAGAAGAGAGAGAGAGAGGGAGGGAGGGAGGGGGGAGAAAGAAAGAGAGTGAAAAGGGGGCGGGAGAGGGGGAGGAGAGGGCAAAGAGGGAACCCGGGAGAGTATAGAGGTATATGAGAAAACAATAGAGCTGATTTGCAAACAATAGAATAACGTTAAGAGTCGAGTATTATACGCCGTTGTTACTTCTTGTGCCATAACGCCGGAGAGCATATGCCCATTAATATTCAAAGGCGAAAATAATGTAAACGACACGACAAAAATCGGGGGAATAATTTCAATTCTCCCCGTATGGGATTCCAGCGTGGCGATACACCGAGCAAGAGAGCCTCCCGGGCCCATTTCGTGTCTCCTCCGAGAGACTCGACCGGCACGTACACGCGCGTACCCGCTCGACGGGACCGTGCAGCAAGCCACCGGTTCCCGTCGTGCTCCAAACCCTGGGACCCGTCGCTTTCCCGTGGATTTCCCATTTGGGGCCCATTTTTGCCTTCAATTGCACTGAACAAGAATTTTCTTGTAACTATCAGAAGCTCTGAAATAACTCTTTTATTGCTTTCGAAATGGTACCCTTTGCGATCGGTGGTCCCCGTCATGCCCCATTTCCGGGACTTATGGATTTGCAATGATATTTCATTTGGAACCTTTTGCCACTACTTGCACCGAACAAGAATTTCCTAGCAATTGGAGGACTTTGAAATCCCTTGTTTAAAGTCCCGCTTGTGACCCATTGCTGGGACCCATGGATTCCTAATTAGTTCCATTTGGGTCCCATCTTTATGTCCACTTGCTCCGAATAAGAATTTTCTTGTAACTAGAAAAAGCTCTGAAATGACTTTTATTGCTTTCAAAATGATACCCCTTGCAATTGGTGGTCCCCGTCATGCTCCATTTTTGGGACTTATGAATCTCCAATGACTTCTCATTTGGAACTTTTTGCCTCTACTTGCACCGAACAAGAATTTCCTAGCAATTGGAGGACTTTGAAATCCCCTGTTTAAAGTCTCACTTGTGCTCCACTGCTGGGACCTATGGATTCCCAATGGTTTCCATTTGGGACCCATCTTTTTCTTCACTTGCACTGAACAAGAGTTTCTTAGCAATTGAAGGACTTTGAAATCCCTTGTTTAAAGTCCCGCTTGTGCCCCACTGCTGGGACCTATGGATTCTCAATGAGTTCCACTTGGGACCCATCTTTATCTCCACTTGCACCGAATAAGAATTTTCTGGTAATTACTGGACTGAAGTAGTTCTGTTTTTTACTGTCTTCGAAATGGTACCTACTGCAATTGGCCTATTGCCTTAGTACCCCTTTCTTGGTACCCATGGATTCCCAATAATTTTTCATTTGGGGCCCATTTTTACCTCCACTTGCACAGAACAAGAATTTTCCAGTAATTGCAAGACTTTAAAATATCTCTATGCCTTCTGTTGTTTTCGAAATGGTACTTAGTGCAATTGGTGGTCCCCTTCGTGCCCCATTTCTGGGACTCATATATTCCCAATCATTTTTCATTTGGAACTCCTTGTTGTCTCTGCTTGCCTCGAAGAAAAATTGGTGGTCCCCTTCGTGCCCCATTTCTGGAACCTAAAGAGTCCCAATAATTTTTCATTTGGGGCCCATCTTTACCTCCACTTGCACAGAACAAGAATTTTCCAGTAATTGCAAGACTTTAAAATATCTCTATGCCTTCTGTTGTTTTCGAAATGGTACTTAGTGCAATTGGTGGTACCCTCTGTGCCCCATTTCTGGGGCCTAATGAGTCCCAATAATTTTCCATTTGGGACTCATTGTTGTCTCCGCTTGCCTCGAAGAAAAATTCGCGGTCCCCTTCGTGTCGCATTTCTAGGACCTAATGAGTCCCAATAATTTTCCATTTGGGACTCGCTGTCTCTGCTCGCCTCGAAGAAAATTTTTTTGAAAATTGAAATAGTGAAATTCCAAGCTTCTAAATTCTCGGATATTATTTAGTGACAGAATAAATCTCTCTAAATTTTTATTGTTCAATAGAAAAATTCACGTCTAAATTTTACGCTAATATTCAAGAGAAGAATGAACGTTTCCAAGATTTCTATAGCACAGTAGAAGACCCATTTTTAAATTTATCAAAGACCATTCCCCAATTTCTTTTGTTCAGTACAGAAACTTTTTAGACAGTTATCGATCGACCAATGTATGGTTCCGCAGAAGGAATTTTGGAGCATCATCGAGTCAGACCGGTGGGAGTTCGAGGGCATCGGTGGGTGAATCACCGGCACGTTTTGATGACTGGATGATGAGTCGTCGACAGCCGGCAAAGAATCGTGTGCGCGGCGCGCAACACCAGCGTTAGAATAATTCAAGGGTTCGTGGAACCGCGGACAATAATTCGCCGCGATATCCATTGCCGTAATCTGCGGCGTCGAAAGAGTCCCTTGATTCTTGACCTTAATTCGTTCAGACGTGGTTCCCATAAAATAAACGAGAACAATGATTCCTTTCCCCTCGATTCGCGTCGCGATAAAATAACCGTGAGAGGAACGATCGCCGACTGGGGCAATAAAGTTGCCCCGTGAAATTTTGGACAGTATCGAACCCTTTATCTTATCGCCGCTCGAGGGTCAACCGTCGTCAACCGCTCCAATGAATCTGTTATACTAATTCACGGAAATACAAAAAAAAAAAACACACAATGAAGTCACAATGTTTTTATCCAATTTCAAACACTGCTTTCAGGAGGATAAATATTCATAAAAAGAATATTAAATTATCCTGAACTTGCCGATTGGTGATTAGTAGACTAGGATTAGGATGTTTATGCAAATTCCAATTTTTATAAACAAATTTTAAGAAAATAGAATGAAATAAAATTCTATTTTTCATGGAAACAGGCTCTGTAGATCGTACTAAATTCTCTCGAATTTTATATTACAGCATTTTTTGAAAATTTTCACGAGCCACAAGCGCGTAAAGATCCGCGGTGATTAGATAGTAGATTTTGTGAATTCATGACATGCACGAGTGTGATGAACATAATTAAATGCCAACAAACACGAAGGCCTCATAAATTGAACAACTTCACTTGCGATTAAATGGAATCTTTGCTGATAAATACAATTAGCGAATTAATTTCAATTACTGTGGTAGGAAAGGGGGTGAGAAAAAGTGCTCTGTAAAATTGCAAATGGAAGTCCTGTTTTCAGGAAAATAAAAATACAGCAGTAAATCGACAGTGATAATGTAAATTGATTATGAAATATCTATTTAACAACCCCTAAATTTTTAATTTTCAATGGAAGGTTTCTAGGAGATCAGAAATAGGAAAACAGTATTCCGTCGGACGTTTCGCGAATTAAAGAATTAATCATGGAGCAAAAATTGATGGATCTGATAACCGTGGATTTCACGTTCCCGTGAATTTCAATTAGTCCATTAGTCCATTAACCCGAGCCGACACCGCGGACGCCTATTAACCCCAACCGTCTTGTGTCGCAACACGAGTATCGAACGAATTTATCTCTAGTTATGGCGTTTAATTGCGATAATCGGCTTCGTGAGCGAGGCTCGATCGAACCGTACTTTCTACGAAGACTAACGATTACAGAATAACAGGAAACTTTGCAGAACAAAACAAAAAGAGACATCTACAAATCACCCACGAGATCATTCCCGAAGGAAAATAAAATTTTTCTTGCGGAAGATTCTTCCGGAAAAAATTCGATTTTTCGGAAGCCCATAATTGTTTCGATGCGCATTCGAGCGAGATCATTTTCACGGCACGAACGCTGAATTAGCGGCTATATTTTCGAGCAGATTGCGTCAGACCTTGAGGAATTAACTTTCTAAACGAACAATTTACATTCCGCGCCGTCCTCCGACACACCCTTCGGTAACATCATTCGATACGCGATTATGTGCATATTATTGCAGTAAATAGAAGTGCGATACGCTGCAACTCGCTCGTAACGCCTGTGCAAACAAAGTTCGATTGTTCCAACATAAAAAATTTTTCTTTCGAAAAATTGTAGTTGAACGCGTCCTTCGAAAAAAAAAAACGATCGCCGAATGACACGGACGAATTTCGCGACAAACTTATCATCGAGTCATCAATTCTGCGCCCACTACATGTTGCTGTTGGCGACGGTTCAACTTCTCTCGAAAAAGATCGACGAGCTCGATTTGTTAGTTTAACGCTGAGCACGAGTTACAATTATTTTTAACGAGGCCGGAAAAATTGTGGAAAAAAATTTCCAAAGGATTAGATGTTAATTCGTGGACGTTTTAATTGTCCGTGCGCGCACACTTAGGCCGGAAAAATTGTGGAGAAAAATTTCCAAATGATTTTCCAAAGGATTAGATGTTAATTCGTGGACGTTTTAATTGTCCGTGCGCGCACACTTAGGCCGGAAAAATTGTGGAGAAAGATTTCCAAATGATTTTCCAAAGGATTGGATGTTAATTCGTGGACGTTTTAATTGTCCGTGCGCGCACACTTAGGCCGGAAAAATTGTGGAGAAAAATTTCCAAATGATTTTCCAAAGGATTAGATGTTAATTCGTGGACGTTTTAATTGTCCGTGCGCGCACACTTAGGCCGGAAAAATTGTGGAGAAAGATTTCCAAATGATTTTCCAAAGGATTGGATGTTAATTCGTGGACGTTTTAATTGTCCGTGCGCGCACACTTAGGCCGGAGAAATTGTGGAGAAAGATTTCCAAATGATTTTCCAAAGGATTAGATGTTAATTCGTGGACGTTTTAATTGTCCGTGCGCGCACACTTAGGCCGGAAAAATTGTGGAGAAAAATTTCCAAATGCTACCGAACTATGAAACAGAGAGACCGTTTAATGGCGAGAGGATTAGATGTTAATTCGTGGACGTTTTAATTGTCCGTGCGCGCACACGTGTGCGCCAGTTGCGAACCAGCGATCGCAAAGAATCTAATTATTTAATAAATGCTCGGCGAGTCGCGCGGGCAATATTTCACTCGAGATTATTCGCTGGTTTACGATACTGCGAGTCGCCAATAAAACGGGACAATTATTTTCATATAATTGGCTGGTCGAGAGCGAGCGCGCGCGCCAACGTCATGGCCTCTTGGCGCGTTGATCGTTAAAGTGGAAACAAGTTGAACGAAATCCAACCGCTGTAGCAGATGCTCGCCGGCATGTTGACAATCCGGTGTCACGTCATCATCAACCGTGCCGGTGTTCGCGATACACGACCGTAATCGATCTACGTCCACGAGCGCCGCGATTCGAGCCTCGATTTGCACCGACTCCGATGCCTTTTCGCTATCGCGAAATTCAATTTTTGTACCCTCGCATTCATCACCGGCTGCTTATACCGCCTTTTTATCTCGCTAAATTAATAGCGAGTGTAAAGCACGCCTAATTTTCTCGCTCTTTACCATTTCTGGACGATTTTGTGTGTCCCAATCGCATAACGTCTTCCGTGTTCGACTGTCGCAAACATTCAATCTTTCACGTCTCAAATTAATTATTACCACCTTGTGGCAGGTCATGCAATTTTTTTTTTTTGCATATTGACGACAAAAAGATACAGTAGAACGAATTTTATAAACTATTTTCTTCGTAACTAGTTCTCTGTATTTTTCTTTTAGCCTGTTGCAATTTAGGTAGAAAAATTTTATTTTGCATAAAGTCTAGTTATTACATTTTATGAACTATTTTCTCCGCCAATAAATTCGGTCGTTTTCTATTGTGAAATGTTATAACTACACTGAGGATTTTATGCATTTGTGACAAAGTAGGTAGGCGTATTTTAAAACAGTGAAAATATTAGAAAACTTTTTAAATACTGTTACACTATTTTCAACCTATTAAACATATTAAGAAAGAAAATAAATTTCTACTTCACTCCAGTCTGTTGCAATTTAGGTAGGAAATTTTTATTTTCCATGAAGATCCGCAGTCTAGTTATAACATTTTATAAACTATTTTCTCCGTCAACAAACTCGGCCGTTGTCAATTGTAAAATGTTATAACTAGACTGCGGATTTTATGCATTTGTGACAAAAATAGGTAGGCGTATTTTAAAACAGTGAAAACAGAAAAATTTTAAAATACTGTTACACTATTTTCAACCTATTAAACATATTAAGAAAGAAAATAAATTTCTACTTCACTCCAGTCTGTTGCAATTTAGGTAGAAAATAACTAAATTTAGGTAGTATAACATTTAGTGGTTACTGTTTAAAATTAAATCCATTGCATGTTCGATCAAGTGACTCGAAACGAGTTTAAACGAACATTAATTATAACTAATTGTTCCAAGCATCGACAGTACCTACTAAATATTGCCTTATAAAAATGGCAACCCTAAATTTATCGTCCGTAATTTTCAACAAAATAAACGCCTGGACAAGGAAATTTATTCCACTATTTTCCCTAAACGAATTTTTACAAATTTAATAATTTCAAAAATTGTAAAATATAAAACCGGTCATTTTGACCGTGGTAGGTACAGTGTTAACCCCTTGTCTAGATCCCTTCTTCCTCGAGAACAATCGCGAGAAACAATTAACCCCACGTTGGTGCGCACACGTGTGCATCTTCGGCCCCTAACCTAAACTTCATTTGGCCCGTTGAAAAAATTCCACAGTCAACAACGCCGCTCCACAGGCACCCCTCGAGTTAAGCCTAATCGAGTCAGGGATCGCAAAAAACGTGAGAGAAAATGAAAAAAGAAAATCGAAACAGTCGATTTCCATGGCGAGAGAACGATAAAAACCTCGCGCGAGGGAGTTTCGGTGGTGAGGGAGAAACGGGGGATGAAAAGCAACCCTCGTCTAATTAATTTGTTCGAGTGACTCACCCTCGACTCTTCAGGTTCCTCCCTCCGGACGTTCTGGAAGAGGACGCTGCCCATCTGAACCTGAAGACTCTGCTGCAACAGTTGCGCCAGCTGCGGATTCTGCGAGAGTATCGCCGGATTTTGTTGCAACAATTGTGCGAGCGCGGGATTCTGCACGAGAATCTGGCTGAGCGACGTGTTCGCCATCGCGTGAAGCGATTGTTGCTGTTGGTGTTGCTGGTGCGGCGGTTCCTGATGATGTTGCTGCTGTTGATGCTGCTGCTGTAGGCTCGGAGAGTTCGCGTTCGATGTTTGACAGGACTGAGACAGGTTGCTCGAGGGTGGATTGTGCCGGGGTGGGCTCTGAGGGGTGTGAGGCGGCGTAGGAGGGCTTCCTGGCGCCATCGACGACGCATCCTTTTCCTCTTTCACTTTCACCTTGCCTGGAACCAAAAATAAATCGACCGTGTTAGTCAAAGTTAAATTAAAAGATACTTTCATCCCTTATTTTACTGCTTGGAACACTGAAAGAGCAAATCCTTATATCTTAGGGCTGGAAAATCAGACCAAAAATTACAGTTTTAGTCAAAATTAAATTAAAGTGGACCTTCATCCCTTATTTCGCTGTCTAAATTATTCAAAAAGCACATCCTTGTGTTTAGGGGTGGGAACGTTGTTAAGGGTGACTCTGCAGAATTTCTGACTAATTGTCACTGCTAGAAACATTTTTTTGCAACTCACAATTCCCTTATATTTCCTCATTTATTCATTCAGTATACATCAACCCCTTTTAGCACTTCCTGACACGTGCAATTCTATCATGCAGAATAATTACAAGTAGAAAATTATTAAATTGTAAGTAAATTATTCAAAGCATCTTCACTCAGTTGCGTTACAACCAGCCGATCTTAATGACTGCATTCACACCAAATTTTAGATGCAAGGTAAAGAGTATTAATGACAAATTCTTAACACTCTAAAATCAAATATAAAATTAAAACTAAATCTAAATACTCTAAAATAACGTCTGATCCTCGTACATAAAATAATAAAATTGTTCCCAAATTTTCTAGTAACTTGTCAACGTCATCTTAGCTGTCCTTCGGGCACCCACCCCATTTTTCAACCCCCTGTCCAAGAAGCACAAAACCACTCGTACATTCACAGATACTGACACTAGAAATTGTAAACGCATCCCACGTAACAGTGCAACGTACAACAACAAAAAATATTAAAATGTTAATTTACATCGAACCCGCCAATAAAAAAAAAAAATAAATTTCTAAATGACGTTCACCCCACAAAATTCTCGTTTAAAATCATGTTCAGCGCACTTCGATCACTTTCGTCACAGAACAACGGTTCTAATTGCGACACCAAAGGATATCCGAGGGCATCATGTCACTACACGATCATGCGCGATGCACCAACCCTGTTACATCCCCCCCCCCTCTACCTACCCGAATTTCTCACGGCAAGCCAGCAGGACTTCCTCCTCGCAAGGACGCCGCGCCGAGACTGACTCTTCCTCTCGGATTTTCCAAGATTTCGGAAAGTCTCGAGGAAACAGAGTGGGGATCGAGAGATCGTCGATTGGCCGGACGCAGCAAGACCGATCGACGAATAGCGGCGCGGCGACTTCGTGCCGGGGGAAAGAAAAAAAAAAGCTGACTGAGGGTGAGTTTTTGCCCGGTTCGAGAGGATCTAGACACGTGAAATTGAGACGTCTCGATCCCGAAAAAGCCGCAATCGACTGCGAGCAGGTACATCTGCTCTTCGGGTCACCTAGAGCCGAGGGATTTCCATCCCCCCTCCTTACAACTATCACACGAGGACTAGGAAGACGAATTTAGAATCCTCGATTCAAGTGTTACATTAACCGTTCGGCCATCGTAAACTGATTTTCTTAAACGGTAAAAACACTGTTTTACTAATTTTAGAAATTTCGGCACTTTCCCTGACACTTATCTGGGACCTCCGCTCTGCCCCGTTCCGCAAACTCTGGAGACTGAAATTTCCTTCTAAATATTAGACTAGGAGGTATTTGATCTTTGATGACAATTTCGAGGCAAGTCTGAAACTATTTTTCTAAAATTCACCCTCGGAGAGAATTTTACAATTAGATTAAATTACGAAGCCTTTTACGTCCGGAATAAATTTACCTTCTCAATTTTCGAACTAATATTCGCTGAACTCTATTCCTAGACTCTGCTCCCCTAAACTAAAATTCACCCTCGAATTGCCTTCCAAATTAAATCACGAACCCTTCTACTTCTAAAATAAATTTGATTTTTATCATGTAGTTCCTCTAGTAAGCAATTATTCTATCATCTCTGAGTTGTATTTTTACTAGACTGTATATGCAATCTGCAAATTTCTGAAATACGAAGAAACATGAGTATAAATATTTAAAAAGAAGTAGTCGCCTTTACATTTTTTCACAGGGAGTCTTTTAGAAAAGGAACCAATTGTTATTCTAATTTTGATAAAAAACAGGACACGAAAATAGGAACATAAAAATCTGCAAATTTCCGAAATATGAAGAAACGTGAGTATAAATATTTAAAAGGAAATATTCGCCTTAATATTTTTCACAGGGAGTCTTTTAGAAAAGGAACCAATAGTTATTTTAATTTTTATAAAATACAGAACACAAAAATAGGAACCTAAAAATCTGCAAATTTCCGAAATATGAAGAAACGTGAGTATGAATATTTAAAAAGAAATATTCTCCTTTAGTTTTTGTAACAGGGAGTCTTTTAGAAAAGGATCCAATTGTTATTCTAATTTTGATAAAATACAGAACACGAAAATAGGAACCTAAAAATCTGCAAATTTCCGAAATATGAAGAAACGTGAGTATAAATATTTAAAAGGAAATATTCGCCTTTACATTTTTTCACAGGGAGTCTTTTAGAAAAGGAACCAATAGTTATTTTAATTTTTATAAAATACATCACAAAAATAGGAACATAAAAATCTGCAATATATTCATCGCAATACTTTGATTCTAGCATTCTAAAAATCCAACACCCCCAAGATTCCAAAAAATTCTCTTCAATGTTAAACAATTTCCACACCCAGGAACAACTCTGCAATTTCAAATTATTTTTCCAATGCAATTTCTAATCAAACCGACAGTCGTCAGTTGAAACCCCCAACGACCGTGGCAAACCAACCCCTATTTTTTAAAGACTGTCCCGTCCGGGGGTAAAAATTTCAAGGAAGGTGCCAGGCCGTTTTTAATGTCCCGGGGGGGGGGGGGATCTCAGGTAGATCTATCAGGATTTATTCGCGCGCGGAGGATCCATGAGAACATCAAAACCCGATCTCGGGTTCTGTGTACCTGCCCGTCTAGGTTTAGGACCTGGCCAGTCGATTCCGTGGCCGCGAAAAGAAAAGGAGAGACTCGGAAATTGGGAGAAGGGATGAAAAGGGAACGCATCCCATGGGGCACGGCAAAGTCTATCGAGAAATTACGCAACCCCTTAGGCGTCATTTTTACCTATGGTTCTCTGGAGTCCCCCTCCAGGTTTTTCACCGTTTCCCGTTGCCATACGGGATTTCCCTTTTTTCCTTTTTTTTTCGATCCGAGGGCGTCATTTAACGAGGCGGATACCGTCGACGATGAAAAATGACTATCCTCCGAGATAATTTAGGAGACGGATTCCTGTGGGAAAGTGTTCCGCCGGGTTTCCAAACCGGGGACCGGCTGCCGGAGATTTTTAATTGAACTCGTTCGGACACTTGTGGATTTTTCGGATTTATGGGCCCTCCAGGCGGACCGATTGCCCGTAATTTTTCGACCGAAATCGGAAATTTCATTTCTCCGGGAAGATTTATCGTTGGTAAAAAGCTGACGAAAGACGGGAATATTTTAATTCGTCCATGGTGGAAGAATGCTGTTCGGTGAAGCATTCATTTTACACGTGAATTATTTATTTTATTAGACAGGTCGACTCTTGCTGGGATGAGATTTATTTGTTATTAAAGCTTCCTTTAATCAGCAAAATCCTTCAACTATTTTCCTCTAAAAATATTGGTTTTCTTTACTAGGGGATTTATCTATCATTCCTTACAGGATGTCTTTTATTAATAAATCTTGACGTTAAATTGCAAGAAATAGGAATAATAATATACTTAAAAAATTATTTAGAGCTCATATCACCTTGTAATACAATCTACCACGGTTTTTACTATATTCTTTTACCAAATTATTTTCTATATTAAAACCTTCAAAATAATGTCTAGCTCCCTGGATTAATTTTTCGAGGATTCACGAATTTTTAAAAATTTTAAAATGCAGTGAATTGCACGGTATTTCCAGCTAAAGGGACTTGACGTTTGAATAAGAAAATGTGTAGGAGCGAGGTATAGTGTTCGAGGTCCGATAAAGGAAAAAAAAAGGGTCTAGGGAGCGCGAAGGGCCGCGAGAGGTGACTTGAAATGATTTCGTACACGTTTCAGCGTTAAATGGATTCCGCGGGAGATATTCCTGAGGGATCGCATGCAGGCCCGGCGTTATGCTTGTGCATCTTGGGCCGGATCCTTAAATCGACTCGATTTTTAAGGTCCGACCCCGTGGAGGAGCCCTCGCCGCGGGATCCTGTGTTTCTCTTCCTCTCGCGACGTTCTCCGTTTCATCTTTGCTCCACATCGGCCCCGGCCGATTGATAAAAATCAAGAACAGAGAAAACCGCGGTAAGAAATGACCCTGTTAAAGACCACGGGGGTTGGGGGGTGGGGGGTGGGGCACGCTGAAATCGAAACGCCTGGGAAAATAATTGTTACGTTTGTCGGACACGCGTTTCCTCTGAAACTTGTCGCTCGAACCATCCTCCTGACTCCATCTTATTTCATTTTCTCTAATCGTTATTTTCAATTTGTGAATAGAATTATTGAAACTATTCCAATCGACGTTCTTCTGACGCTGTTATAGCAATTTAATTGTTAATTTAATTGAGATTTAATTGATTCAAGTGGGAAATCTTTGAACTTGTTGAGACATTTTTAAGTGACCATTAGTTATTACTATTTTAATCTTCGTGTATTGCATTTAAAAGAAAATGTTTAGTAATGAGAAAGCGATTGAAATTCTCTAACACAATATTTTTCCGGCACTGTTACAACAATTTATGGTTTTAAAATCATGATTTTTGCTTCAGGTTTTTAATAGAGGATCTTTGACCTTGTTCAGATTTATTTCAGTGCTCACAGACTAGTATTTTTAAATCTTCCTATGTCTTCTTCAACAATTTCTTTAGATATTGAGAAATTAGGGTACCCTATATCGATCCTTATTCTTTGGACATTGTTGTGACACTTTACCACATAAAAATAAGCACCTTATGAAAATTGATGCACAGTGTTTTAAGTAGTAAAGCCTCAGATTTGTTTAGACATTTTTTATTACAGACAGAAGGGTCGAAAAATACGATTTCCATAGGAGTCACTTCTCAAATAGAATATCTGACAAAATTTTGAAAATATATCAAACTCTTTTATACTTTCACTGCAGAACAACAATTTCAGTTTCACTGTAATTAAAATTGTTTTTAAGCATTAATACAATGTAATTTTTCAAATAGAATATCTGACAAAATTTTGAAAATATATCAAACTCTTTTATACTTTTGCTGCAGAACAACAATTTCAGTTTCACTGTAATTAAAATTATTTTTAAGCAGTAATACGATGTATTACAATAAGAGAACGTCCGATTTGAATGACTGATTAAAATAGAAGAGTCTTACAGGTTCCTCCGAAGCAGTGTTTATTGTTAATAAAATGTGCGACGTTAAGAAGCGAATTTTCCCGCAAAATAATTAATCTCCTCGGATTTTACAGGCAGTAAATACTTTGTAACTTCCTCGCCACCGATAATTCGATCTCCCCGACGATTAAAATACAATACAAACTTGCGATTTCCCTCGAAAAGACACTAAAGGATTCCCCAAAGACATCCGAACATGTTCAACACAGAAAAATTCAGCACCGTAAAAATTCATTTATCGTTAGGCTCGCATACAACGAGTTTCGATTTTAACGACTGATTAAGATAGAACCGAAACCACCGCGTTTCCCGCAGCAGATAGCCAGGAAATTTTACGAAGACGTTCAATGTATACCTAACACGGCACGAAAAGCTGCGTAAAAATTCGTTTATTGTCAGGGTCGCATACCTTGAATTTTAAAGAGACACAAATTTACTTGCCGGGAATGCTCGGTGTGCTGTGCGCACTTACTAAGTATCTGCAGATCTTTATTCGCCATCAAGTTAGTCAATTCGCTTCTCTAACCAACCATCAACGATCTGATCGACGACTCTTCACTCGAGACCAACATCTTTCATGCTAGCCCCCCCCCCATGCTCTAAAAGAAAAAGAAAACTCAAATCTGTCAAGCATAAATTTCGTTTCAGTGTCCCTCATCTAAGAAGTTTTCCAAAGTTATCAGTTTTATTCAACAAAAAAGATAGTCACGTGAGACCAACATTTCTCATCCCCCCACCCTCTAAAAGAAAAGAAAACTCAAATTTATCAAGCATAAATTTCGTTTCAGTGTTCCTCGTTCAACAAATTTCCCAAAATTGTCAGTTTCATTCAACAAAAAAGATACTCACGTGAGACCAACATCTCTCATCCCCCCACCCCCAAAAAGAAAAGGTAATTCAAATCTGTCAAGCATAAATTTCGTTTCAGTGTTCCTCATCTAAGAAGTTTTCCAAAGTTATCAGTTTTATTCAACAAAAAAGATAGTCATGTGAGACCAACATTTCTCATCCCCCCACCCTCTAAAAGAAAAGAAAACTCAAATTTATCAAGCATAAATTTCGTTTCAGTGTTCCTCGTTCAACAAATTTCCCAAAATTGGTAGTTTCATTCAACAAAAAAGATACTCACGTGAGACCAACATTTCTCATCCCCCCACCCTCTAAAAGAAAAGAAAACTCAAATCTGTCAAGCATAAATATCGTTTCAGTGTTCCTCATTCAACAAGTTTCCCAAAATTATCAGTTTTGTTCAACAAAAAAAGATACTCACGTGAGACCAACATTTCTCATCCCCCCACCCTCTAAAAGAAAAGAAAACTCAAATCTGTCAAGCATAAATTTCGTTTCAGTGTTCCTCGTTCAACAAGTTTCCCAAAATTATCAGTTTTGTTCAACAAAAAAAGATACTCGAGTCAAACAGGAATAAACTCTCATTTGAGCAATTTTTTATTGCAGGAGTTTCCCAAAATTATGAATTTTATGTTATCCCTGGTCGACAGTCACCCGAATAATGAAAATAACATCTAAGAAGAATAAAAATTTATTAAGGTAATTCTTTATAAAAGCAGTCTCCCAAAAATGATCAATTTCACGGCTTCGTCAACATTTTGATCGACGTTCAAAAATCATCCCCTTGTCAGAGAAGAAAGAAACAATAGAATCTATGGAGTCCAAACAATCGAATCTATCTCGGGCAATTCTTTATCTCGCTCTTCAAAAAATTATCAATTTTCTGCCACTTAAGGGGTGAAAGATCCAGATCGCGTAACGAAGATCCGTGACACCCGACTCCGATTTACTCCCCCCCAAAAAAAAGAGAAAATAAAAAATTAAAAAAGGAAAGAAATCGCGGGCCGCTGCACACCCCATTTTTACGAGATACTTAAGCGTTTAAATGGTTCGGGATTCCGGAAAAAATCTCGGCGTAGAAATCGGTTAACCCCCGACTGTCGATACAGCCGTGCCTAGGGGGGAGGGGAGGGAGGGAGGGTTGTGCGATTTTTCTCAGGGGTTAAATCGACCGTGGCCCCCGAAAACTCGCGTATTTTTTTTCCACGATCTCGCAGGTAGCCGGCTACCTGCACACGCGATCTCCTCCCCGGAAATAAAGAGGGTGAGAGAAGAAATAAAATAAAAAAAGCTACCCCCGGGGGTTGCAGGGGCAAAGAAAAGGAGAGATTACGCAAGAAACCTCGAGAAAGGGGGAAGAAAAACACCGTGCGGCTCACCCCCTGCTCCCGAAGATCGAATCTCTCTTCCTCTAACCCTCGGATTCCTCCCTCCCTCGATTTTCCCTCTCTCACCCCATTCGGTGAGCCGGCCGGCGGGGAGGGGTAAGAAAACAGGGTAAAAGTGAGTTAATAGTCGGTAAAACGGTATTCACCCGGTGACCCGACGGGGTTGCCGGCTCCTTTAGGGCCCGAGCCCTTTTCTCTTCTTCCTCTTTTCTCACTATACCCCGTCGCCCTTTCCTCTTCCGGAAGGGGTCGGCACCAAGGGTGGAAAGGGATCATCGTTTCCCTTTCGACGAGGTACGCCGACGGAAAACCGAGACACGAGACACTCCTTTCGCTGAGAAATTTGAGTAATCGTTCCCCGGGACCCGTCGTCGAGTACCCAACCCTGGATCCACGATTTTTTTTTTCTTGTTTAATCGGGGGGTTGAAGGGGGGCTGAAGCTCCGGTGTCGGCGTGAGAGAGCTCACGGTTTGGATTCGCGAATCATCCCTTTGGGGACTTCTCGGAGTGGAGGGGAGGGATTGGAAATCGAGAGGAAATCGATTTTACAATTTTTGGAATGATTCTGGATATTTAAACTTTTAGAAAACCACCCTCTGGATTTGCCATATTTTCTTAAATCCGTGAGATATTTTATAGCAATTTTATATTTTATTTCCCGTATTTGTAGGCTTGGTTTAATTTTAAATGGTCACTATTTTCGACTTTTTAAAACGATTAAGAATATAAATAAATTGTTTAGCTTGAAAATCTTGTGATGAATTCAGACAATTTTTGTCAGCGATCTGTTGAGCAGATTGGAAATCGAGAAGAAATCGATTTTACAATTTTTGGGATGATACTGGATATTTAAACTTTTAAAAAACCACCCTCTGGATTAATATTTTGTACTTTGTATTTGTAGGGTGGGCTGAAATTTAAATAGTAACTACTTTCGACTTTTTAAAACGATTAATAAGATAAATAAATTGTTTAGCTTGAAAGTTTCGTGACGAATTCAGACAATTTTTGCCAGCGTCCAGTTGAACAGATTGGAAATCGAGAGGAAATCGATTTTACAATTTTTGGGATGATTCTGTCTATTTAAACTTTTAAAAAACCACCCTCTGGATTAATATTTTATATTTTGTATATATAGGGTAGGCTGAAATTTAAATAGTAACTATTTTCGACTTTTTAAAACGATTAAGAAGATAAATAAATTGTTCAGCTTGAAAATCTTGTGATGAATTCAGACAATTTTTGTCAGCGATCGGTTGAACAGATTGGAAATCGAGAGGAAATCGATTTTACAATTTTTGGGATGATTCTGTCTATTTAAACTTTTAAAAAACCACCCTCTGCATTAATATTTTATATTTTGTATTTATAGGGTAGGCTGAAATTTAAATAGTAACTATTTTCGACCTTTTAAAACGATTAATAAGATAAATAAATATGTAGCTTGAAAATCTCGTGATGAATTCAGAAAATTTTTGTCAGCGACCGGTTGAGCAGCCGAAATCGGTTCAGTACCGTCGACGCGTCCGAGTATCGCAAAGATCGTTCGACCTTATCTGGTTGTTTGTTGCGCGAGTATCTGGCAAACGGTTGATTAGAGGATCGAGTTGCACTCGCGAAGTGCAAACAAAAGAATGGCAAATGGAAGAGTCCCGTGGGAACGGGCCTCTCGGGTCTCGTTCGTTCGCCGATCGCTAAATCCAATGTTTCGATTTCCACGTATGCACGTTAGGCATGCGTAACGCGAGGAATACTATAAACGCTCGCGTGTTTCATTACACAACGATACGCACGAAATTCGATTCTAATGGGAAACAAGAAAGCCGAGACCCCGAGAGCAACTCGTAATCCGACGTCCCGGCGCGTTTCAAATACCTAAATCACGAATAACGACGCGATTCCTCGTAAAACCGGAGTGGTCTGGGCCCCGACACCGACCCCGGGCCCCAACAGACTTATCGCTAATTGCGATATTACTGCTGCGATCGTTTTTCGCGCGAGCCATCGAAAAACCCCGCGATTTCGCGTGCCAGCCTTTCGGATCTATAAAACTCGATGCTCCCGTTGGTCCTGATCCGTTTTCGGGATTTTACCACGTTTTTATTAGCTCGCTTTCTTGTCTGCTCGGTACAAATTTTGCAATTGATTTTAAACTAATTTTCCGATCAACTGGAGACTTGAAACTTTGAACATAGCTCAGAACTGGATGACAATACAGACTAAAAAGCAGAAAATAATTATTTAACACGTTAAGTGAGAAATATCATTCCCACAGATTCTTACAAAATCAGAGTAATTTAATTAATGAAAGCGAAACCAGAAATTTTAAATTATAGGGGATGCTAAGCCTTTTGAATTCTAAAGATCTTAATAAAATTCGGTTTATCGGGATATGTCACAATAAATATGAATGTTTAGACCTAGTCAAAACTCAATGGGAGTCATTTGTGACTGACATGGCAGTTAGCGTGTTAAATGACAAGAAATTTTTAATATACCAGGTTTTTAAGACGGACTAAAGAATAAAAAATAATTCCTCTCTAGGGTCAGTTTGTACTAGGCAGCTGAGACGCTGAGGGTCTGTAAACAAGCTAAATAAAAAAACAGGGTAAACAAATTCTGCCGACAGAATTTTTGGTGCGTCTTAAAAACGTGGCATATTAACAATTTCTTTTTATTTAAATCATTCTCGCCTGACGTCATAACACTTCATATTTTGATCGACGTGTCAGATTACACTGGCGCGTCGAATTTAACCCTTGTGTGGCCAACCGGGAACCCATTTTCAATTAATTTAATTTCAATAATATTAGTAATTTTTCTACAGTCTCAGAATAAGAATTTGTGCAGAAAATTGTTCAACAGCAATATTTCTAAATTATCCATCCTAGTTCGGTATTTAGGGGTTAAAGGAGATCGCTTCGTTCAAAAATTGCGCATCTTCAAATTGTTGTAACTTCATGAAAAAATGTCGTGGAATATTTGTTCTGGTCTCGTTCTAAAGCTCGAATCCTCTACTTTCGAAGTCCATTGTTCATTTTTCTCATCGACGGTTTCAATACTGTGCAACGGGTGAGAGAGTGGAGGTACTCTTTTGTCTCGAAAATTTTCAAATTCAAAAGTTCGTACAGGCAATAAAAAATTTGTTCCTCGAACGAAACCAACGTACATTTAAAGACTGCAGCTTCATCGTTAAAATGACGCCTCGACGGTCGCTGTGCGATTTTTTCCGGCCAAGTTATTGAACTTTGAGTTAAAATGGCGACGGTGAGGCTAAAAATTCGTTTTCGCTAAAAATTGCTGTATTAAAATAATTATTCATAAATGATTAAATGATTATTTAAATAAATATTCCGGAACTGTACAAATAAATTGCACCATTTTCATGTGTATAACATGGAGAAAAATATATATATAGTAGGGAAATATTCTGGGTCGGAAGAAATGTTTCGTTTTGGAGGGCAAAGGGTGAAAACATCTCTCAGTTCTTTCTCCGATAAAAAGAATATTAAAAAATTAATTTCTGCAGAAAAAATTGCGAAATGAATCGGAGGACAATGGGATGGAAATACGTAATTTTCCAGAACCACAGAACCGAATGAAATATACATGCAGAACTAGATCACATCGGTACCAACAGGAGCCTCAATCAGGCGCAATCAGTGAAAGCAGTGAATTAAAAAATTATCAATTCCGAGGGTGTCTTCGCTCCACTTTTCGCGAAGGCCTCGCCAAAATGGTCGCGCGCCGCGCCGCGTTTCGCCGCGGAAATATTCGCATGAAAAAGTCGCGTCACGTTCTCGGATCCAGCGTCGAATTCAGAAGACGGGCGACGTGGAAAGAAAAAAGGGAGGATGAAGAACGAACACGGTTCAGCAGGCGAGCCTAACTACGAGCAATAGAGAGCGAGAGAGCGAGAGAGAAAGAGTGAGTCTGTCGGAACGCCTTAATGGCGGTTCATTTGTTAGCGTGCCCGCCGGGCATAATCGAATAATTTCGCGGGGGCCTGGAAAAATGGAAATCAATTCGTATGGCACACCGACACCTGTTGAGGGTTCAAGGTCGCGCGATAAAAGACCCGATCGATCAAAGAGCGGGGTCCAAGGGGGGACCCCGGCGATGGAAAACTCGGCCTCGGACAGAAACCCCGTAATAAATCGTCGATTCTCCATCGGCTCGTCATCGCCGGCGACGATATATCGACCGCGGCGAATCGACCAGCGTCATTAAAGCCACACGGGCCGGTTTTCTGCGTTCCGACGTGCACGCCGTGACGGAAAGAACCGCCCGGAGCGGTGTCTACAGGGCCGAAAAACACCGTGATACGGAAAAGTGGCCGATTACGCGTTCTGTCAGCCGATTTTTAACTTTATTCGCGCGAAATTGCTCGGGCAAAGAAAAAGACGAGTCGTGGGACGATTCTCCGATGAAGACCGTGTTCAAATGAATTTTGACACGGACTGAAATGTATGAAACAATTTTTCCTGGGCCTACACAGATTCACAACCACGTGCGGATAGTCCTGAAAATTTGTGATTGCGAATTTTTAATACAATAGCTACGAAAACACTTGTAAGATTTAACATTTAACCTACCTACCATGTATCTGGTGAATATGGAGATTGTCCCGTGATTTTCAATATAATAAATGCTTCGACAAGGAAATTTATTCCACTATTTCCCATGAATGAATTTTTACAGTTTCAGTAATTGTAAAATATAAAACGGGCCATTCTGACCGTGGTAGGTTTAGTGTTGAAACGAAAAACGTGGGGCGTATGCAATAGATAATCGATGCATGAATAGTTCACCTAAGTCACTGACAATTTTATTGCACTGCAAATTATATGAACTATTGTGTAACTCTCTACACTCCTCACTTAATAGTGAAATCCGCTCCACGTTTATCGTTTTAAATTTTACAAGCATTTTCATAGTTGTTCGAAATTCACAATCATAAATTTTTAAGACTGTCTGTATGTGGCTAGGAAAAATTATTTTATACTTTTTAGTTCTTCTTAAAAACGTGGTATATTAAAAATATTTTTTTATTTCAATAATTATTTTCTGCTTTTTAGTCTTATCTGCGTTGTTATCCAGTTCTGAGCTATGTTTAAAGTTTTAAGTCTCCAGCTCAACGAGAAGTTAGTTTAAAATCAATTGCAAAATTTATACCGAACAGAGCGACAAGAAAGCGAGTTAATAAAAACGTGGTAAAAATTACATTATTTTTCTTAGGTGCTCCGTTTCGCAGTGAATCGCTATTGAAAGTATCCAATTTGTTTTAACATTAGATTTACGGGACCCGTCAAAATGGCGGATTCTAATATTTTTAAATTGCGAATATTGAGATTGTAAAAATGCATCCACAAGCAATTATTTAACAAATTGATTTCTTTGGGTATATATTATTAAAAAAATGGCTACAAATTTTGATCGATACATTCATGTTATTTTTATAAAGTAATGTAAAATAGTCATGTTTAGTGCTCCGTAAACCTAGTGTTAACATAACGGTCGAAATTGCAACAATACAGCAAAATAAAAATCGTAGGATAATTCTTTGACGAAAACTGAGTCGAAATGGAAGAATGCATTATTTTTCTAAAATGCATCATTTCTCACTAAATCGCAATTGAAAATATTCAACATGTTCAACATATAGTAGTTGCATAATTGCATAAAATTGCAACTTTGCCTTACCACTCCACTGAGCACACTCGAGGCGAACACAGTAACTTCACGATATTTGTCAACAACAAGGGTCTTGCCAGCGTCAAGTATCGTGCAGGAGACATACCCGATTACTATTCACACTATATCGAATTCGAAAATTGTGATTACTTTATTCAAGATCTGCTTGAAATCCCAAGTTCAGTGAATGCTCGATTTTTGTCAACAACACGGGTCTTGCCAGTGTCAAGTATCGTGCAGGAGACATACCCGATTACTATTCACACTATATCGAATTCGAAAATTGTGATTACTTTATTCAAGATCTGCTTGAAATCCCAAGTTCAGTGAATTCTCGATTCTTGTCAACAACACGGGTCTTGCCAGTGTCAAGAATCGTGCAGGAGACATACCCGATTACTATTCACACTATATCGAATTCGAAAATTGTGATTACTTTATTCAAGATCTGCTTGAAATCCCAAGTTCAGTGAATTCTCGATTCTTGTCAACAACACGGGTCTTGCCAGTGTCAAGTATCGTGCAGGAGACATACCCGATTACTATTCACACTATATCGAATGCGAAAATTGTTATTACTTTATTCAAGATCTGCTTGAAATCCCAAGTTCAGTGAATTCTCGATTCTTGTCAACAACACGGGTCTTGCCAATGTCATGTATCGTGCAGGAGACATATCCATGTTATGTTTACACTCCTCTTCGTCCGGGGACTCTCGAGCTCGAGCGCGGTAGTGGGGATAATTCCGCGACGTTTATCATCGAGGCCTCGGCGACATATACAGAGAACTTACTGTATATAAATGATTTGATACGTCGCATGTAAATCTAACACAGTTGAACGTGCTTCGAGAGGAGACAATGATCTCCGGACAGTGTTTTCGTATTTCTCGTTTTACTTCAGGCCTCTCGACAGAATTTTTTGATATTTCACGAGCCCGACGTTTTCGACCGTATTTCAAAAACCGGCGGTGGAACGAAAAAGGTCCCCGGGACGATTTCGACGTGGTTCCCGAACGACGAATCGCCGGGCACCGGTTGATTCACGGTTTTTCGAGGCGTTTCGGTAGATACGGCCCGATAATCGACGAGTCCGGGACACTCTGGGGTTCTCGGGTTCGCGTAGATCCGGATCTCTCGCAGAAAAATCGCCACGGGGAGCGGGTCCGGGGCCCGCGCTCGAATTAATGAGCCATCTGCGTAATTTTTCAGCGGGGCCCCGGAGCGGGCCCTGCGAAACGAGAATTCATCGAGCCGGGTGTAACGTTTCCAAATTTTAATATTTGACCGTGGAGAAAGGGGGAGGGGGAGGGGAGGAAAAAACGAAAAATAAAAGAAGGGGGGCGCACAGGCAACGACGAAACGAAGAGAGGTAATGAAGCTTTGGGGGACAGGCGATAAAGAGAGAGAGAGAGAGAGAGAGAGAGAGAGAGAGGGGTCGTAAGAGAGGGGGGAGACTGGCGCGAGATAAAGACCGAAGGGCCCCGCGGGGCCCATTTTTAACACCTAACAGAAGTCAAGATGCCCGGCCGTGATTAGCGTTCCGCCGGGGCCACGATGGGGCCACGGACATTATCCTGTGAGAAATTGGCGGCCGTTCGTTCCTTTGTTCCAGGCGATTTTTTATTGACTCAAATTCTGGAAAAAAGACCCCCAGAAAAAATCGTAGGGGGGCAGAGGGAGGGGCAGGGGGGGTGCCGACGGTTAGGATCCCGCGGTGCCACACGGTGTGGGAGGCGATGTCGAGCGGATGAACCGGGAAGATAGAGGGAACGGGGAAACAAACCGGAGAGAAATATAAAGACGGAAAGACACGGGGTCAGAAAGTGGGGGCGTCGGAGCAGGGGGGAGGGGGGCACAGGGGTTTCGAGGAGGAGAGGGGGCAGAGGGGAAAAGAGGGCCAACGAACAACTGGCCACGGTCGAAGCCAGAGCTGAGCTCATTTTTTCTCGCGACCGAACCCGAAAACCCTTTTATGCCCACCCAAGATTAATTATCCGCCGTACTCGAAAAATGAAACGGCCGCGAACAAAGACCGGCCGCGCCGATCCGCCGGGAAACGCCGTTCCCCTCTCTCGCTCTCTTGGCCCCCTCTCCTCGCTGTCGAACACCGCTGCCACAACGTTGCTTTCGAATCCTCAAAATTTCACATTCTTGCAACCATTCTTACCAGCCGCTCGACGCAAAAGCGGTGTGAGTCAATATTTCTCACCAAATTCCAAGGGTCCAGACGTCATTAAATAACATAACTGTGACATAATTACTTGAATTTTTTTACTGAATTCCTGATTGCGCATTTTATGCATAGTAAAATCAATGACATTTAAAAATGTAAGGAAATCAAGCAAATTTCAAAATGTCGAAGTATTTACGCTTTTATTTCAAATAGAATGAACATTGTAACGAAAACTAAAAATAAGAATAGTAGTTTCAGTTAGTTAAGGGTAGCGGAGGAGCGTTAAATAACTGTAAGAGTTATTTAAAACAGGATAAACATTGTATGTATATATTTACGTATTAAAATTGTTAATGGAATAAATAACATTCCATTAGGTTTCTATTATCCAATGATCAACCGTTTCGACTCGCGTCATTTTTGCACTGAACGGCTCGCATCATGGTAATAGAACATTCAAACAGAAACAAAAATTTCCGCACCACTCAGAAGCAGCAACCCGATGAATAATACATATACAAGGGTATCACTGATAATAATATGTATGCATAATGATGCATTTAAAGCTGTCCGGAGCAGCGACAGCTGAAGATCATCGAAAGCTGCGCATCGATCCCTGGACGTTGAGAAGAAACCGCGAGGTGCGCGATGACTCGAGATAAGAGTACAATGTTTACTCTATATTATGTCCCAAATGCCTAGCCGATAAAAGTCCCAGAACTGTCCCCACCGCCGCAGGGAATACTCCTGGCCGATACATGTCCCTGGCTAGACCAGTGGTTTGGACATGTATCGAGTAGCACGTTCCTCGAGCGAAGGCAGAGATCTACTCAGGTATCGCACGGAATAATCATGAGTTTCTCCGTGGACAGGAAAGTTCCCGGAGGCATCATCATCTTCTAAAAACTTTGGTAGGGGACGGTTGCATCTCGGCGAGCCGAGGGGGTTGAGAGGGAAAAGGGGGTAGGAGAGCAGCTCGTTAGACCCGAAAAATTCCGGCGGGGCCCCGATTTGAATATCGCATAATGTCGAATTAATGCCGGAAATTCGACTCGGTGGGCCCCCCTCGCGACGCAGTAATGGGGGGCCCCCTGAAATTTCGTGGCGACCCCCATAAAGCTGTTTCGCGTATGGAAAACGTGTTGAGGCAATAAGCCCGCCGCCTCGACCCCCCTTGCCTCCTTTTTCTCCCACCGTTTACCGGTGCTTCCCCCTTCCTCCATTCCTCTTCTACTCCCTCCCCCCCCTCCAAATTTCTTTCTACTCTCGCTGGTCCCCGACAGAGAACGGCGTGGATCTTTTAAGAGGGATTTAAAACGCAGAAACCCTAGGCGTTCGACGGAGGACCCGTTCTTCTACTTTTTCCTCGAGATAAGGGAGCGAGAGTCATTTAGAGATGGATACTGCCGCGTCGACGGTGAGGAATGCCAGTTCAGAAATTTTTGCGAATAATCCCGCGGTATTCGAGCCTCGCCCGGACCCCGTTTTTCGGCCTCCGCTCTGATTAACCACCTCGCGGCAAGCCCCGATACTAATTAAACCGGGCCCCCGACTGCATTCGTCGGGGGACCGGCCTCGATCATTGAGCGATCCTCTTCGTTCGCGACAATAAATATTCGTGTCCCGCTACGTCCGTTTGCGCTGAGCAAACGTTTCATTACATTAGGGGTATCCATGAGTAATCAATTGTTTGCAAAGAATTTGTTTTGCCTTCAGTTCTGTACCGATCGTTGAGGAAACACGTATTCTTTTACAGTTTTCGGTAGAGCAGCCTGTGTTCAAAAATATTCTATAATTTCTGTTTACAACCCTATAATAAAATGGCGGCGTCTGTGGTGATGGAATTATTCGCCGACGTCCCATATGTGGGTGACGGAATTATTTGTGCAGGTATTAAAATGAATTTTTACGTTGATATATTCATTGTACTAAACTTGATTAGGATTTGTAACATGCAACAAAGTTGGAGGATTACTCAGTATGATACATTTAATTTTTTGCAATTTTTATTTCATTAAATAACTTACTTTGATTTTATGGCATTTTTGGGTTTCTAGTTGGGCGTTCAAAGTGTTGATGCAACAGTGAGAACAAAGAAAATTTGCGATGTTTATGGAGATGTATCGAAGGTCAACAAGTGTCAACGTTGGTTCAGAAGGTTCGCTGCTGCTGATTATGATCTCTCCGACAGGCCTCGGACGACCAGTTGAATTTGATAATGACACACTAAAATCTCCAGTGGAAGCTGATCCAAAATTAAGTATACAAGAATTATCGAGAAGCCATGGGTCCACATGGTCAACTATACAAAGGCACCTACACGAAATGGGAAAGGCATATAGGCAAGGAATATGGGTACCGCGTCAATTATCTGAGACCAACAAGAATATTCGTCGATCAATTTGCGCTTCATTGCTATCCAGATTTCGTAAAGATCCATTTCTTAGCAGAATCGTTACCGGAGATGAAAAATGGATTCTTTGTGATAACGTAAAGCGTTCCAAGCAACGGCTTTCTGCAGATCAAACCGCAATATCAACCCCTGAACCTAGCTTATCACTTAGAAAGGTGTTACTGTGCATTTGGTGGGACTGTCGTGGCATGATTCACTTTGAGTTGTTGAAACCTGGAGAAACAGTTACTGCTCAGTTGTATTGTCGGCCAATTACAACGGCTGTATTCGGAACTATTGAAAAAGAGGGCATCTTTGGTCCACAGAAAAGGTGTAATACTGCAAATTGACAATGCCCGGCCCCGTACAGCGAAACTCCCTCAGGAAAAAATCAAAGAATTGCAATGGGAAGTTTGACCGCACCCCCGTACTCACCGGATATTGCTTCCTCTGATCTTTTCGGATCTCTGGAGCATTATTTAAGAAATAAAACATTCTGCAGAAGATGTAAGGAGGCACCTTGGGTCATATTTTACTTAACCCTGGATTTCTATAAGAGGAGATCGAAAATTTGCAGGAAAGATGGCAAACTGTCCTTAATAATGATGGAGATTATATAATAAATTAATAAATAAAAACTTGAATTTCCTACAAAGTCTGTTTTAGATTTCGAAATAATTGATTACTTATGCGTCCCCCTAATACTAGCACCCAAATTCCAGGGTCCCAAATTATCCCACGTCCAGGCGATCGCTTATGGCGATTTTTCCGCAAGAAAGGGTCAAAGGATTTTTAACCGTCCTTGATAATAACGGAGATTATATAATAAATTAAGAAATGAAAACTTGAATTTCCTACAAAGTTTGTTTTACATTTCAAAATAATTACTTATGGGTCACCCTAATACAAACGTCGATGACTCATTGTTATTGTCAGCGAAATTGCAGAGATAGCATACAATATTTTTCTAAAATTATTTTTCAATAAATTGTGATTGAAAGGTTCCGACCTTGCCTAAGATACACTCACGGCGAAAAATGATTTTATATTTCATTTACCTGTTGGGCCCGGCATGAATAGATGGTTGGGGGGGGGGTCGGAACAAAGCGACGGCAAAACGAGTAGTCACTTTCGTTTTCTAAGCAGCGATTTTAATAATATATCATATTTCTCGGTTAAAACCGTTCTTCCTTAATTCCCTGGCGGCTGGTTTCGTGGGCCGGGGGCCCAGGCTTTTCTGCTTTTTTCTGGAGCAACGTGGGGCCCCCCGGTTCCCCTGATTCTCTTATTTTATCCGAGGTCGGGTCCCATCCGCGCGTCCTTTCTTTTTGCTTGACATAATTTAAAATTTATGAGTTCGAGAATCGGTTATGCGCGCGGGGCCCGCTCTGTCCGCTTCGCTCTCGGCTCACTTTTACCGGGCCCCCCCCCCTTCTTCTCTCGCCACCCCCGTCTCGGGCCCCCCTGGCCTGGGTTTTGCCCGGGGAATTTGAATATTAAGATTAGGCCAGCTTTAATGCACCCGTTCCTCCACGTATTCCGCTTCGCCGATACACGTCCACGAAAATTCGCCGCGGAACGTTTTCATAAACTATGCGCCATGGTTACTCTCTCTCTCTCTCTCTCTCTCTCTCTCTCTCTCTCTCTCTCTCTCTCTCTCTCTCTCTCTCTTCTCTTCTTTTCAGGGCCCCCCTGACTATGCTCGACCGCGTGCCCTTTGTTTCCGCGCACGCTTTCGATTCGTATGCAGAAACCCGCCTGCGTTTCGATATAGTTGTAGGAATAAAAGTAGGATCCGCTCTTTGGTGGTCTGACTACACTCGGCTGGGCCCCCTTCGGGCCCCCTTGGCTCACTGGGCCCCCGAGTCGCGGTTTCTGACAGCCCGAGATCGGGGCGAGTTTCGCAAAATGTGTGGATGGATCTTGCAATATTTTTGGGCGCGTTTTAATTTGTGATGTGTGCTACAGAAAATTAGTTATTGCATAGCACTACTACCGAGGTTTGTTAGTTTGTAAAATGTCACAGTTAAAGTATTTTTAAATTTCTATTTTCAATTCTATGGACTAGAAGTTAACTACAAAACAGTGGATCATCAGAAAATTTCATGGGTATTATTACACTATTTTCAATCTATTGAAACAATTAATCTAGAAACATTAGAATATTTCCCTCCAATATATTATATTTTGTTTTCACGTTATACATACGAAAATGGTGCAGTTTACTCGGACAGTACTGAAATGTTTAGTAATTTATAAACAAATTGAATGATGTAAAAAATATTTTGAATAATGATACAATCTTTAGTGACGCCTTACAGTCGCCATTCGAGTGCTGATGGTTAAAACATCAAATACATTTTTATTTGTTACGTACGTCTCCCCCCTATTTTTCTCATGTCTGCAAACAATTATTTGCCACTTCGAAAAGTCACAAAGTGCGGAGAAGCTTGAAACTTCCCGGCGAATTCTCGAAGATATTAAATTGTAAGTCCCACTTCCCGGTAAATAAAATCAAAAGAGAACAAATCTGCATGAACAAGAGTGTCGAGACTTCGCAAAAGAAAGAAAAAACCCAACAAAAATTAGGGCCTCGAAGCCACCCACGCACCGATTCGCAGGCGCCAGTTTCTCGCCGCGGTCCGATCGCGTTAATTAGTCAACGAGTCGCGGATTCGTAGAAAATCCCCCGACGGTTTTTTAAAACGGAGATTAGCGGGGATCACGGGATTGGCGGAGAACAGTTGGGGTGGAGGGGAGGGAGGGGTGGGGAGGGTAGGAGGAGAGGAGGAGGTGGACGGAAAGAGAGAAGTTCATTAAGATCGTCGAAGCCACGGGCACCGTATTAGGTCGGACAAACTGGTTTTCGCGGGTCTTTTCTCTCCCCTGAATCATCCGGGCGCATCGGTTCTCTCGGATAAAAGAGCCCTGGGATTCGGCATGGCCCTTAACCCTTTATTTGGCGATGTCGCCCTCGGGGCCACGCAACAGAGAAAGAGATTTCTCTCTAAGGTCTCTCCCGCAGTAGGTTTCCGACGATTTTTCGATTACGGGCCGAGATGAACGACCCGAAAACCAATTTTTTCGCTTCTCGTTTTCGGGCCGCGCACCCCTTTCGATTCGTTTATCTTTTTCGACGCGATACAATCGCCCCCAGGCTCTGTTCCGGTTTAATTAACGCGCCGACAGCGAATTGCGTTTAGGTGATCGATGTTAGGAACCGATTTGGAAAAACTTGACACGCTGTTTGTAACAGTGGAAGTCTCAAAAACAATCCCAGTTCATCGCAATAGTAATTTGTTGCTTGCTACGGACTCCTCCTTGAAAGAAAATACTCGAGCAGTTTAATACGGAAATAGCGAGAGTCATTTTGTTTGTATATTGTTTAACCCTTTGCACTCGAGTGGTGACTCTGAAGCGCAAGTAAAAATTGTTGTGGCACTATCTCAAAGAAATTAGAAAAAAATATTACAAAATATTTGTTACATTACAAAATTTGTATTTAATAGACTACTGAACGTTTAAATATTATATGTGGAAGTCGGATCAGTTTCGTATGAATAAAATGAAAATATTCTAAGACAAATTTCAATTGAAAATTTTACAGTTTCTCACAACCCTCATTGAACTTTTTTTTTATTTAAACCACACATTTTTGTATTAAATGATTCACTTGTGAATTGATATATTTATTACAAGTTTGCACAAATGCTGTACATTTTTGTAACTTGAATCAGTGCACTATTTCATTGTTATTAATTCTCTCAATTTTATAACAGTCTGACGTAGGTGCATGTGCTTTCAAACTTTTCATTTTCGTTTTAGATTTTAATTATTCAATTATTTCAACCAAATACACGAAATTGCATAATAATTGAGAAACAATAGATTGACGTGTGACTTTTTCTCCTGAACGTTTTGTCCCTGAATCTTTTCAACAATCGTTTGTGTTGCAACGATCGAAGGAATAACGTTTAAGAAAAATAGAAATTGCAAGTAAATTGTCGGGAGCCCTTTTCGAAACGATGTACGTCAATCGGAAAACTATCGGTTGCGCTGGTCATCGATAATAATAGTCGAAAACAATGTTGCCGAGACATTTTCCCGACCTTTCGATTGCATCCGTTATGCGTCCCGATCCAATAATAGTCGTCGGCAGCAAATAATATAGAAACGATCGGGAGTAGCGTCGGTCACGGTAAAAACGCGTCTCGCTTTAAATATAATCGGTGATCCCATTGTTTCCGTTCGATTTTAAAACCGTGTCGCGTGACCGCTAATTTGCCAATTGCCTATGCTAAATAGTTGGCAAATGCCTGGCGGGATTTCGTTGCGCGATCGCCAAGTAAAAAAGAACCGTCTCGGTGTGACAATTTTATCGTGCGACGAATTTTTCACTCTATTCGATCACGACCCTCGAACTTATATTCTACAAAAAAAAAAAAACAATCATAAAAGAAAACTACATAATTACCTTTGAAATAACCAATGTCGCGGACATATAACAAATAATACGAGAAAATTCTCATCGAAAGTCAACGACAGTGGCTCAGAAAATTAATCATAAACATTATCAGACCAGACCTGAATTGTAATTATTAGACTATGGATGTTTGTGTTAATCTCCATCCTAGTTTAAAAATACGATGCTAATAAAATTTAATACTGCAGTGGAATTTACTAATTGAAAGAAATAAGCTGTATTAATTTGTCTTCAATTTTCCGCTTTATTGCTTCTGCAAAAGTTATTTTATTGCTTCTGGAAAGGTCCACAGTTCTAGTAATAAACGTTACTTAGGGTATTTAAAAACCAGTGAAAATTTAATCGTCCGTGTGCAGTTTTATTTTATATCCCTTTCAATTGTCTATTAGTATGTGTGCAGGATTTATGAAACAGTGATCATTATTTTAGTATGCACAGTAATCTCAAAAACATCTTTTAAATGTATTTAGTGTATGTAGTGTGTATTAATTTTTATACGTTCTTTTCATGTATATTCTCGTGTCAGGGTACTCGAGAAAGAACAAGAATTTAATTCCACGTGCACAGTATTATTTTATATATTTATCAAATGTATATTTTTTTGGTACACAGTTAAAATTTATGTGTGCACAGTGTCATTTTGTGCACTCCTCGAATGTACAGTATCGCACCAGAAAGGATCGAATGGATCGTACCAATTCAGAGATCAATTCCAACCGAACAAAAAGTTTCGAGAGCCAGCGAATCGTCGTTTCCAAGATGACTGTACCGAGAGCCATGTGTTTTCGAACGAGCACTCCCACGGGACAAGCTGACGTTCTTTATTTCTTCCCTTTCGGTCCGCTTTCGAGGATTTCCCGGTGCAACGCGCGCTTCGATCCCGAGTGATTCGTAATTACCGAGCCGTGTCAACAAACAGTCAGACATTTTATCGCCCGAACGACTTTCCACGGGACTCTGGAATAATATACACCGCCATTTGTCGTCTCCTTTGGCCATTCGATGGAGCCGAGAAATCGCAACGCAGTTGCTGTTCCTAAAGCTAGTCCTAATCGATCTTCAATCGGTAATAAATCGTACCGATTTATCCCTCGTTTTCCCTTCCTCTCTCGTTTGTTTACCCCTCTAACACTAGGTTTACGGGACCCGTCAAAACGACGGGTTCTAATATTTTTAATTATAATATGTTTGTGTTACAATATTATTAAGCCTTCTCAGATTGATCAGTTTTCCGAATTTGTAAGGTTGTCTTTGGGAATTTTTTTAAACATAAGTATTGGGGCCTATGGTTTCAAACTTGGTACGTTAATTGGCCAGAAGTTGGAGAATGTACCCAAATTATTTTGAGAAATAATAATTATTTTCTTGGAGGTTATAGCAATAATAATGACAGGGTTAGAAATGTAGTTCAAGAGGCTCCCTACTTTGACACACTAGTTATAGCGCAGGCTTTAGGAATTTTTTAAAAGAAAAGTATTGGGGCTTATGGTTTCAAACTTGGTACATTAATTGACCAGTAGTTGAAGAATGTACACAAATTTTTTTGAGCGATAATAATTATTTTCTTGGAGGTTATAGCAATAATAGTGAGAGGGTTAGAAACGTAGTTCAAGAGTCTCCCCAATTTGGCACACTAGTTATAGTGCAGAATTTAGGAATTTTTTAAAAGAAAAGTGTTGGGGCTTATGGTTTCAAACTTGGTACGTTCATTGGCCAGCAGTTGGAGAATGTACCCAAATTATTTTGAGCAATAATAATTATTTTCTTGGACGTTGTAGCAATAATAATGAGAGGGTTAGAAATGTAGTTCAAGAGTCTCCCCAATTTGGCACACTAGTTATAGTGCAGAATTTAGGAATTTTTAAAAAGTAAAGTATTGGGGCCTATGGTTTCAAACTTGGTACGTTCATTAACTAGTATTAGAAGAATGTACCAAAATTTTTGTGAGCAATAATAATTATTTTCTTGGAGGTTATAGCAATAATAATGACAGGGTTAGAAATGTAGTTCAAGAGGCTCCCTACTTTGGCACACTAGTTATAGCGCAGGCTTTAGGAATTTTTTAAAAGAAAAGTATTGGGGCTTATGGTTTCAAACTTGGTACGTTCATTGGCCAGTAGTTGGAGAATGTACCCAAATTATTTTGAGCAATAATAATTATTTTCTTGGAGGTTATAGCAATAATAATGAGAGGGTTAGAAATGTAGTTCAAGAGGCTCCCTAATTTGGCACACTAGTTATAGCGCAGACTTTAGGAATTTTTTAAAAGAAAAGTATTAGGGTCTACGGTTGCAAGTTTGTATACCCCTCTAACACTAGGTTTACGGGACTCGTCAAAACGACGGGTTCTAATATTTTTGATTGTAATATTTTAACCCATTTGCATCAGAAGGAAATATGAAAAGAAGGCCTTCATCACCAAACTTTTTTTTTTATTATATTTAAGTACAAAAATGACTACAAGAACTTCATATTTCGGCAGTATAAGAAAAAATAAATTGAGCGTGTATACACGCTAATGATGCAAATGGGTCAATGTTATAATATTATTGATATTATTATACTTTTATTTCTACTATTTTGTATTATTGCGAAGATCCATCTACTCGTGGAATTACTCGACAAATTTATTTCTCTAGGTACAAATTATTTAAAAAATGGCTAAAAACTTGAACAGACATCTTCTTCTTATTTTTATAAAGTAATGTAAAATACTCACTTTTGGTGCTCCGTAAACCTAGTGTTAATGAAGTATTCAAGGAAATCGAAAATATGTGTGAAACAAATTTGGCAACACTGTAGGCAACATTATCTGTCACAGTGAAACTGAAAATGTTTTTCCAGTGCAAGTCCATATTTTCGACGGAACGGAACAAAATTTTTTCTGGAAAATTTTGGGTTCGAATATTTCTTAAGCCGAAGCACACTCTCGATACGTCGAAGGGGGGTGTCGATTGGGGGGTCAACCGGATTCATAACCGATAGGAATAACGAGAGAGAGCCAGAGAGAGAGAGAGAGAGAGAGAGAGAGAGAGAGAGAGAGAGAGAGAGGAGTGTCCATTAGCGTTTCCACGGAGGGGCCAAGCTCGGGGCTCGATTAATTTTTCAAACAATCCCACTCGGGACTCATCGATTCGAGATACGGGGCGAGAGGAGACGGCGAAGGGGATGGAGGGTGGGAGGGGGCTGGACACGTCCCTCGTGGTCCGGGGGAGAGGGCCCATTAGGCCCCGCGGCGCGGAGGCCCCTGGTGCCCCTTGTCAGTCTCCGAAAACCAGAAAGTCAGCTTGTCAAATTAATCACGGATGACCAATCCATCAGCGGGCATTCCTAGCCGAGGTGGATCTCTCTTCTGGTCCTCTCTCTGGTGCCCTCCCCTCTGGTTCGCTACCAGGGGCCCCATCCTTTGGGCCTCACCCCCTCCCCTGTCCCCCTCGGTTCCTCGTCCTTCGAGGACAACGACAGGGATCAACGACGTTAGCTTCTGCCCCCTTTTTTTCGGGGAAACGTTATGGTATGCCTGCGTATTGGGGAACCTGACGCTTCTTCTTCTTCTTCTTCTTCATCTTCGTCTTCTTCTTCTTCTTCTTCCTCCACCTCCTTTCTCTTCACCTCCATCTTGTGCCATGGGTCCTCCGCTGATTCCTCCGGCTTGATAGATAATGCTAATGCAGGGGAAGATGACGATGCTTTCGCCTGAGTAATGGTAACTCCCCGACGCGTTTTATTACGGTGCACCCCTTCCCCCCACCCCTCCTCCTCCTCCTCTTCACCGGAGATTGATCGCGGCTAACAAGATGCAAAAGTTTCGCCCAAGGTTTTCACACCTTTTTGCGTCACATCCTCGCTCTCCTAGAACTGTCTATCAACAATCGGAGCCGGGTACAGTGAATTCTCGATACATGTCACCGACACGGGTCTTGCCAGCGACGTGTATCGTGCAGGAGACACACCCCGAGCCCTGTTATGTTTACACGCGGCGTCCGAGGCCTCTCGAGCTCCGTGGCCCTTCATGAGGTAGTGGGGATAATTCCGCGACATTTATCATCGAGGCCTTGGCGACATATATGGAGAAATCACTGCGCTTCCTGTGTCAATCGTTCGTGGAATCTCCGAGTTTTAGAAGATCATTTACGCTCCCAAACAAAAAAATTGCGCGACATTTGTCATCGAGGACATGGCGACATTTATCATCGAGGACATGGCGACATATATAGAGAAATCACTGTACTTCCTGTGTCAATCGTTCGTGGAATCTCCGAGTTTTGGATCATTTACGCTCCCAAACAAAAACATTGAAAATGTATTCCCCCCTTCTTACGATTTCTAATAAATCGAGAACAACACATACTTGAGCTCATGCGATCAGGACGGAAATGTTCGGAGATGTAACCATACATTTTCGTCAAACACGCATAACTTGTCACGGAGTACTTATATCAGCGTGCAGGCTGTAGAAACGAGGGGTAGTAAAGCGAGGAACGATAAAACGGGGGGCCGGTGATTCTAAATCTCTCTGTCGATCGATCTCCGCAGGTGGATCGATCGTTTTTCTATCTAAAATGATTTGCTCGAATCGATAAAACGTGATCGGCTGCTGGAACTGCCCGGAATCGGTGCGTTTGCGACTACGGCTACGGGGATATTTATCGCGTCGTTTGAATATTAAACACGATATTAAGCGGTTTTAGAGCTGTTACTATTTGCGGTAGAACATTCGAGTTTTTACTGGGAAAGAGATTATTGGTGAACAAGCTGAGTTTCTTCTCGCGATATTGATATCGTAATTGGCTAATTTGTTACACTAATCATCGCGCGCCCCTTTTTGCCGTGTACCCGCAGCTCGCTTTCAGAATTTCTCTGAATTCCTGAACACTATGATTCTTTTAAAAAAACACACTAAATGCAGGCTGCATTCGCTTCTGCGAGATTTTAATGAAACTTGTTCTGGTTTCTTAGGAAGATTATTCTCTAGTAATAAACCAATATATGTAATAAATAAGCCAATATAAATAAACCCTACTTCCTCTCTTCTGGATTCAGTTTCTCTGAGGAATTTTTGGGGATTTTATTCAGGAATTTTTTAAATGGAAAGTATTAGGTCCTGTGATTTTAAACTTTGTACGTTTATTGAATGGTATTTGAAGAATCCACTCCAATTTTTTTTAGCAATAATAATCATTTTCTTGGAAGTTATAGCAACAATAATCTCACCAATCCCGCTCTGGTTATAAGGCAATAGTTAGGAATTTTTTAAATGGAAAGTATTAGGTCCTGAGCTTTTAAGCTTTGTACGTTTATTGAATGGTATTTGAAGAATGTACTCAAATTGTTTTGAGCAATAGCAATCATTTTCTTGGAAGTTATAGCAATAATAATAAGAGGATTAGAAAAGTAGTTCAAGAGGCTCTCTAATGCTCTGGTTGTAGGGCAGTATTTAGGAATTTTTTAAATGGAAAGTATTAGGTCCTGTGATTTTAAACTTTCTACGTTCATTGACTAGCATTTCAACAATCTACTCAAATTTTTTTGAGCCATAACAACCATTTTCTTGAAAGTTATAGCAACAACAATCTCCCCAATCGAGGTCTGGGTATGAGGCAATCTTCAGGAATCTTTTCGAAGAAAAATATTAAGTCCTATTTAAAAAAGTAAAAAAAAAAATAGAAAGGTCCTAATAAAATTCTACAAAGACTAACACATTCCATGCAACCTAGAAAACGTGTAGAACGAGCCAGGTAAGACTGGCAAGTCCCAGAAAAATTCCTGAAGCCGAACCGGGCGAATTTGAAGCAGCGGCGCCGGCACTAAGAAGAAAACTCGCTTAATTGCTTTATTCTCGCGGCCGTGTACCTTTTCTTGCGAATTTTACAGCCGTGGCAGTTCGCAGGACCCTGCAGCCTGTCGTCCCGTATTGATCGGGGTAGCCGAGCCGAGTGGCCCGACGATTTTATTTTTACGAATACCGGTTTCTTTTGCGCGAACCGAGAAAGCCGCTCCCCCCGGCCGACGTCCGTGCCCCGAAATGCGTTCCCCCCGTCGCGATCGATAATAACCACGTGTCGGGACGCGAGTTCCCGTTTCCTCGAATCGCGTTGATAACATAATCATCGACGGTCGATCATTCCTGGGAGCGAGCGCACGCGCGAGCACACGCTCGTACCCCGATAACGATCGAGAGCTGTCCGAGCTGCGGAACGCGTTTCACGCGAAATCCTGGCAACGGGTTATCGCGAAACGATCTATCTACGATCTTGGGGAACCTGTCCGCCGCGCTTCACCGATCCACGCAGATCCTGCGAACCGATCGCGATCGCGGGAAAGCCGCGATCAAGATCCAACATCGCGATGAGTCAACCTTTTTAGATTCTCTAGAGTTTTCCGGGTTTGTAACGCTGTCTTTCGGAATTTTTTAAAAGAAAAGTATTGAGGGCCATGGTTTCAAACTTGGTGCGTTTATTGACTAGTATTTGAAGAATGTACCCAAATTTTTTTGAGCAATAATAATTATTTTCTTGGAAGTTGTAGCAATAATAATAAGAGGGTTAGAAGAGTAGTTCAAGAGGCTCTTTCATTTGACGCTCTGGTTATAGGGTAGTCTTTGGGAATTTTTTTAAAGAAAAGTACTCGGGCCTATGGTTTCAAATTTGGTAAGTTCATTGATTAGTATTTGAAGAATGTACCCAAATTATTTTGAGCCATAGTAATTATTTTGTTGGAGGTTATAGCAATAATAATGAGAGGATTAGAAATGTAGTTCAAGAGGCTCCCTAATTTGGCACACTAGTTATAGCGCAGAATTTAGGAATTTTTTAAAAGAAAAGTATTGGGGTCTATGGTTTCAAACTTGGTACGTTTATTGACTAGTATTTGAAGAATGTATCCAAATTTTTTTGAACAATAATAATTATTTTCTTGGAACTTATAGCAATAACAATAGGACCAGAAAAATAGTGTAGAACTGTGGTTATAGAGAAATGAAAAAAAATTTTATTGAAAGAAAAGTGTTAAGATCTGTGATTTCAAACTTAGAGTGTTTATCGATTAATATTTGGAGAATGTACCCAAATTATTTTAAGCAGCACTAATCATTTTCTTCGAAGTTACATCAACAATAATAGAATCTGACGCTGTGGTTGTAGAGCAATCTTCAGGAATTTTTTCAAACGAAGGTAATTAGGTATTGCAATTTGGTGGGATTGTTAATTAACATTTGAGGAACGTACCCAAATTATTTTATGCAACAGTCATCATTTTCTTCGTAGTTACAACAAGAATATGTGAGAACGTTTGACAAAGACAAATGTATTGCTGACGCGAACATGGTTCTGGCTATTGTAGTCACTTGACACTAACCCTATGAATAAAAGATATTGAGAAACAAAGCTTTGTCAGCATCCCGTGCAGCAAAATTTTCAAATAATTACTGAATTTTGCAAGACAATGGAACGTGCACGTAAATGATTTTGTCCAGGCGATATTCATGGTTTAGAATCGACAGTTATTAAAAACCCCGATAAAACTTTAATGAACGCTTTGATTTATCGTCTCTTGAACCCTCTCGCGAAGAAGTAATTTCCTGTTTAACACCTGGCGCGGTGTATTACGTCGGAATGAAAGGATTTAGCATACGGGCCCGCAGTTGTCCGTCACAATTCATTTTTATTGTTCGTGGATTCGATGGAAATATGATAAATTGCAGTTTTTATTGGGTGCACGCGGAACCGGGCTCTATCTCGATGCAAAACCAATTGCACATAGGAAGTAATTGCGCTGCGGTACGTTCCAGCCCTCCTTCACGAACCAGAAGGAGCCAGAAAAGTTAATTGAGCGTTTCTAAAGCGTTACAGGTCGTTTGAGAAATAAACAAAGCTATGCAGAAAAAAAGAAAGATATTATAAACACAATCTGGTAATCTAGCTTCAATTACTGATTGAAATAGCTTCAATTAGTTAGGCAGCTCGTCCAGAAGAGGAGAAAAAAATCCTTGCTGCCTACGCTAATCTGCTACATTAATCTTCTTACACTTTAAAATCAGGCGAAGAAACGATAGAACGCGATATTATGCGATGATACCAGGGACAATGGCGCAGACCGTGTACTTCCCACCGAACCGGTAATTAAAAATAAATTATATCAGAATTGATGAAGATTTCGCCAAGCCGTTCGTCTACGGGTCGTTTATGCTAATTTACGTTTTTATAAATTGCTTTATAAGTGCGGGTAACCGGGAGAAATATTTTCTGACTGCTGAGGGTTCCAGCAAATTACAGAAATTGTACCTCGAGTTAGACGGTGCCTTCAATCTTCTAGAAAATATTTGTTGTAATAATATCCTCCGTACGCTTTTACAATAATTCAAGTTCAGCGCGCTATTGCATCGTGGCAAGAAAAGGAATTCTACATTTATATTAAATTAACCCCAAAAATATTGAAACAACTGCAAATTTTATTTACTGTACTTTAAATACCCTACACACTTTCCCTCCGTCACAAAACAAAAGAGAGCCCAATTAACGAATTAATCAATTCCCGTGCTAGAAGTGATTTGAAAAAATGATTCAAAATTGATTCAAATCCCGAAGAAATTTCCACACGAACGATAATCATTCCGCTATAACAAGTGCAATGAACCAGGTATACTTAAGAGAACTGAGCCAGAAAAGCATAAAAACCCGGCCGCACTCGTCGCCATAGTTAAAAGGGTGGTTACTACCCCCGAGCATGTTCCAAGAAAGGGTGTCGCTCGCGAACGAGGTGCGAGAAACTCTCGCGGACGATCGAAAGAGACAAAAAGGACTCGCATAGTTCGAAAATCACGTCCCCGGTTGCGGCAATAAAAATATTTACATCGGGTTTCGAGTGACATCTGCTTGCTCGCGCGCGAGACCAAGAAGGAGCAGAGGAGGAGGAGGAGGAGGAGGAGGAGAAAGAGGGGGCCGGAATTAAACAAATAATCTGAGGGGCCGAAGCGCGAGGGAATCCGTGAAGGCAGGAAAGTGCGCCCCGGTAAAAGGATCCCATTGAATTCTAAATTTGAAACGAATGTCCGAGTGTCAGCGGGCTGACGGGCAAAATAAACAAGATGCCGGGGCGGTGGAGTGCGCCTTCGTGAAAACAAAAAAAAAAAAACGAACGAACGAACGAGGAAGAAGAGACGAGAGACCGCGGGGATATCGTGGATAGAAACCTTTTTTCGTTTACATCTTTCGTTACGGGTTGCTCGTTGACCCCGATCCTCGTCTTAATAACCAAACAACAGCGGGAACTACTCAGATTGTTCAGTTTTCCGAATTTGTAAGGTTGTCCTTGGGAATTTTTTTAAAGATAAGTATTGGGACCTATGGTGTCAAACTTGGTACGTTCATTGATCAGTAGTTGGAGAATGTACCCAAATTATTTTGAGCACCAATAATTATTTTCTTGGAGGTTATAGCAATAATAATGACAGGGTTAGAAATGTAGTTCATGAGTCTCCCCAATTTGGCACACTAGTTATAGCGCAGAATTTAGGAATTTTTTAAAAGAAAAGTATTGGGGTCTATGGTTTCAAACTTGGTACGTTCATTGACCAATATTTGAAGAATGTACCCAAATTATTTTGACCAATAATAATTATTTTCTTGGAGGTTATAGCAATAATAATGACAGGGTTAGAAATGTAGTTCATGAGTCTCCCCAATTTGGCACACTAGTTATAGCGCAGAATTTAGGAATTTTTTAAAAGAAAAGTATTGGGGTCTATGGTTTCAAACTTGGTACGTTCATTGACCAATATTTGAAGAATGTACCCAAATTATTTTGACCAATAATAATTATTTTCTTGGAGGTTATAGCAATAATAATGACAGGGTTAGAAATGTAGTTCATGAGTCTCCCCAATTTGGCACACTAGTTATAGCGCAGAATTTAGGAATTTTTTAAATGAAAAGTATTGTGGTCTATGGTTTCAAACTTGGTACGTTTCTTAACTAGTATTATAAGAATGTACCAAAATTTTTGTGAGCACCAATAATTATTTTCTTGGAAGATATAGCAATAATTATAAGAGGGTTAGAAAAGTAGTTCAAGAGGCTCCCTAATTTACCGCTGTAGTTATAGCGCAGAATATAGGAATTTTTTAAAGAAAAGTATTGGGGTCTATAGTTGCAAACTTGGTACATTCATTGACTAGAATTTGAAGAATGTACCCAAATTGTTTTGAGCAATAATAATTATTTTCTTGGAAGTTGTAACAATAATAATGAGAGGGTTGTTAAAAGTAGTTCAAGAGGCTCTCTAATTTGGTGCTCTGGTTGTAGCGGTCTTTGGAAATTTTTTTAAGGAAAACTATTGCGACCTATGGTTTACAACTTAGTATGTTTATGGACCAGTATATGAAGAATGTACCCAAATTTTTGTGAGCAATAATAATAATTTTCTTGGAAGTTGTAGCACTAATAATAAGACTAGAAAAATAGTGTTGCACTGTGTATATAGAGCAATCTTCACAAATCTTTTAAATAAATAGTATTAAATTCTATGATTTCAAACTTGGAGTGTTTATCGACTAACATTTGGAGAATGTACCCAAATTTTTGTAAGCGGCACTAATCATTTTCTTCGAAGTTACATCAATAATAATAGAATCTGACAGTCTGTTTGTAGGGCAATCTTTAGGAATTTTTTCAAGGGAAGGTATTAAGTACTGCAGTTTCAAATTTGGCGCGATTATTAATTGACGTTTGAAGAACGCAATCGAATTTTTTTAAGCGTTAATATAATATTCTACGAAGTTACACTTTCGAGAACGTTTGTCAGCGATCAGTCGCGATTCTGTGTTTCGAGAGACGACTTTTTCGCTTTTTTGCATCACGGACTGCCGGATCGATTCGTGGCCGTGGTAATCAGACAAATTGACCGCTAATTGCAGATGATTCCATCTCCGGGGAGTAATTTCGACCATTACGTTCTCCGAATTAATTGTACAATCTTCGTCCGTTTGTGTCTTCCTTAATACCTTTAGTCGAGTGAATTTTGGGAATATTTTACTAAATGGAAGCATTGTTTGAGGATCCACTAGGATCTAAGGAATTTTATTGTGAGGCTGATCCCTGCGGATTTTATTCATTTATGAGAACAATGACTGTATGCAATTTAATACAGTGGAACACAGTTGATCCTAAAATTTTGTACTGATCTCAATTGTTCCATCATTAAACTGCGTCCAATAATTTTCCTCTTAAACACATAAAAACCACAATGATCAGCCTCGCAATGAAATAATTTTATCACGTCAGAAATGGTATCTCAATATTTTCCAATTATTTCTACCTAGTTAACATTACTAACGGAGAAATTAAATATCTGTCCGTCCAATCGTACACAGAGTCTTCGTTCAGATCACTAATTCTAGATCGCTCAATTACCTCTGTCTCAGAATATTCGTAAAATATTTGTAAATTGTCGACCCGCGAAGACAAACATTGCCGAAGTGCCTAAACGCCAGAAAGAGGCGGATCGACGGAACCATAGATCGTGGCGATCACGATCCGAAGAAAAACAGCTTCGACGACGACGTTCTATCAATAAGGCGATTCTGACTCAGAGCTAAATTGACGAAGGAAAAAAGAAACGAAGCTCCAATTGACCCCCCCGGAAGCGGACACGAAGAGTTACAACTGGTTCTGCCGTCTGGGAAATTGGGAACGAGTTTCTCGTGGCTCCCGCGAACGATTAGGTTCAGCTTGAAGCTTTGTGGTAGTATACATTTCGACGACTGATAAAGGAAACACGGCGATGCAAATATGTACACGAACGAGAAGAAGGAGAAGAAGAAGAAGAAGAAGAAGAAGAAGAAGACGACGACGACGACGACGACGAAGACGAAGAGGAGCGTCTCGGGGGAGAGGAGAGGAGAGGAGAGGAGAGGAGAGAAGGAGCCGCGAAGAAGACCGTCACGTGTTCAGCAGAAGCAGGCCCTAGTTCGGGACGCGGCTCGTAAAGGCTTTCATAAAAGCTTTCATAAAACGTTCCACGATTCCAGCGAGCGGTGGCTGGTTCTCTCTTTCTCTCTCCCTCTCTCTCTCTCTCTCTCTCTCTCTCTCTCTCTCTCTCTCTCTCTCTCTGCTTCTCCGTCTCTCTTTCTCTCTCCCTCGTTGTCCTCGTGAATTCCTCGATTTTCTTCGAGTCCGACGGGGGAATAATTGTTCCCCTCGCGCGGAGACATTCCACGGCGACGCGTTCGGTTTTATTGTCGCCGCGTTTCGAGCTGAAACGTTTAACCCCTTCGTCATGGAAAGCCGGTGTAATAGCTCCACGCGAGGCTCTAAACCCGCCTCCCGGCTATGATTTACAAGAAGGACGCCAGTTCTTCATTGATTCGCCGCGATTCTTGCTGCTCCTGCTGCTCGGCTCCTCCGCTGAATGCCCGCCGCGACGGACTATTCCCGAATAACATTAAAAGCGGACGTGAGAACCGCTTTTCGGGGGCCGACGGTGACCATAAACACGAGGTAATTAACTGTCGACTACGTCTCACTTGTCATCCTGCTGGATTAGTCATCGAATCGTTCCTCCGGCCTCTAAACTTCTGTTTCTCGTGCTGTTCCGCTTCTTTCACTCGTTCTGCTGGTCCGAATCAGTATTTCTCCAGTTTTCTGGTCCTTCGGGGCTTGGGTGTTAAGGGATTTCTGGACTGAAGGGATTAGGGCTGACTCCGAGAGCGATTTTACTCGGAGAATCGCGTCAAAGTTGGAAGAAAGTCTTGATTTTGCAGAGGAGAGCGTATTCGGAGTGTATTTGGTTCTTGTGAGCGGGCGTGGCTTCGTTGCTCTCGATTTTCAAACAGCCGGTGCCCCAGAGGGCAATCTGCATGTAGTTTATCATCTGTGTGTTTTGAAAAAGCTTTGGATACCATGAAAGACCATCCCCGTGGAGGAGGGCCTATTTTCTGCTATCTGTTGCGTTCCAAGTGGGCGTGGCTTCGTTGCTCTCGATTTTTAAACAGTCAGTGCCCCAGAGGGCAATCCACCTCTGAATGTAGTTTATCATCTGTGTGTTTTGAAAAAGCTTTGGAGACCATCAGAGACCATCCCCATGGAGGGGGGCCTATTTTCTGCTATCTGTTGCGTTCCAAGTGGGCGTGGCTTTGTGTCCTGAATTTCATAACAGCTACGACTGTTCTCCAGAGGGCAATTCACTTTTGTAATTTAGGATCTGTATCCTTTAAATTTTTAGCTTTGACAAACATAGAATCCTGTATGGGGGAGTGTCTACTCTGCTATTTGTTGCGCTCCGAATGGGCGTGGTTTTGTTCCTCCTAATTGCTCCTAATTCCTCCGATCTATCCCTGTATCCGATTTAGGTACTGCAATTTGTGAAAATTTAGCTTCGAACACCACAGAAGACTATCTTGAAGAGAAAAGTGGCAATTTTGCGATTTAGGGTGTCCTAAGTGGGCGTGGTTCTGCTCCCCTTGAATTTAGGAAGCTGGAACAATGCCTAAGAGTGCAACTCACAGCTACGCCTGATTTAAAATACGCCTGATCTTCTAAAAATTTAGTTTTGGGAATCTTGGAGGACTTAGTGTATACAACAGGCGTGGCTTTCCCTGAGTAGGCGTGGCTTGATGGCTCTCAGACGAAGCCAAGTGAATGCTCCACAGGGTAATTCGTGCTCTCGATTACTATACTGTCTCCAGACATCCAGAATCGGCCCAAAATTTACCTAAATTTATAATTACAACCGTGTTAAGCAAAGTCGCGAATTAGAATTTGCAATGTAGGTTACAATTAAATAAGCCGTAGCTCATTTAACACCGAAATCAATTTCCCTGCAAGTACATAGTGTTCTGTATGCTCCCCAAATTACTCTGACAGTTGAGATCGTAGCTACAGATTGAAAGGAGGAGGAAGAAAAGTTGAGCAGAGGATATGGATCGTTTTGGACAGCTCGAATCGTTCGGATCGAGAGTTTGGTGGCCCTGGGAGCCCGGGTGCTAATCGTGGGGATCCGGAACCGAGCTTTTATGTCTCCACGTGTGTAGCCCTACTCGAGCACGTAGGTAGACGGTACACGAGTACCTACGAGGTAGGTCTCAGCGAGAGTAGATCGAAATCGGAGCTCGTTCTGCGTGTGTAGCCGGTAGACAAAAGACCCTGGGCTCTCTCCGGGCTCCGGATGACAGGAGGTGTCGGTAGAACCTTTTTCGGATCGGCGACCTGTTGAATCCCCCTCTCCCTCCCTCTCTCTCACTCTCATAACCTTCCCAACGAATTCTGCGTTATTGTGTAAAGAAGAAAAACGACCGTGGTGGGGCAAGAGGGGGGCCGTCGTCATCGTCGTCGTTGTCGAGAGGCCGAAATACGTTAACCCTTATCTGCGTTTCGCAAGAAAGACCCCGGAATAATCACGGCCCCCATTATTCATCACCGCGAGCGCGCACGCGGCTTTTTAATTCATCTGGACGCCGAACGACCGCTAATTGCTACCGGTCAGTTGCCACCGAAACTGTTTTAACCTCGCGCGATATTTATTCATGGCAAAACGAGACGAAGCCGCTCCGGGTTGGACTTGGACTACCCCTTCGCGGCCCGTCGGACCTTGCTCCAAAATTGTTTTTGCCGGTGTTTATCCGTTCCGTTCGAAAACGGAGTTTTATTGCAATCGGTGGCCCGAGGTGAAATTAAAATGTTTATTGTCCGGACAAAAAGGGCTGCAGCTGCTCCAGCGACGAGTCCTCGTTCAACGACTGCTAACCCTATAGTAACTGTTAGACGAATTCTCAGCGGAGTCCTTTTTCAACAATTTATCTACGACCTGAAGACTGTGTGAGTGCCCTCTATAGAGTCGTTCCAGATGATGGTTTTAATTAATTCGATACACCAACGACAATTATACTCGGAGAATACGAGAAAAATTACCTCAAAGAGGAATCTTTTTCTTAGCCCCCATACGCCGATCAGAAGTAGTTCCACAAGAGAGCCTAGTATAATAATTCATCCACTTTTTATACAGTGTGTTTCACCAAACTCGAGCATCCAAAATATCTCGCTTGCTTTTTACAATAGAAAAAAATTAGGAAAACATTAGTTGGTTCAGAGAGGCAAATATGATAGGCAAGAAAATTTGTTCAAGGTTATATTTTCTGAGATTTCAAGGTCATCGAAGTTTTTTTTAGATAGAATGACATATCTTTATTATCGCTATATGGTAGCCGAGGTCAAGACGAATCCAACGACCTGTAATATTATGACCTTCACGTGACCTTGAGTACAAGAAATTCATAAAAGTAGGACACTTGATGTAAATAGTGAAATAACGATGACACGATCCCCCTAGGGTTTCAAGAAATGTTCTTGAACCTTGATTAATGACTGTAAACACGCTCACAATAAATTGTAAACACTGACACAAATTCTTCTCCGACAGAATTCTTCTTCTTCGAGATATTTTAGATGCTCGAGTTAAGTGAAACACCCTGTATACAATTGTAATCAACAAATTATGTTTTATAGCGTCAAAAAAAAAAATAAAGGACAACAAATTATTAGTTTCTACTTGATAAGATAATTAGAAGGGGAAAGAAATTTTTTTTTTAGCTCCTCTGTCTTTCGATCGATGGGAATCTTTTATTTTGTATAAAGATCTACTCATAGCACTGAAAGAGATCGATCATTTCACAGTGTAAATACTAAACGGTCGAATTTTCAGCCCGAGGACGCATGAGGGTTGAAAAGGATCGTTCTCTCGAGCAAAATTGACATTGGCACATCGAACGAGTTAAAATATGAATCGAGGACCATTCAGCAATCAATCATAGATCTCATCAACGTCTTTCAATCATCCAAAGAACAAAACTGAACAAAAACTCCCCACCTTATCGAATCAGAAATTTCTCAGTGCTCCTCAAGCCTCTGAAAAGAAACGAAACACGTTCCTGAAGAGTTCTCTGATAGAAAGACGATTGTTACACGGTTCAATTCCAAAAATCTGAGCTTAACAAGTTCTCAACAGGTGTCCCAGACGCCGAGCGTCGTCTCCCGCGTTCGGATATCAGTTCCGAGAAGAAAGCGTCGCGTTATCAGTTAATGAATCTCCTAGCCGTCGAAAAGGGGGCCCCCGAAGATGAGTCTGAAGAGTCTCGCGGGCTTGTTCCCCGACAATGGAAGGCCTCCGACGAATTTCGAATAGGAGAAAATAAAAAATGATCCTGAAAGAGCGAGAGGGGGTGGCCGGGCGAGCAGGAACAGCGACAGAGGGAAAGAAAGGAGCGGATTTTTCTCTCCTGTTCTGTTGCCTGCGTGCCTCGACCGACGTCTGTCCGACTGTCCGTCTTCTCTTTTCATCCTTGCTGCCTTTTATCCGGCCCGGAATGATTAATGGGTTCACGGAGGCATCGCTGTGTGTCCTCCATCCCGCCTGCTACGCGGCGCACACGCGCGGCTTTTCTGCTTTTCTTCGCCCGGCGCGTCCTCTTCTTTCATCTCTCCTCTTCGTCCTTGCTCCGCCGCTTCTCTTCGGCTACACCCTCCAACGACTCGAGATCCTTCTTCCTGCGCGATCACACCCCCGCGAAATCCGAACCTCGATCGCGAGGCCGTGAAATCGACTGATTATGGAGATTTAAGAGTACAACGATTTCGCCATATATGTCGCCAAGGCCTCGATGATAAACGTCGCGGGATTATCCCCCCTACCGCGTCGGTGTTCACAAATAATTGCAGACTGCTCCGTCTTCGTCGAAGACACTGTTCTAATTCGCAGTTTCTACGGTTTTGTGGATTAGAACACCCGCTATACAATTTTTAGTTGTCGACATCCCCTCGAACAAACTTCACTATAAAAATTGTAAAGTCTGCTTGGTTAATCTTGGGGAGGATGCAAGGATGTTGGAAAATGAAATTTCTACTCCAAAAGCAGTGAAGACACGAGGGAAGTAGATCAAATGGTTACAAAAATACAGTGATTTCTCTATATATGTCGCCAAGGCCTGGGTGATAAACGTCGCGAGGTTATCCCCACTACCGCGTCGGTATTACCGAGCCTTAAAAGTAACTGATACGTGTTGTGTTATGAAAATGACGTGATTGAATTTATTTGGATTTTGTGCGATTCTTATTATAATACATGCTGTACTAAATATATTTATTTAATCATTTCCCACAAAAGCATCTTAGAATTTCAAGTAAAAAATCTGGAGCCGGTCACTTTGACCGGCGGTGGTAGTTTTAGTGTTAAACAAATCCGCGTTAAAGTAAGAAGTGTTTGATGAAAACTTTCAGAATAATTTTTTTACTGAATGATAGTGCATAATTTATGAACTGGTCGAAGATTACGGGAGAAGAAAGTGCAATGATACGTGAAGAAACCAAGAGGTCCCTTGATTCTTTTGTAATCGAACTTTCTAGGAGTGACATAGTGAGTTCTCGATATATGTCAACAACAAGAGTCTTGCCAGCGTCACGTATCGTCCAGGAGACGTCTACAGGTGCTTACACTCAGCGTGCGAGGCCTCTCGAGCTTCTTTGCCTCTCCACAGGTATACCGCGCGGTAGTGGGGATAATTCCGCGACGTTTATCATCGAGGCCTCGGCGACATATATAAAGAAATTACTGTAAAAGCACGGAACTCGGTGGAACCGAGGAAGGGCTCGTTGGAACTGTGACAATCCTCGAGTCCAATGATCGAATATTGAAAGAGTCAATAACAGAGGAACAAACCATCAAATGAAAAAAATTGTCAAAACAATCGCAGGACAAAATCCTTCCTCGTCGTTACGCAAGGATTAGAACGGTCTCGTCCAAGGTGGTCCCGAAACCACGAAAATCGTGCGACGTGGAGGGGTTAAAGGTGTTTATTGACGTGTCGGTGACCCGGAATCGGTTTCATTAGAGTGACCAGGGTCCCAGGAGGACCGGTGGTGGGGGGAGGGGGCCCAAAGTGACGACGCGCCCCGTCTTTTTCTCTTTTTCACCAGAGCGAAAACGCGCGGGGAACACGTCCGGGCCCACGGTGAGAAGAAAGAGGAGACGAAGAGTGAAGGAGAGAGGGAGAGAGAGAGAGAGAGAGAGAGAGACGGAGAGGAGAGGATTCGTTCTGTTGTTCGTTTTGTTGCGTGCGTGTTCCGCTCCCACCCGGACCCCGGCCACCTACATACGAGCACGAGAGAGCCGATGCCTGGAACAAAAGACTACCTCTCGTCGGGATTGATACGGGGGAAAAAATCGCGCATAATTTATCATGTAAAAGCGCGCGGCACAAACAGAAACCGCGCGTCGCCGATGAATCGTTGGATCCTCTGACGGCCGAGGATCGAGAGAGAAAGAGAGAGAAAGAGAGGCGAGGGTCGGCAGAGAGATGGAAAAAGGAAGAGAGCCTCTTCTTATGCCTCTTCAGATGTCCCGGGGACTTCTATGAACCTTGACGGGTACCTGCACGGACAAATACACTATCGAAGCTCTTCCGACTTCAGCCAGACTACGGCTAATCTAGAAACCTAGTGGACTTCGTGGATACGTTGATCGATAGCCTTCGAGAAGACATTTTCACCTGCGACGATGTTCACAATCCTTTGGTACCAGGAAAGTTTGTTCGGTTAGATCTGTATCCCGAGTTGTGACACTTATTGCGTTGTTCGGAAAGTAATTTCGTTTTATCCCAACAGAGGGCGTAATTGTATTTTTTTCGCAGCCAACTTCACGCTTAAGCCGCATTGTCGTTGTATATTTTGACAGCTGATGTGGCAAGGCTTGTTTGTGAAAAAGCTTGTTTAATTCTGCGCAATAGTTTTTGTTTGGTGCCCAATTAAATATGGAAAGTCGAAGGCAGGAATTTCGGCATATTTTACTTTCTTATTATCGAAAAGGTAACAATCCTGTTCAAGCAAGAAAAATATTAATCGATGTGCATGGAGATATTGATAGAACGCCAGTGCCAAAACTGGCTTGCAAAATTTCGTTCCGGTAATTTTGATGTTGAAGATGCACCACGTTCTGGAAGGCCAGTTGTAGCTGATAAAGACAAAATTGGGTGCTTTGGTATTGCACCTAAACGGAGAATATATAATTAAATAAAATATTTACACACTTCTTTGATTTTCATGTCTCCTTTAGTGAGCCTTGTGCTCTTCGATCGTTTAGCTAATTTGGACAACATTTTTTTATGCTCCAGGCCCTTCATTTCTTCTTTTATTTACTTTGTTGACTCTTCTATTTTGCAGTCTTTCAGAAATTCAATTAACCACGAAGGGAGCAAGAAGATCTAATAATATAATTGTCGATAATAATATAATTCTCGAAAATATAATTCTCTTTCACATATCTGTAACAATTTTAGCAGAATCAACCCTTGGTGGTTGAAAATAGTAAACAAAATGATGCACATTTTCCTTCGTCCATATTTAATTCTTTCCGATTAATTCTTTATTTAAAAAATAAATACATTCGAATACTAAACTCCTTCCAGAACTATATCTATCAAAGTCTTCGATAACGGGGAACATAAACAACGTGTACTTTAGGTATATATCAGGTGAACCACGAATCCTGACCAGTAAAGATTACTCTGTTGCTAGCAGCCCAATCGAAAATGTTTTTGTCAGATATAGCATGGTTTCAAGAGAGCTTTCATGTGATTATAGCAAATCTTTTTGTTCGATTACTTTTCTCATAATTTTGCAAGGTCACCTTCAATTTCGGTCACCCGAGCCGTGTTATGTTTATACTCCTCGGCGCCCGAGGTCTCTCGTGATTCGTGGCCTCTCACGGGGCATACCCCTCGGTAGTGGGGATAATTCCGCGACAATTATCGTCCAGGCCTTGGCGACATATATAGAGAAATCACTATAATTACACCTACAATGTTTTACGCCTATCTTTCGGAGGATTTCAAAAGGAATTCGATAAGTATCATAGCACAACTTTTAAGCGATGTTCAAAATGGCGTCCGTCAGCGAATGCAGCCGAATAAAAGAGTGTCTTCTATGATGTATCTATAAAGTGCATTTACTATGACCTCTGCACCGATAGTTGAGCATGCGTCTACAATTCTAATAACAGAGTGATCTCTTCGTGGTTCACCCTGTACAATTAAATCCTGTGTGCGCAATTAGAGGAATTAATTGCACCGTCAAGGAAATTCGTCCTTGAAGTGTTCGAATCCACGTTCGCGAAGGGTTAAGAGTGTCCTGCGTCGGTGGAACCGAGCCAAAAATTGAACAAAGAATAACGGAGGAACGACAATCTAACAGTATTAGAGGATATCGTCGACGGAGTGGTTTCGAAGAATGAAATTTCGAAATTTGGAACACACGGGGTCCCGTCATCTTCACCATCTGGATGATCGATGACGGCGCGTTCCCCGACGGAAATTGTTTCTTCTTTTCAGGCGGGTACCCTCCGAGCGAAGCCTCGATCTCTAATCTTGTCGTTGACCTTTGACGATGAAATATCATGCTAATGCGTAACAGTACTTCCCAAGCCGTCGGAAAGTTTCAAGCGCAGAGACAACAGTGAACGACGACGGTTTCGCCCGTCGAATGTGTGTCAGCAAGATTCCCAATTCTTGACGAAAAGGGAGGAGATAGAGAAAGAGAGAGGAAAAGACAAAGAGAGAGAGAGAGAGAGAGAGAGAGAGAGAGAGGGAAGGGGAGCACGTTACGAGGCATGTCGCATTCAATTTCACGCGGTCAGTTTTCTGGTAATTGGCAGGATGGCGGACGGCAGAAACGAGCGTGTGGCATGAGTTGCCACGGTGTTCGACAGTGTGTGAGTTTAATCGAATCCGAAAGAGATTACTCTCCGGCAAAAGGACGCGACAAAGACCATTCTCTCTCTCTCTATCTCTCTATCTCTTCCTCTTTCTCTCCCTCTCTCGGTGGACAAAGTGTGGCCGAAAGACTCAATCGAGTAACAATGGACCGCGGTGCCACGAATGCCCGTTAGGGTCCTTTTACATCGACGTAAGGTTAACTTACATAATGTATGAATATTGAGCGCGGACAGAGGGAACCGGCGACGATGACTCACTGACAGGGAATTCTGTCGACGCGTGGTAGAATCCGGTAACCGGACATTTTATTTCTTCTCCTTTCCACCTTTTTTTCGTCGATTTTATATGCGACACCGATTGCACACCGAACTGCAACTCTCCGAATTTTTCTTGTATTTTCTTGTATTTTTCTTGGATTTGTATTTTTGAGGGTGTGAATTTTAATCGACGACGGGACCCTTGTCTTGATCAGCAGCTCGAAATAAACGTGTTTAAAATATTCTTTTTCGATTAAAATAGACGTTCGAATCATTGTACAAATAAAATCAGCGACCGGCTCTCATCTGCATGCCAAGCTGTCCGTGCTTTAAATATTGCCATTTTGTTTTGCGAATAAAAATTGCCAAATCCATGAAACATGTCTGAAACGTGTCTATGGTGCGTGTTCTGCCTCGTAATCAGTCATTGTGCAAACATAAAACATATTTTTAGGCAGAATGTGCAGTGATCGTCCGTGTTCAATGTTTTCGCGATTCTTCTTTGAGGATCAGAATTGATAAATTTATCATTCATATCATAATTCGTTTATGATTCATATTCTGCCCTCAACCAGTTGGAAAAAACATTTAAATTATTGCACACAAGTGCCAGATGCATTTTTGACGGGTGCAATAATCGTTGCAATTTTTGCGATTTTTTCTCGCAAATAAAAATTGCCGAATTCATCAAACACATTAAAAAACAAATTCATAATGTGTATTCTGTTCACAATTATTTCGAACCAGTATTTAAATAATTGCACACAAGTGCCAGATGCATTTTTGACGGGTGCAATAATCGTTGCAATTTTTGCGATTTTTTCTCGCAAATAAAAATTGCCGAATTCATCAAACACATTAAAAAACAAATTCATAATGTGTATTCTGTTCACAATTATTTCGAACCAGTATTTAAATAATTGCACACAAGTGCCAGATGCATTTTTGACGCGTGCAGTAATCATTTGCAGTTTGTGCAATTTTTTTTCTCAAATAAAAATGCCGAATTCATCGAACGTATCAAAATTTGTTTATAATTTATATTCTGTCCTCAACCAATTCGGACGAACATTTAAATAATTGCACACAAGTGCCAGATGCATTTCTGACGCGTGCTATAATCATCTGCAGTTTGTGCAATTTTTTCTCTCAAATAAAAATTGCCGAATTCATCAAACACATTAAAAAACTAATTCATAATGTGTATTCTGCTCACAATTAATTTGAACGAATATTGAAATTATTGCAGAAATGTTAGATGCATTTTGGCATACCACGTGCAATGTTCTTCGCGTTAGAAATTTTCCTAGCAAATAAAAATTGCCAAGCTTGTCAAACAGATTGAAAAAGACTGATAATGTATATTCCGAATATACAGTTGCAAATATTTAAATTATTGCATAAATTGTGACAAATTTCGGCACAGTGCAATGATCGTTGCATCTGCGGTCTTCGCAATTTTTCCCGATAAATAAAAATTGCCGAATTCATCAAACACATTAAAAAAAAAACTCTTTCATAATGTGTATTCTGCTCAAAATTAATTAGATCGTATATTTCATTTATTGCAGAAACGTCAGATGCACTTTGGCATACCATGTGCAATGTTCTTGGCGTTTGCAATATTTCGTAGCAAATAAAAATTTCCAAATTTCGTCAAACGGTTTAAAAAAACTGGTAATGTATATTCGGAATATAAAGTTGTAAATATTTAAATTATTGCATAAACGTTACAAACGGCACAGCACGTGCAATGATCGTTGCATCTGCAGTTTTCGCAATTTTTCCCGATAAATAAAAATTGCCAAATTCGTCAAACAGATTAAAAGAGACTAATAATGTACACTCCGAATATACAATTATAAATATTGAAATTATTGCTTAAATGTCAAATTTCGGCACAGGACGTGCAATGATCGTTGCATCTGCAGTATTGCGCGATTTTTCTCGATAAATAAAAATTGCCAGGTTCGTCAAACAGATTAAAAGAGACTGATAATGTACACTCCGAATATACAGTTATAAATATTGAAATTATTGCACAAATATGACAAATTTCGGCACAGCGCGTACAATGATCGTTGCATCTGTAGTTCTCGCGATTTTTCCCGATAAATAAAAATTGCCGAATTTATCAAACAGATTAAAAAAGACTGATAATGTACGCTCCGAATATACAATTATAAATATTGAAATTATTGCTTAAATGTCAAATTTCGGCACAGGACGTGCAATGATCGTTGCATCTGCAGTTTTCGCGATTTTTCCCGATAAATAAAAATTGCCGAATTTATCAAACAGATTAAAAAAGACTGATAATGTACGCTCCGAATACACAATTATAAATATTGAAATTATTGCTTAAATGTCAAATTTCGGCACAGGACGTGCAATGATCGTTGCATCTGCAGTTCTCGCGATTTTTCCCGATAAATAAAAATTGCCGAATTTATCAAACAGATTAAAAAAGACTGATAATGTACGAATATACAATTACAAATATAGAAATTATTGCACAACTGTCAGAAATTTCGGCACTGTGTGCAACGATCGTTGCATCTGCAGTTCTCGCGATTTTTCCCGATAAATAAAAATTGCCAAGTTCGTGAAATCGTCGATCGTTGTATCTGCAGTTTTGCGCGATCTTTTCTGCGGCAAATTAAAAATTGCGTCGTTCCCGTGGATCGGCCGGGCAACAATCGCGAAAGAGGAGCCGGCGGCGGGTCGCTTAATTTTTAGATTAGACTGTACGCGTGCACCAGAGCAGAATGTGGCACTTGCATATTGCCAGTGCATCGCATATGCGCGCACGTGAATATGTGATGGCTCTCGCAAGATGGCCGACTTATAACTCATAAAGTCGGTCGGGACTGCGCGATCCGTTGACTGCCTCGCGATCGATGGATGCCTTTGAGATCAGCCAGCGTCATCGTTTCCCGTTGTCGAGCGTCCCGCGTGGGTTGACACTCTCACGAATTCCATACACCGACTACCATAAGCTCGGCGTTTGTCTTTTTTCCCTCCCTCCCCCCGCGTCCCCCACATTGTACATCCTATATACCTTACACCTCGATCAGCGCGCGCTCTCGAGCTCTCGCGACTAACGAGTCAATTTCACTATTCTTCGTTCCCCTTTGCCTCGAAGATACTCGTCGACGTCGAGTTTTTGAATTGCCTTCTGACACGACTGATTGATTCATAGCCGAGACGCTGTTGGCTGGATCTACGCACCGGCAATTATGGCTTTTTCTTATTCTTCTCCGATCGCCGGACTCGGATCCGCCGATTTTTGCTTCTGTTCGCCGCCTCGCGATTGGAAAACGGAAATCATTCTTTGGAAATTTTTATTTGGATTCAAATCTTTGTAAAAAAAATTCCAGAAAGCAAGCAATCGCGCTAGCAAATTATGCTCAAGAGAATTTTTGCGGTATTCTTCTTAGTCGTATTCTTCGCGGTTTTCAGATTGAAGTAATTGTTAGGTGCGTTCGCGTTTCGGATGGGACGAGGCCTACTCCTTTTTATGAATTATGGATCTAAGAAGCTTCTTCTACGAGTGCAGCACGCAACCATAATACTGTTTGGTTAGCTTCCCGTCCCCTCGCGAAACAATGCGTAACTCGAACAAATTTACTCTATGCACTTTCCATCGAAATTGTAGCCGGTGGAAACTATGATTACACGATACAATAAAACCATTGACTTTCAAATTTCCCCGGTTTCTTCAACCTCGGCATTTCAATTGTAAATTCGGACTCGGCGGATCCGTTAATTCAGAATCGACAGAGCCGATAATGACTAAACGATTTAATAACCTCGAGGGAGACCAAGAGATTCCTCGGGGATCCATCGAGGTCCAGCAGCGAATTGTTCCGGACAGTCGGAGAGGAGAAATATGAATCTGATAAAGGGATTCGAGCGACGTATAAATAGATACGCGTTGCGCCACTTTCTCGAAGTGTCGGAGCTCCAAATGTTGCTCGTCCAAAATCGAGAGCACAAGTAGATCAGGATTTCGAGGTGGAAAGAAAGCGAGCACGATAGACACGCGTGATAACAGGCACGGTGGGCTTAATTAACTTTCCACATTTGCCTATCCTCGATTCAAATCCCAAATCACAAATTCAAATCATTCATTTCCTCCAACCCCCCAAAATTCAATTTATCAAATCTCTCGGCATAACAAGAGGAGTCCCATCTGCACACTTCGGAAAATCGAAAGTTAAATAGCAACTATATGTGAAACCTGATTTTAATATTTCACTGGTGGATAGATATCGATTGTCGAAGATGTCCCGAAGTGAGCGATACAGAAATAATTGGAGTAACACGATCAGCGTGTAGCAGAACCATGTACGATCAAAACCGTGAAAAATCGGCAGTTTCAGCGGCGGAGGAAACGCGCCAGCTGCTCGAGAAAAGCAAGAAAGCTCCGGGAAAATTATTGATTGGACGAGGATGATCGCGTGACAGGGCGTTTCATTAACGCAGATCTGGACCGTTCGATCCAGTCAATGGACGGTTCTCGCGCAGCTTCCTGGCCGAGAATCGATTAATCCCCACATCGGTAATTCCGCCTTTCACGGTACGTTTGACGCCGCGAGCTCCTCGCCGGAATTTATCAATAAACTCGTTTTCAATAACCGTCTAACGGCTTCCACGGCTTCGGCGGGCATTTCGATAACAGAAACAATCGAATCCCAGTGAAAAAATGCCTGCCACGGCATTCCGAAACGATAAGGCGCGTCGACGGTTAGCGCAGAGGTCAGTATGAAATTGATTTTCAGCCAAGAAACGAGCACCGTTGCCAGCCAGTGACGATTGTCAATTGCTCCTAGGCCCAGCCCCGAATTCAATGCCAGCCAATCGTCGGGCAGTCCCATTGTTGGCTCGGCTAACCATTTCGTCGAACACCGTCTCTAATTTCTGTTCACCGAACAAACGCGAGTCCTGCCGCGAATAATAACGATTCGAGGAATTCGATCGAACCGATCGACAGCGACGATCCGACCCCGTGTAGACTCTTCTGGATCCACGATCGAATAATTCAAAATCGGTTTCTGGGCCGAGAGACGCCCACCTGTCGTTGCTCCGAAAGCCGAGGAGCTGCTAGAAACGCAGCCCTGGACGGTCATTAACGATCGTTAGCCGAGATGGGTCTAATTAGAGTATGTAGATCTCGGCTGGCCGTATGTGGATCACAGGAATTCGGGGCTCGCTGATTAGGCTACCGACTCTGCTGACACCGGAATCGTTGGCGTCGATCGGCAGCTCGAATCGACACTTTTAGAACGTTTTTGCATCATTGTCTTCGTAGGGAAGTGCTTCGAAGGTGAAGAGGACGTTTGATCAGCCCAGGATGATGTTAATTGCAGTATACTAATTTTTAGGGATTTTTAGAATTCGATGTTACTTGTGAGTAGACTGCAAATCTTTAGGCGAAATAAAAATGTTCTGCATTGATCGCGGGAAGCAGGAATAGAATAAAAATTGATTTCATCCCTTAATCCTTTAACGCACAGTTTTTTTTTTAAACTTGCCAAAAAAAATCAATTTTTGATATACTGCGCTTTTGTTCCAAGGAAAAGGCTATATTTTATTCTTGAATGAATAAGTGTTATAGCTTACAATCCCATGTAAATGATGAATATCAATAAAACGATTTTTTTTTCTTTGCTTTCACATTGTTATTTTCAATTCTCGATTGTATTCGAGCGTGAAAAATTATAGCAGCATAAAATACAACGCCGCTCGAATTATCTCGAGTGTGCACAGTTTGGTCTGTTTGGCGCGCTCGAATTAACTCGAGCGTACAAGTTAAGGGGTTAATCGCTGTGTTACATTAAAAAGAACCATTACAATATTCTAACATTTTTATAATCTTTTCTCGTTTTACATTTCAACCAACCAAATTTCTCCATGAATGCACAAGGATCCGCAGTATACTTGTAATTTATTAAAATTATCGAACGAAGAACACATATTATAACAAAAATCGTACAAACTTTAAGTAAATTCAATCTTCTCCCTTCCATAAGACGTTTCACTTTTATACATTTTGTGCTTGGTATGTTTACTGTTAAATATTTTTCTGAAAGAGCTAGAGTACACTCGTGTACTATAATTGAAGCCTTTATTAAACATAGCTAGGAGCACGTGGACAAAGTGCAGAGAATTTCCAGTCAATTTTTAGAGACTCGTAAACACAATCGAGCACCTCAAAAACAATGTATTAGGGGTACCCATACACCCAAACTGTCCTTGATAATGATGGAGATTATACAGGGTGTCCCACATAAATGGGAACACCTAAATATCTTTCGTATTTACAGTCCTATCAGAAAACTTCGGAGGACAAAGTGACACTATTGCAGGGGGCAATATAATGGTGAAGAAAAACATTTGTTATGTCGTGTTTTTTAGTGAAATTTCAAGGTCACCGATGTTTTTTTAAATGGAATAGTATATTTTTTTACGATAGCATGATAGACAATGAAAAACTGAATTTAGAGGATACCACCATTTTGACCTTGAAATGACCTTGAGCGAGAATAATCATGTCGAAGCGGATGAAATGTGGAAGTTTGAAACTTACGTGTTTCAGCAAAGATTGCGCGTTGTTTTTTGAAATGTTGTTGTTGTTATTATATAATAAATTAAGAAATAAAAACCTGAAGTTACTACAACGTTTGTTTCAGATTTCGAAATAATTGATTGCTTATGCGACCCCCCAAATACTAGCACCCAAATTCCAGGGTCTCAAATTACCCCACGTCCAGGCGATCGCTTATGGCTGCCCGATTCTAATCTTCGATTTTTCCGCAAGAAAGGGTCAAAGGATTTTTAACCGTCCTTGACAATGATGGAGATAAAAACCTGAATTTACTACAAAGTTTGTTTTAGATTTCAATATGATTGAAATCTAGTTGATTACTTATGGGTCCCCTTAATAAATCCAGCCCACTCGCGACTAATAAAGTGTAGGACAGACTGTTCGTGAAAAATCTGGTGAAAATCGACGCGACACGCATGAGGATTCATGCGAAGATTCGTAGCCGAACGTTTTCCGGTTGAAGGTGCTCGATGGGAGGTGTTCAGTCCGAGGAGGCTGGTAGAAGGTCGCACGGGTGCAAAGTTGGTCAAAGCGGTAAAGAGGAAGAGCGAGTACTCACCGTGAGGCTGTTGGCCGGTTGCAGGGTTCAGGAAGGTCGGCGGTAGCTGTCTGCTGACTGACTTGGCCAGCTCTCCACCCGCCAGACCATAGGTCGCCAGCAGCTCTTGCATGGTCGACTCGGCGAACTCACTCATGCCCTCGCCGTCAGCGTCCTGTCCTCGATCGTCCTCGAAAGGCGTGTCATCCAAACGGGACGATTCCGCGTCCAGGCCACCGTTGTCGCTCTTCTCCGACGAGTCCGAGTTTGGACTCCTTGCCTGCGAAACGGAGACCCGCGAATCGTGTCAGCAATCTCCCCTCAAAAAGTTTCCGGGAACATACATCCTCACGATTAAACAAAAAAAGTGTATTCTTGGAATCGGTGTGTTCTCGCAATCGGCACAGTTTCGTATGAATTATCACTATTTTTCATAGAAGACTCTCTTAAACTTCGTCAATGTCGAAAGAAATGTAAGTTTCGCTCAATTTTATTGTTAACCCTTTGCACTCGGATGTCCCCTCTAAGGGGAGTGCAAAGGGTTAAGCCACAAATCGTTGAAGTCTGAAGAAATGAATTTTGCTGAACAATAGAAATTCGCGCAGGATTAGAGCAAGGTCGGGTTACCTCGGTGCCAGGCGAGTAGAGTTTCTGCGGCCTGAGCTGCTCGAGGATGAACTTGTGCCTGAGCGAGTCACCGCTGTCATCGTCGGCCTCGAATGATGGCGGCCTGGTGGTCACCGACAGGTCCATGGGGCTGACCTCGTTGTTGTTCAGTCTTTGCTTGGACCTGTCGTCGGCCGGCAGCAGCATGGTTTTCCTCTCGTACTCGAGGACCCCGTTGGAGCTTTCCTCCATGGCCTCGAGCTCCTCGTCGTCTTTGTCAGACTCATCGGACACCTCGACCATCCGGCTGCTTATCGGCTTGAAGTTCTTCCGTTTGTTCCTCGGCTTTTGGATGCTCGTGATCTGCAGCTGGCTCTGGCTTTCATACTGGGAGTCGCTGTCCTGGTCGGCGGTGCCCCGCCGGGTCGTCGCGTAGTTGTACACCGAGTCGGAAAGCATCTCCGCTAATGGAAAGGAAGGCGGTTGTCAGAGAGATTTACCGGGGTCCCTAGGGAATCGCTTTAGGTCTGGGTGGGGTTCCTTTAGGTCTGGGTCAAGTTCCTCTAATGGGTTAGGCCTCTTTGGGTCCCTGTAGGTCTGGATTGGGTTGTCTTAGGTCCGTTTGGGACTATGCTAGCTGCCTTTAGGTCTGGGTTAGGTCCTTTTAGGTCTGGGTCAAGTCCCTCTAATGGGTTAGGCCTCTTTGGGTCCCTGTAGGTCTGGATTGGGTTGTCTTAGGTCTGTTTGGGACTATGCTAGGTGCCTTTAGGTCTGGGTTAGGTCCTTTTAGGTCTAGGTCAAGTGCCTCTAATAAGTTAGGCCTCTTTAGGTCCCTGTAGGTCTAGATTAGGTTATTTTAGGTCCGTCTGAGTCACTGATAGGTCCCTCTAGGTCTGTATTAAGTCCCTCTAGGAATGGGTTAGGCCTGTCTAGATCCCTATAGGTCTGGACTACGTTACTTTAGGTCTATTGGTGCTTGGGCCTATGCTAGGTGCCTTTACGTCTGGGTTAGGTCCCTTTAGGTCTGTGCCAAGTCCCTCTAGGAATGGATTGGGCCTTTTTGGATCCCCGTAGGTCTAGACTAGGTTACTTTAGGGCCTATGCTAGGTGCCTTTAGGTCTGGGTTAGGTCCCTCTAGGTCTGTGCCAAGTCCCTCTAGGAATGGATTGGGCCTTTTTGGATCCCCGTAGGTCTAGACTAGGTTACTTTAGGGCCTATGCTAGGTGCCTTTACGTCTGGGTTAGGTCCCTGTAGGTCTAGACTAGGTTACTTTAGGGCCTATGCTAGGTGCCTTTACGTCTGGGTTAGGTCCCTCTAGGTCTGTGCCAAGTCCCTCTAGGAATGGATTAGGCCTTTTTGGATCCCTGTAGGTCTAGACTAGGTTATCTTAGGGCCTATGCTAGGTGCCTTTAGATACGAATTAGGTCCCTTTAGGTCCCTTAAATCTAGATCCATTTTTCTTTGCTTGTACAAGATAGAAAAATATCTAAACAATATACCTCTCGAATTTACTAATACCAGGGCACAAAATAAAGTGCCTTGGGGATTATTGCTAATTGAAAAGGGCACAAAATAAATGGTCAGAAATACGATCAGCGTTGACCTATCAGCGTTAACTTTTGGGGGCACTATAAAATGGTTCCTGGGTGTTGTGGGTGTCAGCAAGATGGAAGACGGTCTGAACGTACATTTTTTCGTTGTCGAGGGCACCTAGCATAGTTAGGGTACCATTGTGAGCACCGTTGACTGGGATTGATGGATTCTCAGCCGGCTGTTGCGCAACCCGAAGGCCGCTCGGTTCCCGCGAATCAAATTTTAACATTAATTAGGATTCAGCCGAGGCGCACGTTAATTGAACGTTCTCGGAATCGTTAGAGTACCCGCGCCGGCTATTAGGATTCGGTAAAACGGAGGGATATATACGTGATCGAAAGCAACGGCTCCTTGGCTCTCGCTTGAGCAACGGGCTGGTTGGAAAGCGTGCGGTTTAAGACGAGGGAAGTTTCTTACTGGGGCCATACGGGCTGGTTACCGCGGACATCTCGATACTCTTCAGCTGGCCGACTCTTCAATGCATTCTGGAACAACAGAGAAAAACAAGAACATCAGCCTCGTCCAAGTAACACAACAATTTTACTACAACTAACCGCGTTCGCTCATAGCTCGCCTAACGACACGCTTGTCCCCGTGTTCTAAAAAGGAGAAAAAAGCTAGCCAATTTAAATCACTTAATAACTATGCTCTATAATCCAGAGTCCTCAATTTTTACAGAAAATCAAACGATTTTTCAGTACAAGGATTCCAAATATTTTACTGTTTTTAGCACCGATCGTTGAAGAGGAAACACGCATTCTTTTACCAGATGGCAAACTAATAATGACGGAGATTATATAATAAATTAAGAAATAAAAACTAGAATTTCCTACAAAGTTTGTTTCAGATTTCAAAATTACTTATGGGTCCCCCTAGCACCCAAATTACCCCACGTCCAGGCGATCGCTTATGGCTGCCCGATTCTAATCTTCGATTTTTCCGCAATAAAGGCTCAAAGGATTTTTAACCGTCCTTGATAATGACGGAGAGTATATAATAAATTAAGAAATAGAAACTAGAATTTCCAACAAAGTTTGTTTCAGATTTCAAAATTACTTATGGGTCCCCCTAGCACCCAAATTCCTGGGTCCCAAATTACCCCACGTCCAGGCGATCGCTTATGGCTGCCCGATTCTAATCTCCGATTTTTCCGCAATAAAGGCTCAAAGGATTTTGAACCGTCCTTGATAATGACGGAGAGTATATAATAAATTAAGAAATAAAAACTAGAATTTCCTACAAAGTTTGTTTCAGATTTCAAAGTACTTTACTTATGGGTCCCCCTGGCACCCAAATTCCTGGGTCCCAAATTACCCCACGTCCAGGCGATCGCTTATGGCTGCCCGATTCTAATCTTCGATTTTTCCGCAAGGAAGGCTCAAAGGATTTTTAACCGTCCTTGATAATGACGGAGAGTATATAATAAATTAAGAAATAAAAACTAGAATTTCCAACAAAGTTTGTTTCAGATTTCAAAATTACTTATGGGTCCCCCTGGCACCCAAATTCCTGGGTCCCAAATTACCCCACGTCCAGGCGATCGCTTATGGCTGCCCGATTCTAATCTTCGATTTTTCCGCAAGAAAGGATCAAAGGATTGTTGACCGGGGTTTCCGCGGTTGGTCACTGCTTCTAGGGGTTCTCATTAGACGATGCGACCACGGGCCCGACTTCCTGGGCCCCGGGGATCGCCGAGAAACGAATTGTCCCTCGTTTCGCGTTATCGCGGGCCCGTCTACTCGGCTGACCGAGCAGCGCTCGTATATCAGCGTAGCTTTTGTTACGACGACGTGCCTTTGTTTTCGCCTTGTTCTCGCGTCTCGTTCCAGTAGCGGCGCAAACGGTGGACGGTTCTCGCTCGTTCGGCAGCGTGACGGGCCCGTCCGGGGGTTTCGCTGAACTTGCCGTAACCCACTTTCGCACTGACACAGAAATAGATAACCCCGGAGGATTTCTTTCCCCGTTCCGGTGCGCGACTCAGCTGTTCGCGGAACCGCGATTTTTCAACATGGACGATCGCCTCGACTAGCCAGAGACTGGGAAATCGGGTTTAGGGGCGGGGCCCGGTCTGGGGAGGCTCTAATCTTTCCTGGGAATTCGTAGAATTTCCATTGAATTTTTCATGCGTTCTTTGTGAAAACTGAAATTTAGCAGGCAGTTCTGAGATCATGTAGATCGCCTAGCCACTGTACTCCTAGGGACGAGAAAATTAAGATTTTAACCCTTAGCACTCGAGCTTCGACTCTGAGGCGCCACTAAAAATATCGTTTACAGTGTTAAATTTGTTTGTATATTATAAAATGAAAAGGAAAATCGTAATTTCAAAGTCCTACTGAGAAAGAAAAATTTCAGTTCCACTGGGTGTATTGGTCCGGCGGCTCTTGTGTACATAGAATGGAAATATTCCAAGTCGGAAAAAATGTTTGGTTTTCGAGTGCAAAGGGTTAACACATCTTGCGCGGGAAGCGACTAAAGTCGTTTTCCACGGATTATTGATGGATTATTGGTATCGATTTTTGTGACGTTTTTACAATAAAACCGGATAGGCATGCGTTGCAAAAATACAAAACGTGCGTTGCAAGAATTAATGCAACACTGTAAGACTTTGGCGGCAGAGTGACCGCGCAAGATGTGTCAACATGTCTGGGTCTAGATAGTATCTTATTCTTTTTAAAAAAGAATCTGAAAGCCTTCTGCGAGGCTTCTTCGTGAAAATTGAAAATCAACAGCTGGACGTTTCAGGATTGCAATAGGGGATCACCTGGTCTATTTAAGGACCAGGAAATAATCTCGAGGAAGAATTCTGGGTCTAGAAAATTTGTCCATCGTGTTATTGATAAATCTCGAACCCTAGTCCCACTTCCTGCACCAAATTGAAAAAGCGATAGCCTTGCGCCTAAACGTTTAGTGTGCCTAGAGAGGCTATCTGAAATCTCAGGCCCTCCTCTATAACGGATCTGACAAAAATGTCAAACCTGACGCGATCTTGTCCCTTTGAAGCCAAACTAAAATGGAACGCATCCCAGAAACTGAAGCCAGATCAAAGTTAGCTCCCGAACGCCAATCCTCGTCTACAAAAAAAAAAAACCGTCATTAGTCAGCACCTAATGGAAAACGTTTTTCCCCCTTGGAGAGGCCGCTAGGCATAGTCGCGTCAGTCGACAGAAATGGGAAATACCGTGTCGTCGAGGTTCGAGGGAACTGTCGGAGCTCTCCGAAACGGAAGTGATCGTCCCGACGGAATTTCGATGGGACATCGAGGGGAAAATGATTTCTTGCCGCGAGTGAACCGGTGCGTGGCCATATTGGTCGGACGGCCTTAATGGGCCAGTTTTAGTGCGGAAATAAATAACCGATAATGAACCGGGCAAAAACGGAACTAACGATTCCGAGGCCGAATTAGGCGGCGTGTTTCGGATGCCTCGCTCCAAGTTATCCAAATCGATTCGAGGAGAAGAGAGAGAGGGAAGCTGTTTTGGCCACTTCGGTCCGGACGAGCGATGATTCGAGCAATCAACAGCCCGAAATAAATGACTGCTGATGAGCCAGGCCCGGACGGAAAGAAACGACAAGTTTCGGCGACTTAAGTAGATTCCTCGGGGCAAGTACGACACTGTTCGAACGTTCATGCGAACGTGGTTGTTCGTGTTCGAAGCGACACGGTCCGCTTTTCCATTCATGTTTCTGAAAAGGTACGCTACCGGACAAGTCACGCGGCATTAGCGGGTTTCTGCAACACTGATTAATTAGCCTCCCCGGAAGGTAAATAGCCGGTCATTAAATTTTCTAGAATTTTAATAACGTGTCGTATCGTTATTAATCTGCCAGGGTTCATTAAGAGATTAACGTTGTGTGCGCCGTTTCCGTGAAAGCAGATCGTATCTTTCGTCATTTACGTTTAATTAATTGAAAAGCTGTTATGAGCCGCCCGGCGATATTTGTCTTTGGCTCTCTGTGACACCCCGAAATTTTTCCAATTAGACCAATTTTCTGGCGCTTCTCGACGGACAGGGATAAAAAGGAGAACCGTAATTAGTGTCGTAAGCATGGCTAACGATTATTAGCACGATCCTAACTGCCTCGTTCGAACCACCGGGACATTCTCGCGGAGCACAGGTAAAAACTTGCCGATCCGCTGGCAAAATTAAGGCGACGATCTGCCATTTTTACTTTTCAAATGGTCGCTATCAATTTGCAGAACTTTGCCCTTTTCTTTGTTGCGAGAACCGTGTCCTGTCAAACAATACTTTTTAATTCTGATCAAGAACTGTGAAGATCAAAGTGAGGGTAACGCTATCACCAGATTGTAAATTTTTCGTGAAAAATAAAATACAGTGGTGCCATTTACAATGGCCACAGTTGGATTAGTCGAAGAAGACTTTCATAATGTCAAACTTTCTAAACTGAACTCAAGAAAATGTTTCTTGCAAATTATAGCAGAACTTCAACCCTTCAAAATAAAATTCTTGGTGCAATTCAGAATGACCAAACAAGACTTTCATAATACTTAAAATATCAATGACAAGAGCCTTTTTAAAATTCAAGAAGTGGTCAAACTATGGCACAACTTCACCCCTTATGCAAAAGAAAATTTTTGGTCCCATTTACAACGGCGAAAGTTTAAATGTTCAGGAATAGTCGAGCAAGATTTCTCGAATTTCAAATGTTCAAAACATCTTGTAAAATGAGGACTACAAGAGCAAAATATTTTTCACTATTTTCCCTGGTACACAGTTTAACACTAGATTTACGGGTCCCGTCAAAATGACGAGTTCTACATTCTTTAATTTACAATTATTGAGAACAATCTCAAACGCATTTATAGGAAATTTATTTAACACATTTATTCCTTGGAACAAATATTACCGTAAAAGCTGCTAAAAATCTGTCCGAATATATTCCCGATATTTTTATAAAATAATCCAAACTTGCCACTTTCGGTGCTCCTAGTGTCAAGAAGAAATCATTTTCCTTTCTGATTTCCACACAAACATTTTCACACATTTTTCACTTTACAATTAACACTTTGAACGCCATAATGACCACCGGTGTAAGCCGAAAGCTTCATTGTCCTTAACCCCTTGTCCTGTGACATCGAGTCAGTAAAAATATTATATCCAGATATTATGCATTTATGACGAAAATGAATAGATCAAATTCAAAACAGTAAAAATATTTAAAAATACTCCTGCATTATTTGCGACGTATTAAAATAATCAACAGAAGAAATAACTGTACACATAGCTGCTGTATCTTGCAATGAATGTAGACAATCCTTATTTTGCATAAAATCCGCAGTCTAATTATATCATATTACAAAACATGTTCAATTTTATCCTAGTCAATATTCAACCATCACTGAACACATGGTACAATAAATATAAATTTTCTATTTTTCCTAGCAGATTATAGGATGTTAGGTATAAATTCATCCCAATCATAAAATAAATTGTAGAGCAAGGGGTTCATAACGCCGATCGCTTCCATAAACGAAACAACTGAAACTCGCATGAAGCACGGAAAATTCGCACATAATCTTGCCTCTGGCAGGTAAAACTCTCAATTTCCACAGAAAAACTTCACAAATTACGTAATCCAGTTTTCTCCGCAGCCACAATCGATCCACAAACAACAACCAACCGCGAACAATAATCACCGAGTCTCTCACATAGGTCTCACCAAAATCCAGCATCCCAACATAGGTCTCCCAGCATCCTCCCCGACAATAAAAATCCTTCCAAACTCTCTACCATCCGAACCGCGACTACTATCATGCCGGAGTCGAGAAGGTCATGGGATCCTGGGAGTCACGAGGAGTTAGGAGGATCGATTAGTCCGTGGAGTGGGCAAAGAAGAACGGGAAGAGAGACGATCAGGAAAGCAAGAGAGAGAGAGAGAGAGAGAGAGAGAGAAAGAGGGAGAGAGAGAGAGAGAGAAATAGAGAATGAGAGAGGGGGGAGAGGGGAGGGGTGGTCGGTAGGGATCGGGTTGACAAGTCGACAGGACTCGGCGTAGCCTGGAGCCTAGGTTCCGGAGAATTTCCCTAGGCGGTTGTCGCCGGAAGTGGAACGCGATTGGGCCTCGTGGCACTAGGCGGGCCACGTGGCCCTCGTCGAGGACACGTGAGGAGACCCTCCTCGAACGTGGGGATGCACACCAGTGGACGATAGCGGAGTTTTTTTGCCGGGCTCTCTGTACACAGAAGGGATAATTAACATCTGTTACAGTACGCGGGCCGAGCCGGGCCGCCCCGTTTCACCCCCACCACCGTCCAACGGGGCGGACCTTGAATACATTATCACCCTGTTTGCACATGAACGTGCACGGTGCACCGGCCCGGTCGAATCCGAGCGCGGAAGATCGACCCTGAACAATGGGAGAAGTCTCTCTCTCTTTGTTGCCGCAACCGTATCCCCGAGGACTTCTGCTTTTGGCCAGAGGCGAGTCTCTCGGGCTTGTTTTTTCGCGAGCCTCCTTTAGCGCGCGCTCGCGGCCCGTTCCGATGAAAAATTCAATCTCCGTTGCGCCGCTGATTGCCGCGCGAACCGACCCAGGAATTCATTTTTGCGCGACCAGCGCCGATCCGCTCTACCGAGAACACCTTCGCGCAGCTGACAACGGGCCCGACGAGACTCGCATTTGCATCACAATACGCTTCAGAGTTGTTTCGGATCTTCTTGTCGCGGCAGCTCCATTTGGAATTGCGCTGCAATTGATTCGGCCGATTCGGGGGCAATCCGGGAACTTTTTGATTGGTCCTCGGCGGTTTTAGGTGGAGGATCTTCGTGGTGGAATTGGTTGGACAATATTCGCGAGAAATTCAACTCTGTCTTGGTTATTTCAAACGATACTATGTTACCCTACAGAAGTTGTGGGGTTTAAGAAACTACATAATATGGTGTAGATGATATTCAGATTGTAGAGAAGATATCACCTTTGTTTAATTAAATGGAATGTCCAATGTTTCATGCTCGATTTCGATAGATTATTCCGAGTATAAAAGTACTAAAGTGTGTTTGTCCTAAAATTTGCCGTTGCTCAGATATTTGACTGTTTACGTTCTATTATTTTCATTATGGAACGTGTTCAAGGATATGCTCACTACGGCAAATGTGAACATTGGTAGGCTTTCGCCTAATAAGAAAATACGGAGGAAGCTCCCAGAATCCTCTACATCCACCTCGGCACTCTAAATATTCGCTCGATTTCGATTTCAGTAATGGTAGATTTTAAAGCAGAGAATGTACACACACACACACACACACAATTCTCTAAATCTTGGCGCTCGTTGATGGTTTAATCATGAATCATTTCGAATGGAAGCATTTCTGAACAATTTTTCAGTGCACCAAATGCTTCTCAATCCTTGGTGGAGGAGGATTTTTCAAAATATTAAAAATCTTTTTAAAATTCTAGGATGAAGAAGAACTTGAAGAATGAGATACATGGTCCTCGACAACATTCCGACATACAGTGTGTCCGACGAGCTCTGTCCACTTGAATGTCTTGGGTATTTCAAACAATGCGAGACAATGTTACGCACAGAAGTTGTAGGGTTTAAGAAACTACATGATATAAATTCTTGCAAGTCAAGTCCAATGTTGAATCTGACGTACACTGACACGAGGATTACGATGTACCATTGCAACAACATTAATTTCATTATCTTCATCACTGCACACAGGCTTTCCACGATTCCATCTTACGAACAGCGAGACTTCCAGTTTCTTTTAATTTTTGACACAATCTTTCAAAAATCTTGTGCGAAGTGCACACGCGGTTCGGATATCTTTCACCGTACAAATTTCGAGCCGCAATTGCGTTTCTCTTACTTTCTCCATAAATTAGAAGCATCTCTAATTGTTCCTCGAATGACAATTTCATATTGACTATCTTATGTTCGCTAACTGAGAAACTGACTGACACCGAGGGACGTCGAAAGCCTACCAATGTTTACATTTGACGTAGCGAGCATATCCTTGAATACGTTCCATAATGAAAGTACTAGGACGAAAACAGTCAAATGGCAACGGTAAGTTTTAGGACAAATACACTTTAGTACTTTTATACTCGGCAATCTATCGAAATCGAGCATAAGAAATTAGACATTCCATTTAAAAAAACAATGATGACCTCTTCTCTACGCCTCTACTTGCAAGAATATTATTTATCGTGTAGTTTCTTAACACTAGAGCGACCGAGCAATAAATGCGACTGACGTATATTGCTTTGTAACAGTGACAAGACCGTGCCCGTTCAGACTTCGTACAACTTTTACTGTAATATGTGCTTCAACGAAGAGGCTCGTTAAAAAATTTCCGATGAAAACATTTTTACAATTTCACTAATTCCAAAAGAAAAAATTAGGAAGCACTCTTTTTGACTGCTCGGGTCGTTCTACTGTTAAACCCTACAACTTCTGTAACATTTTCTCGCATTGTTTGCAATAACCAAGATATTCAAGTGGAGTTTGTGGGACACACTCTATATGATCCAGTCCACATACAGTTCATTTATCTAGGAGAATACGAATATCCTCAGCGTGCCATCATCACGCCTTCCCTGGTCATTCGATAGTCTACATGAACGCGTGATTCTTTACGCTACAGTGTCGCGCGCAACTAATTACCTCGATTCTTTCACCTACAAAATTAATGGCAGCGTCTTCCTGCAAATTTCCATTTATATAGAATCTACCGTGCACGAAGCGTCCGGCCAGTCCGGTAGCATAAGCGCGGAGCAACCAGTCGGAGGAAAACGTCTCAATTTTCCCTTTTTAGGCGTTCCTTTTTCAGCGACTGAATTCATCATCGCCGAGCCGTGGCGATGGGGACGGTTTTTCTAATCGTCCTCCTTCTCTCTCTCCCTCTCTCTCTCTCTCTATCTCTCGCGCTGCCGCTCGAATTGAATCATTAGGAGCGTCGCTTTTTACGGGTTTCGAATAATAGCCCGAAGAATCCCAAGGTTTCCCCGTCCCCGGCCAGTTTCCGCGGCCGTTCGCTTCTGTGCACTCGGTGTTCCGTGTCTTTATTCTCGGTAAGTTCGAGACCGGCGCCCCAAGAATCTAGGCCAGCCGGCCCGGGAATCTCTCTTTTTCTCGAATCCGCGGCAGGAAAGAAACTAACCCCTTCTGCCGAGGGAACCGAGCCAGGGACTAGGATAGATCGGGAAACCTGCTGGCCGACCGGACATTCCTCGGGATCTCTGACGGGATCCTCTTTTCCATCTCCCGATGCCCTCGAACACGTCCCACTCGCGGATTTCCTGCTATCAACCAGTGAACTGCGCAGTTCGATTTGAAAACTCCATCGCGGCGCGCAATTAAAATCAAGCTGCGACGAATACACGCGTCGAACGCAGGACGAACGACGCTATTGTAAATTGTACGAAAAGAGTAAAGCAGAGCGAGAGAGAATTACGATGGCCACGGTTGGATTAGTCGAAGAAGACTGTCATAATGTCAAACTTTCTACACTGAACTCAAGAAAATGTTTCTTGTAAATTATAGCAGAACTTCAACCACTTCAAAATAAAATTCTTGGTGCAATTCAGAATGACCAAACAAGACTGACACTGTTGGCAGGCCGGATGACACTATTGTAAATTGTACGAAAAGAGTAAAGCAGAGCGAGAGAGAATTACGATGGCCACGGTTGGATTAGTCGAAGAAGACTGTCATAATGTCAAACTTTCTAAACTGAACTCAAGAAAATGTTTCTTGTAAATTATAGCAGAACTTCAACCACTTCAAAATAAAATTCTTGGCGCAATTCAGAATGACCAAACAAGACTGACACTGTTGGCAGGCCGGATGACACTATTGTAAATTGTACGAAAAGAGTAAAGCAGAGCGAGAGAGAATTACGATGGCCACGGTTGGATTAGTCGAAGAAGACTGTCATAATGTCAAACTTTCTACACTGAACTCAAGAAAATGTTTCTTGCAAATTATAGCAGAACTTCAACCACTTCAAAATAAAATTCTTGGCGCAATTCAGAATGACCAAACAAGACTGACACTGTTGGCAGGCCGGATGACACTATTGTAAATTGTACGAAAAGAGTAAAGCAGAGCGAGAGAGAATTACAATGGCCACGGTTGGATTAGTCGAAGAAGACTGTCATAACGTCAAACTTTCTAAACTGAACTCAAGAAAATGTTTCTTGTAAATTATAGCAGAACTTCAACCACTTCAAAATAAAATTCTTGGCGCAATTCAGAATGACCAAACAAGACTGACACTGTTGGCAGGCCGGATGACACTATTGTAAATTGTACGAAAAGAGTAAAGCAGAGCGAGAGAGAATTACAATGGCCACGGTTGGATTAGTCGAAGAAGACTGTCATAATGTCAAACTTTCTAAACTGAACTCAAGAAAATGTTTCTTGTAAATTATAGCAGAACTTCAACCACTTCAAAATAAAATTCTTGGTGCAATTCAGAATGACCAAACAAGACTGACACTGTTGGCAGGCCGGATGACACTATTGTAAATTGTACGAAAAGAGTAAAGCAGAGTGAGAGAGAATTACATTTTTATTCGATAAGAAATTGACAATTCGTTAACGTTGAAATTGTAAAGACGCTTTCGCCGGGAAATGATTAAATAAATATATTAATCCAAATAAATTCAATCTCGTCGTTTTTACTTTTCGATCCGCTGACAAATTTCAGGCGACGATCTGCCATTTTTACTTTTCAATTGGTCGCTATCAATTCGCAGAACTTTGCCGTTTCTTTGTTGCAAGAACCGTGTCCTGTCAAACAAAACTTTTTAATTCGCGGAAAGTAGCATCGAGAGAACTGTGAAGATCCAAGTGAAAGCAACGTGATCAGCAGATTGTAAATTTTTCGTGGAAAATAAAATACAGTGGTGCCGTTTACAATGGCCACGGTTGGATTAGTCGAAGAAGACTGTCATAATGTCAAACTTTCTAAACTGAACTCAAGAAAATGTTTCTTGTAAATTATAGCAGAACTTCAACCACTTCAAAATAAAATTCTTGGTGCAATTCAGAATGACCAAACAAGACTGACACTATTGGCAGACCGAATGACACTATTGTAAATTGTACGAAAAGAGTAAAGCAGAGTGAGAGAGAATTACATTTTTATTCGATAAGAAATTGAGAATTCGGTAACGTTGAAATTGTAAAGACGCTTTCGCCGGGAAATGATTAAATAAATATATTAATCCAAATAAATTCAATCTCGTCATTTTTGTAAGACAACATGTATCAGTACTTGTATCAGTACTTGTATTGTACTTTTAAGTCTCGGTGGGTTCAGTGTTAATAGTGTAGGCGAGTGAGCATAACTTTCACCGACCAGTCTACTTAATTCCAAAATGTAATTGAATTACTGGAATTACTGCCCCCAATTTCTGAACACTTGCGATTCTCTGAATATTTTTTCTATTTCAGTGAAAAATTCTGCGACCTCGAACTCAGATTTGTAATCTACATAAACATTCATCAAGGAGATTGTTAAACAGGTCTTCGACTAAACAGAGTACGTTCCTGCAACATTCTGTCGTTTGATATTAATTGAAGACTGATTATGGATAATATTTCTGCACGCCCAGAACGACTTAAAAAGGCTGACTTCGGAAGGCAAATCTATTTGGCTCGTTTCGCGCAATGCGCGATTGTTATGAGCTTGATAATGGGCGCAGCTGAACGTGCTCTTCCAGGTATTCTTTTATCAGAGAGTGGTGAGACCATTGCTGGCTATAGACAATGACGCGATTCTAAAAATTACTGTCCCCGTTCCTGTATAACTCACCCAACGGTCCACGAAAAATTAGAAAAGAAAATGTTTCTTCTGAAACAAACCAACTGTGCAATTTTCCTCTGAAAATCCGGGCCTTCAGCAATTCCAAAAGAAGTGCTTCACACACTCTCCGGAACACAATCATCAGATCGGGGTTCCAATCGGAGACAATATTATCCCGACCAATGAAACTATAATTCGAATGAAAGTATAATTCGCCTGTCGTCGTCTTCCAGGAAGAGCACAGGCTCGAAGGCGCGAAAGTCCCAATTTCCTGGATCGGATCCTGGATTTCTCCGGAGCAGATGTCGACGACAGCGAGGAGGCGAGTGAAAATCGGATGAAGGATCGGTTAGGGCGTGTTCCCTGGTCCCAGGAAGCGCGGAAGGGTCAACGTTCCGGGACAAAAGGATCATTAAGAAGAAGGAGGAACGATCGGGCACGGATTCTGGCAACGCCGTCCGAAGCCCCCGAAGAGACACACAGGCAGTTTGGTCCGTGAGAGGCTGCGCCACTCGACATAGCTCGACGCTGATGCCGATACCAGAAGCGGGAAAACAAAAAAGCAGGCGACGTAACGCGTTCGCCTGGCTCGTTCACGCTCTTTCTCGCTCTTTCTCGTTCGTTCGTCAAACACTTGAACGTAATGTTGCCAGGCCTGGGGGCTGCTCGGGCCTCGTGTGGCCGTTCAAGTGTCTGCCGGGATACCGGCGGATTATTCAAATTCGCCGGCCCCAGTCGATGTGTGCGTGACACGTTCATCGAGGTTTCTAAAGAGACTTTTCGAGAGATTTTGGGATTCTTTGTCAATTCAATTCTATTTCGATACAAATTTTTCGTTGGCAACAGATCGGTCTTTGCAGTCCTGGATAGTAGGATTTAATTGAATTATCAAAGCTGAATCGTGGGGAAGTGTTTCATGGCTGAGAACATGATATAAACTGAAACTAATTTGTCAACACATTGGCGAGTGTTGGTAATAGAGCTAGAGAGACTTTCCGTGAGATTTTGGGATTCCTCCGGTAATCGACAAAATTTTTTATTGCCAGGAGATCGGTCCCTGCAGTCCTGGATAGTACGATTTCATCAGGGTATCAAAGCTCAATCCTGAGGAAAATGTTTAGTGACTGAAAATATGATATAAACTGAAACTAGTTTGTCAACACATTGGTGAGTGTTGGTAATAGAGCTAGAGAGACTTTTCGGGAGATTTTGGGATTCTTTTGATCATCCAGAAATTTTTTATTGGCAGCAGAGATCGATTCCTGCAGTCCTGGATAGTAGGATTTAATTAAAGTATCAAAGCTGAATCCTGAGGAAGTGTTTCATGACTGAAAACATGAAACTGAAACTAGTTTGTCAACACATTGGTGAGTGTTGGTAATAGAGCTAGAGAGACTTTCCGTGAGATTTTGGGATTCCTCCGGTAATCGACAAAATTTTTTATTGCCAGGAGATCGGTCCCTGCAGTCCTGGATAGTACGATTTCATCAGGGTATCAAAGCTCAATCCTGAGGAAAATGTTTAGTGACTGAAAATATGATATAAACTGAAACTAGTTTGTCAACACATTGGTGAGTGTTGGTAATAGAGCTAGAGAGACTTTTCGGGAGATTTTGGGATTCTTTTGATCATCCAGAAATTTTTTATTGGCAGCAGAGATCGATTCCTGCAGTCCTGGATAGTAGGATTTAATTAAAGTATCAAAGCTGAATCCTGAGGAAGTGTTTCATGACTGAAAACATGAAACTGAAACTAGTTTGTCAACACATTGGTGAGTGTTGGTAATAGAGCTAGAGAGACTTTCCGTGAGATTTTGGGATTCCTCCGGTAATCGACAAAATTTTTTATTGCCAGGAGATCGGTCCCTGCAGTCCTGGATAGTACGATTTCATCAGGGTATCAAAGCTCAATCCTGAGGAAAATGTTTAGTGACTGAAAATATGATATAAACTGAAACTAGTTTGTCAACACATTGGTGAGTGTTGGTAATAGAGCTAGAGAGACTTTTCGGGAGATTTTGGGATTCTTTTGATCATCCAGAAATTTTTTATTGGCAGCAGAGATCGATTCCTGCAGTCCTGGATAGTAGGATTTAATTAAAGTATCAAAGCTGAATCCTGAGGAAGTGTTTCATGACTGAAAACATGAAACTGAAACTAGTTTGTCAACACATTGGTGAGTGTTGGTAATAGAGCTAGAGAGACTTTTCGAGAGATTTTGGGATTCCTCCGGTGATCGACAAAATTTTTTATTGCCAGGAGATTGGTCCCTGCAGTCCTGGATAGTAGGATTTAATTAAATTATCAAAGCTGAATCGTGAGGAAGTGTTTCATGGCTGAAAACATGATATAAACTGAAACTAATTTGTCAAAACGTAGGTGAGTGTTGGTAATAGAGCTAGAGAGACTTTTTGAAAGATTTTGGGATTCCTTCGATCATCCAGAAATTTTTTATTGACAGCAGAGATCGATTCATGCAGTCCTGGATAGTAGAATTTCATCAGGGCATCAAAGCTCAATCCTGAGGAAATGTTTGATGACTGAAAACATGAAACTAAAACTAGTTTGTCAACACATTGGCGAGTGTTGCTAACGTGTTATCATATGCCCTTTTATCGAGAGTCGCGAGTTTTATAAATAATCAGTAATAATAAGGAATATTTCTGATCCCTTTGAAAGATCATTGAGCGCCCAGAAAACTTGTCAAGATAAATATTAAATAAACAGGTCACTGAAACATAGGAATTTCGCGGTGATTAAATCAGTAAAAGGTCAATTAGTAATTTCTTCCAACTCTCGTAAGACATGAGAGCTCGAGTAGCTTTGGAAACCCTTTTAAGAGCTGACTATGATAATTGATATATCGGAAATGAGCCTCCTCTCCTAGAAAAAAGAAGAGGAGTTCTAAATTCCCTAAAGTTCCCATCAATAAACAACCACCGAGAAATAAACTTAAAATATTGAAGTAATCTAAGAATGTCCCCAAGGCCCACGTGGGTCTCAGAGGCCCCCGAAAGTATGACGGCCGCCGAATAGAGAGGAGCCAACGTTATAAAACAGCTGGTAGCGATAGCAACTTCGAAATCACTGTGCAAACACTCGTCGAATCTCGAAAACGGAATTTCCAGCCGTTGGAAATTTCTCAAGTTTTCAAGGTATTTGGCTTGTAGAACTCTTCGGTTCGAAGACTGTCCCGTAGACAGCCGAAAGTCACCTGCGCGGATCCTCTTGAAGGATCAAAGCAGTGCTCGGAAAGTGCACGGTTATCTCACCGTTCCTGAAGTCACTGTACCGACTCTCTTCGTCGCCGTTCAAAGCTACCATATCGCTAAACTGCTGACATCAATCATCTCTCCATTACCGGGCCGCGTTCAAACGGTATTCAAAGCTGTCCGAACATCGTCAGCCGCTGTCTTCTGCTAGGTGGACAGGCTCGAGGCAAGTGCAACACTCTCCCCCGCGAAAATCATCCCGAGAGATGCATCGGGACGCGCCGAGACGCATAACCGAGACGCGCGCCCAGTTATATGCATTCTCGAGGAAACAGGCCGGCGAGAACCACTGATTAACGATCATCCGATCGCCGCTCGTGGATGCGTAGATCTCATCGGGTACAGATATCTTTCATTTTCACAGGGAATTTCCTTTTTTCCGAGCCGAACATTAATTAATCGTTTCGTGGCTGGTCACCGGACTAGGCTTCAGCCACGACCAACAAGAATCGCGTTTTAATTGGATTATCGGCTTTTCCGTCGTTTTACCATTCGCGGTTCAATTAGTTGTAAAGCGCTCCGCGGCTCGCTTATTCTCTGAATCTCCATTTTCGGAAATTGTTTAATAAAAATTGGAGCGTGAACAAAATTTTTCTCGTTGATTAGAATGTTCCTTACGATGAAGACAAAGTATCCCAATAATTACCATTTCCTAGAGTGCACACGATTGGAAAATCGAGCACTCCCTCGAAGACTGACAAACTTTTCAGAGTTTTGTCAGGATTTTTATTTTTTGAGGGAGATCATGGATAAAATGGAGTCTAAAAACCTCAGAAATAAATAATCACCAGGATCGCAATGATTCCACTACAGATTGTGTGATAATGAATCTTGTGGAATTCAAGAACCTCTGGAAGTCAATAATAAATCGTTTCCGGGGACCAGAAAATACCAAAATTGCCCAAATGTCTTCGGAAACAAGTGAGCTGATCAGAAGCGTTGCGAAAAGCACAGACACGTAAAAGTCGACGTCACCGCGTGGTGTCGAGGGTGCCACGGGAAAAATGATTCCCGAAAATGATTGCCAATCGTAATGCGCGCACGCATGTCCGACAACTTTTTCCCGGTGATCCTCGAAAGCCAAATATTGGCGGCAAACATCGTTCCTGCCGTCCGCGGAATTTATTTGCACGCCGCTCGACCGTTAAACGTTCTCCACTTGTCGTGCGCCCGGGAGGAAAGCGCTGGAACAAGAGGAACGGACCTGGTGTATGCGGGAGGAAGAGGAGAGAGGGGAGAGGAAGGTTGAGGGAACGTGAAACAGCAGAGAAAGAGAGAGAGAGAGAGAGAGAGAGAGAGAGAGGGAGAGGGAACAGCGGGGGGAACAGGGAATTTTATTTCCGCTCACATTAATTTCAACGGCGCAGAAGACGGTCGCCACAAGGCGCAGCTTGAAATTACGAATATTATGACTTCAACCAGTTCTCAGAAATCTATGTTTTTCATTCTTTAATCTCGGGCCCCTCTCGTGTTTCACACCATATCTTATGAACACACACTTATGGCTCCCTCTTTCTAGTTCCTGGCTCACGATCCTAGCCGCCTCGCGTTGCAACCGCCTGCAGAATGCACCTTTCGATAGCCACCGCCACCGACGCAGCTTTTCCACCCCCTTTACCCCCTTGTTCAAGAGTTTATGGTGTCTGTCGGTTTATTTTTAACGAGACGAACGATCTCCGTCTGTACCCTGTCGGTGGCATTTCTTTATTGCAAGTCTGGAATTCATTTGGCGATTAATTTGTGCACGATTTTCCAGTTTTGTGGACTACTTTGCTGCGTTCAATTTACCATTGTTGTAGAGTACTTCAGTCTATTCAATTTTCTAATTTTGTGGAGTACATTACCGCGTTGATTCGTCCAGTTTTGTCGAGTACTTCACTGTGTCTAATTTTCCATTTTTGTGGACTACTGTGTCGAATTACCCTGTTTGGTGAGTACTTTACTGTGTCCAATTTACCATTTTGGTCGAGTACTTTGCTGTGGTCAATTTTCCTATTATTATCGAGTACTTTACTGTGTCCAACTTTCCATTTACAATTTACTACTACTACTACTTCACTTTTCCATTACTTTTTTCTTTACAATTTACCATTTTTGGGGAGTACTTTAGTCTGTTCAATTTTTCTATTTTTGGGGAGTATTTTACCCTGTCGAATTGTCCATTTTTGTGGAGCACTACACCGTGTCCAATTTTCCTATTTTTATCGAGTACTTCACTGTATTCAAATTTCCATTTTTGTCGAGTACTTTACTGTGTTCAATTTTCCATTTTGGAGACTACTTTACTGTGTCCAATTTTCCATTTTGGTGTAGTACTTTACTGTGTACAATTTACCATTTTTGTGTAGTACTTTACTGTGTCCAATTTTCCATTTTTGTGGAGCACTTTAGTCCACACAATTTTATTATTTTTGAGGAGTGCGTACCGTGTTCAATTTTCTATTTTTGTGGAGTACTTTACCGTGTCCAATTTCCCATTTTTGTGGAGTACTTTACCGAGTTCAATTTTCCAATTTTGTGAACTACTTTACTGTGTCTAATTACCCAGTTTGCTGGAGTACTTTACTGTGTCCAATTTACCATTTTGGTGGTGTACTTTACGGTGTACAATTTACCATTTTTGTGTAGTACTTTAGTCTATTCAATTTTCTATTTTTGTGGAGAACGTACCGTCTTAAATTTTCCATTCTTGTAGAGTACTGCGCCCTGTGCAGTTTACCATTTTTGTGGAGTACTTTATCGAGTCCAATTTTCCATTTTTGTGGACCACTTTACCGTGTCGAATTACCCAGTTTGATCCAGTACTTTACAGTGTCCAATGTACCATTTTTGTGTAGTACTTTACTGTGTCCAATTTTCCATTTTTGTGTAGTTCTTGAGTCTACTCAATTTTTTACTTTTGTGGAGTACGTACCATGTTTAATTTTCCATATTTGTGAAGTGCTTTGCCGTGTCCAGTTTACCATTTTTGCGTAGTACGTTAGTCTCCTCAATTTTCTATTTTTCTTCGACACATCACCGTGTCGAATTTTCCATTTTCGCGGAGTACTGTGCCTCGTCCAATTTCGCACTGTCGTAATACAATTCTCTTAGTACAGAAATCGCTAACAAAACGAACTCAATAAAAATCGAAAAGAGTCAAATAAAGTACCGGCAGTTCTCCGCCTTCCAACTAACATTAAACCCAAAGTCGCCGAGACTCTTCTAAAATGAGTGCACCAACAGACAAGCTAAAAGCATCCTCAAAATAACGGACCGCCTAAACCGCCCTACCGAAATCTCGCACAAAAACAGCGAAGAACGGTAAAGTGCATTCGAGATGCCGAGGTTTGTCGAAAGTGCAACGCAATCAGCTCCCCACCAGGCCTCTGCGAGTAATCTCTATGCAAATGGCGGTGTTCGATCAAAACCCGTCAGAGTATAGCGAAACAGATTCGCGAGAGCTAAGAAGGGTGAGGGTGGGGAAGAGCGGGAGGGGGGAGGGGAGGTTTCAGGAAAGAAGGGCAACGTTTCGAGGAGGACGTGTCTCGTTTACGGGGATTAGGATAAAGCTCTTCCCCCTCCCCCTCCCCCACTCACTCTTGTATGCAGCCTCTGTCCTCCTTTTCTCTACCGCTTTTTATCTAACCTCTTTCCCTCCGTTTCGAGGCGTCCTGGGCTCTCGGTTCTGTTCCACGTAAAACGCCTCGAATGCCGGCGGCGGCGCGCCGTTAAAAATAGAGCACGCAACGACTTACTAATCTGGTTAGGGCTACTTAGCGTAACTCCAACTATTTAGACCTGGATACGGTTACGGTAGTTAGGCCGCCTCTATCGGCTCTAAGTAGACCCACTGGGTCCAGCCTTCTTCATCTTCTCTTCCTCCTTTTCTTCCTCTTCTTCGTCCTCTTCGTCTCCCGATACTTTTTTCTCGTTTGCGTTTCACGAAACGCGCTAAAACGTCTTAATGGGGCCTGGCCGCTCGCGCGGAAAAACGGACGGCTCTTACTCCTCAGTTTATTTTTTGAGGATCCTATGATTGTTCAGACGGGGCCTGGGAATCCTCCTTTTTCACTCGGATCGCGTGCCTAAGAGGATTCCAATTTTTTTTTCTTACCGACAGAAATCTCCCTTTCACGATTTATGGAACTAATTAATTTCATTTGCAACTTCTCGATGGGTAAACTCGCGAGCTTTTGCTTTCGTAGTTCGATACAGCAGAAGCAGAAGGTTTGTTTAGTCATCATAAAATCTTCTTTGTAAACTGACACTGTTATGTTTTAACAACAAACTGTAAAAATGTCTCCGTACCCATTATTTATCAATTATAAATATTTTTACTTCGATGCCCTTGTCAAAATCTACTATACCAGCAATAGTCTCATTTTTCCAGATCACTAACTCACTATAACACAAATTTTTTTAAATTTTTAATACTGCCTAATCAATCGAAATAATTCTTGCTATGCCTCCCCGACCAAACTTTTATTTTCGAATTAATATTTTCATGCTCGAGTAAAACGAATATCCGTGGCACTTTTTCGATCGTCAGATGATCGATCAGGATCGAACGAGATCGAAGTGGACAACGGAACGTGAAATCTTCGGTTCAGTGGTTTTTAATACGTCTTTTTTAATCCGTTCACGAAACCACACAAAGCGACGCGCTTATCTTTCTCGAGATCGGTTATGTTTAATTGAGGCGTTGTCGTGGCTGTTGATTCGACTCCTACGGGGAGATGCACGTTGGCAACCTCCAAGGCTAATTAACGAGCGTGCGCCGAGTAATTAATCGAGTCCTCCTGTCCGCGGACAGACGTGCTGACAGAGGACGCTTCCTCTTGGACGGCCCACGAGCGGATCGATTTTTCTGAGCGACGCGACGCTAGCGAGCGAGGAAACTTGGAACCGTTCGGAGAAATTTAGAACCTGTGCTGTACTCCCCGTCCATGATCCATAAATCATCCTACTCGCGCGGATAAATCAATCCTCGGTGAAATTCTATCGAACTTTTTCGCCCCTCCCTGTTCCGACGGAGCGCAAAATATTTTCTTCGATTGTTCTTTTTCTGTACCACTTTGCAGCAAATACTGTAAACAAATTGGAACAAATTGTTGCACTGATAAATGGTCTAATTAATGGTCCAACTCTGGGAAATTGTTTTAAGTACCGAGGGTTGCGCTATATTTTATTTAACACTAGGTTTACCCGTTAAAATGACTGGTTCTGGAATTCTCAATTCGCAATTATTGGAGTTGTAAAAGTGCACGAATGAGAAATTATTCAACAAATCTATTTCATTGGGTATATATTGTAAAAGAAATGGCTACAAATTTGGGTAGATAGATTTTCGCTATTTTTATAAAGTAACGTAGAATAGGCATATTCTTTCATTAAAGACGCGCAAAATTATAATTAAAATTTTGCTACAATTCACGGTGGAATATCGTGGCCATGTAATTTTTACAGTAAATGAAAACTGGGTTGCGTCGACTGGAGAGTGGATCGACGATCCAGCTAGAGTCTCAAAGGCGTTTATTGAAATTATAAACTAGAATTACGAAGGGTCCCATAGAATAAAATCATTAGAGCGCGCAGAACTAAAATTGAAAGCGGCATAGAGACGCACCACGACTCCGTAAATTTTACCGTAAATAAAAACCGGGTTGTTTCAACAAAAGGGGGGGTTTCTACAGGCAAACTGGGGTATCAAAGACGACGGTCCCACGGAACGGAAAATTTCCGTGTCTAACCATGGCCGCACGTGGTCTCGCAGCCGTCGCGACCCCGTCGAAAACGAGATTTCGAAAATCCGTTATTTAAATAAGCCGGGGCGAGGGTCCCCGGGGGTACTTTGCCCACGAGTAGGATCAGAGAATAAAAAAAGAAAAAAAAAGGAGAGGAGCGACGGCAAGAAGATGGAACGGGGCAGAGAAAGCGGGCCGGAATGATTTTATAAAATTAATAGTAAAGGGTAGCTGGCTCTCTCTCTCTCTCTCTCTCTCTCTCTCTCTCCGCGTCCGCTATTATGCGCGTATGCAAATACGACGGAAGGGGTGGATGGGGACACACGGATGGATATTCGTGGATCGAATAAGGGGGCACCGTGCTTAGGAGAAAGAGGGTGGGGGGCACGGGGTGGTGTTTCGGTGACGAGCGGCCCCCGATGGGGATATAGAGGGAAAATAGTATGCAGGCTGCGAGGCATTAAAACTTCCGAGATTTATAGTGGCACGGACTGGTCTGTGCCTCGCTCGATTCGGGGTTCCTCCTACTAAAAAGGGGGCCATATTGCTGGTAACGAGCGAGAAGGGGCGGCATATTCGGGGACGCGTAATATTGCGTTCGGAAGATTTTAATGCGCGAGGACGCGACGCTTTGGATCTTCGTCTCGATTCCTTTCACCCTTAGCACTCGAATGGCGACTGTGAGGTGCCACTAAAAATTGCTGTATAATTCAAAATATTTTTTATACCATTAAATTTGTTTGCATTTAATAAAGTACTAAATACTTCTCCTCTTTATTTTCGTATGTATAACACGAAAAAAAAAATATAGGAGGGAAATATCCTAGGTCGGAAGAAATGTTTCGTTTTGGAGTTAAAATAGCAAAGGGTTAATCGTGACCTTGATTGTGATTCAAGGGCTGGAAACTTCAATTCGGCAAATTTCAGAAAAGTACAATTTTTATTTCGACGGCACTTCAGATATAGTTTTATTTTGTTTGTTATCATTTTGTTGTTTATGATGATTCTATTTTTATTTTTATTGGATTTATGTATTTGACTGCGTAGTTTTAAGTTTTAAGTCATAAGATAAGATTAGGATAGCGAAGACAAAAATATCTCTCTCTCTCTCTGGCGAGTAGGGTGCGGCGATATGTGTAAATATAGGTTAAGTTAGGTGTAAGTAGGATAAGAGCGTTTTAGGTTATAAGTGATCGGAAGGAGATAAATTTGTAACCCTGAGGGGATCGAATAAACTATTCATTCATTCATTATTTCGACGGCTGAATTATTCTGAGTCCCCTTGAATCACTATTTTGGTGGATTTATTTAAATCTTGGGAAAACCATTGCTTATTCTTGTCAGTTTCTTCTCTTTTTTTATTGGCACTAAGTGGTAATAATTTTTTGGCACAGTCTTGCACGGTATTGCAATTTCATATTGAATTCCAGAGATTGAATGAATGATTGAATGAATGAAACTAGAAATTTTAAATGTACTACAGGGGATGCTGTTTCAACCCTTTTGAATTCTGAAGATCTTAATAAAATTCGGTTCATCTGGATATGTCACAATAAAAATGAATGTCTAAACCTAGTCAAAAATCACTGTCAGTCCTATGTGACTGACATGGCAGTTGACGTGTTAATATAGTTAGTAGGTAGATTTAACACTAGAAGTACCGAACCAGTCAAAATGACTGGTCGCTAATTGGTCCTTTCACAATTACTGAAATGATAAAAATGTTTTCATCAGAAATTTTTGACTGAACTTCTTTATTGGAGCACAGGTTAGAATAAAAACGGTATTTAAATAGATGTAGTCTTGTCATTATTACAAAGCAATATACATCAGTCGTATTTATTACTCGGTAGTTCCAGTGTTAAATCTACCACGGTCAAAATGACCGGTTTTCCGTTCCACAATTATTAAAATTATAAAAACTTTTCCACCGAAAATTACTGAATTTTATTTAAGCACATGTTACAATAAAAATCGTACAAACTTTAAGTAAATTCAATCTTCCCCCCTTCTATGAGACGTTTCACTTTTATACATTTGGTTCTTGGTAGGTTAAATACATTTTTGAAACAGCTAGAGTACACTCGTGTACTATAATTGAAGCCTTTATTAAAAATAGCTAGGAGCACGTGGACAAAGTGCAGAGAATTTACAATCAATTTTTGTAAACCCCCGAAAGCACAATTGAACGGAGCATTATTTAAGAAATAAAACATTCTGTAGAAGATGCAAGGAGGCACCTTGAGTCATATTTTTGGGGGGGATTGAAAATTTGCAGGAAAGATGGCGAACTGTCCTTGATAATGACGGAGAATATAAAAACTTGAATTCACCACAAAGTTTGTTTCAGATTCTACTTATGGTCCCCCCCTAATACAATGCCGTGCAACAAATGCTTCGCAACTAGAAGCAGTTCGTTGAAAGTGCGAGGAAATTTCCGGAGAAGAGCGAATCCGACCCTTTTTAGGTGGCCAGGACTCTCGTCCTCGATAAAACAGGCGATGAAATAAATTCCGTCGGCGAATCGTGTGCAACAATTTGGAATGCGGTCGTCCGAATGAACGTTAAGGTGTAAAGAACGCCGGGCCGGTGAGAGAAATAATCGCAGAAGCGGAATCAACGAGCGACATTGTAGCCGCGCAACACGCCTCGAGGAATAATCGTCAGAGATTTGACTAATCTCGGCAAGGGCGACGCAGAAGGGATCGAGCCAGCGGGATACGGTCGATCGAGGGAGAACGGTATCTCGCGTTCCCATCTTTTCCATGTTTCATTGGCGTTCATCAGCCTCGAACACCAATTAGAGGCAGCCTGTAAACGTTACACTTGCCAAGCGAAACGATTGGCGCTTCCAGCGGGGTCTCTTTTTATGGACGAAACGTCTCTCCTCCGGTGGAAGAAACGCCGGGCGTACAGGCTGAATGCTCGCTTTCTTCGGCAACTGGCAACACGATCGTTCCTACTCGCGAGCACGCTCTGGTGTCAGCCCGGCCATATTTCAGCTCCCTTCGTCCCGGGAGCCGGCGATTCCACTGAATTTCCTTCGAGCGACGGGACTCGCGACTTTGTACTCGTAAACGACCAGAAACCTTACCGGGAAACGCTTCGAATAAATTCTACCGGGATTTTTCTCGCCACTTTTACTGCCCGCGCGATCCCGCCAACACGGTAGTGCCTCGTTACTTGTCCCGCGATTTATTGGGATTTCGATCCGCCTTATCTGTCCTGCTGGAATTGCGGCTCCAATTACTCACTAATTTTATTTCAGATTTCAGGCGGAACCTCGGCCCGTTACCGAGGCAGTACTGCGGTTTCCGGAGCGTTTGAAAGCTTCGATCATTTTTCGAGATTCGGGCTTCGGTTGCTGGATCCGACGGTTTTCAGATCTCGCTTTGTTCGATTTGGGTGATTACAGTAGTGCTTCGTTACTAGTTCATTTAGGAAGAGTATAATCAAGATTTTGAAGAACATACACTATTCCAATGATTTTCCTGTGGTCTAATCAAATTCCAAATTTGAAACAGCTTCGAATCCGAACAATCACAGTACTGCTTCACTACTAGATCACTCGAATCCAAGCTTCTCAGTCTCGTTCTCGTTGGCCAATTAAAATCGGACACTGTTCCACCCGTGAAACGTTACAATCAATGCGCCAGTGATGATCGGCGATCATGCGACGAAGCAGTACAGTGGTCATCACCTCCGAAGCTCCATTTAGAAAGCAATTACTCGGGCAGCAGCCCTCTCCTCTCGCCGCCATAGTGGAAAAACAATCGACTACCCGGCGACTCCTGCAGGACAACTCTGTTCCGAGGCTCGAATCCTCGTTTTTACAAGATCGATCGATCGAAGCGTATCGCACGGACCACGGGAGCAGCGAGCGTCGCGATGTCGACGGACGTCCCACGAGCTGGACGTTGCGTTCTTACCGGACGTCCACGAAGCGGCTGTCAGACAGAGCACCGGCCGATATCTCGATGCCTGATTGATTCCTAATAGCGCGACAACGGCAAGAAACCAATCGGGATGTGACAGTCGTCCCCGGGTTAATGAATAATGGAAAAATCTGGTCCCTTTTCGGGGGCCCGACCGGATCATCCGGGCCGAGTTTTCTGGATTACGCGGGCCCACGGTCCCGTTAGACCTCCTCGGGCCCGCGATTTTTCGTTTGCTTTATTTCTCCCGCTCCCTGGGAACTTTATTGACACAATATCGTACCGACACGTGTTTCTCACTGCCTCGGACAACTGTCAAACGATTCTACCTAATAGAAAATATTGATTTTTGCACAGTAATTTTATAGAGCTCAACAATTTTACCTTTGCGGTCGTGGATAATTTTTCTTTTATTGCAACGACGGTATTAGAAATAATTATACGAGGTTCAAAAATTCGGGGATGTACCTTTGTGGTCGTTGGAAACGATTCTAGGTTGATGAGAGATTTAGTATATTAGCTGTGGGACTAAAAATAATTTTTTTTATTAAAGAATTTAGAACGAACGCTAAATAAATATTCTTATATAAATGTATCTTTGCGGTTATAGAGACGATTCTACATTGTTCAGAAATTTAGTACATTATCTTTGCGGACCATAAATAATTTTTTTATCGGAGAATTTACCAGTGGAAAAATTAATGCGATGGTCAGAAAATTGAAACCTCGTCTTCGTGGCCGTAGTTGAATTTGTATTTTAGAACGAACGCTAAATAAATATACTTATACAAATGTACCTTTGTGGTCGTTAGAAACGATTCTACTATGATCAGAAAATCAGTACATTATCCTTGCGGATGATAAATATTTTTTTTTTTAAATTTACCACTGGAAAAATATTTTCCAAACTGAAACCTCGTCTTCGTGGCCTTAGTTAAATTTGTATTTCAGAACGATCGTTAAATAAATAACTATACTTGTATAAATGTACTTTTGTGATTTTGGAAACGATTCTACATTGATCAGAAAATCAGTACATTTTCTTTGCGGACCATAAATAATATTTTTATCGGAGAATTTACCATTGGAAAAATATTTGCCATGGACAGAAAATTGAAACTTCGTCTTCGTGGCCTTAGTTAAAGTTGTATTTCAGAACGATCGTTAAATAAATAACTATACTTGTATAAATGTACTTTTGTGATTTTGGAAACGATTCTACATTGATCAGAAAATCAGTACACTACTTTTGCGGACCATAAATAATATTTTTACCGGAGAATTTACCATTGGAAAAATAATTGCGATGATCAGAAAATTGAAACCTCGTCTTCGTAGCCTTAGTTGAATTTGTATTTTAGAACGAACGCTAAATAAATATACTTATACAAATGTACCTTTGTGGTCGTTAGAAACGATTCTACATTGATCAGAAAATCAGTACAGTATTTTTGCGGACCATAAATAATATTTTTATCGAAGAATTTACCATTGGAAAAATAATTGCGATGGTCAGAAAATTGAAACTTCGTCTTCGTGGCCTTAGGTAAATTTGTATTTCAGAACGAACGCCAAATAAATAAATATACTTGTATAAATGTACTTTTGTGATTTCAGAAACGATTCTACAGTGACCAGAAAATCCGTACACTACTTTTGCGGACAATAAATAATATTTTTATCGGAGAATTTACCATTGGAAAAATAATTGCGATGGTCAGAAAATTGGAACCTCGTCTTGGTGGCCTTAGTTAAATTTGTATTTCAGAACGATTGTTAAATAAATAACTATACTTGTATAAATGTACTTTTGTGATTTTGGAAACGATTCTACATTGATCAGAAAATCAGTACACTACTTTTGCGGACCATAAATAATATTTTTATCGGAGAATTTACCATTGGAAAAATAATTGCGATGGTCAGAAAATTAGAACCTTGTCTTGGTGGCCTCAGTGAAAAATTTGTGTTCCAGAACGAACGGTAAAAATAAATATTTGTGGGACGTGTAAAAATGAGAAAATTCTGAATATGATAATTGAGAAGGCTTCGCACTTCGTCGTGATTTGAGATGGTTTGATCGATGTTTGTCAGGTGTTTGTTCTCGACGTGGTTTTGTAACCGGAGGATCCCGTCGAACGGAATTATGTAAATGGTTTCGCGAAATCGAAGCCGCCGGTGTTTAAAGTACAGGCGAAATTAATCTTGTAGGATTGATTCAATTTTCTAAATGGGTATTGAAGCTTCGGGGCAGAGTGATGGAATATCCTCGGTTTGAATGAGGATCTCGGCGCGCGGCGGTGTTGAAATCGCCGCCGCGTCGCGTCGCGTCGCGCCGCGCCGCGTGTATCGTTTCGCAAAGAGCGACGCCGATCGTAAGAATGGTGTACTTTATGAAAGGGACGTATTAGAATCTCAATTGAGTCTTGGAATCTGAGAAGACGTTCCGAACGACGAGCCTCCTCTCTCCTCTTGTCTCTCGGATTTCTTTCGAGTGCCAATCCATTTCGCATGATCGATCCTGACGACGTCCCACGTCGAAACGCGCGCGATAAACCCTCGGACACGATGCTCACTCGAAAATTAGCTATTATACTTTACATTTGCCCGCTGATATTACATATGTCGATATGTTTATTTAAATCATTCGAAATCTTTCAGGACCAACTCGATCTTGCAGTCGACACTCTAGACTGCTAGGCGAAAAGGAAATGAAACCCGCGGTGATGAAACATTCTAGAAACAATTTCTTTCGAACTCATAATGCCACTTAAAATTCAATATCGAAATCATAAGAGCGACTATTCGAAATTTCTTACGACCAAAAAGTCCAGCAAGAGAATAACTAATACAAAAAGGCCCAAACAGGCCCGATCATTTCAAAATACCCGGATGAACACGGTTAACTGACACATGTCGTTCCCAGAGTATCTTACAAAATCAGAGTAATTTAAGAAACTAGAAATTTCAAATGTATTAGAGGGGATGCTGTTTTGAATTCTAAAGATCTTAATAAAATTCGGTTTATAAAAATGAATGTCTAAACCTAGTCAAAAATCACTGTCAGTCGTACCGACATGGCGGTTACCGTGTTCGAGAGTAAATTTGAAAGATTAGCGTTCCCAAAAAAAAAGAAAAAAAATTCTGAAAACAGGAACAGTTAAACTCACAGAAACCGCGACGGTGGAGTGCAAACGTGGCGCGTCCACGGCCGGGGAAACGCGAGCAAGAAGAGCCGTGGAACGAAGCGGGGGCCCTGTTTCGGGCCCCGGTAGGCTGGTGGGGGTAGTAAGAAGAAATCGAAAGCGCACGGGCCCATCGGCAGGAATTCCCCCGAAACCCGTGCGGCTCTGACATAATGAGACATCGAACTCGACGGTGCCGCGGTCCCGCGCTCGGAAGAACCGGCCGAAGAACGCTCAGAAAAACCAGTGGGACCCGTGGGGGCCGGTGCATGTCGGTCCCCGGGCCCCCTCCCCGACGGGCCCCGAAAGCCGCGAAACCCGGGAGCCCGATCGCGATCGAAACGGGGGAAACAAAGGGGAGCCGCGAGATCGCGAGCCACAAAGAGATCGTGAAGATCGTTTTAAAACGGCGCTGTTTAGGGGGAGGGGCCTCGTGGAGGCCCCTGGGAGAAATTATGCGAGGAGGCGACGGCGAACCGTTGAAATTCCGCGAAATCCACGGCGGAGTATCCCCGCATAATTCGGGCCCCGGCAAAAAGGGGGAATAACGACGACTTTCGAGATAAAGCGAAAACCCCGTTCCGTTCGGCCGAAATTCCGCGAAATCCGCTAAAAATTGAAAGAGGAGGAACGACCCGGACAAAGGACCAGAGGGTACCAGAGGGAACCAGAGGGAACCAGAGGTGGAAAGAAGGGAATTCGAACAAGATCCTCTTCGTTCGGGAACGCACACACTGCCCAACCGGCACACACCGGTTGATGTTGCGGCTGCTGCTTCTTCTTCTTCGTCTTCGGCTTCGTCGTCTCTTTTTCTTCGTCGAGCAAGAAGACGATCCTGGGGGGAGGGGGAGCCGCGGAATGATGAATCGTTTCTATTAAAATACTTTTTCGACGGGGAATACAGAGTGGGCATCCGGCCTGCGGAGCCGCGACTGGATTTATTTACATATTTTCAATCTGGATTAAGAGGTAGAGCCGATCTTTACAGCTCGAATGGGCTCCGGGGCTCGGTTACTCCCAGGCGTTTTCGGGATCTGATCAACGCTTCTCGAGACGCACGATTTTTTAACGGAACTTTATTGTTCCGCAGGTTTCGCGACCCTGAAGCAGCGCACTATTAGTATCTTACTTATCTGTAAATTAGCGAGGGGACCGTGTTTGGTTCGTTAAGCGAATTTTAATTATGTATCTGTGCACCAATTTTCATTTTTGGTTGTCAATATTTGGAATTTTTCAAGTTTAGAATTTCATTCTGGAGGAATTTAAATTTTGGGATTGGAAGAAATAAAAATTTCAATATTTGTGCGGTTATTTTACCATTCCATGAGGAATTTAAATTTTAGGATTGGAAGAAATTAAAATTTCAATATTTATGCAGTAATTTCACCATTGCATTCTGGAGGAATTCAAATTTTGGGATTGGAAGAAATTAAAATTTCAATATTTATGCAGTTATTTCACAATTCCATGAGGAATTTAAATTTTGGGATTGGAAGAAATTAAAATTTCAATATTTATGCAGTTATTTCACCATTCCATGAGGAATTTAAATTTTGGGATTGGAAGAAATTCAAATTTCAATATTTGTGCAGTTATTTCACCATTCCATGAGGAATTAAAATTTTGGGATTGAAAGGAATTAAAATTTCAATATTTATGTAGTTATTTCACCATTCCATGAGGAATTTAAATTTTGGGATTGGAAGAAATTCAAATTTCAATACTTGTGCGGTTATTTCACCATTCCATGAGGAATTTAAATTTTGGGATTGGAACAAATTAAAATTTCAATATTTATGCAGTTATTTCACCATTCCATGAGGAATTTAAATTTTGGGATTGGAAGAAATTAAAATTTCAATATTTATGCAGTTATTTCACAATTCCATGAGGAATTTAAATTTTGGGATTGAAAGAAATTAAAGTTTCAATATTTATGCAGTTAGCTGTTTTTGACGAGTATACTCGTCATAAAGAAATGGCAATATTTTGTGTCACGACGAGTATACTCGTCAAAACAGCTACGCGGTTCATTTGTACGACTCAATTTAGGTACACGTTTTTCAAAGAGGTCGAAACAGTTAACTGGTTATGGAATGTATTGCATAGAAACACAACATTAATTTTATTACGAGTTTGTGCGACAGTCTTCGTTTTTGACGGTAATTCAGTCACAGATAACAAAAGATTTCAAATCAATTGTGTAACACACTCTCTTTCTTCAGATCCTCATCATCTCCTTCCAACCTTTAATTTTTAATCTATATTCTTGATAAAAATTTAAACATACATGCCACCTGCTGCGTCACAAAAGTGTCCTACATGTCAGTCCTAGGACTGACATACATCCAACTTAATTCTATCATTCTCCATTTCATACTTAATTATCTTTTAATTTTCTAACAATTCTCCACGATGCAAAGCACGCTCTTCAATCATTTAATTCCATTGGCTGACATCACTTCGATTAGATCTATTCCACGAACACGTTGCCAGAAGTCTGATAAAATAACAAACAAAAAAATTAACAAAATGACCCGTGCATGTACGAACATTCCTGACCCACTTCGAGCAACTATAGCGTTCCCAATTCTCTTATGTTACCAAGTAGAATTATTTGCTTCGTCAACTAGTTCTCCAGCTCCTTTCATCGAAGCCGAGCACATGCTACTGTTTACGCCCACCGTACACACTATCAAACAGCACGGCGAAGACATTAGCAATAACAATGAGACACGTAGACGTCCCCCCCCCCCCTCCCGCGTAAAAACAATCCTGCCAATTAAACCACGCAGGTGATCAAGTGTAACGTGGCGCGCGTAACGACAACAACGCCGAGGAAGCGAGAACTATAGCCGGGCCGGAGAGCTCGCCTAAAGACCGCCTAAATTTATTTGAAGCTTTCCCTGACAAATTCGAGGCGCCTCGACGCTACAGAAACCGAATTCCGTCGCGATGATGGAGACACTTAGGTGACTGTGAACGATGCGAACGGCTCGTTCTGCTGTCTGACGGCCGGACGTCTCCGTCGAACGATACCACGCGAAATTGCCATAAAAATTCGAGTAAAATCAATCCGCAGGATAAAAGTATTCATAATAAATCCTGGATGGGATCTGGACAAGTTCCAACAAGGATTGCGATTTTTCTCGATCAGAAACACTTCGCTTTCAGAATTCCTTTAAGAAACTAGAAATTTAGGAAATTAATATTCCTCATTTTTGAACGGTTAAATGTCAACCTAGGAACTTTTGCTTTCGTAGTCTGGCAGAATGGAAGTAGAACAATATTTTGACACTGGGAAAATCGTTTTTGAAAGCTCGCGTTCTTATATTTTAACGATAAACTGAGAAAATCTAAGGAAAATCCGTCGGAGAGGAAAATATTGAAAACCAGTCGACACTGGTGCATACAATTTTTTTTTTTTGGATCTCCCGATTGCTGGAACAGAATCTAAAAATGAGAATTTGTGACGAAAAACCCTAAATTCGTAGGAAAATATATGGCTCCCTTTCATGAAGGAGTAAAAATTCGTGAAATCAATTAAGCTCGCGATTTTCCGAGAGGTTAAACGTGAACGTGGGTGCTTTTGCTTTCGTAGTCTGATAAGGCAGTGCCAGAAGATTGGTTTGATACCGAGAAAGTGTGGTTCGCAGGCTAGCATAGTGAAATTTTAATAACAAAAGTTGACGATACGAGAAAACTCGTTCACGGTGAAAAATATCGTGGACGGTGGTTCTGCAAAATCGGTTTCCATCGATTCGATCGGATTTCACCGTGCGCACGTCGACCGGCTGTCAGCGATCGATTTCAGCGGCGACCGGAAGTACTTTCGCCGTTGAAGTGTGGAAAATGAGAGGGCAACGATTGGTTCGAGTCCGTTCTCTACGACGTGTGGGACACGCCGAAGATCCGTTTAATTGAGATTCGCTTCTTCTGCAGCGTTTTAAGTAGCGGCAATCAGGCGGATAGGTATTCCCCTGTTTTCTTTGCTATTTGAAGAAACTGGTTGGAGATCGTTGATTCGATTAACATTTAATTGGAGGTGTCAGCGGGACTTGTCTTTCGATTAACGTCGAGCGCTCGTGTAAGAGATTGCGACTTCCTTTGAGCGCAGCTCGGTTCCGTTCACAGGCGTTCAGATATCGGGCTGATACGGGCCCGGTTATCCCGAGACTTAGATGCTGCGAGGCGAGCCGCGATTGAATATTAAACGGCTTTCAATATCCGTCGCCGTCGACTGAATTTGCCGAATCGATGCAACACTCGAGGAATTAGTCGGTGACATGACGTTCAAAGCCGAGCTACAAGCCCTTCAGCAGGAAGTACAACATTGTTTCAGGGACTTCCGGAGACCGTGAACATAGAGATAAACATTGTTTGCATCGTAGAAAGCAGTGCAATCTTTTTTTAAATCCCACCAAAGATGCACCGTTAAAATAGAACAATTGAAACTAAAATATCGAGTTAAAAACGTTTTCGAAATATTAAAAAAAAGGATAGGAGTGTATTCCGCTCGCTAGAAAATTGTTCCCAGAATTGTTTCAACATTTTTAAATAGAAAGCTGACAATTGTACTTCTCTGTATATTTTAATTCTTAACATAATTCTTAACGTAATCTGTTTTAATTAAAAAAAAATAAAAGTGTGTATATTCTGTGACTCAATTGTATTCTAGTCACCATATAATTGTCTCGAGAATTTTTTAAACATTTTTAAATCAAATATTCTCGCCTCAAAGCAGAGAATTCTACTTGTATGTACATTTCAATTCATAACATACTTCTTAACGTAATCTGTTTTAATTAAAAAAATATATAAGTGTGCATATTCTAGGACTCAATTGTATTCTTGTCACCACAAAATTGTCTCGAGAATTATTTAAACATTTTTAAATCAAATATTCTCGCCTCAAAGCAGAGAATTCTACTTGTATGTACATTTCAATTCATAACATAATTCTTAACGTAATCTGTTTTAATTAAAAAAATATATAAGTGTGCATATTCTAGGACTCAATTGTATTCTTGTCACCACAAAATTGTCTCGAGAATTATTTAAACATTTTTAAACAAAATATTCTCGTCTCAAGGCAGACAATTCTACTACTCTGTATATTTTAATTCTTATCGCAATTTTTAACGTTATCTGTTTTAATTAAAAAAATAAATAAATAAAAGTGTGCATATTCTATAACTTAATTGTATTCTGGTCACTACAAAAATGTCTCGAAAATGTTTTTAACAGTTTTAAACAAAATATTCTCGTCTCAAAACAGACAATTCTACTACTCTGTATATTTTAATTCTTACCGTAATTTTTAACGTAATCTGTATTAATTAAAAAAAATAAATAAATAAAAGTGTGCATATTCTATGACTCAATTGTATTCTAGTCACCACAAAATTGTCACGAGAATTTTTTAAACAGTTTTAAACAAAATATTCTCGTCTCAAGGCAGACAATTCTACTTCTCTGTACATTTTAATTCCTAACGTAATTTGTTTTAATTACAAAAAAATAAACATCTGCATATTCTACCACTTCATAGTGTTCCGGTCACCACAAAATTGCCTCGAGAATTGTTTAAATATTTATAAATAGAGTATTCATGTCCGAAAGCAGACAATGGTACTTTAATTCTCGACTTGTCCTGTTTTAATTTTGGAGATCCCGAGAGGGTTCCGAGCGACGCAGAGATCGAGCCTAGCGATTCAGAGTGATGCATCGATCCCAGAACGTTGAAGATTTCCGGTCCCCGAGTATCCCCAATATTTAACACCTCGTTTGCGGTGGCGAAAACACCGGAAACTCACCGGAAGTGCTTTCGCCGGAGGGGCACCGGGGCCCAACGATTTCGCCCCGTTCACATTAAGATTCGCTTGGCCGGTTGATTAATTGGCCCTCATTAACATCGCGTCGAGCGGCCGCTTCTTGAGTACGCGCATTGTCGCCGCTTGGAAACCGCCAGGTCTGTCCGTGTGCGTGGCAGAACGGCCTGTGGCCTCTTCAGAGCTCATTAAACGTGCTCCAGCATTTGGTGGACAGGAATTAGAGTGGTTCGCCAGACATTCCGCGCGGCTCCCTCGACCATAATCGATACGCTAATCCGTCCTCGTGTGACCAAACGCTCGAACATTTTATGCATCGCGGCCCGAAATTTCTCGGACACCCACAGATCCAATAAATACATAAACGTACATCCTCCATTCTGAACGAGAACTAAAATGTTTCGATAATATTATAGTGAAAAATGTGTGTGTAAAATAAATTCGCAACTTTAATTTTGTAGAAATGTTTTTTAAGATTGCAACAATATTTTTCTTTTTATGTGATTCGAGGATATTATTTCTAAGGATTTATGAAGGCATTTAATTGTGACTTTGAAGGCTAGTATTTGTAATAGCTAGTTTATAAAATATTAAATTATCAAGAAAAATCCTCAACAATTTTTACCAAGAAAGAATTAAAAGATCTGGTCCTTTTAACCCCTTGCACTATTATTTATTTTGTGATTATAGTGATTAGAAATTCTTCATCGTTCAGAATTTCATAGAAAAAAAAAGTTAGTTTATATTTATTGTACGCTTATGCTTTCTCCAAAAGATATACATCAACTGCAACAAAATAGAATTTTATTTCTATATAGAATATATTTATTAAACTCTATTCAGAAACTTTATCACGAGTCTGACTCGATATTGAAGGGCAAGGGGTTAACCTATTCTTTTGGTCAGTCACTTAAGGCTAATTCTAACATCGAATGCTATTACTTGTAATAGCCAATTAATAAAATATTAATTGAGCAAGAAAAGTCCTCGACAACTTCCACCACCAAAAAATTAGAAAAATCTGGTGCTTTTACTTAAGCCGAACCCTAACTTGGAGGACTAGTGTTTGTAATAACCAATTAATCAAATACTAAATACCAAGAAAAATCCTCGAAAACTTCCACCAAGAAAGAATTAAAAGACCCGGTGCTTCTAACCTATTCTTTTGGCCAGTCATTTGATCTCTGTGGGTTTCTAGCTGCAGGACATCATTGCCAGTAATGGTCCATCAGAAAGTGACAATGTCCCGATGACGAAGGGCACCGACGAGAGCCCCGGAGAACGGGTCGGTATTCTATTTATACTGTTCATCTTTGAGGAATGTCGCTTGAAATCGCGAAGGAGCCAGGTTGTCTCTGGGATCCCTCAGCCCCGTCACCAGGCCACGGATTGTTTGGCTGGTTGTTTCAATCGAACAACCGTACAAGAGGCGAGAGAGGAGACCCGAGGAGATGCTTCTTCGTCTCTCGGGGGATTAACGCCTTGACGTCTACACGTGTTCCAGCGTCATCCGCTCGTGCTTTCCTCCGCCGGGCTGGCTGCGAGCCGATGACGAACGAGCTCCGCTTCGGATTCTGATGCTTCTTCGTTTTACTGGCACCGGGAAACTCGCCATTTTCTCTTGTCACCGACTCCCTTCAACATCTCGCAACCCCTCCCCCTCTACCTTCAAGAACTCGATCCGCAGAGGTCGCTGAGGAAACTGTCGTTGAAACTTGTGAACCTTTCGCAAGCATTTTGTGTTCCGAGAATTCCCGAGCTAAACTGTAGATTGACAAATTGGGTTTACTCCTGTCTGCCCCTTTCGTGCCCTACAACCCATTGATCCCTCAGGACAAGAAGAATTAGTAGGGGGTGCTGAGGAAATTATTGCAACTTGTGAGCTTTGCACAATGATTTTGTGTCCTCAGATTTCCCGACCTAGACTGTAGACTGACAAATTTAGTTTATTCTTGTCTGTCCCTTTTGTGCCCTACAACCTCCCTCTGATCCCTCAGGACTAGAAGAATCAGCAGAGGGTGCTGAGAGAATTGTTGTTGTTGAAACTTGTGTGCTTTGCACAATGATTTTGTGTTCTTAGATTTCAGGACCTAGATTGTAGATTGACAAATTGAATTTCCTCTTGCCTATCCCTTTTGTGCCCTACAACCTCTCTCTGATCCCTCAGGACTAGAAGAATCAGCAGAGGGTGCTGAGAGAATTGTTGTTGTTGAAACTTGTGAGCTTTGCACAATGATTTTGTGTTCTGAGATTTCCCGACCTAGACTGTAGACTGACAAATTTAGTTTATTCTTGTCTGTCCCTTTTGTGCCCTACAACCTCCCTCTGATCCCTCAGGACTAGAAGAATCAGCAGAGGGTGCTGAGAGAATTGTTGTTGTTGAAACTTGTGTGCTTTGCACAATGATTTTGTGTTCTTAGATTTCAGGACCTAGATTGTAGATTGACAAATTGAATTTCCTCTTGCCTATCCCTTTCGTGCCCTACAACCTCCTTCTGATCCCTCAGGACTAGAAGAATCAGCAGAGGGTGCTGAGAGAATTGTTGTTATTGAAACTTGTGTGCTGTGCACAATGATTTTGTGTTCTTAGATTTCAGGACCTAGATTGTAGACTGACAAATTTAGTTTATTCTTGTCTGTCCCTTTTGTGTCCTACAACCTCTCTCTGATCCCTCAGGACTAGAAGAATCAGCAGAGGGTGCTGACAGAATTGTTGTTGTTGAAACTTGTGAGCTTTGCACAATGATTTTGTGTTCTGAGATTTCCGGACCTAGACTGTAGACTGACAAATTGAGTTTATTCTTGTCTGTCCCTTTTGTGCCCTACAACCTACCTCTGATCCCTCAGGACCCGAAAAATCAACAGAGGGTGCTGACGAAATTGTTCTTATTTCAACTTTTGAGTTTCGCACAGCAATTTTCTGTCACCCAAATTACTTTCTTGAGAGTCGAATATTGTCTCGCATTTTTACTGATGCTAAAGACAATTAAAAATTTTCGACTAATAAGATTGCAGTGCATGGGGGTGGGGGGGGGGGTGCAGTGCGTCTTAGCAATTCTAATTTCCCTCGATCCTGAAGAAAACCCATTTCTAGCCAAGCACAATCAGAAACAAAGCTCACAAGATCCCTCCAAAAATCCTTCAACGCCTTTGGAACGATAATCGAAAACCACAAGCCCCACCGCTCGCGTGATCCATCGATCCAAATACTGAATTTCCAAAATCGCCTATTCGCTCGTTCCCACAGCTCACAGAGTGTACCGATTTCTCGATCTCCCGCGAAGACTCGAGCAAAAAGTCTGAAACCATGATCGTGGCATGGTGGTGCCGATGGTCGAGGAGTTGTATGGTGGGGGTGTGGACGAGGGGTACGGCGGGGGTAGGGGGAAGGGGGGGGGCTTTATCTGTGGGCCCGGCCAGTGCCATTATCCATCGTCCATTTGAATTTTCAGCTCTCGTAATAACGACTAATACGAGACAAATGAACCGCGGGTGAAAGAAAGGGTGTAGGAGGGGGGAGCGACGGGGCCCCAGACGGGGGACCGTGGCGGGCCCCGAAGAGGTGGCGGGGAGGGGGGCGGAGGAGGAGGAGGAGGAGGAGGTGGAAAGAGGAGCCCGTGATTAATGGAGTCTCCGCGGCGAGCGAGAGCCCCGTCGGATAAGATCTCCGATGGAATTCCCGTGGCTTTTATATTGGATTTCTTTTAAATTCGTTACTTTATCCGGCACTATGTTAATAGCGGCCCGATATGAGAGCTCGCGGTTAAGAGGAGTTCATTTATCATTCGACCGGCCCGCGAGAACATGATGAAGAGAGGGGGGTGTACGGAGGAAACCCGTCGAAAACCGTGGACCGCGGACGAAATTTTTTTCGAGGGACCCCCGGGCCCGGGCATTTCCTCTCGCGGGACCCCCGTCGGCGAATTTGTGTCTTTGAACCGACGCGGAACCGGTTCCATACCTTTCGCGCTCTTTCCACTAACATTTCTTCAACCAGCAAGCTGTAAGAATGATCTGAAGGTCCGATGGAAATGTGGAAAATTGTCAGAGTGGTGCCGGATTGATTTCTGGGGCCCTTTTTGGGACCCTTCTGCTGAGATCGATGCGGGAATGCCCAGAATGGTTTTAGGGTAATGGAAATTAGAAATATTTGGGTTGTGGGATTGGTCGAATATGGAAAATTGTCACTGTGCTGATGGATTGATTCCTGGGGCCCTTTTTGGGACCGTTCTGCAGAGATCGATGTAGGAATGCCCTAAAATTTGTTTATACGGTGATGGGAAATTAAAAATATTTGGGTTAGAGGGTTGGTCAAACGTGGAAAATTGTCAGAGTGGTGTTGGAGTTAACTTTGGGGCCCTTTTTGGGACCCTTCTGCAGAGATAGATGTAGGAATGCCCTGAAATTTGTTTCTACGGTGATGGGAAATTAGAAATATTTGGGTTACAGGGTTGGTCAAATGTGAAAAATTGTCAGACTGGTGTTCGAATTAACTTTGGGGCCCTTTTTGGGACCCTTCAGCAGAGATCGATGTAGGAATGCCCTGAAATTTGTTTCTAAGGTGATGGGAAATTAGAAATATTTGGGTTACAGGGTTGGTCAAATGTGAAAAATTGTCAGACTGGTGTTGGAGTTAACTTTGGGGCCCTTTTTGGGACTCCTTTGCAGAGATCGATGTAGGAATGCCCACAAATTTCTTTCTAGAGTGATAGGAAATTAGAATTATTTGGGTGGTGAAATTCTTTGGATTCTTCGGGGTTAGTCGAATATGGAAAATTGTCAGAGTGGTGCTGGATTGATTTCTGGGACCCTTCTCGGGGCCCTTTCAACAGAGATCGATGTAGGAATGCCCAGAAATTTGTTTGTAGGGTGATGGGAAATTAGTATCTTCGAAATGTAGGAATTCTTTGGATTCCTTTGTAAGAATGATGTTGAGATCCTACGGGAAAGTAGAAAATTCTTAGGGAGAGGGGGAACAGATTTCTAGGGCCCTTCTTGAGGCCCATTCACAAACAGAACATTCTATATTCAGAAGGTTATGATCTAAAATAAAGTGGACTGCATACAGTACGAAATGCTATTTTATAAACAATATTTCGCTATTCCATCGGCAAAGATATCGAAGCAGGGGGTTGATCGGGCCCACGAGCCAAATGGGCCCGATCTTGAGGGGGCAAGAGGGGGCGCAGTTTTACGGCGTGATCATCCTAGCGGACCTCTGGATCCCGTAGTAGGAGCAATCGAAATCGATCGTGGGCCGGAGAGACCAGAAAGAGCGAGAGGGGGGGGGCTTCTTCTTGTTCGTTGACTCGTTAGCGGCATTGTAAATTCTGCCCGTGGTTTTATTGAAATCTTTCCAGAACGCGTCGATTCGTAATTGCGCCACGGGGCCCGGCGTCGCTCGTAAATTACACGCGGAACGAGTTTTTCTGCGACGTCGAATATGATCGAATCGGGCCCCGAAAGTCCCCGTGATTACTGGAATTTATCGTTATTTGGAAAGCCACACTAACGACGCGCAGCCACTGAACAAATGCGCCGCCGATTTTCCCGAACGAATTTGGTGGTTGTCGTCAAAACGGTGATAATAAAAATCATTTGGGTCACTTCTGACCCACGCCGATATTTCTCTACAGTTTTCCTTCGATATAAGGCGATGGCTCGGGACCGGCTTTCGTCGTATTTCGGATGAAAAAGAAAAAGAGTTGTCTTATATCGGAATAAAATTGTATATATACTGATTTCTCTATATATGTCGCCAGGGCCTGGATGATAAATGTCGCGAAATTATCCCCACTACCGCGGTGTAGGGAGGGGCGAAAATGCTCGAAAGATCTCGATCACCGAGGAGTGTATGGTCACGTGGATCAAAGAATATCTCCTTGCCGATATATGTCCGTGGCTAGACCCGTGTTTTGGACATATATCGAGTAAACGCTGTATCGAGCTTAACTTCACTGCTACCTCAACCAATTCGTGAAAAGCAATTAAGTAAACTAAAATAAAAAAGAAATTAAAATCATTTGGATATGAATTTTATTAGTGAGTTTTATTTCGTAAGAACATTTTAATTGTAATTATGGGGTTAAGATCTCAAAAAATTATTTGAATATGAATTTTGTTAGTAAGTTTTATTCCATGAAAACATTTTAATTGAAATTATAAGGCTAAGATCTCAAAAAATTATTTGAATATGAATTTTGTTAGCAAATTTTATCTAGTAAGAAAATGTTAATTGAAATTGTAAGAATTGTAAACAATTATTTGAACATGAATATTATTACTAAATTTTATTTTGTCATTCAGTTATCATTATTATTTGCTAGCCTCTGTAAACCAGCGGAAAAATTCTGCAATTCTTGTGACATGCCATGAAATTGTGGCATTATTGATCAGTAGTTCCGGTGCAATTGAAAATTGTAGAAACATTACAAAATTTAAGAATGTCGATGTATTGTCTTCAGCTCATTAAGATCGTGAAAGAAAAAGAAAATGTTTATATGGTTACCGTTTCTTGCAATTGACACCGGTAATTTTTATATTAATATGCGCAGTCTATTAATGAGTGTACCGTAAATCAGCGAGATAAACAACTACCGCTGGAAATGTTGCTCCGTCTCGAGAGCCTGGCTCGACGAGAGGGAAAAGGTTAATAATCTTAGCCGATTGAAAATAATATACTGACAATCTTAAGTCCTTTTAATCTGTCCACTGGTTTAAATTGCACTCACTCATTTTTCCCATAAAATGCGTCTAGCGATAAGCGGACTGTGGGTTTTATGCATTTCCCATAAATTTCATCCGGCACCGAGAGCTACCTCGATGGAATTCCTGAAGAATGAAGAAGGAACTCTAATGTGGCAGATTTCACGGAGGAAATTGGATACCCTGGCTGCCTACGGGCCTGGATTTTTAGCGCCGGGCCCGAGACAATGATCTTCGGGATCTAGGATGCAATCAGTCTAGGGTAGCCGTTGTAAATCGTTTGTGGGTTTAGAAGCTGATATAAGTGGAGGCTTCGACTTCTCCTAGGATTTCTAACAAATTGAGAAACTGCACGATTGACGATAATTAATGTTCCGCGAATCCGGATTTTTTAAAAATTCCAGGCACTTCTTTCCGAGAAACGGATCCAGGATTTATGGCAGTTGCAATTACAATCACGCGTGGCTTGACAATTAGCTAGAGCTTTTGATCGATTGAGACATTATTAAGATTGAAGCGGTTAAAGGATTACGGACGATTAACGAGACTTAATCAGGACTCCTGGCTGTAAAGTTTGATCTGCGAGAAAGCAGCCTTAAATATTGCACTATAAATTATTCGTGGATTTACAAGGTGGAAATTAGAGCTCGAGATCCACGAAGATTTATTGCAAAATTAGAGCTGAAGATCCTGGAAGATTTAGGATTCGCCGAGACTGGAGCAATTAACTGGACGATTAAGAAGAGACAAGCCCGTAAATTGCATATAAAACGTGATAAATAATAAATCACGGGCTCGAATTTCCCGGAGACGAGGGATTTGTTGAAACTGCGTCATTAGGCGATTAGATATAATAAATGTCGAAGATTTCCGTATTATAGGGAATCACCGATCCCCGAAGAATCGCTAAGGGTCCTGAATGCCGCGCTATAAACCGTTTTATAGCTTTACAAGGTAATAAATAACAAATTAAAGCTCGAACAAGATTGAGAAATTACAGATTGAGAAATTACAGTGAAACCGTAGGAATTATGGGATCAATTAACGATTAAACTGCAGGGAAACCGGGGCTTCCGTCGACTTGTAGGTCAGCCATACTTGAACGTCGCAAAAATACCTCTGGCCACTGAATACCGCGCTACAAACGATTTACAAGTCTCCAGAGCGATAAGTAGCGAATCAGAAAGCTTGAATTCGATAACAGAAAATTGTAAAAAAATTTGCAGAAGTGACTGTGTTAGAGTAAACGTGTTTGTTCGGTTTCAGCTGGTATTGAGACATCGCGAGGCAAACGCCGGCAGAACCAGACTCGGAGCACAATGGAAACTGTAGGAGCGTGGAATTCCGTGTTCGATCGAGCCGGCTCGCGATTATTGCTTCTGAATTCCTCATATCGGCCGCGGGGCCGACTCATTGACATTTTCGTCGGGTTCCACTCGTTGGAATTCCGCCTCTGTGCCCACGTCCCGCAACGTTTCTCGTACAATGAAAACACGCACGAACGCACGCACGCACGCACGCAGGCACGATACACCCGGACACCGACACCTGTATGCAACCATTCGACGGAGGATCATCTGGATCCGACGCCGGATCATCGATCCTCTACCATCCCCGCGAACTTAGTTCGAATTTACTTCGAACCGAATGTATCTTCCACCTAGCTAAGGGTAGCGAACACTCTGATCACTACGGATTTCATGAATTTCTGACAAAAATGAGTAGGTGTAACTTAGAACAGAGGAAATATTAGACAAGTTTAAAGACACTGTTATATTACTTTCAATCCATCAAACATAATCACAAAGAAATTAAATTTTTATTTCGCTCCAGTTTGTTGCAATTCAGATAGGAAGTTTTTACTTTGCATAAAGATCCGCAATTTGCTAATCACCCAACTACAGCGACGAGCAACAGTGTAAACACACTTCGCTAGTTTTACATAAAACGTGATGATTCAACCTATTTTTCAATTGAATGATTAAGATTAGGTACTGATAATCGCAAAGTGAACAGGATAAACGGAACACATATTTATCGAAAATAGGTATTGAAGACAATTTTTACGGTTCTGCAGGTTAATTGTGCTCGTCTAAATTAATATTTTCTCCATTTTCCTTTACTTTTTTGTACTGCTTCTAGGCAGCGTGGCATACTATCTATTAAATTTTTAGTAATTTCCGGATCAATGTTGTACCATTCTTGTCCTGTCCATTTCCACAATTCGTGAACACCTGAAGGTGTCATATTTTGCTAGCCTTTTTTTTCAAAATCGACCACAAATTTTCGATTGGGTTCATATCTGGACTTTCTGCTGGCCACTTCATCAACTTTTGATTTCCTAGCCAGGTTTTTACTATCTTTGCAGTATGCTTAGGGCCCCCGTCTTGTTGAAATACTACTTCATCATCAGCAAATTCGATAGAATGAACAACAGAAGGTAAATTATTTTGCAAAATATTTAAATAATGCTCTTTGCGCGCGATACCTTCTATCCGAACTAAGGGACCAACGCCCTTACGAGTAAAACAACCCCTACACATAATTGAGCCAGCCCCGAACTTCATAGTTTGTTTTATGCTACTTGCTTGATTGCTATTTTCGGATGAAGTCCAGTACCAAGACCTTCCATCGGATTCAAATCTATTAATTTTTGTTTCGTCGGGCCATATAACTCTTTTCCAATCTTCTGTTGTCCACTCTTTGTATGTGTGAGCAAATTTTTTTCGTAGTTTAATATTTTTGTCCGAAAGAGCTGGTTTGCGTTTCTTTTCTTTCGCTTTGAACCCGATTCTCTTCAAGGAGCGGCGATTGGTCCATTCACTTGCATTTACACCAACGTCTTGAGCCACGATTTTTGGAGTTTTATGGCTTTCAGACCGAAGACGATGTGCAATTTCACGCGCAGCTCTGTCAGAAACAAGTTGCGGTCTACCGTTTCTTGAAGAAGTGGACACATTACGGTTTTCTTTATTCTTGCAACCATCGTATGACTTACACCACATTTTACCGCAATTTGCCGTAGTGAAAAACCTTTATCGCACAATGAAATGATACTGTTTCTTTTATCTGCACCGAGTGGTTTTATCTTGACTTACGCGTGTCAACTAACTTTCAAATAGGAGAAAAACTGTGTAAACACCAGTCTACACGTGTCTTACTACAGTTGGCTATCAGTGTTCGTCGACAATTTCATTTCCCTAGCATTTGTGTACTATGTTAACCCGATGAAACGTGCAAAACTGTAAACGTTGCTTCAAATCCTTATTTTTGTAAAATATTATATATACCGTTAATATTATCTGACATAAACTGTTAGGTTCTGTTGATCACATTCACCATATGACTATTATTACCTAAGCTTTATCATTCAATTGAAAAATAGGTTGTATCATCACGTTTCATATAAAACTAGCGAAGTGTGTTTACACTTTTGCTCGTCACTGTATTCTCACTCCGTACAGTGAGAACGCTTCTCTATTCTGACTTCTATTCAGACATTCTCGTCTCCAGTTCTAACACGATTTGGAACTTCGAAGATCTGGAAACTCGCGTCAGCTATACTTAGACGTATGCAAATCCCCGATTTTTGTTGTCGAACATCCAGATTCCCGGCGAACTGGATCGCAATTTCCTGTTGCTATTTGTTCTGGCGACGCTAAATAGTGGAAAGTCGATGGAGAATTTAGTTTGCGGGTTCTTTTTCTAGGGGAGTTATGAGCTGGAAACGATCTGTGTTTTTGTTCGAGTGATTTTTAGAATGGTTCGGTTTAAAATTGCCTCCAGCTAATTTAACACCGGTTGCAGGATACATTAAATTGTGAACAAATTCCTGGCGACTTCTCAGAGCCAGTAAATTAACTTTTAGGTTTCCAGGTCGTCGCAGCTGAGCAATTAAATTGCAAATAATTTCCTTGCGAGTTCTCAGAGCTAGTAAATTCATTTTGACATTTCCAGGGGGTTGCAGCTGATAGATTAAATTGTGAAAAAATTCCTAGGGACTTCTGAGATCTAATAAATTAATTTTTACATTTCTATGTTGTCGCAGCTGAGCAATTAAATTGCAAATAATTTCCTTGCGAGTTCTCAGAGCTAGTAAATTCATTTTGACATTTCCAGGGGGTTGCAGGAGGTAAATAAAATTGTGAAAAAATTCCTAGGGACTTCTGAGGTCTACTAAATTAATATTTACAATTTCCAGGTCGTCGCAGCAGAGCAATTAAATTGCAAATAACTTCCTAGCGACTTCTCAGAGCTAGTAAATTCATTTTTACATTTCCAGGGGGTTGCAGCAGATAAATAAAATTGTAAAAAAATTCCTAGGGACTTCTGAGGTCTACTAAATTAATTTTTACATTTCCAGATCGCCGCAGCAGAGTCATTAAATTGCAAATAACTTCCTAGCGACTTCTCAGAGCTAGTAAATTCATTTTTACATTTCCAGGGGGTTGCAGCAGATAAATAAAATTGTAAAAAAATTCCTAGGGACTTCTGAGGTCTACTAAATTAATTTTTACATTTCCAGATCGCCGCAGCAGAGTCATTAAATTGCAAATAACTTCCTAGCGACTTCTCAGAGCTAGTAAATTCATTTTGACATTTCCAGGGGGTTGCAGCGGATAGATAAAATTGTAAAGAAATTCCTAGTGACGTCTAACACCTAGTGAATTAATTTTCACGTTTGCAGGCCGTCACAGCAGATCAATTAAATTGCAAATAACTTCCTAGCGACTTCTGAGACTCAGTAAATTAATTTCGACATTTCCAGGGGGTTGCACCAAACAGATAAAATAGTGAAAAAATGCGTAGCGACCATCCGTCCCCAGTGATAGAAATAAGAAGACAGCGATCGGATTAAGGGATTGCGAGCTGACAGAAGGTTCCCCGTACATTCCAGGGTTTCGTGAAACTCGGTCAAGCCGGTTCCCTCGGTGTTCAATCCCGGGAACACGCGCCGTTTGACAAGCGTAACACCGTGTGGCTCCGAGCATATTCGAATCGATAGTTATCAGTCTTGGGGAGAGCACGCCACGCGAATCCGTGGATCTCGATAAAATCGTGAAAGGATCTCGCGGGCCTCTCGGCCGGGCCCGACCCGTCCCGGCCCGGCCCGGCCCGGCTGGCTGGCTTGGCTCTGGGTGTCGGTCGTGTTCGAAAAAGGCGAACAGAACAGAAACTCGAATCGCCAGGAAGTGGCCGTGGCATTAGTATTATAATTATTGCTCCGGCTGCTAATAATAGTCGTGTCGCGGCTAGTTGCGAGCCGCGTTCCCGGCTCGCGACAGTTTTATTGCTAATGGTGCCATTAACCGGCAAAAAGTTATCAAATGAACGGCGCTGCCGCGATTACCGACACTATCCGCCGTATCCCCCCTCCGAAGATAGCTGTACTTTTGCATTACCTTCGAGATAACAGGCAACGGTTAATTAATTGTTCGTGCGTCGGGTTCCTTTTTTTTCTTTCTTTTGTTTTCTCCCTTTCGCGAGCGCGCTGGCCACGGGGGCCGCTTGATTGATTGATAAATGGATAATTCAGAGGTCTAGACGCGGCGTTTACAGTTAGTATTTCGTTGTCAACTACGCTGGAAAAATAGTCGGAGAGGCTATTCCTCCTCCATGTCACGTGTCACTGTTAACGAGCTGCTCCTTCGCGGAGACTGGCCGCAGAGACACCGAAAAGTCCAATTTGTTCTGTTTAAGGTGATGCCGCAGTCGATCCGCTTGGTGTCAACACCGTCGGAAAATGATAAACCGTCGTGATACTTGTTAAAGATACGATGTAATGCTATAGGTAACATGCGAGGTTGGAAGTATCCGCTGCCACCCGTAAAAAGAATCAAATTAGAGAGCGTAGTCGGCGCGGGGCTACAGGAATGAAAATGGAAGCAACGAGAACGACAGCAACTGGTTTCTCGGTGCATCATTAATATCTAGAGAGGGGCGAGGGGGGGGGGGGGACAGGGCATCCACAGACGAGTCAAACTATGTTTCATAACTGGGACAAAACACTGTCACGTTACCTACGGACACGGCTTCCTAATTGAAGTAAATCGCTCCCGGCGAAAATAGATTCGAGGAAGATATCAATTTTGCTCGAATTTTCCTGCTCGACTAATTGGCTCCGTCGAAAGCCACGATCGTATAGCTTTCAGTCGATTTGCATCGCGTTAAAATTCAATTATTTTTGTCCGAGCGATTGGTCGAGGTTCGCGAATGTTTCGACGCGATTTCGAACAATTCGTCGGGATCTGCGGATTTTTCAACGTGATACCGAAGTTTTTCCAATTAAAATAGGTCGATCGTAAAGTGCGATCTTCTACCTTCAATTTAAGCCGTGAAACGCTTGAAAATTCCTGTGGGAAGACATTTTTAAATTGACTCAAATAATCCCTTTATAATCGAGTGAATTTTGCCTGACCTGACGGTCGGGTTCTATGAATTTTTCGACACGATTTTGTATTTATTTTTGAACCTAAGTGTTCCTATCATAAAGTACGTTCTTCTAGCTTGAATTTACGCCCTCAAACGCTCCAAAATCTCCGGAGGAACACATTTTCAAATTGACTCAAACATTTCCCTTAAAATCGGGTCCTTCTTCTCCCGGTACCTGAGTTTAGTCAATTTTTCTTCATGATCACGTATTTATTCTCGAACCTAAGTATCCCCATCATAAAGTGCAATCTTTCACCTTTAACTTCAGCCCTTAAAAGCTTAAAAATTCCAACGAGAACACATATTAAAATTGACTTGAAGAATTCCCTTAAAATCAGGTCCTTCTTCCCTAGGTACCTGAGTTTAGTCAATTTTTCTTCATGATCACGTATTTATTCTAGAACCTAAGTATCCCCATCATAAAGTGCAATCTTTCACCTTTAACTTCAGCCCTTAAAAGCTTAAAAATTCCAACGAGAACACATATTAAAATTGACTTGAAGAATTCCCTTAAAATCAGGTCCTTCTTCTTTAGGTACCTGAGTTTAGTCAATTTTTCTTCATGATCACGTATTTATTCTAGAACCTAAGTATCCCCATCATAAAGTGCAATCTTTCACCTTTAACTTCAGCCCTTAAAAGCTTAAAAATTCCAACGAGAACACATATTAAAATTGACTTGAAGAATTCCCTTAAAATCAGGTCCTTCTTCTTTAGGTACCTGAGTTTAGTCAATTTTTCTTCATGATCACGTATTTATTCTAGAACCTAAGTATCCCCATCATAAAGTGCAATCTTTCACCTTTAACTTCAGCCCTTAAGAGCTTAAAAATTCCAACGAGAACACGTCCTAAAATCGTCTCGAATGTCCCACTTAACCTCCAACCGTCTCGTTAGCATCTGCTTCAGAAAATCGCAAACTGTGCCGACACAACCGAGCCACGATTCGCCGACACGACGATTGCGCTCCATCCTCGGTTGATCGTCGCCGCAGAGAGAAAAAAAAAATGGCGAACGTTCGAAAGTCTGGCAATAAAGCGAAATTATCAAACCGGATACGGGAGCAGCTGTTCTCCGCCCGGCTCATTGACAGTATCGTCGAGTTCCTCCGCTTACGGCGGAACCGTCGCGTCGGCCGCGCACGATCGCTATACGTGACGTTTTACCCCGGGCCCGGCAAAAATGCGCGTCCGGTAGCAATTGCAACTCGACTCGGCTCCGACATTGTGGCTCCGTTCCCGTTCGTTAATAAGCATCGCGAACGATCCGTATCCCGGTTGCGTCGGCCGCCCGAAAAAGGCGGTTCGCGAAACGAGACAATGGAACGCACGAAAAAGGCGCGAAATCCAGAATGTCAGAGCCGGTTCGCCTGACCGGGGGGGGGGGAGGACTTAGGTTGGTAAGACGAGGGGGGAGGCAGGGGCAGGGGCAACGAGAGACCCCTTGGACTGCGATTGCGAAGGTGGGACACGTTCCGCAGCCGCAACGTCTCACAAATAAATTATCGACCGCTCTACGGCATTCGCTGCGGAATCGACGATTCCATATGACCGGCTGGCGGATGAATATGCTGCGGACACAAGGAACATGCCAAGCGTGCGCGATATGGCCTCCTACGTTCGCCCGTTTTCACGGGGCCCGGCCTGCGAATGTCGATCTCGACGATCCCTGGCCCTTTCCCCATATTCTCGATCCTCCCGATTTTTTACCGATTTTTTACCGATTTTTTACCGATTTTCCACGATATTTCCTAATGGGGTCAGATTTAAAATTTTAAAGGGTTGCCTCGTGGTAGCAGTCTGAGGAACGGTGTTATTGCATGGTGTAGCAAGGACAGTATAGTTACTGTGAATAATATTAGGGGTACCCATAAGTAATCAATTATCCAGTTAACTGTGTTTGACGAGTATACTCGTCATGAAGAAATGGCAATATTTTCAGTCATGACGAGTATACTCGTCAAAACAGCTATAATTCAAACAGCGGTTAAATTTTGCGACGCAACTTAGGTACTCATTTTTCAAAGAGGTCGCGACAGCTAACTGGTTATTTGCAAAGAATTTGTTTTGCCTTCAGTTGTGTACCGATCGTTGAAACACATATTCTTTCACAGTTTTCGATAAAGCAGCCTGTGTTCAAAATATTCAACCAATTTCTTTTGCAACCCTGTAATAAAATGACGGCCTCCGTACCTTCCGAGGATCATATTGCATACTTTTTCATTTTCATGAATTAATGCAGCGGTGACAACAAAGAAAATTTGCGATGTTTATGGAGATGTATCGAAGGTCAACAAGTGTCAACGTCGGTTCGGAAGGTTTGCTGCTGGTGATTATGATCTCTCTGACAGGCCTCGGACGACCAGTTGAATTTGATAATGACACCCTAAAATCTCCAGTGGAAGCTGATCCGAAATTAAGTATACAAGAATTATCGAGAAGCCTTGGGTCCGCATGGTCAACTATACGAAGGCACCTACACGAAATGGGAAAGGCATATAGGCAGGGAATATGGGTACCGCGTCAATTATCTGAGACCAACAAGAATATTCGTCGATCAATTTGCACTTCATTGCTATCCAGATTTCGTAGAGATCCATTTCTTAGCAGAATCGTTACCGGAGATGAAAAATGGATTCTTTGTGATAACATAAAGCGTCCCGAGCAATGGCTTCCTGCAAATCAAACCGCAATATCAACCCCTAAACCTAGCTTATCACTTGTAAAGGTGTTACTGTGCATTTGGTGGGACTGTCGTGGCATGATTCACTTTGAGTTGTTGAAACCTGGAGAAACAGTTACTGCTCAGTTGTATTGTCAGCAATTACAACGGCTGTATTCGGAACTATTGAAAAAGAGGCCATCTTTGGTCCACAGAAAAGGTGTAATACTGCAAATTGACAATGCCCGGCCCCATACAGCGAAACTCGCTCAGGAAAAAATCAAGGAATTACAATGGGAAGTTTTACCGCAACCCCCGTACTCACCGGATATTGCTCCCTCTGATCTCTTCGGATCTCTGGAGCATTATTTAAGAAATAAAACATTCTGTAGAAGATGTAAGGAGGCACCTCGAGTCATATTTTGCTTAACCCTGGATTTCTATAAGGGGGGGATTGAAAATTTGCAGGTAAGATGGCAAACTGTCCTTGATAATGATGGAGATTATATAATAAATTAAGAAATAAAATCTTGAATTTACTACAAAGTTTGTTTCAGATTTCAAAATAATTGATTACTTATGGGCCCCCCTAACACTAAACCTACCACGGTCAAAATGACCGGTTTCATATTTTACGATTTTTGAAACGGTAAAAATTCATTTATGGAAAACAGTGGAATAAATTTCCTCGTCCAAGCATTTATTATATTGAATATTACTCTGTAACCGCCTCACCCCCCCTACCGTCGCGCTATTCTAAACTGTTTTATGGAGGTTCTAACTCTTTGCACTCGAATGGCGACTGTAAGGCGCCACTAATAATTACTGTATCATTATCCCAAATATTTTTTACATTACTAAATTTGTTTGTATTTAAAAAATTACTAAACACTTCAGTATTGTACTAGTATTGTGGCATCATTTTCGTGCGTATAACATAAAAAAAATATATGGAAAGGAAATATTCTAGGTCTGAAGAAACTGCTTCCTTTTGGAGTTACAATAGCTTCGAGAACAAAGGGTTAACTCTTTGCACTCGAATGGCGACTGTAAGGCGCCACTAAAAATTCCTGCATCATTGTTCAAAATATTTTTTACATTATTAAATTCGTTTGTATTTAATAAATTACTAAACATTTCACTATTGAACGAGTAAATTGCACCATTCTCGTATGTATAACACGAAACAAAAAATATATAGAAGGGAAATATTCTATGTCGGAAGAAATGTTTCGTTATCGAGTTAAAATAGCTTCGAGTGCAAAGGGTTAATTGTGTGACTTGCGACGGGAATTTTCAAACCTTGCTGAAAGAGCCTACGGTGATTCTGTCTTCGATTTGTTGCTCTTCGAGGTTTAATTCACTTCGTTATGTCCCGCAATAATAGAAAGGGTTAACAATTTCGAATGCCCTATACGACCTTTCCAAAGTGCACGAACAACCCCCAACTCAATCCCAAAAAATCAACGTCCGACTGTCCCCAGTTCCGGGGTTGAAAAGTCGAAAGAGAAATAGGAAGAGGAAACAGAAACGATTCCCTTCGGGACCCGTCGGTGTACAGGTTCGGTTGACTTTGACCGATAGCCTAACCGGGTCCGGCTATCTTAATGCACGGGGCCGTAAAAAAAAAAAAAACAAAGAAAAAGAAAAAACAAGACAGAGTAGCTAGAAGTGGCGAACCGTCGGAATAATTAAAAAAAGCCGAGGGGACGCCGGTGTGCTCGAAGGAGGGTAAATCGTTCGGAGTTTACGGGGGAGGAAGAGGAAGCGTACAGAAGGGGGATATACGAGTGGCAGGCCGAGGAACAAATGGACTACGACTTTTCTGTGACAAACGAGCGCCCCCGAAATGTCAATCAAGCCCGGGGCCGGCAGCGTTGCGCATACCGAGCCGTCCACCTGATTTGGTTAGGCGTTCGGATATCGAGCAGCTGCGAAACTACCGGACAACGTCGCGCGACGGTCGGCTCGAACGCTTATCGAGGAGGTTATGTTCGTCGGTCGTCGAATGTCGTCCTCGTCCACGTGGGACGGACGGTCGTTCGAAGTGTTCAACTCCTTTTGCCGAGGCTTTTTCATCGTTGCGTCAGATTCTACATAATTTAGCTCGTCGCAGAGGCAATATTTCATACAATTGCATAAGTATGCGGCTGCCAACCGCTCCGCAGACGGCCGCCATTTTTCGCTTCCGGGAGCTCCTGGCTCGGATTTTTCGTGGTTCTGCGTTTCCGGAAACGATTCTCGCTGGTTCGCTAACGAACTTCGGAGGCGGTCAAATCGTATGTTATTTATTCGATTGTATATCGGGTTGTCCGGAAAGTTCGTGCCGATTTGTAAGGGAATCGCGGTACATTCAAATTTCGATATGCATTTATCGAATTATTGCAAGTGCCATTTTGTTCCATAATCTTCCTCCATCTTTCGCGCAACTTGCGTGTTTCGGCGAGAAACTTTTAAATATGATTTTTCATATCTACCAAAGAGTTAAAGTTTTTGTGATTATGGGAATTTAGAGTTGACCTAAAGAGATGAAAATCTGAGGGTGTGAGGTTAATAGGGTGAACCAAGCTCCAACAGCTTTTGGAAGGAAAAAGCACCAAATGCCAATAATTCACTCTGTTTCCTTCCACATTTAAGAGCGTATAAAACTATCAAAAATTAGTGTATCCTAATCAAACTTTTTTCGAAAAATGCCTGAAAGATCACCTTTTTAGAGTATGTATACATACCAATTGTTTTCAATCGTTCTGACATATTCAGACCTGTCCTAATGCCACCTACGAAGAACGTTCCGGACAACCCAATATTTCAGGACGATGTCAAGAGTGTTTTAATTGTTTTTCGCCTGTCCGTCTTCCTATTAAGCCGGTTATAGTTGAGGAACGATCGCACGTAGAATTCGAGACGAGGTGTACAAAGCTGAGGCTCGTAGGTGGAGCTAAAGGGAATTAGGTCTTTGACTGCCAGCCAACCAATTATATTCCGCTGATCGCAACGCGTCGGTGAGGTATTAACCTTGGCCGAAGACTCACGACGCGGCTCTTTGCAACGATGGTGGGTGACACGTGCACCTGTTTTCCTCTATTCGATCTTACCGACACCATAGGAGCCCATGGACCCCATCGGATCAATTTTAACACCGGCAGCGCAAAACCGTCGTAATTTTTCAAGTTTCACGAGAATTTTAAATATCGCGAAAATTCGGACAGGCTTTGAAGACGGTGGACACAATTGCAAATGAAACTTCTTTCCCAGTTCATTAACCCGAGCATCGATTACGACAGCTCATTAACCGTCGGACGGAGAAACTTCTCCGAAACTTCCATTTTGTTTAGCATCCTTCACAGCTTTATTTATCAATTTTTTTTAACTTGAAGATATCTTCCTAATCTGACATTTCATGCGTTCAATTTACTGACCGGGAATTAGTTAAGCGAAAGTTTTGATATTCTGGGTCGAAACAGACCCGAACAATTTCCTTTCTCTCTGACAATTGAAAGATCGAGAAAATTTGCAGACTCACAGCGAAACGAGCGAGCGAAAATCCTTCCTTTTCTGAGAAACAATTGAACACTGAGTTTGAAATAAACACACACTTGGAACGAACACGATGTTCACTTTCTTCACGAAGAAATAAAATATTTTCGAAAGATTGAATGAGCTCGCGCGTGGAAATTTCGCGTCTGGATCGGAACTGAGAGGATTTTCGCGAGTATCGAGATTCCTCGGGGGGATAGATCGCGGCGTTTATGTTCGGAGGAGCGTCTCAATCAATATTTGTCGGGCTCGCAGCTTCCGCGAGGCGTTTTCGCCGCGAAAGCGATAATTTTACCCCGGGAACGGGTCAAGGTGCGTCGGCAGCTCTCGACCACTTTAGAAAGTCGACGCTGGCGGCGCGACGATCCTCCGCTCACCGATATATAAATATTAATAACTACAATATCGTAATTTCAGAAACAATGCGCGACAACAACGGCCACACCCGAACACCGCGGCCTAGTTACATGCGAGACGCGCCATTAGCAGCCAGTTCCACGATCCATCGAGTCCTATTCCACGCCTACTCGCTGTCCTCGCCATGATTTTTGGCTGGCCAGTAGAGATTTTTATTTCACGGATCGTCTAAACGATCTAGATGATCTGGCTCCCCGTTCGGAAACTGGTTTCATCGAGATTCAGGCCGTCGAAATCACGAGTCACTTCGAAAATCGAGTTTCACTACAATTAATTCAATTATTTCAACTTCTCACAATTTTCATAAATAAAGATGAACAAACTATACAATAACTTAGACTCTCAGTAGCAGTGAACACTAATTGTTTTAAATTCCGAACCGATGTCATCGATAAAAGTTTAAACCTTTGCACCTGGCCACCTCGAAGAAAAATTTAAGCGATTATTGCCAAATGTAAATAAATATTCTCAAATTTTTTAATTTTCCTATGCTCCTCAGGCATCCCCCATTACATTCCAGTCACTAGGTTTTTTAAATTCAGAATGGAACGAATCAATATGATTTTTCTTCTCGAAGGGGTAGGTCAACCCCCGTTCCCACAATTTTCATAAATAAAGATGAACAAATTATACAATAACTTAGACTCTCACTAGCACTAGGCACTAATTGTTTTAACTTCCGAACCGACGTCATCGATAAAAATTTAAATCTTTGCACCTGGCCACCTCGGAGAAAAATTTAAGCGATTATTGCCAAATGTAAATAAATATTCTCAAAATTTTTAGTTTTCTTATGCTCCTCAGGCATTCCCTATTACATTCTCATCACTAGGTTTTTTAAATTCAGAATGAAACGAATCAGTATGATTTTTCTTCTCGAAGGGGTAGTTCAACCCCCGTTCCCACAATTTTCATAAATAAAGATGAACATATTATACAATAACTTAGATTTTCAGAAATACTGGACACTAATTGTTTTAACTTCCGAACCGATGTCACCGATAAAAATTTAAATCTTTGCACCTGGCCTCCTCGGAGAAAAATTTAAACAATTATTACCAAATGTAAATAAATTTTCTCAAATTTTTTAATTTTCCTATGCTCCTCAGGCATCTCCCATTACATTCCCATCACTAGGTTTTTTAAATTCAGAATGGAACGAGTCAGTATTATATTTTCTTCTCGAAGCGGTGGTTCAACCCCCGTTCCCACAATTTTCATAAATAAAGATGAACAAATTATACAATAACTTAGACTCTCAGTAGCACTACGCACTAATTGTTTTAACTTCCGAACCGATGTCATCGATAAAAATTTAAATCTTTGCACCTGGCCACCTCGGAGAAAAATTTAAACGATTATTGCCAAATGTAAATGAATTTTGCCAAATTTTAAAATTTTCATTTCCATTACATTCCCGTGACTGGTTTTTTAAAATTCAGAATGGAACGAGTCGGTATGATTTTTTCTTCTCGAAGGGGTGGTTCAACCCCCGAAAGCGAAGCGAAAGAATAGTGTTTGGAGCAAGTGCACGCGCCAGCGAAGACGCTGGCGGATCCGTTGCAAAACTGAGACATAGCTGATCGCAAAACACCTTTTTGCGAGCGTAGAACAGAAGTCGCGTCTCGTCGACGCGTTCCTTTTTTCCGTGTAGCCAGTTTTTTATCGACCCAGATGCTCGTGCAAACTCGTCGTCGCGCGCCGGAGAATATTTCACAGTCCTGGAAAGTTATTGCAACGCGGAAAATAGGCACGACTTAATTCCGATCGTGTGATAAGAGCCGCGGGGAATGCATCAGGTGCCTAAGGTCGCGTTCGCGATCGCATGCAAATTTCCCACCTATGAACGCTTGCTTCAGCGTTCGAAACCGCAGTGACTTGGCTGAAACAGAAAACGAAACGTAACCCAGAAAGTGCCGCGGAAACTAAAGTTCATTTCTGTTTAAACGTTCCCGTGCTTCCGCGGACCTCCTCGCGCCCACAATTCGTCGGTGCATTGCATCGATCATTCTTAATGGAAAATTAAAATCATTCTCGGGAACACGGATAATAATTCTTGAACGATTGTCTCTTTCTTTTCCGTTCGTGCGTGAGTTAAATGTAATTTTTGTGCTGCTGTCAGCTGTGACAGGGTCATAAGAAATTGGTAGAATAATGATGATGTTGTACTAATCAGTGAGAAATTGAAATCATTTGGGAAATGTCATTTGAAATGCAGGAATTAATTCCTGAATTAAACGAATCTCTCCTTGCCTTCATTTTGGAGTTCAAGCGAAATTAATTTAATTTTTGTGCTGCTGTCAGCCACCATACGATCATAATAAATTCATGAAATAATGGTGACACGATAATAGTGAATGAAAAGTTAAAATTGTTTGAGAAATGTTATTAGAAATGCAGGAATTAATTTTTGAATTAAACGAATCTCTCCATGTCTTTATTTTGGAGTTCAAGTGAAATTATTTTTTGCGCTGCTGTCAGCTATGACAGGATCACAATGAATTGGTGGAATAATAGTGATATTGTAGCAATAAATGAAAAATTAAAATCGTTTGAAAAATGTTATTATAAAAGCGGGAAATAATTCCTGAAAGAAACAAATCTCTCGTTGTCCTCATTTTGGAGTTCAAGTAAAATTAATTTAATTTTTGTGGTACTAACAGCCGTAACACGCTCATAATAAATTGGTGAAATAATAGTGATACCGTAGCAATAAATGAAAAATTAAAATGTGAATGAAGGCGAATGAAAAATTGTAATCGTTTGGTAAATCAAAAACAATTATCGACTGAAACAATGCTCACCTCCTCGCGATTTACACTTCGACTTGATTCAATTTCTACGACACTTCCCAGCCAACCACACTAAATATTTCCATAAATTTCATTATCCCAGCCGCCATACTAATCCTCGGTATTTATTTTTCGTTCTGTCATTTCCACTGTTATCTGCACTGAATTTATTCTTCCTCGGAGGACTGCGCAATAAAGAAAGATGCCTATCGCGGAGACCGCGATAAGAAAAGGGCGAAATAAAAATTGCGAAACGTTGGGTCGGAGTGTTTCAGTAATTACGTGAAAACGGTTTCGTTAATTTCGCGAGATTTCGATAAAGAAACCGCAGGGCCCGCGATAAGACCGCGATGAACCGCGGCTGATTAGTGTCACGGTGCATGGGAATTCCGGTGAAAAATGTGTCGCGCATAAATACCGAATCAAGAAACTAAATTCCGTCCGGCGATTAGGCGAGGAAGTCGACTTCCGTGCGTGGGTGGCTGTGTATCGAACAATTAACGCCACCGGCCGCAGATAAGCGACTAAGAACGGCTTAACCGGCGCGCGCGCCCCGAGAGAGAAATGTTTTCCTCCTTCGTCGCCGCGACGGAACGAAAAATAAAAAAAACCGCGATCGACGATTAAAACCGCTTCTCCGCACCTTTGCCGATCGACGATTACCTCGAAACCTCGCCTCGCAATGGAAATCGAAAAGACCTGCTCGAAACCGAACCGTCTCGCGCCTCCTGGAAATTTAACGCTCACTGTTGCTTTCAACAAAATTTATTTACGCGCACTATTTTAGCCTCTGGTCGCACCGGAAGCGCCCAACACTTGGTTTGCGCAATGCTCGCAGTCAATTGTCCTTGACACCACGTACACGTTATTTTAATATTTTATTGAACTGCTGGACGAGATTGCATTTGTCAATATTCAGCCGTCATTCAACTCAGGAAATTACAATTAATACTAGGTTTACGGAGCACTAAAAATTACTATTTTACATTACTTTAGAAAAATAACATGAACGTACCTATCAAAATTTGTAGCCATTTTCTTTTTAATAGTATATTCCCAAAGAAATCAATTTGTTAAATAATTCCTCGTGGATGCATCTTTACAATCTCAATATTCGTCAATTGACAATACGTACTTTATAAAAATAACATGAATGTATCTATCAAAATTTGTAGCCATTTTCTTTTTAATAGTATATTCCCAAAGAAATCAATTTGTTAAATTATTCCCCATGGATGCATCTTTACAATCTCAATATTCGTAAATTGAAAATATTTGCTTTATAAAAATAACATGAATTTATCTATCAAAATTTGTAGCCATTTTCTTGTTAAATAATATATACCCAAAGAAATCAATTTGTTAAATAATTCCTCACGGATGCATCTTTACAATCTCAATATTCGTAAATTGAAAATACTTACTTTATAAAAATAACATGACTGTATCTATCAAAATTTGTAGCCATTTACTTTGTAATAATATATTCCCAAAGAAATCAATTTGTTAAATAATTCCTCATGGACGCACCTTTACAATCTCAATATTCGTAAATTAAGAATATTAGAATTCCTCATCTTGACATCTTTAGTAAATCCAGTGCTAAATTTAATTATTTTTGCACACAACGGACGTTCTGTTCAGTTTAACATTCCTTCAGTAATTATAAAATACGTGAAGCTAGGTATCTTAATTCACTGGCTCCAATGTTAGGTTTAGTGTGTTTGCATTTCGTTGATTATTATTAGATGAATCAAAACATTTGTTTTTTTTTTTTGAAGAATGTATCTTCACACGCGACTGAAATTGAGGCAACTTTGTAATCCGACACACGGGTTAATATGGAACGTCGGTTTCGGACGAACACGAGTTCGAATAACGCTTCGAGGCGCAGAAAAATTATTCGGCGAAAAATTGATAATTAGCGGACGATGACTTTCGCGCGTCAGCTATAATCGGCCGAGCGGGCGACGCGACGTAACCGGCGAAATCGATTGCCGCGCAAGCAATTAATTTCCGGTTCCGGTCGATTCTCCAATTTCTCGAATGCCGACAATTATTTCTCACTGCTGAACGAAATTTATATTCAATTCTTGAACTCTGAAATTTACGAAAGAGTAACACGATTTTTATTCACTCAACGATCAAACCTCGTCAAACATTTTAATATAAATTGATAAACTTGATAACTCAGAAAAATGTAGCAATTTTCACTGGATGTTCATTTTTGTATTATAAAGATTGTGAACGATTTTTTTTTAGTGGGTGAATTTTTCTGGCAGCGCAAATTGAAGTTTGAAAAACGAAATGATACAACCATCAACCGGAAGTGCAAGGTAGAACGACTGGAAAATGAAAGATGGTGGTACTTTCAGTTCTTCAAAAAATGATTCTAAGAAATTTGTACAACCAATTTAAATTACCAATTCTAATTACCTAAATTGCCCTAAAGGTTATAGATTCCTCTAAAACGTTCCCAAAACGAGACCGTCATACAAGTTAGGGTCGAACGATGAAGAAGAAGGGGATGATTCTTTCAGGTCCTAAAGAAATTATTGGATCAATTTAAAATTCTCCAAAATTTCCCTAGATCACAGAAATTTCTCTAGAATATTCTCAAAATGAGCAACCACCCTACCATTCAAGAATTTAGGGTCGAACCACGAAGAAGAAGGGGATGATTCTTTCAGGTCCTAAAGAAATAATTGTAGAAATGATTGAATCAATTTAAAATTCTCCAAAATTTCCCTAGACCACAGAAATTTCTCTAGAACATCCCCAAAACGAGCTACCACCCTGCCATTCAAGAATTTAGGGTCGAATGATGAAGAAGAAGGGGATGATCCTTTCAGGTCCTAAAGAAATAATTGTAGAAATGATTGAATCAATTTAAAATTCTCCAAAATTTCCCTAGACCACAGAAATTCCTTTAGAACATGTTCAAAACCAGCAACCACCCTGTCATTCAAGAATTTAGGGTCAAACACTAAGGACCAAAGAAAATCTCGTTCTTCCAGGTCCTCGAAAAATAATTTTACAAAATGTAGAAACAACTTCATTACCATAAAATTCCCTAGAGCTAGAAGATTCCCCCAGAATGTTCCCAAGGCAAGATACACTGTATCAATCAGCAAATTAAAACTGAAACGATGAAGAACAAACGGGGGTGGTTTCTTAAGATCCACCCAGAAAAAAAATCACAGTGTCTGACCAGTTTAAAATTCCCCAGAAAATTCCCTGAACCTCGAAATTGCTTTTGAATATTCTCCAGTCGATAATTCTCTCCAAAAATAGCGAGTCCGTCCTACCACGAGGGTGTCCCGGTCAAAGAAACCGGCAACGAGGTTGCGGAAAAAAGGATCGAGGATCGAGGAAGGGAACCGAGAGGCGATTCCACGGCGCTTTCTTGCTCGAGTCCGGAGGGCCCGGGGCCCTATTCGTCTCCTTATTGAGACGAAGCGACCGGGGCCCTGTAGGACGATTGGGGGACCGGCGCGTTCGACTTAAAAATCGAAACAACTTTTTCCGCCGCTGGCCCACGACAATTTACGACAAAACCCGGTCAATCCGCGCTGCGTTCTGAAATTCAAATCGGCCGGGCAACCGCCACTTTTTCCGACGGGTCCTCTCGCGCTCTCTCCGACAAACACCGGCTTTTTGATGGGAGAGGGTGAGACGAGAGAGAAAGAGAGAGAGGGAGAGAGAGAGAATACAGAGAGTGCTCGAGAGCGACGCTCGCGCGCCGCCGCGTCAGCCTCGCTAAATTTAAATTTACGATTTACTCCCCGGCCCGTCGCGCTTGTCTCCGCGGTTGCTCGTCTTCATTTCGCGAACGCTCGTCTCTGATCTTTTCCCGAAAACGCGAGAGACCCCGCCGGAAGTCGCGCCATCATCCTCGAATTCCTCTGTAACCGCCTCACCCTCCTTACCGTCGCGCGATTCGAAACTGTTTTATGGAGCTTTTAATTGTTTGCCTTGCGACGGGAATTTGCAATCCTCGCTGAAAGAGCCGACGGTGATTCTGCCTTCGGTTTGTTGCTCTTCGAGGTTCAATTCACTTTATTATATCCAGCAATAATAGAAAATGTAATATTTCTTTTTATCGTACTCCCAGAATTTTTAAATTGAATAACAGAGTTAGCTTTAAGGAATTCATAGCGGCAGCCATTACATTTAAAAAGTCACCCTTAACATAACCTAGCAATTTCCTTTTAGATTGAAAGATTTGCAGCTAAATCAAAATTGTAGCTGAATTTGTAACTGCAAATAAAGTAGCCGAACGATGTTTTTGAAACGCTGGGTCAGAATGGACCCAGCCTACCGGTCAACCATATGTTACCCACACGACAAATGAAAGAAGGGAAAAATTTGTTTGGTTGCCCGAAGGACAACTTTTATTAGAAATAAAGTAAAATTGAAATAATGGAAAATTGACAATTATTTTTTATCGCACTCCCACAACTTTTAAATTGCATAACCGAGTTGACAGCTTTAAGAAATTCATAGCGGCAGCCATCGCCATCGTGAATTGAAAAGTCACCCTTAACATAACCTAGCAATTTCTTTTTAGATTGAAAGATTTGCAGCTAAATCAAAATTGTAACGCTTGTAACTGAAAACAAAACTGAGTAGTCGAACGATGTCTTTGAAACGCTGGGTCAGAATGGACCCAACCCCAGGCTAACCAAATGTTGACTTAGCACTCGAATGGCGACTGTAAGGCGCCACTGAAAATAGCTGTATAATTATTCAAAATATTTCTTACATTATAAAATTTGTTTGTATTCAATAAATTACTGAACATTTCAGCATGAGTACACTGCACTATTTTCTTGTGTATAACATGAGAAAAGAATGTATAGAAGGGTAGTATTCTACGTCAGAAGAAATGTTTTGTGTTAAAATAGCATCGAGTGCAAAAGGTTAATATTCGTTGAGCTACGCATTTCGTCTCGTTTCAAGCATTTTAAAAATTTCTAATGCCATGAACGTACAATGATCCGCAGTGTGATAATGATTCCGTCGTCTTGCGCGGAGCTGGTACGAGGATTGTGTAAAACCACCCCGTTGTTTCGCCGCGTTCGTCCTCGTATTCTTGGCTGCGCAGACGGTCTCGTTTATGGGTTTTTCTTTTGAAATTAGTGGGCGATTTGCATTCGGCCGCGATCCACCAAGAATTTAGTGGAACGTCTCCTAATCGTCCGTGGACACGCTGCGGCGACGTTTCTCGTATATACTTGATTTAATTTAATTTAAGTATACGCACGCCTCGCGCCAACAAATGACTGGTATTTCGAGGGGACGCGGCCGACGATGGAGCTCACGTGCCTCGGGTTTAACGTGAAAATAGCAAGGAGGCGAAGCGTCACGCCGCAATTTGTCATCGTTTCGATTTTTTCACGGATTTCTCCGGCCGAGAGAAAGAGAGAGAGCGAGAGAGAGTAGCTGCACTCACGGTGCCCCTACCGCCACGCACCAATTCATCCCTTCATCCCTTATTCTCTGCGCCCCTCTGTCCCCGCTCGCTAATATCTCTGCATCGCTCACGGGAAATAGACTCTCCAAATATAGCGGCCGACAAAATTATTCACGCCGAAAAAATATGTAATCACGCTGCGAAAATTGTGTACGTACACTTCGTCATTGTTGCATGTACATTCGTCACTGTTCCTGGCAGCACAGAGCCACTATTAATTGCTCCTAACAAGTACAGCATATTGAACATACAAGAGAAAGGTCGCATCATTTTGTGTGCTCTCTTTTAATAGTTGGCAAGAGTTAAGATCGTATTGATTCCTCCGGATGGTAGAATTTATGCATTTATCACAAAAATTAATTGAAATGCAAAACTGTGGGGGCGCTAGAAGGATTTAAAAATATTAGTGCACGTCACTGTCGACTTGTTAAAATTTTTAAACGAAGCACAGTCCGTCTTCTCGTTTTTTCCAGTTGACTTGGAAAATTTGTACAGTGAATTCTCGATATATGTCAACAACACGGGTCTTGCCAGTGTCATGTATCGTCCAGGAGACATAACCCCGTGTCATGTTTACACTCCTCGGCGTCCTCGGCCCCTCCCTGCACCGCGGTGGTGGGAATAATTCCGCGACATTTATCGTCCAGGCTTTGGCGACATATATAGAGAAATCACTGTATTTTGCATAAAAATCTGTAGTGTAATAAGAAGAAATTGTCCGAATGGTAATTAAATTTTGTAAATTAGTTTAAGGGTGAGAAAGACTTCATACTTTATAAAAATTGTACGATTCTTTAGGATGGTGCGAAAATTTGTGCTGAAGAGACTTCAGGCTGTATGATCATCACAGTGACACGTCTTTAGGGTGGTCGAAAGGTTCATATAAAAATTATGGCCTTTTTAGAGAATACCATTTTGCACGCCCCCTTGTGATCGTTAAACAAACTTCGAACTAAATAAAAATGATAACAATGCCTTTTCAGGGTTGTCAAAGGGTTCGTAGAACGATGATGGACGTTCTAAAAAATAATCCAATTTTATATGTCGTTTTTTAATTGTCAGGGAAACTTCAAACTGTATCAATATTACACCAGTGCTGTTCTAGGTTGATTCAAAACGTCATATAACAAGTACAAACTCCTAGAATAATAATAAAATTTGGTATGCCATTTTTCAATGATCAGAACCTTCCAGCTGTACGAACACTATAATACAGCTTCTAGAGGGTGGAAAAAAGGATCCTACAAAACGTATGAAAATTTAAAATTGAATAAAATAAATTAACTACGTTTTCCTGCAATAATACAATTTTGTACGTCATTTTTCCATGATCAGAGAACCTTCGAGCTGTACGAACACTATAATACAGCTTCTAGAGGGTGGAAAAAAGGATCCTATAAAACGTACGAAAATTTAAAATTGAATAAAACAAATAAATTACATTCTTCTGCAATAATACAATTTTGCAAATCTTTTTCAACGATTATAGGAACTTCGAGCTACATGAAGACTATAGCAGCCCCCCTTGAGGGTGGAAAAAAATTCCCACAACAACGACGTCTCTTTTTAAACAAGAGCATAATGTGTTACATCCTTTTTTAAATGATTACAAGAAAATTAAACTGTACGAACATTACAGTAATATTTCTGGCGGGGGAGGGGGGCTGGTAAAAGGGTTCGTACAATAGCGAAGGACATTTTAATTATGGCTACGCGGTACGGGCACGAAAGGTTGATCAATTGATAGAAAATCCCGCAGGGCGTCGTCGGTTCCGCGCGAGGAAATCGGCCGATTTCGCGGAGATAAAAGCCGTAGTAGCCGTGCAACAAGAGAATCCAGCTGACCTACTTGCGAGTTGCATTCTTCCGTTGGCAGTGTCTCCGCGATATCGTCGTTCGCGCAGGTACACGCACGATAGCGCGTACCGAGAGCTCCGTTCCATATCGCGTGTCTCGCGTTTTACGATCCCGAACACGGCCGACCAAAAAGTCCGTTTCAGGAAAACTGGATACAGAGAACGATTCCGGGCACGACGTGCCAGCAGAACTTCGAGAACTCGGAGCCCGCGTGCACCTATTCTCGATGGATCGATAAAACACCTATCCCCTTTTTCTACCTTTTATCGCGACCCGACGATTTCAACCGCTTTGCTCCCTATTATGAATTCAATTCCATTCTTAGTCCATGCTAGCCACCACTCTCGGTCACCGTTTTATCAGAGCTCGAAAAAGCTAGGACTGAAAGGTCCTAGGCGAGTTTTGTTAGTTTTAGTTTTGGTGCTGTAGGGCCAGGGTCTTTGGGATTTTTTAAATTAGCTCTGAGGCAATTTTTAACACTTTAGTTGGATTCTGGGTCTTCGTGACATTCCTCTCGATTTTAATTTCATTTTTTAAATCGATGCTGATAGGTTTTTAGTATTTTATTTTTGCCCGAAGGGAGACTTTTCTTGATTTATTACACGATTTTAATCACTTTGTTTTTGGGATTTTTTATCTCGACTTTGGGATTTTTTTAATGTCCTCTGAGGCAATTTTGAATACTTTAGTTGGATTCTGGGTCTTTGTGACATTCCTCTCGATTTTAATTTAATTTTTTAAATCAATGCTGATAGGGTTTTAGTATTTTATTTTTACCTGAAGGGAGACTTTTCTTGATTTATTACACGATTTTAATCACTTTGTTTTTGGGATTTTTTATCTCGACTTTGGGATTTTTTGAATGTCCTCTGAGGCAATTTTTAACACTTTAGTTGGATTCTGGGTCTTTGTGACGTTCCTCTCGATTTTAATTTAATTTTTTAAATCGATGCTGATAGGTTCTTAGTATTTTATTTTTACCTGAAGGGAGACTTTTCTTGATTTATTACACGATTTTAATCAGTTTGTTTTTGGGATTTTTTATCTCGACTTTGGGATTTTTTTAATGTCCTCTGAGGCAATTTTGAATACTTTAGTTGGATTCTGGGTCTTTGTGACATTCCTCTCGAATTTAATTTAATTTTTTAAATCGATGCTGATAGATTTTTAGTATTTTAATTTTTCCTCAAAGGGGACTTTTCTTGATTTATTACACGATTTTAATCAGTTTGTCTTTGGGATTTTTATCTCGATTTTGGGATTTTTTAAATTTGCTCTGGTGCAATTTTTAACACTTTAGTTGGATTCTGGGTCTTCGTGACGTTCCTCTCGATTTTAATTTAATTTTTTAAATCAATGCTGACAAATTTTTAGTATTTCATTTTTACCTCAAGAGAAACTTTTCTTGATTTAGTACACGATTTTAATCAGTTTGTTTTTGCTTGCAGTGGAGTCCTGAATTTTTGTGATTTAGATCTCTGTTTTTTACCAGTTTATTTTTTACTTCCAGTTTGACCGAGGATCTTCGGGGTCCACCAATGGCGACCAATTCCAGAAGTCGTTCCTCCGCAACAGAGTGCTAATTTTTACGAGATCCCAGGCCCGAATCTCCCCGAATATTATCCCCGAAATTATTTATTCGAATTCGGGTGCAGAAAGAGGGAGGGCCACCGATAATTTCACCGAGAATTTCCGTTTCGTGCGTCCCTCCGACGGCGAGGACCAATAACTTCGCCCCTAATTGCTTGCTTAAACACAGCCACGAAGGAACGGCGTCGGTATTTTAATTCCTAATTAGTTCCCCGAATATGGAATCCCCGCAGGAGTGGACACCGTCGTGGGCATCCTCCTAGTGTTCGTAATAAAAGTTTTCGAACCATAAATAGCGGGAACTCGTTCCGAAACCACTGCAATATTTTTCGTGCTCGGACTCGAGAAAGATGTTCGTAGAATTTCTGTATTCTTCTGCCTTTAGCGGAGCAGGTGAAAGTGATTCAAAACAATTACTATAACTTAGGCGACCGAAACTTTTTTGGGATTCTTCGGCGAGAGGAAATAATCGCAGATTGAATCTACAGGAATTGAATACTTTGTTCTTGAAGTGCTGCAGGAAAATTTTGTTTCATAAAAATACAGAATTTTCTGCGTCAATTGCAAGACCATCACAGTGATTTCTCTGTATGTGTCGCCGAGGTCTGGATGATAAACGTCGCGGAATTATCCCCAGTACCGAGGGGCCTCGGACGCCGGGGAGTGTAAACATAACACGGGTATGTCTCCTGCACGATACTTGACGCTGGGAAGACCCGTGCTGTTGACAGATATCGAGAATTCAGTGTCAATTGATTTCTTCTCTCAAGTCATTTGAATTGTGAAAATTCTCGTATTTATTATAAACGTATCGAGACCGCAATGGAGTTACCAAAAACTTCGCATAGTGACTAAAATAAATTAGAAATATAGGACAAGTATATAATTCGCTACTAATTCGCAGAGCGACTGAAATAAAATAAAAACATAGGACAACTATACAATTCGCTACTAATTCCCAGAGTGACTAAAATAAAAACATAGGACAACTATAATTCGCTACTAATTCGCAGAGTGACTAAAATAAATTAGAAATATGGGACAAGTATATAATTCGCTACTAATTCGCAGAGTGACTAAAATAAAATAAAAACATAGGACAACTATACAATTCGCTACTAATTCGCAGAGTGACTAAAATAAAAACACGGCCCAACTATATAATTCACTACTAATTCGCAGAGCGACTAAAATAAAATAAAAACATGGGACAATTATATAATTCACTAGTAATTGGCAGAGTGACTAAAATAAAAACATAGTAAAACTATAATTCGCTACTAATTCCCAGAGTGACTAAAATAAAATAAAAACATGAAATAACTATATAATTCACTACTAATTCGCAGAATGACTAAGATAAAAACATAGAACAAGTATATAATTCGCAACTAATTCGCAGAGTGACTAAAATAAAAACATAGGACAAATATAATTCGCTACTAATTCGCAGAGTGACTAAAATAAAAACATAGGACAACTATAATTCGCTACTAATTCGCAGAGTGACTAAAATAAAAAACATAGGACAAGTATATAATTCGCTACTAATTCGCAGAGCGACTAAAATAAAAACATAGGACAGCTATATAATTCGCTACTAATTCGCAGAGCGACGAAAATAAAATAAAAATAGAGTCCAACTGTGTCCAAAACGAGTATGTCAAGGTTCAAGAGGACACTAAAACTATTTTCTACAACAAACTCGTGGCAGGAATGAAGCGGGCAGATGCGGCACCGCGTAAATCATCTGGAAGCCCGAAGAGGCGCGTTCCTTTTTCAAAAACCGAAAGAGGGGTTAAAAAAGGAGAACATAGAGGAGCGATTGTGTAAACTTTTGAGATGAAAATGAGGCGATCCGGGATCGGCAGAAGGACGTTTCCAGCACGGTTCGGTTAACGAACGAAGCACCGCGGCGCGGCGATAAATTTGTAAATCAGGTGATCCGAATCGGACTGTGGTCCCGCGGGAGGTTTCTACGCGGCAATCGGATTAACGTCACATCTTCCCTGGGCTGGTGTTGGTGGCTTTCATAAATATAAACCTCGTGCTGCATAATCATAAATCTAATGGCGTGTCTTGTCCGTTCCATAAATGACGCCGCTGGAATCCTCCTCCGGGTGCAAAGACCGCCGGATGGAATTCCTTCTTGCCGGTTTCGAATCGGATCGGATCGGATCGGATCGGCTCGGATCGAATCGAACCGCCTCGAATTTGGATTCGCGGGAATCGACGACTTTCTAATCCCTTTCCCCCCCTCCACCAATTCATTCCTCCTCGTCCTCTTCTTTCGACTCCCACGCGCTCGTTCGACGATTCGTCAACGGCTGTTTCGAAACGCGCGCTCGCGCGAGCACTTCTTTGCCCGCGGAAACCGGATGATCGATCGCTCACCGACCCCTCCGGAGGGGGGGAAAAATTTAGAAACTCTTGATCGTGTGCTACGGATCGACGGGACTGAAATTGATCCGGACATTGATCAATTTCAGACCGAACGGAGGAAACGCGCGAAACTAATGGCGCCTCGAAACTGGACGCGCCGATCCGCCGTGAGCTGAACTTGTCCGATGTATCTAGATCCGGGAATATTAATCTCCCGCTTAAATACTGACAGCTCCGTGTGTTTGCTTAATGCTCGCAGCCCGATTCTCTGATATTCATATCTCGCATCAACCTTTCGTTCGAATCACTTCTTTTTCTGCTTCGAAGAACTGTCTCAAGGTTCCACGGGACGTTTCGCTCTAACGTATTCATTAGATGTCGAAATTATTTCGATCCCTGCTCGTAACCTCGGATAACGATCTACTCGCTCTATTCGGACAGCAGAAATTCTATTCCAGAGCTTCACAACGAAACTCACGCGGAAAAAATAAACATAAAATCTCAGATAATGAAATTTGCGAGCGTTTCGAGAATATTCCAAGCCGGGACGGGATACATAGATCCGAGAAAGATCCAGCATAAATTCCCCCGGTGACCCAGGAAACCGGCAGGAAGTGTCCGCGGGCATAGGAGGACACCGGTGACGTCCGCGACCGGTTCTCCCGCGTTTTCATCGGCGGTCGTGTCGCTCGGGTTCTCGACCGTTATTCAGGAATTAATTCATAATTAGAGCGGCCCACCTATGGGGAGCCTAACCCACATTCCATCCGCCACAGCTGTCCCCGCGGCCGGGGCAGCCTCGTTTCCAGCTTTTCTTTTCCTTTCTTCTCTTTTTTCCCTGTGTCGCGTCGCGGTCTCTCCCTCCTTTCCGTCGCTCTCTCTCTCTCTCTCTTTCTCTCTCCCTCTCTATCCGCGCACACCTCGCGTGTCCCCCTGCTTTGTGTCCCCCTCCGTGCCCCCCCCCATCCCCTCCCAACGCCCCGGGACTCACCTACACGCGTTATTTTGCATCGGACTCGTTCGCACTGTGTCGAGAGAACTGGTCCCAAGTGGATCAGCTGATTGCCGCGTCCGCGGCTTTTCAGATCGCGAAGGTCCTTGCATTGTTCCTAAGCGGATTTTCGAGACCTCGATCGCCCTCCTCTGTCCTGATCCGACGCGTGATCGATCCTCTTATCCGCGGTCGAGGATGCCTCTTTTCCAGGGAAATCATTTTAGGGCGAAATTCCGCGGCAAGGTCGAAAATCATTGCGACTTTCACCTTTAACCGATTTGCATCATCAGCGTATTATATACGTTCAAGATACATTTGAATGTATAGCTCAAGGGAATATTTTTGAACATTTTGCGTAACAGAAATAACGCGAATGAATCTTGCACGTTGTATTTTATTTATTCCACTTTTCTGGGTTGAAGGGCATTTGTAGGTCATGTTGTGTTACATGGATGAATTCGTTTAAGCTACAACATTTCGTTAACGAAGATATGTCATTCCATTTAAGAGAACATCGATGACCTTGAAATCTCATAGAAAAATGACCTTGAAGATTTTTTTCCTTACACCGTTACATGTGGCCCTTCAAACAGTGTAACTTTGTCCTAAGTCACTGTTTCCTGGTCACTATCAACGGAGCCGTACGCGTACGCTCAACTTTGTTGGTCACTGTCATTATTCGTTAGCTAAAAAATAGAAATGGAGGGCGTTGTAGGAGATGAAAGTAGTAATTCTGATTTTTTCTTATAATGCTGAAATATAAAGCTCTTTTCCTTGTAGTCATTTTTGTACTTAAATATAATAAAAAAGAAAGTTTGGCGATAAAAGCCTTCTTTTCACATTTCCCTATTTAGGTGAAGCCCACATCTTGAAACGTTTGTAGCTTATTGCAAGGTTGACCGATTTTTACGAAATTTTCAGTATGCATATAAGTTATCGAAATTTATGAAACTCATTTTTTAAAATGTCGTCATAAGATCAGATGAAAAAGTTGAGAGAACATAATATTTTCATTTATTTATCGTTCCAACCATTTGCGATCTAAGAAAGTTTTTGTTTAGTCTTTCTCTAGCGAACTAGTCAGGCTAACATCTCAAAAATATTCAAGTCACTTGGAACAATTTTAAAAAGTTATTCAATTTGAAAAGGTGTCAACATACTTCCCACGGCAGTAGGAGACATACTTCGTGGACCCTCGCGGGGTATTCCTCGCGGTAGTGGGGATAATTTCGCGACGTTTATTATCCGAGCCTTGGCGACATATATAGAAAAATCACTGTATTGTGATTTACAGTGAGTCCCCGTTGTAAGTCATACAATGGCACCCACTAATATTCGGACGCTCTTAAAACTAACTTTGTCAATATTGGACTATACTACTTGAATTTATTTGAGAAGTTAGAACAATTGGATCGCTACATAACGTGAAGAAAATGTTTGATTGAAATTGCAATTGGTCGAAATTGCAGAGAAAGTACCGCATAATGTAAATTTCTAGATAAAAATACATAAGCCGAGGAGTGTAAACATAACACGTGTCTCCTGCACGATACACGACGCTGACAAATATCGAGAATTCGTTGTATCGAGCTTAGCTGTTCGTTTCTGTGTGCAACATCGTGTGACAAGGACAGGCATTTTCTCAACCATCTTGTCACTATCCGTCTCTACGTCATAGGTGTATGACATAGTGACATTTGCGTTTCCAGCGTGCACTGTGCATTTCGAATGCAACGTTCGGCGGGAACCTCGGATTTCGTCTAAATGTCTCTCGCCGGACCCGCGCAACTGACTTATAACGGGAATTCACTGTATCAATGTTTTGGGATAGTGCAGGTGGTTGCTTATGGTTGTTGCGTGTTCGGGACTGTCGCGAGAGATCTGGATTCATTTAGTTAACTCCTGTTTGATAATTGACAGCGACATCGTGAAATGTGCAAACGTTTGAGAATTATTTAATTCATTCGTACTTGAAAATAACGAGCGCTATGTGGATTTTTGTGCACGATAAAATTCGTCTGAATTGATTGCTAGAGATAAAGATTTTCGTTCCTTATAAATGAAGATAGAGATAAATACTTTCTTTTCTTAGTAATCTGTGATACACTGAAGGCAATGCAGATAATTATTTTCATCTTGTACGATTTTGTAGCAAGCAAAGGCGAGCTACAAAGGGGGAGTCTGCAAAAACTTGCTCAATCTCCGGAAAAGCTTAAACATGATCGATACGAGCGCCCCGTAAAACTATGTTTACAGCCCCAATATAAACGCAACTTTCACTTCGGTACGCGCATTTCCAGCCCGGCAGGATCTATTCTGCTCCAGATCCGTGTACCGCTTAATGGGCCACAAATTGCTAGAATTACTAGGAACACCTCCGACCACCGTTCGCCCATCGAAAAATCATTTAATCAAACGTCCCATAAAATCGTTTTCGTCGCAATAACGCGGACACGCTCGCTCTCGAGAGCGTTCACGTCCGTCTTAATCCGGGCGCCGCCCGGATCAATAAAAGTCCCGCGAGATCGGCAAAAACCGAAAGCTAATGAACACGGCGCGATCGGGACGATCAATAAAAGTCCCATAATAAGACCGGCGAGATCAAAAACCCGAAGGCGGGAAAGATCGAGCTTGGCGATCGAGGACCGATAAAAATCGCGCGAGATCTACGGAAATCGGCGAGAAACGTTCCGGCGATTAATTTCGCGGTGTCCCATAAGAAAAAAAAAGAAGAACCCGCTGGTAGGCGTTTCAAGAATCCGTGGTCGGAGCCGGTGAACTCCCATAAGGGTTCGCCTGATTAACCCACAACCGAACACCATTCCCGACCATTAACATCTGTTTCAGGAATCTCGAGCCGCGAGCCAGTGTCTTCTTTATCTTCATTCCTCTCCGGGGAGGAACAAAGAGGGAGAGCAGAGAGAGACAAAGAGAGAGAGAGAGAGAGAGAGGGGGAGAGAGGTCGTGCGCGTTCTCTCGGCCAACAGTATGCTCTCCCTCCAGGACCGTGAACTTCCACCGGGAGCGATCTGGAACTCGTCCGGAGGGCGTTATCAGCTGTTATCGGCCGGCTTAATTGCGCGGTGTAAAAGCGTGCGAAGAGGGCCACCGCGAGGCATCTCGATCCTTGTCGAGAAATTCAACGATCTTCTCCCGGATCGTGAAAAAAAGAAAGAAAGAAAAGCAGCCGGCCGGGTATCTAATTACCGGGGCAAACGGCGATCAGTAAAAAAAAAAAAAAAATCGCGCGGTCCGCTAATTAAAAATAAAGGAGGCCGCGCGACCGGAGTTAATTCGCCAACGACACCGTACTAACTCATTTCCTTCTTTTTCCAAGCTGGTCTTTTATTCTTTCCACCCTGTTTCTCGTTACGCTGTTCGCGATCCGAGAGTGAGACATTAGACGCCGCAGCGTCATTCTAGTTTCATCATTTTTCCTCTCTCTCGAGGATTTATTGCGAAAATATCCGGTGGCGTATCGAGGCGTTTTCTTGTTTTGTTTCTCAGATTCCTGTCCGTTCTAAGCGGGGCACGAGCGCGTCGTTCGCTACAGGAAATTTTTGCGTTTTTTGGTTTATGCTTTTTCGACCCTTTCGCTTCGTATCCAGTGAAATTTAATCACGAAGTAGTCGAAGATACTCGGTTGCCTCTTACTTGAAAATTACGGGCGCTATGTGGACTTTTGTGCGAGATAAAATTTATCCGAATTGATTGCTAGTTCTTGCTAATTGCTAATTCTTTACTTAATAATTTCAGTACACCGAAGACAATGCTTATAATTCTTTTAATCTTTCTCTGTCTTAACTTTTGGCTACAGTGTTTACTCTGTACATGTCTCAAATTCCTAGCCGATAAAAGCCCCAGAACTATCCCCACTGACCTTGGTCGCCGAGGAGTAAGGTCACGTGGATCGAACAATAGTCTCTCCTAGCGGATATATGTCCCAGCTAGACCCGTGTTTTGGTCAAATATCGAGCAAACACTGTACAGTGATTTCTCTATATCGGTCGCCAAGGCCTGGATGATAAATGTCGCTAAATTATCCCCACTACCGAGACGCCGAGGAGTGTAAACATAACACGGGTATGTCTCCTGCACGATACATGACAGTGGCAAGACCCGTGTTGCTGACATATATCGAGAACTGACTGTGTATTTGTGGTGCGCAAATGAGGTTGGAAAATATTGTGACAGATTATTAGGACTGTCAGAATAGAAGATTTTTTAACAAAATTTATAAACGTATATCCAGGCTTTGAATTTATATATTTTGTTGCCTAAATAGCAAACTAAGTTACACACTGGAACAAGCTAAAAATACGCGGAAGATTTGAAATCTGCAAGATTTAAAAAAGATAGAGGATAGAGGAATATCGTCGTGGATCGTCGGAGGCGTATTCCTCGATCGCAAGTGTTTGTTCTAGGGATCTCCTCCTCCGATGATCGGTCGGATCCCGCGAATAATCGTTCGAGACACCGCGCGGCTCGAGGTGATGAATGATTTGTTCGTCTCTCGAGCGTGGCATTGACTCGCCGGTGGATCATCGTGACAAACGATCCTCGATCCAGCATACGCTCTTCCGATCGGTAATTAAACGTTCCTAGGCGGCTCGGCTGTTTCGCGCTTTCCCGAAGAGAATCGTGTGCTCGAGACAATATCGAGCTCGAGCTCGATTGGTATCGACGTCGGTCTCGTTGCGAATTAGGAATTATTTAAATCGATCTGCGGCTGATTACACAAGCCGGAGAGAGAAAGAGAGAAAGAGAGAGAGAGAGAGAGAAAGACTGCGGCGTATTATTGATCGGCGTTCGCCACGTGATCGATGGAAATCATTAATTCACGTGTAACTGCGCCCGGTCTAGATTTATCACGCCGGATCTTAATTAACCGGTAAGTAGCCCCGCGCCGCCTCCGAACGGCTCGGTTATTGATACATATTTCGGTCCACTGTATAAGCGCGGGGAAAATCATGCTCCGAATTATTAGACGTATTTGTTCCACCCTGAAACCGACCAGTCGAGCGACATTCTAATCGCGTCGTTGTTGAAACGCGGAATTTTTATCGTGCACAGAAGAATGACGTTTTCGATGTTGTTGTTTCTTTTCTTTTCTTTCTTTCTTTTTTTTTTTTCTTCATTCTTTCTATGGCTGCAGACTGATATTGATGTCGAGGGTGAATTAGGGCCAGGTTTAATGATCGTCATTATTTTTCTTGTCCGCCGGGGCTTTCCGTCGAGATCCATTCGAATCGCGCGCCGACCGCGGTTTGTTCTGCGCTTTAAATCGCCGTAATAATGATGTGATTTTGTCCGAGACGATTTTTCGCCGATGGAGAGACGATAGCAAACTGGATTTTAATTAGTTCGCCGAGGCCGAGGGGCAGAGAAACATCGAGCGTGCTGCGAAATTGCGATTAGATAGCACGGTGCGGTGCGCTTTTGAATACTTAACCCGCCGGATTCGGAAATAAAGGGAAAGATAGCGGCGGAATTAATGAATTGGAGCAAACTAAAGTATTCCATCGTGGCGGCTGCGATCGAAAATAAAAATGAAAGCGCAGAGACTACAGAATTTTGTGGGACATTCTCCCACGATTATTCATTCACTCGCTTACATTGTTCGAAGTCGTAGCATTAAAATTCAACGATAACGGCGAGTGCACTTTCAACAACCCGGGGAAACGATTTGAAGCAGAAATAATTTTTTATTCAATTTTTTATTCCTTGCACGCAGACAATTTTTATCCAAAAATCTACAATGTTCAGTCATTATTAGGGATTTTACGTATTTATGACAACAGTCACTACAGTGTTTACTCGATATGTGTCCAAATCGCAGGTCTAGCCAGGGACATATATCGGCTAGGAGATATTATTCTTCGATCCACGCCGAACGTAGAAAAGAACAACGAAGCTCCAGAGGCCTCGATTCATGGACCCTCACGGGGTATACCCCGCGGTAGTGGGGATAATTCCGCGACGATTATCGTCGAGGCCTTGGCGACATATATAGAGAAATCACTGTACAATGAAATAAAGCCTGAATGATTTATACAAAAATCACCTCCGTTTATTCCGACACTCCTAGTAACCTCCCACCACTACAACCGATTAATTTTTATTCCGATACCTCTCATAAGCTGCAAAAGTATTCTCAACCCTTACTGGCACTATACTCTCTGAAGAATAGAGAGGTCCTGCGAAAATTGCCTTCAATTGTTCTCTCCAAATAAAATAATTGAAGGTAGTGGGGACAATTCCGCGACGATTATCGTCGAGGCCTTGGCGACAAATACAGAGAAATCACTGTACAATGAAATAAAGCCTGAATGAATTATACAAAAATCACCCCCTTTTAGTCGGACACTCCTAGCAACCTCCCACTCTAACTGATGGTACAAAAATTTTTATTCTGATGCTTCTAAAAATATTCTCAACCCTTACTGGCACTATATTCTCTGAAGAATAGAGAGGTCCTGCGAAAATTCCCTTCAATTGTTCTCTCCAAATAAAATAATTGAAGGTAGTGGGGACAATTCCGCGACGATTATTGTCCAGGCCTTGGCGACATATATAGAGAAATCACTGTACAATGAAATAAAGACTGAATAATTTATACAAAAATCCTTTTATTCCGACAGTCCTAGTAACCTCCCACTATAACTGATCACAAACATTTTTATTCCGATGCTTTTAGAAATATTCTCAACCCTTACTGGCACTATACTCTCTGCAGAATAGAGAGGTCCTGCGAAAATTCCCTGCAATTGTTCTCTCCAAATAAAATAATTGAAGGTAGTGGGGACAATTCCGCGACGATTATCGTCGAGGCCTAGGCGACAAATATAGAGAAATCACTGTACAATGAAATAAAGACTGAATAATTTATACAAAAATCCTTTTATTCCGACAGTCCTAGTAACCTCCCACTATAACTGATCACAAAAATTTTTATTCCGATGCTTTTAGAAATATTCTCAACCCTTACTGGCACTATACTCTCTGCAGAATAGAGAGGTCCTGCGAAAATTCCCTGCAATTGTTCTCTCCAAATAAAATAATTGAAGGTAGTGGGGACAATTCCGCAACGATTATCGTCGAGGCCTAGGCGACAAATATAGAGAAATCACTGTACAATGAAATAAAGACTGAATAATTTATACAAAAATCCTTTTATTCCGACAGTCCTAGTAACCTCCCACTCTAACTGATGGTACAAAAATTTTTATTCCGATGCTTTTAGAAATATTCTCAACTCTTACTGGCACTATACTCTCTGAAGAATAGAGAGGTCCTGCGAAAATTCCCTTCAATTGTTCTCTCCAAATAAAATAATTGAAGGTACTGGGGACAATTCCGCGACGTTTATCGTCGAGGCCTTGGCGACAAATATAGAGAAATCACTGTACAATGAAATAAAGACTGAATAATTTATACAAAAATCCTTTTATTCCGACAGGCCTAGTAACCTCCCACTATAACTGATCACAACAATTTTTATTCCGATGCTTCTAAAAATATTCTCAACCCTTACTGGCACTATACTCTCTGAAGAATGAAGAGGTCCAGCGAGAATTCCCAGCAACTATTCTCCCAAAGAAAATAATTGAAGGGGGTGAGAAAATATCGGTCAGCCGAGGGTTAAATCGAAGAAAGGGGTAGTAGAAAAAGATCGGAGGGGCAGGCTAGATCCCGGACAAAGGGTCCGTCGCTGTCCCAGGATTCCCTATCGTGCTTGATCTCCGAATCGAAAGGAAAAGGAGGAACGAGGATGAGGCCCTCGGATCGAACCGCGCGTCCCGTAATTTCAGATAGAGAGTCGGTGCCGGGTGTTATTAAACCCCGATAGGCCAGCGAATGTTTCTCCCTCGCGGGTGTTCCCCGACTTCAATTTAAATCGGTGACTTTGCTCTTCTGCCTCTTCTCTCTCTCTCCCCCTCTACCCCCCCTCTCTCTCTCTCTCTTCCCCCCACCTTGTTTTCTCGGCGAGGATCGCGTGTGTGTTGCCCGGCGCACATATATCTGTCCCTCCAGTCGAGGAATCCCTCCCGGGATCGTTTCGACCGGCGAATGAAACGGAAAGGATCGAGATCTACGAGAAAACAGTTCGCGCAGCTATCGAGCTTCGTTAATTACCGACTTTCGTTGTTCGCCGGCTGAGAACTCGATCTCGACGCCCGGAGACTTCAACCCCCTCGCTCGCTCCGCGAGGGAAATTTTTCGTTTTCTGGCGGTACGCATTCATAATTAACACGATAAGCAATGTTGCGGTCAAGATAACGTTTGCAAATGATGCAGAATTAATCTCCGTTCGTGTCCACTTAATTTATGATCTCGATATTTTGCTGGAAAGCAATTTCGAATCGCCTTGCCAGAGGGTCCAGAAGAAAATATGTAATCGAGAATTGTAAATGAGTGGAGAGGGAAGAGTTGCTCACAAATTTGAGGCATGTTGCAAAAGCAAGATACGAAGAAAATTGTAATTGGTTCCTGCGAGAATTACTGGAGAAATTGAAAGTTGAAGTGCGGGGGTTGGACATGTCGAATTACTCTGCTAGAGGCTCGAGAAAATAAAAAAATGTATACGAATAAAGGATGATAGAGTAAACATAGTAAGTGGAGAGTATGAAGGATGTTTCGAAAAGGGTACACAAAAATTTGTAACCTGTTTCAGCGAGATTTACTGGAGAAATCGAAAGTTGAAGTGCGGGGGTTGGAAATGTCGAATTACTCTGCTAGAGGCTCCAGAAAACAAAATAATGTGAACAAATAGAGAATGATGGAGCAAACAAAGTAAGCTGAGAATATCAAACATGTTTCAAAGATGGTACACAAAAATTTGCAACTTATTTCGAGGAAGATGGCCGCCGAAATTGAAACTTGAAGTACGAGGGTTGGAAATGTCGCGATTACTCTTGCCAGAGGCGCCAGAAAATGAAAAATGCAAACAAATAGAGAATGATAGAACAAAAGGAGTAAGGTGAGAGGAAGATGGCCGCAGAAACTGAAAGTTAAGGTATAAGAGTAGAAAACACTGTCTCATGTCTAATAAACCAAAAAAAAAAAAGAAAATAAAATAGCCCGAGACTGGAGAAAAGGAATGTCTGGAAAATTCGAAGCTTGTCTCGAAGAGGGTAATTAGAACAATCAAGCTATACATCTTTAATCTCGCAGTGGCACGAGCAGCCGGTGTGGTTGAAATCGCTGAACACCGGGCATAACCATAACGCAATTAATATTATGGCTAATGGCTCCGAGGAGATTTCGCGGAAGAAAACTGGTGGTCGATCACGCTCTCGCGCGTTAGATATTAATGTCTAGCTGGCGTGATTATCAATTCAGCGGCGCGTTGCTCGCGAATTTCATGACGACAACTGCAGTGATCGTTCTGCACACGCTGGAAATTTGAATAATTAAACGAGATCTGTGACGTCGATCGTCGCAGCTTTTCGCGCGGTCCAAAAGTTCACGATCCATCGGGAAAGAAGAGATCGAACGGAACGGGGAAGCAAACCGGCGGGCAGCTTGATCGCGATCCAACGGAGAAAGATCGATCCGCGTTCCGCTTTTCCGCGATAGATCGACCAGCGGGGAGAAGTATAACAGATTCGTAGCTCGATTATCGTCGTGCAAAATTAGCCGAGCATTAGTTTCGAAAAATTCGTGCGGCTCCGTGGGAGATACCGGCGATCCTCCTCCATATTTATAAGCCTCGTATTACTGAATTCTCGCTTAGACGATAATTGAAAACCTGCTGAATTAGCTATTAATTCTTACGGTTTAATTTATGCGAAACGAGCCATAACTATTCATAGACACGGCCGATACTCCATTACAGTCCGGCTAAAAACTACAATCCGTATTCTCCTCGTTTCTCCCCTCCTTTTTGTCTCCCCTCTCCCTCCTCCTCCTCCTCCCCCCTCCTCCTCCTCACCCTCCGTATGAGCTCGTGGCTCGTTCTTATTCCTCTTTGTTCCGCTCTTTCCCCGTTTGGTCCGCGGGGACCATTTGCATATCCGCGTTGTAACAATCATCGAGAGCCAACGCGAACAAACGAGACGTCTTCCAGCCAGAACCTGCTCCCGATAGCGAAATTAAAAGTATAATGAACGAACCCCGCGAGCGTACGCTCCGTTCCTCGCTTTGTTCGAAAAAAATTCCGACGATTTCCTCGTAAGAAAAAATCGGCTTAGATAACGGTACAATGGGAACGCTGATCGTTGTTATTGCACATGCTCTTTGGCTTGGCAATCTTTGCGAGGACATAGTAATTTGCAGGGCGATTGGAAAATTCAGGATATAATTATTATTTTTTGGGGGAATTTTGTGTGCCATCAGTGCGCAATGATTAACAAGGCGATAAGAAATATTAAAAAGAACTAACTGGCAGAGTATTCTCAATGACTAAGGATGTAATTATTATATTTTCCAGGGGGCTTTCGAAAATAGCATAACTGCACAATTATTTTCGGCGAAGCAAGAAACGTCATCAGAAATATTGAAAATAACTAACAGAGTTTTCTCAATGACCAAGGATGTGATTATTATATTTTCCAGAGGTATGTACCATAATTGTAAAATTATTCGCAGTAAAGTAAGAAATGTCATTAGGAATATTGAAAATAACTAGGACACTGTATGGTTAAGGATGCGATTATTTTCTTTTTTTTTTTCTAGGGGTTGTGACACTTTTTTAGCACAGGTTTGGAGCCGAGGTCAGGTGGAGGACTGTTTAAACATTGTTCAAATAAGTTCGCACACCTGTCTCCGACGTGAGATGTTTAGTGGTCCAAAGAAAACAACTGAACAAGTTTTAAGTCAATATTTGAGGACCTGAGTGAGCAGAGAAACTGGGAAGAGAAGCAGAACAGGTAAAACAATCGATTCTCGTGGAATCATTTAGAGCATGACACTTTTTAGTCCCGGGTCTTTTTTATTTGAAAGAAGAAAAATTCCACACTAGAAAATATAATTTTAGTCACTAGAAAATTGCACGAAAATCTTGATCAAAAAGAGAACATTTTTCCGCAATTTCGAAGCAAAAAGATTGCAGAGGAATTTGTTGAGCTTTCTTTATCAAGAAGGGAAGACAATCTCTCTATTCTGAACCAAAAAATGGTAAAATTAGTAAAAAATAGCAAGAACATCTTGACTCGAGTTTTCTTAATAAAGTCAATTCAGTCAATTCCTGAGCAAGATAATTGCCAAACCGCTGAGAAACCGCAACAAAATCCTCTCTCAAGCCATTATTATGTAAAAGAAGGCCAGTCTGTTCAATTTCAAAGCAAAAATAATTTTCCAATACATTGAAGAATAGCAAAAATATTCTCAAAAGCCCCACCTATCTGTAAATTGTCCTCCAACCCTCAAGAAACCCTCAATTCTGACGCCAAAATTCGTTAAATTGCTAACAAATAACAAGAACATCTTGACTCAAGCCTTCCTGATAAAAAGAAGACATAACCTGTCAATTTCTGAGCAAGAGAAACCGCAGGAAAATCCTGTCTCAAATCATTCTCATCAAAAAGGAGAGTAACTCGGTCACTTGCCAAGCAAAGAGTAATTTTTCAACACACCAAAGTTGCAAAAATTCTCAAAAGACTGACACTTCAAATCGTCCTCCACTCTTCAAAAAATTCTCAAAAAGAAGAAAAGAAGAAAAGATCGCCTCAACTCTGAAGCAAGAAATATTTCCAAATTAGTAAACAATAACAAAGAAATCTAGCCACCAACCTGCTCAACAAAAAGAAGACACATCTCCTCGACTCCTGCGCAAAATAATTCCCAGACCACCAAAAAAATCGCAAGCAAACTCTTCCTCAACCCACCCACAGAAAAAGAAGAGCACCTAGCTCACTTCCTCCCAAAAAATGTTTCCCCCAAAGTCAAAAAATTGCAAAAAAATTATAAAATGCCCCCAACCACCTCGAAATCACCTAACCACCAACCTTTTCAACAAAAAGAAGATACATCTCCTCAACTCCTGCGCAAAATAATTCCCAGACCACCAAAAAAATCGCAAGCAAACTCTTCCTCAAGCCACCAACAGAAAAAGAAGACCACCTAGCTCACTTCCCCCCGAAAAATAATTTCCCCGAGAGTCAAAAAATTGCAAAAAAATTCCGAAAAGCCCCGACCCACCTCGAAATCACCTAGCCACCAACCTCCTCAACAAAAAAAAGACATATCCCCTAAATCCTGCGCAAAATAATTCCCAGACCACCAAAAAAAAATCGCAAGCAAACTCTTCCTCAAGCCACCCACAGAAAAAGAAGACCACCTAGCTCACTTCCCCCCGAAAAATAATTTCCCCGAGAGTCAAAAAATTGCAAAAAAATTCCGAAAAGCCCCGAACCACCTCGAAATCACCTAGCCACCAACCTCCTCAACGAAAAGAATACGTATCCCCTAAACCCTGAACAAAATAATTCCCAGAACACAAAAGAAGATCACCTAGCTCACTTGCCCCCGAAAAAAAATTTCCCCCAAGCCCAAAAAATGTCAAAAAATTCCAAAAAGCCCCGAGCCACCTGGAAGTCATGTTAGCAACCCTGAGGAAACCTTTCGAAGGAGGGAAACGCAGTCCCGGAGCGTCGCGAGAACGTCGTCGTCCGTCTCCGTGGCCGAGAGTCTCTTTGGAAGAAGAATAGACGCGGCTCGGGCACATGTGGCCGTCATTAGTCATTCGAAATTCTTCTGTCTTCGCTTTTTAATTCGTTGCATCGGGATCGCGCGGTTTCACGGCCGCGTCGAACCCGCCGGAGGGCAGCAAAAGAAGAGGACGACGACGCGACGAGGAGGTGGAGGAGGAGTACAGGGAGAATACGACGGCGAAGAAGAAGACGAAGAAGAAGGAGAAATAGGAGAATGGTTGTAAAGGGAGGTGAAGAAGTGCACATTCGAACTGGATGTTCCTCGTAGGGTGGGGGAATGAGAGAAAATCACGCGTGGTTCGTCATAAGAGGAATTCCTTTAGCGATACTGGGCCCTCCTCCTCCTCCTCCTCCTCCTCTTCTTCTTCTTCTTCTTCCCTTGTCCCGGCTGTTCTTTCGTCTGCCCTCGTCCTCCCTTCTGGCCCAGAGACCCCGTGCTTTTTTACTGGTTTATGGGATTTTTTTCACGCGGACCGCCGAGTCGTACATCAGAGAAGGTCTGAGAGACTGAGGTCTTTCTCTCGTTTGGCTCGTTTCCTTCTCTCTTGTAACCGCGTGTTCGCGTACTATCCTTTTCATTCTCTCTCTTTTTCTTTCTTTCTGTCTTTATCTATCTATCTCTCTCTCTCTCTCTCTCTCTCTCTCTCTCTCTCACTCGTATTCTCTTTTCGACGTTCGGCTAAAGGGTCGTGTGCGTGTTGCTGCCGCGAGGGAGAAGGAAAGAGGAGACGAACAATAAAAAAGAGCAAATGCCAGCCGCCATAAAAACAACTGAAAGTATTAAAAACTTTAGGCCTTTTACTGCCCGAGCTGCCTTCTCCGGGGAAGGTACAGTCGGACGTGGACGAACGACCCGCTTCTTCTTCTTCTTCTTCTTCTTCTTCTTCTTCGGCGTCGTCGTAGCCGTCGTCTCGTTCCCCATATTCCCTTCGCGGTTCCTCCAAGGCTCGACGAATCGCGGATCGAACCGTGGTAATTGAATGGGTTACTCTCGAAACTTTGAATCTGTTCGCGATACCCATCAACCTGGGGTACACGCTCGCTCAACCCGCAATGATAGCCTCGTCTCTTCAGGTACCAAACGACACGAGTCCTTCCCAAGAAATGACGAAAAAATTTCGCTCGGAAAGTGCTTTTAAATGTACAAAAATCGCATCTGTAGCTGCACAATTTTTATGCTCGAAAGAAGTCAGGAAATTTTTATATTTGTTATGGAACGTGGAGAAAATTAGGCGAAAGTAATATTTTTGCTGGAGCTGCAAGCCCCTAACTACACCCTGAAGTGTCATCGCAAAGTTGGCAGAATGCTTTGGAATAATAATCTGTCGGGAGACATTAGGGGAATTTCCGGGGAACCTTGTGATACGAATTTTGTTGAATCTGTAATTTGTCACTAATCGTTCGGAAATTGCTTTTAAATGTACAAAAATCGCATCCGGAGCTGCACAATTTTTATGCTCGAAAGAAGTAAGGAAATTTTTATATTTGTTGTGGAACGTGGAGAAAATTAGGCGAAAGAAGTATTTTTGCTGGGCCTACGAGGCCCTAAATACACCCTGAAGTGTCATCGCAAAGTTGGCACAATGCTTTGGAATAATAATCTGTCGGGAGCCATTAGGGGAATTTCCGGGGAACCTTGTATTACGAATTTTGTTGAATCTGTAATTTGTCACTAATCGTTCGGAAATTGCTTTTAAATGTACAAAAATCGCATCCGGAGCTGCACAATTTTTATGCTCGAAAGAAGTAAGGAAATTTTTATATTTGTTATGGAACGTGGAGAAAATTAGGCGAAAGAAGTATTTTTGCTGGGCCTACGAGGCCCTAAATACACCCTGAAGTGTCATCGCAAAGTTGGCACAATGCTTTGGAATAATAATCTGTCGGGAGACATTAGGGGAATTTCCGGGGAACCTTGTAATACGAATTTTGTTGAATTTGTAATTTGTCATTAATCGTTCGGAAATTGCTTTTCACACGTTCACTGTCACATATCACTCCCAGAAATTCTTACAAAATCAGAGTGATTTAATTAACGGAAGCGAAACTCGAAATTTTAAATGTATTATAGGGGATGATGTTTTAACCTTTTTGAATTCTAGAAATCTTTAAAAAATCTAGTGTATCTGGATATGTTACAATAAAAATGAATGTCTAAACCTAGTCAAAAATCACTGTCAGTCATTTGTGACTGACATGGCAATTAACGTGTTAAATATACAAAAATCGTATCTGAAGCCGCAAAATTTTTATGCTCGAAAGAAGTAAGAAAATTTTTATATTTGTTGTGGAACGTGAAGAAAATGAGGCGAAAGAAATATTTTTGCTGGGCCTACGAGGCCCTAAATACACCCTGAAGTGTCATCGCAAAGTTGGCACAATGCTTTGGAATAATAATCTGTCGGGAGACATTAGGGGAATTTCCAAGGAAACCTTGTGTTACGAATTTTATTGTAACTTGAAAATGTTTTTATTAACATGCTCAATCTACCGCACGGATGCAAGATTGAAAAATAATTTAAGCAATTCTAGCCCACGCATGAACAGGATAAATTACCAGCAGCTCGGAAACAATGCACGCGGAAAAACAACGCAGCCATGATCGACCGGACTAAACATAGTGACACTACGCACACATCCCTCTAAGGAAGCTAATATGACTATTAAAATTCTCCGTTTCTCCGGTCGCGCATAAGACTGTCGCAGTTTCTCACATAATCAACATAAATTAGTTTTGCATACATCTTTCGCGTTCGAAGTAAGAAGTCTCGGCAAGAATAACAAAAAAAAAAAGGCCTGAACACGCGTTTCGTGAATTTTGCTCGATCGAATTCCTCCGACGAGCAAGTACGTTCAATATCCAGCAAGCCGCTTGAAACTAACCAACCACTTCTTACAAGACACAATAACCTTTTGAAAATGGAACCAAGTCGATTGAGTCCTTTTTTACAGAAACTAGATGATCTGGTTTAATAGATGACGAGCAAAAAGAGTTTTTTAACAGATTGTATTTCGTTGAATTTATGAAGAACATTTTAATCTTCTTCTTTCGCTCGTGTGCACAATGAGTTGTAATTGTAATGGTCACAATCTTGCGTCTTTTCGTGCAATTGTCTGTTTGCCATCGACGGATCTAAACAGTGTAACACAGCTCGTATGTCATGTGTAAAGAGAAAACTAATGACGGAAACTAATGACGGAAACTAATTCGAAAACTAATAACGAGTAAACATCACTGAAAATATAGTAGCAGAATTTTTTATCCGGACCAACAATGAGAAAAAGTAGTAAATACGTTTTAAAGCCAGGGAGTTGAATACATACTACAAATCTCATAGCAATTGGTGAGAGTGAGGGACGAGTGACTAAAAATGGTAAAAATGGCAAACCTCGCTGTCTGCAATTTTGTTATCTGAACCAACAATGAGAAAACTTAGTAAATTCGTTTTATAGACTCAGGCCAGTTGTATACATACTAAAAATCTCATCGCAATTATCGAAAAAATGATCTGTGAGTGAATAAAAATGGTAAAAATGGCAAACCTCGCTGTCTGCAATTATTTTATCTGGACCAACGACGAGAAAACTTACTAAATACGTTTTACGGACAGGCAGTTGTATACATACTACAAATTTCATAAAAATTGGTGAGAATAAGGTACAGGTGACTAAAAATGGTACACCCCGCTGTGTACAATTTGTACATCTGAACCAACAAAGAAAAAACTAAGTAAATTCGTTTTCTAGACTCAGGGCAGTTATAGAAATATTAAAAATTCCCTCGCAATTGTCCAAAAACTGATCTGCGAGTGCCTAAAAATGGTAAAAACCGGCCATTCCACAAATCTCGCCTCACAACCCCGATTTTCATCTTAAAAATCTACAAAAATAGTGAAAAGCAACTCCCACAATTTTCCTCGCGATCCCGACCACCATCAAATTTTCCAATCATTTTCTCCACCATCCATCGAATCAATCTGTTTACCTTCACCACTGCCCCGGTCCACGTTTTGAGGAAGTAATTCGCGTCAAACGAGGCTCGATCGATTAGGCCCGAGTCTCCGTATATATCTCTTGGTTGGTTCTCGATCGTCGTTTCCATCATTCTCTTTTCTCTTATTTTTGTCGATCGAGCCCGAGGAGCAATGCATCATCTAAGTAGCTTTCGGGGCCGATGGGGAATTATGGAGGATCAGCAGAGCTGCGGGGCAAACGAGGAGCCGGCAGGCTAATTCCCGCGGGCCGTTGATTGCGAACAGAGCGAATTCCATCCACGGTGCCTCGAACCGAGAGGAACGAAAACGAAGGAACGGCGGAACGGAGAAACCCGATCCAGAAGGTGGGATCCCTCGAAAACCGTGAAACAGAGGGAAAAGGGAAGCCGCCTGGGTGGCAGGAACCGAGAAGAAGGACGGGGAGGACGAAGAGGTCGCCCGGGACCCGGTGGACCCGGGAGAGGCTGCGCGGGCTCGTAAAATTATCGTACTTTAATAAAACGTGTCGTGCAAAACGCGAGGATAACGAGAAAATATAGGGTTCGAAAGACTCGTGAAATTTATAGAGCGATCGCCGAAGACGTAGTAGAGGGAGACCGACCGGAGAGAGAGCAAGAGAGAGAGAGGGGTAAAGAGAGCAAGAGAGATAGTGGGAGAGCCACTTTTTGGGACGGCCAGGTCGGGTTTAGTTCGGAGGCACAATAAGATACCGAATAAATCAGCCGAGTACCGCGTGTATCGAGTTCAAAAGTCGATGGTTTACGAGCGAGAGAGCTGGGCCAACGCTGTTTTATTATACGTTCGAAACAGATTCGCGATTTTCCAATGGAAAATTCAGACGCGGATGACGCCGGGTCGTGTTTTATCGTACCGATCGCAATTATCGGTCTCAATAAACATTTCCACGGAGATTCCTGGAACTCCTACGGATTCATTAGCTCATTTTTACGAGCGCGAAAATAAAAAGGCCGGCGTTAAGTCGGTTTATATCTGCCCGGAGACATTAATAAACACGCCGCGGCAGAGGCTCTCAGCTCGGGCCCATCAGATCTCTTGCGTCTCCGCTGTGTTCTGATTTTTGAGAATTTTATTTCTCGGATTTTTACTACGTAAGTCATTTTTGATAACCGTTCGGACTCGAAGTCTTGAAATATTTGCGAATAAAAGTAGGCTATGTGTGCGAACTGTAAAATTTTACTCCGAACGAGTCAATTAATTAGAAGAGTTCTCCGATCTCGGTAGTCTGCTAATTGGAATCCAAATCGCAAGTTTATAAAGGAAGTATATTAAGATATAAAAGTAAAAAATATAAAAGTTAAAAGTATAAAATTGTATCGCGGGGAATTAACGAGTGGTTTAACTGAGCCAAGATTTTCCAATTTCAAAATTAGTATCTCAGATTTCGTAATTTGTAACCAAACGTAATCGCAACGTTCGAGAACCATAACCTAGAATGAGACCGAACGTCTGAGGAGAATATAAAAATCGGTTTTCTTCCATTCAAATATTATCCAGTTTGTGTAATCAGTAGCAAAATACTATTTTGCAACTATGAATAGCTATGCCTTACAATTTGCATAATGTTTGCAATTATTAACCTTTCGCACTCCGCTCGAGACGGAGACCTTCATTATATGATCTACAAGTTACCGGATAAATGGTAATAATACCGTCTGCATTTGCATCAGAACAAAGTGGATAAAAGAAAGTCATTTCAGAAATATTTCCCCCCACCTTCTCCTTGACCCAAATTTTCTTAGCCTCCTCGACAGCGGGAGACAAGGTCCAAGATCATCGAAAATTGGAGCTGTGAAAATTTCTAATCGCACTGCTAAATAAATAAACCTTAACTAGCTTTCAGAAGCGTCTGAATCCCCTCCTCGCATTCTCAACCCCTTCAATTCTACAACAACCCTAACCAAACCAAACCCCGGAGCACCAAATTCCAAAATTATAGCAAACCAAAGCAGTTCAAATTTTTAATCTTCCCGAATTCCAGAGAAAACCTTATTCTCAGCCTCCAGAAACTCACAAACATCCCTCCTCTCATTTTCACAACCCTCCAAAAGCCGAGAGCAATTTCAGGGCACGAAATTCCAAAATCTTCCAAAATCTTCCAAAATTAGGCCAGTACAAATTTTTAACCGACCTGGAAGTTGACTAAATTCAAACTTCCAGGCTCGAGAGCCTCCTACACCCTGACTTTGCACTCTCAACCCCTCCAATCCTCCAGCAACCCCAATCAAAACACCCTTGGAGCATTAAATTCAAAAATGATTGGAACCTGGAGCAGCAAAAATTTCTAATCAAGCTAGACCTCAACCAAATGCAAATTCCCACTCTCCAGAGGTTCGCAAACCACATGCATGCATTTCAACCCCTTTAATCCTCCAGCAACCCCAATCAAAACACCCTGGGAGCATAAAATTCAAAAATCATGGGAAACTAGAACAGTGCAAATTTCTAATCAAACGTAACCTCAATTTAATCCAAATTTCCACCCTTCAGACGTTCGCACAACACGTTCTCACATCTTCAACCCCTTAAATGCTTCATCAATCGCTATAAAAAAATACCCCAGACCGTTAAACTCCAAAATCATTGAAATCTGGAGCAGCAAAAATTTCTAATCAAGCTACACCTCAACCAAATCCAAATTCCCACCCTCCGGAGCTTCCCAAACCACGTGCAAGCATTCCCAACCCCCTTAATTCTTCATCAACCCAAATCAAAGCACCCTGAAGACGTCAGACTCCGAAAACGATGTGAAACCGGGGCAGCAAAAATTTCTAATCAAGCTACACCTCAACCAAATCCAAATTCCCACCCTCCGGAGCTTCCCAAACCACGTGCAAGCATTCCCAACCCCCTTAATTCTTCATCAACCCAAATCAAAGCACCCTGAAGACGTCAGACTCCGAAAACGATGTGAAACCGGGGCAGCAAAAATTTCTAATCAAGCTACACCTCAACCAAATCCAAATTCCCACCCTCCGGAGCTTCCCAAACCACGTGCAAGCATTCCCAACCCCCTTAATTCTTCATCAACCCAAATCAAAACACCCTGAAGACGTCAGACTCCGAAAACGATGTGAAACCGGGGCAGCAAAAATTTCTAATCAAGCTACACCTCAACCAAATCCAAATTCCCACCCTCCGGAGCTTCCCAAACCACGTGCAATCATTCTCAACCCCCTTAATTCTTCATCAACCCAAATCAAAGCACCCTGAAGACGTCAGACTCCGAAAACGATGTGAAACCGGGGCAGCAAAAATTTCTAATCAAGCTACACCTCAACCAAATCCAAATTCCCACCCTCCGGAGCTTCCCAAACCACGTGCAAGCATTCCCAACCCCCTTAATTCTTCATCAACCCAAATCAAAACACCCTGAAGACGTCAGACTCCGAAAACGATGTGAAACCGGGGCAGCAAAAATTTCTAATCAAGCTACACCTCAACCAAATCCAAATTCCCACCCTCCGGAGCTTCCCAAACCACGTGCAATCATTCTCAACCCCCTTAATTCTTCATCAACCCAAATCAAAGCACCCTGAAGACGTCAGACTCCGAAAACGATGTGAAACCGGGGCAGTAAAAATTTGAAATCGCTCTAAATCCTGCACGAATCCTCAACCCCCAGATCGACTACCAAACATCCCTCCTCAAGTGGTCATCCCCCAGCAAGCTCCACCCAGAAATCTCGAAATTCCAAAACCATCCTAAACTGGAGCAGCGGAATCTTTTGATCGCCTAGCGAGAGCCAAGTCAAACACGGCTAATCTTCGCGGCAGATTACGATAACGCCGACGATAAGGGGGGGACGTGTGAGAAGGGGGGGCCCGTAAAGGGGGGTAGGAGCTCGACAAACACAGACGCAGAAGAGAATCTCCCGAGCAAGAAGAAGCAGGAAGAGGAGCGCGTGCACGGTATTCGGTAGCTGGGACGTAGATCGGTGTCGTGACTTTCCTGATTCTCTAATCTGGGCAAACCACCCTCCCCCCACCCCCCACCCCCACCCCCTGCGACTGTGTCCCCTTTCGGCTCTCGGGGTCCTCGCGGGTGCACCCGGAGGGCACCACGGCTCCGTTGTACCGGCACTGCGGAGGCCCCCGGGCGCAGTAAATCTCGCGGACAAACAATCATAATTTTCGAAGAGCTAACAAAAAGCAAGAGACTCTTTAAAGGGAGCCGATGCCAGCCAACATGAAATGCGGCCGCCTCCGCGCCTCCAATTGTTTCGAGGTTTTCTTCCTCCCCTCCCTCCCGCCACTCTCCCCCTCGAGACCTCCTCCTCTCTCCCACCCCCATCCCCCGTTTCTGTCCCTCTTCATCTTACACACAGTTCGTGTTTCATGTGCTCTTTCCTCCATTCTCGAGAGATTCGGACCGTGTATCAACAAGTACACTTCCCCGGTACACGTTTTTCCCATGATTTCTTCATTTCTTCTTCTTCTTCTTCTTCTTCTTCTTGTCCGTACAGAATCTCTTCCCCTTTTAGTCTCCTCCTCCTCCCTTACCGACGAGAGGGACCCCAGGGTCTCTCTTCTTCGGTTGTTCGTTTCGTTCGGTTCGTTTTCGTCGGGCTCTCGTTTCTTTTTTTTTTTCTTCTTTTCCTTTTTCTTAAATGCTTGTTTATGGCTCGTCTCGTTACTTGATTTGCCTCCGTTGCGGTTTTGCCGGGGTTTTTCGGCCGGAGATTTCGATGCGCGGAGACCGAGCCGGACTGATCGATATCTGGACAAGCTGCTGATGTCTGTATCCGCGGACCAACCGAGAGAGGCTGCTTGTCTTCGATTGCAGGGGGTTTTAGTTAGCTCGGGATCGAGGTGGCTCCGATCGAACGATTTTTCATCAAGTTCTCAGCGATCGAGGGAGTTCTTGATGCTGGGGATCACATTCAGTTGGTAATTGCAAGTAGGCAGGAGGTTGGAATATTTTTATCGACACCGGGAGAAATTGGTATTAGCTATTGAGTCACTGGGAGAAATTGGTATTGGCTGTTGAGTCACTGGGAAAAATTAGTATTAGCTTTTGAGTCACTCTTCTGACTTCTGTTGGTCGTTAAACTACTGAAAATATTTTTCTGAAAAATATATCAAGGTCTCAAGCAGATATTATTGAATACTTACTGGAATGGAAGAGAACTACTGATTCTTTTTATTATATAAATGGTTAATATTGAATATTTTCACCGACACTGGGAAAAATTAGTGTTAGCTCTTGAGTCACTGGGAAAAATTGGTATTAGCTGTTGAGTCACTGGCAAAAATTAGTATTAGCTTTTGAGTCATTTTCCAAACTTCTGTTGGTCGTTAAAGTACTGAAAATATTTTTCTGAAAAATATATCAAGGTCTCAAGGAGATATTATTGAACACCTCCTGGAATGAAATAGAACTACTGATTTTTTTATTATGCGAATGGTTAATATTGAATATTTTCACCGAACACTGGGAAAAATTAGTATTAGCTCTTGATTCACTGGCAAAAATTAGTATTAGCTTTTGAATCACTCTCCTAACTTCTGTTGGTCGTTAAAGTACTGAAAATATTTTTCTGAAAAATATATCAAGGTATCAAGCAGATATTATTGAATACTTACTGGAATGAAATAGAACTACTGATTCTTTTTATTGTATAAATGGTTAATATTGAATATTTTCACCGAGTACTGGGAAAAATTAGTATTAGCTCTTGAGTCACTCTCCTAACTTCTGTTAGTGGTTAAACTACTGAAAATGTTTTTCTGAAACATATATCAAGGTCCTGAGGAGATATTATTCAACACCTATTGGAATGAAATAGAACCACTCATTCTTTTTATTATATAAATGGTTAATATTGTTAGCTTGTTTGCCGACTAAAAGTTAAATATGGGGTCGCAATCGTTCTCAAAAACTTGAATAATCAATCTTAAATAATCAATAATAATCTATCTCAATCTGTCTTCTTTCTAGTTTTCGTTAATTTGTAATGCACAAGTGTAGTTACCTAGCTGTCATTCATGTTGCTTAGGTGTACTTGGAAAGTCAACGTTCTTCATCATTGTATCAGAATAAAATTCAGAGGAGACACTTTTCAGACTGAAACTGCATTGCAACGTTAACACGTCAATTTACTGATGATAGGTTTGATGATATTTTCTGCAGCATCACAAATGAAATTTGCTTTTACTGGAATTATGCATACAACAATTACATACCAGCTTCATACATACATGTCACTTTCTAAATTCTGAATCTTCCTGTCACTCAGAGCTAAATATTTCAAAAAATTCCAAAAGACCAAATTTTCACACTTTGTCTACTTATCTAGAAGTCAAAATTACTAACTGATGATTGCATAATTAATTCTCAGTACCAGTGGCCGAAGAAACCTAGTCGAATCGGGAAGTCCTCTCAAGAAAGACACAATGGCTCCATTCAGGCTCAATGTTTACAAACAAATTGTCCAGCTCCACTTTCTCACAGTCATTTGGAAGTGGGCATTTCCGGTTAAATAAAAACAGTCGCGAAGGAAATCACACTTTTCGTGATTGAAATGTCACCCTGACCCTAACCCTTAAAATAACCACCTTCGCTAAAAAATCCTCGAGCACAAACGTTCACAAATCTTACGTATTACTATCAAAAATCGTAGGAAACTTCTACACCAAACCTCGATCAATTAAACCAGCAAAATGGATTGACGAAAATGCGAAACCAAAAAGGACTTAGCACAAGATAAATTCCCCGCTCAAAGGGATTCATTCTCAAAGTCTAATAGAACCGCGGCAACGGCCGAAGGGCCTGCTAAAAAATCATCAATCACGGGACAAGCTTTTAACTGGTATCCATTACCGCCTAAGAATCGTGGCGAACACCGGCGAACAGCATCGATTAAAACAATTACAGCTCGCATTTCGACGGCGTTCCCAGCGACGTGAAATCACAGAGCTCGACGACTATAGTTCCGTGATTACAAAGGAGCCGGGGAACATTTCAGAATTCACGGTGGCTGTGCGAAAAGAAGGACTCCGTAGGAGAGCGGTTATTCTGCTCGGTCGGTCGCGTTATCGTGGCTCGCGATTCTGATTACAGGCGGCTCTCTCCTTCGAGGAAACGAATCGCCATAAAAATTCCACCCCCCTCGCCCCTCGCCACCCCCGTTCGCGCTGCCGTATCGCGTGTCTTTTCTGTCGGCTCGAAAATCGCGTTCCCTCGTCCCGATAGGATCGTCGCGAGCAGTAACGAAGAAGAAAGAAGAAAAAGAATATCAGTTATTTCCAGGTTGCCGGAGTGAGCAACGCTAATTTTCCGCTCTAACGGAAACAGCGAGAAAAAGAAGAGGAGGAGAAGGAGAAGTATTTTCCCTTCGCGGCGTGCAATTACGCGTTCCCGCGAGGCCTCCTCGCGTTTCCAGAATACGATTTGCGCTGCGCTTCTTTTTCCCGCGCGCGCGGAAACGCGGGAGTAATTCGAACAATAACGCGCCCGTCGATGCTAAATCCGTCTTCCCTGGGCTCGAGGAATCCCGGAGCCGACTAAGTGGCTGCCAACTGACTTTACTGCCGCCCCATCGCAATAACCCATCGCACTTCGCTGACATAATTCGGACACTTTGTTGCCGCGCGCGTGCCGCCTCGTATAAATTATAAATAAACCCGACCGCCGGTTTTCCGCGCTTTTCATCGATACCGAAACTGCTCCTCGGACCACGGGGCGATTCGCGGTTACCTTCGGGCCGAGAGCTCTTGTCAATATTTGCCGTCTATTCGCACCTGCGCTGCTTATTTTTAGATCGTTTGCTCGCGGTCTATTGTCTTGGATAGACTAATTTTTGTACGCAGAATTCTCTTGAACGGACGTTTTTTCGGTGGTTTTAAGCCGCATGAAAGACGTTAGTCTTTTAAGACGTTAGACGCCATTGTCATTTTAGCTTGTTCCGTGAATTCGCAGCGAGCAGAATTCTTTCAGAGGACGCTTTTGTCGATTCTGAAAGAACCGCGGCCGTATTGATGATTTCAGGATGAACGATGATGCATGACAGACATCGGGACGGCGCGTTTAATTGCCAGCCCAGCGAGCAAATAGTTTTGCCGCGTACGTTACGAAAAATCGGCGCGTGCGTTTCCTCTTTCAGGCCATTTAAGACTTCGAAGAACTAATTTTCTTCGACACATTCTCGTAACCGCATCATTGAATACGAATAGCCGGTAATTTACATTGGCAGATGGGAAATTAGAATCGTAGAACGTCTCTAGCTCCGGCACGAAATGGCACAAAATGGTACAAAGTGGTCCTAAACGGTATCGTCAGGGGGTTAATCATCGAGTATTTTCGTGGCATTGTGCATGTTGCTAAATGCGAATTTTAGAACCTCGGTTCGAGATATACACTGTGGTTATTTATACGTTTGCAGTTTAGTATAGATTGAAAGAGTTTAGTTTAGATTATACCCTTAAAATAGGGGTTGCAGATAGGGGTTGTTCACGATATTTCCATCGGTGTGGATATTGTATTTGTTTACAAAGAAACTCTATTCGATGCTTGGAAGTTTGTTCTTCTAAACTGATCATTGTTTTCAGTCTGAAGAATATTAAAGTGCCTTTTTTACGCAATTGTCCCAGGACAGTACTGATAATTGTTTCTTTTTTTATCAGAAATGATAATTGTTTTCAGTCCGAAGAATATTAGAGTGCCTGGCATTTTTTTGTGAAATTGTCCCAGGACGGAAATGCAATCTAAAGAAGGTTTTACACACATCCTCAGATTAACAGTATATGTGTTCCAACTTCACCCAGAGGAGCCTAATCTCTTATGAAAACTATAAGAATACTAACGAAGAACTTAAAATCATGTTCGAACAGAATAGCGACGCAAGAAATGAAGATTTGCTGAACAATTTCACCGAATAAAATGCTCAACGAAAAATGTAGAAGCTACGACGAAACAATACAATAATTATAAATCCCAAACCCCCCTAAGTCAAAAACCATATTCCCACTTCACTGAAACAAACCCTTAGCACTTCCCAAAAAGTATACCAATCCCACCAAAGACCATAAAATTGACAGCAACCTAAGCGTAACCAAAATTGTCCCACTGCAGACTACCATCATAACAACTAACATAATTTAAAATCCCTTCAGGACAATAAACATTCCAGAACACTTTACCCAGCGTACCCCAACATCAATCAGTACAAAAACTCAACAAGATCGATTCTTATCGACCAAAACTTCCCGATCCGAATTGTTTAAAAAAAAATGGAATCCTATTGTTTTTTTATGGTAACGCTTTCACCCCGGAAACGAATAAAAGATCGACTATTTTCGCGGCGATACGGAAAATCCGTCGAATACATGAATGTCGATCGTCGATTTATCACGTTCCATGCATCTGACGGAGTCGAGGCTCGTGTGAACATTGTAGGCGCAATTAGGGCTAATTACGTGTAAATTAATCCCGGTTATTCTAATGCGCCAGGCATGTTCCGCGGAAAAAACGGAAGGAAGAAGTGCTCGAGCAACCGGCAATCAAGACGCCAACACTTTTTCCACTCTCGAGCGAGTTCCTCGAAAGATTCGCCTCGATCTATCCTTACGGATCCGCTTGTACGAGACGTAGCCTAATCACTCGGCGAATCTTCGACAGACTCTGTTCGCGCGTCACTTGTCATCATCGACGGAGGGTTTGGATCGAGAGGATACGAACGCTTACCTCGTGTGCGATCTCAACGAGTGTCCTCTCGGCGGCTGTCCCCGGGCAGCATAGTCCTCGAGGAAGCCCGTGATACCGGAAGTGGCCGTGTCCAGGACCGTGTCTAATCTTCCGCGATCCGTGCGTCACCGTGTCTCATCACACTCACTCGCGACAGTATGCAAATAGAAACAGTGTCCAGGTCCTCGGACGTCACTCTGTCATCGGCTCCACGGCCAAACACGAAGAACGTCCACCCTCGAGAACTTCCCCGAGTTCAACGACGAGAACAAAACGAGGAGAAACCAACAACAACAACAACAACAACAACAAAAAAAAGTCGTCGACGCAGATCGTTACAGGTCTTCGATCTCACTGATCACGAAACGGGTGAAGGATAAAATATCGACGCAGAACGAAGCAATCACAATCGGCCAATCACACCGTCCACCGAAGAACAAATACAAAAAGAAACAAAAAATATATATCAAATCAAATATACGTCAACCACTGGATATATATATATATATCTCTCTCTCTCTCTCTCTCTCTGTTTCCCGTGTCGTCGTCGTCGTCGCACTGTCATCGAACCCGAGCCGGCCGACCTCGCATGATTTCGTGTCGCGGCGCGAACTGCGGCCGAGTGCCAGCCACCCTCTCGACGGTCCAACAAACCGGAAGTCCCCGCGGCACCACCGATCATCCACCGGGTCGAAGTCGATAGACGCGCGATGCGATGCCACTGTCCTCGCTGCGAGCCGCTCGCGCGTCTCCGTTGGCCCCCGGGGGGGCCGAAGGGGGAGGGGTCTGCGTTGCCGAACTGGTGGTGGCGGGGTTGCCCGAGGGGTGGGGCGTGCGCGCGTGCACACGGAGATGATCTCGCCGGGCGCCGCCGACGAGCGCGAGCGTATAGGCCGCGTGGAAACGCGCAAAAACTCTCGACGACGCGAAACAAGAAACCGTGTGTACGTGCGCCTCCGTGTATATGCGTTTGCACGTGTCTTTCTGTCGCACTGTTTCGAATCACCGAAATTCTTTCTTCCTCCGAGTATAATCTTCTCGGGGCGGGGGTGGTGGTGGTGGTGGTGGTGGTGGTGGTGGTAGAAGAAACAAGAAAATATAGAGATAGAGAAAGAAAGAAAGAGAAAAAGATAGCACCGCAATCTCCCGAAGGGGATGATCTGAAGAAGGAGAGGATCACTGGTTCTGCACGGAGGAAACTCGACGTTGTTCCGCACGGAGCTGGTTCCTACCACCTGGTGGGGCTCGACGGTCCACGAAGTGGGGGTGTTCCGCGGTTTCCATCGGTAGGGGGTGGTGCCTGCTAGCCTGTGTGTCCGCGTGACCGATGGTCGCGAGGAACAACGAAGGAAGCTCTTGACCGATCCGCTTTTGCAACCCCCGTTCGTCGCGCGCAGGGGTGGAGGAGAAAGTGGCGAACAGGAGTGATATATATATATATATGTATATATATATATATGTATGTCGCGCGTGTGCGAGAATCGCACAGAACGTGCGAAGCGTTTTTTGGAAGAGAGTCTTTCACCGAGCCCAGAATCTGAGGCAGGCGAGTGCGCGTGGCTCGGCTGGCGCGAGATGACTGAACCCCTCCGAGGGGCGAGAGAGAGACAGAGAGGAGGGGAGACGGAGCTCTCGCTGCCCCCTCCATGCGGCACAGAGCTGCTCGACGGTTCGCGGCCCCCCACCACCTAGGCCGGGTACCGATGCCCCACCCCGTCAAACCGAACGACAACCCGGCGTTCTCCCCGCCCTCGCGCCGTTCCTCCGCGTCTCAGACGCGGGTTCCCCCCACCACGACCCGCTCTCAACCCTCTCTGTCCGACCCGAGGACCGGGTACGCCGGGTCCTCCCGAGACCACAGCCGCGCCGCGAGTAGAGCGAGCGGGATCGACGACGCATACACGCTTCTGCCACCGTCTCAGGCTCTTCTTCTCTCGTCTTCGTCTACTGTCGCGCACTCGTCCACCGGCTGGCGAGCGGCGTGCTGCGCCCTCGGGCTCCTCTCTCTCTCTCTCTCCCTCTCTCTTTGTTTCTTTGTCTTTGTTTGTTTGTTTCTTTGCTTCCTTCCTTCCCGCTCGCTCTCTGCCAGTCCACGTGCTTCTGCTTCTTGTCGCCCGATGCACCCCGCACCTGGTGGGGGTGATTGTGGGAGGGTCCCCGAGCACGATGCTTGATGCTGATCGATGAGGATGCTGCGGCGACTTAGGACCGACCGGGCATGATGAATTCGAGCGAGACGAAGTGACCCGGCGAGCGGACTCGCGCGGTACTCGAGGCGGTCGCCGCGCATTTTTTCAGAAAAATTGATGAGCTCCGGGGAGGAGGCGAGGTGTTGTCGGTGCGTCCGCTACGAGGAATTTTCGGGAGGCGTGAGTGATGGGGTTGGGATTGGGAGAGAGGGGTGGGGGTGATTTAGATTGATTCCGGTGGGATTTTCGAGGGATTTTTCGAGACTGTCGTTTCGGCTCTCTTCGAGGTAATGAGGGTCTAAAGGGGACGGAGATTGCGGCATTTTTACGGAAAGATTCGGAGGATTGTTGCTAATGAAGATGTCTGTACATCCTCGGCTGTATTTTCGGTTTGTGAGTGAAATGAGGGTTGTGGAGGTTGCTATTGTTTTCGGTGGACCACTAGGTATCACGGTTCACGGTATTGTAATTATATCGCGGATCTTTGGGCAAAATGAAAATTGCGTTAATCGCAAGATGTCAAGTTGACATTTCATTCGTGATTTAATCGGTTTAACGAGCTGAAAATAATAAATTGGCATTTCTAACTCATTTGATCCTCTTTATTTTAAGTTGGACATACTCCTTTTTGCCATAAATGAATGAAGTCCGCATTCTGCTTATAATGAACAATGTTGAAGACACGGATCCTAGTCAATTTCTACGACGTCATGTTTTTATTGATTATTTTAAGCCAAAAGAGGGTTGAAATTAAAATTCGCAATCTACTTGTAATGAACAATGTTGAAAACATGGATCCTAGTAAATTTCTACGACGTCATGTTTTTATTGATTATTTTAAGCCAAAAGATGGTTGAAATTAAAATCCGCGATCGACTTGTAATGAACAATGTTGAAGACATGGAACCCAGTCAATTTTTACAACGTCATATTTTTATTAATTATTTTAAGCCAAAAGAACGTTGAAATAAAAATCCGTAATCTACTTGTAATGAACAATGTTGAAACGTCAGGTTTTTATTGATTATTTTAAGCGAAAAAGGGGGTTGAAATTAAGAACGTTGTTTCGCAGCCAGAACAGGGTCTAACAAGGGCACTATTGAGAGAGAGTATGATTGTCCCACCAATTTTAATATTGTTGGTAAAAATTATAGTTCTCCGGGACATTCGTTAGGTCTAGCGATTTTGTGTCATTATGACATCATCTGCAGTCTTCAGAGGAACTGTTTCTAGGGGTTGCAGAAGGTCGACGACGCGTGCAGCCACCCCTGCGCAGAATCGCCGCTGTCAGCCAATGACGTCACGCCGCCCTCTCGACCAACCCCATTCAAGACCCTCCTACTTTTCACCCCCGAAAATGAGCTGCTCCTGTCATCGTCATCGCTTATCGCCGATGCGACTCGCAGGGGTGAAGATCACTTTGGTCTTCATTTAATCAGCTGCTAATTGAGACTGAGAGGAGGGTTGCCAAGATGCTTTAGGCACCTTAACGCTGAACCTATCAAGCGTAAAATGTATACAGTGTTTTCTCGATATATGTCCACAACACGGGTCTGACCAGGGACATGTATCGGCTAGAAGATATTGTTCTTTGAGACGTAGAAAAGACGATTGAGGCCACTCGAGTTTTAGGGACCCTCGCGGGGTATACTTCACGGAAGTGAGGATAGTTGTATGACTTTTATCGGATAGATGTTTCGGACATATATCGAGAAAAGACCGTAAAAGTGAAGTGTCTTACAGAAGGGAGAAGATTGAATTTACTTACGTGCTCGTCTTCTTTTTTTAAAATTAAGGAATCTTTGGGAATCACTTCTTCCCTTCATCGATTTGTCTACCCTCCTCCCCTAATTTGAGAAGACCCCAAATTCCTGGAATTTTTCTGCAGAAGCCACCCCTTAGGTTTTTAATGGTATTCAAGACTACGAAAGAGGCCATATGAAGTGGCATACCAACCAAATCAAACTAGCTCGCAAAGCCTAAACAGAAAAACCCGTGCAGACCTCGAGATCGAATTGAAAACCACCCCTCAGCGTGGGGATGTCGAAAGGTCACAAAGCGCGGCGGTTCTACCCCCGGTCGGGAACTATTCAGCGAAACTAGCCTTCCCAGACCGAGTGGTAACATCGGTGCGCGATTCATAGCGTTTCCACGGCTTTCCATAGTTACAATCGCGGAAACAAAAGGGCGCAGACTCGGCGGTCGACTGGGGGCAAAGCGCGAGGCCAGGGTAAGCTCTTGTCCAATAACGTCGAGAGAGCACCGCCACCCTCTGGTGCGCGTTCTCTCCGTCCCCTCCCCCTTCTTTCCTTCGTCCCTCGTCGACTCGGCTGACTCTCCCGGTGAATGTCGGCTCGCGAGCATAATGGAGTAACAATGTGCCGAATTAGCCTAGCCGGGCCGGGTGAAACAATGCCGCGAGAACGAATCGGATTAAAACGATCCCGAAGTGGTTCCCATAGACGGTGCGGGGACGCGCGCGTTACACCATGGGTTTCGCTGTCGCGGCCAATTCATCCTCCCTTCCAGCTTTTAGATTGACGTTTCCGAGCTATTTACATCGTGCGGGTAGTTTATGGCCGCGGATTAACGATGATTAAAGCTGAAAAGAGTCATGAACGAAAATGGGCCTGATTCACGGACCGACCGGCCTGTGAACCGATCTCTCTCTCTCTCTCTTTCTCTCCTTCTTTTCGATTCACCGGTGTGATTCGACATCCTCATTTGTCACGATTATGCTCACTGCAAACGAGACCGGCCCGCCACTCAAAACCGCCGCTTCTACGGGGACATTGTCGGGAACAGAATCTGGAACAATAATGCCACGGTCGATGGTACAGAGGTTTTCGGACACCTTTCTCTCGCGCGAGAGTACAAGCATGCCCGATGACGGTCTTCGCTTCTTCGAGTGGATTAGAGCTCGTGTGCGCCTTCTTGTGCGGGCAATGATCTCGAATATTGCTTGAATGGCCCTCAATTGGGACTTCGAGGCGATTCTTCGCCGAGATTTTATGGGGATACAGTGGGTTTCGTTGTATTCGGTGGTATTGTTCTTTAATGGAATTATGGATTGTGCTGTTTGTTCCGGTAATTACTGCTTCGAACCTCGGCGACGCACACTGGTCCCAATCGACGATTTAGCAGGAAAAAATACTAAAATCATTTGTTCTGTTGAGCAGAATACCGTTATTTATAAATTTTTTCATTCCACATTGAATGAGACCATAATGAAGTCGATGGCGAAATTATATACATATTTTTGTACACCTCCACTTGAAAACTTTGCAGCTCCTGTACTTTTTAGCTTATTTTCTAAATAATTTACGAGCATACGACGATTCTTGGTCATAGTCGACTGCATAACACCTAATTCCTTCAGGTGAATCACCATGTCCCGCCGAGTTATACCACGCACTCTGTCCACAAAAAAAATTATTTCTCAGAAAATGGCAACTAAAGGCAAACAATTTTCGAATTTATATCAAGTATAAGAATGTTACTATCGCCCAAAAATAGTTTCAATTGGTAACAATTAGTAACTTGGGTTCTGCACTCCACAACGCGTGGAATAGCTTACAAAAGAAACGAAGACCATGTGTATCAAGATGTCCCGAAGTAGAAATAATAATATGAGCCATTAAATTGAAATAAATTTGTAGTTTTATATTTATCTTCAACTGTGGAATTCATATGATTATGAATATTAAAGTATTTATAACATCAGGTTATTTGCTGGACGCGATATTTGCGTTCGTCATTTGTTTCATTGTTAATGAAGCTAATACCAAAGGTCACTTTGTGTCTCTGTGGGATATATAGTACATAAAAAATTCACTGACACGTGTTTTTTGTTACCTTCAATTTTTAACTTTTTTCCTCCTAATTCATCGATTGGGACCACTGTGCGACGTATCGTGTCTAATGTTATCATTGGTTCTCACGTTCATGCTGTTTCATATAAATCTATTTTATACACAGTCTAATTTATATACAGTGTGTCTCACGAACTCTGTCCGCTTGAATATCTTGGTTATTTCAAACAATACGAGAAAATGTATCTCACAGAAGTTGTAGGGTTTGAGAAACTACATAATAAATGATATTCTTGCAAGTGGAGGCGTAGAGAAGATGTAGAGGTCACCTTTGTCCTTCTAGATGGAATGTCCAATTTTTGACATTGAAAAGCACTAAAACTTATCGTTGCTGAGATATTTGACTGCTTTCATTCTATTACTTTCATTATAGTATGTATTCAAGGACATGCTCACTACGTCAAATGTAAACATTGGCTTTCGACGTCTCTCGGTGTCAGTCAGTTTCTCAGTTAGTGAACAGAAGATAGTCAATATGAAATTTTCATTCGAAGAACAATTGGAGGTGCTTCTGATTTATGGAGAAGGTAAGAGAAACGCAAGATGGCCGACATTTCGAACATTCTTCGCGAAAACAGTCGAATATCTCAGCAACGGTAAGTTTTAGGATAAATGCACTTTAGTACTTTTATACTCAGAATGCGCCAATATATCGAAACCGAGCATAAAAAATTGGACATTCCATTAAAAAAAACAAAGGTGATATGTTCTCTACGCCTCCACTTGCAAGAATATCATTTATTATGTTGTTTCTTAAACCCTACAACTTCTGTAAGTGATATAGTATTGTTTGAAATAACCAAACTATTCAAGTGGAAAGAGCTCGTGTTTTTGTACTTTCACTGATCGTAATTTTATATTTAACTTCAATGTTAAGGTACGTTCTGTGATAGTAAAATATTAAAATTCTATAATACAAATAATAATTTCCTCAATTTTAATAGTGTTCCTTAAGAATTTAGAAACTGTGATACGCTAGCTGTATGGGAAAATAGTCGCTAAATAAACCGTACGTGAAGTACTCGAATGGCGACTGTATGACGTCACTAAAAATTGCTGTATGATTATTCAAAATATTGACTACATTATTAAATTTGTTTGTATTTAATAAAATACTAAAAATTTCAGTATTGTACGATTGCAAAATAAATGGTTGCAAATTGCACCATTTTTGTATGTATAACATGAAAAAAATGTATACAAGGAAAATATTCTAGGTCGAAAGAAATGTTTTGGAATTAGAATAGCTCGGAGTGCATAGGGTTAATAAATAAATGTTGAAGTTATCGGTATCTCCGTCTTCTCCCCATCAATTTTTCAAATGCAACCCCCAAAAACCGAGGCCCAGAAAAACATACTAAAACTGTCTCCGCAGCCCAAGTAACAAATTCCGCCTAATTGTAGCCAGCATCGAAATGTAAATCAGCCGAATAGGAGGAAGAATCACTATAAAAAGCAGTCTCAGAGGGATGCACGACACGTCAACAATTCGGACCAGCTGTGAACAAAGAAATCGAAAGGGGATGCAAATGCGGAGAGCGCAGATTTCGTGAGAGAGAGAGAGAGAGAGAGAGAGAGAGAGAGAGAGAGAGAGAGAGAGAGAGGATCGATGGCGGGAAATTAATTTTGATCTAGCCTGTTGCGTCACCTGCGTGGCGAGGGGATCGTTTAATTCGTGTCTGCCGCTTTCCACCCTGTTCAGAATCAGGTAGCCGCCGTTTCGTGGAAAGTAGAATGTGGGAAAAATAGTGGTGGCCCGTTAGGCGAAAGGGTTGCCGGGTAACCCTTCTCTAAAATGGGTCAGGCGCCGCGGTCCCAGATATCGCTTCCTTAAAGACCCGTTTAGCCCCGTAGAAAATATCGTGTTTCCTCGAATCGAGATTCGCCCGATTTTACCAAAAGACTAATGCACTTAGGCGTAACTCAACCCGTTCGCCGTTCATTTACGTAAGGAATCGATTATGTTACTGCGACCGGGATGCTCGGGGATACGCTTGGGAACTTTCCTGGGATTTCCTGAAACCGGAAACCCGAGATGGGAGTACAGTTAGTCGACGGAAGTTCGGGGAAACTCTTTTCATACTTCTTCGCTGATTTTATATCTATCACGGTTAGATCCTTTCGAGTCTGCGACCACCAATTTTATTTGACCTATTTGTCTCGAGATTAAAGTTGATTTTGAAAATTAGAACGTTCGTCGTTCCGGGTCAGAATCGACCCATATCCCGTTATTCCAGGGTGAAAATGATAATAAAGATTTGTGTACAGACGGACGTTGATAGGATGCAAATCGGTTCAAGTAACACGTGTTTCGTAATTTATTCCAATTAGGACGAAGCTTAATTAAAACGATGCTTCAGATCGTATCTGAGCACACTATTTTGTAAAATTGCTACGCTCGTTATTTTTCAGGTACAGCGAGGTAACACAAGAATGTAGAGAAGTTCAAGAGACACTTGATTTGTGAGTTGCTCTAATTAATTCACGGTTTAATTAAACTCAAGAAGATCAAAATCTTCTTTTTCTTGGATGCTTATTTTGAATTGAAATTAGTTGTTAATGCCAGGAGAAGTACAAATATATATTTAAATGAACGTATGCATTAAAACATTAAAAAGTGAAATCGCAGTTTCGGAATCGTCTCGACACACCCCCGTCTGCTTTTAATTGCAATTATTGCTTCTTCGTGAGCGTAATACAGTGGGAATAATCATGAGAATAATCCAAAATACAGTTCCCTTATTTTATCAGATGTTCCGATTCTTCACTCTACGTTCCTTCACCATCAATTTTATTTCAGGTTTCGTATTTCACTGAATGTTATGGTTAAAAGAATTTGACTTTCTTTGTTCAGTAGAGGAATTAAAATAGTCTGATCGAAAATTCCCTCGGGCCAAAGTCACGGTATTTTTTTTACGGAGCGACTCTCGTTATTTTTTCCATGGAGTTTTTCCGTTCTATTTCATTCCGAACAATATTCTGCAAGTGGAGAAAAATTTTGAAACTTGTATTATCGATAATCCATTTTAAACTTTCTCAAAAATCTATTCCGAGTGCTAATAAAAAGAAAAATGTAACAGCTATAAGAGTAAAAATATATAACAATGACCAAAGAGGAGTTATCAAATTATTTTTGAAAAAGAGCGATTTTTTCGTTTCATCCATGGCCAATTCATAGTAGACTGTCATCCTCACTGTGTCTGTAGTCTTCAATAAATTTTCTCGAATCCAAGGATCCCTGAAGAATTTTTTTGTTTGCACAGAGGAATTAAAATAGTCTTCGAAAATTCCCTCGGGTCAAAGTCACGGTATTTTTTTTACGGAGCGTCTCTCATTACGTTTTCCATGGGATTTTCCGTTCTATTCCATTCCGAACAATATTTTGCAAGTCGAGAAAAATTTTTAAATCTGCAATATCGATAATTCATTTTAAACTTTCTCAAAAATCTATTCCGAGTTCTAATAAAACGAAAAATATATAAAAATAGCGAAAAAGGACTTGTCAAATTATTTTTGAAAAAGTGTATCGTTTCGTCTATGGTCAATTCATAGTAGACTATCATCCCCACCGCGTCAGAAGTCTTAAAAAAGTTTTCTCGAATCCAACGATTCCTGAAGAATTTTTCTGTTTGCACAGAGGAATTAAAATAGTCTTCGAAAATTCCCTCGGGTCAAAGTCACGGTATTTTTTTTTACGGAGCGTCTCTCGTTAGCTTTTTCCACGGGGTTTCGAATATCAGGAAAGAAGGGGTTTGTACCGTTCCGGCGTCCGTGTGAGAAAACCATTAGCCAAAAAAGGAACCTTTAAATAACGGTCCACCGGCTCAGCCGTCGTTTGCTAGAGGGGTGGATTCCCGGCGAAAAAAATCGGTACTTTCGATTCCAGGTAGTCCAGGACACGATGGAAATATCTTTCCACGTTATGGGATAGCGCGACGGGGTGGGGGACATTAACGGACACCTGGAGTCGTCGAAAAAATGAAAATTTCACTCGTCATTCCGTCTGCGTTCGAAAATCAACAATTCCGGCATCCCTGGAACTGTAAAATCCGTGTGAAACTCTTTCAGCTAACAAATTATTTATTTCTAAACCTCGGACACGGTCTTCACAACGCAAACAAATTACAACTGCATTCTGCACAGCGGTTTTGACTAAAACGAAATAGTCCTGAACGATGTCGTAAACTAGTCGTCAAATTTCCAAAAAAAAAAAAAAAATTGGTTCAATCCATCGGTTAGAAATTCCGGAACGCGTCTTTCACGAGGAGTCGTCGAGTTTACGAAAAAGTCACGAAACGGTCGGGCCGAAAGCCGGAAAGTTGAACGTTCTCTCGGCGCGGCACGGCTGAAAAGTTTAAAAATACCGGGCGACCCTTCAGCCTGGTGGAAATATGAATTTTTTATCTGGTCCCTGGACCATATGGCCGGTGCTCATCTTCGGAGGGGTGGAAAGACAAAAAAGCCGTGTTGCCGCGGAGAAAGAACGGCTCACGGAGGAAGGAAAACGGTATTTTTAGAAATAGAATTTCCGAAGGTGGTTTCCGTGGTGTCCCGCGCGACAGCCAGGAAAGAGGAAAGGGTTGGCAGCGTGTCCTTTTCCCTCCTTTTCCGCGTCTTCGACCGCGTTTCCTTCGGTTTCGTTTTTTTTTCTTTCCTTTCTTTCTTTCTTTTTTTACGGGAACAGGGGGGGGGGGGAGAGATCCCGACACCCCGTCGTTTCCGGGTCTAAATTCTTCTCACCCTTTCCCTCGGCCCTCGGACGACAGACCCTCTATTTTCCTTTTGAGACTCCGAGGATCCTTCAGCTGTCACCGCTGTTGCCTTCGATTCACGATTCCTCGCTCCGACGATCACCGGGAGACCATGTGCGACGCACGCGCGCCTCGGAACTTTCTCCATTGAAATCGGTTTTCGATTATCCTCGCTCTATTCACGGTCTCGCCGAAATACGAGCCGCGGAATCATTGCGCCGCGATAGACAAACGACGCGCGCCTAAACGACACTTCTCGACGGCGCACAGTGGGCAATTTGGACGAAATCGGATTCAAAATCAAGGAACTTTCGATAGGAACGAGGTAGAGCGATGAAAGTTTTTTTAAATGAAAGCTGAAACTTTGTAGAATATGGGAAAAATAGGGAGATTATTACCATCCAATCATTTCAACGAAAAAATGACTTCATTAGTTTTCGTCGCAAAAATCTATTTTTTGCAAAATCCTGAGGTCGTAGACAAATTTTGAGACCAGATTTGAAATCAGCGTGAAAAAATCTATGGGAAATGATGTATAGCATGTTAAAATAAAATTTTTTCCGCGCGTGGTATCGGAAAAACTAAAATTTTCTTGAATTTGTGCGCGTTTAACGAATTTTCTCAAGGTTAAAAAACGTTCGTACCATAATCTCCCTATTTTTCCCATATTCTACAAAGTTTCAGCTTTAATTAGAAAAAAAAAAGTTTCATCGCTCTACCTCATTTCTATCGAAAGTTCTTTGATTTTGAATCTGATTTCGTCCAAATTGCCCACTGTGCGGCGCACAGTGGGGTATTTGGCCAGTTTAGCGCGCCAAAAGTCAAAATTTTTAGTTTCTTCAAAATGACTGAAACTTTTTTCTCGCGTGCCTGAATATATATGCGAGTAATATACAATAATATTTTTTCTATAAACAGTACTGTTTAGTAACATATAGACATTTGAAAGTGACATATTCTCGTGATCAAGAGAAGGGTCGAAAAACATGTGTTAAAGAAATGATTTTTTTTTCACAAGTGTGGTGTATGGAATCGGGATAAAAACATATCTAGGATGTAAAGGAAGGTATATAAAGTAATTTTATAGGTTTTTGTTCTAAACGCTTCGGTGGTTTTGATAGAATAAACAATCGAAAATGGTACAATTTTTTTCAGAAAGTCAAAATGTATTATGTAATAACTTTTTTTCTCCGCAAAATACCTCTCTAATTTTTTTTGTTGAGGTTATTCAGTAGACATTGCTTTACAGAATCCTGAAGAGTTTAGGTGCGGCATAGTGCGGCAACATGGAGTTTAACTTTTTGTGCGATACATATCAGTATGGCATGAATCGACCGTATAACATATGACTGATAATGATCAAATAATTGATCTGTAGGATATAGATACTTGGAGAATGAATGTCACTATTGCTAGAATATTTAGTTTATATTATTGGAAAAATGTAATCGTGGTTAAACAATCGAGTGTCAGTCTTTCTTTGAATACTGTGGTGAGCATGAGCAAGCATCCTTGCATATTGTATAGTTGTAATATTGTATATTGTATAGTTGTGTTTCGTTGTCAATAAACTATGATTTTGATATTTAGACTTTGTGTTTAAATTTTTACCACGGTACGCGTGAAATTTGTTTGTAATAGCAATTTCTCTAAATCTGACAAAAAAATGTTTCAAATAAAAGTATAACAGTATTAATAAACGTATAAATTGCAATACAAGAAACATTTAAAAAAATTGTTTAAAAGAAAAAAAAAGAAGATCGCTTCGATTTTTTAAATATTAAACTGTATTTTTGATTTGATAATGTTGTAGCTGGTATTAAGACGAATTCAACGATATATAATATTGTGACCTTCACATTATTAATAACGTCGTAATAGTTTTGGCGCGCTAAACTGGGCAATTTGGACAAAATCGGATTCAAAATCAAAGTACTTTCGATAGAAATGAGGTAGAGTGATGAAATTTTTTTTAAATGAAAGCTGAAACTTTGTAGAATATGGGAAAAATAGGGAGATTATTACCATCCAATCATTTCAACGAAAAAATGACTTCATTAGTTTTTGTCACAAAAATCTATTTTTTGCAAAATCCTGAGGTCGTAGACAAATTTTGAGACCAGATTTGAAGTCAGCGTGAAAAAATCTATGGGAAATGATGTATAGCATGTTAAAAAAAATTTTTTTCCGCGCGTGGTATCGGGAATACCATAATTTTCTTGAAATTGTGCAAGTTTAACGAATTTTCTCAAGGTTAAAAAACGTTCGTACCATAATCTCCCTATTTTTCCCATATTCTACAAAGTTTCAGCTTTAATTAAAAAAAAAAGTTTCATCGCTCTACCTCATTTCTATCGAAAGTTCTTTGATTTTGAATCTGATTTCGTCCAAATTGCCCACTGTGCGGCACCTCGTCAGATGACACGGGCTATGGGAATTGCGGTTTTTTAATTTTAGAGGAATAGACCCCATTACTGTGGGGGTACCAAGTACTGTGGCGATGTTAACCCTTTGCACTCGGCACTATTTTCAATGTAAAATTAAATTTTTTTTTCCGTCTTACAATATTTTCAATTTATTCAAACGAAACTGATCCGATTTCTACATATAGTATTTGAATGTTTAGTAATCTATTAAATACAAATATTGTAATGTAACAAATATTTTGTAATATTTTTTCTAATTTCTTCGAAATAATGCCACAACAATTTCTAGTGGTGCTTCAGAGTCACCACTCGAGTGCAAACGGTTAATTATACTTATTTCTAAAGCGTAATGAATATTGAAAAATGTCGAAGGAAAACATTAGTTAGTTCAGAGGGGCAAATATTATGATAGGCAAAGAAATTTGTTCATCGAAGTTTTTTTTTAATGGAACCATATATTTTTATTATTGCTATATGGTAGCCGAGGTCAACACGAATCCGACGACCCCTGTATGTTTTCTTCTGAAATTTTCTTTTATCATAAAAAACAAGCGAGGTATTTTAGATGCTCGAGTTAGGTGAAACACCCTGTATAACACCCACACGAACTAATTTTAATGAAAAAATTTAATATCTCTTTATTCATTATGCTTTAAGAAGAAGTATAATTAATATACGCACAGTAATTGGTACCCACGCAGAGGGTTCCTTACCCTATAAACTGCGTCTTTCGCGGAGGAGGACCTCGTCATAGTCGATCACGTTTGCAACGAGTATCGTTGAATGTGGGGCGCTGTAAAAATTCGTGTGCAATGTTGGATCCTGGACAAATACACTACAACAAATGTTTTATCCCTGCGAAATTTGCTTTTCCTACAGGAAATTCCTAAACAATGAAACGAAATCCCTATCTTTCGAGATTTAACCCTATACTCAGTCGTCGGTTTTCCCAATCCCAAAAATAGAGAACACAAAATAAAATTAGCAATCACAGGGCACAGGGAGAAATTCACAAATCTGCAGTCAAGGCGATAAAAGCAATAAGCAGTAATTAGTTAATGCAACAAAAATTCCTTTCCCAAATTACCCAATTTCGATCACTCAAGGTTCCCCAATAAATGGGTCGCTCTAACAGAGACTCACACTACTAGCTTCATGTTCAGCGGTACTAAATACACCGAGAGACACGAGCATAATAAAAGGGTACATAAAATCAATTATAAATTAATTTTACGGCTCCCAGTGATCGTTGGCGAAAAATCGCAGATCCGCGGAAAACGCGATCAGCGGGGAGGAATTTCCAGGGAGACTGGAGAAGTATAGTTATAGGGGAGGGGGGGGAGGCAGATGGGGGGCAGTTAGGGGGCTGCGTTAGATATACGAGGACGAGGATCCGGAGTCGTCTGGTCTCGCGAGAGGGTTTCGCGGTGCTCGCGCGTGTCGTCGTCGTATCTACGAGCGTTGTACTTGAAGGCAATGCATTGAGCAGCGCGTACATACTCGTCCGACATGGAATGTGGTCCGGTTCCCGGGCGTGCGCGCACACGCGGCCCGCCGCTATACTTCCCGTTTTTTATCGGCCCGTAATGCATTAGCCATAATAGCCGCACGCACTTAATGGACTGTAGCCTCGTTACAGTATGCCACGTCGTGGGTGGATACGCTGCCTGACCGCTTCTCTCCGCGCGCCAGCCCCGCGTTTCAGCCTGTAATACGCGGTCGCGTATACGCTCCGTACACGCGCGTACACGCGCGCACACGCGAGGAGGACCGCGATATATGGATTTCCAGAGAAACCCGTGCAAACAGCCCCCCTCGCCGCGCCGTACCGCACGTCGATTAATTCCCGGAATTTTGTATTCGAGGAAACCGATTGGCTTATGTTTCGAAGTTTGATCGTTTACACTTGGGAATGCGACCCGATCGGCCCTGACTGTGTGTGCGTGTGTGCGCGTGTGCGTGTGTGACTATGTTCTATGGAATGCGCTCCTGGGTTTCTTTCGACCACGGAACTTTCGTGAATAGTGTCGCTGGAAAAGGAAATTTTACGGTGCTGTCTTTTCTCGATATATGTCCCAAATATCTAGACTATAAAAGTCGTTGAACTACCCCCACAGCCGAGGGTTATACCCCGCGAGGGGCCTCAAAGTTCGAGTGGCCTCGGTCGTCTTTTCTACGTTCGGCTGGGTCAAGGAATAATATCTTCTAGCCGATATATGTCCGAAATGTCTCGCCGATAAAAGTCGTAGAAATATCCCCACCGCCGAGGGGTATACCCCTTGAGGGGCCCCAAAGCTCGGGCGGCCTCGGTCGTCTTTTCTACGTTCGGCAGTGTATCAAGGAATAATATCTTCTAGCCGATATATGTCCCAAATATCTAGACTATAAAAGTCATAGAACTATCCCCACCGCGACGGGCCCCAAACCTCGAGTGACCTCGGTCGTCTTTTCTACGTTCGGCAGTGTATCAAAGAATAGTATCTCCTAGCTGATATATGTCCCAAATATCTAGACTATAAAAGTCGTAGAACTATCCCCACCGCCCTGGGGTATACCCCTTGAGGGGTCACAAAGGTCTAGTGGCCTCGGTCGTCTTTTCTACGTTCGGCAGTGTATCGAAGAATAGTATTTCCTAGACGATATATGTCCGAAATGTCTCGCCGATAAAAGTCGTAGAACTATCCCCACCCCCTGGGGAATACCCCTTGAGGGGTCCCAAAGCTCGAGTGGCCTCGGTCGTCTTTTCTACGTTCGGCAGGGTATCGAAGAATAGTATTTCCTAGACGATATATGTCCCTGGGTAAGCCCGCGTTGTGGACATATATCGAGGAAACACTGTAGTCGGCGAGTTTATGGGATTTTGGGCGATCAGGTCGATAGAACTAATTGATTTAATGTTTGATCTGATAGGTGAGACAATGATGTTAATTTTGTTGAGTTCGTAGTCGATCTAAATTGAATTTTGCACGGTTTGGTAGCTAGAATTAGGTCAGTAGGCGGCTGAGTGAGGATTTTATCCACAGCAAGTGATTACAGTAAAGTCTTGATCTAAGCCGAACGGAACTACACGATCTTAGTCAGTTCCCCTCTTCCCACCGCGGTGGGGGGGGGGGGGGCTCAAAGTGCTTCAGTCAGTGAGTAGTGTAAACATGCCGCGTAATCCGATACTGGGTCGAGTATATCGGTGTGAATCAATACTAATCCATTTACAAAACTTTTTTATTTTTCAGTATTTTTTTGTGGGACTTTCGCCAATTTATTCGTGGAATTTTTCTGATTAAAACGACACTAAACACGATACAATTTGAGCTGTGTTTAGTGGTTTAATTGACGGTATGTAGGACGGTCACGAGAAAATAGTAACTCTACACGATCTATGTCACAGCACGGCCCCGAGGATCGGACTTGGATCAAGACTTTACTATACATCCCATGCAATGCGCTCCTGAATTTCTATAAATTCTAGAATAGACGAAGAAGGGTAATTTGATGGGAATAGTGGAAGATTAATAATAAAATTAATAGTGGAAGATTATATTTTTATTTTATGGTATTTTGGATGTCGATTGTGACAGAGAGCTCGACAGAGGTGTTGGCGATTGGAAATTGGACTGTTGAAAGGCTTGATAGATTGGTGGTTGATGGTCAGCTGATAGCCGAGACAAAGAAATGATTTAGGTGAGTTGATAGTGGATGTAGATCAGGTTTGCGTGGTTTGGTAGCTAGAATTAGATCACTAAACAGATTGTTTAAAATTTTGTTCGGAACGAGTAATTGTGCTTCCTGAGGTTTCTTTTGGCAATTGAAATTGCTGAAGAAATTTCCAACAGCAATTGAAATTACTATTACCATTAAAACGTCCATTAAAAAGTCTTCGGCCATGGACTTTTAAAAATTAGAAATTTTAAAATTATGTGTTAAACAAAGAAAGCAAATGAAATAGAAAGTAGAACGAGCTGATCGAGTGTTTGCTGATTGGAGGTTGAACTGTCGAAAGACTGTTGACAGTGTTGATAAATTAATTTCCGGTTGACAGTCTACTGATACCAGAGACAAAGAAAGTGATCCAGACGATCTAACGGTGAATCCCGAGCAGGTTTGCCTAATTTGTTAGCTGGAACAAGGTCAACCGATTATTGAGGATGTCTCTTTTAATCCGGCGAAGATTATAGTGATTTCCGTAATTAATGAAACAGGTAAGGCGAGCAGAGAGAAGAACGGAAGCAATGGCGAATGTACCGTTTCCGGTAAAGGTTCGATAGATAGAAACTGAAGAGCGTAGCAGACAGATATCCAATACAAACACAGAAAGAGGAAAGTAAAGCAGAAACGTTATTAATGCGAACATGGACAAGCGTAGTAAATAGAGCAATTTAAGATACTAACAGTGTAACATGCGTGACAAATAGAGCAGAACTATCGGCCGTAGTATCATTAAAGTAAATTGAAACAAGTATTATAGTCGAAGTGGTGTGTTTGTACCCGGCTGTGTTTTCTGATTTATTCAAACTCTGAGTTTCTGCCTTTGCTCTATTCTTAGCTGAGCTCTCGATATTCTTCTTTTACCGGAACAAGACTAATTTTTTATTGATTTTATTAACTAGACTGACCTCGATTTTTGGATTCAATAAGCTGCAATATTTTTCTTCGGATCTTTCTAAATATATAACTATATTAAAGGAAATGGAGTAATTTATTTTTAAATATTTAAATTGGTTTGGGAAACTAAAAATATTAAAACAGGTTTTTCCGTTCTACTCCATTTCGAACTCTCAATATTCTGCAAGTGGAGACAAATTTTGAAATCTGCATTATTGATAATCCATTTAAAATTTTTTTAGAAATCTATACTGGGTCCTAGTAAAAAGAAAAATGTGACAGCTACAAGAGTAAAAATATATAACAAAGACCAAAAAGGACTTGTCAAAATATTTTTTGAAAAAGAGTCCTAATAAAAAGAAAAATGTAACAGCTACAAGAGTAAAAATATATAAAAACGACTAAAAAGGACTTGTCAAATTATTTTTTTAAAAAGAGTCCTAATAAAAAGAAAAATAATAGCTATAAGAGTAAAAATATTGGTACATAAAAATGACCAAAAAGGACTCATGAAATTACTTTTGAAAAAGAGTCCTAATAAAAAGAAAAATGTGACAGTTATAAGAGTAAAAATATATAAAAACCAAAACGACTTGTCAAATTATTTTTGAGAAATAGTCCTGATAAAAAGAAAAATGTAACAGCTACAAGAGTAAAAATATATAAAAACCAAAAGGACTTATCAAATTATTTTTGAGAAATAGTCCTGATAAAAAGAAAAATGTAACAGCTACTAGAGTAAAAATATATAAAAGCCAAAAGGACTTATCAAATTATTTTTGAGAAAGAGTCCTGATAAAAAGAAAAATGTAACAGCTACAAGAGTAAAAATATATAACCATGACCAAAAAAGGACTTATCAAACTATTTTTGAAAAAGAGCGATTTTTCCGTTTCGACTATAGACAATTCATAGTGGACTATAGTCAATTCAAAAAATGTTCCCGACCCCAAAGATCCTGAAGAATTCCAACCCAGAGATAAATAGAAAAATATAATTGCTAAATATTGATACCCTTAAAAACGGGATTTCTCGAGAGATCTAAATTGAATCTCGATCCGAGGAGTGTTATGGATCCCGTCTCCAGGAATATTGAGTTTCGACGTGTACGGTCTTCTCACGATACAGGAACCCAATCTGGCAGTAAGAACAGGCCCACGGGTAATGTTGTTGTTGGCTACGATCGTGATTATCGATCGATAGGATTCATGACTGGTTTCGGGCAGGGATTTCTCCGTCGGTTTAAGAAGGATGATTGTTTCTCGCGGATAATGGTGAGTAACGCGCGGGTAATGGGTTCCACGGGTTGCAACGAACGTAAACTATTTTCGCTAACGTGATGGCGCGGCGCTCGGCGAGGTCCCAGCCGTTGTTGCCCATCAAAGACGGATGCCATTGTGGCGGGAGGGAAGCCTGCCAGTTGGCTTGTAGCACATGAAACGAGGCAATAATGACAATGCGCTCTGCTCTCCGAATGGGTTTATTCATTATCGTCCAGGGTGCATCGAAACGGACGCTTCCGCGCTATCCTCTGAATGGCGCCTCGAATTCGATTAAAAATTCTTTGCCTCTCCGAGCCATTCAACGCGAAAAAACAGAAGTCTTGTAGAACAGTCGGATGTTGTCTAGCTTCTGCGTCTCGGGATGCGTTCGAGGATGACGAGGCGTTCTGTCTACTGTGAAAGTGGATTTAAAAACAAACATTTTCTGTAGGGCTCGGATTGAAAAATTTCTAGCTGCATCGGATGCAATTCAATGGAAAAGACAGAAGATGTGTGCTGCGCACGATGTAGTCTGCATTGTGCATTTATCTCGCTTCTGTGGGGTGAATACCTCTTCAAGATGACGGGGCTTTCTGTCTAGTGCAGAAGTGGATTTAAAAACATTTTCTGTGGACCTCGAATTATAATTAAATTAAATATTGCTTGCACTCTTTTGATGGAATTCAGTGGGAAAGGATAGAAGAGGCGTGGATCATTTGACCTTGTCTAGATCCTGCGTTTATCTCGCTTCTTTGAGGAAAATATCTCTTCAAGAAGACGGGGCTTTCTGCCTAGTGCAGAAGTGGATTTAAAAACATTTGCTGTGGACCTTGAATTATAATTAAATTAAATATTGCTTGCACTCTTTTGATGGAATTCAGTGGGAAAGGATAGAAGAGGCGTGGATCATTTGACCTTGTGTAGATCCTGCGTTTATCTCGCTTCTTTGTTTGTCTCTTGAAGATGATGGACAGCGGATTTTATGCATTCATGACAAAAATGGGTAAATTAAGGGAAAATTTTTATTAAATTTATGGGGGTAAATTTAAAAAAATTAACTGAATATAAAATTTAGAAGTAAGTTGAATTTGTAATACAATTTTATTGAAATTATAAAAAATTCTCTAAATAGAAAATTTATAAGTAAATTAAATTTGTAAGAAAATTTATAAGAAAATTTATAAGTAAATTAAATTTGTAAGAAAATTTATAAGTAAATTAAATTTGTAAGAAAATCTATAAGTAAATTAAATTTGTAAGAAAATTTATAAGTAAATTAAATTTGTAAGAAAATTTTAGTTAAATTAAATTTGTAAGAAAATTTTAGTTAAATTTATGGGGGTAAATTTAAAGCAGGGTAAATATTAAAAAGATTTAAGGATGTCAGGAAATAAATTTTTATTTCGCTCCCGCGTCTTGCAAACATTTTGTTATTTTGCATAAAGATCCGCAGTCTACTGACGAGGCTTTCTGTCTCGTGCAGAAGTGGATTTAAAAACATTTTCTGTGGGGCTCAAAAATGACAATTAAATTAAAAATTATTTTCTCAGATTGTGCATTTATTCCGTTTTTCTTTTTAGATCGATATATCTCAAAATAAGATTAAATTATGTAAAATAAAAATTGTAGTGATTGCAAGACACAGGGAACCACGGAGGAATTTATTCGTCTCTTTTATTAAACTGGAAGGAATGTATTGATCTCGAATTCCTCCAATGTTTTTATGATTTAGAATTACACCCACCTATCGTTGATCAATTAATTCATAAAATCCGCAGATGAAGCATTCCGACTAACCTGTCCACTGCTTAATATTTTTCACTTGGGACAATCACCTTCAATAATTGTACTTAACACCACCGACTGACAAACAATTTTTAAAAATGAATATATTCCATAAAAATTGTCTGCCTCTCTATTTAGCGAAGTTGATCGACAAGACACAAGCCAATAGCTCACGTGTCGCCCATTCGAAAAAGAACGACAGCATACTAGCGGACCCCAAGCATCTCGACTGAACCGAAAAATGTGCTGTACCAATTTCCCCTAAAACCGTAGGACGAAGCGAGGAATAAAAGGCGTCTGTGTACGGGAAAAGTCGCAGAATGTAGGAGAAGAAAGTCGGCTGCTCGTCGACGGTCTCGATATTCAGAAGTCTCGGGCACTTTAGAGTCTCGCGCTCGCGCTCGCGCGTGTGCTCTCGAGCAATCGCTAGGACTGGTTTTCAATATGACTCACGCGTGTAACACCGTTCGATCGTGTATTGGTGTGCTCGTATATCAAAACCAGTAGGCACCCCCGACATTGCACGATCAAATACGTTGTTGTCCGCGTGTCTTATACGTGCACGTATCCCGGTGTCCGTTTCTGTACGTGTTGGTACACGCCGCACCGGCGTGTATACGCACGAGCCGCGCTGCCTCTCCACAACGGCGTGTCTCCGATTTTTGCAGACTACCTTAAGTCTAAGTCGTTCTATTTAAGCGAGCGCATGGAATTAAGTAACAAGCCGCTGTCTTTCAGCGCCACATCCGCCTCGTTCTCGCTCGCGGGATTCGTTCTCTCTCTCTCTCTCTCTCTCTCTCTCTCTCTCTCTCTCCAGGCTCGTTTCCTATAGTCGAGCCGTTGCACACGCCGTTTCTCTGTCCCTGCTTCCCCCCTACCCCCTTCTGTTATACAGTGCCTCTGTTACAGATGGCCACGCACGCAGAAATGTGCGTACACGGCCCGACCTATTGCTTTCCTACCAATTATCTTCGATCTCGTTCTCGTCGAAGCCTCTCGCGGCGTTTTCGAACCGTGAACCCACCGCGATCCCATGGTTTCGTCCACGGACATGAATCACGCGGCTCGATCCACGGATCGACGATTGCTGAGAGCCGCTCGGTGGCTGGGAAATTATTCATTTGAACTGGTAAGTCGATTTAAGGGAATAATTACTTTACTCGGCTAGGGGATGATGACTTTAATGTTAAGTAGGACGTACTTTGATTATTTTCTACGTCTTCGCAGGAGTTACTTTTGAGTGCCGAGGATCTGAGGGGCTTCCTGACACTTCACTAGAATTTTTACAACCTCCTAGGTGCATGAGAAATAATTAATTTTGGGTGCAGAGTTCATTTTCTCTCTTTAGGGGATGATTTTTAAATTGAGCATTTTATAGATCTTCCCAGAATTAATGTTTCGGTGCTGAGGAGGTTTCAAATATTCCATTACAGTGCTGAGAATAGTTACAACCTGATGGAAGGCTCTCGAATTATTAATTTCAAATTAATGAATTTGAATTTTCAATTTTCAATTGAACATTTTCCACACATCTTTCTCGGATGAATTGTTGAGTGCTGAGGATGTTGTAGATTGCAGGTATTACGCAGTGACTAAGAACTCCTTTTAGTGGTCTATAGATATATATTTTGTACGTTACACTTCGAACCGGACTGAGTAAAACATAAATGACCTTCTTCGCACGCGGCTACACACAGAGTGAGGGATTCGCACGCTTTGCTACATATGTTGTTCTTTACTATAAACGGAGATGTCGCGATTACGATTATGATCGGTAACGCAGAATCCTGGTTTCCAACAGAGGATCTACTGCAATCTTGAAAAATATCTACACAGGCGAACACACGTTAATATTCTCAAAGATTCAAAAAAGAATTCTGCACAAACAATCGAAGTTCCACTTTTTCTATTAACACGGTGACTGCCACTTCACCCATACGTGGGTGACGGAATTATTTGTGCAGGTTTTGAAATGAATTTTTACGTTGATACATTCATTGTACTGAACTTGATTAGGGTCTGCAACGTGCAAGAAAGTTGGAGGATTACTCAGTATCGTACATTTAATTTTTTGCGATTTTTATTTCATTAAATAACTTACTTTGATTTTATGGAATTTTTAGGGTTTCTCGTTCGGCGATCAAAGTGTTAACACCATAACCTCAGTTTGCTGATATCTAAAACTTTATTTGCTACATTCAGGCTGGCTGTAAGCAACCGTTCCGGTTCCACGAATTTTTTTAGAAGGTGTCCAAAGCGACCTCGACAGTCCACCGAAGTAAAAACGCGAAGTTTCCGGAACGGGACCGGTGAATTGAATTAATAATCACGTTCTCCTTCGCGACGACAGAGAACGTGCGTGCCTTGTGGAGGGAGCGTGTAACGACCGCAAAAAATCCGATCCAAATCCGCGATCTAGGAACGCCTCTAACGGTGTTCGTGACTGCGGGGCAAAAATCCTCGAATTCGTTCGCCTTTTTCCAGCTGGAACATAAAGTGACCAAGCGGTTGGCTCGTCGCGCTGGCTGGAAGGTTCTAATTACTTTCAAACTTCCTACTCCGTTGGCGTTCTCTTTCTCCGTTCGCGGTCTGTCTTTCTTCGTACCAGGAAGCTCAGAAAATAATTATCCCTTCTTTCCGAACCGGGGGAACGGGGCTTAGACAAATATAGAGGCTGTTGCCCTCTGACGTAGACGTTACCGTGCAGATACTTTTGTGTTATGGTACTTTCAACGAAGCATCTCTCGACTCACTTATTATTCCGTCAATTCATCATTAAATCCTATTAAAATATCTCCTCCTACTTCTAATCAATTCATTTAGTACGGACGTTTCTTGAATTTTATCTATGTATTTTAGAAAGTTTCCAAAATATTAGGGGAACCACTAAGAAATCAATTATTTGCAAGCAATTTGTTTTGTCTTTAGTTCTGTACCGATTGTTGAAGAGATATTCTTTTACAGTTTTCGGTAAAGCAGCCTGTGTTCCAAATATTCTAGAAAGTATAATTTTTTTTACAACCCTGTAATAAAATGGCGGCGTCCGTACCTTCTGAGGATCATATTCGTCATTGCATACTTTTTCATTATCGTGCGGGATTTAATGCAAATTTGTAGCAAGAGCTTGTCGCGATAAATTATTAAGGACTTTTTGAATACATTTTTTAACAGAAGCTTGAGAGAACAAAAATGATGAAAATAAGTTCTGAAAGACAAACCGAAATATTGCAAGCACTAAAATGTGATACTTTCGAGGAAATTTTCCATAGGAGCTCGACAAAGTATTAGTATTAAGTATTACACAATTATTTGCAAAGAATTTGTGTTGCCTTTAGTTCTGTACCGATCGTTGAAGAGGAAACACGTATTCTTTTACAATTTTCGGTAAAGTTCAAAATATTCTAGAAAGTATAATTTATTTTACAACCCTGTAATAAAATGGCGGCGTCCGTACCTTCTGAGGACCATATTCGTCATTGCATACTTTTTCATTTCCGTGCGGGATTTAATGCAAATTTGTAGCAAGAGCTTGTCGCGATAAATTATTAAGGACTTTTTGAAGAAATTTTTTAACAGAAGCTTGAGAGAACAAAAATGATGAAAATAAGTTCTAAAAGACAAACCGAAATATTGCAAGCACTAAAACGTGATACTTTCGAGGCAATTTTCCATAGGAGCTCGACAAAGTATTAGGGGTACCCATAAGTAATCAATTATTTGCAAACAATTTGTTTCGTCTTTAGTTCTATACCGATCGTTGAAGAGGAAACACGTATTCTTTTACAATTTTCGGTAAAGCAGCCCGTGTTCAAAATATGCTAGAAAGTATAATTTATTTTACAACCCTGTAATAAAATGGCGGGGTTCGTACCATCCGAGGATCATATTCGTCATTGCATTGAAACGACTTCTTTATTTAAGCACATGTTACAATGAAAGTCGTACAAACTTTAAGTGAAATCAACCTTCTCTCTTCCATAAGACGATTCACTTTTACATGTTTTGTGCTTGGTAGGTTCAGTGTTAAACATCCCTTAATAAAAAAGTAAAAATTGGTGAAATCCTCACAACAGCCGCACTAAAAATAATTTTAAAGAAAGCACTGTTTCATGAAATGTGAAATTGAGAAAAGACCTATCTGCAGTCCCAGCTAGTAAATTAAAAATCAGAGCAGAGACCGATCGACGAAGAACGGATCTCGCTATCGTTTCATCTTACTGATTCGCGTCGCTCGCGGCCCGCGTTATCCGTCGAGGCGTAGCGTTATCAATTATTCCAAAAATTCCTTCCTCGCCCGATAGTCGTCGGAGCAACAAATTCGCCGGGGAACGACGCCGATAAATTTCAGAGTGAGCCGAGTCGAACGATAAAAGCCGTTCGCGCGCTCGAAACACAGAGAAAGAGAGAGCTGAAGCGCGAGCGCGCGCGCGCGCACCAGAGAGAGAGAGAGAGAGAGAGAGAGAGACGCGGCAACGGGTCCGTTTTATTACAATGCGTCCAACATTGCGGATACATTGCAAAGCGTTGTGGCCGGCGTGGAACGGTTAACAGGGGGGGCAGGGTGTCTCGGGCGGTGGCGGTTAATCGGCCGGATTTTCGAAAAATTAATTGCCTCGTAACGTTGTTTCCCGAAAGGCACATAAAACCGTGCGCGCATCGCGCGTCGACGGGCCTCGAATATAAATTACGCGTTCCTTGAAACACTTGTACTTTCCTGTCCCTTCGGCCACGTCCGTGCTTCCCTTCGGGAACACACGTGTACCTGCCACCAATAACATCTTCCACGAGCGTGCGGAGATCGCGCGCGTACACTTCAGTACGCGCTCGGCAAGAGAGAGAGAGAGAGAGAGAGAGAGAGGGAGCGAGACAGTGGGAGCGAGAGAGGGAGAGAGACCAAACAAAAAAATGGCCTTACTGCTCTTGTCGTTACCCTCCCACGTGATTTACACAGACGAATTTATAGTCTTATTCGGCGGGGAGCGTCGTTACAGTCCGCCTCAAAGTTTCTTTCGACCGGCCAGGCACACCGGCTCCGGAGCAGCCGGATAATTAATAATATCGGGACGTTTATGCCCGAAGGAGAACGGGGTGGGAAACGCACGGGGGTTGTAATTGCCGCGAGAGCTATCCGATAACTCTGAAACCGCTTCAACGCGACACGTCGATAGCCTCTATATTCCATTCTCAACGCATCTATAGTCATCGGAATTGCATTTTCTGTATTCGATCCGTGCCTGTTCCTTTCAGACCCGTTTGGTTATAATTTTAGCAAAATTTTTGTTTCTGGAAAACTGGACGCGATTAGCACCCTTTGAGGGGGTTATGGGTCACCCCATAAGACGACTTTGAACATGGCCAATTCCTTCGTCAAGCTTTTCAGCTATTGGAAAAATTGACTTTTCCTATGGTTATTAATTTTAACGTTAAACCTACCAAGCATTAACCTGGTAAATATTGTCTTATAAAAGTGGCAACCCCTAAATTTATTAATATTGCCCGTAATTTTCGATATATAATGAATGTTTGTGTGTCTTTGAAGCTAGTGGGTGGGTTGCAATAATATCTGTCTTCTAATTTGACTGTGATTGGTTATTGACTTTTGTCAACACCCACCCTTGCCAAAGGGAGGGTAACTTTGTGCGGGAGGGCACCTTCACCAGCAATCTCGTCCCCTTGGGTATGGGAAGTGACCGAGTGGTAAGATATTGTAAACCTGCGCCTGGTAAGGTGCTGTAAACCTTGTCCCGTGCCGCTACCATAATTGCTAGTGCAATTGTAAAAGTGGCAGACTGACGGTAAACCGGTCTGCCATCCAGATGTTTGTATATAATAAAACATCTGTTTCGTCTCGAGACGGTACACCTTGAGAGGACGTTGGAAATCTGTAGGTGAGTTTGACAATGGCCAATTCCTCCATCAAGGTTCTTAGCTGTTGGGAAAAATAGATATTTTTGTTGTACATTTATTGTACATTTTTCGCTTTACACCCATCTTCTCATTTCAGCAAAATTTTTCTTATTCTGAAACTGGAAGTGTTTGGCAGCCCTTCAGAGGACTTTGGAGACCTGAGGGTGACTCTGAAAATGGACAATTCCTTTATCAAGGTTGTATACCTAAAAATAGGTTTTTTAGATCCATGGTTGTTCAATGTAGATCCATCTTGATCTAATCGAAATTTCTCCTGTTAGGAAGCTAGAAATGTGTAACACCCCTTGTGACATTGAAAATGGCCAATTGCTCCATCAAGATATCTGGCAATTTTAAAAAATGGATTTTTGATTTTCGTCGTTTCCAAAGCCATTTTCTTCTGATTTCAGCGAAATTGTTCCTACAATGTGAAGCTCGGCATACCACGGCGACGAAAATGATTGAAATGATTGAAAATCGAAGAAAGAAACGCTCCAACCTGGAACACGAACAGTCCGTTTCTCACGCTGTTAATGAGACGTTAATGTTTATAACCGACTCGGGGAGTAATTCGATAAGCTGATAAGATCGGCCTCGTGCATCGTGGGAATCGATTAAACGTCGTCGGTCGCAAGAAGATCGCGCATACTTCGAGAGGTGCATACAATTTTTCGCTCGTACATGTGTAAACAGAGTGTATCGACTCCTTCGCTCTGGTATCGATTGTTTGCCGAGTCAGGTCGGGGATATCCCGTTTCCTCGAGACACATAATACTTGCATACCGACGAGGTTACACTCATTTCTTCAGGGTACCGTAGGTAGCCCACGCGTATTCCCCGAGGGAAACGTTTCCTCGAGTACCATCTGACTTCCTCTGATAAACCTATCGCAGTCTGAAACACGTCGATCCATGGCTTTCCGGTCGATGACCATTCGTGCTGTCTTCTTCCTCCTCTTCTGAATTTCAGCCTCGTCGATTTCTTCTCGAACGGTATTCGATATTTCCAGCCCCGCAATTTCGATTAGGCATCAAGACGATGAGTGTAAAATCGACAACCATTACTGGCCAAGAAACGATTCCAAACAATGGCTAAACATTCACGATTTACTTGGTTCAATGTCGTTTGTAGGTCACGTAGTTGGATAAAAAGATGGATTCAGTCGAATACGGATACTTCCAGAAACTTTTTGATCGAGCCTCGTAGATAATTGCGGTTGTAGAATTAGGAGGTTCAGGATGAATTTTCTAAGTAGGGTGTAGAGGTCAATGTCAAATTTTCCAATTAGGGTACGGAGTCAATGACGAATTTTCCACCTCAATATGGAATATTCAAGATTGGTACTGAATTTTCCTCCTAGATGATACCAATATTTGCAATTCATTTTCCAGCTAGAAGCTACCAATATTTACAATGAATTTTCTACCTAGAAGACACCAATATTTACAATTCACCTTCCAGCTAGAAGCTACCAATATTTACAATGAATTTTCTACCTAGAAGACACCAATATTTACAATTCACCTTCCAGGTAGAAGCTACCAATATTTACAATGAATTTTCTACCTAGAAGACACCAATATTTACAATTCACCTTCCAGGTAGAAGCTACCAATATTTACAATGAATTTTCTACCTAGAAGACACCAATATTTACAATTCACCTTCCAGCTAGAAGCTACCAATATTTACAATGAATTTTCTACCTTGAAGCTACCAATGTTTACCAAGAATTTTCCAGCTAGAAACTACTAGTATTTACAATGAATTTTCTACCTTGAAGCTACCAATGTTGAGAATGAATTTTCCACCTAGAAGCTACCAATAGTTACCAAGAATTTTCCAGTTAAAAACTACTATCATAATATTTACAAAAAATTTTCTACCTTAAAGCTACTGATATTTAAAATGAATTTGCTACCTAAACGCTACGAATATTTACCAAGAATTTTTCACCTAGAAGTTACCAATGTTTACCAAGAATTTTCCACCTACAAGCTACCAATGTTTACAATGAGTTTTCCTCCTAGAAGACACCAATATTTGCAATTCACCTTCCAGCTAGAAGCTACCAATATTTACAATGAATTTTCTACCTTGAAGCTACCAATGTTTACCAAGAATTTTCCAGCTAGAAACTACTAGTATTTACAATGAATTTTCTACATTGAAGCTACCAATGTTGAGAATGAATTTTCCACCTAGAAGCTACCAATAGTTACCAAGAATTTTCCAGTTAAAAACTACTATCATAATATTTACAAAAAATTTTCTACCTTAAAGCTACTGATATTTAAAATGAATTTGCTACCTAAACGCTACGAATATTTACCAAGAATTTTTCACCTAGAAGTTACCAATGTTTACCAAGAATTTTCCACCTACAAGCTACCAATGTTTACAATGAGTTTTCCTCCTAGAAGACACCAATATTTGCAATTCACCTTCCAGCTAGAAGCTACCAATATTTACAATGAATTTTCTACCTTGAAGCTACCAATGTTTACCAAGAATTTTCCAGCTAGAAACTACTAGTATTTACAATGAATTTTCTACATTGAAGCTACCAATGTTGAGAATGAATTTTCCACCTAGAAGCTACCAATAGTTACCAAGAATTTTCCAGTTAAAAACTACTATCATAATATTTACAAAAAATTTTCTACCTTAAAGCTACTGATATTTAAAATGAATTTGCTACCTAAACGCTACGAATATTTACCAAGAATTTTTCACCTAGAAGTTACCAATGTTTACCAAGAATTTTCCACCTACAAGCTACCAATGTTTACAATGAGTTTTCCTCCTAGAAGACACCAATATTTGCAATTCACCTTCCAGCTAGAAGCTACCAATATTTACAATGAATTTTCTACCTTGAAGCTACCAATATTTACCAAGAATTTTCCAGCTAGATACTACTAGTATTTACAATCAATTTTCTACCTTGAAGGTACCAATATTTTCAATGAATTCTCCACCAATAAGATACCAATATTTGCAATTGACTTTCCACCTAGAAGCCACCAATACCTAGAATGAATTTTCTACCTTGAAGCTATCAATATCTACAATAAATTTTCCACCTATAAGGACCAAACACTTGCAATGATTTTTCCACCCACAAATTCCAAAGGTTTCCCTCAATGTTCCACCTAAAGACATCAAGGTTTCATTTAAAATTTCCCCCTCAACATTCACAAGAATATTCACGAATTTTCTACCTCAATGTGCTGCAATCATCAATGTATTTTCCACCTCGAGACATCCCCAATTAACACTGTACCTACCGGCAATTTTTGGTCTTTTCAAAATCGAATTGTCGCGCAACAAATTTCTGAAATTAATACTAAACCCACCGAGCCTTAAAAGAAACTGATACTCGTCTTTTAAAAACGACGAGATTGACTTTGATTAGATTTTGTGCGGTTCTTATTATAACACATGCTCTACTAAACATATTTAATCATTTCCCAGGAAAGTGTCTTTCTAATTTCAGTAATTGTAAAATCAGGAATCAGTCATTTTTACCGGCGGTGGTAGGTTCAGTGCTAATATGGTGCATCAGCGTCTCCCGCAATTACTATATAAACACTGCCAGAAATCCATTAAAGTCAAAATTTCTCAAAACAAATCTTCCCCCTCCTGTCTCCAACTGCTCCAAACAATTTCCCGCATCTCCGAGTTCTCCAAAGAATTTCCTAACAAAACTGCTGTCCAACCATAAACAATCATCACCACGCCAAAACTAAACCACAACAATCCCCTCCCTTCGCCGCGCCAACGGGAGTCGTTGAAAAACCGATCGACGTCTCCGGCGAACGAGAGCGACAGCCATAAACGCCGCAACGTCGTACAGAAAATATAGAACGTCTCGAGCCCGACTCGACTCGAGCCGAGAGTCGCGGGATCGGCCAGAGAGCTCCGTGACAAGAAAGGGAACAATGCGAGCAATATTTCAAAGACAGCCGTCCGACTAGCCAGATATTAATATCGCGACATACAAGTAACTCGTTAAGCGGTGGCCGTGTCGTCGGGCCGGCGCGGCGCGGCGCGGCGGAGACGACGAGTCAAGGAAAATTCTCTATCTATTAAGGAAATCTGCTCTAGGATCTATTTCAGGAGCCGGGGTCCCCAAGGTTTTCGATTTCAAAGCGCGCGGACGCGCAGGCGCGCGAGCGCGACGGAAACCTCGCCATCGAACGATCTTGTACGTCAGTCAGAGGCCTTCCAAACAAACCGGTACACCCTGTGTAGCAAGTCGTCTACACGACAACACAACAACACCACAAATCACACCGGCGAACAATAAAATACCAGTAGCTCACACCCACCACGTGTCTCTCTGCCTACATCGCGCATAGAGCTTCGAACCGTTCGTTGTCTTTCTCCTGTTAACGTCCCCTTTAGTATCCCTGCTACTCCCCCCTCTCTCTCTGTTTCTGTTCCTCCGTCTCCCTTTGTCTCCGTCCCGCACGTTCCGTTTGCTTCCGTCTCCACCTTTCTCTAGAAATTCCTTCCCGTTTTTAAATTCCCGGAATCGCGTGCTCGCCCATTCACGGGTTCGTGAATCGAGACGGAGCCTATGGTCGCGGAAAGGGGACAGAGGGAAACGGGAAGAGGATGAATCGAGGAACTCCGGGGGCCAGAGGGGGGTCGCAGCGAGGCACACGTGGCCGGCTGCGTATAGGGCATTTAATTGGGAAGTCGAGGAAACAATGGCAGCTCGATAAGAATGCAACGAGCGACGCCTGGCCGTCCTGTCGATCGCACTCGGAATTCCTCCGGCGTCTTTTTTTCCGCTCTGCGCTCCGCTTCCGTGGAATATTTCACGCTCGAATCTTCACCGAATTTCCTTTCTCGTTGATCCGAACATATTTTTCTTACCCGGTGAACGTCGTCCTCCAGGTGCGTATCAACAACGAGACTGCAGAACAATCGCCTCAATACACGTCCTATCGAGTCAAAATAATTTTAGTAATCGTAATGAATATATCAAGTGAGTAAGAGTAAAAGCTTTACACAGTGACGACTTCTTGAGCCCTTTTCAACACCTTTTTAACTGTATAAAAAGCCTAAGCTTTGGAAACGTAGGTTTTGAAAGCTGCAAGAATTGAACCCTTTTCGTCCCTCACTGCCTTGAATTTTAACTTAATTTTGAGGCTTGACAGGTCCAACGAAATCAAAGTAATTTCAAAGTGATTTCCAAGAAAATCTCAACCACGAATCCGACTAATTACAATACAAGGAGTTCACGATGAATTTAAAATTACTCTGACCTGTGAAATAAAAATCGACGCTTCCCTTCTTCAGTTCCCAAAGACGCGCAACAGAAGAAGACAACGTCCGTCACATCGAAGTTAACACTAATTTTACGGAGCACTAAAAGTGACTGTTTTGCATCACTTTATAAAAAACCACAAGAACATGCTACCCCCACATTTTTAGCAATATTTTTAAAATAATATATACCCAAGGAAATAAATTTGCTAAATAATTTCTCACGTGTGCATCCTTAGAATCTTAATAATTTTAAATTAAAAATATTAGAACCCGTCATTTTGACGGGTCCCGTGAACCTAGTGTTAAAAATAAAATTAAGAAATATATAAATAGCTTCATCTTCATGAATTTTTTCCCACGAAACGGTAGATGCTACGGGAATAAACTTTCGCGGGATGTACAGTTGGGGTCTTAGTCTACGAGAGAATATTTTTTTTCAAGCGAATGACTCTTTTATCTGTTTATTTATTTATTGGTCAGAGTGCAGTCACGTGCCTGAAAGGGCAGAGGTTATTGGGGGAACCGCGGAGCGTTTTCACCGTCGCGAAAAGTCTACGAGCTCGTGAAACAGGCTATATTTCACGGTTTACACACGCATTGTATGCAATCCCAGATCAACTAGCGACAACGTGCTAAACGTCCGGCTAACAAGTTCAAACGAGCCCGTGGTTTGTTGCAACAGGTAAACGCTACATTAAAAGCTCGAGCTCCGCGCCGGTGCGCTCAGAGTTTAGTTACATACCGATGTCGCTGTGAACTTTCACATTCATCGACAAACAGTTTTCGCATCGTAATCGTTATTCCCCAGGTTCCAGCCTGGAATTCGCTAAGTGGGAGCCTTTTGTCCGCTCTTCCGATAATTGCGCTTTCTATTTGAGCCCGTCGTGGCCCCGTCAATTGCGATTGTTTTACCGAGACGATGACACTCGATCCCGCCCGGACGAAAACATTTTAATTGCATTCGCTAACTCCGGCCGTATTGATGCGACGACAGAAACCGTTTACGAATTCGAAGAAGGCTAATGTGTTGGTTAACCGGTCAGAAAATTGCAAGTTCCAACAAGAAGTAAATTATACATCTGTAAAACTGTTCGCACGAAAACATTTTCATTGCATTCTTCGTCTTCGTTAACGGCAGAAGACACTTGTGAGTTAAAACATTGCTAATTTGTTTTCAGCTAATTTTCTCAATTAAAACGCTGTCCTGAAAACATTTGTGAATTCAAAGATTGAAAATTTGTTATGAGCTAATTTTCTGAATTAAAATGTCACGAAAACATTTGTGGATTAAAAGATTGCTAATTCGTTTCCAGCTGACTTTCTCAATCAAAATGCTGTCCCTTTTCCCGTTTATACTGTTACCATCAGAAAACTGTCTCCGAAAAATTGAAGCGCATAAATTCTGGTACGATTGTAACGCTGAACCAATTGTCTCGATATTAATCGAGTCGTCGAAAAATTACTTGAAACCCCGACGTTCCCCAGTTTTTCTGCGCCGACCAAAAAATTCCAGGACCCCAATTTCCCATCCAAAAATATTCCCCTCTCCCCAAATTCGAACAGAAATTCCCCGATGAAAAAAAAAAGGCCGCGTTAATCACTCCCGAACTCGAGATGTCCCGCAACCACCCTGAGGAACGTCTTCATCAAAATTGCCCAAAAATAAACGGTAGGAATCTCACCCTCCGGGAAAAAAAAGTGCTCGATGTCTCCCGGTATCATCGCCACTTTTTTCCGCAATATATTATTCCGTCGTGTAATTTTCGCACGGTTAGAAAAGACCATAAATTGCTGCGGCGATGGCTACTTACGGCGCGCGGGTCCATCGCGCTTTTTTCTCGACGGCCGATTTTTTGCCGCCATTATCTCAGCTCGACCGCTGTGAAATGTCGGTTCCCCGGTTCGTGAAATCTTCGCACCCCTGTCGAATCCTCGAATTGGTTTAAATACGTCCTTAAAGGTGAGAGAGAGAGAGAGAGGTGGGGGGTAGGGGTCAGTTCGAAGGTGATCGTCGATCGAGACCTGTCAAAATATTTTCTCGGAACAGCGGAGGACCGATCGTCGCCATTGTCCGCCGATTTTCCGGGGATTCGACGGCCACCAGGGGGGTCCTTGAACAGGGTCAGTGTTCCCTGGACTCTCTCAGGATCCAGTGGGGGGAGGGGGCACGGTCAGGTATTAACGGCTCAATTTCACAGGCGGCCCCCCCCCCTGCTAAATTCCCCGAGGAATTTTCTCGTTCCACCGGGCAGGTGTTATTGTGCCCTTTTTTCCGATCGAATCAATGAGCGGCCCGCTGGACTTGACTGCCGCACGTTCTCCGACTGTTCGAGAACACCATAATCTCGTTGTTTCGAATTCCGAAAATCGCTTCTGAACTTGTAAGAAATAATTTTTAATTCTTGTTAGGGCGACCCATACGTAATCAATTATTTCGAAATCTAAAACAAACTTTGCAGTAAATTCATGTTTTCATTTCTTAATTTGTTATATAATCTCCATCGTTATCAAGGACAGTTTGCCGTCTTTCCTGCAAATTTTCAATCCCCCTCTTGTAGAAATCTAGGGTTTTTTTTTATTGTACAGTTGTAACCTCCGATGAGAGGTTATTCTGCAGTTTTTATTACATACATAATATTACAATAATAACCTTATAATAACGTGAAGGTAACGTAATAGATACGTATCAGTTGAAGTCGCTTAATTGGTAATGGACGTGATGGTGACATTATATGCACAATCAACAATCTTTCAGGAAGGAGCATAAAATCTTACATAGAGTGTACACGGGAAGAAAACAACCCTGTAATCTCAGGTTATATATATAAATTTCAATCTGTGCGTGTCATATGGAGGACATTGCCATAAGACGTGATCAATATCCTGTGTCTCATGACCACATGAACAGCCAGGGTTATTTACCACATTGATTTTAGCTAGAGAGAAGTTATGTATGATTATAATGACCAGATCTAATTCTGTTAATGGTCACAATGATTTCTCGAGATAAATTTTTCCCCGTGTACCAGGCTTTCCTTCTTTCGTCGTGAGAATGTTCAAAGTAGTTTCTGCCCTTGAATCGGCCTTCAGTAACTATATATTCATTGGTGTTATTGAAAGCACGTGATTTAGAGATTTCCCTTAAATCAGTATACGGTATTTTGAGAGAGTCATTTTATTACAGGGTTGTAAATAAAATTATACTTTTTAGAATATTTTGAGCACAGGCCGCTTTACCGAAAACTGTAAAAGAATACGTGTTTCCTCTTCAACGATCGGTACAGAACTAAAGGCAACACAAAGTCTTTGCAAATAATTTATTAATACTTAATACTTTGTCGAGCTACTGCGGAAAATTGCCTCGAAAGTATCAAATTTTAGTGCTTGCAATATTTCAGTTTGTCTTTTGGAATTTATTTTCATCGTTTTTGTTCTCTCAAGCTTCTGTTAAAAAATTTGTTCCAAAAGTCCTTAATAAATGGCGACAAGCTCTTGTGAAAAATTTAATTAGAATTATTACATTTTACTGGTCCGTATTTTTACTTCAACAATTGTATCCGAGAAATCTGACTGGGTGAATGGTATTCTCAAATAATATTTCTGAGTTAATAGTACTGACAATAAAATGTTTAATAAATTAGTGCAGCTCAAATAACCGACGTGTAAATAATTATACAGTGACTTCTCGATATATGTCATCAACACGGGTCCTGCCAGCGTCGTGTATCGTCCAGGAGACATACTCGAGTTCTGTTTACACTCCTCGGCGTCCGAGGCCTTTCTAGTCGGGATAATTCCGCGACATTTATCATCCAGGTCGTGGCGACGAATACAGAGAAATGACTGTATTTTGTTAGAATTATCTCCGCTTGGAGAAAAACGTGAAATACATCCTAAATCTCGGATAAATAAGTCATTCACCCCGCAGACAGATCCATTACAAACTGCCCAGGACCCCAAACCTCCACTTTCCCCCGAGAGTGGCCGCCGTCTGGGAAGGGCCCCGGAAAAAAAAGGGTCCCACATCTTGCCCAATTTTCGGCCGCTAGAAAAACACTCGAAAAAAGCGAGGAAAAGGAGGAAGAGCTGTCTACACAAGTCCAGCCGAGAATTAATGCGATCCTAGGGAGAAAAACTCTCCGACTGTGTTTACTCGATTGAGACGGTAATGGGACTCTAAGTGGTGAAATATCGTTCTGGAACCACGGTTTTCTATCGGCGATGTATGTATTGGGTTGTCCGGAAAGTTCGTGCCGATTTTTAAGGGAAACTCGAACGCAGTACATTTAAATTTCGATATACAGTGACTCCCATAAATATTCGGACACTAGGTACAACTAACTTTATGACTTAATAATTCGTTTGTTGATAAAGCAATCGCCCTGGAAATTGTTTCTAGCAATAAAACATTTATTAAGGATGATAAACATATATAATTTATTTGAAAAATATACATACGTTTCATAATAAAAATTATTAAACGAAATAATGGACCATTTGTGGCTCACAAAAATATTCGGACACGTATTATATTTCTCTGGCAATCGCCTTCTGGGGACGCGATATTCCAAGAACGGGAAAACGTTTGTTTACAAACAGAATCTCGTGGACCATTAGATGTCCATGCCACCTCACTACTGTCAGTAGTAAACGTGAATTCGTTCAAAATGGGTCGCAAAGGAAAGAATACGAGTTTCGATGTGCGACAGCTTGTAATTTTTCATCGAGAAAAAGGAAACGCCTATCGCGAAATTAGTGCAATGCTCCGTATAAGTAAGAGTACTGCTGCAGATATCTATGTCGACGATTTTATATTGAGAATCGCATTGATTCTATTCCGCAAACTGGAAGACCAAGTCTCTTATGTACGAGGGAGAAAAGCAAAATTATTCGGAAAGTGAACAAAAATCCGCGCTTAAGTGCCCCAAAACTAGTTAGTGAGCTATTAGGAGAAAGCTCCAAAAATGTTTCAGCCGAAACAGTTCGGAGAGTGCTGAGGCAAGCTGGTTACAATGGAAGAGTAGCTAGAAAAAAACCATTTATCAACGAAAAGAATAGGAATAAACGAAGAACTTTTGCAAGAGAGCTAATTTCTAAGGATGAGACATGGTGGAAGGATGTCATATTTGCTGATGAAAGCAAATTCAATCTGTACAATTCCGACGGAAGAACTATGGTGTGGCGGAAAGCGAATAAAGAGTTTAATTTTGAAAATACAAGAGGTACAGCGAAACACGGCGGAGACAGCGTAATGGTCTGGGGTTGCATTGCGTCATATGGAGTCGGTAACCTAGTGTTTATTGACGGTATCATGGACAAAAATCATTATTTAAATGTACTCAAAAATAATTTAATTCAAAGTGCTGAAAAAATGGGGCTTAATAATACTTTTAAGTTTTACCAAGACAACGACCCTAAACACAAGTCACGTATTGTGCAAGAATTTTTATTATAACGCTGCCCCAAAATTCTTCATTCGCCGCCCCAATCACCGGACCTTAATCCTATCGAGAATTTATGGGATGAATTGGATAGAAAAATTCGAAAAACCCCAATTACATCGATAGCTGAATTAAAGCAAAGACTTGCAACTGAGTGGTCGAATATAACTGTTGAATATTTTTAAAAAATTACAAACAATATGCTAAACAGTTTAAGACATGTTCTTAAACAAGATGGTTATGCCACGAAGTATAAACAAATTTTATAATGCTAAATTACATTATCTAAATTGAAAAATTAATATTGTCCGAATATTTTTGTGAGCCAAAAATGGTACATTATTTCTTTTACTAATTTTTATTATGGAATTTATGTACATTTTTCAAATAAATTATTTATGTTTATCAACATTAATAGATCTTTTATTGCTAGAAACAATTCCCGGGACGATTGCTTCATTAACAAAGGAATTATCAAGTCGTAAAGTTAGTTATAGTTAGTGTCCGAATATTTTTGGGAGTCACTGTACATTTATTGAATTATTGCAAGTGCCATTTTGTTCCATAATCTTTCTCCATCTTCCACGCAACTTGCGTTTTTCGGCGTTAAACTTTTAAATATGACTTTTCATGTCGACCAAAGAGTTAAAGTTTTTGACATTATGGGAATGTTGTGTTGACCTAAAGAGATGAAAACCTGAGGGTGGATAATAGGGTAGCACATCCCAAACAAGCTCCAAGAGCTTTTGGAAGGAAAAAGCGCCAAATGCCTATAATTCAATCTGTTTCCTTCCATATTTAAGAGCGTATAAAACTAACAAAAATTAATGAAAGATCACCTTTTTACACTATGTACGCGTACCATTTGTTTTCAATCATTCTGACGTATTCAGACCCATGTTAATGCCACCTACAGAAAAACGGCACGAACTTTCCGGACAAGCCAATACATCCCGGCTGAGAATCGATCGTCTTGAACACGCTTGGGAACACGCGGAGACCAGCTCGAGGAAATTACGAGGGATTAAAGTGATAAGGAGCCGCCCAATAAAAGGTCGTTGACGTCCCGATGATGCGTCGCACTGGCTGCATCTCATCAAATCGCGCAAACACTCGCGAACACAGATGCACCACGCGGCCAGTAATTACGTTCGAGCATGTCGAACGATCTCGTAACTATTTCGACGTACAGTAGCCGCCGAAAATTACTTTTTTCATCGATCCAATTTTTCTTTTCAACATTATTCTTCGCCGAACGGGTCCGAGCAGACAGAGGCTCGGAACAGACGCTCTTCAGCATCTCAGGAATATTATTTCTCAATTTTTGAAATTCTTTTGTGGAGTACAATTCGGCCAGAACGTGTCAGAATTCAGTCCACGTTATTGTTAGTAACAAATGCAGGAAAAAGTAATAAAAGTGGATGGGCTTGGTGGCCACGTTCTTAAGTATCTTATTGACAAAATATTTTAATTTTTACTGTTTTCTGAATGGAAAAAGACATTTTTTTCAATTCATTGAATGTGAACATTGGGTCAGGAATATTGGTGGGGGAGGTTTATTGTTAACAAAATTTGAAAATACCAGAAATTAATAGGCTTGTTGGACAAAATCCCAAGTAGTCTCAAGAATAAAATTCTTAATTCTTAATTTTAAAAAATTCTTAGCTTTCTTAATTTTGAAGGAAATCTTATTTCTTATTTCTTCTTATTTCTTATTTCCTATTTCTTATTCCTTTTTTCTCATTTCGTATTTCCTATTTCTTCTTCCTTTTTTCTTATTTTCTTAATTCTTTTTGAATTCTCAATTTTTCTCAATTTTTGTCGCAGCCACGAAAAGAAGAATCGAACAGCGTCGTCGAACACCGACAAGAAGCGGAGGAAAAATTTTCGATTAGATCTGACGATTAATTGTGTGAGTTGCTGGAAAGAACGGGCTATTTTGTCGGTAATTTCACGGACAATAGCCTGATTGGATGCGGAGACGCAGAAAAATGTGCGAGAAACTTTCGTCGGAACGCAATCAAGCCCCTAACCCCGGCATCAAAGGGGCGCAGCCGGGTCCGAGCAGAATGAAGAAGAGAGAGAAACATTAACAATCCAGTCGTACACGTTGCGAACGTGTGTAATGAAACAGATTTTTCCATAGTTCTCGAGTCTGGCCCCGAGCGAAACGATACACACAGTCGTGTACCGTCCGCGCCAAAAGCCCGGCCGTCCGACCACCGCGGATCGATCGCCGATATATCTCGGAGGATCCGCGGCTCGATCCGTGATCGAGAACGAGAAAAAAAAAACAAGAAAACACCGATCGATACCGGAGCTCGTGACGAATCGAAAGACCCGTGGCTCGGTTGGCCGGTATCGACCGAAAATCGACGAAAAATTCGCGAAGCCGGGCCGTCTGGCTCCGGCCCATAAAGTGTCGGGCGTAAATCACTTGGTTTTATGGTGGTGCACGTTTGCCAACCTTTAGCTGATGAATTCCTCGGCCGGGCAAACTCGCGGCGGAGGTGAAACACACGAACATCCTCGAAGATAGTGCCGGCTCTTCGGGGAAAGAAAGGACCGACCGGTTTCCGTTTCGAAATTCCTTGGATCGGACATTTTTCTGGAACCGGAGGAATTTCGGCAAATTTTGGAACTCTCGGGAAAGATCTGTCAGCACTGTGAAAAATTAGGGACACTGGGCACTTTAGAATTCTTAGTAATTGATAATTCGTCTCCTGGCGATGGCGAAGCTTGCGATACCGCAGAATTTTTCTGATTATTGCAAATATTGAGATATGCACTTCATAGATTTTCTGTACTATAGTACTGTGAGATTTTTTTAAATATTTTAATCATACTGTGTTTGCGCTTTTTAAATTTCCTACACTACAGTTTTAGAATTTTTGATCTTTTTAGGCTTCTTATATTACAATTCTACCATTTTTCCTAAAGTTATAATTATTAATATACTAAACTCTGTCTAGATTTTTCATACCCCTGTACTACAATTTTTTGTAATGTTGTAATTGCTAATATTCAACACTTGCTCTTTTCAGGATTTGTATATTGCAGTATTAGAAACATACAGTATTGCAGTATTGCTTTTCCCTGATCTTTTAATTATTAATATACTGCAGTTGCTCTTTTCAAATTTTGTTTATAATATAATCATAATGTTTGACTTCTTCTTCATTAGAAACGTTCACAAATGCAATGGAGAAATATTGGAAAATAAATAGAGGAGACCTACCCTTAAAACTGCAATCAGTACACACAATGCACTTTTTCTTTGCTAGAAACACTCTTTTAAGAATTCTTACTATTTTCATTATTTAAATATTTTGCGACTGTCATTAGATAGCTTCACAGGGGAGGACAAGTATCGCGCAAGGGAGGATCTAACGGGGAAGAAAATTTTTCTACAATATTTTTAAAAAGAAATATTCTATGAAATTCCTATTCACTTGCAAAGATGTACAGTTTTACGAAGAAATGAATGGAAATTCCATAAAAAATCTTGCTCATATCAAGTTCAGTTAAAAATGGAGATGAAAAATGTTGTAACTATTTATATTCACTCTTGAAAAAGAATATTGTGTAACATTTATGCTCGTTCACAAGAATTGACTCTTTCACAAGGACATAAATACAAAAATTCCTGCTTTGCTGAACCAATTAAAAATTCTTCAAAAATCCCTCCTCTTCGAAACAAGTAGAAAATGGAAAAAAATTTCTGCTCCAATCAACCAGACAAAACTTCCTGCTTTATTGAACCAATTAGTATAATTCTTTAAAAAATCCCTCCTTAAACGAAACAAGTAGAAAATGCACCAAAATTTCTGCTCCAATCAACCAGACAAAATTTCCTGCTTTATTGAACTAATTAGTATAATTCTTTAAAAAATCCCTTCTTGAACGAAACAAGTAGAAAATGCACCAAAATTTCTGCTCCAATCAACCAGACAAAATTTCCTGCTTTATTGAACCAATTAGTATAATTCTTTAAAAAATTCCTCCTTGAACGAAACAAATAGAAAATGCATAAAAATTTCTGCTTCGATCAACCAGAGAAAAATCCCTGCTTTATTAAACCAATTAGTATAATTCTTTAAAAAATCCCTCCTTGAACTAAACAAGTAGAAAATGTTCAAGCTTTTTATATTCACTGTTGGACCAATTAAAAATTCTTCAAAAATCCCTCCTCTTCGAAATAAGTAGAAAATGAACCAAAATTTCTGCTTTGATCAACCAGAGAAAAAATCCTGCTTTATTGAACCAATTAATAATTCTTTTAAAAATCCCTACTTGAACGAAACAAGTAGAAAATAAACAAAAATTTCTGGTTCAATCAACCAGACAAAAATTCCTGCTTTATTGAACCAATTAGTATAATTCTTTAAAAAATCCCTCCTTGAACGAAACAAGTAGAAAATGGACAAAACTTTCTACTTCAGTTAACAAAAAAATCACACAAAAATTCGACAAATATTCCTGCTTCAATCGACTGCATAAAAACTCCTAAAAGAAATCCCGGCAACAATTAAATATATAAAATTTTCACAAAAATGCCTGCCACGGTCATCTGCACAAAAATTGGATAAAAATGCCTGCCTCGATCAACTGCACAAAAATTGCAGTTTCAACCATCTGCATGAAAATTCGACAAAAATGCTGGATTCAATCATCCTCACAAAAATTGCAGTTACGATCAAGAGCATAAAAGTTCGCGAAATCGCGCCGGCTAAATTAACATGAAAGGAGTAAAAAGTTGCCATCTTCATCCCTCCGGAGACCGCAACACGGGTTGGCGAAGGGTTCGAAGAAGCCGGAAGGAATCTTTTTAGGTCGACTGAAGAGAGAGAGAGAGAGAGAGAGAGAGAGAGAGAGAGAGAGAGAGAGACCCGAGAACGAGGGGCCAAAGGTGTCGGCGACAGGCTCCGCCGTTTTCTGGATCCGCCCTAACGGCGTTCCGATTATACAGATATTCAAATGAGCCCGTCCCCGTTGTCTCTGGCCGCAACAGTTACGTATCATCGAATTATTCTAATTTCCCGCGGCAAAACAACAGCCGCCGGCCAGAAGTTTGCGAGGAGTTCGCGGACCGGAAAGCCTTCCTACTTTGCAGAGCGTCTCCTCGTCGTCGCGTCTGCCGCTCAGGGAAAAAGGAACCGACGGCACGCCCACTTCTGGGGGTGTCACGGGGGTTGGCTGGCCTTTATCAACCCTCCTGTCGCTTTCAACCCTTCCCTCGAGTGGTGGCTCATATCAAGTGGGGGCGAAAACCGTTTCCAGGTTCTAGGGGGCGGTGGATGCTACCTTTCGCGCAAAATCCGACAACCTCGTCCCCATTCGTGGACTATTCCGCGCGATCTAGAGGTGGTGTCGCGGGGGACGATCATGCGCGCAGGTTACCAGCATCGTGAAGATGCTATTTCCTTCAGTACACTATATTCACTGTATTTATTATATTCAGTATATCGCTATGTTTTTATTGTATTTTTTCCCTTCCTTTGGCCTCGAAAATGGCTGCTTCATTAATTCTACAATTTTTCAACTAATTTCGGTGCTCACCTTAATCCCATAAATTGTATTCTGTTCACAATTTTAGCAATTTGAGTTCATACATTAAATTGCAACACTTCCGACTAGATATTGATATTATTACTGCGGACAAAAATATGTTTATATTTTCTTCGATAATAAATTCAGTTTGTACATCTATTTGCGATACTCGGCGGCGATGATAATAACGGTGACGGAGGAAAAGTGAAATATATATTAATTATCAAAAATAAATATATATATATATATATATTATGTTTAAGAAACGTGGAATATAGATCTTCGTAGAATGTTTAGAATAATTCTACTCGTTAATTTTTAGAGAAGGCAATTTTAGAATCACCATGAAATTGGGGTACTGCATTTATTCGAGTACTGGAATATTTTTTCGACTGCAGGAATTCTCATGTTTCTCAACCTCGTTTTTCCTCGATAACTATCAATTGAAATGAGGCCTCTAGAATAGGGGATGGTTCCCAGTCATCGAACGCAACCACTATGGTTAGATCAAGCCGAACGAATGAAGCGGAATGAGCTAGAAGAAGATGGCAGAATGCAAGAGTCGATTTTCTCGCGAATCGCGAGGAGTGCCGATCGGCGCGACGGTATATAGCAAGAACGGTGGATCGTCGCGCGACCATATGGGCAACAAGGTTCACCGGTGGAATATAGCTCGTATGACGTCACGTACACGGCCGGATGCCGTGGACGTGTCACACGGCCCGCGGGGCTCCACGGAATAATAAAGAAAATCGAAACGAGAGGAGCCCCGAGGGGCCGGAGGAGGGAAAACGCGGTGAAAAAGGAGAACCGGGTTCCTCTCCTCGATTCCGAAGGGACCTGACCGATCGTTCGGCCACGTATCCAGACACGTGTACACCTGACGGACGTATACAGGGTGTTCGACGACGTGTGTCAAATATTTTCCAAGGGATGGTCGAAATCGGCCCAGGAAGTCGAACCGATCTTGCGGGACGAACGGGTTCGAAAATGACCTTGTTCTCCAATTAGCTACACTGCCCTACAATAACTTCACGTTTTCATAATCAGTATAGTAGATTGGACATTTTTATACATAGAATGCGAATTTAAAAGTCGTTTCCCGGCAGCCTCGATTTTTGAGAAATTTAATTTTAAAGGAAAAGTGTAGCTTTACCGTAGCATTTTTAGGTTAGCAACTTTAGGAATTTTTTCTGCCTCAACCGTAAAAGTTACGTGAGCGATTTTTACGTAGAACGATTCTGTACACTCTCCCGAATGCAGAAATATTTTTCTTTAACATTATTACGAATATTTGAATACGTTTAAAAAATGTTTAACCCCGTGCCCTACAATGTCGAGTCAGACTCGTGATGAAGATTCTGAACCAATAAACATGTATGTTATTAATTTCCCTTGAACCGAGATAAAATTTTATTTTGTTGTAGTTGATATATACATCCTTTGGAGAAAAGCATAACATCTTTTTTTCTCTATGAAATTCTGAAAGATGAAGAATTCATAATCACTATAATCACAAAATACATAGTGGTGCGAGGGGTTGATGAGGGCAAAGTATATTCAGCATTTTAGTTTGGAAGTCTCCGGAGCTTGGTCGAAATCTGGTTATGCCCAGTATAGTAATTAATTTTGACTGCCGATTGTCAGGCGAGATATTCGAATATCGGGACAGTCATCGATGGGAACAGCACAGTGCCGTTAGGTTTCCTTTAAAGTCTAATGAAACGGGAACAACGGGGCAGATGAACGAAACGAAAGTTCACCGCTCGCGATAATTATCCGTTCTAATGATGATGGATGTCTTTATCCGTGGGCTTGGCGCGATTAGGACGGTTAATGGCTCGCAACAGGTCGAACGGCGAAATTCTGCGGAGGATCGATGTTGTACCCGGTTCAGGAGTCGTGACGCGAGGGCTGATTAGCATCCACTTCCATCCGGAAAGTAATATTTCAAAAAATTCAATATTTATAGATTCACACGATCACTTTAGACTAGAGGACATTTTTATTCGGCCACTGTGACTTGCACGAAAATTTCCATTTTGCGCAAAGATCCTCAGTCTAGCGATGAACAACTTCAACGGTAAACCTACCACCGCCGATCAAAATGGCCGGTTCCAGGTTTTTATTTTACAAGTACCGAAATTATAAAGATGCTTTTATGGGAAAAGCACGAAGAATGAAACTGAAAATTATATAAAAATATAAACATATAAAATATAAACTACAAAATAAAATTAAAAATAAAAAAAAAATTAAAATAAAATATAAAATATAAAATATAAAATATAAAATATAAAATATAAAATATAAAATGTAAAATGTAAAATGTAAAATGTAAAATGTAAAATGTAAAATGTAAAATGTAAAATGTAAAATGTAAAATGTAAAATGTAAAATGTAAAATGTAAAATGTAAAATGTAAAATGTAAAATGTAAAATGTAAAATGTAAAATGTAAAATGTAAAATGTAAAATGTAAAATGTAAAATGTAAAATGTAAAATGTAAAATGTAAAATGTAAAATGTAAAATGTAAAATGTAAAATGTAAAATGTAAAATGTAAAATGTAAAATGTAAAATGTAAAATGTAAAATGTAAAATGTAAAATGTAAAATGTAAAATGTAAAATGTAAAATGTAAAATGTAAAATGTAAAATGTAAAATGTAAAATGTAAAATGTAAAATGTAAAATGTAAAATGTAAAATGTAAAATGTAAAATGTAAAATGTAAAATGTAAAATGTAAAATGTAAAATGTAAAATGTAAAATGTAAAATGTAAAATGTAAAATGTAAAATGTAAAATGTAAAATGTAAAATGTAAAATGTAAAATGTAAAATGTAAAATGTAAAATGTAAAATGTAAAATGTAAAATGTAAAATGTAAAATGTAAAATGTAAAATGTAAAATGTAAAATGTAAAATGTAAAATGTAAAATGTAAAATGTAAAATGTAAAATGTAAAATGTAAAATGTAAAATGTAAAATGTAAAATGTAAAATGTAAAATGTAAAATGTAAAATGTAAAATGTAAAATGTAAAATGTAAAATGTAAAATGTAAAATAAAATTAAAAATAAAAACAAAATATGAAATACAAAATAAAAATAATAATAAAAATAAAATATAAAATACAAAATGAAAATAGAAATAAAATAAAAAAAATAATATTTAAATATTAAAAATACTAGTATGTAAAAATATTAAGATATATTTAAATATTTGATAAAATATAAAATATATAAACATATTTAGGAGTGCATGTATTCAATTTCGCCATTCTTAAAACACTTTTGAACGTATCAGTTGCTTTTAAGGCTCGGTAGGTTCATTGTCAATCAAAATTTGTAATAAAAAATTTTGAGTGTCCCGCAGACGGTCTAAGCACTCGATGTTGAAGCGAGTTATGTGAGTGGACGAATCAAAGGTCGTCAGAAAATTTTTGTGGGCGTGAGACGCGACGGTTAGGCTCTGATTTGACGCGATCAGGGATGACCCTTCCGGTGGGCAAAGTGTTAAGAAGGGCCGCGGAGGTTGGTGTTCGATCGTGGGCCGAAAAGACGGTTCGCGGAATCGTCTGTTCGGAAACGGAGAAAAAAATAAAGAGAGAAGAGAAAAAGAATCGAGGTGGGCCCCGAAAAGATCTCTTCGTGGTTCCATTTAGCCGTGGACGGAGGAGACGAAGACGCAGACGAAGAAGAAGAAGAAGAAGAAGAAGAAGGAGGAGGAGGAGGTGGACGCGAAAACGATATGGAAGAAGAAGAGATTTTCGTGGCTGGGCCCCTTTGTGCGCACGGCCCAGCCACGTTTTATGCACAAAAGACGCGCGGGGGGGGGGGGGGAGAGGCAGAAGAGAAGCTGAACGAGGCAAGGAGGAGGACCAAGGAGCAGAGGAGCGGCGGTTCGTTATGCCCGGTTCGCGAGGACAATTAATTATCTCCTGATTCCTTCTAAGAAACCAGTCCAAGTGCGCGCGCGAGCGCGAGTCGCTCCCACACGAGCGAGCACCTACACGGTCCCGCGGCAGCGCGCTGTTTTATAGACACATATGATGGAACACTCTCAGGCCGATCGTGTTTCAAACCACAGAGAGACTTAACTGAGAAACGACACACGTTGCTGCCCGGAGAGACCGGACTTCGACTCTCTTCTCTCTTCTCTCTTCTCTCTTCGGACTACCCCCTCCCCTCCGTCCCGAGCGTCTTCTTCGTTTCTGCTACCTTTGCGGTCCGGGCCGATTTTCATTGTCCCGAGAATTCCGACGCGGAGCTAATTAACCCCCGGATTATTCCGGAATTGTTCTAAAATTTAACTTCGACTGGATTCATCTCCGGCGGATCTTGTGCAGTTATGGCGAGAACGAGTAGAACACTATATAGAACAAATGAAGTTGACGTTATTTAGCTATTGAAATTATCACGAGAGGAAATCAAATTTCAGGTAACTTCCATTTCTTGTAATACTCGATATATGTCAGCAATTCGGGTCTTGTCAGTGACATATATCGTGCAGGAGACATACCCGAGCAGTGTTATGTTTACATTCAGCGTCCGAGGCCTCCCGAGGTTCGTGCCCCCTCGCAAGGTATACCTCGCGATAGTGGGGATAATGCCGTGACATTTGTAATCCAGGTGATGGCGACATATATCGAGAAATCAGTGTACAAACTTTGCGAACGCCTCGGTTAGGAGATTTTTGAGACTTTTAAATAGAATGGGCCTAGGGTCTTCGATTAACAATAATTAGAACGATTGTTTAAGTACACGAAAAATAGTAGGAACAACTTAAAGCAGCAGACAAATTGAAACAATTTAGGAACGTATCAGGTTCAGCTAATTAAAATGATAAAAAGAGAATGAAACTTCTATTTCTTGCAATTTTATTTTGCAGTCCAACAGTAAGGAACAAGCGCCCTGAAGAATGTGAAGACAAAACCGATTTTTTCTAGTGTACTTTGACAGAAAAGTAAAAATGTTAGGCCCAAGCGACCTTGGCGACATATATAGAGTAATTAATTGTGCAGTCAATCTTGTGCTCTTGGACTTCTAAGAATGAGCATGGATCAACAAGAAATTTGCACTAAGCCCTTATTCACAATAATAGAGGCAATATTAACCCTTAGCACTTGAATGGCGACTATAAGGCGCCACTAAAAATTGCTGTATCATTATTCAAAATATTTTTTACATTATTAAATTTGCACCATTTTTGTATGTATAACATGAAAAAATATATATAGAAGGAAAAGATTCTAGTGCTTCGAGTGATTCGAGTGCAAAGGGTTAATAGTTCCACAAGTTCGAGGAAACTGAAACGACTTCCTCGTGTTACCTTCGATCGAATGCACTTTATGCAGTCACGCCTGTACCCATCATGCTCCTGGAAGCTCTCAGGTGAATTGTGAAGCAGTTTCATTAGCATCGGGGCTCGCAAAAATTGGTCGAAGCAGCGATAAGAGGAAAATCAAGTTCCAACGAACTGTGGTGCATCCTGTATGAAATTCTGAAATATTATTTCACGAAATGCGTTTTTAGCACACTCTTCGGGTACTGCAGGACCTCGACGGGGCACGTCCCAGTTTTCCAAGGCGCCAGCGGTCACAAAGCCCTCGGGCCTCTCGGAAACCGAGCCGCGGCGGATTATAATCGATAAAATTTCGTAGGAAACCGGTCGCTCGGGAAATTCGAGGTATCGAAGTCTCGGTTCGAGGCACGTACGGCGACCTCGAAGCGTACGGTACTCGAGTTCTCGGCTCGCTCGCGCGAGGATTTATTTTTCCGGCACGAGCTCGCGCGCGAGCTTATTCTCTCTTTCTCTCTCTCTTTCTCTCTCTCGGTTACTCTAGGGAGTTTATCTGGGCGGCTCGCGCGAACAGAGGCACAAACACGGTGACCAAGATTAATAATCCTGAAATGGTCATGGCGACCGATAGCTTCGCCCTGGCTAATCTAGAGCACGGAACCTGATTCCTGATCCCGGGCGCTGGTATTTCGATAATCTAGAAACCTCGTGGAACAGAATTTACGCGTTCGAACGGCCCCGGTTTATATTGCCCCGCGGAGATCAGGTTTGTTCGTCGGAGCACCGTGAAATCTAGATCTATCGCGTCGTTCGTCGTCGCAACGTTCGAAGAAACTGGAATAGCGTCCGCCAAAAAGCAATCGAGACCGATCGACTCACGGCTGCCGTGCCAGGAAATCGGTTGCAACAGAGCCCGAGAGCTAGCCGGCTTTCAGATTATTCGACGCCGATAGTCCTACTGGTTCTGCGGGTCCTTGTTCCCCGTTCGATCGGGGATTAGGCTGTTTTATCCTGATTCTGTACCTTGTCACTGCTTCAGCCTGTTTGGAAAATCAAGCTCATTGCGAAATGATCGAAGCGTATCGTAGTCGTGTAGGATCGCTTCACGTCGAACGCTTTTCAGAAGATTTTGTGAAAAATTTGGGCGAATGATTTTAAGAGTAGTGCGAGTCTGTGACTGTAACTTGTAGGTTCCATAAAATATTTTTGAAGTAGCGAGCAACACTTTCAATTTTAATAGAACATTTTTAAAACATAATGCAATATTCGTGCATTTTTGTAGAATATTTTTAATCTGGACTACTATAATTTCTACTTTCATAAAACATTTTTTGGAGTTCCAAGGAACACTTTCAATTTTAATAGAACATTTTTAAAATACGATACGATATCGTGTATTTTTGTAGAATAATTTTCATGTGGTCTATGATACCTTGTACTTTAATGAAACATTTTTAAAGTAGCAAGCAGCACTTTCAATTTTAATAGAACATTTTTGAAACACAGTATAATATCGTGCATTTTTGTAGAATATTTTTAATCTGGACTACTATAAGTTGTACCTTCATAAAACTTTTTTTGGAGTTCCAAGGAACACTTTCAATTTTAGTAGAACATTTTTAAAACACAATACAATGTCGTACATTTATGTAGAATGTTTTTAATGTGGCCTATGATACCTTGTACTTTAATGAAACATTTTAAAAGTAGCAAGCAGCACTTTCAATTTTAATAGAAACATTTTTGAAACACAATATAATATCGTGCATTTTTGTAGAATATTTGTAATCTGGACTACTATAATTTGTACTTTCATAAAACATTTTTTGGAGTTCCAAGGAACACTTTCAATTTTAATAGAACATTTTTAAAATACAATACGATATCGTGTATTTTTGTAGAATAATTTTCTTGTGGTCTATGGTACCTTGTATTTTAATGAAACATTTTTAAAGTAGCAAGCAGCACTTTCAATTTTAATGGAACACTTTTAAAACAGAATAAAATATCGTGCCTCTTTGCAGAATATTTTTAATCTGGACTAAGTACTATAACTGGCACTTTCATAAAACATTTTTTGAAGTACCAAGTAACACTTTCAATTTTAATACAATTTTTTAAAACACAATACAATATCGTGCATTTTTATAAACTATTTTTAATGTGGACTAGCATAACTTGTACTTTTATAAAACATTCTTTAAAGAACTAAGCAACACTCCCATTTTTAATAGAACATTTTTAAAACACAATGCTACATCGTGCATTTTAGTACAATATTTTTAATGTGGTCTACGATACCTTGTACTGTAATGAAAGATTTTTAAAATAGCAAGTAACACTTTCAATTTTAATATAACATTTTTAAAATACAATCATACGATATCGTGCATTTTTATAAAATATTTTTTATCTGGCCAATGATACCTTGTCCCTTAAAGGAACATTTTTAAAATACAATTTAATACCTCCGATTTGTCGAACATTTTTCAAAACACGATGCAATACCTTGCATCCTCGTAGAATATTTTTAGAATGGATTACAATACCCAGTATTGTACTCGACCATTCTAAGAAACAATATTATGTATTTCCACAATCAATTTCAAGTGTCAAGCCAAATCGCTGGAACGATAATGTCCCCAAACATCAACCAAACAAAAGCATTTAGTATCCCCCGAGTAATCTGAGAGAATAGTCTCAGCTTGCAAAGAAGACGAGTAGCTCGGATGTCGCGAAATGTTCGTTCGGTGATTAGACAAATGGTAAATAAATCGTTGATCGAACGGGAACAGAGTTGTCCCGGATTTTTCGCTAGGTGTCTCGGAATTCGTGAGTCGCTCGATTAAACCCCGAGACACGGACTCTGCGAGGAATGTCAAGGATCAGCGTGGCGGGTTCCCGGGTATCCTATTGCTCCTGATACTAAGGCGGCCGTGGCGATCGCGTTGTACGATCGATCGGCGGCGGCCGGTCGATATCTGCCAAGTATTCCGGCTCGTGGCCAGTCACGATAGCCTCGAAATTCGCGGTAGTCGTCGTAAATCTGCGGATCTAAGCGCTCCCACCGGCACGATCCGGCCGATCTAACAAGTTGCGCGAATAACGGGCCATTAAGACCGATACCGAAACACGGATCGGCGCCGATACACGCTCCAAGCCTCTCGCCCCCCCCCCCGGCTTTCTGTTTCCCGCCTGTGGAAATCGCGACAATCGCTTTTGTACCGCGGCCGGCAATTAACAGCCCGCCGCCGCCGTTATAAAAGGGAAACTCGTCAACTCGTTGTTTAATAATTCCGATCCGGCCGCGATCAACGACGCTGAACTATTTCAGATAGCTGAAACGATTTCGATTCAGATTTCATATCGATGCCGATTTTCTTTTTCGACGGGGTTCTTTCTCTATTTCGAGATTGTTGCGCCAGCACTTCGGAATTGCTCATGGTGGTCGAGGGACATTAGTCTTTGGAGGAAATGGGAGATAGCGAAACTGGCCCAGCAATTTTATAGGGCTTCTACGCGAGTAATGTTTCGTTGGCTTGGGGATTGTGTGCTTGTGGTGGGGCTGGGTTGTGTGCGTTTGTGAAATAGTATTTTTTAAATTTTATTTTGGTTGCGATTCTATAATGGGATCGAGTTCATTCAAATGAGTTTAAAACATGTTCTACCAAAGTACAAGGTTTCCCAGTCCATTCTGAAAACATTTTACAAAGATACTCGGTATTGCTTCGCGTTTGAAAAATGTTCTGTGAAAATTGAAGATATCTTTATGGACTCAAAAAAATATAACCAACCGAATTTATCTTCCATCTAGTTAAGGGTAGCAAACACTCTGATCACTGCGGATTTTATGAATTTCTGACAAAAATGAGTAGGTGTAACTTAGAAAATATTAGACAAATTTAAAGACACTGTTATATTACTTTCAGTCTATCGAACATAATCAGACAGAAATTAAATTTTTATTTCATCCCAGTTTGTTGCAATTCAGATGGAAAGTTTTTACTTTGCATAAAGATCCGCAATTTACTTATCACCCAACTACAGTGACGAGCAAAAGTGGAAACACACTTCGCTAGCTTTACATAAAACGTGATGATACAACCTATTTTTCAATTGAATGATAAAGATTAATAAGTACTAATAATTACAAAGTGAATAGGGTAAACAAAACGCAGCAGTTTATTTTCGTTAATATTAACAATATACGGATTTATCGGAAATAGGGATTGAAAACAATTTTTACAGTTTTGCACTTTAATTGCGCTCGTAGAAATAAAGCTTTAGATTAATATTTTGTCCATTTTACTTTTTTGTACTGCTTCTATCCAGCGTGGCATACTATCTATTAAATTTTTAATAATTTCCGGCTCAATGTTGTACCATTCTTGTTCTGTCCTTTTCTACAATTCATGAACACCTGATGGTGGATTGCCATTTTTGCTAGCCTTCTTTTCACAATTGACCATAAATTTTCGATTGGGTTCATATCTGGACTTTCTGCTGGCCACTTCATCACAGAAAACTTTTGATTTCCTAGGTTTTTACTATCTTTGCAGTATGCTTAGGGTCCCCGTCTTGTTGAAATACTACTTCATCTTCAGCAAAATCGATAGAATGAACAACAGAAGGTAAATTATTTTGCAAAATATTTAAATAATGCTCTTTGCGCATGATACCTTCTATCCGAACTAAGGGACCAACACCCTTACGAGTAAAACAACCCCAACACATAATTGAGCCAGCCCCGAACTTCATAGTTTGTTTTATGCTACTTGCTTGATTGCTATTTTCGGATGAAGTCCAGTACCAAGACCTTCCATCGGATTCAAATCTATTAATTTTTGTTTCGTCGGGCCATATAACTCTTTTCCAATCTTCTGTTGTCCACTCTTTGTATGTGTGAGCAAATTTTTTTCGTAGTTTAATAATTTTGTCCGAAAGAGCTGGTTTGCGTTTCTTTTCTTTCGCTTTGAACCCGATTCTCTTTAAGGAGCGGCGATTGGTCCATTCACTTGCATTTACTCCAACGTCTTGAGCCGCGATTTTTGGAGTTTTATGACTTTCAGACCGAAGACGATGTGCAATTTCACGCGCAGCTTTGTCAGAAACAAATTGCGGTCTACCGTTTCTTGAAGAAGTTGACACACTACGGTTTTCTTTATTCTTGCAACCATCGTATGACTTACACCACATTTTACCGCAATTTGCCGTAGTGAAAACCTTTATCGCACAATGAAATGATACTGTTTCTTTTGTCTGCACTAAGTGGTTTCATCTTGACTTACGCGTGTCAACTAACTCTCAAATAGGAGAAAAACTGTGTAAACACCAGTCTACACGTGTCTTACTACAGTTGGCTATCAGTGTTTGTTGACAATTTCATTTCCCTAGCATTTGTGTACTATCTTAACCCGATGATACGTGCGAAACTGTAAACATTGCTTCAAATCGTTATTTTTGTAAAATATGTATAATGTCAATCGTTCTGTCGTCGGGACTGACAGGGTCAAATAAACAAAATTGAGTTTCTGTAACAAACAGGTTAGTTTATTCGTAACTTATTTACAATGCTTATTCACTATTCAGTATTCACATTACCAATCCTACCTGTAACAAAGAGAAACGACATTAAAGTTTATTCTCTACCCTTGATGTCAATTCCCTTCTCTAATTTTATCTAAATAATACTTAATTTATTAATCAGATAATTCTGACAGGTTAATCTAGCTCCCACGTTTTGTCGTGTGTTGTATATGTCGTTGTCTCCTCGTCATCTGCCGCGTTCGTAAGTGCGTGGCAGATTTGAATTAAGGGAATGCGCTTATGTACTTTCCTTACATATACATTGCTAATATTATCTAACACAAACTGTTATCTTCTGTTTATCACCATATAATTAATAGTTCCTAAGCCTTATCATTCAATTGAAAAATAGTTCGTATTATCACGTTTTATGTAAAACACTGTATGCCACTATAAAATTCCCGATCAGGCCCACTTCCAAAAAAAAAAAAAAATGCTCCAATCAATAGAACTCCTTGCTACGACTCTCCGATCTAGCAGAATCCTGACGTTGAACAAAACCCTGAAACCAAAGAAATGCTCCGTTTGAATCGCAAGGCGACTCTGCTGAATCAAGTAGTATGATCGGCGCAAACAGGGCGAACGCTCGTCGAACGTCATTGAAAAATCGTTGCCTAGTAGGCGTAGATGGGAAACCGAAGCCGGGTCCCGGGATCATTTGCTGAAACAGAAGATCGGGGCTAATCAGTTGGCCAGTCGATGCCCCTAAATCATTCTCCAGTTCCTTGTTCGGGATCTCTGAAACTTCTTCCGCGACGTATCTGGCACGATAGATCGGCGGCCGTAAAATAATTCAGCCGTCAGGCGCGCGCGGGACTCTCTCTCTCTCTCTCTCTCTCTCTCTCTCTCTCTCTCTCTCTCTCTGCGACGAGAGAATGGACTCTTCTGGTCGGAGAGAAAGAAAAGCCCCGATGGGGTTGTCGAACGGTGAGAGAGGAGTGGAAAAGCAGAGGGTGTCCGGGGATCGAGCCGGCTCGAGAAACGATCGATTCCGTATTATCCGTCGTTTTATCCGTCGATTTATCTAACCGTGGCTCGGAGCGCGCGGATGCAAAGTGGAGCACACCGTGCGGCCCGACAGCAATATCTCTCCACGGGTATTGCTGTGCCCTGGACAAACTGGATATCCAGTTTCCAGCATTTCTCGGTTCTCCACGCTTTCGAGGCCCTAATCCGGTGTCTCGAGGAACGGCCTCAGCAGTAAAATCGCCGCGCGGTATGTATATGGATTTCCACGTGTAAGACACACGCGGCCCGGCAGAGACTCGCGAGACCCGTGACCGAACGGAGACCGAATAATTTCATCATTCCGACTATGCGTGCCAGACATCGGCGCATTGACTCCGGGAAACGCGTCCCAGAGGATCCCTCCTGCGGGACATGATTTTTCCAATTGAGGGATTTGTCGTTTGGTTTTGATTCATATTTTTACAGAATTTTTCGTCTTGCATTTTGGTCAGAGAGATAGAGAGAGAGAGAGAGGGAGATGAATTGGACGCAGACTAGGAAAATTCATTGCATTGTTTCGCCTTTTTTAACGCGTTCGTCGCCGGATCACCCATATGTAGGTGACGGAATTATTTGTGCAGGTTTTAAAATGCATTTTTACGTTGATATATTCATTGTACTAAACTTGATTAGGACCTGTAACATGCAAGAAAGTTGGAGGATTACTCAGTATCGTACATTTAATTTTTTGCAATTTTTATTTCATTAAATAACTTACTTTGAGTTTATGGAATTTTTGGGGTTTCTAGTTGGGTGTTCAAAGTGTGAAATAGTCTGCTGAAAAGCAAGGTACTGTATTTTATTTTGAAAATTCTCTGCTAAAATACGAGGCACTGTATTCTATTTTGAACAATCTTCCATGAAAATCGTCGGTAACGTGTCGCCCCTTTAAAATGTTCTATTGAAACGCTAGTTACTGCATCGTGTTCCAAAACTTTCTTTTAATGGAGCATTTTACAAAAACAATGCAACACCTTCCATTATAATAAAACATTGTTAAAACACGATGCAATACCTTGTGTTTTCGTAGAATATTTTTAGAATATACTACAGTAGCTTGTGTTTTACTAGAACATTTCTAAAATGAAGTTTTGTTATTTAAAGAATTTTTATGAATGAGAACAGTGGTCCATCTGATGATAGACCATGTGGATTTTTAGTTTTTACAGCAATTAGGACACTTAGTACATTCATTGTTTACTACCGAGGGTAATTGACCTAAAAGAAAGACTATAAAATTGTTGTTTATTTTTGGTACCCAATGTCAAACGAAGGTCACAGCATTCTACATCAATGGACTCGTCTTGACCTTGGCTATTACGTCACAGGAGTAAACATATACACACCTAGTCGAATCTAAATTTAACCACACAGATGACAGTGCTTCAAAATTTGCAAGTGTGTTGGTTTCAATATTCGAGCATTTTTCTAATCATATTGTTCTCTTACACGTAGGGAGCTAGCCTAATGCCGGTATTAGGTGCAAAAGAAAACAATGCAGGATCAAAAAACATTTTTGGAAGACAATAATGAAGATTTGAGATACCGGACTGAAGATTTCAATGCATTTTAGATGTAAAATGGTGCGATTCGAACATTTTTGCAATAATTTTTGGTGAACGTGTGAAGTCAATCCGAGGTAATATGGAAGTTTATAGGACACGTAGAGAGCTGGCCTAATGCCGGTGTTAGGTGTTAGGTTCTTGACCGTTCTCCTCGCGTCTTGTAGCCCCGGGCTGGCGAAACCAGAGCTCTGTCCAGGTTCTCGACACCCCCAACCCCCTCTCGTCCCCTCTGTATACACATGTATGCATATATGCACACGGATTCGCAACATGCACTCGTGCCGGGATTCGATTCGATTCGATCCGAGGCGCACGCACTTCCTGCACACGTCCGAAACGATGGAATGCACGCGCGAGTCGCGCTTCCTCCATGGGACTGCCCTAATCGGACTGGGGAAAAAAATGTTTAACTCTTTCAAAATCCCTGGACATTCGTCGAGGTTTTATTTTATTCGGACCACCGTGAGAAATCCTAGAAATTAAACTTCACATTTCCAGTGCCAACTTAGCAGCAGCAATAATAAAATTATGATTATGTATTCTGGATGAAATAATAATTGAAATGTTAAGATTTATGGTACTTAGACTGACGTTCCAACATTCTTGCAGCTCAACTGAATTTGTTACATTCGACAAGAAAAATTCCAAAGCAAAGAAAATATTTTTAGGAACCTCGATAATAAAATCAAAATTATATACTGAATGAAATAAAAATTGCAATGTCAACGTTTATGGTATTCAGAGAGATCTGCCAACATTCTTGCAACCCAGCTGAATTTGTTACAGTCGACAAGGAATATTCCAAAGCAAAGAAAAAATTTTTACGAGCCTCGATAAAAAATCAAGATTATATACTGAATGAAATAAAAATTGTACCCAGAGTAATTTTTCAACCTTCTTGCAGCCCAACTGAATTTGTTACATTCGACAAGGAAAATTCTAAAGCAAAGAAAGATTTTTAGGAGCGTCGATAATAAAATCAAGATTATATACTGACTGAAATAAAAATTGAAATTGTCTCTATAGAGACAACATTATTTGTCATCGAAACTATTAAGTCACCTCTACAGGGACAACACTGTTTCTCCTTCAAACTCTCGGGTCACCTCTACGGAGACAATAATATTTATCTTTCGAACTGTTAGGTCACCTCTGCAGAGGCAACACTATTTTCTTTCAAACGGTTGGGATAATTTTCCAACTTTCTTGCAACCCAATTGAATTTTTTACACTCGATAAGGAAAATTCCAAAGCAAAGAGAAAATTTTTAGGAGCGTCGATAATACAATCAAGATTATATACTGAATGAAATAAAAATTGCAATGTCAACGTTTATGGTATTCAGAGAGATCTGCCAACATTCTTGCAACCCAATTAAATTTGTTACACTCGACAAGGAAAATTCCAAAGCAAAGAAAAAATTTTTAGCAGCCTCGATAATAAAATGAAGATTACATACTGAATGAAATAAAAATTGAAATGTTAAGATTTATGGTACTTAGAGTGATCTGCAACCTTCTTGCAACCCAACAGAATTTGTTACACTCGACAAGGAAAATTCCGAAGCAATGAAAAAATTTTTAGAAGCGTCGATAATAAAATCAAAATTATATACTGAATGAAATAAAAATTTGAATGTTGATACTCGGAGTGATCTTCCAACCTTCTTGCAACCCAACAGAATTTGTTACACTGGTCAAAGAAAATTCAAAAGCAAAGAAAAAATTGTTTCAAATAAAATACATATTCAGTAAATAATCGAGCGGGAAATTTGAACTAATTCAAATTATCCCAACAACCATCCCAGTCCCCAGAGCCCCCAAAAAACGAGTCCCAAAATTCGGCAGAAAATCAAGTACGAACTTCAAATTCATGCCTCCTCATTAACATTGGACCCTGCTAATGACTCCCGAAGCAGTTAGAACGATATCCAAATTAGAATTAGGAGCATCATGTTCCACATAGTGTTGCGCAGTCGCGGAACGGCGCAACTGTTCAGCGGACCGTTTACAGCGGCACTTATCATCGCGTGCGCTTTTGAAAAGCTCGCGTCACGTTGATAAAGCGTCGTGAAAGAGTTTAGGGGGCACCGCGGTCGTAACTTTTCGAGTCGCATAAGCGCGAGGGGGGGGGGGGGGAGGGAGGGAGGGAGGAGGAGGAGGAGAAGAAGAAGAAGGAGGAGAGGAGTTCTTTCGTTCTCCCGGGGCGCAGATTATCAAGCGTGATGAATGCCCGGGCCCGCAAATTGCATTTGCGTGAAAACAAGACGGCCAGGTGCTAATGAGAGCGTAATTCGTTTTGAAGAATCCCCCGGTGGAAGTAGTCGCGCGATCACTCTAGAGGAATCAGATACGCGATTCTCAGAAATCATGCTCTCCTATCGGGCTACCATGAGAACACACAGCCAGGCAAGGAAGAGAGCGAGATAGAGAGAGAGAGAGAGAGAGAGAGAGAGACTCGTTTCTTCTTTTCCCTTTCCTTTCGTTCTCCCGTTCCTGTCTGGTTCGTCCTTTTTATTTTTTTTTCGCGTGCCAGTTTTCAGAGCAGTCTCGCGGAAACGTTCGCGAACCAGGGAATGATTCGAGCCCGGTTTCTCACGATACTCGCGGCCGCGGAAAACGTCGCGAGGCGGATTCGAAGATTATTTATTAATCGGCCTGTCGCGGATTAACAGCGTAGAGAGAATCTTCCGATACCGGTTTCTCCGTGGGATCCCTGGAATTTCGGTCCCCCGAGGAATCCCGCGATTCCTTCCTCCTCCTCGGGGTCCTTCTTCCCGGTTCGATTTTAATTGAACATTCTTATCGAGCCCCTCGAATTAAACCGAGCACGGAAATTGGCCTGAGAGGAATTTTACGCAACGGACACGGGAATTTCGAGGATTTTCGATGGATTAACGCGATCTTCCTTCGCGCGACCTAATTGCTCCTCGAGATGCGATTCTTAGGTGTTTACGACGCTTTTTTTGTTGGGTGCATCTTGAACATTGCAGCGTTATGTATTTTTTTGTTTTTTAATGGGAGTGTTTTCATGAGGCTTCGAATCTTATTAGGAATTTAGAGTAATGTGACTATGACTAGAGAACGGATAATTGTGTCTCACTTGGCAAATCGATTAGGCTGATTCCGGGAGAGACGCACTGTAGGGTGAGATGCGCCAGTTTTTATTGTGGCAACACTGGACGATTTTCAACTGTTGCTGATCATTTATAATATTTTCACATTTGTGAAATATCTCAAAACGAAGAACACGTGTTATATGTTTTTTTTTTTTTATTATTTATTTATAAAGGTCGCATTAACGTCGAGGTCATTGGCGACCACTTTTGGTGTACAATTATAGATATGATGTTTTGTTAGTTCAATAATACACGAGTGTTGATATGATTAAATTTTGTTCATCTTCTGATGAAATATTTTTGTAAGCGTCAGTACAAATGTTATTACCTCCTTAGGGTACGGTTTTAACTATCAGTATTAAAGTTAAATAGTGACAATGTTGTTCCTCTTTTACGATTTTTCATAGTGTTTTGACAAAATTTTTTGTACTGGTTTTTGTTGTTGTGTTGGTGTGTCTCTCCCTCAATTTAGGGACAGACGCACCATATGTAAGTGTACTAGGCAGTCGTTTTTATAAAAAATGAAGCATCCCCTTTTTAATTAATTCAAAAGAAATACACTAAAACTGAGAGTTGTCCTTTGCCACACTATTTGTTACCATCTTACACCTTAATTCATTTATATTTATTGCTCTGTAATTAGGTAACTAAAAAAGGGGGATGCTTCATTTTTTACAGAAACGACTGCCTAGTAGATTCTAATAACTATTCTATCGAATGTTTAGAAGATTATTATTCAACCACACTTAAAGTAGATTGGATTTCTTGATTAGAATGCCTCAAATGGCTCCACGAAACATGTACAGTGAATTCTCATTACGAGTCAGTGCCAACCTTACAATTTGGAGTCAGTGGAACTATCGACAGCCCCCTTTCGAGCTACGTGCAACATTGTATAGGAGAAAGACATTTTCTCAGTCTTCTTGTCACTATCGTTTAATAGTCATAGGCTTTTATGACTTGTAGACGAATATGACTCTAGGTTTCCAGCGTGCCCTGAGTATTTCAAATGCGACGCTCGGCGACAACCTCAAATTTCGTCTAAGAGTCAGTCACCAGACCGGCGCAACTGACTCGTAACGAGAATTCACTGTACTATGTACCCTACTTTATGTGATATGTGTGGTAGAGTAAAAAAAAAAAGAATAGAACTAGGGAGAAGAGGATATAAATGAAAGGAGTGCATCTATCCCCAATGAGGAGTGCACTAGGGAGTCCTAGAAGTCCCTAGGGAGGGATGCACTTTTTCGAACAATTTTAAACAGAATATTAATATACTAATATAAAAGTTTTACTCATTTTACTCGTGTTACTCATTTTTATATTTTCTTAAAGAGATTGAAATAAACAATTGAACTGTGCCTGTTTATTTTCTCAATTATTTTCAATACAATTTTTATTCAACAGAAAACAAAATGGAGTGTGTCTCTCCCGGAATTACCCTAACTTCATAAAACAGAAAGTGGAGAAATGAAATAATATACATACGACTGTGCGAAGTGCTTTGACACGTAAATTTAAAATACCTCAAAAAATTGAGACTCAATTGTGTCTCCAAATTCGAATGAATAGTAAGTCAAAATTCCAAATAAATTTTGCTTAGGATTAATCGTGGTAAAAATTTTAGCAAAATTCTTGGAGATTCTTGTGCACCTTATAGAATTAAGTAAATTTTGAAAATAATTTTCATAATTTCCATTTTATCCTTCAGATCCTATGGGAAATTCTATCCGCTCAATAATTTTATCCGTAAATTTGTTTTTGAAAACAATTTTCAATAATTTTCATAATTTCCGTTTCATCCTTCAGATCCTATGAGAAATTTAATCCGCTTAGTCTTGATCCCCGAAAAATCCTCAATCCAACGTTCAACGATCCAACGGAAGAGTTTGCACAACGATCTACAAAGTACAGCTTAATTAAAGCGGTTCTCTGAGCAGCCGATTGCAGAATTATCGGGCAGGAATTTTCCTAATAGTCCCAATTAGACTACCGAAATGGTCGAGTATGCGAAATGTGAACACGTACGACGAGTCAATTAGAGGATAAAGGCGGTGGTGCGCGCAGCGCGGAGCTTTATTAGGCGTTACAGGGAAAATTTTCGAAAGCGTCGCGACGCGCTGCCGCGCGGCCGTCGACGACATTTCTTCCTCGATTTGCGCGTGACTGAATGCACGGGCCTACACGACACGACACGACACTACACGACACCGCGTATATGTACGTATTTCCTGGCGGTCACGCAGTCCCCCGTGAAAACGTGTCGCGAGCGTGCCGTAATGGTACGGACGAGCCTGCTAGCGGTGGAACGAAACGGAGTGTGTCGAAAGCGCGTACAAAGTATCTCTAATCGTCCCATTGTATCGTTTCTCCTTTGTCCGTTCTCGCGGGTGAAAGCTTCGTTAAAACCCGATCGCTAATGCCCCGTTGTTTTTTCGCGAAATCAGAACCGGACCGTTGCGCCGCGGATACACTCCGTTGCAGAGATAACCGCACAATGAATTGCTCCTCCGATCATGCACCGTTTTATCAATTTTTTTATTTCATTCTCCTCGCTCTTCGATCCTTTCTCTCGGCCCTCATTTCACATTTATTTTATCCCCTTTGTCCTTTTACGCTCACTGATTTTTCCTTTTAGATTAAAATGTCGTGTCAGTCTAAATTCGGTACAGAAAAATTTTGTTCACATCATCTCAAATGACCGTGTGTTTAATTTGGTAAACAAATATTTTACCGTGATCAAATTTAATACAGAATTGTAGAATTTGTTCATTTCAGTATACAAATTCATCTTCACAAGATGAACAAAATTAAATCTCTGAAAATCGTCTTAATCGTCATCTAATTATGCTGAACACAGAACCATCTTACCATGATGCCAAGAAACCACCCCAAAAATTATTTCAAGGAGTCACTCACCGTCTCACAAAATTAACAAAAGTCTAAAAATTTATCTTTATCTTTTTTTCTTAAAGTCTCTAAAATTTGTAAACTTTATTTACCTTATCTACTATGTCATATCTAGGGTAAGGGGCCCAATTACTGTGCCTATATTAATTATACTTATTTTTAAAGCATAATGAATATTATATGTTATACATATATCTCTCTTCCAATATCCATTATGCTTTAAAAGTAAATATAATTAAAATAGGTACAATAATTGGTACTCCCACAGTAATTCGGTCCCTTACCCTACTATGTCATGTTTCAAAGAGTCACTCATCCTCTTACAAAATTAACAAAAGTCTCCAAAAATTTATCTTTCTATCTTTTTATCTTTATCTTCTTTCTTAAATTCTCTAAAATTTGTAGGCTTCATTTACCTTATCTACAATGTCATATCTAGGGTAAGGGACCCAATTACTGTGGGGGTACCAGTTACTGTGCCCATATGAATTATACTTATTTTTAAAGCATAATGAATATTATATGTTATACATATATCTCTCTTCCAATATCCATTATGCTTTAAAAGTAAATATAATTAAAATAGGTACAATAATTGGTACTCCCACAGTAATTCGGTCCCTTACCCTACTATGTCGTTTCAAAGAGTCACTCATCCTCTTACAAAATTAACAAAAGTCTCCAAAAATTTATCTTTCTATCTTTTTATCTTTATCTTCTTTCTTAAATTCTCTAAAATTTGTAGGCTTCATTTACCTTATCTACAAAGTCATATCTAGGGTAAGGGACCCAATTACTCTGGGGGTACCAGTTACTGTGCCCATATGAATTATACTTATTTTTAAAGCATAATGAATATTATATGTTATACATATATCTCTCTTCCAATATCCATTATGCTTTAAAAGTAAATATAATTAAAATAGGTACAATAATTGGTACCCCCACAGTGATTGGGTCCCTTACCCTACTACGTCATATTTCATCTTTTTATCTTTATCCTTTTTTTTAAGTCTCTAAAATTTCGTAATCCTTGTTTGCTTTATCTGCTGTGTCCACCAAGAGAATACTTTGGAGCTCGCATCAAAAAATTGCTCAGGCAGCTCGGGACATAGCAAACGAAAAATGTCTGCTGGTAGCGGTCAAGAGCGTCGTGTCGAGGTGTAGAAAGAGCGGGGCTCGAAGTCACAAAAATAAACCACGTAACCAGAATGCAGGAGAACGGTGCACGTCATGCTGTTCGCGGGGTCGGGGGAGAAGTTTTGAGGAAGAAAAAGGCGGGACAGCCTTAAAATGTGTTCGGTCCGGTGGCGATGTGACGAGCACGTCGAGGCTCCTTCCTGTCGTCACTCGCCAGGTTAAATATAGACGGACGCTCGCTCATTTCCGCAGCCAAGCATGATTTCTTCGTGAATGGAAGCGTGCCCGTCTTACTCCACCCGCATATAGATCGATCGAAACCTCTACGCCAACTATTAACCCTTTGCACTTTCGGGTCACCTTCGAATGCGATACTATTTGTCCTTCAAACTCGTGTTTACGCAGATACATTATTTTCCTCGAAACTCTTAGAGGTCACCTCTGCAGGGGCAACACTGTTTCTCCTTCAAACTCTCGGGTCACCTCTACGGAGACAGTAATATTTATCTTGCGAACTCTTAGGTCACCTCTGCGGAGGCAACACTATTTTCTTTCAGACGGTTAGGTCATCTCGGAGACATTATTTTTCCCTGGAACTCTCAGGTGACCTCTACGGAGACGACATTATTTATCTTTGACACTATTAGGTCACGTCTACAGGGGCAACACTGTTTCTCCTTCAGACTCTCGGGTCACCTCTACGGAGACAGTAATATTTATCTTGCGAACTCTTAGGTCACCTCTGCGGAGGCAACACTATGTTCTTTTAAACGGTTAGGTCACCACCGAGACATTATATTTCCCTAGAACTCTCAGGTGACCTCTACGGAGACGACATTATTTATCTTTGACACTATTAGGTCACCTCTACAGGGGCAACACTGTTTCTACCTTCAGACTCTCGGGTCACCTCTACGGAGACAATAATATTTATCTTGCGAACTCTTAGGTCACCTCTGCGGAGGCAATACTATTTTCTTTCAGACTGTTAGGTCACCTCGGAGACATTATTTTTCCCTGGAACTCTCAGGTGACCTCTACGGAGACGATATTATTTATCTTTGACACTATTAGGTCACCTCTACAGGGGCAACACTGTTTCTCCTTCAAACTCTCGGGTCACCTCTACAGAGACAGTAATATTTATTTTGCGAACTCTTAGGTCACCTCTGCGGAGGCAACACTATTTTCTTTCAGACGGTTAGGTCACCTCGGAGACATTATTTTTCCCTGGAACTCTCAGCTGACCTCTACGGAGACGACATTATTTATCTTTGACACTATTAGGTCACCTCTACAGGGACAACACTGTTTCTACCTTCAGACTCTCGGGTCACCTCTACGGAGACAATAATATTTACCCTTCGAACTCTTAGGTCACCTCTGCGGAGGCAACACTAAGCCTAACCTTTTCTTTCTTACCTGCACTTTTCTTTCAAACGTTTAGGTCACCTCGGAGACATTATTTTTCCCTGGAACTCTCGGGTGACCTCTACGGAGACAACATTATTTATCTTCGAAACTATTAGGTCACCTCTGCAGAGACAATACTATTTTTCCTTAGAACTCTTAGGTGACTCATTGGTGTGATAATGTTATTCTTCTGTAGGACACTGTAGGAGAACAATCATAGTGCAAAGCCCTCATTGACAACATTTTTATTCACTCGTTGACCTCATTGACAGGCCTCTTGTACAACTTTTACACAACATACAATTATGATGCTCGAAACCGAGCAGCTTTGCAGCTTCATTTATCAATTTTTTAAAACATATTCTTCAAGTCGGTCCTTATAATTTGGCGGTTCATTAATCTGTTACCAGATTTAAGATGTTCCCTAAACATTAATAAACCTGAACAGTAACATATAACATGGCTTTTTAATTGTTTTTGTCGCCATCTTCGCGACTTCTCTAATTTTTTAAAGAATCCCGGATACTAAAATATAATAATAGAATTCAGAACATGAAACATCGACGCGGCACTGGTCGGTTTCGTTTTGCAACGCGCCACATTGTTTTCACCGGGGCCGACTTACTCAAAGCTGATTTCCAGCAGACGCTGGAAATGAGCGCAGCTGGCACCGGCTGTCGCAATTAGTATTATGCTGATTAATCTAGTGCAATGGACGGGAGGAATGTCTCTGCCTCGTGGAATCGAGGGTGGACACCTTTGCGAGCCTCGGTTCCTCAACGCGAGCGGGATTAACGAAAGACGAATTGTCTGGCGGAGTATATGTTTGCGCCGCGGATCACTCATGCGAACGTGGCATAATGAGCAACCGCGCGGGGTTGCTCGACACGTTCCCATTTTCACGAACGTGAAATTGTTAATAGCTCGGACACGTGTCGCAGCGGATATTAATTCATGATTACCGGTTTATGAATACAGAAGGCCTCCGAATGTTGGAAGATTAAACGCTTACCGGGCGCATTTGAAATTCAATTGATCGCTCGGCCTGGAACTGGAGCGGGACTTCCTCTGCATGATTCAAAAATTTTCGGACTGTTAATTGGTCGGCTGAACCTTCGCCCTCGAAGCTGGGTTAATTTGAAAACCAGACATTTCTTTCGACCTAGATTATATCCACTGTTCTCGATTTTTAGAAATTTTATGCAATTTATAGATACAATACTTACATGTTTAATAATTTATCAAATATAAGTCAATTCGGAAATGAGAAAAATATTTTGAAGAGGATGTAGCAATTTTCAATGGGGCCCACTCGAGTGCTCAAAACCAATAAATCATCATCACCAAAATATTTATCTAATCGACCTTGCCTGTCCTAATTGACCTTCGACTGACCCCGAGTCTCTTCATCCTCGAATCCCAATTTCTCCACAAAACTTTAAACAAAAACAAAAAATTAATTTAGAACAAGGGGTGGGTTTCCATGAAATATTACAGCAAAAATGCAATTTTATAGGTTCTAAAATTTTTAATGCGACTTGTCAACATGGGGATGACAGTTAAAATATATTCTCCAGGACCACAGTATAAGACACGATTTTTTAAAATAAATTCATGTAAAAATAATTATGAAGTTCTCTTCAGAAAAATGTACAAAAAAGAGACATTCGATAAAATATTATAATAAGTGTAAAAATGTGATTTTCATATGCCTAAAAAATTGTATTATTGCTATTTAATATGGGGGTGTGTCAGAAGATGGTCTCGAAATAAATTGCTATAAATGTGATACTATTAAAATTCTTTCTAAAAAAATGGAGAGAAAAGTTTGTGGCTATGAAAATTAATTTTCAATAGAGCCCACTCTAGTGCTCAGAATTCATGAAAATAAATAGAGCCCCCCAAAAACAAAAGATCTATAGATCAATACCCAAATTCCCCAACTCATACGTCACCCTAAATCTGCAAAAGATTTATCTACTCGACCTAGCCTGTCCCAATTGACCTTCAAGTGACCCCGAGTCTCTTCATCCTTGAATCTCAACTTCTCCACCAAACATGCGTTTAAAAATAAATAAAAACTGCAAACTATTCGCATAGTTGTCCCAATTGACCTTCAATTGTCCTTGAATCTCTTCCCCGCCTCAGAATCAGAAAATTCTTTTTCCCAGTGACTCGTAGAGACGATTTTTCGCGTGGAGAAGTAAATGTGGCCGATCGACCGATCGATCAGCAGAGGAGGAACGGTGTTTTCTTTCGTCGCAATGAATTTTCGTGGCGAGAATTGGCGCGTGTCGGCCAATTGAAATGCGCGGTACCTCACCTCGGTTCCAGTACGGCGAGAAATTCTTAAATGGCCGGCCCGTTGCTGCCCAGGAATGTATGGAAATGTTACGTACCACCTCTGTCCTTTATTGTCCTACATGGTGACTGGTGGCGGGTTAGGTAGATATATGGACTGCTGCGTGCGCGACCGTGTATACACACGCGACCCAGGCGAGTGTGTGCTAGTGACGCGCGCGCAAGTGTGAAAAGATAGATGAACGCGCGTATGTGTGTGACGCGTGACACGTGTTAATCGTGCCTGTGAGGTCCCAACCCTCCCCCACTCGGCCCCGGCCAGGTACACACCGTGTACGCATAAGTATAACTACTATAGTGCCGTGTGTTGTGCCTGTTGCGCGCTCTGTGCTCTCGAATTTCACCGGCTGCTGCATCAATACATAATTTTGTTAAATTTGAAATTTTACGATTTTACATATTTTGTAAAATGTGTGCATTGTTTATCTGGTCTGAGGTAAATTTGTTTCTGTCGTTGAAAGTTGCTTGGGATGATGTAGTACGGTGTTGGAAATTAATATATATATTTTTAGACGATTTTATAAAATATGAATACTATTCGTCCCTTTGAAGGTTCGATTGCTGTGTTATAAGGGATGACCATGACCCTATAGATATATTTTTAGACGATTTTATAACATATGAATATTATTTGACCCTTTGAAGGTAGTGCGAAGCACCTTTTATTTTAAAAAATTAGTGATGACGTAGTAGAATATTACAAAATTTATCTCTTTCGATTGCTATGTATTAAGGGATGACCCTGACCCTATAGATATCTTTGTAGACGATTTTACAACATATGAATATTATTTGACCCTTTGAAGGTAGTGCGAAGCACCTTTTATTTTAAAAAATTAGTGATGACGTAGTAGAATATTACAAAATTTATCTCTTTCGATTGCTATGTATTAAGGGATGACCCTGACCCTATAGATATCTTTGTAGACGATTTTATAACATATGAATATTATTTGACCCTTTGAAGGTAGTGCGAAGCACCTTTTATTTTAAAAAATTAGTGATGACGTAGTAGAATATTACAAAATTTATCTCTTTCGATTGCTATGTATTAAGGGATGACCCTGACCCTATAGATATCTTTGTAGACGATTTTATAACATATGAATATTATTTGACCCTGTGAAGGTAGTGCAAAGCACCTTTTATTGTAAAAAATTAGTGATGACGTAGTAGAATATTACAAAATTGACCTCTTTACATTGCTATGTTATAAGGGATGACGCTGACCCTATAGATATATTTTTAGACGATTTTATAAAATATGAATATTATTCGTCCCTTTGAAGGCAGTATGAGCGCCCTTTATTTCTGAAAATTAATGATGATGTAGCAGAATATTACAAAAGTTACCTCTTTCCATTGCTATTTTATAAGGGGTGACCCTGACCCTTCAGATATATTTTTGGACGATTTTATGAAATATAACTATTATTCGTCCCTTTGACGGTAGCATAGAGCACCTATTATTCTAGAAAATTAGTGATAACGTAGTAGAATATTACAAAATTTACCTCTTTCGATTGCTATGTTATAAGGGATGACCCTGACCCTTCAGATATATTTTTGGACGATTTTATATAATATGAGTATTATTCGTCCCTTTGAAGGCAGTATGGAGCTCCCTTTATTTCTGAAAATTAATGATGATGTAGTAGAATATCACAAAAGTGACCTCTCTTGAATTCTACGTTAAGGGATGATCCTACCTTTTTTGTTTATAATTTAAAAATTGTAAAATTTTTGTTCCACAACTGTATTGGTTTATTTGCATAAAGCGAGCAGAAAACAGCGATCGTTACGATAAAGTCAACGATGTGACCGGGTCCGAGTCGTTCTCGGAACAGGTTAAACAAGGTGGCAGAGTTGGGACGTAATTCCGGCAGGTGGGGACGAGGCTTAAGGGTCGACGGGCTACCGGCGGACTGATCCCGGGACTGCTTTTTAATTTACGACTCCCGATTTTCTCTCGATGGCGCGTGGTTAATGAAATTGATGCGACCACGGCCGGCCGTGCATCAGATTAGACCCTGGTAAACGGTGATTTAGTGAATTAGTGATATTTAAGATTACCGTCCGTGGTGGTGGTGGTTCCACGGGTGGCATGGCTGGCACGGGCCACGTGGGGAACGTGTGTCCGTGCGTCTCAGAATTCCTGCGTGACTTACGGCGCGTGATCGGACGAATTAATGGAATTAGTAGGACACCGATGCCATAAGTATCTTGACACTGGCTTCCCAAAAAATACTAAATGTCCCGCCTCCTCCGCAAGCCTCCTGTCCTCCCTTCTTATCGACACACGTAGCCAATAAAAATAATAATACGTAACAATTAAAATTCAATGTTCCTGTACATAAAACTCGAACGAAGATATTAACGTGTGTAAATATAAAAGGAAATATTTTGTTTGGTTATAAAATGAATTTAGAAGCAGGGGTGGGTTTCCAGGAAATATCACAGCAAACATGCGATTTCTGTACATTCTAAAATTTTTAAAACAGACTTTTCAATACAGGGATGTCAGTTAAAAAATGATCTCCAGGACCACAGTATAACACACGATTTTCTAAAATATATTCATATAAAAATAATTCTGTATAGTTCCCCTTAGAAAAATTTAGAAAGAAGAGACATTCGATAAAATATTATAAAAAGGGTAAGAATGTGATCTTCATATACCTAAAAAATTTTATTACTGCTATTTAATATGGGGGTGTGATTTTGTTAGAAGATGGTCCCGAAATAAATAGTTATAAGTGTGATGCTATTAGAATTCTTTGTAAAAAAATTTAGAGAAAAGTTCGTGGCTTCGAAAATAATTTTCCAGTGACGTTCATCCCCCACCTGTCTCCAAATACAAAATTCAGTGTTTATAAAATTCACATTTCCCTGGCAGCCACCCTAATCGCCATATTCCGCGCATTGCTCGCAATTAAAGGTTTGCCCGGAGCGCAGAGGTGCCGGTAACAGTTAAGCCGCGGCATAACGGACATGATCTCTGTCGCGGAACGATGGTATAGGTGAAAACGCGTGGACGTTGCATGATTTATCGAAATCCATGCGAGCGAGTCACTTCGCGGACGTGTCGCGGACAGAGAGAAAAGTCCGGTGGCGCTACACGGGAAAAATAGACACGTCGTGACCGTGACGTATGCAAAATCCGCTCGCTCTCCGGATAGGCCGACCGCGGTGTTTAAAACGTGCCGATCATAAATTTCTTTTGTCGTTCATGAAAGCTGCGAGTGGCGCGCGAGAGCACGGAGCAGAGAGCATAGGTGTCGCAATCGTGTCCCCGGAGAGCATTATGTCTCGCGGGGTAACGCGGGCAGGAACGAGACAATAAAAACTCGTTATATGCGGGGAAATACGCGGTTCATAGTTGAACGGGAATGGTAATGGCCGCATTATCATGGACGACTTATATCGGGAAATATTGTGTGTCTGTTATCTGGTGCCCCGCCAGGCTTCTCGTTAGGAAAGCGAGACGGACACCACTGTTTCCACGCGGCGTGAATTCTTTCGACGACCGGGACACGCCGCGTTGGTTTCTACAAGATTGCCCGATCACTGACGTAACACGGTGTTTCTAGACGCGTGACACTCTTTGGAATCATTTTTTTCTGTCACCGGTCTACATTCTTCGGCCAGCACTATTGTTGCGGGCTGCTCCACCCGCCTCGCGTAACCCTTGCGCACCAACTGTTGGAAATCAATTATTTCTGCTCAATTATTTAGGGTTTCTACGCCGGCATCGAGTAAGAAATATTTTTTTTTACTTATCGGACAAAATTCCTTGACACAAACATTGAATTTGCTAGGACTGATTTATTTCATTTCACATCCCTTAGTCACATATTGAGAACAAATTATTTTTACTATGCAAAATATTTTTAAAAAATTGTGTCCTGTTGTTTTGGGTTTGTAGCTCGATACTGTGTCAGACAATTTTTTTTCTTATTCACCGGAGACTGAACTCGTCGCAAGCTACCCCCTCCCTTTTCTCGAACTCCCTTGTCGTAAATTGTTAAAAATGAACTGTTTCTGTTGGGTATAATATTCTTAAAAAATTGTGTATTGTTATTTAGGGTTTCTAGACTGGCATCGTGTAAGAAATATTTTTTTTTAGTTACCAGACAAAATTCCTAGACCCAAACATTGAATTTGCCAGGACTGATTTATTTCTTCTCACACCCCTTAGTTACATATTATTCAGAATAAATTATTTTTCCCATGTAAAATATTTTCACAAAATTACAGATTGTTCTTTAGAGTCTTAGGATTAATATTGTGTTTGAAGTAATTTTTTTTAATCATCGGATAACATCCTATGAGTGAAAAATTGAATTAGTGCATAGTGTCCCATTTCTTTTCAACCTCCTCGGCACAAAGTGTAAAAAATATTTTATTTCTATCATTCAGAGTATTTATAACAACTTCTATACCGTTATTTGTGTCCTCCGGATTGTTGCAGGGTTCGAAATAATTTTTTCCAAATCACTGGACCCCACGGAGCCCATTAATAACAGAACATTAAAAATAAATTATTTCTACCTTGTGGAAAACGATTAAAAAATTATATATTATTTCTTACGCTTCCAAAATTGGTACTGAAAAATAACACGCACTTCGGTGAAGGTGCTGTTGTTTAAAAAATTGATTTACCCACCGGGGGCTGCAATACCCCAGCGTATAAAATTGAACAGAATGTTTACTAATTTTCGTGGTCGATCGAAATCGACACGACAGCAACAGAAATATCGAACGGGCAGGTATCGATCGGATAGGAAACGCGTCGTTTCACTGCAACCGAAGACGCTCCGGTTGTCTCATAAATATTTATCGAAATAGCTGACCGAAAGAGTTAATCTATGAGCCGTGTTTTCCCGTAGCGGATCGTCGCCGAGGAACGGGTTATTTTTCAAACAGAATTTACGACAGCAACGAGTCATTCTTGCGAAATGCACCGGCCATCCGTTATTGTGCCAACAACGACGCTAAACTATTTAACAACAGGCTCGTTTCGCAACGATTTATCTTGGTCGCGCGATCGCCGCGCTTGGGCGACAAATTCGACGACTCCGAGACCGCTAAGGATCACGGGCAATATCAGATTAGAGCGAAAGTTCAGCTCCGCGAGTTTCTTGGTCGGGACAGCGAGCCGTTCCACTTTACAGAAATTAAGTCGCCAATTAAAACCTCCAAACCATCCAACTATCTCCGGATCATCGAAACCGCAAAATGTGAAAACCATCGACCTGAGAATCGTTTTACGATTTTTCCATTTTTGTTGTTTGATAATTAAATAAAAGGATCCTAAAGTAGAGACTTTAAAACTGAAATAGTCTCAATTAATTGCCCTTCAAATTTTAAAAATTTTCATTTCTTAGATTAGAAGGAAAAGATGTCAACTCTGATGCATTCTGAAACACCCATTTTGACACTTTCACATTTTTATAGCATTGGAGCACTCTATTTTTCCTTAAAATATGCTTTTCCTCAATTTTAGGTCAATTTACAATATCAAAAAGGAAATTATAATATTCAAATTCTCTCACTTTTCACTTGCAATATCAGAAAAGAGAATCTATGTTTTTGTTACTTTCATACTATTATGAGTGTATTGAGAATTAATTCATAGACTCATTCATTGTTTCTGTCCACGGAAATTTTTAGTAAAAGACGATGAATTTATTAGAAACTGATTTTATAATTTAAAGGGAGCATGAGACAGTTGTTACTAATGCACAAGATCCCTTCTCCTAAATATGATTCTGAATACAGTCTTCTCTCGATATATGTCGCAAGTACTTGGCTGCTAAAAGTCGTAAAACTATCCCCACTACCGCAGGTATACCTCGTGAGGGGCCGCGAAGATCGAGAGGCCTCGGACGCCGAAGAGTGTAAACATAATACGGGTCGGGTACGACCTTCACGTGGATCAAAGAATAATAGCATCTCCTGGACGATATATGTCGCTGGCAAGACCCGTGCTGTTGACAAATATCGAGAAAATACTGTATACGGTACAACAAGAGATAGCAACAATTGTTAAACGGTCTATAACACTCCATACTGTCCCTCGAAACCTAAAACCATTTTTCCCAATTTTTTACTTTTGGTTATTTTTCGACTTCTCTTAAGCTGTGTTTCCACATCTTTTAAATATTCCTCGATTTCGTTCAAACTGTGGGATTTTTTAGATCTTTCGCGACTTCTCGGCAACAGGAAAATCGATAGTTCCGACAGCATGACAAAGAAATTGGAGTGAAGCTTTGCATCAGGCCTCGGCCGGTTGCATAATCGTCCCCCGCAGCCGGTCTATGAGAGCCACTCGGTATTCAATTTCAACCAGTTGCAATTTGTCCCATGAAATCGCGTGTCGCGATCGTGTCGCGCGGCCTGCATTCGCCGAAAAAGGTCACGGGGTTTTTCGCAAACCCTCTCCCCCCCCCCCTCGGTCCCTCTTCCGCAGGCCACCGTCTTCGTCTGGACACGCTCCACCGTGGCCGCGCAGTTTCGACGTCGATTTCCACAAAAGAAACGGCGGGGCACGCGCGACTGATAGAGTATGATAGGCTGCATTCCATCGGTTGCAACATGTGTGTCATACGAGACGTGCCGTGATTTTCTATCGTTTCGATCGGATCGCCGTGACTTATTTACGGCTCGCGGCGGCCCGCGCCCTCGGACACAACCCGTAAAGCGGAATTAATGGGCGCGATTCGAGCAGATTTTAACGGCCACGGCGTTATCCGCTTCATCGGCGATCTTTCCCTCTTCGAGAGCATAACGGCTTCATCAGACACCGCGAGCCGCGCACGATCTCTGCGCTCGCGGAAACGTGCCACGACGGAAGCTGAAGAATGCAGGAATTGGAAAATTTGTGTCGCTCGGATTCAACAATTTTTCCAGTAGAATTTCTCCCGTTTGAATGAATATTAAAGAATATTGAATAAATATTGCGATGACGGAAGCAGAAAAATGTGGGAATTGTGAAATGTGGGTCCCTCAGATTCAACAATTTTTCCACTAGCATTTCTACCGTTTGAATGAATATTAAAGAATATTGAATAAATATTGCGATGACGGAAGCAGAAAAATGCAGAAATTGTAAAATGCGTGTCCCTCAGATTCAACAATTTTTCCACTAGCATTTCTCCCGTTTGAATGAATATTAAAGAATATTGAATAAATATTGTGATGACGGAAGCAGAAAAATGCAGAAATTGTAAAATGCGTGTCCCTCAGATTCAACAATTTTTCCACTAGCATTTCTCCCGTTTGAATGAATTTTAAAGAATATTGAATAAATATTGCGATGACGGAAGCAGAAAATTGCAGAAATTGTAAAATGCGTGTCCCTCAGATTCAACAATTTTTCCACTAGCATTTCTCCCGTTTGAATGAATATTAATGAATATTGAATAAATATTGCGATGACGGAACCAGAAAAATGGAGGAATTGTAAAATGCCTGTCCCTCAGATTCAACAATTTTTCCACTAGCATTTCTCCCGTTTGCATGAATATTAATGAATATTGAATAAATATTGCGATAACGGAACCAGAAAAATGGAGGAATTGTAAAATGCGTGTCCCTCAGATTCAACAATTTTTCCACTAGCATTTCTCCCGTTTGCATGAATATTAAAGAATATTGAATAAATATTGCGATGACGGAAGCAGAAAATTGCAGAAATTGTAAAATAAGTGTCCCTCAGATTCAACAATTTTTCCACTAGCATTTCTCCCGTTTGCATGAATATTAATGAATATTGAATAAATATTGCGATAACGGAACCAGAAAAATGGAGGAATTGTAAAATGCGTGTCCCTCAGATTCAACAATTTTTCCACTAGCATTTCTCCCATTTTCATGAATATCAAAGAATATTGAATAAATATTGCGATGACGGAAGCAGAAAATTGCAGAAACTTTAAAATGCGTGTCCCTCCGATTCAACAATTTTTCCACTAGCATTTCTCCCGTTTGAATGAATATTAAAGAATATTGAATAAATATTTCGATGACGGAAGCAGAAAAATGCAGAAATTGTAAAATGCGTGTCCCTCAGATTCAACAATTTTTCCACTAGCATTTCTCCCGTTTGCATGAATATTAATGAATATTGAATAAATATTTCGATGACGGAAGCAGAAAAATGCAGAAATTGTAAAATGCGTGTCCCTCAGATTCAACAATTTTTCCACTAGCATTTCTCCCGTTTGAATGAATATTAAAGAATATTGAATAAATATTGCGATGACGGAAGCAGAAAAATGCAAAAATTGTAAAATGCGTGTCCCTCAGATTCAACAATTTTTCCACTAGCATTTCTCCCGTTTGAATGAATATTAATGAATATTGAATAAATATTGCGATGACGGAACCAGAAAAATGGAGGAATTGTAAAATGCGTGTCCCTCAGATTCAACAATTTTTCCACTAGCATTTCTCCCGTTTGAATGAATATTAAAGAATATTGAATAAATATTGCGATGACGGAAGCAGAAAATTGCAGAAATTGTAAAATGAGTGTCCCTCAGATTCAACAATTTTTCCACTAGCATTTCTCCCGTTTGAATGAATATTAAAGAATATTGAATAAATATTGCGATGACGGAAGCAGAAAATTGCAGAAATTGTAAAATTAGTGTCCCTCAGATTCAACAATTTTTCCACTAGCATTTCTCCCGTTTGAATGAATTTTAAAGAATATTGAATAAATATTGCGATGACGGAAGCAGAAAATTGCAGAAATTGTAAAATGAGTCTCCCTCAGATTCAACAATTTTTCCACTAGCATTTCTCCCATTTTCATGAATATCAAAGAATATTGAATAAATATTGCGATGACGGAAGCAGAAAATTGCAGAAACTTTAAAATGCGTGTCCCTCCGATTCAACAATTTTTCCACTAGCATTTCTCCCATTTGCATGAATATTAAAGAATATTGAATAAATATTGCGACGACGGAAGCAGAAAAATGCGGAAATTGTAAAATGAGTGTCCCTCAGATTTAATAATTTTTACACTAGCATTTCTCCCGTTTGGATGAATATTAAAGAATATTGAATAAATATTGCGATGACGGAAGCTGAAAAATGCAGGAATTCGAAAATTTGTGTCGCTCAGATTCAACAATTTTTCCACTAACATTTCTCTCACTGGAATGAACATTAATAAATATTGAATAAACATCGCGTAAAATATATGTTGCTCAGATTCAACAAATTTTCCACTAGCATCTCTCCCATTTGAATGAACATTAAGTCAAAATTCCGAATAAATTATGTTTAAGATTAACTGTGGTAAAAATTTTAGCAAAATTCTTAGAGGTTCTTATGTACCTTGTAGAATTAAGTGTTTTTGAAAATAATTTTCAGAAATTTTATCCACTCAGTCTCGATCCCCGAAAAATCCTCAATCCACCAACACTCAACGATCCAACGAAAGAGTTTCTAGAACAATCAACAAAGTACAGGTTAATTAAAGTGTTCTCTGAGCAACCGATCGCAGAATTATCAAGAATTTTTCCACTAGCACTTTTCCCGTTTAACACCACACAAGAAAACTGAGAAAGATCCAAGATAGTTGTCTAATACCTCCCAGAAGTTCCTCATTAGAAGTTTCCCCTAATCGCCAATAACGGAAGAGGAAACTGAAGAAATTCTCTTAATTCCGGGGCGATTTAATGAATTTTCCGCCGGACATTTTTAGCATCCCATTGGGAAAGACCAGAAGAAAATCCGGTATAATTGATTCGAAGGGTATTTTCTATCGTTCAGCTTGCGGACCTCCTCGAAGACAGAGAACCACCGCAAGACAATAAATCGAGATCAATTCGATAGGCGATAGATTATCCACTTAAGAAATGGAATCCAGCCGCGAATTATATCGATCCATCGACATCGTTCGGTGGCAGATAAGGCGAGCGATTTTTCCCGAGATTCCGCGAAGTAATTGCACGTCTATCTAATCGGCAGTCGAAGCACCGGGGGAAACTTAATTCGCCTACGGAGAGGCCATTAGAGCGAGCAAGTGTGTGCGTTTATCTGTACATCGTCGTTCCCCGAGCGACTAACACGCTTGTTAATAACTTTCCGACCGATAAAGCCGTTTAATGCCCGATACACTTCCGAACCGAGACGATTCGCGCGGTTCCGAGACGATTCGAGTTTGCGAAACGACTCGCATAGTTCTCGCGAACGTGCCCGACTATTGTGAGCATGTCGGTTAACGAGTCTATCTCCCGGAGAGATTTTCTGCGTTCTTTCGATCGAGATAAAGCGGGATTCGCACAGAACCGGCGCCGAAAGCGGCTGACAAGGCTACGCGAATTAACACGCCTCTTTTATGCCCGACACATCCGTGACAATGGCACGCAGAACGGTGAGAGCACACTGGCACGCACACACCTGCGTGCGCCATCGGTGGACACGCGTGTCAACGCGTTTTCTGCGGCTTCGACGCTGAAAAACTGTGCTGCGCTCCTGTTTTTACCGGACGGGTTAGGTGAACAATTTTTTAGAAATTTTATTACACTTGGGGAACATTTTTTGGCCATTTCTTTGGGAGCTCTGGGACATTTGTTCTGTACTATAATAAATGAAATTGTTGTAAATGGAATTTTAATGATGCCAATTAATTCAGTATGTAAGAATAAAGTTCGTTCGAATGCTCATCTCCGGGGAAAATGTGATAATTTTTCCCAGAAACAATTTTTCCGAATTTACCTCGATAATTGACTTAAAGAAGCTGTAAGAATAAGTTGGAAGACTGTAAGTATAGTTTGATGTTTACTTTAAAAAAGAAAGTGGAAATATTTTTGGCATAGAGCGGGAAATAATTTTCAAATTTTTCTACGCCGAGAAAAAATTGACTCCCAGAATTGATCTCAGTTGCTGAATTTATCTGCAACTGAAAAAATTGGCGAACCGTTAGTATTTGGTCGCTTTCCACTCCGCGGTGAATTTTTTAGAAATTTTATTATATTTGGGGAATATTTTTGGCCCTCTCTGGGAGCTTTGGAACATTTGTTCTGTACTATAAAGTGAAATTGTTGTAAATGGAATTTTAATGATGCTAATTAATTCAGTATGTAAGAATAAAGTTCATTCGAATGCTCATCTTCGAGGAAAATTTTTGTCAAAAACAATTTCTCGGTTTTTACCTCGATAATTGACTTAAAGAAACTATAACAGTTGTATACTAGATAAACTGCAAGTATATTTTGATGTTTACATTAGTAAAGAAAGTGGAAATATTTTTGGCAAAGAGCGGGATATAATTTTCAAATTTTTCTACGCCGAGAAAAAATTGACTCCCAGAATTGATCTCAGTTGCTGAATTTATCTGCAACTTAAAAAATCGGCGAAACGTTAGTATTTGGTCGCTTTCCACTCTGCGGTGAATTTTTTAGAAATTTTATTATATTTGGGGAACATTTTTTGGCCCTTTCTAGGAGCTCCGGGACATTTGTTCTGGCCGTTTGGCGCGTTAATTACTTCCTTTGTGATTTTTAGAAACCTGATTGGCACGACAGTATTTAAGACAGTGCGAAACCTTTTAAATGAATTTGCGTTTGTCGCAAATAGAGTGAAAATAGAATAAAATTGTTGTAAATAAAATGTTAATGATGCTAATTAATTCAGTATGTAAGAAAAAAGTTCATTCCACCGCTCATCTCCGAGGAAAATGTGAAAATTTTTTCCAAAAACAATTTCTCGATTTTTACCTCGATAATTGACTTAAAGAAACTATAAAAATTGTATACTAGATAAACTGCAAGTATATTTTGATGTTTACTTTAGTAAAGAAAGTGGAAATATTTTTGGCAAAGAGCGGGAAATAATTTTCGAATTTTTCACAGGTCGAGGAAAAATTGAGTCCCAGAATTTGTTGCTGAATTGCAAGTGAAAAAATTGGCGAACCGTTAGTATTGGTCGCTTTCCACTCCGCGGTGAAAGTTATCAACAGTTGGATCTAGCGGTTTTCACTCTATTTCAGAATTTAATGACGGTTCGTTATCGTCCGCGCCTCGAGTGCGTGCAAAGGATTTTCAGGCTATCAATTAGGTTCCAGGAATTGGAAAGCAGATTTATAGAATTCTACTGATACAGAAACCCCGACCTCTAATGCGAGACTGTGGCCGTGTTATCAGGCAACTAGCAAGGACACCGATCGAACCAATCCCGCGGCGTTGATTTTTAAAGATCACTCAATAACCCGTGTAATTCGCGTTCGATTAAGTTCGCGATAAGAGGCCGGGAACGCAACGCGAACCACCCACGCGATAGCAACCGGACTACCGAGTTCGCTATGGAGTATTATCAGATCATTAGAAAGGTCAGCTTGGCTCCCTGATCGGTGGCTAACACGGATCGGGGTTGCAGCTTGATCGATAATTTCTTTCGATTCTCTCGATCTTCGATGTCCTCTTTTATTTCATAATTCTGGACTACGATGATCAACTTTAATTTAATTCTTCTGCTAAAATCTTAACATTCGGGCTCGATCATCTTTCCCATAAGTACTTTCGAAGTTGGTGAAATTTTGTCACTTTTTCATATTTTATAATTTTAGTCGAAGGTTCGACGATTTTCGAATTCTTCTACTAAGGGAGCCAGAAGCGAATGTCATTGAATAATCATTCACACCTTGCAGAAAACTTCAATATTTTATAAAATATTACCCACAATTTTTAATAACGTTGCAGCCTCGTTTATAATTATATTGAAGGGTTGATGAGTTAATTGCTCCGTCAGTCTTATAGTAAAATAAACACTCTATTCTTCAATAATTTCACAATTTAATTTTAAGACTAATTTTCTCTTCAATGGGCCTTCTAAAATTTGTAAATAGATATTTTAAAGGTGGATAACTCTTCGAGTTATGCACATAAAGCCTGCAGTCTTCTTCAATTTATAATTTTGTTTTATAGAACTGGATAGCTTATTCAACCATACATAAAAAAGCAAGAACCAAATAATTTAATAAAATCATTTTCTACTCTATGAAACTGTATTCTCGAACTATCCAAGCTCCAAAAACGAAGTCTTTGTACCATTTTCACCTAAATTGCAAAACGATGAACAGCGTCTAATTAACACGTTGATTGCCATGTCACCCATAAGTAGGCAACGGAATTATTTATGCAGGTTTTGCAATGAATTTTTACGTTAATATATTCACTGTACCAAATTTGATTATGATCTGTAAAATCCAAGAAAGTTGAATAACTACTTCATATCATACATTTAATTTTTTTCAATTTTTATTTCATTAAACAACTTGCTTTGATTTTATAGAATTTTCAAGGTTTCTAGTGTGGCAGTCAAAGTGTTCAATAAATTGTGTAGCAAGTGTTGTGCAAGTTCTGAGGCTTCGTCTTTTGAAGAAGCCTGAGAAAAATGATGGGCAATTATGCACAATTGCAAGCGAAGCTTCCAGAGGTCACCGACCCCCAGAATGATCATCTCGGATGGAAAGCACCGTAACTAGGTAACAATAGCTCGCGGAACGAAGTTAGAACGGAGGTGCGGTCTATTCGAGAATACATATTTCGCTTACCATGGCGTCGCGGCGCTGCCGGCGGCTGGATCGGTCGCATCGGCTGCATCGGCCGAACCCACGCAGACCCGGTTTTCTTCGGCAAGGATCACGGAAATCGGAAGCAGTTCCGCACGAACGACGCCAACCGCGTTTCTATCCCGGTGAATGAAGCCCGGCCACGCGGTCGCGTGCCCGCCACGCACGCCAATCGCTCGCGAACTGAACCAATCGGCCGAGCTGACCTGCCAACAGACCACCGATCTTATTTATCGTCCTCTTTCCCGGAATCGTGGTCATATCGACACCTTTGCTGCACCTGGGCCCCATTGACAATCATCAGACAAGCTACAGTATCGCAATCTTCATTGTTAGCCTCGTTAAACTGTTCTTGCCGCGTAACCGTGCTTGTTTATTAACCTCTTGCGCTACGATTTATTTTACAGTTACGGTATTTAAGTAGTACCTCTTTGCTGTTCACAATTCCCTAAAAGAATGAGAACGTTTATACAGTTTATTCACTCTCTACTTGCAGTCTTAGTTTTACGTCTGTATACGTTTAGAGGTCTGTGCAATTTTTGAATTATGTTGTTGAGACTTGAAAATTCTCAAAAAATGCTTGAGTACTTTTCAATGTTCCTAGAACATTATCCAATAATTTTTATAGCTCCACGTAACCTTGGAAAGTCATGAACTCAATCAAGATCTATCTCTCTGTATTAATCCACCACCCACAATCTTATTTTTACTGATGCCTGTATTCTGGGTCGTTTAGCAATTTTTTAATTATGTTGTTGAGGTTTAAAAAATTTCAAAAAATTCTTGAGTACTTTTCAATGTTCCTAGAACATTATACAATAATTTTTATTGCTCCTCGTTACCTTGGAGAGTCATGAACTAAATCAATATCTAGCCCTCTTTATTAATCCTCCACCCACAATCTTATTTTTACTGATGTCTGTATACTGGGTCGTTTGGAGGTTTGTGCAATTTTTTAATTATGTTGTTGAGGTTTGAAAAATTTCAAGAAATTCTGGAATACTCTTCAATGTTCCTAGAACATTATCCAATAATTTCTATTGCTCCACGTAATCTTGGAAAGTCATAAACTCCATCGAGATCTAACCCTCTGTATTAATCCTCCACCCACAATCTTATTTTTACTGATGCCTGTATACTGGGTCGTTTAGCAATTTTTTAATTATGTTGTTGAGGTTTAAAAAATTTCAAAAAATTCTTGAGTACTTTTCAATGTTCCTAGAACACTATCCAATAATTTTTATTGCTCCTCGTTACCTTGGAGAGTCATGAACTCAATCAATATCTAGCCCTCTTTATTAAACCTCCACCCACAATCTTATCTTTACTGATGTCTGTATACTGGGTCGTTTAGCAATTTTTTAATTATGTTGTTGAGGTTTCAAAATTCTCAAAAAATTCTTGTATACACTTCAATGTTCCTAGAACATTATCCAACAATTTCTAGTGCTCCACGTAATCTTGGAACGTCAAGAGCTCAATCAAGATCTAACCCTCTTTATTAGTCCACCTCCTACAGTCTTATTTTTACTGACGTCTGTATACTGGGTCGTTTGGAGGTTTCTACAATTTTTTAATTATGTTGTAGAGGTTTCAAAATTGTCAAAAAATTCTTGAGCACTCTTCAATGTTCCTAGAACATTGTCCAACAATTTCTATAGCTCCACAACACCTTGTTTTCTTCTAACAAAGCAAAATTTACAGACATTCGTGGTATAAACGAAACACAATTGAATTTCTTTCACTAAAAAAGGCAAATTTTAAAAGGCATATTTAATCCTTTGAAGGAACAAAACGAATGAAATCAAAATAAGTTGCATCTGGTACTAAATCAACTAATTGAACCATATGAAATAATCCAAATTTTGTATGGACCACAATGTTGCTCTCGTTCCCTATACAATCCTGACAATTCTTCCTTTCAACCACCGAGAACAGAAGGACCTGAAAGGGTTAATTCCACCAGGTTTTCACATCGCGAGCAACACGATTCGCGAGCACCGGCAAGTTCTTCGAAGTTCCTAAATCATCTCGCGGTGGAATCGGCGCTGGGTCGTCCATATTTCATAAAAGTCCATCGAGTTTTTCCCGGGGGAATTCTCGCTGCGTTTCTCTCGGTGTACGTGCGTGTGTGCCTCGAGGCGCCTCGTGGGAATGAAGCCAAAGGCGGGATAGAGTCGTAGAGCTGCCAGTTTTTCCCGATGAGCTTGCAGCGATCTATCCTCGCGCGGACACGGGGCCCCGTGTATCCCGGTTCTTCCTGTCCCGTGTTTCTCGAGCGTGTGCGTGGAGAACAGAGACGAGAGAGAGAGAGAGAGAGAGAGAGAGAGAGAAAGAGAGAAAGAAAGAGAGAGAAAGAGAGAGAAGAGAGACACGCGTGCACACGGCCGAGTTGGAAGCGCGAACGCGAGGGGACACGCGCTAACCTGGAACGCCTCGTGCATACGAGATCGCCACTGTTTTCACGAACACGTCCCTTCATTCTTGAACACGCGAGGGACCCGGGATCTCCTTTAAGTAATTTAGGACCTCCTCCATACTCGGACTAATCAGGGAACCGCGAACGTTCCCATAATCGAACGGTTACTACTGTCTCACTGATTATAGTTTCAATCTTCATCGCAGAATTGTAAAATAAGTCTTTCTTGCTTTACTTAGAGAAATTAAGCCGACCCAGAGCAATACAAATTATCGGACAGTATTCCGGGAACATTGGAGAGTATCCATGAATTTTTGGAAATTTTTTGAAACCGGAGAACATAATTTGAAAAATTGTACAATCGTAGACGACCCAGTATACAGACGGCGAAAGAAGAAGATTGCAAGTGTGAGTTTTTCATGTAGTTTTTGGTTCTTCCAGGTAACAGGGAGCAATAAAAATTGTTGGATGATGTTTTAGGAACATTGAGGAGTATCCATGAATTTTTTGGAATTTTTTAAAACCGAAGAACATGAATTAAAAAATTGTATAGACCTAGACCAGCCAGTATGCAGAGAACGCATGAATAAGATTGCAGGTCTGAGTTCTTGACGTAATTTTTGGTTCTCCAAGATAACGGGAAGCAATCAAAATTATTGGATGATATTTTAGGAACATTGAGGAGTATCCATGAATTTTTTGGAATTTTCTAAAACCGAAGAACATAAATTAAAAAATTGTATAGACCTAGACCAACCAGTATGCAGAGAACGCAAGAATAAGATTGCAGGTCTGAGTTCTTGACGTAATTTTTGGTTCTCCAAGATAACGGGAAGCAATCAAAATTATTCCATGATATTTTAGGAACATTGAGGAGAATCCATGAATTTTTTTTAATTTTCTAAAACCGAAGAACATAAATTAAAAAATTGTATAGACCTAGACCAGCCAGTATGCAGAGAACGCAAGAATAAGATTGCAGGTCTGAGTTCTTGACGTAATTTTTGGTTCTCCAAGATAACGGGAAGCAATCAAAATTATTGGATGATATTTTAGGAACATTGAGGAGTATGCATGAATTTTTAGAAATTTTTTGAAACCGAAGAACATAATTTGAAAAATTGTACAATCGTAGACGACCCAGTATACAGACGGCGAAAGAAGAAGATTGCAAGTGTGAGTTCTTCATGTAATTTTTGGTTCTCCCAGGTAACAGGGAGCAATAAAAATTATTGAATAATGTTTTAGGAACATTGAAGAGTATACGTGAATTTTTTGAAATTTTTTAGATTCGAGGAACATAAATTAAAAAATTGCACAAACCTGGACGACCCAGTGCGGACGATACAATGCTTGATTTAATTGAATCAAGCTCGTCTAATAAACCATTATCAAAATTGTCAAGAAAACAATATTTCCACCGATTCCAATTTCAACAAAACAATCCACAAAATTGGATATCTGCATAAGGGCACATCGAACAATCAGCGTCACGTACGGGACGGTAGCGTTAAGTGGTGAAATTTCCATAAGCAATTATTCAAATCCATTCCCAGGCCGAAATTGGCAAATCATTAAGGAATACCAGATTCGTCGAAGATCCCGCGATTGTTTTGCCATGCGATAAAACCTCGGAGGAGCGGTTCGCTATCTGTTGGAGAGCCGGTGTCGGGGCGGTTCGTAAGTGAGACCGGTGTGTGCGTTCCCGTGTGTGTGCAATGCGTGCATCCGAGGCGATCTACACGTCGCTGCACGAGTCCACGGAGGAAACACGTTCGGAAAAACTGGCAGCTACTCGTCGTTCGCTTTACAACTCTATTCTCCGGCCTCCGTTCCCTTTCTTCGTTTGTTTCAGCGCGGCACGTTTTTGCGAGGCCGACGCGAACCGGGAATACCAATTTACCAGTGCGCATGCGCGATACCAACCCAACAAACCCGTACTCGAAAATTCCTCCTTTCACCCCGTTCCCTTCATTCAATATTTTCATCTCATTTTCATTCTTCAAGGAAATTCATTTTAAAATCTGTGCCCCGGTTCTGTACACTCTGTTATATTATACCAACTTTTCCAATTAATGTGAAGACTGGATGAATTTACAATATCATGTGTTGAAACAGTTAGTTAAAATTTCTTTGTAATTTTGTGTTGTTTTAGAAAGGACGGGGGTGAAGTAGATCGTATATATTTTTCGTTGAATAATAATTGTTCAAGGTTTGCATTATTGTCAGCGATGCTTTGGACATAATTGTGAGAGAATAATGAAGCTGTTGTATATTTTCCGAAATATTTTTACAAAATTGACAAGAAATGTTCAACCATGGAATTTTGTATGTAGGTAAGAAAAGAACAAAACAATACTTTTCTTGAGATGTTAAGACAGGTGAAGGATTTATTGAGCAATAATTGAGAATTAATATGAGGAACATATCAGGGACACCATATTGTGAATTTAAGCGTCTGTATGATATTGTATATTGTTTAAAATGTTTGTACAAATTCAACATGAAGATACAGATGACTTTAAAAATTATTTAAATTGATTTCAGTGTGTGAGGAATGACTCTGAGAAAATTCAGAGACTCTTGGTTCGGCAGGGTCGCTTATGATTATCGGTTAGGATAAAGGGGATTTCGGGGAGCGGTAACGTGAAGTGGAATACTCGGCACGGCCGAGGGTCTTTCCCGAGGAAGTTAGCGTAGACAAAGCTGGCCGAGGAGTTGCTCAATAAAAATTGATTCGAGCAGCTGCGTTTCTTGCGCGCACCGGGTTCCTCTACCTGGCCAAATAAAAGAGCAGGATTTTTTTACGGGTGCAAACGAAAAGCCTCGATTTCTTTTTCGATGGTCGCCGATATCCGCCGCTAACGAGGTCGTCCCAATTAATTCCCGAGCCGTCGTCAAGGTGGTCGATCGATAATCGGGACAGTCGACACGCCGGGCGAAGACGAATCCGGCGAAAAAAGGATAGAAAAAGGGGTAGGAGAAAATCGCGTGGCTCTCTCGCCACTGAAGAAGGGACCAACGCAGAACAGAAGAAGAAGAAGAAAAAAATAAGAAAAGAACGAGTGAAACAAGAGAGAGAGAGAGAGAGAGAGAGAGAGAGAGAGAGAGAGAAGAGACAGAAACCTCGGGGGCCCCTGGTCTTCCTCACTTATGTAATTATAGCGGTATCTTGTCCCGGCGATACCCGGCCGTCGCCAGTTTATTTTACCCGGTGATTAGCAAATTACCGCAATAAACGCGTTTTAATTGTCAAAGCGCAGAAACCGGCCGCGAGAGAGCAGAACCTCCGCGACAATTCCGCCACGTTTGCTACATAGTGGCCGCAGTTTATCTTCCGGCCATTAATTGAAGAAATCCCGGGCTCGGTGACGGGAGGTTAAACTCTTTTTACGGGAAGACCAGCCCGCTACGCGCCCGGTGATTTCAACGCCTCCATGCGGGAATAGAGCAGGAAGCGCGCCGGTATTCTTAGCTGGCGATCCAGCCGGATTTTTCAATCGATTCTACTGGACGTTTTACATGCCTCGGAAATTGTGCCACTTTAGGCGAAAACCGCTGGCAAGTTTGTTGCTGCAAACTGGATTTTAGTCGGCCGGTAATCGACGGAATAATTTATTCATGCGCGGTGGGTACGGTTAGATCCTTTATGCCGGTGTAGGTCTTCTTCTTGAGCGCCATGTTTATGTTGCATTGATTGTTTTCTGACGGCCCCATTTTTTAGCATGCGAGCGATTACAGGCTCGTACGTTCGTTATTGTTTCTTTTGCGAGGGTGTTGGCTCAAAGACTTCATACCAAATACAATCTTTCAGAGGTTAGCCGTCGAGGGATACACCAAGGACGTTCAATAATTTACGGATGATTTTAGTATGCATTTTGTACGACACAGATCTTGCAAACAATAATAGACAGTTAACTTTTATGTGCACTAGGGGTTAAACATTTATTGGGTGTACAATATTTTGATACAATACAAAATACAATACAATATTTTGATACAATACAAAATACAATACAATATTTTGATAGAATACAAAATACAATACAATATTTTGATACAATACAATATTTTGATAGAATACAAAATACAATACAATATTTTGATACAATACAAAATACAATACAATATTTTGATACAATACAATATTTTGATAGAATACAAAATACAATACAATATTTTGATACAATACAAAATACAATACAATATTTTGATACAATACAAAATGCAATACAATATTTTGATACAATACAAAATACAATACAATATTTTGATACAATACAAAATACAATACAATATTTTGATACAATACAAAATACAATACAATATTTTGATACAATACAAAATACAATACAATATTTTGATACAATACAAAATACAATACAATATTTTGATACAATACAAAATACAATACAGTTTTTTGATACAATACAAAATACAATACAATATTTTGATACAATACAAAATACAATACAATATTTTGATACAATACAAAATACAATACAATATTTTGATGTGTGCCTTAAATAGGCGAAAATCTATTGTACAGAATAAAAATTATAAAATATTATTCTCGTACATTTCAATGGAAAATATTTTGTAGACAGTAAATAAAGATAAATTTTAAGGGAGTGAACAAACTCATTGCGTAGAATAAAAATGATAAAGTGTATAAACTGAATTTTTCAGAGAGAAATATTTCTGTAAATATTAATTGGAGGCCACTGTAAAAGTTAGGGGTAGAAATATTCAATGTACAGAATAAAAATTATAGAGCAATAATATATAATAATAATATAGCGATATATTGAATGATCATTTTAAAAGTTGGTGATGGCAAAAATTCGTTTCGCATGAAAATTGAAAGATCCATTTATGCAATAAAAATCGTAGCACCTGTATTTTTCCGAGAGAAATATTTTCATAGTGGATAGAAACGTTTCCAGGCAAAAATTTCTCAGTGTAATGAGATAAAAATTGATTCGAGCCGGCGAAAGGGAGCAAGAGAGGGCCACGCTCAGTATGCAAAGTAGCCACGGGATAGGGGATGATAAATCACTAAGAAAATCGCTCTCGAGACCGGGGTAGAGGTTGGTGTCGATGACACCCGCCATTGGAACCCCGTACGATCTAGAGTAGAATAGGGCACGCATATGCCCGAAAAAATGAGCATCCTAGTGGTAGTAGGGCCAGCTTAGGGCCAAGGGACCTCCCCATCCGTGAACACGCGTCGAAAAGTGCGTCGACATGCAAATTCTTGGCCAACAATGAGTTCCCTTCGCTTTTAGGAGTGTGGTAGGGTTTCCTACCCCTTGCGTACACGAACGATGTTCGTCTAAAGAGAGAACAGAGAGCGAGAGAGAATAAGGGTTGAATTTCGTTTTAACAGTTCGACCATTTTATTGCGCTGTTTCTCTGGCGATTTCAATTTTAGGGTATCCGAGGATCTTTTATTTGGGGGGCTGGAATTTTTATCACTGTTTGCAGAAAATTGGGGCCAATGAATATTTATCATTAATGAATACTCGAGAATATTTTACTGGATCAATGGAAGCGAGGGCTGTCTTTTAGTAATTCCTTAACGCGTTAACTGCCATTTCAGTGACGTAATGATTCTTGACTGGGTTTAGAAATTCATTTTTGTCATCAGGTATCCAGATAAATCGAATTTTGTATGGAATCTTTCGAACTCAAAAGGGTTAAGACAACATCCCCTATAATACATTTTAAATTTCTAGTTGTGGTTCAGAATCTCTGGGGTTGATATTTGGAACTTAACGTGTTAAGCAACTTAATCTTTAGACATTTTTATTAATCTGAAATTTGTGATATTTTTCCTGAAATAATTCTTATATAATTAGTACTTACTTAGTAGTATGAAACAATATTTGGTACAGAATTCATCGCATTTTATTTATCGTGTCCTACAACTCCTGTCACCAAGATGCACAAAAATCTGCTTCGCACTAACTTATCAATTTTCAATTAAACAAGGACACCTGAGAGTTCGTATAAAGGAACAGTAACTTAATCAAATTGCCAGCTTCAGTATTGATTTGTACGAAAATCAGTGGTCCCATATAGATCACCTTAGACAGGGTTACTTTACTTTGAAGCTTGGGATGACGAGGACTTCGGAAATCATTGGTTCGGATAATCGAGGTCCGACGATAATTGATCAAAACGCGAAGGTTCAGCGGAGAAAATCGCAGATCGTCGAGGGGTGCAATAAAATGGCAAACTCGAGTCAAGTTTTTGCCATCACGCTCGCCATAAATACAATATAGTAAAATAAAATAAAATACATTTCTATATTACATTATTACATTATGGCGAGCGTGATGGCGAGCGTTATGGTGGATTTGATTTGTTTTATTTTATTTGATTTTGATATATTGTTATTATTTTATTTTTATTATGTTATTATACTTATTATATGAAAAGCGACAGTAGCTCTCTCTCTCTCTATCGGTGTCATTAGTGGTATGCGATTGTGCGAATTAAAGGAGATATGATGTAAAGGGATTGTAACCCTGAGGGGAACAATAAATGAATACGGAGTCAAGTTTTTGCCGAGGCCGAGGGGGGAGGGTGTTGATCTGTAAAATCAATCTGCTAAAAATCGCAAAAGCTTTTTTTTCTAGAAAATCCTCGAGTTATCGAAGGACGCAATAAAACAAAACCGCGAATCGAGTTTTTGCGAAGGGGGCGGAGACGGCCGAAGGGGTTGACGTGTATTTTCAATCGGCAATCAATGAAGCGGGCTCCGCGGGATTAAAGGTCCACCTTTCGAGAGAGATAGATCTAGATTCGCGGTACTGGCTGAGCCAATCGGATCTGGTTCAAGGAACCCCGGGGACCCGCGCGGCGGTTATTTGCAATGCAAAACAGGGCGAGAGAGAAACCGTGCGTCGCAGGCAGCAGCTACCGACTCGGGCTCGGGCTCGGGCTCGGGCTCGAAACCAGAGAGCCCGCGCGCGCGCGAGCGCACGCCATACGTCCTCTTCCTTTCGAAACCGTCCTTCTCCTCTTTGTCGCGGCCACGACACATGGCTACGTTTCGATTATTTAGATATGCAGATGATCCCCGCGGAAAGACCGGAGACCGGGACACGGGGTATAACCGAGATCGCACGGGAGCCGCCCAGAGATAACCCATTGCCGAGGGAAATGGAAAATACCCCTCTCTCTCTCTCTCTCTCTCTCTCTCTCTCTCTCTCTCTCGCTCTCTCTGGTGTTGCTCGTGTTGCTGTTTTGCACGATGCGGCCGATGCGACGCGATGCGCGAAACGCCTCTGCGAGTTCGGTTGCGTGCGCACGGAACGGCCCCCCGGGACCATTTATACACACGTAGATACCGGCGTCCCGGTGCCGGGTGAAATATGTAACAGCTGAGCCGTCCAGGGAAATGGGAAATCTCGATTTTTTCCTTTTGCCCCTGGCCAGCTCTGATTAACGCCTCGACGCCTCGAACCCGCACGCTGATGATCATTATCCGCAGGAAACTTATTAATGGGCGTCCTAATCCGCGACGCTGCTTATCGAGCTGCCCGCGAGTTTCAGTTCGACGCGCGGATACCATCGCGGGATTCTGATATTAAGAAAACGCAATTATCGCGCCGGGCTATCAACTGGAATTTTCTGGCGTTCATTTTATAGAGCGGTTATCCTTAATCGAGACAGAGTCGCCTTGATGAAACTATTTCAGGAATGGTAGCACTGTTCGTACAGTCGCAAGCATTTCGAGAATGTTATTGTTAGTTTGTGGTCAAAAGTTGGAATTTAACACTAGGTTTACGGAATCTGATATTTTTAATTTAGAGTTATTGAGATTCTAAGAATGCACGTATGAGAAGTTGTTATTTGGCAAATTTGTTTCTTTGGGTACATATTATTTTGAAAATGGTGCCGAAAATGTGGGTAGCTAGATCTTGTTATTTTTATAAAGTAATGTAAAATAGTCACTTTTAGTGCTCCGTAAATGTACTGTTAAAGATGGTGGCAGATTAAAAGAATTGAAGGGAATTTAACCGTTTAAATCCCAGCTTATCGAAATCATTAAAAGGAGAATGAAATTTTTACTTGGATCTTGTTCGATGATGATGGATGCGAAGAATTTTTATTTCGCATAAAGATCCGCAGTATATTAATTACAGAGAGTTGTCGATACAAACGATGCGGATTTAACACAAGCATTGTGTTCTGACCACAAGCATTTCGAGAATATTATTATTAGACTGTGGATTATGTGAATTTGTGGTAAAAAGTTGGAATTTAACACTAGAATCTGATATTTTTAATGTAAAATTATTGAGATTCTAAGAATGCACGTATGAGAAGTTATTATTTGGCAAATTTGTTTCTTTGGGTACATATTATTTTGAAAATGGTGCCGAAAATGTGGGTAGCTAGATCTTGTTATTTTTATAAAGTAATGTAAAATAGTCACTTTTAGTGCTCCGTAAATGTACTGTTAAAGATGGTGGCAGATTAAAAGAATTGAAGGGAATTTAACCGTTTAAATCCCAGCTTATCGAAATCATTAAAAGGAGAATGAAATTTTTACTTGGATCTTGTTCGATGATGATGGATGCGAAGAATTTTTATTTCGCATGAAGGTCCACAGTATATTAATTACAGAGTTGTCGATACAAATGATGCGGATTTAACACAAGCATTATGTTCTGACCACAAGCATTTCGAGAATATTATTATTAGACTGCAGATTGTGTGAGTTTATTGTGAAAAGTTGCAATTTAACGCTAGGTTTGCGGGACCCGTTAGAATGACGGGTTCTGATATTTTTAATTTAAAATTATTAAGATTCTAAGGAAACGTGAGAAATTATTTGGCAAATTTATTTCTTTGGGTATATATTATTTTGAAAGTGTTACTAAAAGTGTGGGTAGCAAGTTCTTGTTATTTTTATAATGTAAAGCAAAATGGTCACATTTAGTGCTCCAGTGCTGGGCAAACTAGTATCTGAAATAGAAAATAGTAAATAGTTTATTTTATTTTTAAAGCATACCTATAATCATGCGAACAAATTATTTTCTTTATAAGAAAAAGTTTTTGAAATACTATTTAAAAATAGTATTTTATTTGGAAAATATTGAAAATAGTGAGACTTATTTTAGAGGACTGTGTAAAATAGTGTCTCAAATAGTTATACTTTTTAATAGTGCTAATACTAGTGCTTTTTACTAGTTTTAATCGTTACTTGACAGTAACTTATACTTTTCTGATATTTTGTTGCGTGTAACGTTATTACGACATTGTCGTCCGTTTATGAACATGTTACGTGCAAATATTCGCAATTAAGCTACAAATAATACTCCGTTAACTATTATACTTTCTTATGTCAAAAATTATAATCTATAACATTAACTATTTCCTCAACTTATTTCCATTGTAAGGAAATATTTGAAATACACCAGTAAAATGTTTTAATTCATGTATCTGGCTATCAAAATAAAACTATTTCATTTCCCGAAATTGTTCGTTCTATTTAAAGAATTATTTTATTCGCACCCCATCAAATTATACTATTCAAAACAGCATTTTAAATATTTTTTTCTCGAAATTTTGCGCAGGTCTGTAGCGCTCCGTAAACCTAATGTTAAATAAGATGTCAAATTAAAAGAATTCAAGAGCTTGAAATGCGAAACGATGCAAAGAATTTCTATTTCGCATAAAAATCCACGGTATATTAATTACAGAGAGCTATACCGATAAAACCGAAGCGGATTTAAAGTATGATCGAGTAGATTTCGATCGCACAGATATCGGATAAACGCTGGACAGACGCATTAGATCCAATTACGGCGAACGGGAACCGTCGCATATGAATAAATAAATAAATCGGGACCGTCGAATATTTTTTATTCCCCGCGGGAAGCAAACACAGGAGGCCACGACAATGGAGCGGAAGAAAGTGGAGCACGTGGTACGGAGCAGAGCGGTCCGTGCACAATTCATCTTGCAAAGCAATGCAAAGCAGATACCACTTAGCGTGCTCGTCCCACGGAAGCGGTTCATTGATCACCGGTACGAATGTGCTCTCCCGCGTATACATACGTATATATATATATTCTACATGTACATGTGTACATATAGACACATAAAACCGGCGCGAGATCGCAAAAGTTTCCGTACCCTTATTTCCATCGGTTCGGTTCCTATTTAAACTGGCTCTCGGTTCTCGAATGGCAAAAGTCACCCCCGGCCCGTGGCACATGCGCCTCGTAATCGGCACATGCGCCAATTGGCAGCTGCCATTTCGGTAATGAATCGGCAACCCGAGATGTCCTTCGCTGATTTATCGGCTGATTAGCATACGACGCGATCCTACGTGGGGTTCGACGCCAGAACACGCATCGACGCGTGTAACGCGTCGCGTCGCTTCGATTCGGGACCTCGAAACGGAACCGGATGTCGCACTTTGTGCCATTTTAGATTTTACTTCACGTTTCATCTCCTGCACACTCTGGTTATTTGAATCGTGGTCTCGAATAACTTGCAGATGTACGAGGTAAGGCAAACTGGCCTGACTCGCTCGATTTGTTCGCTTTTTCAATAAAAAACATTTCGGTCGAACGCAAATAGAAATAAATGAAAAACATTAGGACCCGTCATTTTGACAGGTTCCGTAAACCTAGTGAACGGCGACAGTAAGGCGTCACTAAAAATTCCTGTATCATTATTCAAAATATTCTGTACATTATTAAATTTGTATTTAATAAATTACTAAACGCTTCAGTATTGTACGAGTAATTTGCGCCATTCTCGTATGTATAAAATATTGAAAATAACGCGTTTCTATTTTAATAATGTAGTTTATTTTCCGCTTTACAAAAAAAAAAATGTTAAATAGAGTAGCAACACGTCGGTGGCATCGCAAACCGAACATCGGTGGCCTCGCAAAAACAAAAAGGTAACGAAGAGAGCACACCGATTAATCGAATCGGTGGGCGCCTTCTCATTGGCTATTGTCACGGCACAGAGTATGAAAAGCTCACATTCCAACATAAAAGAAAAATATAAAGAAGGGAAATATAAATAGAGCGCAAAGGGTTAATACGTCTGAAAGTAGCATAAGAGCATTTTTACAAATTCTTGAAATCCTTTTGCCGAATTAAATCACACCCACTCGTTTTCGTCGCAAAGATCCGCTGTCCAATGATCCAACCGTAACATTCGGCCAACACAGTGTTTTGACGTACTTCCTCATAAAGAAGCTTACGCTCGCCCATATTTCCGACCGCGGACGTATAATCGAATACGTCAACCCGTGAAATTGCTCCGTTTTTTGTTTTTTCTTCGGCAGGATATAAGAGTTTAATTCCCGAGCTCGTTAACGGGTTCCTTTTTTCGGCTCGCTGTCTCTGTCGGTCGCAGCGCGGCGCCGCGTGTATCGTCCTCTCTCGGTTTTTCTTTCTTTTCGTTTGGCACCGCTCGCGAAAAATCATCGCCACCCTTCCCGTGTTTCCGTGTGTTGGTCCGGCGTGCATGTCGGCTCATTGTATAAGACACGCTCGCATAGCAGCAGCAACAGCAGCAACAGCAGCAGCAGCAGCAGCAAGTAGCAGCTGCGCCCGTTTTTACGAATACATTAACGCGGCCGGCTTGATAAATCGTTGCTTAACGGGAACACGGCTGCGGTGTTCGCGCCTCGCGAGATAAATCGATTCGACGTGTTTGACGCGCCGCGAGCTGCCTACAGATTTTGGACCTCATCCGGAGATCGCGGATAAATGTCTCTTTAAGCGTTGTAATTAGGCGGCTGCCTCGCACCCGGAGCCGGACGCTCGCAAATTATCCGGCGAGCACCGTAACGAACCGCTCTCGGCCCCCTCTGCATTCACCACTGGTTGATGCACCGATTTTTGAAAATTCTGAACTCTAATTGCTTTCGGTCCGAGAAAGAATCGACACATTTTTCCTACAATTAAAATTTTGTATAGCGATGCTCTAACGTCGGAGCATAACGAACGTTATATAACTCAATTTTTGCATAACGAAAAACAGGAATTGCGAGAAATATTAGGGGGACTTACTTTAGCACTTACTTTTGCTTTTGGGGGTGCTTTACTTTTTTAGTAATCATTTATTTTGAAATATAAAACAAACTTTCTTAATTTCTTAATTTGTTATATAATCTCCCTCATCATCAAGGACAGTTTGCCATCTTTCCCGCAAATTTTCAATCCCCCTCTTATAGAAATCCAGGGTTCCACCAGCAGCAAACCTTCTGAACCGACGTTGACACTTGTTGACCTTCAGTACATCTTCATAAACATCGCAAATTTTCTTTGTTGTTACATTAAATCCCGCATGAAAATGAAAAAGTATGCCATGACGAGTATGATCCTCGGGAGGTACGGACGCCGCCATTTTATTACAGGGTTGTAAAAAACAATTATACTTTTCAGAATATTTTGAACACAGGCTGCTTTACCGAAAACTGTAAAAGAATACGTGTTTCAACGATCGGTACAGAACTGAAGGCAAAACAAATTCTTTGCAAATAATTGATTACTTATACCCCTAATACATTGTTCTTGAGGTGTTCAATTGTGTTTAGCAGTCTCTAAAAATTTACTGAAAATTCTCTGCACTTTGTCCACCTAGCCTACCTTTGTGCTCCTAGCTATTTTTAATAGAGGCTTCGATTATAGTACACGAGTGTACTCTAGCTCTTTCAAAAAAATATTTAACACTAAACATACCAAGCACAAAATGTATAAAAGTTCTTTTCTCCTTCCAAAGAAGACGCTTGGCTATCCCGAACAATTTAAGTGATTGTTTCAATGTTACGTCGAATATAGTCCAAGTTTTAAAATACCTAAAATCTACAAAAATTTTCCACACTTTGTAATATTGTGTGCATATAACAATTACAAAGTTTGTCCTCCTCAGTATACTTATAAGTGACTTACATGTTAAGTACAAGGACATAATAACGTAATATTATGATATAATATCCGTGGTCGCTAATGACCTAGTTGTCGATGCTGTATAAATGAATAAATAAAAAAAAAACAAAATGTACAAAATTGAAACGTCTTATAGAAGGGAGAACAGTAACAGAATACGTGTTTCCTCTTCAATAATCGGTACAGAACTAAAGGCAGAACAAATTCTTCGCAAATAATCGATTACTTATACCACCCCTAATAATTCTGTCGGCGAATAAAATGTCTAAAAAGTGAGAAAACGAAATTACTTTCCGAACCTAATAAAAAATGTGCTGTTGTTATTCCAAGGTATACCCAAGATGAAAAATGTGACAAATTAAGAAAATTGAGGGTTGAATAGTGAAAACGCTGTTCGGAAGAGTAAGAGGAAGAGGCTCGCAGAAAGGACGATAGGTCCTGTCAAGGAGACGGAGGAACCAAGCGAAAATTCTCGCTCATTGTCGGCCGTTATCAATCCTGATACCGGAACAGCGTCACCGGAACCGGGGCCTCCGTCGTTCAGATTGAACGATATGGTGGAAAGAATTCCGTTATCGAGAGCTGGGGGCCGCAGATACCGGGGTAGCGGTTGACTCGAATTCGACTCACGGCGAATTGAAATACGAGCGCTGGCCTTGTCGCCGTCGCGAACAGTACCGGGAGAGGATTTTATACTGACCGAGCGAGTTTACATCGCTCGGTGGATGTGTAAGCTGGGGTTCTGTGTGGGCAACCGCCTCCTGCATTGTACCTGCCCGAGAACAGGCCGCGTGAAATGTCGCGCCGCAGGTAGACACCCGGCTGACTTATGATCCGTCTGGGTTATTAACAGGTCGGATCCCCAGACCCGGAGACAACGACCGAAATTTTTGCCGATTTTATTTCACAGCTGGCCACGGACAAATACCTCCTTCCCGATCCCGAAACTATTCCTGCGTTTTGCTTTCTTCCTCGATTTTCTCCATACGACGATCTACGATCACGACTGACGATCTTTCTGCAGAATTTTTCTATCGGAATTGCGACAGGCTAAATAAATTTATTAAATGTTTTAAATTGTTTCCACTCATCCGCGCCATAAATGTATTAGTCTAATAGTCTAATTATTGCATCTTTCAAGCGTCCTTAAATAGTCAAAAATAGTGCAACATTTTTCATTTCTTTTCCATTCGTTCTCGTCGCAAGTGCATTACGTCGCAGTTTAAAATGTCATCTAGCGAGCATGGATTATTTAGTTTTAATTCGGTGGATGTTTCGGAGTCAAGATCGAGAAGATCTCGCCGGTGATTGATGATGAGGACTATGTCACGGACAATCATCCAGGATCAATGGAACGAGGTGAGGTCCCTCTGGAACAGGTGAAGCGATCGGCGTGTCCGTAGAAACTGACCTGTCCGGTGACCCGCTGGTCACAGCCGGTGCAGCCGCAAAAGCTAACAACGCGGATATTGTTGCGGCCAGGTGCTTTTGTCGGCCCGGGACCGTTTCATTATACCTGGCCCGCAGGATTATTGCGTGGCCTCCTAAGTAGGTAAAACGCATTATTGGAGTCACCAGCTTTCGGGTAACCCTAGAACGGCCCTGCAATTAGAAATGACCATTGTCCTCGTGAAATAACGCAGCGCCACCTTTTTTACCATTTTTTTTTTAAACTGGTAATTTGTACAAATAGAATTGTTGAAGGTATCCGTCGTACATCCGTTCCTTCGTCATCGGTTGTTTCGTTAATCCCGACGCAATGATTAATCGTTTAATTCAATTGCCACAACTTGAGAAGTTAAGCGACGATGTCGCCGCTCCGGGTCAAAACAGACCCGGACCCCGCTGCTTCGGAATTAATAGCAGTCGTACAACGATGTAATTAATATCGAATAAATTATTGGTCCACACATTGCTGTATTAATCATTTATATTGCATCATTTATTGGAGACCAATCATTAACATGAAATATTAGCGGACCCTTGGGATATACTACTGCATTAATAACTTATATTAAATCAATTACGAGCTACCAATTATTGAAATCAAATATTAATGAACTTCTCGGATAAAATACTGTGCTAGGCATTTATGCAGGACTAATTAATGAAGACCAGGACTAATTAATGAGGAGTTAATTATCAATATCAAATATTAGCACATTTTTTAGACACATGGTGGCTCAGATCTCTGGGGCAAAGTTACTCACGAATTATGGCTAGAATGGCTACATAACAGAAATATTTCCTGGGCTTTACAAAATCATATTTTGTGACATATTTCCCTATTCTATACATCTAAGAAATAAACATTGGCTCAACTGGATAAATAAAAAGAAATCAGTGGTCCTTCCCACAATTTTTCTCTTGACATAAAATTTTTCTAAAATTCTGTACAGCAGCAAAATGTCGCAGCTTCTCCAAAAAATCATTTGTGGCATATTTCTTCCCTTAGTCATACTTAACCCCTCACCTTAAAATGTCGTGTCAGTGACGTCACGAGTTTCTATGGCCAATATTCATTATTCTAAACTTACCATCATAAACGAGCATATATAAGTTACATACAAATAATCAAATACGTAAAAATTCTTTTATAATGTGAACAGATATGTTTTAGAAATGAAACGTTTTCATCTGAAGCCTTAGGATGAAATTGTAAGGTTATTAATTTAAAATTCCGATTTCCCCGGATTTCTATTAATTTACCCGAATAAAAAATGGAACGAAATCCAGAGCCGGTGGATCGTCGATCAGGGATCGCTTCCGCGGTGGATACTCGAATGCGTGCTCGCCGCATCCGGTTTGTCGAGGCGATAGCACGTCGAGGCGATTAATTTCCCAAAGATGACCGGGGCCCGGTTTTTTATTCGCGTCGGTATCGGGTCGCAGGCGGCCGTGCAGACGCAACAGTTTCGAGCAATGGTGGGGCAGGTTTTACGGAGAAACGACTAAGCATAATATTGATATAGCCGGTGCGAGCAGAGCGGAGCAGAGGCGACGGTTGATATCGTCTCGGAGCGATACGCGCCGCGCTGTGCGCGCGGATTGTCCGAGAGTCCGCTTCGGGGACTCCACCATTCGTCCTGTCGGCTCTCGCACTTCGTCCCAGCGGTCCCTGGAAACTCACCTTTCGAAACGAGAGGGGGCAGGGGACCCCCTCGCCCTTTTGCCAAGCATCTCGCGTTCACCCGAGTGCCGGACCCCTTTTCTGTCGGGCCCCGAAGGCCCCAGATAACGCGAGCATGCGGCGCGGCGTGGGCGAGCAACCGTACGCTCCGATGCGGTTCGGATTTCTGCAATTGCACGCTCAACCTCCACCGGGATTCTCTCCTTCGTTATTTTTTCCGGTCCCTTCATTCCCCCCGCCCTCCTCTATCACGCTCTTTTCGAGACCCACTTGCTATTTATTCCGGGGCCGAACGCTGCCAAACTTTTCTGATTTTTAAAGAAATTTTTGCGACTGTTTGTCTTCGTGCAAAATAACGACCAATTCTGTCACCTTTTTTTAAAACATTGTACTTGGACTGATTTTGTTCCTAACGGCCGGGGGGGGGGGGGGCAAGATATTAGGGGTACCTATAAGTAATCAATTATTTGCAAAGAATTTGTTTTGCCTTCAGTTCTGTACCGATCGTTGAAACACGTATTCTTTTACAGTTTTCGGTAAAGCAACCTGTATTCAAAATATTCTAATCATTTTTTTACAACCCTGTAATAAAATGGCGGCGTCCGTTCCTTGCAAGGATCATCTTGCATACTTTTTCATTTTCATGCGGGATTTAATGTAACAACAAAGAAAATTTGCGATGTTTGTGGAGATGTATCGAAGGTCAACAAGTGTCAACGTCTCCTTGACAGGACCTATCGTCCTTTCTGCGAGCCTCTTCCTCTTACTCTTCCGAACAGCGTTTTCACTATTCAACCCTCAATTTTTTTAACTTGTCACTTTTTTCATTTTGGGTATACCTTGGAATAACAACAGCACATTTTTATTAGGTTCGGAAAGTAATTTCGTTTTCTCACTTTTTAGAAATTTTATTCGCCAACAGAATTATTAGGGGTGGTATAAGTAGTCAATTATTTGCGAAGAATTTCTTCTGCCTTTAGTTCTGTACCGATTATTGAAGAGGAAACACGTATTCTGTTACTGTTCTCCCTTCAATAAGACGTTTCACTTTTATACATTTTGTTTTTTTTTATTTATTCATTTATACAGCATCAACAACTAGGTCATTAGCGACCACGGATATTATATCATAATATTACGTTATTATGTCCTTGTACTTAACATATAAGTCATTTATAAGTATACTGAGGAGGACAAACTTTGTAATTGTTATATGCACACAATATTACAAAGTGTGGAAAATTTTTGTAGATTTTAGGAATTTTAAAACTTGGACTATATTCGACGTAACATTGAAACAATCACTTAAATTGTTCGGGAAGGCCAAGCGTCTTCTTTGGAAGGAGAAAAGAACTTTTATACATTTTGTGCTTGGTATGTTTAGTGTTAAATATTTTTTTGAAAGAGCTAGAGTACACTCGTGTACTATAATCGAAGCCTCTATTAAAAATAGCTAGGAGCACAAAGGTAGGCTAGGTGGACAAAGTGCAGAGAATTTTCAGTAAATTTTTAGAGACTGCTAAACACAATTGAACACCTCAAGAACAATGTATTAGGGGTATAAGTAATCAATTATTTGCAAAGAATTTGTTTTGCCTTCAGTTCTGTACCGACCGTTGAAACACGTATTCTTTTACAGTTTTCGGTAAAGCAGCCTGTGTTCAAAATATTCTGAAAAGTATAATTGTTTTTTACAACCCTGTAATAAAATGGCGGCGTCCGTACCTCCCGAGGATCATATTCGTCATGACAAACTTTTTCATTTTCATGCGGGATTTAATGTAACAACAAAGAAAATTTGCAATGTTTATGGAGATGTACTGAAGGTCAACAAGTGTCAACGTTGGTTCAGGAGGTTTGCTACTGGTGATTATGATCTCTCTGACAGTCCTCGGACGACCAGTTGAATTTGATAATGACACCCTAAAATCTCTAGTGGAAGCTGATCCAAAATTAAGTATACGAGAATTATCGAGAAGCCTTGGGTCCACCTGGTCAACTATACGAAGGCACCTACACGAAATGGAAAAGGAATATGGGTACCGCGTCAATTATCTGAGACCAACAAGAATATTCGTCGATCAATTTGCGCTTCATTGCTATCCAGATTTCGTGGAGATCCATTTCTTAGCAGAATCGTTACCGGAGATGAAAAATGGATTCTTTGTGATAACATAAAGCGTTCCGAGCAATGGCTTTCTGCAAATCGAACCGCAATATCAACCCCTGAACCTAGCTTATCACTTGGAAAGGTGTTACTGTGCATTTGGTGGGACTGTCGTAGCATAATTCACTTTGAGTTGTTGGAACCTGGAGGAACAGTTACTGCTCAGTTGTATTGTCAGCAATTACAACGGCTGTATTCGGAACTATTGAAAAAGAGGGCACCTTCAGTCCACAGAAAAGGTGTAATACTGCAAATTGACTATGCCCGGCCACATACAGCGAAACTCAGGGAAAAATCAAAGAATTGCAATGGGAAGTTTGACCGCACCCCCGTACTCACCGGATATTGCTCCCTCTGATCTTTTCAGATCTCTGGAGCATTGTTTAAGAAATAAAACATTCTGTAGAAGATGCAAGGAGGCGCCTTGAGTCATATTTTACTTAACCCTTAGCACTCGGCGCTGTTTTCAATCGAAAACTAAATTTTTCTTCCGTCTTACAATATTTTCATTTTATTCGTACGAAACTGATCCGATTTCTACATATAATATTGAAATGTTTAGTGATCTATTGAATACAAATTTTGTAATGTAACAAACATTTTGTAATCATTTTTGTAATTTCTCTGAAATAATGCCACAACAATTTCTAGCGGTGCTTCAGAGTCACCACTCGTGTGCAAAGGGTTAACCCTGGATTTCCATAAGAGGGGGATTGAAAATTTGCAGGAAAGATGGCAAACTGATAATGATGGAGATTATATAATAAATTAAGAAATGAAAACTTGAATTTACTACAAAGTTTGTTTTAGATTTCGAAATAATTGATTACTTATGGGCCCCCCTAATATTTCTCGTCGGAAAAGCTCGACGAAACCTTTCGGGATCAAGCGAAAGACATTTGTCACCACCTCGGTGCTCCTTTCTCCGATTCGAACAAACCGCCATTGTGTCCCCGAGCTCGAAGACGCGATTCATCACAAGAAGATTGCATAACCGCGTCCCAGAAGTCCCTCGGTGCCATTAAACACGTATTTATCGAGTTTCCAGGCATCTGGAAAGGGCCAACCGTGAAAATCTCGTTCTCCCGCCCCCGACCGTGGAAAGGTGACTTCCATTCAGGGGAATCCGCCCATCGCGAATCTAGGGAATCGTGTACACTTGCCGGGAGACATCCTGCAGGAGAAATCGGATCGAGGAGCTAGGCTGGCCGACCGTTTTGTCGGTTTCTCGTCCGTCCGCCACGGAAATTCGTCGAGGATCCATCGAACAATGGCAAATTGCGTGACTCGTCACGTCCGCTCAGCTGCTCCGGGCTGGAAGACGTGTTTGACCAGGAGATTTATTGCTTTTTGCAGACTCCGATACTTTCCCGAAATTTATACTACTCCCTCTGTCCCGTAATAATACTAGCAGTTGATGAATTTAATTTGTCCCGTAATAATGGTAGCGAAAGAAAATAAACATGGGACGTAACATTTATAAGTAAATAAATAAATTAGAAATATTACTCCTAATTTTTATTTTGAGTGTTCGGGTGGTTTCTGGATTTTTCGATGATTTCTTTACTGCATTTTTAAATTATTGGAACCATCGTTCTTCAAACTCTCTTTTTTTCAGCTTACTTTTACAATGGGTTGATATTCGACTGAAATAAAATAATTGATTTCGATCAGCGGATGGATTTAGAAAAATAGTTATAATTTGTGATTATTAGGTTAACCTAAAAATTGAAGGATGTGTGAAAATGAATGACGGATGTCGTAAAATATTGATTTTGATCGAAGGCTTCGCAATTTTGTGGTGCAATATAACTTACAACTGCGATTGCCAATAATTCTCGTTTAAATATTCTCTTGCTACTAGGATTATGACAAGGAGCTTGACCTTTGGTCAAGAGATTTTTAGTTTTCGGGAGACTTTGGAACCTTCCCAAAAATTATGCTACCTTCCAAGATTCCTTTAGTGGATTTCTTAGAATTCCGAGGGAAATTGACGTTTCCGAGAAAGGTGAAACGGCGTATTTTAATGCGATGAGGTAACGATCGAATGACTCGCGGATTCGCGAAACCGCTCGCAATTTAAATTCGAAAGTCCCGTGTGTCCGCTCCCGGAACTCCCGCCCGGCAAATGACATTTCGCGTCGATCGCGAGGATCGATATATCACGGGGTGTGGCGGGTAACGATGAGGCTATGACGGATGAGACGACTCTTTGTTCGCGAACGCGGAAGAAACTTTTATCTCCGGTTGGAGACAATTTATTTTCGGAAGAAATTGGATCCAGAGCGAAACTGAGTGATCATACTATTTCGAAAAAGGTAAGTAATTCTTTGAGGTGAAATACTCTGATACAAACGTCCAACTTTAAATATTTATGGTAAACGAAATATTTATTCAATCTTACTCATCTGTTCATTTTTAAAATCCATGGACTTTTGAAAAGCAATAAAAATTGGATAAATATTGATTCAAAAAGCTGGAGAGCATTACAGGAAAAGATTGACAATATTTAACATATAGACTCTTTTGAAAATTATTCAACAAGCCCACACCAACTTCCACCCCCGTTGATCTCGCACAGGGGTGCCCATTTTCAGCTACAACTCTGTAAATTTTGTATAAAGTTATTTGCAAAAATTCTGGAAGTTGATTCAAACATAGCAGAATATGTGTGCAAAGTACTTGATAAGTGTCACTCATGGTTCCCCCTATATAAAATCGCAATGAATAAATGGATTTTGTTCAATTCCATTCAATTCTATTTGGAGCCAGTCATTTTCAGCTATAGCTCCATAAATTTTCAATAAAATTGCTAGGAAAAATTCTGGAAGTTACTTCAAACGTAGCATAACATGTGTGCAAAATATTAGGTAAATGTCACTCATGGTTCTCCCTTCATAAAATATCAATGAATCGAGTAAATTGACTTTGTTCAATTCCATTCAATCCTACTTGGAATCAGTCATTTTCAGCTGTGGCTCCATAAATTTTCAATAAAATTGCTAGAAAAAATTCTGGAAGTTACTTCAAACATAGCATAACATGTGTGCAAAATACTATATAAATGTCACTCATGGTTCTCCCTTCATAAAATATCAATGAATCGAGTAAATTGACTTTGTTCAATTCCATCCAATCCTAGTTGGAGCCAGTTATTTTCATTTATAGCTCAGTAAATTTTCAATACAATTGCTAGAAAAAATTCTGGAAGTTACTTCAAACATAGCATAATATGTATGCAAAATACTAGATACGTGTCATTCATACTTCCCCCTTCATAAAATCGCAACGAATCGAGTAAATTGATTTTATTCAATTCCATCCAATCCTACTTGGAGCCAGCCATTTTCATTTATAGCTCAGTAAATTTTCAATAAAATTGGTAGAAAAAATTCTGGAAGTAGCCCAAAACATGCCAAAATATGTGTTGCAAGCATCAGATACGTGTCGCTTCTGGTTTCCATTGCATAAAATCGCAAATATATCATTAACTGTAGACCAACATATATCTTCAACCCTCGATTGATCGGCTGGCGCTTATCAGAGCCTCTGGACCGTTTCAAACAAATGATAACGTATCAAACATGCTATAAATAAAACGTCAACAGCCAGACGTATTTCAGTGAACATATCGTCATAGCGTTCAACGAATCCCCCTTAGAAAAAATCTGCGAACAATAAAATTTACCACTAAACCAATTAAGGGTTGACAAAATGGCTGACATTCACCCTCCGAGGGTAAATAACAACACCGGGAACACGCATCCGACTCCGAATATTACAAAACAATTCAATCGCATAAATGATCGTACCGATCTGTGCATCCGAAGATCCGTACACGTGTAGCATTGCCATAGCCGATCAATTAATCAGATGACATCTAACCTGACGCCACGAGTCGTTTTCAACGGACGGCGACACGCGTACCATAAATAAAGGCGTCGGCGGCGTTACTCATTTCGGTAAACATATTACCATAGTTCTTACCGATTCCACCCCGATGCCCCCTCCCTCCCCCCCCCCCTCCAGATGAGGCCCGGAGGTGGGCCCCGGCGAAGTTTCCCTGTTTCCGCGCGCGGACGTGTTCCAAATGTAGAATTCCTGTTGCGGAGGAGGGCGTGGCGCGCCGGAATACGGTTCGTTGTTATTCCGAAATGACGAATCATAATGTATAATGCCCGGGCCTTTTTCTCTCGCGGCGGTGTTGGTGCACGTAGGTGCACCTGTCCGTGAAAGCGCCTTTGGTAGTAAAGTGATATGCCGCCCGTCCACCCCCCCCACCGCCCTCGTTCCCCCGTTTGCCCCCCTGGGCCCCCCTCGACCGCCATGGTCTCCCAGAAGACTGTGTGTTCTATTTCTACCATGCTCCCGTGGCCTCGTCACTCCGATAATCGTTGCTCTTTCTTTCCTAGAGGGAGGAGGGTGGGGGGCGTTGTTCGCGGGCCCTTCCTCCCCCCCCCCTCTACCTTCTTCTTTTCTGCAGCCCGGTTGGGCCCCTGTAACGGGGCCCCGGCCAGCTAGTACTTACACGGCTTATTCAAATGAACCCGGGATTGCTCGATGTATCTCGGGACTAACTGGATTCTCAAAATTAAAAAAGGAGAGTAGGGGCAGGAGGGGACGGGGGCCGGGGGGGGGAGGGAGGGAGGCGCGCACACACAAGGGGAGTGGGAGTAAGAGCAACAGAAAGCGGAGGTGGGGTACACACCGAGCCCGCCGAAACGAAGCGGTTCGAGGAATGCTTTTGCTTCTTTTCTATCGCCCGGTGGCTACGATCCTTTCTCGCTCTTCTTCTTCTTCTTCTTCTTCGTCGTCGTCGTCGTCGCCTTCTTCGTCTTCGTCTTCGTCTTCAGGCTTGGCCTTATCGTCTCGTTTCTGTGTTAACGTTCGCCTCGTCATCGTGCCCTTCGTCGTTTAGTAATCGCTCTTTCTTCTTGCTCGCGGGAACCAGCCAAGGAGTGGCGACACACTCAACACTGTCCCCCTCACCCCTCACCCCTGTCCTTTCAACCCCCTCGTGCCCTGTACGCTGCATTGTTCGAAGGGCGAGATCGATATTTTCGCGGAAAAACCGTTTGCGACCCATTGAATTATAACAGCGAGAAAGACTCGATTGGACTTATATTTAATTGAAAGTCTAGTTTAACCCTTTGCACTCGAAGCTATTATAACCCGAAAACGAAACATTTCTTCCGACCTAGAATATTTCCCTTCTATATATATATTTTTCGGGAATGGTGCAATTTACTCCTACAAAACTGTAATGTTCAGTAATTTATTAAATACAAATAAATTTAATAATTTAAAAAATATTTTGAATAACGATATAGCAATTCTTAGTGGTGCTTTACAGTCACCATTCGAGTGCTAAGGGTTAACACTACCACCAAGCACAAAACATATAAAAGTGTCTTACGGAAGGGAGAAAATTTAATTTACTTAAACTTTGCTTTTCAGATTTTCATTATAATGAAGAAGGCAATTCAGTAATTTCCTATGAAAACGTTTTTATAATTTCAACCGGTCATTTTGACTGTGGTAGGATTAGTGTTAATAATCGTGCGAGTATTCCTGTTCGCGACTGTGAATTTAAAAAATTTTTTAAATCTGTAATAGATTGAGCAAAAATTGTTTATCGCGAAAATCAACGGCTCCGAATGAGAGTACCCCATTCGGAGAGTGATTGCTATACTGGGAATTATAAATCTTGCTAAAAATTTCGGAAAACAGTGCGATACAAAATTCGGTCGATTACAGTACCATTTTTATTTATTTTAGATTCCCTCTGTGACCGAAAATAAAATTTTGTTCGATCCCATCTTGTTGGGATTTGCCTGCAAAAATTGAAAATTGCTTAAATCTACAGTCCAGTAATTAACGAGTGATAAATTTCCGGAGTAATCGCGTTAACAGCGATAAAGTTCATTCTCCGTGAGCGGGAAGATGACCCGGCGAATCAGTGGAGCCCATTAACGACACATTGAATCTACATTGTGCCGGAGCCCCGGAAAGCGAACAACATCGAAGAAAACGCTAATGGCGGCTCCGGTTAATGACAGTCGAACCGACTCCCGTGACGATCCCCCTTCGGATCTGTTCAATTAACCGATCGGAGAATAATCGACGACCATGAAATCGGATTTCACGTGAGGCCGTGATGTTGTACGTGAGGCCATCCCGAAAAGGATCGGGATGATTGCGTTAAGTGTTTTCGTCCACGTGCACGCCATTTCGATCTCGATAAAACTGGAGCGGAGAGACGGGCTCGTTAACGCCCGGCAAATTTGTGCAACAAATGTAAAACCTCTCTCGCAAACGCGCAGCGAAACCTGTAAAATCCGTAAAACACTCTCCGGAACGTTCGCCACGCCCTATAACTCACTTTAATTGACTGCATTTTTGGCAAATGATAACTTTTTTTTGGCTCTTTCTCGGAAATACTTTCGTTTGAAGCAAAACGCAGCAGTTGGGAAATTAAATTTTGGAGACAGGTGCTGGGAAATATTAGAAAGAAGATCGCTATGCTAAATTCTAGACTCAGTAGAACAGCTATACTTAGCTCTCGAATTCAGTAGAACGCCTATTCACCTCCTAAATTCGCTAGAACACCTAACTTCAACTCTTAAATTTAACACATGCAAGATCTGAATTGTTCTTATTTTGAACTTTTGAGAATCAAATTATTTTATTGATGGAATGTTTTCCAATGATTGTAGAATTTCATAATTCACTATAATGGTTATAACTTGTAACATTATGTCCTTCGGTAAGGACTCTCAATTAAATTGAAATTTAAATATTGTACAATGTACTTTCAAATGCATTAAACCTTTTCCTAATATTTTAGTAAATTTACTGTTTAAATTAAACATTACTACTCACACTTTATTGAATTTAAGAATTGTGACTACTTCATTCCAGATCTGTTTGAAATCCCAAGAACAGTGAATTCTCGATATATGTCGACAACGCGGGCCTTGCCAGCGACATATATCGTCCAGGACACATACCCGAGCAGTGTTATGTTTACAAGGTCTCTCGAACCTTGTGGACCCTCACGGGATATACCTCGCCGTAGTGGGGATAGTTCCGCGACATTTATCATCCAGATCTTTGCGTCATATATCGAGAAATCACTGTTCACAATTTTCTATTGATGAATACATTCCAGGATGTTTAGAACATCTTCGACCATCCTTGAAACCGATTAATTAGAGATTGAAATTGTTACTCTATTTTGCAATCTTCTACCAACGAACTAAATTGACAATATAATATTCTGCATCTCTTGTCACAGCGATTTGAATGATTTCAATGATTAAAAAATAGAATTCAGAGGCTTCTAAAAATGAACACAGTAGATCCACAACTGTCCCAACGCTGAAAATCAATTTTCCGAACTGAAAGACGTTCCGAGAATAATTGATTAAAAATGCTGCGCAATTTGCACGGATGATAACATTCTACAGAGAACCTAAAGTAGTATCGACGTTGAACTACGACTAACGCACAGCTCTCCGTGTTCACGTGGCTTTATCAATCGGCCACGGTCCAAAAATAAAGTTTATCGAGGGAAAACGGCGTTTCCCCCGATGTGGAACGGCTATTTAGATCCTTTCAGCTCTCGGCTTGTTGTTCCACGTCGCTGTCCGACATCTTGGATTTCGGCCGGGACGTCGGGACGTCAGGCAGACTGAGTAAACGTCCCTCAACGTCGATCTCGTCGCCGGGACGCTTCCTGCCTCCGTGACGGCGTCGAAGACAGCTCAAATAAACAGTCAGTCACCGGAGTCGAGACTCGAAATCCTGGTCCCCGTCGAGAAAAACCACTATTCAACATCATCATCGTCGATCGAGGATCGTTAACCGCCCACGTACCGCCTAATTAGCGACCGCGGGCGTCGACTAACCGAAATCATCCCTCTTTAAACATTTCCACTGCATTCTCGGCCCTACCTTCAACATGTTCGAACATTTATGCTTCCGTGATAAACATTTTAGGCTACCATGTTCTTAATTTTTCTTTAGTTTTTATTGGATGTTTTCCGGACTTCGTTCTAAAAACCAATGAAATTTTTGTCGGAACTAATGTTTCCTGGAGAATTTTTTAAATACTTTTCCGCTTTCTGGGAAAGTATAGTCTCGTCGATTAAAAAGTTCTTTATGATTCAATTGGAGGAAAAGCGAGGAGTTTTATCAATTTATTTTATAATTGATTTTATAGATTTAGAAAGACCACGAGAAGTTTCGTGTGAGGAAAATTAAGGGGGAACTGAGGATTATTTGAATTATTTTATCCTCCCATGCCTTATTGATATTAAAATTAATTTAATGAAAATGAGGTTATTGTTAGTTAACGCAGAGGTTCTTTCCGAATTTCAAAAATGGCTATTTTTCGACTAGTATGTCATCTAAAAAAGATTCCAAACTGGTACAGAATCAGTACAGAACACCGCAGAAAATCCCGAAGAAACCGCGCGGCCTCCGCGAGTGCCCAGAACCGCCTAAAAATGGCGGCCGCGGTGTCCTCTATTGCAAGAATGTTCCTCGGCCGAGACAAGGTCCGACTCGGGATCATTTCATCAGTGGAAACCAGCGTGGAAAATGCTCGAGCGTGCTCCGTCATCCTTGGGCGTTGCAGATGCGATTCCCGCCGAAACGAGCGTAAAACCGTTTCGAAAAATGGCGGCTCTGTTTAATCGCTCGGCGGGATCGAGCGGGTTCACCGGGATTCGTTCCGGAGGATTCCAGCTAGGATCGGTCATCCCGGCGGATCGTTAACCGTCGTGGTCCTGCTCTCGGGACGAAGAGGACGACGAAGAGGACGACGAAGAGGAGGACGAAGAGGACGACGACGGGAAGCTAATGAAAGCTCAGAAAATGATCGTTTAACAGCGATTCCCGGGCGCAATAAAGCGGCGGGCACGGCATTCGTTCATTTACGAAGCGGTACAAGACACCGAGGCGCGTTTAAATTCGACGAGCGCATTCGAACAGAACCGCGATCGACAGCGAGCAAAACGAGAGGGAATAAGAATAAGAGGACTGTTCTCGGCCCGGTGGAGAGCAACAGTCTGAACGAGTACGGGGTTGAGGAGGGGGGGAGCGGGAGGAGGAGGTGGAGGAGGCGGAGAAAGAAGAGGAGACCACGACGAAGAAGCAGACGAAACAGCCGGAGAAGCGGAGGAGACTCGGCACAAAAGATAGAGAGACAAAAAGGAGGAAGAGGGACAGAAGCGGCGCGAACTCGGGTGGAAAAGGAGCCACCCGCGGCTGAAGAAAAGGACGAAAGAAAATCGCCGGGGAACAGCGACAACGACGACGATGACGATGGCTGTAGAGGAGAGAGAGAGAGAGACGAAGAAGAGTCCCCACGAACGAAGCGGGGAACGGCGGAGGAAGAAAATGAGCGAGACCGTGAGCGATAACGCAGAGAAAGAGAATGAGGGCTGAGGGAGAGAGTGTTTGCTCGCGTTCGAGGGATGGAAGGGGCAAACAGACGGAGAAAGAGGGAGAGAGAGAGAAAGACAGAGAGAGAGAGAGAGTTGAAGGACGAGGACGGCAAGAAGCGAGACGGAACTGGTCGCATTCCGCGGGACAAGAGCCGTGTGGAAGAGACGGAGGGAACGGGACAAAAGAGGATCACGCGGGTGATTACAACATTAATAAACAAATGAGCCTCGAGGCGGGAGAATTTGCCATCCAATCGGGTTCCGGAGGCGGACACGAGGCGGAGCCACCTCCGACCAACCTCGAGGGGCTGCCGAGGACAAGCTCTCCCTCTCTTCGGACACTCTCTCTCTCTCTCTCTCTCTCTCTCTCTCTCTCTTTCTCTCTCTCCCTCTCCCTCTCTCTCTCTCTCTCTCTCTCTCTCTCCTACTCCTCTCTTTCGCGGACTGATCGCCGCGCGCGGCTCCTTCCCGCGATTGCGAGAGAGACTATAGCACCGCACTTTTACGCGAACGCAGAGATACACCATGGTCCCGGATCGGGATTCTGTGGCGAGGCGATCGATGCTGGCGAGTAATCGATCTCGGGACCGTTTAAATTACCCTTTTCTTCAGAGCTTTGCGCTCCGAGCTGTTAGGCCAGGTGACTACTGAATTCTGCAGTCTCGTTGCAGTGTCGTTGCAATCGGGATTTTCGTCGGTTCAGAGCGTCCTGCGCGAATCATTTGAAACTGAATGAATTTATTTGTACCATGTTTGCATTTTTAAGTATGCATTGCGGCGATGTCTAGCTGGAGAGGTTACAGATAAGAGAAGTTCGACCATTTTTCTTGGGTAAAAAATTATGTCTGAAAAATCGGTATATACATCTTGTTGCGGGATGTTTAAGGAGAATTTCCTGAAAATTTGAACTGGATTGGTCGAACTGGAAGAACGTGGCAGCCATTTTCCCAGAGACGACGATTCTCTGTCGATCGTGATTAGTATCGGTTTAAAACATCCTCTTTGTTCGCTTCAGTCCCTATGAAAAGACATTCTTCGATCGTTTAAATTTCGTTTTTATTTGAGATAGGCGTGCGTATTAATTTTACAGGATTTTGTAAGAGAAGTATGTCTCGACAAGGTCAAATGGTCATTATTAGACTGTGGATCTTTATGCATTTATGGCGGACACAATTTTGCAGAGTGCAGGAAAGTACAATAAGAAGAGTTTTAGTTTTGTCTTTCTAGAATGAGTCTTCCAATTGGCAAAAGAGTTGCTTCACTCAATTCCAAAAATAAACTATAAAAATGGAAAATTGCATAGAGATCCACTGTCTAGTTATTATACTTGTGGAGACAGCTTTGTGGAGACACTGAAGAATTTTATGATATATTTTATATTATTTTAAGAAGGAATCGAAAGGATTGATGAAGACAGTCCCAATTATCTCCTGTATTTTGGCATAACTATTTTTTCCAAAATTCATACGATTATTCTGAAAGTCCTGTATTGTTCTTTGGTGCATGATTATACCTAAATGTTAACATTACTCTAGGAGAGAGTAGCCACATTTGGACCAGGACATTCGTTGAATCTTATGTATGTTGAGGAAAGATATAATGTTGTAGCGTTATTAATGATATTAGTTGGCTATGAAACTGTTCATCTACTCTAGATCTGGTTTGTATCTTGGAGAATAAAATATGTTTATAATATTATCAGTAAAATTGATTGTATCCAATTCGGAACACAGTGTAGGCATATGCTTTAGCTATGTACCTTGAAGAAAAATTTGTACAGTGTTATTGACGGAATTAATTGACTATATTTCATAAATTCTATTTCTGAAGGTTTCCGAACTCACAATCAGCGAATGATTCCAATTCGGAAGGGATCCTGTGTTTCGGGTTTTACTTAACTATACACCTTGAAGAAAAGAATTTACAATATTGCGGACGGAGTTAATTGACTATATTTTGTAACTTCTATTTCTGAAGGTTTCCTAACTCGGCGAATGATTCCAATTCGGAAGGCATCCCATACTTCAGATCTTATTAACCTATATACCTTGAAGACAAATTTTTACAATATTGCGGACGGAATTAATTGACTATATTTTGTAACTTCTATTTCTGAAGGTTTCCGAACTCACAATCAGCGAATGATTCCAATTCGGAAGGCATCCTATACTTCAGATCTTATTAACCTATATACCTTGAAGAAAAATGTTTACAATATTGCGGACGGAATTAATTGACTATACTTTGTAACTTCTATTTCTGAAGGTTTCCTAACTCGGCGAATGATTCCAATTCGGAAGGCATCCCATACTTCAGATCTTATTAACCTATATACCTTGAAGAAAAATGTTTACAATATTGCGGACGGAATTAATTGACTATATTTTGAAACTTCTATTTCTGAAGGTTTCCGAACTCACAATCAGCGAATGATTCCAATTCGGAAGGCATCCTATACTTCAGATCTTATTAACCTATATACCTTGAAGAAAAATTTTTACAATATTGCGGACGGAATTAATTGACTATACTTTGTAACTTCTATTTCTGAAGGTTTCCTAACTCGGCGAATGATTCCAATTCGTAAGGCATCCCATACTTCAGATCTTATTAACCTATATACCTTGAAGAAAAATGTTTACAATATTGCGGACGGAATTAATTGACTATATTTTGTAACTTCTATTTCTGAAGGTTTCCTAACTCGGCGAATGATTCCAATTCGGAAGGCATCCTGTGCTTCAGGTCTTATTTAGCCGTGTACCTTGAAGAAAAGTATTTACAACGTTATTGATGGAATGAATTGACTATGCGCTGCAAGTTGTGTTTCCGAAAGCAGCGAATGTTTCCAGTTCGGAAGACAGTGTAGGCATATTAATGGATCTGTTAATATAAAGAGGGATAAGTGGCAGCGATAATTGAGTCACCGATCGAGCATCGATCGAAGAAGCAGACAGGTCCTATACGTGGCACGGTTGACGTTCCTGTAGATATGATACGCGCTGTCTGACAGGGACCTTCGCTTACTACTCGCATGTAGGTTAAACGTTCGAAATTAATCAGTCGTGGACATTCTGCTCACGACGTCGCCGGCGACACGCGCTAACGTGTGTCGATGCATTCTAGGAACTTGCTGTGGCCAGACGCGAAATCGAGGAAGAACCTGCCCATTCATAATCCTCGCTATCAACCGTCCACGGATTTCCCAACAATCATCGTTTCATCGAAACGTATTTCAAAAAAGCCCGCGAGAGCTGTCACACAAACATTGAAAACGGAACGGACAAATTACTGGAAATCTCGTGACAAAATTAAACTCATCCTATTTGCAAGTCTGGGACTCGAGAGAGCGAAATACAGTGAATTCTTGATATATGTCGGCAACACGGGTCTTGTCAGCGACATATATCGTGCAGGAGACATACCCTAGCAGTGTTATGTTTGCAAGGTCTCTCGAGTTTTGTGGCCCCTCACTGGGTATACCCCGCGGTAGTGTGGATAATTCCGCGACATTTATCATCCAGGTCTTGGCGACATATATCGAGAAATCACTGTACAAGCTTTGCGAACGCCTCGGTTAGGAGATTTTTAAGACTTTTATATAGAAAGGGCCTGCACTATTGCTTGATAGAGTCTTCGATTAACAATAAGTGGACCGATTTTTTACGTACACAAAAACTAGTAGGAACAACTTAAAGCAGCAGACAAATTGAAACGGTTTGAGAACATGAATGTATCAGGTAATTAAAGTGATGAAAAGAGAATGAAACTTCTATTTCTTGCAGTTGTTGCAATTTTGCAGTCGAACAGTAAGGCAAAAACGTCTTGAAGAATAACAAGACAGAACCGATCTTTTCTATTGTACTTTGAAAGAGAAGTAAAAATGTTAACGGGCCCAATGGGCGGATTTGGTTCCCGCTAGCAGAACCCAATTCTCCGCGGGAAGAATTTCAATTTCGCCGCGTTTTACGGGCCCCGTCGGTTCGAAAGTAGAGCCGATGGCCCATCATAGTTTCGGTTGCAAGGGCGAAGGGCGTGCTCGCGAAGGGTGCAGAGGCATATCCCGCGCGAGAGAGTAGAAAGAGTATTGATCGTAAATCATAATTGTGGCCGGGCCCGGGTCGGAGGGAATCGCGCGGGAGGACAAACGACGTGAGAAAGGAAGCGGAATAGGCCGCTCGCGGTTCGTGGATAACGAGCGTTATGGGGGCCCCGAAGGGCACGGTGCGCGGAGAGCTGTAGGGTGTACAGGGTGTAGCATGGTAGGTCGGCTTCCATCGGAATGGAGGTCGAGGCGAGCCTGGCCCGATGCCTCTCCTTAATCTTTCAAGGAATTAGGCTGCCCGGGCCGCGCCCTTTCCTGCATTCGACGAGTTCCAACTCGGTTCACGAGGCATCCTTCGTTGCGACCGGAAGCGGCCGATTACCCGGCCACTTAATAGTCCGTGAAAACAATAGAATTACCCGGCGAGGCCCCCGCGAATCGAATAAAAATCGTGCGGGCCCGAGCGGAGCTGAGCAAACGATAAAAGGAGGAAATTGAGTCTAATCGTTCTGGAAATCTATCGTGGAACCGAGACGTTCCGGAAAATTGCCGTCGTCTGTGTCTCCCAACCCTGTTGCAACGACGCCGTGCCCGCACCGTGACTTTAGCCAACGTGGTTTCCATGGTTCGAAAGGGACTCTTACGGGCACGCACCATTGCCCCGACGCGTTGCGTGCAACCACACGTGACCGGACCGACCCGGAGGACTCGTTCCGGTACCGCTCTTTCGAGAGTTTGATTGAATAGTCGCCGCCCGATGATGGAGCGTTGTCTTGCCGCACTGGGATACTCGACAGCGGGAACCCCGGCCGTTTGAGAAATGGCCAAACTTAGAACCGTGCGGCGAAGATTCGCCGGCCGAGTGCTCGAGCTCTTCAGGAACGGTGCCGATCATGCAGGGTGAACTCGGACAGAAACGATTTTGCGTGCAGCCTGATCGTTCGCTCTGCGCGATCATCTTTCCACGAGGATCACCGAGGTTTCCGAAGATTCTCTCAGATTCTCTTCTTTCATTCTCGATTTTCAGCGATTTCTTCAGGTTCTCGAGCTTTGGGTGATTGGGGTGCACGAGGATCTTTAACTCTTCCGGGGATGACGATTTTCAGTTTGCTTCTGTTCGGTCCACTTTATAAGATTTTAAAAATGTTGCAATAATCTCTTGATGATTTGGACTTTTTGATATATCAGGGGTACCCATGAGTAATCAATTATTTGCGAAGAATTTGTTTTGCCTTTAGTTCTGTACCCTTAACTGTATTCTTTTACAGTTTTCGCTAAAGCAGCCTGTGCTCAAAATATCCCATAAAGTACAATTTTCTTTTACTGTGATAAAATGGCGGCGTCCGTTCCATGCGGGATTCAATGTAACAACAAAGAAAATTTGCGATGTTTATGGAGATGTATCGAAGGTCAACAAGTGTCAACGTCGGTTCAGGAGGTTTGCTGCTGGTGATTATGATCTCTCTGACAGGCCTCGGACGACCAGTTGAATTTGATAATGTCACCCTAAAATCTCTAGTGGAAGCTGATCCAAAATTAAGTATACAAGAATTATCGAGAAGCCTTGGGTCCACCTGGTCAACTATACAAAGGCACCTACACGAAATGGGAAAGGCATATAGGCAAGGAATATGGGTACCGCGTCAATTATCTGAGACCAACAAGAATATTTGTGGATCAATTTGCGCTTCATTGCTATCCAGATTTCGTAGAGATCCATTTCTTAGCAGAATCGTTACCGGAGATGAAAAATGGATTCTTTGTGATAACATAAAGCGTTCCGAGCAATGGCTTCCTGCAAATCAAACCGCAATATCAACCCCTCAACCTAGCTTATCACTTGGAAAGGTGTTACTGTGCATTTGGTGGGACTGTCGTGGCATAATTCTCTTCGAGTTGTTGAAACCTGGAGGAACAGTTACTGCTCAGTTGTATTGTCAGCAATTACAACGGCTGTATTCAGAACTATTGAAAAAGAGGGCATCTTCGGTCCACAGAAAAGGTGTAATACTGCAAATTGACAATGCTCGGCCCCATACAGCGAAACTCACTCAGGAAAAAATCAAAGAATTGCAATGGGAAGTTTTACCGCACCCCCGTACTCACCGGATATTGCTCCCTCTGATCTTTTCGGATCTCTGGAGCATTATTTAAGAAATAAAACATTCTGTAGAAGATGCAAGGAGGCACTTTGAGTCATACTTTGCTTGACGAACCCTGCATTTCTATAAGAGGGGGATTGAAAATTTGAAGGAAAGATGGCAAACTGTCCTTGATAATGATGAGAAAAGAATTTTTAGAAGAATCCTAATGCACTTGTTTCGTGGATTCAGCTTTCAGGGCATCAAAAGTGAAAAGGATTTCTATAAGAGGGGGATTGAAAATTTGAAGGAAAGATGGCAAAGTGTCCTTGATAGTGATAAGAAAAGAATTTTTGGAAGAATCCTAATGCAATTGTTTCGTGGATTCAACTTTCAGAGCATCAAAAGTGAAAAGAATTTTTATAAGAGAGGGATGGAAAATTTGCAGGAAAGATGGCAAAGTGTCCTTGATAATGATAAGAAAAGAATTTTTGGAAGAATCCTAATGCAATTGTTTCGTGGATTCAGCTTTCAGGGCATCAAAAGTGAAAAGAATTTCTATAAAAGGGGGATTGAAAATTTGCAGGAAAGATGGCAAACTGTCCTTGATAATGATAAGAAAAGAATTTTTGGAAGAATCCTAATGCAATTGTTTCGTGGATTCAGCTTTCAGGGCATCAAAAGTGAAAAGGATTTCTATAAGAGGGGGATTGAAAATTTGCAGGAAAGACTGTCCTTGATAATGATGGAGATTATATAATAAGTTAAGAAATAAAAACTTGAATTTACTACAAAGTTTGATTTAAATAATTGATTACTTATGGATCCCCCTAATATTTCCTAGCTTTGTTCAAATTGTAGATGGTGGACAATAATGCATATATCCGGCCTTCTGTAATCAATTTTGAAATAATCATCAGTGGCACCGAGGGGCTAAGGGATGAAAGGAGTACAGATTTCGGAGAAAGTTTGTGCTGCTACAATTCTTTGAAAAGGATTTCTTTAATTTCCTTATAACAGTCCCCTTTTTTCAAAAATTTTCAAACTCAGCATTATCGGACTTCTACCTCCTACTTAACCCCTTGCATCACGATTTATTTTACGGTTTCAGTGATTAGAAGTTTTTTGTAATTCGTAATTTCCTAAAAAGAGGAGAAACATATAACTATATGTTCTCCAAGAACATTAAACATGTCAAATAGAATTTCATTTCGGTTTAAAGGGAATTAATAACTACACTGCGGATCTTTATGCAAAAGAAAAACATTCTGCCTGAATTGTAACAAACTTGGGTGAAATAAATATTTAATTTCCTGTTAAATATGTTTAACACTTTGACCGCCAAACTAGAAACCTCAAAAATTCCACAAAATCAAAGTAAGTTTTTTAATGAAATAAAAATTGAAAGAAATTAAATGTGTGATATTAAGTAGTCCTTCAACTTTCTTGAATTTTACAGATCCTAATCAAATCTGGTGCAATGAATATATTAACGTAAAAATTCATTTCAAAAACAGGACAAATAATTCCGCCACACACATATGGGTGACATGGCAGTCAACGTATTAATAAGTTGAAGATAATATAATCGTACATTTAAATACTTGAAATGTATTTACAGTCTTAAATTAGACCTGCCCATTTTTATCATAAATGCATAAAATCCGCAATCCATTAATAACAAACATATTCATTAGACTCTGTCCAGAATCTTCGTCACGAGTATGGCTCGATATTGTAGGGCAAGGGGTTAACGAATCCACTAACCAGTTAAACGAACACGTCCCACCGGAACCAAACGAATTTACTACAACCTCAAAAAAAGAAAACTCATCAATTCATCCAGAGTCAAAAATCAATCAATTCATCCAGACTCGCAAACATCCTCGGACCTAACAATGCCCAATTCCCACCGCCCTAATTAACAAGCGCTCAACTACAGCTCACCCTCGGTGCCCCGAACATCCCAATTCCAGAGAATCAGCGAATCAGAATCGCCTAAATTCTGACACGACCGAGCCATAGCACCGATACCCTTCGGTATCCCCCGAAAAAAGAAGAACCAGCTCGATTCTCCGGTCCCGTCTTCCCTTGACTCGATTCTTATTCATCGATTACGCGGTGGCAGAGAGCGAGAGAGAGAGGAAGGGAGAAAGAGAGAGAGAGAGAGAGATAGAAAGGGCCGGGGGGGGGGAGGAAGAGAGGAAAGGTCCCAGGTTGACGCGTCCTGGCAGAGGGAAGAGGGTCCCGGAGGGGCCACAATTCCGGTAGTGATAAAACGTTGCGAAGCGTCTTCCTAATTCGAGACGTGGAAGCGCTCCCCGTGTGTCCTTTTAGCATAATCCTCGGCCGGACAAGGGACCCACGGTGAGTAGGAACACAGGACGAGAGGCCACGAAGGACACACACGGGGACACACCGGGACTGTTGGGAGCACCGTGTCCACGGTCAATCCTCGTGTGTCTATGTGTCTATGTGTCATGGTGAGCAGGCTGCCGCTCCGCGCCGGCAGCCCTGGCGCATCAGCAACAGCACCCAGGCAAGCCAGAAGCAGCAGCCAGCAGCAGGCCAGCAGCCAGAAGCGGGAGCCAGCAACGTTGGCCATCGCGTTGTCTGATCATCCTCGCCCTAATGAAGGCTGGTTTATCTGAAGGCTTTCGATTCCCAGTAGAACCCATACCACACGTATGCAGTGGTGGTGGTGGACACCTTCGCGGTGGTGCTAGCCACCAGCTCGTACATCCTCGTTCAAAAGTCTGCCCGGTCGACACCGAGCTGCACCGGTATCTGCCACTCAACTATAGCACCGTTTATGGTGATGTGATCCTTTGCCAATAGGGGTAGCGTACACCGAATAGAAAATGACTCCGGGACCCCCTCGCTACTCTAAAATATCCTTGCACACCAATCTTGACATTTCTTGAATAAAATAAACACTCCAATCTGAGAGCAATAACATTCAGCTTAGAACCCAACTACAGTTCCTCTGTATATGTCGCGAAAGTCTGGATGATAAACGTCGCGGAATTGTCCCCACTACCGCGCGGTGTGCCCCGTGAGGGGCCCAGAATGTAAACATAATTGGTTATGTCTCCTGGACGATACACGACGCTGGCAGGACCCATGTTGTTGACATATATCGAGAGTTCACTGTGTCGTTTATGATCGGACGCTTTCTGACTACACTCTTCTTGGGGTAGAGTACGTCTATTAAAAAATGGTCCTGAGTCTCTTGGTATTCTGAAGTGTCCTTGATGGCTCTTGAATGAAAGAGACAGTGTTATGAGAGGAATATTAGTAGTCAAGAAAGTGCCGAAGTATAGCGCCGTTTATGATGGAATGATGAATTATGATGAACGCACTCTTCCAGAGTCTAAAGTGCTAGTTACAGTATACTGAACATGAAACAATACTGGGAAACTTTGGTACTGGAAAGTACTGGAATAGTACCAAACGTCCTTTGGACGTCCAATTATGAGAGGAACACTAGCATTCAGTCTACCACCTAAGTATAGCAATTTATGATGTTTTCCGACTATGCTCTTGTCAGTATAGCCCTAGAGTGCACTAGTAACCTAGTATACCTATCGTCTTTGATCGTGGCACCTCCTGGTAGTCTTAAACACGTTTCCAAAAGAGCCTTGGTGTCTCTTAGCAGAAATCCGCGTCCAATTATGATAGATAATTACCCGCTGCATGAAAATAATGTTCATTCTCTTTCTGTTTGGTTCAGAAGCTCGATTTTGTAGCTTTAGGGTCTGCAGTGCGACGTTGACGTTGAATAAGACCTAGGGGTACCACGAGAACGAATTGATAATTTTTGGCCGGGATTGTACGCGGCTGAGGCCACCCAAAGCTGGAGAGGACTCGAGGTGGGTGCTCCCTGGAAGGGACGTGGGGAAGGGAGAAATCCACGATGTTAATTTTAACTTAATTAAGGCTTAATTGAGAGGAAAACATTATACTCCGCGAGCGCGACATTGCCCCGAAGGGGCTCCCTGCATCTGCAACGCAAATCCGGATTTGAAATTTCAAAAATCGCGGCCCGCCCGCCCGCAGCCCTCCCCCTCCCTCCTCCCTACACCCTCTGTCTCTTTTCACCCCCTCTCTTTTCGATCGGTGTTCAAGTCGATCGGTCTCCCCCGCCCTCCCCCCATATGGTTCTATGGGGGTGCAAGATCGCGGATCGTGGTCAATTAGAGAAGGTGGAGGAGGCTGCCGGTGATACCGGCGGCCACCGGCCGATCCTGGAAACGAAAAAAACCTATGGGGTCCCTTGTCTCTCTCTCTCTCTCTCTCTCTCTCTCTTTCTCTTGTTCTGCGAGCCCCGTCGTTTGACGTTCGCAGCGTGCCCCGTTTAATGGATTTATTTAAATACGATCGATCGCCGGACAAGATCGCACCGTTCCGTGACCCGACGACCGTACACGCCTTCCGCGAAACTGTCCGATGAAAAATCCAACTACCAATGGGGAACGAGCATTCCGCCAGGCTCTCTGTTGATGCGCGTGGAAATTTTTCGCGTGACTCAAGATTCCTTGCTGATTCATTTTCGTGGATTGTAAACGTGAGTAATTGGAATTTTTTTTTGCGGCGTCGGGGGGAATATTTTTCTGTTGCGGTTGGAGGCAGTTGCCGTTGTGGAAGTTGATTGTAGAGACATTGAATTGTTTATGCGTAGGAGGTTGTCTTTTCGGAGAACATTTTTTATTTTCCAGGAGAAATCTGCTGTGAGAATAATTTTTTAGGTTGAGTATAAGGCTTGTCTCAGTGGAGATATAGTTATCTCTCTATATATGTCGCCAAGGCTTGCATGATAAACGTCGCCGAATTATCCCTACTACCGCGGGGTATACCCCGTGAGGGGTCAAGAAGCTCGAGAGGCTTCGGACGCTGAGGAGTGTAAACATAACACGGCTCGGGTGCGTCTCCTGGACGATATATGTCACTGGCAAGACCCGTGTTGTTGACATATATCGAGAATTCAGTGTACATGTTTTTAATCGGGGGAGAAAGCTTCTCTTTGTAGAGACACGTCTTTTTAATTAGGAGGAGTTTGAATTTGAAGACAAACAATTTTTTAATTTTCTAGAAAATGCTACTTGCTTCAGTAGAAACATTTTTTCCATTTTCTAGAAAAAGCTACTTGCTTCAGTAGAAATATTTTTTCCATTTTCTGAAAAAGCTTGCTTCAGTAGAAATATTTTCTAGCTTATTTTGAAAGATAAACGTGTTTCATTTTCCGTTTTCAAGAGTCTAGTTTCACAAGGATAATATTTTTAATATTTAAGAAAATCCTCTTCCACAATCGGTTAAACCTGAAAAATCGCTAACAATTTAACATTAGAACTGCCAAGCACTAACAAAATTGCATTTGTTTAGATTTCGTACGAGTTTGGTTTAAATATCTGCTTGGACAGAGAAGTTTATTACAAAATTTGCTGATGGAAACGTGATAATTTCAATATTTCTACAAGAAAAAATTAGGAGCAAGTCATTTTGCCTCACCCGGTAGTTCTAGCGTTAAATTGACAATCAAAACCTTGGATGACACGTTTTAAACACAGTGTAAAAAATCAAAGTCGTCCAACTCATTACAACTAGCGAAAATCGGTGTTGATGTTACAAAAAGTAAAACTAACCTAACAATGTAAAAAATCGACAACGAAATGCTCGAAACGCTGAACCAAAACGGACTCAAAATCTGAAAGTTAACCAACAATCAATGGCTAAAACAGAGTTGCGCAGAATTACAATCGAATTACTCCAGCAATTATAATTACGTAATAAACTAATTAAGTAATCGAATTACATTGTAATTCTGTCATATTGTAATTTATAATTCAGATCATCATTCAATTAAATTCCGATATAATTCGTAATTGCATTTGGAGTACAATTATTATTTGTAATTAAATTCCACAAAATAGGAAACAAGTATATGAAAGAAAAATATATAAATAAATATTTATAAATATATCGCGCTTCTTCAAACTTCTGTTCTATAATTCGGAGAGCTGTATTTTAATTATATTGCACTTTAATTACACATCTGATTCCAATAATTAGTAATTGAATTAATTGAGAGGTTCGAGTTATGTAATTCCGTTACGAAGTAGTTGAGTCACTGTATAATTGAAATACAGTGTAATAAAATTGTGCAATTGAATCACAAGGTAATTGAATTGTGTGTTTCAGATACAATATAATGGAATTAGCATAACTCTGGTCTAAAATGCAGAGACCAAATAAAGGAGGAATCCTAAATAAAGTGCAAATTCCGGAAATTCCAGGTGGACGCAGTCGCATTTCCGCTTAAAAATGGCGAATAAAAATCGCCTGGTGATCGGCGAGGCGATAAAACGAGGGAGCCGAATTCTCCGGAAGGTAGAATCGCGCGGAGCAGGTGATTTGTCGTGTCCCGGCGAAAGAAAGACGTATGAAATTGATCGGTAACGAGGATTATCGTCGAACGATCGCGGTTAACGGGGTAAAAACGGGCCGCTGTCGGAGCGTGACAGGGACAGGGCCGTTTACACGTATCACGGGCGCAGTCATGCATTTAGAAACTTTCTTGAAAAGGGACCCGCGGTTTCCCGTGGGCTCCCGTAAGTTCCCGTTGTGATTCTATTTAGCCGCCGCATCTCCTCGCGGCTACAGAAAAGCACGTACGGTTCTGTGAATGGGGCCCACGGTATCGTCGATTTCGTAAACATTATCCGATTCCACGGTCAGTGTCCGCCATCGCTGTAAACCAAACATCGTTCCGCCGACCGGTAAACACGCTAACGATTCCACGGAAAACGGGCCGGAAATTAGTATCACGCTTGAGCTCGAGCGCGATGGCACGGTCCTCGAGGAGCCGATAAATAAAACGTTTAAACGTTTACTGTTAATCAACGCCTGTATCAAATGTTGTAAGAGAAATAAACGTTCGGTTAGCATTTCCAGTGAAACTACAGTCGAGGTACGTTCTTCAACTGTTACACACACCGCGGACATAATAGCATAAAATATCCTGGCGTAATAATATTACATCAACAAATTATGCTTCATTTATAGCGTCACATCTTGAAGAAGTACAATGGTCGTATAATATGCTTCTAATATACAGGGTGTCCCGAATTTAAATGGCAAAAGTTCGGGAGCGTTTAGGGGACCGAAAAACTAGGACAAAAAGTTCTTTTTAGAGATTTGCTCGTTTTTGCTTCGTTTTGGAGAAAATCGCATAAATTCAATATCTCGTTGTCCGTTGCTCTCTTGAGTTGTATACACTTGTGCTTGTGATTGTTTTGACATTGTTGCGTGAGTTGTGACAGTGAGATACGTAAACACTTGATGTTATTATTTACATTCTTTCGTTTGTTTACATTCTTGGTTTCTTCTATGATTCCTTAATCAGTCTTCAGTCAGTCACTCAGATATTTTGGAGTGAATACATATTTTAATATTGAACACGCTGATATGGTTTTAACTGATATTATTTATCAAGTCAGTGCTAGATGTAATGCTTGCATAGCTGCAATTGAGCAACATTTTGAACAATATCTACGTTAAATAGACGACAACGTAAATAAAATGTAAATGAATAACTACAAAAATGAAAACTTGTTTTGTTTCTTTTTTTGCGATTTTCTCCAAAACGAAGGAAAAACGAGCAAATCTCTAAAAGACATTTTGTCCTAGTTTTCCGGTCCCCTACACGCTCCTGAAGTTTTGCCATTTAAATTCGGGACACCCTGTACAATGTCTGTCCGCGTAAAGGACAATGTATACTCTCAATTTTATAATTGTTAAAAGGAGTATTAAAATTACAATTAATTTAAAATCATTGTTGAAAGAAACACACGTTGCCAGTACGTTTCTCGTTAGCTCTTGTATGTGTTAACGATGCACAGCATTTTTATTCAACTTAAGGATCCGTGTGACGTTTCTCTTGAAATTTTTCGGGAATTGATTATACTGATTCTGGAGTGTAAAATCCTGATTCGGGACCACAGCGGGTCGGGCACAACAGGGACGAATTGTCGGGCCGTGAAGGCCCATTTACCGGCCATAAACCACCGGGTCCACGTACCCGGTGGTGGCATAAATTCGGGTCACTTTTAATTTCGACGCGGCAACGGCGTGTAATCAGAAAACCGAAACGGAACGGGCGATCGTTACCGGTAAATACGCCGATATATTTATCGAGTCAAGAGAAAGAGAGAGAGGGGGGGGGGGGAGAGGGAGAGAGAGAGAGGTTCCTCGAATCGAGGTCCGTTTTCTCGATTAAAATGAGCGACAGTGTTCCCTGTATGTACGTACGCGGCCACCGTGCACCAGGAAACGGAAGTGACGTCACCCGTCGACGAGCTTCGCCTCGGAGAGACCGTTCGCTCGGCCGTGTGTTTCGTTTATTGGAATCGTTTGTTTGTCTTTGACCCCGAGCCTTATCGATGCAGTAGACTTCGGCCTATCGGGCCGAAATTATGCTGCTTCCGAAAGAAATGCATTGCGACCGTCGATGTATGCATCGCGGAAAATAAAATGCATTTTTGTGCGAGTGTTGCCAGGAAAATTGGTGGTTGCATATCGTATTTATTGAGAAACTAACAAAAGAAATTTTTGACAGAAAGAACACAGGGTTAAACGTTTAGGCTGCTTATGCAAAATTTTCTGCATCAATTGCAACAATTCTTGAACGCCTCTTGGATGGAGCACTGTCGCCAGGGTAAGGGACCCATTTACTGTGGGGGTGTCGATTACTGTGCGTATATTAATTATACTTATTCGTAGAACATAATGGGATATTAAATTTTTTTGGTTGAAGTCAGTTTATATATATGTTATTTGTCGCTTCTTTAATATTCATTATGCTTTAAAAATAAGTGTAATTAATATAGGTACAGTGATTGGCACCCCCACAGTAGTTGGATCCTTTTGAGTGCCAGCACGGCAGCCTCAAAAATTCCTAAAAAATAAAGGAGCAACATTTTGAGAATTTAGGAACATTGCTGCTTGCAACATTTTAAAATTGTTCAAAGAACTTCTAATTTGGCTCCCATATGTCATAATTAGACTGCAGATCTTTATGCATTTGTGGCTTCTGAAAATTGTCAAAAAATGCCATAATATAAAATTCGATAGAATTTCGTACGATTTTTACTTGTTTTAGATCCACAGACGCTGTTCCCATGAAAAACCTGATTTCATTTCATTCTATTCTCTTAAAATTTCTCTACAAAAATTGGAAATTCCATGAACATCCGCAGTGAGGTCATAATTGATGCAGTTGACTTTCCAAGGAAAATGCATTCTCAAAAAGCCCCAAATTAATCACAGAAACTACGGACGAATAAAAACAAAAGCTCGTCGCTAATGACCTAGCTAATTAAAAAAAAAAAGCAATTTCAAAAAATTCTAATAAACAGCTGCCAATCACTACACTGTAGATATTACGAATCCATATTACCGAGTCGATAAAAGTAAAACACAGAAAATATAAAAATAATTTAAAAATTGTATTGTTCATATCCGCTCGCTTTGTAACTTTGTATCGTCTCAACCTCCTGCAATCAATGGTACATTTACTTCGCCCAAAAATCGACAAAATAAAACAAAAATTTCGAGAAAACGTTCCGATTGTTAATTCGCGGAGAGCCAATGACAGACAGAGGACAAATTCAGCAAATTCCAGCGAGTCCGTGGACGAAGGGACAAACCGGCACGATCCGTCCGTGGTATACTAATCGAGATCAAAGTCCAAGGAAGACGCATCGCCGGCCGGGCATCCATTTTGTCCCGGGTAGATCCGTAATCATGTTTGCGGGGCTATCGAGCGTCGGAATTGCGTTAAACCACGAAAGGTGCTCGAAGAGAGTCCTTCGTTCGATGGTAGTAGGGTAGGGTCACCAGGATGAAGGAGGAAGAGTAGGATCGAACCGTGGTAGGTGGTGGTAGATGACGCGGGGAGGGGTCACGGGAGTAAAGGGGTACAACAACGAGAGTCGGAGAGGTGGGGGCGAATTCATCATCAGTCCAAGTCAGGAATTATAACGGAGCGATTCATCACGAGAGGCCACCGATCCGTCATGCCGATCCACGTGTGCACCGCCGTTTTTGAATATCCCGCGGACGTATATCTGTATATCTCAGTTAACCCACGTAATATCCAACCAGGATGGTTTTTCACCGGCGACCTTGACGGCTTTAAGACCCTTCCTTCCCTTCGAACAATGCGAGGAATTTTTACGGTGGCCCGTCTAGCGAAATGCAAATTCTCAACCCCCGTACCCCTGCCGTTCGAACCGCGTTTTCTCTTATTTATATCCGTGTGTGTGTGTATGTGTGTGTACCCCCCACCCCCATCCCTCCGTTTCCTTTGATTAATCGACCGCCTCATTAATTATGACAGTCTATTACGTATGCATTGCTACGCGAGACGGCGGAGCACGGTCTCTTGCGTATCGAGCCCCGCAGACCGGGATCGTCGCGATCCAACCGATTCTTTGTTCTTTCACGATTCTCGTGTGATCGAGATTTCTGCGAGTTACCTTATGGTCAAAAATCAATGTGAAAACAATTTTGTCCGGCGTAAGAGCTCCGCAAGGTGAAAAAATCGTGAACGATCGGCTGCGGGAAGCTGTCGATCGGTTCCCGAGGAAGCCGTCTTTCTAACGAACGCGGTCTTCCGATCGCGCCGTGCCGGTTCTTTGGCGCCGGGTATCGTTCCGCGCTTATGCATCGCGGCGGGCTCGCAAAAAATTTTATTGGCAGTTTGAAGGCGCACGGACGTGCAGCCGGCGGAGAGCCGCGCAAGAAACAAGGACGAGCGGCCCCTAAATCGTCGCTTGGCGCTCGATCGATGATCCGAGCCCCGCCGATGATCCACCCGCGCCTGTCAGCCGCGTCATTCACGGGTGTATATCGCGTGTCGTGTTTCATCCGATCGTCTCGAATTGTTATTTGCGGTATCGTTGCCCGCCGGATTTTTAAACACGTCGAATTCCAGGCCTGGCTCCGCTTATAAACACGCCAACCGAGTCGTTTCCACCGAACGGAGAACGAGAGAAAGAGAGAGAGAGAGAGGGAGAGAGAAAGTGAGAGGACTGGAATCGGAGAGAAGGGGTTTATTATGCCAGTAAGCAAATTACGATCGAAATGACTCGACCGTGTCGCGTGACTAATTGATTAAGCCCGCTCGCGATACCACGGTACTTAGACGAGTCAAACTGGTTCCCATTTCGTCATTTTGATGGAATCGGCCTCCCCGTTTTGCTGCCCTCGACGATTCTGTCACCTTGGGCACCCTGACTCTTCGGTATTCCAGACCCGGTATAATGATCTCTGTCGAACTTGAGATTACTCGCTCTGCGTTTCCATGATTGGTCTTGGAGAACCTTCGTTTTGAGCCGAGTTGGTATCTAGAGCTGTGATCAGCAATCGAACAGCCTTTTCTCGATATATGTCATAAATGTCTAGACGATAAAAGTCCTAGAACTATCCCGAATATAGCTCGAGTGGCCCCTGTCGCCTTTTCTATGTTCGACTCTTCTATATGTTTGTATCTTCTACCCGATATTTGTCCCTGGGTAGACCCGTGTTGTCGACATATATCGAGAAGACACTGTATTCCTATTTTCGCGTCAATTTTAGACAATTTATGAGATCAAACATGGTTGGGTCAAGTGTTTTACAATTTTGAACATATGTTTGTCTAAATTTCAAGATAACATAGTGTTATTTTAATGCTTTTGTCTTTATTATTAATTATACGTCACTTACCATCCATGCATCTCCTTCAAATTTTACACCCTTCAATTACAATTTTACAAATTCTACATCCTTCAATTTTTATCTGGCAATCCCTTCATCCCTTTATGTCTTTATCTAAGATTATGCCAATATCGACGATAGTATTTTCTTATTGCTCGAAAAAGCTTTAATCCGAATAAAATTTTGCTTTGTACGACTGCTATTTTGTTAAAAAAGAAATATTTTGCATCATTCTGGACCACAAGATAGTGAATGATGCCTCTTCTTGAGTCTCTGAGTGAAAGTTTTAGCATTGACCCTAGAAATCTAGAGCCAGTATAGTTAGCCTTCTATTCTCCAACTAAAAATCCACTATTAACTATGGTAAAATTTATGACAAAAATGGTCGAATGCAAACCTGTAAAGAGCTTAGAAGCATTGAAATTTTTTATTTCCTAAAATTACAACTAGTGAAAATCGGTGTTGATTTTACAAAACGTAAAACTAACCTAAAAATGTAAAAAATCGACAACGAAATGCTCGAAACGCTGAACCAAAACGGACTCAAAATCTGAAAGTTAACCAACAATCAATGGCTAAAACAGAGTTGCGCAGAATTACAATCGAATTACTCCAGCAATTATAATTACGTAATAAACTAATTAAGTAATCGAATTACATTGTAATTCTGTCATATTGTAATTTATAATTCAGATCATCATTCAATTAAATTCCAATGTAATTCGTAATTGCATTTGGAGTACAATTATTATTTGTAATTGAATTCCACAAAATAGCAAACAAGTATATGACAGAAAAACATAAAAATATATCGCGCTTCTTAGTTGTAGCATTGACCCTAGAAATCTGGAGCTAGTATAGTCAGCCTTCTATTCTCCAACTAAAAATCCACTATTAATTATCGTAAAATTTATGACAAAAATGAGTTGGTCGAATGCAAACCTGTAAAGAGCTTAGAAGCATCGAAATTTTCTATTTTCTGTTTTCTAAAATAGAAAATACATTTTCACATCTGTACCGTACAATCGACTTTGAACAATATTTAGCACTAAAATCCGACTACTGAGAAAAGAATATTATTAATTCCGGAACGGGCTAAGCGTTTTGTCGTTTTCCCGGCGAGGCTGTAGATGAAGACGTTGCAGAAACGTTCGAAGAAGGCAGGGACCGAAGACGAATGGTGAAACATGGAAGTTTACTAAAAAATTTGCTCATGGAAACGTATTCACAATTTCAATATTTCTAAAAGAAAAAATTAGGAGCAAGTCATTTTGACTCACCCGGTAGTTCTAGCGTTAAATTGACAATCAAAACCTTGGATGACACGTTTTAAACACAGTGTAAATAATCAAAGTCGTCCAACTCGTTACAACTAGTGAAAATCGGTGTTGATTTTACAAAAAGTAAAACTAACCTAAAAATGTAAAAAATCGACAACGAAATGCTCGAAACGCTGAACCAAAACGGACTCAAAATATGAAAGTTAACCAACATTCAATGGCTAAAACAGAATTGCGCAGAATTCCAATTGAATTACACCAGGAATTATAATTACGTAATAAAGTAATTAAGTAATCGAATTACATTGTAATTCTGTCATATTGTAATTTATAATTCAGATCATCATTCAATTAAATTCCAATGTAATTCGTAATTGCATTTGGAGTACAATTATTATTTGTAATTGAATTCCACAAAATAGCAAACAAGTATATGACAGAAAAACATAAAAATATATCGCGCTTCTTAGTTGTAGCATTGACCCTAGAAATCTGGAGCTAGTATAGTCAGCCTTCTATTCTCCAACTAAAAATCCACTATTAATTATCGTAAAATTTATGACAGAAATGAGTTGGTCGAATGCAAACCTGTAAAGAGCTTAGAAGCATCGAAATGTTCTATTTTCTGTTTTCTAAAATAGAAAATACATTTTCACATCTGTACCGTACAATCGACTTTGAACAATATTTAGCACTAAAATCCGACTACTGAGAAAAGAATATTATTAATTCCGGAACGGGCTAAGCGTTTTGTCGTTTTCCCGGTCAGGCTGTAGATGAAGACGTTGCAGAAACGTTCGAAGAAGGCAGGGACCGAAGACGAATGGTGAAACATGGAAGATCGCCAGACACCTGGACACCTGAACGAAACGTCCACCCACGCGGTAGAGTCCCGGCTCTCATTGTCCGCGGAGTCCTGGTTGTAGGTTGAGCCGGCAAAGTGACAACTAGAGAAATGATGAATGTCAAGCCTCCTCGGAACAAGTGTGCGAATGTCGCAACGACCAGAATTTCGTGGAACTTCCTGGTCCCGAAAAATTCTCACAGATTCCTCTCCACCAGAACACCCAGTTTAACTTGAAATAACAAATGACTCCGCGATTCATCGATCCTCTAAAATGATTTCTAGAGGCGACGGGGTCTTGTCGGACACTCAGCAGGTTTCATAGTATTTCTGGGCGTCCACCAATCAGACGGACTCGCCGCGGAGACGTCGAAGAGTCGGAGCAAGGTCCACCTTCCTAGAGATCCGATCGATAAGATCGATCCTGGCCACGAGAAATCGTGAGAATTTCTAGAGGGTCATCATTCTCGTTCGATGCATACCAGAAACGGAGATAACCCGGCAGGATATGGCCGATGGATCGAATAAGAAGTCATTACAATGGCCTGTCAGGAAAAGGCGAGCCGCTTATTAACATCGGAAACCCGACTCATCCTTCTTTCTTTCTGTTAAACACCTGCGTCCACCGTTTCGGACAACAGTTATTTAGGGTGATCGGTAGACACCGGGTTTCGTGCGTTTGTGATCGAAATGAGTAGGTGTTAGTTGAAACAGTTACAACATTAGAAGAATTTGAAAATAATGTTGTACAATTTTCAACCTGTTCTACGTATTATGAGAGAAAATTCGTTTCTATCTCACCACAGTTTGTTGGAATTCAAGTAGAACATTTTTGGTTTGCATGATAGTTTTCTTCCACGATTTTTACATTGTTTCCACAAAAAATGTACCAAACTAAAGATTAACTCCAGAAAACAAAATTTCAAAATCATTTTCTAATGTCTCACAAAAAATCCCTAAGTCTCCCTAGAATCCACCAGAATCCCTACCCTAGATAGTCTAACCAGAATACTATTTAAGAATCCCTAAATTCCCACATTTCCGCGATATAAAAATTTAGAAACTAAAGACCAAACCTTGCACAACAACCCCCAGAAAACAAAACTTCAAAATTATTTCCCAGTCTTTCACAAAAAATTCAAAAGCTACCATAAAATCCTCCAGACCACCCCCAAATTAATGTCACATGTCTTCCACAATTTCCACATTTCTGCCATAACAAAAATATGGAACTAAAGCTCAAACCTTACACAAAAACCTCCAGCAAACAAAAGTTCAAAATCACTTTCCAATCTTTGACAAAAAAATTCCAAAGCTACCCTAGAATCCTCCAGACCACCCCGAAATTAACTTCATATATCTTCCAAAATTTCCACATTTCCACCATAAGATAATATTAATGCAGAGCTCAAACCTTACACAACAACTCCCAGAAAACAAACCTTCAAAATTATTTTCCAAACTTTCACAAAATAATTCCAAAGCTACCCTAAAATCCTCCAGACCACCCCGAAATTAACTTCATATATCTTCCACAATTTCCACATTTCCACCTTAAGAAAATATTAATGCAGAGCTCAAACCTTACACAACAACCCCCACAAAACAAAACATTAAAATTATTTCCCACTCTTTCACAAATAAATTCCCAAGCTGTTCTAAAATTCTCCAGACCACCCCGAAATTAACTTCATATATCTTCCACAGTTTCCACATTTCCGCCATAAAAAATTTAGGAAACTAAAGCTCAAGCTTTACGCAATAACCCCCAGGAAACAAAAGTTCGAAATTATTTCCCAATCTTTTGCAAAAAAATTTCAAAGCTACCCTAAAATCCTCCAGACCACCCCGAAATTAACTTCATGTATCTCCTACAATTTCCACATTTCCACCATAAAAAAATATTAATGCAGAGCTCAAACCTTACACAACAACCCCCAGAAAACAAAACTTCAAAATCACTTTCCAATCTTTCACAAAAAATTCCAAAGCTACCCTAAAATCCTCCAGACCACCCCGAAATTAACTTCATATATCTTCCACAATTTCCACATTTCCGCCATAAGAAAATATTAATGCAGAGCTCAAACCTTACACAACAACCCCCAGCAAACAAAACATTAAAATTATTTCCCACACTTTCACAAATAAATTCCAAAGCTGTCCTAAAATTCTCCAGAGCACCCCCAAGTTAATGTCACATGTCTTCCACAATTTCCACATTTCTGCCACAACAAAAATGTGGAACTAAAGCTCATACCTTACACAAAAACCTCCAGAAAACAAAACATTAAAATTATTTCCCACTCTTTCACAAAATAATTCCAAAGCTACCCTAAAATCCTCCAGACCACCCCGAAATTAACTTCATATATCTCCCACAATTTCCACATTTCCACCATAAGAAAATATTAATGCAGAGCTCAAACCTTACACAACAACCCCCAGAAAAAAAACCTTCAAAATCATTTTCCAATCTTTCACAAGAAAATCCCTCAGACCACCCCTACGAACTCTGCCTGCGCTCCGAAGCGCAATGCCTCCGTTCCCCTCGCTTCCCCATAAAAATCCGAAAGCGTAAAGCATTCCACAGTGGCCCCACTGCTGCGAAACACTTTCGTCGGGCCCGAAACGGGCCTAATATCGCGCGGAGGCCTTCGAAACCGAGAGGGATGCATGAGCGAGAGGTCGAGAGCACACGTCGGTCCGATCCAGGACGAAAAATTGAGGGTGAGGGCACAGAGGGGAGGGAGGTAGCGGGGCTTTGAGCGAAAACGTTTCTGGGTGGTAGTGGGGCAGAGGGGGGAGGCAAATTCGTAACGAATTCTTTTGTTTCGAGCACCCCGAGAAAACGAGCAACTGAAGAGAAAACGATCCGGGACTGCTACTCGCCGGTGGTGTGCGCGCGCGCTCTCGAAGAAAGATGGAGAAACGAAAACGAAACGCGGCCGAAACCTTTTCTGCAGCCGTGTATGCAGGCCTCTGCAAGAGTCGCAGACCCGCGCACACCGCCTCGAATCCCACACCTGTGTGTTACCTGTTGGAACAACGGCGAATGTGTGTAAGCATCGAGCACGCGCGCGCGCGCCACCGCGCGCTCCGGAATATAAGGTTTTATTTTCGAAATTTATGATTGTCAATAAATTTTAAAAGCGTTCCGTCTGGAGCCCTAAGGGCTGGCAGGGCTGGTCAGACCGAAAGTAGTCGTCGAGAGGGCCAGCACTCTCTCTCTCTCTCTCTTTCTCTCCGGGTCTCTCTTCATCATACAGCTCCACCTTCACGACGCGGTGCTCTCTTTCCTCTTTCTTTCTTTCCACGTTTCTTCTTTTCTTCTTCTTTCGCCCGTTGTTCCCCTCTTCTGTGGTAGCTTCTCTCTCTCTCTCTCTCTCTCTCTCTCTCTCTCTCTCTTGGTTTTCTCTCTCCGTCTCACTTGGTTCAACTATATCCCGGGCCCCTATGGGGATTCGGGTTTAGCGGTTAATTGCGTTTGGTGCAACCCGCGTGGATTTTACAACCGCGATTTTCATCCTTTTTTTCCCTCTCCTGGACCGAGGGACTTTCGACTGGCTGGGACTCCTACTATACTACCATCGCGCTTTCGTTTCTTCTGGTTCTACACTGCTCTTTGTACCCTCTTCTTCTTCTTCTTCTTCTTCGGATGTTGGTTCTTCTGCTTCTTCTTCTTCTTCGCCTTCGACAGGCCGCGACGTTTAATTGTTCGGGCCCCGGCTCTCAAATCGCCTTTCTCGCCGCACCACGTTTTTCGGCCACTCCCATTCGTTGCCTCCGCCGAATGGCAATGGTGTCGCGGTCCGGGAGGATGGTACCAAAATGCGAAATCTTCGTTTCGAGAATTTCGAGCGCCCCCCCCCCCCTCGACTGTTCGAGAGAACCGCCAGTATTGCATGATCGAAAATGTTTATGCCCTCACGAAGGAGCTTCGGTTACATTGATTTAATTACGTCGATTACGGAAAAATTTTTGTTACGTCGATTCTGTGCTTCCTAGAGATGCATAACAATTCTTTCCCTTTCGTAAATGTCCTAACACTTGCCAATCGACATTGCCTCTGTTGACTGGTAATTCAATGGATCCAAATTAGAAATCATTTTTCCCTTTAATTATTTAATTTAATTTATTTTTCTCTCCTATTAAATAGCAAATACAGTGTTTACTCGATATATGTCCGAAACAGGGGTCTAGTCAGTGACATATATATCGGCCAGGAGATACAGTGCACTCGCGTATATATGTCAGCAACACGGGTCTAGCCAGCGACATATATATATATATATATATATATATATATATATATATATATATATATATATATATAGGCCAGGAGATACAGCGAGTTCGCGATATATGTCAGCGACACGGGTCTTGATGTCTTTTATTCTCCAGGAGTCACTATTCTTTGATCCACGAACGTAGAAAGGACAGCGATGCTCGCCGCCGAGAAGTGTAAATACATTCGTCCTACAAATTATTAGTCAAAGTCACAGCGGCAAATTCTGTCGACGAGATCCTACTATTCTTTCTATTATGTTACACTCCTCGGCGACCGATGTCTCTCTCGCCCCTCACGGGGTGTACCCCGCGGTAGTGGGGATAGTTCCCCGACATTTAGCATGGAGACCTCGGCGACATATACCGCGAATTCACTGTAATCGTTCCACATTATTCAATGTTTTACTTATTCCTGTATTCGAAGTACCTATTTTTGCCATAAATGTATAAAATCGACGCATAAAATGTATAAAAAGATAGCTTGCAGGTCGTTATGCAGAATAAAAATGATTCGTATCAATAGCAACACATAGGAACGAACCTGGAATTAAATTTTTCTTTCAAATAGTTCTGAGAAAAATTGCAAATGGCCATTCTTAAATGCTTCTAATAATTCTATTCTTTGTACAACCTATCCGATCTTGTTCGAATTGCATAAAATCAGCATTCTACTTATGAATGAACAGTATGCAATCGTAATCATGAGAATCGAATCTCCGAAACACGCCAATGGGAAAGAAGATATTCCCGAAGCTCGGTGTCTCGAATCTGGCGCGGATTTCCGTGTTTCGCGCATGCGCTCGCGCATCCCCGCGAAAAATGAATCCCCCGGAGATGAATTAATGAGCGTAGATTAGCGGCCGGCGTTATTTATGGCGGCCGGTGCCCGTACGATGCGAATCTGAGCTTTTATATTACGTGGCGTGCATCCACCACCACCACCACCACCACCACCATCACCACCATCAAACGCTATGCTCCATTTTTCGTCGCGGGGATCCCTCGGCCCGCTATCCACTCCGCTCTTTCTCTCTCCCCCTGGATCCTCTCTGGATCCTCTCGATCCTTTCTCGGGCTCTGCGGCGCGTGTAATTTCTTCGTATACGAAAACCGATATTTCACGGCTAATCACCAACATTTCGGAGGCGTGGAAAAGACGTTCGTTATTCATCGGGTGTCCCCCCGGGACATGCGTGCGAACCGAGAGAACGAGTATCGAGGATCCAGGAGGATCGAGAGGGTGGATATACGGAGAACAGCTCCCTCTCGATCCTCTCTCGATCCTCCGCGCGCTTTTATTGGGTTTATGAACGGTAATTAGCGAACCATTGTCGGATCCACGGTTTTTGATCTGCTAAAGAAATGGGTAGCTGCGAACCCGCGATCGAAAGTGTGACTTATGACAGCGTAGATCATGCTCGCGGTGATCGCACGTGAACGCAACAAGGCTTCCTCCGATCCTTTGTGTTTCGGCCCGCGAAATTTCTGTAACCCGATACCCGCAAATATTAATCTTTTAGACAATAAATTAATAACAGGTTCCCGATTGTTTCGAACGGAATCGAGTTTAACCGAGACTTCTTTTTTATTGTATTTGCAACCTGTGTTTTGTTGAGGCTTTGCAAATAATTTGTGGAATCTCATCAACTTTCAGTTGGATCTAAAATTTTACTTATGATAAATCTTACCCGATCGTCGTGTGCTTAGAAGTTAACTGACAGCATCATTTTCTTAAACATTTATATTGTATCGCATGACATAATGTGACTTTAAAGTTAGAAAAACTGACTTGAATGTGACTTTAAAGTTGAAAGTGTTAAAAAGGGTCAATAAAATTTTCAATATTTTTACAGTATCATACTAAATTATATCTTGCAGTATATGATTTAAAAATTGCACGATGCTATAGAGAGGGTTAAATGTGTTACATTTTTAAAAGAGGTCATCACATTTTGCACAATTACAGAATATTTTTGTCTTCACTGCAAGAAAATATTTAAGACAGTTCAGTCTCTGTAATTTTTCTAAACAAAGCTCTACCTACAGTGAGTTGTTCCAAAGTAGCACAATGCTACTAATGGCATAAATGTATCATTCTTTTGGGAAGAGTGTTTCGTTTTTGCGTTAGGTTTTCGAAGTGTTCTTAGAAGGTGAAGGTAGAGTGGTGAAGCATCTTGTTTGGAATATCGAAGGATTTTAGTCTCGCCGTTATTGGTCGCTTTATAATTTCAAATTACTATTCCTCGCTGTCGCTATGCCTCCCGCTATAACTCTTTAGTACCGTGCCTCCATAATCATAATTGAATTCCGCTATATTACTGTGTTACTAACGTGGCTGGCTCCGTCGTTGCCTCCTCCCACTGCAAGTCCTTAGTATCATACCTCTATCATCATAATTGAATTCTGTTATAGCACCCCACGGCCGCTGCTTCCGACTCTTTTATCTTACTACTGTTATAGCTCCTACGAGCGGGTTCCATTTCTCTATACCGCAGTTGCTATCATTCCTACGGTCTTCGCTCTGTTTGCCAATTTTTCACGTGCCCTCTGACCCTCGAAATGCTTCTCAAATCTTGCAATTACTGCGACGAAATTCCTGTGACAAATTTCTGTGACAAAATTTCTGTGACAAAATTTCTGTGACAAATTAAGTGTATAAAATTCTCGTTTAATATAGAAGGAAGTGTCCCTTTCGTGTAGATTATTTTTCGTTCATTGTTAGTCCGGTTTGTTCAACTAGCGTCATTTTCATGTTGCAGAGTGTTAGATCAATCATTGTTTATTACGTTCATATCGTTCATTTTAATGATTGAATTCAGTAGAATTTTGATTTATTCCAGATCTACAAAGGCTACTACCACTGAAAACAAAATTTTATTTGACTCCACTTTTTTAAAATACCTCTAAAAGATTTGCAAACTGCATAAACATCCGCAGTCTATTTAGTATGTTCGTATCGTTCAGTTTAGACTGCGGATGTTTATGCAATTTTCAATTTTTTTAGAGGTATCTTAAGAAAGTGGAGTCAACTAAAATTTTATTTTCAGTGGCAGTGTAGATCGGGAATAAATAAAAATTATACTGAATTCTGTTGAATGTTACATTTTAGCATTTGTCGAAAACTTTCGGGAGCCACAAACGCATAAAGATCCGCAGAGTAGTAATAAATTAATATTGTATTGTTGAATGTATGTTATTGATGTCTGTTTTGAGTCTGGTGGTATTAAAAATTATTATTATAGAAATTTTCCCAGCAACAGGTGCTGTAACAATTTTATCTAAAATTTTGAATACATCACTTCTCGATTAAAATACAGACGTCATACTTTAGCCCTTAGTTTTCAATTATATTATGCTACAAAAGACTTCATGAAATATTATTTTACCACATTAAGAACTACCAAAGCGCACTAAAAAATTCCGCATCGGTAAATAGAAAAGTACGGATTCCAGAATTTTGTATAAATTAAGAGATGTTATTAATGGTGCCAAATGTAGAATTTCGTCTGAACAAAAGGCTTGGAACTTTTTGAATACTAAATCTAAAATATTGAATAAATCACTGATTAAAATACAGACGTCATACTTTAGCCCATAGTTTTCAATTATATTATGCTACAAAAGACTTCATGAAATATTATTTTACCACATTAAGAACTACCAAAGCGCACTAAAAAATTCCGCATGGGTAAATAGAAAAGTACGGATTCCAGAATTTTGTATAAAATCAGAGATGTTATTAATGCTGCCAAATATAGAATTTCGTCTGAACAAAAGGCTTGGAACTTTTTGAATACTAAATCTAAAATATTGAATAAATCACTGATTAAAATACAGACGTCATTCTTTAGCCCATAGTTTTCAATTATATTATGCTACAAAAGACTTCATGAAATATTATTTTACCACATTAAGAACTACCAAAGCGCACTAAAAAATTCCGCATCGGTAAATAGAAAAGTACGGATTCCAGAATTTTGTATAAATTAAGAGATGTTATTAATGGTGCCAAATGTAGAATTTCGTCTGAACAAAAGGCTTGGAACTTTTTGAATACTAAATCTAAAATATTGAATAAATCACTGATTAAAATACAGACGTCATTCTTTAGCCCATAGTTTTCAATTATATTATGCTACAAAAGACTTCATGAAATATTATTTTACCACATTAAGAACTACCAAAGCGCACTAAAAAATTCCGCATCGGTAAATAGAAAAGTACGGATTCCAGAATTTTGTATAAATTAAGAGATGTTATTAATGGTGCCAAATGTAGAATTTCGTCTGAACAAAAGGCTTGGAACTTTTTGAATACTAAATCTAAAATATTGAATAAATCACTGATTAAAATACAGACGTCATACTTTAGCCCATAGTTTTCAATTATATTATGCTACAAAAGACTTCATGAAATATTATTTTACCACATTAAGAACTACCAAAGCGCACTAAAAAATTCCGCATGGGTAAATAGAAAAGTACGGATTCCAGAATTTTGTATAAATGAAGAGATGTTATTAATGCTGCCAAATGTAGAATTTCGTCTGAACAAAAGGCTTGTACTTTTTGAATACCGTGATTGGTTCCCGAAGAGGGTGGCCTTGTTCGGCGAATTTTGAGCGGATCGGAGCGAGATCCAGAGCGAGATCTTTCCCGAGAGGTGGCGAAGATCCAGAGGACAACACCGATCAATCTCCGATGCGAGTTCGACGCGTTCTGCGTGCCGGCGATGTGTATCTCGATCGAGGCAATGATCAAAGATCGCCGGCCTCGTTACCAGACGTTATAAGGACGTATACGAAACCGTGCAGCAAGAATAATTACTCGTAATCAAGCTCAATCTAATGCTTCGTAGGATGACTTACGTCATTTTTTCCTCGGTCTCCGTCACTCGCTTTCTCGAAGATATCCACATAGTCGTTCCATCCCCCATGGTTGTCTACCCCGGCGCACACGCACACTGGCCAACACACGGACCCGCGCATTAATTACAGATCTCTTCCCGTTTCCCTTTGTCGAACGTCGGTCGTTTACGTTCCTTTTTTTAATTTCGTCCAGCTCTCAATAGCTCGTCGTTAATGCCTTTTGTCGGGGCGAGGCGCAAACGCCTCGATCATCCCGCGAAAATGTTTTAAAGAAATCATCCTCGCCTCCCGATGGTTTATCTCGATCTCCGACTGTCTCTGGAAACATTACACCGCGCCAGGAAGATACAATGTGCGCAATTGTCTCTGGGACGCGGGGACCGCCGAGGAGACTGCGAGGATCGGATAAAGATCAAACATTTATGGGACTTAATACCTAATTTTTACGAGATCCGGAAATGTGTTAGCGATGTGCAAAATGGCCCAAAGGTTTTGACGGATCGTAGAATTAACTGTGAATTTTGCAGAGCCATTTTGACGTCTGCTCTACAATCTTAAATAATTTTTGACAAGTTACCGAGCCAACATAATTTTTCGAAGCCAAATGTGAAGGAGCCTTTAATCAATCTTTTACCTTTTTTTTAACTGTAAGACGCTTCAGGAATTTTTCTTGAAAATTGTATGTGAAGACTGAAATCTTTATTCTAGGATACAAAATTTTTTGACAATTTCTGGAATGAGTTCAATTATTCTAAAAAAATTGAATAAAAATCAAGTCGAAATTGAAAGCGATTTTGTGTAATCTAATTTTCTTGGAACCTATACCTTCATTTAAAATCGATTTTATTAGATACATATTAATGGAATTTCGCTCAGCAAAAGTGGATTTTTAACTGTGAAATACGTCAGCAATTTTTCTTAAATATTTTATGCAAAGATTGTGTCTGCATTATTTAATATAAAATTGTCTATATTATTGTGGAACCTATGACATACAAATTTTCGACATTAAAATCGAATTTAAGCCGAGAGAGATTTGACGAGATCACCATTTAATTTTCTCAGGACCAGTTCTATTAGTGGGAACAATTTTTAATACAATCTTCAATAATTCACTGTGGCGTCTTCTTTTAAAAATGGTGTCCGAGAAGCCCATTTTTTGATTCTAGATAAAAGAGAGCCGGTCCCACGTGTCTCCGTTGAACGAAGAAGAGTCAGAGCCCAGAAAAGGACGATGAAGACGAAGACGAAGAGGAAGAAGAAGAAGAAGAAAAAGAAGAGTCGAAGCCGACGTGTTCCTAACCGATTTTTGTTCCCACAATATTGAAAGACGTCGAGTCATCATTTCGAGTTCAGAGAGATGAAAGAACATTATTATTCCAATTTTAAAGGATGCCTCGGAGACCTCGGGACCGTCCGATGGATCTCCTCCATCTTCGCCACCCCTTTCGATCACTATGCCTCCCCATCCCCGTCGACCTCTATCACGGTGCTCCCAAACCAAAATTTTGTCTGTTCATTTTGTCAACAATTTTCCCACCAATTCAATTTACATTCCTCCGTGAATCACCGTCACTCGCAGCGAATAACAAATACAGACATTTAACGATGTAACCAACGATTCTGTGAGTACCATTTTGTCAATGCAAAAATTGTTTTTCTTCCATAAATAAAGACCATTCTTAAACACTCATAGCTCGAGTATAAAATACTAATAATTCGTTCAAGACCTAAAAATGCACATGGGTAATTTATGAGTTTTCTAAAAAAAAATGGCACTCAGCATGCTACCGACTTTTATCTCAGGAAATAATAAATTCTGCATGCTGGAACTAAAATAATAAACTGGGGGATCTAAAATAAAATTTTTCTGCCTCATTTTCAAGGAACTTCAAAATAGACAATTTTTTCTCTCCTCAATAATTTCAAAAAATTGGACATAATGTAATGACAGAAATGGAAACTTTATCAAATTCTTTCAACCTCTCCACCGTTTTAATTCTCACTCGTATATTTTCCCGGGAAGTGCATGCAATCCCAGGAACAATTAATTCAAGAACTATAAATTTCTCCGTCTATTTAAAATCTCGATCAGCTGAGTTTCAGGTTGGGATCACTGTGCAAGGACCATTTGCAGGTACCATCGAGTTTCTAGAGCATCTCCGTCCGCATTTCGAGCAGCTTTTAAGCGTAGATCGTCGTTCTAGGGTCGTCGTCGGTGACACGGCGGTATTCGAGAATATCGGTATTGTTAATGGTCAATTAGATAAACGTTTCAGGCGAATCGTTTGTTTGCTCGCGAGACGGTGACCTCGTGCGGCTTGTTCGACGCGAGTTTCTAGCCGGGGAATGGAAAAGGCAGGCCCGATATTGTTTCTGATTGCTTTCAATAGAACCACTCTTCGTGCCAGCTTCTCGGTTGGGAATCGAATTTCTTCGACGCCGGATGAAGCAAATTATCTTTTCAGAAGTAAGTGGCCAACATGAAAGTTTTCAATGTAACACAAGAAGAATGGCCCCGCCGCTGCTGCTGCTGCTGCCTCGCGAGAGACGCAACAAGCGGCCCGGCCGTCGTGTCCGGTTACCAATCCTGATTTTTCAATCAGCAAGGAATTAGTCATCAAGTGAAAACGCTCTCCGGTCGGGAATATTGTCCTCAAACTTTGACATCTACGCTTCGACGTTTTGCGTGTGTCGCTGTGTCTCACCCGGAACCAAGTTTTTCCCTTTTGTGAAATTGATACATTAGGCTAGGCCGATCGGTTTAGTATCCTTTCCCACCCCTGCGATTTTCTAGCGGCATTAAAGGATTGATTAATCGAGTCTTGTCTGTTAATAATCCGGGGCTAGAAAGTTTATCAGATTGATCTGCTGCTCGATCTGCGGATTTTTGAGCGGGTGTTGCGTCAGGGTAGAATTCTAGATCATGGTGAAAGTTTGAATTTTGTTTCGGTTTCGTTGGAAGAATGTTTTTAGTCGAAGGCTTCATTTTCATTTCTATTTTTAAATGTGTGTTAGCAGAAATGTGCTTATGTATTCATGAGACGTTTAATATTGCGGACATTTAAATCAATTTTTGTCATGTTTATAGTACAGCGCAGTCTTCTGACAGGAACAACAAATTTTTTCCTATTTTAACCCTTTCAAAAATTGCTGTACCATTATTCAAAATATTTTTTACATTATTAAGTTTGTTTGTATTTGATAAGTTACGATACATTTCAGTATTCTGCGAGCAAATTGTATCATTTTCGTATGTATAACATTTAAACATTTTATTTTGGAGTTAAAATAGCTTCGAGTGCAAGGGGTTATTAAATAAGTATCGAAGCTATCAGTATCTTCGTCTTCTACCGAATTTTTCAAATTCGATCCCCACCAACCCCCAAAAAATGGACCCCAGAAAAACATACTAAAAATGTCCCCACAATTCAAGTAACAAATTCAGCCTAATTACAATTAGGCCAGCGTCCAAATGTAAACAAGAATCAAAAAATTCGAGTTAAAATAGCTTCGAGTGCAAAGGGTTAACAAAGCACGAAAATTTATATGTATAATGTAAATTATATATATAACTCTCATGCGTAGTGTTTGATCCTCTGAGTGACTCGGAAAAATATTTAAGAAAATTCTAACACGACCTGGATAGTCTACGATGGCGAACCTTTTTGAGAAGTGGGTCAAATTTTCTTTATTATTTTTTTTAATACTAGCCCGTGGATCATTCAGTGGCATCACTTGGAAAGGGAGGAGGGTGGTAAAAAGGGTACCAATAACTTCGAAACAAATTTTAAAAATAAAAGAATTTGAAATCGAAATTTGTGAACAGAAAAACTCTTGACAGTTGACTCATTTTTGTTTTGGTTCTCACTTCTAAAATCCTCTAAAAATGTTTACGTTTCCTTCTTTTTACAACTTTTTACAACTTCAAGCGAGGGGAAAAAATAAAGGTCGACCTCAAAAAATTGATATTAATGGGGTGATACCATGAATTACATTGAGTGACGTTGCAACACAAAAGATGTGTGTCTGAGGAAGTTTGTCAGCTTTATAAGTGCAATGTGTTGCTGCATTACATACACACAAAAACCGTCGATGCTCGCATACATTTGATTTTTTAATATTTTCGATTACCTGTTCTCTCTTTTATGATACAAAAATCAACGCGTGGGACATTTAAAAAATCTTCGTGGGTCATTGTCTGACCCGCGGGTGATAGGTTCGCCTCCGCTGGTCCATAGTGTAGAAACAACCCCCAGGGGTGAAAAATTGTCATCCACCCTAAATCTTCCTAAATTCTAGATTTCGCTGTCAAGATGAATCCAAAAAGGAGAACGAGCATACGAGTACCTATTTCCCGAGAAAATGGCAGGCTGCAACGAATGATGGGAAATCATTTACCGTCGAGAAGAAATCGCGGAGTGGGTTCGTAGCAGCCGGAGGTGGTTCTCGATCAAAGAGATGATCTCTTAGGAAAGGGACATATCGAGTGAGCGAAAGGAGCAGATCGTCGAAGTGCGCGTAGCCATTCGACCGTTTTTCTCTCTTCCCACACAGAGTCTCTCTCCCCTCTCCCTCTCCCTCTCTCTCTGTTGATCTCCGTCGAGCCTAGCAGCTCTCCGCGGCTGCTTATTAATTTCTCCCGATGGTTTGCTCTCTTTGTACGACGTTATGGAATCTTTCCGCTGCGTTTCTCGAATCGCTCGTCGATTCCCGATCCCTCCACCCTCCGGTGCATCTGCCCCTCAGCATCCTCTTCTCCCTTCTTCTTCTTCTTCTTCTTCTTTTCTCGGGTTCTTCTGCGTGGGCAGACTCCCGACACCGTGGCACAGAAAGGGAGAACGGAAAAAGAGAAACAGCGGGACGAAGAAGAAGGAGAAGAAGAAGAAGAAGAAGAAGAAGAAGAAGAAGAAGACGAACGGGAGAACAGTTTTTGTATTCCAGGAACGCTCGTTCGAATATGAATATGCATTGATTGACTCGTAATTGCGAGCTACTTCTCCGGGGCCGGCATTGTTCACCGGTTATTTATTATCCGGCATGGACATTGTTTAAACGCGGTAACGAAGTATTCAACGGCACACTCGGAAATTTATTCGTCGAACTGCACCACGAGCTATTTGACAGCCCCTCTCGGTCCAACGATTTATCTTGCCGATGCTCCGGGCTGCCCTCCCTCTCCCTCCCCCTCCCCCTACCCCCACCAACCCCTTGAAAATACACGGTTGTATCCATATGGGACGACTACCTTCGGCTTTGATTCTAGTTGCAAAATACACGCTCGAAGTTTCGCTAGCTTCTGAGAATTCGAACGGTTTCGGGGACGCGAGTCGCAGTTGCTGAGACGCCTGTATTTGGTACAGTCTGAGCTGGGTAAAACACTGTTCCAAGTGGTGAATAGTCAGTCAATTTTATTTCAAAATTGTGCGTCTACTTTGGAAAAGAAAATATTTTATTTGGTAGAGGAAGTTTCGGAAATGGTATTTGAAATGGTACTTTATTCGAAGGATTCTCGGAATAGTGAGAAATTTATTGGAACCTTCTATTTTCATGTTGAGGAAATATTTTAAATGCACGCATAAGTAGTTGAAATATTTTATTTTATGCAGAGCATGAAAGTAAAAATATTTTCTTTGGGGAAATACGAACGTATTTGTGGACGCAGGTCGAAGAGAAATTGCAGAGACTACTATATTTGGTATTAGCACTATATTTGGTCTAAATATTTTTTAAATCTCCCGAAAAACAGTCAAATGTTCAAAAATCTGTAATGAGATTTTTATCTCAGTTGGAGTAATATTTACAATCGCACAAATCAGTTTTAAGTAGTGTCACTGTAGAATGAGTTTTCTCTTGTCTGAAGAAGATATAAAAATTTTTCAATCCTAAGAAGAACATTAAAGAAGAATAAAATGTTTCAATCCAAAGAAGACAGTAATTTCAAAGAAGAAACATGCTTCAATCCAATGAGGATAATTATAGGTACTTCACTAAATGATTAATCTGAAGAGAATGTAAATATGTTTCAATCCAAACAAGAAATAATTTCCAGGAAGAAAAATGTTTCAATCCAAGGAAGGCAGTACTTTCAAAGAAGTGAAATGTTTCAATCCAAAAAAGACAATTGAACTTCAATAAAAATGTTTCAATCCAAAGGGGTTAATAATTTCCAAGAAAAAAAATGTTTCAGACCCAAAGAGGATGATTGAAAAGAAGAAGAACGTTTCAACTCAAAAAAGAAATAATTTCGAGGAATAAAAATGTTTCAATCCAAAAAAGAAAATTGAACATCAATAAATAGATGATCTGAGGAGGATATAAAAATGTTTCAATCCAAAGGGGTTGATAGTTTCAAAGAAAAAAAATGTTTCAACCCACAGAGGACAACTGAAAAGCAGAAGAACGTTTCAACCCAAAAAAGAAATAATTTCGAGGAATAAAAATGTTCCAATCCAAAAAAGAAAATTGAACATCAATAAATAGATGATCTGAGGAGGATATAAAAATGTTTCAATCCAAAGGGATTGATAATTTCCAAGAAAAAAAATGTTTCAACCCAAAGAGGATGATTAAAAATAAAGAAGAACGTTTCAACCCAAAAAAGAAATAATTTCGAGGAATAAAAATGTTCCAATCCAAAAAAGAAAATTGAACATCAATAAATAAATGATCTGAGGAGGACATAAAAATATTTCAATCCAAAGACGTTAATAATTTCAAAGAAAAAAAATGTTTCAACCCACAGAGGACGACTGAAAAGAAGAAGAATGTTTCAACCCAAAAAAGAAATAGTTTCGAGGAAGAAAAATGTTTCAATGCAAAAAAGAAAATTAACCATCAATAAATAGATGATCTGAGGAGGAAATAAAAATTTTTCAATCCAAAGACGTTAATAATTTCAAAGAAAAAAAATGCTTCACTCCAAAGAAGAAAATTGAAGAAGAATAAAAATGTTTCAATTCGAAGAAGAAAATTGAAGAATAAAAATGTTTCAACCCAAGGAAGAAATAATATCTCTCAAGAAAAATCTTTTAACCCGAAAAGGAAAATCGTACTCCATAAAACACTTTCGCTGCGACACCATCGAACAATTAACCGAAGTTCCGCACCCATTGAACGATTTTATCGTGGCCGATTCCGATTCGATATCTCTTTACAAGCTGAAAAAAGCCGATGTCAGTATAAAGGGGATCCGGACGTTTAATTCTCGCTCTGATTGGACACGGCAGGAGCAGAGGTACCCGAGTGTCCCGTCAATTTTTTCGCGGCCGGTCGTTCAGCTCGGACGTCTTCTTTTCGCGTTCTATCGGGACGTTTGCGCGCAGTTTTTACTACAAAATCGAGGCGACCGGTTAGCTCTAGTAGAAGGAACATGAAGAGAGAGACACACACGGCCGATCCATCATAGTCAGGTGGTCTCATCGAGAGAGTCGCTTTTCGAACGGGGCAGAACGGAGAGGGTGATTTCTCATGAAACGCGAATGAATGAATCCCTCCAGCCCCGCTCTCGAAATCCAAGGACGACGCGTGAATCCGTATTAATTAGATTAATACGTGACAAGAGGGATCGCTCCTTCCCCTTTTTTTTTATCCTGCCGATCGGATTCCTTGAATTCCTCGATCTGGATCGAGAGACCCTCGAAACTGTCAGGGGGGACAGTCTTCGGTCAGAAAGAATCATCAGATGATTGGGAAGTTGCAAAAAAATTTGTTAGTTCAGGACGATGGTCCAGGTCCGTAGAATTGGAGAGAATTGTCGGTCTAATTGGTCGAGAGCTTGAAAATAAATTTATTAATCGAACAAGGAGTCCTTCAAATCCCTTAAATAAAATAGAATCGTTGATTTGAGTGACTGGACAATTTCAAAAAAATTTGTTGATCGAAAATGAAGGATTGGAAGCTTTAAAAAAAATTCATTGATCGGAGATGGAAGTGCTGTTCTATGTAAGCAAGGAGTACTGTCGACCTATATGGTCAGAAGCTACCAAAACAAATTTATTAACTTAAATGGTTGAATGCTTCCAAAAAATTTCTTAGAATCGAAAATAATTATTGATTTAAACAGTTTGGAGTGTAGTTTCAAAAAAATTTGTTGATCGAAATTGGAGGGATGGAACTTTAAAAAAATTTTCTTGATCTAAGTCGAAAGTCCTGTCAGAAGCTTCCAAAAAATGTATTAACTTAAATGGTTGAATGCTTCCAAAAAATTTCTTAGAATCGAAAATAATTATTGATTTAAACAGTTTGGAGTGTAGTTCCAAAAAAATTTGTCGATCGAAATTGCAGGGTTGGAAGCTTTAAAAAAATTTCTTGATCTAAGTCGAAAGTCCTGTCAGAAGCTTCCAAAAAAAAAATTAATTACTTAAATGGTTGAATGCTTCCAAAAGTTTCTTAGAATCGAAAATAATTATTGATTTAAACAGTTTGGAGTGTAGTTCCAAAAAAATTTGTCGATCGAAATTGGAGGGTTCGAAGCTTTAAAAAAATTTCTTGATCTAAGTCGAAAGTCCTGTCAGAAGCTTCAAAAAAAAATTAATTACTTAAATGGTTGAATGCTTCCAAAACATTTCTTAGAATCGAAAATAATTATTGATTTAAACAGTTTGGAGTGTAGTTTCAGATTCGAAGCACACGAATTAAAAAACACCACCCCCAAAATTGTTTTCGAGATGCTAGGAAAAAGTAGTGGGGGGAAAAATTGCAAACAAATTGAGATTGCAGAGACTGAAGGCGAAATAGTTGGAGAATAATATTGAGAATGTAGAGATCGAAGGTCCTCGACGTTTCAGAGTTGTCAAGGGATCGTGTCTCAGCAATGTATGAAATATTATAAGTGATATTTGAGCAACGCGCGACAAAAGGATGAAAGAACGAAGATCCGAGGGAACGAGATGTTGTTTTGGCCAGGCTCCGAAGCGAAATGGTTACGAGGAAGCGTGTCTGAGCCGGTGGAACAAGAGCGTCGTCTATCTTCGCGTATTTAATAAATACAAGAAGACCGATGGTTTATCGAACAGCGAACGAACCAGCCGTCGATTTATCGGCCGGATTACCGCGAATCAACTCCGATTTCATCTCGGCCGTCAAACTTGATGACACGCGGGAAAGTGAAACCGACTGTCTATATTACTTTCCAGCCGGTTGACGTCATTGGACCCATCATCGTCGCGGTCGCGATAATCCCGAAACCGAGTCGCGGAAAAAATCTGCTTTCCGTCTGCTGATCGCGAATCGGTCCTGGACCGTTTCAATCAACTTTTAAACACTTCTTCCATTGCTTCTTCCTCGAATTGAATAAACTGATCGATTGATTTCTTCTTAATCGCTGAACATGCTAATACGATACAGTGATTTCTCTATATATGTCGCCAAGGACTGGATGATAAACGTCGCGGAATTATCCCCACTACCGCGGGGTATACCTCATGAGGGGCCACGAACGCCGAGGAGTGTAAACATAACTATGTCTCCTGCACGATACACGTCGCTGGCAAGACCGGTCTTGTTGACAAATATCGAGAATGCTCTGTAATTGCAAATATCAAGTTTCTTTAACCTTTTTAGAACATTTGAATTACTTAGTCCCAAATTATATAGTTGAAGGTACCTCAGAAAATTTATACTGAATTTTGGAAAAGTCCTAACAGGATGCTTCGTAATCTGAGTGAATACCAATTTTGTTTTTCTTTCGTCTTTTTTTTTGGGGTAAAGCGCGCCGCGTTTTTCGCAACAAAAGGCCCAAATCGGACGGGCCAAGAAAGGGGGGAGAAAACGAAATTTGAAGCAAGAATTATCGACTGGAGCACGATGAAAAAAAACGGCTTTTTCCGCTACTCGAAGAATAAACCGTGGCAGCTCGGTTTTGCTTTTTGTCGGTCGCGTTTGCCCGCCTCGAGGAGAGTCCTCTTTCATTGCCCCGGTCCTCGGGGCATTATCGTGATTATGATTATTTAAATTTGTTCCTTTTGCCCGTGGAGTCGAGAGCGGCGTTTGAGCGGCAGGGCCCATTGTTCGATTATTTGAATATCGAACGTACGCGGACGGACGGGAATCGATTCGTGGGGCCTAATGGGGATTACACGGCCAATCAGCCTTTGCCGAGGCCCTGCTCATTCGCCCTCTTCATCTACCCGCTCCTCTCTTCTTCTCTTTCCCCCCTGCTACGCTCTCCCTTTCTCTCTCTCTCTCTCTCTCTCTCTCTCTGTTTCTCTCTCTTTCTCGCTCTTGCTGTTCTCCTCTCGCTTTCTAAAACATCTCTCGGTATTTACCGATTAACTCGCTCATGACTCTAACAACTGGTCGACGACGAAAAAAACCTGGCCATTTGGAGCGGAAGAGATGTAACGGAGATTAGAAAACGGACTCGGACGACTCCCATGAATTCTGTTATGCTAGTTTCAATGCGCCATTCCGTTTCCAAATATCTGCTGACGTGGAAATGTGTGTTCCCTCACGGTTTCGACGTTTTATTAAATTTTGTTTCAGTTTTGCAGGCGACAGCTATAATTTTTGTTGGGAAAATGGTAATTTGCGGTGGAAAAAAGTCCCGCGAATTCTACTGTGCCATTTCGTTTCCAAAAATCCGCAGACGTGGGAAAGTTTGTTCCCTCACGGTTTCGACGTTCCATCAATTTTTATTTTATTTTTACAGGCGACAATTACCATTTTTGTTGGAAAAATGGCAATTCGGGGTGGAAAAGAATCCCGCGAATTGTACTATGTAAATTTTTCAGTGCCATTTCTTCTAAAAAAAATGTACAGACTCAGGAAAGTTTTTGCTCTCACGGTTTCGACGTTTTATCAATTTTTGTTTTACTTTTTTAGGCAACAATTACAATTTTTGTTGGATAAATGGCCAGTCGGACTGGAAAAGAATGTAACAGTCCTTATAGAATGGCCCCTGAAAAGTTCCATGAATTGTATACTGTGTTAATTTTTCTGTGCCATTTCGTTTCCAAAAATCTGCAGACGCGGAAAAGTTTGTTCCCTCACGGTTTCATAAATTTGTGATTGACTTTTGCCGGCGATAACTGTGGCTTTCTCTGGAAAAAATTGGCTATGTGAATAAAAAACGATGTAATCAGAAAATGGACCCTGAAGAGTCCCATGTGCAGACCAAAAATGTGCAGACTCAAAAAAGTCTGTTCCATCACTACTTGCTCGTTTCTTCCTTGGCAGCAAAAATGTATATGCTTAATAATCGTAACTGGTTGGAAATGATATGTCTTCCTTAAATTCTGCCGAACGTTTTTACTATTTCACCTACTCGCGCGTTTGCCGCGGATGCATAAAATCCGCAGTCGGCTAATAACTTAATAACTCTGTTGGCCGGACGCGACCATAAAAACCGGAATAATGACGACACCCCGAAGAAGAAGAAGAAGAAGAAGAAGGCCCCGCGTGGTAAAAACAAAAAAGAAAAAAGACGAGGAAAACAAGAAGAAGATCTCGGTGGCTTGTTTTCAAGAGAAATAAGAATCCGACGAAACGGGGAGAGTGATTTTCGAGGAACGAACCGGGAAGAATAGGATACAGAAAGGATTCCCGGCGGAATATCCGTGGCTCATAGGTGGAGGATTTCGAGCCTTCCTGGGCCCCCTTCGGGCCCCCTCGGTGCCCTACCGCCCACCGAAAAACCCGGGGCCCCGTTTGGTTACACGTCAGTTTGAAGAATTCTTCACGAGTCAGAAAAATGAGCATCGTCATGATTTTTGAAAGTAAAAAATGAACGACTGCTCGAGCGGGAGAAGAACCGAGAGAGAACGAGAACGAGAGAAAGAGAGAGTGAGAGAGAGAGAGAGATTTCAGGGGCCCCTGGACCCTTTTTCAAGCTGGTCTCCCTCCCCCCCACCCCCGTATTTCTTCCTCCCCCGCCACACCACAGCCCGTTCCCTTATGGTTGTTCACACACGCGGCCGATATGAGTACACGCACGTTGATTTAATCTCCGCGAGCGGCCCTTATATGTATGTTAATGTAACATAGACGGGATTAGGTCGCCCGGCCGCGGGTAAAACGATAGTTCGGATGAAAAGTGAGATCACCGTTTTCTGGATTTCCTGGGATCCTCGTGAAATTGATACATCAACTCCAAAAAGCGACGGAACGCATCATTTTCATTTTCCGGACGCGCTTTTGATGTTAACACTAAATCTACGAAGCCCTAAAAAAGATCTACATGGTTGCTTTATAAACAGACTGTGGATCTTTATAGAAAATAAAAATATTCTACAGCAATTCCTAAAAATCACTGTCAGTTGCAAGTGCCATTTTTTCATGATCACTCTGAATTTTTCTCAATTCAACAATTTCCTGTTCCTTTAAGTGTTACATTAAAAATGTACTTTAAATGACAGTTCCTTAAGTGACACTAATTTTTAACAACTTACTAATTATATTGACAACAGCTAAGACAATATATTGCCTATGTAAAATAAAATAAAGATTGATCACTCTGAACTTTTTCCCAATTTTATTCTCAACAATTTCCTGTTCCTTTAAGTGTTTCATTTAAAATGTACTTTAAATGACAGTTCCTTAAGTGACACTAATTTTGAACAACTTACTAATTATATTGAAAACAGCTGAGACAATATATTGCCTAAGGAAAATAAAATTAAGATTATAAAATATAACGCATATTTGAAGTAGAAATTTAAAAATGTGGAATCACGTGTTGGAAATAATATGTTGTGGTGCACTAATGATCTATTAATATACTAACGAGTTAACAGTTTTAATGTTTGTACTGTTCCGAATTTCATCTACTCGAGATTATAAATGCATAGGGCAGGCTAATTACAGGACCGACAAGATGAAATTTGCTTATAAAAAGATCATTGAATCATTGCCAAAGGAAAGGTTTTTGTAATTTCAATAATTGTTGAGTAAATTATCTAAAACCGGTCGTTCGACCGGTAGTGGTAGTGTTAAGCTGTTATAATTACGTGAAAAAGGATCGCGCGATGATAAACCTGGACTCGTTTCGAAGCCTGAAGCTTCTATCTTCAGTACCTCATAGCAATCAATCGTTCATGTTCTTCTAGGATGTTTTTGTATGTTACAGCAGACGGGGCACTGGCTGCACGCTTTTTCTCGACAATGCTACAAATTCAAACCGTCTGAACATTGGAAATTAATATCTTCAAACGTGTTGAAAAATTTTGTTTTTTCACTGAATCCCTGTGGACTTCAAAATTCCCGTTTGTAAATGTTCGAAAATACGTTTTTGGTTCGGTCGCTGCAAAGCGGTACCATTTAAAAATCAATTTTCTTTGGTCATTCTTTGTGGTACGACTAGAAGGAAAATATTGAATATTATTTATATCAAACACGCTCTAATCGATTGTAAATATTATTGAGTCTTTATTCAAGAACATAAAAATTTGTTGTATTAGTTACAAGAAACAGAAGTGAAATAGAAATTTTTCTCGTTCAAAAATTGATACTTATTAGCATAAAAAATTTTGTCAAATGGCATAATATTTATCAGATCGGGGGAAAACAATTTTCAATAGAGTTTAGTAAAATTTATTCATGAAAACAAAAATTTGTTGTATCAGTTACAAAAAACAGGATTGAAATAGAAATTTCGTTCGTTCAAAAATTGATACTGATTCGCTCAAAAATTTTTGTTAAATGATATATTTATCAGATCGGGGGAAAACAATTTTTAATAGAGTTTAGTAAAATTTATTCGTGAAGATAAAAATTTGTTGTATCAGTCACAAGAAACAGGAGTCAAATAGAAATTTCTTTCGTTCAAAAATTGATACTTGGCTTATAACTTTTTGTTAAATGATATAATATTTATCAGATCGGGGGAAAACAATTTTTAATAGAGTTTAGTAAAATTTATTCATGAAGATAAAAATTTGTTGTACCAGTCGCAAGAAGCAGGAGTCAAATAGAAATTTCTTTTGTTCAAAAATTGATACTTAGCTCATAAATTTTTGTTAAACAATATAATATTTATCAGGTCGAGATAAAACAATTTAACAGACTTTATTAAGATTTATTCGTGAAGATAAAAATTTGTTGTACCAATCACAAGGACCGAGTCAAGTAAAAATTTCTTTCTTCCAAAAATTGATGAAGCTCAAGTCAAAAGTATCAGATGACATAATATTCATTAGATCAAGGTAAAAATTGGCAACTATGGCACTTGCAAGATCAGAAATCTCCCATTACATAAACAGAGTAATAACACCCATAAAAGCAATAACAAAAGAAAAACTATGACAGGAGATCTAAAAAAAAAAAAACACCAAAAATGGCACCGTCCATTCCAAGGTCATCTAAATCACCGAAGAGCCCCTAAAGCAAACACTTACGAAAACGTCGCCTGAAGAAGTTTACCGATCAGCGTCATAAACCACGGAATGGAGACATCGATAATCGGCCGATCGAATGATCGCGGGAATCATGGAACAATGGCGGACGGTGGGTCGAATTCCAGGGGATCCGGCAGAGGGATGAGAGGAGGGGGGGAGTAGAAAATCGACGGGGATCTCGCGGGATCGTTCAATAAAGCATAGTCGAAGGGACGTTTATGTATTGGACGGGGTTCGCTCTCCCGCAAGAAGAAGAAGCCCGCTGCCATATCGCAGGGGTGGGGAGACGGAGAGGGTGTAAAGTGACTAGAGAGAGGATCGGCGCGGGACGTGGACGAGATAATAATAATAGATGATCGTGTATTACAAGCTATAAACGTCAGCCGGCTCGGTTTCCTCTTTTATTTTCCGCGGATGGTCGCGTGTGCGCGCGTAAAACGCGGAGCGGGCCCCGCGGTACTTACCAGCTCGCGCAGTAATCACTTTACCTTCTAGCTTTTAAACGACATTCTGATCCTGCGAACGTGTGTCCCCGTCTCTGTCTGTTCCGCACAGGTTTGTGTGTGTGTGTGTGTGTGTGTGTGTGCGTGCGAGCGCGTGTTGGTCTCTGCGTTCATTCTTATTGTTGCAAGAACCGAAGAGCCGGCTGTAATTTCACCGATACCACCGAAGAGAATGAACCGTACCGATGGTAGGCGTACCCCCGCGGCGTTATTAGAATTTAGATTGAAAATTAAGGATTCCACGGACTTTTACTCTTTATATTCGGCCAGGGTGCACCCATCGGGGATCGCTTTCGACCCGGGAATTGCTTTCTCGAGCGGGATCCCCGACGAGTGCGATCTTCTCGCTCGCCGAGGCGATGCGTTGACAACGGGCCGAAATCGAAAGGTCAACTTTTGCTGTACGGTATTTCAGCCGCTCAGTGCACACATCGATCAACTCCACCTTTTGAAAAATCGAAAATTTAAGTGTCAAAGCACTTGGTACAGTCATAACTTTTTATATTTATAATAACTTTCCTGAATAATAAAACTTAGCACCATTAAACGGCAAAACTTTTTTGGCCATTGAATAATAAGTAATTTATTTCAGAAGCCATTTTGATTAACTCCATACTCTAATGTAAATCGTTTCAGTAACGCTGTATCTGTTCCGGCCGTGCATCAACGCTTAATCCAAATGACCCACCAAGATTTTTTGTCAACAAAACCTTTAGAACAATCGATCGTTAACAGAAAAGTAACCGTCACAGGGCTTCCAGTAAATTGGCTCAAAATACCCTGGATAAAGTTAGAAAGGTCCAAACCCCATCTCATACAATTCAAATGTGACTAGAATGAAGATACAGAATTTAAAGCCATTAATATAAGAAAATCTGTAGTAGGTAGACCGCAAAGTTTGAAAAATATAGATCAGCCTTTATTATATCCTAAAGGTAGAACTGTGACAAGGGAAAAATGGAGAGACACGATGGACCTGCTAAAACTCATTCCTCCTGTCAAACATGATTACTATAAAAACTTGACAACAAATCGAAATGACGAATCCTCACATACAGCTGATGTAGAAGACATTATTTATAATATTGCTGAATTATCCCAAAGAATAAAGCTGCTATGAATTAATCACAAAAAACATATTATAACAGAACTGTCAACATTCATTTTTATGGAAAAGCTGTAATAAAAATATATAATAACTAACTTTTTCTGTAATAAAAAACTTAAAAATTTAAAGACTGAATTTAACTTTATTACTTTTTTCAGTTGCCAAATCGATTAACTCCACCAGTCACATAAAAACTGTAACATTACTGACGATTATTTCTTGGCTATTCTTTCTTATTAATTTTATATACCGTTAGATGAAAGCTATATCTGTATTTATGCATTCTACATTATATATTTGAATCTATATTATAACAGGAATTTTAAAAAACAATATACATTACTTCATCGCATTTCTCAACTTTTTGTTTTATGGAGTTAATCGATGTGTGCACCGAACGGCTCATTTAACACTAGGTTCACGGAGCATTAAAAGTGAGTATTTCACATTACTTTATAAAAATAAGAAGAATCAATCCAAGTTTTCAGCCAGTTTTTAAATACTATATACCTAAGGAAATAAGTTTGTTGAGTAATTCCACGTAGATGGATCTTCACGATCTCAATAATTGTAAATTAAAAATATTAGAACCCGTCATTTTGACGGGTCCCGTAAACCTAGTGTTAACACTGGAACTACCGAAACCAGTCAAAATGACTGGTTCTCCTAATTTTTTTTTTGCTTCACAATTACTGAAATTAGAAAAATGTTCCCGTCGGAAATGTTTGAATAAACTTCTTTATTGAAGTACGTGTTAGAATAAAAATGGTATGAGGTTCGTGGTCCTGTAATTATTACGAAGCAATAGACATCCGTCGTATTTATGACTCGGTAGTTCCGGTGTTAACCAGTTAACCGCGGAGTTTAATTTTCAAAATCCCGCACGGGGCGCGGAATTGAAATCGAACGATGACGAGTGTACACGTCGAACCCAAGACAAATGCTTCTGTTATCAATTTTACGAAGAAAGTAAAGCAAAATGAGAAAGAATTACAATTTTCAAGAAATTAACAAGTTGCAGAGGTTGTTGTTCTCGGAAATTTAATAATTGTGAAAAGATAAGAAAATTCGTAAAGAAAGGAAATTAAACAAAAATAAATTACTTTAAGAAATTCAGTTGATTTCAGTAAAGCATACAAAACAATTCGGAGTATACCAGATGCATTGGAGAAAATAATCAACCCAGGTTGTAAAAAGTAATACATTGCACGGGCAATACGGAAACATACCACCGAACGACATTTTTATTACATTTTGTTGAAATTTCCAGTTTTTATAGTAAAAGGGAATTTTTAGATAGACTTTTGGACCATGTAGTATAATATGGTCTTCAGGGTCATACAATTGTCAGGGTCATGCTTTCTTGCTAATGGAAGTCACATTGAGCATGATAGACCTAATACATACATGGTTGAACTCGTCTCAATGTCCGTTTTCAAGTGACGCAAATATGTAGCATTCCATTTTAAAAAATGAAGGTCACCTTTGTTTCTAGAAAAATATTAAAAATACAAAAAATTGAGATACGCTATCATATTCCTTGTAAGATATACAACAACTACCTCCTTTTCGGTTTTTTTCTAATGTTTACCTTTTACGAGAAATACGCTGGTACAAATTATGGCGAAAACCCTGTATATGTCCCGAATGTCTAGCCGATAAGAGTCAAAGAACTATCCCCACTGCCCAATAACAAAACTTCCTTATTTTGCGTTATTTCCTATTTTCGCTATTGTCCTTTTCTACGTTCGGCGTGAATCAAAGAATAGTATGTCCTCGCCGATATATGTCGTGTTTCGGACATATATCGAGTGAATACTATAATTATAGTAGAATTATTGGCGAATGCAGCCGTAAATTATGTTGTAGCGCAAAATTGCGAGGCCTTCAATCAAAATCAGTGTTTCATGATATCTGTCATTTGTTTTGATACATCTTTAAATTTTTAGGTTAACCTAAATATTACAAATTATAACTATTTTTCTAGTTTCATCCGCTGATTGAAATCAGTTGTTTTATTTCAGTTGGATATCAAGCCATTGTAAAAGTAAGATGAAAAAAATAGAGTTTGAGGAACAATGGTACCAATCATTTTAAGCTCATGCGTATGAGGGAAGGAAAGCTTCGCAGCCAAGATCCTACCTACAAGTTTAAAATGCAGAAACGAAATTGTTGAAAAATCTAGAAACCATCTGAACACTCGAAATAAAAATTAGGAGCAATATTTTTAATTTATTGTTTAATATAATCTAGTTTTTTGATAATAAATGTTGCGTTCTATATTTATTTTCTTTTACTGCTATTATTATGGGACCAATTAAATTCATCGACTGTTACTATTACTATGGGACAGAGGGAGTATCAACCCCTTGCACTACAATTTATTTAATGATTATTATGATTAAAACTTTTTGGTGGCTACCATCTATTTGCTAGGAAAAATAGGAGATTTATATTTTTTGTGTTTTGTGATGGTTAAATATTGACTACGATAAAATAGAATTTCATTTCAATTTAAAGGAGATTAATGATATACATATTTACAAAATTCTGTTCGCAGTCTTCATCACGAGTCTGATTCAATATTATAGTGTAAGGGATTAACTATGCCTGGACACTTCGCTTGGAAGTGAACAATTTCTACACAAAATCACTTACACTGGCGTCTCGTTATATAAAAGCAAAAAATTTCTCATTATATCCGCAATAGACTGGTGTTACTATGTAATTGTTCCGTTGATGTTAGTTCGTTTTCTCCCACTTTCTGGAGATCGAGTTAACAACGTAAATTTACTGTAAAATATTCAATACCTAATCTAATGTAAATTAAAATTCTAATTTAAATCTAATTTAACCCTTAGCACTCGAACGGCGACGTAAGGCGCCACTAAAACTTGCTGTTTCATTATTCGAAAAATTGTTTACATTATCCAATTTGTTTGTATTTAATAAATTCCTAAACATTTCAGTATTGTCCGACTAAATTCCACCATTTTCGTATGTACAACATGAAAAAAAAAAAATATATAGAAAGGAAATATTCTAGATCGAAAGTTTCGTTTTGGAGTTAAAATAGCTTCGAGTGGTTAATATAATTCTAATGGAATCCCAAGGACTGGCAAGCATGAAAATATACTTTTCGCAGAAGGATGTCCACCCGTCAGTGAGAACGATGAGCATAGTGTGGCTCGGAACGTGGAGAAAACTATCTCAAAACAGGAAACCCAGAGCGTTAATTAATCACACCTCGAGCTCTTGGAGGATCTTCTCGAAAGAGCTGGAAAGAGAACCAAAGAAAGAGAAAGACAAGGGTTGGGGGAGGGGGAGGGGGGGGGGCAGGAACGGAGTTGCTGTGGTAATGCTGGCATTCGGTTTGGCAGCGTCGAATGGGGAGCTGAAGGGGTAGGGGTAAAAAGAAGAAACGGCCGGAGAAAAGAGTAAAAGAAGGGAACAGTGGGGGAGAGACTGGAGCAGAAAAGGCCGAAGAGGACGAGAGGGAGAGAAGCCCGAGCACTGACTGCGCTTATAATATAATATTCATATTTCGAACGAAAGATCTTATCTCTTAAATGAATCGAACGCGCTCCGATTCGAGATATCTCGAACTGGAGAACTCCTCGACGCATTGTAATGGCCACGAGGCCGAAACCGTTCTCTGTATGCGTTGAAACTAATACATCACGCTGCAGAGACCCGCTCCACTCTCTCTCTCTCTCTCTCTCCCTCTCTCTCTTTCTCTCTCTCTCCCTCTTTCTGTGTTTCTTTCGTTCTCTTCCTTTCTTTCTGCACCCTCTCCCTGCACCCCCCTTCGTTCTCTCCCTCGTGTAATCGTTGCTCTTATTTCTCGTTCCGCCTTCCTTCTCCTACGATTTCGACTCCGACGTCCAATATTATGTATGCTCGAAATTATTCGTTTCCGATGCACGAATCCCGCTCCCGATTTGCAAGAAATATCGCATTGTGATCCCTCAGAACGACTCTCCTGGTCATTGAATCATTCGCGCGATGCTCGGGCTGAAATTGCTCAGAAATATTTTGCATTGTGCTTTCGCAAATCGATCCTTCCGATTGTCGAATCATTTGCGCGGATTAAATTGCTTCACCTCGGGGGATCGTTGTTTACTGAAATTTTTAGGAAAATGTTGTCCTATAATTCCCTACTGTTGTACAGTGCTTTTCATTTGTTCTCTATTTTGGACAATAGAAAAATAGAAAACTTCTTGGTTGTAATTTATGGGAAATGTATCACAGGATTTTCCCTAGGGGTTGTTTTGCCAATATAATTTCAAAGTAAGTGCAAATGTATTTTTGTTGACTTTTGTGCCGAGTAACTGTCACAATTTACAAAGAAATGTGGCTCAAAATTTTTATAAAGGTTTGTCTCGCCTTTGAAAGATTAATGCAAGTCTAAAATGATTTAAAATACACTGTTGGTGACTTCTATGCTTGGTATCTGTTAAAACACGGACGCGAAATGTCCTACAGAATTCTCGTAAAGGGTAGTTTTATTATTCGAATTTTATATGGATTCACGATAGATTAAAGTACACCTTCATTCGCAAGAGAAATGTTCCACATAATTTTTCTGAGGGGCTGTTTTATTTCTCAACAACCAAACCTCAATATAATATATTCATTTTTATGGTTTTCATCTCTCACGATTCGTTTAAACTGAGCTAGAACATTTTCCTGGAGGGTAACACTGCTCCTGAAGAACGAATATAACCTCCAAATGCATTAAAAAGCACTCCTAACATTTATTCACACTGTTCACCAGAATTTATAAGAAACTAGTCAAACGTTGTTGAAAGGGGTAGTTTCTCCCCTGGCACCGAATAGAACATCAGACTAAATTCTCCAAAAAATTCCGTAAACTCCCCAAGTTAAAATGCAACTTTGTAAACAGAGACAGAAGCCAAAGAAAATCAGATTCACCGGAATGAAGACGTCACACCGTCGAAGAACGCGATCCAATAATCGGGAAACGCGATTGTTCGAAAACCGTTCGGCGAATGGTGAAGATCTATCGTCATTCTTTCGGCTGCGTTCTCTCTGTCTGCGGCAGACGCGGAATGTATTAAAGAAAAAAGGCCAGCGTAACCGTGAACGAAAGAGAGCGTCGAAAAAAACAGACGAAGGAGAAAGATTCCGTAGAGAGAAAGAGCTTTGCTTCTTCGGTCAAACACCCTGGTTGTATAGTGGCTCCCTATGACTCTGGAGTTTCGAGGAGCTCACCGGGTTTCTATCTGCCCGGCCAGATCTCAGGCGGCCGGAATGATTTTCGAAATATGATTAATTGCCCGGCCGTGGCATTTCTTCCAGAGCTGGACTTCCAAAGCGTGCTGCTCTCTCGCCGAGGAGATTTTTCTGCCCGGTAACGATCCTTGTCTAACCGCGCCCGGCCAGATTACGAATTCCGGGTTTCCTCGAGGAACGGTGTCACCTATTCAGATCTCTGGCCCTTCGATTCATTCCGATTGGACAGTGAAAAATGCTTCGCCGAGAAATCGGCCAGAAATCGTGTCCCCTGGATCGTTTCCCGTGAAACCTCTGACACAAAATTCCGATTATCTGGAGCAAAGTTTAAGCTGGCTGGATGTATCGATAGGATTGCAAGACATTTTTCCAAAAATTGTTTAAGAAGTTGTGCTTGACTGAGGGTTAAAAGTGTTTCAAAAAAATATTGGAGACGGTGCAAAATAGTTTAGAGAAAATCCAGTTGAAAAATCTAAATACTAAAAGTAGCGTTTTACTGAGGTGTGGAACACAAAATTATTTACATCTTTGGTCATTTTATTAATATTGTATTAATATTTTGAGAGTCCTTTATCCCATATAGGACTTCCACGAGTTCTGATATTTTGTAATAAAGAATAAGTACGTCGTACATAATCGAGGACAAAGAAATATTACGAACAAACCAGACAGAAAAAAGAATTTCAAGAAAACCTAACCGAAGAGTCGTGTCTTCCTTTACGTTGTCAATTATCTCCATAAAACGTCGAATACAGAATTTACAGTGAAAAATTGCTTGAAAAATCGTATTACTACCCTGCGCATCGTCGAATAAAAATGCACTTGCACCAGGAATCATTCTGCAGTTTCGACGCTATGGACAGCCGATTATGTCACTGAATAAATCGTAACAATATTAAATGAATACTTGACGAGTCATGTTCGTTCGAAAACAGAAAACTGAACCTTGAAAAGTTCCAGGTGATTGATAAAATAGCATATCAAACCGTCATTAAAAAGCTGCTGTTCCACGAATTAGCCTAATTGTTGTTGATTACTTCCGCAAAACAACCTGGCAGAGGGAGATTTTCCGAAGCAGAAAATCGAGAGAGACGAAGAGAATTGGTCGTCGAATGAGATGCATAATTCAGCGAACTGAAAATGTTCAATCGGCGGTAAGGGGACGTTAGGGTGCTGCCGGCGACAAAATGGCGTCCAGGGGTCCGCGGTGTAGGAGGGGGAGCAAGGTGAGGCCGCGTAGCGGACGTCGAAGGCGAGCATGATGAGAGGACGAAAAAGGCGTACCTATGAATTCTGGAGACAAAGGAGGAATGTAATCAAGAAATCAGAGAACCGCGGCTCTGGTGGTGGGAGCGGAGGGGCTGGAGGAGTGGAGGGGACGAAGAGAGGAGGAAAGGACAAGATCGGCATTGGCAAAAGGCATAGGTACTGGTCGGCCGAGATCGCAACAAATGACTGTGTTTAAACTTGAACGTGACAAAATTTAAAAATCCCGCCCGAGGCTCGCGAGAACGTCAAGAGGAGAGGCGGAGGCGGGGAGGGGGCAGGGAGGGAGAGATATAGGGCCCCGGCGCGGGATGGGTGGGGGCAGATAAAGGCCCCTCTCCCACCATGGTTTCGCCCGTTGCTCCGCTTTTACGTCGCCTCGCATTTCTCTCCTCTCTCCTTTTGTTCTGCGGCCAGACGCGTGCGTTCGCGATTCGAATTTCTTTCGTTGCTCCTCTCCACGATTCTCGAGCCATCCCCGGTAATTGGCGCGTTGCTCCGTCGAACGGGGTTGCGTCGAATTTTCGTTGCATGGGGTGCGCGTCGATTCGGAACGCCCCCTGCGCCTACGAGCTTCTAATCAGCTCCCAGGAATTCAAGATTGTATTGCTTCCCACAATAATTACCGGATCTTCACGCGAAAGAAACATTTGTCTGATTGTAAGAAACAGAAGGGAAGTGAACATGGGAAATAAAACTGACGCTTTACCTACCCGAAAAAATTTAATAGCTCCTCAAAAGTCAAAGATAATCTAGTTTAAAGTAGTCCGAGCTTCATCTCGAGTGATACCGTGCAACAAATGCCTTCTAAAACGAAGAAAACTATTACAGGGACCCATAAGCAATCAATTATTTTGAAATCCAAAACGAACTTTGTAGTAAATTCAGGTTTTTATTTCTTAATTTGTTATCTCCGTCATTATCAAGGACAGTTTGCCATCTTTCAGTACACAGTTACAGTTGCGTTGAATCCCGCATGAAAATGAAAAAGTATGCAATGATGAATATGGACCTCGGAAGGTACGGACGCCGCCATTTTTTATTGTTGTAAAAAAAATTATTAGAATATTTTGAATACAGGTTGCTTTACCGAAAACTGAAAAAGAATACGTGTTTGCTCTTCAACGATACAGAACTAAAGGCAAAACAAATTGTTTGCTAATAATTGATTATTTATGGGTACCCCTAATATTAACCCTTTGCACTCGGCACTATTTGCAATGTAAAATTAAATGTTTCTTCCGTCTTACAATATTTTCAATTTATTCAAACGAAACTGATCCGATTTCTACACATAGTATTTGAATGTTTAGTAATCTATTAAATACAAATATTGTAATGTAACAAATATTTTGTAATATTTTTTCTAATTTCTTTGAAATAATGCCACAACAATTTCTGGTGGTGCTTCAGAGTCACCATTCGAGTGCTAAGGGTTAACCCCTTGCACTACTATTTGTTTTGTGATTATAATGATCAGAAGTTCTTCATCGTTCACAATTTCATAGAAAAAACAGATAGTTTATATTTACGCCTACGTTTTCTCCAAAGGATATATTCAACAAAATATAGTTCTACAACAAAATAGAATTTTATTCCGGTTTACAGGAAATTAATAATACATTCATTAGACTCTGTTCAGAATCATCATCACGAGTATGACTCGATATTGTAGGGCAAGCGGTTAAGTTTCTCTTGGACTTTGAAAATACTATAACAAAATCATTTAATGGTTCCAACGTCCTTACGTATATGTGCTTACTGTGTTTGTGATTAATAATTACAATTAACGAAGTGCACCGAGGATTCCAATTACGAACCCTCCTTTAATCCAGCATTGCGCCCAAAAGTCCTTCATTTGCATCGGTTTTCCCGTAATGATAGTTCACTCGGTTTCCGTCGCAATCTTCCCCTAATCATTACGATTCCCCCGATTCTTGTCATTGGCTGGAATCGGGGTACCCCTCTCTGTCGATCCTTTTCTCTCTTTATTCTTTCTTTTCTCCTTCTCCTCGAGGCCCGATCTAAAGCCGATCTCGGCACCGCTGGCCTGGAGATTATGCTATTTCGAAATTATAACATCTGCAACCAGGGGCGGATGCAGCCGTGTCCGGGAGGAGGGAGGAGCATATCAATGGGGGACCATTGTTTTTCTGCGGCAGGTAATCACGCCGAGGGCCCACCGAATCGATCCAAAGAAAGTGCATTTCTTGATCCTCGAGCCCGGCCACGATCGAGATCGGAGATTAGCTAATCGCGCGCACCTCCGAACTATGGAAGATTCATTTCGTCGATCAACGAACGGAACAAAACTCGGAACAATTCGGAACGATCGGCGAGGCTCTACCGAAAATAATATTTCGATAGCATAATGAAAACTAGATTATCATCCGGGAACGGTGCTCTTGATTATTTTACGCTATGTACTATCTAATCTAATCGAGCTAGATACTAGGCTCGATGACAGCTGCGGTAGATTCTTCTTCAAAGTGCTTTTTCTTTCTGGCAACGAGATGTGAGCGTTATTTAAATTTTCTTCTTGCTGGTTGGTTAATAAGTTTGAAAGATGGCAGAAAATATTTTTGAAGGTGGTACCTACTTTTGTCAGGATCTTGTTTGTTTACAGTGTGCAACATGTAATCTATTTCGTGTTTTATACTAGTTTTACGGAGTTGCTTTTATTGGGAATTTACGTGTGAAGTACTCGTTGAATGATTTGTTGGATTAAAGTGTTCTGTGAAAAGGAATATGGAAGAAAAGGAACACCAGAGAATTAAAATTGCAACTACAAATGTGCAAGCTCGTTGCATCCTCCGGGAAATGTCTTAATTTAATCAAATAATTATAAATTAAATCACATTTTGGTACATTCTTTTACGATCTTTATTTTGTGAAATTCAAGAATTCAGTGATAATTGAGCCGTTCACTGCACAAATCGATTAACTCCACTTTTTGAAAAATCTTAAATTTAAGTGTCAAACCACTTGATCTTTCCTGAATAATAAAGATTAACACCATTAAACGACAAAATTTTGTTGGCCATTGAATAATAAATAATTTATTTCAGAAGCAATTGTGATTAACTCCGTACTCTAATCTAAATCGTTGCAATAATGCAACTAAAATGCACTAGCAAGCGCTGAATAGTTAGAAAGGTCCAAACCCCATCTCATACAATTCAAATGTGACTATAATGAAGATTCAGAATTGAATGCCATTAATACAAGGAAATCTGTAGCAGGTAGACCACAAACTTTGAAAAATGTAGATCAGCCTTTATTATATCCTAAAGGTAGAACTGTGACAAGGGAAAAAAGGAGAGACATGATGGACTTGCTAAAATTCATTCCTCCTGTCAAACATGATTACTATAAAAACTTGACAACAAATCGAAATGACGAGTCCTCACATACAGCTGATGAAGAGGACATCGTTTATATTGCTGATGAATGAATAAAAAATAATATATTATAACAGAACTGTTAATATTCATTTTTATGGAAAATCTGTAATAAAAATATATAATAACTAACTTTTTCTGTAATAAAAAACTTAAAAATTTAAACGCTGAATTTAACTTTATTACTTTTCTCACTTGCCAAATCGATTAACTCCACCAGTCACATAAAAATTGCAACATTACCGGCGATTATTTTTTGGCTATTCTTTCTTATTAATTTTATGTACCGTTAGATGAAAGCTACATCTGTATTTATGCATTCTACAATATTTCAACATTACCTCATACATTATTTCATCGCATTACTCAACTTTTTGTTTTATGGAGTTAATCGATTTGCGCAATGAACGGCTCAATTCATTGGTAGACTGCGGAAAAATGGCAACGAGAACCTCGGTGTTTTCAGAGGATATTAACCCTTTGCACTCGAAGCTATTTTAACTCCAAAACGAAACAATTTCTCCGACATAGAATATTTCCCTTCTACATACTTTCTATTTATGTTATACATACGAAAATAGTGGGATTTACTTGTCAATACTGAAATGTTTAGTAATTTATTAAATAGAAACAAATTTAATAACGTAAGAAATATTGTGAATAATGATACAGTAATTTTTAGTGGCGCCTTATAGTCGCCATTCGAGTGCTAAGGGTTAATTCGGGAATGGTCACTGTCGAGCAGGTTCGAGTGTTCCTTAATATTTTCAAAAGCGGCTAGCCCCGCTCTCGGAGGTGGCAAGGATGCAAGCGAAGCCGAGCAAAACGAGAATAAGGCAAGCAAGCGGTAGGAGTGAAGGAGCAGCGAGGGTAGAAAAAGTCGTAAAAGAAGGGAGAAAAGGGATCGAAGGTTCGAGGAGGAGGAATCGCGATACCATAATATCGCGGTTATACCAGGGTCTGTCTCTTTTCAAATAATTCAAAAACCGGCCGATCGAACATATATTCCTGGGCCGACTCGCAGCTCGCACCGTGTAATTATCGTAGAAGGGCCCAACAGACCCTGAATCGTTGAATGCTCGCAGTGGTGGCCAACCAACAACTCCCAGAGACAACGAACCTTCCCGGGACCGAGTCTCGATTCGCCGACTCTCTGAATCGCTTCAACGGTTAGGCTCAATTATCTGTATCTGCGCTAATAGATCAATTATCCGCCTTCGGGCCAAGTGAAGCTCTTACTGGAACAGTGTACAACAATGTGATCACCTTTTTTCCAGGCCTCTCGTACTAGCGCAATCAACCCTCTCGCGATTCTTTTCGACGAACGATGTTTCAATTTATACGCTCTAGCCATTAAATTCTTCAATTATTTTCTTGACGAACGAAATCCTATCGTTCTTATTCATTTTTATCTCGCAATTCTGTTCGGCGGGATACGTATCTTTCAATATTTATATTCTCGTTCTTCATCGTTGAATTCTTTAATTATTTTTGGTGGAGTCAAACCAACTGTTATTGGAACAGTTTACTATAACGAGACGATTTTTTTTTCAATTTTTCCGCATTTTTAAAATCGCTATTCTGTGCAACGAAATGTACTCTGCATTCTTGAGTATCAATTTACTTCCTGTATTTATTGTTTCTTAAACCTTTTATTCAATTTACACTTTCTATTCTTCAGTGTTTATTTTCTCTGTTTATCATTTTTTAAACCATTTATCAAAAATGATTACTATTCTCTTGCTTCGATAATTGTAATGGGAACATATTCATACCTAACCTGCATACGATTCCAGCAGACTTAAAATTCGTTTCATGACGAAATTGGGTAATAAAAATCGAAAATAGGATTGTTTAAGACCCCAGAGGCTTGATGTCTTGGTGTATCGTCAAAATAAATCACACATGACTTCGGGACATAAATTCTATTTTAAAACACCGTATTAACAATCCAACAAAAAATGTAATTTAAAATCTCTGCTATCGTAGGTCCCCTTTAGATTACTTTAAATTAGGCACTGCTAGAATTCGATTTATAGGTTTTTATGTTTTCGATGTATTTGCTTTTATAGGTCCTCCTTCAGACTTCTTTTAAAATTAAACAATGTTAGAATTCAATTTAAAACGTCTGCATTTATATGTTCCCTTTCAGACCTCATTACATTAAATTAACCCTTTGCACTCGAAGCTATTTTAACTAAAAAACGAGACATTTCTTCCGACCGTGAATATTTCCTTTCTATATACTTTTTTCATGTTACACATACGAAAACGGTGCAATTTACTCGTACAATACTGAAGTGTTTAGTAATTTATTAGATACAAACAAATATAATAATGTAAAAAATATTTTGAATAATGATACAGCAATATTTAGTGGTGCCTTACAGTCACCATTCGAGTGCTAAGGGTTAAATTGTAAAAGAAACACCTTGTGCTCTTAATACAAGCTCTGTGTATATAATTATACACGCATGTATGACCATTACGCGAGGAAAAAGTTACGTTCCTCGAACAATATTATGACGCGCGGTCGTCGCCCCATGTTTCGTCACACGCAATAGTTGATCAACGACGACTCGCGCAATAAGGGCACTTTGACTTTTTTTTTTGTAAAAACTGCGGACAACCATACCTTCGTTTTCGAATAATCCGTTTCGGAAGGACCAATCAACGTTCACACTCGACAGGGAGCAGTCAATAAAGTATTTCTACATTACACGTTTCAATCTCCCGAAAAAACCCTTCCGCTCTACATATTATTATGTAGAGTTGTACATTTGTTGTACATTTCAATGTGAACATTCAATTTAAAAAGTTCTTTAAATGGTGACTTCAGTCCCTTCGCAAAAATTCCGTTTTCGCCGCCTCGTTGGAGAGTCAGAGATGATTCGAGCGTTTATGGTAGCCATTTTGCTCGAACATTGTATCCTCCCGCGATCCCATGTTCGCGAGGATGATTTTCCAGTTCGCAATTATTCCCACGAAAAGGAAGATTAAATAATAAACCGGCCTGGCGTGGCACAGAACAATGGAGGTTCTAGTCCGTAGCGATAAAACTTCAAGATCTCTCGTCCGGAGGGGCCAGGCCAGGGGGGGGGGGTAAGAACGACCGCGAGAGGATCTATGGATCGAGATTTCGCGATTCGCGGCGCGGCGAGGCCGCCTCGCCGCTCTGCGATCTGTTAGATCATATTATACGTTTGTCCTTTACCTTCTCGACGTGCGCAAGGATGCAGCTGCGGCTGCTCTCTCCTCAAGGTCTCCGGACGATGTGTACACGTGTAGCCAACTAGATTACCGGTTTACGATCGGCGCGGATCGATCGGTTGATCGGCGACAACCAACTCCCGAATCTCGACCGAGAAACAATAATAACAAAACAACGCGAACGAGCGCGTGCGAGAGAGAGAGAGAGAGAAAGAGAGACAAAAGCGAAACTGATGACGCGATGACTTTGTCGGTGAATTTTGATTTAGCGGATCGAACGGAGGAGAGATCGTTCACGCGCGTCGAAATCGATTATCGATAGTTCGATCGCCGACGTGGAATATTAACGTTTCTGGTATAATTGTTCACGGTTTCTACTTTTCGCGGCTATTCTCATTATCTTATCGAAGACGAATGCCAATCTGTGCGAGGCTTCACAGATTATGTGGCTCTTCCGTATTGATTTTAATGGTCGATTAGAATCGATGGTTTTCGATCGAATTGCGATCTGCGTTATCTTATTGCGCGGACCGAGCCGTTCGTGTGTGGTCACTTCCGGTCTGCAGTTCCGGTTTTTACGATCGGAATTTGAAAAATTGTTGACCGAGTACCGGATTGTTTTCGCTAATTGTAATTTACAGTGACTTTGTGTGAATCGTTTTACAACAAAAGAATGACAGATAAGGAAGCGTTTCGTGAGTGTTTACTGGACTGCAGATCTAGCTCTTGTATCTGGAGTTATGTTTTTATTTCAAGGACGTTGTGTTAGAAAACGAAATGATGAATCGTTGACAGAAGATCTCCTTCGTTTAATATATATTAAAAAATATGTACAGTAAGCAGCAAAACTGAACACACATACGACATTTTAACAAAAATAATTTTTTATCCAATATTTGCATGTAGAATACAAAAGAAACAAAATACTTAGTGTTGTCTACAATCTTTCGGCTTTTCGAAACGAACTTAACATTTGTGATATTATTATTATTTCGCTTCATACAATTTGTATTCTACATACAAATATTGAATAAAAAATTATTTTTGTTAAAATGTCGTATGTGTGTTCAGTTTTGCTCCTTACTGTATATATTTTTAAAAATTACACAGGGTCTTCTTCTTTCCCGAGATTTTACTTCCCAATAATCTAAATCCTAATAAATAATATTTTATCCTAATATGTACCCTAATATAGGGGTTTTCAGTAAGGACATAACAACTTTAAGTTAAAAAACAAACACATAATAATTGAAATATCACGCTGAAATTTATTAGGGTTGTAGGACACACACAGGTCGTCTAACGTCCTTGGATGGTTGGCATACACCTTTTTTTTCCTGTCGAATGGCCGCCTCGCTCAAGAACAATATTCAACACGAAATTAACAACATTCCGGCTGATATGTGTGGGAGAGTAGTTGAAAATTGGAGACATCGAATCGAATGCTGCCGTCGTGCCCGTAGAGGTCATATGAACGACATCGAATTCCACACATAATTCAATAAAAATGTAAAGTGTGTCCTACAACCCTAATAAATTTCAGCGCGATATTTCAATTATTATGTGTTTGTTTTTTAACTTAAAGTTGTCATGTCCTTACTGAAAAACCCAATATTTATCCTAATTATCTGACCGTTTTTGTAGTAAAAAGGGGAAACAAACGAAAACTAACTTGTGAAAATTGTTTGATTAGATGGAGGAATATCTTCAGTGTGATCAATATTACGGGTCACAAGTGACCCAGAATCGTCTGCGCGTAGTTCAATGAAAGCAGCAACGGAGTAAAAATCGTTGTAAAAATGATGTCCGAATTATTTTCGTTCCTAGCCGAACACTAAAAAATTGTTTAGAGGGCCTACGCTAATGCACTTAATTTGATAAGAGCAGAATCGGTATCTCTGACGTTTTTACGACCGGATTCCGAACTCCCATCGCCCCGAGACTATTTGATGGGTTTCTCGAAAAAGCGCCGGTATCCAGCAGGCGATATTTAAATATAGTACACTAATCTCGCACAGGCGTCCCGGTAGGATCGTGGCTGAACGTTTCCACCGTGTTCCCACGACAATATGCCGCGTATTTGGCTGGAAAAGAAAAAACCCCGTGAAGGGTTACGAGGCCAGGAGCGATCGTTACCGGAGGCTAGAAACGCCAGGATCAGGACTTCCGGCGCGACAAAAACTGGCTTTCCTCGCGGGGATGCGTTTCCAGAAGGGAGAGACAGGCGGCACAGATGGAATTAACGAGGAATCAGGTACCGAACCATGGGCGCGCCGTGGAAAACAAAAACCGTGCACTCCCTCGAAACCATATTACGTGGGAAATGCCGGAAAAAAGCACTCGAAGCGCACCAATTTGTCCTGTTTCCCGTGTAAAGTGATCGACGCTCCGAGCGACTTTTAAAAGAGTATACAGTCCACTCTTCAGATTTTTATTGGACGCCTTTTTTGCTCTGCCTTTTTCGAGCCTCTGGCACAAATTGGTCGGTATTTATGGCCTTTCCCGCATGATTACTATTTCGAGATGGAGCAATTCGATTCTAGTGCGGAGCAATTTTTATTCCCAGACGACTTTTGTTGCAGAGAAAATTTTGAATGGTTCACTGGGGCTCGAAATACATTTTTTTACTACTCTTTTTACTACTCTTAGGTAGATCAGATTTGATTTTACTGTGCAGTAATTTTTATTTCGATCTGAGAGGATTTTTAATGCTCCGGAAATTTTCAATGAGTTATCTAGGCTCGATAGAAATACTTAAACTATTTTTTTAAATAATCCAGGGTGCTATAAATTATTGTCAACATTCGATGGAAAAGATACCAAGGGCCAGGAAAAAATTTGCTGTTTCCAGATTTTTCCCAGGAACGGTTGAAAATCGCAGGATCAACGGTTTCCCCGGAATCGTCGATCAAAACCGCGAGACTCGAGCGAGGAACGATTAAGAAAGTTCTCATGCCGCTCGATCATTAGAATTTTCACGCTGCCATGGAACTCTTTCACGTGCGACTGATCGATGGATCCCCGGCCGCGCGACGAAACCCTTGCCGATGAAAAATCTCGCGAGGGCGAGTCGAAGAACACGAAAAAAAAAAAAAAATAGAAAAAAGAAAAACGTGCCACACGTGATCGAAGAACTCGAAAAGCGAAAGAATCCGGGAAATAGCGGAGGGAAAAAAAGAACAGAAACGATCAGGTACGAAGGTAAATACAAACGGGGATGATTAATCGATAGAAGGATCGTCTGGCCCCCCCCCCCTGCAGTCTCCCCGATCTCATGGTGCACCCTATCTGGCACCCCATGCAACCTGGCGCTTTTTTTTCCGGGACTAGGAAGTACGGGACACAAATTACCAAAAACAAAATTCCAAAAATATATTCCAACCCCGGAAATTGGTGCTCGCAACCCTTGAGGAAATGCGTGGGCGAGTGCTTGGAAATTAGCCTGTTTCCCACAACCTGTCACCTTTCTCAACCCTCCGATTCCTAATTTTGGGGGAGTATGGGGTGAACTCGAAAAAACCACCCCCCGGGCGTGTTTGGTTATGGGAATTGCCTGGCTGACAAATATGAGGAAACAAGGGATTTATTTTGACCCTGCGAGGGTGGGAATTGTGGATCTTGAAGGAGTTTTTGAGGGTGAATTCGGGGGCTGATTGGGTCACAGGTTGCTGGTTAAATATTAAACATGTGTAACTTGTTCGGAGATTGTTTTTTTCATTTGGAAGATTGTGCGCGGGATGAGTTAATATTTTACGGAGCTGGATATTTTTTTCAGGGTTAGAATAGGGGAGGGAAAATTGCAAAAGATATTTGCAGAAGATGCCACTGTGCAATGATTGAAATATTTGTGTTAGATGTTTGTTACTACTCAGTCTTAAAAATGCAATAATCCGGATGTTCCATAACTTTGCAGATTTGTTTACTAATATCCACAATCAGTTTGCATCTGGAAGTGTTCTAAAGGGTAGCCAAATCTAAAAAGAAATATATAATAATCTCTATAAAATTCTGTAATAATTCTGTATATAAAAGATAAGCACTATTAAAATTAATTTGGCCATTCCTTGATGTTCCATAATTTCGCAGCTTAATTTACCAAAATCCAAGATTAATTGATTTACTTCTAAAAATGTCCCGAGTGGTAGTAAAATCTAAAACAGTCTCTATAAAATTCTATAAAAATTCTTTTTGAACGAGAATCTCTCTGAAAATGAATTTGGCCATTTCTTGACGTTCCATAATTTCGCAGCTTAATTTACCAATATCCAAGATTAATTGATTTACTTCTAAAAATGTCCCGAGGGGTAGTAAAATCTAAAACAGTCTCCATAAAATTCTATAAAAATTCTCTTTGAACGAGAATCTCTTTGAAAATGAATTTGGCCATTTCTTGACGTTCCATAATTTCGCAGCTTAATTTACCAATATCCAAGAGTAATTAATTTACTTCTAAAATTGTCCTGAGGGGTAGCAAAATCTAAAACAGTCTCTATAAAATTCTATAAAAATCCTCTTTGAACGAGAATCTCTTTGAAAATGAATTTGGCTATTTCTTGACTTTCCATAATTTCGCAGCATAATTTACCAAAATCCAAGATTAATTGATTTACTTCTAAAAATGTCCCAAGGGGTAGTGAAATCTAAAACAGTCTCTATAAAATACTCTTTCGAAGAGAATCTGTGTAAAAATTAATTTGGCAATTTCTGGACGATCCTAAATTTAACGAATTAATTTCGAACATTTATTATACGTTTAAGAGAAGAGTTTGAGGACTTGTGGAGTCACCCTGAGAGAACAATTTCTCGTCAGGAGGCGCACAGGCAAAAATATATTCGAGCAGCTCACGATATTTAATTGCGTCCGCGTTTTTTCGCCGGGCACCGACGTCACTCTCCGTGGAACACGAATCATGGTATTCCGAAATCTAAAATTATAAAGGCTAGCGATAAGTGGCGGGCGAAGAAGCGGGCCATGTGCTCGCGTTCCTTTCTTAGGAATCGACGCAGAGAGCCGCGGCTATACACCAGTGGGAAAAAGGGGATGCTCGGCTGCGCCTGCTGTTTCTCAACTCTCTATCTCATCGACTTTTGGTCTCTGAACGCCTCCAAAAATGACGAAGACGGTGAACAGGGAGCAGTGGATGGTTCTGGTGGATGATAATGGTCGACATCGGCGTGGCCGGAATCACGTGTCCTCGTCGACGGATATTTATAAACACGATTCCATTTCCCATAAACCCTCTTCCTGCCGCAGGATCTGTTTATGCTACCCTCTTGGCCAATTAGTCCTCAATCTTTCATCAGAATTTTTTCGACACTATGCAATCTACAATTTGTGATTACTGAAATACCTCTGGCGACTGTGATTCTAAAATATAAATGTTTGTAAAACCATGCATTTCACAAATTTTGTAATTTTTTAAATACCTCTGATGATCGTGGTTATAAATTTTCTAGAAATTTTTGTAACCTTTTGGAATCTATAAATTGTGATTACTGAAATACCTCTGACGACTGTGATTCTAAATTTGTATACAAATTTTTGTAAAACCATGCATTTCACAAATTTTGTAATTTTCTATATCTCTCTGATGATTGTGGTACTAAATTTTCTAGAAATTTTTGTAACCTTTTGGAATCTATAACTTGTGATTACTGAAATACCCCTGACGACTGTGATTCTATAATATAAATGTTTGTAAAACCATGCATTTCACAAATTTTGTAATTTTTTAAATATCTCTGATGATTGTGGTTCTAAATTTTTTAGAAATTTTTGTAACCTTTTGGAATCTATAAATTGTGATTACTGAAATACCCCTGCCGACTGTGATTCTAAAATATAAATGTTTGTAAAACCATGCATTTCACAAATTTTGTAATTTTTTAAATACCTCTGATGATCGTGGTTCTAATTTTTCTAGAAATTTTTGTAACCTTTTGGAATCTACAAATTGTGATTACTGAAATAACTGAAGTAATTACTGAAGTAATATTACTCTGATGACTGTGATCCTAAATTTGTATATAAATTTTTGTAACACTATGGGATCTACAAAAATTGTGACTTTTTGAATACCTCTGATGACTGTCTGCGGTTCTGAATTTTTATAGAAATGTTTTCAGCACTTTGGGGTCTACAAATTGTAACTTTCGAATTACCTCTGATGACTGTAATTATAAATTTGTATATAACTTGTTGTAACACCATGGATTCCACATATTTTGTGATTTTTTAAATACCTCTGATGTCTGTGGTCCTAAATTTTTATAGAAATTCTTGTAAAATTTTGGAATCCACAAATTGTGATTACTGAAATACCTCTGATGACCGTGATTCTAAATTTATATATAAATTTTTGTAACACTATGGAATCCAAAAATTGTGACTTTTTAAATACCTGCGGTGACTGATCCTGATTTTAAATTTGTATAGAATGTTTGTATCTCTTTTGTTTCGAGATAGAAATCTAATCATTTTGAGAAAGTTTCGCCCAGTTTAATTAATGAGCCAGCTTTCCTGAATGGGTATCGGTGAGCAACGGGGTTCATAACAGCCCACAGAGTTAATTGCATTCACTCGAAAGGCTTCTACGCCATTGAACGACGGTTCGAGTGGCTCAGGAAGTGAAACTTAACGGGTGGATCACATGTATACATGATTTTTCGGATCGGAAGAGCCACTAGACCGCACGAACTGAAAATCGGGGGTGGGGGGTGCACAAGGGGCGACGCCTTGGTGTGGAATTTAAAGGGAGGACGGGGTGCAATGAACTCTGGGTCGTCGCTATACTGTGGCTACCTTCTTCCAAATAGTGAACAAGACACGTTCCATCTGGGACGCAATAGCAAGACACAGTGATTTAACCCTAATCATCCCTTAACACTAAACCTACCAAGCATGAAGAGTATCTAGTAAATATTGCCTTATAAAAATGGCAACCCTAAATTTAACAAGATTGTCGCTAATTTTTAATATAATAAATGCTTGAACAAGGAAATTTATTCCACTATTTTCCATAAATGAATTTTTATAGTTTCAGTAATTATAAAATATAATGCCGGTCAATTTTGCGGTAGGTAGGTAGGTTTAGTGTTAAATATCAGCGTCAGGATCGATTTTAATTCAACACTTCAGAAGCCTCATTACAAATTGTTAACTCTTATCTAGACAATTAGGTACCTGGCTATGAATTTCTATAGTTCAACAATTTTTATAGATTCTTGTGAGAATATCACACGAGTTGTGTTAAATTGTTGTTCTTCTTGTCGCAAACAACAAACGTCAAAGAAGAAGAGGAATTATGCCGCAGAGTCTGGACTATTTTTGCCCAAAGGATATGTCCTTGACGATACATGTCCGTGGTTAGACCCGTGTTTTGGACATACATCGAGTAGTCACTGTCTTATTCCCCACGGGTGTTCAGAATCTGAAAAAAGTCTTCAGTTCAGTGGAAAACCTAAAAATCCTATATCACCAAAATAATTAAATTATTTGCAATCTGAAAAAATAAGGTCCTGACGTCGCCAATATGCAGTCATTTTCAAACGTTTAAAGAAAGAATAGAAGTAAGAAATAATTTCTATAGTTCAACAATTTTTATAGATTCTCGTGACCATATCACACGAGTTGTATCAAATTGTTGCTCTTCTTGTCGCGAGCAACAAAGGTCAAAGAAGAAAAAGAATTATCCCGCAGAGTCTGGACTATTTCCCCAAAGGATATGTCCTTGACGATACATGTCCGTGGTTAGACCCGTGTTTTGGACATACATCGAGTAGTCACTGTCTTATTCCCCACGGGTGTTCAGAATCTGAAAAAAGTCTTCAGTTCAGTGGAAAACCTAAAAATCCTATATCACCAAAATAATGAAATTACTTGTTTGAAATCTGAAAAAATAACGTCCTGACGCATGACGTCGCCAGTATGAAGGCAGTCATTTTCACAGGTTTAAAGAGATAAAAGAAGCAAGGAATAATTTCTATAGTTCAAGAATTTAAAAATTGTTCTTGTTGTCGCAAGAAACAAACGTCAAAGAAAAAGAAGAGGAAGATTGCTGAAGGTGGTGGAAGCCGGCAGGACGATTCCCGGTCTTTTCCAGGACACGTGTACCCATTCACGGGTTTCCATTATCTCGGGCTATTTTTACAGTGACTCCTCTCCTTTCAGAGCGGCTCCGGATCCGTTCGTTTCATACACGGTTAGATCCATAGACGACGGCGACGCTAAGCCGATCCACGATCCCCGAAACAGGATTTTTTCGATCCTCTCTCCGGCGCGGCGCGGCGGCTCGGGGGCCCCCGGTCTCTTCTCTTTTCTCGTGGGGGCCTCCGTAAGATCTGAAGAATTTCACGCGAGTCACGTTTCGAGCGGGGGATCACGCCTCGGGGCCCTCTGACTCTGAGATTTTTCAGACGGGCCCAGGCATCGCGTCGTATCGCATCGCCCGCGCCCGGGAACCGTCCCTCTCGGCCACTCGAAGCTGTCCGAATTCAATTACCCAAACAACAACACGAGCGACCCGGGCCCCGTGGACCCAGACGAGAAACGCAACACGGACCGCCTCTGCTCGTGAAACTGTCGCCCGATAATCGTCCTCGCGTGAGAAATTCGCGGGAACCGGCCGCAGTCACGGAGAAACCGTTTAGGCTCGCCAGCGTCCACGACAAATCAACGCGTTCGCGACAAATCAATACAATCGCACGAACTAGTTTTAAGTAGTGTAACTTTAGATTGAATTCTCCCTTGTTTGAAGAAAATATAAAAATGTTTCAGTCCGAAGAAGAAAATTTAAGGAGATTAAATATGTTTCAGTTGGAAGAAGACAATAATTTCACAATAGAAACATGCTTCCGGCCACAGTCACGGAGAAAGCGTTTAGGCTCGCGAGCGTCCTCGACAAATCAACGCAGTCGCGACAAATCAATACAATCGCACGAACTAGTTTTAAGTAGTGTAACTTTAGAATGAATTTTTCCCTATCTGAAGAACATATAAAAATGTTTCAGTCCGAAGAAGAAAATTTAAGGAGATTAAATATGTTTCAGTCGGAAGAAGACAATAATTTCACAGCAGAAACATGCTTCCGGCCACAGTCACGGAGAAACCGTTTAGGCTCGTGAGCGTCCTCGAGAAATCAACGCATTCGCGACAAATCAATACAATCGCACGAACTAGTTTTAAGTAGTGTAACTTTAGAATGAATTTTCCCCTATCTGAAGAACATATAAAAATGTTTCAGTCCGACGAAGAAAATTTAAGGAGATTAAATATGTTTCAGTCGGAAGAAGACAATAATTTTACAGCAGAAACATGCTTCCGGCCACAGTCACGGAGAAACCGTTTAGGCTCGCCAGCGTCCACGACAAATCAACGCATTCGCGATAAATCAATACAATCGCACGAACTAGTTTTAAGTAGTGTAACTTTAGAATGAATTTTCCCCTATCTGAAGAACATATAAAAATGTTTCAGTCCGACGAAGAAAATTTAAGGAGATTAAATATGTTTCAGTCGGAAGAAGACAATAATTTCACAGCAGAAAAATGCCTCAATCCAAAGAGGATAATTACAGTATTTAACTAGTTAACCGCGGAGTTTAATTTTCAAAATCCCCCACGGGGCGCGGAATTGAAATCAAACGATGACGAGTGTACACGTCGAACACAAGACAAATGCTTTTATTTGCATGGTGAGGAAATATTTTAAATGCACGCACTGTTCAAATGTTTTATTTCATGCAGAGTATCAGAATGAAAATTTTTTCTTTGCGAAAATAAAAATGATTTCGTGGACGCAGGTCCAAGAGAAGTTACAGAGACTACTATATTTGGTCTGTATATTTTTTAAACTTCCCGAAAACCCAGTAAAATGTTCAAAAATCTGTAACAAGAGTTTTATCCGATTTGAAGTACTATTTACAATTGGACAAACTAGTTTTAAGTAGTGTAACTTTAGAATGAATTTTCCCTCGTCTGAAGAAAATATAAAAATGTTTCAGTCCGAAGATTTTCTCAAATTTTTTCCATTTCTAATACTGAGTACCGGCGAAAATAATGAAATTCTAAAGCTGGTTGCCGCAAACTTGTATCGCTGAAGCAAGGATTAATTAATTTATTAAATTTAAATCCAATCCCATTAATGCGCCTAGCGTTGCCGCATTCGGAAACAAAAATCGCAGGACGTGAATTCACGTCAGCGGCAATCAGGAATAGAATTTAGAATGACGTGAATTCACGTCAGCGACCGCGAATGTGTTAACATCATTTCTGACAGAATTGACGCAGAATATTTACGCAATAACTGGTAACGAATGTATTTTATGGAACAAATGTAAATACGAACAACATTTCATGAAGACAAAGGAAGGACAAAAGACAATGACTCTTACATACATTACGACATTCATTGCGCTGCACGCATCGATCATGCATCATACACAGCATACCTCATTGCTTACATTGATCACGCACTTCAGCCAACAATTTCTACCACGGTTTTATATAAATATATAACAATCTCTTACTCTAAACATCTAATCTATATAATATTCATTCCAATATACATATAATTATATGCCATATATATATATATATATATATATATATACATATAATTATATGCCATATATATATATATATACATTTATATATATATAAATTATTTATATAATATATGTATACATATATAAATAATTTTTTCATTTACCTTTTTATGGAGAACTGCCCCCTACCACCACTTACCGATCACCAAAATTAAATTTGAAAAGAAAAATAGATTTATCGAATAATTTTCCTTTAACACTAGACTTAAGGAGCACTAAAAACGACTATTTTACATTAATTATCTATCAAAGTATCTATCAAAATTTGTAGTAATTTTTTAAATAATATATACCCGAAGAATGTTCGATGCAAAGATGGCTCAAAAAGTCTTAAATCGTGCACTGCTAATAACAATTTCATGAAAACCGTAGAAAAACGTTCGAACAAACGGGGCCACTTCAGGATCTCTCAGCGTCTGAACGAAATCAATTGCATTTCAACCGAGATGTCATCACTTGAAGATCTCCGCTCGCTCTTGGTCCCACGATCTTCCACGAAAGTGTTTACAAATCGCTCCTTTAAGATTCTCTAGTATTATACATCCCAGCTCTCTCGCGAAATTCTCACGCGACGTCAAGTACTGTACCTAAATATTTAGATGATGCTATTGTCCTATTCCCGAAGGATCCCCTCCTCGCGTTGGAGGAACCTAAACGGTTTCTCCGTGACGTCGGTCCCCGGCGAATTTCTCACGCGAAGACAATTATCTGTTGCATCTCGTCCGAGTCCAGTGACCTAGTCGCCGTTGCTGAAGTATTCAATTAGGATATAACAATTTCAATTTCTTACAGAAACAGGGAAACAAGATCGAGGATCTCTTAAATCACCACCGTTAACAGTAACTTTAAAACAAAGTTAAACATTTTGAAAACGTTTGAACCCAGAAAAGGGATCTTCAGGATCTCAAAGGACCTCAAAAAAAAAATTCTGTCTCGACTAAGATCTTTCCACTTTTCCCACGATTCTCCAGCAAAATTTTTACAAGAGACTCCACTGTTTACACTATTTCTACCAAAGGTGACGAAAAATTTACGGGACCTATCAAAATGGCGGATTCCAATATTTTTAATTTACCAATATTGAGATTGTAAAGATGCAGTTACAAGGGATTATTTCAGAAATTGATTTCTTCTTTACTCGTAAACACTGTCTTATTCCCCACGGATTTTCAGAATCTGAGGAAAGTCTTCGGTTCAATGGAAAAACTAAATTGATCCTATATTATTAAAGTAATCAAATTAATTATTGCAATCTGAAAAAATAAGGTCCTGACATCGCCAATATGAAGGCAGTCATTTTCAAAGAGTCAAAGGAATAAAAGAAGCTCCGCTCCATCTAACTTAAATAATTTGACTGCATGTATTAGGTCGTGCCACAAGTTCGTGACGTTTACTCTTGTACCATTTAAATTCTACAATTAAAACATGTAATCACCCTTTCATTCCGCAACCTCTTCTGACCTTTTTGGCAAAGACATCATAAAATTTCTGCGGTTTTTCATTAAAATACTTTTCAACGGTGAATAATATAAACATATCCACGACACGAACTTATGGGACGACCTAATAGATCTTTTAACACGTTGAATGCCACGTCACCCATATATGGGTAACGGAATTATTTTTAAAATGAATTTTTACGTTGACATACTCATCGTACCAAACTTGATTAGGATCTGTAATACGCAAGAAAGTTGGAGGACTGCTCGGTATCATACATTTAATTGTTATCAATTTTCATTTCATTAAGACACGTTCTAATATCATTAATTTACGATTATTGAGATTATAAAGATGCATTCCTGAGGAATTATTCAACAAATTCATTTCTTTGGGTATATGTTATTTTTACAATGGCCAACAATTTAGATAGACACATTCTCGTTATTTTTTATAAATCAATGTAAAATAGTCACTTCGTAGTGCTCCGTAAACCTAGTGTTAAATAACTTACTTTGATTTGGAATTTTGGGGGTTTCTTTGGCGATCAAAGTGTCAATACAGAGGCAAAAACATTTCCACAAAACCAAAGATTCCGGCGCATCATCCCCCCGAGCACCGAAGGGTTGAAAACCGCGGCGCACCCGGCCGGTTCAACAATTCCTCCGGCAATCAACCCTCTGTCTAAACAGCCGATCTCGTGGCCGAACAATGCGCGTCCGAAATTCCGTGCGCCGTAGAAACAACCTGGAGAAATCCCATAAACCGGTACAATAGCGTTTCGCGGGGTTGGAATCGATGCGATCCGGCGATAAGGAGAGCTCGCAAGCGGATAATATCGGGTCCGGATCGACGCAACAGTTCACGCGTCGCACGTACGCGCGAACACGCGCTTCAAAACGGTCACGAACACTGTGAAACGGGGACGACGCGCGCGGACCACACGTTCCTCGTGCACGTGTACGTGTGGCTCGGGGCCCGTATACAGCTGTTGCGCGGCAGCTGACGGAAAAAAAGGGGTTAAGAACCCCGGATAGTGGAAGAAAGGAGAAAACTCGCAAGTAGGAAGGGGTTCGAAGAAGAAGGACCTTCGTCCGCCGCCGTAAAAAAGGGTGCCGAGTGGGAGAGAACCGAAAGGGAGACAGAAAAACCTAGCGAGAGAGAGAGAGCGAGAGAGAGAGATAGAGTCTCCATTGAATCCTTCCACGAGGGACAGAAAAAAAGGGGGTCTCGAGGGCGAGCTTCGCGATTTCTGGATTTCCGCGTCTTTAGTAACCCGAGAAGCGAAAACAGTGGGGCAGGTAGCTTCCAAGCAAGAAAGGGGAAACGTCGCGGGGCCCGATGGGGGCCCCGGGGCCCGGGGCACCGGTCCACGGAGGAGGAAATCGAATACCCCACCGGTGAACCCTTTCAATCCTCGCGCTTTTGAATGAGGACCAGTTTTTGGGGAATACGGTCGCCAGAAAGAGGTCTAAAAAGAGATCCTCGGAGGGGGGAGAAAAATTGCGCAAGATGTCATCTCTCGGGCGCCCCCCTCTCTTCGCCTAACCCCCCCCTCCACTTCTATTACGTTCGCCTGGTTCTTCCAGATTTGACGGAACCCTCGCGCCGTTACCTGCCTCGCCAGCTGTGTTTTCTCAAGGGATTTCGAATTTTCGGACCTTGTGCCTTCCCCCTCCACCCCACCCCCAAATCCCCGGCGTTATAACGTTCACGTGGCGTTCGATGCACCAGCCACGGGGTTCTTTTTACCTCGATCCGAGCCGAGCCGGTTCTACGGGCGGCCCTCGGATCGCGCCAGTGGCTTTTGATCGAGTTTGACGCTAGATCCTGATACTGTCTGCGCGAGAGGAGATCCTGATCCTGGACCCGGGCCAGTGTCGGTTTCGGCCGCCGCGGTCGCGTTCCATGGGAACCAGAATCCGTAACCCTTCGTCCTTTTCGTCCTTGTCCCTCCTCGATGATGATCAATCTCCTCCGCTAGACCCGGGCCCCCGGAATCGCTTTCGAGAATTCTGCGGGAATTTTTGCTTTCCTCGCGGTCGCGTTGCTCTCTTTCGTGGTTTTGACGGGCCTTGGCCAAGCGGATGGACGGGGGATGGGTGGCCTTTGGGTTTCGTTGCCGTTGATTCCCTCGGGAGGCTTTGTTTTAGCGGGGGAACACCTTCGGATGCGGAGATTTGATTGTTTTTTTTTTTCGGGGTAGAAAATCAAGTTCGAGTGACCGTGCGAAATTGTGACTGCTGAGAATTTGTAAAGATTATTGTGGGTCTGAGCTTGGTCTGTTTGACTGTCCTGTCGTCTTATCTTGGTCCTAGAGCCTCTTGCCCGGTGAACAGAATTTTTACTATTTAATGAGCTCTCTTTCTCTCTTTGTATCGTCTGCATTGATTATTTTGGGGCGGACATTAAATTTGGAGTGACTTTAGAGCTGGAGAAAAATTTATAAAAATTGTTATGGGTCTTAGCATGTTTCTATTTGATGATCCAGTCGTATCAGCTTGATTCTTATGGGTCCTAGAGCCTCTGGCATGATGAACAGAATTTTTACTATTTAATGAGCTCTCTTTCTCTCTTTGTACCGTCTTCATTGAATATTTTGGGTGAACATTAAATTTGGAGTGATTTTAGAGCTGGAGAAAAATTTATAAAAATTGTTATGGGTCTTAGCATGTTTTTATTTGATGATCCAGTCGTTTTATCTTGATTCTTATGGGTCCTAGAGTCTCTGGCACGATGAACAGAATTTTTACTATTTAATGAGCTCTCTTTCTCTTTTTGTATCGTCTGCATTGATTATTTTGGGGTGGACACTAAATTTGGAGTGACTTTAGAGCTGGAGAAAAATTTATAAAAATTGTTATGGGTCTTAGCATGTTTCTATTTGATGATCCAGTACTCTTATCTTGATTCTTATGGGTCCTAGAGTCTCTGGCATGATGAACAGAATTTTTACTATTTAATGAGCTCTCTTTCTCTCTTTGTATCGGCTTCATTGATTATTTTGGGGTGGAAATTAAATTTGGAGTGCTTTTAGAGCTGGAGAAAAATTTATAAAAATTCTTATGGGTCTGAGCATGTTTCTTTTTGATGGTCCTGTCGTCTCAGCTTGATTCTTATGGGTCCTAGATCCTCAGATACGATGAACAGAATTTTTACTATTTAATGAGCTCTTTTTCTCTCTTTGTATCGTCTTCATTGATTATTTTGGGGTGACTTTAGAGCTGGAAAAAAATTTATAAAAATTATTATGGGTCTGAGAAGGATCCTCTGTTTAATGGTCTAGTTAGTTAATTTTGGTTTTCCATGATTTTTAGTCCCCGTGAGATTTAACAAAGGGTTCTTACGACTGAATGAGTTGTCTACTTTTGGATCGTCTTCATTGATTATTTTGAGGTGGACATTAAATTTTGAATAATTTTAGAGCTGGAGAAAAATTTATAAAAATTCTGATGGGACTGAGAAGGCTCCTCTGTTTAATGGTCTAGTTTGTTAATTTTGGTTTTCCATGATGTTTAGTCCCCGTGACATTTAGCAAAGAATTCTTACGACTGAATGAGTTGTCTGCTGTTGGATCGTCTTCATTGATTATTGTAGGGTGGAAATTACATTTTGCGTGATCTCTGAAGCTCCAGAAAAATTGTGTCGGTTCTGATGGACTTTTGTTCAACGATTTTCTGCCACTCCTCAAAATTGTAACACTGAGATTCCCTATAAAGTTAAGAAACCTGATTATATAATATTTGTCACGCTATTCCAGTTTTGGTCCAGCTTTCCGTTTCGCCTGCATCCTCAAAAACTCTTCCATTATCTCAGACCCTTCGCGAGCACCGTTTAATCCCGAGCAAAGTTAAAAAAAAAATTGGAAACGATCGAAAAGTTGAAAGTCCTGTACCTTTTCCCATGGCTCAGGTAGTCGCGGTGGGTACACCATAGGAACCTCAAGGGGGGAGGGGGCTATTCTCTCTCTCTCCCTCAAATTCAGGATCTTGTCTTTCTATTTGAATAAGATTCACCCTGTTTATCATTTTCTACGATTTCACCTCTACCCTACCGTATAACCTGGCCACGCTCACCCTTTCGCACACGCATAATACGTAAAAATCCTTTCCCAAGGGGTGAAATGAACCCCCCGCTTCTTTTTCACCCTTTTGCTCGTCAGTTTCCAACGTCAAATTAGAATTTTGTACGGACCGGCTGGAGTAAAAATTCGATTTTCACCTGGGCCTTCATTTTTTCACCCCTTTGCCCGGTTACCCTTGTTCACCCTCTTCGGGCCGCGAATTTTAAAGCCTCTAATGGGAACCTTTTACCAACCTAACCATTTCCCGTCTTCAAACCTTTCGAAATATCCTCAAATATATTTTTTCGATGTCGATTCTAACGGGAATTCCTGCGGAAATTATTTACATTGAGAATGTTGTACTGTGCGATAGAATGATTTACAATATTCTTCAATTTTATATTGAATGAACCTTTAACTTGTATTAAAAGTTCCTAAAAATTCCACTAAAATAAATCATGTAGAAATTATATGAAAATTTAAGTTAAATGTAAAATAGATATATTAAAAATTCCAGTAAAATAAATCCTGTAGAAATTATATGAAAATTTATCTATTTTACATTTAATCTTCATTATAAGCCACAGAAAATTGAAAGGATAACAGAAATTTGGAAATAAAGCAATTCTATATTGAAAGAACCTTTAACTTAAATTTTCACATAATTTTACATGATTTATTTTACTGGAATCTTTAATTATCTATTTTACACTTAATCTGTATCATAAGCCACAGAAAATTAAAATGATAACAGAAATTTGGAAATAAAGCAATTCTATATTGAAAGGATCTGTAAATTACATGTTCGTATAATTTCTGCAGAATATATTTTTCTGGAATTTGGTGGAATTTTTAATATATCTATTTTATATTTAATATTCATTATAAGCCACAGAAAATTACAAGGATAACAGAAGTTTGGAAATAAAGCAATTCTATATTGAAAGGATCTGTAGATTAAATGTTCGTATAATTTCTAGCGAATATATTTTTCTGGAATTTTTAGGAATTTTTAATACATCTATTTTACATTTAATCTCTATTATAAGCCACAGAAAATTCCAATTCTATATTCAAAGGACAATTAGCCTGAATGATCCTGTAATTTCTAAAGGATCACTTAATCCTTACACTAACTAAGTCAAATAAATCAAGTGATGATCAGAAATGTTTGGTAAAAACATACTCTCCGCATGATCTTTGACGTATACCGAAAGCTGCACTCTCCGCCAGTTTTTTCGAAACTCTCTCAACAACTTCGACAATCCCACCGACCGACCAAAGATTCCTCCCCACGTCCGTGATCATTAAAAGACTCCCGGGTCTTCAAACACCGATCACCAGTCGTCGGATTCATCAATTTTCCTGTAAAAAAAAAGACGCTAGAAAACCTTGGAAAAAGGAAAAGGCTTTCTCCCAAGGACCGAAGGCGAAACCCTCGTATGCCAGTCGAATGACAAATGGCTTTTCGTACTCGATTATATCCGCTAAAAATCTGCGTCCCGTGGATTTGATCGATGGAGAGGCGCGATCATGTGTGGAAAATTCGCGGCTCGGATCGGCCACCGGTTCCTCGATCGTTTTCACGGGACGCAGTTTCGAAGGATCGACGGAGAACTGCGAATCGAACCCGTCCGAGGACCTACCCCTTTTTCTCTCTCTCTCTCTCTCTCTCTCTCTCTCTCTCTCTCCTCTTCGCCCTCTGTCTCTACGCCGTCCACGCCGGACTATTTATTTTCGGCGTGTCAAAACGAGTGACTGATGACGGCACGATGCTAATTCCACCATGTGGGAACCGATCGTTACCAGATCTCACCGCCGCGGAATTACAAAAACCCTCGTACGATTCGGCAACGAGATACGGAACAGTGTTTCGGGAAAAAACCGTGTGGCTCGCGGCCGCCGATCGATTCCTCGAATTTTAGTCGGCCGATTCGATACCGCCCCCCCCCCACCCCATCGTAATTAATTAATTGCGATTGGCCCGCAGATGTTTGTGCAAATGCGAGCCTCTGGACGATGACACTTTACACATTGCCCGTCGTCGCAGCCCGATTTCGGATTTTAACACTGAACCTAAAAAGCATTAACAGTGTCTGGTAAATATTGCCTTATAAAAATGGCAACCCTAAATTTATTCCCTAAAATTATAATAAATGCTTGGACGAGGAAATTTGTTCCACTATTTTCCATAAATGAATTTTTATAATTTTGATAATTGTAAAATATAAAACCGGTCATTTGACCGCGGTAGGTTTAGTGTTAAACAATCCTATGATGGAAATTATACTGTGGAAATTATCCTGAGGAAGCATTTTGCTTTTCATACTAGTTAGTGTTCAATTTTTGGTAAGGGTTTTATTTTGTGTAATCGTTTGGTACGAGTGATTCTAAATTGGCATAATTTTCGTTCAATTAACGCTTCACTGTCGACTGTCTTGTCAGAGGTACTACTAAGAATTATTATACAGTGTTTACTCTATATATGGACCATTAATTATCACGTTTTTATTAACTCTGAATTGAGAACTGGATGACAACACACACAACACTAAACAGCAGAAAACAATTATTAGAATAAAAAAATTTTTTAATATACCACGTTTTTAAGACAGACTAAAAAGTATTAGATCTCCTGGCCGATACATGTCCGTGGCTAGACCCGAATTTTGGACATACATCGAGTAGAAACTGTACTATTTTAATTCGATATTATTCCTAGATTACTAAACTAGTAGTCTGCTGGTAACAAAATAGGCTCTTTGCAAAAAAAACTAACCTACTATTTCAAATTAACCCAAAAGAACATTTTAATACTTTCCTAATTACGGAACAAAAATTACAGGAGTTAAAAGATCAAATGTTTGTGGTAATAATTCAGTGTTTCTTTGATCTCGTGTAACAGTATATCGGTATCGCGATAAAAATATATTTACTGTTATAACGAAGCGATTAATGCCATTTTTCGAGAGAAGAGGCTTCCGGAAACTCGGCGAAACAATTACAATGAGCATAAACGTTCGGATTTCCTTTGCAGGCGGATCGCCGTTCGAAAGCTCGCGCTCCAAAAACCGCAGGTGATTAGCGCGGGGCCGTAAAATCGACGGGAAAGTAAAAAGCCGAGGAGAATCGAGGCGTATCCGTGGCGGTAAACACACGTAGCCTGAATCGGACAAATTGCTCGACACGAGTGGCTCGTGTTCGAAGGAAACGTGGAAGGAAGCGTGACCGGTCCCTCGGAAGTATCCATCGCGTGGCATTCGCGAGCGGAAACAAAACGAAATGAGCAAGACCGAGAAAAGAAAGGAAAGAGAAAACGAAAGGAAACAAGAAAAAAAAAAATAAAAACGGAGTCTGCGAGGCTTCGGCGCGTCGGTGCAGTCAATTTCCCGTTGAGCAGTAAAATGCATGTTATTCTCGTAAAGTGGCGTCTATCCGCAAAAAGAAACCCCAGCGTTCCGTCTCGTTTACCGGTAACCCGGTGGAGGGGGTGAGAAAGAAAGAAAGAAAAAAAAAGAAAACCGAAGATACCGAGAGAACGAGAGAGAGACAGAGGATGTTGCATCCTCTCTCGCGCGCGCAGCAGAAACCTCGAAATCAAATATTGATTCTCAGTTATGCGCGTGTTGAGGGTCACGCGATGCCGGGCCGCCTTTATTAAGTGATTACTCTCATTAGCTTGCACGCGATGCGCTTTGTGCCGGTCGTTACGAGCCGATGAGACACAAAATGGCGTGGTTGAGGGTTTTGCTCCTCCTCTTTCCTCGCCACGGAATTTCTCGAATCCTCGTGCCTTCTCGATTTCGTCGGTTTCGCAATCGGTTTCGACCGCTTATAACTCATAACGACCACGGAAAGGAATCATCGATCCGATCCGCGCGCTCGCTCGCTCGCAAAGCCGTTTGATATACGATCCCGGTTACGTTCTCATGAAAAGTAATTCCCCAACCCTCTCGGGAAGGGCCTATGCAAAATTGATCTTCCGAATGGAGGAACAGACTGCAACTGCGCATCCCTTGTCACGCGCCGCTCCCGGACCTATGGGCATCATTAATATTCCGATTTCGGACCGGCAGAATAAACTGTAAACCCCGCGATCATCGAATGGACGCTTGTCTCGCTGCTGGAGATGATTTTAATGCCACTCTGTGACGGAAATCGTTCCCGATTCTTCAGGTCGACCAGGAGAAATGAGTTTGGGAATTTGGTTTCGTTGGCAACCGATGCGTCCGATGGATTTCAATGCAAAATAAAAATTGTCTACATTAACACGTTGACTGCCATGTCACCCATATATGGCTGACGGAAGTATTTGTCCAGGTTTTGAAATGAATTTTTACGTTAATATATTCATTGCACCGAATTTGATTAGGATCTGTAAAATTCAAGAAAGTTGAACGATTACTCAATATCACACATTTAATTTCTTTCAATTTTTATTTCATTAAAAAACTTACTTCGATTTTATGGAATTTTTGAGGTTTCTAGTTTGGCGGTCAAAGTGTTAATTGAAAGGCACGTGAACTACGTGTACACGTGTTTCTTTACTTAACAATTCTTATCCTCCGTAAAAATTTCCCTCCGTGATATTTTCTTGAATTTCTACCTTCCAAATATTTTTCAACGATTAGATATCGAAATAGGGACTTCAATACGTGTTCCAGAATTTTTTCAAATTTTTTGAAAGCCTGGAGCAGTGGAAAAATTAGTCGTGGACATAAAGATCGATTATAAAAATCATGCCTGCTCAAGGAAGGTTAACAAGTTGTTATAATCTGTTTAAATTCTTCAAATGTTTTCGCTGTTTTGCACTGGATCTAACAATTTTTTCCAGGAATGCATAAAATCGCAATTTGAAAGTAGCAATGAAAGTGTTAACTTATCATTGGAGAAGCTTTCCTCATCAATGGAGTATAAATTCGAAGTGGACATGTTTTTGGGATGGTGTTATACAGTGTGTCCCACGGGCTCTGTCCACTTGAGTATCATGGTCATCTGAAACAATACGAGAGAATATTAGTTACAGAAGTTGTAGGGTTTAAGAAACTACATAATATAGAAACTGGAAGTCTCACTGTTCGTAAGATAAGAAATTAATGTGGTTGCAATGGTACATCGTAATCCTCAAATCAGTGCACGTCAGATTCGAATCTGAAGCCAGCAAAAATAGTGCATCAGGAATTCTCACTCGTCACAAATATCAACCACATTAGCCTTCACCAGAAATTACATGACATGGATTATGTAAATCGTGATAGATTTTGTGGATGGGCTCAAGAGCAGCTACAAATCGATCCACTCTTTTTCTCTTTAATACGATTTACTAATGAGGTTACTTTTACCAGCACTGTTAATTTGCATAACACGCAATATTGGTCGGTACAAAATCCCCACTGGCCACGAGAAATTGTTCATCAAAGACCCTAGTCCATCAACACTAGATTTACGGGACCCGTCAAAATGACGGATTCTAATATTTTTAATTCAGGAATATTGAGATTGCAAACATGGATCCACGAGGAATGATTTAACAAATTGATTTCTCTAGGTATATATTATTCAAAAAATGGCTACAGATTTTAATAGATTTATTCATGTTATTCTTATAAGGAAATGTAAAATAGTAATTTTCAGAGCTCCGTAAACCTAGTGTTAATGGTGTGGAATCATAGGGCAACAAATGGGCCTTATTTCATTGACGGTACTTTTACCGATCAAAAATATGATACGTTCTTAAGAAATAGATTGGCAAATTGATTAGAAAACGTGCCATTAAGCGTTCGTCAGACAATGTGGTATCAGCACATGTCCAACACACTACGCCCGAAGGGTGAGAAGTATACTTAACGAAATATTCCGAAATCGATGGATAGCATGAGGTCCAGATTGAACACCCCTAGATTTTTTCTTGCGGGGAACATTGAAAAATATTGTGTATCGAGATGCACCAACAGCTCCGGAAGATACGAAGCAACGAACTATCGCAGCGTGTGCTACAATAGACGCTCCGACAATAAGACGCGCAAGAGACGCAACAGTTCAAAGACTACAACGTTGCATCGCTGCAGATGGCCGACATTTCGAACATTCTTCATGAAAACAGTCGAATATCTCAGCAACGGTAAGTTTTAGGACAAATTCACTTCAGTACTTTTATGCTCAGAATAATCTATCGAAATCGAGCATAAAAAATTGGACATTCCATTTAAAAAAACAAAGGTGATATCTTCTCTACGCCTCCACTTGCAAGAATATCATTTATTATGTAGTTTCTTAAACCCTACTGCTTCTGTAAGTAACATTTTCTCGTATTGTTTGAAACAACAGACAGAGCTCGTGGGACACACTGGCAATATTTTGTCGAAAAATCCTCAAAAAAGAAAACCCTCTCGAAATTCTCAAAAACCTTCATCTTACGAAGTCAACTCCTCGATGAACCATCCCCACGTTCTCTCTCAGCGTCGCCTGATCACCGTATTAAGGCAAATTAGCCTACCGTGCGTCCGGTCGCCTATAAATAATCCGATTCCGATGGGTCTACGACATCAGTCCCCGAAGGGAGAGACCGAATTACGTAAGAACCATTAGCAGTTCGGTTTACCGGCTCGGCTTGTCTCGCGGCTCGTCCAAAAACGAGAGAGGGGAGAGAGAGAGAGAGAGAGAGAGAGAGAGAGAGAGGGAGAAAAAAAGCTGTCGAAAACGATCGAAAAGACCCGACACGTTCTCTCCGAAAGAGGACAGAGAGAAAGAGAGACAACGGTTCATCGGTCGACCCGCGAACTGATTAGCCCCGGCGAGGTTCGCAAAAGTTCGACGGGGAGAGGGGGTGATTCGATGACTGTTGGTCGGGGCTTTTTGCGTCGCGAATTTTCACCGTCGCTTATTTTGCCTGTCCCTATCTTTCTCGGTTTCACGCACAGCCAACGGGGCACAGCCCTCTTTCCGTTCTCGGTGCTCTTCCACGATCGGCGCAGCGACGCACGCTCTTGTCCATTTGCTCGTCATGGTTTGAATTCTTACCGACCGTCCGACCGGACGACGAACCAGCCATTTGGAATTCGATCAGAAATACTTAAGGTGGCGTCTACTCTCCACCGTATCTTTTTCTCTTTCTCTCCGTCCCGCTCTCTCTCTCTCTCGCTGCCCTCCCCTCCCCCCTTGATTCCCTTCGACGTCTCTCCTCGTTTTGCTTCTGGTCAGTCTGTCTCTCCTCGCCTCCGTAAGTCACCAATCAGCCCCCACCAGGGCGTCATCAAGAGCAGATCTTCGTCGGATCGTTCGACATCGGTGGAGACGCGGTTTTAGCCTCTCTCGGACTTCGCTGCATCCTCTTTCTCTATCTATCTTTCTCTGAATCTTTCTCTTTCCGTTTCGATCGATGCTGGTGCACGGTCCTCTTCGTCGCGCGTATAATTCTTCTCTGTTGCATCCACCGTTTTCTCTGTTGCTCCCGCGGTCCTCTCCGTCGATTGGCGGCGGCGGCGGCTATCGGCACTAAAACCGATTCCAAAGGCTTCCGAAAGAATTTAAATTAAAGCCAGCCCCGGCATATCGAAGCTGGCTAAAATTAATTGATTTATGGGCCCCCGGCGCGGCGCGGCGCTCAACTCTGCTCTGCTCTGGTCCGCTCCGCTCTGCTCTGCTCTAGGCAGCTCGCGCGTCCCTCGCGAAAGAGACGGGACGATTCTTCGACGGTTCCGGATGACGGCCAATTACCGGACCCGGAGAGAACTGCCCCGGCACCCGCAAGAAAAATCGGACGGTCACGGTGGACCCGACGCCATCGTCATCCCCCTCTCGCAGCCGAACGACGAGGATCACGCGTGCTGCAGAACGGATCGACACGACGATCGAGGGAATTCCTGTTCTTGTCGCAACCACCGGCTCTCGTCTCCTTCAACCCCCTCGACGGGGACCGAAGACCAGCCGAGACGAGCGGGGATCGCATGCTGATGCCTGCACTTGAGAATGCGGTGTCAATTAATTTTGTACGGGGGGCTGCTTCGATCATTTTTGCTCCGGCAAGTCGAATCGGTGGTGCTCCCAACCTGACCGACAAACAGGATCTGTTTGAACTCGAGTCCGATCACCCTCTTTGTGAAAAAATTGACCGGACGACGATCTGAAAAGGTATTTTTGGTTTTAGTTTCAGGATGCATTGGACAGTACGATTTATTTTATCGAGGAAAGAAATTATTCTCTGCAGGAATTAGAGAATCAGTTTGACTTTGACTCGCAACCTTGATCCTCGAATGTGAATTAATTGAGAAAATTGCTGTGGGAATCGAAACAGGAATAGTTAAGTAGAGAAAGGGGATGAGTTCGTGTGGGTTTCGTTGACACAGGCGAATCGAGCGGTCGGAACGGATACTCTCGATGTGAACCTCGCCGAATACTGATTGTTTTTTTCGTCAAATCGAGCCCGTGAACTTTCAATGAAAGGTGGAAGAGCTCATCAATAAGTTATGCACGCGTGCACATTGCCCTTTGATGTGCCGCTTGTCCGGGCTTTTAACCTCGGCTCAATACAATTCGACGAGTTGAACGATCGACGCCCCGGCCCGTAACCACGATCCACGATATACCGAACGAACGCCCAGAAATTCCCGATAAGCGTCGCTGTCTAACGTTTTACTGGCAATACGTGATAGTAATTACAATCGGCAGACTCGAGATGAATGAATAACCGCATATTTGTGAAGCGGAAACAGCGTCCCAGAAACGTGGAACAACGGGATAATTAATGCGACATATTTTCTGTTCGCTCGGATCGGGCGTAGTGAAACATCACGATAAAAGTCGTGTTCCTTTTCGCGTTGCTTCGTGTCTCTCATCTGGCATCAATCGTCCAGGCGTTTAGTATCTTTTGTGAAAATTCTGAGCCATGTCCTTTTGCTTTCGTAAAACTCTGTGCCGTGGTTATAGACAGTCTGCGGATTTTTCTGCAATATATAAATTTTATATGAACTGCTAAATAAGTTAGGAGTTAAATAGAAAATTCTTTAATAATTTTTTGCTTGTTGAAAATAGTATGTATGTATTGACGTCCTTAAATTCTTTTAATTTTTCTATTTTAATTTTCACCACCACATTTTTGGCAGACTACAATCATTTAATGTCTATTTAAGCTGCGAATCTCTGATGTTGGAATACCATTGAACTTTCTTTCTTGTTGTAATAATTTTAGTAATTGATATATTCTTAATGGTAACGAATACCTTCAATTCTTAAATTCTTTATCGTTGTGCTATTCTATAAGTTAAACATTTGTGATCTAATTTATGTGATATTGTAGTACTAGAATCGTTTATCGAAATAACAATAGTATGTTTTGACAAGGGAAAGCTTCCTGGGTTGGTCATTTAAAGTTTTGTTTATATTTTACAAAATATTCGACAGAAAATTTCCTACTTTTTGTCCTACGTTTATATGAACACACATTTTCTGTCATTTACTTAAATGTTATATGGAGAAAGGATGGACTTGTATTGTATTGTATTTATTACAAAAATAATCAAATAATCAAGCTTATGGGACTTGGGAAATTAAGGGTCTAAAGTATTAACTAGCGACATCTGTGGAGCGGAGGCTCAAACTCGACGTCGGTTATGCTCCTCAGCGCATTGTTACCACAGACCCCGTCATTGATGTTACCCTGTACCACCGACGAGGTATAAAAGTAGACCTATCACCGAATGTATTTTTTTCGCACTCGTGTGCGAAGTTCAGAGTCGTATCTTTATCATTTACCATAGGTACATGGTCTAAAGTTGTCGTGGATCTATTTGCAGCATTTATCGTTCGTCAGAGTAGAGGGTGTAGGAAATCTAGTCGTTGTTAACAATGTCGGTATTTCAGATCATGAGACACGAAACCTCAAATGGTAATTGGTCTACTCGTATACCTCGTCTGTGCCTATACTTCGTCTGTGGTGTTACCAACTGATCCATGTGCTTCCGCGTTTCTCCTTCAGGTGTTACCCTCTACCACTAATTTGAGTCCTCAAACGTTAAAAAATCACAATGGGTAATTGCTCTGTAAACATACTATATCTGTGATCGAAGTTCGTGTAGTTGCCTTACATAGGTAACTGAATGTGTAATAAACAATGGTTGTGTTATCGACGAATATATTGGTGTACAGAGAGGACATAAAGTGTTGTACAAACGAGACGCAAGTCGCCTAAATTCGTGTAAATCGAATAAGAACGTGGAATAGGTGAGTGCTAACCACAAATTCATACTAAACGCAACATTGTCGCATTAAATGCGGACATTGACGTATAGTTTGTTTAATTATTATTAGATTTACATTATTGCTAGATTTATTGTATCTGCGACAGTGAATAACTTAAAACAATGATGCCATTATATGTTCGAAAATGTACGCACCCCTTCGGACACACAAGCATTTGGATCTTACTCAGTAATAACAGCTACAAGTAATTACGAAGCAGTAAATATAATTGGTAATAGTGGACCAGTATTATGAGATGCAGTTTATCATATGTACTCACAAGAATATGCCATTATACACTTAAAAATGTTTATCTTGTGTGGACGAAATTCCAACAGCACTTTTGAACAGATCCACTTGACGACGGTTGCGCCACCTACAATGGCGGCCTTGCGAACTAATTTTCTACAGTGATTTCGTCGATTTCCTGCAAGATGGCAGTAGTGTGTCTGTACCCGAAAATGTCCCGGAGTTTTTAAAAATCAAACTGTAAATCTCAGAACTATTTGAATCAATTTTCGAATGTGTTGCCTTAGGAACTTTCTTGCGTTTGAAATCTTAGATTAATGGAGGGTGATATGTTACTGGCAATTAGCAAGGCGTATATTCTGTTTTACTACGTGAGAATGTAAATAGATTTCTATGCGTTTATGACAAAAATTAATAGGTGCAATTTAAAACAGTAAAATAAATATAAGAATTTAAAAATACTATTATAGTATATCTTCAGCCCATTATTATACTCAGAAAGAAAATAAATTTCTATTTCACTTCAGTTTCTTGCAATTTAGGTAAACAATTTTTATTTTTTGCTTAAAGGTCCGCTGTCGAATTATATCTGTGCAGCATTAGCTCGATATTCTCGTCGATTCGTAAGATATTACACGTTGTAGTATTACACAAATCGAGGACGACACCGATTGCCCAGGTCTCACCACGAGGAGGTTGCTGCACAAGAGACCCTGAAGGGAATATATTATTTACATCCCAATTTATTGTTTAATCTTTTAGTGCACGTCGGTAGTGGATCTCAAGGTACAGTTTCTTCTTTGTAGCTGTTTACTATTCATACAAATTTCTTAATAATGCTGTTAAGCAGGATGTAGGGAAGGGTAGGAGGACTTAAGGGATGGAAGATTTAGAGAAGGGAAGATCTAGAAGAGGAAAGGGATAATCTACGGAAGGAGGAAGAGGAGTGGCTCTAGGGAAGCGGGAAGGGGATCTAGGGAATCTAGGGATTCTAGGAACGTGGAAATGGAATTTAAAGAATCTAGGGAATCTAAGGAAGAAAGGGGATGCAATGGACCCAAGGAAGGCGAAGTGGGAAAGTTATCTGGAAAAGGGAAAGAGAGGAGGCGATCTAGGGAAAAGAATAGGGGTTCTACAGAAGGAAAGGAACAATCGAAAGATACGAAGGGACAAAGGGCCAAGGGAAGAGTACGAGATAAAAACAGAAAAGAGCAATTAAAACAAAACTATTCCAAGCCCCAAAGAAACCCGTAGTCCAGTCTTCCCGAACGACGGTGCAACTGTTGTCGAGGAGTTGCGCGGACTGCAAGCGTGGTTCGCGGGGGAGGGCAACAAATAACGCGCTCGACGATGCATCTCGGGGCGTTCCGCGCCGCAAAAACCGCCCGGATAGATTGACCCATTTATCCGCATAATCTCGGATCAATCCATTTGCAAATGTCCTGATTCCCCCGGTCCCCAGGAGCCGTCCCATCCGGCAGCAAACTTGTCAGGGACAAGTTTGCCAGGGGACTTCAGCCCGCGGAGTCTGCCCGGTAATTGCAGTTAACGCGATTCCCCAGATAGTTTGGACGTCTTGCGCGTAACTTCGAGAAACTAGACGGGGACAGAGTGCAGCGGTTCGAAGGGGGGGGGGGGAGGGAGAGAGGGGGGTAGTGCACGAGAGGAGTGAGAGGGGGAAGTGAGGGGGGCGGGAGGGGCTGATGCATCAGCGATCCTTGAATAAACAAGACAAGTCACCGTGGAACAAAAGATCACGGGTCCGCCATCCGGCACCTCCTGCAATCTCAACTGCGCGGCGTGTGTGCCACCCGCTCAACAAGTTCGCCAGGTCACTATAGTCATCGGTTCCCGTGATCGATCAACGAAGAGTTTTGCTCCCCCTATGTCGGAAAAATAGGGAGAACCTGCTAAATGATAAACCGAATGGTTCATACTTTCCTCGTTGGGAGGAGCAGTTGTAGACACAACGAGGACAGACATAGTGAGTCGACCAACGACAAAATACTGCTACAAAATGGATCCTTCAGAGCCCGGATAGTCACGTGACTACCAGTGTCAGCAGGTCGGTAACTACTATATAATTTCTGTTCACGTTAAAGAGGAAACACGTATTCTTTTACAGTTTTCGACAGGTTGTCTTTTACAAAAAAAAAAAAGAGAGAAAAGAGTGAAATGACAAGAATCGGGGGAATCGTAATGATTAGGGGAAGATTGCGACGGAAACCGAGTGAACTATCATTACGGGAAAACCGATGCAAATGAAGGACTTTTGGGCGCAATGCTGGATGAAAGGAGGGTTTGTAATTGGAATCCTCGGTGCAGTTCGTTAATTGTAATTATTAATCACAAACATAGTAAGCACATATACGTAAGGACGTTAGAACAATTAAATGATTTTGTTATATTAGGGGTACCCATAAGTAATGAATTATTTGCAAAGAATTTGTTTCGCCTTTAGTTCTGCACCGATCGTTGAAGAGGAAACACGTATTCTTTTACAGTTTTTCAAATATTCTAAAAAGTATAATTTTTTCTACAACCCTGTAATAAAATGGCGGTGTCCGTACCTTCGAAAGATGGCAAACTGTCCTTGATAACGACGAAGATTACATAATAAATTAAGGAATACAAACCTGAATTTACTAGAAAGTTTGTTTTAGATTTCAAAATAACTGATAACTTATGGGTCCCTGTAATATTACCAAATATCTGCATAATCTCGTCAGCTCATGACCAGCTCGCGCTATATTGAACCTTCCCCTTTCGAACGAGCCCTTTCCCAGCGAAAAATATTCTCATACAAGGGCGAAAAGTCGAGGCACGTAAAACCATTTTTCTCCTATTTTGGTCGGTAACGTGGTCACTCTACCTTATCGCGAATCTACGGGATTTAGACTCTTAACGAAACGCTTCCGAAACGAAGCCGATCTAAAATCTACGAAACTTCGCGACGAGCCCGATCTGCAGCGGATTCATAAAGTTCGCAGTCCTGCGATCACAATCTCGCGAAGCCCAGGCGAAAGGGATGAATCCTGCGAAATAGCTTTAAGTATCCTGGAGGATCGTCGGAGCCTACGAATTAGCGTAGGATTGTGCGCCGGGTAATTCGCGCGGCCGTGGAACGAGAAGTCATAAGCCGAGCCGCGATACAATTAAAGAACGAAAAGGTAGACGGAAGGAGAAGGGAGAGAGAGAGAGAGATGGAGAGAAAAAGAGAGATATAGAGAGAGAGGAGGAGGAGGAGGTGGAGGAAGATAAAGCTGTTCAGTGTTGCGTGGTCTCTCGTTCCCCAAGCTCTCGGTGAAAGGAAACCGGAGGAATCGATCTGGTCCGGGCCAGGCTCGGGCTAATTCGGCTCGGTCCGTCGATTCAAAACTGTTCGACTCCCAAAGTATCCACTACCGCAAACGGCGCGATAAACATGCTTGGCCCTCCCAGTTCCAGCTGTGCTCGGCCGACCGTGATCCGAGTCCTGATAGCCTGCAATGGACACCCTTGCGGAGGGTGTTTATGGCTCGGCGAAAGGACAATTTCGGGTGGCCCGCTCGCATCGACTCCGAGAAACTCACGAATCTGGTAATCTCTTCGACTATCTCTGTCTGGGTCAAAGTGTACCTTGCTGACCCTCCGAGGGTTAACCACCCGCTGATGGGTCTATCTGGACCCACAGTCGCATACGTTACATCTAGATTCGCTTCTAAGTCGCAGGTTAAAGTGACCAGCTACTTTAATCTCAATATTAAATAGTTATTTTTCTAATAAACTTTATTTATTTTACTTGTGTGTACCGAGGTAGATTTCAACAGTGAAATTTTTGGGAGGTATTCCGAGTGAAATAAGGATACAGTAAAGTCTTGATCTAAGCCGAACGGAGCTACACGATCTTAGTCAGTTCGCCTATCCCCTGTAAAGTGTAAACATGCTGTGTAATCCGATACCGGGTCGGTTATATCGGTGCGAACCACTACTAATCCAATCACAAAACTTCTTTATTTTTAATTATTTTTTTATGGAACCTTCAACAACTTATTCGTGCCCTTTTCTGATTAGAATCTGTTCTCTTCTACATTCGGTGCTGTCACAAGTTGATAGTAGTCCTACACGATCTATGTCACAGCGCGGACCCGATAAGTGGACTTAGATCAAGACTTTACTGTATCAACGTTGATCTCAAGGGGGATTTGAACGCTTTAAATGTGTTGAAAGAATCGACCCGTCAGGATTTAAATGGATCCAGGTTTTAGGATCTAGGGCGTAGGATCATGGCAGGAATGGAATCATCAAAAGCATCCAGGTTAAGGGATGTTTGCGGACTCTGATCGCCACTCAATTCTAATATCCATCGTTTCGACGCGCTCTTCGCCCGGGAACTTTCCCGGCTGCACCAGAGCAGCCTCATCAATCTTCTCTTTAATTAATACCCGGGATCACCGGCTCCAAACTTGGAACACTAGATGGTTGAAATTACTGGTTTTTGATTTTTTAGGTCACGATTATTGGAATTGTTAGAGCCTCTATCTGGTGCTTTATCACGGTTCGAGTTAAGTCGACCTAGAAACGGACCTGTGCTTTTAATTGCAATTTTTCTTGCGGATGTGTGCAAGTTAATCTCATGTCGTCGGTTTGTACGAATTGCGCACCCGTTGGCGATTAGAGTTCATTCAGAGTTTCGTTTAACCTTGAAAGTGTAAACGCTCGGACTTTTCTACTCTATTTTCGTCATAATTGTTTAACGGTTCGAATAAACTTTTCCGTGGCACAACAGGATCAATTTGGGCGGCCACGTCCATTGTTCGCTTGCAGTTTTTGGGATTTCTATTTAATTGCAAAGCCTTCTTGCGTGCAACGGTAACAGATGGTGCAGCGACACTCTCGTCCTCTCATTATATGACCCATCGAAAGGGAAATTACATTTTTTCACAGCCAAAAAGATGCGTTTAATTTTCCTCTCGCTTACCGTTTAATTAAATACGAAAATGTGAGAGGCACGTTCTATATAACAAAAATAATCTCCAAATTATATTCTCCAAAATTGATATTTACATTCATAAGAAATTTTTAATCACTTACCTTATTTTTCTATGAAGTCCAATTTTCGGGAATCTGTTATTAAAAATCAGCTTCATTATTAATCACGTGTTCAATGTAAAAGTTCGATACTCTTAATGTCACAAAATAAAGAACATTCACAAAATTTAATGTTTTCGACCGGAAGGGTTCGAACGCAAAGGGTTGAATGAATCGCTTTTTATTTAATGCAAGACACTTCGATCGGGGGTGGAGAGGGGAGGGGGTGAAGTTTCCCAGCTGGAAAACGAATCCAGGGGAACACAATACGTAGACAAGTTATGATCCAGAAGCCACGTTTGACACGGCAAGATACGAGCTGGACGCAGAAGCCCGGCGAGCGGAATTTCTGCGGTTTCTTTTCGTCCTACGGGAACCTCGGATCCCGTAGCAACCCTCTCATCCAGTTGATCCGAGGCGCAGGCGAGCTTCCACGCGAATAACACCTTCGCCAAACGTTATATGTGCGGAAGCAATTGACCTTCCGTGCGGAATTAAATTTGTTACGGAGCTTATTGGTATCTTGCGCCACGAAGTGCTCTGCACAACTTCCACTTGCACAAACACGCCGCCAAAAAAGTATATTTTCCCCCCTAAAATACCTGCTGTACCAAACAATCTTCCTCCACGAAACCGTTTAAAACACCGAACAGCACGCTCTACATGCTTTTCACTGTTTCGTTCTCCAATTTCGTCAGGAATAAATCAAATACTGCAGTGTCCTTGAAAATGAAGCACGAATTTTTTTTATGCAATTGCATTTAGATTGGAACGTTGGCAACCCTGGGTTCAAATAGACTTTAACCCTCCACTCTGGGTGTTCTTTTGACCCAGGTGGAAGAAGAAGTGACTGGATTCTTGAATTTATTAGGAAAGGTGATATTGGTATTAAAAATAATTATTTAAATCAACAAGAATTTTTAATATACCACGTTTTCAGACGGACTAAAAAGTATAAAATAATTCCTCTCTAGGGTCAGATTATATTAGGCAAGTAATTCGCTGAGGGTCTATTAACCAACTGTTTTATTAATATGTTATACTGTATTAACTGTTTTATTAAAACAGCTTATACTTTTGTATCTGGCGTTTATAGACGTGCCTAGGGTATGAGACCCAATTACTGCGGGGGTACCAATTACTATTAATTATGCTTCGTTTTCAAGCATAATGAATATTAAAAAAGAGATATTAAATTCTTTCATTAAAATTAGTTAATATAGATATTATACAGGGTGTTTCACCTATCTCGAGCATGTAAAATATCTCGCTTGTTTTTTAAGATCGAAGAAAAGGAGGAAAATATTAGTTGGTTCAGAGGGGCAAATATTATGATAGGCAACAAAATTTGTTCAAGGTTATATTTTCTGAGATTTCAAGGTCATCGAAGTTTTTTTTTTAATGGAATGATATATTCTTATTATCGCTATATGATGGCCGAGGTCAAGACGAATCCAAGATAATATTACGACCTTCGCGTGACGTTGAGTTTGTTATCACCAACGATTCCGCACCATACATTGACATTTTGAAAATTGAACTGTGCGATCAAAACTTTGTCGAGAAGGATGATATCTCTCAGGGTATCTTTCTGCGAACAGTCGAGATGCTTGTACCGAGTTACTTTTAGCCTCACCATAAACTAAAATCATTTCTATCTTTCCTGCATCACTGTACACCATCGTTTCAGAGAAGTAACGTCACCTTTCACAATCGAATAAATCCCGATGAATTTCTTAAACGTACCGATTAGAGTCACCGAAACGAGAAGAATTTGTTTACAATTTATTGTAAGCGTGTTTATCAGTCATTAGTCAAGGTTCGAGAACATTTCTTGAAACCCTAGGGGGACCATGTCATCGTTATTTCACTATTTACATCAAGTGCCCTACTTTTATGAATTTTTCATACTGAAGGTCACGCGAAGGTCATGATATTACAGGTCGTTGGACTCGTCTTGACCTCGGCTACCATACAGCGATAACCAAAATATACCATTCCATTTAAAAACACTTCGATGACCTTGAAAAAATATAACCTTGAACAAAATCTTTTGAATATCATAATATTTGCCTCTCTGAACCAACTAACGTTTTCCTCTGCACAATTTTTGTCTATCAAAGGCGATTATTCTATCAAAAATTAGAACTCGAGAGAAGACAGCTCTCGACGATCCCGGGAGATCGGTAACAGCGAATCTCGAGTAACGTGTACAATCTGGCGATCGGGATGTAGCAGCGGCTGTCAGCTCGGTTGAGAACGCTTGAAAGGGAGCGCACGAAATAAATAGAAAACCATTTCCCGTGGAACGAGCGAGATCGGTCGCTTCGCGATGCGAGGCCGGCCCGAAAGGAATTGATTTCCAGGCGATTCGTTTTCTGGCCGCGGTGTCGTTGAAAGGGCCATTCCTTATCATCTGACAAGTCACTGTTAGCGGTGGTTGCGCGCTGTCACGGGCCAGGTGCTTACACTTTCCTGTAGGTCGCGTTTCCCCGAGCGCGATTCACCCCGAACAGGGGTTGAACTTTCGGCGAACCTTGGCGCACCTCCGGTTAGGGTTAGGGTAACTGCCCCGGCAGCTTCTTTTTCCCTCGCGCGAAAACATCTCGACGTTACGGCCTGGCCCCGTTATCATGGCTAGTTGGCTCGCTGCTCCCTCAGGAGAACGGTGACTTACGGTCCCGTCTACTCCATCTTGATAGCCGAGCCACCTCGACCGGTGATATACAGGTGTGTATGTTAAGTGCCAGCACAATAATCTCCACGGCGCGAGGCGCATCGAGGATAATGCAGCTAACCAGTCGCGTTCCCACTCCGACTGCTGACGTCTATCTTAACCGGCAGTTGCATACGATTACGCCTCGTTTACGGCTTAGCTGTCCCATTTATCTCCGGTCCTGGTGTCAGTTAACGCCTCGGCTACCGGTGCCATTTTTTTTTTGTTTTTCCTTTTTGGGGAGAAGGTGCTAATTGCGAGCGACAAAAATCTGCTGGGCGATCTAGTGATCGAATTTTACATGTTTCACTCGAGTTTCGACTATTTATAAATAAATTTATATTGATGAATAATTATTAGCTCCGTCGTGAAGCTCTGTTAACAGTAACGATATCAGTAACTTTAAACAAACATAATTTTCTCGTAATTATACGAGTAATAATCTAGAATAATCTAGTAATCATATTCTGTCAAAAAATGACGAGTTTTTCGATTATACTATAGTAAATATTGAACTTGTTGGTTGCTCACCTTCTTAGTTCATTAGATTATCATTAGACAGCGGATCTTTATGCGGAACAAAAAATTTCCACCTAAATTGCAACAAACTGGAACGAAATTGAAATTTATTTTCTCTCCTAATGTGCTTAATAGGTTGAAAATAATATAACAGTATTTTTAAATTTTCCTTATGTTCTTACTGTTTTAAATTACACTTTCTCATCTTTGTAATTAATGTGTAAAATCCGCTGTCTAATTATCATCTATATTTTTGAGCTTTTTCTACCGTTGACTACTAGCGCATTTATTTACTACCACATTTTGACCAATTGCATAATATTGTCGTCAATATGTTTATTTTTTCGCTCATTTAAACAGAACACTCATTTAAACAGATTTTCATTTAACAATCCATTGTTCTAATGCAAAGTGGTCACTGCAAGTGGCTCTAGCAATTAATTCCTTACAGATGAATGCCAATATATTGACGACATCAAAAGTACATATACCTAATACCTAAAGTTGAGAACATGTGTATTTAATTATTAAACAGTGGAATTTTATGCAACAGAGAAATCGTGTGCGTGAATTGCAAGAGACAAGACTGAGATAGACATGTGCTCCTTCTAATCGCGTATCATTATGTTTATAATTATCTAAGATAATTTGGAGGTACAGGCTCACATTTCCCTAAGTTCTGCCAACAATCCCCGGTAATTTGTTACTCGAGACCAAGTAGGAGACTGTGCAGTTAGGCGATCAGAGCACGATGCACTGGCTATGAATCTTGATCCTGGCGAAGCCAGCTTTTACTGAGTGGTTGTTGCTAGGTCTTCGGATCTGCTTACACGAAATAATTGGTTAATTAGTATTACACGCGGATAATTTGATGCGTGAAAATTTTGCAGTATTTTGTACTTGGACGATCTCTCGACAAAAAGAGATTTATTCAAATGTTGTCTACAGTGCCACTAAATTTGTATTAAGATGTGAAAAAGATGCAAGTACAAATATTTTCTAACTTCGGCGATTTATGACTGTGGATCATTATGCAAAATAACAATTTTTGCCATCGATTGTAATAAATAGAAGTCGGATAACAATTGCTATCTTTCTGTAATAATTTTTTCTAAATTCTTCTAATTTGCCTATGACTTTGAATTGTCTTTGACTTGAATTTGACTTTGAATTGTTCCATTTTAAAGCCAATTGTATTTCTTCAATGACTTTGAATTGTCTTTGACTTGAATTTGACTTTGAACTGTTCCACTTTAAAGCCAATTGTATTTCTTCAATTATTTCTTCAATTGTACTTCTCCAATAAATAATTTCCTCGATAAAGACAACAGATTTATCTCACAGACCAGTAATTTTCAAGCATCGATACTCCATAGAAAAATGATAAAAATTCATTGCGTCTAGACTTCGATATAAAAATGTATTCAATACTTTCGTATAAGAATTGTTTGTAGCTAGACTCGCGTATAAAAATGGATTGTTTCAGTGCAATTTCCATCGTATAAACTTACCAAATCGAACCAAGTCGTGCAGTTCCACGGAAGAAACAGTTTCGTCCAGCTAGGTTTATTTTGACCGGCGGACGTCGTCGCAGCGCGTTGCCATAACGCAAATCCGTTCTGTACACAGATCCTCCGTGGAAGTTTACCCTCTCGTTCCCTCTTCGGCTCCGTTTTCGCTGTACCAGCGAGGTACACGGTCGAGGACGAGGCAGAAGACGCCAGCTGCCGTTATGGAGTCGCCTCTCGCGGCGTTAGGGTCACTAAATGGGACATGGGTATTGATCTTTTTTCGTTCTTCTTCGACGTTGCCTCGATCTCCGTCCTCTCGCTGACGAGAGGAGACCAGTCTTCCCCGATTGGATCGATCCCGAGTTCCAGTAGACCGTGGGGGAGGCCGGGACCTCGCTGGTTCGAACACAATCTGGAAATATGGATCACGAACCGAGCCGGTGCCGCCTCGAGACCCGCGACCATCGATCCTCGCGATATTGCCTTCCGCTGGAAAAACACGACTCGTGTTTGCCTCGGTAGCACCGCCGAGAATTAAACCCGATATCGCATCTGCCTCCGTGATTCCGCCCGCAACGGGACCCGCGGCGAGCTTATGGCGAGCGCGTGTCGCGATTCTACCATCCATTCAATATTTTACGTTCCTTAGCTGGGAGCACGTGAGGTCAAATATTTTTCTGACTATGCGAGTTTGCGGTTTTCCGCCGCAAAATATTTATGTTTGGTCCAGTCAAGAGTCGAAAATAACTGTACATTTTTTGGTAGTCGCTACTTCACTTGATACCGTGAGAAAATTTTTTTTGCACTTTGACAATTCGAGGTTACAGCAGGGTACTGGAGGTAATTTGGATAATTTTTCTGGCTTTACTGTGATGGAAAGGTTAATGCAAAAAATGTTGTTGGTTAGTTTGATAGTGCGGTAAGATGCTCTGAAAGTTTCAACAGTGTTCGTTGTGTAGTTTACTAGAAAAAAATTGTAAAAGATCCTCTGATTTTCAGAGTATTTTAACGGGCTGTTTCAGGCTAATTCAGGATATAGAAGAGTCTAACTCTGTCAATTTTTCTTTCACTGTCAGGTTCACAAGTTTCACAAAAAAATGTTTTTTTATTACTTCAAGAGTACGACAACGTGTCCCAAAAATCTCAAAATTGTTGGCCGTACAGTTCCCCCTAAAAAATTCTGAAAGATCACTTAGCATTTAGAGCGTGATACGAGCTTGTTCAGTTAGTCAAGGATAAAATGGGCGCCAACTTTATCAATTTTTCTTCCACTGTCAGGTTCGCAAATTTCACAAAAAAATGTTTTTTATTACTTCAAGAGTAAAACAACGTGTCCCAAAAATCTCAAAATTGTTGGCCGTACAGTTTCCCCCTAAAAAATTCTGAAAGATCACTTAGCATTTAGAGCGCGATATGAGCTTGTCCAGTTAGTCTAGGATAAAGTACGCGATAACTTCACGAATTTTTCTTCCACTATCCTACTTGGAAATTTCACAGGAAAAAATCTTTCCCATTACTCCAAAGGTATGACAATATGGCCTAAAAATTTTAAAAATGTAGGTGAAATAGTTTAGTCCCAAAAAATTCCGAAATATCACCTAACTTAAGGTGTCACATGACACTTGTTTGTCAGTTCAGCCTACGACTGCTTCTAACTTCATCAATTTTCCTTCGCTAGCCCTGCTTCAAAATTTAATTTCAAAAATCTCGTCTATACTTCAACAACACAACAATATGTCCAAAAAATTTCAGAAATGTAGGTTGTGTATTTTCCCCCCAAAAAAATTCTGGAAGTCTTCCGAAGATCACCTGCCTCGTTCCTACAGCCCACAAAACTCTCTAATCCCATCGGCCTCGCTCCGGTGCCCGGGTTGAACCCTTCTCAACGTCTTCAAGGTTCTCCGCATCCCCCATCGAAGGTCTCCAATCACTCGCGAGTCGGCCACAATGCCGGATCGAAGATTAATCGGCGCGGAAAGAGAGTAACAATGGCGTGGACGGTGTTCGATCATCGCGGGGAGCGTCGTCGTTCCGTCTCGAGAACTAATTATGATAAGCGGCAATAGGGTTGTCGGGGTAGTCTTTATCGGCCGGGGGAACTCCGTGGAACTGGAGGAGACTTAATTACCGGGTGAACTTCACCCGAAAAAAAGCCTTTCTCCCTCGAGGAGGAGCAAAAAGAAAGAGAGGAAATCGACGACGAGAGAACGAACAGGAACGATCGCGAGACGCAGAAGACGAGGAAGAAGCAGTCGAGGACAAGAAGAAGAAGAGGAGGAGAAGGAAGAAGAAGAAGAAGAAGAAGAAGAAGAGGGAGAAGCAGAAGGACCTCTATAAGTCGCTTTGACATTGGAGAACAATGGAGACAAGGTTCTCCATCCATTCGTGGAAGCAAAACAGCCCGGGTTTCCCGGTTCAGCGCAGCTTTGCCGGCACGGCGGGGCCGAAACTCGGCAACGACCGGCTAGAAAAGACTGCCCCACGAAGTATATCCCGAGGGAATCCAATCAGAGCGAGGAGGAGCTCGAAAGGCGTCTAACCCCGGCGCCCGACCTCTCCAGTACAAATCTCGAGCACCTCTCCCCGGCCCGACGAATGGCTCGAGCGAGATTTACAACGTCTACCGTAAGAGTCCGCTCCAGAGCAGGAGAGAGAAAGAGAGAGAGAGAGAGGGAGAGAGAGAGAGAGAGAGCACGCCGTTCCCCATTCAGAGAAGGATTGTCAAACTGTAATCAAGGAATTTTTATTGCGGACCGGCGTCGATCAGACCCCGGGATACTGTTTCGTGACCGGGACCGGAATATGTCCGTCGCGTGACTCGAATAATATGAATACATCCCGTGCGCGCACGCCGCATCCCAGCATTCCCTCCTTCCTTTTGCCCCTGCCCACTCGCCGAGATCAGCCAACCGATCCTGCCACGAGAATTTTTATTCCCGATACCACAAACAAGCTCCAGGGACAGCCTTTTTGCATTATTCTTTGACCCAGTTACTGTGCGACAATTTTTAGAGAGTCTCTTATCTGTTCTAATTATATCGATGCTGAGGTACTTTCAATTTGTCTTCGATATTTTACCTGTCTTACTGACAAATCGCAAATTTTTGACGTCACCGTTTTGGCGATTTTCTTCTAACTGAAATATGTCGTAGTCCACGTGAAATTAAGGAGGGTTTAAGTCATCATTTTGCCATTTTTTCAATGAAGCTCCTGAGATAGAAATTCGTAAGCGTAGCCCGCTTTCGCCAAAATGGGCAAAAATTGCAAAAATCGAAGGCCAGTAATTTCTAAAAAAATTTTATACCGACGAAATGATGACTTAAACTCCCCCTAATTTCGCGCGAACTATAACATATTTCATTTACAACAAAATCGCCCATGGGGACGTTAAACAGTGATCGATTTGTCATGGAATGTACCCTATAGCCCGCTTTCGCCAAAATGAGCAAAAATTACAAACTTCGAAGGCCAGTAATTTCTAAAAAAATACTATACCGGCGAAATGATGACTTAAACCCCCCACAATTTCGCGTGGACTATAACATATTTCATTTACAACAAAATCGCCCGTGGGGACGTTAAACAGTGATCGATTTGTCATGGAATGTACCCTATAGCCCGCTTTCGCCAAAATGGGCAAAAATTGCAAAAATCGAAGGCCTGTCATTTCTAAAAAAATCCTATACCGGCGAAATGATGACTTAAACCCCCCCTAATTTCGCGTGAACTATAACACATTTCATTTACAACAAAATCGCCCATGGGGACGTCAAATAGTGATCGATTTGTCATGGAATTGACCCTATAGCCCGCTTTCGCCAAGATGGGCAAAAATTACAAACTTCGAAGGCCAGTAATTTCTAAAAAAATTTTATACCGACGAAATGATGACTTAAACTCCCCCTAATTTCGCGCGAACTACAACATATTTCATTTACAACAAAATCGCCCATGGGGATGTCAAATAGTAATCGATTTTTCATGGAAATGACCCTATAGACTTCTGCTTTTCGGGACGATTCTAAATTGATTCATAGTTGAGGCATAAAAATATGCGCAGGAATCGTGAGTAGACTGCGGACCTTTATGCAAAATAAAATTGTTGTGCCTTCGCTACTAATTTGAATAAATTACGAAAATTTTATATTTATCTTATAACACAAAATTCTTATTTTGCATGAAAATCCACAGTCTACTTACACGAAACGAAGCACTGTTACAGAAAATGAATGAATGAAAATTCATTTGATTTTCTTAACGTTGACATACACGTGCAGTGAACCTGTTAGAAAGCATGGTCGCTGATATTTCCGAATATGAAGAACGAGGAACAATTCTGGCAGTATTAGTATCCTAAACTTGTTCGCAAGCAATAAATTCTAGAGCAGCCGCAAAAATTCGACGGTCAAATACGAAACTCCTCGCGCAGCTTCTATCAGCAATAAATAAGAAAACCTCGGCGCAAAGATAATTCTACGCTCACCCCCTCGCCAAAATTCCCCTTGCCAAGCTATAAATTCTAAAGCACCTGGAAAAATCAACGGATCCCATACAAAAGTGTTTCCCGCAGGTTCGAGGAAGCCCCCGGAACCCTAAACAAATTATCCCAATCTCGCGGCGCGCATCGTCGGGAACAGGGCCTGAAACATTCAGCAGCCTCGAAGCGCATTTCCCATCGCAATTCAACTATTTGCAGACGCCTGCGCCTGCAGGAAAGATTCGCGTCAGGAGATGCAGCGCGGCCCGGTTCGTTAAAACATTACGGATGAATTATTAGACAGGGGGTTGTAGGAGCTACCCCCACCCCCTACACACAACCACCCTCTACACACGCCCAACCCCCGAGGCAGTATCTCGCATCGTTGTCGAAACGGTCCGATATTTATGTGGCACGAATATCGGAGATGTTCTCCGTAATGCGAATGTTTCGGATTGCTAAAGGGCTCGATTTTTGCTGGACCACCTGCGCCGTCCAGGAAAATTTACGCACCGGGAAAGTGTGTTGACGAGCCCCGGAAATGTGGCTCTTCATTAAAGTAAATAAAGTAAATTATTGTTACGTGACAAAATTCATAAAATGGACTCTATTAGTTTAATAAAGACAGGTCTTTACTCTTCAGATCTTACTAAGATAGCAATCATTCTTTTCAAGCTGTAGAATGATTAGAAGAATTAAAAAATCTCCAGATATTATTTGCAATTTTTTCCAGAATTATTAAAGAGAGAAATTTGACTCCCACTTGGTTTCCGTGTGGTGAAATTGCTCCAAACGATTTTAATTGTGCATAAAAATTCGGTTTCAATAATCCCAAAGATTTGCAACAGCTTTGGAAACGCTGAAAAAATTGTTTAGCTTGATCGAAATATTTTGCAGTTGGTTCGCAGCGAAGGTGAGCGGGGAAGAATAAATTTCGAAGTTTGTCAACACAGTTTGGCAAGTATGTCGGGCCAGCTTGCGACTACGAGATCGTAGATTAATATAGGATCAACGGGAAGGGATCGACGAGAGGCTGGCGTAGGGATCGAGGCGCAACACGGCCTGCTCTCTATCCCTTGATCCGTCGTAAATAAAATAATCTTACCGCGACTCCCGTGGCGGGATAAGCCGATGCGACGAAATGTTTTGCCGAAAACACGCCGCGTGAAAAGCCCCGCAAGTCGGACGGGAACCGTGCAGCTGAATTTGCATTTCAAAATGTCGGCCGCCCACAACCCCGCCCCGTGTCGCTACACGTCTGACACCGAGCCGATATTGAATTTATCGGCCGCCGGATCCCCGACGACGGAGATATTAATTTTTCTGTCGACTCGACTCCTTTTCACGCCCCCGATCATCCCCCGTTGATCTCTAACGAGGCTTTCTTACGGATTTCGGGGATCATCGGGCGACACGGTGACCTAACAGAAACCTGTTTACTATTTTTATCACAGTGGCCCTCTCAGATAGGCCACGAAACATTCTACCTCGAACTTCTCTCGTTTATGTACCGAAATATTTATTTTTTCAAAGTAATAGAAAAATTTTTACCCCAGCAACACATGAAAATTAAAAGTATCTTGGGAAATATCAGCAAATCATTTGAAAGAAAGGTAATTTTTGAGAATTTTTTACTAGGGAATAGGAAGATCTAGAGATAAGAATTTTTTTGCAATGTATGCAGGCATGATTCAGTATTGTAGACAAATTTTTGTTGCTTGCATTACAACATTTTTTGTTCTGAATTAATTTAAAACGATTTGAATCAGCTCAATTTCAGAGCATCCTGCAGCGGTCTGGCCATAGGCTGCCTAATCTACTTAGACAATTTTCAAAGATGAATTGATTAGCCCTTTGAGAACATGACTCTAGCAAAATTGTCTGTATACTAGGTTTCTCTATTCCATTGTAATATTTTCTTAACTTCTTTAAAACATGATTATTTTGACCTTGAACCGTATACCTGAAAGTATTTTAATACATTTTTGCAGTATTTTCAGATAGATTCCAGTGTGAAATTGCATAGAACAAGAGAACAGTAAAGTATGGTAAAGTTAGTGTCTGTGGAAACACATAAATGTCTCACAATGGGTAGGAGAATCTACTTCACAGGATAATACAAAAGGAATATTCATAGTTCATTCGTTTCAGTATTAACGAACAGGAATACGCTGCATCATGTAACTAGATAGTATGTATGTAACTTAGAAGTTGTAATAGGATCAATTTACCCTGCCAGTATCACAGGACACTTACATTTAGCAGACTTCCTCAATCTGTCTGACTGGAGACCGACTAATCTACTTGCAATCTGCGTTCAAAGCAAGCGTACAGAGATCAACCAGCCATATTCTATTTAATTAACCCTGCCAGATTCCTTGGGTCTTCTGCGACCCACTCACATATTTATATCTCCAATAAATCATTAAACAGTGGATCTTTAGCATCTATTAAAGAAATGTGTGGGAAAAATTTTAAACAGTAGACAGATTAACAAAATATGATGCAATTCTCAACTTCTTGAAATCATTGCAGAAGGAAGAAAATTTCTATTTGACTCCTACGTCTAAAAATTGCTGGAAATAATTTAAATTTTGCATGAGGATCTGAAAATAATAAGAATTATTATCATTAGACTAATTTTATTATTTTTTTTTGTCATTTATTACAAAGATGAGTGTATCAAATGCAAGACAGTAAAAACTTTGAACTCACGGAAATTCTCACAAAAAAAAAAAAGAAAAAAGAAATGAAAAGAAATAAATTAACTGATCAAAGATATAATTAACTGTTTTGAGAAATAAATTTCTGAAAAAGAAATAAATGTCTAAACAATTTTGATTTTGCACAAAAATCTAATCTAAGAATCTAATAATCATACTTGTGTAACATATTTCATGGAGCTGTGGTTCAAGATAGTATTTCAGAAAATCGTCTGGCCTGCGCTTGATCTCGAATGCATAGCAGCACCGCATCGGGGACAGCCACTAAACTAACAATCAACAGGGGCGCCGATACCGTTAAATGTAAAATTCCTTTCCCAAGGCTTATCACCAAGTCTAAACTTCGGAAAACAGCTGCAGAAGCCGTAACATCTCTCATTCGCATAATTCAATTGCTGCCGTTTAAAGAACGGTTCCACCTTTCGCTGTCGTCGGGCGTCTGGCCGCAGCCAGGACGAATCTACTTCGTTTCATGGTCGAGGGAAAACAGGCCACCGAAATGGCCAATCCACTTGCAGTAATTCTATCCAGATCCCATTCATCTCGGTGCCGCATTGTAGCTTTTAATCGCCGGCAACTTTCGCCGGTGAGAAACACGTTCGTTCGTTGCAGACTGCATCTCGCGCTCGTCTTTTTCCGTGCACTTTATTACAGGGGGAAATGATCCCGGCCGTAAACATGGTTGCACGGCAGGGAACGTTTCGCGAGTCTGATATTTGCAAATATCTCCCTCTCCCTCTCTCTCTCTCTGCAAGACGCGATCAAACATCGAGGCCAGGATTCTTGATCTTCGCGTAATCCTTTCGGCCAACATAACCGTGTATCTTCGCGATTTAGCCGGGGCCCTCTGATCCCCGGTGCTAAACTGCGGCCCGCGCGGACTTAATAAGCGAGCCCGCCAAATTATCCGCAATTTTCTACCGTCCCGGGATCTCGACCTTTGCTCCCGCTGGCCTAGGAATTCGCCGGATAAAAGTCCACGGGAATTCGAGGAGCGCGGGGAAACTCGGGAAGAGCTCGATTATCGCTCCCCTTAAATTAGATTAATTTCCTTCTTTCTTCCCCTCCCTTGTTTCGAAATTCAATTCCCCCTCTCTCGTTCACCTCCTTATTACCGTGATATTGTGTACGCATTCTTTGGATTTTATTATGCACAAATTCGTCGCATTCCCGCATTTTCTTTCTTTGTGTCACCGCTTGATAATCATTGTGGAGCCCAGTGCATCTCCATTATCACTTTCGGAGCAAATCCTTTAGATTTGATTGTACTCGAATTCTTCGCCGGTTTTCTTCGCATTTTGTTTTCGCGACAGTCGTTCGAGCTATGAGTCCTTCTTATTCCTTCTTGTGATGATTCTTCGGGATTAATTGTGCACATGTTCTTCGTATTTCTGTGTCATTTTTCTTTGTACCTTGACTTCGTAATTATCGTCGATGTTGTGGTTCTTCTTTTACATTTTCCTTTGGAGTTTGATTTAATAATTGAAGTTGATACTGTGGGTTTTTCTCTAATTAAATTCTCGATAATTCGGGAAATTCAGATTTTTAACACGATCATAATTATCCACTTGAGCAGTTTGTTATGTTATAATTTTAAGAAGAGGAAGTTTCACATTGCCCTGAATTTTCTCGGAGGATTCAAGTAGAAAAGTCGGCCACTGGTCGGACGTCCAAGAAAATTCTCCAATTTGACAAGTCTTCCGCTCCAAGTGTTCTTAATTAATCTACAGAAAACATCGGACACTGCGCTACAATAAGCTGTCTCTCGAAAAACCATCCTGAATAGACTCTATATCTATAACACCATCGCATTGTACCGCGAAGTAGATTCTTCCATTCATGGTCAGACATTTGTACCTTCCAACAAGAGCTAACGATACGTTGAACTGAATGGACAGTTCTTTGTATTCTTTTTTCCTGGAACTGGGTCACGAAGTAGATTATCCCGTGCATGGTCAGACACTCGAACAAACCTCGCAACTCGAAAGGCTATCGATCATGTATACCCTTCTACATCAGACCGATATCACAAGCACGCTACCAGCAAACAAATACCTATTACCAGCAGGCTTTTAGAACAGTGACGGACTAGATAGCATCTTCAGTAGAATCTCCTGTAAGTAATCAGACGTAAAACGTTGGAGCATGTACGATCAGTTCGGTCACACGAGATATAACAAATATTCATGGGCTGGACAATTTTAGGAAATTTCTATTCAAGTAATGTGACAAGTAGAACACTCTCTTCATGATCAGACGTCGCTATAAAAATTTCCAGAGCTACTATTTTTAACCAATTCGCTCACTCGAGCTATCGACCATGTTCTTCAATCCCAAACCACCGCAAAATCCCAACATCACCAAAAATATTTCCCAAAATCATCTCACCTAAACGATTCAACGACCAAACATCAGAAGAGTCTACCACTATGGAATATCTCCTTTTAAGGCGCGGAGACCTATCGAACGAGTAGCCGTGCTATTGAAAATCGGAAAACGATTAAAATCGCCGAAAAACTGTCGGTCACTCGTCGCCGTGAGATACAATCTCGTCGGTGAGGTCGTTCGGGACGCTTCAATTTCACGCATCGTTTCATCAAGCGTTCACCACACGTGTCTCCTCTGTTTTTTAACTGCCCGGCTGGCATACAAGGTGTCCTAACCCGGCGCAAACCCACCGACAAAGCACCACTCTGCTCTCCCTCTCCCTACCTCCCTTCTCCCTTCACTCTCACGTTCCCACTCTCTCATGCTCTCAGGCCCTACTGCACTCAGAGTTACCCACGCTCTGAATGTACTGCGCTCTAAAACCACCATGATCTGAATCTACTGCGCTCTGAATCTACTACGCACTGAATCTACTATGCTCTGAATCTCCTACGCTCCGCTTCTGAGACTCCTATTCTTTCAGTCTCCCACGCTCTAGGTCCCTGCGCTCAGAGTCCCCCACGCTCTGAATCTACTACGTTCCGAATCTACTATGCTCTGACCCTCCTACGCTGTAAGTCTTCTACACTTTGAGCTCAGATCCTCCCACGTTCTGAGCCTCCTACGTTCTCAGCCTCCTACACTTTGAGCGTTCTACGCTTCGAGTCTTCCACGCTCTGAGTCTTCTACCTTCTGAGACTCCACGCCCTGAGCCTGCTACGCTCCGAGTTTCCGACGCTCAGAGTCCCCCACACTCTGAGTCTCCTACGTTCTGAGACTCCCACGCTTTGAGACTCTCACGCTCAGAGTCTCCCACGTTCTGAGCCTCCTACGCTTTCAGCCTCCTACACTCCGAGTCTCCTACGTTCTGAGACTCCCACGCTTTGAGTCTCCCACGTTCTGAGCCTCCTACGCTCTCAGTCTCCTGGGCTCCGAGTCTTCTGCGCTCTGAGTCTCCCACGTTCTGACACTCCTACGCTTTGAGTCTCCCATGCTCAGAGTCTCCAACGCTCAGAGTCTCCCACGTTCTGAGCCTCCTACGTTCTGAGTCTCCCACGCTCTCAGCCTCCTATGCTCTGAGCCTCCTACGCCCTGAACCTGCTACGCCCCGAGTTCCCCATGCTCAGAGTCCTCCACGCTCTGAGTCTCCAACATTCTGAGTCTCTCATGCTCAGAGTCTCCTACGTTCTGAGACTCCTACGCTTTGTGCCTACCAAGCCTTGAGTCTCCCTCGCTCAGAGTCTCCCACGCTCTCAGCCTCCTACGTTCTGAGTCTCCTACATTCTAAGACTCCTACGCTCTGAGTCTCCTACACTCTGCGTCCTCTTACACTTTGAGACCCCCGCGGTCTGTGTCCCAGTTCTCTGAGCCTCCTACGCTCCGAGTCTTCTACGTTCTCTGAATCTCCTACGCACTGTGTCTCCTACGCACTGAGACTCCCACGCCTTGGGTCTCCCACGCTCAGGGTGTCCCACGCTTTCAATTTTCCAAGCACCGATTTTCTCGCTCTCTCAGACTCCCACGCTCTCAGTCTGCGGCTCCCTCCGTTCCCGCATTTTCTCACTCTCCCGTCTCTCTCAGACTCCCACGCTCCCGCTGCCCGTCTCACTGGTCTCTCTGAGCGTTCTCTCGAACGCGCGGCACGCAGCGCGTCTCGGTGGGGTCGCGCGCGGCCCCGAAGAGCGGGAGCGTATCGAATCGAGGATCTTCGCAGATTTTCGGAGAGCTTCGTTCGCCCACGGGTTCTCCCGGGCAGCCGGCACGGCTCAGTACACTGCGTGGCAGCCTGGACCGCAGGCGCCTCCAGTCGAGGACACGTAGTCGCGTTGGTTGCGTGTCTGCGCGGTGTCGCACCGAGTGTGCTCGCGACTCGTTGCGCGTCCGTCCTTGTGCCACCTCGAATTCTGCAGCAGCAACACTTGCTTCCGAAACCGATCAACCAGTGTCCTATAGAATCGATCAACCAGCCAGACAACCTCCGGCAACCTTATTTCGGAGCTAGGCAGTTGAAGAGGATCGTAACTTGGTCACCTGCTTCGCAGCTGATTGACCCAGTAGCGGGTCCACGCTGACCCGATGGGGTCGCAGGAGGACCACCGTGACACGTTCGCGGGAAAATCTTCGCGATAGCTTAGGGGTACGCTCCGAGGGCTCGAATGGGGTTGTCGAAGGTTTCTCGCAGTTATCGGGTATGATTTCTCTATGGGACCACCTGGCCTAGCTGCCCCAGGTGTCTGAGCAGCCCTCGCACGCGGATGTACTGGTGCAAAGTGTTTGTGCGCGGCGTACGCAATGCTCGTCCATCCACGCAGCCTGTGACCGTCGAAGATAGAACTGAAGATTATCGTCGAGTGTCCTCGCAGAGAACGCCGCTGGGAAAGATAGCCGATCGGAGAGAGTGATGATCGCGACCAGGGCCGCGCGGACAAATGAACACCTCGGCACAGCGTTCGGGATATTCCAAGTGAGTAGTAGCAACCCACTTAGCACTCCGACCCGCCGTCTCCCCGTCTTTTCATCCCCATCGGACAAATAGCTTCTATCACTCGATACAGTTCGCCAGTTTTCCGCGGGGGGCTAATCCAGGGGATCTAACCCGCGTCTTCCCCTTTCTCCAGGGTGTCCTCTGGAAAGAAAAATTCTCGGGAACCGAAAATTGAGATGGAGCCCATTTGCTAAACTGCTTCGGCCAATCCTCCAGGGAAATTCGATGAATTTTCCTGTGGAACTCTTACTCCCACCACCCCTCTCTCTCTATTACTACCATCTGGCTCCGAACTTCTCTTTCTCTCTCTCTCTCTCTCTCTCAGGGTGATCATCGCGCCGCAATTTTCCCCACACTCGAGTTCTCTCGATGTGTACCCTCGATCTTGCCAGCTCGCTTACTCGCTCGGCAGCCGCAGCTGGCTATGCAGCTTATTCGCTCGTTCGCGCTTTTGGACCGTCTCCTCTCGGCTTTGTGTGCGCCCGATCGTCCCACAGTTTCGCTATTTTCGAGTTCCCCTTTGAATACGCGATAAGGAATCGCTCGAGCGTGGGTATCTGTCGGTCGGCCGGCCGTTTGGCGCGAAATCCAACGCCGCGCTGGCACCAGACCGAACGATACAACGCGCGCATCCTCCGGCCTGGTTCGTGCTTAACGAGGATTTCCACTGGCGTAACCCGCCGGAAAAATCTCGCCGCTCTCTACCCTCCACCCGCAACCCTATCTTTCTCTCCCCCTCTCTTTACTACCCACCTCTTTTCCTCCCACAAACCCTTCGTGCCTCGTACCCTTTAGCGCCGACAAACTTGGCCGAGTTTAAACCGCACCGCGCAACACCTTCAAGGGGGGGGGGTTCTGGTCCAGAACTTTGAGGAAGAACATCCTTCCGGGAATTTCGTTAGCTTCTTCCATCCCGTGGTCATCCCAAGTAGCACGGGACTTGTCTTGGGAATTGGAATAGCGGCCTGGAAAATCTCGAGGCTGTTGGTGGGAAGTCTTATTAGTTGATGAAGTTGCTTCGTTTTGCAGCTTTGTTGGGTTCTGCGTTGGGTTCTTCGAAGGGGCGGCTGTGCAGTTATTAGGGGGACCCATAAGTAATCAATTATTTTGAAATCCAAAACGAACTTTGTAGTAAATTCAGGTTTTTATTTCTTAATTTATTATATAATCTCCATCATTATCAAGGACAGTCTACCATCTTTCCTGCAAATTATCAATCCCCCTCTTATAGAAATCCAGGATTAAGTAAAATATGACTCAAGGTGCCTCCTTGCATGTTCTACAGAATGTTTTATTTCTTAAATAATGCTCCAGAGATCTGAAAAGATCAGGGGGGGGGGGCAATATCCGGTGAGTACGAGGGTGCGGTAAAACTTCCCATTGCAATTCTTTGATTTTTTCCTGACTGAGTTTCGCTATACGGAGCCGGGCATTGTCAATTTGCAGTATTACACCTTTTCTGTGGACCAAAGATGCCCTCTTTTTCAATAGTTCTGAATACAGTCGTTGCAATTGCTGACAGTACAACTCAGCAGTAACTGTTTCTCCAGGTTTCAACAATTCAAAGTGAATTATGCCACGACAGTCCCACAAAATGCACAGTAACACCTTTCTAAGTGATAAGCTAGGTTTAGGGGTTGATATTGCGGTTTGATTTGCAGAAAGCCATTGCTTGGAACGCTTTATGTTATCACAAAGAATCCATTTTTCATCTCCGGTAACGATTCTGCTAAGAAATGGATCTCCACGAAATCTGGATAGCAATGAAGTGCAAATTGATCGACGAATATTATTGTTGGTCTCAGATAATTGATGCGGTACACATATTCCTTGCCTATATGCCTTTCCCATTTCGTGTAGGTGCCTTTGTATGGTTGACCATGTGGACCCAAGGCTTCTCGATAATTCTTGTATACTTAATTTTGGATCAGCTTCCACTAGAGATTTTAGGGAGTCATTATCAAATTCAACTGGTCGTCCGAGGCCTGTCAGAGAGATCATAATCACCAGCAGCAAACCTTCCGAACCAACGTTGACACTTGTTGACCTTCGATACATCTCCATAAACATCGCAAATTTTCTTTCTTGTCACCGCTGCATTAATTCATGAAAATGAAAAAGTATGCAATATGATCCTCGGAAGGTACGGACGCCGCCATTTTATTACAGGGTTGTAAAAATATTATACTTTTTAGAATATTTTGAACATTTTGAACATATTTTGAATATTTTGCTGCTTCACCGAAAACTGTTTCCTCTTCAACGATCGGTACAGAACTAATGGCAAAACAAATTCTTTGCAAATAATTGATTACTTATGGGTGCCCCTAATATTTGAAGCATTGCACAGTTGTTCAGGGTGGCTTTAGGCTTGGTGACTTTAGTTGAATAGCAAAATGTTGCGTTCGTTAGTGATTCCGATTGAAATTGCTTTTACTCAAAAAAATGTAATCCCTTTGGAGTCCTTTTGATTTCTTCGTTTATTAAGATAACTATAGCTACGTATTTTATAGTTTCTCAGTACGCCTTCACTCTTATTGCAATCTGAGAGTGACTACGGGTAACTGGAGAAATGTTGTAGGTTCATTAGCAATTCTGATTAAATTTGCTTTTCAATCAACGTCACTTGAATAAATCGATACTCTTTGGACTATTTATTAATTTCTTCGTTTGTAAAGGTAATTGTAGCTGCTCGGTGTATTTTTATAGTCATTCTAAGTCTCGTCGTTCCCTGAAGATGACTGCAGTTTGCCGCAGAATTTCGTATTCCAGAAAAATCGAATTGTTCCAGCATTTTGGAACTGTTCTGACGTTTCGGAACTGTTTCAGACATTTTCATTTGTTACGCTGACTATACTAACTCCGTACACTCCATAATCACTCATTACACCCGAAGTCTCGCTGCATTACGCTAACGATCATTGCACCCAGCTATCAAAACGTCGCGTTCATTAGAAGTTTGCTTATTAACCCTTGTCACCGCCAGGATATTGTCGCAGGTTTGTCGCATTGAAACAAATTTTGTAAAATTTAATACACTCTCAACTCGAGCTCTAACTTGTGGTATTGTGTATGCAGTAAATTATTATTCGCAGTATGTTTCGTCATTATGAACGGTATCAAAAGACCGAAGTTCCGATGACAGTGCCACTGGTTAGAATTAAACGCTGCCTCCCAATCAGAGCAATTAGGCACAAAGTTCGATCATTTTAGCGTTTGCTTGTTTAGGAATTTGCTATCGACGAGGGATGGCTTCCATAAAACTATACTAGTCTCTGTGTAACAGTAACATGTAACAGATGCTGCGCACGATTTGCGGTGAACTGTAAACTCGCGTAAAATTGTCACGAAAGGGTTAGAGCTATAAATCGATAAGTTTTTGCGGTCTGTGCCAGCGATTTTGTTCGAAATGAAATATGATGCAATACACGCAAAATCAGGGGGGGGGGGGGATTTATTCACCACTTCGCTGGTTTCGAATTTATTCGCGAACCTCTGTATTTCACAATTTTTATATATTCTTTGTAAAAATGTACACAACTCGCGAATGTTTCTTTGAGAAATTATTTATCAGAGCGAGCTGAAATTTTGTTATTGTAATCTACAATATCCTGGGCTACCACACAAATTTTCGTTCAGTCCGAAAATGTAAATGAGCGTCGTAATGAGTTTTTAAAGATCGAAAGTACAATTAGCATTTACAGAATGCTTCCGTTAAACATTTTGGGCAAAAGTATGTTTTTAAATAATTTTCTGGAAGTTTCTACCGAAAAAGGGTGTTACTATGTAGAAGATACATCTATGTGGAGAGTCTACAGTAAATTTAAAGTCGACAGTCCTTTAAATAGTTCCTGTTACATCAAAGATTCACTCGATCGCTTATAAAAAGCTCAATTTTTATTTGACCTCGCTGAAAAAATTTCCATACATTCCTGAAACATGCGAAAATATATAGACATTATTCTAATAGCCTCAGCTTTCGCACTTTTGTGCCAGAAAAATTCTAGAATTGACCTAAATATCGTAACTAAGTCTGGTACACTTGACATATAAAAAACAATTGAAAAAATTCCTGTTTCGTCAATTTCGATTTTCCACGTGTCTAAAAATTTCTATGTACACTTGAAGGGTACAAAAAGCTGTGGAAAAAATTGTAATAGTGAAAAGTTCCTCAGTTTCATGTCAGAAATATTTAATGGTTAGCCTGAGGTGTCCAAGGACTTGAGATTCGAGGACAGTTTCGTTTCCATCGTCTTTCAACAGATTTCTGCACACGTTTAAGACATGCGAAAGTGTGTGAAAATTCCAAAATTAGCTGAGAATATCGTGCTCGCGGGACAAAGCACACCTTAAACCTCACCGCACAACAGCTTTAAGCCTCGCGACCTTCCGGAGCGTAGAAGATCGAGCGGTCGGACGCGTCCTGCCCCGAAATAGCTCGCAGACGGGTTTGGCCTCTCTCTCTCTCTCTCTCTCTCTCTCTCTCTCTCTTCGTAGCCATTTCACCGTTTCGGAATACTTGACCCCCCTTGACGTCCCCTCCCGTCCCCCGCGAAACCCCTTCTCGCATGATGCACGGGGTGTACACACGATTCCGTGGAAAGTTCCGAGGGAATTTCGAGGAGAAACAATCCTGATGGGAACTCGGAGATATCAAAACCCCTCGGCCTCGGTGTTATCTGGCCGGAGGGAAAGCTTCTGGAAAATAGGAATTGAAATGTGGGGCCGGACGGCCCGGCCGCTGCTTCCTTAGGGAATCCACGATGCACTGAATGATAAGCAGATGCCTGATTTTCGACGATTCGAAACTCGAAGATTGCCTCGGAACGATTATTGTTCTTCCGAACGCGCTGCTGTTCCGACTTACAAATTTTTCCGAGGTAATAGTCAGAAAATTTGTAACGTTTGAGAGTGTTTGAGAAAAATTGTTGGTTCGTGTTTTCAGAAAAGTACGATCATACGTAGACACCAAGTTTTTCGATATTCTAACGATTTTCCGAAGACGATTATTTTTCTTCCAAGCTTGTTTGCAATTTTTCTGATGTAACAGTTAATAGTATATTTATTGTTTGGTGAAGTTCTGTGAGGGTTGTGTTCCATTCAGGATTTGCTCAGGAGTATGCGTATTTTTGTAAACGTTTTTAGTTGGATGTTTGGCTAGCTTCTTCGATTTTAAGGTGGTAGGTTCAAGAGTTTTAGAGGCACTTTTTGTGGTAGCGAGGAGGAAGGTAAGAGTTAAAGAAGATAGGCTATTCTGTGCTCCACTAAACGTGTGACTTACGGTGCTTCGTACACCGTCCGAGAATAATTTCATTCCTGTTCACGTCTGTCTGCATTTATGCATATCTTTTTCAACATGTAACGAGAACATTTAGGATTTACTCACAATTCTCGAAAAATAATTTTCGCTTGAACAAATATTAAGGTACATCAGTTTCAAAATACACCTTTCAATGATATAACACATGCATATGCAACGTCAGCCAAGAGTATTTAAATAGTCAAAATAAAGTATAAAAGTTTATTTAATATAAAGTTTATTTAATCCAACAGTAAATTAAAGAAATAGAGCATAAACAGAAAGAAATGAAATGTCTTAAAGTATCTATAACAAGAGAAAGGGGTGAATTTTCACCCTGGGGGAGGTATGAGGGTTGAAAGGAATTAGGAGCACCCGTGTGCAATATTAAACAGCAAGGGGTTGAAGAAAATCCATGGAACAACGAAATGTTTGACAGGTGAGGGGTTGAAGAAAATGAAGGTCACGTAACAGCAAAACAATTCATAGGGGTTGAAGTAAATGAAACGTAGAAAATCAAATTCGAGAAACATCAGAACATTCCACAGGGGTTGAAGATGGTGAAACATCGTGTAAAAATATTCTATAGGGGTTGAAGAGGATCAAGCATTTGTGACAGGAAACTGTTCGATAGAGAAGAGGGGGTTGAAGAGAATTAAGCTCACGCGACAGCGAAATATTTCACACCGGTCTGAGCGACGGTTTTAATTGGCCACTTAACGACTGCGGGGATGTGGATTACAGAATTGACAGGGGTTGTGCTCGCTTCCCGGAGCAAGATTTCAACCCCGGCTCGGATCCGTGTAAGATTACCATTTATATGGTAGGAGGGTTTACGGGCCCGAAAACCGTCGGACGTCAACATCGAAATCCAGACAGGCGATCCGATACGAAATCGAGAGAAGTGTCGCGAGCAGAGGCGAGGAAGCAAAAAGGGGTGAAAGGCGACGGAAGTAGGTTTCGAACCGGGAACGGGGAGAGGATAGCCGGCTCTCCCCCGGTTTTTATCATCGCTCTAAAGTGCACATTTCTGTAAGACGAATCCCCGTCTAACCGGGAAAAACTCGCAAGCTACCCTGTTTCCAGCGTCCCCCGTCTCTGTTGCACACCCCCCCTCATCCTCTTCTCTCTCTCTCATTCCCGAACGGTTAGGGGTATGGGGGGAACGTCGGTGATCGAGACTTACGACAAGGCACTCGGATATTAAGTATCCGTCGAATGGGACTTTATCGATGTCTAATGTCATTTGGTACTTTAGTACATCGGACCTTCCCCCCCTCCCCCCCCCCCCCCCCTCCCCCGAGCGATCGATGCGACTACTGAAACATTGTGACGTTTATGGCTTCGCCTGGCTCTCGCTTTTCCAATCTGCTACCGCCGCGGACTTTACTTTTCACAGTTTTGATTTGTTTCTTGCGAATCGGCGACACGCTCATTCTATTATACTATCGATCCTTTCAGAGGATGTTCGTGGCTCTGGGTTGAGAAAAGAATCGCAAGAGAAGAGTGTTGTAACTTGCATAAAGAAATTATTTTGTATTTTTCTGTGTAGCTGTTTTAGTGATTCACTGTGATGTCAGTATGCATAGATACTGACTGGATCATAATTGCAGGATGGAGATTAAAAGAATCGATTTTTATAATTCAGTGGGACTTTTTAAAACATTTTCAGGAACAAAATAAATTCTTTAGGTCGTGCAAAATGTATAGGAAATATGGTAGGACATGTCCAGAAATGAAGTTTACATGGACCTACAGAAACTTTTCCGAAGAAAGGTCAACTTCGATAAACATTTTCAAGGTCGAGCCCTTCTTCGACACTTTTCCCCTTTTTCTCACATATTCCGCAACATTTTCACTTCACTTTATAAAAGTTTCGCCACCCTAATTGTATCAAAAGTTGTACAATTTTTTGTTGAAAACAGTTCGTAAACTGTGGGTTTTTTGGAAAACATTTTTACGCAGTTCCGGCGGCAGGATAAAATTATGCAAATTTTGTTAAAACTTCTTTTAGGTGGGTTTTAACCTTGAGACATTGAACGAGAAAGAAGATAGGGGCGATTGAACTCTGTAAAATCGAATTATAGTGCAAACAAAAACTCGAGCTGTATTATGAACGATATGCTCCAGGGAGCTGTTGTACGCGATTTTCGATCGCATGCGGCACACACTGTTCGTCCCACTTGTTCCCAATCGTTTGTAACGTGTTTTGAACCATTCTTGCGACAACGCATTCGACCGAACCCGTAGATCGCATTTCGATGTGAAATGATAGCGTCGTAGCTCGGAAATACTACAACGAATTGACCGACATAGTGATTTCTTCGACGCAAGAACAGCTCAGCCCCGTTAAAAACGGACTGAAACAAGTACCACGACCAACACACATACACATACACGACCAACGTGTATCGCATGAGATCGAAAATCTAGTACGACCTCACCCGAAAGCATCTACACAGTCCATAATGCATATCTGTTTTTCTATTCGTGACGTAATCCGAATTGGAAGGGTGGAAACAACTCTGCGACAAAATCTAGAATTCTTTTTCTCTTAAAACATCTAGTTCACAAAAATTTTTTTGAGAAATCGATGGCTTTCGAATTATTTCTCACCCCCTATCGCCACCCTTTGAAAAATATTCAAAGTAATTGACACCATTGGGACCGTAATTGTTTAAAAATTGTACAACTTTTGATATAGTTAAGATCGAGGGATGAAATTTTTTTAAAATTAAAGCTGAAACCTTGCAAAATAAGACCAGAATCAGAAAAAATTATGTCAATCACAACCTTGACCTTGGAAATAAAATAGAAGTTGACCTCTCCTAAAGCTTCTTTTATTCACACTGGCTCACACTGGGACATCTTTGGTCAAAAAATTGTACAGCTTTTGAAATAATTAAGATAGAGGGATGAATCCTTTCGTCAAGTAAACCCGAAGCCTTGCAGAATAAGACAAGAATCAGGAAAAATTGTGCTGAATATGTCTTTGACCTTGGGAATAAAAGTAAAGTTAACCTCTTCTAAAACAGGTCTTGATTAATTTAAACTAGCTCACACTGGGACATCTTTGGTCAAAAAATTGTACAGCTTTTGAAATAATTAAGATAGAGGGATGAATCCTTTCGTCAAGTGAACCCGAAGCCTTGCAGAATAAGACAAGAATCAGGAAAAATTGTGCTGAATATGTCCTTGACCTTGGGAATAAAAGTAAAGTTGACCTCTTCTAAAACAGTTCTTCCTTCAGTTAAACCAGCTCACACTAGGATCACTTTTGTCAAAAAATTCGACAACTTTTCGAATAATTAAGATAGAGAGGTCAATCCAGTTTTAAAATAAAGCTGAAGCCTTGCAGAATGAGGCAAAAATGCGAAAAAATTATATCAATCACATCCTTAACCTTGAAAATATACATCAACGTCGACCTCGCGTAAAAGGGGTGCTGAATCGAAAAGAGGTTTCGAGACTCTCCAAATTTCCGCATTGCCCAATTTTCGCCGCTAGATTGAAGGTCGCCGAACCATCAGAACAACCTTCCGCCATGCTCGCACGAGAAAATTTCGTTCCTGGGACAAATTCTTGCGATCAGAAAACGAGGCCTGTTGGTCCACGGTTGTGTGCGCGCGCTCGCGAGAAAACGGCATTAGCATTTAAATGGCGTTGGAGGAAGGGTACACGGAATAGGGGGGTTGCAGAGGGTCGAAGGGGGTTGTAGGTGCCGGGTTAGGTGAGTTACTCGCGGCGGTGTCGCGGATTTTACGCGGGTTCTGGTACGTGCGAGCGAAATCCAGGCCGGGCGACGCTCGGGAACGGACGCTAAGTGGCGAACGTGGGAAAAGATAGAGCTCGCAAAATAACCTTTACGACGTTTTTAGGGGCGGCCGTTACCGCTACGGCTGCAGGCATCCGGTTACACCGTTCCCTGGACCCACGTTGTCCTGTATTACCATTTACACGGAGTTAATTGGCATTATCGCGCGACGTGCCGCGAATGGAAAAAATCGCCGCGCGGACGAGCGTCTCTCTCGAAAACAACGTCGCCGGACGCGACTGTAGATTTTTCACCGATCCGATGGATGGAAATTTCAACGGGAGACGACACCCCTCTTCTGCTCGTTAAGGGTTTTATCGGGTTACAGCCGACCGTAAAAGTCCCATCAAACTTTACTTCAACTTCATTTACACGGGGGGTCCGTGGTGATTAGTGGGGACTGGTTGCACCTTGCGGTCCGTAGTAGATTTTAGGCGACACGTTTCATCTCGTTCGAACGTTCTCATCGCTCGCCGAGCTTGAGAATGTTTGTGCAAACGTCACCTGAGAGGCTCCGAAAATAAGTAAGTTTATTGGGGAGATTAGGGTTTGGGTGTCCTCCGATTTTTGTGGGCTAGAATTGCAGAAGAATTGTAGTTTAAGCAGAATTTTCTTTCCTCCATTCAGGGGATGATTAGCAGGGGTTGATTTTATTCAGAATTGTTTAGAAAATTAATTTAAGATACGATTTCTTTCTTGGTTCAGTTTAGACATTTTTATGAGATGTGAGGTGATTTTAAGCAAAATAGAATTTTATTTCTTCCATTCAGGGGATGATTACCAGGGGTTCATTCTATTCAGAATTGTTTAGAAAAGTAATTTGTGATATATTCTCTTTCTTGGTTCAGTTTAGACATTTTTATGAGATGTGAGGTGATTTTAAGCAAAATAGAATTTTATTTCCCCCATTTAGGGGATGATTAGCAGGGGTTGATTCTATTCAGAATTGTTTAGAAAAGTAATTTGTGATATATTCTCTTTCTTGGTTCAGTTTAGACATTTTTTATGACATGTGAGATGATTTTAAGCAAAATAGAATTTTATTTCTTCCATTCAGGGGATGATTAGCAGGGGTTGATTCTATTCAGAGTTGTTTAGAAAAGTAATTTGTGATATATTCTCTTTATGGTTCATTTTAGACATTTTTATGAGATGTGAGGTGATTTTAAGCAAAATAGAATTTTATTTCTTCCATTTAGGGGTGATTACCAGGGGTTCATTCTATTCAGAATTGTTTAGAAAAGTAATTTGTGATATATTCTCATTCTTGGTTCATTTTAGACATTTTTATGAGATGTGAGATGATTTTAAGCAAAATAGAATTTTATTTCTACCATTCAGGGGATGATTAGCAGGGGTTGATTCTATTCAGAGTTGTTTAGAAAAGTAATTTGTGATATATTCTCTTTCTTGGTTCATTTTAGACATTTTTATGAGATGTGAGGTGATTTTAAGCAAAATAGAATTTTATTTCCCCCATTCAGGGGATGATTACCAGGGGTTCATTCTATTCAGAATTGTTTAGAAAAGTAATTTGTGATATATTCTCTTTCTTGGTTCAGTTTAGACATTTTTATGAGATGTGAGGTGATTTTAAGCAAAATAGAATTTTATTTCTTCCATTCAGGGGATGATTAGCAGGGGTTGATTCTATTCAGAATTGTTTAGAAAAGTAATTTGTGATATATTCTCTTTCTTGGTTCATTTTGGACATTTTTTATGACATGTGAGATGATTTTAAGCAAAATAGAATTTTATTTCTTCCATTTAGGGGATGATTAGCTGGGGTTGATTCTATTCAGAATTGTTTAGAAACGTAATTTGTGATATATTCTCTTTCTTGGTTCATTTTAGACATTTTTATAAGATGTGAGGTGATTTTAAGCAAAATAGAATTTTATTTCCCCCATTCAGGGGATGATTACCAGGGGTTCATTCTATTCAGAATTGTTTAGAAAAGTAATTTGTGATATATTCTCTTTCTTGGTTCAGTTTAGACATTTTTATAAGATGTGAGATGATTTTAAGAAAAATAGAAGTTTCTTTCCTCCATTCAGGGGACGATTAGCAGGGGTCGATTCTATTCAGAATTGTTTAGAAAAATAATTTCAGATACATTCTTTTTCTTGGTTCATTTTAGACATTTTTATGAGATGTGAGTATATCTGCTGTTTAGACATGAGTAGGATCTTTACACAATATCAAAATTGTCTGTATCAATAGGGAGGGGGAGTTGCATAAAAATTTATTTCCTCTCTCTATAATTTTAATAGGGAATGGTACGTTCGGGTACATTTTTGGTAACGTACCAGTGATATTAAATCCGTCTGATGTTTCTTCTATTTTTCGTTCCATCTACCCATTCTCGCCAGAAATGCATAAAATCCGCAGTCCAGTGATGAGGCAGCATGATTTTTATGCTGGATCTAAACTAAACGACCCTCAGACACAGGGCTAGTGTGCCGAAGTTCATTTTGACATAAGTAGTTCATAAACTTTTATTTTACATAAAGTTCTGCAGTCTGATGATAAGCATTCTCCGCCAAAAAATGTAAAGGTCGATGACCTACGCAAAATGTTGCAGTAAATGATGAACATATAAATTTATATTCAACGAAACACGACTAGATATTGTTTTAGAGCACTCAAAGTCGAACGACAGTGCATTTCCCTTTGTTCTAAATTTCCTTACAGCAACAGTGACTTCAGAATCGTATCAATCCTCCCTAAAATAGTATTACGTCATAAATGCACTCGCAGTCGAGTAGTGTTTATAGCAATTGGTTTTCGTTTTCTTTTTTTTTACACAAAGATCGGTTTCGAGTTTTCTAAATCGAGCTGGTGCCTCTATTAACCGATTTAATGTGGGACACGACGGGGTTGCGTAAATTGGTAGCTGAAAGGGAACGATTAAAAGCATATTCTCTATGCACAATGGGTTCTTTATATGCCGTTGGATGCATTTTATTCTACACAATACACCGTGCATCTACATCTATATATATTATACACGCGCCGATGTTGCTTCGATCCGCGAAGTTTGCGCTTGAAAGTGTTTCCATCGTAACGATCTTTCATCATCGGTATAGCTTAACAGAGAGCCATTGTGTCCGGAAGTGACAAAGTAACGAATAAACAACGAACAAAAGAATATTGTGAACACTGTTTCCTTTTGTTGAGCACGGGGACAATCCAGGGAGAGGGAGAGGGAGAGTGTGTGTGTGTGTGTGTGCACGGATAATCGGCGACTCGGTTAATCGAGGACCCTGCTCCAAACATTATTCGATTTCGGTGGTCGTAATAATCGTCGGCCCGGAATTTTCGCGAATATTCGATACAGATATTCGGGAATGGTAACTGGGAAGTCCTCCTCTTTTCATTGAACTTTCGACGGGGATTATTATTCGAATTTTTATTGGACCAATTAGCGAACTTTTTTCCCCGTGTTCTTAGCCACCGGTCTCGCGCAATCGAATAACGAGATGGAAAATATTTTTTGGTCTATTGGCGCACAAACATATTATATACACGCTCTTCCTGGGTTCCATAAAATAGTGCTTGACCGCCATTCTTTCAATCGTATTGCGAGGCAGCGTCGAATTCAAAGTACTTTTTTGCATTTTTTCTTCGAGAGCATATTATACGCGTATCCGATGAAACGAACAAAGATTTAACAAATCAGTTCTCCATTTTATTTTTGAGCAGATTATTTTGGTTTCAACAGAAATGGCTAAGAAAACATTTTCAAGTGCTTCTAAAGTATTTGATTTTAATTAGCAAGATAAATAGTAGTTTAAAATACTTGGAAAAATTTTGTGCGTGGATCTGCCACTATGCATATCTTTGAAACAATTATTATATTTTTCACAGAAATAGGTAAGAAAACATTTTCAAGTGTTTCTATCGTGTTTGATTTTAATTGGCAAGATAAATAGGAATTTAAAGTGCTTGGAAAAATTTTGTGCGTGGCCACTATGAATTTCCTCAAAACAATTATTTTACTTTTAACAGAAATAGCTAAGAAAACATTTTCAAGTGTTTCTATCGTATTTGATTTTAATTGGCAAGATAAATAGGAATTTAAAGTGCTTGGAAAAATTTTGTACGTGGCCACTATGAATTTCCTCAAAACAATTATTTTATTTTTAACAGAAATAGCTAAGAAAACATTTTCAAGTGTTTCTATCGTATTTGATTTTAATTGGCAAGATAAATAGGAATTTAAAGTGCTTGGAAAAATTTTGTACGTGGCCACTATGAATTTCCTCAAAACAATTATTTTACTTTTAACAGAAATAACAAAGAAAACATTTTCAAGTGTTTCTAAAATATTATATTTTAATTAGCAAGATAAATAGGAGTTTGAAGTACTTGGAAAAATTTTGTACGTGGCCACTATGAATTTCTTAAAAAAAATTATATTATTTTTAACAGAAATAACAAAGAAAACATTTTTAAGTGTTTCTAAAATATCATATTTTAATTAGCAAGATAAATAGGAGTTTGAAGTACTTGGAAAAATATTCTGTGTGGATCTGCCACTATGCATTTTTCTTAACAACCATTATTTTATTTTTAACACGAACATGTGGCATGTTTTTAAATTACCACGGATGTATATAAATTAATGATTCCGTTCCGCTTGTTTGACGGGGAAAAATGTTACACATGCATTTAATAAACCAAACAAAAGTTTGACGGGCAGGGTTTACCATTTTATGTTCTAGAAGGTATTGTTTTATTTTTGACATGAACAGTAGCTGGAGCATTGTGAGGTGTTTGTAAAGCGGCCGTTTTTCCATGGAATATAACAAGATTGGTCGATATTTGGAACAACTCTGTGTTCTTTTGGCGGATAAAAATATTATACAGCCTCGTGATAAAATAAACAAAATGTTTTTCTGTGGATATATCCGATACGCGAAATGACAATTGAAGACTGCATCTCGTCACTGAAATATCGACAGAGATCGCTGTTTTATTTTTAACATGTCACGCTACCCGAAACGTTATCACGACTCCCCACGCACTATTCGTTCTATAACATGATAGATCTAAATTGAAAGGCTTTTCTGTTATTTCGAATAGTGAAACTATTCTATACTTGACAGAGCGAGCAAAAGTTATTCGCAGATACTCGATGTAATCGATTGAATTGTACCAATTTTTACTGAAATTGCGAAATAGATTCTTCTTCTGTTTCCAATACGATCAATTAGTGGAATAATTTTAATAGTCTGCGGACAACAGGTGCACTGACAACGATTTTATACTCCCGAAACGACGGTGAAACGTTGAAAAAAAATATCCAATGGAATTTTTATCCTCCTCATAAACTACTGGAACCCTTGGCAGTGGAACAAAATTTCTTTCCGATTCCAATTTCCATAAATTAGTCCCGGAAAGTTTTAAAAGTATTCGTTCGCATAAAAATCCGCATTCTAGCTTTAAAATCGTCTTAACCATTTCCTAAAGAGTCTCATAAGCCCGATCTCAATTGATTAAAGCAGATTCAAACCGAAAACACTTTTGCACCTTTCAATTATTAGAGAACGCCGCAAACACTACAGTGAAAATAAAATGGCTTAACTGCCGAAACAATTTCTGAAGGGTCCAGCTTAGTTAACAATTTAAACGAAACGTGATAATTAGCAATTTTTCCCGAACAAGTGAGTGGAATTTTATTTCAAACGAGAACCTTACTAGAAGGTACATATATTTTACAACATGTAGTAATTTTAATTAAGGTACTCTTTTCAAAGAATATTGTATTTTTTCAGAAAAAATTTCTAACGGTCACGTTCTTTCAGATTAACTAACCGCGGCAAAAAGCCAACACAAAAATTGGTAGAAGCTGTAAAATATACGTACTTTTAATTAAGACTGTCGTTTTAAAAGAATATTGCATTTTTTCAGAAAAAATTGCTAATGGTCGCGTCCTTTCGGATTAACTAAGCGCGACAAAAAAGCAACACAAAAATTACTAAAAGCTGTCCAATACATGTATTTTTAACTAAGATTCTCGTTTAAAACATATTGCATTCTTTTCAGAAGAAAAGTTGCTAATGATCGCGTTCTTTCGGATTAACTAAGCGCGACAAAAAGGCATCACAAAAATTACTGCAAGTTGTCCAATAAATGTATTTTTAACTAAGATTCTCGTTTAAAAAATGTGCAATATTTTTAGAAAAAAATTGTCATTGCTTGCGTTCGTTCTTCCGGATTAACTAACCGCGACAAAAAAGCGACACAAAAATTACTAAAAGCTGTAAAATATAAGTACTTTTAACTAAAATAGTCGTTTTAAAAGAATATTGCATTTCTTCAGAAAAAGAAATTGCTAATGGTCGCGTTTTTTCGCATTAACTAACCACGACAAAAAATCAACACAAGAATGACTAAAAGCTGTAAAATATAAGTACTTTTAACTGAGATAGTCATTTTAAAAGAATATTGCATTTTTCGGAAAGAAATTGCTAATGGTCGCGTTCTTTCGGATTAACTAACCACGACAAAAAAAAAGCAGCACAAAAATTACTAAAAGCTGTCCAATACATGTATTTTTAACTAAGATTCTCGTTTAAAACATATTGCATTCTTTTCAGAAGAAAAGTTGCTAATGATCGCGTTCTTTCGGATTAACTAAGCGCGACAAAAAGGCATCACAAAAATTACTGCAAGTTGTCCAATAAATGTATTTTTAACTAAGATTCTCGTTTAAAAAATGTGCAATATTTTTAGAAAAAAATTGTCATTGCTCGCGTTCGTTCTTCCGGATTAACTAACCGCGACAAAAAAGCGACACAAAAATTACTAAAAGCTGTAAAATATAAGTACTTTTAACTAAAATAGTCGTTTTAAAAGAATATTGCATTTCTTCAGAAAAAGAAATTGCTAATGGTCGCGTTTTTTCGGATTAACTAACCACGACAACAAATCAACACAAGAATGACTAAAAGCTGTAAAATATAAGTACTTTTAACTAAGATAGTCGTTTTAAAAGAATATTGCATTTTTCGGAAAGAAATTGCTAATGGTCGCGTTCTTTCGGATTAACTAACCACGACAAAAAAAAAGCAGCACAAAAATTGCTAGCAGCTGTCCAATACATGTATTTTTCAGTAAGACAGTCGTTTTAAAAAATGGTGCATCTTTCAGGAAAAAATTGCTGTAGGTCGCGTTCTCCCAGATTGTCAACTAAGCACCACGCCTTAAGACACTCTGTCGTAACACCGTCGGCGGTGGAGATTGCCCGAGACTCTCAGCATTCCTGGGGATTCCCAGCCGGGCCATAACACTGAACGCAATATCAGCATCCCGCTTCGAACAGCAATTTTTATCAACGCCCCCCTTCGGTTGGAAACGGCTTCGGAAAAATCCGAAGTATCCGACCGCTGCGGAAAACAGAGTCGGGCCATTAGACCGTCCAATTATCGCGTCCCGTAGGAGCCATCGGAAGTTCGCGCCGGAGTTTCAATTACACTCCCAAGTGCCATTCCTCAGCGAACTATGCGTGGGTGGTGCGCGGGGGTTGGGCTCGAATAGTATCGACTCGCCCGTAACTCGTGACACGGTTGATCCCATCGCTAGCAAAGTGGCGGGTACGGGGTCACGAATGCGAGCCGAAAGAGAAATAGAGAGAGAGAGAGAGAGAGAGAGAGAGAGAGAAAGAGAGAGAGAGAATAGGACGGGGTATCGGGTGGGAAACAATGGATATAAGGCAGAAAGGGTAGCCGCCGAGGGGGTGGGCCAGGGTGTGTGTGTGTGTGTGTGTGTAACTGCTCTTATTTCTTCTCGCAGCAGCCGCGGCGGTGGCCCGGACCGGAAACAAAAGGCGATCCGACATCAAACATTCAAATTAGAAAACTCCCCCGCCGGTCGGTCCGCGGGCCGGATTACCACCCCCGCACTCTGCTTGCCCAAAGCTCCTTGGCAACCCTTTCTACGGGTACACCAGGTGCTCCACCTCTTTCTCCGTCTCTTTATCTTCGTTCCCAAACTTTTCTCTTTTTCCCTGCTTCCTTTTTGTCTCCCTTCGAACTTGTATTCCCCTCGTCGGATCTCGTGGTGGACACATTCGGTCGAAATCGATGAATATTCGTAGTCTTAATTGTTTGTTTGGATACGACTGTATTTTGGAAGCAAAAGTGAGAGGTTAATATTTATTACATTCTTGTTGCTCTGCGACGTTTAGTTATTGAGATAATGGATGTCGAAAGTTCGTCCGATGAATGGTCCATTGTACTACTAAGTGGAATTGGTCAGCCATAGTCGGACTTGATTGTCTGAAGAGTCCCGGAAGAAATCTTGCTTCCATAGTTTGAACTCAGTTTTGCATGCGGAATTACTGTATTTTGCTTGATATAAAGGCGCCACTAAAAATTGCTGTGTATTTTTTATATTATTAACCCCTTAACGTACAGTTTTTTTTTAAAACCGGCCAAAAAAAAATCAATTTTTGATACACTGCGCTTTTGTTCCATGGAAAAAGGTTATATTTTATTCTTGAATAAATAAGTGTTATAGCTTACAATCCCATGTAAATGATAAATATGAATAAAACAATTTTCTTCTTTGCTTTCGCATTGTTATTTCCAATTCTCGATTATATTCGAGTGTGAAAAATTACAGCAGCATAAAATACAACGCTGTTCGAATTATCTCGAGTGTGCACAGTTTGGCCTGTTTAGCGCGCTCGAATTAACTCGAGCGTACAAGTTAAGGGGTTAAATTTGTTTATGTTCAAGAAATTACTAAATACATCAGTATATATATATATATATCTATATATATATATATATATATATATATATATATATATATATATATAGAAGGAAAATATTCCAGGTCGGAAGAAATGTTTCGTTTTGGAGTTAAAATAGCTTCGAGTGCAAAGGGTTAATTAGTTAATATTAGTGAGCCCTAAATAACTGCACAAGCCTAAAAGGACCCCCCCCCCGTCTCAAAATAGTATGCCATCCGGAAAATAAAAGGTCCAAAACGACTTTATCATACTTCCAACGCGGAAAAATCATTTTACAACGTACAAAAGATGTATAACAGTAAGAGGGAGCAATATTTTCCTCACCGATAGACACAATGTCACCGCAACAACCCCTCCATCCCAAACAGAGTAGGTATTTAAAAAATGAAAGTTTCGAAACAATTCACCCCGTTCCCAATCGCACAAAGAATTACTGAACAGGCCACAAAAATTCACCAGTCCAAAAAGTAGCAATATTTGACAGGTTCAACAACCCCTCCAATAAAACACATCCGGAAAAATAAAAGTCCCAAGGCTATCTCATACTCTCCGAACCGTCCAAAGATGATTAAAGACCCCGGGAAAACCCGGCGCAAGGCAACCAAGAAAAAAAAAAAAAGAAAAAAGAAAAAAAGAGAAAGGAACACAATATTCGCCGTCGCAAAATTCGGCGAAAACGCGGCGGCGGCGCGGCGGCTCATCGCGCGGAAACAGAGCAAGCCGACTCTCAAATCCCGAGACAATACGACATTCAGCTTGCGCGGAAAAACCGGGTTCTCGAACTAGCCTAGTCTCTCTGTCATGACAGGGGTGGGGTGGGGGTGGGGGGGACTGGTTCACGGGCCTTGTAGTCCGAGTCATTACCAGACCGCATTCTTCCACCCCCATTTGCAATTTCAACGAAGATACACGGGTGCTGGAGCCCCGTCGGGCCGGTGTTTGATCGCGCTCGGGGATGCACTCGTGTTCATTGCTTTAACGTGGCCGGTCTCGCCCACGCCTCCGACCGCGGGCAAATATGTATAGGCGAGCGTGGGCGAGCGTGGGCGGACTTGTACAGGTGCGGGGAGGCGGTTTCGGCAGGTGCGGGGGCGGTTTGTAGCGTGGGCAAACAGCCGTTGCACAGTTAGGTGCCCTGCGGACGGTCTACAAGCCTCGGGAATCGCGTAGGCGGGCCCCACTCTCTCGCGAAAGTATGCTGTGCAGGCTTAAACGCGGCGACGGCGGTGGTGCCCGACCAACTCTTCCTCTCCCTCTCTCTCTCTCTCTCTCTCTCTCTCTCTTCTCTTTCTGGCAACCGCTGGAATCGTGTGCGGCTTCCGCGGCAACCAGAAATGGAGGTTTAACTCCGCGCGACGCCGAAAGAGAGCCGCGAGAAACGGGATGATGGAGAGAGAGTCCGAAGTACCGGCCGAATGGAGGCTCGAAGCGGGACAAAGAGAACACCGTCAGGAACACAGGAAGAAGATAAAGAGAGGAGCACCACCGGTTGGAAAGGGTTGCCTTCGAGCTTTGGTCGAGCGCAGGGCTGGTAAGCTATGTGGCAGCGGGGAGCGGGGGGAATCTGCTGGAAAGTTGAAAGGGTGGATTCTCTTGAGGGTGGTTTTTAGGAGACATTTGTGATGGGTAGTTTGATGGTTTTGAACGTGCAGTCGTGCTAAGCTGTATTGAATATGCACTGAGTTCTGGGTAGAATTCGGTTGGACTGGTGATGACGAGTCTGCAAAATATTGCTTCTTTTTGGTCTAGTGGATTTTTGTTAACCCTTTGACTGCGGCGCACTCCCGGAGAGAACTATTCACTACTATTATAAGAAAGAACAACTAACATGGTATAACTATTAACATGGTCGCGGACGTGAATGCTATAGCGTTCGTTTTCACAGTGATGCAAAATGACATGAATGCTATAGCATTTAAATTTTAAAGCCCATTTTTATTCATTTAATTTTATACAACCTTAAGTTTTTGTAATTAATATACATTTCAAAGTAATGACCAAGTGTCATTACTAATGACAGTTAACTTATTATTACTGTTTATGTCTAATCAGATTTCGGGTAGTACAACTAGTTTCAAGAAAAATTGCCTGTCCATTTTTGCAGCTCACTGAAATTTTTACTGTCCGTGAACGTGTTAAGAACTATTATAACTGATATTCGCATATCAGCACCGCGACTACTGATTATTGTGAACAATATAGTATCTTTCAACACTAAACCTGGCGCGGTCAAAATGACCGGTTTCATATTTTACGATTTTTGGAACTGTAAAAATTCATTTATGGAGAACAGTGGAATAAATTTCCTCGTCCAAGCAATTATTATATCGAAAATTACGAACAATATTAATAACCTCTGTGAGCGCATCTCACCCCCCCCCCCCTATCGTCGCGAGAATCGAAACTATTTTATGGAGCTTTTAATTGTGTGACTTGCGACGGGAATTTGCAAACCTTGCTGAAAGAGCCGACGGCGATTCTGCCTTCGGTTTGTTGCTCTTCAAGGTTTAATTGACATTATTATATCCCGCAATCATTGAAAATTTAATATTATTTTTTATTGTACTCCCACAACTTTTAAATTGAATAACGGAGTTCATAGCTTTAAGGAATTTATAGCCATTGCCATCGGGAATTGATAATGCACCCCTAGTAACATTACGAACAATGTTAATAAATTTAGGGTTGCCATTTTTATAAGGCAATATTTACCAGATACTGTTAATACTTGGTAGGTTTAGCGGTAAACATTTCCAAACTGTCTTTATGGTCCCGCTTTCAGTCAAATTTAAGTAGTACAGCTTCGGAGGGTTGCTTTATAGGGGCTGCTTTTAAAAAAGGGAAATTTAATGCACAGCCAGAATGATTTAGACATTCAATAGATATGGATTGTCTTATTCTTCCAGGAAATTTTGAACGACGAAGAAATTTTGTTCGTTGTGGCCGTAAAATGAATATGCAAGGCATAGAGAAGAGTTTAAAGAGCTTAAATAAAAAATAAATATTAATTAATTCATAAAAATTCAGCCAGGTTGTATCAACCGAAAGAGAATAATTCTGCATCTAAAGTTGTGTTGAAAACGTAGAGTAATTCTTTCTCCTGCAACGCTCAGTTTTCGAGATAATCGAGTCTGACTATGGCTGGCCAATTCCACTTACTGGGATAATGACTGCTCGTCGGAGGAACTTTCGACGCCCATTATCTCGGTAACTAAACGTCACAGAAAAAACTTTATTACACACTATACATTCAGTTTTGCTTGCGGTATAACGTCGCATCTAAACAACTAAGCAATTAAGACTCCTTTCCTATTTTTTCCACAATTTTCATCGAATATATCTTTTATGTGAACATGTAAAATCCGATCTTTTTTATTCTCTGACTATATATTAATTTCGTGATAATAGTGTTGTTACGAATGTACTTGGTTCAGTAATGAGGAATATATTATTTTTTAAACCCTTATGTCAATGAATAGGTACCCATTTTTCTTTTGTTTTTAAAACTTCCTTAATATTTTTGTTGACAAGTGGCAAAATTGTTTGAGCTTTTCATACGTTGAAACTATAAAGTAGAAAATTTTGGTTTTGACCCGGTTTTTGCAGTTACCGTAACAATTTCATGAAAAATGTAGAATCGTCGTCCATCATTCTCTAAGCACACATCCCATCGACATACCATTCAACTTTCATTCTCTTGTCTCTTCTTAACACTAGGTTTACGGAGCACTAAAAATTACTATTTTACATTACTTTACAAAAATAACATGATTGTATCTATCAAAATTTGTGGCCATCTTTTTAACAATATGTATCCAAAGATATCAATTTGTTAAATAATTCCTCATCGATGCATCTTTACAATCTCAATATTCGTAAATGAAAAATATTAGAATCCGTCATTTTGACGAGTCCCGTAAATCTAGTGTTCAACACACACAATCTATCAAATTACTAAATCTACACTAACCCAACAAATCCTCCATCCAAGAGTCATCCGAAAACAATGTGTCTTCGCCGAAGAATAGCGCTTTAACAACCGATTTCAATCGAACCGCCGGTATTTAAGGGGCCACGAAATCGCCGTCCAGGAACTCGGTCCAATAATAGACCGTCCGGTTTCCTCGATCAATAACCGTTTTCTTTTCTTATAATTAATCTGTCGCTGGGAATCCCCGGCGCTGGAACGAAATTCGAGAGGAGGTACCTCCCCCTCTCTCCCTCTCTCTCTCTCTCTCTCGCTCCTATTCTCCCGTAATATTTCCTTACCTCCCCACCTGTCGCGCAGTTCATCCCCGTAGGTAGAACTGCGGAGTCCATTGTTCCGTCAGCTTCAACCCCTTGCCTAGGGGACAAAGAGCAGCGTCGCCCGGCGATACAAATATCCGGCGTGGTGGCAGTAATTAAAAGGAATCCAAGATAGGACGCACTTGTCGGCCGTGCTCGTTCCAAGGCGCATCATTTCCTCGCCCCGTTCGCACAGCAATTGACCTATCTTCCTTCCCAGACCTAACCCCTCATTCCTCACCATCCCTCGAGCACCCGCAAACGTTTTTCGCTTTTAATGAGTCGAACCGAACCCCGGCGAACGCGTACCCAGTCAGTTTTCGCAAGGATATCGCTTCCTCGAGGAACATAAATTCAATGCGTAATTATAATGTCAGATTCAGTCTTCGTTAACACTTTGACTGCCCAACTAGAAACCTGAAAAATTCCATAAAATCAAAGTTATGTAACGAAATAGAAATTGTTGACTGCCTTGTCATCCATATGTGGGTGGCGGAATTATTTGTTCAGGTTTTAAAATTAATTTTTATGTTGATATATTAATTCTACCAAATTTGATCAGGATCTGTAAAATGCAAGAAAGGTGGAGGACTACTCATACATTTAATTTAACCCTTTTCACTCGGCGCTAGTTTCAATCTAAAACTAAATTTTTCTTCCGTCTTACAATATTTTCATTTTATTCGTACGAAACTGATCCGATTTCTATATATAATATTTAAATGTTTCGTCATCTATTAAATTAAAATTTTGTAATGTGACAGATATTTTGTAATATTTTTTGTAATCTCTTTGAAATAATGCCACAACAATTTCTAGTGGTGCTTCAGAGTCACCACTCGAGTGCAGAGGGTTAATTTGCACAATAAATAGTGTTGATTTAATTTTGGAGCTTGTTGCAACAACGAAGGCTTCAGATATCGAAGGTTTGGATAACCGAGGTCCTACTATAAAGTTTAATTGAAGTTTTTCTTTTTCTTTACAGTGTGTTTACTGTAACCTAATTTTTGTATTTCACGAATCGTTTAAAATTCTCGAAGTGGAAATACTCCCCCATTAAAATATTTTAATGTGTAATATTTTCGACGACGGTAGCTCTGCGATTTATTTAAATCGACCGATAAAATTTTTGGAGAAAATTTTGCGGATGTCGCGCATTAAGGAAGCGTAATTGAAAAATCGATTCCTCTCCCCTCGAAGGGGAAACAGGCCTCGAGCGTAAAAAAAAGTCGGCATCGACTGAAACGCGAAACGGATTAAAAAGTCCGGCGAAAAACTTTCCGACTTTTATCGCGCGCGCACCCCGGCTAAATACTTTTACCATTTTTTCCCATCCGGAACGATCGCTCAATCCTGCGAAATATCGTCTGAACCACCGTCCTCGATCTCTCGAGCCCTCCTCCACGGGAAAACGTGTATCGAAGTCGGGCTCTTTTTCATTTCTTTCCCCTTCGCGGTTACCACCCCCACTTTCTCTCTCTCTCTCTCTCTCTCTCTCTCTCTCTCTCTCTCTCTTTCTCTCTCGCTCTTCGTCACGAACGTCAGACTCAGCGGCACTAATTATCGTCACGTCTCTCCCCGAGCGCGAAGTCGATCTCGGCTTATACACGTAACGCTTACTCTTTTTAGTTTTTCTTTTTCTCTTCCTTCCACCCTTCGCTTCTTTTACCCCCGAGTCTCCGGAGAAATTCAAAGGGACGCGGAGCCGGCGGATGGAATTTTTTTCAAGGGAAAGTACGGTTCCTTTTATTATCGGACTTTCGTGCACGGTTTCGTTTATCTTTCAACCGTGTCCAGGAATTTTTCGGTACCGGCACACTCAAGATTCAGATTACCGCACGCGATTTAGTGCAACCGTCCGCGGAAATTCGATTTCGACCACTTTTTAATAGTTCGACGACTGTAAAATTGGAATGAAAAGTTGTTTTGACATGACCGCCACGCTGATCGAAGTTGTGGATGTATGGAAGGCGTTCTCGAACTTTAGGGTCCATTGGTCGCGTGCATTTTGAGATCGAGCAATTAGTATGTGAAACACGACTGGAGTTCGATCGGTTCCACGCATTCGGTATTCAGGAAGTGCTCTACCTAATTTTCAAATTGTTGTAGCTTCGTCAATTTTTTGAATGCAGATTTATGGACGTAATGTTGGAACCTCGTCCGTTAAGATCAGAACTCAAAACAATTTTTATTGAGTTGTGAGATCGCAATTATTCATTTTAAATCGTTCCTTTAAGGAAATCCTCCAGGCAACACACTGGAAAAGTGGGCAATCTTTAAAAATGTTTTAAAAGAAATGTTCACAGGATATCTTAAAAATAATTGCAGGCACTTGTTACCAAGCCTTTCAAGTTAATAATAAATTTTTTTCCCATCTTGTAAAACGTGTAAATTCGTGGAAAAAATGAACAGAACAGGTATGCTTGGTGCATATCAGAGAGAGCCAGTACGTGTTTCTTTTTCTTCTACCTTGGGGTCTCGAGAGAAATTCAAAGAGCCGTGGAACCGCGTACCGACCGCCCGAGAAATTATCGACTGTAACTACTGGCTGCGCCCTGGCCACGGCTCAAAAGCGAGACTGTGATGGGGGGGGGGGGGGGGGATTCGAACGGGGAAATTTATGGGGCGCACCGGCCAAAAGTCGTTTCACTTTAACTGCCGGGCATTTCGAATTTCGGCCGAAACGATGCCGGCCGAAGTAGAATGGGTCCGCGTATGGTCCGACAGCCAGTAACACAGGCCTCGAAGAACTGCTGGATCTCACCCGTATTGATTTTAGCTGTGATACCCGCATTCTCGGGACTGTTGGTCGAAGAGAAACAGATTTTTCGAAACATGATACTCCCCGAAGCACAGGGGAACACAGTGATTAGGGGATTTACTTGTTTTCTGGAAGCGTGGCAGGTAGAGCGACTTTTGGGAATTTTTTAAAGCGTGGTTAATAAACATAGTAACTTTAAACTCTGTGGATATGTTTAACAATCTTTGGAGAGTATAAACATATTTTTTGTGTGGAGGTATAGTGATTTGATATAAAGTTATAGTAGTTGGAACACAAAGGTTAGTAAAATAATGCCTCCTATGGAAATTTTTTAAAGCGAAAGTAACGATCAAATTAACTGTAAACTTTGTGGATGTATTTATCAATGTTTAGGGTATACACACCCATTTTTTCAGATGGAAATAGTTACTTAGTGCAAAGTTATGATTCCGCTAGCATACTCTCAATATTATTTACAGAGACCTTCTATCCACGATTGTTATAAAAATCATATGTGTAAAATAGTAAAATTAACGAATTAGGTAGAAATTATGAACAAAAACGGTAGAGTCTCAAGGATGAAAATCGATTTTTTTGAAAACAGTTTGATGGTCTTTCGATTTTGGGAAGTGTCTTTTTGATAAACGTTTCATAAAAAATTGCAAATGAGCTACCTTGGTCACTCGATCCTTCAGTTATTAATTATGTAGAAGATTCAGCTTGTTCGACGCTGCCAGAAAGAAAGCAGCGAAACTTTTTGAGGTATTTAATCCTCTTAGGATCGCTGCCTTTCATGTAAATTGGAGGTCTTAATGAGATCAAGCTAAGGCCGTGAAAACACATGTTAATTATTTAGACAGATTTACTGGCGTGATGGTTTTAATAAAATTAAACTTTTTTCATCCCGTTGAGGGAAGAACGTTTTTTTCCTCCGGGCCTTCAGGAGATTAATATAAGTAGTATGAGTTCGAATATGGTCAGACGTGCAGGCGGCTAGAAGTTGGGAAACTTCGCCCGATATTTCATCGATTTTTAGAGATACGTACATTCTTAGGAAATATTATTCCTCAGCAAAATTTGTATGTTTCAGAAGTGTAGCAACATTCACACTTTACCAAAAAATACAAAATGCTAAAAGTTAGAAAATTCTGAGAAGGTAAAAATTACTAATAGAAACAAAATTTCTTTCGGGTTAAGTGGGCTTTGTCAAAATTGTTATAGTCTTAAATGCAATTTGGTAAAATATGCAGGACTCATCTGGCGATAATACATTTTTCTTTCCATGTTTAACTCTTTGAAAATATGATGGTAAACGTTACTCGCAAAAATACGAAAGATACGTTCTATAAAAATAATGTTTCATGCACATTTAGAGGCAGGTGGTTCTTGCAGAAATTAAAACTAATTGGGCACTTTATTAGATTCTTTATTGGACACACTAAAAACAGTTATGGTGGCCAATAAAATGTGAATGTAACTAAAATATGAACGACCCCTTTGGACATATGCTCTACTAAAATAAAAACACACCTCCAAGGTATATTTAGAGTAAATAAATTATAGATGGATTAAAATTGACCAAAAAATTTCTGTCTCTTTATCACACAAATTAAAAATGGCCCTAGATGCAACTCAGCAAAGTATGAAAGACTCATCCGCTACGCAGAAATAAAAAAAAAAGATGGCCTGTCCTAACGAGATCAAAATTGATTAGTCGACTGTCTTCTTTTTTATCACCAGCCCCTGTAAAAATAGTTACGGTCGAAAATGCTTCGGCAGTATACAAAGCACACATCCGAAGACACGTTCGCCGGCGCATAAAAAACGTTCGATCGGAACGGGAAAAAATTCCAGGTGGATTAAAATCGATTAGGCAACTACCGTTTCTTTATTAGGCAGTTGGGAAGCTGGCTGGGCGCGATTCAGCGAAATACGGTGAACACGGGGGGCGAAGTATCCAGGCACAATTTACCAATAATTCACCAATCCGGAGTTTTATCTGAAATATAAACCGCGCCGGGGAGTTCCATATCCTGGTGGTACTAAAACCCTCACTGGCCCCTAAAACAAATATTATCTTCGCGGCCATCGTTTACGTAGTATTTACGAGTTCGCGGATGACGCATAAAATAGTCATGCCCGAGACGTAACACCGTTTCACCGTGCTGCTGCTGTTGCTGCTGCTGCTGCTGCTGCTCGGATACTGTTTCGGAATTTAGAGAAACGTCCCGGCTGGATAATCAAAAATTTCGAAAGGGAGATATGCAAGTCGCCCGGCGCTGCTAAACGAGTTATGGACCGTTGCTGAATAAACAATGCCGCGACGTATGGCAGCTTTTTCGATCCTCGAGCTGCCTATGATCATCCTTTAACCCTGGCGGGGGTCGGCGAACTTTTATTGAGTCGTCTCTGCTGTCCGCGACACAATATAAACCTGCATTCAATTTTATGGGTGGATATTTCTCTGAGTTAAGTGGATTGGGTCGGTCATCGTCAGACCGGTGAGTTTATTTTAACACAGTACACAGAATTGATTAGTCTCGCGATGTCGCTGAAATATTCATTTTAATACAATAAATAGGATTGATTATTATTGCAGCGGCAATTTTTACGCGCCGTCTTCTCTTTGTTTTTGTAATTGTTATCTTGAACGATAAAAGTGAAAAATATGTCGGCAGTTCGTTTGACCGACTAGAAAATTTCTCGCGGCGATAACGCAATTAAAATGCTATTGTTAATGGAAGCATCGAACGAGCAAAGGGGGTGGATTTTATTATATCGTGTAAATTACAAATTTGCTTTCATTGAAATTATAATTGGCTATCATTGTAGAGCACGTACGAGCGAATCAATTTGCCGAATTAATTTCCAGGAGCACTTTTACGCGTTTAATAATCATAAAACCGGCCACTTGGACTGTGGTTAATAATTCTTTATAAACGAGTCCGTTGTGTTTTGTAAATTTGCAGGGACTCTCAGTGTTGTAAAAATTCACAGTGCCGCAATCGTTGAGTGAAACGGATGAACAAATGGCACGAAATTGTGAAATGAATATATTTGTTAGAAGCGATATTTTTGTGTTTAAGATCTGAGAACTTGCGGCGGCATCTTGCAGAAACAATTTGGAAGGCTCCGTTGTTCTGGATGCGTGGCAACTGTGCATTCTCTTCAGGTATTTCCCGTGCTGCGTCGGTGCATCTGTGTCTTCGTGGCTGTTGGCTTTCCGTACATGAAACATGGAGATTTACTGTGTCCCATATCAGGCTTGTTGGCAAGCAACGCGATGTGTACGTTCGCAAATATTTATAAAAAGATTGCGGGACATAACGGGCGAATCTCAGAAAAATTTCGACGCTGGAGAGAGAGAAAGCTGAAGAGGGGAAGCCTCCTCTAGACAGAATTTTAAGAGAACGAGATGGAAAGAGAAGGAGAAGCGGAATTCCAAGGATGAGTTAAAATTTAAAAGATGCGGAAGAGAGATGGACAGATCACTTCAAAAGAGAAGAGTGAGAGGCAATGCGCCTTTGAAGGGAGACGGAGACGGAGAAGAAAAAGAAGAAGAAGAAGAGGGGAGAAAAGGAAACTTGGAGGGTAGGAGAAGGATTCTTAAGAGTGGAAAAACGAGGGAAAGGGAATCTTTGAAGGCTGAAAAATGAGGAAAAAGAAAATCTTGGAAACGAGGAAAACTCCTGAAAAAAGACAGCTGAGAGGTATCGAATGAAAAGAAAAAGAGGAGGAAGAGAGGCCTTGCGAAGCAAATGAACAATTTCCAAAGGACGGTGGAGATTTTTCGAAGGGAAACATTTTCGAGGAAGGGAACAAAATTAAAGGTTCGAGAAAAGCTGAAAATCATGGAAACAGAAGGAGTTATTCTGAAAGGAAGAGAGGGAGAATCCTGAGAGAGAAAAATGGAGGAAAAAATATTTAAAAGTAGGGGCAAGTCTCGGAAATAAATGAAAGCTGATGAACTTCGAAAGGAAGAAGCGTGAAAATCCTGTAAGAAAAAAGAGAACACGCGAAGGATCCTTGGAAAACGAAGAAGGAACCTCCGAGGAAGAAAAAAAGAAACTTCAGGAGTTTTGCAAGAGAAAATACTGGAAAAAATGAATCTCACAAAGGGACGGAGGAATCTTAAAAAAATTACGAAAACCCATAGAAAGAGAAAACAATTCAACCGGAAAAGGAGAAAAAGTAGAGAATCCTTAGAAGATGAAGATCCTGACGAAGAGGAAGAATCTACAAAAATTAGAGGCGAGAGTCCGAAAGAAAAAGAAGAAAGGGTGGAAGGTTCTCCAAAATTAAGCAAAAATCTCGAAGAAGATAACCTAGCAGAATATTGCAAGACAAAATTCGGAAAAACTAATCTCAGAAAAAGGAGGAAGAATCTGAAAAAAGTTGAGAACCCCTGAGGAGAAAAACGAAGACAATCTGGAACGTGAAAGAGGAGAAAGTGGAAGTTAAAAAATGGAGAGAGAATCTGGGAAGAAAAAGATAGCCTGAAGGAATTTTCCAAGAGTAATACACTTTAAAAAAGAATTCCACACAGCGAGGGGAAGAATCCGAAAAAAATAAAAGTTTAGAGACCCCGGAATGGAAAAAAGGCGGAATCTGGAGAAGGAATACTGAGGGGTAGAGACCCTCGAAAGACAAGGAGGCGGGGGAGAGGGGGAAGGAGGAGGTCCTCGAAAGAAAATGGAGGAAGGGGAATCCGAAAGAGATTCCTTTCCCGCTGAGGACGCGGAAACTTTCGCGAAACGGCTCGTCGTATACCAGGAGCATCTGGGACGCGGATTTATTTCTCATACGGGAATGATATACAGGGTGAACCCGCCTAAGTGTCGCGGAATTCCGAAGCCTCCCTTCGCGGCCCTAAAATATTCCCGCGGTCGAAAGTTCGACTATTTTTCAGGATGCGAGAGCGTTCGCGCCGTCGTCGAAACGCCGCACGGCGTGTCTGAGTTCTCATCTCGTGCCGCGCGCGTCTTCTGGAACCCACGAGATCACTCGTATCTTTATTTAGATTGTGTTACTCTGCAGTTTCTTCCGGGAGAATTGTCTTACCGCAGTTCCTTCTATGAAAATTGTTACGCCCGCAGTTTCTCGCACGCCGCGTTTCCGCCGCCATTCTTTACTCGCGGGAGAATACTTTATTAGCCGGAGATCCGCACCTGAAATTATTTTACCATTCGGTGCGAGACTGTACGCGAGAACTCCATTCAGACAATTTTTTCGCAATTTTTCAGTTATTAAAATCGTCTCATACCCGAGCAGTGGGTGTAACATATTATTTATATTCGATATTTATAATACATTTTTTCTGTGTTCATCTCTCAGTTTCTTTCGTATATTTTATAATTAATTTTATTTTTTGTTCGTGTTCGCGAATTGTTCTAAGCCATCACTATTTAAAGGAGCTAGAGGCACTTATTATCTCCAGTGACTTATATGATCAATATTGGGTAGTTTATTGTTGGTAATTACGTGGTCGGATATATGTTAGACTGCAGATTTTTACTTTTTAAACATTGTATACATAAGTTGCAAGAAAGAGTGAAATAAAAATTGTTTTCTTCCTGTAACAATTTTAATAAGTCGAGTGTAGTGTAAACTCTTTTGCTCTTTCTACAATTTTAACTTGTACATCGACGTTTACATTAATTTTTACTCTAAATCAATTTTCAATCTAGGATACATTTACATTAAAATTATTGAGCGGCAACAGAACAATATCAGACATTATCCTCGTTACAAAAATTAAATTCATTTTTCTCGTAAATCCAGAAAATCCAGTTTAAATGAAAGCATTCAGAACTGACAGATTAAATATTTCAGATGAGAAGCTCGCTCAATGAAATATTCTAATCTTATAGCGCCATTGTCCGTTTTATGTTGTTACCGTTATTTATACCCGTCATAACAACGCGCATTGTAAAGGGATTTTCGCATGATGTAAGAGGATTTTTTGTGAAAAATATATTATAATTTTTCATACAGTGGAGTTGCGAATACAAATCGTGATATTTAGTGAAACACTTGCCAAGTGATTTCAAGATTGCGTGGGTTTGCGTAAATTTACATTGCCGCCGACAAATTTGAGCGAATTGAAATGAAAAGAATGTGCCTTCGCCCCCCGCGAATGCTTTCAGCGGATTAAAAATAAAACGCGGCTGCATTAAACTCTATTAAATCTTGCGGTTTATTATCCAGCGAAGACTTTTATTCGCTGTGAAACGTGTAAAGTTCCCCGGGCTAGTGATTATGTTCTTGTATCCGGAAAGAATGTACCGTTAATCCGTGCGGGAATCATTCTCGCGCTGAATAAAAATTTAAGCGGTCTCCTTCATTTACTAGTTATGGGAACGATGCCCACGAGGGATGAGATTGGTAAAATACTGGAAGCCAGTGCGAATTAAATTTCAGTGTGAATTAAATTTCAGATTTCTGGGAATTTTATTAAAGATTTCACTCGATGACGAATATGGCGAACGGCTCGTTAACACCGTTTTATCAGTTGCACAGAAAAAATTGCATAATTTCACAATTTTTGGGGTTAGAAAAAAATTAGTGGAACATTAAAAAAGAGATTCATGAGGAATAAATTACGAAACGCAAAGTTTCATGGGGGAAGAAAAATTGCATAGTATCACGAACTTGAATATTAAAAAACTCAATACAAAGGGAAAAATTCACAAAGAACTCCTCGAATATACAGTGTGCCCTACAACCCTACAACATTTGTAAGTAACATTTTCTCGTATTGTTTTAAATAACCAAGATATTCAAGTGGACAGAGCTCGTGGGACCTACTGTATGTTTCGTGGGAACCTTCAGAGTTCCACGATCTCACAAACTTCGAAATCATTTTATGGAGCCAAAAAAAGTTCACTAAAGCTAAAAATTCCGAGAATCATGAAGAACACGTTGCGAACACACAGTTCGCAGTTTATTCAGAAAATTCGCGGAGATCCTAAAAATTTCATTGCTCCGCAAACTTCGGGACTACTAAAAAGCGTAATAAAGCGGACAAAATTCCGAGATTCGCGAAGAACACTCTACGCGCAGAAAAGTCCGCGGGAACCCTTAAAATCCCGCAGTTTCATAAACTTCATAGCTGCTAAAAAATCTCGAAAACCACGAACTTCTGTTCCAAAAATTCGGTGGTCTGCCAAACTGCGGAGCTGCTGGAAAATTTACTAAAACAGTAAACGTTCATAGACTCGCTGGGAGCACGTTTACGAACACGAAATTCCACGGGAATCCTAAAACTTCCGCAGTTTCATACATTTCCGAGCTCCTTAAAGCAGTTCGAGCCGGTTTTCCGAAAGAAACCGTCGGGAACACAAAATTCCTCTATTCCCAAAACGTCCCTAAAAATTCCAGGCGATCTGGAAGCTGCGAAAAAATTCGAGCTGCGAGCACAAGGTTTGCTCGCTCCTAAAAATTCCAGGGGTTTCACAAGCTAAAATATTTCCGGGGGGGGGGGTGCGAAACAATTCAGACATTCGCGCGCGTGCAACACGAGGAGAAAACCGTTAAATTATCGAGGGCTTTCTGCGCGGGGCATTAATCAAGCGGGGTTCGCACGGTCGAACACCGCGTACCAAAACGAAATAGATGTTCCCGTCGGAGTGGTAAGAAGCGAACGTTGAGACAGGCGGGCCAAAAACCGGGGAAATCTTTTCCGGGGCAAGAAGTCCGGGCATGGGATTCCACGTCGACACCCTGTACGCACTTGAGGGGAAACAAAACCGGTGGTTTTGAGCGTTGGAAGTGAGTTATGCCTCGCGATCCCCGGCAGGACGCGTCTCCGCGGCTGTCTCGAAGAGTAATGAAACTTTTTACGTGCTTATAAGCTTCTTATGAATGTTTCACTATCTCGGCGGGGCCCGCCTCGCCTGCTGCCTCGCTCTTGCCTCGCCGCGAGATTAAGAAATCCACCGTGTCGAGGAAAGAACACCATTGTGCGCATCGGAGTTCGGGGCCCCGCCATTATTAACCGTACGATAAATTAACCGAACAACGGGCTGCCGCGCGCTTTCCACAATCGTCAGCGTGAAAAACCGCTGAGACCGCGGAAGACGTTAACTTCTCGCTTAAATTGCGTGGGAATTATTTTTCTGCCAGTCGATAATGCCCCGGGCAAGTTCCCTTAAGTTGAGCTTAATTTCCCCAGGTTTCTTTTTCTCCCGGTCCTCCCCTGCTCTTTTTCTCTTTCTTTCTTTCTTGCTTTCTCTCGCCGGGTCTTTTTGCCGGTACCCCGAGAAGGTTTTAATAACGTTAACGGGCTGCATTATTTCGCTGACGTCCACAGTACCGGCGAAAGAGTTCGCTAAGTTTCGAGGGGGCAGAGTTTAAGGGAAGTTCCCAAGGTAAACGTGGCGGCGGGACCGGGGATAATTTGACAAGCCGCTTGCCATCGACTCGGAACGATCGCGGACGGTCTCGCGACGGGCTTCGTTGTTTCGGGTCCGAGAAGTTTGTTTGGAAAACGCGCGGAAGAATTTTTAACGATGTTGTTGAAGTGTCCACGATATACCGCGTTGTTTCGCAACCATTTTTTGGGGCTCTGGACAGTTAATTAAGCGGATTTACTAGTCTAGAGTGTTCTGCCTTAGGCTGTGACTTTGGGATTTTTTTGCCATAATTTTAAAATACTTATCGGTACGGCATTCGTCTGTACACTTTTGCACATCTTTCAAGAATGCTCAGAAATTGTTTGGTAAAGAAAAAATAAATATTCTACTAATTGCAAGCCTTCAAGTCTTCCAAGTTCTACCGAGTCCTCGGAGGAAATGCGAGTAGAATGATTTTCAAAAGTATGCTAAAAATTGTCAATACATATTGCATCGGTGAGAAAAAAAATTGTTTGAGAAAACATATGAAAGTATGCAATTTTAGGGCGAGCTTTGGAATCTTTGTACCACGAATCAACGAAAGCAATGGATACAGGATCTATATGTACATTTTTGTGCACATTTCAACGATACTTGAAAAATGTTTTACCAAGAAAAAATCAAAATTGTTCGTGCCGCAAGTCAAAATACAATTTTGATTCGTCTCGACCAGTTTATTTCGTGTGCGGGAGATTTCGACGGAATAAAGCGACGTCGAGTCTTCTTTTATCGTCGTCGATAATCTCCGTTAACTGTCGGTGATCCGGCGCTATAAAATTAGTCGGAACAGTGGTATAAAAGTTGGTCGTCCCGGATTCTGTTCTCGATTTAATCCACGCAGCGAATTTATAGCTTGTGCGAGCCATTCCGTTGAAATGTCTGACTATTAACGGCTATTTCTACTTGCTGTATTGTTTATAAACATGACGCCGGCGAGCGTTCATTAGTTTGCCCCGCAGCAATTTTGGTATATACGAGTAAATAAAAGATAACGAGATTGATGGAATCACGCTATCCTGCAATCAGTGTTTATCGCCAGTAGAAGCGTTCCGCTATAGTCGGACGTAATTGTCAAGCCGCGGAACAAACGATCAACGAATTTTCACATGCAATTCTATTTAATGTCACGTCATTTCGGTATACAGAAATATAATCCTTGATTCTCTTTACATTTTATTTTTCATATTCACAATACAAAATAAATTTAATATTGACGATAGCTATAAATTCTGTTAAATGGCCGGATCTGTCAGAGAATTAAAACTTTCACAAACTAATCAGCAACGTTCAAAGTTGGCTATGCAATTTATGTGTGAAGGAGCTCGTTAGTTGAACCCGAAGTTGAAGAGATAATTAAATAAAACAATAATGTGTTCATCAAATTCATTTTCAAAGAATTAACCGCACTTCTTTCTAAACTTTTAAGCTCGTTAAAACATGGTCAACCTCAGTGATCAAAGAAAACTGGTTTAAAAGAATCAAACTAAATTATATAAAATATTAGGGGGACCCACAAGTAATCAATTATTCTGAAATCTAAAACACACTCTGTAGTAAATTCAAGTTTTTCTTATCTTTCCTGCAAATTATCAATCCCCCTCTTATAGAAATCCAGAGTTAGCAAAATATGACTCAAGGTGCCTCCTTGCATCTTCTACAGAATTAGTAAAAATAAATAAAAATATTAACAAAGCCCACTCGTTCAAGAACGGTTCACAGAACGTAAATTCTGTGGGAAGCTTCTTGATGAAAACTCTTACAGAACTATTTATTCCACAGTGTACAGGCCGATCTTTTCGATCAGCCCGGACTATCGCGCTGTCAAATCGCGAGTCCCTTCCGGTTCGCAATAAAACGAGATCGAATGGCCTACTGATTGAGGAAGAAAAAAAGTTTCTCGTCAACGCGAGCGATAAGTGGCGAACAGAAAAAATTACTCCGACGGAAAAAAGCTGCCAGGGCAAGTTCCTGCCGACTTTTCCCGGGGAAGAAAGGTTCAAAAGCAAAAGGGGAAACGCGTCCCAGCCCCGACGGAATGGAAGGAATCGAAGAATTGCTTGGACCGGGGAGAACCTAACCCCTTTCTCCCGCGGCTCCATTGAAATTATCGCCCGGGTCCTCCGGAACTTTCGCTGATCTCGCGCCAGCCAGTTCCTCACTTTAAATTTGATTCCGTCACCAGGGTTCCAACTTTCGAAAAGAGACGGTATCCCGAAGAGTACATAGGAGGAGGGGAGTCCAATATTTCGCGGGTCCTAAATCCTCGCGGAATTAACCGATCCGGGCGTAGAAATTAAAAATAAATAGATCTTCCTATCGGGCGGCGCGTTTCGTTCGTCCACGCGATCGACCAACCTTACTCGGCCAACAATCGCCCCCCCCCCCCCTCCCCGGTTATTTCGAATTCAATTTTATACGGCTGCCGGTCTGCCCGCCGCGAGATAAATGCAATCAAACTCGCCCCCGAAGAAATATTACCCTCCGGAACGTCTATACAGGGTGTCCCGTCACGACTGACTTGAATCTCATCCTGAATTTGAATAATTCTGATTCATTTCCGAGGAAAACGTAGTTCTGCTTGAAACAGCAATTATTTCGATGAACAAACATTTTTTTATAGTCACAATTCGCGAGATTTTGGATTATTTCTATCGTAAGATAATCCTCAAGCTCGTCTGAAGGTCACAACAGTTTTCATATTTACTGCAAAGTTTGAAGAAAATTATTGTCTGATTTTTTGAGGTGATACTTCTAGAGATTTTCAAGCTTTTTTTATTTATCTATTAAAACCAAGTCTTCATTCTTCAAATTGTTGGCTACTTTGACTGAGTGAGATTTCAACAATTTTTTTTGACTGTGTCACACTGAGCTGTTTTTGGTAAAACAATATTTTTCTGTGTTTGATAAAAGGTTGAAGAGTGCTTCTCTATTTTATTGGCCACGATTATTTTACTGATTGTGTTTAATATTTGATAAAGATGATAATGCTTGGGCGGATGATTTAAAATGTTAATGTTGGAGCACCTTGTATATAGGATACGCGTTTCGCGAAGGTTACTTCGTTAATTCTACTTCGGGTACGTCAGTGATAACGTGAAATATACAGGTTTGCCTGATTGGAATAAGCGAACCGGCCCGACAAGGATCGAGCAAGTGGAGGGAGTCGTTGTTAGGTCAGACCGCGGCGCACCTTTTTCATTATTCACCGCCCCGAAGCCTTTGCTTGACATTTCTTCGTGCTTTTTGTGCTGTTTGAGCTCTTTGAAACGAACTCTCCGTTCCAGACTGTATTTTATTCAATTTGAGAACGACGCTAGTAGCAGAAAAAATAGATTCCCCAACAATTTTCAAAGCACCAAATTTCGTCCAATTTAAAACAAATTGTACTTCTCGTTCAATAAGATACCTCAACAAAGGAGTGCAATTTTCTGAACCTCGTGTATTAACATTTAAATTTAAGAATTTATATAAAAGTAGCAAGGAATGAAAATTTTGGAATTGATAAATCAGTGATCTATGGTGACTGGAATTTTTAAAAATAATTTAGAACAGTTCTTTTCAGCCATTATAAGCATTTTCCCATAAAAGTTTGTCAAAGGAAAAATTTACAGAGTTTGAAAGTAGAGCTAATTAATGTTTCCACGGCTTTTCCAACTGATTAATCCCTTGCCGTACCACAAATGTTCGTGAAAGGAATGAATGTCGACTCGTGAAATTCATGTTCGGTTCGAACTATTGAGTACGCGTCAGAGTCGTGATGTTTATGTTTGATATGATATTACAACCACGAGCCTGACTCGCAATGTTTACGTATGGCCCGAAATTCTCATCACGAATCAGACTCGTCAAAGTACGGCAAGGGATTAAACAATATCGGGGTATTGGATTTTGGATATTGCAGAATCCTTCCGTCTATCGAGCTCACTATTGACCTTCAGGTATTTCTAGCACACAAAAAATGTTGGAAAAATAACAAGGCAAAATAATAAAAATAAAAATAGGTAGAAAAACACAAAATAATCATTTAGTCTCCATGTCTCTTTATTTATTTATTCTCTTAATAATGGGGGATACGAATACCCTTGACATACCCTCGGCGCAAGGATCATAGTAAGGATCACTCTATGATGCTACGTTACCTCCTGGTTTACACCTCCTACAATGTCTCCGTTAAAGTTAAGCGTCACTTCAGGTTCATCAGCTAACATCTTCTATCCCATAACAGCGTCTCCAACAGCTGTTTATCCTAACTCGGTGTCCCGTGAGTCTAAAACATGCTAAAACCCTCATTCCCATCTAACACACCCTTTCCTTCCAAAAACATTTTTCCTCAAGGAATAACTTTGTGTACTTCCAAAGGGAGGTCCTGGCGCAAATCCTTTTGATAAAAATTTCCATGTTCATCTTCACCATGCGAAATGAAACTTTTCATAATTTTCAAAGGCTTTGCTACACTACAAATTCAAATAACGTTCAATATTGCTAAAAATTCCAAATGAATTTTCTATAAAATATATATATTAAATTAGTTTCGACAAAATAATAATCCGATCATCACCAACTCCACAAAAACCAGGAAAACGTCCAGAGCAGAAATTAGCATAACGGTCCAATAACAAGTGTCCCGCGGATCCCGCGAATTTCATTTCGCCAATCTGCAGCCGAATGAAGAATTGTATCCACTAATTAGAAGACCGGTCGAAACAAAAATGAATCGAGGAACCGGGCAACACGAATGCTGTCTCGTAAATTCGCGCTCGCACGGAAATGCACGAGAAGACACGGGAAGACCCGGACTCCAATAATTTGCTAGTATTAGGTTGGCAAGAAAGTAATTTCGGTATTTTTAGGTGAAATAAAATCCAATTTTTTTATCAAAGCAATGAACTTTAATCAATAAAATATTTTCCATTTTGTTCCATGATCTTTTGCCATCTTTCTGGTAGCTTCATAATTTCGCGGTCATAAAACTTCTGATCCTTTTCGGTGAAAAACTGATCCAAGTGCGATTTCAGACCATCATCATTAGTGAAAGTTTTACCAGTCAAAGAGTTTTGTAATCTTCGGAATAAATGATAATCTGATGGTGCAATGTCAGGGCTATATGGTGGATGTGACATCACTTCCCAACCAAGCTCCAATAACTTTTCACGTGTTACCAAAGATGTGTGTGGCTTAGCGTTATCATGGTGGAACACGATTCCTTTGCGATTTGCCAATTCTGGCAGTTTTTCTTTGATTGCTATGTCCAGTTTTGTTAGTTGTCGACAATAAACATCTGAATTAATGGTTTAGTTCCTTGGGAGAAGCTCAAAATACACAATACCTTTGTAATCCCACCAAACTGACAACATGATCTTCTTTTGGTGCAATTCAGCTTTCGGCGTGGTTTGAGCTGATTCATCGCGCTTGGACCATGATCGTTTTCGAGTTGTGTTATTGCAAACAACCCATTTCTCATCACCAGTGATGATTCGCTTCAGGAAAGGGTCGATTTCATTTTGTTTGAGATGCATATCGCATACGTTGATGCGTTCCGTTAAGTGAATTTCTTTCAATTCGTGTGGAACCCAAATATCGAGCTTCTTAACGATTCCGAGACTTTTTAAACGATATTCTATAGTTGTATGCGAGACATTTAACCTGTCTGCAATCTCTCAGACAGTTATATGACGATCCGATTCAATAATGGCTTTCATTTGGTCATCATCAACTTCAGACGGTCGACCAGAACGTTGGTCGTCTTCAAGTGAGAAATTTCCAGAACGGAATTTGTTAAACCAATTCTGGCACGTGCGTTCTGTTAAGCAATCCACACCATAAACTTCACATATATCTTTGTGAGCCTCGGCAGCTTTTTCACCTCTACGCAAATAAAAAAGCAATATGTGCCTACAATGTTCGTTTTTGCACTCCATGTTCAAATTGACACAGAACTAACAATTTTAATCAAAATTACGTGTAATTTGCTTCAAAAGTAACCTAAAAGATGCAGTTATGAGATGTCAGAAAGAAAACAAATGCAACGTTAACAGAAGTCAATCAAACAAAACATAAAGCCATCTATTAGTGAAAACCGAAATTACTTTCTTGCCAACCTAATAGAATCGACCGGGGGGTTGGCGAATCTCGGCGAACGAAAATTTCGCCTGCGATTCCCAAGGTGGATCACCCGGACGAAAATTGCGAGCCGCATTCGGCTATGCGCCGCGCCGGCAATTCCAACAATGAGGAACGCGCGCGTCTGTTTTCGATCGTCGCGGTTTCTGTATCGTTAGCCCGCCGACGCTCGCCGCGTCAGCATTCTTGCCCTTTAACGCTGATATAGGGAGGGAAAGAGAGAGAGAGAGAGAGAGAGAGAGAGAGAGAGAGAGAGAGGCAAGGGCCAAATTTCCCGGCAATCGGGAAACGGAGGAACGCCGCGGTTCCTGAATCCTATCAGCCGCGATTCCATTCGCCCGGCTGCAAGGCCTCCAAATTATCCCCCCTTTCCCGAGGTCCCCCATCTTCCTTTGTGACCCCCCGACTCTTTTAATCAAGAATCCTGCGAATCCTGCTTCATCCTCTTTCGCTTTAATCACGGCAAATATTATTCCTGAACTCCGGATCGTTATGCGAACTCGCATTACATCCGATTCGCATCAGTCATCTTCGTTTAGGACTCTTCCTGATCCCGAATAATTTACGTTCTCTTCAAGCTTGATGCACGGTCGATTGACTACCTAGCATTAACGCTAGGTTCACAGGTTGTACTAAAAGTGAATTTGTCTGTTCAAATTTTTAACTGTTTCACTCGTAATACACAGTGTGTCCCACGAGCTCTATCCACTTGAATATGGATTAATTAATACGAATTAATTTAACAATATTCGAACCGCCATTTTGTTGAAGTCAAAGTCGAAATAGAACGGGTCTGTTAAATTTGATAACAGTGGCAGGTACATCAAATATAATTTTCTTGAAACGGTGCTTGACAAGACGTTTGCCAGATATTTTCACCAGACTTCCTGCTATCATTCAAAATTAGAATCCGATCGATACAAATTAGATTTTTACGAGTCAAGAAAGTTAATTATTTCTTCAGAAAAATCAAAATTCTAATTCCTTTAAGGACGCCCCGTTTACATCAGCAGAAATCTGGATATAATTATTATTTTTCTATGAAATAAAGTTTGATAGATGAACAGAGGTTAAAGTTGTCGTGTCCAATAGTTTTGCTTAGGGGAGATCTCGAATGTCATTTTTCCGCGTAAAGCAGCCAGACTCCCGAAGATTTCGATCGCATTGAAATACAGTAGAAACTTTCGCAACGTCCCCGGGAGTTGGAATGTTTATTCAATAAAAGAAATCAATAAAAGAAACATCGTACCACGCTAGGCTGCTATTATTCCGAGTTTGACCACGTTCCGACTTATTCCGTTGCACAATCTCCGGTTTTCCGTTCTTTATATCCACCGTTTGATATTGAAATTCCGTGTTGATCGCGCGACTCTTTCAGTCACGGATCCCGCGGATGTTGATGCATTCGATTCCCCCGATCACTTTAATTACAGCAAATATTGTTTCTGGGCCGAGGATCATTATGCAAACTCACAGTTTTGCGGAGTAATTTGCCGAGTCGCTCGACAAACAGAAATTTATCTGTTTCATTAAGATCGGAGTGAGATTAAACCGTGGGATGAACTTTGTTTCACTTTGTTCGGTGTAGTTTGAATATTTATACTAGTTAAATAACAACTTTAACGAGGTATGACCGAGCTGGAACCTTCTTGAAGATTGTATCTCGCCTGGCCACCCGCCGACTGGTTCTACTGCGAGGTTTTCCAATTTTCCACCTTCCTGACGACTCACTTTCTTCTGGTCAAACAGTAACTTCGATGAAGTGTCATTCTGGTTCGAAAAGATTCACTGTGATACCACTACCTCACTCGATTACTGTGAGATTTGTCAGTTTTTGTTCTCTTTAAACCTTTCACTCTTCAAACAAACAGTAACATTAATGACATTTGTCTCATTGGACGGTGTAGACTGAATTTTAGAGAAGTCTGATTAGACGCTGACCCATTCTACTGTGCAAGCTTTCACTGCTCCGGGATGTTGCACCTTTCTAATTTTAATAAATCTGCAACTTTAATGAATTTTCACACGTTATATTATTTTTACTGGCACTGTGCATTTTTTCATGTCATCCTTTTAACCTTTAACGTAGTCGAAAAGCAACATTAGAAAACTATTCAAATTAAAGCACGATCTCAGTGTAAGTAAATCTATCTTTGGTACGGTCGTGTATATATTTATTCTACTGTAAAATGTTGATTTTTTTGCCGTCTTAATAGCTTTCGATTTTCTATGTAACAGCACCTCTAATAAAGTTGGACCTGTTAAATGGTCTAGATTGGAATTATTGCAGGTCAGACCACGCATTGATCCTTTCCACTATGCAATTTTCCAATTTCCATCGCGTTTGAAACTTTGAAATTCCAATTAAATAGCAGCTTCAATTAAGTTTGAACTATTTGATCGTCGTGACTGAAATTATCCCAGATCTCGCCACACGCAGACTCATTCTACTGTAAGGATTCTCCTTTCCTTTCTTCTTTAACCTTCTATTTCCTAATTAAACGGTAACTTTAATGAAGTGTAATCTGTTAAACCGTCTTGTTAAAATTATTTCTGGTCTCACCGCATAGCGATTCATTCTACCGTGTAATTTTACCTTTTCCGTCATATTCAACCCTTTCAATTTTTACTCGGGGATGTACATGAAGGAAGTGCGTTCCATTGAATAATCTCGATTAAAATTATTTCTAGTCTGACAGCCAACTGACTCACCCAATCTTTCAATTCCATATTGACAGGAACCATTTCAGGTCTGATCACACACGAACTCATTCTACTGGAAATTTCAACGAAATAAGATGTAATAAATCATCGAGTTACTTTTCGTCTTATCAAAAGCAGACTAATTCCACTTGACTGATCTTCGACTCACCTTGTTCTTTGTATCATACAATCTCAATCAATTTCAACTCCAATGAAATGAAACTCATTAGGTAGGCTATCTCGACAGAGATGATTTCCTGCCTGGCCATACACAGTCTCGCTCTACTGCACGCAATTTCTTATCATTCTTTTTCAACCGTTTGCTGCTGTACGAAATAGTACCTCGAACGAAATAAAATTTAATAAATCATCAGGCCGAAGTTACCGGACGTCTGACCACGGGCGGACTCATTCCACTGGATTTTTCTTCGGCGCTCCTCCTTAATCGCACACTTTCACAATTTTTAAGCGTTCGGGAGTTTTTTAATCAAAAATTTCGCGGACCCCATCTTGTTGGTCCTCGACGTTGACCTGAATCTGGATTTTCGAGTCGAGTGACTTATCCTGGGAAAAGTAATTTGATCTTTCCACGGATTATTCGCGTGCGGCTCCCGTGGCTTCCGCTCATCTCTCCGGACGCCTGTATTATCCGAGCTTTTAACCGCTTCTCCTTTCAATTACGCTCGAGGGTCCATAATCAGAATAATTATTCCCGTTCCTCGTGCGGCATTCGCAAACATGATCCCGTTCCCCGAGAATCTCCCGCGCTCGGTGGATCGATGATCGCGCACCTAATCTCGCCGGTCCAGCAGCTTCTCTAATATTTATCGCAATTTCGCCAGGCTGAATCCTGACGAACGTAAAGAGCCGCGCCTCCGTTTTCCTCCTTACGCTGTGCTATTTATCGCCGCGATTTTTCAACATCACCGTAGATCCTGCGCGCGTGCATCAAACCTTCAACGGCCCCGCAACGATCTCTATTAATCTGAGATCCACCGTGGATCCCGGAAATATACAATTTCGTCCGTGGAATTCGTCATTGTCACCGTGTTACGCGTAGACTGGTGTCGCGGTCGAACAAACTTTCCATCACTTCCGGCGAGCGAAAAAATTTTATTGCCGCGTGGTTGTAACGGCTACATTGACAAAATAATTTATAGTGTTCGAGACAAGTGCTCGTACCCTGAATTTTACTTCTAATCCGAATACAATACTCGTGTTCGTCGAGTCTGGTTGACTGGGAATTTTATTTGGATTTTCATCCGAAATAAGAATTGTATTAATTACAGGAGGAACAAAAGTGTAAATACACTTCGTTTACATAAAACGTGATAATACAACCTATTTTTCAATTGAAGGCTTAGGTATTAATAATTATACGGTGAATGTGATAAACAATACATAACAGTTTATGATAGATAATATTGACAGTCTATATATTATTTTACAAAAATAAGGATTTGAAGTAATGTTTACAGTTTTGCACGTATCATCAGGTTAAGATAGTACACAAATGCTAAGGAAATGAAATTGTCGACAAACACTGATAGCCAACCGTAGTAAGACACGTTTAGACTGGTGTTTACACAGTTTTTCTCCTATTTGAAAGTTAGTTGACACGCGTAACTCAAGATGAAACCACTTAGTGCAGATAAAAGAAACAGTATCATTTCATTGTGCGACAAAAGTTTTTCACTACGGCAAATTTCAGTAAAATGTGGTGTAAGTCATACGATGGTTGCAAGAATAAAGAAAACCGTAGTGTGTCAACTTCTTCAAGAAACGGTAGACCGCAACTTGTTTCTGACAGAGCTGCGCGTGAAATTGCACATCGTCTTCGGTCTGACAGTCATAAAACTCCAAAAATCGCGGCTCAAGACGTTGGAGTAAATGCAAGTGAATGGACCATTCGCCGCCTCTTAAAGAGAATCGGGTTCAAAGCGAAAGAAAAGAAACGCAAACCAGCTCTTTCGGACAAAAATATTAAACTACGAAAAAAATTTGCTCACACATACAAAGAGTGGTCAACAGAAGATTGGAAAAGAGTTATATGGTCCGACGAAACAAAAATTAATAGATTTGAATCTGATGGAAGGTCTTGGTACTGGACTTCATCCGAAAATAGCAATCAAGCAAGTAGCATAAAACAAACTATGAAGTTCGGGGGTGGCTCAATTATGTGTTGGGGTTGTTTTACTCATAAGGGTGTTGCTCCCTTAGTTCGGATAGAAGGTATCATGCGCAAAGAGCATTATTTAAATATTTTGCAAAATAATTTACCTTCTGTTGTTCATTCTATCGAATTTGCTGAAGATGAAGTAGTATTTCAACAAGACGGGGACCCTTAGCATACTGCAAAAATAGTAAAAACCTGGCTAGGAAATCAAAAGTTTTCTGTGACGAAGTGGCCAGCACATAGTCCAGATATGAACCTAATCGAAAATTTGTGGTCTATTGTGAAGAGAAGGCTAGCAAAATATGACAATCCACCTTCAGGTGTGCATGAATTATGGAAAAGGACAGATCAAGAATTGTACAACATTGAGCCGGAAATTATTAACACTTTGAACGCCAAACTAGAAACCCCAAAAATTGCATAAAATCAAAGTAAGTTATTTAATGAAATAAAAATTGCAAAAAATTAAATGTACAGATCCTAATTAAGTTTAGTACAATGAATATATCAACGTAAAAATTCATTTTAGAACCTGCACAAATAATTCCGTCAGCCACATATGGCTGACGTGGCGTTCAACGTGTTAAAAATTGAATAGATAGTATGCCATGCAGGCTAGAAGCAGTACAAAAAAGTAAAGTAAAATGGACAAAATATAAATTTAAAGTTTTATTTCGACGAGCACAATTAAAGTGTAAAAATTGTTTTCAATCTGTATTTTCGATAAATATTCCGTATATTGTTAATATTAACGAAAATAAACTGCTGTGTTTCGTTTATCCTATTCACTTTGCAATTATTAGAACCTAATCTTTATCGTTCAACTGAAAAATAGGTAGTATTATCACGTTTTATGTAAAACCAGTGTGTTTACACTTTTGCTCGTCATTGTATTTATTTTCTCAATAATTTTAATAGCACCAGAGCTGTGTTCATAAATTCTTTAAAACATTTCGCATTCGACGTACTCATTTTTCAGCAAACATAGGATCCAAGCTTCAAAACGAGCCCAAATTTATCTCCGTACTATTTTTCTTTTTTTTTAGCAAAATTATTCCCGTTTAAAAGTCGAGCATTTTTCGCGAATAGGAAATTTATTGTTCGAATACTGTTCCGGGCCGACCGTATATTCATTCGAACCAACATCCGGTACCAAATTCCAGTGACCATCCCCTGTCCGATCGATCCAGCAGCGTGCTCGTTAATCCTAATCTCTGTCAATCGTGTGGAGCAGGGTCGGCGCGATCGCAAGAAGCGTCGTCGTCGATCCATCTGGATCCGGCGGGGCGGATTGCAACGAGGGGGGTTGGTTCGAATTAAATCAAACGTATGGCGAAGAAACGCACCCCCCCCCCCAGGGGGTTGGCGAGTTCTTCATCCCCTTGTTCCCGGCCGATAATTCGACGCTGGCGGTGCGGGGGGAATGGAAGATGAGGCGAGTCCGATAATTCGAACCGGGGGGTGGCTCGGGGGATGGGGTGAGATTTCTTCGGGCGCGTTTCATTCCCCCGGTTCCTCCACTCTTTTCTTCTTGCCTGTGGCGCAACTTTCGTCCTCTCGGAAGTCAGAGTGCATTCGGCCAGCCTTTGCTACCCGCGGGACGGGCTTTCAGGGGGTGGAAGTGGACGACAGGGGATGCACGGTCACAAAGGGGCCGATTACACGGGGGTTTCGATACCGGGAGCAGCCTCTCTGTACGTGTTTTCTTTCAGAGCGGGTGCACGCGCGTCCGCTCGATATTCGGGAATCAATTAAAAGCGATACGGGCATAGAAGGGATCTGGGACTCTCCGCCTGATAATGGATTCCTTTCCCGGATTCCTCGGCAAGAGGATCGAGCGAATTGACTCCGGACACGGGTCATGAAGTACGGAGATGTACTGCGAACAAAGGGCTCGACGGTTTCCACATAGATGGATGGCTCTGATTCGCCGTAAAAATAAAATCGTTGCAGATATTGAAATGGGGGTTGGTGCAGTTTGTTCCGGGGATCTTCGGGCCAGTCATGAATTTTCAATGCGTTCGAAACTATTTTTATTTCGCAATTCGTGCTCTATCTATTGGAAGCTTGTCAACAAGCTTCTGAATAATTGTGCAGGACGAAGTTTAAAAATCTGCTTCTACGGAATAATCGTTTACATTAAAAATGAACTAGTGCAATTTAACCCTTTGCACTCGGCACTATTTTCATTGCAAAACTAAATTTTTCTTCCGTCTTGGAATATTTTCATTTTATTCGTACGAAACTGATCCGATTTCCACATATAATATTTAAATGTTTAGTAATCTATTGAATACAAATCTTGTAATGTAACAAATATTTTGCAATATTTTTTGTAATTTCTTTGAAATAATGCCACAACAATTTCTAGTGGTGCTTCAGAGTCACCACTCGAATGCAAAGGGTTAACACTAGATTTACGAGACCCGTCAAAATGACGGACTCGATATTTGTAAATTTACAATTATTAAGAGTGCAAGGACGCACTTGAGAAGAATTGTTCAATAGATTCGTTTCTATGAGCACATATTACAATAAAAATCTAAATAACTACAATTTTGTTATTTTTACAACGCAATGTAAAATAGTCACTTTTAGTGTTCCGTAAACCTAGTGTTGAGGCAGGAGAAAAATTACCATAATTGACAAATAAAGATAGGATATTTTGAGCGTGTCAAAGTTGTTAAAAAATTATAAAATAATCGTTGAAAAATACCGTGTTAATGGTATAGAGGATCAGCGTAGTGGTTAATTTAGTTCATGCAGGAGCTGTAAGGAATTTTATTTAAAATGGTAATGAGTCGGACGTAGATGGGGATGATATGTGGATGGAATTAATTTTGGAGAAATTTTAGAGCTAGGAAAATTAGTGGAAGACGTTCAGAAGACTGTAAAAGGAGTTTATTACTGGTCATTAAAGAGTTGACGTTTTCCAGTGTGTTGAGGCTTGTGGAGGTATATGGGCAGGTTTAATGAATGGAAATAAGGTCATTTTACGAACATATACGCCATCCAGTGAAATCTCATTATGGCTCGCTAATGGCTCATTCTCATTGAGCCATCACAGTAGCAGAATATTTTTACTTAGCTTGTATCTATCACGAGGAATCTTCTAATCGCCGAGAAAGATGTTTCCGTTTCAATTTTTAGGAAATAACCCAGAATGCAAATGTGCATAACGATGCACAGTCTTATCATTAGCAGACCGCCGGGTTTAACGCGAATTTACATTTTAATAGTACAATGTAAAGAATTTAAAGAGGGAGGTAGAATTTCATTTTCTTCGCTGGTGTCGCTGAAAGAAACATAAAATAATGCCACTAAAATTTTTGCGCACGCCGAACGCAGACAGATCCGGCGTCTAATAACTAGTAGACTGCAGAACCTTATGCAAATTTACATTTTTATGGAAGAATTCAAAGAGACGAGTATCTGGTGAAACTTCATTTTCTTCGCCACTGACGTTGACGAATGAAGATTACAGCAATATTTTATCCTGTTAAAACTTGTCTTTACGAAAGTTTTAAACAATTCTGCACCCCTTAAGTGCACGAAAATCCACTGTCTTATGGGTCTTCCATTATAATTCTCCAAATCAGAAACTCGTCCCAGAATTTGCACAAAAATTCAAAACTCTGTTAATTAAATGTAAATTTTTAATAATATTCTCACTCCAGTGCTAAATGCATTCTTTTACATTTGACGAAGAGAGAAGACTATTCCTCATTTTAATTTACTGATAAAACTTTTTACGGAATAATTTTGTTAAAAATATTTACAGTCTCCGATTCTATGTTTGCGACAGCTAGTAACAGCCTTTTTAACTCATTACACAAACAACAAAGTGCGAACCACTGAAATTAAACTGTCGGAGCGATGAATCAACGCTGGTAAATTAATTAATTATGCCAGGGCAGAGCACTCGATGTTAACCATCTATTAATCAACAGGCTCTCGAGCCTTCCTTTTGTATCCAGTGCCATAGTTATCAATCCAGCACACCTACACAAACGCCGGACAATTAGTCACTTCACTACACCCTTTCCAACGCTGTACAATCATTATACCCATCACTGTATCAATCGCCTGAATCAGCCGACTGCTCCCACATCGGTGAACTCTTCAACCCTTAATCTACCCCTATTTCTATCCATTCTCTATCCACGCACTGATAATCATTAATACAATGTTTAAAATGACATTAAAATAATTCAAGGATACTGCCACTGTTCGAATTGCTAAAATTATTGAAAGATGAATTACTTCTTCTTTAATCTTCACTGTTTAAGTCTTTCACCTAAACTGCAACTTCGACGGAATCTGATGCATGACGTCTATAATATTACAATTAATTTTTAAAAGTGAATATTATAAAACGTGTCTGAGAAATAATGTAAAAATTCCCGATGCCAAAAGACACTGTGCAACATTCAATCCCCGCCACAAAACAGCACACAAAAGTCAGTCATCTACATGTTAAAAACCGTATAAACAAAAATGTATTTTAAAATTCATACAAAAATTGCTGGTGTCAAGGAAACTGTAACATTTAATCCCTGACACAGAACAGCACATAAAAGTCGTTTAACGTATGAAAAGCCATACAGATGCAAACAAAATGCATTAGAAAAATTGTATAAAAATTGCTGTGTCAAAAAACACATTATAGAAAATTTACTGACGTTAAAAAACACCATGTAGAAACAGGTCCGGGCGAAGCCAGCCCAGGCTTAATCTTGGGAATCAATCGACTGCACGCGCACCGTCAAACCGTGCAACCCCATCTGCGTCCACACACCCCCGCACCGGGGGAAACTCGAAGAACAGGTTGCAGCAGCGGGACGAGAGGTCTGTGGAAACTTGGAAATGGCCGCGGACACAAACATTTCGAAAACAGTGCGCGGTAAAAGTGGAAAAAGGTGGGGGTGGGGGGTTGATCGTCCAATTCAGCGAGCCTCTTCAGCCCCGTCTTCCACTCGAGGCGAAAGTTTGCTGCTGGAGCATCTCTCTCTCTCTCTCTCTCTCTCTCTCTCCCACTCTTTCCCTGACAGTGGGACACGGTGTGGTTCTTGGGAACGACCGGTACCCACGTCCCAAACGAGGTGTATAACCGAACCGACACCCGACGGTGCCCGACCGAAGTAGCTTAACGAGAACCAACCACCACCCCCGTTTAATTAATCCGGGGGGGTAATTGGATTAACGGCAACGCCGGCTCTCGGCCACTTCGCCCGATGTCGGATGGAGCATCCCGACGGTTATCGAGAAAATAATAAAAATCTTGCCGTCGCCGGGACGAGAGGGTTGGACTCTCACGCTCGCCACCCCCTTTTGATCCCGTCGTCACCCTGTGGAGGATCGTTCCCGTGGAGTTTAGTGGGCGAATTTTCTTTTAGTGCTTCGGAAGCATTCGGCAACGAGTGAGATCATTTTTTAACGTCCTAGGGGCGAGTAACATTTAATTTTCACTTTTTTTTTAGTGGAACTGATGGGCCGTTTCATCTTGAAATGCAGTATTTTAAACTGTGTAACGAATGATCTTGAAGATGGCAGTTTGCATAATAGAAATTTGTGTGAGGACGTTTGTCGAAGTTTTAGGGGAGGGTAAAATTTAATTTTGATTTTTACATCACATTTTTCCCATTTTCAGTTAAAGGAGGTGTGTCTCTTTGCAGTTAAACTGAATAAATCTCGCATAATATTTACTAACGGAATAATGTTATTATTTCAGATAAAATGCAATTGTACACTTTCTGCAAATTTGAGAGCTTTCATGCACGGGAAATTTGCACTCCGCCTGTGTGTATAGTATTGTACTCTATTGTTGGCCCATGTATGATTTGGTCTTGTTGAAATTGGGCAGTTCACATACTATGTATATAGATGGATATGTGTACATATATGGATAAACACACACCCTGCTAGTACATATGAATTTAAGCACAGCGTTCATTGGAGGTTTGAAACACAATATCCTGTAACATTTTTATATAGATTCTTTACTGTAAAGTATAAAAACATCAGATAACGATTTAATAAAAAATAAATTCCCTTCTCGAATAATAAAAAAAAAATTTTAATCCTGCTATCACAAGCGATGGCTCGCGACCTCACCCCCAGCATCCACGAGCACTCCCCGACCATTCTCGTAGATTTCGTTGGATGGATCCTTTTTTGGTGCATCGAGAGCACGATGGGAAACCCTAGGGGTAGGGGGATGGAATCGATTCCCCTTGGAAAAATAATCTGCCCGGAGAATGGGGGTTCTTCTGGTCGATTCTTTCGCCGCTCGCCGGGTGATCGGTAATTTTCCTCGCAGCGTACGTCTTCAGGATGGGCTTGGGGTTTATTCGAGGCCCCGATCAGTAATTTTGCAGTAGGATGCCGTGGCGTACTCTTTTGTGGATACGCTCGAATAAGACGATCCTCCGAATAGGGGTTGAAAGACTTCCTGCGGAGTATAAGCGTCGGTTCTGTGATCTTCTCATGTACAGTGCTATTCAAAATTATGCGGACAATTCAGTAACACCCTGGTACTGCAGTTTGTTTCCTGACAATGGTGCCTAAGGATGTACAAATTATTTTCTTCTATTTTATATGGGCTAGTAATGCCTAGGTCTAGAAATTAATTTTTTTTATTTTATATAGGCTAGTAATGCCTAGGTCTAGAAATTAATTTTTTTTATTTTATATGGGCTAGTAATGCCTAGGTCTAGAAATTATTTTTTTTTTTATTTTATACTGGTTTGTAATACCTAGGTTTACAAATTAATTTTTCATTGTTTTATATGGGTTAGTAATGCCTAGGTCTACAAATTATTTTCTTTTATTTTATATGGGCTAGTAATGCCTAGGTCTACAAATTATTTTCTTTTATTTTATATGGGCTAGTAATTCCCAGATTTACAAATTAATTTTCTTTTATTTTATATGGGCCAGTAATGCCTAGGTCTAGACATTATTTTTTTTTAATTTTATATGAGCTAGTAATGCCTTCGTTTACAAATTATTATTTCTTGGTTCAATATAGGTTAGTAATGCCTAGGTGTACAAATTAATTCTTCATGGTTTAATATAGGCTAATATTGCCTAGGATAATTTAATTTTCTTATTTTCTATAGGCTAGTAATGCCTAACTTCACAAATTAATTTTTCTTGGTTTAGTATAGGCAATAATGCCTAGTCCAAAAATTAATTTTTCCCAATTTTATAGAGCAGTGAGTTTAAATACATGCCGAGTACTAAATGGGAGTAATGTATTATTGTAAATATTTTATTTCATTACGGCATGCTTTGATACGTTCAGTGAATATACGAGGTTTTAGAGAAACTGTTGCGCCAATTTGGTAGGAAATGTGCTGTAGCATGCTAGAATATACTTCATCGTGGTAAAATAACGCACGGATAACACATGTTGCGGATCATGAATTTTTTATCAGGCAAATAATGCGAACGAAAATTTCATGGAAATTGAATCCGGCCGTTTAAAAAGGATAAAACATACAATAAACATGATGGACTTATTAATGCGATCCGTGTTTCGTTCCGGGACAATGTTTATTCCGAAACGTCCACAATAAACTTTTATTACGAAGCAAAAATCGTACGAATCGCAATTATTCCCTGCAACGTATCGAATCTTCATCATGCCAATTTGATCCAGTCCTTTGAAGTTTAATAAATCTTTAATAAATCACAACGATAAAATTGAATAAATAACTGATTCGTAGTCTAAAATGTTAAACAATTCCCTCACTGACAAGCAATAAAAATTAAAACACTTTTTATCTCCATTTTTCTATTTATGTAACTCTTATAACATCTGATTCGTGGTCTAAAATTTTAAATAATTCCCTCACCGACTAACAATAAAAATTAAAACACTTTTTATCTCCATTTTTCTATTTATTTAACTGTTATAACATCTGATTCGTGGTCTAAAATGTTAAACAATTCCCTCACCGACAAGCAATAAAAATTAAAACACTATCCGTCTCCATTTTTCCATTTATAATGACTCCTATTTTCTTTTTAACATCATTTCCACTTCCCACTCGATAAAATGTACAAGCATACCATTTTCCCTGAAGTCAGAATCTTAATTTTTATTTCAGCAAAATTGAACCTGCAGAACTAATGCAACATTACATTACTTTCAACTCCGAAAATATGTCATATTCCCGTGCAATGTAAAATGCAAATAATAATCTTCCACCGTCACCAAATATTAATAAACTAGCAGGCTCGCATACTTCCAGCTTTAATATACGCAACAGTCAACGAACTTTCCGGAGTTCGAGGGTGGCCGAAAGCTTTTTTTAACGAAACTTTTCGTATTCCTTCGCGAGAAGTTTCGCTTTGACTCGGTATTTAAAGTTTACCGAGTGCGAATAATAACGGGCGGCGCGGTTTCGACGACTAGCCTCATCCCTCAGAAGTTCGAGAATTAATTATGCTCATACGAGGCGAGGCTTCGGGGAAACTTAACCAATTAACGGCTTAAGCTCGAGACAGCCTAACTGCGATCGCAGTTAAGCATTTCGAAGGATCTTCCGGAGAATACGTTCCTGCTCAAAAGTACCGTTCCGAGTCTTTGCAAATCGATAAAATAACAATGGAAGTAATCCGTAGTCGGTAATCAATTTTTATGCAAAATAAAAATTGCCTGTACTAATTGCGAGATACAGAAGCTGCCTAGACATTTATTTCCTTTTTTTAACAATTTCATACAGTCGGAAACGATACAAAAGTGATTAGATCATAATCATTATTTATAATTGCACCAAACCCAAATTACAATTCATAATCGATTAATGTTACTCATAACTAGACTGTAGATTTCATGCATTTACGACAAAAGTGACTATTTAATAATTAAGGTGGTAAAAGTATTAAAAAAATTATGCAGACAATTTTTATTTTGCATAAAGGTCCGCACTCTATTAATAATCCCGCAAGTATTTCTCTTTTTCGAGGCACACGTTAATGCAACATAGATATAGGTGTAAATTAGGTTACGCTTTCAGTATTGAACGATGTTCGTAATTAAATTTTCTTATGTACAAGCGTTCCTTAGTAGCATTATTAAATTCTCCGGCGAACATGTGTCCATCAATTTTTACCGGATACGTAATATTCGACAAATAAATGTGATGTGTGTTTTAGTATTTCGTTCTCATTAATTGGCCGATATAAATTTAACATGACATTTTAATCGCGGGGCTCCCGTGTACATTGTAAATATGCCGGGCCGGTTTGTTCGATAGATTAAAGCATATTCGTGCCGGCATTAATAATTCATAGCGAATATTAATGCAGCGCGAAAAAGAAGAATTATTTCGAGCCAGAGCGAATAAAAAATACACACCGGAGCGAGGGGGATCCGAATAAGGGATCCATTCGCGAAGTGAGAGTCGAAATTGAAAAGAAAAATCGTTTTTTGCATGATAAAAGCGGCCGGGCGATATCATCGGTCGGCGAACGCGCGGCAACGGCTGATCCGCGATAACGAAGACGGACGTTGATTGCAAATTGTTCCGGTAAACAATGAAATTAAACGACGAGAACATAATTTGTTTCCTAATAAAATTACATATCCGGGGCTCCCTGGAAAAATGGGATATCTCGCGCTCCGCGTCTTTCTGCGAGACACAGAAGGCATTCAAAAGAGCCGCGCCAGCTCGTGGAAATGTATGTTTTAATAGCGAAACCGCGGGAGCAGGTGCAACAAACAAATGAAAAACCGCATTGAAATCGTTCGCTCCGAGGAAGATCGCATAATGGCTCGGCGACGCTCTTTCGTGTAAATACACGTTTATTTTTGCCGTTTATATTCAGTGGTATCATTTTTAATGATTACTAGCCCGCGGATTTTTATGCAAAATGAAACCTGTCTCCATCAATTTTAAGATTCAAGATCCACGTAGACACCTATTTCTTTTCCTAACAATTTTCATCAGTTGAAAATAATGTAAAAGTGTTTTTAAATTGTTTAAACACTTTTTAATTGTATTTAGTTTTATATTCTACTAACTCATTGTTGGAAACCGTCCTTTGCAAAAAATGGAAACCAAATAGAAAATTCTTTGTTTAATAATTTCAGTACCATGAAAATGAATTATTCCACTGTTTAATATTCCATCAATTTTGTCATAAATGCATAAAAACCACAGTGTATTAATTAATGGAAAGTTAGCTAGATTATTGACTTTTTCTGGTTGCAATTTTACTCATGAAGTTTAAGTGTGAAAATTGTAACGCAATTGCGGATCACTGGATTAGTCACAATCGCATATATTCAATGTATAATTTAATGCTTTATAATTGGAGTCCCTTTGAAGTTATCTAGAAAATTAAACTTCTGCAGTTTACTAATTAGTAGACGCGGATGAACACCGAAATTTACATTTTCACCGCCAACTGCTGAGAAACTAAAGTAAAATAGAATTCTATTTCGCGCATTGTTAACTTCCTGGTGGAAGACGGTAGCGGAAAACGAATAAAATAAAATTCTGTGAAAGTTGCAGTTACGTTCCTGTTTGAGTTGGGCTCCTCTCTATTTCAGAATTTTTATTCGTTCCTTTATATGATTTATTGATTTACGGAAGTTATTATCAATTGTGGCCATTAACTCATATAAAATTCACCGTGAAGTTCTCCACTGAATATAAATTAATATTACGCAATTTAAAATTAGTTGAAAAATTCCCATTTCTCACTCAAAAATAAAAATAATCCCAAACTCACATTTCCCTAACTCTTACACCTTGAAGTCACCATCTACACCCTCCAGCTCCAAAATAACGTCCCCGAAAATTTTCAAAAATTCACAAAAAAAATATTCCAATCTTCCCAACCCTTCCCCAGTCTTACAATCGAATTGCCACCAAAAAACAACCCTTCAAAAATAAATATACCCCCATACTCACATTTCCCTACACCCTTAAATCACCATCTACACCCCCAGCTCCAGAAGAACGTCCCCGAAATTTTCAAAAATTCGCAAAATAATATTCCAATCTTCCAAACCCCTTTTTTCCAGTTTTACAATCGAATTGCCTGCACGAAGCAACCCCTAAGAAATAAAAATAACCCTAAATTCACATTTCCCTAGCTCCTACACCCTTAAATCACCATCTACACCACCGAGCTCCAAAATAACGTACCCGAAAATTTTCAAAAATTCACAAAAAAAATAGTCCAATCTTCCCAACCCTTCCCAGTCTTACAATCGACTTGCCAATACATAAAACAACTCCTCAAAAATAAATACACTCCTAAACTCACATTTCCCCAGCTCCCTACACCCTTAAATCACCATCTACACCCCCAGCTCTAAAAGAACGTCCCCGAAAATTTTCAAAAATTCTCATAATAATATTCCTATCTTCCAAACCCCTTTTCTCCAGTTTTACAATCGAATTGCCTACACGAAGCAACCCCTAAGTAGTAAAAAAAACTCATAAACTCACATTTCCCTAGCTCCCTACACCCTTAAATCACCATCTACACCCCCAGCTCCAAAAGAACGTCCCCGAAAATTTTCAAAAATTCTCAAAAAAATATTCCAATCTTCCAAACTCTCTCCCCAGTCTTACAATCGAATCGTCAAGACGAAGCAACCCCTCAAAAATCAAACTACGTCTAAACTCACATTTCCCTAGCTCCGTGCACCCTTAAATCCCCATTTGCACCCTCCAGCCTCGGAATGAACGGCCCGAATAATTTCCAATCTCGGAGGGCCGTATCTCAATCGCATCAAACGCCAAACAAACGACGCGACGTCTCACTCGCATAGCTACTCAATCTCACCCCCTTTAACGTGTATCCCGGCGCGCCGTGCGAGGAAACCGAGAGGGGTGGGGGCGGAGGAGGTGAGTCGGACAGTTGCAAAATGGGGAAACGTTCCCAATATAAATAAGAGGAATGTCGAGACACGAAGAAATGCGAGGCACTTATTGGCAATAACGTCTGCGACGTATTTCCGGGGGCGCGATACGAAGAAAAGCCATGCCCCATACTCGGTCTCGGAACACGGGGGTGGCCCGGCTCTCGCCACCCTATCAGGATATGGGAGGAGTGGGAGTCACGAACACGCGTTACAATACCGTGATTTCCGGGGGAACGAAACCTACTTCCCAGTTTAACACGATTCCGCAAAATCAATTACCACCGGCACCCATAATATACGGGCTAAGTTCCCGTTGGGCCAAAAGTGTTCCAGTACCCCCTTCCCCCCTGCCCGTTCAACCCCCATTCGCAGCCGTCTACGGAACTTGTCTCAGCGCCGACAATTCCGCGCCTCGTTCCACCCCCTTGCACCCTCTCCAACACCCTTCCGCGCTCTTAACTCGCGAAATTATAGTGGTTCGGCTCGAATTCGGGCCGCGAAACACCCCCGGAAATGGCTGTCGCGTAAACGTGCACGAATAATCTGTAACTCCGGGGCCGCCGTGTCTCTAGCGAAAATCACCCCCAAGCAAACCACCCCTCAACGTGTCCTCCCGTTATCGTTCGACGTCATCGATATATCAATTATTTTTCTCTCTCCAACCGGATCGACAGCTTTAACATAACAAAATTTTGTGCGTGCCACAGAACTTTGCTACACTGCTGTATTAACCCTCCGCGGGCAATCAGGGTTGTTTACGTCCGGAGGAAAATTTCACTCATCAATTTATTTTTTCCCATTAATGCATTTCACGTCACAACGATTACGTATTAGGAGAGACTTCAATACATAGCCCAGAGATTTTTCAGAGTCTTTTAAAACGGTGGAAAAAATTAATATAAATCACCCAGTATGCGAACGACGCACAGTGAGCCAAAAGAGCCAAAACATGGCCAAAATAGGAAGGAGTACCTCAATTTAGTTCAAAATTGATACTCATACATTTCTCGGGTTGCTGATTATAAATGTGATGTCAAAATTACAAAAAACAAAATGGCGGATTCAATATGGCGGATGCGTAACCAAAAAAATTATTGGACTTTCTTGAAAATTAGTGTTCCCATATTTTTCGGACCGGCGAATATGAATCTGATGTCAAAATTGCAAAAAACAAAATAGCGGATTCAATATGGCGGATGCGTAACCAAAAAAATTATTGGACTTTCTTAAAAATTGGTATTCCCATATTTTTCGGACCGGCGAATATGAATCTGATGCCAAAATTACAAAAAACAAAATGGCGGATTCAATATGGCGGATGCGTAACCAAAAAAATTATTGGACTTTCTTGAAAATTAGTGTTCCCATATTTTACGGGCCGACAAATATGCATCTGATGTCAAAATTATAAAAAAAAAACAAAATGGCGAATTCAATATCGCGGATGCGTAAAAAAAATGATTGAACTTTCTTGAAAATTAGTATTTCCATATTTTTCGGGCCGGCGAATATGAAGCTGATGTCAAAATTACAAAAAACAAAAATAAAATTTTTTTTAAACAATAAAAAAATTGTTATTATTCTATAAGTGGAACCATTCAATGCTTATTTAACAAATTTTATTATAACTTCTAAATTTCTCGAGAAAACATGCTTGTAACTAGTACCATGACAACCTCTGCGTCACAAAAATGGATCGCGTTACGAAAGAGGCAGTTTTAGGCAGCTACTTTTTCAAAACAATGTTAAATAATAGTATCTACTACAAGACTCGACGAGAATCACCGTGGAATATTGTGGAATATACAACTTTTAGTATACATTTGTAAAATCTGTGCACTAAGTATTATCGTTCACTTCATACATCCCAAACATTAATTAATATAAATCCAATGTTATTATTACGTATAGTATTTACTTCCAGGAACAGCATCCATCGTACACGCACAAAAAAAAATATTCAATTTCCATAAAATTGTAAGCTTGACATCTTTTTTTTTCACAACGTAGTTCACTGCACGAAAACTGCGAGACGACTGTATGGGATATTTGTACTCCCACCATTTAGCAGGTACAGGTAGTAAGACCTTTTTACCTTCGGCTTCTTATACAGTCGTTACCTGAGAATCCAATACGGCAAGAGCCATACCCCTAACGTGAAATTCATTTTTTGCATTTTGGCCACATTTTGGCGCTTTTGGCCCACTGTGCGACGTTAAGGGCAAAGTTTAGGCAATTTCTGAAAATTGCTAATGTGGGTCAAGCGTTTTAAAATTTGCCATGCACTTTAAATGTCCAAGTAGCGTGGAAAGAATTGAATCAGTCAAAATTCCGCCGTCGACGTAAACGCCCGAAAAACCCCATTAGAATCGATCCGGGACAAGCGCGCACAGGCAAAGCGTTTTCCGCCGGTGCGGAAACAGCGTCTGCGATAAATACGGTCTGGGGGCCTGCGATGCGAATTTCCGCGCGGAAGAATGGAAGCGCAGAGGACCGCAGGTGGCTCGGCACCCATGGAGGAGAGAAACAACACCCACCCCCCACCCCCGTGCGGGGGTGCGCGCGGCTTGGTAGGAAGCGTCTTTGGCCACCGCTTAGCGAGCAATCAGCGCTCGAGATAAAGAGGCCGTTCGCGTGTACACGGCCGGGACCGTGGCGTTGAACGATAACGGGAAAACAGGCTGAAGGGTGGTTTGCTGTGCGGGGGTGGTTTTCGGAGGCTGGAGACACGGCGGCCCCGGAGTTACAGATTATTCCTGCACGTTTATGCGACAGCCATTTCCGAGGGTGTTTCGTGGCCCGAATTTGAGCCGAACCACTATAATCTCGCAAGTTAAGAGGGTACTCCGGGCTTTGCATTTTCGAAACATCGATATTCACGCATTTCCTGTAACCCTCAACGTACGAATCGTACCCAATATATTTTCTTCTCATGGCAATTCTTAATACGTTGAACGCCACGTCAGCCATATGTGGCTGGCGGAATTATTTGTGCAGATTTTAAAATGAATTTTTACGTTGATATATTCATTGTACTAAACTTAATTAGGATCTGTAACATGCAAGAAAGTTGGAGGATTTCTCAGTATCGTACATTTAATTTTTTGCAATTTTTATTTCATTAAATAACTTACTTTGGTTTTATGGAATTTTTGGGGTTTCTAGTTTGGCGTTCAACGTGTTAATTATCAAAAGTGCATTGCTTGGGATTTTTATGTATCTCGTTATCTCTTCTGATAAATAAAAATAAATTTTAAGGGGAATCTGTCGAAACGATTTTTCGAAAAAAATTAAATACCAGTGTGGAGGGTTGTAAGATTCTCGTAATTTATATGTCCGTGATATATATAAAATATTATGAACATAAAGAACATTATTTTGGTAAAGAACGTTGTGCTGAGGGTTAAGTATCAGTGTTGTAAAATATGTATGCAAAAAGATTTGTTCGAAATGTTTTAAAATATTGCTAATAATCGTTAAATAATAATGTCAATTTAAATTTGGAAGTTCTTAAAGAAAATTTCGCAACCCTAAGGCCGAAATTATATTTTTAGTCGTTCGAATATCTAGCATAGTAATCAAGAAAAATATTTTCACCCCCATATTTTGAATCGTTTACAGAAATTTGAGAATCAAAATTTTCTGGAAAGTGTCAATTATATTATTAACTGATTATAATGCAGTGAGAGTAAATCTGAGAATAAAAATTTTCTGTTAGGGCTATTAAAGGAAAAATGTGAAAGTAATAAAAAATGGAGATGATTGCGCTTATTAATCGCGAGGATTGAATATCTTTTATTACTAACAAGGTGCACGATTCGCAGCCGAACGATTCCAGCAGCTCTGTTTAAACAGCATCGATATGTGTCAATTACAACGGGTTTCGTATCTGGTCAATTACGATATACAGCTCATCGGAAATAAACGCACGGTGGTAATGCTCGACAACTGATGGGAATATGAGACTAATTAACAACGATGTTTCATCGTGTGACGGGAACAGACAGAGCTCGGAATAGAATCCGATACAGCCGAGGTAACCGATATTTATTTTCGAGCGGAGATAATTTGACAATTAAGAAATTGAAAGCTGCATTGTATCGTGTAACGTTACACTATAATAAAATCTCACAATAATACAGTTCCCAAAAAGGAGGACAAGGAAGCCTGAAAATTCTCATTTTACAGAGAAAATTTCAATGTTCATTACTGAACTTTTCGTCGAACGAACTTCACTCGTGATTGTTTAAAAATTGTTCCATTATATCAATTTCTAAGTCGCAGAAATTTCGCACGTCGATAAAGCACAAAATTAAGGGGAGAATGTATTGATTTGATAAATAATATTTGTTTGATAAAATTAAATTTTAGGATTGAAACGAAATATTTATAAAATTATTTAAGAACGATTTTCAAAAATTATCTCTTCGTTAAAAAATTCTCTGTTCAAACATGTTATTTAAATACTTATCGTATCCCCAACATTCTTAACAAATATTTTACCGTTGTACAAACATTGATATGTGTCCCACTTACGAAAATATACAAATATTAATATGTTTACTGTACCTTAGCAGCAATATCACGTTACCGAAACATGTTCCAGCATCGCTTTTCCTTCCGAAAATTACGGAATGCAGCGAAACGAATGAAAGCGCATTCGACGCTGCACCATAGCGCGATAACGGATTTGGCTGCTCGGAAAACGACGGAAATACAGTCGACAAGAGAGAACAAGTACATGTACATCGTTACACAAATTATTCAACAACAATTTAAAAAAATTACTTCTTCCACAAATGCCTTTCATTAAACGTTATTAAACTCGTTAATTCCTCAGATTTATCGAGTTCTTTCTTCTTGTGACATTAAAAAAAAAAAAAGATATTCCACAGAATTAAAAAAATTATTATGCATCCCAAAAGATAAAATACAAAAGCATTTACACAAATATTAATATTCACGGGAATATCGCGGCACGAAATCAGCTCCCGAAAATCACGGAATGCATCGGAACGCATTCGTTCGCCGACGCGTCGTATCGATGGGACGGGTTCGGCAGCCCGAAGAATGTTCGAAAAATCGAGGGAACGGGTCTCGAAAAAGGGGACAAGTACCCAAAAACTGATATCCGCCGCGTTGTTTCCCGAGTTGGCCGGGGAAAAATCGAAAAACGAGAAGATTATTCGAATCGCGCGGCGGTTCGGGCTTTGCCCATGAATTTTAAGTGAATCCAAAGGCGCGTATGAACGTGCAAAGAGAACGAGAGAGATATACAGGGTGGTTGGAAACTGGTGGTAGAAGCGGAAAGGGGGTGATTCTACGCGAAAAAAGAAGTCGAAAATATAGAATAAAAATTTTTCGTTTGAGGCTTTGTTTTCGAGAACATTGAGTTTGAAAATGCAGCCAATGCGCGTGTTATTCGGTAGGAATTGTCTGCTGCGTCTGACCATGACCTACCAATTCTACTTCCTACGCATACTAAAGCAAGCGAACCCGACGGATCTTTAAATTCGATTTTTCTCGAAAACAAAGCCTCAAACGAAAAATTTTTATTCTATATTTTCGACTTCTTTTTTCGAGTAGAAGCACCCCCTTTCCGCTTGTACCACCAGTTACCAACCACCCCGTATATATACAGGGTGAGTCACCTAACGTTTGCACCTCAAATATCTTTGTTGTTTCTAAAGATACGTAAAATATGGTGAGGACAAAGTTGAATGGTACAATGGGGCTGACAAGATGCCAAAAAAGAAATTTTGTTTTTATGTCATTTTTTTAGAGATATCAAGGTGACCTTCACTTTTTTAAATGGAACCGCCCTTTTTTAAACACCTACAATGATAGTCCCTTTCATTAGGAATTCAGTGACAGTAATTATTCCAAGGTCATTCAAGGTCACAGACAGAGAAAACGTATAAGATTTAGAATATGAAAGCAGAATACGTTTATCACGGTTGAGACTTGTAGTAAATAGTAAACATAATATGGTCGCAGTTAAAGTAAACATACTAAGGTCCTTCAATGTTATTGTTGTTCAGCATTCTTATTTACTATCAGCATGTTTCCAAATGCGATTCCGTCTTATTCAATGACTGAAAAGTGTGATATGATCACGATTTACCGTGAATGTAGACAAAATGCAGTGCAGGCCCGATTACTTTATGAAGAAAGGTACCCCGAGCGAAACACTCCTTCTAGACAGACTTTCATTAATACGTACAGGTTGTTTCGAAGCACTGGAAGTGTACATGCAAGACAGCACAAACGGAAGGATCCCACGACTAATGAAGACAATGAAATTAATATTTTAGCAGCTATAGCTGTCGATCATCACGTGAGTACGAGAAAAATTGCCCGGGAAGCAGGCATAAGTCAAAGTAGCGTAATACGAATTCTGGCCCGACATATCCGTTCCACATATCGCTCCATCAAGAATTGCACGGGAATGATTTTCAAAATAGAATTAACTTTTCTCAATGGGGATTGCTTCAAAATCATTCATTTTTTTCTAATGTCTTGTTTACCGATGAAGCAACATTCACTAATCATGGCCCAATTATACATTTATAAAATACAGGTATTCTGCTTCCATATTTTAGTTTCATACGTTTTTTCTGTCTTTGACCTTGAATGACCTTGGAATAATATAGTCACTGCATTCCTAATGAACGGGACTATCGTTGTAGGTGTTTCAAAAAGGGTGGTTCCATTTTAAAAAGTCAAGGTGACCTTGATATCTCTAAAAATAATGACATAAAAACACAATTCTTTTATGGCATCGTGTCAGCCCCATTGTACCATTCAACTTTGTCCTTACCATATTAGGTGACTCACCCTGTATATATGCGCTCTCTCTGTATCATTCTCTTATGTGCGCTATATCAATGTGCTGTGCAGGATGCTACGAATGTTTTACAGCTGGCCACGTGATCGGAATCATGGGCGGTTTCCGGCACCGGAAACCCAGGCAAATAACCGTTTGTTAAGCGCCGCGAGACTTTTCGGTTTTATCGTCGAGAACTCCCGGTAATTGGAGCAACGGGATGTGTACAGTCGTGTGTGTGTATATGTGTGGGGGAAAAAGCGATTTCGGGATAACGGCTAGTTAAAATGTGGCAACGAATGGGGAACAATTAGACGAGGCAACGACGTCAATGACGAATCGTCGTCCTGAGCCAGGGAGACCGGGACTTCGATTCGAGAAGTTCCACGGCACTCGTTTATTTTGTTGTTTCGTCTCCGGTACCTCGGAGTTTATTGCTCGAAACGGAAGCGCCATTGTTCCCGTTCCCATTAAAACTTGCTGGTCCCCACCCCCCGGCAACGTGCTACCGGGTAATCATAAACGTATCAAGGACGCGCCGCCGGTTTTCCCGGCGAATCGCTTCCTTGCCCGTCCGCGAGTCCTTTTCTCTTTTGAGTAATCGCCGTATTAACTCGACGGATTCGGAGAGCCGCCGGTCGCAAATTATTGGCCCATTGACGATGCAGAGGAAATTGCTTTTAGTTGGAAGTCGCTCCGCTCTGGAACTCGATGCAATTCTGCTTTGCTTTGCTTTTTCGTTTGTTGATTACCTTAGGCCGGGGGAGGGTGGGGGTGAGAAGGAGGACATTGGTTTGTTGAAGGTAAATGGGAAATCTGGTTTAATTCGTTGGGAGTGGTGAGAAGGGAAACTTGTTTGGATTTCTTTTTTTTTTTTTTTTTTTTCTTAAGAAGCAGAATTTATGTTGTTTTATTGACGGGCACTGCTGTCCATTTAATGACAGTGTTAAGAGGAAGGGCCATCGAAGCATGAAGAGGAAGGAAAATTTGTTTCAGTTTGATAACGGCGTGTTAAGGGGATGAAACTTTACTCTTAATTTGATGAACATATTAAAGGGAAGGGAAGTTGGTTTTAATTTATTTAAAACGTTAAGGAGAAGAAACATTTCATTTCATTTAGTGACAGACATTCAATTTCCCTTAATTCCAATCTACTTAAATTGATGCTCCGATTCTATTTCCTACGAATAAAAGCATCAATTCGAAGGGATTGGAATTAAAAGGAATTTTCCTTCTACTTAACACGTTCGACGAGTTAAAAGAAATTTTCCCTTTATTTTATTTTATCTTTTATTGTATCTTTTCCAATAAGATTTCGTACCGCCTCCTTAATGTATCATAATACAGATGAAGAATGCATTCGGAATAAAATTTTCTATTATCTCTTCCTAATTTTTAATATATTACTGAGGACAAGAAAATTTGTTTCAATCCCCGCCTACATAAAATGAATCAATTTAGAATGATGAATTCGAAGACATTGAAATTCAGAGAGCTTTCCTGAAATCTGTCGATACGTTTAATAAATTACTGCAGCGAATCACCACGAAAGTCGCTACTTGAAAAATAATCTGAAAAGAACTGAAGAACCGCACAGGTTCGCGATGAATCGTTTTCTCGCAGCGGTAATTCCATTTCTCCTTTGAATAATCGGTATATTAACTCTTAACCACGGAGACGAGATTTATAAAGCTCCTTCCGGGGATGGTTTTGCTATTTGTTTTCATTAGGTCGTCTGTGGCTGCTTTATTAAACTTACCGGTGAGCGATCTAGCATCTTTTTTAATAGAATCACGATGTAACGGGGATTGAAATTATCTTTGCCGAGAGTTTGCTTGATAAATGAGCCGCAATTAATTAACCGCGAATCTTGCGTCTCTTGCACGTACAGAAATCCAGAGTTTCTCATTCGCTTCGTACCTGCAGGAATTTTCAGGACCATCCAAGAAAATTCTCCCTCACTTTGAATTTCACAATTCAGAATAATTCATATAAATTTCAGTTTTATATACACGAGTATCAAGGAAACAGAATTAAATAAAAGACTGTTCAGTGACAATTATTATTATGGATTTTATGCATTTATGACAAAAATTGGTAGGTGTAATTGAAAACAGTAAAAACATTAGTAGAGTTTAAAAATACTGTTATTTTATTTTCAACCTATTAAACGTATCAAGAAAGAAAATAAATTTCTGTTTCACTCCAATTTATTGCAATTCCGGTAGAAAATTTTTATTTTGCACAAAGATCTACTGTCTAATTGTTACAAAATAAAAAGAGGTGAGATAGAATTATAATTGAGAGTGAAAGATTTCTTCGTTGGTTCAGGAAATTCTTTTAGATAAATGTAAACGAGAGACTTTGGATTTTTGTCATTTAAATATTTATTTGGGCGTGCGAGTGACGAAAAGGAAAATGACATGTGGCTGAGATAACAATCTAGTAGTCAGGAGTTTAGGAGAAACTAAATCCATTTCATACTCACCAACTGGAATAAACAGAATATATTATAAACAAGTGAATAGGAAGCTTGTAAAATACTAAAAAACTTTGTATTCACTTATTTATAGTTTATTCTATTTATTTCACTGGATCTTGTAAGCAGAATCGTGAATTTTAGCTCAGAAAATTTTTAAATATTTTATAATATAGTCTATACAATTCTATCAAACTTTGCATTCACTTATTTGTAATTTATTCTATTTATCTCAGCTGGATTTTGTAAGCAGAGTTGTGAATTTGGGGAGTTCAGAAAATTTTTAAATATTTTATAATATAGTCTATACAATTCTATCAAACTTTGCATTCACTTATTTGTAATTTATTCTATTTATCTCAGCTGGATTTTGTAAGCAGAGTTGTGAATTTGGGGATATCAGAAAATTTTTAAATATTTTGTAATATAGTCTATAAAATTCTATCAAACTTTGCATTCACTTATTTGTAATTTATTCTATTTATCTCAGCAGGATTTTGTAAGCAGAGTTGTGAATTTTAGCTCAGCAAATTTTTTAATATTTTATAATATAGTCTATAAAATTCTATCAAACTTTGCATTCACTTATTTGTAATTTATTATATTTATCTCAGCTGGATTTTGTAAGCAGAGTTGTGAATTTTAGCTCAGAAAATTTTTCAATATTTTAGAATATAGTCTATACAATTCTATCAAACTTTATCTTCTATCTAAAAATTTTCAGAGCCCCCCAAAATTCACAGCTCTGCTTGCAAAATTCGGACCGCGTAACCGTGGGTCTCATTGTCACAAAGCTCGCGATCTCAAGCGGAAACGGTAACCGAAAATTAACACTCGCCTTGAATCAGTGTTTCTCCGGGCCGAGGATCTCAGACAAAACTCTGAACAGGCGATAAATTCGCGGCGGCGGCGGCTCGTGAATAATAAAACTGTTCGAAATTTCCGCGGGATGATTCACAGCTGGCAGTCGGGGATCTCGCCGATCTAATGTGCGCGTCGAAAGATTAATATTTGAGGGTTCGCGCGCTCGCGGGTCGGCGCGCAGCTCGTTCCCGGATATCAGATCCATTAAAACGTCGTCGAATAACATTTTCCACTCTCATTAATTATGGAGCCGGTTCTCACGGCTTGCGAGAATCGATATATCTGTCGGCGAGTTCTCGCGAGTTACAGCCTCGGGAGCAGCGAATCAAACGAATCCGCGGGGCTTCGGATTTCGCGATTGATATTCACGAGCATTCACTGGAGCTTCCAGGAGGGGAGGGGTGTCCTACGTCCTCGTCGCATTGAAGTCGCGACGCCGAGAGCAAGAATGACTCGCGGGGAACAATGACTTCGGAGAATGGCCTCGGCTAATTATCGGCCGAGGATCGATCTGCGGAATTAGCGGGCGCCGGTGCGGTGTCCCACAAAATCTTCCGATCCAGCTATCCCCGATGCACGGTGGGCTGAAATTGATGTGGCCCAAATTATTTTAGCGTTATTTCAAGGGTCAAGGTTATAGAACGGGTCGTTGAATTCGCCTCGACACACATATTAATCCTTTGCACTTGAAGCAATTTGAATATTTCCCCTGCTATATATTTTCTTTTCTATGTTATACATACGAAAATGGTGCAATTTGCCCGTACAATACTGAAATGTTGAGTAAATTATTAAATACAAACATTTGATAATGTAAAAAATGTTTTGAATAAAGATACAGCAATTTTTAGTGACGCCTTATAGTCGCCATTCGAGTGCTAAGGGTTAACATTTAAAAAATCGAGATGACCTCCATTTTCTATAGAAGACATTTTTTTTAAAGCTTTTGTATTGAGATTTGTAGAATAGTTAATACTGGTCAACTTTTGTTGATGTCCCTGCACACGTACTTATCTGAAATGGCTAATATTTTGAAGCTTTGGAGGATTATCAATTGATTTGGACAAAAAATGTTTCAAAATTTGAATTTTTGGCCACGAAGAAGAGGTTTCCAGTCCAGTGTATGATGGTTTCGCCCCGGCTGGACCGATATCAGCCCGGAACCGAGGGGAAAATGGTAACCGGAGCCCGGAGAGCTTTGTCGCGGTTTCCCACCAACGCCCAAGAGTCCCACAGCCGCCAAGGAGCGAACCTGCAGGCTGATAAACGCGATAAAATCGAGCCACGTCCGAATTTTTTAGCCCTGTTCGCCTGGTGTAAATTACGCCGCCATTTTGCCTTTTCAGCTCGAGCTGCTATCTTCTTCTGGCGATTAGAGGCGAGTGTTTAAGGGAATGGCGGTTTAGTCAAACATGGTCAAACAGTGGTTCTCTAGCCGACAGTAGGCATCCCATCCTTCTTTACTGCGATTTGTAATCGTTTATACTGTTTTCGAAGGCGATTGTTAAAGGTGCCGACGAGTATCAGCATTATAGACCTGTTCAAACATGGTCAAACAGTGGTTCTCTAGCCGACAGTAGGCATTCTAACCTTCTTTACTGCGACTTGTAATTGTTCTGACCGTTTTCGAAGGCGATTGTTAAAGGTGCCGACGAGTATCAGCATTTTAGACCCGTTCAAACATGGTCAAACAGTGACTTTATAGCCGACAGTAGGCATCCCACCCTTCTTTACTGCGATTTGTAATCGTTTATATCGTTTTCGAAGGCGATTGTTAAAGGTGCCGACGAGTATCAGCATTTTAGACCTGTTCAAACATGGTCAAACGACTAGATACAGAAATTCTTGAGATAATAAACACATCATTCAAGCTTTCTCAAAATTTTTTTGGTTATTATTACTCCTTTCTGGAAGTAAAGTGTAAGTACATAACAGTATTGGACAGAGTTCGTCAAACACCGTGAAACAAGTGTCAACTGAGTTCGATTACCCCGTCACTTAATTTTGTTCTCCTCACTCTTCTCGCTTATTCTATTTTTACAGTTTAATACAGACAGCTCAAGTTTACAATGACTATTGACATCTCAAACTTAGTCAAACACGATCAATCTGCTACAAACTACAGTTAGCATAGTTGCACCCACAGTCTCCTCCATTTCCCTTACTGCAGTTCGTTCAAGCTCCGCCGAATAAGAGCAGCAATAACTACATTATTATGCCAGTTCAAACGTGCTCAAACATCCATAAACCGCAGTGTACATGTACGATGTTCTCCATTTTATGTTTCTTTATTTTTCTCGCACCTTCGTATCCCATTCCCGCGGCTCACCGCTAAAAGCAATAAAGTATTGTCACCGCAGGCTTGTCCAAACTCGTTCAAACAGCCATAAAAGAAATTGTCAAAGTTCACCCCAGTTTTTCCGGTGGCACGGCGATCGCAAACTGCGCCGGGGACATCTTTATTCTCGTGCCCATTTTTTTCCCCCCGGTAGCTGATCAACCACGCAACTCGCGCGACACCCACGCATCCATATTTGATAAGGACGACGTGTCCTCGCGACCATATATTTCTGCCCTGCGAAAACTCCTGTCGAGAGAGCCGAGCAACTTTTCCGGCGTCCCACGTTCTCGTCGACTCCGTTCGGCTTTTACTTGAAAGTTCGACGCCCCAACCCCCTCCCTCCCTCCCTCGAAACCCGCAATACTTTCCGGGCAACCTCTCGCCCCCGTGTCGCCACTTACCCTAACTCCTCGTTCCGGGGTCTTCGTTCGTCCATTTTTTATTCTTCCCGTTGTTCGATCGAGGGATCGGCGACGAGGACGTATTTTAATATCGGACGCGACGAGTCCGCCGCCTCTTAGCGTTCCCCTTAGAACTTCAGAGTTATTTCGGTGACTATGGTCGGAACAGTATCATTCTACTTTCCGAAAGAAAGCGAAGTTGCTGGACGCTCTTCTTTGGAGAGTTTCAAACACTCCGGCGGATTAATTCGCCGCGGAAACGAGTACTCCCTGCCCGATCGTGCGTTGACTGATACTACTCAGCTCAGTTCTATCAGGAGTTTCTTCGATAACAATAGCCCCTCGTTGTTTAAATTCTTACTCTTACGTTTCTAGGAAACGTCTGACGATACATTGATCTGTTCTACTGAATCGGCTCTATTCCTCACGATTGTGTTATTTTAAACAGGTGATTTATTGTGATTTATTTATATTCGCATTGCTTAAAAATTGTCGGTCATTTGTAAAGGACAGAAGTGAAAATTTGTTTTCTCTTTTAATAATTTCAGGAAGTCTACAGTGATATAACAATATCATTCAATTCTTCTCATTGCTTTCTAATTTTATATTTGGCCAGACCATTTTGATCGTAAACGCATAAAATCAGCAATTTGCTGCAATCAGTTGCAGATTCTACTGAATCTATTACATTCTTGCTAAACAATCAGTGTTGCAATGGTACATTTTTCTACTTGCTTCCTGCTGATGAAACAAAATGGACGAAATCGCATCTTCGTTCTAACACTGATCTGTCTGACCAATCACGTATCAGTTCCACTAAATTCCCTCAATTCTTATTGCATATGCCAATGAACTGAATAGCTCCCAATATTTTCTACGTACGACATAAAAATTCCTTTCGTGTGCCATTCGTACCCAATCAAACGTCTGACTGATACAGGCCAAATCTACTTACGGAAAGTCGGAAATTCCAGTTTCCCCGACAAACAGGTTCACACGGGCGGTCGAGCGGGAGCCAGCGGAATTTGCAATTGCCTGAAATTAAAAAGGAACAGTAGCGAAGGGTTGTTCGAAGCAATGGGGATGAGAGAGGATGACGAAACGCGGGCGGGTAACGAGCGCGCCGCGTTCCCCGAAGTTAATATTGTTTAACGAGGCCTCGCGCGGTTATAAACAGCGTTCTTTTTTTCTCATTACTAAATCCCTCTTCCGGCGAACGGAAAAAAAAAACCGTGCGTAGGTGTGTGGCTGGGTGGGCCCGGGTGTAATAATTTTTATCGCGGGGCCGGGTCTCGTTAGAAAGTTGCGGGGTGAAATTTTTATCGCGACCCTGGAGCACGCGTTCGCTCGTACGTCGGGGCCGGAATTAAGGGCGAAGGTTAAAAAAAGTTTTTCTCGGCGAGACTCCTTGAAAGTTCGCGCTTCTCTCTCTCTCTCTCTCTCTCTCTCTCACCCCCTCCCCCCTCTCTTTCGCGACCCGCTTCCCTCAGCCCGTTTACGGACGGCCCGTTCCGCTGGCGGTTTTTTTTTCCATAAATTAAAGGGGAAACCAACGGAAGATAAAGGGTGTCCCGGGCTGAATAAAAATTGAGATTTATCGGACGGGACTCTCTGTCCGTTCCCGCGAAGATAGCGCGGCACGGTCGCGGAATACGTAAAGCGGTTCCGCGTGACCCGTACACTTCCTCCGCGGAGGACCCATCGAGCACCCGGTTTTCGGCTAATGGTAAAATATGTCCGGTCTGACCTGTTTCGTGGCTCTCACGAACTCGCGCCGCGCCGCAGCCGCACCGCAGCCGCAGCGCCGACGAAAAACGAGTGGCTACGAACGGTGACAAGGTACGAAATAAGGGGTTGCACTCTGAATAATTTCCGGGCGGACCTTCATGAATCGCAAATTCCTCGGCTTCTTGCCGCTTCGGTTGTTGTTATCTCCGACCTGGAAAATTGATATGGAACGCCGAATTAGAGGCGGATCATTCGCGTTTTAATTGCTGAACCGGGCAGGTACATCCGAGAGTGAATTGCTCGATATTTTATCGGAAGGTATATTAAAATTTTAGCCGGTGGTGTATAGGACGGAATCGACGAGTGTATACCATCGAGTTGGTTTTTGCTGTTTGCATTTTTCATGAGTCTGTTAATAATCAAGTGGTCGTGAACAGTGTGTACGATCATTTTATTTTATGCGGACAACTGGTTTCCAATAGTTTTCTGCTGGCTTTTACTGTTTTCAGATAGTTTAATATGCGATCAGTTTCTTTGGACTGTTTCTTTACTCTGTCTGAGCGATACCAGCTCATTCTACTTGAATGTACTTTAACACTAAACCTAACAAACACGATACATATAAAAGTGAAACGACTTATAGGAGGGAGAAGATTGAATTTACTTAAACTTTGTGCGATTTTTATTATAATATGTGCTTAAACAATGAAATCAAAAATGTGTTTCAATAATTTGAATAATTGTAATTCTTTGCAAATAATTGATCAAGGGTACTATTAAAAATTTCAAGGCCACGAGGTCGAAACAATTAAAAGAAGTAAGAAATTTTTATTTCGCTCCCGTGCCTTGCAATCAATGCAGATATTTTTTATTTTGCATAAACATCCGCAGTCCAGTTATCACCTAACGTACAATGCAGTCCAAAGCCTAGATCAAAATGCCAGAATGATAAAGCCGATCTAAAAAGAGAATCCTATAAATCGCTTCCGAAAAGCTTGATTTTCCGCATGATTGTAAAACCGGATGACAAAATGGCCGACACTGTGTCCTCGTGACGGGGTCAATGGCTGCGCAGGACTGCGGTCGAGCGAATAACAAAAAATCCGCGACTCTTGACCCGGAAGTCCGTGTCTCCCTGAAAAAGCGTCAGTTGGAGGGTGCGAGAGGAGGGGTGGGATGGGGTGGGGGGGCAAAAAGAGGGCCACGGACGACCGAGCGAAGAAACAAGATCGGGAATAATAGGGGAAAGCATTTTACGTGGCCGCTTTGATGGATACGTCGCGGGACGAGGTTTCCCTTGGAAACGCTTTGTTCCTCGTTAGTGTTGTGTGCCGGTGATTCTTCCGCGCGAGTAAGCCGCAAAGAACGTACCGGAAAGTGGACACCTCCGAAGACTAGCGTCCGACTCGGCGAAGTATGAAGATTTATTCGAGGCGTCTCCGCTCGATCCCTCCGATGGGGCTTCCGACGATGAAGGAGCACTTTCAGGTAGAAGCTATCGCTCGTTCATGCCTTTTTAAGGCGCTCGGCGCGGCATCGATCCTTTCCAGCACTGTCTTTACCGTCTAAATATTTGATTAAATGTAATACATCCCACCCCAATCCAATATTTAACCTAATGCGACAAAGATGCTCGACTTCCTCGAATCTTCTCTGATCGGATTAACTCTCGACCTCTCGAGGTGGACTTGAAAAATCCAGCTGCCCGACCAATGCGTTTAAAATTTATCCCGAAGAAATTGGTGTCGAGAAGTTTGCTTTCCGAGATAGTAGAAATTTGTATAAATTTTTGGAGTTACCTGTGCACATGATTTATCTGGTATTTGGTATGCGTTGCATCTTATCTTTTGTATTTAATTTATTCAATTCACTAAATAAACAGTAAATAGTAAAATTCCAGTCGAAAAAATTTGTTAGGTTCTCTGAAAGTTTTATTGCCGTTTTAAAAATTATTTTGCCGTGAATTTAACATGATTAGATTTTTAATTAATCAGTATTAGAAAAATGTGGGACTTATGCAGCAACATTCGGATTGTAAAAATTTTTGTTTCTCGTTTTAGTGACACGATTGTAAATAAATATAACAGCAGGGCAGATGTTGCAAGCCAAAATGTAGAATAACAGCTACATTCAGTGCGAGCCCCGTTCTCATCGAAGTTAGAATAGCACGAGCGTCTGACCGTTACAGTTCGTTTCCACTTACATAAGCGTTCATAAACGTAACCAATAGACATTGCGTTACCCGTTCTCGACAATAATTTTTTACGAACCAGTCGGTCGTTAGGAGTACAGCAAGACCGATGAACCGGAGGCAATAACGTAGCATCGAGTACAAGTAGAAATAACGAGCAATAGTCGGGCTACGGTATCACTGCGTACTCGTATCGAGCAAGTCGTTGAAGCTTGATTCTCTAAAAAAAAATGAATACCCCGAAGCTTACAAAAATATTATTTTTAACTCTACATTCATTTGCACATCCGCAAAAAAGATCTCTCTATTCTGTACTCGAAATTTTTTGCGAACGAAAAAAAATGGAGAATGTAACAACGAGTAATGTTGAAAGTATATCGAAATCAATATCAAACAGAATAATTAATCTTCAAAGCAATACTCGAAGAACTGTTTGATCATCCACATAGAATATTCCGAGAAGATTACGTTTGGATAAAATTCCTGAGTTTGAATCTGTCGGATTAATGCCCGATTTTAAAGCAGGAGCTGCATTTCCCAATCATAAAATGTCAGTTCAAGCATGACTGACACATCAAAGCATGCCTCTTTCCTTGTAATATTAATATGGACGCGAGGGGAGTTTAAATTTAATTTAATAAATCCCGCATATTATTCAGATCACAGACTACGAAATACTGTTCGAATATTATTCAATTAAAAAGGGAATATTATTTCATGTTCTACGAAGCCTGTATGTTTACAGTAAAAATCCTCATACATCAAATCTATAATTTCCCTTTTAGGGAATCATTACTTGGCTGATGATCCTGACACATTATGACATCAACAAAATTTTAAAATTCAGAGGAACGTGTCTGCCATGTAAAATCAGTAGTAGTATTTTTGTTCTGTTTTTTATATAAAGAACTCTGTACATGACGAATAAAATTATTTGAGTCTGTTTTAAAAATTGAAGTTTATTTAAGGACCTGCGGGTTGGTCACTCAAAATGCTAAATTCATATGTATTTCTGCAAGGTGAATATATAAGTTTTTAAAATTACGTTTTAAGTAATACCGAGCCAGATTTGTAAAGATTTTTCAAGGGGAGTCCATTAATTGTGAGTACGAATATTATGAATTTCTTTCCAATCGAAATAAAATATTCGGTAATCAATGTTTAAACATTAGAACAAACATAGACATACAACAAAAACAAATTTTCTTCGACGGAATTACAAATAACAAATGCGTTGAGCATCGCAGCGGTAATAGAAATTTCAAAGCGAGGGGTTGCACGGTCGAAAGCACAGAGATCTAACGACTCTTGGAAGCAGAGGACGGACCATTCCGGCAAAGCAGACGAGATCTAATATATTGGATTATTATAGAATGCATTGGAACCGTACAATTTTCTTTTACGAAATTACAGAAGCAATAGAAATTTCAGAGGAAGGGGTTGGACTGTTGGACAAAGCACAAAGATTCAACGACTTCCAGCAGCGGACAATGTGCGAATCCAACGTGAACGAGATAACAACCATTGGAACTATAAAATTGACTTGGTCAAAATTACAAATGGCGAGCCGAGTGATAATCACCGTGGCTGTAATAGAAATTTCGGAGCAAGGGGTTGCACGGTCGAAGGCACAAAGATTTAACGGCTCCGAGGAGCAGACAACGGGCCAATCCAGCGAAACAGATAGCGGCCATTGGAACGGTGGAGCGTCCGGCGAGTGCACTAGTCCGCGACCATAAACGCCCGGATCGCAGATCGAGCTTTTTAGAGGTTGGTTCATGAGTCCTGGCGACGGTAACGCGATAATATATGAAACGATCTTGTCTGTTATTGAATGCGAGATGGCGAAACAATGCGCGCCATTGCCGGCCGATAAACATCGGAGCTAAATTACTCTATCGTTGACACGGAAGCTCCAGCGAACGTGTCTCTGTGTGCGTGGGTGTGCGTGCGCGCGAGAACGGGCGCGTCGAAGCCGCGATAAAATGCAATTACCGTGCGGCGGTGCGGGTGGATGGGAAAAACAGTATTTAAATTATTTGCCCGGATTAATGAGACGATCGAGAGCCGAACGTGATCCTCGGCCCGGCCCGGCCCGGCGGATACTCGTTTCCGCCATTATCGGCGACGATCCCGGTGTGTCGTTTGTCCCTCCGTTTTAAATGGACCGGGTTAATTACGAGCGGTTACACACTTGGATATCACCGGCAACGCGGAATCATAAAGCGGCGCGCGCCGTGCAGAGGCGTCGCGTCGCGTCGCGTCGCGTCGCTTCTCCGCGCCACCGACACGACACGACACGCTGCTGCATTCTTGCTTTAATGCAATCTCGACGCGCGACGTAATTCTCCTGGCATGCCACCCCGGCTCCCTTCTCTACCCCGGATCGATCAATATTTGCCACGACGAATTTTCAAACCTTGATCGACGAGATACTAGATTTTAAAATTTACAACCCTTCGGGCACTACGTCAGTACATATATTAACTCTTACGAATATTTAAAAATTACACATGGTCAAATTAGTAGAGACGATGCACTTTATTTCTCTATCATTTACTTTGTAGAATGTGAATATAGTTATCGAGAATATCGGAATGTCTAAATCACCAAGAAATTACGGTAACACCCCTAAAATTATACTATACTCGTAGTAATGTGCGGACACTTTTAAATAGACGTCAACTCCCGTAAGATTTCTTCCTTAAGAACGACTTTTAATTTTTCGAGGTGTTAGTTTCCTGTCTGACGTAAAACAATTTTTTGGAAAAAATTGCAACTGCTCGGAATCGTGGAGAAAATTTTAAAAGTTGCTTTCTACAACCTTTTCATCTGATCTCGGGTGCTGAAAATTTGTAACATATGTAAAATCGTTTGTGTTATTTTACAATATGTTGACTTTCATGACTCTAATAGTTTATTGAATTTATGAAATATATTTTGTTGGAATTACATTTATTGTGTCTTGAAAAGTGGAGAGAGCATTTTATTATTTTCGTCAAGTGTACTAAATTTTAATTGAAGACTAGAGGCTTTAACAAACACCCTACTTGGACACCCCTAAACTAAAAAATAAAATACTTAATTGTCTTCTGTCCCTTATATAATTTTTCAGACGAGAATTTACCATAATATTCTAAATATGTAGTTTCTATACAACGTATTTTACGATTTTAAAAATGAAGGCTTCGTTTAATACAATATTTAATAATTTTTGCATATTCAATCGTAATTGAAAAATTAACATTTGAAAGGAGATTTTTCGTGCGGAAGCCTCATTGTCGAAAACATGCACGCTAAAAGCTTTATTGAACTGTAGAATGTATAATCTACTTGCATTAAGTAGATTTGGTTAGCCATAACCAGACACGATAGCCAACTTCTATTCAATGGCGTGGCCAAAATTCTGGGTTCCATTCTCTCGAATACAATGTCGGTTCGGGAAAAATTCAACAGGATTTAACACCCAGATTCAATAACGTAAATGGTATTCCATAAACGTCAGTTGTGATTATAGGTGTGCGAAAATATTACTTGGCGTACACACGATCACTGAGTTGTATCTACTAAATGACAAAAATTGTTTGGGATGAATCTAGTCGACTGTCGGTAGCCGGCAATTTTGTAAATAAATTTTAGAAATGTTTCACACAAAATATACGATTACATTATATTTTTCTATTGCTATACTTTTCTATTCCTTACCAGTCTATATTCGACCATTGGAAGGATAAATCACATTGCATTCCTCTTGAGATAATGTGTATTAATGCACATTCAAGTAGAAAGATCCAGCACAGATCAGACGTGAAAAATAAATAGGACAGGGGAGGACTCCAGCCGCATGAAAAATGCACACGAGTAAAATGAACCGATAGCAGTCAGGCAAGGAATACGGTACAAAATTTCTACAGGTGCATTTTGCAATCTTTTTATATAAAAGTACGTAATAATTTTTTACTGTAATTACATTCTAAGTAATGTAATACCTTCTTGTTGTTTACCAATTTATATTTGACGATTGAAAGAACATACGATTTTGTATATCAAACTAAAATGTACATGAATTTACACTTAAGTAGAAATGTCCTGCTTTGATCAGACACAAGAAACAAACAGGGAAGAAGACTCCCACCACAAGAAAAACGCACGAAAGTAGAATGAACCAATTGGACGAAACATCTATTTAAAAAACAGTGTAAAATTACAAAAGCCACATAAAGGGTGTTCGATTAATCGCAATCGTACAACGTATATCTAGCCCCAATTCCGCAAAGGAAAAATTCGCAAAAATTAGAAACGTCGAACTCGCAGTTCGGGCGTCGTTTTCGCGTAATAAAATTTTAATTGGCGATTAGAGAAGTCGGTCGCCGCCGGCGAGCGATATTTAATTGAACGATCCCGCGCGCGCAACACAAGCAATAATCCGAAAATAATGGTCAGCAAGGACCAGCGTCTCGGGCGCTCGTGGTACAAGGCACGGCATTAATTACAGTGGGAAGGTATTAATAGCTAACGACCCAATGATCGTTAAACGGCAACGATTATTTTCGCCGGCTGGTGGCTCGCGAGGCCGGGCGATTCCCATAACCGGGGCAAAGGTTCCGGCTCGCAAGAAAGACTCGCCTAAATTGACTGAATTCCGGTCGGGGTTTTTGCTCGTCGAAATTCACGTCTGTTCCCGAGTTGTCGGAGAATTTCACCGGGGCTGTTTGCCGAGTTTTCGAAATTATTCAGTCGCGGTATCCGCCGGAAACGAAGGTAAAAAGCGGTTCACAGAGCTGGATGGATGGATAGAAAGAGAGAGAGAGAGAGAGAGAGAGAGAGAGAGAGAGAAGGACGCGTTCGGCAGAACTCATTACCAATGAAAATTCGACCTAAGATCACGCGGAACGTCTCGCGAGCTCTTCCGCGGAAGCTCGAACTTCTGGAAATTGTGGGGCGCCATCTTGCGTGGGCCCGCGCTCTGCGTACACGCGTGAAATTACGTTAATTTGCAAATTGCCGGGATCACGCCGCGGAAAATAGCCTTGCCGCTTTAATTCGCCAGCCGTGGCTCGATTGTTTCCGGCCGGCTCTCGGCTCCGAGGAGCTGACTTCGCGCAACACAACGGGATTGCACTGTGAACTGCATCCTTCGGCCCGCGAAACTGCCATAAATCACAATCCCCGTGCTGATTTTATTTTGCCATTAATCCGCCTCCCCGCGGGTCCAGGGAATCAACGGGGGAAACTTATTTCTTTGATTTATGCTGGAATTTCTTGGAATTTTTAACAGCTCCGAGAAATTATTTTCCTGATTGCTGCTGTTTCTACTGGAGGGTAACAGGCTTGTTATGTGCATGATACATTAAATAATACTTTTGCAAGTTTTCTGTGTTTATGGATGGCCAAACTTTCAGTGTTCCTGCAGTTCACCATTTGTGTAGTGACATTTTTAAAAAGCAGGATCTTGCAGAATTTTATTTGAAAATCCTGGTAAATTATATACAATTTTGTACGTCCGTATTTTTACCACTTTCTGATAAGACATAAACGTAGAAAAATCTGTAATATAATAGTAATATGTGAACATTATTGTGTATGAAGCCAAACAAATTATTTTCCTAGGGAAGTAGCAGATTCATAATCAGCTTTTCATATTAAATATTATTCATGACTGTTTCACATTGTTAAAAGGAACAATTACGCGTAAAATAATACGCAAACATAGCACATAATCGTCCTTATGAAATTTTGATTGAAGAAGATGATCATTACAAGGCAATGTAAATTGTTTTCAATGGCTGTACTTGATTGCATTTTATGAAAGAGGTTTATTACAACCATCAGATATTGAATATTATTCATGTCCGTTGCGTTTAATTTACACGTATAATTATTACAATCAGAAACATAATTGAGAGATCATCGTACAGCATTATTTCATGCAAATTGTCGACATATGGGGTTGGAAATTGGCACAAAGTATTTTCTTTCGATAGGTATGGAATTAGGCTATAATTAATTTGATTTTGGGGCACTTTTGACCTCCATATCCGGCTACAGCCTTTTACTTCGAAAAAGTTAATATTCCCACACAAAGGAAACTCGGAAATAGGCGAAACGATCGACCAGAATGATCGGGGTGTCATTGTGCTAAAAATTCCTCGCGCTGTGTCTCCCCTGATTAAACTTCGCCCGCGCGGAAGACACAAAGGCCGGGCAGAACGAGCAAAGTCCCGAACGGAATAAAAAATAAAAAAAGAAACGACAGAAAGAGAGACGGGGGAAAACGAAAAAGTACCCGATATAACTTTTTCCGCGATAAAATTCACTCTCATTAGAAACACAAAGCGTGCCGAAGCGTCGCTAACGTTGAACTAAAAAATTTTAGTTCGCTCGCGCGAACAATGCGGAATACACCACCACCACCACCACCACCCCCAACCGCCGGAAAAGGCGAACGAGAAGAAACTGAAACGTTCTTCTGACAATTTGCATAAGAAAAAAAGGAGCGCCGAGTTCCGAAAGCGATGAGACCAGACATTAGAACCTCGTCGTAACGGTGCAGCTAGGATTTTGAAGTTTTTGTTAGAAGTACGCACCCTCCTAATGACTGCACTCCGAATTTGTATGCATTTATGCAACTTCCGTCCGGACGCGTGCTGCGTATCATTCGCAATTCAAGAGTTTTTTTTTACTGTAAATGGTTGGATTCATTGTCTCATATGTGTGTGGATCATTGGAAACCTGTCGATGGAACCATATTTATTAACACGTGCAAATAAACATTGGAAGGAATGAATCTGTGTTGAAAACTGCATAGAAGAAATGTAGTGTGCTTTTGTCAATGACTTTTTCCTCTATTTTCAATTTAAAATTGTCTAAATAATTTTACGTCGCAGAATGTGATTCCATAATCGACATAATTATTTCTAAAAAGTTTGTAATATAATCTTCTGTGAATGTATTATTGTAATATATCTGTGTATGCATTATATAATGTGAAATGAAATGTGAACTCATTTTGTAATGAATTTTGTAGAAATTAGCACTCTAAAAAAATTATTTTACTCACTGAAATATATTTAAAGAAAAATGGCCTACATTAGACTGGAGAAATATAGCTTGTTTCCTTTGGTCAATTTTTTATTCGAAATTGCCTGAATAATTCTAAACCAGGAAGAAAAAGTGTAACGCTGCATGTAAATACATAGAAATTATGAAAGGGGGGTAAAAGGGCGAAAAATATGTAGGTAAATATTTATTAGATGAGACAAGGGACGACGCGGGTGAACGTCCTTTGAAATTCTCCGGAAAGCCTGTTCCCAGTCTTGAAATTCGCGTTGAACTCTCGAATCACACTTTCGCGTCCGCGAGAACACCGCGAGAACGGTTGTTGCGTGGCGGACAGGCGAAAGTAATGAATAATTTTCCGTCGGCGTATGAATAAACAAGCCACCAGGTGGGAGAGCAGGATGAATTAAGAGGCAGCCGGAAAAGAGGCTGGGTGCTCGGTAAAATATTAAAGCAACTTCCAGCCGAATGAAAGTACTGGCTCTCGCGAACCTTCGTTCTTAACCCCTCTACCGGAAAACGAACGAAGATGCAAATTGTAAAAATATCTCGCATTCTCGACCGCCGAGGGAGCCTCAAACTTAACCTTAACGAATTACTAAATTAAATTATCACAATTCTCGTTTGGCTGAAAGCGAACGTTGTTCCATTGTAATATGTATGTAAAAAATATTGCCATTAAAGTAATTTATTATCACACTGACACACTGAAACACGACTGTTTTTATTAACTCCTGAAAAATGTGATGGCGTAATGTACTGGATGCTAAAATAAAATTTTGTAGAATTTTTATGCACCGATTGTTAGTTATTATAAAACTTGCAATTTTAATTCTGGAAATTTCATATGGCATGAAAATTCACAATCTACTTGTTACAGAGGATCTCATTAAAAACAGAGGTTCATACTGGCGAGTTACATTGACCCTGTGGACGAGGATTAGGGGTGGAACCATCCCCTGAAAATTGTCTCCCTGAGCCTTGGTGCTATCTCAGAAGTTATTAAAAATAAAATTGTATACTTACGACGATGCCGTATAATTTGTATAACGCGACAGAACTCATGAAAAATAGTTACAGTGGTCGTTTGAAATTTCATCAACAGAATGAAAGGCCATAAAAAAAGTTACTGTTTAAAAATCGCTTTCCAGTAAAATTGCACCCGGCAAACGCGGGGACCGGCGATACTTTCAAAACAATTTCCCAATTGCTGCGTCCACCATAGCGCAATAACAACCTAGCGCAAATTAAGGGTGGTTGGGGGCGTACAAAGAGGGTGACAATAAATAGCGAAGGGGTTGGAAAACAGGAATTCGCTTGCAGCGGGGTGGGGGAGGGATGGAAACATTTAGGAGGGATCGCGTTTCACGGTTGGCAAGAGATTTTTGCGGAGACTTCGGAATTGCCCGTCGGAGCCACGCGTCTTCGATTCGGCTCCGCTCGCGGTGCCAATACTATTTGCACGGCCCGTAGCCGCCCTCCCTTTACGGCGCATTCGTTCTCTTACTGCGACAAAGGGTCGCCCCGTATTTCTCCTCAACGCCCCCCCCCCCTCGTTGCCATTTTTTTCCGCGGGGCGAAAGTCAGAGGTTCTGTTTGACGGTTCATCCTCGGTATTAACACTACAACCCCCGTCAAAACGACCAAGATCTTTATGAGGGTTAAAAATCATCCGAGTCGGTTAAAGGGAATAAACGTTACGTGATAATTTATTTCTTCTGTTAAACATTTTCATAGTGTCACCACGACGTCAGTCATTTGTGAGTTTTTTTAAATTGAAAATCAATGTTCACTAGAATTTATTGAGTAAGTCACGGTTCCATTAAGTCGTGTTACACTACTTAGGAAGGAGTTCGTGTAATTGTCTGATGAATTGCAAGTTTGTACTACTTGGGAAGAATTGTGTAGACATTTGGATGACGACTTTCTGACTTTTACTACTTACAAGAATTGTGATTCATTTGCCTGATGAATTTCAAGATTCTATTACTTACAGGGGACCGGCTGGCTGACTAATTCTAATGTTACACTACTTGGGAACAAGTCTATGCAATTTCCTGACGAATTACAAGATTGTACTACTTGGGAAAAATTGAGAAGGCGTTTGGACGACGAATTTCAGACTTTTACTGCTTACGAAATTGTGATTCACTTGCCCGATGAATTTCAAGCTTATACTACTTACAGAGGACCGGCTGGCTGACTAATTCTAATGTTACACTACTTACGAACGAGTCTATGCAATTGCCTGATGAATTACAAGGTTGTACCACTTGGGAATAATTGTGTAGACATTTGGATGACGAATTTCAGACTTTTACTACTTACAAAAATTGTGATTCACTACTACTTACAGGGGACCGGCTGGCTGACTAATTCTAATGTTACACTACTTACGAACAAGTCTATGCAATTGCCTGACGAATTACAAGGTTGTACTCTTGGGAAAAATTGTGCAGGCGTTTGGATGACCAATTTCAGCTCCGTACTACTTACAAAAATTGTGATCCACTTGTCTAATGAATTTTTTGTCTGATGAATGAAAAAATAATGTAATAGCAATCTAGTATTCTTTTAAGGTTCTACATTTTTGCATTTCCTTAAATCAATTTTGCAATAAATACATAAAATTCGCAATCATCTGAACAATATTCCTACAGCTATTATCGAATGTTTTCTATCATTTAAGGACTGTTTGGCGATTTCAAGTCGATTTATTTTTAAGCAATTCGTTTCTAAAGAGGTTAATCTGGAGTCGTCAAACAGTCTTTGTGAATGAACACGCAGGATTACGCCGGTGAGCGAGGGAGCGGAGCTTCATGCTCGCCGCCGGATATTTTCGTTTTCCAGCAGCGGAATCGAGATCCGGATCGTTTTAATCAGACGATCGTCCCCCGACATCGATGAAGTCTCGTTTGAATTGCTTATTCGGTACGAGCTTCCCCCGGAGAGCCTTCCCAAACCGCATTCCACCCGCGACTTTCGCGATCAACTTCGGAAAAATCGTTTCGCTTTTTCCAGCCCGTTGAGGTCCTGATTTGTATGTCGCAGGGACCGTCACGTACCGCTTGTCTGATTAGTCTGTGTTTTATTCGAGCATCCTCGGCACTGCCTCCTGTTCAATTTGAAATTTAAATTTAACCCTTCTGGACTATCGTGTTCCAACCCTGCGGGGAATTCTTTTTTTCTTTTTTTTTTTAATTGTTCAGCGAGAGTCGACTGCTCGGTTGCGACGTCTTTCAGCTCTACCACGTCGAACACTGTTTTAATAGAAATGTTTCTTCCATTACATTCACTCAGTATTACGAGTTCGAAGTTTATTCGTCGAGTGGATAGAATATTTTATTAAACGATAAGAAAATATATTGATAAAAAATTGGGCATTGATTTAACTACTACTTCACTAAAATCATTTCGATTACTATGTACACCGTATTTTATCGTTCGATTGTTATTCCATAACAGGATATTAAATTCTCCATTATAGGATATTAAATGGCAGGCAAACATGTTAATAAGTATTGTACACTGACGAAATCAATTGTGGCGTTACATTAGTATTGTAGGTCATTAGCGACGTGGCGCATCTGCGTTTACCTATCGCATATACACTTAATAATGTAAATTTTAATATTTATATCTTAACTGTGGTATCGGTTCTCATAATATATATTTGCACGGCAATATTGATAATGATTATTGTGTAGTATTTATTCCCCCGAGTGTGCCGATACAATTAACAGCTCGTAATTGCTGGGCACAATTTTGTCGACATTAATTGTTGAATTAGATTTTTCGATGGTTGTCGGAATTTAATAGGTTGAACGCATTATTAGGCAATTCGATGAGATTTATATCTCTCTGTGGCATCAATAGATAGGATACAATAGAGATATTCGTTCTGATTGTGCTGGCATGATTTACCGAGTAGTTCGTGGTCATTGTATCATTTATCTACTTAATGGGACGATGGTGTTCTTCGTGCGGATGTCTGCGGTTTACCGAAATATTATTCCAAAGAATAGAAAAATAATGCGAAAGGCTACTAAGAAGTCAAGCTTAAAATTCAACGCACGCAACTCTGCTAATTTAAAAATATAAAAATATTTGTAAAATCAAGCACAGGTGAAAACTGACGATATAAATACGTGAAGAGGTGCCTCATTTTCCAGGCAAGGGTTAATTGACTAATAACTTTCCCCGTGGAACATCGAACGAGACGTGGATCGATCGACGAACAGAGGCAGCGACGAATAATCATCAGCTAACGATCAGATGCCGTCGCGAAGGAGGCAACGACCGTGGAAAGTGGCAAAAGGGTTGGGTCTGGGTGAGTCCGATTGAAAGGGCAGGTGAAAAGGGGGCTCGGAGCCCCGGTAACGCACCGTTGAAAAACCTGCGAGTTTATCACCGCGCAGCGGCGCTTCCTTTTCGAGTAGGCTCATCGAAATCCGTGCGCATACACGCGGGCCGGCATGGGCTTTACTGATTAAAAATTACCGGCCGTCAAACTCTCGACCGGTATCATTCAGCACCGGCGAGGCAAGTTCGAACCATCAGCCCAGCGATCCTCATTTTTTCCCCGTTCCCGAGGCGTTATTTCACGTATCTATCTCCCTTCCTCTGCATCCATCATCTTCCCTTTGTCCTCCCGCGTCTCTATTATACTCCCCTTGTTCGCTTCCGTGTCCATTTTTCTTTTCTAATCCTCCCCTGCGCCTGTCTTCCCTGTGACCGTGCTGCTGTCCAACCATATCGACGATGTATGACTTCTTTGTACTGCTTCGAGAAAGGTCTATAGACGGCTCGATCATGAATTTCGGCTTTGTACTACTTATAGGCATAGCTCTGCGACCGGCATGCTTGCGTTAGTCACGCGAGACAGTTCGGCTGATTAATTTCGACGTTACACTCCTTACGGACCAGTTCGTGCAGGTGGCTGACGAATCACTGACTTGTACCACCTTCAAAATAACTGTCTACCTTTCTGAAGAATTTCAAGCTTATTTTGCTTGCAGGAGACAGTCTGGCTGATTAATCAGGACCTCACGCTACTTACGGACCAGTTCGAGCCTGTGGCTGACGAATCACTGACTTGTACCACCTTCAAAATAGCTGTCTACCGTTCTGAAGAATTTCAAGCTTATTTCACTTACAGGAGACAGTCTGTCTGATTAATTTGGATGTTGCACCACTTACGAACGACTTCGGGAGATTGCTTGACGAACTACTGACTTTTAATACTTGGAGTATATTGTGTTGATTTTTTTATGACGGATTTCGACTTTGTGCTACTTACCAGCATGAATATACGCTTATCTGATAAATTTTAAGTTCGTACTACTTACAGGAGACCGCCAGGCTGATTAATTTTAATGCAATACCATTTACGAACACGTTTGTGCGACTGTCTGATGAATTACTCACTTGTGCTATGTGGGGAAAATTGTGTAGACGTTTGGACCATGAATTTCGATCCTGTATTACCTGCAAAAACGGCTATTCGCTTGTGTAATAAATTTCAAGCTTGTCTTGTTTACAGGTTACAGTTTGGCTAACTAATTTTGATGGTGCACTACCAACGAGCATGTTTATGCAATTGTCTGATGAATTTCAAGCTTATACTGCTTGGGAAAAATTATATAGACGTCTGCTTAACCAATTTCGACGTTACATTACTTGTGAGAACGTTTACACCTCCGTCTGACTAATTGCAAGCTTCTACTGTTTACAGAAACTGTATACTTATACATTTGTCTCGCCAATTATAAATTCACACTACTTAAACGACACTGTATAAACATCGGTGCCTACAATTTTGCTTTTGCACTGTTTACAAACCCGTAACAAATGTAACCTAATACCTTAAAAGCTTGTACTACTAGTGAACATGTACATGTTTGATTAATTTTGACTTTACACTGCTTACTGGGAAGTCTATGCAATTATTGATCAAATACAAGCTTATAGTGTACTTTGGAAAATACGGTTGAATATTACATTTGCATGATTAATCTGAAGCTTATACCACTGGGAAGAGACTCTATGTACACATGTCCGATTAATTTGAAGCCTGTGCTACTTCAAAGAAACTGTAGAGATGTTTGTCTGGCTGATTTCAATCTTGTACTACTTACAGAAAATGGTACATATATATATATATATATATATATATATATATATATATATTCGACTCATTAATTTCATTCCTAATTATAAAGAATCAATGACAAACGTGTATCATATCAGTTTCTAAGACAGTCTAATCAATCACAGCCCTATAATTCTTATTTAAAGTTCTATGAATCTTCATCTGACCATAGTCGACCTCTTCCACCACTGGCACCGAAGTTTACACCCCTGTGAAACCAATTTAGAAAGTTTTACTGCTTAGAGAAAACAGAGTGTACCCTGGCCTGACCAATTCCGGGTTCGTACTACCTACAGAAGACTCTGTTTAAGCAGTATAACTACCCACTAGCTATCCTCATTTTTTCTTTTCCTCAGGCGTTATTTCTTCCATTCCCTCTCTTTCCCTGGATTTATCATACTTCTCCTGCCCTCTCGTATTCTCGTGCTCACCTACACGTCTACTTTTCTTTTCTAACCCTCTCCCTTGTGTGTCTTCCTCCTCTTATCGCTCCGCTCTATATACTGCGTGCCTCGATAATCATTACCCAACTTTCAACAATAAAAATGCTTTCTTCACTTCCACGCTGTCTCTCGCGTTCACCTCGCCCTTCTAACTCTCCTCTATCAAAGTCAGTTTTTTCGATGTTTTGACTGAATCTTTCGCAACGAATTACCCTATTTCCTGTTGCACCGCGACTACCGGGACACCGTGTGCATAAATCTCCTTCTCCGCGCTCTTTTTCACGTGTATCCCACCGTCTCCAGCTTCTTCCCGCGTCTATCCCTCTTCTCCGTTCTCTTCTTTCACGGTATATTTCTTCTGTAGCTCTCGCGGCGTCTCTATCTCTTCCTTCCAGCTCTCCTCCATCATTCTCTCCCAGACTTTCTTCCATCCGGTTGGCAGCCTCTTCTCATCTCGCGAGTCCCTCTTTCCGTCTCTCTCTCTCTTTCTGCCATTAGCAGAAAAAATAGCCGCACGGGCATGGCAGCCAGCGAGCCTCTCCAGCCTCTGTATTTCCTTTCATCCTCTTATTCCCCACGGCCAACCATCCAGCCATCCAACCCGGAAGAGACGTTTCGTGGTATTTAATTCGCTTCTGAGCTGCCGCGCGAGTCTATCGCCGCGATCCTTTGTCTCCCCCCCACCTTTGATGAAAACCTCGGCTCGATGATGAACACGAAAGAAAGAACGCGACCCGCCCCGGCCGCTGATGATGTTTGCCCGAAACGATTGCGCACGGTGCTGCGGACAATCTCCCCCGTCACTCGGGAACACTCAGTTCTTATTCCTGTTCCTCACGTTTTATTAAAAGCCTCGCGTTCCTTCGCAGAAAATCCAATTGTCAGCGAGAAAGCATAATTCACTATTAGAACCCGCAACGAAACACCGCTACGAACATTTTAGAAGAAAATATTAATTTGGAAGTCGAAAATAGGGGACCCCAGCACGAACGACTATGTTAATAAATCATTTCACTAAAATTAGAGTGACGAAAATATTTATTTCGAAGATCTAACTAGGAGTTATGAGGCAATTGAAATTAGGGGACCCCAAAAACGGAATCTCCATTTTAAAGAATTATTTCACAAAAATTGGAGGGAAGAAAACATTTATTTAAACTAAGTCTCGACTATTATTATTTCGCGAAAGCCGATGTGAAGAAAATATTAATCTGGAAGTCGAAAATAGGGGACCCCAGCACGAAGCACTATGTTAATAAATCATTTCACTAAAATTAGAGTGACGAAAATATTTATTTCAAAGATCTAACTAAGAGATATTTGGAAGTTGAAATTAGGGGACCCCAAAAACGGAATCTCCATTTTAAAGAATTATTTCACAAAAATTGGAGTGAAGAAAACATTTATTTAAACTAAGTCTCGACTTTTATTATTTCCCGAAAGCCAAAGCGAAGAAAACATTAATTTGGAGGTTGGAGTTCCAATGTGAATGTGCACTTTGATAAATTATTTGATGAACATCAGAAAAAGTGGTTACAGGAGCCCAATATAGATCGCCATTTTCATAAATTACCTGACAAAAGCGTATTTGCAAAATGGCGAATAATTCTACATCTCCCTGTGTCGCTCGTTTTTCACTGGACAATTTGCCCGTTCCGATGACTTCGCACAGTTCATCATCACCGAATGGATACGTCGAACAATTGACAGATTGATGTGACAGTTCCTCGAATGGCTCCTCAGTGACGGAAACGTTATTGGCTGTTGAGAGCAGGATCCAATTATAAATTTTCCCCGTGGCCGAGCAACGAATAAACGGGCAAATTTTATTGGCAAACGCGCGGGACAATTAATGAGCGATTTTTGACGTTACCAAGGAAATAATAACTCACCGGAGCGCATTTTTCAGACTTCGTTCGGTTTTTGATTGTCGTGAATCAATTGAGAGCGGAATTTATCGTCGATTGTACTTGAGACGGTGATTTATTCAACACCGTAATGGATAATATCTGGTCCGTTGGTAAGGCTAAATTTTTTTTTCGTTAGATTTACAACGACAAAATGAAATGTTTCGCACAGAATATTGATGAACTGCCAGTAGAGTGAAATACAACAGATTCAATAGAGTCGTCATTGTAATGACAATATTCATTCGGAGAGAGGTCCAGAGATAATTTCAAAAATAAATGGAAATTTAAAATATTTTATTGCTGTCCACTCGTGATGCTAAAATATGTATTTGTCCATTTATGCAAAAGAATACCGGGAATATTAGTTACGGATGCATGCACATTATCGAAAGTTAACGTTCTTTCTCTTCGTTTTAAGTGGATTTAGTCACTCGTCAGACTAAATTCTCGTTCAAGTTTAGAGCCTCGTTTCGAGGACCTTTAACGAGAATTTCGAGAGCGCTTCGACGTTATCGAGTGCCCAGATAATTACGGTTCACTGCCACGGAAGTTAACTCGATGCGATTCTTCTTAAATCCATGAATTTTCATTACCTCGACGAGTAGGTGAGTTTACGTTATCCTACGGCTGACCACGTACCGTGCTGTACTACTTGCTTTAATTATTCGTATTTGCATAGATAACTGTCTACTCAAATATTTTCACGTGCTACTTACAATCAAAACACTTTTGTAGATTTGTCTGACTATGTGAGGATCTGTACTACTAGAAGAGAAATCTCACGTTCATTCTTTTTTTTTCATACCTTTCATTAAGTAGAGGGACTGGTCGACAAATTTCGATCTGATTCCGCGTACGAAAAATTCTAAACGGACTTGTCTGATTTATTTCAGTCTCATACCACTTAAAGAAAATTAAACAACTCTTGTCTGAATAATTTTGACTTTATGATACCCAAATTAAATTCTGCATTTTACTGATTAGACCGATTGACAGTACTTCCAGAAAATTGTACACGACTTTGTCCGATAAATCACCGTCTCATACTACTTATAGGGCTCGAAATGATTGGTATCTAAAGAATTCTGACATTACTAGTGTAAATAATTATTAGAATAAAATCTTTTACTAATTTCAACTTTCCATCGTTAAAATAAAACAGTATACTTTACTTGGCTGACCAATTTCGACCTGACACTACTTCGTTGGAAAATCGTTCATAGATATGTATGTCTGGTACAATCAAATGTCGTACTGCTTAAAGGGCTTTTTAGATGTACTTTGTCGTGCAATTTCGATCATATCCGACTCGAATAAAATTCTGCGCGTTACCTGTCTGACGGATTCCGGATTCGCACTACTCGCTCCAGTTTCCCGTCTGATTTTCCTAAGTAGATTTAGCAGATGCTCCGATCGGACAGCGACAAGCCATCCGTCCGTCGTTCGCTGCTCGTTGAAAGAGCCCTGAAATCCCCTCATAAAACGCGGGAAAATCCTGTAAATCTCCAGGAGGGAACTGCGAGGTCGAACACCGGGAGCAGGTTACACGGGAACGGGGCCGTGTTCCCCGTCCGATTATTTATGGAACGTATTTTAATCGCAATCGTTCCGCGGAAAAATACACCGGGTGGGGCGCACGGTTTACGAGCCATTAATCCCCGCGGGAGCCCGCGCGATTCATTTCCATCCGAAATAAACGTCAACAATTTATAAGCGGCGTCACGAATCCGTTTCTGATCTGGCCGCTCGTTATTGCCTTTATCCGCGGCCAAAGCCGCCGGCCATTTCACGGGATTTAATAGACACCGTGTGCCAAACGCGGCGTCTTTGTCGTCCCGATACGAAATTACGTTACGGCTGGCCAAAGTGAAACGCGAATGGCGGCCATCAACATTACCAGAGAGACGCGGCAAAATGATCACCCTCGATCACTCCATTTTCAATATATTTACACCGGATCCCTCTCCCCCCCCCCCCAAAAAATATATTGCGTGCACTCCTTTTTTAAATGGTCATTTTATGTTAAAAGCCCTCCAAGATTAAAATTAGCAGCGAGTTATTGAAATAGATTATTTACAGAATAATATTTTTCAATCGTGATGACTGTGTAGTGGACTCCGGCAATTTTTGTTAATACTCTCCAGCGAGTGTATTTCACCAATGGTGAGCAAGAAATTGCGTTTATTTTTTTAAATGGTCATTTATGTTAAAAGCCCTCGATTATTTACAGAATAATATTTTTCAATCGTGATGACTGCGAATTGGACTCCGGCAATTTTTGTTAGTACTCTTCAACGTGTGTATTTCGTCAATGGTAAGCAAGAAATTGCGTTACTTTTGTTGTTCGTCTTCTAAAAATTCCTAAAGCACCCCTATTTCTAGACTGACGTCCACAGCTACGATTTTCTACTAGCTTACACTTTGGCAAACTATTTACTGGAAACGAGCCAACCAATTTCGTGAACAATTTGTGTTAATACCCTTCGATAAACACACGTTATCCACGGCAAGCAATAAATTGCTTTGCTTGCACTGTTCGTTTGATAAAACATCCGAAACGTACCCCTATTTACAGGTTCACGTCTACACTAACGATTCCATCGCAGCTTACACTTTGGCAAGACGTGTGTACGAAACCAATCAACGAATTTCGTCGAAAAATATTTTCGAACACTCTCCGATATCCAAATATTGCTGAAAGCAATCAGGAAGCTTCGTTACTTGCACTGTTTGTTTTCAACAAATTCTCAAAGTCAGCCCTGTATTCGAGACTCCCACTGCAACGATTTTATACCAGGCTACACTTTGGCAAGATGTCAGCCGTAAACGAACCGACGAATTTCGTCGAAAATTTTCTCGAACACTCTTCAGTGTACGAGAATCACCGAAAGCGATCGAAAAGTTTTGTCACCTTTGCCGTTCGCTCGAAACAAATTCTCAAAGTCGGCTCTACATTGAAACTTCCACGGATTTGATACCGGCGTACACTTTGGCAACGTCTGCCGGAAACGAACCCCAGCGAACTTGGCCAAAAATTGTTGCCAACACGCTCCCCAACACGTTCTCATCGGCCGTGGCAAGCAACAAATTGCTTCGTTAGCACCGTTTGTTTGATAAAAAAAAAAAAAGAAGTCCCCCGAACAGGTCTGTATTTTTCAGTAACAGAGAAAACCTCTGTTAACGAGTCCGCGATTACGTTTAACTTTCCGGGAGGGGGGGGGGGGGCGTAACCGGTGCGTTTACGGGGGAAAGAAAAACGAGAGCCGGGGAGGGTTCGGTCGATGCAAAGGGTGGTCTTTGATATCGCGATTAAATTTGTTTTTCGTGCGGTCATAGGGCTGCGGCGCCGTCAAAGGGTGGTCGCACGCCCCCGCCTTCGCGCTTCATCCTGATAAACGAGCAGAAAGGGGATTTCTCGCCTAAAATATCGTCGCAACCGCGCAATAGTACTTTCCTCCGAGGCGAGGAGGAGAGTTTTAAAGCGATCCTTTGCGAAACCGCGTTCTTGCGGCTTTCATGCCGGAGACCGCGAAAAGAAGAAACGAGACCAGGTTTTGTTGATCAAGTTACGCTCGATCCCCCTGTTCTTTCAACCAATCCACCCCCGGTCTTAACATCCCCCCAGCACCCTCGCGAAAGCTTCAGACGCTCGAGAAAAGACTGCCGGGGAAATATCAGGATCCTATCAACGGGTGGCTGTAATCTTTTTTTATTTTCTTCTTTTTTTTTCCTCGCGAGGGGGTTCGACGCCACACACCCCCCGCCCTCCCCCATCGATTTTTACTCGGCCGCCGTTAAATGCGTTCCTGCCGGCTAGCGCTCGGCGAAACGCCAGGAAATTACCGGCAAGTATCAAAGCTCTACGAATCACGGTTTCTTTTTGTCATTTTACCCGGGACTTCAGCTTCTTCTTCTTCTTCTCCCACAGCTTCTTCTGCTTCCTCTTCTCCGTCGGCTTCTTTGTGCATCGATTTTCCCAGCTTCTAAGCGGCGAGCGCGAGCTGCGCTGCCAGGAAATTACTAAGGCGTGCCCCCCGCCCCCCTCACTGCGTCGTAAATTGCGTGATAATCGGCGCAATGTTGATTATTTGGGGGAAACCGTGGCTGGGAAATTTCATCCCCAGAGAGATTTTTTTAAGCGGTTGATAGAAAATCGTCGATTGACGACCCCTTCGAATTTTCTCGAGTTTCATCTTCTTGGATGGTGTTAGAGGTGGTTCGTTTTATAGGATTTGCTGTCCCGGAACGTGAGAAAATTTGCGAATGAATTTCAGTTTTTGGACCAGCCTCAGGGACGATCTCTACTTTGGTGACCTCTATGTAGACATTTTTTTAGGAATTTTAGTTGGGGAGGACCATTTCAGAAAATGGTTTCGGTGCTGTTCGGAGAATCCCTTAACTTTGAATTAGGTTAATACTTTTGGTTGAAAAAAATGCTATGTATTCTTCAAGTATATGTTGATACACTTACCAAATTTGGGATTGTTAGATTTAGTGGTTTTTCTTTAAAAAATTCTTGAATGTCCTTTTGCCGATCTTGCTTCAGTAACAATTCCATGGAACAAAAATTATTAGTACATTGAATAAGTTCATTTATGTAACGAAACGAGTACAAACTTGATATTGAAAAAAATTCTATACATTCTTGAAATGTGTACGAATAAACCCACAAAGTTTGAAATTTGTATGTTTAATAGTTTTTCTTGAAAAAATTCTTGAATGTCGCTTTGCCGATCTTGCTTCTGTAACAATCCCATAAATCAAAAATTATTAGTACATTAACTAAGTTCATGTATGTAATGAAACAAGTACAAACTTGATGTTGAAAAAAATTCTATACATTCTTGAAATGCGTACGAATAAACCCACAAAGTTTGAAATTTTGTATGTTCAATAGTTTTTCTTTAAAAAATTCCCAAATGTCACATTCCATTGCCAAAGCAGTACAAAAATTCCACCAAATCAATATAATTATTCTAATGAACAAGAAACTGAAAAGTTACGATCTACCACAGTGAATACTATAATCTGGTACTTCATACTAGTGAGCAAAAGTATCCAAAAAATTATAAAACAAACAAATTCTACTAAAATTTAATTTTTAAGTGAGGACAGCTAATTTTACACCCCATACGTGCTTCACCCCTCCAAATTTTTATTTTCTCTTTAAACTACCCTAAAATAAAATTCTGACGAACTGCAAAGTTTCCATTGGTGACTTCATCGTCCCTAAACAGGAAAAGGCTAACCCAACACGGAGAAATGTGTGCCCCTTCAAAATCAGAGTCCGATGTCGCACAGCGGGAAAGAAAGTATCTCGAATTCGCGACAAGCGTTCCGATTATGTAAAATATCCTTCAAACTCCGCAAAAGCCGCGTTTATTTTCCGCATTTCGCGAATAAATCTCGAGCGCGTCGGCCGCGCCTGGTACACAACGGGAAAACGGGTCCCGTAAAAACGCGAGGCGAATTATTCGGGCATTTTTCCGTAACGGCAAATCGAATAAGCAGTGTAGCCCGGGGGATTAGATTAATCGCGCACAGCGCGTCGCTTGGCATTATGTTTGTTCGACGCATAGGAAATTTCCGTTGGCCTTGCCGAAAAAACGAAACAAAACCAAAAAACCAAAAAAAAAAAAAAAGAAACTGTTCCGATGGGCGGGATTGCGGCACGCATTTTTGCGTGATCGAAATAACTCGTAGCGGCGAGAATTCCAACTTTCGCCGAGGAGATTGAAATTAAAATGCAGCCGGGTGTGTTTTAATAGTTAGGAACGAGAAATTGGAGTTTCGCCGGAGGATATTGTTTTTTTAATCACGGCCTCGTTTGCAGAAGTGTGCTGAATTTAGATGAACGACGATTTCGAATAATTAATGAAACACGCCTGTTGTCGGCGAGAGCTGCATTCGTTCATGCAACTGCTCTCACACACACACACATATATATATATATGTATGTACATACATGCCAACTATCTATAATCGAAAGCTAAATATTACAACGGCATTTAGCAAATATGCGACCGCGATTCGATACACGCCGCGTGCCAGCCTCTCTATTTTCCGACACCCGAACGAAAACGTTTCAATACGCTCCACCAGAAATCATTTCAGTTAATCCGGACTTGAATTAAACATGAACACAGCCCCGAATATGACGATTTTAATTCTAATAACCGGAGTCATTAACATTACCGACGGGATTTTGGCCGGTCGTACAAACACGCCGCTCCCCGCGACACGGCTTTAATTATTTATCGGCTTTTGTTTAGAGCTGACACGACACCCGTTCGTTAATCGATCTGTACGTAAATCACTGACCTGTAGCCGCTTCCGAAATATGTACTTGCTAATGCACTCTTCTTTTGTCAATTGTTTAATTTCCGAATGACGTACAAATGTGGAGCAAAGGAGACCAATGTTACACACTCAGTCAATCTTGTATCATAAATTGTTTAAGAATATTGTGCAAACTAAAGCTGAAGTAACCAACAGTATACAGTCAGACAATCCTATAAATTGTTTTAGAATATTGTGCAAACTAAAGCTAAAGTAACCAACAGTATACAGTCAGACAATCCTATAAATTGTTTAAGAATATTGTGCAAACTAAAGCCGAAATAACCAGTACTATACAGTAAGACAATCCGATAAATTGTTTAAGAATATTATGCAAACTAAAGCTGAAGTAACCAACACTATACAGTCAGACAACCCGATAAATTGTTTAAGAATATTTTATAAAATAAAATTAAAATAACCAATGTTAAACAGTCAGGCAATTCTATAACTTATTTAATAATTTTGTGGATTCGTACAATTTAATGTATGTCTCTATTTCAAATTTTTTTATTCCCTGTATTGGCAATGCAAATTACCGTAATTTCCTGAAATCAAATTCACGAACGTCGAGCGATATAGTAAATCATGTAAGAATTAAATTTACGAAGGGGTACCAGAAATTATTACGGCATAACTCGCCAGTGTTCCACATTGTTCGTCTAGACTACGAGATTGTTGTTGCCTAATTTGGTTAATGTTTGCTTCATGAATTAATACAGACCTGACCCGGTTGTATTAATTACGTTTTACACGAGTGTGGGAATACACCATAATGCTGTACGCTTTCGAGGAGAAAGACACAACATCATCAAACTATTAGTGGTACGCTGTAGTATTGTGAATGAATCTCATAGTATACGCGATAGTAGAACTTCCTAGTACACGTGGTCCTGAATGGCTCGTCGAATAGTACACAGAATACGAGCATGTTTTGTAAGAGAGAAATATTGGTGATTTATAAACATTCTCTTCTTCCAAATCTCAAATTATAGCTTATCATTTTTGGAGTCGCCATTCGATTGCAACAATCATTTCCACAACAGGCGGATTTCTCAAAAAAATTTCTACGGCATTGCTACTTACAATTGTATGTGCGTCTGTTTGAACAATTGCGAGGTTCTACTACTTGCGAGTAGATAATTTATACGCAATCGCCTAATCACGTTGGTCTCATACTATTTTGAGAATTTGTACACACATGCTCAGCCTAATGTTCTAGCTATGCATATTTGGAATTATCAACTTTGTCTGATTAATTTCACTCCTATACTACTGCAGCAATGCAACATTGTTTTAAACACTGTGAATTCACACTTGAAAGCTTGATCGCTCAACAAGGAAAACAAACAGGACTACGGGACTAATTCAAGAAATTAATTTCAAAGATTTGTCTGACTAATTTTACCCGTGTACTACTGAAATAGCATATTTTCTGAAATGATGCGAATTCTTACTTAAGAGCTTGATTACTCAATACGTAGAACGAAAGGAAACAGATAGAACTACAGAAGTAATTCAAGTAGTAAATTTTGAAGATTCGCCTGACAAATTTCAGTCCTGTACTACTGAAATAATGCAGTATTTGCTGAAGCGCTGAGAGGTCTCACTGAAGAGCTTGATTACTCAATACATAGAACCAAAAGAAAAACAGAACTACTGAAGTAATTCAAGTACTCGATTTCGAAGATTCGTCTGACAAATTTCAGTCCTGTACCACTGGTACACTGCAGTATTTGCTGAAGCGCTGAGAGTTCTCATTTAAGGGCTTGATGACTCAATAGACATGAAGAAAGAGAACCAGTAGTACTACAAAATTGTGTTAAATAATAGTGTGGCACTTTTCAGTGACTCGTTAGAGTCTCAATTGAGGTGCAAAGTGGTTAATCATTCTTAAAACAGACTTCTCTCAAAAATTCCGTCTGCGGCGTTAACTTCCCATTAACAAGACAATACTGTCACAGCATTGCGCCGAAAATCCCTAGGTACTTAGGACCGTGCGACCAACAAGGGAAGCCGAAAGCAACGGGGGACAGAGAGAGAGAGGAAGATGCACGAAGAATGAGAGAATGAGAGAGACAGAGAGAGGTAGAGAGTCAGAGCGCATGGGACTCAGTAAACCATCGAACAATTAATTCCACCGCAAGGTAACCGTTCCAGGCGTTCTGGCCTTTGTTAAGTCCGAAGTACCAAACGGTCCGGCAATTAGCGGGCTGGAAACAGGCGGCGTTGATCGCTGCTAGACGACGACCCTTTCGGGGGCCCTTTCGGCCACCGGTCATTAGTATTCCACGGTGTCCCATGGCGGTGGTCTATCCCGTCTGCAATCCCCCATTCTCCCCAGACCTGTGCGCGGCGTCTTTGCCTTTTGTCTCGGAGTTAGGGGCGCGAATAATGCGCGGGAAGGGCGAAAGGAAAACGTAGGAGACCGAGTAGAAGAAGAATGGCGGACGGGTGGGACGCGAGGGGGGGGAGGGGAGGGGAGACGGTGGAGGCATTGAAAGAATGGGGAGTGTTAAAGGGTCCGGCAGAAGAACTTTTCCACCGCGATTCGGTCGCATCCGCAATGCAGCGAGAACGCGGAGGCCAAGAAAGTTGGAGGAAGAGCGAGCGACTGGGCTTAAGAGAGACAGAGAGAGAGAGAGAGAGAGAGAGAGAGATAAGGAGAGCAGAGACGGCAGGGACCTCTTATTTTGTTGCAGCGAGGTGCGACGACCAGGAAAATGAGTGCCCCTGATAATTAAACCCTCGCCGGTGGCAAGAGAAAAGGCCGGCCGGTTTTTGTTGGGAATTTTGATTAATCGTACACAGGAAATTAAACGTGCCGGCGCGGTACAAGGCCGCTGCGATACGCAGACGCGCGTAACGAGCCGTCGCGACGCGCGCCGGGTCCGCAGTCAAATATATATACTTCAATAAAGTTACTTCATTTCCGGGGCTAAATATATTATTCGTATTCCCGGAGAGAAAAATGGCGGAGCTCGTTGGGCATTTACTTCTACGACTCTTTCCAACACGGCGGTACTGTGAGCTAGATTAACCTGTGCTAGTTTAACCCTTTAAAATTTTGCCGGTCTCCTCTGAGCTACCGTTCGGCGTTCATTCATTTTTTCACGTGATCTCGAATTTCTCGTGAACACCTAAACGGGTCTATCAGTAAGACCGATCTTCGAGCTTCAATTTGAGACCTCACACGTTTAGAAAATCCGGCGGGAACGCATTTTAAAGTTGCTTTGAAGTGACCCCTTTAAAAGTTCAATTGTTTCCCTCGGAGCTGATGATTTTCCAACATGATTTTTAATGTTTCTTCAAACGCAAATTTAAGTCTATAATCAAGCTTTCATTGGAGCTGTCAAACGGCAGAAAATTCCGACAGCAATACAGTCCAAAATCGATTTGAAAAACCTGTTAAAATCGGAGCCATTTTCTCCTAGTTGCCAACCGGAATTTTCCGATTTTTCCACACGGTGCTGAATTTTTCTACCGACCAAGAACGAGTCTGTCATAATGCACAATATTCCGCCTTTCATTTAAGCCGACAAAAGTTCAAACATTCCCATTAGAATCCGCGTGAAACTAGTTTGAAGTCGCCCCTTAGAATCGAAAAATCTTACTGCACAACTTCGAATTTCCATACAAATCTGAATGAACCTAAAATCCAATTTCGCAACTTTTATACAAGCTTTCGAAAGTTCGGAAAACGTGTCCACATTGTTTAAAAAGTAGTTCATCAAGTAAAATCAAACTGAAGACCGCAGTCCAAGAGAGCATATTTTCCTATGAACTTTTAAATGGTTTTTGTTCATGCGATCCGCCACGGACGTTAAGTAATACCTCGTATTTCCGAGCAGATTCCGTGTGTTCTTTATCCCCGCAGTATCTCTCTTTCACTTTCGCTCTCCGCCACCCTCTTGATTTTATTCCGCACGGTTATTTTGCTTCCCGTTGGCCGGCGGGGGAATTTATGGTTCCGCCCCGGAAAACCAGCCCCGCTCGGGTAGATGGTTCACGCGGCCTGCGGAAGGAATTTGAAAAAATGGTGTATTCACGCTTTCCTACCGGACCCCGGAAAAGCACCGTTCTCTTTCTCTCTGCTTCCTCCCGTCCCCGCAGCCGTCGAGTTTAGAGCACTGTTTCGAGGAGTTCCGACGAGAGTTTCGAGGGCGCTCGGCGCCGTTATCGAGGGCCCTGATAATTACGGTTCGACGCCGCTGGAGCTAACTCGCTCCGATTCTTCCTCGATTCTTGGATTTTAGCTGCGCGATAAGTGCCGCCGCGCCGCTGCGGTGCAGTTCGGCTGACTGTTTGCCGAGTTGTGTCACTCGCTCGAGCACTTCGTGTGTTTATCGGCCTCTCCGGTGATGCTCGTTTAGAGTTATTACGATCCGAACGAAACATTTCCTGCATCAGTCGCAAGAGATCTGAACTGAATAAAAATTTATTGCTACCGTCAATAATTTTAAGAAGTTATATTTAATAAATCAGTAGTCTGAACGTCCCGCATTTCTCAACGCGTTGAATTATTTATACACATTGAACAGTTAACTTTTGCATTAATACATCGACAGTACCAATGGTATGAATTTGCAAAGTACAAAGAGACAGTATATTAAAAGAGTGTATGTACTAAAAAGTATAAATATTATTATAATTTCCCTCTAGGGTCAAATTGTACTAGGTTAAGGGACTCTATTACTGTGGGGGTACCAATTACTGTGCCTACATTAACTGCACTTATTTTTAAAGCATAATGAATATTGAAACACCCTGTATATTGCTGTGTATTTGGTGCAAGAATTAAACAGCTTTTATAATCTAGACTTGGTTGTTCACAGCCTTCAATTATTATAATAGTAACAATGAATTTATATAAACATCTTGTAGCATATTGCGGAGTATCATTATTCGTTGTCGAGGATTTTAATAAAGTCTACCTGCAGGGAACAACCAGCCATAAGAAACGCGTATATATTGATCTTTTCTGACAACGTGTACAGCCATATTCCTTAAATGGAACCTCATGCGCGCATCTGTTCCCTCCGACGTCTCATATTGTTTGGAGATTTCGTTTACATACTTGCCCGGCCAGGAAGTCTCTTATACTACTTACGGGCAGTTGTATATGCGTTTGCCTGAACAATTGCGTGGTTGTGCTACTCGCGGTGAGATGGTTATTTGTGTTTGTCTAGTCGCATTGGTCTCCCATTATTGGGAAGATTTGTAGACATGCAGCTAGCCTAATATTGTTGCTTCGCTTACTGGGGAACGTTCATGTTTGTCTGACTAAATTCGCTCCTGTACTACTGGAGTAATATTCCACTTTTTAAGTAATGTGAACTCGTGCTGAGAAGCTTGATTATTCAATGCAGGTAAAAGGTAGGACAGCTGAAATAATTCAAGAAGTCAATTCTCAATACTTGGCTGACTAATTTTACTCCTGTACTACTTCAAGAATATTATGTGTTTAAAGAGAACATGCAAATAATTATTTAAAAACTTGAGTATTAAATACACAAAATGTATGATATTTTGGCAAACTGACACAGTTTCAGAATTTAATTTTTAATGTTTTGCCAGCAAGTAATTTCCCAAATCGATTTTCTAGATATCATTTCATAGCTTGTACAAATAATTCTATTTTTGCATTTCGCTTCATGAAAATACCAAAGAAAATTCTCTCAGCTTATCTACATCCAATTAATTCCAATTCCCATAAAAATGCTTCCATAAAAATCCGGAAACTGCCAATAGCAAGCTGTCACCAAAGTTCTGATTGGCAAATAGAATCGAATGGGACGAAAATCAACAGGTGACTAAAAATCGTGGGTCAACAATTCACGTCAGAAACTTGCTCCATCATATAATCATTCGTCGTAGCTTTCATCCGGACCGCAGCCAGAATGTTCAAAACAACCGCGGGACTTCCCGCGAGTTAGCTGAACAAGTCAGTGCGAGAAAGAGAGAGAGGGGGGGGGGGTAACAGAGGAAGAGATAAAGTTGATTGTCCGTCGATCGGAGTCATCTGCAACTCGCATTATCACGGTTCACGTTCCCGGGGAGAGGGAGCTCGTTCATCTATGAAACACTTGTCGTTCACGCTTCCATACGTCACACGCCCCCGCACACAGCGGAGAATACATTCTCGAGAGAGGCTATCAACAGGTTCGTTAAAAGTTCCCGACGCTTCTTGCGAGCGAGGCAGTCGGCTTCCGAGCTTCCCGCTGAGCGAGGAGAAAGACGCTCGGGCATTCGAAAAATTTGCAACTTCTCCGGGGACACGAACCTCCGGCACGATCGATCAAAAGATCTACCGTCCCGTAACTGTTCCGTCATACAATGGGAACATCTGTCAATCTGCTGGTTAAAATTGTATAACTGTTGATAGAATCAAGATGGAGCGATGAAACTTTCCTTGAATGTACGATGAAACGTTGCAGCATAAAGGAAAAATACAGAGAAGGGATCAGGAATTTTTTTACGTCGACAATATTTGTTGAAGTGGTGCCTTTTTTGACAAATTTTAGTAAGTCCAATCTAACGTGGAGATTGGATCAACTTCGATAAACATTTCCATAATTAAAACTAATTCGTCGATCTTCCTAGATATTTTTCCCTTATTCTACAACATTTAAGCTGTAATTTAAAAAAAATTTTGCTGGCCTATCTTTGTTCTGTAAAAAGTTCTATGATTTTATCACGAACGTGTTCAAATGTTGGATGTGAGGGACAAACACAGACCTTTTTAAAAAAGGTCGACTTGAGTTAATTTTTTCAGAGTCAAGACTACTTCGTAGCTTTTTATCCATATTTTTCCCATATTCTGCAACGTATCAGCTTTAATATAAAGAAAGTTTCATCGCTCTATCTTTATTCCGTGAAAAGTTTTACGATTTTATCACGAACATATTCAAATGTTGGATATGAGGGACAAGCAGAGACCTTTTTAAAGAAGGTCGACTTCAATCAATTTTTTCGGGGTCAAGACAAATTCGTAGCTTTTTATCCATATTTTTCCCATATTCTGCAACGTAACAGCTTTAATATAAAGAAAGTTTCATCGCTCCATCTTTGTTCCGAGAAAAGTTCTACGATTTTATCACAAGCGTGTTGAAATGTGGCACATGAGGGACAAGCAGAGACCTTTTTAAAAAAGGTCGACTTGAGTTAATTTTTTCAGAGTCAATACTAATTCGTAGCTTTTTATCCATATTTTTCCCATATTCTGCAACGTAACAGCTTTAATATAAAGAAAGTTTCATCGCTCTATCTTTGTTCCGTGAAAAGTTCTAGGATTTTGTCAGGAAAATGATCGAACGTTTCGAGGTTCGCGCGAAATTAACCCGGAGCGGAGGGATCGGAATCGTTTCTAAGGCAAACAAGCTTATCAGAGCGTCGATTTATGTCGCGCGTAATTTAGCAAAACAAGCCACCGGCGGCATTATTCCTGCTTTAATGCGGCGATAAATTAAAGTAGCGGAGGCGGCGTCAGTATTTAATGGCCCACCGGTTAGATCGACGGGCATTAGCGACGAATTATTTAAGCGGCGCGCGTCCCCGGCGTCGATCAACTCCGTGAATCCGCGCGAAATCGCTTTGCCGAAACTTTACGGCGGCCCCGTTGATCTTTGACACGGTTTCCTCGCGCAGGAGCCTTCTCGCGAAACGCTAACTGCTTGTTAATTAAAAATTTTTCGATCGCTACAGGGAACACTTACGTCGTTAAACTTGTTTAAAGTTAATGATGTAACTTTTTGGTGAGCTACTTACCAAAGTATCGTCCACGATCGCGTTACTCCTCATGAATTTTGGTCGCTGTGAATACACAAGCGTTTAATCAAACGCTTACAGTTCTGCGGAAATTTAAGTGGCGCGAAATTCGTCAAACAAATTTATTTAAGAAATTTCCGGTGGTAGAACCGTTGTAAACTTTCATAACATATGGTAATCATTTTGCGGGTAATGTGCAGTTAATATTCAAGCCAGAAAATTGTTATTTATAATTTTTGTTTCGAACGTTGGAAATTAATTTGTTAAATCATGGTAATCATTCTGCAGGTCATGTGTGTTTAATGTTCAAGCTATTAAACGGTAATTCATATTTTCCTTTTAAGAGCAACGTGTTATCGAAGTAGTACAAACACGAGATTAATCAGACAATTATATGGAGGAACTTGTTTGTAGGAAAAACATTCATTTATTAATTCATGTTGATTGCCTTCTGTGAATATAATAATATTCGAGCTTTTAAGAAGCTATCTACGTATTTTTAACACTAATCCTACCAAGCACAAAACATATAAAAGTGAAACGTCTTATAGGAGGGAGAACATTGAATTTACTTAAACTTTGTACGATTTTCATTATAACATGTGCTTAAAAAGTCAATTTAGTAATCTCCTATGAAAACGTTTCTATAATTTCAATAATCGTGAAATAGAGAACCGGTCATTCTGACCGTGGTAGGTTTAGCGTTAAGGACGTATTATATGTCACAGTAGTACAAGCATGAAATTGATCAGCCGAATTTATCCAGGAAATTTCCTGTTCATGAAACATTGAAAATTAATTTCATAAATCATGTTGATTATTCTGTACGTTGTACGTATATAATGTACAGGATTTTCAGAAGCTATTTCGTGCGTTTTAAGAGCATAATGTTACCGAAATTATCCCGAGTTTATTCAAGGGATGAAAATTCGAAGAGCTCGCAATCCAAACAAACTGGGGCACGAAACTGAACAAAGCAACTTTCACAACCTATATTCGTAATTTGGCCCCCGATACAGCGGCATTTAGGGCCGCAGGAGTCAGAAATCCGGGTTCTCAGCTGCGCGCAGGGCACTTTACGTCCGTGCTTAATGATAATGGAACGACGGGAATAATTTTAGCCGCCTCGAAGAGGGTATTCTTTCAGTCTTTATTCCGAGGCAGCCCGGCCGCTCCTGGGGGCTGGGATCGATGCACTCGTAGCCAGCCAAAGGCGGATGCTTTCGATGGTCGTTAGTCGGTCGAGAGTTTCGCGCTGCAAAACTTTCTTCTGCGTCCCTTCTATCCCTCTCTCTCTCTCTCTCTCTCTCTGCTCTTCAGTTTTTCGTCGATTTTCCATTTCAGCCAGCATCGAAACAATTCCAGTTTTCTAGCTGCATCCACCCCCCTCACTCCCGCCCTGTTGCACGCCTTTTGTTCGTCCAGCAGGCTCGTCCCTCTTCGGCCTGACCGGCCGACTCTCTCTCTCATCTTTATGCATCGATTTGGAAACAACCGCCCACGCTCGATACCGGTTTTTTTCTCTCTCTCCGCTCCCTTCCTCCCTCCTCCCCTGTGTTCCTTTACCTGCTCCGCCGAGGCTCGCGACCGTCCGTTCTTTTTTTACCTGTCGCTCTTCTTCCCGCGTCTCCTCTCCGGTCTCCGCCGGTTTTTTTCGCGAATCGCACACGTTCCATCGAGCCGTGAGCGCAACGACAATGAGCGAAAGAGTAAAGGGGAAAGAGTAGGTACATAGTCAGACACCGCACGATAGATGGCTGGCCGTTTCACGGTTTCAATGGGCAGCGAACGCTGCCGTTGCCTGCACCGTTCTCGACCGTTGCCAGTTTCTCTCAGAGAGAGAGAGAGAGAGAGAGAGAGAGAGAGAGAGAGAGAGAGAGAGACGTCGGCTTTCGAGGGTCTTTGCTGCCGCAAAACTTTCAGAACAGGCTCCAGCGGCTGCGTTTTTCACTGACAACGATTCCGTTATCGTACCCCCTCGTTTCTCGATTATTCGTCCCAACCACCCCCCACCCTCTTCCGCCAAACGGAGTTTTTGCCCATTACGAATTCCGCGAACGAACTAACCGAACGACGACGACGACTCAAGAAAAACCGAGCACTTTCGATGCTCGTTAGAACGACGGGAAACTAGCGATCCGCGACGATTCGTCTTTCTTTATTGTTCTCCGAGGGAGAAAGCGTTACGGGCCGCCGCTTTCGAGAAACAATCGGAACGATCGGCCGACTCACCACCCGCTACCCTCTTGTTCGCCAAGAAATTTATTGATGTTAAATGCATTCGGGTGGCTGTTTGCGCCGTGCGCGCGCGCGCCCGCCGGTTCTGCTGAGTAAGGGCTTGCGCGATGGTAATGATAAGGGTTTATGGGGGAATTTACCACTGTGGAAACTGCTTTTTGGATTGCTGTGCACGAAAAGAATTTGGCAATAGCTGATTGATGTGGACGAAAATGAAAATTGTGTGTCTTTTGTGCACCCCTCTATTTAATTGAGATGATGAACCCTTGAGAAAAATAGTTTTTGGATCGCAGTATCGTGAAAAAATTGGTTGAGTTGGTTTCCGAATTTTTTGTTTAAGTATACAAGAGACAGTAGCTGAATAATATGAGCAAAACTTAAAATCGTATATCGTTTGTGCCCCCTCTATTTAATTGAGATGATGAACATTTGAAAAAAAATAGTTTTTGAATCTCAGTTACGTAAATAAAAATTGGTTGAGTTGGTTTCCGAATTTTTTGTTTAAGTATGCAAGTGACAGTAGCTGAATAATATGAGCAAAACTTAAAATCGTATATCGCTTGTGCCCCCTCTATTTAATTGAGATGATGAACATTTGAAAAAATATTTTTTGAATCTCAGTTACGTAAATAAAAATTGGTTGAGTTGGTTCCTGATTTTTTGTTTAAGTATGCAAGAGACAATAGCTGAACGATTTCAGTAAAAACGAAAATTGTGTGTCTTTTGTGCCCCTCTCTATTTAATTGATATGATGGACCTTCGAAAAAAATAGTTTTTGAAACTCACTATCGTCAAAAAATTGGTTAAGTCTGTTTCTGAATTTTTGCTCGAAAATTGAAAAGACAGTAGCTAAACAATATCAATATTGTCTCTCCTTTTTATTTAATTGAGATGGTCGACCTTAGAGAAACCGTATTTTGGATTCCAGGATTCCTAAAAAATAGGTTGAGTTAATTTTCGAATTTTTGTTTAGAAATGTTAGAGCCAGTAGCTGAGCAATGTCAGAAAAACTCTGCGAAGTGTGTTTCCTTTGTGTCTCCTTTATTTAATTGAGACGATCGTCGCAAAAACTAAATTTCCACGTCTCCCCCGAGATTTAGGGAGCTCTATAAAAATGTAAATAAGCTCGAAAAATCTGGAATCTGCTAATAAGATAAAAATTTTAATCAAGTTTGATGGCAATGTTATACTACGAAGACAATAAACCCTCCGGGCATAGGGAATAAAATTCTCCTTTATTTTCTTCTCAGTAAAATTGAACCTGATTCTGTGTATTTCCATAAAAACACAGTAGTATACCGACAAATAACGCCGTCGTCGTTGCATACGTAGAGTCCATTAAGAATTGAGTGCGGAATATAAAATAAAATAAAATAAAACCGGGGGAGACGACAATACCATAATATTCAAATCGAACGGGCATGTGTCGCTGATGTATTATTAAAGTCATCGTAAATACGAGCTGGGGATGATTTGTCATGCAAAAGCTACATTAATAATGCAGGATGAAAGTTTTCCATACGAGGCTCAGTTTCCAAGGAAATCGATTTTCGAAGCTCACGGCGACGCGTGTGCATTCTGTTTACAGTAAGTGGAAAAGGAAAGCCATGAACAGACACGTCAGCAGATTCCTATTCTATGGCACGTGTACACGACGGATTTCCAAGATCGATTTATTTGAAAATGGAGCTTCGTGTGCGCGAAAATGTTATTTCGCAGTTCATCGCTTATTTTTTTGCGTAGGAATTCAAACTCTTCCAATTTACTTATATTATGCAAATATACATAAAAGTCTAGCTTTATCCGGCTTGTCTCGACACGGGGAATATTTTCTTTCAATCAGCCACATCGGACGGACGAAAACAACCCCCTACCCCCTTGAGAATAATATATTTTGTCAATAATAAACATTTAAAAACTCCAAACACACAGCTGCGTTATTGTCAACTCGTTACAATTATTAAGAAAAGAAATGATCATGCATGCAGTTCAATAAAAAAATTTTCTGTGACTGAAAATTCTATCATTTTTACTACTTCTTTACGTTTTTAATTTTACTAATTTATCTCCGAGGGGTAAACTGCAGATTCTGTGGATTTGTAACACAAGTGAGTAGGTACAAACCAAAAGTAACATTTTTAAAGAAATTCGAAGAATTTTAAAAATTCGTAGCTCATGTATATTGCAATTAATACAGGCAATTATTATTTTGCAGAAAAATCCCCAATCTAGCGATAAATATTTTCTGAACCGTTTTCTATTTTCACTTTTGCAACGGCACACCATGACAGGGTTAACTATGACAGGGTTAACGCAGACAATTTCTACTTCGTATACAAATCCGCAGTCAGTGTCCTTGTCAAGTCACGTCAAGGTCAACCACCATCCACATCCTATAGAGCAAACATTCAGAAATAATTTTGCCAGGAAGTTGGCCAAATTTATTTCCGCAATTGCATTGTTAGCTAATCATTTATTTCCCCTATTCGAGGAGTCCAGGAAGGGACGAAAAATTCCGCGGCGCAATAATCCCTCGCGCAAAAACTGAATCCCGCTTCATCCCCCGCTCTCGCTCGGCATTTCGCAAACCACCGTCTCGACCATAAATAAAAGCGTGGCGCGCGCGCGCGAAAAGCTAACCGAAGCGTAGAAGGGGTGGGTGTGGGGGCGGTGGGAATTACAACGGAATTAATTCGCCGAAAAATTCTTCGGACGACTTCTCCATCGGAACGCGTTTCCCGGCGAATGGTACCCGGTTCAAAATGTCACGGCGGATGTACTCGGGCCGATATATCACGGGCCGGGCAAGTGTGTACGCGGCTTAACCGGCCGCGCCGGACGCAGCAACTGCGGCCCCGAAAAGGAGAAAATTACGTGCATGGTCGGGCAACGAGAATGGATGGTGCACGGCTCGTTGGCTCGTCCCGACCCCTGGCAAACCACCCCCTGCAACCGGTCGAGCCACCCCCATCCCACCCCGAGAAAGAACTTTGACACGAGACAGATGCTCGCCAGGTACGGGCCATTTTGTCAGCCGGTGTTTTGCATAAACCGACGCGCCAACCCCCGATCGCGTCACAATTGAAATATTTACGAGACACGGAGCACCCCTTTCAACCACCCCTCCCTCCTCTTCACCCACGAATGCTACGTGCAACGTTTCGCGACGTTTAATATCCACCCACAACCGAACTCCGTTTGAGTTATACGGTCGGCTGCCACTGGATTTCTTCCCTTAAACGGGAATCGCGGACTTTGAGGGTTGCTGTGGGTGTTGGAAGGGGTGGCGACTGTAACGAGAGTGCTGGAGTGAAGTTAGTGTATGCGAGAATTTTTAGAAACATTTTTTTACTCAAGCTTGTCTTTACGAGAGGCGGGGGGAGCCCTTAAATTAGGGGATGAAAATTATGTCGTTGGAGAAAATGTCCTGGACGTCCTCCCTTGCACGCGAAGTCGGCATAGTAATATTTTGTTAAGACTGCAAATTTATATGCATAGTTGTCTGTATCGACTTCAAATTTATATGCAAAATGATAGTTGTCTGTAGCAACTGCAAATTTATATACAAAATAAAAGTTGTCTGTATCAACTGCAAGATACAGGAACTACATAGACATTTATTTCTTTTCTTGATAACTCTGTAAAGTTGAAAATAATACAATAATAATTATTACAAGTTATAATAGTTATAATAGTTTCAAATTCTTTAAATGCTTTTACTGTTTTGCACTAGCTCTACTCATTTTTGACATAAATGCATAACTCTAATGAAACTCTATCGTATTTAAATTAAATCCAGTTTCTTATACCTTACTTTAGGTCTTCTTCGTTTATGGTTAAAAAGTCATTCGGTAGTGTAAGTCAATAGTCTTTCGAACTATACTGCTGGTGTATCTTGTTGGAATTTTTCGAGACAGAATTGTACGTCTTAAATTCCTCTACGAATTGTTGCATGAATAATGGAATACAGTATGGAGTATGTAAAGCGACTTTCGTTGCGAGGTCTTCAGTTCCACTGGCCTTTGAGAAATTTCAGTTCAAGGAAGAAACGAAAAATATTCGACTCCGTTGCTCCATCCTTGTACGAGGGTCGATTAAAGTTTTAAGAGAGAAAATTAAGTGCCCACCCTTGTATAATTGAATAGATTTTTTATTACGAGGAATATAATTCTTTGCAGACCCACGTTTTTACGGCGCGAATGTTTTTATCTTTTAATACAAACGTTTTCTGGTGCAGTGCGATTCCGAACTCGTGATGCAATTATACAAAAAAAAAAAACAATGATCGAAGGAAGCATTGGAACACTGAACACTGAAGGAATTAAAAAATTTTCATTTAAAAATTGAATTGAGAATTGAAATTTGAAATTGAAATTTTTGCAGAATTTCGAATCTCCAGAAAGCTGTATCTTCGTACTAATTTTTCTCGATTACTATCCCAGATATTCAAACAAATGAAAATGCATAAATAAGGCGCAAATACGCTGTACTTCATACAATTTTCCCAAAATTTTTCGATCACTCATTAAGTACTAAAAAAAAAGATTTTCTGTAAGCGGTTTCGACAGGCAGCTCCTGCTGTGTAAGCTACTAAAATGCTTGTCTGGGTCACGTCGATTTGAACACAATTTGCTCGGTCACCATAATATAATACACAGTATCGTCATTGTTCACAGTACTGTACAGTGGTAGTCGCTCAATGAAAAATGATCCTGTAACGAGAGCTTCCAGCGAAACGGTCCCGTAACAAGATCCAGTAATGAAACGGTCTCGTAATCTTTTCAGGCCGGTATCAAATGTCTCGTTGGCGGAAATGGCTAAAAACAATTTCCCACGCGAATTTCATTAAAATCCTGTTACGTGTTACAGAAATGTGGCCGCTAATAAGGGAGGGGTTGCGGTGGTGGTGGGTGTCGGGGAGAGAACGGCCGGCGAAATTCCAATGGGATTATTGCGAAACTTCGCGGACGACGGGAAACGGGGCTCGCGTCCCGAAGTTGGAATTGATTCGATGAAACGCCTTTCATGAATTTTATGTCGAATCATCCTCCCGGTGCGACTCCCGGCAACTTCGGCCGGGCTTCCACGATCAGATTTAATCCTTTCGCGCTTTCGCGGAGGAGGCCGCGAAAGGAGAGCGAGAAAGAGAGAAAGAGAGAGAGAGAAAGAGAGAGAGAGAAAGAGAGAGAGAGAGAGAGTTTAATCGAGAGAAAGCTCCGCGATGCGAGCGCGCTCCTGTCCCTTCGCGTTGTAACTGCGAGATACTTGTATTATTCTAGCTTCAAAGGTTTCGCAGTAACTCGCACCAACCCCCCACCCCTCTTATACGCCGTCCTCCTACTCCCGTTCTATCCTGTTGTAATTCTAGGAGAGATTCCGATGGGTCTGACAGCAGAGATCTGTGGACGTAGCACTGTTATTCACAGTATTCCTGCTTTCAGAGATCGCGGTGTAATGCTTTTTAACTGGAATACGGCGTTGCTCGTTTCCATACAACTGTAATTCGGCTTTCTAAGCTTCTGAATTGTTACGCCGAATTGGACACGTAGCGCAAACAGCGTGCCCGATTGTTTTATCTAGATCAGGAATTTGTGTTATGCATTCAGAAATTCTTGCAAACTCAAAAATCGCTACAGGATTGACAAAATTATTTTCGCGACTGAAACCAACGTAGATTTGAAGATTCAGGTCTCCTCTTTACAACGAGCCCTTAAAAATTGATGTACGATTTTTTTTCCATCGTTTTATTACACTTTGAATAGAGAATGTATCGCTGTAGAGATTGTATATTATAGAATAACAGCATGGTCAGGTCAAAGCATCTCCGGGAAAAAAATTATTTAAATAATCTGAAAGGGTTTCGGAAAAAACAGTTTAAGGGAGTGAAAATAGAGGCTCCAACGTGTAAAACAAGCCCAGGTGCGTCGTTATACGAATTTTTTTCACGGAGTTAGAATAGATCAAAGAGGAACAATCCTTCACTCGGGGTCAAGTATCTTTTTAATTGTAATTATCGGTGTAAATAAAGGAAATGGCTGGATCTATTATTTTATTCCTCTCTTGTGATTGTTGTGCACTCCAGCATGCTCATTTTACGTGGACATTTTGTACATTGTTAGTTGTCCAGGTTCACTCTAAAATAAGTAGTGCGTAATCATTATAATAGCAATCGTAATAATGGGAAAGGTTGTAGTCATTTAAAATTCTGCACAATTATATTTCTCTTAATCCCAGTGTGCACGGAACCGTCTAAAAAATTTTAATTTGGACAAACCACGAAAATCTCAAATGATGAATGCCCAGCTTTTATATTTTTAAATTTATCGTCGCTGAAAACAATTAACGGGCGACCCTTAACTGTAACACATTCCACGCCACAGTAACATTTCTCTCTTTGACGAATTATAAAAATTTTCAAGAGAAAATTGTCGAATGAAAATAGTCGAATGGAAACAGTTAAACGAAAATAGTCGAATAAAAATGATCAAATTAAAATAACGAAACAAGAAATGTCAAGAGAGGCGTATCTTCTATTTTCTTTTCAACACGCACAAAACACAATTAGCAGTGAACCCTTATCTGCACCGTCCTCCCCGTGACAGTCAAACTTCATTCTTTACCGCTTTCTTATTACCCGAAAGCAGTTCCATTGTCCGCGTCGCGTTAGGCAAACTCGCAGGGGGTTGAATTATAGAGCCCACCCCCGGAAGACGAGGCAACGACGTCAAACCAACATAGAAACTAAGTTAAACCGAGATTACGAGTCACTTTCACGGAGTCGTTCCATAAGAATACGATAAATCCAGCCATCCGCGCCGCGTCTTCGTTCAGAATCACACACAATGGCGCCTGGATTAACGTTAGCCGGCTGGGATTAGATTACAACCCCCTGTTATCTTGCGGACACGTATTAAACCCTGCCAGACTCGCCCAGAAATCACACACAAAGACACCTAAGAAAAAAGTGGAAAACTCTGACACGAACCTGTCGTCCTTTCGAAGGGGGATGCAAAAATTGGGGTTAAAAAAGAGCGATTTAAAAATGGGGGTCCAAGAATGCGGCTTCGATGCCGGGGGTTAAATAGGGGGCCTCAAAAATCTGGGCTCAAAAACGGGGGGTCAAAAAGGGAGGTTCGAACAGAGAGGGTTCAAAAAGGGGGATTCAAAACTGGGGGTTCATAAGTCGGGGTTCAAAAGGGGAAATTAAAAATTGGGTATATTCCTAAATGGGGGTTAAAAGATAGGAGTGCAAAACTGGTGGTTCAAAGATGGGGGCTCAAAGATGGGGGTTCAAAGATGGAAGTTCAAAGATGAGGGTTCAAATATGGGGGTTAAAGATAAGGGTACAAAGATGGGGGTTCAAAGATGGGGTTTCAAAGATGGGGCTTAAAGATAAGGGTTCAAAGATGGGTCTTCAAAGATGGGAGTTCAAAGATGGGGTTCAAAGATGGGGGTTCAAAGAGGACGGTTCAAATATGGGGGTTAAAGATAAGGGTTCAAAGATGGGAGTTCAAAGATGGGGTTTAAATATGGGGGTTCAAAAATGGTACTTCATATATGGGGTTCAATGATGGGGCTTCAAAGTTGAGAGTTCAAAGAGGAGGGTTCAAAGATGTGGGTTTAAAGATGGGGTTTCAACGATGTGTATTCGAAGACACACAATTTCCACCAGGATGGAAAACAGCTTCCCACTGACACAGACCTGTCTTCCTTTCAGAATGGTGGGATCAAAAGCCTCCGCTAATTTGAAAGACGAAGACAAAGGAGGGGGTTGGGATACGAGAACAATCGAGCAGGTCTCCGTGTCCGAAAGTTCATGAATAAGTGGACCTCGGATAAAAGCAAAGTTGCTAAGTGTATAATTAACAGGGAAGGAAAGGGACTTCGGATAGGGGTTGAAACTCGCCGTGGGGTTCCTAAGGGGGTTTCAGGGGGTCGGGGCTCGCCATCTGGGACGAGCCCACCCCGTCAGAGTAACGGGGTTGCGACGAAATATAGAAGGGAAATCGTGTAACGCCTTTCAGCCACGGACAATTGGAAAAGTAGTACTGGAAGTATGGTCGGGGGTGGTGTGCGAGGAGGAGGGGGGTGGCAAATAGATCTCGTTTTTCATTCGTCGACGGCCATTTATTCGGCGGAAGGTAATTAGCCTCTCTCGCGCCCCGCGAACGATGTTCTCGTGTCATCCGAGGCCGTGCAACTTTTAATTACGACCACTCATCCCCCGGAATTCGCGGGGCTGAGACTGATAACGGAAGTAACGACGTTATCGACGCACTTCATCGCGGAAACCCCGAACGATTAGTTGCGTCGTTAGGGGCGGGATCGACACGCGAGGTATCGATCATCCGACCAAAAACCACCGAGGAGAATGTCTTCCCCGAACGGGGAACTTGTTTGGTGGAGTTTCGCCGAGTTTGATGGTTTAATTCCGACGTCGTCGTTGGATGGTTACAGCGATCGTTCAGGGATCGAGAGGGTTCATGAGAGACCGTGGAGGATTCTTTGTGTTTGCTGTCCTTTTGAAGGGTGATTTATGATGACGAGCACCGGCCCGAAGAGATACAAAACTCTGATTTTGGAATGTTGGGGGAGCATAATGAAGTATGACTTTACTTTGGCGAGATTGTCTCGAGGGAGATGGACCGTTGAAATTTGGTTGCGTGCTGCAATTACCTTGAGAATTAGGGTGATGTTTCGGAGAAGATGGTCTGCATTAATTTCAAGATACAAAAGTTACATGAACATTTGCTTGTTCCGCTAATAATTTTAATGGTATATAATAGAACATTTTCAATGAATTTTTTAAAGAATGATACATTGACTAGAAGAATTGTAAAATAATTTTTTTTCATCCCTTCACTATCTTGCATGGTATGTACAAAATTTAAGAATTTCTGCAAGCATAAAACTGTGAGATTCTGCGATCTTACACTGAAAAAAATATTTACCTTGTAATGGTACTTTTACATTTAAAAGCTTTGTGCACCCTGTACGTTTTCAGAAAGTAATTTTTAACGATAGCTCAAAGCAGCACAGATCCTGTTGACGATGCCATTAAATTCAAGGGTTGTTCTCACCTCTGTAGAAAAAATCCAGCTCGAGGTAAAAACACAAAATTTTTATCCAAATCAACGCGTCCTTAACTACAATCCTACAAAGTTACCTCCAAGCTAGAATTTTCATTTCGAAAGCATGTGCTCGTTAATTCCACGTTTTCGTATCATTTTAATTAGACAGAGCTTGTTAAAAGCTCGCTGTAAAACATTCAACACATTCAAGAGATTCTTCACTAAAAAAATTTATAGTTTTTAAGCCTCCGAAATAATTTCCATGACTTCCAACGCATTTTTCAGCATCCTACAAACAATTACTGAATCTGCACCATATCTGGTAACAAACTTGAAATAAATTCTGTCCAAGGCTCCAGGAATTAATTCCTGCACCAAATACTATTAGGGCGACCCATAGGTAATCATTGATTAAAAAACAAAAATTATTCGAATATTTTGAACACAGGCTACTTTACCGAAAACTGTAAAAGAATATGTGTTTCAACGATCGGTACAGAACTGAAGGCAAAATTGACTTTTTTTGCAAATAATTGATAACCTATGCTAACAAATATCGTCGACAACACTAATAAAAATTACCCCGTCGTTTCCGAGCAGCACACGAAACATCGAGCCATTTCCCGAACGTAAGAAATCATCCGGCAAAAGCTCACCCCCAATTTCCTCGTCCCCAAAAAAAAAATTCCAAAACCCTCCACAAAACCCCAGTTTTCCCCAGATTCGCTCCGGAAGCCAGAAATCCGACGCTCGGCGCTGTAAAAATAAAAACTGCGCCACGGAATCCGCAATCTGGTAGCAACCCTAAGCCCACCCCGTGCATCGGCGGGGTGTTTCAACGTTTCTGTCCGGGGGTGTAGTCGCGTCTCCGGGAAAGTGGAAACGATATCTTTCAGCGGCGGCGGGCTCTAATGACGTTCGAGGATCGCGTAGAACGCGATATACCGGGCGAACGGATGCGCGGCGATGAAAAATTGGATGATGGCTTGCCAGCTAGATCGCTGTGCTACGTGCCTGCACCAAAAGAGAGTCACAAGAGAGAGAGAGAAAGAGAGAGAGAGAGAGAACGCGTTTGCAACCTCTCGGTCGTGGTCGTTCACGGAAATGCTACGAAAAAAGCCTTTCTCTTTCACGAGAGGCTCGCACACGGCTCGCATCGCGCTCGCGTTTGCGCGCGCGAGCTTGCTGGCGACAGAAAAAGAGTGGGCGGTGAAAGAACGAGCCGACTACACTGGAATTCACGAGTGATTTTCAGCGAGGGACCGCGCGCCGTTCTGTGAAAAGCGCCGGTGGATTCTCGAGGCTTGCCAACCGCCTCATATTTTATGGGCCATCCCCCCGTAGCATCGCCCGACGCTTTCACGCGTAGCCGCATTCAAGTAACACGCTAGACGACAACGTTCCCTCCGCCCCCTCCCCTCCATCCCCCTCTCGCCCTTTCTACCTCGCTCCCTCGGTTTTTCTCTCTGTCGCCATCGCAACTCACTGAATTTCTAATTCCCAACCCCCGATCAGGACGCTTCCTTTTTCTTCACGGCAGCCAATTTGCCCCGGATTCTCTGCAACCCCGCCGCGCCGGGCCTCCCGGGTCGTAAGAAGCATGATTTTGACGCTCGAGGTGCTCTGAATTGAGCGATAATGATGAAGGGTTGATTCCGGGGAGATGTATCGAGATCGAGGCACGCGGGGTGCAGAATTCGTTGCCGGCTTTTTCGTCGGTAATTTCTAGTGGATTTTGCCGTGAAAGGTGGTTTTAATTATGCGATAATACCGAAGGGTCGATTTCGAGGATCCTGCGACACCGGGTAGAATGTAGGGAATTTCGTGTTTCAGGTGCGGTCCTAGCTCGTTGATGCTTTGTAACGTTCTTGTAATTGCTGGTGATTCACAATTTTGTAGACGAGGGTGACCTTAATTAAGCGATAATACCGAAGGGTTGAGTTTAGGGACCCCGAGGGATGGGGTGGATTGTGCAGAATGTTTTGCGTGAATTTGTAGATGAGGGTGATTTCAATGGAGTGGTAAATTTGGGGGGTCGAATTTGAGGGTCTTGGGGACTGGGGGTGGTTTTTGAATACTTTTCTGTACTGTAATTTTCGTGCAATGTAATGGAACTTATCATTTCTAGTGATGTATAATTTTGAAGATAATGGCTTTAATTGAGTGACACTTATGGAGGGTGGATTTTAATTTTTGACTTTTCCAGGAGTTGGAAGAACGATTTTATGATTGGCGATGCTTTCAATTGGGTATAATTACTGTGGTAGTTAGAGGATCTCAGAAAGGAGGGCACCCTTAACTAATCCAATTAAAACTGGTAATAACCCTCAGGTAGCAAAAAGAAACATACAAAATGTAAACAGAAGTACACGCTAAGTAAAAATAAAATTGAAAATCTACTCATCACGTTGCTCAGAAATCTAATTCCGCTGTACCTCCAAAAATCTGTCACTACAACACTAAACATTATGCCATATACATTCTTCTCACGTTACAATTAATCACAAGAGCAAATGAAAACAGCACAACACAAATTACAAATTCCCTAACCCCAGATGAAATAAGTAGAATATTTCTCGAGTCCAGCAATAACAATAACTTAAAAATTTGTTGTTTTATTCGCATAGAATATTTTCCAAAAAAATGTTCTAACTCCTGAACCCGGTAAAAATGTTATTACCCAGGGAGCAAGGAATAAATTAGGTATTCTCAGAGGTAATTTCTTCGAGGTTTAAGTATTCGACGCACGTCACACTGGTCCGTGTAACGCTATCGGTTCCGATGTCGTCGCGGGACTGTCTTGAAAATGATCTCCATTTAAACGAGGTTACCTGTCTCGGTAGGGTGCTTTGTGAACGTGTGGTAGGGAATATCGATTCTTTGTTGGTCGAAAAAAAGGCGTCCGGCGTTAACGAGCCCGGTAAAAACCATTTCTCAGGTCAAGTAATTTCGGGGCAGTAGAGTTCCAGCTGTGAACGGAAAATACTGAATCCCCTCTCTCGAAATTACAAAATTCAACCTCCACGGGGGAGCAAGCCTAATAATTCCCACCCCGAGATTCGTTACAAACGACTCGTCCCAACACGTCCCGGGACGGAGCAGGTGCAATCGCACTCCACAGGTGCATCGATTCGCTCGCAGCCAGTTGCAAGTTGTAAAACACGCAGTACGCCGCCAATTTAATTTCCGCAACAAATTTACGGACCTCTATCCGGCCGAGAAGAGGCAAACAAGCGTTCAACAAAAACGAAAGTACAAATAAACACATTTTTAAACGGCGCCACCGCTCTCGAAACAAAAACGTAATGACTTTTAAATTAAAACGTGGTATAGAGTTTTATATTAACGCAGTCGATCGACGTATCGATTTAAAAATGTTCCGGTTCAACGAACCAACTTTTGCCGGACATGGTAACACTTTTTTTTCGATCAAAACTAGTCATTATATCGAAAAGTGTAGCGATTTAAAAATAATTAACCATATTTATTATCATAAAATTATACTGCACTTAGGAATTTTTATCTGGGGAACAAATCATTGGAATTGTTTGGAATCTCTTTTATTTCAATCTAGAAGGTTCGACTTATTTTGTAATATTTTTAGAAAAATTGTAGAAGCTCCAAATTATTAACCTTTGTACAATCATTTTCCTCTACAGTCACGAGGCTCCGCTGCACTTATAAATTTTTATCTCAGGAACTGTTTGTCGCTTTGACTTAAATCTTGTTTTATTTTAATCTAGAAGATTTCATCTATCGTACCATATTTTTTATAACACGAACTACGTCATAGTATTAAAACAGCAGCGTCCCGAAGTCGTTCGAAGATAACCACGTTCCGTCGCGCGCAACTCACCCCTTTACCTCCTCAGCAATTTCAGCCGCAGCTCCGTTAATCTGGGAACTTTGATAATAAAATTTCTACGCAAAATGCTCGAAGCTACGCGACACGAGATAAGCACGTAAAAATAATTTTCTCTCGGGCCCAGTGACGGACAATTTAAATGTTTTCGCGGGGCGTTCGCGCAAGGGGTGAAAAGGGGTTTCCGATGCGGGGGCGCGTTAACTCGAATAACCGTGTGTCTAGGCAGCGAGAGGGATCCTCGGCAGTTGTTTATGGAAATCACGCGTCCACATCGTCGGACAGAGGACCATGTGAGGGGGTGGGTTTTCCGGGGGTTGCTCGCGCGGCCGAGTTAATGCCGTATTTACGAGAAAGATCACTTATGGAAATTTGTGCAGTGTCTGTGCATTCGACAAAGTGCTGCTCTGCCTACGTCTGGCCCGTTCGCGCGTCCTCCGGGCTACGGTTGAATAATAAATCAAAGCGAAGTGGCTGCGTAACTGCGCGTTACGTCTACGGGGGGGGCGGGGGTGGAGGGAGAGAGAGAATCCCACCCCCGCAGAACCGGGGGCTCTAAATGTTATATTCGCGGGGGCGGCCGGCAGCAACGGCGGCGTAAACTGCGCCACGGCGATATCGCCAGAGTTTATAATAATTCAGGGGAACGTTAATTCCGTATTCCGGACGAGTGTGCCACCCCCGGGGACGTAAAAGACGCACACCCCCTTCCACCCTCCTGCACACCAGCCTGGCCGGATTAACTTAATGCGTTATATACCCGGTCGCATTAGCGTTCTTGTTAGCTGCAACGAACGAGCAGACTGGACGATACGCGTGCGTGGTCCTGCGCCACTTATGCGCTAACGCGATCACCAGATTCGGAACCGGAAGCCTGATGACTTAAACCACCCCTAATTTCGACTCGGATAGACCGCTTCTGTTCCCTGGTAAGTCGCCCGACGTCGATGACAGATCAGCCGGGATTTGCTTATTAATCATTGGCTTTGATAGCTGAGCGTTGTTGGTTACTGGAAAGAAAAATAGAAAACTCAAATTTTTCGTATGCCCTGAGCGGTCTTTCAGTCTAATATCATTTCTTATACTTCAATTTTAAATCATATTTCATTTTAAACAAAATCGTTACTGGAATGTATTTTCACGAAAATCGTCACAAATCGTAGCATTCAAGAGCCTATATTTTATAAACAAACTAAAAATCGACAAAGTGATGACTTAAACTACCCCTAATTTTCCCTGCACTACATCATAGCTAATTTTTTAACGAAATCCCCAAAGTCAATCCCATAGAAACCCAGAACATTCTAAGTGTAATATATTTCCACGAAAAATCGTCACAAATCGCAGCATTCAAGAACCTATATTTTACAAACAAACTAAAAATCGACAAAGTGATGACTTAAACTACCCCTAATTTTCCCTGCACTACATCATAGCTAATTTTTTAACGAAATCCCCAAAGTCAATCCCATAGAAACCCAGAACATTCTAAGTGTAATATATTTCCACGAAAAATCGTCACAAATCGCAGCATTCAAGAACCTATATTTTACAAACAAACTAAAAATCGACAAAGTGATGACTTAAACTGCCCCTAATTTCCCCTGCACTACACCATAGCTCATTTTGAACGAAATCCCCAAAGTCAATCCCATAGAAACACAGACATTCTAAGTGTAATATATTTTCACGAAAATCGTCACAAATCGTAGCATTCAAGAACCTATATTTTATAAACAAACTAAAAATCTACAAAGTGATGACTTAAACTGTCCCTAATTTTCCATGCACTATATCATAGCTCATTTCGAACGAAATCCCCAAAGTCAATCCCGTAGAAACACATAACATTCTAAGTGTAATATATTTCCACGAAAATCGTCACAAATCGCAGCATTCAAGATCCTATATTTTATAAACAAACTAAAAATCGACAAAGTGATAACTTAAACTGCCCCTAATTTCCCCTGCACTACACCATAGCTCATTTTGAACGAAATCCCCAAAGTCAATCCCATAGAAACACAGACATTCTAAGTGTAATATATTTTCACGAAAATCGTCACAAATCGTAGCATTCAAGAACCTATATTTTATAAACAAACTAAAAATCTACAAAGTGATGACTTAAACTGTCCCTAATTTTCCATGCACTATATCATAGCTCATTTCGAACGAAATCCCCAAAGTCAATCCCGTAGAAACACATAACATTCTAAGTGTAATATATTTCCACGAAAATCGTCACAAATCGCAGCATTCAAGATCCTATATTTTATAAACAAACTAAAAATCGACAAAGTGATAACTTAAACTGCCCCTAATTTTCCATGCACTACATCATAGTTCATTTTGAACGAAATCCCCAAAGTCAATCCCATAGAGATCTAGAACACCACACATGTATGTTATTGTTGTTGCGTGAAATGTACCAATTTTACTGGTACGTTTCTTAATCAATTCTGCTGTCAAAGTTTTCAAAGCCGCTCTTAGAAGTTTATGGTTCGTCGGGAAATTTATGTGCCTATTTTTAGCTGCAGTTGACAAGAGTTCGAACGTCGTAAAGCATATTTTTTCCCCATAAAAAGGAAATATAACTTTGCGTTAGGAAGACCGAAGATGTTCTTTGAAAATGCCAGTTTTATCACTTCTTCCTTCTACTCGAGTATGTTGTAATAATTTTAGAAATCCCTTCGAACGTACAATTATTAAATAAATAGCAGTTTCACTCGACCCGGTAGCAATGTTACGTTAGAATCACGTAACGTAATGTTACGTTAGAATTCTATGGCGAACTCGACGTATAATTTGCTTTGTATAGACAGCGAGCAGACTGTTTGTCGAGTTTAATATGTTTCTACATAAAACAGCGCTTGAGAGTTGTTAATTGGCTGCACGGGTATAGTTGGCATTTATATTAAATTGCAAGGGAGGCATTTTAATGAAGAATTACATTCTAGACAGCCAAATTTTCATCCGATTTCATGGATGGGTCATTTCGCATTCAACGATCATTTTTTACTGTCGGGGGATTTTGTTCCAAATAAAATATGACGTGGCGCACGTTAAATTAGGGGGAGTTTAAGTCATCATTTTGCTGACTTCGAATTTGTTTGGAAAATATGGACTCTCGAATTTTTACGCTCGTTCTCGCAAAACCGTATTGCAATTATCAATTTTTATCGCACGAACTATATGTCCGATCGAGTTGAATCTTTTTCAACGTCAATCTAGAATGTTTAATCTATTGGCACATATTTTTGGAATTGTGGAAACATTATATAATCTACGGAAATACAAGGGGCAAATATTAAGTGCAAATAAACAGCTTCGTCAAATTCAAAGGTCTGTATTTTACAAACAAAATTGACGTTGGCAAAATGATAACTTAAACCCCCCTTATATTCATGTACACTATGTTATACTGCATTTTGAACAAAATTCCCAAAACGATACCCATGGAAATATAGAGTACTATACACGTGTTCTATATTTTCGCGAAAATCGTCAAAAATCGCGACATTCAAGAGCTCGTATTTTGTAAAAAAAATGAAAAACCAGCAAAATGATGACTTAAACTCCCCCTAATATTCCTCGGACTACGTCATACTCAATTTTGATCAAAATATCTCCTGTACTTATCCCAGAATACTCATCAACTCGACACAAAGTCTTCTCGACCCAACGAGAAGAATTCCAACACTGTCGGTTCGCACACAGTTCCAATAATTTAGTAATCGCTGAAAACCGAGTTCGGCCAATTCGTGGCGACTCAACACACACGATGGATTCTCTTAAAAGCCTGTGAGAGCTTCCGCAACACCGGGTAGACTGGAACGAAATGATTAACAGCCGACCTTACCCCAAGTCTGGAAGCGGGACGCGCCATATTTTACGCGACATCCTCCATTTGCCGATGCTTTCACTCCCGCGGCCATATTGAAGCCATACGCTAGACACCGTAAATTCGGCGTGGCGTCGTAAATCGCACGGGGAGAGAACACTTTTTTTTCCCACGGGGGCTGCGCGTGATTGGTCCTCGTGATCCGCGCGCGACCCCATAAATATCTTCAATTCGTTCGCCGCGACACTTTTAATATTAATAACGCCGATGTGCGCGCTGGTTCGGGCCGCCGGCCAAAATCGAATGTTTTATGCCGTTTCGCGGCTCCCGATCATCCGTTATGCGCGTCGATATCGAACGACCATAATGCCCGGGCAACATGTAAACAATGTAATGCGTTCTGAGACGTGTCGTGCATTATTAGGCAGGAAGGTGAGGCGCTACTTCAAGTATTCATGGTATCGCGGGCGTGGAACCGCGTTCCATGATGCATCGCGCGCCCTTCAGCTATGTGATCGATCGGAAATTGGGTGTTTCGTTGGCCAACGGGAGAAAATATTCATCTGCTCGCCGGCTTTCCTTCAGAGCGCAATGCATAAATCTTCCCTGGATGCAACTGCGCCTCCTATTTCAACCATTTTGCACGCTCCCGGACCCGAACTGGCCCGAGGAGGACGTGGAATTATTCTATACACTTTTGGAAGCGGAAATATGGTTCCAAAACAAGTATAAATTGCTGGATTAATTTATCTGCGAGCCTACGTATTCGTTTATGAACGGTCATCCTGCGAGAACGTTTTCCCGAAAATTCCTGCTACTGAAATATGTGTCTTATACCATTTTCTAACTAGACAAGGTTAACACTAAACCTACCACCGTCAAAATGACTGATTTTATATTTTACAATTATTGAAACCACAAAAATTCATTTATGGAAAATAGTGGAATAAATTTCCTTGTCCAGGCATTTATTATATAGAAAATTACGGACAATCTCAGTAAATTTAGGGTTGCCATTTTTACAAAGCAATATTTACCGGATACTGTTAATGCTTGGTAGGTTTAATTAATAATATGTTCACATAAATACCTGTATCAAGAGAAATTTTGATGTACCAAAAATAAATAAAAGAAACACATCATTTAGATGCCTCCAAAATTAATTAATTGTTAATTATAAATACGTTATATAAATATGATAATTATAATAATTAATTATAAATACCTTTTCGAAAGATTGGGATTGAATGTACGCGTGTTCATAAGGAATAAATAAAATAAATGCAAAGTCTGAATGCCTTCTAAATGGATTAATTGAAACAGGAAGTTTAAAATTGGAAATATTAAACAGTTTAATTTATGTTTTTCAGTCTTTTCTTCATCTGTTGTTACTAGACTGCGGATTTTATGCATTTATGACAAAAATGGGTAAGCACAATTTAAAGCAGTGGACATATTAAAAAGATTCAAGGACATCAAGGTATCGGTTTCAGCTTAATAAACTAATTGAAAGAAGAAAAACAAATTCTGTTTCGCGTCTGTGTCTTGCAATTAATGCAAACATTTTTCATTTTGCATAAAGATCCGCAGTCTATTTATTACAAGTTAATGTTGAACTTGAATTGCGTGAAATATCAGGATCCAGATAATTTTGTGAAACACGTCAGGTATTTTGATCAGAGATAGAAATATTTGTTGTTGATCCGTTGGTCGATATAATAAACGAGGCGATTAATTGTACAGAGAAGTTCCTGACAGGTCACGCAACAATACAATTCAGATACTGATCTGGTTGTTTAGATGCCATTCCTATAATCATCAAGCGAATGGCAGCACAGCCGAAACGTATAATCCAGATTACTGTGCAGGTGTTCGATAGGATACAGTATCAGAATCATACATCCAAAAGTCAAGTGGATCAGATGGCTAGTATCGATACCATTAATGGGGAGAATAGGAGCAAGAGATACGTATCAACAGCGCACCTGGTCTGAATCGAAAATTAACTTGTGGATCACAAATGTCGAAGGTTAGACCGCAAAATCTCGCGCTGAAATCTCTACCTACCATTATACATACGAGCCACCTAACTCACTTGCACTACAATTTATTTTATTATCACAATGATTGGAACTTCCTTGATGCCTATAAACTACTAGGAAAAACAATTGTATAACCACGTGTTCTGTAATGGCTAAATATGACGATCGATGGCTATACTACGATCGAATAGAATTTCATTTCAATTTAACTTCGACTCGATATTACAGTAAACTACACTGTGGGTCCCTATGCAAAATTGTGTGTGTAAATTGTAAGAAACAGAAGCTAAATAAAATTGTCATTATTTCTTTGATCATTTCAACGAGCTAAAAATATTTTTTCAAATATTCTATTCCATATTCTTCCAATTCAAAGGAAATTAATGATACACGTGTTTAGAAAATTCTGTTCCAAGTCTACCATCACGACTCGATATTATAGTACAAGGGGTTAAACTAGACTGTAGGTCCCTATGCAAAATTGTGTGCGTAAATTGTAAGAAACAGAAGCTGAATAAAATTGTCATTATTTGTTTGATAATTTCAACGAGCTAAAAATATTCTTTTAAATATTCTATTCCATATTCTTTCAATTTAAAGAGAATTAATAATACACATATTTAGAAAATTCTGTTCGAGGTCTTCGTCACGACTCGATATTATAGCACAAGGGGTTGAACTAGATTGTGGGTCTCTATGGAAAATCGTGTGCGTAAATTGTAAGAAACAGAAGCTAAATAAAATTGCCATTATTTCTTTGATAATTTCAACGAGCTAAAAATATTCTTTCAAATATTCTATTCCATATTCTTTCAATTTAAAGAGAATTAATAATATACATATTTAGAAAATTCTGTTCGAGGTCTTCGTCACGACTCGATATTATAGCACAAGGGGTTGATCTCGATCAAAAAATAAATTAAACGCTATACACAGAAATAATTCCAAATTATTTTATAAGTACTCTCACGAGACTGTTCAAAATTTTCTCTGGAAATATTCACCCGACCGCATAAACGAGGAACGTCCAAGCAGAAATGGTAACTAAGATGATAAATTGGATCCGAAAAGGGATTTTACGAGGCAGGAAAGGGCTGATCGAGCCACCGAATTGCTCCGGACTGATCGACAAAAATGCGGACAAAACGGGATCGAGTTGTCGATCCATTAAACAGTTCGGGAATTGTTTAACGAGAGTTTGAAACGGACTGGTCGGAGGGGGGCGTGGGCGTGTGATCCGTTCGCGAGCGTTTACAGGGGCGAGCCTAATCCATCATCGTCCCGCCAACGCAGCCTTTTTCCTAGCAGCCAGCAGCGAGACAACGTCGGTAAGTCGTAAAACCGGAAACGGGAAATTTATGCGTGCGCACGTACGTCCGGGTCGGAGGAGTCTCGGAAAAAAGAGCGTGCTCCGGCGTGCAACGTTGAATGAAAGTTTACAGGTTTGCTTGTACGTGTGTGCGCGTGTTTCTGCGTGTATGAACAGAGGGCGAGTGCACCGTAGAAAAGAAAAAAGTTGCGCGCTGCACTGGCTAATGCGTTTCAATTAAGCAACAACGAGCGCCGCGCGTTTCGCGCGACGATGAATTTTTATCGAGCGCGACTCGCGTTGCTGCTACGCGATATTCGACTGATTGCCCGACCGGAAATCGAGAACAGGAATTACGGGAACGTGACGGAGGCAAGGAACGGTGGGAAGAAAAGGAGGAACCGGCGGATCCATTTACCGAGCCGGTCGTTTATTCACATCGAGGGATTACATGGTGAATTGGCGCTGGCACGCGCCAATTACTCGACCGATGGCCCCGATCGAACAGGAACCATTGTTTTTACACTTGTTGGAGTCAGGGGCGAGCGAGAAGGGGTTTGGACTCTGCCTACGGTCGCCGGGTACACCCTGACCCGACTGTTTAAGAGCCTTCGTTAATTGTTTGAATTTTTCTGATTTAACTTGTAGGAGTAACTTGCAGGCTGTTTGAGTTGCTTTATGATACATTTTAGTTTTTTTTTTTTCTGGTGGAACTGATAATTATATTCACTTCAAATTTTGTGGATAAATTGGGCAATCTTCGTGGAATATAATGCAGTTTATTGAGTTAAGAAATTGTGATTATGTTCGGAGTTATAGTGTCTCAAGGTTGCCAGATGCCTTTGCAATTTTTGTCTGCTTTCGTGAGACTGTACTACACTTAGGAATTTTTTTCGCAGGAACTGTTAGTTTGATTGACATCAACTTTTTTTATCCTAGTCTAGAAGCTTTAACTTACAGTAAAATATTTTTTATAGGAATGATCGAGTCGAGAATCATGGCGGCTTCTAATTATTTGTATTATCTGAAGCATCCCCTATACAATTTTTGCTCGGATTTTCGGAGCTATAGTTATGAATTTTCATCTCGGGTACCGTTTGACAGATGGACTCGAATCTTGTTTTATACTAATCTAGAAGGTTCAGTCCACTGTAATATATTTTTCTAGAACAATACTTGTGACCAGGGTTATGGTATTCCAAAATCTTTTCAAGAAACGACACAATTACCCTTTTCTTTCATTCTGTAATATACCTGCGTACACACTCCACGAAAATTGATGTTATAAAAATATATAATTGTTCACTTTACCCCGTAAAACCCCAAGTGTAAAAACTGTGGGATATAAAAATAAATACAAGTGAAAACATTGTACGTCTTTCCAAATATGGTAATTAGTTAGTTTGCGAATGTCAAGCAATAAAGTTTCAATCGCTCGGATAATTGGTTCGTTGGACAAAAGACGCAGTCGGATAAAAATCGGACCGGATCAAAGTTGTTGATTCGGAAACGTTAGTCTTGCGAAAGGTTAATTGCCGATCTTCCAAAGGCGACGGTACCGGCGAGCCGTTGGATTCGCCATTTTCATAGTTCCGCTCCGGGGAAAGTTAATTAAGAAAGGAATGGAGCGCCCGGCGCTCCTTCTTTTCCGGCGAATTAAACAACAACCCGTGAACACAACGTCGGGATCAAAGGTTTGCCAGCGTGCTCTGCTCTAATGTCCAGCCAGCTTGCGAAGTAGTTTCTATTTCCCTTAGCGTGATTCAATTTGCACAGGATGGTTCAAGTGTTTTGGTCTGGCAAATCGAATTTTGATGCCACCAAAATTCGCCGAAATTGTCAAAATATATCCCGTGCAATCTGTTGAACTTTCCTAGCCCTAACTGCAATCTTAAACGATCATTTTCACTATTGAATTAGTTAAATAGTCCATTCACAGTGTTTTCATTTATTTAAATTCATTGTTTAGTATATTTGTACAATCTGTTAAACTCTAACCTTAACTGCAAATTGAAATGATCATTTTCACTATTGAATTCATTAAATAGTCCATTCACAGTGTTTTTTTTTTCATTTAAATTCATTCTTTAGTATATTTGTACAATCTGTTAAACTCTAACCTTAACTGAAATTTTGAATGATCATTTTCACTATTTAATTAGTTGAATAGTCCATTCACAGTTTTTTCTTTTATTTAAGTTCATTCTTTAATAAATTTGTACAATTGGTTAAATTTTAGAATTAAGGTTAGCCTTAACTGCAATTTTAATTGATCATTTTGACTATTTAATTAGTTAAGTAATCCAATTTTTATCTTTTTAACAACAGTACAGTTTTTTCTTTTATTTCCATTGATTTTGCAGTATATTGGCAAATTTTAGGAATAGAATGACAGCAATTAATGAGTTAATAATTAAATATCAATGAAAATTATTTTTTGGACGAAAGGTTTCAATAAAATTAAAATTCGCCCAGACCAAATTATAAACTCAATAGAACTATATTTCACATATTACCCGAAAGTTGCGCAACTCGCGCCTGCAGACGGGCTGGAATATCTCTGAAACATGATCCGTCATGCTTTCAACGACGCCGAAAAAATAGCGAATAAAACAGCAGCACAAACATTAAAAGGAGGAAAATGTCTTCGTTGGACTCGCGTTTTCTATTTTCGAATATATTTTCATTAGCGAAAGTAACGCGTCGCGGCTAATAAAAAACAAAAAGGCGAACTGAACAATGTAGCCGGCTCACGGTAGATCCCCATCGCTTTTCGAATAAAATCCCCGAGGGACCAAGCCCCGCCGCGACTTTATTAATTTTCTGCAATACCATTCGAGGTGTCCGAAAAATGTTTAATAACGTTTCGCGAATAAAATATTGCCGAGTGCATATTTGCCGAGAGCTTTTTATCCAGAAGTTTCTGAAAGCCCCCGGTGATAAAGTGGCTTCGTTTGAGGGCGTTCCGCGTGCGCACGGTGGGGGAAGAAGGAAATTAGAGGCCGGACGACCAGGACGGGGGTAAAATGATTGAATCCATAATTTTTTCGCTTCCCTTTCGCTTTATGAATGCTGGAAATTGTAACCGGGGACCGAAACTTTTGAGCGCCCGTGTAAATGCGACCCCCGGGCACCGCGGAAAAAAGAGCACAGGATGCCTTTCCCGGCCATTTGCGTTTCCCCGGATAATATTTCGCCCCCGTAAACGCGTCTTTCGGACGGCGGTGTAATCAACGCTTTTATGAATTCGCGACTCGCTTTTCTAATTGTTACTTTCTTTTTTCCGCACCGCCACACCCCCGCGTCGCGGAACTCGTCCGCCCCGTAAATACTTTTCGCGAAACCGCGCAACAGCCGAGTCATTGTCTCCCGGAAAATAGTTCGTTAAATTAGTTTGCATTGAGACTTTTAATATACTTCCGCGCGCTTCCGAGAATTATAATTACACGAGGCGGTTATCGTTATCGCGGTGATACAGTGACGAACAAAAGTGTAAACACACCTCGTTAGTTTTACATAGAAGGTGATTATACATCCCATTTTTCAATTCAATGATGAAGATTAGGTACTAATAATTACAAAGTGAATAGGGTAAACAAAGCACAGCAGTTTAGTTTCGTTAATATTAACAATATACGGAATATTGATCGAAAATAGGGATTGAAGACAATTTTTACAGTTCTGCACTTCAATTGTGCTCGTCGAAATAAAGCTTTAAATTAATATTTTCTCCATTTTCCATCTATTAAATTTTTAATCATTTCCGGCTCAATGTTGTGCCATTCTTGTCCTCTCCTTTTCCACAATTCATATTTTGTCATTTGTTGATTGTTCGATAAAATATTTTTCAGGTTTTCCGAACTTTAAACAATCTACAAATTTTTGAGTTCGAAAACATTGACAACTCTTCCTCCGTCTCCAATTTGCTAAAATAATTCAGAAAAAAGTGATGTAAATTTAAAAAGTGATGTAAATTTAAAAAGTGATTAAATCAATACTTACAGAACCATATTTGAAAAATCCTGCTCATTTCAATCCGCAGATATTCTCCGTTGCATCGCCGTAAGCCATAAATCCTGATTTTACATATTTCCATTTGTAATATCCATCATTCTCTACTTTATGCATACCTTCATCTCTGCAATAACAATAATAATAATTCTCATTTATATAACGTATGGTCCCTTCCGATGAATTGTTTCAGCGAACTGAATACGAAATGAAACTTCACCGCATATTATTGATTTGCATGACGAGTTTTAAGATGTCTGAGTCTCCGCAATTCTTTGGCTCATTGAAAATAAAATTGAGATTAATTCACTGAAATTATTGGTATGATGCTGGATAGATTGAAGACAGCTTCCAGGAATGATGAAATTATTCTAATAAATTTTAGGGTTCGCTTCACAAGAAATGACAAAATAGTCAAACCTTAATATTGTTCAGTAATTTTAATATAATCTCCAGATGACTCAAGAAAATTCACATTAACAATTCGATTGACTTAATCATTTATATGATACCATAAAAGTTGAACAGGAATTAGAAAAACGGTCATACTAAATTCATAAATTTAAGTGGCGTGTGTAAAAAATTGCAAACCATTCGTTTTCTCTTCAACAATAATTTTAATGTATTCTAAATAGAATAAAAATTGAATCAATCATCTTACGGCATTAAATTGTTCTGCTCCATAAATTCACTGATTTGACGACTAACTTCTTGATCAATTTCCCGTGGCGAGTGTCAATAAATTTTCGATTAGAGTAATGGGGTTCGTTAGTAAACGTGCGCCATGAATAGCCGCACGGGGTCACGTTACACGGGTTTTCCATGCGTTACACATTCATACGGTAATTTCCTTTTATCGTCATCGGGCAAACGGCATTTGCGACGGCAACGGGAATAGCCGTTTCGCGATAAGCGTAAACGGATTACGAAGACAGTACACCGGTATCCGCGAAGATACTATATCTGAGGAAATATGGCGCCGATGAAAAAGCCCCGTGCATTCCCACCGACTGCATGAATTCGCCCGTGTGTCCACGGGGCCGCCTTATTTACGAGCGTTTCCATATCTATGGATATTCACGGTGTGAAAAATCTGGGGGAATACGGTATTTATGGTCGGCCACGGGACCTATGGGACCGTTACATCTGTTCGGATTCCATAACCGTGTAGGCGGTCGCCTACCAGGGAGAAACGTACGTCCACGGGAAATCTATGGTGTCTCTCACCATGAATAAGTTGAATTCGAAACTAGGCAATTCTCCGGTTGAAAAATAAACCGAGCATATCGGCCAATAAAGTGTTCCCGCAAGGGGTTTCCGGTTCGAGATACTACGGGCCGTTCGATACGTTTCCGGACATATTGCACAGTCTGATAAGTGGCGTATCGGGACCATAATAGCGGTGTCAAACCCATAAACTGAGAAAACAAATTAAAACACCATTAGATCCTACGTGAAAAATTGGTGATCTTTGAGGTGCTGTAAGTTTGTGGAAAATTATCGGATGGCGGTCTACCCGGGCTCATTTTAAAGGGTTAAGTGACTACTTTCACTCACCTAAGTTGCAATTTTTTCGTAAATAATTCTGCTGAATTAGAAAATTTTTTCGAACCTACCGTAGCGAACTTGTGGATTACTCTACTGCCAGCAACCCTCTTCTCATTCAAAATGCTATAAACTGGCAATAAACAATCGGACAACAATCTACCTAGGCTCATTTTAAAGGGTGAAGTGACTACTTTCACTCACCTAAATTGCAATTTTTTCGTAAATAATTCTGATATATTAAAAAATTTTTTCGAACCTACTGTAGCGGACCCATGGATTACTCTACTGCCAGCAACCCTCTTCTCATTCAAAATGCTATAAAATGGCAATAAACAATCGGACAACAATGTACCTAGGCTCGTTTTGAAGGGTGAAGTGTCTACTTTCACTCACCTAAGTTGCAATTTTTCACGGATGCTTTTGCAATATTTAAAAAATTGTTTTCTAAGATGCTATAGCCGACCAATGCCTCGTCCCACAGTCGGCGACCCACTCTTCACTCAAAATGCAATAAAAAAACAACGAAGCATCGAACGTTAATACACCTAAGCTCATTTTAAAGGGTAAAGCTTCTACTTTCACTGCTGCAAGTAGTTTTCCTCGAGATTGATTCTATACTACTTGAAAAATTTTCTTTCGGAGTAGCTTAATCCACTTATGTGTGAACCTACCGTCAGTGATCCTCTTCAAAGTATAATAAAATGACAAGGAGCCATCAGACGACAGTGTACCTAAGCTCATTTCCAAGTATGAAGCTTCTACTTTCACTGTTGGAAATAGTTTTTTCCTTTCAGGTTGCTTCTGCACTTATTAAAACTTATTTTTCAAGCTTCTTTAATCTTTCTATGGAGGCTTCATGCTGTTCAATGCCAGACGCACAATGTACACTCCAAGTACCATACAATGCGAACAACAGACCATGCGACAATCTGTTTAGGCTCATTTTAGAAGGTAAATCCACTGCCACCACTTGCCGGAAGTCCTTTTCTCGCGAGGCCACCACAGCATTATTAAAAAATATGTTCTCGCAGTTGTTTTTCTTGCGGGTTATTTCGTTGTCAACAGTTTAAATTCAAAGTGCAAAAAAATTCGCAAATTTCCCCCGGAATCTTTTTGAAGATTTTCGTCTTTCGTCTTTCTCGCAATGCGTGAAAGTGTTTCTCCGAACACGCTCTTATTTTTGCATCGACGTTTCCGTTCAAAGCGCGATAAAACGTCGGGGAAAAAATCGTAAATTTTATAGTCTCGTTGCAGAGGGGTAGGATTCGAGTCACGGGGGAAAAAATATTTCATCGCCGGGGCCGGGGGGGCGTTTGAAGACGCGAGTGGAACGCGAATTCCAGAAACCGGGCTCGGTAATAATCGCCGGGGTGCTGTTAATTGAATACGTTCCCCCGGAAGTTCAATTCCGCGGCGGAAAGTACGACAGAAATTGTGCAGCAAACCTGGTACTTAGCATATTGACGTCTCCCGCATTTGCATTCGCATCGGACGCCGCAGAAAACTCAATAGTTGGCCGGGGAACTTTGATCAAATTCGCCTGGCAGATGCCACCCCCCTTTTCCGTCGAATAAAACCGGTAATAAGAGAAGCGTGGGCTCCTGTTTGATTTCCGCGTTCATACATTTTATAAATTACCCGGCAACCCCCACCTCCTTGCCGTTGAAAGTTTCTTTCGCGGAAAGAGTGAGGGGGTGGGTTTCCTACCATCGTTGTTATTTACCGTGCGTTATAATTGGATCGCGGTTTTCATGCATTTATAATGTATGTAAATACCTAAAACGCAATAAAATTCCGTGGTCCGTCGCCGATGTTTCGACCTCTTCCCCTTATTTTTTACTCTTGACCTGTTTGCAAGGATTACCATATGGAGATACGCGGATTTGCATAAACATCCGCAGTCTAGTTATAATAATATGATAGTTCCGTATGGGGAGGTGGGGCATGATTTACCGTGAGCACTGCACTGAATTATTCAACCCCGGATTGATCGTCTCCTATTGAAAAATCACGCGAAACTGCGATGAGCAATTTCGATCTCTCGCCGCGGGCCAACGGTATAATGCTCTTACTCGACAAGCACTATTCTATCGTCAGTTTCATTGTTAATCGATCCGATTCATAATCAAATTAATCAAATTTCGGCGGCTGGATGTGCACCTAATTACAAAACCGAGTTACAAAATGAAACATTTTCTGTTGATTCATTTTTATACCTTGGCTCGAAACAATAAAATTCGTCCAATTATTAATAATGGACTCCTCTCTACAAAATCTGTGAAATATAACACGAGTTACAGTTAGTAAATTTGTGTACATTTTTATTTTTATTTTATTTACACTGTGCAGATAAATATAAATATGATTTTGTAAAGATTAAATTAGATCACAGTTGATATTCAATTCCAGAGAAAATCCTGCTCATTTCTTTCTGGATTTTCCACGAAAATTGCTTGTACAGTACAGTCTTGATCTAAGCCGAACGGAGCTACACGATCTTTGTCAGTTCGTCTGTCCCGTCCACGGGGGAGGGCATACCTCGCGAGGTATTTTATTTATTTCTCATTATTTTTTTATTGGACTTTCGCCAACTTATTCGTGGCATTTTTCTGATTAAAATGACTCTAAACAATATACAATCTGAACATTATATGTATAAACAAATTCATGTGAATCACCAATGATCAATTGTAATTTCATATTAAATAATTTTCTACTCGATCTAGCTCTCTACAAAATAGTGTAAATGTATAAAAATGATATGAATTATTTCCAAGATTCGAATCATTTGTAAACGGACAACAAATTTATGGAGACAAAATCACGATTTAATTTGTACACGTAATAATGTCAATATGTCTGTAACAAAAATTATAATTTAACGGTTAAATTGATCGGAACAGTGGATAAGGGTGAAAGGTCCGAAGATTGGAATTTTGGTTTTTCGTGGATTGGATTGTCCTGTTGGTTGGCCCAGTGTACACCCGCGAATTTGGACAACAAATTCTTTTAAAATAGGCGAATATTAATAGAAAATTTGCACGCGCTGCGTGCTTCGAATATAAATCGGCCTTGTGTCTGCTCACGGCAGACAGTTTCTATTTTCTACAATTGTCGCGCAGCGCACGAACTTTCCGAGTCGATCTTCTCGGAAACGAGATTTTCCGCTTGTTTCTGCGCGTAGACAATGTGCTCCTGTTGCTGCTTATTGCGTACAGTCCGCCGTGAAATTCGACGTGCTTCCGTTGGAATTTCGAAACGTGTAAGGGAACATTTTCAAGCTGTTTTAAAAATTTATTCCCTGGGAGTAAAATGAAAAATGTTTCCAGTGACACGAAAACGTTCTTGATTTTGTTTCAACACGTTTGAAGATGTTTCAGCTGGTTTGAATGATTGTAATTTTACAGAAACGCATATTAAATTTGGAGGAATCTTTGGAGGACTATTTTCTGCAAGGAATATTCGCATAATTACGATGAAAACGAAAGACACGAAAACGTTCTTGATTTTATTTGAACACGTTTGATGATGTTTGAGCAGGTTTGAATGATTGTAATTTTACAGAAACGCATATTAAATTTGGAGGAAGCTTTGGAGGACAATTTTCTGCAAGGAATATTCGCATAATTACGATGAAAACGAAAGACACGAAAACGTTCTTGATTTTATTTGAACACGTTTGAAGATGTTTGAGCAGGTTTGAATGATTGTAATTTTACAGAAACGCATATTAAATTTGGAGGAAGCTTTAGGACTATTCGCATAATTGCAATGGAAACGAAAATTTGTTAAATCAAATAAACAGAAGCTTTGCACGTTAGGTAAAATTCAACAAATTGCGAAGATACATTCATATCGTATTCATTCTTTAATTTTGTTCTCATTTAAAAAATCTCGTCACAAAAGCAAGCTTTTTAAAAAATAAATGATATAGTAAATGTCAAAGAGAATAGTATTAAACATTTTCTGTGCGTGAAAACGAGCCTGTTAATGAATATAGAACATAACACGGCCGAGCAATGCTGTTTTATTAATAATTGTGGCTTATTGTACCGCGGAAAGTATGTGCGCAAAGTTCGTCAGGGACGAGCAAATTGGACGCAAAGGAAAATTAGTGTAAAATTCAACGGCGCTTTTATGTAAACCAAGATCTAATAAAATCCTTAATAAAGGGGCCAAGTTTCCGCATAGCTCATGTTCCCCTAAATTAATCCATAAAAATGAATAATGCGATGAAAACAGAGCACACACGCTGCACCGCGGCACTCGTTCAATTTTCCCTCGTGTTGGCGGTCGCCTGTGCAGCCTCTAAATAGTTGAAATATTTCATAATATCGTCCGATAAATACGACCACAATATTCACGTATTCTTCTTCCCGGGAAATGTCATTTATCCACGAGCGAATAGGCGACCTCAGACTTTCGTGTCAGTCATGTCAACGCAGAGCATTTCATAGTGAAAACGTCTTACTGTTCGACTCCCGTCTGATCGCGACGCGATGCATTTGTTACAAAATGTACAGTCTTAAGTAAATTCGTTTTCTTCTCAAATATTTAAAATTGCATTAATCCAACAGGGTAATTAGTAACGAAATTAATTACGAAATATAGGAGCTATATTTGTTTCTTTTCTCGATAATTTTACCGAACTGGAGACCCCTTTTTCCTAAAAAAATGCTAATTCCAAATGCAACTTCAAACGTCTCCAAAAATTTTCGAAAATTTTTCTCGTCAATGAAACTACCATAGATTCGAAGATCAAAGTCTCCCCTTTGCAACGACTGCTTAAAAATTGATGCACGATTTTTTCTTCACTGTTTTATGGAACAAAAACGAAGGTCTGTATACAACTTCGATAGTACTGTAAAGTTGGCAGGAAACCTCTGATTCGAAAAAAATTTTGAATAAAAAGAACGATGAATTACGAAATTAGAGGCTTCTATCTTTCATGCGAGTCCAAATTTATCGTCGCTCGATCATTTTTTACGAAGTCACGGCAGTTTAAATGTCGACAATTTTTCGGGGATCGTGTTGAAATAATTCTTGGATCCGCTGTAAAGTACATTCTAAAAATCCTTGTACGGACATTCCTGCAGAGTGTTGCAATAAATAATGTTAGCCACACCTCAAACAAGGCAATAAATATTTCACCGCCGTTCTGATATACAAGCACCGAAACCGTGACTCGAAACGCCACATTTCGCGGCCGCGTACTATTTTACTAACTTTGCAAAAACAAATGGCTTCCTCCGTCGAAAAGCGTAGCGGAACAAGCTCAAAAATTCATCACGGCGGGCTGACCAAAAAAGAGGGGAAAAAACAAAAATAGAGACCGAGAAGAAACAAAGCGACAGAAATGGGGCAGCATATTTCGAACGGATCGCGGCAGTCGAGTTTTATCAATTAAATTCGCGCGTCGACCGTTCCGTGCAAATTCGCTCGAGAGAGGTGGGGGGAGGGGCCATTTCTCGGTGGAGCGATTCACCGTGGTCGAAATCAAATTTCTCTTTGACAGTGTCGTCGATTAAGGGAGGATCGAGGGTCGTCGCTAGAGAAAATAGATCTCCGTGTATCAGCTCGACGCATCGATGCAAAAAAAGACGGAAAAACCGTGCAAAAACGCCGACGACCGTGTCCGGATCGTTAATCTATCTGGACGAAAATCGATTAGGTAATCATCCCATTTTTAGCTGGCATTTCTTTTTACTTTTTGTCGCCAGTCTGTAAAGAAAATCTGTCTGGAGATAAAATTATCAATATTATCATCATTAATCGTCATTACTGGACGATTTTTCAATTTTCACTGGATCGTTAATCTAGTTCTGCAAAAATCGAATCTTCAATTTTTCGATCAAAATCAGCCAAGAGAAAATTGTACGTCAATTCTTAGGGGTTCGTTGCAAGAAGGAAGTTACAATCTTAAATTTGCAAATGGCTCAGGAAAATTAAATTAAATTTTCAGATGGCATAAATAATATAAATAAATATTATAAATATTATAAATATTGAGTCGTATTTTACTTAACCCTGGATTTCTATAAGAGGGGGATTGAAAAGTTGCAGGAAGGATGACAACCTGGCCTTGATAATGATGGAAATTATACAGGGTGGTTGGTAACTGGTGGTACAAGCGGAAAGGGGGTGATTCTACGCGAAAAAAGAAGTCGAAAATATAGAATGAAATGTTTTCATCCGAAGCTTCGTTTTCGAGAACATTGAGTTTGAAAATGCAGCCAATGCGCGTGTTGTTCGATAGGAATTGTCTGCTGCGTCTGATCATGACCTACCAATTCTACTTCCTGCGCATACTAAAGCACGCGAACCCGACGGATCTTTAAATTCGATTTTCTCGAAAACGAAACCTCAAACGAAAAATTTTTATTCTTTATTTTCGACTTCTTTTGTCGCGTAGAATCACCCCCTTTACGCTTGTACCACCAGTTACCAACCAGCCTGTATAATAAATTGAGAAATAAAAACTTGAATGTACTACAAAGTTTCTTTTAGATTTCAAAAGAATTGATCACTTATGGGTATCCCTAATACTACTCAACTCTTACTTGCGTTTTCTCTGCATTTTTATTGAAAGGGGGGGGGGAGAGGGAGGGAGTCTAATCGTATCGGCAGACGAGCTCGCGGTGGATCGTTGATCTCGATTTTCGTGCACATCGGGATCATTCAACGTGGCCGTAGGGTTGTCGTGCGCGTTCTGCCCGGTGAATGGCGCAAACGAGCGGCCGTCCGGGGTTTCTTTTTTTTTCTTCACAAACCGTCGGCCGGTATAAAAAAGTTGAAAGCTTATCTCTGGCGTGGGCGGGACACGGCGGAGCCCTTTTTCCCCGCGTTCGCCTTTTCACTTTTTACCGAGCTCCTCCGAGTTCCTATCTCGCGGAACTTTCCATTTCGTGCGTCCGGGGGCAAAAAACGCAACTGTCGGTGGCGAAAAAAGGCTACTCGCGGAATTACCAAGTCCCGGGGTGTCCTGGCCTCTGGATTTCACTAGGGGAACGTAAGGGGGGAGGGGGAGACTAGGGAGTCGCATTATGCGAGCGCCCCGCTACGATTAAATGGCACACGCGCGTCCTTGCCGAGCATAAAGTCCCGGAAAGTAATGAAAAGCCGGTTGCGCTCGGTGATAAGGCGACGCCCGTTAGTTCGGCACGATGATTACGATCCCACAGCGAAATTCAACCGGTTAATTGGCCCCCAGAAAGGGTTAATTGACGCCGAGTCCGTTCGGAACTCGGAATTAGCGAAACCGATGGCGAAATTCGGGCTTCTCGCCGGAACTGGTGGCTAGACTTTATGCATTCGTGGCAGTACAGTGATTTCTCTATATAGAGTGAATTCCCGATATAAGTCACCTGCGCGGTGTTCTGGAGAGTGACATTTAGACGAGACCTGTGGTTCTCGACGAACGTTGCGTTTGAAATACACAGTGCACGCTGGAAATATAAAAATCACTATCCGCATGGTGGTGCGGGTAGTTCCAGTGACCTTTAAACGCGAGGCTCGCAGTGACTTATATCGGGAATTCACTGCATTTCAAAGAAATTACAAAAAATATTACAAAATATCTGTCACATTACAAAATATTTAATAGATTCCTAAACATTTAAATATTATATGCGGAAATCGGATCAGTTTCGGATAAATAAAATGTAAATATGCTAAGACGGAAGAAAAATTTAGTTTTAGAATCAGAATATCGCCGAGTGCAAAGGGGAAAATGAGAAATGAACGAAATTTCTTGATCACCTCGAATATCTCGAGGCTCGTACTGTGATCAAAATTGTACAAAATTTAAAGAAATAGAATCTCGTCATTTTTATATGAAATTAATCATTTGTAGCTCGCGGCAAGTTCAGTGTTAGATGATTAAGAGAATTTGGAAGCGGCAATGCATTAATTTCAACTTGCGGAAGTTATTAAAGAAAGGAAGGAACTTCTTGCTCGGTCCCCGTTTCTTAGAAGCGACGAATAAAATTTAAATTTTCCACAAAGATCCGCGGTATACGGACGGCGAACTGAGACTCGCCGAGAGACTGGTTCCGCGTGTTCTATTTGAAACGCGAGTTCTCGAATGCGACTCTTTTTATGATCGCCACCGAACGTACTTGCGGTACATTCAAATGACCGAAGTTTCTCGGACGAAGTTCCGGTCGGGTGATGTTTTTTTATGGTTGTTACGGAATGTACCTCGGCCGGGATTAAAATGGTTGAAGTTCGAGAGAAAGGACGGAAGATATGCTGCCGCGGTGAATTGAGTGGGAATCATTCGCGAGATCGCTTTCATGGGGTTTCTTATGAGATTGTTGAGCAAATATGATTTTCGAGATGTTCTTATTGAAATTTTGCCGGAAATTAATTTTCTCGGACGATTCTTTCTATGGTGGCCATCTTGAATTCTGCTTGGAGGGACATTAAATGATTAAAGTTTGAACAGTGGAGAATTAAAAATTATTAAAAAGGAAAGTGAACAAGTCCTTTTAGTAAAGTCTTTTCCTGAATAAAATTCTGATCAAATAGCTTGACCAACATTGTTAAAATTTTATTTAAATCTTCCCTTTGTAAGACATTTATTTCCATTCAAAGGACTCCGAATGTTAAATGTGACATTTGCGAGTTAAAATGGTTGTTTAGGGTGAAAAATATTGAGTAATACGGTGAACAGAGGCGAATTCTTTATTCAGAACAGTTTTGACGTCCTTTCTTATTGAGATTCCGTTCAGGTGGCTTCCTTCCGAGATATTCGTCACGTATGCTGCTTGGGGTACCTCCGAATGGCGGAAATTTCGAATTTGATGAAAGAAATTTAGAAAAAGTCTAGAGTCGAGTTTTTATTTAGACTGTTCTGTTATATCGCGTTGAGATTCTGCTCAGGTCGATTCTCTTTTATACATTTTCGTTGGTGGAGAGTCGCAAGCTTGGAATTTAAGAAGCACCGGGCGAAATAAATAAAATATATTTCTTATCGAAACTGTGTTAACTTGTAAAACTGTCCGTAAGTGTTTTTTTAATATTTTCCTAATATGCTCCGCTTGCGAGGCCTTTTAATAGCACAAAGTGCAATAGTATCAAAAATTTACATGGAAAAAGCAGACGAGAGAAAAATTCTTCGCTGAAGTCAATTTTCGCGTTCATTCTACTCGCCGAAAACTGTTTAAAAGACAACAATTAAGAAGCCGAAAGCAATAAAATGAAGACACACCGACTATCTCCGAGAGGATCCTTACGATCTCCATTTGAAGGGCTTTTCGAGCAGAAAAGGCGGCGAGAACCCAAAGTAGATTCTTCGTTGGAACTTCAGCGTGCCATCGAATTCGCATTGTGTTCGAGGAACTCGCTCGCGAAATGCCTCGTTCCTGAAATATTCGAAATTCAAGCAGGCGAGCTCGCGATGCTGAAGACCAGTCATCGCCCTCTTTTACTACGTGCAACCTTCAATTCGCGCGGGTTCAATTTATCACACTTAACGTCTCATAAAACACACTCGAGACCGGTACGGTTTTAATCTAGAAGTTCGCGCGACATACGCGATGTAGAACAACAACTTCCAGACGCGTTAATTATGATGGAGGTTCCTTTGGAATTAAAGGGAAGACGGCCGTATTAAGAAGGCTCACATTGTTGTAAGAAGCCGTGCGATTTCCCTCTAATTAACAGGCTGTACACTTAATTTTGTGACGTCGTTCGACAATAATCTTGAAGACCATCGAAATAATCTTGAATGAATCGTTGGTTCGTCGTTTTTGGAAGTTTACCATTTTTTTGTCAAAAAACTACGGAAGATATTGGTGTGGGACCTCGGCGTATCGTTTTGTTCATGTTTTGGCAATATTCAACAATTTTTTGTTGAAAGAGAAATTAAAATTGCGCTTGTTATGGGCGATTTTATATAGTCATGGTAAAAAGTGTGTGTACATTAAAATCATTCCGAGTTCGTCGTTTTTGGAAGTTTACCATTTTTTTGTCAAAAAACTACGGAAGATTTTGCTATGAGACCTCGGCGTATCGTTTTGTTCGTGTTTTGGCAGTGTTCAAGAATTTTTGGTTAAAAGAGAAATTAGGATTACGCTTGTTATAGGCGATTTTATATAGTCATGGTAAAAAGTGTGAGTACATTAAAATTATTCCGAGTTCGTCGTTTTTGGAAGTTTACCATTTTTTTGTCAAAAAACTACGGAAGATTTTGGTATGGGACCACGGCGTATCGTTTTGTTCGTGTTTTGGCAGTGTTCAAGAATTTTTTGTTAATAGAGAAATTAAAATTGCGCTTGTTATGGGCGATTTTATATAGTCATGGTAAAAAGTGTGAGTACATTAAAATTATTCCGAGTTCGTCGTTTTTGGAAGTTTACCATTTTTTTGTCAAAAAACTACGGAAGATTTTGGCATGGGACCTCGGCGTATCGTTTTGTTCGTGTTTTGGCAGTATTCAAGAATTTTTGGTTAAAAGAGAAATTAGGATTACGCTTGTTATAGGCGATTTTATATAGTCATGGTAAAAAGTGTGAGTACATGAAAATTATTCCGAGTTCGTCGTTTTTGGAAGTTTACCATTTTTTTGTCAAAAAACTACGGAAGATTTTGCTATGGGACCTCGGCGTATCGTTTTGTTCGTGTTTTGGCAGTGTTCAAGAATTTTTGGTTAAAAGATAAATTAGGATTACGCTTGTTATAGGCGATTTTATATAGTCATGGTAAAAAGTGTGAGTACATTAAAATTATTCCGAGTTCGTCGTTTTTGGAAGTTTACCATTTTTTTGTCAAAAAACTACGGAAGATTTTGCTATGGGACCTCGGCGTATTGTTTTGTTCGTGTTTTGGCAGTGTTCAAGAATTTTTGGTTAAAAGATAAATTAGGATTACGCTTGTTATGGGCAATTCTACATAGTCATGGTAAAAAGCGTACATAAAAATCATTCCGAGTTGGTCGAATTTGAAAGTTTGTTATTTTCTTTTCCAGGAAACTATAAAATGTTTGGGATTTTATGTTTCGACAATGTTCAAAAGAAACAAAAATTTAGTTCGCTACACAACACTGTGCGCAATCGTGCTGACACAAGTCTCGGTGAAAAAAATCCGGTTCCCACTTGAAAAAATGATTGTTAGAGGTCTCTAGAGTTTTGCGCGATCTGAATCGCAACTTTTGCGCTTACGATGCACAATCTGCAGCCAGCCAGTCGTCAATATGGTCGATTGACGTATAGTAAACCGCCGACCCCGCATTCGGCACAGGTCACTTGCCGGTTGCCAACTTCGGTGCTCAACGTCCAATAAAATAACTCGTCTCTTCTCCCGACAATACAGATACCCACTATCTTCCAGATGTACCGGGTGACTCGGCGAGAACTCCTGCGGAAAATAACTGGTGTATTGATTTCCCGAATCTCGAAAATAAACGTCGCCGCACACGTCGGTATCAATATTGCATTAGCAAACAGACCGGGGCTTTCGTTCGCTTTATTCTCGTACAAAAATGTCTACATGTTTATTTCGATCGGGTTTTCTTTCGACATACTATTCTGATGCATTTATGCATGCACATTATGGTTTAACATCAAGCTGGGAACGCTCGTGCTGATTTGAACGTTGCGTTAGAAAACCGAATAAAATATTCAGTTCGTTATCGTTTGCAAAATTGTTACGTGACAGTTGTTTTTATTTCAGTCGTCTATTGTTTCAATATATTTTCATGATGTATATTTGTTTTAATATAACATTTATTAAAAAATGCGCATATTGGTCTCAGTGCTTTGAGAGATGGAATTAAAATATTCGTTGTATTTGTGCTCGTATAAAAATTGTTATATGACAATTACATTCAGTCGCGGCTCGTTTTAATATATTTCTGTCTCGTATGTATATTTGTTTTACCATGAATATTGCTTTCAACGTTTTCCAAATATTTGATATTCCGGCAAGAGTGGAACTGAAAATTGACTAACAAAGGCATAAAATTTTTTTGGCAAAACAAAGTCGGCGTGAGATTGTTCTTCGGACGCAGCAGATCGAAACACGGGATTTCGCAAAGGATATCGGCTTTCGTCGGGATTTCACAGTCGAGTGATACGTTGTCGGCCATCAAAGTTTCATAACCACGTCCGGGCGATTAAAGAGGCGGGTGCGTTTCAATTCCCTTTATCGGCGGATAATTTGTCGAATTAATTGAAGCGGCAGCAGCCGGCCGCCGCGCCGGGCCGATTCATTTTAATCCCGACCGGTAATTATTTCCAAAGCGAACACCATCGCCGGTTGCCCGTCCGCGCCGAAAATCTATTAAAAGTCTCTCGATCGCCGGCACGAATCCGCGGCGTCGGCACGCTCTGATCGTGGCCCGATGTCGTTAAGATAACGACGGATTTATTCGCGACAGAAAACTTTCATTTCCTCCCCATCGGGGCCACGCGAGTCCCGTTTATTCAACCCTCGGATTACGAACACTTCGCTGGCAGCCTGCTGGACCGTTGCCGGGTCATTCTGACCCCGCGTAAAAATTTAGTATAATCTGTTTCCCTATCGTGTACCGATTGTTCGCAGATCGTAACAGTAGTATCAGACCCGTGTAGACTGCAAATTAAAATATCAGATACTAGGCGAAAACTTGGTGATCTTTGTCACGGTGTAGCTTTGTGGAAAACGATCCGATTCAGGCCTACCTGGGATCATTTTAAAGGGTGGTGTGACTACTTTCACTCGCCCAAGTTGCAATTTTTTCGTAAATAATTCTGATATATTAAAAAAAATTTTCGTACCTACTGCAGCGGACCTATGGCTTACTCCAAAGACAGCAATCCACTCTTCATTCAAAATGCTATAAAATGGTAATTAAAAATCGGACAACAATCTACCTAGGCTCATTTTGGAGGGTTGAGTGTGTACTTTCACTCGCCTAGGTTGCAATTTTTTCGTAAATAATTCTACTGCATTAAAAAATTTTTTGAATCTGCTGTAGCGTCCCCATGGATTACACTACTGCCAGCAACCCTCTCTTCACTCAAAATGCTATAAAGTGGCAATTAAAAATCGGACAACAATCTACCTGGGCTCCTTTTGAAGCGTGAAGTGTCTACTTTCACTCGCCTAAGTTGCAATTTTTTCGGAAATAATTCTACCGTATTAAAAAATTGTTTTCGCACCTACTGTAGCGAAACCATGGATTACTCTACTGCCAGCAACCCTCTCCTCTTCATTCAAAATGCTATAAAATGGCTGTAAAAAATCGGACAACAATCTACCTAGGCTCGTTTTGAAGGGTGAAGTGTCTACTTTCACTCGCCTAAGTTGCAATTTTTTCGTGAATAATTCTACTGTATTAAAAAAATTTTCGAATCTACTGTAGCGACCCCATGGATTAGTCTACTGCCAGCAACCCACCCTTCACTAAAAAAAGCTATAAAATGGCAATAAAAAATCGAACAACAATCTACTTAGTCTCGTTTTGGAGGGTGAAATGTGTACTTTCACTCTCCTAAGTTGAAATTTTTTCGTAAATAATTCTGATATATTAAACAATTGTTTTCGAACCTACTGTAGCGAACCCATGGATTACTCTACAGCCAGCAACCCTCTCTTCACTCAAAATGCTATAAAATAGCAATTAAAAATCGGACAACAATCTACTTAGGCTCGTTTTGAGGGGTGAAGTGTTTACTTTGATTCGCCTAATTGCCTGCTTTCGTTGGCGATAATTCAGTATGTATAAAATTTTGTTCAAATTAGCGGACTCGTGGATTCTTTTCATCGAATAGCAAAACGGTAATTAAAACGAACCGAAACGAAATGAGGACAAAGAAGCTACTGTCAGAATTCGAACCGTCAAGCGCAATACGCGCCGGTAGTATGAAGTCGGGTCTCGATTAAAAGTTCGAATGGGAATGAAAATAAATCGCAGTGAACCGGGCGCGTAAAAGCGTTGTCAGCGAACGCGAGCTGACTGTAGCAGACGCGGGGCTTGTCCCATTATTAAAATCTTGAGTTCGCCGCGTTTCGCGGGCATAAAAGACGCCGTAAACGCGGGAAACACGGCGGGACATTTAGCGCGAAACACGCCGGAGCAGGAATCATCAGAGGGCGCAAACGAGCTCGGCAGCTCGCTCCCGTTCGGGGACGTTTATTTATTATTTGCCTTGACAAACACCGGGACAAGACGCAACGGATATTTAACGCGGAACGATCAAAACCCGGGAGCGAGGCGCGTAAACCCAGCAGAAACTTCTCCCTTCTTCATTACGCGGCTCGTAAACACCGGGATTTTGGGAACTCGAAACACAGTGCCGAGCAACAGGATTGCTGCTCGAAATTAAGGCCGCGCGAGATTAATCTCGACACCGGCCGGGACACCACCCCCGTGCCAACCCCTGCGAGTCTGACCCACACCGAAATCCCGGAAATTGTCCAAAGAATCCGGCCGGCGAATGGATCCGGCGGTCTTTCCGGTCGGCGGATCGTCCGGCACGGATACGGATCGCGCCCGGAGAATTAGGTTAAAACCAATCCCGTCAACTTTACGCCCCGACACCGGAAACCTGCCAGAACCTCCGCAGAACGTTTTCCGAAATTTTCACCCGCCCGGAAGTCGCCCGGTTCCGATACCGATCGGCCGTTAAAGCGGCGGAGCGCGAGGTCCCCTTCAAGGTTGCAGTTTAGGGCAACTTGCGAATGTTTTCACTGGGGACTGTGCGGAGTTTCGGTGTGGGACTTTGAGGAACCGGTTTGGTCATTTATTGATGATATTCAGGATTTTTTGGGTAACGGAGAAATCAAAATTGAGCTTGTTATGCGAGATTGTCTGTAGTCGGAGTTTGAGTCACCGTATGTTCGTCGTATTGGAAAGTTTACAAATTTTTTACTGAGCTAGTATAAAAGATTTTGGCATGGGATTTTATTGTATAGTTTCGTTTACGTTCTTACAGTGCTCAGGAATTTTTATTTGTAGGAGAAATGAAGATCCAGTTCGTAATAAATAATAGTAGACGGTCACGACAGAAAGTGTGCGAACTGTACCAAAATCGCTACAAGTCCGACATTTAAAAAAATTTCCTTTAGAAGCGACTAAGAAAGAACGTAACGCGGAAACATTAATGAAATCTACGAACAACAGAATAATTTACAACGAGCAGCGAAGCGGTGTCGAACCAGGTTATTAAGAAAATTTCTTTCAACTGGAAACAGCTGAGCATCGATCAAACGTTTCAACGGCAAGCCTCGAAATCTAGTTAATCACTGTAGCCCGTGAACGGTTCATAAAACATTTTCAAACAATTCCTTCCCGGGGCCGTTCCAGTCTGTCTGAGACCTAAGCGAGTCAAGTGGCCGGTTCTAATCCGTCGGGCGTCGCCGATAAATCCGCGAAGAAAAATGGTCGGGCACGATGCTGAAGTAGCAGGTTCCGATGAAATTGAAAAGCAAGACGACGCAACGGTGGCGTCGCGGTGGCCGTCGTAAATATCAACGGGACACGCGAACGGCGTAAATTTCGCCAGGAGCCGCTAGCGCGGAAATATTCGCACGCGGGACAGCGGATAGCGGCGTGCGGAACGCGTGGGTAACGGTTTAATAACGAAATTCCGGTGGGATCGATTTAAAAGCCGTCGGACCGGGCCGGGTCGGGCCGGTTTTCCACGGTTTTCGTGTGTGTATGCACGGTCCCGCAGTATAAAAATAACATTTAACCGGGCAAATATAACGTTCCGGCATGGAAAGGCGGAAAACAAGCGAGTAGGAACATCGCGGAATTGAGTTACCCCGGCCATTGGAAAGCAATGAAGCATCCCGCGCGAATCTGCGCCGAGTTTCACGCCCGCTTTCCCCGGACGTTGCCCTTGCTCCCCTTCGGTCCCTTCCCGCCTAACTATGCGAACTCGCACCTGCTACCTGACGCGAAATTACCGTTGTTCTTGCCACCCCCGCAAAAATCCACCGGTCGGCACGGCGCAAGGTCCGAAAGCGAGGCTCGCACCACCAGTGACTGCTTCACTTTCTCGTATTGGTATTTTAAACAACCCAGAATGTCAAATGTTCAAAAATACTGAATGTCATTGAGGATATCATGCACGCTTCTCCAAATATAAATCTCTGTCTATATATTTTTCCAGCTCTAACGAAGTCTAATTCAAGAATTTAATATGTTACCGTACTGATTATTTCGTAAATATTATTATTATTTATTTGTTACATTATTATTCATGTATTTGTTATTATTTTATTTTATGTCGCAGATAAACGAATCTTGCACAATCCAAATGCTTAACCAATAAAATGACGAGTGAGGTCCTGCAACTGTAAAATCATCAGATAATTACTGTTGACTCTCCCATAATATAACATGGTTAACTCCTTTCATTTTGTATCGAAATCGTGAATATATTTCCGTTGTGAACGTCTTTTAAATTGTAAGCATTAACTCAAATAAAGATGAGTACCTCACTACAAAAATTGAAATAGATGAAATTGAGGTCGGTAATCAATTGGGGTCAGTAATCAACGTAAATGTAGTGAATTATTCGTTGAACTAAGAAGAGACTTGACTCGTTACGAGGCGAATTAACTCGTTGTTCCCGGTAAACTCGTGCAAAGTGGCGAGAAAGATTGTAAATTTGTGGAAAAAGCGTCGCCAGGTGCAGTAAATGACGATTTTACACGGTCCCCGGTTATGACCGGAGGTGGGAACGCGGTCAGGGTGATTCTGCATGAAAAAACACGTCGAAAACGTAGAACGAAGTTTTTTCGCCCGGGGTCCTGTTCCAGGAATAATCGAGTTTCAAAGTTTGTTCTACGCGCGACGGCGACGACGAGTGACGAAGTGGAAGTGGAAACGGTAAACCATGGTCAGACATTTCGGGCTCCCTCGGTGTATGGAATGCGCATCGCGGTAATCTACTTTGGACATTTGGTTGGTCCGTTGGATATTGAATGGAGATCTACTGGAGTGCCTGGCTATAACTTGCCGCCTCCACTAAATGCTAATTCCTGTTGAAATTTGAAACGCAGTTTAGAGTTATTTATTTAGGAGAGAATACTGCGAACGGATAATTTTTGTCCGGTGCATTCAGTGCAATTTCTACTGTAGAAACGAAATCCTAGTTTTATCAGTTTTTCATTGCATTTTTTATCAGTAAACTGTGAATATTCTTGCAATTATGGTGTGTATAGAAAAATTAAAGAGAACGAATAACGATGTAAATAAAAGCAGAATTTGGTCATAAAATATATCAGTTTAGCATTAAATAAATATAGAAAGTCCTCTGATTTGTAATATTTTCTACTTACTCTGATTTTTATTAAATTGCCGGTGAAACTGGAAGTTTATAAGCTGTTTCGAACAATTATGGGATCGTCTGTGTACTTGGATTTTCTTTCTATTTTCCAAGATCTCGGAACAGAAAAGTGAAAGCCGAAGACCGTGGGAGAAGCTGTTTCTGTAAATAAACCGCGTCAGTGCACGACTATGTGTAATCAAAGCCGGGGAAACGGAACAGTTGTCGGTGAAACCACGTCCGGCCGTAGATTGAGTTTATCTACTGGCAAAGGAAGATAATATCGTAAGGATAGACGATCCTGAACGTTTCTGTATTGAATTTCAATTATTAGCTCGCTATTAATTCGATATTAAACTGTTTTCAATCGTTTGCTGCGAGAAATAACGGTTGATCTGCTTCTCAGTATTTGTGATAACGATATCCAACAGATTTTTATTCTTTCTGGTATAATTAAAATTCCCTCGCCTTATTGAAATTAATAACTTATAATAGTTTGTACATTTTTACTTAAGAACGATTAGAAATTGTATGTTTTCTAACAAACTGGATGAGCAACAATTGTTAAGGAAATCAACTTTCATAACAGGCAACAAATTTTACAAATAAGTCCAAATTGTACTTTCGTAAATAAATTTAAATAAATTCTGAGGAAGTTGTGCATCTTTAAACTAATAATTTAACTGCATCGTTATGTCAACATCGATTTTTATAAGTATTTCTAAAAACCGCAGCAAGGGAAAAATTCATTTAGTCGCCTAAAGAATTCTTTATATCGAAAATAAATTATAAACTTTTATTACTATTGTTGGCGTGAAGAACCAACATTAAATATATTAACTGAGTCGTTGAAGCTTGAAAGTTCAATTCGAAAATCCGCGCAACTAAATGAAAGTAGTTAATGTAAGTAGTAAAACTCCGAAATTCATATATTCGAATCACGTCGAACCATACATTGACCTTATCTACTGAAACTAGAGAAACTTTGGAAATAATAGAGCCACAATTTACTAATTTCATTCGGGATTATTACTTACCGAATTATTACGTTTCTTTTACTAGCCGAGACAAAAATAATGGCCGACGTTCTTCGTTTTGTATTTCACAAAGATATTCGAACAGTGTCTGACCATACATTGACTTTATCTTCTGAAACTTGGGAAACTTCAGAAATAAAAGTACTGGAATCCAATAATTTCATTCGGGATCATTACTTATTCAATTCGTAAGTTTCCTTAACGAGCATGGCGCAAAAATAACGGTCGCCATCCTTCATTTTGCACATTACAAACAACTTTCCAATTAATTTCAATAACCCCTCCAAATAAATCTTACCGTTAAAAGTTTTCTTCTAAAACTTTCCCCGATGAAAGCTTTATTAATTTCAATAATTTCTGTAACGTTTGACGAGCCAGAAAATGCGTTAAAAAATTATTTTCAAAGCACAAAGCGACAAAATTCGTCCGATGATTTCACACTAAGCAAACAAACGTAGTAGTATCATTGAAAATCAGTACTATTATTGTAAAAAAACCCTGCTAATTGGCTTACGGTATATGAAACGTAGGCTATAATGAACTCGAGAGTCAATAATCCACTGGCAAAGCGAGCAGTTGGTTCAGTCGGCAGACGGAGTGGCGGCTGCAGTCGTCAGAGATCATTCGATGACAATGGGACAGAAAATGGCGGGCGGAGACCAGTGGGAAAGGGGGTCACCACCATAAATAAACCGTGAAAGTGCACAATCGAGCGTCGCGGGCACCGCGGCATGCCAGAGAGAGAGAGAGAGAGAGAGAGAGAGAGAGAGAGCAGCGTGGCCCCGAAAAATCGATGATGGTGCCGTGTGTCTGGCCATGGTCGGACACATCGTGGACCGTGAGGTCGAGCATCGGTACCCGGGATCAATACGGCAAAAATGGATCGCAGCTGGAAACAATTACGCCGGGTGAATCCGAGTCATCGGCGGCGTCGAATCGATATTAAGGACGATTGAAAGTCAGCCATTGTTTGGCGAGGAAGGGTGAAATTCATCGCGGGATCACCGCTCGGAAGCGGGTTTTAATTGCGACAGGCATTTCAATATTTACCGCCCCCTCGATCGGACCGCGATGGAAATTTTCGGTGAAGGGCAGAAAGAAGATTTTATGTACGGTCACTACCATTAGCATTCGAACAGTACCCTAGAAGGGAATAACCTTTTTAAAAGTGAACCAAACCACTTCAATTCTTTCGCAAAAAATTAGACGTTTGCTAGATTACCAGTAGACTGTAAATGTTCGCGCATAATAAAAATGATGTGTGTTAATTCCAAGACATTTCTTTCTCTTCATAATCATTTCAATAGGTTGGAAATAGTAAATATTTTTAAATTGCTTAAACCAGTTTACTAGATGGAAAAATTGCAACTGGTCTCAATCATGAAAAAAAAACACTGAAGATTCTCCTTCATAAATTTCTTCTACGTGGGCCTGCGCTACGTCAATGACCTTGAATGACCTTCTCGCATATAAACGGTTCAGTCTAAAACGTTCCATATGCCGCACTGCGATTCACTGTGCAAATCTGTAAACATTTAATCTAGCGCCTGTTACGTTGTCCAAACAGTTACGTACCTTTCACTGGTTCGGATAATCGAGGTCCTACAATATCGAGGATTACACAGGCGGACACGATCCAAACAGTGTCGTGTCTGGTATCATTTTAATCAGCAAAGAGTCAGGATTACGTTGACAAGATTTTCATACAAAAATAATCAAAAACAAATGAGTTTTGTTGCTGAATTAGTATTGTCTCGCCGAACAGTACACGATACAAGCGAACGTTGGGTCCTAGAGTTTTCACAAGTGTTGAGATATTACTGTATGCAAAGGAGATTGATTTTTCTGGGAGTTGTCACAGTGGAATACCCCTTTAAGATAAACTATTAAGAGAGAGAGAGAGAGGGGAGGGGGGAACGGTGAAACGTAGGCATATCGATCGTCGGCTCGCAGTCGAATTTCATTCTGTGACACCAGCGACAGCCTATAAATTGGGATTTGATCGATGACCTTCAGGGGTAGTAATAACTGCGCGGCCGGAGTGTTTGCTCGCGGGACTCCGAGAATGGCGTGCGCGCCCGAGTAGGTCTACTAAACCGAACCGTTTCCACGCGAGCGGAAAGAGCAACCTAATTCCCGAACCGGGCTCGCTCCGCGAGCAGGAAAATAAAAAGTCCCTTTAATCCTCGGGGACACGGCGAACGGAGAGCGGGAAAAAGAGAGAAAGAAGGAGAGAACGAGAGAGAAAGAGAGAGGAAGAAACGAAGAGAATGGAAAGCGTGGAGAGACAGAGCGTGGCAACGAACAAAGAACGTCTCCTGTTACGCCCGGTAAAAACTGAAGATTGCCGGGCGAACACGCTGTAATCACTATTGATTGCGCGAAATTAACTTTCATTATACTTTCGCGCGAAGCCGGGTCGTTCGCCCACGAAAAAAACCCTGCTATTGTTACCCAATTCGACGACTCAACCGACGCCCCACGCGCACCGGCGACGCCTTTTTCTCTAATCACAGAATGAAAACTGGGTCCCCGGGAGCACGCGCGACGACAGAATAGAATCCTAAGTAGATACGTTTCAATAATTACGTATTCATGAAATTGTTCTTAGGGGGTCGCGACGCGCTTATAGCCAAATTTCGAGTTCCAGTTATTTGCCTCCTGGTCTCCAATTATCGCAATTTTATGAGCTACGAACCTCCCTCTGAACGCCTATCAACTACCATTGCTGTACCATAATGATTCACTTAAAATCATTATACTGAAAAAGACACCCTTCCGTCACTGAACCTACTAGGCACTAAAAGTGACTGTCATATGCTGCCTTATGAAAATGACAAGGTTCAATTTTTTTAAGAGAAACCTGCACAATTTTGAATGTTTTTAAAGTGCTATATGTAAAACTATCCATTATACCAGTGTAGGCAGACTGTCAACAAATTTTTATTTTTACGAAATTTAACTCTGAAATGAAAATACTACAAATCTGAGATATTAGTAACATAGAGACGTTAATATAATTTATGTAAAACTATCCAATAGACCAGTGTAGGCACAGTGTGAAAAAATTCTAATTTTTCCGAAATTTAACTCTGAAATGAAAAAATTAAAAATTTGAGACGTTAGTAACGTAGAGATGTTAATAGAATATATGTAAAACTATCCCTTAGACTAGTGTAGGCACAGTGTGAAAAAATTTTAATTTTTCCGAAATTTGACTTTGAAATGAAAAAATTACAAATTTGAGACATTAGTAAAGTTAATATAATATATGTAAAACTATCCCTTAGACCAGTGTAGGCACAGTGTCAAAAAATTATTATTTTTATAAAATTTAACTCTGAAATGAAAAAATTACAAATTGGAGACGTTAGTAGCACAGAGACGTTAATAAATAATTTTCGAATGAAACAAAAACACAAGGAACGTTCTTGCTCGAAGTGTGTCCTCAATTTATCTTGAAACAAACGAGAACGTTCGAAGCATCCCCTCAATTTACCTTGAAACAAACGATGAAGTTCGAAGTTTCCAAGACCGCAATTAATTTTGCGCAAACCAAATAATTACATTGCAAACCATTTGGCAGAACCGCCGCCAGAGAGAACTCATGATCTCGGACAAAGGACCCCCTAAAACATCCCCGAGCGAAACGGTGTTTTATCGAGTCGAAAGAAACTGCCGAAACTTCGTGGTCTGTTTACATAGAGTGGATATCGAGGTGGCCGGTCGAATTATTCTTGTATGAGGTGGGTCAACGGGAAAGTATTCAAGTTACCCTAATCCGACCCACCGTAAAACAAGAACGATCTAATTCTACGAGCTGCCCGACTTTTATTGCCGCAGTCTTAAAAGCTTCTGACCCCCGTGGGATTTCGTTCGGACGAGCATGATTGGGTTTGCAGATTGCGTGCGATTACGCTGTCGCGTAATGTTTAGTAGACCGAATAATTGTTTGTTGCTCCGGTGTTGGTGGACTTGGGACACTTTCGACTTGTTTGTGACAAAATTTCATTTATCTTGGGTCGCTTATGAGATTTTTTAAAATTATAAACGAGGTTTTTGCAGGCAATTTTGTAGACTGTGTATGTTCAATGACATGTGTATAAAAAAATAGGAAAATTCGAGTCAGGGTAATTGTAGTTGTTTTTGCTCAGAATTATTTTTTGGGGAGAAACGTTAGAAATATTGAATTATTGTTGAACAATCTTTAGCGACAGAAATAGGGAACGATTGTCAAAAATAGATCTTTAAAAACACAGTGGAATACTTCTTTAAGAGAAGACGAAACTAGCTATACTATTTTTCGGTTGTGCCGGACCATACATCGACCTGTTCTACTGAATAATGTGATACTGAACCAGACTGAACCATTAATCCTATATTGTATACTTAAAAATACAACGAAACACACTTATATTAATAGAAGCTAGTTGGATCTACTTAACGAAAGTGTTTCCACATAATTATGAAGACATTAAAACTTTATGCAATAAATACTACAGTCAGGAAAATTATCTTAATTATGTTTAGATAATCGTGTGTTTAATATAATATTTAATTTTAATACTCCGTGTTTCTACGAAAGCGTCACCATTATGCTTTCAGTTCCATTTACGAGTAGTAACAATTTCTACCATCACGGTCCGACCACACACAGCCCTCATCTACTGTAGAACGAAGCTGCTAATGAGAGGTGGCTCTGATCCACAATCATAGTCGTTTATGTACATTGAATTTCAATTACTAGTGCGCTAATGTTACATCATTAACAGGACCGTTGTGCCATGGCTTTCTGTGCGGAACAGCACTATGTATGGGGTCCTCCAATAATTATAAATAAAATCAAGACAATTCAGACAAACTGCTACGACCGTCAACAAACTCTCAAGACCAACGCCAGATTCACTTTTTCATCTGCTAAAATAAATCACCAATAGCTACCAAAAGCAAAACCAATTATTTCTTCTATCACTATCTACCCCCACTATTTTCTCTAGTAAAGAACCTAACCAAAAACAACCAAGACAAGCGTTTAGAATCTTTAAAAAAAGTTCTGAGATGATCGCTAAATTGACTTTTTATCGGGCAAAATAAATCACGAGCGGCTGCCAACAAGAGGCAGGGGCGTCCAGGAAAAAATCAGCAGCTATTTTTCGGGTACATCGCGGCCAACGCAGCCGTCCGGAAGGCTGCATCCTCTGGGGGGGAGGGGAGGGGGGCAAGATCTGGACCTTATCAGCGAAAGGGTTGCGGACGAAGCCGACTCGCGGGAATCCCGATAGGGCAGGGTACAGTCTGCCAGTGATAGGTCAACCGACCCGTAGAATTGAACCTTGATCTACGCTCGAAGAACTGGCACACATGGCTGGCTTGGAACTGTTGGGGGGACACATCCATCGATTGACATGTCGAACGGTCGAGTGGATCAGTTTACCCGCGACCGATTCCCATGGACGACATGTTCGACTAGGATTTAAACCGTCGGGATTAATCCTGCCCTACCCTCCGACACGGTTAAACTCTGGCAAACCCTCCCCCCACCCCCCAGGCCGCAGCCTGTACCTGGAACGTCGTCGTCGTAGTCGTCTACCGGTTGTTCGTTTGCTTTTCCAATTAATTGGCCGGCTGGCTGGTTAAAACCGACGCGTTCCACTGCCGTTCGTGCGTGAACGGAGCCCATGGGTTTCAATTCCAAACCCTAAGGCCAAGGGACCCGAAATTCCCGGATTAAACAACGGTCCTCAACTTACTATGCACAGGGTGACTCATTCCTCCTCTGCGGATCTAGACGCAAAACAAAAATTTTCAAAGTCAATTTTAACAACTTCTAATAATTTTCACAAGTCAAGAACACTGTAACATCATTCTATAATGTCTGTACAGGTTTGTAGCTTTGACTACCAATGTAGCAACCTAAATGATTCGAAAAGATTGAAGGAATTTTTGTAATGAAATACAAATTGAAAATATGGTGCTGAGTAATTTGCAATTTTCAGACCCTAATTAAACGTGGTACATTGAGTATATTTAGCGTAAAAATTCACGTTTAAATCTGGAGAAATAATACTACGTGTGAAAGGTAGTAAATATGTCACGTGTCACGATTCCAACAAAATGCAATTTTCCTGAAAATGGAACGAATGAAAATGAATGATTCTAACCTCTCAAAAAGGCTGAAGCTTTTTAAAAAGTTATTCTACTTTAAAGTGTGCATTTCTTTGTATCAAGATTTTATAGATTTTCAAAGTTTTCGTTAAGTATTTTTGTCATAAGATTGTAATGAAACTGACAATCTTCGATCGGTGGAGCACGGGACACCCTGTGTACATTATATCGTCTGTGTCTGGCCGAGGTTGCCTTAATCCACTTGTATCGACGATCTGGTTTCGCCAGTGGTAAGGGAATTTTTACTTAATTCCCGGGTTAACCTGTTCACCCGATTCTTCGACCGCTAATTGCCTGAATTATACCCGATTCTGTGTTTACACCGCAGGAGAATCTACAGGGTGGCTTATTGTATCGATTTTCTATTTCGTGTGAGCCAACGAGTTCGACAGTAATTGAATTGGAATTTTCTTTAGACATTTCTCGGTTCTATCGCTGTGTCTGACCATCGCTTGCCACTTCCACTTAAGTGAAATATAAACACGTACCAGGTACATTTTTTAAATTAATAAGTCAATGGGAAATTCGCTTTTTGAATATTTTGATTGAACATTTATGAACGAACGCGTTTTACTTTAATGGAAAATAAATTGTCTCAATATAACATGTGAACAATTCACGTGATTTTCTACAAAGTGATTGATTTTGTGTGTCGTTTTCATCGGTGCTTGACGTAAAGTATAATTTTGTGTTTGGGAAAATTAAATTTGATATCCTATATGTAATGCATGATTGGATTCTGCTGGCCACGTCTCATCAATGCCTGACATTTCAACATAATTAAATGCATACGTACTACGTAAATTGTTAAAGTCTATCTTCTTTGGTTTCTTTCAACAATCTTGCGATCGAATATTATATTGTCAAATTACAATTACATTTATAATTACATTTCATTTTAATCGAAAATGAATTGTTCTGGACGAGCAAAATGAAATTTTCTTCGTGTAATTCAGCATAGAAAAGGAAATCTGAAACAAATTTTATATTATTACCAGTATAATGAAAACAGCGAATAAAGAAATGTATTTAGTTAAAATTTTTTAAATCAATTCGCGAGAATTTGTATTCAGATATGATTATCAAAACGCATTTGCAGGTTGACAACACTCACAGAGATTAAGCACTTCATTAACGTCCGATCAATTTAATCCCATTAACACGTCTGCTACTGACACGATTCAATAGTCCTTTGAAAGTCAAAGTAACATAATACAATTCTGTTGCAAGGTGTCAATCTATCAGAGGTACAAAAGAAACCACAGCCAACTTCGTAATATCGTGTACAAACCAAATGTGAACGTGACATGTACATAAACGTCAATTGCAGCGAAATGCGAGAGATCTTCCACCACACTCACAGCCAAAAATTGATACATCAATTCTTAAATTTAATACCATTCATAAATTCTCGAATTTAATACCATTCGTCAATTCTTGGATTTAATATCTTTCGTCAATTCTTGAATTTAATACCATTCGTCAATTCTTGAATTTAATACCATTCGTCAATTCTTGGATTTAATACCATTCGTTAATTATTGTATTGAATACCATTCGTCAATTATTGTATTGAATACCATTCGTCAATTCTTGAATTTAATACCATTCATCAATTCTCGAATGTAATACCATTCGTCAATTCTTGGATTTAATGCCATTCGTGAATTCTTGAATTTAATACCATTCGTCAATTCTTGGATTTAATACCATTCGTTAATTATTGTATTCAATACCATTCGTCAATTATTGTATTGAATACCATTCGTCAATTCTTGAATTTAATACCATTCATCAATTCTCGAATTTAATACCATTCGTCAATTCTTGGATTTAATACCATTCATCAATTCTCGAATTTAATACCATTCGTCAATTCTTGGATTTAATACCATTCGTCAATTCTTGGATTTAATACCATTCGTAAGTTTTTGAATTTAATACCATTCGTCAATTCTTGGACTTAATGCCATTCCTGAATTCTTGAATTTAATACCATTCGTCAATTCTTGGATTTAATTCCATTCGTCAATTCTTGTATTTAATACCATTCGCAAGTTTTTGAATTTAATACCATTCGTCAATTCTTGGATTTAATGCCATTCGTGAATTCTTGAATTTAATGCCATTCGTGAATTCTTGAATTTAATACCATTCGTCAATTCTCGAATTTTGTACAAATTTTCCGATAAATCCAAAACTTTCTTACCGATCTTTAGAAAGTAAATCACCGTAAAATCACCCACAGTCTCGTTACCTGAAACAGAAATAGTAAAAAAATATTTAAGTGAAAAATACAGTATAACAAAAAGACATCATCATCCAAAAACTGAAATTTCAGTTTCACTGAAATAATTCCTCGACTCTTCAAGTCACAAAACTCTACAAAGACGAACAGTTGATCTCTCGGATTAATAATTGTTTACCACGTACCACAAGCAATAAATTAATTCCTTCGCGTAAATTCCTCTGTAAATGCTCAGAAAACGAACAGAAAACGCAGCCAACGAAGCCAGAACCATAAAATCGCCAAAAAGTCTGAAAAACTCTTTCTAAAACAAAAAATCGGCCCTCCCCCACAAAACGCGACGCACAACCATAAACCCGAGGATCGCACAGCTTCGGGTTGCAACGTCCGCGGGTGTCGTCCTGCGGTGGAAAATTCGGTAGCAGTTCGGCAATCATTAGTTCTCGCGCGTAGGTCCTCGTTACTGATTACTCTTCGGATCTGCCTCGTTACCGTTAACGATCGCTTGGCACCGGTCGATCGAAAAACGAGGGGCGAGAATCGACGAGGCGTAGAGGGACGAGGAGAACAGATCGAACGGGAGAGGATCGAGGGGAGGATAGACTCGTGGAGGGAAGAGGCGGAATTAGATCAGCGGCCACGGACGAGCAATCGTAGACGAGATTGGCGAGTTCGAGCGTGGAACAGAATAATCCTATCGATTAAAACCGTGGCGGGATACGGTCACTGGTGGCTCGCGTTCCACTTAATCAATGGAACATGGATCGATGAATATATATATATATATATACATACATATGTATATATATATCGCCACGAGCTGTTGCACACACTGTGTCGAGGACCTCCCCCTCTCATCCCCCGTCTCTTCGCTCTCTTCACCCCCTCCCCTGTTCTTTGATACGAGCCGTCCATCAGCAGGCTGATAAGGCTGATCCTTTCAATACACTTCTGTTAACAATTGTCTGGCGTAGCCTCGCGGAATGGTATCCGACAGCCGCGCCGAGGATTATATCGGCTCGTGGAATCGATAGCGTGTTTCCAGGTGAATTCTCGACGGTGTGGGATCACGGCCGAGGTAACACGATTATATTTCGGCCGGGTACGACACCCTCGTTCATCCCCTCGCGCCCTTATTCGCTAGCTCTCACGCCTCACCCTCTCCCGCGCGCCCCCACGACCAAGAAATTCACGAGCTTTCGAATGGCGCCCCTTTATCGCCGGATCGGCGGCTGGCTCGAACACCGGCTAACTTTAATCTCTTTCCCCGATGACGAATGGTAATAGCCATTACCCCGAAAGTATCCTCGTATTTCTTAGATCGCACACCCTGCCCGAAGATCGGCCCATAACCCGGGCCGGCTACCTACCAGCCATCGATCCTCGCCTAACCTTGTCGCGGAGATAGCCATGATGCTGGGCGATTGAAACGGGATCGTGTATCTGGTCGTTCCTTATGCTCGTCAGGTTCGTTGTTGTACTCTTCTTCAACGCGAAACCTATCACAGTCGAACACGACCACCTTCACATTTTATACGGGGTGTTCGTTCGAGAACATTCCAGCCGAATATCTCGAAAAGTACGAAAGAGGGGGGCAGTGTCAGTTTTTTATTTGGGTGGCGCTTTCAAGGTCACTTGAAGGTCCACTTTGTTTTTTCAAAGGGAAACCTATATTTTTTATTACGGGATCTTATTAAACGTAAAAATACCAGCAATTTTGGTAGGATACGTTTTTTTATCCGCGCACTAGTTTCGTGGATATTTAAAGAGAAATAGAATTATGACAAATTTTCAAAATGTTCTCTGTTGTTTTCTAAACAATAATGCAGACGAGTCTCAAATTTTGAACGAACATTTTTGGAGGTACCTGTTGGAATACATTTCTGTACAATTCTGCGACGCAAGTCGTTGACGTTTTCTGGTTGTGTTTTATAAACAACAGACTTTAAGTGTCCCCAGAAAAAGAAGTCGACTGGAGTTAGATCTGGTGATCTTGGTGGCCACTGAATAACACCTCTTCTACCGATCCATCTTAGTGGGAATCGATTGTTAACACTAGATTTACGGGACCCGTCAAAATGACGGGTTTTATGTTCTTTAATTTACAATTATTGTGACTGTAAAAATGCATTTATAGGTAATTTATTTAACACATTTATTCCTTGGAACATATATTATAGTAAAAGCCTGCTAAAAATCTGGCTGAATATATTCTTGGTATTTTTATAAAATAATCCAAACTGGCCACTTTTAGTGCTCCGTAAATCTAGTGTTAACCACTGGCGAACTGGTAACGTGTAATGTGGGGGAGCACCATCATGTTGGAAGTACAAAAGTTCTTTGTTTAACAAAAAATTGCCGTTTCCATCTCTTTGGTTTTCGAGACTATCTGTTATAAGTGGATCAATCATGTCGTCCAGTAAATTTAAATACAGATTGCCGTTCAAATTCTCTTGGAAAAACAGAGGACATATAATAGCATTTCCTAAAATGGCTGCCTAAACATTTATTTTTTCCGGCCATTGAGTATTACTTTCTGTAATAAGATGTGGATTTTCGTCACCCGTCGTTTTTAATTAGATTAGGAGTGACGTTGATCGTATTTGTTAATTCCTCACAGAACTCAATCCGCCTGTCAAAATCATCTTCCAATAACTTTTGAGGCAGCTGCATTTTATAAAAATAAAACTTGTTACGTTTATTTGTGCACAGATCTGATACACCAGTTACCATTGAAACTTGTCGAATTGAACTAGTAGGATTCGCAGTAAACAGTCCTATAATTTCGATTTGATCAGCATCTTTTATGAATTTGGCTGGTTTCTTTTTAAATTTGTCACCGATCCTGTTTCCTGAAACTTTGCAACTAATTGCAACACGCACGTATGAGAAACATGTGTATCAGGATGTCTCTCATTAATTGTAGTAACAATTCGATGAGCACACTCATCAGCCCCATAAATAAAAACTATTTCCACTCGTTCTTCTAAAGAGTACACCATTGTATACAATTAATTACGATATAGTATCTCTTATTACGATGACTCACACTTGACTAAATAGTACAATCTTATATCGAAAGACAGACAACATAAACAAGAGATCAATAAGGAACAATTTTGTTTTCAAACGGTACGTGCTAGTACAAGACATCAACGATTTGCGTTAAACAATTTTACACAATAATATGCCTCGCTCTACTTCTCTTTAAATATCTCCGAAACTAGTGCGCGGATGAAAAAAAAGTATCCCACGAAAATTGCTGGTCTTTTTACGTAAAATAAGATCCCATGATAAAAAATATAGGTTTCCATTTGGAAAAACAAAGTTGACCTTCAAATAACCTTGAAAAGGCCACCGAAATAAAAACTGCCCCCCTCTTTCCGCCTCAAAATCCTTGGAAAATTTTCCTGAGCAGCGAAACGAGGTTAAAATATGAAACAACGAGTATTCTTCTGTTTGTTCAACAACTCCGTTCAACAATGCCACGAGAAAGTTCAAGATAGTACAGTATCCAAAACAGCGAGTATGCGGGAATCTTCGCCCCAAGGAGCGGAACGAGGTTAAACCATGAAACAACTGCACACCGTTGTTCTTTCTTTCGACGAGTGAACTCCTGCAGGAATCGAAGACCGTTGAACAGCTTCGTTCAGCTGCCGATACATTTCAGAAAATATGATAGCAGGTCCCACGGCGAGCCACGGATGATCAGAGCCGGAGTTGAACATCTGTAACTAACAAGAGTCGAACGTAGCTCACCGGGGAGACCGATCCTTGCGGTCCCCGTGTTCCACGAGGATTTAAACTAGCTTCTGGCCCGAACCTTCTCCGTAATTCCTGATCCGGATTCCAATTCTCCTGTATCCGTCGACCACGCGGGCTTTCCGGCCCGCCTGAAGGACGTCCCCTCCGAGCCGGCAGGCTGCTCGTAAGCCATTTTCATTCCCATAAGACGATAAATCCTCCGATCAACCGGAGAGAATTGAAACTCCCACTGATCTACACCCTCGTCCTTGTACATCGTGCCACGTCCATCATTTCTTTCTTTCTTTTTTTTTTTTTATTGTTTGCTGTCTCGGGACGCACGACTCGAAAAGCCCGTTTCCCGGGAAAAATTCAATTACAATTGCAATTCGATTACAATTATTAGAGGACACCTATATTTTTAACCCTTCGTCCCCTTAGAGGGGACATTATGGGTCTAAAATACTTTTGTTTTGCATAATTTTTGAAAAATCTAATAATCGAATCTAGTGAATCTAATAATTTTTAAAAATCCACGTAGAAGCTTTGAGGAGTATTTTTTGAAACCTTAAATGCCAACATAGAAATTGATTTTTGTCGACTTTGACCGTGGACGTTGACCGCACTGTGCGTTGCACGGTCCCACGCTTTCGTTCGAAACTCGGAATTCACCTTTTCGTTTGTTGAAAAATCTATTTTTTTTTCCTGGCGATATCTATTGTGTTCCTATTGTTTTCTAATTGCCCATCACGCCGAGAACGACGAAAATAATCGAACTTGATGGAAACTGAGAACAAACGATTTATTGGGAAAAAATTGCCCTTTCTCTGGATCCTCTGTTGAATATACTCTGTACGTTTTTGTGGAAAATGGAGAATATTATTTTGAGTTGAAAAGTCATCTGCTGAGTTCAAAATAACTGCTTATTATTTATTTTGTAACTGTTATTACCGGTTATTATTAGAATTATTAGTTGCAATACTACTTCTTTTAGAATATATTCGAAATAATTTAATTTTTCGTTGGAGGATACATGGAATAATAATTATTTCAACCGTGATATTTCACGTTCTTAAACCCAGTCCGGGATATACAAGCATGATAATTACGAACGTGGAGAACAATCACGATCCACGGCTGGCTTGTAAAAAAATTTCCTTCATGCACGAAATATACGAAAAATTTCGTAGCACGATGAATGATTAAAAACTAGATTATTAAACTACACGTTACATACATCGTAAAATCAAAAAGTATTTCAACACATAATTTCCATAAAATCCAAATTTATCATTTTTCTATTTTTCAGCGAAATTATCATAATTCAAATATTGACAATTTCTCGAGAATCGGAAATTTAGCGTTCGAAGACTTTTTGAAGAAAGAAAATAATTATTTCAAACGAACCTATGCAACAGAATTTAGAGAACGCTCTCCAAAAAAAAATATTTTTTCTCGCGCGTTTCTAGAAGAATGTACGGTATCTATTCTCGTCTAATAAACTATAAATTATTCGACGTGAATCGCAGACTGTGAAAAGCGGTGCAAAAATCATTATCATTAATCATTAATTTGCCGTGAGCGTGACGGTGTCGACGTCGCGGTCTTTTCATTCGCTTATTATAGTTCGCGAAACGTGGCTCGTCGCGGTCGCGCAACACCGTTGCCATACGTCCGTTCTCGTTTTATGCTCGCGTCGTTGTGTTCGGTTCCTTTTTTCTTTTTTTCTCGCACGCGATCCGAACCGGCCGCAATCGAATCGGAAACGATCGAAGCACCGATAAGTCATGTATCCACGAGTGATAAGAATAATTTACCGTGCGCGATAATCCTCTGACGCACGATAGCCATTTTTTTTTTTTGAAACCGGACCAGAACGATACCGGCGAATTACGATCCCGGGGAAAATCGGCGAGTCGAGAATTACCGATACTACCGCGCGATTCAATATTGGCGACTGCTATCGACTGAAAATAATTCGTCGCGCTGCAACGCGCCTGAAGTCTGCATCGTTGATGCCAATCAAATTATTAGGGTACAAATAAAGTTATTAGCGTAAAAATCGAATTATTGGAGTACCTACCAAATTAACATGTTTATATCGCTACAATTAATCCTTAAGTAGAACCCTAGATGAATCGGTGAGACATTTGATATACATTTGTAAGACACTTAAAAATTATATATATATATATTTTTCACACTGTGACTCCAATAAATTGTTCAATTTACTCAAATTGTATGTTGCAACTGCTCCAATTGTATGTTTAAGATGATCTAGCTTTATCTTTCAAGAAATTGCTACTACGACCAAAAGTAAATAAATTACTGTTATAATTTTTGTATCGATTGGCCAACTTTTCTGGATTTTTTGTACTCAAGGTCACGTGAAGGTCATAGCATTAGAGCCCGTCGGATTCGTCTCGACGTCCTGACTAAAAAAAACCTTCAACAACCTTGATACCTCGAAAAAAAATTACCGCGAAAAACTTTGTTTGTTTACTGAAATATTTGCACTCTTGAAACGAAAACATTTTGGTCCTGTGACTGAGATATTTAAGAAATTCTGGACCCTTCAATTTTTTAGTGAACAAAGCTAAAATAGAATTGAATATTAGGTTTACGCAGCACTAAAAGTGGCAATTTGATTGTTTATTTAAATATTTAGTGATTCTTTTTATAACATGTACCCAAAGAAATAAAATTGTTGAATAATTTCTCACGGATGCATCTTCGCAATCTTCATAATCGTACATTAGAAATATCAGAACGTGAACCTAGTGTTAAAAAACGCTAAAATGTTACGAAGCTGTTTTGAAATTCGTCGGAGCGGAACGAAATATTTAGAAGCAGCAGCGACAGCGAAAGAAAACTGCATGCTTTTTCGATTCGCATTAAACTTAATGAAACGAGATTTAGATATCGAATCAACCGATATTCATGAGTACATATTGGACCGGGTCCCATCGCGACGCGGCTGGCTCCTTCGTCGGTTCATCTCCTTTAATGTTCTATCACCGAAGACCCTGGAGGATCAGTCTGCTCGAAAAAAGAAAATTGGATCCAGGATCCGTGAAAACATAGAAATGTGTCGAAACTCCTCCCTTTCGAGGCTCGACAGGGTAGCAGTTGACGGCGTCCTATCCGAATATTGGTTGCTTCGCTGGCAGAACGAGTGCGCTCTTGCGACTATCTTATTATAATTCCTCGTTCACTATGCACCCTGTATATCGAACGGAAACAGGCTACACGGAACAAGAAACAAGTGTAGCTCAGCAGTTTCGTATTTTAATCCAAGATTGTGTTTCTGCAATGTTTGCACAAAATAACGATACCCAATTTTTTATTTGGGAAATATCCAGAAAGTGAACACGTCATTTTACAATTAACACTAAGCCTGCCATCGGCTGTCAAATGACAGGTTTCAAATTTCTGATTTTATAACTTTCGAAGCAATAAAGAAAATTTCATGGGAGTTCATTCACTAGATTCCTTTGTTCGAGTATTTATTATTATATTTTTAATTTACATTTATTATTATTTAACTTGATTTACTAGTATCTGTTTATTAATAACATCTGAATGAATTCAATCTTCTTATTTTTATAAAGCAACACATACTGCAAAGTCTCTTTAAGAGTAGGTTTAATTAAACGTACCATGTCTGACCACAGCTTTACATTTCTACTTGCTGCAACTAAAGAACTGTTAATACACCTCAATATTTTTATTAAAACTACCATCAATTCTGTTTTACTTTTCTCTGGGGTGAGCAGCGAATTTTACGCATTCAAATGGTACAGATTTTGCTAAAATTCAATTTATTATTCACAATCTAATAGAATTTTTAATAAAATGCAAAATTTTCCCTTTCGTTCCGTTTCCTCAATATCGGAATATAAAGATCCATGCTTGCATAAAAATCTGTAATTCAATCGTTATATTCAACCGTAAAAGAATCGTTAAAATTTCTCTCGCGTGCCTGACCATTGCTCGTTATTTCCACTAATGGAAATTCAATATCCTCGAGGAAAATACACTATTGAACTATTTTCCTTGTGAATGGAAATTTCGCATTTTATCTCGAGCTTAATATAACCCCCAATAAATAGAACATATATACCATTCCATTCCATCAGTTTGGAATTGATTAATAAAACTGTACAGTGGATTGCAAAAGAGCTTTTGATCAGACTAATCTCCTCATGCTCTACTGAATTAAAAACTTGTCAATCTCGCTGGACACTGATCCAATTTTATCTTGTTGATTAATCATCTGCTTGCCATGCCAAGTGAGACACAAATTGCGAAACTTTTGCCAACGGCTGTACAGTTGCACAAAGATGCCCAGTCAGGGTGTCGCGATCTGTATCACCGCTCGCATAACCGATCGCTTGTTATCCGACCGGTCGATGGTCGTCGGCGACCGCGGAAGAGACTTGGCGGTCAATTACGTAACACGCAGCCCCATTTCTGTCATTCCAGAGATGTGAGGAATGATCACGTGGGTGATGGTCGGGCTGCTCCTGGCTGCGGAAACTTGCGGCAGAAACGTCCTATCCGGAAACGGGAACGGTAACGGGAAGGAGGAGACGCAGCCGAGGGACGGTCTCAAAGGAGTCACCGGCGACGAGGAGGACATCTACCGTGGGTACCTGTGTCGCCCATTGTCTCAAAACGGCCGTCTGACCAGCCAAAAACCAACAAATTTACCATTTTATACCACACGATTCCCGGACACCCCCCACCCTTAATAACAAACTAGAGAACATACCCAAATTACCATTCTTTGTTTGACTTCGATTCCCTAACTCTAGATAATCTACGAGAAAACGTTCTCAAATTACCATTTTTCGCCACTTCATTCTCGAGTCCTTTAATATTAAATAATTAATAAGAGAACGCACTGAAAATAATACAAGTCGATTTTCTTTAACTTTTGACAGATACGAAAATATTGAACACATTTTTTCCTGTTGGCCATCGTCACATTGAAGGGGTTGAAAACAACCCTCGGTTAAGGGTTGAAAACACGTTTGTTGAGACATCTCGAAAACTAGAGGGTGTAGAACAGTGAAATTTTTTTTAAATTGTAGATTTTGTACTTCAGAAGAGATCAGTAGTTCAATTATTCTTGTATATTGGAACTTTCAATTTTTAAACATTTTTTGTACTCGTTCAGTGACACCTACAGTTTTCTCATGAATACATAAAATTGACAGTTTAGTGGCAATATTTCCTCTAGTAAATATAATTATTTTGTACACAATGATCTGTCTAATGCAAGTTTTGTCTGAATATTTCGAATTTGTGCAGCGGGGGGCGGGGCGTTGTGTCTCAAAGGGGCGTGACGATCGACGATATCAATCGTCGAAGCAGTTTCAAATTGAGTCGGAATTTTTCGCAGTCAGACGACCGTTGTGAGACAGTGTGCGCCCGTTAGCCATTGTCGTCGGCACGGGCCAAATCCAGGGGAGAAGAAGATGAAGACGTCGGGAAAACGGGCGGGGAGAGAAGCAAACGGATCTATGATTTACCCCCCGAGTAACTCGGAGTAGCTTATATTCGCCCACCCCTCCGCCCCAGCACACGGAACCCACTCGAATCCTGCAATCGAGCTCCACTAATCCCACTTCCTTGCGATCTACAGCACGAAAGATCCAGACGGCTACTTCGAGCTTTCCGCGCCAACGACCCGCCACAAATCATCCCCTTGATCTACAGGGTGCTCCACGCAACTCACGCCGGACGGTACCATCAAAAACATCGTAGAAAAGAGACATCAAAAGAGAGTCACAGAATTCTGTAACAGCCTATCCGGGACCGGCACATTTCCGAAAAACTACCCCAGTTGCCAATGATACCTTTTCCACGTAAATTCGTGCGATTTTTATTACCAGACTGCGGATTTTATGCATTTATACTAGAAACGAGTAGGTTCAATTCAAAACACGAGAAGGATTAGAAGAATTTAATAGGTTAAATGTATTAACCTAGGAAAATTATTAAAGGGAGGAAAAAGTTTCGATTTGGCTCCTGTCCATCGTAATTCCTTGCAAACAATTTTTATTTCGCATAAAAATTCGCAGCGTACACGAGTTCAGTATACGACTCGCTGGTTACAATGACTGCGAACTTTTGTGCAAACTAAAAATTGTCTGCATTAATTGCAAGGTACGCAAGCTACGTGGACAGTTATTTATTCTCTTAATAATTGGAACAAAATGAAAACCATACAACAGAACTTTTAAATTCCTTGATCAAATCCGCAGCACTAACAATCAGTCATTGTACATATTTCAAACAACAGATAAACCAACAAACAATACACTCATCAATACTTTTTTCATGGAGAACCGCATCGAACAATGCACAGAAAAACACAAGCTTGCTATAAAAAAAAGTGGGGAACAGTTGCATTTTACTGCTGCATAGTTGTACGAAAAAAAAAATGCATGAAAGCATTTTTACACGGTTCTCCCAATAAAGCCACGCAACTTTCGGCTACAATATTTTTTATATCGGACGTTCGCAGGGGCGTAGAGTGGTAGTACGGTGCACCGGGTATACAGGGGCGGGCGGGGGTGTAACATATTGTCTAGAAATATCGTCGCGACGACGGCCGCTGCCAAGCTTCTTAAAGCGTCGCCGAGGCCGACAAGTAGCCGGAAACGAACGCGAGAGATCGACCGCGTAAACGCGTGGATCCAGGCCGGATATACGGTCGACACCGTTGCAAAAAGGATCAACGTAATCCCTTGCTCTCCGCTCGTTGAAACGGAACGGCCGGTTTTTATGCTCTGACCGAGCATTAAATTTCGGTGTTCCCTTCCCCTTCCACCCCTCCAACCCCCACCACGTTTCCGCGAACGGCCCCGTTTCTCGCGTCCGGTTTCCGGCCGGAAACGTATTTTTGATTGGAAATTCTTTCGGTCGCGAATTCGGCTTAATTGACGCGGCCACTGGCCCACGATGCGAACAGCTTCCCACTTGTAGGGTTTATATGGCCGCGGTCCCGCTCGGTTTCCGCGGATCATTCCGCGCGTAAACGACGGCGAAAATTGTTGCGCGAAACTGTTGCCGAAGAATATCGCTGCACGGTTCGCAATGTTCGTGTACCAATGGCCGGAACGACCGTTTCCACTTGCAACTCGCATTGATACAGGTTTGCGAGGGAATAATTTCATGTCAATTTGCCGCTGATTGACGGTGTACAGGATTACAGAGAGCCGAAGTTGATGCGTGGAAATGGTTGATGCGGGGATCCAGTTTTTGTCTGACCATTCACCGATGTTTCCACTTGCAACGGTCCGCGCGAACGATACCGCAACGCCGTAGCAATTTGTTGGATAATTCCATGTCAGTTTGAAGCTACTCGAAATTGTACAGAGTCGAACTTGTTGTGTGGAAATGTTGCAAACTGGTGTGATTCTTGGGCTGACCGTTAACAATTGTTTCTACTGAAGTTAAGTTGTGTGAGCGTTTACAAGAATGTGGTAGCTGTTTCCCCGGTAATTTCATATCAATTGTGTAGATTGTTAATTGATCATTTCAAGCGCGAAGAGAATTAAAAATGTTTTACGAAGATATTAGATATTTTGCTTTTAGGCCTGACCAGTAACGACTTTTTCTACTTACACTGATCTCGTTGGATATTAATTTGCTGTCTATCGATAGAATCTATCGTTTGGTAAGGTCGAATATGGGTTCGATGTGTAGTCTGACCATTAACTGCTGTTTCCACTTGCACTGATCCACGTGAACGTCGAAATTTATGGGAATGGTATCAAATAAAATTTATCTTGATTTGCTGTTCATTCGCGAGTTCGAGGATTGAAGAGAGCCAAAATTGTTGCATGGAAATGTTCGATGCGGTTTTGATTTTAGGTCAGACCATTAACTGCTGTTTCTGCGTCCATTGATCTTTGTAAACGTTTGCAGAAATGGAGTAGTAATGTGCGCGATGCTTTGATGCCAATTTACTGGTAGCTCAGGATTTTCAGGATTAAAGAGAGTAAAAATTGTTGCACAGGAATGCTGAACACGCTTTTGATTTTAGGGCTGACCATTAACTGGTGTTTCTACTGCATCGAATTACACGCACATCTACAGTAAGGTGGCGGCGATTTGGTCGATAATTTCATGCACATTCGCAATCATCTGATGATTTTCAAGACTAAAAAGGCTAAAAATGTCTTTTTGATTAATAATTGTAATAATTTAAGTAATTAGAGTAATTTTGGTTATTAAAGGAGTATTAAAAGTGTTGTGCGAAATCATTGGAAAGATATTGCTCACAGATTTAGACGTTAAACAGCTGTCTGATTGTAAGTCTGACCATAAAGATTATTACCACTTGGTTAGTCTACGTGAAGTCAGTACCAGTGATTTTTATTACAATATATGGTTAAAAGTACTGCATAAAACAGTTCAAAGGAATGTTACTTGCAAACTCCACTGCTGAATCGGATTTTGATTTCAAGTCTGACCGTAAACGATTATTTCTACTCGGATTAATCCGTGAACATTAGCAGCAATGCTATGAAACTTCGTTTAATAATCTAACACGAAGTCATCCAGCTATCGTATGATCTTCACTGCAAAATAGAGTTCGAGTTGCCGTTGAAATCTGTCAGGAAGAATGCTGTTTGAGAATTCCAGCGTTGGGTGGTGTTTTGATGTTCGGTCTGACTATTAACGGTTGTTTCTACTCGGATTAATCTGCGCGAGCGTTAACAGCGGCGTGATAGCAGTTCATTCGATAATTTGATGCGAATTCGCAGTTAGCCAATGATAGGATCTGCGAGAAACAGATAACAATGCTTGACTGTCTGTATTCATGCTAAGTGGAAACAGTCGGCAGCGGTCAGACGCATTAGCCAACCGTACCGGAAGCACGCGTGTCCCGCGAGTCTTCCGCTTCGATTTTCTTGAAAACGAACCGCGCTGCCGCGGTGCTTTATTCTCGAGTATGATGTTTTTTTTCGCTGCTTTTTATTTGTTTTTACATGTAGAATCGCGCGTTTGATGCCGGCGTGCTTGCCCTTTGTTGCTCGTAACTTGCTACCCGTTTTTCACAACCTTTCACAGGGCTTGCAATATTTTGTAAAGAATTTTTTTAAAGACCTATTTACGACTCGTTTCGATACCGTCGATCGTGCTTTTGCGAATAAAAAAGATGCAGATCTTTTATTCTATCACTATAAATAAGAAACTTCAACTTTTCATGATTTTTCCCTTGGAAGTTTTATGTTTATTAGCTGAGCTTTTAAAATGGCAACGGATGGAACGTAAATATTATTCTGAAAGAAAAAATTTAGTAGTTCGGGTAGTCGGTACAAGTGCACTGTGCTTTTTGCAACATTTTCAAATTTACCGACGTCAAAAGCTCAACAGAAAGCTCAACAGAGAGACTCGCTTTCCTGGTGCACTGGAAACCCAAAATGTTTGGTCATCTTGTTTCGTTAATGAAAAACATACAATCGAGCCTTCACGGAGTGAAATTTAAGTTTTGTCGTTGAAGAAAATCGATAAATTAAAGATAGTGAAACAATAGACTGTAACGTATGAATAAAAAGAAAATTGTAGTGTACATTAGATTTTGTGTAATCTGCAGTCTTTTATCGTTTGTAGTGTACCTAATGTCCACGTAAAAACAAAATGATTACAAAGTTTTCTCGAGTTTGCAGTGTTTCGAAAGTTGCTGAACTCTCGGCTGTAAATACATAAAGACCAGCAGTCCACCAGCCACCCCAAGTGACCAAATATTTTCCAAGTGCACCCCCAGTGTTAGTGCAGCCCCAAAGAGTCCACTTCACTCGAAAAAGTTCCTTGTTCCCACAAGGGCCGCGGGTAACGCGTTTCAAAGGCAACTGCCGTCTTTGAAGCTCGACTTCCAAATAAAAAAGAGAACGTTCACACCTTCGCAGACGGTCTAACACAACCTGGATCATTCAATTTTGATGATGCTCACACCCAGACGCTCGAAACGTACACCCTTCACCTCGGAAACAACCAACATGTAAACCACTCATATAAAATTTACACCTGTACTCATGGGGTACAAAATTGTCGATATTCAAACCATTCTAACCTCGCCAAAAACAATCGGACGATAACGTACCTAGGCTCGTTTTAAAGGGGAAAGACTATGCTTCCAACACCCTAAGTGGCATTCTCTCAACTCTGCTTTTGCACCCTTTTAAAAATTTTCTCCCGAAGATAATTCCTCCATTTCCAGCGGAACAATTCTTGCTTAAAGTGTAATAAGGTGGCGAAAAAAAATCGTGCATGCAATTTTAAAGTATCATTGTAAACTGTAGACTTTAATCTTCAAGTGCGCGTTGATTTCAGTTCCAAAAAAAATTTCTCGAGTCCCCCAGAGAGGTTCAAATCCACGAAACATTAAAAAATACTGCCACCCCTATTTTCCTTCTCAATTCCCCACATAAAATCGCCCAGAAAAAAACAACTGACAGGGAAGAAAGTACGGGAATCCACCCTTCAAAAAAAGCCCGAGTACATAATCGTCCTCGTTCCCGTCCGAAAGTTACAACAGGTTAAACACCGGCAACCCCTAACTCAACACTCTCCCTTGAACTGATCCCTCCATTCCCCTCGGAAATACACAAATAATACAATTCCGACAAGAAGCGTACACGCGAAATCCTCTGTAAGCCTGGCGCTACACACGGAAAAATTTCCCAGAATCAGACCACGGGTTATCTTCCAGGAGAAGACCAGTAAACCGTTGGTCCCGCGAATGAATAGACCGGCGCGGGTGGCGTGACCGTTTCCAATTCCGTGAAAAGTATTAATTACGACGTGGGGTGGGTGAACGGGTCGGACAATTTGGCTCGCGTGGCGACCCGTTTAAACGATGCATTTCGAGGCGGAACGCTTTGTCGCGTCGCGCGATCCGTCTGGTGCCTATATGAGCTCCATTCGACGGGACAATCCATTCCACCCTCTCCCATCCAGTGAGCGTTAAGTGTACCGAGCGCGGAATTCTATCGAACGAGGTAGCACCGGGGGTGTTCAGGGGGGGTGTATGGGGGTTGGCGCGGTAGCGGAGGAACGCCTAAGCGTGTTTAATTGTTGCCTCTCTCCGCCCTTTGTCTCGCGAACCCGGAGCCGGCCCCGAGCCGTCTCCGCAACGCTATTACTCACTCGAACGCCCCATCTGTGTTGTGTTCCAGGTCTAACGTGCTACACTTGCGTCAACGTCAGCGATAACCAGGTATCGACGAGTCCATTAAACGCCCCCTTAAGAGTCGGTAATGCCTGTATCGCGCCCGGTCCAGCCGCAATTTCGTTCAACCCCCCAGGATCGTGCCCGCCATCGATCTTCCCTTATTTTCGCGCTACAGCACTCCCGATGCCCCGAACCGCTTCCCTAGTCCAGCCAGAATTTAACACTTTGGTTAACACGACTGCTGTTTAACCCTCGGACACCTGAGTTCGATGCTAGAACACTCAGGGTGGAAAATGTTTGCATGCTGTAACACTGGAAAATTTTTTTCACGAATTAATCCACCACCAATTCGGAGCTCCCCCTTTGCAACGACTCCCTAGAAATTAATTTACGATTTTTTTCATTGATTTATTCAACTTTTCAATAATGTAAGATATTATAAATTTCATCCCCATTTTTGTAGGTTAAAACAGCCAGAAAAAGTCGTGCATGGAATTTTAGGGGGTCGTGCCCGCCATCGATCATCCCTTATTTTCGCGCTACAGCACTCCCGATGCCCCGAACCGCTTCCCTAGTCCAGCCAGAATTTAACACTTTGGTTAACACGACTGCTGTTTAACCCTCGGACACCTGAGTTCGATGCTAGAACACTCAGGGTGGAAAATGTTCGGTGAAAAATTTTTTTCACGAATTAATCCACCACCATTTCGAAGCTCCCCCTTTACAACGACCCTCTAGAAATTAATTTACGATTTTTTTCATTGATTTATTTGACTTTGCAATTTGTAGGTTAAAACAGCTCGAAAAAGTCGTGCATGGAATTTTAGGGGGTCGTGCCCGCCATCGATCATCCCTTATTTTTGCGCTACTGTACTCCCGATGCCACGAACCGCTTCCCTAGTCCAGCCAGAATTTAACACTTTGGTTAACACGGCTGCTGTTTAACCCTCGGACACCTGAGTTCGATGCTAGAACACCCAGGGTGGAAAATGTTTGCATGCTGTAACACTGGAAAATTTTTTTCACGAATTAATCCACCACCAATTCGGAGCTCCCCCTTTGCAACGACCCCCTAGAAATTAATTTACGATTTTTTTCATTGATTTATTTGACTTTGCAATAATGTAGGATATTATCAATTTTCAACCCCATTTTTGTAGGTTAAAACAGCCAGAAAAAGTCGTGCATGAAATTTTAGGGGGTCGTGCCCGCCATCGATCATCCCTTATTTTTGCGCTACTGTACTCCCGATGCCCCGAACCGCTTCCCTAGTCCAGCCAGAATTTAACACTTTGGTTAACACGACTGCTGTTTAACCCTCGGACACCTGAGTTCGATGCTAGAACACCCAGGGTGGAAAATGTTTGCATGCTGTAACACTGGAAAATTTTTTTCACGAATTAATCCACCACCAATTCGGAGCTCCCCCTTTGCAACGACTCCCTAGAAATTAATTTACGATTTTTTTCATTGATTTATTCAACTTTGCAATAATGTAAGATATTGTCAAATTTCAACCCCATTTTTGTATTTTGTATTTTGTATTTTGTCATTTAGGGGGTTGTTGTGAGGGGAAGCTCCGGGTCGTGGAATTGGTGGTGGATTAGTTGGTGAAAAAAATTTTTCGCTGTTTTTACAGAAGTTTCGATATCGGGCTGCCAGTCTGTTTCGTTTGTAGCCGCGTTACTGGTTACCGGGAATAATCGATAGGGACAGGGCGCTTTCAAGAGATAGCTCCTCTCCGGGACTGGGAGCAGTGAACCTAACAGGCTTACGGGTTGTTTGGCGAACGGGTTAAGGCTGGTTTCTTTGGAATTACAGTAATGGCCGATAAGATTGCATCGGCGCCGGGAAGTGCAGGTTTTTGGAGATTTAGAAGCGCTGAAAGCGTGCTGGTTACGGTAAATTGTTTCATCGTGGATTTCCCGGACTTTGTATTCGGTTGTAACCCTTTGGAGGATTCGCAATATTATCCACAACATTCTTGTTCATTTTAGAATGAAGCCGAAGAGGTATTAACGTAAATGCATTCACATTTATTTGTGTGTCCCTGAACAAAATTTTTATATAAAATATATTTGCGATACCTGTTTCTTTAAAAATGTGTTCAGAGCACTAAGGGTTGATGGAGCAATAATATTCTTTTACAACTGAAACTGTTATTAGCTGTGTGAGAGTTGGATGAAAATGATTGTTACACATAATGTGAATTGCAATAAATGTTGCCCATGTATGTGAAAGAAACTGTTGACAAATTTTATATCTTGCTTTTTTTTCTTATTTTTTATTTCGATTTTAATAATTCTGAAGCAAGGGGATATTGAAGAATATTTTTAAAAATCCAGAAAATCTCAAATTATCGATTAAAGTACTCAATTTCAATTTTAATAAATGAATGAATATATTGGATTTTGTATTACAGATTCTGCTTTGTTATTGGACATAATAAAATTGTTAAAATACGGTGGAGAGATTTTATTTACTTGACTTTATTTTTCCAAATGAAAACTGTTTTTCGCCGAAAATACAGACTGAAATTACAGCAGTGATATTCACGTAGGGATATAAATTTGCATAAAAAGTGAACATTCTTCTCTATTTGCAAGAATACAGAAACGTCGTCTATTCCATTAAGAGAAGCAACATTTTTTTTAATATTGTACACTACCGTAGACTCGTCACTGCGTTGGCGTTCTCGTTACAGGGGGTGTTATATAAATTCGTGTTTAGTAAACAGATCACTGTACCCGGCGCTTCATTAATATTTGCATAAATTACAGTCCACTCTTTCATTCTGCTCCCGTACCTCACGCGCAGCAGCATTTTCCATTTTTAATCCGTGCGTAAACAATCCATCCAGCAACCGTGTTAATCCGGTGATTAAACACTTTCTGCTGGATGGTAGTGAACGCATGAAATCCCTGGTCTAGCGTCACCGTTGAAAATGACAAAACAAAAACCGTAACAATGACAAATTCAACTAAACAAACAACAGCGATACGTATTACGATTTGCCACTAAAAGCTGTTTTAATAAAGATAAAAATAATTCTCCATGACCAATAACAATTTCGAAAAATTCTACCAAACTGCGTTCAATTTGCCAACAATAAATATTAATAAAATCACAGGCAGCGACAAATCAAATAGAATCGAAAATTGCAATTTTCACGTTGATTTGAAATTTACGCACTTGGTATTAAAAACCGGGGCGACAAACATTATTTTTTACAATCATCAGCAACTTGGAAAATTTCTCAATCTCTTCTTCTTAACTCGTCCACAACCAATATTTATAAATTCTCAAACATCAAAGAACCAGATTATAATTACAAATACAAATATTCTCCATCTCCCAAACACTTTTTAATTCATCTCCAACAAACATCGTCAAACACCAAACTAAATAAGACCCACCAGTACAATCTCAAACAAACCAACTGCCACTAAAAACAATTTGTTCTAGTCAATAAAAATAATCTGTTACGTTCAATACCAACTTCAGAAGCTTCTCCATCTCTCAAACATTTTTTAATGCGTCTCCAACAAACATCGTCAAACACCAAACCAAATAAGACCCACCAGTACAATCTCAAACAAACCAACTGCCACTAAAAACAATTTGTTCTAGTCAATAAAAATAATCTGTTACGTTCAATACCAACTTCAGAAGCTTCTCCATCTCTCAAACACTTTTTAATTCGTCTCCAACAAACATCATCAAACACCAAACCAAATAAGACCGACCAGTGCAATCTCAAGGAAGCCAACTGCCAGTAAAAAAGTTTGTTCTAGTCAATAAAAATAATCTGTCACGTTCAATAGCAACTTCAGAAGCCCCTCTATCTCTCAAACATTTTTTAATTCATCTCCAACAAACATCATCAAACACCAAACCAAATAAGACCCACCAGTACAATCTCAAACAAACCAACTGCCACTAAAAAGAATTTGTTCTAGTCAATAAAAATAATCTGTCACGTTCAATACCAACTTCAGAAGCTTCTCCATCTCTCAAACATTGTTTAATTCGTCTCGAACAAACGTCGTCAAATACCAAATCAAACAGGACTAATCACTACATTCTCACACAAACCATCTGACACTAAAAACGATTTTTGCAATACAAAAATTTGTTCTAAAAATAATCTCTCAAGTTCAATACCAACTTCAGAAGCCCCTCAATCTCTCAAACATTTTCTAATTCATCTTCAACAAACATCGTCAAACACCAAACCAAATAAGACCGACCAGTACAATCTCAAACAAACCAACCGCAATTAACCAGAACCCTTGCAATGAAACCAATTACTCCCAACACCAACATGAGAAACGTCTCAGTGTCTCAAACCCTCCAACAAACCCCATCAAACATCAACAACCCCCGGCATGAAATGTCTCAATATTCTCGATTTAATAAATCATTATAATTTTATCCGTTCTCGCCAATCATTGAATTTCCGGTGGGTTTCCAGGGGAATCCATAGATATCGGTTCTTCAATTTCCCCATGCGTAATTACGCATTATTAATTAATAATGGTGGTCCCAAACACGTTGAACCCACTATCGTCCCCCGTAACAGTGTAACGCAATAAAGAACAGAGAACCAGAACGCGCAGCGCCGCGTGTATCTATTTAACGTCGAACTAGGGCTGCGCACACGGCGGCTGTGCAACGGAAAATTGATACGTATCAGAATTAATGAACGTGTCATTGCATTAGTCCCGTCGCTGCCAATATCCGTCCAATCGCCGGTCGCTGGAAATCAGGACAGCCCGATTTCCACCGGATATCTTCCCGGGGAATTTCCCTGGTCTATCTTTGGCCTCGGAGCAGCAGCACCAGCTTCTCCCATTTTTCCTTTTTGCCTTTCGACGACTTTCTCTCTCTCTCTCTCCCTCTCTCTCTCTCTCTCTCCCTCTCTCCTTCCCTTTTCCTCAAGTTCGATGGCAAGAGCACAGCGTCCAGGAAGTTTGTAAAGGCGATACAGTTGTCGCGAGCGTTCGCCTGGAACGAACCGAACTCACCCCCGATTACGTTTCACCCCAAGAATTTTTAGGTACCACCACCCCCGACCGGTCCTGATCGGCTGGCTGATATGTAATGCGCCAAGTTTTTGCCTATTTAACGAACCGTGCGCGCCCTTTACCCTCCGACTTCTGCATCTTTTTGCACGTTTTTCTTTGCCGGTTTGTTGGCCCGGGTGGGCTTGAACCGTGCGGTGTGGGTGATTGAATTATGGTCGTGGCAAAAGATTTTGTGTTCGGGGCAAGGAATAAATTGTTTCTTCTCGGACCCTCCTTTCTGTTCTCGTGGTGGTTTCAATGATTTTTTTGGTGTAGTGATTAACCCTTAGCGCTCGAATGGAGACTGTGAGGCGCCACTAAAAATTTCTGTATCATTATTCAAAACATTTGTTACATTATTAAATTCGTTTGTATTGAACACTAGAACTACCAGAGCCGGTCAAAATGACCGTTCCAGATGTTTTATTTTACAATTACTGAAATTGTAAAAGTGCTTTCGTGGGAAATGATTAAATAAATATATTTCGGAGAGAATGTGTTATCGCACAAAATCCAAATAAATTCAATCTCGTCATTTTTATGAGACAACATGTATTAGTTGCTTTTAAGGCTTGGTAGGTTTAGTGTTAATAAATTAATTAACCTTTCCAGTATTGTTTCAAATTGCACCATTTTCGTATGTATAACATGAAAAAAGAAATATATAGAAGGGAAATATTCTAGGTCGGAAGAAATGTTTCGTTTATTATTTTATTTAAAGGGTTGAATTATGAAAAAGAAAATTACGGTGTAGAACAGTTGCAGGAGGCAGATTTTCTTTGTTTCTACCCTCTTCGTGTTGTCGGTTAAATTGTCTGTAAGTGGACAGTGTATAGTAATGGCAGAATAATTAAATAAAAAGACACTGATATTTTCAACGGAAAAGATTCAGCAGAAGATCTATGGAAGACCTTCTTTCGAAGTATTTTGTTTCCGAGATAATCGACTTTAAAAAGTTTATCCAACAGGCATCGATATCTACAAGAAGTAGAAACGGTAAGTTATGATCAGACACGGCAGCCTTTTCCTATTCATCGGCACGCGCGACCGTAGAATCTTCAGCTCCGATTATCTCGGGAACGGAGCGTCGTAGATAAAAACTTCATTCTACACTTCCGGCTAGATTTATCATCTCGATTCTTCCTGCATACTTTTCAACAGCTTCGAAACACCGAAGACACGAATAAAAAGAGCAAACGTTGTTAAACGTCCTGTTAAACGTTTTTCACAAAAATCATAGAAGCTGCTTTATCATTTCTATAAAAATCGAAGGTCCTGGTTGAAATAAAAATTGGACAACTGGCCAAATAATTGCAACAATTTGATCACCCGCTGTACACCTTGCAGAAGAAAAGAATCGATCACACGAAGTCCCGAAAAGAAATCATCGTATCCGATTATCTCTAGAACAAAGCATTTATCAAAAAATTTTAACTCTACCAATTGTTTACCAGCAAGATGAAGATATCAATGCAAAAATATTACCATTTTAAGTTAAACATTTTCCACAAAAATCCCACAAACTGTCTCCACTGTGTTCAAAAAATCACGCGCTCAACCACATGCGAAAACAACAAATTCCACACACGAGTTTAAACAATTCTCAAACAGGTCTCCGAACAACCATAACAATTCGATCACCCGCTACATAGCCTGCGGATCCCGAGGCCAGCCAAAGAGCCGATCAGGCGAGTCTGGCAAAAAGTCCCGCTGGACCGGGTCCACTTAAATTTGCCCTAACCGACTTGTCTCTAACTATGTCCGAACAATTTCTCCGACCATTCTCTCTCTCTGTTTTCATTGTCTTTGTCTCTCTCTCTCTCTCTCTCTCTCTCTCTCTGTCCGCAGATGTGCAACGAATGGGCGATAGACACGCCGTGTCCGGCGGCCGGCCGGGACTTCTGCAGATCGCTGCACATTTTGGACAGCAAAGGAAACAGCGTCTTGGCAAGCAAATTTTTTCGCAACACCCTCGAAAAAAGGCTCTCCGCTCGGGGTAGCCTAACCGGCGCGACCTGCTCGGTCGCGTGCCAAGAAATGTTAGGCGGAGAATCGTCGGCGAAAATCGTCGATCGTGACCGATTGGAAACGCTTGTCCCTTTTTGCGAACGCCCTTTCTTTCCATTCTTCTCCTCAACTGAATTGGCTCGGGTTAATTAGCGACAAGATGTTCCTGGGTAATCGGGAGTTATCGGGACCGTGTGTCCCCGACCTTAATGAAGAATTGTTAATTGACCCGGCGGGCAAACGGAAGCACATTATTGACGGAAAGCTTGAAAGCGGCTCTTCGCTGAATGCGAAAAAATTATGCTGCTTCCGCTCGGTCTCGTAACATATTTTTCTTTTTCGTCGACGAGCTCGCCGAGAATTATGCGCAATTATTGCGTCGATCAGCTGCACCGTTTGCGTTGAATAGCGCTGGAAAAATTTTATAAATTTATAGTTTTCTTCATTTTTTAAAGTCGATTTAACGTTTTATGTCAGCAAATCTAGCTTAATCGTTAATTTTTCGCTTTCGCTCGGTGGTTATTGAAGTCATTGAACTGACGCCTCGGTCTCTTAGGAGTTTTGTGCGCAGCTTTCGAAAGCTTTAGGTACATCTGTGCAAATATTATAGCTGTGTAAATATTCGTGGCATTTCAGCGGCGGTTTTAATCCCAGACGCGGTATCGTAAAGACAATGTTTTGCGGAGGGTGAAATTATAAATTTGTGAATTAAGCAGAAATTTTGAGCGTCAAAAATTTTTATGAAAGGCTTTTGTTGGGATTCACGGAATTTTAATGAATTTTCGAAAACCTTTACATACATCGCTGCATATTCGCAGTCTTTCAACGGCGGTTTTAATTATGGATCGTTGATTATTTGCTTTTGTAGAAATACTCTGCAGACAGAGTATAAAATTATTAGTTTATGTACAGACTTTAAATTTGGGATTTTGTAATTTTTGCAAAGGGTTTAAGAAGATGGAAATTTAAATGGGTTTTGCATGATGTTCGAAAATAGTTTACGAAAATAATGTACAGATACAGGATAAAATGATCAGTTTACAATCCGACTGAAAATTTCGTGCTTTTGAAACTTGAATAATATTCCACGAAAGATGAAAATTTCACTAAATTAATCAAATATCAGTGGATCAAATATCTTTCGGCTAGAATGTTTTATTTTTACTGGCCGAGAAATTAATTTTTTGTCATCATTCGTAAAAGAGTTCCCGGGATTTTCATGATTAAATAACTAATTAGCGCTCTCGATGACACGTTTAATGTTCAATGCTTTGACTGCGTGCTGCAATAAAAATGGTCCATGAATCCGGGACACAAAATGAATTTTTTCCGAAGGTGCGTAAAAGATTTTATGGAGCTTCGGCGATGAAATGAGGTAGTATCAAATTGCTTCCGATAGAAATTATGCATAAACCCAGGACAGAAAATTAACTGTTTGTTGGCGTTCGTGGAAGAGTTTACGGGGTTTCGGTAATTAAATGGGCTGGTTAACGAGCACTTTCGACGGTGGCCAGTCGCGGAGGAGCATTTTTAAGTTGGAGAGCCTGTCCCGGGAAGTTCAACGGCGGAGCGGCGTAATTGTAAAAGCGAACATTGCAGCAAAGGGCAAGGAACTACCTGTTGAGCAACGCGCGCGGACGTGTATATATATTAAGAGAAGAAGAATATTCGACTGGAGGGAAATTTCGTGGGAACTCGGTGTTTTATCAACCGTAACGTGTTATTACGCAGAACACCCGAAAGTATAGGCGAGACGCTGCCGAAACTTTCGGTCGCTGGGTACATTTTACTTAATCAATTAAAGGTAACTTCTCCGCGAACTTTCTCAACCGTGAAATCACGATTCACGCAGGTAACCATTAAAAAACGATGTTGCATTCCGTTCCCGGGAATCATTGCAACTTTAACTTCGTCTTCGACGGTGCAGTGTACATTTAAATTGGCTGAATTGTGAATGATATATTTTTGGTAATGCAATTTTTCTTGCGTTTATTGGACGCATCGATAGTGCAATGCAAATTAAAAAATAAAAAATAAGTAACACATACATGCGACTGGTGATGCAATTTTTCTTGCGTTTATTAAATGCATCGATCGTGTAATCTCTATCAACCCCTTGCACTACTATTTATTTTGTGATAATGATTAGTGATCCTTCATTGTTCAGAATTTCAACAACAAGATAGTGTATATTTATTGTATGACTATATTTTCCCAAAGGATAAATTACAACAAAATAGAATTTTATTTCGGTTTAACACGTTGAATGCCGCGTCACCCATATGTTGCTGACGGAATTATTCGTGCAGGTTTTAAAATGAATGTTTACGTTGATATATTCATTGTACTAAGCTTGATTAGGATCTGTAACATGCAAGAAAGTTGGAGGATTACTCAGTATCATACATTTAATTTTTTGCCATTTTTATTTCGTTAAATAACTTGCTTTGATTTTATGGAATTTTTCGGGTTTCTAGTTTGGCGTTCAAAGTGTTGAAGGAAATTAATAACATACATATTTATTAGACTCTGTTCGGAATCTTTATGTAAGGAAATATTGTAAGGAAAGGGGTCAGAAATTTTGTCTATAATAAGTAGTAAATACATGTCGCCGATAATGCAATTTTTGGGGTTTTTTTGGGTGATGAACAATATAACTTCCACTAGAAACACTATCAAAATAAATAAAAAAATTGCAAGCACTGGATGCTCTAACTTTCATTTGAAGTATTCAAATACTCGGGTAATGAAAAAATATAGCATTCACTGGCAATAAAAATTTTTTCACATTGACCGAACGCGTCACTAGTTCAGGTTCCATCAAAACAGCCACACTGACGAGAAAAAAATTGCATTCACTGTTAATAAAATTTTTTTGCGTTCGTATCCTGCATCGATAGGTCTCCCTAATTAAAAAAAAAAGAAAAATAGGTCTATTTTCTTGAAAATTCATATTCCTTGTGATCTCCTTTCTTCTTTGACTCTTCGCTCGTTTATCATGTCCCATAAATATCCATCCCATTTTATCGAACCGTAAACAGAATTTCCACCAAATCTATTTCACGTTTATTTTGAAAATTGGAGTCCGCTTCTTTTGTTCCTGACCTATCAATGGTATTAGGGGTACCCATAAGTAATCAATTATCTGCAAAATAATTTGTTTTGCCTTTAGTTCTGTACCGATCGTTGAAGAGGAAACACGTATCCTTTTGCAGTTTATATAATAAATTAAGAAACAAAAACATGAATTTACTACTTAAATAATTGATTACTTATGGGTCCCCCTAATATATTCAAAACTAATGCGAAATCTGTGCTGGCCACTCGGAAAGAACAACGGTCCGAAAGTAACGACGGAAAATCGATGAACCTCCGGAGCCGCACTGTAAACTGAAAACAACGTGAAAACAACTGGAAAATAAACGAAACGCGGGAAAAAAAGGCACGAACAACGATGCGTTACAAAAAAGTTGCGGAGCGTTCGGAGCGAAACAATTTTCCCGGCGAAAAAAGTTCCGATTCCGGCCGGTAACTTCTCCATTTGCTCCGGATAGGAATTTCCTTTTAATTCATTACGGTAATTGTAGGTTATTCAAGCGTTTCCGGGCAGTTTGCCGATCCCGTGGAGAACGTCCGACAGTTTCCGAGTCGGACGACAGGCGATCGGTGCCGAAAGGAACGAGCGGAATTTCGCCGCGTTTGAAAGCGGGCCCCGCGACGCGATCCTTCACGCTTGTTTCTCGTTTCACGGCTCGATTTAACCGTGTCGGGTCGACGCGATAGAATCAACACGGGTCGTGCACTGGCTGCACCGCAATCATGCGACCCCGATGAAAATCAATCGCGAATCACCCCCGTGTCTCGCCTAATCGCGACCTCCCCCTTCGCAGATTGGATCAAATTGCGAATTTTTTCGCGGTCGAACGAGAAACCCCCGCAACCTCGAATTTTGTGGGCTGATTTGACAACCTTCGTAGAGTGCAACGCAATTTTTTTTACGTTAACACGTTAATCCCAGCAGGAGCTGTGTGAGAATTTCCGCCGAGGCGCAGGCAGCATGAAAAGTGTATGTGGTTACGGGCATTTTTTGCGAGGGCACTAAAACGCGCAACAATTTCGAATTTTGTGAGAACATTTGGCAAGCTTCGGAGAATGCATTGCAATTTTTTTTATGCGAAAGTATTGATCCTAACCGGAGTTGCGTTAGAATTTTAGCCGGGGTGCAGCCGGAATATTTTATCGAAGTATGTTTCATTTCGTGTCGTTCCGAATTTTTTCCAACGAAACGAGAAAAACACGTCGCTTTTAAATTTTATAGGGAGATTTGGCATATTTCGAAGAACGTAACACAATTTCTGTGATACGGAAATATTGATTCTAGCCGAAGTTTTGTTGGAATTTTATCCGAGGCACAGCCAGCACGTTTCATTGGAAATATATGTCGTTACGGATTTTTTGCGACGGATCTAAAAATCGTATCAACTTGAAGTTTTGCGAATTGTTTTGGCAAGCTTTGAAGAATGAACACGATTTTTGTTCATGGAGAATTGTCGATTTTTACCAGAGTTGTGCACGAATTTCGAAGTAGAATAAATGGTAGATAACGAAAGATGAAAATGTCGTAAAGATAGAACTTCGATTTTCATGAGAAGTTTTCGAGTTTTTTAAATTTCGAGGACCGTATCTTGCGAGTATCGACTTGATTGAAGTTCGGGCGGCGATAGGACGTCTGCTGAAGTCGTCTGCCAAGATTGAAGCAAATCGGATATTTCGTTTTTGAGATACCGTGACAGGCGCCGAGAAAAGTGCATTTAAAATTCGTGATGCAGCTGTAAAATGCTTCACTTTGGAACCTGTAAATTTTACGAATTTATTTACAATTCATAGAAATGACATTTTCAAGGCATAAAATTTAAACAAAATGCTAGAACCCAGGCATTTCGAACGCTGCAAAATTTATGAACGAGAAAAATTAACGTCACTAAATGCATTTAGTTGATAGAATGCATTTAGGTTGAAATAAAATCACGATTCAGTCGGTTACCAGGCATTCCTGCACTCTAAATTTTTAAAGTGGTTCTTTGCATTTTGAGGTTCGCAAAATATTAAATCAGAAGTATTCATTTCGATTGAAAAATTGTTAAAGAACTGTTCATCGCTGTATACAACTCTAGACGCTAGGGTAAAGGACCCAATTACTGTGGGGGTACCAATTACTGAGCCTACATTAATAATACATATTTTTAAAGTATAATGCATATTAAAAAAAGAGATGTGTAACATATATATTAACTGATTTTAAAGAACAAAATTTAATATCTCTTTTTTAATATTCATCATGCTTTAAAAATAGGTATAATTAACATAGGCACAATAATTGGTACCCCCACAGTAACTGGGCCCCTTACCCTATTCCCTCGAGATAATGAATGAAGTTCGTAAATTACATCTGATTATCTCTTAATGCAGCGTGATGGTAATTTCAAATTGCATTTATTCCCGACGAATGGAGCATTTTATAGTTATCATTGACTATTCATTAATGCATTTATTATTACTTGAGCATAATTCCGCACTTCGTGTCAAAAAGATCTAATTAATTTTATACACACCATTTATTCCAAGCTGTAACACTGTCTTTAATTAATGTCTCTGAACTTTCCAATTTTACCAGAGAATTGCATGTAATTTTAGTAAAAATAAGCGTAATCTCGAGCCATGATTTTCTTCTATAACATTCGAATACGAAACGGATTTCATTTAAACAGATACAACGAATTCTCGATATATGTCAACAACACGGATCTCGCCCGCGGTAGTGGGAATAATTCCGCGACGTTTATCATCCAGGCTTTGGCGACATATATAGAGAGATCACTGTACTATAACCGTCACTAACCGACATTTTCTAGTAACGTCAATAAAATCAGTAGAACGCGCCACAATTTAAAAATTAATTTTCCTTCCAAGAGTCCAGGAACAAAAGACTCGCCGAACGTTCCGTAATTAGTTCAGAGGAAAAATAATCGCTCGAAAGAAGAAAGACATCTCTGCGGAGCGTCTTCGGAGGCTTTAACACCATTAGCAGTCGGATAAGCAGATTCTCAACTCTTCCAATTATGAACATCGATATTAATTAGGGGCTGGACGGCGCGGAGACGCCGTCGCGTCGGCCACGAGCCGCTTCTCTCGCCGATCGGTTAATTAATTCCTGGATAGCGTAACCAGCCCGTGGGAAGATCGACAGGTGACACGGGACAATTTTCAGGCCAGGATCTATCGTTTTACGAATGGAAATGTCCGCGTGACGCGATCGCAAAATCGGCGTTACTTCCCCCCCCCCCCTTCCGCGTGCAAATATTGATCGATCTCCACTGTTGTTTCACCGAGTGGCCCCCGAGATTAGTTTTATGATCGCGTGTAAAAACGTTTTTAATAGTGCCCGGGCATCGACTGATCCAACGTGTACGTTTCCCCTGCGTACGTGTATCGGTGTACACGCGAGATAGAGAAAGACACCGCGAGCGGCATGCATTTTTCATGAACGTTTGACGCCCGCAGATTTAGTATTTCCCCGAGTGGAAAACAAACGCCCCGCGAAACGATCTGCATATTATTCATGAACTTTTTTAATTAATGTTCGATTTCAATGGACACTCGGCATTGTCCCGAAACGGCGGGAAGAAAGACAAGGATTCATGGACCCGCGATGCCGCTTAAAAGTTCGGTACAGCTTAATGGACCGACGCTATAGTCCGGGAATATTAATAGACGTATAATTACGCCTCGGGGATTATGCGCGTCTTGGCGTTTCCCATCGGGTCCACGGTAGAAAAATTCAGCATTGATCATAGTGTTCGATTCTGGGTCTTCGGTACGGTCTTCTGTATCCCCTGTTTTTGTGCGGTCCTTTTCTATACGATTTTCTTTTTTGTGCGGTTTGTTTTGTGCGATTTTTGTTTTCTATGCTATGCTATGTCTTCTATCAGTGTACACTGTCGATCAGGATCGACAGAACGAAGAGAAGCGATTGCATCGAGCACATTCATTAAATCCGCAATCTATAACAGACCTTCCTGGGGAACAGAAAATGGAAGAAATTAATTATAGAAATAATGAGCATTGTGTAGCCAGCAAAAACTGTTCAACAAATCGAATACGGTGGAAAAGAAGGACGCCAGAACTCGCAGCATTGAAGTTAACCGGGAACATTTCCACCGGTCCCGCAGAATCCTTAATTCTGCATAAACGGGAAGCCTTCATAATCGGAAAATGGCGACGGTCGTCGACCGAGTACCGCGTCGCGTCGCGTCGCGTCCCGTCGCGCAATCTCGTTCCACTCCCTGTTCCGCCAAGAAAAAGAATAACAATTCCGGATGGCGGAATTGCGGCTAGCAGTTCCATTCAGCCAGAAAGTTCCGGCAATTTCCCGGAAAAAGACACGGGCTAAAAGGGAAAAAGGGGGGGTGAAAGGGAAGGAGGGGGTGTGTATAGGAGAGGGACGGGGGCGGGCCTGGCAAAACCGGCTGCAATCATAACGATGAATATCCTACGTACAGGAAATCGAAGATCTATGAATTAAACAGGCGAGCATCGGTAGTTTCTAACGATGAACTGCCGGGGATCAATAGCTCGGGCCCGGGGTATTCCGTGAAAAAACCTATTCTCCCGTGAAGGATTGAGAACCCAGGAGAACCCGCGAGCTGCGAACACGAGACAAAAGACCGCGTAGAAAAATGCCGGTCGACTTAACCCGTTCCCCTCGATGCACGGGATTCGTGAAAATTGTTATTCCTTTTTATTCGAGCCGAACTGTCTCAAAACTCCTCGATCATAATTAACACATCGACTATTTACCGGCATTTATTAGGGGTACCCATAAGTAATCAATTATTTGCAAAGAATTCGTTTTGCCTTTAGTTCTATACTGATCGTTGAAGAGGAATAACGTATTCTTTTACAGTTTTCGGTAAAGCAACCTGTGCTGAAAATATTCTAAAAAGTATAATTTTTTGTTTACAACCCTGTAATAAAATGACGGCGTCCGTACCCTCCGAGGATCATATTCGTCATTGCATACTTTTTCATTTTCATGCGGGATTTAATGCAACGGCAACAACAAAGAAAATTTGGGGGGGGGGGATAATTCCGCGACGTTTATCATTCAAGCCTCCGCGACATATATAGAGAAATCACTGTACTTGCAGTTCCCTTTGAAGATTAGGAACGCAACCCTTCTCCAGGGTGCAAACAGCAGGATCAGTTGTTGAAACGATCGTGTTCCGGTTTCAGGTGAGCAAGAGCTGCGCGAGCAGCGAGGAATGCGGTCCAGCGTCGGTGGGTTGCGTGCCGGTGGACACGCAGCAGGTGCGAAATAGCGAATTTTGTTCCGTGGCACCTGGTCGTGCCGGTCTCTCCCTTCCGAGAAAAAAAGACCCCCACCCTCTGTTTAATAGAAACATCGCAAAGGGCCATATCGAAATAAAAAAAAGATTCACAGGAGGGAGAGGCCGATAGCTCGACGGTCAAAATAAATTCGGTTATTTCGTTCCAGGTGTGCATCAGCTGCTGCGACCTGAGCTACTGCAACATCGACTCGCCGACGAACGCGACGAACGCGATTTTCTCGCGGAAACGTCGCGCCAAGCCGAAGCCGAAACGCAAACGACCCGGCAGGAACGGGGTCGGGGGCAGGTTCGGGTCACAAGGTACCGGTGCCCTGTGGCTCTTGGCGTCGCTCTTCTATGCATATCACTGCTGAGGAAGCTATGGCATAAAACAGCCGGTTGGAAGACAGAAGACAGCACCAGGGACTGAAAGGTTCCAGAAAATACATTTGAAGGGTACAGCGGGATAAGGTGATAAAATCTGCCCCCAAACCAAATTGATCTTCCCTCATGCCATTCGATTAGGCCCCCAAAGAAATCCCTCTGTGACAAGTTTCGAGTCGGTACCCCTGCCACAAACGCAGTTATAGGGTAAACACGGTTTAATGAATTGTGCTCTATTGCTTCCGTTCTGCTTAATAAAAAATTACGAAAAAATTCACGAACATTCTACCAAATACCATGCACGACTGTGAATTTTTTCAAAATTTTTTACTGTACACTCGATTTTTTAGAAATTCCGGGAACTTAAAGTTACTGATTTAAATATCGGATATAAATGTTTAAAAAAATTGATTTTGCAGTTAAAAAAATCAGAGAAAATTCACAGTCGTGTATGCCGTTAGGTACAATGTTCGTGAATTTTTTCGTAATTTTTTATTCGGTAGAACAGAAGAAAGAGAGCATAATTGATTAAACCCTGCTCATCCTGTAACTGCCCTTGTGATAAAGGTACCGACTTCAAATTTGCCACAGAGAGTCTTCTTTGGGGACCCTATCATCAATTTGATTTAAGGGCACAGTTGATCGCCTTATCCGGTTACACGACCACGCCCACTCTTTTCCTACTACTTACTGCCTCGAGCTCAGTGGACACTTCTCTGTAGACAAAGAGAATAAAACTACTAGAGGAGAAGGAACAGACGTACTTCAAAGAGATGTCGCGAGATTGAAAGGTAATCATGCAATAAAGAAAATTGTAAATATGATCATTTTTGTCTTAGCTTTACAAACGTAGTACCAGTAGATCGTTGGGATTTTTCTGATTGAAATGAGTCCAAACACGACGTAAATCGGACTACTACTAGAATTAATGCAGGCCTAGGCAACTGATGGTCACGAGATGGCGACGCACGAGCGCGGTAGTGGGGGTAGCATGCGATCGCGGCGAGGTAGAGGGGGTAGCATGTATGAATTCCATAAAAGTAGGCCGATTTACGTCGTGTTTAGACTCATTTTAATCGGGAGAATCTCAACAACCCGCCGGTACTACGTTTAAAAAGATAACACAAACATTACTGAATTAAAAATTTTCTTTATTCCACGTTTACTTTTCCCAGTGGTTGCCTGGTATACACTGTATTCATTCTCTATCCTTGTACACTTTTCTCGCATATCTTCGCCGAGGTCAAGGCACTGTGTGTTGAGAGAGGAGTGGGGCTGACTCGTGTAAATTTAACCGTGCACTGCTACAACTGTTTTCAATCCCCGCAGCAAGCAAAAAGGCAGAAGAAAACATAGGAAAAAAACAGAAGACAGAAGCAGAAGAAGAAACAGCAGCAGCCCGGGATTGGTCTGATCGTGGTCCCTGTGGCAGCTCGAATCCGCTCGAGGCCTCGCGAGACATCCGGCCTGATCATCCGACTGATCAACCAGTTTATCCTACTCGTAATTCTCCGTTTCCCCCATCACTCTAATCGCTCTGTGTACGGTGTCCGTGTTTTCATTGTTCGACCCAGACCCGGAGACTCGTGATCCCAACATATCTTGAGATAAGGTCCGCGAGAGGGCTCGTCCTCGCCGGAATTTTCACGCCAAGCTCTATCTCTCTCTCTCTCTCTCTCTCTCTCTCTCTCCCTCTCTCGCCTTTCATCTGTATTTCATTCGCTCTATCTCGATCCTTACTCTCTCTTTCTATCTTTCTCTATCTTCGGCCCGCGTCTAGACAAGCTCCAAGATAAATTGCGAATCGCCGACGGAGCGTAATTATTACACGACGGTGATGTATTTTAGCGGCGTAAGGTAGCCAAGTTAAGAACCATCTTGTCTTTCCCCGTTCGTTAATGAGAACCCGACACCCGACGAATCTTTGCGAAGATCGATGGGTTTTCTTTCGAGCGAAGGAGAGAAGGATTCTTCGGATCTGCGGGATTCCTCGGTTTTCTGTTTCTTCTTTTTTTTCTTCTAGGGAATCTCGAGGCGTTTGCTCGAGGTGATGGAAAAAGGAATTGTTCGATTATTGTAGATGAGTAGTGTGCTTTTAGGGCGACGGCGAATAAGGTCCGGGCGGTTTGGGTTCGACGCTTTCGCTGCTACTGATTTCTCAGTGTACCTTTTGTCATTCTAAATTCCAGACTCTTTGCTCGGGAGTTTCGAATTTAGAGCTGGGAAGAAGCTCCTGCAGTTTCTTTGTTGTTAACATTGAGTTTGACACGTTCATTGCCAAGTTGCAACCCTCGGGACATCCGACGAAATCAGTGTAATTTAGTCAATGCAACCAAGACTGGAAACATAAAGTTTATCACAGTGATTATTCCTGCAACTCTTCCACTGCACCCTTCGATCCTAATCAAGGAACCCCAATAAATCCTAATAGACTCTAAAGTCTGGAGAACTAGAGAGAAGCTCTGCGACTTCTTTATTGTTGAATCTGAGATTGACACGCTCATTGCCAATTACAACCCCTGAAACGTCCTACGAAATCGATGTAATTTAGTTGAAACAACCAAGACTGATAATACAAACTTTATTACCACACTATGGATTTTATGCATTTATGAGAAAAATAAGTAAGAGAAATTTAAATCGGTAAAAATATTTAAAAACATTTTTTAAAGTCTCTGAAGAAGAAAGGAAATTTCTATTTGGCTTTTATGTGTTTGCAATTGAGGCAGACAATTTTTATTTTGCATATAAATCCGCAGTCTATTTATCACTACGATCATTCCTTCGACTCTTCTGCATCCTTCAAAGATATCATCCTAACCAACGAATCCTAATAAATCTTAATAGAGTCTAAAGAGTTAATTTTCTCTGATGCAATTTGGTAAAAATTGATTTGTAAACTTGATTGAAAATGCATGCCACTCGTATACGATCTACGTGGCAGCGAACGTGTTAAACATTGACTTATATTGTCTAATGATAATTCTGATGTGTTGTTATCTAATAATTAATAAAGCATACGTCTACAGTGTCAGACAAATGATTCTTCCTCATCTTTTCATCACTCATATTTTTTCTAGTTATTGTAAAGGATATTTTATGTTAAAATCATATTAAAACTACAATTATTGAATAAAGGATTGATTCAGAAAGAATTGAATTCGAATTGATTTGGCACAGTTTGAAACATTATTTTGTATAAAGAAATCCTTGACCTAATTCACTTATCTGAAACGCGAACTCCAATTATCTGAACCATATATCATGGATAATAGGGAGAATTAGGTAGATTTCTACCATACGACCCAGAGGCGACCTAGTTATACGCACAGCTTTTCGGGTTCACATAAATGGAGTTCCACTATACATTCCTTAACCCTTCAGTGGACTTTCGAGACTGACCCCAAAAATCGTAATTAATACATCTATCATTCATTTCAAACTTTGTGGCATTGGAAACATCCTAAAATACATAAAAATGTACCGAAATTATCAAATAGTTACGTCAGCACACGTTAAACTCATTAATCAACACACCACTTAAGGGTTAAATGAAAATACTTTTACAATTTTCTACACATGTATCTACTCAATAAACGAATTTTTTAAGCATCTCTTTCGAAGTATAAAATGAAAAATCTAACCAGGAACTGAACTTAATAAACCACCCATTGTCAACCTAAAGGGAAAACCACAAGAAACCTACAGTCAATGTATTAAGCATGAAGACACTAACATTGAAACGAAAAGTGCAATACTTGCGTCAGAAATATCATTAATAGACTACAGATCCATACGCAAAATTAAAATACTAAGAGACAAGAGTCAAATATTCATTTCCCCTCATCTTTAACAAATTGGAAAAATAATGTGAGAAAATTCTCAAATTCTTCTGAAGTTTCTATTTTATATTTTACTCCTTCAGTTTTAAATGCACAACATCCTACTAATTAAGAACGATTACCTCAATTGTCTCAACTTTCTTGAATATTTATTTCTTCTCTAAACATCTTCAGCAAATTAGGAAAATAATATAAGAATATTCCTGAATTCTACCGGTGACTCTATCGTTGGACATTTCTCTTATCCATTTCAGTTCCAAACGCGCAAAATCCGCAGTCTACTAATCGAGAACAGCAAGTGTGCACGAGTAGCAGCGAAAGTGTCGCAGAACCAAGACAAAATGCGAAACGATCCAACGATTCATTTCAACGGTGCCAGTTTCTGTTCGATCCTGTGTCAATTTCTACAAATTGCGATACGGCTGGAAAAAAAAATCCCACTCTTCCGGACAGAGTTCCATTTCGAGGGCAGCGTTCCCCGCGTGTCCCCAGCTGATCCATTCAGAATTTCCGTGGGAGGACGTGATCGATATCGTTATCCTCCGGGCACTTGTTAACAGAACGCTCGCGCCACAATCCGCGAATATTTTGCTCGGCGAGCAACGTAGCTCGTTCCCTCGTTTCTCGTAATACAATAACCATCGACTCGATTCTTCCTTTGAACACGCGAGCTCCGCGGTGGCTCCAGAATCCGAGAAATACGGAAAATTCTCGAGGTCCCTCTCCAGCATTGTTTCACTGTTTTATACCGTTTTATTCCATAGTTGATCCTTCAAGGGCCTGGATTTTTTAATGTGGAGGTGGTTTTCGTGGAAATCTGGTTTCGGGGATGAAGATGGGCCAGATTTGTCCTTCAAAGGTGAGACTGCTTCCTCGTGAACTCTGTGGACCATGATTTGTTGAAATATTAGAATTATTTGTGGAAAAATATTAAATTATCCGTCACATAGTTTCAACCACTGTGAAAGATATGGACTGAACTCTCGTCAATTTCAATAGATCAATTGTTACTTTGCAATTTTAAGGTCGTGATGCATACGATTCATCCTCAAGGAGGATGTGGACCACGATTTTTTAATCGTCTGTAATAAAAAATTAAATCATACATCAGAGACTCGAATAATAGGAGAAAAGAAAAATACAAACCGATCTCTCATCGTTTCAAAAATTAAATATTCCTTCGCAACCTTGAACTCATTTGGCAATCCCCCTGGTAGCATGTTCATCGACCCTCCGTGGACCAGGGCTTTCTCAAGTATTAAAAATATCGTTAATGGAAAGTTACACGAAGTATTGAAGCCTCAAATTCCAGGAGAAATGAAACATATCAATTAATCTCTTATTATTTAAATAACCAAATTTGTTCGTAATATTGTAGGCTAGACGCATAAGTTCGGCGGCTCCAATATGGCGGCACTGATTCCCAAAAGGTCCAGATCATTTTCTAAAATTGAACAATTAAATCCCGGGGAAAAGAGACACCTAATGTAAGACCTATCCACGAAGATCCAGACCCAAAGGGTTAACTCATCAAAAACGACTCCCACGATAATAATAATCTCTCAGAATCTCCTAGAAGTCGGCGATTTTTCAGGCTTGGGCGTCAGCAAACGATCAAGTTACAAATCGTCACATTTTTATTGTAACAATTTCGAATAAATATATCCTAGACCGTTCAAGTCCTCTTTACTTTTGCGCCCGGTAAACTTCGCCACGGCAAAGGCTTCTCGTCCCTTTCTCAGCGAGGAACACAAACTCGAAGAAAAACCACTCTCGCAAAATACAGTCCTCTTTTGCTCATCGGGTCTGTTCAGATGCCGTAGGAGCCGACGCGACGAGTTCATCTCGCGACTATTACTTTCGGGTGCACTCGATTCTTCGAGTCTCTCTATCTATCTATCTCTCTCTCTCCCTCCCTCTTATTCTCAAAGGGGAAAGAAAACCGACGCTGCAATTCAGAGATCAATTTTCCGTTCGAATCGCGTCGTTCGAACGGAAACCCGGGAAGACCCGCTCGATATACACTCCGCGACAAAAAGATAGCACATTATACAGATAAATGGTATTCAGCTTTTCAAGTAGTATATTACATTGTTTGTGACCTGTATACTGCGTAATAAGAATAACCAATTACTTCAATATGTTTTAACGCATTTATTACGTGAAGAAACAACTTTATTGGAGAATGTGTAACATTAAACGAAAAATCGGTGCGTCAAAATGATAGCAAAAATTTCTTAAAATAACTAAAATATAAGAATATGTATAAAAAAAATAATGTTTCAATATTTCGTAACTCCGCCTTCTGTTTGTATAACTGCCACTAAACGTTTTGGCATAGATTTATATAATTTTTTAACAAACTTCCTGCTTAACGCTGCCCAGTTTTGTTCAATGCAGGTTTTTAATTCGTCAAGGGTTCGAAATTGTCTTCCACCGGCATATACTGATCTGGCTAAATGGGCCCAACAATTTTCTATAATATTTAAATCTGGAGACCTGGCTGGCCATTCCAAAATTTTAATATTTTCCCGTGTAAAATATTCTTTTACAATCTTGGCTTTATGAACACTTGCATTATCTTGCTGATAAATAATGTTTGCGCCCGCAATTTTGACAGCATGTCTCTTCAATTGTTCGTCGACTAAATCAATATACTTAGCACTATTCATTTTACCACTTACAAACTTAATTTCAGTGTGTCCATAGTATCCAATTCCCGCCCACACCATTACTCCACCACCATCGTGTTGCCGTCTACATAAAATTTGCTGTTCTTTACGCAAATCGTGGAAATAACATCGGTAGCCATCCGGTCCATCCAACGTAAATCTCTTCTCATCGGTAAAGATAACTTCTTGCCATTTTTTCTTCCAATGAATATACTTCTCAGCAAATTGTAAACGTGCTTCTTTATGTTGCTTTGTTAGCGGTGGTTTACGCATTAATTTTTGGCGTTTTATGTATTTACACTTTTGTATAATACGTTGTACATTACGTATTTTGGTATTTACCCCAGCTTCTGCTGCAATCTCTCTTGCAGTAGCAGCAGAATTGGATGCAGTTCTTAAAATTGCACGCCGCTGACGATCAGTTGTCACACTTGGACGACCTGTGCTCTTTTTTTCCATATTCGTCTACATTTTTTAATAAATTGTAAATTACCTTGCGACTACGATTCAACAGTTTCGCAATTTTACCGATAGAACAATTTTCTTTACGTAAATTGTGTATTGTTAATATTTCAGGACCAGTCAATCTTTTACCGCGAGCCATTGTTGAAAATTTCACAATATTTTAACACTGGAACACGAACAATCTTAACTACTCGCCGATATGAACAGATTGGCGCCTTGACGCTGACTGAAGATATACAATTTTGACTTTGTGCTATCATTTTGACGCAGCAGTCAGTACTACTGTTTACGTTTTCGGCTTAACGTTCAACCTATAAACAGAAACCGAGTGTTTACCCTGAACAGATACAACCTATTGCTAACTGAACAGTGATATATAATACGGGAACTGCTGTTATTCGATTATATTAGCGAGAATTAACAAAATTAGATAATGTGCTATCTTTTTGTCGCGGAGTGTATCGAGTTTCCCCGGCGCGAGTCATCAAGGGCAATTGGAGAAAAAATCGTTTTTTCCCCCGATTCCGAGAGTCCAACGGAAATGCCGATGCGTGTGCTCTCCACGTTGCCTGTGCCAGTCATGTGTGTGCATGCGTGGCATGCACGCACACACCGGAAACAGATATGCAAATTTGCGCGCGCGCGAATGCGAATTAAAGCGCACCACGCTACGCCGCGCGAACATTGGTTCGAATGATCGATAAACTGGAATTACACGTACCTAAAAGCTGTTCACACACCTACAGACTCGCCTACTACGGACTATTTATTGCTATTACGATCACTAAACAATTATATACATGGATTCCAAACAAATAAATGAATGAATGAATAAATAAATAAATAAATAAATAAATAAATATATATATATATATTATGATATAGAAATTATACATTGTTTCGGCATGAAGATGTAAGGACACTGTTGGTAATGAAATAAAGAAAACTATAATTGCCAGACTGCCATCGAGAGAGTCTTCATTTCACCTTGAACTCTACGATTGTTTTCGCTATACAGGGTGTCCCACATAAATGGGAACACCTAAATATCTTTCGTATTTACAGTCCTATCAGAAAGCTTCAGAGGGCAATATAATGCTGAAGAAAAAAATTTTTGATGTCGTGTTTTTTAACGAAATTTCAAGGTCACCGATGTTTTTTTTAATGGAATAGTATATTTTTTACGATAGTATGATAGACAATAAAAAACTGAATTTAGTGGATACCACCTTTTTGACCTTGAAATGACCTTGAGCAAGAATAATCATGTTGAAGCGGATGAAATGTGGAAGTTCCAAACTTACGTGTTTCAGCAAAGATTGCGCGTTGTTTACGTCGGGTTGACCTTTACATATCATAATAAATGTTGGAAATGTTGACCATCCTCATTTATGCAATGTTGCAATCTTTTAATAAATGATCTGTAGGCATTGTCGATTTTCTGAGACGTGTCCCATTTATGTGGGACACCCTGTACATTATCACTAATAAGTTATCACGAATATGTAAATGACGGCAAAATATAAGAATATAGAAACATTCTTCAACTTGTCCATTCATTAATTTTTACAACATATAAAAATATTCCTCAATAAAAAATATTCCAAAATAAATACAAAATATTCCAAATATAAATATTCCTTTTCCTATGTAAAGAATGTTCTTTGAATATTATTAATTACAATATTTATAACCGCTCTAAGTGCTTATCTTCATTTACTTTCTACTTACCTTCTCAAGATAATCCTAACCACACTTTATGCAAGGTAAACATTTTCTGCGTTAACTACGAAAGATAAAACAAACCTTCTTTCGTTAACGATTTTAAAACGTTCTTAATAGCACATCTACGCTACCAATGTTTATCCTCTTTTAAATTGCACATTTTGTCATAAATGCATCAAATTCGCAATCGAATCATAACCAATAAAAAATGTCATCGATTCAAACTTAAAAACGTTTCAAATACAACCTCCAGCGTAATAAAAAATGTCACGTGCGTTCCACGTAGAAAAGTACACACCGAGAAATATAAACAAACATTCAGCACGCATTCATTCATACTTACTTGGTCCAACAACAAATTTTAAAGTAGAACGCCTTCCGCCATGTTTCGCGCCTTTTCCTAATCCGCACGCTCATCTTTCACACAACATTCCCGACAAAAGTGCTACGTAAACAATGAAATGTATCATTACTGTACATACCAGGTCAAAAGGGAACAATACAAAAATAATTTAAACACTTCAATTTCAGTTTGCGACTGAAAAACATTTCAAAATATGTGACTAAAGGCGCTGATAACCCGCGTTACCGTAGCGGTGCCAGCAGCAAACAGTGGTCTTGACATTTTTCCAAAATTTGTCACGGTAACTGCACTCGTACTCGAAACCTTCAACTCCTCTTGTTCTTTGCCACTTACCATAACTATTTTGTACACTTAACAGCCAAAACGATGCGATTATTCATCGAATATTAATCGTTGTTGACAGAGAAACGAGCACTCACCTTTTCGAAGCGACGGCCGAGGCACAATGATCACGTGACGCGCCGTCTTTCCGCTTAAATATGCCAGGCGGCGCCATCATATCACGCGCACGCGCTCTATCAAAATCTATATTAAAATGGAGGAAAAGAGTCAAGTTGTCGAACGAGAAGCGAAGAAAGATGAAATTCACGAGAAAGATGGGAAGCTGAAAAGGTACGTGGACGATCATTCAGATGACAAAATGCATTTTCCGTCCGGTTTTCGATTAACCTCTATAGGAAACGCTTCTCCGTTAACACATTGTGCGTGGGTGTGACGAACTAGCCACGATCGTTTCCCTACGTTCGTTTTCTAATTATCAATGAAAGTGTGCTTGCAAAACACGGAATTAAATAGAGAGCCTCGTATATTTCCGTTCCGACGTTGCGAAATATGCTGAACACATAAAATCACGTTCGTGCGGCTTAGTAACCTACTATGCATGCACACCAAACTGCATCCACTCCTCCATTAAATATTCTTCAAGATATCTACTATTGTACACATGTTAACACCAATAAACGCTTTCGAATGACTGCGTTTAAGTTCTATTTAATATTGTAATTAATTTATTCTCCTTCCTCCTCTCTTCCTTGCATGTTTTCATGTTATGTCAGTGTGCATGACTGTGTGCGTACATGGAACACGTTTGCTCGTTGCTGTGTATAGTGGTAGTAATAAATTCTGTATAATTCAGTTCAAAAAAGAGAAATCGTAAGAAGAAGAACCAGATGGCTCATGCTGCTACTGAGAACCACGACCACGTGGGTCACAGGGACGATCACGACATGCATAGCTCGTGTAATATCTGGATGAAAGATATACAGATGGCAATGGAGGTGTTCAACATGCACCAGAAACCTGCCAAGACTCAGGAGGAAGCTATGCAAAAGCCTTACCAGTTCTGGAGCACGCAGCCAGTGCCAAAAATGGGTAAACTAGTTGGCATAAGATATTCTAGCACTAGAGTCACTTAGCTAAGATATAAAGTTACATTATCGATTCTGCACAGATGAAAAGATTGTAAAGAACGAACCTATCGAGCCCGACAAAACGTCCATAAGGCAGGAACCTTACTCGTTGCCGGCTGATTTTCAATGGGACACTCTGAATCTCGACGATCCTTTAGTTTTATGTGAATTGTATACTTTGTTAGCCGAGAATTACGTGGAGGACGACGACGCGATGTTTAGATTTGATTATCCGCCAAACTTTCTCAAGTGGTAAATAGAACAGTAGATGGATAAGAGATAGGAGTCAGTCTGTAGGATTATGGTTGCACAGTAACTTATTTCAGGGCACTGCAACCCCCCGGATGGTGCAAAGAATGGCACTGTGGGGTACGAGTTACCAAAAGCGGACGTCTAGTCGGTTTTATTTCCGCTATTCCAGCCACTCTGCGTGTGTACTTCCAGTAGGTCTCAGATAGTCTCTAACAGTGTTTCTCAACCTTCTTGTCCTTTGACCGAACACATTTGTTTGCAATTGTGCCGTGGCCCAAATGTTTGCAACAGAAAAAATTCAAGTTGTTATTTCAAACTCAGACGAAATGAGTAATATTGATATCAAGATTGGGTACTAAAATTTTAGTACTTAAGAGCTTACTTGAATAAATACTAGCTCACATGAAACATTATTTCACTTGGAATTCGGATAATGAAGTAATCTAAAGACTACTCTTTATACAGAAAATATCTTAATACATGATTATTTGAAATAACACGCAGCCAGATAAGATAGTATATTATCTTAACGATTATTTTTAAAACACTATATTTGCACAATACCCAAGCCTGATTCATATTTAGTACATTCAACTTGAAGTCTTTTCGAATCTCACCATTGCAGGTTGAGAAACGCTATTCTATCATAATATTCCTCGTGAGCTAATGGAAGTGAACTTTTAGTACCCAGAAAATGGTGGAGATCAATTTCCTCTGCGTGCACAAGAAGCTGCGATCAAAGAGAGTCGCGCCGGTCTTGATCCGCGAGATCACTAGGAGAGTAAATCTACAAGGTATATTCCAGGCTGTGTACACCGCAGGTGTAGTGTTGCCAAAACCAATAGCGACTTGCAGGTGGGTACCAGCATGATGCACCAAACTGTTCAACACCTACCTAAAACTCAAACTGTCCCCAGGTATTGGCACCGTTCTCTTAATCCAAAGAAACTAATCGACATCAAGTTCTCGCACTTGTCCCGCAACATGACGATGCAGAGAACCTTGAAACTGTTCAAACTGCCAGAAAACACGAAGGTGCCAGGGTTCAGGAAACTGGTGGAGGCGGACATTCCGCAGGCCCACAAGCTGCTGACCGAAGTAACGAAAACTAGAAAGGAGGGTAACCCCCGAAACCTAACAAACCCCTGACTGGATTCCCGTTTCAGTACTTGGAGAAGTTCGATTTGGTGCCGATCTTCTCAGTCGAGGAGTTCCGGCATTGGTTCCTCACGCAGGACGGGATCATCAACAGCTTCGTGGTGGAAAACGACGGGAAGATCACGGACATGGTCAGCTACTACACGTTGCCTAGTTCCATCATGCACCATCTGGTGCACAAGACGCTCAGAGCCGCGTACAGCTTCTACAACGTGTCCACGGTGACTCCTTGGCAGGACCTGATGACGGACGCTCTGATCTCAGCGCGCAATGTAAGTCACGGACCCATTCTAACCATCTAAAGCAGGCCTGCCGTACTTCCTCTCCGCCGCTGCTTTACAATCCTACACCTTGACACTTGACAGAAAGAGCTACTTCACTATTCCTTCCCTTCAGCAAACTTTATCCGTCCAGTAGAGTGGTAGGATTCGCTCAGTCTAGCACGCGAGTCGGCGAAAGTGCTGAAATTTGCTCACGCGCAACATATTCGGCATCCCTGATGTAAAGTACCTATTCTACTGAATCTCTTTCAGTTGGGCTACGACGTGTTCAACGCGCTGGACCTGATGGATAACAAGGAATTCCTGGAGCCGTTGAAATTCGGCATAGGCGACGGGAACCTCCAGTACTACCTGTACAACTGGCGTTGCCCCAGCATGACGCCCTGGAAGATCGGTTTGGTGCTCCAATAGAGAGCTCTAGCTCAACGGATCTAGGAAACAAAAGCACACAATCTCGCACGTGCAAGCTTACCAAGGTGGATAAAATGGTATACAATAAAAACCGGGGAGGAACGAAATTGATTTAGGGGTGGAGGAAGGAAGGAAGAAGGGCGACGCTGAAACCAATTTGGGGGAGCAAACCTCGACGTTCTCCTCGAGGATGGGCTCTCTCTCACACCGATGTAAAACAGGACGTCGGGCTCCGCGGATTGTCACTCGTGTCGCCGATCTCGTTCGTGCTTCCCATTGGTCAAGGCCGGCGAAAGATCGGGACACGCTTGTGCGGCGCGTGTGTATAGAACGTATGTGCGTGACTCGAGCAATGTAGATAAATATCGTACATTAGTAATTTGCAGAATCCACGCAGCCGGGGGTGCACGTCATCACACGCTCCCTCGCGCTGCTGGATCAGCCGCGTGGTCAGCCACAACACAATTTTCAATAAAGGCTCCCGGACGCTGTTTTACCTTCAGCATCTTCTTGATTAAATAGGTCGCAGAAGTATAAGGAAGTGAGAGTGGAAGAGTTTAAATAAATCGAGGTCGAAAGTAATTGTGTCTACCCTGGTTCTTCTACCCTCTGACGCTCACTTTCGTTTTACTGTTTCGCGGGGACTAGAGGTGTATCATTTATTTTACCACCCCCTTAGTTTAGTGTTTTAGCCGTTGCGTGACAAGGGTTACAGCTTCCGGTAGAGATTAGATAAAAACAGGTCGGAAAAGAAACCTGTTTCTAGAGATTGTCGTTTAGGGGGGCTCTGTGATTTACGATCCTTTGACGGTTCACTTCCTGAGAGGCATCTTTGGGAGCTTGAGAGTTGACACACAAGCGGTACACGTGATTAATAATGTCTAAGCAATGATGAAAAGAAAGGTGCTCAATATTTGGGATCGTAGACTGTGCCAATTTCCGAGCTTCTAATGATAGTTACCGGACAGTTTAATGCCCAAGGATGTTTCCGGAAGAGGTATCGCTGACGATCTTTGATTGCGCTGCTTCACTGCGCCCAACGCGTGCCCTTAATACGAGTCGAGGTCTTTGCAGCCGTCGCTGTTGATCAATATTTAACACACAATACACGCGCCGGTGACACGCAAGGCCTCCGCGAGATAAAAGCTGCGAAACGATGACCATGTAGCGATTGGAGCCTCGTCTGACGCTTGAAAAATAAATGAATGGAATTTTTTCTTCCTCGAGGTAATAATACGATTTAACTTTTTTTTAATTACTAGGATATTTTGTTGCATCGTCAAAGAATCGGAAAATAATTTTTCTTCGGGGAAAGCAATTTTTATTACGAGAAGGAGAATACTAGTTCGACGAGTCGGTGTTAAAGTACTTTATTAAAATCGCAAGTTTTTTGTATTTATTTCAGACTGGGTGTTTGATAGAATATTTTTTTGAAAAGGTAGGATGTTTTTTTTATAAGTTTGTGTATCAGTGGAATTCATTTTTAGTTGTTGCACTTGGAAGGAGAAGATAGCAATTTTTATGAAAGATTTTTGTGTTTGTTTCGCAATATAGTCTACCTGAACAGTATCGCTGTTTTTGAAGGTTGAACTTGTAATTAAATTATTTATGTAAATGTATGCGAAGGTTCAAGAAAATCGGATGAATGCATTTTTTGTTACCGTGCATGCTAATCTTCAGGAAACAATTTTTAGAGAGATGAATTCAAAAATTCATAACTGTGAAGTTTCAAGAACCACATGACTGTAAAAGAATTATTGTTTTCGAAGTATGGAATAAATAATTTTCATTCAGAACATTTTTTACCTAATCTAGTTCTAGGGGTTAGCTCTTCAATTTTTGATCTTGTTTTATAGGAAAAATTCGGTCCATCGAAAAATAAAATAAACACAATTTTTATTCGAACACAGTTGAATAAATTTTTTTAGGGAGCGCAGTTCACAATCATTTCTCATCTGACTCACCCCTTTGAGGAAAACCTTTAGCTTTTTTCTCCTTTTCCTTTTAGCCTTTTTCTCATTACTAACACTCACCAAATGGACGAAGCAGCACTATAATATAGAATAAAAATAACAAAAATGTGTCCACCGAAATTTACTACAGATTTTTTACACAGTTCGTGCTCGAATCAATCAGCTTATTTCACGATTTCCCACAAAACTGCTGTACTCGGCAACAATAAATCAAGAAATTGAAATTAGAGTAATGTCGACAGCAAACAGGTGAGAACGAGAATCCTCAGAACTTATTTTTTCCGCAAGGTATGTATGATTAACAGCGAAAAAAGTGGAATCCACCGTCACCTTGGCCGTTATCAGCCGGTTATCTAAACGCGTGAGAAAGAGGCGCACGGAGGACTGTTTTAACACCCTTGTAAAACCGTTCCACCTAATCAATTTGGTCGTTAAGATTAAACGGGTACATTCATTACCGGCCGGGCTCGATAAATTGCCGCCTGGGTTCAGCCACGGCGCATTAATCATCCAACGAAAGACGGACGGACAATTACAAAATTACCGGCGAATTCGAACGTGCAACCTTCCGAGAAGCTTACGCACGGTTTTACCTCGCGAGATAGGGACGCGTCCTTCGCGAAACGCGCTCGGTTTTTCCTTCCCCGATAATTATTCGCTAAAACGGTCCTATCGCGAAGCGTACGATTAACGAGCCCTCGGACCCACCTAGAATATTCGTCGCCGCGGCTGTGTACTCGCGGGGGTTGCTTAATTAATTACTACCGAGCGCGAAACTGCTCCCGATTAATCCCACCAGCGATCCCTTTCGATCCACGATCGGCTCTTTCAACTCTTTAATCAATAGAACAATACTTTGCCCATTGCAATCTTTTACATTCTTCTCTACTGTTCTCTTTTCAGGGCTTTTAGTTTTCTCTGCTATATTAATAAATATTTTTCCCCTGCTGATAAATATTTTTGGAGTAATTGAATGGTCCCTTTGTTTAATGAAGGTAGAGGAAAGTAAGCTTGTTCCTTAGCTTTGCTTTCTCTTCTTTGGAAACATTATTTTCATCAACTGTGATTCTCAGGTTAGTTCTAAGTTTATAATTGAAGTGCTACTGCTCCTCCTATTCTTTTAAAATATAAAAACATTCGACTGAGACCTGACAGTAACGATTTTCTTACATTTATTTAAAATATAACAGAAATTGTCTAAATCATGTTACTAAAAATATAAAAGCTCTGAAAATATTAAAGAAATTGACTAAATCGTGTTACTAACAATCGTCTTACATTCTTCTGAAATATGAAAGGATTTAATTGAATTCTGCTACTAAAAATTTTCTTACATTTTCATAAAATGTACAAGGTACTCGGCAAGCTTGAATTAATTTCAATTAATTTCCGTAAACTTTCCTCAAATATAAAAAGTGCTTGGCTGAGATCCACTTAATAACAACTTCCCTGCACTTTTTTAAAATACAGAGGACTAAACTTCTATGAATAACAGTTTTTGTAAACCCTTCTAAAGTATGAAAGATTAAAGAATCTTATTCATTCATAAAACTATTGAAAAACTAAAAATACTCGAAGAAGCCTCGTTGTTGCGATCCTGAAGACACAGGCGACAGTAGATAATTGTTTAAACTGTCGTCAACCAGAAGAATGATATAAATTCAGGATTTTGCAATCAGAGGAGCCCCCCTCCAGACTTTCTAGAGCCAACCATGCCCGCATCATCATATCATCCGTAGCACTCTTACAACACGCTATTATGACACTGCTAACAAAATCATCAGCTCGCTATTTCAATTGTCGTAGCAATTAGGGAGATCCGCTGATCGATAGAGCCCGTCGAAACACCGCAAAAACGTCTAGCATGTCCTAGAAACTAATTGAACACTATAGTAGCGGAAAACGTGGAAATGTTGGTCAAACATCAAAACCAGACAAGGCTGAGTCCCTCGAATCTATTTATGGCGGTTCATTCATAATATATTTTCAGTTCGAAATGCATAATATCTTATTTTGGAGTCGCGACTGCTCAACACTTGACTGTCCACTCAATCAAAAAATGAATGAATGAAATAAAAATTGAAAAATTTAAATATACTAAGAATACTCTTTCGCGGCTGACTAGACTCATTTTATACAAAATAAAAATGTTATAAGTCAGTTGTAAGACGGATGACCGCACTGCGGATTTGTGCGGAAAATAAAAATTGTTTGCATTTAGCGTGGAGAATTATTTTCAAGAAAAATATTCAAAATGAACGAATATAAATAAAATCAAACATATCAAGACAAAATCCAAAGATTTTCAATATTCCACTGGTTTAACACCGGGTTTACCGGGAGCACTGGAAATAAAGCTGCCCGCTTCTTTGATACCGTATACCCGAGGAAATAAACTCGTTGAATAATTCAGTGGTAAATTAAAAATATCGGGACGCGTGTCCCGCAGAGTTAAGGACCCACTGGACTCGCTGGAATATTTCACTTGCGAAATTCCAGGCACGCGGTGGAAAATAAACGTGTCTGTCTACTATTAATCTCCTCTCCGAGCACAAACGAAACTCACGAACCGTCGTGCACCGCGGCGCGCGTTGTCATCCTTCAGGATGCTGCCCGGATTCGTCGATCGGCGCGGCGCGTCCGTCGAATGAATCGGCAGGTGTCGGTTGCGAAAGGTGGCATTGTTGATCCTCGGCGAGGGTCCCTGTGATCCTTGTCCCGGGGGGCAGCTGTATCGATTTCTCGACGATACGTCGAGGAGGACCGGAGGTTCCGAGAGCTGAATGCACTCTCTTATTGTGCCGTGGCCGTTGGATTGATCGCGGACGCCGCGATGCCCTTTTACGCGGCTGGCGAAATACGAAGAAAAGAGTGAAGAGGAGAGTGGACGACGACGACGAAGAAAAAAGAAAGAAAGGGAAAAAGGAAAAACGGAAACGAGAAATCACCGAACAATACACCCGGAGAGCCAGATAACAGCACGAAGAGCGGCGACGAGCACGTAGGTGGGGAACACGAGACACACGATGCGGAATAAATAGTGGCCTGAAATCGAGCGGAATTCAGTCGCACCGCTGTTCTACCGTCGTCGTCGGCGTGCTGGGAAAACTCGTGGCACCCCGGGGGTCATCGAGGAATCATCGTCATCCCCATCGCAGCCTGGGAAGGATCGATACAATCGTTGCTCGCGTCGCGGATACATAGTGGACGTTTCGGTGCCCGGTTCGTGTACCCTCGGGCACGGAGATGCTACTTTCAGTGCTGTTCCTGCTGGCGCCTTTGCTACTCGTCGAAGGATTCCTCTTCGGGTACATAGTCACTTAGACACACACACACACACCAACTTTATAGAAACCTCGGATTTCCGACTGCCGAATTTCGCGAACCCGTCCGTCCGTGTTTACCGAGAGTTGGCAGGCCTCTTCTGCAGCTCCTGAAATACCCATAAAGCGTTCAAGTTCAGGACCGAAAATATCTTATCTAATTCGTGTCATTGGCCGACGAGCTGACTACTGACCGGCTAAGGGATTTATTGTACATGTTTGATTCACACAGGCTCGCGAAAGCAATCGAACGCCCTTTAAAACGGTATTGCTATCTTTTTAATTGGACCAAACGACCTGACAATTTTTTTTTAGTAATTAGGAGAATTGGTTTGCCGGAAAAGATTTTGAAGAAATTGCAATTGCTGGGAATTATAGGAGAAAATAAAAATGGCACTTTCCAAAACTTTTTTATTTGAGCCTGTAATGAAAATTTGAAATATGCATTTTGTAGATCTATGTTAGTTATACACATACTACTAAACGTCTAAAGGATTTATTATACGTGTTTGATTCACACAGGCTCGCGAAAGCATTCGAACGCCCTTTAAAACGGTATTACCATTTTTAAATTGGACCAAACGACATAACAATTTTTTTTGAGCAATTGGAAGAATTGGTTTTCCGGAAAGATTTTGTAGAAATTGCAATTACTCGGAATTATAAGAGCAAATAAAAATGGCACTTTCCAAAACTTTTTTATTTGAGCCTGTAATGAAAATTTGAAATATGCATTTTGTAGATCTATGTTAGTTATACACATACTACTAAACGTCTAAAGGATTTATTATACGTGTTTGATTCACACAGGCTCGCGAAAGCATTCGAACGCCCTCTAAAACGGTATTACCATTTTTGAACCAAACGACCTGACAATTTTTTTTGTGCAATTAGAAGAATTGGTGCACCGAAAAAGATTTTGAAGAAATTGCAATTGCTGGGAATTATAGGAGAAAATAAAAATGGCACTTTCCAAAACATTTTTATTTGAGCCTGTAATGAAAATTTGAAATATGCATTTTGTAGATCTATGTTAATTACACACATACTACTGACAGGCTAAGGGATTTATTGTACGCGTTTAATACACACAGGCTCGCGAAAGCATTCGAACGTCCTTTAACACTAAACCTACCACGGTCAAAATGATCGGTTTTCTATTTCACAATTATTAAAATTACAAAAAGGTTTCATAGGACATTACTGAATTGACTTCTTTATTTAAGCACGCATTATAATGAAAATCGTACAAAGTTTAAGTAAATTCAATCTTCGCCCTTCTATGAGACCTTTCACTTTTATATATTTTGTGCTTGGTAGGTGTAGTGCTTGAACGGTATTACCATTTTTAAATTGGACCAAACGACCCGACAATTTTTTTGAGCAATTGGAAGAATTGGTTTACCGGAAAGATTTTGTAGAAATTGCAATTGCTAGGAATTATAAGGGCAAATAAAAATGGCACTTTCCAAAACTTTTTTATTTGAGCCTGTAATGAAAATTTAAAATATGCATTTGGTAGATCTGTGTTAGTTATACACATACTGAACATTTCAGCGAAATCGGTTGACGCAGATAAAAACGGCACGCCTCGAAAGATGTTAGATTTTAAGCAGAAAAAGTGCCATTTTTATTTTCTCATGTAATTCTTACCAATTGCATTTTTTTCAAAATCTTTTTGCACATCATTTGAGAAATCAATTCTTCTAATTGCTCAAAAAAAGTCAGGTCCGTTGATCCAATTTAAAAAAAGTTATGCTGTTTTAAAGGGCGTTCGAATACTTTCGTGAGCCTGTGTAGATTCGCTGATACATGGTCGTTCGCGATAATATTCGGACATTTCTAAAAAGACAATAACTTTCTTCGGATTGTACCAAACGACTAATGTTTTAGAGATGTTGAAAGAATTAGTTCACCAGCTGGGAAAAAAGTGTTTGAAAAAATTGCAGTTGGTCAGACTGGTGGAGAATTTAACCCTTTGCACTCGACTGGTCACTCCGAAGCACCACTAGAAATATTTGTGACATTATTTCAAAGAAATTACAAAAAATATTACAAAATTTGTATTCGATAGATTACTAAACATTTAAATATTATATGTGGAGATCGGATCAGTTTCGTACGAATAAAATGAAAATATTCTAAGACGGAAGAAAAATTTAGTTTTACAATGAAAACAGCGCCTATAGTGCAAAGGGTTAATTCTCAACAAATTCGAATGTCCCAATATTCTTAAAGGTACAGAAGGGTAGAATAGTTATGGTCTCTTTAAATCGTGGTGATTGCTTTTGTTCCAGAATTGCACGTCAACCGTGGCACAATTCAATTCTCAAGACATTAGTCTCCGAAGTAGTGTTTTACGATGTTACCTGCGTTTAGGCTACGGAAAATGTCATCCTGGTGTCTTTGTTCGCAGGTTCCTACCGGTGGTCACCCCAAAAGACGAGGACCGGCAGGGGTTCAACGTTTATTGGAACGTGCCGACGTTCATGTGCCATAAATATGGTCTGCGGTTCGAAGAGGTCTCTAACAAGTTCGGGATCCTCCAGAACAAGAGGGACGAGTTCCGAGGGAACGAGATCACGATCCTCTACGACCCGGGCATGTTCCCAGCTCTGTTGAAAGACTCAAATGGTAAACAATGATTAACTGCTCTTTAATATGCCGCCCTCTCGATACAATAGCTATAATCTTGCAAATACTCTCGGTGAAATAACAATAGCAAAAACAGACGATAAGCAGCCAATTCGTAATTTGTAGACTGCATATACAGTGTTTTCTCGATATTTGTCAACAACGGGTCTTGCCAGCGACATATATCGGCCAGGAGATATTACTCTTCTATTCTACACGTATTATGTTTACACTACTCGGTGTCCAAGGCCTGTCAGGGGGATACCCCGCGATAGTGGGGATAGTTCTGCGATCTTTATCAGCCAGGTACTTGCGACATATATCGAGAAAAGACCGTATACTACACTTATTGGCAAGAATGGGACAAAAATGCAAACCAGTGGAAACAATTTTAATTAACATTCAGACTGGTGCAGTTCTGAGCGAGTAACAATTCTTTAAAAAATCTGAAAAAACTCATACAGTACCATCGAATGTCCTACATTTATCACAATGATGTTGACCAGTAATTTGTATTATCAAGTTCAGTAAAAGGAAAAATTGGTCATATGCGGCCTACGTGGCACTGACAGTTTCACGGATTAACACTAGATTTACGGGACCCGTCAAAACGACAGATTCTAATATTTTTAATTTACGAATGTCGAGATTGTAAAGAAGCGTCCATTAGGAATTATTTAACAAATTGATTCCTTTGGGTATATGTCATTTAAAAAGGTGGCTGCAAATTTTGACGGATACGTTCATGTTATTTTTACAAAGTAATGTGAAATAGGCACTTTCAGTGCTCCGTAAACCTAGTGTTAATTTGCGCGAGCATTATTGATAGCAAGTGTGTGAATCGTTCGTCAGGACACGTGGTGCGTAGAAATGGCGGCGTGCCGCAGGAGGGCAACCTCACCAGGCACCTGGAGGTCTTCCGGAAGCACCTGACCGAGCAGATCCCGGACGAGTCGTTCGGCGGCGTCGGTGTGATCGATTTCGAGAGCTGGCGGCCGATCTTCCGACAGAACTGGGCTTCCCTCCAGCCGTACAGAGATTACTCCGTGGAGCTGGTGCGGGAACAGCACCCGTTTTGGGACAGCAGGAGCGTCGAACAAGAGGCGAAACGCAGCTTCGAGAAGTACGGGAAACTTTTCGTCGAGGAAACGCTGAAGGCTGCCAAGGAGATTAGACCGGGAGCCAGTTGGGGCTACTATGCTTATCCCTACTGCTATAATCTGTCGCCGAACCAGCCCAGCCCCCAGTGCGATCGAACCACCGTGCTGGAGAACGATAAGTATGTTTCACGATACTTTGGTGCAGATAGGTTGCCGAAAATCGTGGGAAATATACAAGTTACGCTAACGCGAGTCTCTATAGTAGAAATCATTCGCATTTCTTATGCGAAGGACACATTAACCCTTTGCACTCGAAGCTATTTTAATTCCAAAACGAAACATTTCTTCACTACTAGAATATTGCCATTCTATATATTTTTTTTTTTCATGTTATACATACGGAAATGGTGTAATGTACTCGTGCAATACCGAAATGCTTTTTTATTAAATACAAACAAATTTAGTAATGTAAAAAATATTTTGAATAATGATACAGTAATTTGTAGTGATGCCAAATTTGTAGTCGAGTCACCATTCGAGTGCTAAGGGTTAACACTAGAACATCCGACGTATACAGTGTTTTCTCTATACATGTCAACAACACGGGTCTTGCCAGCGACATATATCGCCAAGGAGATACTATTCTCTCTATTAGATACTATTTCGAGGACTCTCGAGCTTCGAGACCCCTGACGGGGTATAACCCCCAGTAGTGGGGATAGCGACTTTTATCAGCCAGGTGTTTGCGACATATATCGAGAAAAGACTGTACCTACTTCTACCGAGGGGGTCAAAATGATTTGGTTGTATTTATTTCTTCCAGTAATTTGCTGCTTCGTAAAAATTTTCCCATAGTTTTTATATAATTGTGTAAAAAACTGGAGTTCCGATTTTCCGAAAGTATTATGGCACAAAATAACGTTTCCTTTGTCAGCATTTCTTTCTGACTAAATGCGAAATACTTCCTGCGATGCAAGAGCATCGATAACAGAAGCATATCAATGTATACAAGCGTTACATGTTTTTATATGCAAGCGAAGATATTGTTACGGCAATGTAGCAATAGGAGGAAAGTAAAAAAAGAGTGAAAAAATCGCGAGTTTACCTACGCTCCGTTTACCTACGTTTTAAATGACTCATCTCGGTATATGTGGACATACTACGTCAAAGTTTGCAACAAAAAGACAAAAATAACAAAGAAAACTGCTTTTTAGAATTAATTATTTAAACATTTTAGGAAAAGTCATACAAAATTTTAGGAAACAAAATATACTGAAAATGAGTAATGATTATAAGTAGACTGAGGATCTCTGTGAATTTATGGCTTATGGAAATTTTCAGGAAAAGCTATAATATAAAATTCGCGAGAATTCAGTACGATTTTTATTTGTTTCGGATCTACAAAGGCTGTTCCCACTCAAACTAGAATTTCATTCCATTCCACCTTCTTAAAATTTATCTATAAAAATGATTATAAGCAGACTGCGGATCTCTATGCATTTATGGCTTATGGAAATTTTCAGGAAAAGCTATAATATAAAATTCGCGAGAATTCAGTAGGATTTTTATTTGTTTCGGATCTACAAAGGCTGTTCCCACTGAAACTAGAATTTCATTCCATTCCACCTTCTTAAAATTTATCTATAAAAATGATTATAAGCAGACTGCGGATCTCTATGCATTTATGGCTTATGGAAATTTTCAGGAAAAGCTATAATATAAAATTCGCGAGAATTCAGTACGATTTTTATTTGTTTCGGATCTACAAAGGCTGTTCCCACTCAAACTAGAATTTCATTCCATTCCACCTTCTTAAAATTTATCTATAAAAATGATTATAAGCAGACTGCGGATCTCTATGCATTTATGGCTTATGGAAATTTTCAGGAAAAGCTATAATATAAAATTCGCGAGAATTCAGTAGGATTTTTATTTGTTTCGGATCTACAAAGGCTGTTCCCACTCAAACTAGAATTTCATTCCGTTCCACCTTCTCAAAATTTGTCTATAAAAATCGGAAATTGCAGAAACATCCATAAGAAATGCCAAACAAGTCATTTTAAGCCCCCTCGGTGGTTCCAGTGTTAAATCCAACGAAACAATCAACAAAATCCGACAAGAATCAAGTTCAGAAAAGAACCTAACCGTGCAAGGATACTAAATGCTCTAACAATCGCAAAATCATCAGAATCGCGCGGCACGGGTGGATGATCGATTGATACAGTTTCGCTAGAGCGTCAGTCAGTTAGGAGTCGTCGCGTGCTCCAGTTACCGTGTGCGTACCAGGGTAAGCAGATTACCGGTCACGTGTCAAGATCACCTAAACGGTGCCAGTGCCAAGGACCTCGCTGAAAATTCAAATCGCCGTTCGAGCAGAGAGAGCTCGCGCGCGTCTTATCTAATCTCTGCGGCACGCGCGATAACGCGCGCGAGAGAGAGAGAGAGAGAGAGAGAGAGAGAGAGAGAGAGAGAGAGAGAAGGAGCACGAGTCACTTCTGAAGTCCCTGATGGTCACGCTGTTCCAGAATGTCATGGCTGTTCGAGCTGGAGGATGTTCTTCTGCCCTCGGTGTACTTGAGGCTGGGCCTGACAGCCGGCGAGAGAGTGGGCCTGGTCGGTGGCAGAGTGAAAGAGGCTCTGCGAGTCGCGAGGCAGTCGACGCCGAGGAAAAAGGTTCTGCCTTATTACTGGTACAAGTACCAGGATCACAGGGACGCCTATTTGGACAAGGTGAGCAGCCCGGAGTGAACCTGCAGAACACTCACCCTCCGATTTCGATGATTTTTCGAACAACTTTTTTCCTGTCGCACGTTCGCTCAGTTTCCGAGACGCGGAGGGTTGTTCTGCAGGTTCATCCAGATCGTTATTCCCTCTCTCCCCCTTGGTTTTGGAAACATCCTCCAGGGGTTCCGGAAGATGCGTCACCTGATTACCCCTGAGGCCCCGGAGACCGGTGCTCAAAGTGGATTTATCTTCGCAGGCTGATCTAGAGGCCACTCTACGGAAGATCTCGGATCTTGGCGCGGACGGGCTGATCATTTGGGGCAGCTCTAACGATATCAACACCAAGGAGAAGTGCCTGCGATTCAGGGAATACCTGGACAATCAGCTGGGACCTATCGTGGATCGGGTCAGGCGCAATGCGTTAGGCTCGAGCAGCTACGAAGCTGGTCCGGCGGATGACCGAGGTGGCGTTAGTGTCGATCAAGTGTGATCCAGGCGAGATCTTGCGGACTAAGTGCTCCGGACGAAGATTCAGCGACCCTCCTGCTGGGTGTCAGCCATTTTCGACTGACAAGCAATGATCCCGAAGCCGGAAATTTAAAGAGTTACGAAAAGAGACTTTTTTCCGCCCGAATCCACTGTAAAGCCATGACATCGACCCTTGAAACTTCGACTATTTCTAGATTTTTTTTTTTCTAATTATATAAACAATTAAACACTTTTCCAGACGATACTCCTTATAAAAAGAACAACTTGCAAGTCATAACGGTCAAAATCGGAAATTAGCATATTTTCAAGGGTCGATTTCACTTCCTTAAAATGAATTTCGTCAGCCAAAAAGAAAATCGCGTAATACGTACCTGCATATGCATCACACATCCCCGAAGAGTCATAATTTTTTGGACTTCCCGGTTCGGGATCATTCCTTGTAAGCATGTACGACGTAGAACTCGCGTAACATGCATGCACCTCGTTACATACCTAATTCATTGTAGTATGTTGGTCTTCGAAGGTCATTCAAGGTCGTTCAGTTTTATTTAGTAACAAGATTACATTATTTCGGCGCATCCTGTAGCCTCCGAAGTTTCAATTTGATCATTTTCTATAAAATTGTCAGTTCTGTAAAATGATTAGTGTAGGATAGTTGAGGGAACATGGGTTTAGCTACCCAAACTCGAAGAGCCATCTTCGTCCCTCAATATCCATGCTGTGTCGAACATATTTCCCGAGTTCTATATGCAGTACATGAATTTCGTAGAACCTGGAGGGGCTTGGCCAACACCCTCGCCAGTTTCTAATTGCTTACGCGTGCGATTACCATAACTGTGACGCGCGCGCGCGCGCTCGCGGAGAAACCGTGCGACCTTCGACGACAGCGAACGATGTCGGTCGTACGTCGCTGAAACCAAAGACGACTGAACGGTGCTGGGACTTGCCTGGGACCGTCTCTCGATTGAGCAACTCTCGAAATAAATCTTCTGAGATGCTAACTCTTTTCCGTCATTCCACCTTCGAAAATCTACTGTTGGGAGCTGGGAAGTTGGTAACTTGGAAACGCATGATGCCATTCGTCCCAAACGTTGACCCCCATGCTTCCATCAGTTTCCTAATTTAACATTTTAACTGGATCACTTTTATGAACGGTTACGAGAGACGGGTGGAATTGACACCACAATCAACGTGATTACAGTATAATTTATACCGATATGGATATTGCGACACAATTAATCACATTTCCATGATCTGTTCAACAATTTTATGGAGGCAGGTCCAACGATCAGTCTGGTTGAACATGATTATTATAATGTGGATAGTATCACACAATTAGTCACAGTCTCACAGGTCTGTTCAACAATTTTATTCTGGCAGGTCCAATAATGAGTTTGGTTGAACTTATTTATCCTAATATGGAAAGTGTGACACCATTTTATTCTGCAGGTCCAATGATCAGTCTGGTTGAACATATTTATTCTAATATGGCTAGTATGACACAGTTAAACACATTCTCACAGTTCTATTCAACAATTTTATTCTGGCAGGTCCAATGATCAGTCTGGTTAAACATGTTTATTATAATGTGGATAGTATCACACAATTAGTCACAGTCTCACAGGTCTGTTCAACAATTTTATTCTGGCAGGTCCAATAATGAGTTTGGTTGAACTTATTTATCCTCATATGGAAAGTGTGACACCATTTTATTCTGCAGGTCCAATGATCAGTCTGCTTTAACATATTTATTCTAATATGGATAATATGACACAATTAATCACATTCGCACAGTTCTGTTCAACAATTTTATTCTGGCAGGTCCAATAATGAGTTTGGTTGAACTTATTTATCCTAATATGGAAAGTGTGACACCATTTTATTCTGCAGGTCCAATGATCAGTCTGGTTGAACATATTTATTCTAATATGGCTAGTATGACACAGTTAAACACATTCTCACAGTTCTATTCAACAATTTTATTCTGGCAGGTCCAACGATCAGTCTGGTTGAACATGTTTATTATAATGTGGATAGTATCACACAATTAGTCACAGTCTCACAGTTCTGTTCAACAATTTTATTCTGGCAGGTCCAATAATGAGTTTGGTTGAACTTATTTATCCTAATATGGAAAGTGTGACACCATTTTATTCTGCAGGTCCAATGATCAGTCTGGTTGAACATATTTATTCTAATATGGCTAGTATGACACAGTTAAACACATTCTCACAGTTCTATTCAACAATTTTATTCTGGCAGGTCCAATGATCAGACTGCTTGAATGTATTTATTCTAATAAGGATAGTATGACATAATTAATCACATTATCATAGTTCTTTTCTACAATTTTATTCTGGCAGGTTCAATGATCAGTCTGGTTGAACATACTTATGGATTTTATGATTATTTGGATATTATGACAGAATTAATCACATTCTCATGGTTCTGTTCAACAATTTTATTCTGGCAGGTCCAATGATCAGTCTGGTTGAACATATTTATTCTAATATGGATAGTATGACACAATTTTATTCTGCAGGTCCAATAATCAGTCTGATTGAACACATTTATTCTAATGTGGCTAGTATGACACAGTTAATCACATTATCATAGTTCTTTTCTACAATGTTATTCTGGCAGGTCCAATGATCAGTCTAGTTGAACATACTTATTCTAATATGGTTAGTATGACACAATTTTATTCTGCAGGTCCAATGGTGAGTCTGCTTGAACATATGTACTCTAACATGAATAGCATGACACAGTAAATCACATTCCCATGGATCTATCTGTTCAACAATTTTAATCAGTCAGGACCAATGATCAGACTGCTTCAACAACAATTTTATTTCATCGAACATCACATTTACACCGCATGTCAATAATATTTACCAAATAACGAGAAGACTGTGAATCTTCATGCAAAAGTTTTCTTCATCTGTTGTAAGAGGCAGTAATGATTTATAAATCTTTCTTATTTGCCATGTATTATTCAACACACTGTCTTCCTAATATGTCTCAGCTTCCTGATGGTGGGACGATGTGAATTTACGGGTTTGGTATAATCTGTGATTGGTGGGAAACATTAAGGCACATATATCGTCCACATATATGCCAACAGAAGGCGTCCTCGTTCTCCCACTGACGAAAAGATTGCACACAATGCTCACCAAATGGCAAAGAAAGCAAAGCAGTTGCAAGGACCCAGGACAACTTCCTAAACAATTGTCCCACCCGAGCCGCAACTCGCACCGACAGGTGTCCCGGAAACAGCACCGCAACCACGCTTATCACAACGCTCCCTGCACCATTATCATCCCCAAAATCAGCACCAGAAGATCCTCCCTTAACAATCCGAAGAAGAAACCGTTCTCCCAAATCACTCGGAACCGGCTGAGCATGATGCAAAGCGCATCGGCTCGGCTCGCGCACTTCAGCACTAGCGTACGACAAGTTTTACTGGTTCGAGGTGTAAGGCCTCGGGCGATCTTGCTTTTTACAGTACACGCGACGACGACGACGACGACGACGACGACGACGACGGCGGTCGTCGTTGGTCGTCGTTGGTGGAGGTAGTCAAAGATCTCTCTTGCTTACCGTTGATCCCTCCCTCTCCTCCGCGGCACGGCTCTCCTCTCTCGGCCGGTCGTGTTCCAGAGAGCCAGTGTATATAATGATCCTTTCTCTTTCTGCCCCGAAGAGCAGTTACCTGGTGGCAACCGGTGGACGAAGAAGGAGAGAGAACGGAACGGGAACGGCGCGGAACCGAACGAAGGTATACGCGTACACTCTCGGAGTAGAAGAAGGAGGAGCTGAAGGAGACTCTCCGGTGTTAGTGGTGGTGTGCTGGTGGAGGTGGAGAGCCGCGAGAGAGGAGAGGAGAGGAGGAGGAGAGAACGGAACACGAGAGATCGGCAGCACAGTTTCGTGTTCAACCTCAGCTCGGTTCGGCTCAGCCTCATATCGGATCTCCCCGAGTGTGTTATTCTCTCTCTCTACGCGAGGCGCAAAACCGCTCCGGAACGGAACAGAGTCGGATAGTCGGCGCGCATTCGCGTTCGCGAATCCGCCTCGAGATATCATCCTCCGCCTCTTCGGGGCCGCGAAACGAGGGCCCCGGAAGAAAAGAAGAAAGATCGGCCAGTGAAAGAGAACAAGAGAAGAGTTCCCCGTTCGCGAATACTCCTCCTCCCCTCCCTACTGTCGCGGGACCCTCGCCGAAGGAAATCCTTGCGGAAAATCCTCGTTCTTTATTTTTTTTTCTCCCCCGAGGTTCGGCGCCCCGATCTCGATCGAGACGGAGGAGATCGTTCCACGGCGTGGTCCTTCGTCGTCCAAGAGTGGTGCGTCGTAGTTCGCGACGTCGCTGACGTACACCGAGGTGAGTGACAGTCTCTTCAGAAAATCCAAGGCTGTGTGTGTGTGTGTGTGTGTGCTGGCAACGAGCGCACGAGATCGTTGCCAGAGTTGCCAGCAACGCGATACGCCGAGACCGCAGACTCCAACCGTTCACCGAGAGCCGATCGCGGTACCGATTGCACACCGATTTTAACGTCGACGGGAACCTGGCTCTCGAGGAGTCTGCGGAACTCCGCCGGGACTCGGGATCATGCTACTCGGACGGGAGGTGTTGCGAGAGATGTTCGGCGATCGTTTCCTTTCGGATCGATCGGGCGAGGTCCGCGATCCGACGGGAAGCTTGCGATCGAACGAAAAAGGTTTGTTTTGGGAGATTAGGCGGCCGCGGGAGGTTTGCGAGGTTTCGTCGTTCGGTTTTAGGCTGTTCGCGAGTTTTATGGGTCGAGATGCTGCAGAAATTCTTTTAGATTTAATGAGATTCCAGATTTTATGGGATCGATGCAGATCTGGGTTGAAAGCAACTGATACATGTTGTCTTATAAAAATGACGAGATTGAATTTATTTGGATTTTGTGCGATAATACATTCTCTCCTAGATATATTTATTTAATCGTTTCCCACGAAAGGACTTTTACTATTTTAGTAATTGTAAAATAAAAAATCTGGAACGGTCGTTTTGATCGGTAGGTTTAGTGTTAGAGTTGATTTTTAGGGAGATCTAGGTTAGGAGGCAAGTTGATGTAGGTTGATAGAAGACAATTATCTGGTCACCGAGTATATGTAGCACAATTAGATTTTTAGGCTTGTTAGTTAGCTGTTCCTTGTGATGGAATTTACGTCCGTGTATGCAGACGTGGATAACTGTTATTCAATTTTTTCTGTTTCTGTAGCAGCGGAGTAAATATTCCTGCTGGCTTTTCAAGACGTCGTATTCGTCAAAGACCGGCCATTTTGGTTCCGATGATTCCGTCGTTAAATGTGCAAAACACTAAATTTTTAAGGTCTCACAGTTGCATCGTCGTTCAGTATTACGAGATACTGACTAGAATCGAAAAAAAACCCTTGAATTGCCGATTGGGTCAAAATGGACCCGGTCAAACGGTTACAGTGTTCACAATTCATCTGTGTTTCAATCAATAAGAGAGATCTTTGGAAACAGCAATGAACTGTCTTCTTCTGGAGCTACACGCTGTCATATTCCACTAGTTTCAAAATGGCTGCCTAGCCTGTACTTTTCACCACCCATTACGGACGACGTATGAACTTCTTATGTAAAATATACACGAGTCTTGTATAGGTTACGCAATTTACGTTACCCGGCATTCATTCCTCGTTTCTCCAACACAATGTGCTCCTCGGTGTCGAATGAATCCAGTGCTAAAAAATCGTAGAAAGACAAGCAATTAAATTTATATGTCCTTTCTACTTCTTCGTCCCAAAGCGAAGTGTAAAAATCATCTTTTAGCATTCGGAAGCATGACGAATTTAAGCATCGCACAGATAGCAATATTCAACTTTATATAGACAGTTCGTCGACTTTTTGAAACTTATTTTTGATATTCTATCTAGATCCATTCCATCCAATCATACAACTGAAATTTTTTAACGGAAACTGAGTCTTCGAAATTCTGGACAAAAATAAACCTGGGCTATTGTATTAAAGCTAAGCATTAAATAATGGTTCTAAAAGAAATTATTAGATTGCATTACTACTACTTTAATTAACTACTTATTCATTTCTTTTAAACCGAAATGTATTGGTATAAAGGAATATTTCTATGCCGTTAATAAAATTCTAGTTTGTTGTCGATATTTTGATAGCCATAAAATGGTCCTCCCTTTTCATCTAAGAAATTCGATGTAACCGGAAAATAAATCATATTGCACGGGGATAAACGCCTGGAATAAGTTTCTGTGGCGTTATTTGGGAATAATAATTTTCGCCCGGACCAAAAGTGTCCGGAAAGGGTTAACAGGCAAACCTGAAGGAGACATATCATCCGAATGATCGAGCCGGTGGTCCAACTGGTATCGGTACAAACTTAACACCAGCTGAGGGCAAGCTCGGCCTGATCACAGGCTGTATAGTGGCGAGACCATGGCGAAAGGGACACGGCCGTCGGACCTTTCTCGGCTAAATAGTCCAGAAGCACCCTATCCCGAAACGTTTTGCCCACTAATCCTAATACCCCGGGACCCTATTCTCGAGTTAATGATAGCTCTTCTTAGACCAACAGCAACACACAGAGAGCCAAGTTCCGAGCTCTGTTGTGGAACGGTTGCGCGGTAGCCAGTGCTCTCGGCATCGGGTCCTTTCTAATGAAGACCTTTCGCGACCGACTCGACTCGACTCGCCACTGTGCGCTTAATTGGCTAATCTCGAAAATATCACGCGAAATCTCCCGCAACCGTATTTCACTCCCCCTGGGCCCAAATGCTCGAATAAAACGAAACTAAACGACTCAAAGATTCGCCCCGCAACACTGTACCGTTAGCCAGGCCCCCGAACGCTCGACCAAACTGATCATCATACAGAGCCTCGCCAAAAATGCTCCGAGACACGCTGCACTCATGCGAGTACAGAAATTTATTCAAACATTGTTATTGTTAACACAATCTGTTCGATGAACTGTCTTATTCGGTACACGGCTTGATTACATTTTCTGATCAAAATCGACTTCTTTTGGGATTGACCGTATTCCTACCAGAAAATTTATGTAATAATTTGTGTAATATTTGCGTAATAAATTTCGTGTAATTTATCAGTAGACTGCGGATTATATGCATTTAGGCCAAAAATGAGGAGGTGTAATTCAAAACAGTAAAAAGATTATAGGAGCTTAACAATGTCGACATACCATTTGTAACGTATACAAATTATTAATGAACAAAATAAATTTTTACTTAGCTCCCATAGATTGCAATTCATGTGTAAATTACACATCGATAATAAAGATAAATAAACATAAAGATCATAATCGAATGATCGATGCGGCGATCATTTATAATGAAGATATATTGCATCTTTATGCAATATATCCGCAGATAAATTATATTGCATACAGATAAATTAATTTATCTTGCATAAAGATCCGCAGTCTGTTTATCAGACAGCGTAAATTGACAATTTAAAGTGACAATCGACTGAATAAATTGTGCAAATGAAGATCATATTTTAATCTGTAAATTTGGGAAACCATAAAAATCTGTTCCAAAAAGGAATTAAAGTGACACCGAGTCTATGAGGCACTAAAGGCACATTGCTTCACAGAAGTGACAAGTATATTGCGCTTTATTATTCATAAGTACAGTGAAATCCCGATATAAGTCACTTGCGCGGTTCCAGCGAGTGACACTTAGACGAAACCTGTGGTTCTCGCCGAGAGTTGCATTTGAAATACACACGGGAAATGTAAGAGTCACTATCCGTGGTGTTGTGGGTAGTCCCAATGACCTTTAAACGCGAGGCTCGCAGTGACTTATATCGGGTAATTCGCTGTACTTTGTCACAGTACGGTGTCCAACGAAATAAATTCCTCTGATGATGACTAAATCAGTTACTTTCCGAAATTCAGAAAACCACCGCGGTCCAAAAGCGGGACGATTTCTTCAGGGTATATCCGAGTGTTTCAGCAGGCTGCACCGCACCTCTTCAGGCAGGTACGCGGTGTCTACGAAAGAGTCGATCTGCCCAGAAATCGAGAGCGTTGTTGACCGTATCGCGTCGACCCGCAAACATCCCGTAATATCATTAACCGGTCTTGTTCCCCGAGGAGTGGTCTGCAGTTAATTACATCTTACGGTGTGCGCTTCTTTTTCGAAGCTGCAGGTAGCCAGGCCTCGGCTGAGCTTCGGCGCGGCTAATGCGGCCGTGTTCGCGCCTCCCGAGTAATTGGGCCGCAGAAAATGGACAATAATACGTCCGGGTTTAATTGGTGTCTTCAACCTCTCATTAAGTCGTTCGGCGGGAACGGCGGCGCGTGGGGATAAAACGAGGAAACCGACGAAATTTTGACACGTCGTGGTCCTCCTCTCCGCGGTTCGTGCCCGGTGTGTGGCCACCGTTGGCGAACTATGAAAAGTCAGAAGGCGGGATACGCAACGGGGAGGTCCCGTGACACTGGACACCGGTGCGGACGGGGTCGAAACCGCCGTGTCATCTCGCCAGGTAACGGGTTATCGGTTACCAGAAAAGATCATTAAACCAGCCAAGTACAAATTGCTGGCACCTTCGAACACCTAGGCGACCGATACCGGCCGTGAAATCGGTCGAGATAAAGCAGACACCGAAAGCCTGTTCCCTTCGGGGGATATCTTGCTCCTTCGGGATCTCTCCACGGCGATCCGGAAGGAGCAGGAAGCTTTCCGAAAGGTCGAAGAAAAATCGGATCGATCGGCCCGCGTCGGGGATCGGACGCGGTTAATTTTATTTCGCTTCTCTTTTTCACGCTGTTCGGCTTCTTCCTCTCTCTCTCTCTCTCTCTCTCTCTCTCTCTCTCTCGCTCTCTTTTGTTTTTCTTGTCGAGAGCTGGCCCGCTGACGCTGAAGTAGCGGGGCCCAGGCTCGAGGAAGACGAAAGGGCCCGTTTTAAAGAGGCGAGCATTAAAAACAACAATGTCATTACATTTTAACGACCTGTTCTTGGGCTCTGCCCTCCCTTTTAAGAACGTTCGTTTGCAGGTATGTGGTCCGCGGCGAGTGAGCCGCGGTCGCCACAACGGCGAACGGCTCTTTAAGCGGCGCACACAACGAGGCTGGCCCCCTTCCGAGGGCGCTCGCCGAGAGAGACCGGGGCTCGATGGAAAATGATTTCTGGCCGACGCGTATCGGCTTCCTGAAATAACATCCTCGAAGCGGCCAGACCAGCGCGGATACTCCGACACGCCACGCTGCTTTGCGAAACTGCATCCCGCCATGTTCTTCTGTTAAACGAACCCCTCCTAGGAAATTGTTTACTGCGGTTTTGTGCAACAAGAACATTCTCAAAGTTGGTTCAAAGAAATGGGAGTCAAATTTTGTTCCTTCTTTAACACTATACCACGGTCAAAGTGACTGGTTTTCTATTTCGCAATTATTGAAATTATAAACACGTTCTCAAATTATTAATTTTACTGCTTTATTTAAGTACATGTTATAGTGAAAATCCGGTCCTAGGAAATTTTTTAGTGCATCTTTGTGCAACGTGAACTTTCTCAAAGTTGGTTAGAAGAAATGGCAGTCAAATTTTGTTCCTTCTTTAACACTATACCACGGTCAAAGTGACTGGTTTTCTACTTCACAATTATTGAAATTATAAACACGTTCTCAAATTATTAAATTTAGTTCTTTATTTCAGCACATGTTATAGTGAAAATCCGGTCCTAGGAAATTTTTTACTGCATCTGTGTGCAAAATGAACATTCTCAAAGTTGGATCAAAGAAATGGGAGTCAAATTTTGTTCCTTCTTTAACACTATACCACGGTCAAAGTGACTGGCTTTCTATTTCGCAATTATTGAAATTATAAACACGTTCTCAAATGATTAACTTTACTGCTTTATTTAAGTACATGTTATGGTGAAAATCCGGTCCTAGGAAATTTTTTACCGCATCTTTGTGCAACATGAACATTCTCAAAGTTGGATCAAAGAAATGGCAGTCTAATTTTGTTCCTTCTTTAACACTATACCACGGTCAAAGTGACCGGTTTTCTATTTCACAATTATTGAAATTGTAAAAACGTTTTCAAATTATTAAATTTACTTCTTTATTTAAGCACATGTTATAGTAAAAATCGTACAAAGTTTAAGTACATTCAATCTTCTCCCTTCTATTTTTACTTTTATATGTTTTGTAGGTTTAGTGTTAATAACAGTGGGAAACAAATTTTGACTTGTTTTTTTGGAGTTTCGATAACCAGTGGGGGATTTTTTCCAGCATTTTCAATCGTCAATCTTCTTTAATTCGTTTTCTATAATGTTCGTCTTGGATCGTAAATCTTCTGTAATATTCATCTCCAATTTGTAAATTTTCTATATTATTCATCTTCAATTTGTAAATTTTCTATAACATTCGTCTTCAACTTGTGAATCTTCTATAATTTGTCATCTTCAATCATAAACGTCAATGAAAAAGAAATGTCCAATTTTTAACTTTAAGAATTTTTTCTGCTCTAACCGTAAAAGTTACAGGAATGATTTTTAACAGTATATAACAGTATAGTGTTTTATAACAGTCTATACATTTAAACATGTTCAAATTAAACAATGTTTATAAGGAAACGCCCTTAAAACACTAATTTTCTTGAGGATTTTTAACCCTCAGCACTCGAATGGTGACTGTAAAATATTTTTTAAATTATTAAATTTGTTTGTATTTAATAAATTACTAAACATTTCAGTATTGTAGGAGTAAATTGCACTATTTTCGTACATATAACACGAAAAATATATATATAGAAGGGAAATATTCTAGGTCGGAAGAAATCGTTTCGTTTTGGGGTTAAAATAGCTTCGAGTGCAAAGGGTTAAAATTTATTCTAACTGCTAGTGGTCTGAGCTAACTCCATCTTTTACACATTTTTTTATTATATACATCTGCCCCGTTAAAAAATATGATCATTTATCTACTGCGAAAAAAGAAGCCTGTTCAAACTGATGAATATACTGCAGATTTTTCAAAATAAAAATATTCTGATTGTACACAAGTTAAGTAAAAATGAACTTTGTCTCTCAAACATTAACACTAAACCTACCACGGTCAAAATGGCCGCATTTATATTTTACAACTACTGAGACCATAAAAATTCATTTATGGAAAATAGTAAAACAAATTTCCTTGTCCAAGCATTTATTCTATTGAAAATTACAGATAATCGCAATAAATTTAGGGTTGCCATTTTTATAAGGCAATATTCACCAGATAATGTTAATGCTTGGTCGGTTTAGTGTTAAGTTTAAAATAATGTAGCAATTTTCTCAAATTCTTCTGCCTCCACAGTTTAGAATTTCACCTACCCATTTATTGTCATAAATGCATAAAATCCTACTTAAGACCGATTTGAAAGAGTAGTCGATTCTCGATCGATTGAGATTACTGACAACTCCGCCAATGTAGAACAAAATTTACAAAACGCACCGCACGCTCTTCTTACGTTCACTGTTACATCGTACTTTCACCAGGCCCCCCGCGCCAAGCGGGAAGAAAACAAACGGCGTCGAAGAAATTAGTATCATCGACGTCGGGGTTCGAGGACCCCTAATCTCTCTCTTTCTCTCTCCCTCTCTCGGGCAGCACGAGGATGATCGAGCGGAAAACGCTGGGGGTGTTGCGCCGTGCGAGTAGGGAGGGGGGCGTCGAAATTTCGGCGGGCTTAAAATTGCGATCTAATCGAGGAGCGAAGAGGGTGCGAAAGCAGCTTAATCCGACACTGGCCGGTGCACGGGGGCCCGGTGTGTGTCCGGGGCCCGTGTCCCCCACCACTATCGAGGGCCCGGCGGGCCTCGCTCCCCACCCCCGGGACACGCCGTGCAGCCTCGCGAAGAATTAGTATGGGCGAAGTAACAAAAGCACGAGGAACAAGTACCTGGGGGGTGTGCGGAGAGTGGCGGCGAAGGAGGAAGAAAAAAAAGGAGCCGAGATGGCGCCACACGTCCAGCGTGTTTTCGGGGCATCCTCCGGTGCTGTTGGCAAACTCCTTTTTTTTTACGGTCGTCTTCTTCCTCTTCTTCTTGCTTCGTTCCCCCCTTTAGGTCCCCTTTCCTCTCTCTCTCTATCACGTCGCTCTGTATCTGGTCTTCTGGGGCTCCTTCTTCGGGATGCGTCGTCTTCTATCTCGCTTTTTCCTTCTCTCCTATATACTATAAGGCCCAACACAGATTCTCTTGCTCTTTCATGGCGCGTTCTACCACCGCGAGTGTGTGTGACCGTTCTTTTATTCGATTTTTCTTCCTCTTTGGAACGGACCCTCACCCTGCGGGGCCCCCTATTAGTTCGGCCACGGCACCGTATTGCGAAAAAAAGAGGAGCGAAGGACGGTCGCAAAATGCGAAATTGGGCTAGACCAAATCGGGAGATAGGGATTTCTCATTAAAACGGGGCGAACGTATTGCGCGCACGGAATTATCCTCTAATCTGGGACCAATGATCGGGCCACCTAGCCGACACGACGGCACCGACCTTCGACTCTCCGCGTCGGGACGCCTAACGGCGGATTTTACACGGACTACCAGGGACTTTTTCCAACCGGGGAGTAAACGGCGTGTAACGTTAATGGGGTTTTGATGGCGCCGCGATTTTCGATTTCAATTTTACCGTGCACACTGTTTCCAGGAATACAAAGCTCCTTTGGCCAATTTGACATTTTCTTCAGACGTTGTGCCTTTTTGGTAATGCTCGTTTTCGTGTGTTCCATTATTCCCAACACTAGGTTCACGGCACTCGCTAAAACGACGCCTTCTACTATTTTTAATTTATGATTATGTATATTATAGATTATATATATTATTTAATTATGATAAATATATATATATATATTATATTGTATGTTTATGTGATAAATATATAATATAATATATATAATAATAATATAATAATATATAATAAATATATAATATAGTATATGTTAGAAAAAAATAGTTAAAAATTTGGATAGACGTATTCTTATTTGTTTCTACAAAGAAATGTAAAATTCTTTCAGTGCTTCATAAATCTAGTGGTAAATACACGCAGGATAATTTTTCTTTCATTTAGTACATTAATTCGATTTTATAATATCACTTCTATTTTTCATTTATGACTACTGAGATTGTAAATATGCATCCACCAGGAAAAAATAAATCAATAAATATATTATTACTATTATTATTATATATTCATGTTATAAATATATAATACAGTATATGTTAGAAAAAAATAGTTAAAAATTTGGATAGATGTACTCTTGTTGGTTTTATAAAGAAACGTAACATTTTTTCAGTGCTCCGTGAATCTAGTGTAAATACACGCAGGATAATTTTTCTTTCATTCAGTACATTAATTCGATTTTATAATATCACTACTATTTTTCATTTATGACTACTGAGATTGTAACTATGCATCCACCAGGCAAAAATAAATCAATAAATATATTATTACTATTATTATTATATATTCATGTTATAAATATATAATACAGTATATGTTAGAAAAAAATAGTTAAAAATTTGGATAGATGTACTCTTGTTGGTTTTATAAAGAAACGTAACATTTTTTCAGTGCTCCGTGAATCTAGTGTAAATACGCGCAGGATAATTTTTCTTTCATTCAGCACATTAATTCGATTTTATAATATCACTACTATTTTTCATTTATGACTACTGAGATTGTAACTATGCATCCACCAGGCAAAAATAAATCAATAAATATATTATTACTATTATTATTATATATTCATGTTATAAATATATAATACAGTATATGTTAGAAAAAAATAGTTAAAAATTTGGATAGATGTACTCTTGTTGGTTTTATAAAGAAACGTAAAATTTTTTCAGTGCTCCGTGAATCTAGTGTAAATACACGCAGGATAATTTTTCTTTCATTCAGTACATTAATTCGATTTTATAATATCACTACTATTTTTCATTTATGACTACTGAGATTGTAAATATGCATCCACCAGGAAAAAATACATCAATAAATATATTATTACTAAATATTATTATTATATATTCATGTTATAAATATATAATACAATATATGTTAGAAAAAAATAGTTAAAAATTTTGATGGATCTTGTTGGTTTTATAAAGAAATGTAAAATTTTTTCAGTGCTCCGTGAATCTAGTGTTAAATACACGCAGGATAATTTTTCTTTCATTCAGTACGTTAATTCGATTTTATATTTTGGGGGCTGCTAAGTTGGAACGCAATAAATTTTTATTTGAAAGTTTAAAGAGCATCTTTTGACAGGTTCGGTGGAAACAGTGTCAGAGTAATTCTCTGTTGTGAGAAGTGTGTTCGAGTCTTTGGACTCGGTCGGCCGGAAAGGAATTCGAAAAAAGAATAATAGTCGGAACGGGTGCAGCGCGTCACGGACGATTCTATCCAGATATGGTTACGCGTAGATAAACCTCGGCGAAGGTGATCGAGCGAGGAGAAACTAGTACATACAGAACGGCGAGTACCACGTGCTCGAACCTGTACCTATTCGCCGACGGTTCTTCCATTGGTCGAACAGCCTCGAACCATCTAGCGTTTCTTCTTCTTCTCTTCCTCCACTCGTCTTCCTTTTCTTCCCTTTCCCCGGCGTCTAAGTACGCCGGCAAAGAGATCATGAAAGTATCTCATGTACCCGGGGCGTCAGGGCCGTACGAACTCTGGTCCGACGGGATCCAACTCCTTCGTCGTTACAGACACATTTACATACATAATACACATCACATTTTTCGTTTCTCGTCACATTAAACAGACTTTTCATCGTGCGGTTGGAACATACCGTATACGTCGTATGTGACAGACTGCGGATCTTTATGCAAAATAAAAATTCTCTACCCGAATTGCAACAGACTGAAGTGAATTTTTTTCTTAATATGTTTAATAGGTTGAAAATAATGTAACAGCATCTTAAAATTTTTCTAATGTTTTCACTGTTTTAGAACACGCCTACCATTTTGAAATAGTAATTTTTTCTTTCTTAATATGCTTATTAGGTTGAAAATAATGTAACAGCATTTTAAAATTGTTCTAATGTCTTTACTGTTTTACAATACGCCCACCATTTTGAAATAGCAATTTTTTTCTTTCTTAATATGCTTATTAGGTTGAAAATAATGTAACAGCTTTTTAAAATTGTTCTAATGTTTTTACAGTTTTAAAATGCGCCTACCATTTTGAAATAGCATTTCTTTTTTTTTTTTTCTTGATATGCTTATTAGGTTGAAAATAATGTAACAGCCTTTTAAAATTGTTCTAATGTCTTTACTGTTTTAAAATACGCCCACCATTTTGAAATAGCAATATTTTTCTTTCTTAATATGCTTATTAGGTTGAAAATAATGTAACAGAATTTCAAAATTTTTCTAATGTTTGTACTGTGTTACCGTACCCGTTTTTGTCATAAATGCATAAAATCCTAGTGATAAAATCATGGAAAAATTTGACGTACTCAGGACACCCGGCTCGCAGTATTACTAATGATACTCTCATCTCTAATTTTCAAAGGCCAGAGAGCCTAAAACCATTCTCTTCTGCAAGTCCGAAAATGTCCAAGATCGTCCTCGTCATTGCATCTGTATAGAAACTTGCTGCCTATAGTACTGAATGGCACAACATACTAGATCATGAGCACATCCAGATGAGTCCGCTGGGAGCCCTAACCTCGCCATAACGAGCAGCTATCCCAGCTCGCCATTATTCATCAGCTCGCAGCCAATACCGGGTTTAATCACCGAGGAATCTCCTCTGGCAGAGTCGTCTCAGCTATTGGATCGTTAAATCATTTTCCTGCCGCCTAATTGATCAGAGAGGAGCAGCACAGGGGGGGGGGGGAGGAGAGAGGCTGGCACCGGCCAGTCGGCGGGCCCCCTAAATCACGGGGCCCGTTGGTCCGCTTTCGCGTTGACTCTCCGGCTGCGTTCTTCACTCGTCCAGTTTCGCCAAACAATAATTCTTCTTCCGGGCCGGCGCGGGCCCGGGTGGAAAGTCCGGGTGAAATATGAATTCCTATTAGTCGCTTCCTGGAACCGTGGGGCCCCGTGTGTTTGGGCCCCACCACGCACACCTCCTTCTCCTCCTCCTCCCCTACTCTCCTCTTCATCTGTCGAGGTGTTAAGCTCGACGAGGACCGATTTAATCCCCGGTGCTTTTTAAATGGGTCCCGCGGGATGGGCGACGTTGAAGCGAGACCAACGGGCCCAAGGGGTCCGTGGCGTGCACAGATCCGCGGCGCCCTTTGTGCCGGCCCGCCTAGGCCCGAGGGCGCGTCAAATTTGGTTGAAAATCAAATTAATCTCGCGGCTGGGCGCAGGACCCTCTCCCGTCTCGCTCGCTAAAGGCTACCACCTTCTCTTTCTCTTTCTCTTTCTCTTTCCCCTCTTTCTTTCTTTCTTTCTTTCGTGATCGGACCCCTCTTTCTCGCTAGGCGATTCTCTCCCCGCTCTCTTTCCTTTCTCTCGTTGGTTCCTCTGGGCCCCGTCGGTCCCTCTTCGTTTCTCGTGCCCTCGACGACACGAGCAAATCGAAGGAACGGGACTGAGAGGAAGAAGACAGAGAAGGAGGTGGACCGGAGGTCCTCCACGCCACCGACACGGACCCAGAGGCGAGAAGAGAAGGTGGCGCAGCAACAAAGAGCTTTGGACTTCTGGCTGCGACCCCGCCAGGGCCGTATTTATCTGGCACGACGATTAACGCCGCGCCGCGCGACTTTCCTCCCAACGGCCACGCTTAACCCCTCACCTTCTTCTGGATGATTGCGAGCTCACCTCCTGTCCGATCATTGCGAATGTCCGTACCCGATTTTTGGAGACCTCGAAATATTTTTAATAGGTGTACGGGACCCGTCAAAATGACGGGTTCTTATATTTTTCATTTACGATTATTGAGATTGCGAAGATCCATCTACGTGGAATTACTCAACAAACTTATTTCCTTAGGTATATATTATTTAAAAAATGGCTGAAAACTTGGATAGACACATTCTTCTTATTTTTATAAAGTAATGTAAAGTACTCACTCTTAATGGTGCGTAAACCTAGTGTTAAAGACACAGCGCTTTTTGTACGAGAAAAATGTCCACGCTTGTGAAACGGGAGACAATTTTTAAAGGCGTGATTAGGCAAGAGATTGTTCTGGCTCCATGAAAAATATTTAGTTGTGTGTAAAGTGTCTGGAAGTATTGAATCTGGAATTATTAAATATTGTAACTTGCAGTGGCGCCTCAGAGTTAAGTCATTTGAGTTAGTATACTGCGGATTTTATGCGTTTACAACAAAAATGGGTAAATATTATTTCAAACAGCGAAGACACTGAAATAATTTAAGAATATAAATACATATCGTACGACTTCTTAGGAGCACTGAAAAGAGAAATAAATTCGTGTTTGGTTCCTACATCTTGCAATTAATGCAAACAATTTTCCTTCTGCAAAGACACTGAATTTGCTTTTTTTAAAAACTAGGTTGAATTTGCTTTGTGAGCGTCCATCGTTAACGAAACGAACTTTTGGGCCAACCTAATTAATTCTGTAGGGAAAGTGTGTCTATAATTTCTGTATAAAAGGTTTTATAGTCTGCTTCCCTAAAAGTTGACAATTTTTTAATACCTGTGAAGGTATATTCAATATTTTTATAATTTAAATACATAATATATCATTTATAATTTATATTTGTTCTTTAAATTAAAATTTAAGTCATTTACAATTTAAATTTAATTAATTTGTAATTTAAATTTAAATTTCTCGATTTGAGTTGTAATATTATTTTTTGGTCTGAAAGCAGAAGTCCAATATGAAGAATGAGCAGGTTATGTACAGTAGAGTTGAGAAATCGATGTGGAGAAGTGTAGATATTGTGGGACAGTTTCGCCAGTGAACGGGGATAGGTGTCAGAGGGACGTTGACGTTAACTAATAGCATCTTGCACCTGCCGTAAATTAGCCTAAACACACGATAGTCAGCAAATTAGAGCTCTCAGCTGATTCTTGTTGAATCACCCTGTACGTGCCAGCGAAGGGGAGGTGTGTGCGGTTATACGGGCCCGGCGCGGCGGCCGCCCATCTCATTTCCACGAGCGGAGATTTGAATGACCGAGTAGGACACTACAGGGACGTACTTAATCCGGATGAGTTTCACGACTTACAAGTACCACTTCATCCGGGCTGTCTAAACCACGATCCCCCGGCTCCTTCACAATCTACACCGAGCCCGAAAACGCCTTAAACAAACCGAACAAACTTCGTCAAACATGCTTATTTATTATTCTTTTTCCGAACATAGAATACTTTCGATTCTCTAAAGACTACCTAGTAAAATTAAAACCACGATTCCCTGGCTTTTTCACAATCTACATAGAGCCCGAACAAGCCTTAAACAAACCGAACAAACTTCGTCAAACATGCTTATTTGTTATTCTCTTTCCGAACATAGAATACTTTCGATTCTCTAAAGACTTCTTACTAAAATTAAAATCACTATCCACTGGCTTCTTCAGAATCTACACAGAGCCCGAACACGTCTTAAACAAACCGAACAAACTTCGTCAAACATGCTTATTTATTATTCTTTTTCCGAACATAGAATACTTTCGATTCTCTAACGACTTCTTAGTAAAATTAAAATCACTATCCACTGGCTTCTTCAGAATCTACACTGAGCCCGAACAAGCGTTAAACAAACCGAACAAACTTCGTCAAACATGCTTATTTATTATTCTTTTTCCGAACATGGAATACTTTCGATTCTCTAAAGACTTCCTAGTAAAATTAAAATCACTATCCCCTGGCTTTTCTTCAGAATCTACACAGAGCCCGAAGAAGCGTTAAACAAACCGAACAAACTTCGTCAAACATGCTTATTTATTATTCTTTTTCCGAACATGGAATACTTTCGATTCTCTAAAGACTTCCTAGTAAAATTAAAATCACTATCCCCTGGCTCCTTCACAATCTACACCGAGCCCTAAAACGCCTTAAACAAACCGAACAAACTTCGTCAAACATGCTTATTTATTATTCTTTTTCCGAACATAGAATACTTTCGATTCTCTAAAGACTTCCTAGTAAAATTAAAACCACGATTCCCTGCCTTCTTCAGAATCTACACAGAGCCCGAACACGCCTTAAACAAACCGAACAAACTTCGTCAAACATGCTTATTTATTATTCTTTTTCCGAACATAGAATACTTTCGATTCTCTAAAGACTTCCTAGTAAAATTAAAACCATGATTCCCTGCCTTCTTCAGAATCTACACAGAGCCCGAACACGCCTTAAACAAACCGAACAAACTTCGTCAAACATGCTTATTTATTATTCTTTTTCCGAACATAGAATACTTTCGATTCTCTAAAGACTTCCTAGTAAAATTAAAACCACGATTCCCTGGCTTCTTCACAATCTACACAGAGCCTGATCACGTCTTAAACAAACCGAACAAACTTCGTCAAACATGCTTATTTATTATTCTTTTTCCGAACATAGAATACTTTCGATTCTCTAAAGACTTCCTAGTAAAATTAAAACCACGATTCCCTGGCTTCTTCAGAATCTACACCGAGCCTGATCACGTCTTAAACAAACCGAACAAACTTCGTTTAACCACGTTTTTGTTTATTATTCTTTTTCCGAACATAGAATACTTTCGATTCTCTAAAGACTTCTTCGTAAAACTAATGTCAGAATATTGACGACATCAGAGCAATACCTTCAATTCTAGTTTAATTATGTACATAACAAAATACCGGGAGATATTGTCCACTTTCTTCTTCATTTATGGCTCCAATACTGAATCTAGTTTTCTAAGGAAATCTAATTCTCTAGTCGTTCCAAAACAGTGCCAATTAATTTAAAAAAATGTTTACAATTAAGTATCGAATCTAATAAGCCGTTTCGTATTTGAAATTTCGGAATTTGATCATTTCTAAAGCAGTGGCGGCTCGTAGCTGAAACTAGCCCCTAGCACTCGAATGGCGACTGTAAGGCACCACTAAAAATTGCTGTATTGCATTATTCAAAATACCTTTTACATTATTAAATTTGTTTGCATCTAATAAATTACTAAACGTTTCAGTATTGCACGAGTAAATTGCACCATTTTTGTATTTATACCACGAAAGAAAAGAGGAATTATTCTAGGTCGGAAGAAATGTTTCGTTTTGGAGTTAAAATAGCTTCGAGTGCAAAGGGTTAGTGGGGGTGGTCCCCGGAAAATTTCAGCTTTCTATGTGCGCATGCGCAGAACAGTCATTCACCACGTCGCTGGAACTGTGAAACGCACAGCTCCATAAAAAGATTTTTAAGCGCGTTTGACGTGTATAACAAAACTGTATTGCGGGGCGGTTACACATGGAATAAAAATGTAATTCCTCCTCATTTTGCTTTACTTTTTTCGTAAAATTAATAATAGCGGCATCTGGCCTGCGTTTGACGTGTACATTCGTCATTGCTCGATTTTAATTCCGCGCCGTGAGGGATTTCTAAAATTAAATTCATCAAATAGAATTAATATCAAATAGAAATAAGGGGTGCTGCAGTTCCACAGTGCCTCTACATTATTCATCAAAGCAAGCACCATTCTAACCACCACATGCTATCAATGAATTACAATTCGAATGCCTCTGCATTTATACTCTTCCATTTATCAAGAAAATTACTGTAAATTACTGATTCCAGTTTCAATCTTTCCTTAGAGTTTCCGCCAAGTCCAAGTTTCGTCCTCAATTCTCCAAGGTCCTCCGTGGAAATCGACGGGCCCCAAAGATCCCCGAACTCAGACACCCAAAGCAGTCACGAAACAACCCTCTAACGCGGCATCCCTTATCCGAGGTCGCGTCCCCGCGGAGAAAGGTCCCGGTTCCCTTATCATCTCGGTTATCAAGGGGGTGTATCCTCGATCCTCTCGATCCGTGATCGGGTTTCGTGGTCGCGGCGGCTTCCGTGCTTCTTGGAACTCGGAATAAGAAACGTCGGGGCGAGGAGAAGCGGGGACGAGGAGTGTACCCCAAGAGGGCCGCGTGAGAATAAAAGTAGAACGGGCGGCCAGGACGCGGAGAGAAGAAAAAGGTTCCACGAACGAAGTGGCGCGGGATGGAACAGTCGAAGAAAAGGCCGGTGGAACCGTTTGGAAGAAGGCCCGCAGGGGCGAGAAAGAGAGGAAGGAAGGAAGGAAGGAAGGAGAAGGACGACGGTGAAGGAGGGATCTTGGAATTGAAATGCATCGGAGGGGAACGAAAAGTTGATCCTCTCCTTGGAAATACCGGGGACCAATTGTCCGGGGAGGGACGAGATTCCTTCTGTTGTCAGGAATCCAACTCGCGAGTCCAACGACAAAGTGAATTCCTGAAGGGCTGAAAACGGAGGATGCACGAAACGGGTCCACGCACACACACACACACACATAGAATGAGAGAAAGAGAAGGGGGGAGGGGATAGCCGAGAGCAGAGAAACGGATCCATCCGATGGGCTTTCGCCGAGACGAAAAAACGGCCGGTGCGCCTCGTAATTGGAACCTGCACATCCTTTTACCTTGTCGTGCCTGCCACTTGTTCGACGGTGATCGTCCCGAAGGATCAAGAAAGATCGTACGATGAGATTGACGCTTTTTTCTCCGTCGCCATCGATCCGACCTACCCCGGGACCTCGCCCCCTAACTTCTGCCCCGTTTCGCTTCTTCATTTTGCCAAGCTCGTTTTCTCCGTCGCTCGTTAATTCCTCTTCCGAGGGCTCGTTCCCTCTATACCGAATTATTGCTTCATTACCGATCGCCCCGGGAAAATAGAAACAAAGGGACCGATAGTGGGAGACGGATGTGCCGATCGAGGAAGTGACGGGGACCGGTGGTTGCTGGGTAATTGGTGGAGATTCTTCCTTTTTCTTTCCGGCCGAGAGATAAACATTCGAGGATGGTCCCGGGGGCTCTTCCTTTTTCCTTCTGGCGGAGAGATAAAGATTTCAAGGTGTTTCTAGAGGAACTTTTTGTTTCTGTTGCGAAGGGGAGTGGTGGACAAAAGGTTTTATTACCAGGTTATTACAGGGAATTTGAATTTCTTTCTCTTCGATATTTCTATGTTCCCGTTAAACCATTTGCATCGTTAGCGTATACGAAAGATAAGATTGCAATATTGCATAAATGAGGATGGTCTACATTTCGAACATTTATTATGATATGTAAAGGTCAACCCGACGTAAACAACGCGCAATCTTTGCTGAAACACGCAAGTTTTAACGTGATTATTCTTGCTCAAGGTCGTTTCAAGGTCAAAAAGGTGGTATCCACTAAATTCAGTTTTTTATTGTCTATCATGCTATCGTAAAAAAATATACTATTCCATTTAAAAAAACATCGGTGACCTTGAAATTTCATTAAAAAACACGACATAAACAATTTTTTTCTTCACCATTATATTGTCCCCCTGCAATAGTGTCACTTTGTCCTCTGAAGTTTTCTGACAGGTCTGTAAATACGAAAGATATTTAGGTGTTCCCATTTATGTGGGTCACCCTGTATATACGCTCAATTTTCCTGGTCACTATCACCGGAGCGTATGTACCTTGGAATAATTATTGTCACTGAATTCTTAATGAAAGGGACTATCGTTGTAGGTGTTTAAAAACGGATGGTTCCATTAAAAAAAGTCAAGGTGACCTTGATATCTCTAAAAAAATGACATAAAAACAAAATTTCTTTTTTGGCATCGGGTCAGCCCCATTATACCATTCAACTTTGTCCTTACCATATTTTACGTATCTTTAGAAACGACAAAGATATTTGAGGTGCAAACGTTAGGTGACTCACCCTGTATACGCTCAATTTATTTTTTCTTATAATGCTGCAATATGAAGTTCTTTTACTCGTAGTCATTTTTCTACTTAAACATAATAAAACAAAAAGTTTGCTGATAAATGCAAATGTATTGTTGGTATTGTAAATGCAAAATGTGTTGTCAAGGCAAATGTACGTATCGGTATTATGTTGTAAATGGGTTAATGCTTTCGAATATTTGACGTTCGGACGGAGGGAATTCAATACGAGTTCCAGGAATTTTTTGGATTTTCCGAAAGCTTAGAACAGTCAAAAAACAACAGCCCCTTATTTGTTTCAATTCCGTTGCGATTAGCATTAATTGCGCCCAAATATCTTGAATATTCCAGTAGAAGTATGATCCCAAGAAGAACCAGAAAATTCCGGAGAAAATGGACGCGTTTTATCCTCCCACACCTACATACATAACCTATAAAATTCATAACCTATAAAATCATCGGAAATCAAAAGAGCACACGAGAAACCCGTACCAAAAATCCCCAAAAAAGTCTACTCCGACCCCGGTAAAAATCCTCGGAGGGAACAGAAGTCGCCCGAGCTCTCTCTCTCGGCAACCGATTTCCGAAAAATCAGCAGCGGCGGCCATAATTTATTCGCGGCGCAACAGCGATCATTCCGAAAGCAACAAGCCGGCAGCGTCGTTTTTCCGTCGTCGTGGTCGTGTCGGCACGAGGGAAGCCTGACACATCGCCGGAAGGAGGTGCATCGCGTATTCAAGCCTCGTACCCTAAATCCGACGCTATTTATGGTCGGGACATCCACGAGAAAGTCTCCTGTTTCCCGGTGATCCCGAGGGGCGGCGGGGAATTCCGTTATCTCGGAATCTCGGCGACTTTAAAACTCGAGCATATCCCCGGCTCCTCGTCGTCGGCGGAATCGGGGAATCGGCTTGACGATTTATGAATGAAGCGCCGATACCGGCCGCCTCTTCCCCCCCCCCCCCCCCGGCCTCCCATCTTCCTGGGCCCCTCTATTAACCCTGTGTTCCATGGGACCGGGCCCCGTCGCGTTTACGAGCCCCCTATGCGCACGCACCGGTGCGGCGGGCTCTCGCTTTAAACAAAATTCACGCGACGAACGCGACGAAAAAAGGAAGAGCCGACAGCCCCGAAACGGCACCACGACAAATCCCGGTGACGTAATTTCAGACGGTCGTCGAACCGGGGATCGCGGGGCAACGAGGGGCCCATGGGGACTGCCATGGGCCGTCTGTAATGTACAGATATTTTTTTGGGGGAAATCTTACCGAATATACTGTGATTTTAGGAATTGACAACATCCCTTGAACTGATAAGGTGCCATTATTTGAGAAGCTAAAAATTAACTTTAGGGTGCTAGGAAAATTGTGAAAATTGGTGTGATTGTGGAGAGTTAGTGGAGTAATTTATCAGTAATATACAGCCGTTTTTTGTTTTGAGTATACCGTGGTTTTAGGGGATGAAGTCGTCCCTTGAACAGGTCGCACAATCAAAGTGCCATTATTTGAGAAGCTAAAAATTAATTTTAGGGTGTTAGGAATTGTGAAAATTGGTGTGATAGTAGTGGGATAGTAGAGTGATTTATCAGTAACATACAGCTATTTTTTGTTTTGGATGTACTGTGATTTTAGGGGATGAAGTCATCCCTTGAACAGGTTGCACAAACAAGGTGTCATTATTTGAGGAGCTAAAAATTAATTTAGGGTGCTAGGAAAATTGTGAAAATTGGTGTAACAGGGGAGGGGTACTAGAATGATTTATCAGTAATATACAGCTATTTTTTGTTTTGAATATACTGTGATTTTATCAACTGACAACATCCCTTGAACAGATTGCACAAACAAGGTGTCATTATTTGAGAAGCTAAAATTTAATTTTTGGGGTGTTAGGAAAATTGTGAAAATTGGTGTGATAGTGGAGGGATGATAGGGTGATTTATCAGTAATATACAGCTATTTTTTGTTTTGAATATACTGTGATTTTATCAACTGACAACATCCCTTGAACAGATTGCACAAACAAGGTGTCATTATTTGAGAAGCTAAAATTTAATTTTAGGGTGTTAGGAAAATTGTGAAAATTGGTGTGATAGTGGAGGGATGATAGGGTGATTTATCAGTAATATACAGCTATTTTTTGTTTTGAATATACTCTGATTTTGGGGGATGATGTCGCCCCTTGAACAGGTAGCACAATCAAAGTGCCATTATTTGAGAAGCTAAAAATGAATTTTAGGGTGTTAGGAAAATTGTGAAAATTGGTGTGATTGTGGAGGGGTAGTAGAGTGATTTATCAGTAATATACAGCTATTTTTTGTTTTGACTACAATGTGGTTTTAGGGGATGAAGTCGGTCCTTGAACAGGTTGCTCAATCAAAGTGCCATTATTTGAGAAGCTAAAAATTAATTTTAGGGTGTTAGGAAAATTGTGAAAATTGGTGTGATTGTCGAGGTGTGGTAGAGTGATTTATCATGACTGTGTAGCTATTTTTTGTTTTGAGTATACTGTGATTTGATGGGATGAAGTCGCCCCTTGAACAGGTTGCATAATCAAAGTGTCATTACTTGAGGACCTAAAAGTTAATTCAGGGTGCTAGGAAAATTGTAAAAATTGGTGTGACAGTGGAGAGGTACTAGACTGATTTATCAGTAATATATAGCTATTTTTCGTTTTGAATATACTGTGATTTGATGGCATGAATTCGCCCCTTGAACAGGTAGCACAATGAAAGTGCCATTATTTGAGAAGAAATTAATTCGAGGATGTTAGAAAAATTGTTAGCATTAGTGTGATGGTACGGGGATAGTAGAGTGATCCATTCGAAGTCATAGGGTTAAGATGGAGAGTAGGAAGAATGAGCGCGTACTTATTAAAATTTTCATGCGAATCACAACAGTACGCATAGCAACGCGACAAGCCCGTCGCTATTGCGACTTTCATTCATCCGTGGAGGGGGCCAAGAGGCCGTCGACTTTGCACACGTGCACGCAACACGCCTCGCCTCGGAATTGCAATCGCGAAATTCCATGGTGGGCTCGTTCTCCGGCGGTTTTAACCACACGGAGAAAGTTTTGGTCCCGCGGACTTTTCTTACCTGGCAACTATTTCACAGCGACCTGTCGATCAGTTGGAAAGATTCGGATACCCTCTCTCTCTTTGCATTGTTTCAGGGATCATGGGATCGACGTGTCATCTGACGGTGGCGATCCTGCTGCTCGTCCAGTCGACCCTTCTTCTTGCGCACCGAGAGCACAAGGTTTATCCGATCATCTCCTTCGATATATATATTTTTTTCCCCCTTTTGTTTTATGTTCCCTCTAAAAAGGGGACCGTGTCTGCTTAACAATCTGAGGGAACCGTGACCGACGGAAATTTTTTCTGGAAAACCTAATGAACCATTCTTCGGAAGAAGAACCTCATTTGAAAGTACATTTATTGGACATGTTGTAGGAATTTTTTGGTTGCAGTATCCTGAAGAAACGTCTGAACACTAGCTCCTTCTCTGAAGTAAAAGGATCATCAGAAGACTGTGGGTTTTATGCATTAATGACAAAACTGAATAAAGCTGAATAGGTGCAGCATCAATGTACTAGTGTCAGCTTATGAAAATTATTCAAAGAAGACCTTTACCTTTAAACCTTGATGTTTATACATTTTATTTTTCATAAAGATTGACTAATTAAACTCAGTTGATAAAGGATTTTATTTAGTGGGCACGCGAGGGATAATTTTCAATGAAAATTCCTTTTTTAATCCACGAGTAGGTATCCTGTGAAACAACTAACATTTCAAATAAATAAAATTTTTCATAAACTCTATCCATTAAATAAAATATTAAGAGAATCTTCAAAAAATCGTACAGCACCTTCAACAAAAGACCAATGGAGAGAAAAAATTATTATTTGGCCGTTCTTAAAAATCTTGCAACAAAAAAATTACCACAAGCAGTCCAACATATGTACCTCTTAATGAAGTATTCGTTTGACAAGAAAGCCCATTGGTTTTATCAGACAAAATTTCGAAAGGTCACGGTTCGTTCGGGTTGTCGGCTAAGCACGTCCTAGACCCCTTAATGGGGGATGACACTCAACATGACGGTTCGTTTCAAGGTCCACAACATAGTGCTCTACCCCGACAAGCACAGCTGGTGCAAGACGACCCCCATCAAGCAGGTAGTCACATGGCCGCAGTGTTCCTCGAAGGAGCTGGACAACAATGTGTGCGTCGGCGCTTGTTTCTCGTACATGGTGCCCCATAGCGAGCCGTCCGCGCCCGGAGACCTCATCAGACCATACTGCGACTCGTGTCAGCCCCTCGACAGCGTCTGGCACACGGTAAATTAACGAGCGGGCGACAAACACCCTGTCACAACCCCTCGTGTCCACCGTTTAAACCTGTTTAGCTACCACGAAAATATTTGATAACGTTATCTCCCATTTCCACGGTCACTCTGCTTGTCCCATCACGTACCTGTCCCTTCAAATACTTTTTAATCTAAACAACTCCCCATTCCGTTCAGATTTTCTTATTTATACTACATCGTCGTATCGATCAATCATTTTTCAATTTTTATATTACACTGTAGAATTTTTAGTTTGATTTAATATTAATTCTGCCGTGTTCCTCGGGTTTTTCTTGACCCATTCACATTTTTTTGTTCCTTAATCTCATCACAATTGTATAATATCTTTGCATCTAGACAAATCCTGACTTTACTAAATATTTTCTCGATATATGTCAACAACACGGGTCTTTCGTGTCATGTTTACACTCCTCGGCGTGCGAGGCTGCTCATGCTTCTTGGCCCCTCACGGGGTATACCCCGCGGCAGTGGGGATAATTCCGCGACGTTTACCATCCAGGCCTTGGCGACATATATAGAGAAATCACTGTATTACTGTCAACTGAACTGTTTTTACACAGTGTAGAATTTTTGATTGATTTACTGTCAACCCTGCTGCGTTCTTCGGGTCTTCCTGGACCCATCCACATCTTCTTATGCTTTAATCTTGTCACTATTGTGTAATATCTTTTGATCGGATCAAATCCTCCTTTTATTAAAAATTTTCTATTTCACTGTGAACATGTTCAAACAATTCTATACACCGTGTAGAATTTTTCATTTGACCCACCACTGACCCTGCAGCGTTCTATGGGTCTTCCTGGACCCATCCACTTCTTCTTATGCTTTAATCTTGTCACTATTGTGTAATATTTTTTGATCGGATCAAATCCTCATTTTATTAAAGATTTTCTATTTCACTGTACATTGTGAACATGTTCAAACATTTTATACACCGTGTAGAATTTTTCATTTGACCCACCACTGACCCTGCAGCGTTCTATGGGTCTTCCTGGACCCATCCACTTCTTCTTATGCTTTAATCTTGTCACTATTGAGTAATATTTTTTGATCGGATCAAATCCTCATTTTATTAAACATTTTCTATTTCACTGTACATTCTGAACATGTTCACACATTTTATACACCGTGTAGAATTTTTCATTTGACCCACCACTGACCCTGCAGCGTTCTATGGGTCTTCCTGGACCCATCCACTTCTTCTTATGCTTTAATCTTGTCACTATTGTGTAATATTTTTTAATCGGATCAAATCCTCATTTTATTAAAGATTTTCTATTTCACTGTACATTGTGAACATGTTCAAACATTTTATACACCGTGTAGAATTTTTCATTTGACCCACCACTGACCCTGGTGCATTCTATGGGTCTTGCTTGACCCAGCCACATTTTTCTTCTTCAATCCCACCACAATTGCCTAACATCTTCCAATTCAATCATCATCCCACTTCATCAAAGACATGCCCAGTTGCTGACACACCTCGTCGTAATTCCAGGTGACGCTGGACTGCAAGGATGAAGAGAACAATCCGATCACGATGCAGAAGAAGGTCCAGATCATCACGAACTGTTCCTGCAGCTCCTGCATGGAGACGTCCCGGATCAAACCGGACTACAACACCCTGCTGCAGAGCCTGACCGAGGAGAACCTGGACAAGAACGTGAACATAGTGCACGAAACGCCTGATCTTCTACTGAACCCTAACCTGAACGCCTCGAAGAACACGACGAGGGACGGCGTGAAGGCTGACGAGCGTTTCCTGCAGCTGTACAAGCAGTTCAAGGACTCGGAGAAGTCGGACGAATTGGCTGCGGACTTGTTGCCGAAGGAGTTGTTCTCGAAGTCCGGGGAGGAGATCGACCTGGAGCAGTTGAGGGAGTTGTTGAAGAAGTATGGCCAGGAGGAGGAGAAACAGCACACGCATCAGCATCAGCATCAGCACCAGTCGACCGGGAAACAACAGCAGCAACAACAGCAACAACAACAACAGCAGCATCACTCGACGACGACGGTCTTGCACCGGGGACCCCATCATTCCATGGTGTTGGACTCGGACGTGAAGGAGAAGATCGATGTGGAGCCGCATTATCTTCATCCTGCAGTCGCCGGACAAGAGATCAGCTACCACGACAACGTCCTCGTCGACAAGGACAAGAAGAAGGACTTCTGAGCTGATTGGAAACGTCATCGGCTTGGATCGTTGTGCACCACGTGTTAGGATCGTTTTTTTTTTTTTTTTGTAACGTTTAGGATCGTTAATTCAGCCTAGTCCAGTCCGCAGTCGATTCGGTTCAGTAATTGAGGTTCCATTGTTTTCTATTCTGTCATGTTAGTAAAGGATGATGCTTTCTATGGTATTGTTTTATTTTGGAAAAATTGTTTTATGTCGATGAAGAGCAACGGTGGTAAAAACTGTTCGATCGGATTCGCTTGGATTGGACACTGGGAGTTATTGAAAGAGAGAGAGAGAGATGAAATTCTAATATATATTTAATTATTATTATTATTATTAATTATTATTATTATTAATTAACTATTTAACGTACTCGCGCGTTTAATAAATGAAGATTCGTTCGTCTGTAATTACCCCCATCCCTTAACTCTCGCAATTTTATCAGAGGACGTCCGTAGGCGTTCAACCTTCTTTTTTTTTATCTTGTTGACTACTTTCAGAAGTATACACTGTATCCATTGTCTCGTAGAGAATAAAGGAAGTGTCGGCACGATATCTAATTTCTTTCCGTGTGTATTGTAAAAAGAGTTTCTTCCAATTGGAAAATTACAAATGCACCACAATTTTTTCTTGAACAAAAACGGACGAAGCGTTACGCTAGAATTTTTTTTAAATCGAAACATTTCAATATGGACCACACTTTATTATTTCGAAGTGCCAAATAAAAATGACTGGAAATTAAAATCGCAGAACCTCTCAGCTCAAGTTCCAAAGAATTCCTCAATCCTCTGATCTGAAATCCCAAGATCCTGCAAACAACGCCCCAAGAATCACCATAAACTTCCGCCAGAATGCTTTGAAACCTAATCCCGAGGCACAACAGGTTACGTGCGCGACATGATCAACACGGATCACGCTACGCCGGTCCCACGGGACCGACATCAAACTTTCCATTCAGGCGGCGTCAGTCCACGAAAACCGACACTAGGCTTTTCGTTTAGGCGACGCGTCGGTCGACTCGGAAAGGTGACCTCTGTTTATACACAAACTTGCGGTTACGCGCAGCGCGAACGGGAAGTTCATATACACAAGCTCCGCGTTTAGCGTGTTAACAGGATACGAAAATTGATAAACGGGCAATCGAGTTTTCTCGATCGCCGGAAGAAAGACGCTCGATCCGCAAAACAGAATATCACTTTGTCAGATTAGATAAGCATCTCCTAACGAGTCATCATTGACTACCGTTTAATTTAAGAAATGAAATTCCCAGAGACCAAAAATAACAATTGTTTTAAAATTTTCTACGGCAAAAATCATTGATAAAAAGTCGAATATTATTGAAATGTAAGGATAATCCACACAAAATATAAAGAAAAAAAGTCGAACAACAAAATGATTAAAAAATATCGATTTTTATGCTTTTTGGTTACAAATAACGGTTATTAGTGTCCAAAAAATTGGATCCTCCTCGACAACTGTTATCCATGAAGAAAAACTGAGCGATCGAGATTAACTTCTCTCATTGATAACTGTCATGAGCGATCGAAATGAATTTCTCTCATTGATAACTGTTATAAGCGATCGAAATGAATTTCTCTCAACGACAACATTTACCAACAAGAGAAAAAATGTTACTTATAATCCTTATTTGTAACCAATACGATTTTAGTCGACGAAATACTTGCTTATTTTTTTTTGTTTTTTTATTGAACAGTTGTAACCTCCGATGAGAGGTTATTTTGTGGTCTGTATTACATACATAATATTACAATAATAACCGTATACTAATGTGAAGGTAACGTTGAAGTCGCTTAATTGGTAATGGACGTGATGGTGACATTATACGAAATACTTGTTATTCCATGACTTTTTTTCTTTTTGGTTATAACAGTTATGGTCCCTGGAAATTCCTGTTCTACGATCAAAATCGTTCACTATCGCGTGATTTTTGCACGCGATCGGCAAAGCGTGCTCTGGTGACGAATGCACGTGCTCGACGTCCGTGAACCACGGCTCCCTTTCACTCTCTCGGATGCGCATGCTTATCAGCGATTATTAAAAAATCTATGCAACAAACCGGGGATCGGTAGTCGTCGGATGACGGTCGCGCGCGATTAGTCACGCCGGTTTTCTGTTAAAACCAGCTCGAAAAAGAGAAAGGAACGAATGGCGCGGGCACATTCGTCAACCGGGAATCGTGCCGTAGGTGTAGCCGGAATGCAAATAAACCAATCAGGTGCAACCGGAGGAGAAAACGCGAGGACCACAGGGAGCTGAGACTTTCTCCTTCGGCGAAAACGAAAACAACCAGGGAAAACCGGGAGCGAAGGTAATGCATCGCTTAGAAGCTGCTGTGTTGGCCTATTCTTGCTATTAAAAAATCTTTACACACGGTTCACTTTTGCTTTCGGCTGTTAAAAAATTATTTGTTTCGCGTTTGAGAATTCTGTCCAAGAGAAATTTTAGATAAGAATAGGTAAATTAAAATCAAGAATAAGAGAGGCTGATGCAACATATTTTTAGTATATTTAAATTTCAGTATGTTTCATAACAATTTTTGACGATACAAATTGAAAAGAAATGAATGGAACTTAAGAGACACTCCAAAGTCATAGAATCAACACGTTGAATCGATTGAAGAAGACAGAATCGCATTCGTGAGGTTGCCTATGGCGGCCATATTGGATATCAGCCGTAAAGAAACGTTCGAAGTGAAATAAATTGTACGTGTGAAAGTAAGAATTTTTATTGGAACGTTTAAAGTGATAGGAAAATTAAGTGTCGAAATCTTAAACATCGAATAATTAAGCTAAGAAAATATTTAAAAAGTCGATTGCGGAAGAGAAGATTGCACTTGGTAGGTTACCTGTGGTGGCCATATTGGATATCCGCAAAGAAACGTTCCAATTCAAATAAACTGCGCGTGTAAAAGTAAATGAATCTTAGAACATATTTTCTGGAGTCTCAGCGCAATTTTTCAGACTATGATTTAGTGTATCCTCCCGTACAACAACCTCGACAATTCCCATAGACGATAATTAGGTCTCGAGCTGCGCCAGACAGCTCATTCTACACCGTGTAATTACGATTTCAGATAAGCAGCACGCCGAACACCAAGCCGTTAGACTTTTCCAGGATATCTGCAGATTAGAGTCGATTCGTTAGAAGTAATCGAACACGAGAGAACCTCCAGGTTAATCGATCATAACTCGAGGTGTCTGTCTCTGTGTGTGTGTGTGTGTTTCACAAGGTAAGCTTGTGCTATGTTCAAGCACCTTGGAATTTAGTCCTCGAGGTAGAATCCTATCAAGAGATTAGCTTGGCCGTTTCATTGTCCGCGTTGATTCAGATAATCCCCAACTATGCTGCCTATGTACTCGCTGACCCGTGATCACTTATTAACTAAATAGCCAATTATCTGCTCTCGAGATACGGCGCTGGCAATTATTCGACCTATTGTGAATCGGATGGCCACGTATCCGGCTTCCCAGATAGGAATCCTCCGGCCAATTTACCTCCTCGAACCTGCGGGGCCAATACTCTTTTCCCAGCAAACAGGATCTTCATGGTCATCCTCTTCCATTCAGTTAATTATTTTATTTCAGATTTACTGGATGAACTCTACAATTCTCTGTGCGATGAACGTTACAATAATTTACTTGCCACAGACATCAATCAAATATAGGCCCCTTTCACAATTTTACAGACACCGAACTCTCAAACCACAGACTTCATCCAAAGGTACCATTTTGACACGAAGAAGCAATGCTCAAACATATCCATACAAACATCCTTTTCTGTGTCATTTTAAATCCAATGAACCACTTTCCAAAGAAAATCGTCCAAACTATGGGCCCTCCAACAATTCCAAAAATAAAAACAGTCTCCACTCAAAGGTACCATTCTGATACCATCAAGCAAAGTTCAAAAATCCTGAGTCCCTCTACGGATACCCTTCTCAGTGCCATTTTCAGATCCGACAAGCCATTTCTCGCATAAAACTCTTCAAACTGAGGTCCCTTCAGCAATTCCAAAAATACCACACACTCAAACCACAGTCTCCACTCAAAGGTACCATTTCAGATCCACACCGACAACAGATGAAATCCAACTCCAACACTAACTTCAATTCCGAAGTATGTCACGCTAACTCCACCATCTTGAAAACATAACATACACTAAAACTGAAAGTTGCCATTTCAGATCCGCCGATCTCTTATCGCAGATAACAAATTAAATCCAATTCCCTCGCACAGTAAATCCCGTGTAAGTCGCAATAACTCCACCATCTTGAAATCGTGATATAGGATGTGGGACCCAATTACTGTGGGGGTACCCGTTACAGTGCCTACATTTATTATACATATTCAATATACTTTAAAACTATGTATAACAGATATAGGTACAGTAATTGGGTCCCTTACCCTCCACTAGAACTAAAAGTTGCCATTTCGGCTCCACCGGGTCCCTTATCACAGACAACAAATCAAACCTAATTCCGTAAATGCCGCGTGTCACAATAAAACTCCGCGATCCTCAAAAAACGATACGCACTGAAAGCTGCCATTTCTGTCTAGGAAGAGCGTCGTCGAGCGTCGTCGATCGTCTCCGAGCTGCGAGAGATCGGTAGATCAAGCGGGGTCGACGCGACGGTTCGGAAGAGGTCTTCTATCCGAGGAATCGTGACTGATAACAGCCGTCCCGGGCCAATCAGCGTCGCGGGCCTAAGCGGATCGGCGGTACGAAAGCGATATTACGCGGCTCGGTAACGGGGCGAGGAACTAGCGACCGGCAGTGTTGCTCGGCGCTCCGTTGCGCGTCCCGGTTGATTTTACTGCGCAGCCGCGCGCGCGTCTTACCGACAAAAAACGGCCCCGGAAAACGGTCCCGGGAAATGCTGTGATCGGCACGACGACGTTGAATCACCGGGAGGAACGGACAACGCCAACGAGGATACGGTGAAACGCGATGCCCGGGGCATCCCGGGTCGTTCGCGCACACCTAAACGCACGGAACGATCGGCCAACCACGAACGACACCGGTGACCATGGATAGCCTGAATCAGGAGCCGTATGAGCCGGCGTTTGACATCGTGAACGGTAGGGACCATGTTATTTTGACATTGAGTAGAGGGTGGAAGGTGGAGGATAGAAGGTTGAGGATGGAATCTCTTATGGTTGCTATGTAGAGGATGATGGATTGTGGATTTTGTGGTGCTGGTACACTGAGAGCCCTGTGACCCGAGGATTGACACTGCGAGCGATAGGACTATGTTACTTGGATATAGGATAGGGGACAGAAGATGTCTTATGGTTGCTATATAGAGGATGATGGGCTCTAGATTTTGTTTTGATGTTGTGCTGATAGTACTATGAGGATAGAGAATAGAGAATAGAGAATAGAGGATGAGGGTAGAGGATAGAGGATGGAGTCTCTTATGGTTGCTATATAGAGGATGATGGACTGTGGATTTTGTGGTGCTGGTACACTGAGAGCCCTGTGACCCGAGGATTGACACTGCGAGCGATAGGACTATGTTACTTTGATATAGGATGGGGGATAGAAGATGTCTTATGGTTGCTATATAGAGGATGATGGGCTCTAGATTTTGTTTTGATGTTGTGCTGATAGTACTATGAGGATAGAGAATAGAGAATAGAGAATAGAGGATGAGGGTAGAGGATAGAGGATGGAGTCTCTTATGGTTGCTATATAGAGGATGATGGACTGTGGATTTTGTGGTGCTGGTACACTGAGAGCCCTGTGACTTGAGGATTGACACTGCGAGCGATAGGACTATGTTACTTTGATATAGGATGGGGGATAGAAGATGTCTTATGGTTGCTATATAGAGGATGATGGGCTCTAGATTTTGTTTTGATGTTGTGCTGATAGTACTATTAGGATAGAGAATAGAGAATAGAGGATGAGGGTAGAGGATAGAGGATGGAGTCTCTTATGGTTGCTATATAGAGGATGATGGGTTCTAGATTTTTTGGTGCTGTTGTGCTGACAAGGTATTTGAGAATAGAGGGTAGGGAATAGAGGATGAGGGTAGAGGATAGAGGGTGGAATCTCTTATGGTTTCTATATAGAGGATGATGGGCTCTAGATTTTTTGGTGCTGTTGTGCTGTCAAGGTCTTTGAGGATAGAGGGTAGGTAATAGAGGATGAGGATAGAGGATAGAGGGTGGAATCTCTTATGGTTGCTACATAGAGGACAATGGACTGTGAGACTGCGACTACTTTGACGTAGGATAGAGAATAGAAGATCTCTTATGATTGCTATAGAGAGGATGATGGACTGTGAGACTGTGACTACTTTGACATAGGATAGGGGATAGAAGATCTCTTATGGTTGCTATATAGAGGATGATGGGCTCTAGATTTTGTGGTGATGTTGTGCTGATAGTACTATGAGGATAGAGAATAAAGAATAAAGGATAAGGGTAGAAGGCAGACGGTAGAGGGTAGGGGTGGAGGGTACAGGATGAAAGATAGAGAATGGAGGGTAGAAGATTGAATCTTGTAACTATTATACAGGGGATGATGGACTGTGGATTTTGTGGCGCTGTTATGCTGATAGCTGTATGAGGATAGAGGATAGAGAATAGAGGATGAGGATAGAGGGTGGAGGTTGGAGGATACAGAATAGAGAATACAGAATAGAGGGTAGGGGATGGAATCTTGAAGCTATTATACATGGGATGATATTAAACTATGGATTTTGTGGCGTTGTTGTAACAGTTTTGTCTAAATTGTTTCGGAAGGTGTATTAGACAATGGAGAGGGTAAATTGAAGTGGAGATTGAGAGGTGGGGATTCTTTGATTGGTTGATGGTTCATTGGCATTGGAGAGGTGGAAGATGGAATGGGATTGGGTTATAGGTTGATGGGAGTGAAAGTGTAATTGTTGAGTTGGCTAAAATGGGTTTAGAGGGGATAAAATTGATCTATATATTGGTAAAAGTAGAACTGTGATTGTGAAGTCGATAAAATTAGCTCAAGAAAGGGCGAAGAAGAGTTGAAATAGATAAAAATAGAAGTGTTGATTTTGGAGCCAATGAAATTAGCTTTATGAAGATAATGGAGGAGTTGCAATCGATCTATAGATTAATAGAAGTGGAAATCTACATATTAAATTAGTAAAATTAACCTTAAACAGACTCGAGAAGGGTTGAAATCGATTTATTAATCGATTGCAGTGCAAATTTAATTATTAAGTTGATAAAACTATTCCCAAAATTATTACAGAGAAGTTAAAATCGATTTCCAGATCGGTGACAGTGCAGATGTAATTATTCAAGCGATAATACTATCCTCAAAATTATCATAGAGGGGTTGAAATCGATTTCTAGGTCGATGACAGTGCAGATGTAATTATCCAATTAATAAAACTCCCAAAAATTATTACAGAGAGGTTAAAATCGATTTCTAGATCGATGGCAGTGCAGATGTAATTATTAAATCGATAGAACTATCCCCAAAATTATCACAGAAGGGGTTAAAATCAATGGCAATAAAAATGCAATTGTGAAATCAATAAAATTGGCCTTGAAAGATAACGAAGGGCTCGCAATCGACTTCTAAACCGAAAAAAATTAGAAACATGCGAAAGTAAACAAGGGTTGAAATTGTCCTGTAGGTCGACGGAAGTGTAAATGTACGTGTGAAGTCAATAGAAAGGATAAACAGAAATTGAAATCGAGCTGTGAATCGATACAAATAGCACTGCGATCGCGAAGTCAATAAAATTAGCCTACAAACACAACAAACGGATTGTCATCGATCTCGAAATTGATGGAATTAGAAACGTGCGTGTTAAGCCAATAAAATTAGCCTCGGAGACACTGAAAGGAGGAGGGGAGTTGAAATTGTCTTGAAGGTCGATGGAAATAGAAATGTGCTTGCCGGGTCAATAAAAAACTTGGGGGCAGTCGTAAACGATCTGTAGATTGCTTGAATAATGATAAACTGAAAAGACTAAAAAGGGGTTAGAATCGGTCTACCGATCGGTGGAAAACAAAGTACAATGGTGAACCAATAAACTCAATTTTATAGAACAAAGAAGAGCTGAAATCCGACTGTAGGTAGACAGAAGTACAAACCTGCTTGTTAAATCGATAAAAGTAGACTCGGAGAAACTAAAGAAGGGTTCAAATCGATCCCGTAAAGAGATAAGAGTGAAAACGTGACTTGTTAAGTCAATAGAAAGCCTAAGAACAAGCTGAAATCGATTGGTACGTCGATAGAAATAGAAATGCGATTGTGGAGTCAATAAACCGACCTCTAAGAAGTTTGAAGAGGGATTACAGTCGGAGTGTAGACCGATAGAAGAAGATTTATCTCTTAAGTGAATAACCATTTAGCTTCAAACAGACTACAGAAAATAAAAATATTTTTAAATAATTCCTCGTTGCTATCTCCAGCTTCGAAATGTATTCTCAAGTATTCTTGCTTGTTCAACAATCTTGCATACAACATTTTCAAACATAGAAACAAGAACAGATTATTTGAAACGTAGTCAAGCTTTTGTATTCTCGATACTGAGAACTCGTGGTATGAGAAAACTGCAAACAATTGCTATGTTTCGTATCAGGCGATAGCTGACGGTTGCTGATTACATTTCTGGAAATACTAATCTCCTAAAGCCACTGTGAACAAGCAGAAAATTACAAAAATTAGAAAAATACTAAGTAGATTACTAGATTGCAAATATATTTGTAACGATAATAGGGAGGTGGAATTTAAGGAATATATTATAGTCAACTTATCAAATTTATGAAACGAGGGTAGACATTTTTATTCAGCTCCTATTTCGAGCGATTGATCTCATTGTTTACTTCGCCCAAAGATCCACAGATCCACTACTTTAATTCTTCAGCAAACATTTCCCATAAACCGTGATGAAAATTTACATGATAAACGCATCGCACAGTTTTTAAATGTCACAAATTGCACACATACCCGAGGTCGTTCACCTGCAATTAGGATCGCGACTGACCATAGTTTACTGTGATCGAGTGCTGCTACAGCAACAAACGTCTATCGGCATCGTTGTCGATGACAGCCATCGCGATCTCTTGTTGAAAACCGGACAATAAATTATGCGGAAGCGTTTAAGCCTCGCTGGCAGAACGGCGACCCTAAATCTCTCTGTGGAGCGGCGACATTAGCATTCGCTTCGTTTACAAAATGCTCAAACGCGGCGAACGGAATGAAAGGCAAACTTTGTCAGGGTTTAATGGCTTTGCTATCTTTGGATCCAATGGATCTATTGGATCCATTGATTCGTACTGAACTGCAGCGATTGAAACTCGGAACAGCAAGCGACGATTGTCCGTGTCGATTCGTGCCTCGAAGACGCCATTGTAGGTCGAAGTTTAGGCGAAAGGCTTGTCCCGAATTTACGGTAACCTTCGCTTGAATATTCTAGTGTTTCTGGTCCGAAACTGTAACCTCCTTTTCGCATACATCGAAAGTACAGTGATTTCTCTATATATGTCGGCAAGGCCTGGATGGTAAACGTCGCGGAACTATCCCCACTACCGCGCGGCATGCCCGGACGCCGAGGAGTGTAAACATAACCCGAACGACTCGTGTTGTTGACATATACCGATAATTCACTGTACAGTGATTTCTCTGTATATGTCGCTAAGACCTAGATGATAAAGGTCGAGAATATGTTCCCCAAAATTTCATTCTCGTGTTTGAGAAAGTAACGAAGTCATAGTTCGCTTTGTGATACATGGAGATTTCAGTCGTTAATTGCTCTTGTGAACTCAGGATCAACGAAGCGATCTAGGTGAATGATCTATGACGTAGATCGCACTCACGCTGCTCCGCCTCTTTATCGTTTATATAATATCGTTGTTTCATAACGTCTGTCATTTACTTCGTTGCTCCAAAGTCGATAGTGCTCTATTTACAATTTTTCGTCACTTATTTGCACATATTATTATGAAATCTTATCGATACCGCTAAAGCCGTGCTGTTACGCGATGAATCGCTAAGTTGGCTGCCCTGGTGGTCGCCGATGACCGTCGTCGGTGAATAAAAATCATTCTTTCCACTAGCTCTGCCAGCTTCGACCGTGTAACCGAGCTATGATGTAAGAATAATACACGTTCGCATTATCATTGGAAATTGTATGGTCACTTGCTTCGTAAACAATGATCTTGTTCTTTCGGTGAAGATCCTTGAAGTTTTAAATGGCTCGGATTGAGTCCTTGAGTTTTTTAAACGGCGTAAATTTAGACTACGAATTTTTACTTCATTTAGTTTGAATTCTTCAGTTTCTTGACTTACATTATATCCCCGAGCTTTCAAAATTGTTTAAATTAATTCCTTGCGCATTTAGAGAGACTTAAATTATGTCCTTGAGCTTTTCGAATGACTTACATTAAATCCTTGAGCTTTTAAAATGGGTTGAATTAAATCCTTGAGCTTTTAAAATGATTTTAATTATGTTCTTGAGCTTTCAGAATAATTTAAATTATGTCCTCGAGCTTTCAAAATTAACTAAATTAAATCCTTGAGTTTTTCAAATGAGTTGAATTAAATCCTTGAGCTTTGAAAATGATTTTAATTATGTTCTTGAGCTTTTAAAAGTATATAAATTAAATTCTTGAGCTTCCAAAATTATTTGAATTATATCCTCGAGCTTCCAACAATATTTGAATTAAATCCTTGAGCTTTCAAAATGATTTAAATTATGTCCCTGAGCTTTCAGAATAACTTAAATTATGTCCTCGAGCTTTCAAAATTAATTAAATTAAATCCTTGAGCTTTTAAAATTATATAAATTAAATTCTTCAGCTTCCAAAATGATTTGAATTATACCCTCGAGCTTCCAACAATATTTGAATTAAATCCTTGAGCTTTCAAAATGATTTAAATTATATCCTTCAGATTTCAGTATAATTTAAATTATGTCCTCGAGCTTTCAAAATTAATTAAATTAAATCCTTGAGCTTTTAAAATTATATAAATTAAACTTTTGAGCTTCCAAAATGATTTGAATTATATCCTCGAGCTTCCAACAATATTTGAATTAAATCCTTGACCTTTCAAAATGATTTAAATTATGTCCTTGAGCTTTCAGAATAATTTAAATTATGTCCTGGAGCTTTCAAAATTAATTAAATTAAATCCTTGAGTTTTTCAAATGAGTTGAATTAAATCCTTGAGCTTTTCAACTTTATATTGTGTCGCAGTGGTTCTCATTTCTCCGTTTCTCTTTAAAATTACGAATAAAACGAGCGACAAAGAATTCTGAACGGCAGCGGGCACAGTCAACCAGCGAATACCATTGCCGTGAGTAATGGGAGTCCATAACGTCGCCTTGACAGACGAAAAACATTGGCCGTCGACGCGTTAATTGGTACACCTAATGCATTCGTTTACGCGACGGCACGATCGAGAATTCGGGCGGGCCCCATCGATCACGAGAACGAATTCATTTTGAACAGCTGCCGTTCGTGAATTCGACTGATCGAAGTCCAAGGCTGCGATCGTCGCCGACAGCTGGCGAAAAACGACGAACGAGCAAACGGCCCGTGAATTTCTTCGAAAATCTTTCTTCTCACATCTATCTTCTCGCGACACTATACTTCACACCTAAAAACACAATCTACTTGAACCGCGAACGCTTGAACAAATTAAGAAATTTTCGAGGACGTGGTCGAACTAAAAATTAATTACAGGAAAAAGAGAAAAAAGTCGTATTTATCGAAGAGTCTAAAATTAAATGCACGAGACGACGCGTAAAGACAATGCATAAAACAACGATAAATTCGCAAGACAATGCGTGAAATGCACAAGAGACTGCATGAAACAACAATAAATGCACAAGGCGATGCGCAAGACAATCCATAAAACAACAGTGAATGCATAAAGGCAATGAATAAAACAGCAATAAATGCGAAAGTAGGACGAAACGATCACCTGCCTCGCAACGAGCACAATCAAAAAACGAGGCTCTCTTCGCAGAACGCTGAAAATAAGCAACAAACGATTATCGTCCGATGGTAATACTCGACGAATGAACTAACCGCGAAACTAAAATAATTTTTCTCTCCTGTCCAAACCTAGAACAACTTGAAACAGCCTCCAACCTTCTCGAGGCGAGTCCACGAAACTGCCAGGCGAGGATCAGCACAGTAAACTCACGGATCAGCCATCCTGTCTGATCGCAGACGGCAGTGTTCACTTATTGGACTGTGCAGGAAGCAAGGAACGTTTTCCTTAACGTTTTTTATCGCAGGAAACGGTGACGCCTCGCCGACGTCGAGCCCGCAAGTTCGTTTCCACGTACTCCGTTTTATCGGTCGAGTTAATCCGATATAAATAGCGCGTGTGCCTGGTCGGCCTTATCGAGACATCTGAATGAACCGCTTCAAATAACAAACCTTCCTCGATCAGGTTGTCGGGCACGTACGAAAACCGATTAGGACTCCAACGGAATGACCAGACAATTTTAGGGTCGTTGCAAATGGTATTAGAGGGACCCATGAGTAATCAATTATTTTGAAATCTAAAACAAGCTTTGTAGTAAATTCAGGTTTTTATTTCTTAATTTATTATATAATCTCCATCATTATCAAGGACAGTTTGCCATCTTTCCCACAAATTTTCAATCCCCCTCTTATAGAAATAAGAAAAATTTTTTTAGTCTTATAAAAGTCATTTACAGCATTTTCGAAGAAACATGTCTTCACTTTCCCAAGCCACTACGTCGTGTAAACATTTTTTAGCGAAAGAAGACTAACGGGCAATGAAAGTAGAGACTTCGGGCTTTAAAATGAGCCGAGGTTTGTTCCCGTGCGATTTTTCTCTACGAAGTTATTATAGCTTGAATGTCGATGATTCCTCGAGTATCGATGCTGTTCGTTTCTTTGCCCGAAGGGTCTTTAATTTTCGGAAGGCGTAATTAGAACGCATTCGTGGCGCCGCAATTTTGTCTATCGCCGTTGTGAATCGATGGGCTATACCTATCTCTCTCTATTTTCCTTTGTCTCTGTGTCTGTCATTCTGTAATATCGACGGACTCTGTTCGTGCCGGGATGTGCGAAGCGCAAGGAGTTCCGACGCGAGATAACCCCAGGGGTTACACAGTGTGCAATCGAGCATCTTTCATTGATCAAGTAGTTTTCCTTCGTCCGATACTATGACGCCCACGTGGTCCCGAGCACCATTATCTCCTCCATGGATTTTCGAGTCCGTCGAAGATCCGAGAGCCTATAATCCTGTACAATTATCAATCTTGCATTTGTCACACGTTGACTGTCAATTTTATCAGTTTCACAAAAGCTAGATTTATTTCCTTTGTAGCAGCGGTCGGTGTTATTGTGGAGTTTTATGCAAAATTAGAATTTGCCAAGTCTTTATTTATCTCTAAATGTCTTTAGTATTTTCATTTTCCTTCTGACATTATTCACAATTTTGTTTTAACAATTTTCAAATTCGTAGTCACATAATGAAAATTGCTACTCATCAGAAATGGTTTCCTACTTCAGAGCCTTATATGGACGATCGAATTGATCAATTTTGATTTACCTGTTCGTTAAATCTAATCTTCGGACATAAGATTGCCTTTTATCGTGCTTTTGTATCTTATTATTAAACGCTAACACCACTTTCGAGCGTGAACAACAGTTTTTAAGCTGTCTCCGAGCGACCTTGCAACTTTTTTAGATCCGTTATGAAAGCTGTTACATCATTATTCAAATGAGAACAGCGCCGAGAAATGTCTTTCAACTTCTTTTTTTTTTTTATAACTTTCCAATATAATCGATAAAATGGAGGGAAAAATTCCGTATTCCGGTGGAATGAAAGATATTTGCATTTGTTATGGGTGATGCGATGGGAAATGTTCAATTCTGTGGACAACTCTAGCAGCTAATGATTCAGATTACATCAGTATCGTTGCCGAAAACCTCGTGAAACTAAATTCATAGCAGGAACTTGAACCTTGGATTTTCAGTGAAGTCTACACTTGGGTAGAATGGAAGACGTATAAATATTTAGTGGGCAGATAACAGGAAACGTGCAACTCTGTGGACAATTACAGAAGCTAATGTCGACGATTCATTGACAATTATACTGTATATCGTCACTAAAAATATCATGTTACGGAATTTGAAACAATTACATAAAGGACCTTGGATTTTCAGTGAAGTCTACACTTGGGTAGAATGGAAGACGTATAAATGTTTAGTGGACAGATAACAGGAAACGTGCAACTCTGTGGACAATTACAGAAGCTAATGTCGACGATTCATTGACAATTATACTGTATATCGTCACTAAAAATATCATGTTACGGAATTTGAAACAATTACATAAAGGACCTTGGATTTTCAGTGAATTGTACACTTGGGTAGAATGGAAGACGTATAAATATTTAGTGGACAGATAACAGGAAACGTGCAACTCTGTGGACAATTACAGAAGCTAATGTCGACGATTCATTGACAATTATACTGTATATCGTCACTAAAAATATCATGTTACGGAATTTGAAACAATTACATAAAGGACCTTGGATTTTCAGTGAAGTCTACACTTGGGTAGAATGGAAGACGTATAAATGTTTAGTGGACAGATAACAGGAAACGTGCAACTCTGTGGACAATTACAGAAGCTAATGTCGACGATTCATTGACAATTATACTGTATATCGTCACTAAAAATATCATGTTACGGAATTTGAAACAATTACATAAAGGACCTTGGATTTTCAGTGAAGTCTACACTTGGGTAGAATGGAAGACGTATAAATGTTTAGTGGACAGATAACAGGAAACGTGCAACTCTGTGGACAATTACAGAAGCTAACGTCGATGATTCATTGACAATTATACTGTATATCGTCACTAAAAATCTCATGTTACGGAATTTGAAACAATTACATAAAGGACCTTGGATTTTCAGTGAATTCTACACTTGGGTAGAATGGAAGACGCATAAGTTTTTAGTGGACAGATAAAAGGAAACGTGTAACTCTGTGAACATCTACAGAATCTAACGTCGATGATTCATTGACAATTATAACGTATATAGTCACTATAAATCTCGTACTACTGCATTTGAAACAATTACATAAAGAACCTTGGGCTCTCAGTACACTTGGAGAAAATGGAAGACATATAAATTTTTATTGAACAGATAACAGGAAATGCGCAACCGTATGAACCATTTCAGAAGCTGACTGATGATTCGAATGTATTTGTGTTTCTGGCAGCAGACAATTTGCAGTTCTTTGAACAATTTGAGAAGCGAACATTGACGACTATTTGATCAAATGACAAGAGGGTGGGGGGAGCCGTACGCAGCTTAGTTAGTTGAATCATTGTGCATAAAGCACGAGTTACTAATAATCCCTCCCCGGAAACGATGACACCAATGAAACGGTGCGACCTCGTCACTGGACTATTATAGACCCGAAAAGTTCAAACGTTCTAAATGCAGGCGGCCAGTCACAGAGACGAGGAGTAACTAGAATACGAGACGATTTTCATCGAATCGGCCGACGCGCCGTGCGAAAATAGCATGGAGGTCGCGTTTCGTCTGTGTTCCGGGGCCGGGGAGGTTCGCGAATTCGCGACATCCATCATCTTCGTGGTATGCCATTGCTGAAAATCGCAGCTCGAACCGTCACGCATAACTCCCCCGAAACGTGTGGACAAAGAGACAACACAAGGTTCGCGACAGTTACACTAGGATTAATTAAAGCTCCTGATAGTAGCCAAAGACGGTCGAGCAAAGATGAAATTTTCTCCGCAGTTGTTTTCAACAATGGTCAAGTCTGAATTTGTTAAATAAACAGCGTTGCAACACCCACGTCGATGAAATCGTCTCGGCTTTTATCTCTCGTATCGCTCGATCTGAAATGTCGATATCTCGACGCGAGGAAATACGTATACAGTCTCTACTCGATAATTGTCACAAATATCTAGCGTATAATTGTCCCAAAACTATCCCCACTACCTCTAGAATTTCGTTGTCCTTTTCTACGTTCAGCAGTGGATCAAAGAATAGTATCTTCTAGCCGATATTTGTCCCTGGCGAGACCCACGCTTTGGACAATTATCGAGTAGACACGGAGACACACGGAGACGTTAGAAAAATTCCCGTTTTATCTGGGCATTTTTACTAATTAATTTTGTTAATGAATACAATTTATCAAGATCCTACTCATAATTAAAGCCTGTCCTGATAGTATCTAAAGACGGTCGAGCAAAGATTAAATTTGCTCCGAAATGGTTTTCAACAATGGTCAAGTCTGAATTTGTTAAATAAACAGCGTTGCAACACCCGCGTCGATGAAATCGTCTCGGCTTTTGTCTCCCGTATCGCTCGATCTGAAATGTCGATATCTCGACGCGAGGAAATACGTATACAGTCTCTACTCGATAATTGTCATAAATATCTAGCGTATAATTGTCCCAGAACTATCCCCACTACCTCTAGAATTTCGTTGTCCTTTTCTACGTTCAGCAGTGGATCAGTGAATAGTATCTTCTGGCCGATATTTGTCCCTGGCGAGACCCACGCTTTGGACAATTATCGAGTAGACACGGAGACACACGAAGACGTTAGAAAAATTCCCGTTTTATCTGGGCATTTTTACTAATTAATTTTGTTAATGAATACAATTTATCAAGATCCTACTCATAATTAAAGCCTGTCCTGATAGTATCTAAAGACGTTCGAGCAAAGATTAAATTTGCTCCGAAGTGGTTTTCAACAATGGTCAAGTCTGAATTTGTTAAATAAACAGCGTTGCAACACCCGCGTCGATGAAATCGTCTCGGCTTTTGTCTCCCGTATCGCTCGATCTGAAATGTCGATATCTCGACGCGAGGAAATACGTATACAGTCTCTACTCGATAATTGTCATAAATATCTAGCGTATAATTGTCCCAGAACTATCCCCACTACCTCTAGAACTTCGTTGTCCTTTTCTACGTTCAGCAGTGGATCAAAGAATAGTATCTTATAGCCGATATTTGTCCCTGGGAGACCCACGCTTTGGACTATTATCGAGTAGCCAATGTAGCCGCACGCGGAGACGTTAGAAAAATTCCCGTTTTATCTCGGCATTTTTACTAATTAATTTCGTTAATGAATACAATTTATCAAGATCCTAGTAACAATTAAAGCTAATTAAAGCTCCTGATAGTATCTAAAGACGGTCGAGCAATGATTAAATTTGCTCCGAAGTGGTTCTCAACAAAGGTCAAGTTTCAATTTGTTAAAAAGAATGCGTTACAACACCCGCGTTGATGAAATCGTCGGCTTTTGTCTCTCGTATCGCACGATCTGAAATATCGATATCTCGACGCGAGGAAATACGTCCAGCTGCGCTCGGAGACGTTAGGAAAATTCCCCTTTTATCTCGCCTAAGTGCACACAATGGGTCAGATAAATCTTCGTGGGAAAATAAAGCGAAAACATGGGATAACATTCACCCGGTTTCGAAGAAATTCCTTGCGAAAAAGCACGATGCGCTGTTCCCGAAATTTTCGCATGTGTTCGACAGTTTCTGCGAAAATGCTGCTCGCTATAGTCAGTTCCTGTCGATACCGCCGTCGTACGTATTGATACGCTTTTATGCGTTTGCGCTTGCAAATTTTTCACAAAAACATTCCACCGCGATTTTTCTGAAATATTTCTAATCTAAATATATCTCTTAAATAATTCTAACACTTGAATAATTCTAATTTCACTCGAACGTTAATTGACAAATACAATGGTAAGCTCCTAAAGAACTATTTTCCGTAATGAATGCCACGGCGATTATTCTCCAACACTGTCTCCACACAGATTTATATTTAGATCAATGTCAATTAATTATAATTACCCGCAGATTCTTGGAAAGCCTCGCAATCTACAAGGAAATTTCGTGCGGCAGGAAAAATCTACAATGTATCTCGTGCGAAAACGATAAGATAATGATAGGGAATCGAGATGCCGGGCAAGGTCGGTCTTCCAGACGGTGTTCCAGCGAAAACAATTATCAGCGTGTCATAGCGTTCGAAGCGCTAATTGATCCCCGGCGTTGGGTTACAATGCGAGTAACACAACGAGCCTCGATCGAATACTCGAGTTACGCTCATTGAAACGTCGCGTCGCGGTGACATTAAACAAAGTGAAAGATAACGTACACACGGACGCGTGACGAACGAACACAGGCTTTCACAATTCCTCGGGACGTATTGGTTCCGTGACAAGTTTATGTTTACGAAACGCCACGAAAACGTACACTGATCTTACATAACGGTGCTTGCGAACGAACGCATAATACACGTATCGACGAAGTTGAACGAGACTCGGATGTCCTCGCACGACTTCCTTCAAAACCTCGGAAAGAATTCGAGTATAGACGATAAGAGAAAATTGAACCGAAAACAATTAACGTTTATCTCTGCATCGGACGCCGATACGCTGCCATAAGTGCACGATAACGGAGCGACACGTCGAAAACGGATTAATCCTTTCGCAATAGAAAACAGATAGCATCATACGTTAACCCTCAGACTCTTGCGAGTTCTAGTGCCTATGCCGGAGTCATTTCTGACCCACGCCGATTTTTTACTACAATTTTCATCCGACATAAGACGATATTTTCTTATTTCAAAATGAAAGTGTCGTCTTATATCGAAATAAAATTGTACATACAGTGAGTTCTCGATATTTGTCAACAACACGGGTCTTGTCAGCGTCATGTATCGTGCAGGAGACATACCCGTGTTATGTTTACACTCCTCGACGTCCGAGGCCTCTCGAGTAGTGGGGATAACTCCGCGACGTTTATCATCCAGGCTTTGGCGACGTATATAGAGAAATCACTGTATTGGTCATCCGGGGGTTAATTCTCAACCGGTATGGGGTCTCTCATGACCCCAAAATTTCTGTACGCTAACATTCCCTACTGTATTGCACGATAATTGCAAATACTATGTTTCTTTAACTCTCTCGAAAGATTTGGATCATTTTACTCTTAAATTATACTTGAAGGTGTCTGAGAAAATTTATACAGAATTTTAGAAAGGTCCTAGTACGATACTTTGTAATCTGAGTAAATGCTATACTATAAAAAATAAAAAAATTGTGCATGGGTCATTACAACGTGAAAATAAGAATAATACTCTCGACAAAATAAATGATTAAACAAAGAAGACACGAAGAAAAATGATCGAAAAGTAGTTGGTCTACATTTCTAAGGGTTAAAATTGAACCAATAATATAAAAATATATAAAGCTTCAATAAATACGTTTTACCGGAAAACGGACTTGTTGCTCGCCAAGGTCTTCAATCGTTTTAATGGCGAACGACCTTCAAACTTTTCCGATTTTTAAGGGTAGTTTTTCTTTTAAGGGAAGATATGCAAATCGTTTTGACAGTTCGATCGATGGAAGCTCTTTTTTTCCGGGGCGGTTCGTAGTTATTAACGACGCGACGCGGACACGTGGAACGCGTTCGTTATAGTGAACGCGATCGGAATAGTGAGCGTGCGCGAATTAACCGGAAACCCGGCGATTTCTCGTCGAGGAAAAATCGATGATGCAACTCTCTTCCTGTTGGCCGCTGCGTCTTGGATGCGTCGGGGAACGGTGCGCGTCCATCCGCGCGGATTTCAACAGTGTTCACCTTACATAAGTTTCGCTATCTCGTCGTTATTAATCATGGCAGTGTGCGCGACGGAGGCGCCCGATCGTCCGGAGAAAAATTCCGTTCGAAAGTGTCGCGATGTCCGTGCTGATAAGGGAACTTGAAATCAAAAGCAAACTATACGGAGCCATTAGCACGTTTGTTGAACGCCGGGACAGTTTTCCCGTTTCGCAAGAACATGCATGCTAAGCTGCATCGATTCATGGAAGACACGCGGTACAGATAATTGTCTGGAAACGTGTGTATGTTCTGAGGAAATGGACGGTTCTTATCAGTTCCTTCAAACGTGTTTCGAACCCTTTAATGTAGTCATGTTGACGATACAAGTCTAAGTGTTGACGTTACGAAGAAATAATTTATTTCTCAACGGAGAATAATTTTCGGAATTGACAATGAGCAACCTTCTAAATGAAAATTATTTTGCATTGTGGCATTGGACACTTCGGTGCACAATGTTTATGGAAATATTCAAATAGTTGCATCGATGCAAAATAATTATCAACATAAATTTGAATATGGCCGAGGCGACACCGAGGTTTGAGTATATTTTATCTGTATATTTTATCCGTATATGTTGACTAAATTGAACAATCTCCAGTCTAAATTAATCACGCAGCTAGATCGTATGTGTTTCAAATGCTGGGTCGAAGCGGACCCGTCTTAAATAAAAATTCTTCTTCTTAGAGTCTACTACATATACCCATGCAAATTAAGATTCTCATGGACCCGGTCGCAGCGACGCAATTTGTTTATTAATTGGTCCATTAAGTGAAAATTCCGATGGAGCATTATTTCCATTAGTGCTCTCGTGTTGGCGACACAGGAAACCTCTGTGCAACGGCTTCTCAGTGAAAATATATTCTCGTGAATTCATATTTCTTCCGCTAACCGAATTCATCTCCTGTCCTCCTACTCCAAGAGTTCAAGTCTTCGGCTATTTTTACATCTCTAGCACTTCCAAAGAAGTCGTTACAGCAGGTACAACATCGACGGATATTTATACGGCTCCGTCATCGCGCTGACCAATTCTGTAAATTGTAAATCAGAATTTAACACATATTATTATTTGTTGCTGTATTTAACAAAAAAAAAAAAATATGTTCAGTTACCTAGACAGTGTAACAACATGTCTCTAAAATTTCAAAAAGATTGGTCGAGCACATCGCTCGAAATAAATTCCCAAAGACGGTCGATTTCCCGCCTCATCCCCCAAAAACTCCCGGGTGGCATCCCCTGCGAGCTGCATTCCATCGCGCCCAGGTGCGTCGAATTTGATGGACGTGGTTGCGCGCAGGGTTCGCCAGAGGGGGGTTGGGTCGGAATTACCCGCTCGCAGGTACGCACCGTTCCCCCTCCGCTCGGGCCAGGAGAATAAGGTGTGAACGTTTTCGGGCTGGCACGTGCTGGCCTGTGCAGGCCCGAGTTAGCTCGAAGCAGGTATCGACCGCGGCGCCGTTCAATACTCGAACGGGCCACGGACGGAAGCGAGACGGCGATGGATCCCGAGGTCGTTTAAAGCAAAACCGCCAGGATCCGGCCGGGTTTCGGTCGGGCCGGCCCTAAACAGGTGCATTCCGCTGGTCGATTTCGACAGGGGACACCGAAGATGCATTTCTTGGTGCCGAGGTGCAATTAACAGGGCCGTACTCGTGCCACCGATAGGACGGACTTCGTGTGGGAACAGATGAGTCACGAGTACGACGTCGTCGTAGGTCGAGGCAGAACCCGCTGGAAGGGGTATATCTCAGGCACGACGCCATCGAGCGTGGCGCCACCGGGCTTACCTCCGGCCCACGAACGATAGAAATTACGCAATTCAATGTAAACCGCCGGCTCGTGCCGTTCGGGGGCAAATATTGACGCTCCGGGGAATTAGACTTCGTCTGGCTCTCGCCACAATTGGAGATTAGCGCCCGTCGCTTCTTGTATCGCCCTGGTCATTTATCAAGATCAACGGACCTGCCTCGGGATCCTTTGATGCCTCTTGTTAATATTCTATTACACTTTATCTACAGACACTAGTTGCTTGTCTGGTGTTCTAAGAACACCAAGCAAGTGTGTTCAAGGGGAAATGTGCCTTATCTCAACCTCTACCCATTGGACACTATTTATTGGAACTATTCAGTCAGCTTTCCTGAAGACAAATTGCTTAAAAATAGATTTCTACCAACAAACTGTTATGACCCGATGTTATGAAATATTTAGGAAATGGCACATTCATAATAACACCGCTTAAGATGGCTGTGTACTGGGACAACTACTCCAGTTTTGATATTTCTCAAGACAAATTGCTTAAAAATAAATTTCCACTAACAAACTGTTATGACCCATGTTATGAAATATTTAGGAAATAGCACATTCATGATAACAACGCTTAAGATGGCTGTGTACTGGGACAACTACCCCAGTTTTGACATTTCTGAAGACAAATTGCTTAAAAATAAATTTCCACCAACAAACTATTATCACCCCATATTATGAAATATTTAGGAAATAGAACATTCATAATAACACCGCTTAAGATGGCTGTGTACTGGGACAACTACCCCAGTTTTGATATTTCTGAAGACAAATTGCTTAAATTAAATTTCTATCAGCAAATTATTATAACCCCATGTTATGAAATATTTAGGAAATAGCACATTCATAATAACACCGCTTAAGATGGCTGTGTACTAGGACAGTTACCCCGGTTTTGATATTTCATGTGACAGTTCTTTATAAATAGATCACCACGGTTACTTATCGAGATAAACAGACTGAAGCCTTGGGAGCCTATGAGTTCTGTCAACAACATGTTTCCGCCAGACCCTAGAAAAACAATTTACTCGTTCGAAATCTTATGAATACGCTTCAGTAGTCCAACATTACAACCTTCTATTGACCGATGCTAACGGCGTCTTTTATGAAGGTGAACAGCCTACAGTAGGTACAACCCAGGACGCTTATCAGCACCTTTAGCGATGGCGGTCATAAATTGTAACCCGAAAGACCCCGGCGCTCGAGCAGCGAATCTGTTTTCGCTGCGCTTTATCGAAGCACACCGGTTACATAATTTCCTATATGTATACACCGAGATACGAATATTTTTTCCCGATCTATTTTCGCTGCACCTATCGTCGATACGGAGCAAAAGCAATTACATAATTTCTCGTAACAAAACGGTGTCCTCCGCGAGGAAATCCTCCTCGATTAATCGCCTATTAATATAATCGAAGCTGCTCCAATATCGCTTTAAAATAACTGTCCGGCTTATCGGGCCAGCGCGTGAACAAGCAGTGAGTCACTTACGAGGCAGCGAAATATTCCGGGGAAAAAAGAAGACATCCGATACAGGGAAACCGTCAGCGGAGTAACGACAATGACAATGTTGACGCGCGGGAACTCGATTCGTGCGCGATCGAAAAACCGTTGGCGCGGCGAAATCGAACGCCCGGTGTCGGTTTCCCGAGCGCCACGTGTCAGCGAAACACCGACTAAAGGTGGGCTTGTTACGGCCCTGAACCGGGTCGGGAGCAGCCAGAGCGCAAGTCTTCGGTGAGTGCCAAACGACTCCCTTAACGCATTCGCGGCTGGAATCTCGTTGGTAATTGGGGCGAACGGTTTTCTGTGCCAGCTGCTCGCGCGCTCTTTTCGTGTCCGTGCCGAAGAGGAACGAGCGATTCGACATCGGTGGCAAACAACGGGGAAACGATTCGTCGTCGCGACGTGGTTCGAGTGTCACGCGGATTCGTGTCTACATAGGCGGCGGACGACGACGACGACAGCGACGACATTCGTGGAATTCGTCGCGCGCGGGGAGCAACGTGAAACGGGTTCGTCCCGGCCTGGTCGCCATCTTAGAACGGTCTGCGAGAGCACGTTGTGCGAGAACGAGCGGGGCGGCAGTCGTTGATTGATCGTGCGTGTGCCGGGAATTTTTCCGCGAATATCCTTGCGTACACGGTGAACGTCGGCGAGCGGGAGGCATGCCAGCTGGAGATCCGTCGTAGCCTAGGACACCTATAAAGAGTCGTTGTGCATGTCGGAGCAGGCAGTCGCACCAGTGGTGGCCTGGAGCGTGTACACCTCGTTCGTCGCGGTACTATCATCACGGTCAGTCGAATCACCGATGCAACCGGGAACACGAGCCAGTGCAAAGTGACTTCCTGCGGGAGCTGGTTTTTTCCTTTTCCGTTTCCTAGTTTACCGGCCGGCCGCCGAACAGTAGACACACAACGTGGGACGGGACACGTGAACCCGGATCGTCATTATGAGCAAGATGCTAGGAACAAACTATTGCACCGTGTTCTCTGTACTTAGAAGTCCCGAAGAGGGTGAGTCGTTTAAGCGGATCATCTGAATAGACGAGCCTTGAAGTGACCACTTGCTGTTGGGATACAACAGCGGCCTGCGAGACGGGAGCCAAGTTTCCTGGAAAATATCATCGAGAGAGAGTTAATATTGTTGCGAGAGAGCGCGTCTCGTTCGAGGTGCTTTTTTCCGGTCGAGACACAGTGTGATACTCGGCGGATCGATCATCGAGCAGACTCGTGCGGATCGTGTGATCACCTTCAGCGAAACAGACTCTGAATGTTGACGCAACCCGAGCTATATATAAACCCGTGAAAACCACGAGAGACGTGCCTGACGCCGCGATCGGTTCCGGACTGTTTCTTCTTCTTGCACCGTACGATCGATTATTTCCGAGGGATCTATACGGTAGAACCGTTTCACTGGTTAGACTGTGATGTACTGTACTTAGAAACAAAGAAAGAGTCATATATCGTTGCCGGTGTGATTCGTGATAGAGTTCGTGTCGTGATATCGGTAATATAGAGCGCGACCGGTGAACCGAGTTACCGACCACCGAAGTTCCCAGTCGATAAGTCAGACTCCGCGGGAGTAGTCGCGGGAAAGAAAAAAAGGAAAAAAGAGTCGATCTTGATTTTTGAAATTTCGTTTCTGCCGATCCAGACGTACGTCGGCAACCCAAGATATCCTTATAACCCGTAATGTATTTGAGATCGCGCGACAAGTCAGACAAAGGGAGGCACGAGCACACAAGAGAGGCGGCGAGGACCGGTTGCGGGGCAGGAGGACGAGGCCAGCCCGGATCGGCCAGCAGGATCAGGGGCAGGACGAGGGGAATTTTGGCGGAGCGATCAGACCTCGAGGTACCCCGGCTACTCCGTCCTTGTTCGACGGCCAGAGATTCGGACCAGGCCTGCCAACGTCGCGGCATGAGCGAAGGTGAACGAGCCGTGATCACGCTGCGAATTGGCTGGCGAAAGCTGACCGATCCTGGCGACTGACACGAATCCAGGAACCCGGGGGCAGGTCCGGAGCGATAGCATCAGCTGCTGCTGCTGTCTCGAAGCTCAACGTCCTCGTACTCCTGCCGCTCAATCCTCGTCCAGAAGGACCGAACCACCTACGCGGCCCGTCGCTGTTGGGTCAGCCGTCATCCGAGGGATCGGCGGATCCTTTATGCCAGCCAGATGCAACAGAACGCCGCGCTAGGATCATCCGGGTCGGGTACATTCGAGACGGACCGAACGATGGCGGACAACCGGTGTCGGTAGCAGACGGGGTTGTTGCTCGCAACAACTCTACGCCTCGTCCCGCGGTCTATTCGAGCCGGGTACACCTGTCGGGTAGCTCCCCGGTCTCTGCTAGATACCCGCCATCCGTTCTTTCCTACCACTAGTGTTCCGGCCCCCCCTCGAGCTACCTTCGAGGACAGTTGACGAACTCTTCTCTTGTCCTGGTTGGTTCGATTAGCTGTCGCTACTTTCGACGACTAGCCGGGTCCACGGCCCACGGACAATACATTCATAGTTTCATAAGGATAGTGGTAGGATGTAGTTGTGAGACCACCGGATCAATTAGGAACAAGGATACCGTCGATAAAGGGATAGGGAAGCTGCCGAACGGATCCCACCGGGTTTACCCGATCTCTAGAGGCTACCAAAGGGTAGATAAAGAGAGAGAGAGAGAGTTCCCGTTAAATCTTACCCGTAGCCGTCATGACACCCACGCCGAGCAAGCTGAATTTGAACTTCGCAAGGAACGCGTACAGCGTGTTCGGAACACGCGGTACCAACGACACCGCTGACCAACAGCGGGAACAGAAAACGGAACTTTTGGAGGGTAAGCCCCGAGCTCGGCTCGATCGGTATTTCTATTAGGGGTACACATAAGTAATCAATTATTTGCGAAGAATTTGTTTCGCCTTCGGTTCTGTACCGATCGTTGAAACACATATCCTTTTACAGTTTTCGGTAAAGCAGCCTGTATTCAAAGTATTCTAATAATTCTTTTTTACAACCCTGTAATAAAATGACGGCGACCGTACCTTCCGAGGATCATATTCGTCGTTGCATACTTTTTCATTTTCATGCGGGAGTTAAGGGGGCCGGCAGGTATTTGGCCTTGACTGTCACGCTATGTTAGGCTGTGCCTTTTTACTAGACATTTTCCGTCTTAAATAAGTAAGTAATCAATTAAAAATGCATACCACCGTGTTTGTACATGTCTTTGCTACGTCTGTACAGAGCCTTTTCTTCGATACCAACACTAAATCTCTCGAAATTAAGAGAATCTCCCTGCGGCAGCCATCTTGTGACGTCATACTTGCTTCAGAAAGCGAGTTTTCCACGATGAGGTAGAAATTCGCAATTTGGGCTCTTTACAGACGTAGATTGGGCTTTTAGGAAAGACAAGTGACCACTTTTAAACTGCTCATTGCAATATTGAAGCGTCAATTTGTCAAGATTTTGACCCTTGCAAGTTCATATACGTATATTGCAGAGAGATTCTCTTAACTTCGTGAGATTTAGTGTTCGTATCGAAAAAAGGCTCTGGACAGACGTAGCAAAGACATGTACAAACACTTATTATACTTACTTATACTTATTTAAGGCGTGAAATGTCTAGAAAATAGGCACAGCGTAACATAGCGTGACAGTCAAGGCCAAATGCCTGCCGGCTCCCTTAATGCAACGGTAACGACAAAGAAAATTTGCGATGTTTATGGAGATGCATCGAAGGTCAACAAGTGTCGACGTTGGTGCAGAAGGTTCGCTGCTGGTCATTATGATCTATCTGACTAAAATCTCTAGTGGAAGATGATCCAAAATTAAGTATACAAGAATTTTCGAGAAGCCTTGGGTCCACATGGTCAACTATGCAAAGGCACTTACACGAAATGGGAAAGGCATATAGGCAAGGAATATGGGTACCGCATCAATTATCCGAGACCAACGAGAATATTCGTCGATCAATTTGCACTTCATTGCTATCCAGATTTCGTAGAGATCCATTTTTTAGCAGAATCGTTACCGGAGATGAAAACGGATTCTTTATGACAACATAAAGCGTTCCAAGCAATGGCTTTCTGCAAATCAAACCGCAATATCATCCCCTAAACCTAGCTTATCACTTAGAAAGGTGTTACTGAGCATTTGGTGGGGCTGTCGTGGTATAATTCACTTTGGGTTGTTGAAACCTGGAGAAACAGTTACTGCTGAGTTGTATTGTCAGCAATTACAACGGCTGTATTCAGAACTATTGAAAAAGAGGGCATCTTTAGTCCACAGAAAATGTGTAATACTGCAAATGGCCAATGCCCGGCTCCATACAGAGAAACGCACTCAGAAAAAAATCAAAGAATTGCAATGGGAAGTTTTACCGCACCCTCGTACTCACCGGATATTGCTCCCTCTGATCTTTTCAGGTCTCTGGAGCATTATTTAAGAAATAAAACATTCTGTAGAGGATGCTAGGAGGCACCTGGAGTCATATTTTGCTTCACAGACCCTGGATTTCTATAAGAGGGGGATTGAAAATTTGCAGGAAAGATGGCAAACTGTCCTTGATAATGATCGAGATTATATAATGAATTAAGAAATAAAAACTTGAATTTACTACAAAGTTTGTTTTAGATTTCAAAACGATTGATTACTTATGGGTCCCCCTAATATATTTAGCGCCGGCTTTACCGATCGATGATTTGCAACTTTTTATGTATAAAAATACAGTATGCCTCTCTTTTTTTATCTTTACTTCCAGCCCTTTCTTTAGCGACTTTGTTCTTCTTGTAATCGCTGCTATGGACAAGCCTCTGTAAAACCTATGCACCTATTTTCTCTTGAGTTAATTTAGAACTGCGGCACGCAGCCTGTTTGACGCGAAGTCAATGTTTGCGAGGGTTATTTTAGAGGAAAACAAGATTAAAGATGCAACCTTTCCTCTGTAACGTCGCATAGTGCGGGAGGGACGAGACGTTCGACAGCAGTAGAGGCTGTTTCATCTCCGCTCTCATTGGCCGAGTTTGGGTGGGGGGGGGGGGCGGTGGGGATCGGAATGCGACGCTACGGAGGATAAACTTGTAGCTTTACACTCGCACGGCCGTCGGCGGGTCTTTTTAGACCCAGCAATCACAGTTTAAAGGAGAACAAGGAGAGGATTCATTGAAAACCCTATGTTTCATAAATGTTTTCGTAATACTGTAAATCTGGTAAATATTAGTATAGAAATGTCTGGGTCTAAAAAAGCCCACCGATGGCCGTCCACGTAACGTTTTTACTGTTGGCGATGACCACTTTTGCCAGTTTTGATTTTCTTATTTTCAGTGTTTTATATCGATCTTTATTTAAATCTTGATTTTTCTTCAGATGCCAGAAGCCCCGGCGTTCTCCACCTTAAAAATGGCGTCGACTACGTGAACCCCGGCGAAGAAGACCAAATGGAAATTTATGGGTACGAGGATGTATTTTTAGAAACTGATAAATAGACTCAGGGACTTTTATTTTCTTGCGCAACGATGTAATCGATTGTTCTCGCTGGTTTCGTCAGGTATAAGAGGAGCAAAATTCTAACCGTGGTCATCTGGTTCCTAATTTTCGTCACCGGAGGCCTCCTCAGACTAGTCTTCCACTGGGTACCGCAATGGATGTTGCAGAGCACTCATTCCAGATGCCGACTAGAGGACGCGGACACTGTTCTGCTCGTGGAGAAGTTCCAAGGAAAACATACCAGCTATTATGTGAAGAAGCTGAAGACCCTGACTGTCCAAGATGTAATGTTAGTACACTTGCCCCCCCCCCCCCAATATTTTACAATAGTTTATCCAATTCAAATCTATTAGGACAGTGCAAAAGTTGTTGCCCGATTTCGTATTAGAATACAACAAAGAATCGGGCACGAACTTTTGCACTGACCTAATACTTCTGAGCATCGTTAATGTTGTTTTATATTCATTTAAAGGAACAAGCCATTCGACGGCGATTCGCTGATGAACAATGAACCCTGGATGGAAAACGACAGCATGATCACCATCAAGGAAGTCAAGGAAGAATTCCACCCCTCATTGTCGTTGCACTTGTCGGGAGGCCAATTCAAAAGTAGGAATCAACGAGTCGGAATTTTATTATACCGTTTATAAATTTCGTGATTAATTTGATTATGTTTTCGCAGAGGTCCAGTCCATCGTTCTCTTCACCTGCAAGAAGCTCACTTACATCTGGGATCCCGAGAGATCAGAGTTCCTGAAGCTGCGAGGCTTGGACGTCGATGTGTTCACTTCAACGTTGCATCAGATGCAAGGACTGAACTACTATGAACAGCACATGAGGTAGACATCATCCACGTTTAAAGACATCTCAAGAAAATCGGAAAATACAATCAACTAAGTGATAATTATAAAATTAACCATTCTCCCACAGACGCTGCGTTTACGGAAGCAACAAGATTATGATCCCAGTAAAGAACATCATGACGCTGGTCGGTCTGGAAGTCCTGAATCCATTCTACGTCTTCCAACTGCTCAGTTTCTGTCTCTGGGTGGCCGACAACTACTACTACTACGCCATGGCTATTTTGTCAATGTCCAGCGTCGGCATATTGATGGCAGCCTTCCAGAATCGTCGGGTATGTCATCATCCGTTTCGCTTTCTTGCCCAATAATGTCTAGACTGCAGGTCTTTCTGCAAAATCAAAATTTTCTATGTCAATTATAAGAGACAGAAGTTGGATAAAGATATATTTTCTCTTTTAATGATTTTAATAAACAGTAATGTAACGATATTCTTAAATTCTTCAAATATCTTTAGAGTTTTGTATTTGTCATTTGTCTCATAAATGCGTAAAATCCGCAGTCTATTAATGTCCCACCGTTTGTCTACAGAACCAACAAAATCTGATATCCACCATTCAATCTTCCGACGTGGCGACTGTGATGAGAGATCGCGCTACCGGTCAAACAGCGACTATACCTGCGGAACGATTGGTCCCCGGGGACATTCTGGTCATTCCTTCACACGGATGCCTGATGCCTTGCGACGCGGTGCTTCTCACCGGAAATTGCATCCTCAATGAATCCATGCTCACCGGGGAATCGGTGCCTGTCACGAAAACGCCTATTCCATCGTCCAATGACATCGCCTATGACATTAAGGAGCACGCTAGGCACACGCTGTTCTGCGGCACGAAAATTATTCAGACCAGATACTACGGGACGGAAAAGGTAAGTTGACTTACTGGAATTTGGACGCGATGCTACTTCTTAGAGGATTTAACCCATTCACTGTGGTGTACTCCAAGCAGTTTCTGCAACAGAGTTAATTTTGTTAACGGTCAAATGGTTAAAAGGGAGTTTATAAAAGTACATGACGAATAATTTTCTCATCAGGTGCTAGCGGTGGTCGTGAGGACAGGCTTCAACACGAGCAAAGGCGCGCTGGTCAGGTCCATCATGTACCCTCCCCCGGTGGACTTCAAGTTCGAGCAAGACTCCTACAAGTTCGTGATTCTTCTGACGGGTATAGCCAGCATCGGCGTGATCTACACCATCGTGACGAAGGTGATGAGAGGTGTGCAGAGCGACCACATCGCCCTGGAGGCCTTGGACCTGATTACAGTAGTGGTACCACCCGCGCTGCCAGCGGCCATGACAGTTGGTCGGTTGGTGGCGCAGCGTAGATTGGAGAAAAACAAGATCTACTGCACCAGTCCGAGGACCATCAACGTGTCGGGATCCATCGACTGCATTTGTTTCGACAAGACCGGCACATTGACCGAAGATGGCCTTGACATGTGGGGCGTGGTACCGGCCGTCGATAAAAAATTCCAGTTGCCAGCGAAGGACATCACGTCCTTGCCGTTGACCGACTTGCTGATCGGCATGGTGACGTGCCACGGGATCACCATAATTGACAACCAGCCCGTGGGCGACCCGCTCGACTTGAAGATGTTCGAGTCCACCGGCTGGACTCTGGAGGAACCCGACGTGTCCGACACTTCGAAGTTCTCCATGTTGTTCCCCACGATAGTCCGACCACCGAAGGGCTCTAAGCTGTTGAAGAAGCTTCCGAATGACCTGAGGATCACGCTCAGCCGACAAAATTCCATGTCTTCCGACGTGATGGACATCTCCTTGAACAACCTCGACGCCGCGCTGGCTGGCTCCACCACGGAGTTGGGGGAACAGGGCCTGGAGATCGGTATCGTCAGGCAGTTTCCGTTCACGTCCACCCTTCAACGGATGAGCGTCATCACCAGAACACTCGGCGCCAGCCACTACGATCTATACTGCAAGGGCAGCCCGGAGATGATCTTGAGTCTCTCCAAAGCCGAATCAAGTACGTATAATCAAACAAGTTCAAGAGGCTCCTCCAAGGAGATTCGCTTCAATTGTTAAGCTTCTACACAATAATTTAGACCGATAACTACCGCGACCCTGATCAATTGACTTCCATAATAACTAATCCGCCGACGTAATTGATGAGAATTTAGGCGGTACAAAGTCTAACCACCTGCTGCCAATAGCTTCTCCCCCGAACAATTGCACCCTTTGCACTCGGAGCTGTTTTGACTCCAAAACCAATACGTTTTTTTACCTAGAATATTTCCATTGTACATGACGGATATGAGTGACTACTATAATATTATGTGGCACCTCAGAGTAGCCATTCGAGTGCAATGGGTTAGTCAACCAGCTGCCAATTCCGTTCTTTCTTTTTTGTAGTTCCAGCAGACTTCGGCGCCATATTGCAAGATTATACCTCAGAGGGCTACCGCGTGATCGCGTTGGCCCACAAAAGCTTGAAACGTCTTCCGTACGCGAAGGTGCAACGTCTGAGCCGCGAGGCAGCCGAGTCCGACTTGACCTTCCTGGCGTTCGTGATCATGGAGAACCGGCTGAAACCGGAAACCACCCCTGTGATCAGCGCCCTGAACGCAGCCTGCATCAAGACCGTGATAGTAACCGGGGACAACATGCTGACGGCGTTGTCAGTCGCTAGAGACTGCGACATCGTGAAACCTGGCATCCCGGTGATCGCAGTCTCAGCGACCCAGCAGAGCCAGCAGACCAAGCCGCAGATCTACTTCATGAACAGCAACAGCCAACCGACGCCGGTCTCGCCGGAGGGCCACGGCGATTTCACCGATCTGGACAGTGTAGCCAGCTTGGACACAGTCGAGAGTGGCTTCAACAATGTCAATTATTTATCCGATGAGTAAGTGGTCAGCTTGGCCGCCCTTGATTTTAGCGTGTTTGGGTAGAAAGAGTATCTTGATCTATTTCAACCCATTAATTGATAACATACATATTTGATAGATTCTGTTCAGTGCGAGGGGTTAATCAGAGGTCCCAGATAACAGATATTTTTGAAATGTTTTCGGAATAGTAATTGAGTCAAAATGAATATTTATAGTGAAATTTTATACTTGCTTGAACTGTTATCACTTGTTTTCAGCTTGCACCGCTCGAAGCATCAGTACGTGTTCGCGTTGACGGGTAAGACGTGGGCGTTGGTGAAACAATACTACCCGGAATTGATCCCTAAGTTAACTACCCGGGGTGCGATCTTCGCGAGGATGTCGCCGGACCAGAAGCAGCAGCTCGTTCAAGAGCTACAGTCTTTAGGATACTATGTTGGTAAGTCTCCTGTCAGTCTTCCTCTTCATCAACCCTGGATCTTCTAGAATTCAGCGGTTCTAGGGTTGTACTGTACCAGTAGCGCTCATCAAGGGTGATTTTCAGCAATGGTGGGCGACGGCGCGAACGACTGCGGAGCCCTGAAGGCGGCCCACACGGGAATATCTCTCTCTGACACGGAGTCCTCGGTAGCCTCGCCGTTCACTAGCCGCGAGACCAACATCTCCTCCGTGTTAACGGTGATCCGGGAAGGACGGGCAGCGTTGGTCACCTCCTTCGGGATCTTCAAGTACATGGCCAGCTACTCGCTCACCCAGTTCATCTCCGTGATGCTTCTCTACAGCATCGAGTCGAACCTGACGGACATCGAGTTCCTGTACATCGATCTCTTCATCATCTCGATCTTCGCGTTCTTCTTCGGCCACACACAGGCGTACGACGGCCCGCTGGCAAAGACCACGCCGTTGAACAGTCTGATCAGCACGACGCCGGTCCTCAGTCTGGTCACTCAGATCCTGATCGTGGCGATCTTCCAGTGCGGCAGCCTGTGGCATCTGCAGCAAATGGAGTGGTTCGAGCCGTTCAACGCGACCGCCAAGTCCCTGGAGAACAAGGACGACGTGGGCTGCACGGAGAACTACACGCTGTTCATCATCAGCTCGATGCAGTACATCATCCTGGCGGTGGCGTTCTCGAAGGGGCACCCGTACAGGAAGTCTTTGTTCACGAACTACGGCCTGCTGACCGCGTTCATCTTCCTCAGCCTGTTCTCCGTCTATCTAGCGACATTCCCGTTCGAATGGCTGGCCGATTGGTTCGAGCTGGAGCTTCCGGAGGGCGTCAGCTTCCGGTTCATCCTGATCGGCTACGGCGCCGCGAACTTCGTCGTCTCTCTGCTCACCGAGTACTTCATCGTCGACTATCTGGTGTTCAACAAACTCCGCTACCGCTGGCACAACGTGGACAAGTCCCGCAGGAAGTTCCTGGCGATCGAGCGCGACCTGGCGCGCGACTCAAAATGGCCGCCGATCTCGCAGGAGCCTTTACCGGAAGCCGCGCCGGACATCTTGATCCGGCAGAACGTCACCGAGATCAAGATCGAGAAACGCATCGCGGAGCCACGCTCGGTGGACACCAGTTTCATGAACAGCCCGGTGTGCGCGAACTTCAAGCAGTTCGGGTCCGCTAGGGAGGTGACCTTGAACCCCCGGTCGCTGTTCAACGACCGCAGGAACACCATGTCGATGCAAACGGTCCCGTGCTTCGAGGAGAGAGAGGCGAAACAGAACGCGAAGCCGGCCGGCAAGAGGAGGCACAACTCGGAGTGCGAGAACTCGATCAACCAGTACGAGAAGCCCCTGAAGACCTACAGCACAAACCCGATAGCAACCCTGCCGAGAAACTCCGCCGCGGTGATGCAGCCGCAGAAACTCCGCGACTTCAAGAACGTCCTAGTGCACAAAAGCGAAGACGTACTGTCTCCCAACAGGCAAAGTGTCCTTGAGCTCGACATACTGCCGTCGTAGTGATCGCTATCGTCACGGTATCCGACGACGCGACGGCGCGACGCTGTTCGATGGACGATGCACACAGTGGATGATCATCGACGGATCGAAACGACGCGACCTGGTCCGGTGGCTGATCGACTGACCCGAGATCGTAGACTAGGACACCACGATGGATCTCCACTAATTACTGCATTTCTCGTCCCATGACAATCACGGGCCACGGTCCGTCCGTGTGTCGAATCCGCGAGACCTGGGCGCGGTTCGTTCGGGGCACACCTCGGACGCTGTATTTAGATTCGCGGATTTTATTCTTTGTATTTAGGGTACCGAAGAGATTGCTTCCTTTCTGACCTTCACTGCCGGCCTGGGCTCTGCCCACGATTCTTTCGGAATCTCCTTTCAACGTTTCTCTGTATTGCAACGAAATGGAAGAGACTCAGCGAGACTCGACATTTCTTCACACAAAGTTACAGACCTTGTTTCACGTTCGTAACACAGTGGTTTCTCTATACATGGCGCCAAGGCCTGCATGATAAACGTCGCGAAGTTGTCCCCACTACGGGTATGTCTCCTGGACGATAAACGACACTGGCAAGACCGGTGTTGTTGACATATATCGAGAATTCACTGTGCATTGGACTGTCGCATAATGAAATGTCCGATTTTAAAAAATGCGAATGTTAAGAAGCGTCTCGATCAAGAAATACTCTTACAATCCTCGAGTACATCATTTCAAGGTACTTTCGGTAATTTCTGATCAATTAAAATTTGTTCTCGTAGGAACTTTACTTGATAATCAAAGACACGGTCTTGCACGTGCAACAACAGTAACCTTTTAATTTTGTGGAGCAATGCGTAAAGAAATTACCATTGATTCGAGAGCGTCCCCAAAGCTTCCAGCTCGGCAGTTAGGGGTCAGTCAACCGTCTCGATCGAAGAAACATTGTAGATAGCGAGGGTTCGCCGTTGTATTATAGAATTGTACATTCGTGCGGAAATTGTTCCGGAACAACATTAACTGGAAAATCAGCCAGGTTGTTCGAGGACTGTTCTTTGATCGTTTTGACTTGTTTTAAGTCGCCCAGGTCCGCTCGCGGCTCGACCGTCCAGAAACGGGGCCGAGTTTCAGCGGAGAACGCGCCACGATTCGAGCAGATTCAAAATGGCGACCCAGAAGACTTGAAAAAGTGTTCAGAACGAGGAACGATTGGACGACAGCTTATCTCTCCGACACATCGTTCGTCGCACGGTGCATTTAGCTCGATGGCCGACGCAAAGTGCATCTGAAATAGGAAAAACCGCAAAACAAGATGGAGAGGCGTACACGTCCGCCGTGCTTGATCCGCGTGGGTCCCTTTTGACCCGATCTCTCTTCGTCCTGCTCCTACTACTACTCCTTTTTGCTAGTATTCGAGCGGTGTGCGCCACACCCTCTCGAGAAAGTATTATATCGTCAGTGTTATTTATTTTAGATGATGAAATTTTAACTCGCCCTGCGGCACGGACTCCGGATCTTCGCAGAAAACTGTACCACCGCAGGCCGACCGAAGTAGATAGATAGACGTTCTCCCGATCCCCGATATAAAGGCGTCAGATGTGGTTCATTTGGCCGTCATAGTGATGGCCGTCGTAGTACGTCGCCACAGTGGTCGATTTCTCGATAAAAGCGGGACGAAAATCGGTATAGCTTGAAACTTTCGTTTATTCGCGAATCATAGAATCGAATGCACCTGTTAACCTATGGATGTATCATTCTGTCAAGTAATGATTTTATACATTTATGACAAAAACGAGCAGATAAAACATTAAAACGATCAGAAGAATTTAAAAATATCGGTAGATTGTTTTCAATTTATTACAATCGTTAGAAAAAGAAGGTGTTCGCAGATTTTCCACATCCACACTCCTCGAGATTCAAATTTAAATAATTTTCAATCATTTGTTTTTTCCTAGTTATACATGAAGTTCAATCGAAAACCTTATCTAGCTCGCTTTATTAGATACTAATGAATCAAATTGTACAACAATTTTAAATGACTAAAATAATCTTTTTTGTCCCAGTTTTCGTACTTACCGACCACTGTGCGTCGTGGGCCTAGGGTAGCCTATGAAGACGACCGCTGCATCATGCGATGCAGGAACTATCGGACTGGACTGAACAAGACAAATCCAAGGCGGTCATGGCTTGCGCAAAAATACAAAACTGCAACGCGAAGATAATAGGACAATGAGATTTTTTATCTTAAATCTACAGTCAAGGTAGCATAACGAACCTTGATCAGTCTCTCTGGATCAGCTGGTAGCTAACAGGCACAGATTCACGCCCAGAAAATCTTCCCCAAGTTACTTACACTGCAAGAATACTTTATGAAGGGTGTTAGGACACTTTCCTTTAGCTGTTCAGAGTGTCCAGGATTATAAACAAGGTCACAGACCTCGAGGTGGCTGGGAGGTGAAGTTGCAAGCCGCAGCATGGTCCAGCCAAAATTTGATTTGTCTTGTTCGGTGCCAGAGTCCGCGTCCCTCGTCTCAGAGGACACCAAACGGTACTTAGGGGTGGTTTAAAAATATTAACCACCGATTGTTGAACAAAAGGAACATTTCCTTCTGGGAGCTTCATAGCGGCCCTAGGCCAGCTTGTAACCTGGCCCTCGCGTCTTCACTCCCGGATACTTAATTAAACTAACAACGATCCGCGTCCGGCGCGGTCGAATTTGTTTTCTCTTTTTTTATATTAATTTAATAGACGGACGCGGGTCCGGATGGATTTGTTTCTAACTAGGAAACTGTAGGTAAAATTTGTTGGCGATACTTCCGTTCTCGCGACGAGCAACCCCCAGTTCCTGTGGCGTTCTAACGGTGCAGCATGATTTTATCGATCGCCGTTTCGTCGGTTCAGTATGTTTAAGAAATTCCGCGTCGATGGAACGGTTTTCTCGTCGCGGGAATTGGAGCACACCTAGATTCTTTTCGGTGTGATGATGGGGACATGTAACTAAGCTCTAGTTTAATTCCAACGTATCATACTTAAAGCGGGACACCGTTTTCCCGCGAGATTGCGCAAAGATCTCTCGACCCTCGTCCTCGCGGACAATAGCATGTCCGCGCAAACGACGGGGATAAGTGTGTACTTATTTAAGCAATTGGAAATAAATACTTAAGCGCGTTGTTCTACTACCTGCGACGCTATGCTTACGTTGAGATATAGCGGTTGCCGAATAAAAAAGTATGTATTTCATGTAACACGTCTTTTCTTTTCCCCCCGCCTCTTCCGTCCATCCTCCATTGTCTTTTTCAGCCTGGAGACTTCTCTACGCAGGTTCGCGGAGATTTAGGAGTGATTATTTTACATTACTCTATAAAAATAATAAGAATTTCTTTATCCAAATCCTTTAGCCATTCTTTTTACAACATATGTATACCTAACATTTTTTTATGAAATCAGAAACAGAAATTTTTTAAATATCTCTGCACCTTTATAATCTCAAGAATCGTAAATTAAAAATAGTAGAACCCGCCATTTTGTCCCGTAAATCTAGTGTCGAAGGGGCTGTAAACCGATTAAAAAATTAATTCCTTGCATCTTTTAAAGATGTAGAGCCTTGAGAATACTTTCCCAAAAGATTATGCTTAAATTAAATTGAATTAAAATTTCATTTTCCTTTTTAATATGTTCAATAGGCTGGAAATAGCATTTTTTAATTACCCCAATATCTTTACTTTAAAATGACAGCTAGTTTTGCCACAAATGGATATAATCCGCAGTCCAGTTATGTGAAAATTTGTGTGAAAATTCACCAGTGTGTGAAAATTTAATGAGTCAGGATCTAGAAACGTCTCAGTGCAAAATTAGAGCGAAACAGTGGATCAATGGGATAAAAATCGAACATTTATTAAGCGCGAATATAAACAAATATCACACGCACTTAATTTACAAAATATTCACGTCGACAGAATCGGCACCGATCGATCCAGGACCGAGGCGACGAGCGATTATTTTTCGACAATAGTTTTCGCCGCTCGAACGCCCGGTGATCGACGATAAATACAACAATTTACACGCGTCGTAACAATACATATAATTATAATATAGATTAAAATCGATCAGTTCCACCGCACTTTATACAAAAGATTAGAAAGTCACTTCTCAAGGATTCTCAAATCACTCTCTCTTTCTCGATCTCTCTCTCTCTCCACGTTTGACTTCGTATTTACATCGAGCATACAGAATGGCCGATCATTCTCTCCGGTTACTGTTACTTTATCGTGGCAGTTACTTAGGCCAGATCCTTCGGGATCTCTGGCAAAACCATTCGTGTTAGAGACCCAGAATCCAGTACCGTTTCGTCACAAACTTTGTGTCATGCAAAGTTTCCCACCCGAGCGCCCAGAGAACAGTATCCATTTTTCCTGGATCGAGTGCTGGCTACGAGTTGATCACGTACGTGATCCAGTCGACCGTTTTCGCCACACGATGATAGATCCCTGGCTGGCCCGGTTGGGCACAAGAGTAACCGGCTGAGACGATGCCGATTAGGTACCAGCGACCTGTTTTTTCCAGCATCAATGGTCCTCCGCTGTCACCCTGGGAAAAGAAGACAATTGTTTATTGGTAATTGTTTCGGGATCACAGCTTGCCCTAGATAGTCTAAATGTAATGAAAATCTGAAAGACATGGAGTATTGAACAATTGAGAACAGCTACAGTTAGATAGATCTACAATCCCCATTTCTACTGGTTGTCCAGTTAGATAGATCAATATTCCTCATTTGTTAATAGTCATCCATTTAGATAGATCAACAATCCTCATTTCTAACAGTCATTCATTTAGATAGATCAACAATCCTCATTTCTGATGGTCATCCACCTAGATAGATTAACAATCCCCATTTCTAATGGTCCTCCATTTAGCTAAACCAACAATTTTAATTTTTAATGGTCATCCGTCTAGATAGATCAACAATCGTCATTTCTAGTGGTTGTCCACCTAGATAGATCAACAATCCTCATCTCCAATGGTCATCCATCTAGATAGATCAACAATCCCCATTTCTAATGGTCCTCCATTTAGCTAAACCAACAATTTTAATTTTTAATGGTCATCCATCTAGATAGATCAACAATCCCCATTTCTAATGGTCCTCCATTTAGCTAAACCAACAATTTTAATTTTTAATGGTCATCCATCTAGATAGATTAACAGTCGTCATTTCTAGTGGTTGTCCACCTAGATAGATCAACAATCCTCATCTCCAATGGTCATCCATCTAGATAGATCAACAATCCCCATTTCTAATGGTCCTCCATTTAGCTAAACCAACAATTTTAATTTTTAATGGTCATCCATCTAGATAGATCAACAATCGTCATTTCTAGTGGTTGTCCATCTAGATAGATCAACAATCCTCATCTCCAGTGGTCATCCATCTAGATAGATCAACAATCCCCATTTCTAATGGTCCTCCATTTAGCTAAACCAACAATTTTAATTTTTAATGGTCATCCATCTAGATAGATCAACAATCCCCATTTCTAATGGTCCTCCATTTAGCTAAACCAACAATTTTAATTTTTAATGGTCATCCATCTAGATAGATTAACAGTCGTCATTTCTAGTGGTTGTCCACCTAGATAGATCAATAATCCTCATCTCCAATGGTCATCCATCTAGATAGATCAACAATCCCCATTTCTAATGGTCCTCCATTTAGCTAAACCAACAATTTTAATTTTTAATGGTCATCCATCTAGATAGATTAACAGTCGTCATTTCTAGTGGTTGTCCACCTAGATAGATCAACAATCCTCATCTCCAATGGTGATCCATCTAGATAGATCAACAATCCCCATTTCTAATGGTCCTCCATTTAGCTAAACCAACAATTTTAATTTTTAATGGTCATCCATCTAGATAGATCAACAATCCCCATTTCTAATGGTCCTCCATTTAGCTAAACCAACAATTTTAATTTTTAATGGTCATCCATCTAGATAGATTAACAGTCGTCATTTCTAGTGGTTGTCCACCTAGATAGATCAACAATCCTCATCTCCAATGGTCATCCATCTAGATAGATCAACAATCCCCATTTCTAATGGTCCTCCATTTAGCTAAACCAACAATTTTAATTTTTAATGGTCATCGATCTAGATAGATTAACAGTCGTCATTTCTAGTGGTTGTCCACCTAGATAGATCAACAATCCTCATCTCCAATGGTGATCCATCTAGATAGATCAACAATCCCCATTTCTAATGGTCCTCCATTTAGCTAAACCAACAATTTTAATTTTTAATGGTCATCCATCTAGATAGATTAACAGTCGTCATTTCTAGTGGTTGTCCACCTAGATAGATCAACAATCCTCATCTCCAATGGTCATCCATCTAGATAGATCAACAATCCCCATTTCTAATGGTCCTCCATTTAGCTAAACCAACAATTTTAATTTTTAATGGTCATCGATCTAGATAGATTAACAGTCGTCATTTCTAGTGGTTGTCCACCTAGATAGATCAACAATTCTCATCTCCAATGGTGATCCATCTAGATAGATCAACAATCCCCATTTCTAATGGTCCTCCATTTAGCTAAACCAACAATTTTAATTTTTAATGGTCATCCATCTAGATAGATCAACAATCGTCATTTCTAGTGGTTGTCCACCTAGATAGATCAACAATCCTCATCTTCAATGGTCATCCATCTAGATAGATCAACAATCCCCATTTCTAATGGTCCTCCATTTAGCTAAACCAACAATTTTAATTTTTAATGGTCATCCATCTAGATAGATCAACAGTCCTCATCTTCAATGGTCATCCATCTGGATAGATCAACAATCCTCATTTCTAATCAGCTACTCTAGTCAGCTACCTCTTCAGCATCCAATTTTACGAGTCCAATCGATTTAGATTTATTATCACAGATTCCCAAAGTGAAAAAGACTGAACAATCACTTAGCAAAAGTCTTAGCAAGAATATCCTCAAATTATCAACTTTGAAGAGGTGTAAAGATGGAAATAGCTACCCCCAGGTGACTCAGACCGGATGAAAAACTAACTCAGACCTCTCAGTGGTGAACCAATCAGAAACCAAAGGTAGCAAGAGCTGGATAAATCAACAAATTTGTTTTTCTAATGGTGAACTACTTCTTCAGGATCCAAATCCATCTTTAGTTGGAACTCCTAGGGAATAGAAGGATTAAGAATCACCTGGCAAGAGTCCTTGCCGCCTCCGCGGTACCCAGCACACATCATCTCGTCATAAATGACGACGTTGATGCCATTAGACCGATGCCACCTCTCGCAGACCCTGTTGTCTATCACAGGTACGTCGACAGCTTGCAGCGTCTTCGGTCGCAGCCTCGATCCTGTTTAACAAAACAATTAGTGCACGATTATCTGTCGTAAAATCATCTTTCCAGTCCACTTACCAGCCTGCAAGGCACCCCATCCAGCAGCCCAGCCATACTGGCCCAGGAAATCTTCATTCTTCTCGGGTAGACAGATCGGTGCTATGTGAGGCATGTAGTGGACTGGTCGATCCAGTCGCAAAACTGCCACGTCGAACCTGATAAACAAGATCTACATTAATTTTCGTTTATTCTTTATCACTAGATTGCGAATGACATTTTTGATTTTACTTTAATATCATTTCTTAACAAATACCTTCTGCTTTAGAGACAGTAAAGGATTTTCCAATGGATAAAATCTATTTTTATTCTATTTCTCTTTAACACTAGGTTTACGGAGCACAAAAAGTGAATATTTTGCATCACTTCATAAAAATAACAAGAACGAGCTACCCAAAATTTTAGCAATATTTTTAAAGTAATATATACCCAAAGAAATAAATTTTCTAAATAATTTCTCATCTATGTATCCTTACAATCTTAACATTTTTAAATTAAAAATATTAAAACCCGTCATTTTGACAGATCCCGTAAACCTAGTGTTAAAGAAAACACTTCAACCTAATCTCAAATTCTAATTTTTTAGTGGCCAGTTCAAAATAATAACTATTTCCCGTGTCAGGTTCAACCAATAAGAAAATGTATGAAAAGTAAATTGATTCTTAAGAATTTGAATGGGCCTAACCATGGCTGATGTGGGACACTCTGTATAGAGAAAACACTGTATTGTGTTTATAAAAATGCATTTATAGAAAATTAATTTAACACACTTATTCCTTGGAGCATATATTCTGGTAAAAGCTTCTAAAATTCTGGCTGAATATATTCATTTTTATAAAACAATGCAAACTGGCCACTTTTAGTGCCCCGTAAACCTAGTGTTAAGAGACGCCGAAGTAATTAAAAAAAAAGCAAAACATTGGAGCATTAAATCAAAGAAATGGGTTTATCGGTCACTATACCTGTCAGCCTGAGGGGTGAATTTAAAGTAGGGATGCACTCGAATCTCCCTGACCCCAAACGTGTAGGCTGGCAGCGTCTCGCTAGCAGAATTCACCACATAGTCCCCTAAAGTGACCTGAACTTGGCGAGCAGAAGCTCTGCCAATCGGAATAAACGAATTACAGAACAATTTGCAGAAATCTAATCAATTCTCCAGCGGTCTACTCACTTGGCAACACAGTGTCCAGCAGTGACAACGTGGAATCGATTGACGAGCGTGCCTCCGCATCGGCTGGACCCGATTCTGATGTACGCCTGAGAAAGTAGAACAGTTTCTCTATTGAACACGTTCCACCTCGACATTGTTAAAAGTCAAAAAGCGATCGCGATCGATCGTCGCGAGTCTGACCTGCCACGGGAAGCTGCCAAAACCGGCGTCGTCGCCGCCGACGATCCTCCTCTGTGCAGTTTGCTTCGACACGGGTATCCCGCAGCCTGCAATTACAATGGCGGAGACCCATTGTTAAGTCTCAAACGCGATCGCTAATCGAACACATCCTGATGAGTTAGTAACCGAGTACAACGTTCGATTCAATCGATATCGTTCGTTACAGTTCTCTCGATCCCTGTGGAACAAGCGTTAGACTCGCGAGAAAAAAATGGCCTCTCATCCTGTGCGATCACATGTATCGCTAACTGTAATTTCATGTTTATAAAGACAGTCCGACAAGCAATAAACAGTAATTTTTATGAGATTCTTGTTAACACGGTGCTCGGAAAAAATGTTTCAGTTCGAAGAGGTGGAGGTGGCCATCGAAGCATAGGCTGAGAAAAATTATCATAGTCTCGCAAACTATCGGTGGTAACGAAAAATTTTGTATACATAGATTGTCGAGTATCTAATGGAGAATTTTTGTGCCTAATTAGATCTTTTGAAAAAATTTTCATCCCAAAGATATCATTAAAAAATACTACCCCCTGGCACAGATTTCTCGTAAATGTTTGTAAAATTATATTTTCTTGTTAACAAATACAGTATCTCAGCCCCAATTTCCAGGGTTACTTCCACTCCTCCGGGAAGCCGAAAGCACACACAAAAGACACAGATTAAATATTTTTTCGAGCAGTGTGCCCCAAAGACGCTTCGAAATCAATGCAAAATCACTTGCGCAACTGTTGGTTTGCAAAAATTACTAAATTTTCAGGCCATTTGTTTCCGTCCACGTAGCGTTACCGAATTAGACTTGGAGTAATTCAGTAAGACCTGTATACGACAGAGACGAAGACGTCCTCCTGGGTTGCATCGGAAAGAAAAATGGACACTCGGAGTCCGCGTACGAAGCCGGAAGTCCGTTCGATCGTGAAACGTATGTACAGATTAATCGCGTTGGATCCCTGCTCTTCTCGATCACACGAAATCAATCTCGTCGAGATCCATCGAGGATCGGGCGACGCTTTCCCCGGCGACGAAGAGTAACCGGAAGTGGAAGAACGTCGCGTCGTCGAGAGAAGAAAACTATTTCGGAGGTTCGAGGACGCGCAGATCTCGTTGTTATGGCAATCGGCATGCAAGATCGATCGCAACGATTAGAACACTCCCGGTGGGGGTAATCGACGGAACGGGGAGAGAGGGGAAAAGGGAACGATCGACTAGCAGCGATTAGAGTACTCGGGGAGATTGGTGGAATACGTCGGGAAAGGGGGGAAATGGTAAAGTGCGAGTTTTCCTGGGAAAAGGGAACGAAGGACGACGGATAGGGAACGGTGCACGTACTTTCATGCTTTGAAAGGTGCGAATAGAGAAAGTGGCGACGTTCGACGGCATGCTGAGGAAAGTGCGAGTACCGAGAGGCTGATTCGAAAGTGGAGAACGTTTCGGCATGCTGAGGAGAGCGCGAGTGTCGAATTTCAAGACAAAAAGTAACAAAGAGAAGCAACGACCGTCAGGGGGGGAAAAGGAAGAAACGGGAAACACGTGTAATCCGAGGATCGGTTGCTGGGACGGGCATGCTGGTCGCTTCGGCATGCTGAGGAGGGTGCGAAAGTGCTGATCGGAGACCAGAGACTCGCGAAAGAGAGAGTGAAACGAGAGAACTCGGGGATTCCCGATCGATTTTGAAGGCGAAAGTTATGATTTTCCTATCAGAAAATTACGAAACTTTACGCACAAGCGCGGTAATCCAGACACATTTTTATTTAAGTCACAGTACATTTTTAGGGGTTGAAAACACACCCCTTGAAGGAAACACAAAGCTTTAAATTAAAGGTGCATCTATTGTTATGAAAATCAATATATTTTTCATTTGTTTACAACACTTGCCAGGCAATGATTAATGTTTGACAAAGCGAGTTTAATCGATATAAAAAGTTCGTTGCTTAGAAAAGGAAAAGACTGCTCCCTTCAGGGGGTGAGTTCAACCACTAAAATCATATTATGTCCCAGCAAAAATTATGTCTGAATAGTGGATGGATCACTCTACTTACGCACAATGTTTCACAATTTTCTCGAGTTAGCCTAACTTTTCTCGCAAGAACAATTAGAGACACACATCAAAATAACTGTAGATGCAGTCTGCAAGACTCGCATAATTTCTAAACTGATCATAGTAAAAATATGAAAAAAATCACGCGTCTGTTTTTCTGCTTGTACCACAACACTGTCATATATAAAGAATGTATCGAGTCATCATTATCGTCTATAATTGGTTCACTTTCTCGACTTTCGATTAGTTTTACAGTGTACTCCCCGCAAAGGCGGCCATATTGCCCGAGCTAGTTGTCCGAAGTGCTCGAGAATTTACACTGTTCTTCCACGAAACATATACTTTATGAATCTCAAAGCATTTTCCATCAGACTCGCATGCGATAACAATAAAAATTAATTTTTCGACGCCATGATCCCTGATTTACCTCTGCAGAGGTAGTAGAAACGTCCCGGAGCGTTTTGAATTACCGTCTTCTCGAAGTATAGTTGCCTGAACGTTTCATTAACATAACAGCGTTATAGTAGAGGTGTTCTGGTATACTGATGATTTTTTTCATATTTTTGCGACAATTAGTATTTCTGGAATAAATTAATAGAGCCAGAGAGACTGCACGAGTTGTTCGACGAATGGAAATGGATTGATTGTCGGCGCGATTAGGTGAATAGAACGACGGCGACAGAATAGGATGAAGAAGAAGAAGAAGACAGCGTGGTGCTCATGCTAGTGCAAGAATCGGATTGCATGCTTCAGTAGGAAGGACTTACGATCATCATTGGCGGTCTCCGTGTAAGTGTCCAACGGAAGCGGCTGAGACTGATCTCTAGGTGCCTCAATCAGGTTATAATCAGAGCTACCTTTCGGCTCTTGCCTCTGACAACAAGCGAACATAATGCCGCCGCAACTGCCGTCCAATAGGCCAGCGGACATCCAGCACATTAGAAAAAATTCGCAGGTTCGTCCGTCAGCGCACAACGAATCGTCACCCTTCCACAGCGGTCTGTTTTGTTGACGCGGCTCTGCACAAAACAGGCCACAGTGAATTCTCATTACGAGTCAGTGCCAACCTTACAATTTGGAGTCAGTGGAACGACCCACGCCACCGCGGCGAGGGGCCGAAGCTCGAGAGCCGCCACAACATTGTCGGCTATATCGGTGCGAGACTAGAAGACCACTACTAATCCAATTACAAAACTTCTTTATTTTCCGTCATTTTTTTTTTTTTTATGAAACTTTCAGTAATATACTCGTGGCATTTTTCTGATTAAAATGAAACCAAATATGATATAAATCCGATGATATTTACTTGTAACGAACGATGAAGGTTACCTCCCATTACAATTACCTTACGGGAAAATTAGTGTAAATGTGATCCGAATTATTATATATCGCGTTCGGTTTCATTTTAATCAGAAAAATGCCAGCAATATGTGAAAGTCTCATAAAAATAATAACGAAAAATAAAGAAGTATTGTAATTGTGCATTAGTAGTGGTCTTCTGGTCTCACACCGATACAGCCGACAATGTTGTGGCACACTCTTCGGCGGCGACGGCTCTCGAGCTTCGCAGTCCGTTTCTCCGTGCAACATTGTATCGAAGAAAGACATTTTCTCAGTCTTCTTGTCACTATCGCTTAGTAGTCACAAGCTTTTATGACTTGTAGACGGATATGAATCTTAGGTTTCCAGCGTGCCCTGTGTATTTCAAATTCTCGGCGAGAACCACCGATTTCGTGTAATAGTCAGTCCCCAGAACGGCGGAACTGACTCGTAACGAGAATTCACTGCAAACTGTTCTCTCTCTCCTCTCTACACTCTCACCCTTATTTCTCTCTCTTTCTCTCTCTCTTTCTCTGTTATCTCTTCCTTTCGTTCCAGGAGGCAACGAAGAAGACACACAACAAAAGCTGCCACGAATTCGCGAACGATCCGTTGAAGATCGCTTCTTCTTTTCTCTACTTTAACTGACCTGATTCTCGGGCTGACTCGAGGTTAGAATCGATCGTGCCTGATTACTCCAAGCCTAGCTTCGGGTATTTCATAGTTAAACAGGATCGAGAGGACACGGTCGAGCAATCCCGGCAAAATGAAGGCTTTCGCTACCGGCTGTCCCATTTAAATCGACCCGGCTCTTCGATATCGCCGACGGCATTCCGACACGGTAAGTTAATAACATTCACTACATCAACGTACTCCTGCAACAAATTTGCATCGCCGATGTACTGTGAAAGATTGTCGCAATCTGTTTCACCACGTGGTTCGAATTCTCCCTCATTAATATTTTCAATTGAACAACGTCTGAGCAGAGCTGTGACCGCTCGCAAACATGATTCAAACGATTATAATCATTGCTGATACACTGTAAAAGTTTGCACCAATTCGTTTCACAGTGTACTTTCATTAAACTTTATCTCGAAACCATCAATTTTTACTGCAAATTGGACAATATTCAAGTAGGACGGGTCAACAATGCACCCATCGCATATTCAAATTTTCATAACGGTATAATAAAAAATATTCAACAGAGTCTTCAGAACCGTTTCGCGCAAGAAAAATTAACACAACTTCTGTAGTTGGACCACAAAAAATTCTCAAAGCTGAAAATCTTTACGTTAGAATCTGTATTTCATACGAAACAGAAATCAAGCGAAAATTTTCATGTATTCTAAAAATTCAGAAGTGCATGAATTTATTGAGACGAGTTTATTCGTATTGGAATAGCGGGACTTGCAAATTAACTTTATAATAGTCAATTCAAATTTCTATTAAGTCTGAGGAACAGCATATTAAAGAAATAGATTCAAAAATCGTGTAAAACAAAAATGGATGCTAACCTCTTAAGTACTGTACGCCACTATAATGGATTCCGTGGAAAGCATCAGATTGAACGGTACACCACTATAGTGGTTTTCGTGGAAAGAATCAATTTGAACGGTACGCCACTATAGTGGTTTCCGTGGAAAGTGTCAGTTTGAACGGCACGCCACTATAGTGGTTTCCGTGGAAAGTGTCAGTTTGAACGGCACGCCACTATAGTGGTTTCCGTGGAAAGCAACAGTTTCAATTGTACGCCACTATAGTGGTTTCCGTGGAAAGCAACAGTTTCAATTGTACGCCACTATAGTGGTTTCCGTGGAAAGCGTCAGTGTGAACGGCACGCCACTATAGTGGTTTCCGTGGAAAGTGTCAGTTTGAACGGCACGCCACTATAGTGGTTTCCGTGGAAAGCAACAGTTTCAATTGTACGCCACTATAGTGGTTTCCGTGGAAAGCATCAGTTTCAATTGTACGCCACTATAGTGGTTTCCGTGGAAAGCGTCAGTTTGAACGGCACGCCACTATAGTGGTTTCCGTGGAAAGCATCAGTTTCAATTGTACGCCACTATAGTGGTTTCCGTGGAAAGCGTCAGTGTGAACGGCACGCCACTATAGTGGTTTCCGTGGAAAGTGTCAGTTTGAACGGCACGCCACTATAGTGGTTTCCGTGGAAAGCATCAGTTTCAATTGTACGCCACTATAGTGGTTTCCGTGGAAAGCGTCAGTGTGAACGGCACGCCACTATAGTGGTTTCCGTGGAAAGTGTCAGTTTGAACGGCACGCCACTATAGTGGTTTCCGTGGAAAGCATCAGTTTCAATTGTACGCCACTATAGTGGTTTCCGTGGAAAGCGTCAGTGTGAACGGTATGCCACTATAGTGGTTTCCGTGGAAAGCGTCAGTTTGAACGGTGCGAACCACTATAGTGGCTTTTTTGCTAGCAGCGGCCATACGCGCCGTCCCTGAGAGACAGAATTGCGGACGGGCGTGCCGCACAATGGGCAATTTGGAAGAAATCGGATTCAAAATCAAAGAACTTTCGATAGAAATGAGGTAGAGCGATGAAAATTTTTTTAAATTAAAGCTGAAACTTTGTAGAATATGGGAAAATTAGGGAGATTATTACCATCCAATCATTTCAACGAAAAAATGATTCCATTAGTTTTTGTCACAAAAATCTATTTTTTGCAAAATCCTGAGGTCGTAGACAAATTTTGAGACCAGATTTGAAATCAGCGTGAAAAAATCTATGGGAAATGGTGTATAGCATGTTTAAAAAAAATTTTTTTCCGCGCGTGGTATTGGAAAAACTAACATTTTCTTGAATTCATGCGCGTTTAACGAATTTTCTCGAGGTTAAAAAACGTTCGTACCACAATCTCTCTATTTTTCCCATATTCCACAAAGTTACAGCTTTCATTTAAAAAAAATTTCATCGCTCTACCTCATTCCTATCGAAAGTTCCTTGATTTTGAATCCGATTTTGTCCAAATTGCCCACTGTGGCGCCGTACTTAAGAGGTTAAAGATTTGAAAGAAGCTAGTCGTAAAATCGTCTGAAGACTCCAGCCCGCTGAAATGACCAATTTTCCGACGTACAATTGGCAGAAAATTTGTAAAGCTCGGTGAAAATGTGGTTAAAATTGAATACAAATGGCGTTCGAGCGCGTCGAAGCCGGCTTTCGGCGGTCGATTGAAGTGGGACAGCCCCGTCCAGGTGGAAGAGAATCGCGATTAGCGGTTTAACGAAACCGTAAATGTCGACAGGAAAGGTTTGCCCGTCTGTCGTAACGAGTTCGCGTTCGCGGATGACGGAAATCGTCGGCCCGACGGAAACGAGACCGGCTGTCGCAATCGTTGCGACAACCTTCTAGGATATTGCGGCCGGGTGGCCGGCTTAATTTACGATTATCCGAGAGAAACACGAAATCCAGAAAGGCGCGATGCAACACAGCCGTCGTCGTTGTTGTTGTTGTCGTTGTTCTTGTGCGCGCGCGAGAGCGAGTATCGGTTTCACTTGGTCCCGATTACCGAAAGACCGGACGGCACGCTGTGAAACCGGTGCTTTCGACAGGTGCGCGTTCGAGTCATCGGTTCCACGACGCCATTTCCCCTCGGACCCCCGAGGATCTACCTGGTCTACCATTGCTTGTGATCGGGGAACGTACCTGACTCTAACCTAGGGTAATCGTCGAGCGTTTGCTTTCGATGATCTGAAACAAGAAAACTTCTCTTATTTCCCTCTCGGTACGGATATTATTAAGAAAATCTTAAAAATTATAAAAATTGCATTTGTATCGTTACAATGATTCTTTGAGCCCCGGAATATCTTAGAAGAAGAAAAATATGCATTTTGTGCCTATGTGTTCTCAAACGGCTGTATGTGTATCGACAATAACAAAACAGAATTTTTGATTTTGATTAATTAAATTAATAGTGCAGGGGTTAATAGGGTATAGGGGTTTTAACAACGTAGCGAAGCGTTTGAAATTAATTTATATACAGAATTTGGAACGGTTGGTTTGTTCTAAAATTATTTTGTGTAATTTATTTTGTTCATTTTTGTCTTCCATATTTAATTAACGTTTTCTAGTCAGAATTTGCTGCTATAGGTTTGAGAAATTGTACGATTTAAATGGACCGATAATGAAAGCTGAGAATTGGCTCAGTGGTTGTTGTTAGGTTGCAGGTGAATTATGCTATTTTGCATAAAGATTGCAACGCCGAGGAAGTGTATAGTGTAGCATTTTATATTCACTCATTTAGTTTCTCACGCTAGGTCGATTCTGTTTGATTGGACTCGGTGATGCAATTTTTATCCGCCGTTTTTAAAGGAGTCTTTATTTTTGATGATAGTAGGACGTGTTTTCGTTCAAATGAAACTGAGAATGTTCTAACAATCTTTTTCCTATGTTTCGCGTATATCAAATACAAAAATGGCCTTCCATTGCGTAACACGTGACAGAATTATTTTATTTATAATTAATGTGCGAAATCATGCGTTCGTTCTTTCGTACGATCGTTTAATTTGATTGAATGAAGACTGAACAAAGTGATATCGTTCTTCATTCTGCAAAGTCGTAATAATATTAATGGGACGTTCTCTTTCCATTTTATTTCTGCTGGCGTCCCCATCAGATATATCTTTAATATACAAAAACAGGCTGTCCAATTCAAACCTTTTCCATTTACACAGGGCAAAGGGTCAAAAGGCTTAATCCTCTCGGATTAACCCTGGGGCAAAAGAGTCATCTGATTAGAAAACTCGTGACACATTGGGCAACAGCGAATTTTATGCATTTTCGAAGCTCCAGAACATTTTGCAACGAGGGAACTACAGAATCTAATTTTACTGTTCTTACTACGTCAACACGTGTGAGACTAATTCTCGAAGAAGCATCGCAATTAGGTTGCAGTTTACCTCTGACGTCGTCCTCGAAGTCGGGCAGATGATTCGACTGTTGGAAGAAGGGCGGTGCACTGCCACCAACAGGAGGTGGAAAATCATTATCTCTGAAGATCAATCGAGGCGTCCGATGTCCCATCACGGGTCTGTTGTATTCAGAAACAGGACTTCGCCATAGCGACTTATGCTGCCTCCACGAAGGGAACCTTAGGCCAGGGGGTGCACCCACGTTCCTCCCTGTTGGAGGACCTCCACCCTCGAACAGGTATCCACCTGGACCACTGGGAAACCGGACGTAACGACGCCGACGCGTCGAACTCGACAGCTCCGTCCGGTTGGATAAATCGTTGCTCCCGGTCTCGATCGAAGCGAACAACGTTTCCGGCCTGCTCAGAGGCGATCCAACCACTTCCGTTTGACTCGTGGCGCGGCTCGAGGAGATCACGAACACTATGCCCAGCAGCAACCATTGGCTGGACCTCGCTGCACCCATCGTTTCGCTGCAGAACATAAGTGCGATCAGTAATTCGTTATCATTGCAACCCTTCCTGCACGTCTGTGCAGGAAGACATTTACAGAAATTTATTACTTTCTAGTACTATACAAAATGGTCCTGTAAAATGTCCTTGAAAAATCATTCTCCGGAAAATGGGAAATCATACTGTATAACATTCTGCAGGAGGATCTACAAGGGGGGCCCATAAGTAATCAATTATTTTGAAATCTAAAACAAACTTTGTAGTAAATTCGAGTTTCTATTTCTTAATTTATTATACAATCTTCACCATTATCAAGGACAGTTTGCCATCTTTCCTGCAAATTTTCAATCCCTCTCGTATAGAAATCCAGGGTTAAGTATTAGGACCTTGAATAAGTTCTCGCTGTTTCTTTTACAAAATAAAAGCTTTTACCCAATGTCCTTGCTTCTGGATCATTCCTAAAACTTTTAAACGTTATGAAACAGTTGACTCATCTACTTGTAATGTTTTTTCAAGTTCTGCTAGCGTCTGACATCGGTCTTGATCGAGTAATTCCTCCAACTTTTCGTCTTCAAATTTTTTCGGTGCGCCAGAACGTTCTTTATCCTCAAGTTCAAAATCATTATTTTTGAAGCGTCGAAACCAGTCTCTGCATGTCGTATCCGACAAAGCATTGTCCCCATAAGTCTCAACAAGAATTCTATGTGCTTCAGCTGCAGATTTCTTTTGAATAAAGTAGTGCAATAAAATTCCCCGCAAATACACTTTATTTGGCACAAAAGTAGACATTTTCAGAACTAAGAAAAAATTACTTTGTTTACACTAAAGTGAACTACCATACACTGAAATTTAAGGTTAGATACACTACTGCCTTGTATGTGTGTTACCATTCGAAATTCCACGAACGGGGTACTGCTACTGCCATTTTTGAAGAAACAGCGAGAACTTATTCAAGGTCCTAATAAAATATGGCTCAAGGCGCCTCCTTACGTCATCTACAGAAGTGAATGTTTTATTTTTTAACACTTTGAACGCCGAACTAGAAACCCCAAAAATTCCATAAAATCAAAGTAAGTTATGTAATGAAATAAAAGTTGAAAAAAATTAAATGTATGATACTAAGTAGTCCTCCAACTTTCTTTGTATGTTGCAGATCCTAATAAAATTTGGTACAATGAAATTGTAATTCATTGGTTGTACAATGAAATTGTAAGTGGTCACATTGAAATTCTTTGATTTTTCCTGGGTGAGTTTCGTTGTATGGATTCGGACATTTATCAAATTGCAGTATTACACATTTTCTGTGGATGTTGTAATTGCTGACAATACAACTCAGCAGTAACTGTTTCTCCAGGTTTCAACAACCCAAAGTGAATTATGCCACGACAGTCCCACCAAATGCACAGTAACACCTTTCTAAGTGATAAGCTAGGTTTAGGGGTTGATATTGCGGTTTGATTTGCAGAAAGCCATTGCTCGGAACGCTTTATGTTATCATAAAGAATCCATTTTTCATCTCCGGTAACGATTCTGCTAAGAAATGGATCTCTACGAAATCTGGATAGCAATGAAGTGCAAATTGATCGACGAATATTCTTGTGGGTCTCAGATAATTGACGCGGTACCCATATTCCCTGCCTATATGCCTTTCCCATTTCGTGTAGGTGCCTTTGTATAGTTGACCATGCGGACCCAAGGCCTCTCGATAATTCTTGTATACTTAATTTTGGGTCAGCTTCCACTAGAGATTTTAGGGTGTCATTGTCAAATTCAACTGGTCGTCCGAGGCCTGTCAGAGAGATCATAATCACCGGCAGCAAACCTTCTGATCCAACGTTGACACTTGTTGACCTTCGATACATCTCCATAAACATCGCAAATTTTCTTTGTTGTTACATTAAATCCCGCATAAAAATGAAAAAGTATGCAATGACGAATATGATTCTCGGAAGGTACGGACGCCGCCATTTTATTACAGGGTTGTAAAAAAAATTATTAGAATATTTTGAATACAGGCTGCTTTACCGAAAACTGTAAAAGAATACGTGTTTCCTCTTCAACGATCGGTACAGAACTAAAGGCAAAACAAATTCTTTGCAAATAATTGTTTACTTATAGGTACCCCTAAAATAAGATCTGGATCTGGATCTTGTTCTTCGAAAATTCGTTCTCTAAAAACTAGCATTATTCGCGTCATGAAATGGGAGCGCATCCTTTCGCTTTTACAACTTCGCTTGATCGTTTCGCCGACACGGTTTCGCAATTAACTCGAGCAAATTAAACAACCGATGCGTCCGGTCGACGCGGCGTATCTCCCGAGTAAACAGAAGAACCAGAGCAAACACAGATTGAACGGATAACGGTTGATCGCGGCGAAAGGGGTGAATGATCCAGATCGGAAAAACTGTCGGACGGTAGAAAATCGATTAGTAGGATCATAAAGACGACAATGACGCCTCGACACGCGAGATAATTAAGTCCTCATCCCTCCGCGCTGTCCCCGACAACGGCGATTTCTAGTTTGGCGAACGATCGGGATCTATGAAGCATTTTCACCCAGCGATCTTCGGTTTCACGTGACGATGCTCCGCTCTGACCGCTCCTCGCTCGATCCTTCGGGTCGTTAGCCACCATTTTTGCGAAAAGAAAAGAAAAAATGGATTGCGTTGAAAACTTCGCGTGATCGAGCTCAACGAGCCGAGGAACACGCAGGTCGACCAATCAGCACCGACACGAATCCATTTTTACGGGACCGTGCCCGTTGACGACGAATCACGCGATCATTCGTGATCGGATCGACTCGCTCGTTTTGCTGTTCAATGATCTTTCACTTTTGTGAACGAGCTGCGGTCGATGATGGATCCTGTAACACTTTAACCGCTTCGATACTTGAAAAAGTGTTTTATTTACTCAAGCTTCGATCCTAATCCTCCTCGTGTTAATCGCGAATTTTATGAAGTAGACTATTTCGAGATCGTCAGAAGATTTTCAACGGACTTTCGCTTCTGTGAGTCGGTTCTGATCGATTCTGATGAGATTTGTAACATTTCAGCCATTTTTAATTCTAGTGAAAGTGCTTCGTCTCCTTCGATCCCAATTACTTTTGTGTTAATCATGAACATTATGATCTAGACGGTTTCGTGATCGTCGGAACATGATCGTTAGGGATTTTTTGCTTTTATCAGCTAATTTTCATTGACTCTGGTAGAGCTTGTAAACCATTTTGAATTCCGGTAAAAGTGTTCCATCGAATCAATTGCGTTTTTGTTTAATATCGAAATTTTGGGATTAATGGTGATTAGAAATTAGTGAAATGTGTTTTCATACTTCCGTTGGAGTTCCTCTTGGTCAATCTCCATTCTGTAATGGTTGAGTGAGAGTAGTGGAGCAGTAGCCATTTTAAAATTAGCACGATTATCCAAGACCGTTTTAATGGCTCAGTTTGTTCATCGTTTCAGTGCATTCGAAACGATTGCAACATCTTGTTAGCGGAAACGTAGTCGAACTCTTCACAGACTGTTTCGTCTGAAACCGAGCTCTTAATTGTTCCTCATTATTTTTTTAATTCTTGATTGTGTTACGCAATGCTACATGCTATATGGTCTAGAATTTATTGCCCAGTTTATAGCGCTTGGTGTCCAAATTATACAAACAGGACGTGGTTCACAATTACGAAGAAAAATCAATTTTAGTCAGCAAACAAAAATTTAATCGCCCATTAACGTTTTATTAGTAAGCTTGACCATCAAAATCAAACAAACATCATTTTTGAACGATTTCTCTAAAGTATACGATTTATTTTTCAATATTTTTTAATATTTTTCAATATTTCAGAATTTCAATATTTCAATATTTATTTTCAATATTTTCTTTATTTTATATGCCTCTATATTTGCTTTTTTATTGTCGCAGCTAGCAATAAAAGTTTCACCGAAAGAATAATTCGTCGTTCACTGGAAATAGATAACCTTAGATAAAATCGATTACAGTGATTTCTCCGTATATGTCGCCAAGGCCTGCATGATAAACGTCGTGGATTTATCCCCACTACCGCGGGGTATATTCCGTGAGGGGCCGCGAAGCACGAGAGGCCTCGGACGCCGCGGAGTATAAACATAACATGGCTCGGTTATGTCTCCTGGACGATATATGTCACTGGCAGGACCCGTGTTGTTGACATATATCGAGAATTCACTGTGTATCTTTTTAACATCGCCCCTAACGTATACGATTTACTATTAATTTGTCAACGTTCCCTTTCCCTTTCGAAACCGGAGCTCCAACGAAAGAAAAATGGCACCGAGAAAGACGGAGACAAGTGTCCATAAGAAGTGAAACAAAAATAACAAGTCAACCCCGTCGTCAGGTTGAAAGAAAGTATTCGCAACCTTCAACGTTCGAGAACCGCTCTTCCACATGTACCTGTCCGCAACCAGTCTCTCCTAAAACCCTTTCCACGATCATCAGAAGAATCCTATCCGAACGATCGGAATATTTTCCAACTGGAACTGGTTTTCCCACTTTCTCTCCGGTCGTCAACCCCCACCCCACGGTATTCCGGTGCACTTGCTCTTTATGCACGTGTCATCGTAGAAAAGCTGCTCGTAAAATCTCTCGGTTATGACATCCCGGGAAACGTGTATCACCCACGCCCATAAACATTCCTCGGTTACTACTGCACCGCGGATTTGCGATTGAATAAACATTGAATAAACAATGTCCGCGTTCATCGTAAGCTACCGGGACCTACAGCGACGTTTATTTCTTTTCTTCGCCTTTCTTTGACGGGTTGAAAATGATACAACGATAGCTTCGAATTCTTTAAATATTTTTACTGTTTTGCTATTGAGGTGACGACATTATTATTTTACTGCGTTCAAGGTTGACATAGTATCCAATGTCTATCATTTCTTCACTTGTAATCTCTCGATCTCTGAACAATCATGACCAGTCATCAAAAATCAGAAAAAGTCTACATGTTTTCGGTACATTCAAGGTCGTTGAACCAGTCACCTTCTCGATGCACAATACGCGATTTGTGCTTTGGGTCGTTATCCTGATAAAATTTTATCCCACTTTGAAGTCCCATATTATCAGCACTTTTTTTTTTAGTTGTTTTGCAAAATGTGCAGATACCTATTTTTATCGAGGATGTCGTCGATAAAAACTAATTCGCCTACTCCATGGGCCGAAATACAGCCCCACACCATCACAGACTCACCACCATGTTTCATAGTCGGCTGCAAATGTCTCGGATTTAATTCTTCTTTCGATTCTCGCCATACTCTAATTCTTCCATCGGTTCCATAAATATTAAATTTGGAGTCGTCCGCGAAAATTACGTCTTCCCACCGCTGACTTCCCTTCGAAATATAGTTTTTTGCAAAATTCAGTCTCTTCATCCTGTTGTTCTTCATCCTTTTTTCGAGCTATTCTTCCATTATAGCCCTCTGATCGTAACACTCTTCTTATGTTTTCCGGATGCACTAATATTCCACGGTCATTATTTAATTCAGCTGACAACTTTGGTGCACTTATCCGAGGATCACATTTGATTCTCCTAATTATGGAGCGTTTATCACGAGTTTTGAGGATCGGTTTGCGTCCGCCTTGAGGGATCAATTCTATCTTCATTCTTGTAACGTCACACAATATCCCATACCGTGCTCGTACTAATATTTAATAAATTTGCAATTTTGCGAATCGATTTCCCCTTTTCCCGATGGAAAATTACTAATTGTCGCATATCAAACGACGTGTTCTTACTTTTCCGATCCATTTCGCACAAATTTTGAGCAAGACTGACAAATATTCGATCTCTAACACACTCTGTACATAGTATGAATTATATGCTTACAAACATTGTTTCAGTCAGTTCCTGGAAGCTGGAAACTTGAGAAGTATAGCAAGTGTCCGAATATTTTCGTGACATGAAAATGAGCGTATTTTCCATTTTTCTTTTATTATTTATGCAATCACTTATCGTAAATAAATATCTCTTATGTTTTTGTTAACTATACACTGCACAGTGACATACACGAAACCTCTTTTTGTTCTTGTTGCATAAATTTCTGAAGTACGGACTATAATGGTCAAAACTATAGCGGTGTCCGAATATTTTCGTGACCGACTGTATATAGCTAGCGCATATACTAGAGTGCTGACAAGTTTTTCGCTTTATAACAATAGTATTAGTTTTACCGAGTTGCTGTTTTCGGGAGATCGCTCGCAAGTTGTAGTCGCTGATTTTCGGAATGCCTCGCAAGTCGGAGTCGCTGATTTTTGGAATGCCTCGCAGGTCGGAATTGCTGATTTTCGGAATCCCTCCCATGTCACAGTCGCTGAACACTCACAAGCACTTCGCGGAACTTATACACCGAAACACGTGGATTTTAAAGGAGAACTACTGTTTATTCATGGCACGACGCGTCTAATGATTTTTTACTGACTGAACTGGGTTGAACAAAACGTTCTAACTGAATGAACTGACTTTGCGGGGTTGGTTCCCTTTTATAAGATGGACGGTTCTTTGTTTCACAGAGATGCTGACTCAGGAGTCTCTACCTTGCATCTTTTAATCTTCTACTCGTCTTGATATTTTCTGGCTAATGTGACGTCACTCTTACCATGAAGTCAGCGTCCCTTCTTGCAACTTAGTATAATCAGACACATTGGTCTTGCAGGAAGATAAGTTCGTATCGTTTTGCGCGCTATCTAACTTCATAGAATTTTTAACGCGTATCTTAACCCTTTGCACTCGAAGCTATTTTATCTCCCAAACGAAACATTTCTTACGACCTAGGATATTTCCCTTCTAAGGATTTTTTTTCATGTTATACATACTAAAGTGGTGCAATTTACTCGTAAAATACTGAAGTTTTTAGTAATTTATTGAATACACAAAAATGTAATAATGTAAAAAATATTTTGAATATTGATACAATTTTTAGTGGCGCCCTACAGTCGCCATTCGAGTGCTAAGGGTTAATCCTATTTCTTTCTTCTCTTCGCGTGACATCATTGGGTTTGAACAATAGTTAATAATAATTCTTTATCTGAGGTTTTATTCACTAGCGGTCGAACCACCGGACGTGACACCCTCTAAACAATTGTCAGCAGTGATAAAAAATTTTAAACAGTGCCTTTGATCCCAAAATTTCGTCCTAGGAAGATCAAGACGATCCATCTCCAATGCAATGTCTATCCCCTCTGATCTTGTAATTCCAGGTCTCTTGTCCTCTAAGCAATTTTCACCAGTGATAAAAAATTTTAGCAATTGCCTTCGGACCCAAAATTTCGTCTTATCTTCTTGATCCTTGAAAGATCAAGGCGATCCATCTCCAAGACAATGTCTATCCCCTCTGATCTTGTAATTCCAAGTCCCTTGCCCTCTAAAGAATTTTCAGCAGTGATAAAAAATTTTAGCAATTGCCTTCGGACCCAAAATTTCGTCTTATCTTCTTGATCCTTGAAAGATCAAGGCGATCCATCTCCAAGACAATGTCTATCCCCTCTGATCTTGTAATTCCAGGTCTCTTGCCCTCTAAGCAATTTTCACCAGTGATAAAAAATTTTAGCAATTGCCTTTGGACACAAATTTTCGTCGTACCCTCTTGATCCTTGGAAGATCAAGGCGATCCACCTCCAAGACAATGTCTATCCCCTCTGATCTTGTAATTCCAAGTCCCTTGCCCTCTAAAGAATTTTCAGCAGTGATAAAAAATTTTAGCAATTGCCTTCGGACCCAAATTTTCGTCGTACACTCTTGATCCTTGAAAGATCAAGGCGATCCATCTCCAAGACAATGTCTATCCCCTCTGATCTTGTAATTCCAGGTCTCTTGCCCTCTAAGCAATTTTCACCAGTGATAAAAAATTTTAGCAATTGCCTTTGGACACAAATTTTCGTCGTACCCTCTTGATCCTTGGAAGATCAAGGCGATCCACCTCCAAGACAATGTCTATCCCCTCTGATCTTGTAATTCCAAGTCCCTTGCCCTCTAAAGAATTTTCAGCAGTGATAAAAAAATTTTAGCAATTGCCTTTGGACCCAAATTTTCGTCGAACCCTCTTGATCCTTGGAAGATCAAGGCGATCCATCTCCAAGACGATGTCTATCCCCTCTAATCTTGTAATTCCAAGTCCCTTGCCCTCTAAACAATTTTCACCAGTGATAAAAAATTTTAGCAATTGCCTTCGGACCCAAAATTTCGTCTTATCTTCTTGATCCTTGAAAGATCAAGGCGATCCATCTCCAAGACAATGTCTATCCCCTCTGATCTTGTAATTCCAGGTCTCTTGCCCTCTAAGCAATTTTCACCAGTGATAAAAAATGTTAGCAATTGCCTTCGGACCCAAATTTTCGTCGTACACTCTTGATCCTTGGAAGATCAAGGCGATCCACCTCCAAGACAATGTCTATCCCCTCTGATCTTGTAATTCCAAGTCCCTTGCCCTCTAAAGAATTTTCAGCAGTGATCAAAAATTTTAGCAATTGCCTTCGGACCCAAATTTTCGTCGTACACTCTTGATCCTTGGAAGATCAAGGCGATCCATCTCCAAGACGATGTCTATCCCCTCTGATCTTGTAATTCCAAGTCCCTTGCCCTCTAAAGAATTTTCAGCAGTGATCAAAAATTTTAGCAATTGCCTTCGGACCCAAATTTTCGTCGTACACTCTTGATCCTTGGAAGATCAAGGCGATCCATCTCCAAGACGATGTCTATCCCCTCTGATCTTGTAATTCCAAGTCCCTTGCCCTCTAAACAATTTTCACCAGTGATAAAAAAATTTTAGCAATTGCCTTTGGACCCAAATTTTCGTCGTACCCTCTTGATCCTTGAAAGATCAAGGCGATCCATCTCCAAGACAATGTCTATCCCCTCTGATCTTGTAATTACAGGTCCCTTGCCCTCTAAAGAATTGTCACCAGTGATACAAAAATTTTAGCAATTGCCTTTGGACCCAAATTTTCGGCGTACCCTCTTGATCCGTGGAAGATCAAGGCGATCCATCTCCAAGACGATGTCCAACCCCCCTCGCCTTCAAATTCCCCAGGCTTTGTACAATCGTGTCCATTTTCACAATGGGATATTGAATCAATTTCGAAACCAATGCGGGTCCAGGGCCGTTAGATGGTTAAATTGGGCTGAACGTGGTCGAACCAGTGATTTAATGCGGCTGGCACGACGCTCGGTTGCCTAATCGGGCTCCGGTGTCATAAAAGTTTGTCAGCGTTTTCACTCCTCTCCCCGGCATCGGGCGATAATTGGCCGGACAAGGATGCTGCCGCGGCGCCATCGCGGACCTTCGGCTAGCATAATCGACGCGTGGCTTCTGGTTCCGGGTTCCGAGAGCCTCTCGGCTCTTTTTACTTTCACCCGTTACGGGGCGACGTGACGCAAACAACGTGTCCGTCCTGCCGTCCGAAAAGAAGATCAACGGGAGATTGACCGAGGGAAATCGAAGATCCACGTAGGATCGTGCGGATCGTCCTTCCGGGTGCCTTTCGCGGAAGCGAGACAACACGGGTTTCTAGCAGGAACTGGCTAATGGTTTGCGACTGTGCTTTACCTGTCGTTTATCTTCTGCAAAAGTGACGTGCAGCGGGTCTAGAAAGTATAGACAATCTAATTGATGATTTTCGACAGATGTTGACGGCTGAATTGTCGTAATTTCGTGAAAAGGAGACGCGTCATCGTCAATATGGACTCGTTTTGAAGCCTCCATTTTCAGAGAGGTCACTTCTCATTTTTGATATCCATTTCTTTATGTTTTTAAATGATACAGTGGGCGGGAAACCGAAGACACATCTCTGCTTTCACTTTTCTTGACAATTTAAGGTTTTAGGGGAACGGTGGAAAAATTTGTTGGTGAACGAATCCGCCATTTTGAAGATTGAAATCTCTTCTTTCTAAACGAATCCCTAAAAATTGTCGTACGGTTCTTTCTGATGATAATATTCTTATTCGATGTTATAGAATATTATATATATGATCGTTTACCTTCCACCATTTTGTAGATTGAAACCTCCCCTTTCTAAACGAATCCCTAAAAATTGACATACGGTTTTTTCTGATAATATTCTTACTCGACGATCGTTTACCTTTAAAACGAACCCTTATTACGATTTATGCTTAATAAAAAATTCGCTCTTCAGTTTGATCCACTCTTATTGTTGAAAGGAACGATCAACGACAACCATATGATATTATTTTAAGAGAATCAAGACAAAATATAGCTCAATTTGAAGCAGGGGATCGGCTCGCACATCGTCAATTTTTGGCCTACTTCTAACGCTTATATCACCAAATATCCGCATAATCTCGTCAGCTCATGACCAGCGCGCCCTAGATTGAACCTTCCTCTTTCGAACGAGCCCTTTCCCAGCGAAAAATATTCTCATACAAGGACGAAAAGTTGAGGCACGTAAAACCATGTTTCGCCTATTTGTGTCGGTAACGTGGTCGCTCTACCTTATCGCGAATCTACGGAGTCTTGGCTCTTCAGAAGCAACAAATAATTACATTTACTACAGTACGATACGGAATGGGACGATTTTCTCGAATTTTTGCCGTGCCGTTCTCGAAAAGCTGCGTTCGTAAATCGCGATAAGGATCGACGGATCGAACGTCCTTGCCGCGGCGAGCGTCGCCGGCTGCAAGTGAACGGTTCGATGTGTTAGTAGGTCATTGGCTCTGTCGTGTAGATCCAGCAGAAGTGAAAGTGCACCTCTTGCATCTCCACGACAGTGTGAAGTTCACGTTCACGCTACCGCCGACCGTCCCGCGCGCCGGAAGTTACGAGCGATCTGCGTTCCTCTTTCTCTCTCTCTCTCTTTCTGCCTCTCTCTCTCTCTCTCTCTCTCTCTCTCTCTCTCTTTCTCAGAAAACGCCGATAACCATCGACACGACGGTAGACCGAGAAAACGCATCCATTGTGTGCAAATCAAGGATCTCGCGCGTGAATAGAAAATATGGAAAATATAGCAGATTCCTACATTACCAGCGGAGAACAGCGGCGGAACCGCAGAATGATCGATAGAAGAAAAGAGAAAACAGAATCGCAAAGATAAGAGAGTCGGGAAACCCGATCAATAATTCACCGTAATCTCTATCCAAATTACAACCTGCCAATTTCTGTTCTGAATGTTCCTATCTTTCGATAATATGTTGATTAACAATTTTTTCGCGACGTTCCTCCTAACTTTGGTGAACGGAACTTCCTTGTATAATGGAATTAATTAACTGTTGGTTTGATATCTTTGATATAGAGATCCTGATCGAGGTGTTGGTAATATTTCTAGTCCGATAAAGCGAGAAGTAGATTGCGGAAATTTATGCAGATTTATGCTTCCAGAGAGACGTTTGAATCGGCAAAAATCGGTAGAGACTTTCGTTTGCCTCTGTTCTGGTCTAGCAATCAGTAAAATGAAAATAAAATTACAGAAATCTGGAGCGCCACCAACTTTTACAAAAACAATTCTGCCTTTACACAGTCTGTCTCATTTATCGGTAACCTTCACAAAAATCTAAATAGCTCTACTCGAAAGCAGAAAGTGTTTTCTAACGAATCTATGATTAATAACACTTAGCTTGTCTACGTTTATGGCCATCGAACCATTATCATCAGCAAAAATCGCAGGTTTTTGCCCGCAAATCAATTCGCGCAATTACACAGCCGTTCGACGGGACCGGGCAAAAACAAAATGGCAGTCGTTAGAGGTGCATTTGCCTTTCGAGACTCAGAGAAAATGTCTCTGGTCTAACGTCAAAACTTGACGGGCGATTTTTCGCGGATCAAACGGATCTTTCCTGGACTCAATCGACGGAAAAGCGACGTGAAATGATAAAACACGTCGAGGGGGGGGGGGAGAGGATCCTGAACAAGTCGCACGAACTTTCACCTTCCTCTACGACTAGAAGTCAACCGACTCTATCGTGCTCGCTGCCGATCCTCGAAAGTACAGAGTTTCTTCTCCCGTGTACACACAGAGATATACGGCACATACATAATTGTACCTTCGTTTCCCAGCTGTTCGTGAAAGCCCACGTGCGTTGCGAGAATGTACAGCGTCGCTCAAAACGCCGGGACCACATTGTAAAATTTATTATACACTTTTAAACCGCTCCTGTGGCGTTGCGGAAGCCATTACAGTGAATTCTCGATATATGTCAACGACACGGGTCTTGCCAGCGTCGTGTATCGTCCAGGAGACATACCCTGTAGTGGGGATAATTCCACGACGTTTATCGTGCAGGCCTTGCCGACATATATAGGCATATCACTGTATTTTATATTCTCAATTCGTTGGCTTAAGTGGGGAGAGATTAAACCACCATTGGGAGATTAAAATAAAAATGACTCCATTGGGTTACTTAATAAAATTGTTTTTAACCATCACGAGACCAACGGAATGCCAAACTGTGAATAAAATAATTAGGGGGGTTTCACATATTTAAAATATAATTGCGAGTATGTAAAATAATCCTTTATTAAAATGAAAATGCAGATTTTAATAATTGTGGGGCCGAAAGAGTTCCTAAAATTTTATTTTTAAACCAGAGGATGGTGAGAATGGAAAAACTGAAGTTTAAAAAATTGTTCCTACATTTTGCAATTATTGTTACGAGTGAATAGACCAATCACAGTCGAATTAAAATGAAAGAGTAAATTAATTTAGTTGAGGGATTTTTAAAAGTATTCCATATTTGAAAAGCCTCTAAACTTGCTTTCGAATAAGAAACATTTGTTGGTTGTCTATATATATTAATAATTTATTGAGTGTATGTGGGTATAATTCTATGCTTGAACGTCCCGTCGATCATTATAGCGTATCATCATTTCCTGATTGGTTATATTAATCTGATAACAGGTTGCCCCGCATGTTATCGGTATAATTTTCGTAACAATTCATCGCCAATGATAGCAAACATGTTAAAAACGGTCTCTGTCCCATGTTAGAGGTTACTTTCTATGAATTAGGAATGTCGAACTAGAGTAACAGGTGGTTCATTCAGGATACAGTCGTGATCATGCCGTTACATACGAATGATGAATATCGTATGGTAATACAGTGCCATCATCGTTTGATTGTTAGGTTGCATCGAGTCGCGGAATTGCAATTTACCGTATTCACTTCTTTGTGGTAACTTTCATATCTTTATATCTGTCAATTATACAGAGTGTCCCGAACTTAAACGACCAAACTGCTACCGTTTAATCTACACATAGAGAGAAGCAAAAAATGTTATATAAAGATTGTCAGAAAACGCTTTGTTACAATAAACAAATAAATATCGTATGCACGAAACGGGCAACTACGCATGTTTCGTTAGAGCACATCTGTGTGATAACAGTTATGGTCGTCGATAAACAATTATAAAATAATAGGATATAGTAAAAAATGATTACCAAGTATTTTTTAACCCTAGTTTCAAACTATTAATTACTATAATAATAATAGTAACTTATTTACGTTAATAACTCTGTAACAAACCGTTTCCTGACAAACTTGTATATTTTTGTCTTCTTTTAATGTGCAGATCAGACCCTAGTTTGACAGTTTAGGTTCGGGACACCCTGTATACAAACACAAGATAAATGTGTCTATGAGAACGTGAGTCGAGTGACATTTTTTTTTGCACACTCGATTTGCTTGTGTTACGGAACTGGCTTCACAAACAAGACTTTCTATTTTATCAGAATAAAATATTATGGAATGAAATTTTATAAAATATTATATTCTAAAATATCATATATTGAAACCTTCGATTTAAATTGAAAGGGACGGAAGAAATAATTTCAATAACAGCCAGTAGTAAAGTCAGTATTTGGTGATTAAAAAAGTAACAATTTGGTGATTTAAAAGTAATTATTTGTAAAAAAATATCTACAGTAATTATTTGGTGATTTTTAACAGGTAAAATGGTCGTCCGGAATCGCCTGAATAATGCAACAGGGCCGATTCTTTCTTTCCGCGCCTTCGCGTGCGCGCTGCCGATCCAGCTCGATCGGTGACCGGCCGATTGGCGCCACAAAGTCGTCGTTCGCATCCCGAATTCCGTGTGAACCGACATTAAGAGCACGATCCATTACTTTCTCTGCAAGGCGCACGGGCGCCGTTTACTTTCGCCGAAAGCGAGCCCGAAGAAAAAGCCAAAATAAGAGGCGCGCGTGAAATTTTGTTTTCGTACGTGGCCCCACTCGTTCCCTGGCACTCCCCTCGATCGAAACCTGGCATACTGAGACGTTCGAGTGACAGCGAGCGACTTCCTCAACAGTTCCTGACCGTTAGTCTGCTCTTATTTGTTATTTAAGTGCGTCGACTGCAAGAGATAGCAGCCAGCTAAACGTTAATAATTTTAACAGGCTGAAAATAATAAATTTGCGTGCTCAAATCATTTCAATCTTTCTACCATTTTAGATTACAACTAGCCACTTTGCTTATAAATTCATAAAATAAAAATTATTTACAAGATAAAAATTATTTGCATCGGTTACAATCATCAGGAGCTGAACAAACACTTGTCCCTTGCTTTAACAATTTTAATAAGCTGGAATTGACACATTCATGTTCTTAAATCATATTAATCTTTTACTATTTTAAATTACAACTAGCCACTTTGCTTATAAATTCATAAAATAAAAATTATTTGCAAGATAAAAATTATTTGCATCGGTTACAATCATCAGGAGCTGAACAAACACTTGTCCCTTGCTTTAACAATTTTAATAAGCTGGAATTGACACATTCATGTTCTTCAGTCATATTAAACTTTCTACTATTTTAAATTACAACTAGCCACTTTGCTTATAAATTCATGAAATAAAAATTATTTGCAAGATAAAAATTATTTGCATCGATTATAATCATCAGGAGCCGAACAAACTCCCTTCCTTTAACAATTTTAATAAGCTGGAATTGACACATTCATGTTCTTCAGTCATATTAAACTTTCTACTATTTTAAATTACAACTAGCCACTTTGCTTATAAATTCATGAAATAAAAATTATTTGCAAGATAAAAATTATTTGCATCGATTATAATCATCAGGAGCCGAACAAACTCCCTTCCTTTAACAATTTTAATAAGCTGGAATTGACACATTCATGTTCTTCAGTCATATTAATCTTTCTACTATTTTAAATTACAACTAGCCACTTTGCTTATAAATTCATGAAATAAAAATTATTTGCAAGATAAAAATTATTTGCATCGATTATAATCATCAGGAGCTGAACAAACACTTGTCCCTTGCTTTAACAATTTTAATAAGCTGGAATTGACACATTCATGTTCTTCAGTCATATTAAACTTTCTACTATTTTAAATTACAACTAGCCACTTTGCTTATAAATTCATGAAATAAAAATTATTTGCAAGATAAAAATTATTTGCATCGATTATAATCATCAGGAGCCGAACAAACTCCCTTCCTTTAACAATTTTAATAAGCTGGAATTGACACATTCATGTTCTTCAGTCATATTAAACTTTCTACTATTTTAAATTACAACTAGCCACTTTGCTTATAAATTCATGAAATAAAAATTATTTGCAAGATAAAAATTATTTGCATCGATTATAATCATCAGGAGCCGAACAAACTCCCTTCCTTTAACAATTTTAATAAGCTGGAATTGACACATTCACGTTCTTCAGTCATACTAATCTCTATATTTTAAATTGCAACTACAATAAATTTAAATGGCACGATCAAATTATTTGTTTTGCAACTTTGGAGATTAGGTGCACAGTCCTGATGTCTGGAATGCAATATTCGTCCTTAAAATATTTAGTATATTACTCGTTTGTTCATGAAATTGATATAATGCTGTTAAAAAATTAATTATACAATCCTTAGCTATAAACTGTAGATTTTTAAAAAAGTTTTTGAACAATCGGTGAGTGAGGAATTAATTGCTCGGACACGGAAGAAAGCGTTGCAGAACGGTGTCCGGCTCAGGATTCACGACTCCCGGGCAAGATGGCGTCGCTTGGAACCGGAAACGCTTAGCGGACTCTCGTTTTTCATCCGACTTTCGATAAAAATACGTCGCCGGTCCTTTAACGCCTCTGGTACGGCTCGGACACGTACAACCTTTCGAAGGAAACCGGTTCGAAGAAATCTGAACGTCACAGCTTCTGCTCTTTCTTCGTGGCCTTGAAAGAGCTACGCTTCTTCGCGGTCTAGTTCACCGATACCCTTTCATGACGAACACTTTCCATTGTGTAACGAATATATATATATAAATGTATTTACAATATACATACATATCATTTTGCATTCTCCTTCTTTGCGATTCTCCTCCTTCATATTTCTTTTACCGATTCCTCCTTTTTCCTTTCTTTTTCAGACAAATTTTTCGGAGTTTTCTCAGCGTGCCGTTGTGTTCCTTTCTGTGCACGCGACTTAGGCGAGTTCGAGGGTCTCGCTCGAGCGCGGAACGCGATCCGCATTGTTACTTTCACGGAGAAATTAATTCGCTCGTAAACAGCGTAATCCCAGCAGCGGGCGAGATGAAAATAAAGAAAAAGTGTGTCGGATCGAGTAACGTACTCTCCAGCGCGCGTCAGCAACGATTCCGATGAATATTCATGGGGAACCTTGCCGGAAAGCAATAACCCACAAAGTCATGATCGAAATGGCCGCGAAGCTTTTCCATAAGGTACCCGCCATTTCATTTCAATTTTAATTTTTACTGCGTTTGCGTAGAAAGAATAGTCCAAATCTTAGAATAAAAGACTGCTCTCTTCCACTCTTCGTTCGAGATGCTGAAGACAATTCTTCAAGACTATTCTTTTAAGTCTTCGAAAATGTACCATACATTCTAGGTCGGGGAAAAAGTGGATATTGATGTTAACGTTAATGTTAATATTTTCATGTTGATTGAAATGTCATTATTTTTCGTTATTTATCTAAATTCGCCATTATAGAGTAATTCTGCAGTCTCAAAATATCCACAATATGAAAATAATTTATTTAAGAAAATAAGGACTGAAAAGTTATGATATCTGATGCTAAGAATATTCTTTCACCCTTCTAGCATTTCGCAAATCCTAATCAAATGTGCTGAGCTCAAGAGACGCGGAACTTAAATTGTTAATAAATATAAAATTAATAATTAGACTGCGGATCAAGATAAAAACAGTCTACCTAAATTACTAAAAATAGGAACCAAATAAAAAGTGCTTGCTTTCTTTGTTGATTTTGAAAGGTTGGTGCTTTGAGGCTCCTGCATTCTTGCAATGTTTTTCCTGTTTTAAATGATTAATGATGGAAGAAAAGTGTGGAATAAAAATCTAATGACCTATTTATTTCTTATTGGTTGTCAGGATCTTCGATTCGGAAAATGGGATTCTGCACAGCATTTTCCAAGAGGATGGCATTTTGGAAGAAGCGTGGATCCAAGACGAGGACAAAATGGCGCCTGTCTTGAACGTCTGTCGGACACTGTTACGTAAAACCAAAGGGGGGAGTGGTTCGTTTAGGCAATCCGAGGAACGGTACCGAAGCGTGCATCCTTAATGCTTGTCCCCCTGTGGCCGGGGCTCTCTGTCCTCTCTCGTTTTGGAACAGAACGGAAGTACTTTCACTGGCTACGAGGCCGGAAAGTCGAAAGATTTCGATGGCCACGAGCCATCGTGAAATCTCACTTTTTTGTCCGGGGAACAGATCTTCTTGTCCCTGGAAACGATTTCATTCGACCATCTGGAGAAACGGTTCTCAAAGATCTTGCTTTGCCACTACGATCTTGACACTTCGGCGAAAACGCCAAGAAAACATTGTTCGCTTTTTCTTTTGGATCGATCAAGCGAAAATATCACTTTTTACCGTCGACTAAATTGCACTTTAAACGATGGTTGAAATCGATCTTTTTGCATCCTTCAACTGCTAGAGGATTTGTTGCAAGAATTGTTAAAGACGAAGCAGTGGTGCGTTGCTCTAAAAATGTTTAAGAGATGGAATATGTTTAAATGTTTAATTGTTTGATGAATGAAAATTTGAAGAAAATGTCTCAGAAAAGGAATATTGCAGACTTTTTAACAAGCTATTCACTTTAATTCAGACATAAACAAATATATTGTATAATTTATGTTAGGATGTATTTAAAATTATGTTGACATGTTTCGTACATCTCAAATTGCATTATGAGTCTGTTTTTCTTTGTCCTTTATTTAATTTCATGCTATTTGTACCATATTCCTCTTCATTTATAGGTTATTTTATTTCCATCAATTGTGTTGCTTTTACTTCTTGTCTCATAACTTTCATGCAACTCAATTATTAATGTACTTTGAGAATAGTTGAATTACAGGAAACTGTCATTTGAACATTTTAATAGAAATTAGGAACTTTTAACTATTTTAAAACGATACTTATGTCTAAAATAACAAACATATTTATTTTAAGAACAGTTGACTTTAAATAAATCTTTCATTTAATCAAATAGCACACCTCAAGAACGATCTTGAAATATAACGCTTTTACTTCAACAACATTTTAACAGAAACTGTGACTATACTTTTTTCTCATTGCCTGTCTTGCGTTATTTCTTGTCATTCTTTAACACTAGGTTTACGGAGCACGAAAAGTGACTATTTTACTTTAGAAAAATAACAAGAACGTGCTGCCCACATTTTGAGCAATATTTTTAAACTAATATGTACCCGAAGAAATAAAATTAAATAATTTCTCACGTGTGCATGCCTAGAGTCTCAATAATTTTAAATTAAAAATATCAGAACCCGTTATTTTGACCGTAAACCTACCGTTAAACGTGCTGTCAATATTTTCTGTCAATCATGACAGAGAATTTGACCATTGACTGAATCATGTTGGAATTGAATACTATTCGAATGCTTTCGGTAATACAATTGATTTCGAACGTGTTCTCGCCCGGGTCACGGTAACAATGGGTCATCAATTCTTCGATTTGCAGGTTGCGCCAATCGATCGGTCCGATTACCACCATTAATCGCAGAAATCCGACGATTTTGTTACGCGCCGACGAACGGCTGTTAAAACAGTAATCGGACTCCCTGAAATTGCATTGGTAACAATGTTTTCATCCATTGATTCCCCGTGGTAACGTAAATCGGTGACGGGATTCGCGGGTGGGGGGAACGGGCGATGGTCATTGATTTGTCAGTAATGACTAGCCTGCCGGGCATTAAAATCACTGGTTTCGTTTACCAATCTTGCCACACGAACGTTCCACCAGGTCTACGGTAGCCTCGGAGAGGATTGGCTTTCTTTCTTTCAAAAGCTGATCCAGACCTTCTCACTTTCACTCGATTTTGCCGATCCTCGTCTGGCTATTGTCTTATAGTCCTCTTTGCAATCGTCGTGATTCATAGATCATTACAAGACTACGAGTATCTTTGTGCAAATTAAAAATTTTCTCAATCTGTGTTGGCAAGTCTCAAGACTCACTTGGTAATTTCTTTCTGTCTTAAATACAGTGACTTCTCTGTATATGTCGCCAAGGCCTGGACGATAAACGTCGCGGAATTATCCCCACTACCCGCGTGAGACCTCCGAGGAGTGTAAACATAACAAGACCCGTGTTGTTGACATATATCGAGAATTCACTGTAGTTACTATATAAATTACTGTATCAATTTCAACATGAACATTATAAGTAGACTGCGGATCTTTATGCAAAATGAAAAATGTTTGCATCAATTGCAAGGCGCAGGAGCGAACTAAAAAATTATTTCTTCTTTTAACTATTTTATTAAGTTGAAACCAATACGCGGATATCCTTAAATCTGTTTAGTATGTCCACTGCTTTAAATTGTGTTTATCCATTTTTGCCATAAATGCATAAAATCCCCAGTCTAATTATAAATCTTACTTCTGATCTTTTTTCATGTACATAACTGATTAAGTTTAATGTGTTTAATTATACAATTAAACGCGATTTAAACCGCATCTGTTTTGATCTAAGCGGCACCTTTTGCATCTTGAACGTTAATAATTATTCTGGAAATACACTCGTGCTTTAGATCATTGTTAATCTTCACTCTACTTCGTTTATTACAAATTGTTAATATCCGACTTGTTCCGAGCGAAGTTAAAGTGTACATGTTAGATGTCACTTCACAAATGAAATATGATTTATTAATTTAAATTGTAAAGAATAGAATTAAAAATGAAAATGATAAATGTAGTATTATCCTAGGACGAAGTGTTATGAAATTAAGGTGTACATAAAAGTCACATTTTGAAGAAGTTCAATGCACTAAAACCATCTATTCGAATTATCTAAACAAATGAACGTTGTACCACGTCATTCGAGTTCATCGCGAACCAAATTTCTAATAAATTCTTCGCGTTCCACAGAATTCCTTCGTCTTCGGCAAACTCCTCTTCGAAACAGAAGCCTAAACAGCCTGTCGCTTCGAAGAAGTCCATTATCCCGTTAATTGCAAACATCTTCGCCGTAATTAAATCTTTCCACGTGCATATCGAAGTCTATCGCGACAACGGAATCTCGGTATCACACGCGTTCTCGCGGTAGTCTCGATTAATTACCGGCGCTAATTAACGCGATTAAATTCAATCTCGAGACTGAAAGTAAAACGGAAGACGATGCGAGGATCTCAAAGAAATAGATCCTTTCGAGCGATCGAAAACAGATCGCCGCTGGTCTCTCGATCATGCAACCGACATAGAAAACAGAGGATCGACTTACCGATCTCTCAGACCGAAATAATCCTTTCCCAGCGAACGTCCTCAGCCTTCCCAGTGCCTCACGGGGAATTGATCTCGTCGATCCTTCCAGCCACTCTTCTTCTTCCTCGTTTTCTTCCAAGCCTACCGTGAACAGTCCTCACAACCATAACACAACAACGAGTGGAGCAAAGCTGTGTCCTGTACCCCGGGGTTCCTCACACGAATCGGTCACACGCGGCCAGCCACGATCTATCGATCGCGATCTTCCCGTTCGAGAGCTTCACGGTCACCTGACTCTCTTCATCGCGCTGACTTTCTGACACTGTATCCTCTTCCAGGGCTGGCAGACTCTTCTTTTGAAATGTCGAGACGATGCTGTTTCAAGCTGTTTCAAACTGTTTGGAGCGGTTTGAAGAGGTTTCAAGCTTCTTCGAGCTAACTCGAAAGTGAAGAAGAGGGTTCAGCGGTTCTTCCAGGTCGAGATCCAAGTTCCCTCTGCTCGAGGATCGGTGACGTTGGCGATCGAGAGGAACCGATCAACCGGAAGACTGTCTCGAAGGGTTCGGAGGATCCTCGCGATCGAGGGCTCGCACCATGTCTATCCTCTCGTCTCGAGGAGCCCTGGTCGCCTGCTCGTCGTCGGTGCCCACCGTCCGCTACCTCGGCTGCTCTCACTTTCTCCGGCGCGGCGAGTAGTTTCATTTCGGTAGGTAAAACTCTCTCGTGTGTCCCCCACCAGCACCCAACACCGGCCTCTGTTCACTCCGGCTCTTCTCTCTGTCTCCTACGACGGGAAAATCGACCGATCGGAAGGATACCGTCCTTCGATCCACCGTTTCTTCAAAAGTTGATGGCCCGATCCACGAGACAGCCTGAACACAGGCTTGGTGGCGAGCGAGGAATGAAACTGGGTTATCAGTAAATGTACATTAAGTAAATTTTACTCACTGGCCCCCCAATTCTGTTGTTTACGTTGCGTGTCATTTTACTAGGCCCCCCGTTCGTCCTTATCTTCGCCTTCACATTTTAGTGATTTTTTATTTGACGTTTGACGTTGTTGGAAACTTTGATCTCACTGAGTGGTCCGCCATGATTGTAGAGTGGAGGAATTCTTTTCTACCTTTGACGATGAGAAAACGAAACTGGGTTGTCATTAAATGTCAATTAAGTCAATTTTTCTTTCTTGGCCCTCCAATTTTGTTTTATTTGATTCGTCCTTATCTTCGCCTTCAAAGTTTATGGATTTTTTGTTTGACGTTTGACGTTGTTGGAAACTTTGATTTCACCGAGTAGTCCGCCATGGTTATGAAGTGGAGGAACTGTTTTCTACCTTTGATGGTGAAAAAATAAAACTGGGTTACCATCTACTCAATAGTCCCCAATTTGTTGTATTTTTGTTTAAATAACCCACACTTTTTCCTCATTTTCATCTTCAGATTGAAATTGTCTTTTGTCTGGTGTTTGACGTTGTCCGAAACTTTAATCTCGGTGGGGAATTCGTTCTTGGAATTTATAAAGCGGGGAGGTCAAAGGCGAAGACAAGATGGCGCGTACTAGAACAGTGAATCGAGAATCGACTTGAAAAGTTGAAGGAATCGTCTTCTAACTTTGCTCGTTAGTCTTCCTATCGAATGAATCTTTCACACAATGGTCTTAAGCTCCGTTCTTTACATTGTATTTTTATCTAAATGTCCCCCAAATCTTATCTTCACCTTCAAATAATAGTTTTACTTGATTTTTATCGTTGTTTGAAACTTCGATTTCGGTGAGGAATTCGTCCACCATGAGTCCCTAGTTGATTTAATTCCTTTTTTACAGTTTCTAAAATGTAAAATTTAAGAACTTGAAGGCTTAAAAAACGGAAAACAGATCGATCGAAAGTATATGAGCGTCCTTCGATTAATTGACGGAACAGGTAGAGGATCCCTTCAGACGTTCTTGGAAATTCTTCTGCTTACCTTGAACTAGATGAATCAGAAGCTAATCTCTCTTGTGGCTTCTAAATATTTTTTTGAAATTATTTACGCAATCTTTGGGCCTTACTTCTCTAGCCCTAGATAAAACAGCTATTATACCTGCAAATGACGAATATAATTAAATATAGCAACAAGAATATTTTACCTTGGAAATAAAAAAATTATCTTTGCTATTGAATTTATCACTTATTTATTCATCACTTGGTATCAGATTCCAACATTGCAAAATTATTATAATAATAAATAACACAATTATCAAAATTTCTTTCACTCACAAGAGAGTCCTCCACGGTCAAAATAAAAACACCATTAATTTCAATTAAAATTCATATAAATTTCAATAAATTCATATGTATCACAAATGCACAAAAATCCGCAATCTAGTGACACAATTATTTAAACAAGGAGAACTTGCACTGCGACACAGTCCCACGAAAGTAGGCCGAAAAGTTGAGGCACGTAAAACCATTTTTCGCCTATTTTCGTCGGCAACGTGGTCACTCTGCCTTATCGCGAATCTACGGAGTCTTGGCACTTCAATTAAAATTCATATAAATTTCAATAAATTCATATGTATCACAAATGCATAAAAATCCGCAGTCTAGTGACACAATTATTTAACTTGCACTGCGACACAGTCCCACGAAAGTAGGCCGAAAAGTTGAGGCACGTAAAACCATTTTTCGCCTATTTTCGTCGGTAACGTGGTCACTCTGCCTTATCGCGAATCTACGGAGTCTTGGCTCTTCAATTAAAATTCATATAAATTTCAATAAATTCATATGTATCACAAATGCACAAAACTCCGCAGTCTAGTGACACGATGATTTAAACAAGGAGAACTTGCACTGCGACACAGGCCGACGAAAGTAGGCCTACAGTAATACCTATAGGAATTCTAAGAATACGGTCAAGCGATTCGACAAACGGGGAATTATTAAGTAACAGGTATGAATCGTCGAGGGTGTGGGTGTGTCCAAAAAAAAAAAGGATCGGCGATCGCGTAAAACAGAAACGATTGCCCGAGGTTCACCGGCAGTGTCGACATCGTTCCTCCGAAGGAGGCGAGCACAGAGAAAGAAAGTTTGAATTATTATTTGTCGCGCGGGTGGAAAGTTTCTCGTTAAATTGACATCGGTGTAGGCAAACGACGAGCGAGACAACCCATTAAATGACCCAATCTTCCGACACGCTGCTCCTCCTTCGTGTCCGTGTTTGTTCGTCGCTTGAAATTCTTATGCGACACACCGAAGGCGCCCGTTGTCTCTTCGTGCACGGTGTTCAAAACCTTCCTACCAATCGCATTCTCGTTAATCACTTATCAATCTCTCGGCCTCCGGTCACTTCCTGAAACCCACTAAATTAATTACGATAAAATCTAGAAATCGCCAATTTTAATCTCCTCCGAGAAAAGTATATCTGCGAACCGTTGACTTTTACTTTTTAATCCGACTGTAATTTATTATCTTCATATTGACTCCAATTAAGTCTTAATATTTCGAATTGAGAGAATTAAGTGCTTTACAGTGACCCGCGTTGATTTTAATTCACGATTCCTTGGAAAGTAAAACAGGATCGGTAAAAGCAGTAGTTTCACTCTTTGTGAAACGTTTTTTTTTTTTCAAGATTCTCTTTCTAAAAGTGCCCGTCGATTATTGTTTAATTGAAGAACTACCGAGCTTCGACGCGAGAGGATAAACTTAACGTGTAAGAATGTTTTTTTTAATTTTTATTTATTTTACAGTTTTTTCACTGTCAATTGTTTTGCACTGGCACGGACAAATCAAGGGTCTGGTTAACCCTCGGACTCCTGCGAGTTCTATGCCGGAGTCATTTCTGACCCACGCTGATATCTCATTACAGTTTTCTTCCGATATAAGGCGATATAAGGCTTCCGATATAAGGCGAAGAAGAGGAAGAGGGGATCTTCTTATTTCGAAATAAAAAGCGTTGTCTTGTGTCGAAATAATATTGTATAGTGTTTTCTCTATATATGTCGCCCAGAGCTGGATGATAAATGTCGCGGAATTATCCCCACTACAGCGGGGTGTAGGGGCCTTGGACACTGAGAAGTGTAAACATAACTCGGCTTGGGTATGTCTCCTGGACGATATATGTCGCTGGCAAGACCCGTGTTGTTGACATATATCGAGAGAGCATACGGAGAGTTAATTACAGACAACTTCATCTTCGTTTGTGCAATTGCCAGATACTAGAGCTAAATAGAAATTTATATCCTTCATTAATAATTTCAGTAAAGACAAAATGGAAGAAACATCAGCTGAATGTTATTGCTGGTGCATTGTTTGCAACCTATTAAAATAATCAAGAGAAGAAATCAATGTTTATGTAACTCCTCTCTCCTGTAATTGGTGGCGGCTATTTTGCATAAAGACCCACGGTCTATTAATAAGAATGGAATAATCGGGTTAATTTGCAAAAAATCTCGCTCCTGTCAGAGTATCCGTGGCAAGACAGCGAAGAGTGAGGTAATTATCACCGGAACAAAGAATTTCTTCGTGTCTTCCGCGAGCCAGTTTCGAAGAAGAAGAAGTCTCGGCCCGTGATTTTGCACGGTTTGCTCGCTCCGCACGCTCCCTCGAGCGGCTGGGAAGCGATTTCGGACAATTAACCGAGGCCATTAACTGTAGAGAAGAAAAGGAGCAGGATAAACGCCGGCCATTGTGTCTCCGAACAGGAGCATGAAGAGAAAACCCGTGTAATCGCTCGATTTTTCGGCGTCGATCGTGGAAATGGGCCGCGGGATACACAAGCGCGAAAGAAATCGAGAAGAAATCGATATCTAATCGAGCCGAGTGTGGGTAATTGGAAAGTACTCGTCCGCATTCTACCTCGTAAGCCGCCGCTAATTATTCGACGTTAAAACGCGTGGGAAAATTAATTTATTCTTTACTCTTGTTCATAATATTATTAAGCTGGCGCTTAAGTCGCGTCAAACACAATATTACGTTGTCTACAATTTTGTTGCTTATTTTTTCTGTGCCATTCTACGGGCCCGTTTTTCCTTTTCCAAACGTGTCCCGAATTTTTTAATTTGGTTGATCGGTTCTTCTGTTTCGAGTTTAAGAAATCGAGTCGAATTGAAGAAAAATGCGGTGTTTTCTCATTTTAGTAAAGTTCAACAACAAAGTGAAGAATAGCGGACCATTTTTACTTGTAACAGTTTTAGCTTTTTGTCGTCTTTTTTCCGCAGTTTGATTAACTTCTTAATTAAATTCGCACAGGAGAACATATCTGGGTTAACTGTTCGTTCTTTTTCTCTAATCTGACACCTGACACAATTCTTGACTCGAAGTGAAGGAAATTGTTGTGTAAATTAAAATATTCAAGATGCGAAAGAGAAAAAATGGCGCCTTGAAATAAGATAAAACACGTCCTCAACGAAAATTTATTTTGAGGATAAAATTGATTGACCTATGCAGAATATTTCCACCAATATTGTTGATAATCTTCCTCGAACAAATTTCGAGACGTTAATAGTAATTATTATACAAAATTTTCTACCTGACTTGCAACAAACTACAGTGAAATGGAAAGTTATTCTCTTTTCTAATATATTTAATGGACTGAAAATAATATAAAATTATCTAATGCTATAATAATTGTCTAACGATTACGTTGTGAACCGATAAACATTAATAACACCTGCGAACTCATAAAAATATACAGAAACGTCCATACTAACAAAAGTTGACTAACAGAAGGCAGCCTGTGCGATTGCCTACCACTTCCCCAGCAAAAACAGAATTTTCTAAACCATAATTAGTAGACTGCGAACACCTTCATGCAAAGTAAAAATGTTCTGCATCGATTCGAGGCTACGGGAGCCAAATAGAAATCTCTTTCTGTCTCGAGCAGCTTTAATAAATTGAAAAATAACAGTTCAACGAGGTTTCTACTGTATCGAGATTTCACCTACGCATTTTGGTAATGAATGCTCGCAATCTGCGAGTCCAGTAATTGCTATCGTCCGAGAAATCGCTTTAAAACTGTCAGATGTTCTTCGTCGGGCGGTAACGCATTGATTTCTACATGGAATAGGAAGTAGGAACGGTGAAATTGTTGTCTGGCAGTTTCGAGCTCTCTTAAAAGTAGATCTCCGTGTGATATTCTGTTGGAAGGGGACGGGGACAGACGAATTTTCGATGCCGAGAGAGATTTGGCAGTCTTCTGCCTGCCAAAAACGTTGGCCGCCGATTTGTCATGCACTTTCACCGGCGCTTAAATAATAATTCGTGGTGTAACCATATTTTGGAGCGCGGACGTGCTCCCCGAGCAGCGAGAGTGTTCTAAATAAACGATCTCCCGCTATCAACAATGCAAACAAATATTATACTACTTTGATCGATCGTACAATACCGTCGAATCGAAATTGATCGACTGTGGGCGAAAACATTTTTCTTACTACAATAGTTTATCAATCTTCTCTAAAATCATGTTAACCAATCCAACAATCAAATGGCCGGTCCCAGACTTTCTATTTCAGAATTATTGAAATTATGCATTCACAGAAAATTATTATACAGGGTGCCCCAAAAATGTTTACAGTGATTTCTCGATATGTGTCAACAACACGGGCCTTGCCAGCGACGTATATCGTCCAGGAGATACTATTCTTTATTCTGAACCCGTACAGTGATTTCTTTATATATGTCGCCAAGACCTGGATGATAAATGTCGCGGAATTATCCCCATTACCGAAGGCCCCGAAAGAATAGTATCTCCTGGCCAATATTGTTGACATATATCGAGAATTCACTGTATTATGTTTACACTCCTCGGCGTCCGAGGCACGAGGTACATCCCGCGGTAGTGGGGATAGTTCTGCGACTTTTATCAGCCAGGTATTTGCGACATATATCGAGAAAAGACTGTACTCCCTTGAAAGGGATAATTCCATGGCTTAGTTAGAGAATTATTCACGAAAAATACGGACCAATCAGGGCACGGCCACAGCGGACGGATTCCAGCTCGGCGATTGGTCCCGCTGAGCGCGGCGTCGGCATTGGTCGAGACAGAAGCTGTCCGTTGTAGCCGCGCTCTGATTGGTCCGTGTTTTTCGTTAATAACTCCTTAACGAAGCCGCGGAGAACATTTTCGCAAAGGGAAAAGTTACTTCGAATGACCTCAGGAATCGCGCCTTTCAAAGTACAACATTTTTGGGACAGTAAGTCTCAAAAAGTCCCTTCTTTACAAGTTTCTTTCCTCAAGTTCATATAACACTTGTGCAGAATCTGAATGAGTTCAATCACATAATTTTTATGAGGCAACACTGATACGGATTTTGTGCATTCAAAATAAAAATGAGTGGATGAAATATAAAATAGTGATGGGTGTAAAAGAATTTAATTTATCATTAGAATTGCGACAGATTGGAGTGAAATTGAAATTTATTTGCTTTCTGTATATGTTTAATAGTACTATAACAGTATTTTTTAAATTTTCTAATACTCTCACTGCTTTAAATTACACCTACTCATTTTTGTCATAAGTGTTATTATGAATATTTATTCCTTATTTTTCTTTTTCAGTTTATAAATCATTTTCTATATTAAATCAATAAAACTGGATACGAAATTTTTGTCGAACAAATGGCGGAGTTTACGGTCGAATTGAAGTTAAAAGCAAAATAATTAGGGCTGATTTCATAACGAATCGATCACACAGGAATACAAGGACTCTTTCCCAGCCATTCTACGCCGGAGGAAAAGGATTTCGAATGAATCGAACTTCGCAATCTCTGGAACAGTTCCGTTTTAATGGATCGATTTTTCCAACGATCACAATGTCTGTGTGCCATTGGCGGTCGCGTAATATCCTTGTGCAAATGTTTTCTCACACGTAACACCGACGGAACGTTCACATCCGTTTTAGTGATACGGCCGCTTCAAGGACCGGGACGTAAAACCGGAGAATTCGTTGCGACAGCCAACAGAATTCCCGGAATTCTTGTCCACCGAGGAACATAATCGATAATAATCACCGTGGCCGATCGACTCGGATCGCATTCCCCACGTGTCTAACGCAACTATTTTTCGGAGAAGAGGATACTTAATTTTTCTTTTTTGCTCCATTTGCACAGTTACCAATCGACGATGACGCGATTTAGATTCTTCCTACAGCTCGCGTGATTCGCTCCGTGTGAAATGCACGTCGGTTTATCGAGATAACGTCCCCTCTTTGTTAGCACCTGCGTTGAATAATGAAAATGTCAGTGGTCGGCGGTAAATCAGCAGGCAAATGTGCGAATTCGCTTGAACATCCGTGATTCTAGCTTCAAAGGAGTTCCGAGGAGTCCATAATTGTTGCGTGGAAAACAGTCTACCAAAATCCTTTTTGTTTAACAAAAGAAGAAAATATTGTAGAAGCAATTAAAAATATTTCAATCTTATTTCGGATTTTCTTTCTCGTATTTTTTAATCTTTTTATTTATTGCAGCGTGGAAGGAATCTTTACATGTTTGGAACATTTGTTGGGTAAGGAAACAATAGAGAAAAATTTAGAAAAATGTAGAGAAGAATATACGAAATATTATTCTGCATTTTTTACTGACTGATAAAATAAATTTTTACATATTTTACTACATTTTGCTATATTATTTTATTTATATTTTACATATTTTACTATATTTATCATTTTTTTATTTCGTTTCTTTTTATTTTCCTATAAAGAAACATATATAAAACATTTATAAACGAATACATAAAGTATTTCTCTATTAGTTAACTTCTCTAAAACATATGTAACTTTGCAGTATTTCTCCTTACAAAAAGGACGTATAAATTATTGTTAAATTAACAGACAAACTATGATATTATTTTATATACTAAATACCCTCGGCGACCAATTTCACAAACTTTTCTAAAGATCCGTTCGAAAACGCACAGGATGTAAAAGAGTGATAAATTACCGAGCGCGAACCGAAGATTTTCACAACCCATTAGAATTAATCTCGGGGACACCACCAGTTACACCGCGGAGTGGTGTAAAATGGTGTACAATGTCCTCCGCGACTCCCATAAATCCCGGAGCCGACCCAATTACGCCGGCACAGTAATTCCGTAATTGTTCCCACGGGGGATGCCGAGGGAAACCGTGTGGACAGGCTCGTTTTAATCGCAGTTAAGGGTAGTTCGTTTTAATCGGCTGGGTCCCGTTACACGGGGCGTTGGAACGTTAATTAGTCGATTCGAGGCGGGAAGCGTCCGGACGCGTGACGCCGGACACACGTTGCGTGACAACGCGTGTTACAAAGAGCAGTGTGTAGCACCGTTCGTGTTACCTTCGAGGTGTGTATCGATGAAGAAAGTAAGAGTTCGCTTCGTTCCACGGGAAGGAAGTCGCGCGGACATTTCAGTGACGTTGCCTCCTCGAAACCGTCCGAGCGAAAGCGTCTCTAGATAAAATTCTGTGAGGCGTGCTGCGCCTACGACAATATTTCTTCACGTGCCTTATCCTCCGCGCCCGCCGCCATCTTCTTTCTCCCTCGAGCGCAATCTTCATCTGCGCCGCGACGACCAGTCCGACACCTAAACTCAATTTCCGAAAATTTCGAACGATTCTTGCAACAGAACTTAGCCTCTTGATTTAGGATTTTAAGGGCCAAGGGTAGTCACGTAACTGCTGTATAAAAATGCTCGGATTCCACGGCATGCGCATCGTCAATTTTTGGCCTACTTCTAACGCTTGTATTACCACATATCTGCATAATCTCGTCAGCTCGTGACCAGCGCGCGCTAGATTGAACCTTCCTCTTTCGAATGAGCCCTTTCCCAGCGAAAAATATTCTCACATCAGGACGAAAAGTTGAGGCACGTGAAACCTTTTTTCGTCTATTTTTGTCGGTAACGTAGTCGCTCTACCTTATCGCGAATCTATGGAGTCTTGGCTAAACATTTTGCACTCGAAGCTATTTTAACACCAAAACGGAACCTTTCTTCCGACCTAGAACAGTTCCTTTCTATATATTTTTTTAATGTTATACATACTAAAATGCAGCAACTTACTCGTACAATACTAAAGTGTTTAGTAATTTATTAAATACAGCATAATGATACAGCAATTTTTAGTGGCTCCCAACAATTTTTAAAGCAACAATATTTTATTCAACTCGTCGCTCCAGCAAAAGAATGTAACCTGATCGAAATGGCGGAGAAGAGTAGGCGGAATCTATTCTTTTATTCAGAATTAATTTATTCTAAAATCTATTCAAATTTTTTATCAAACATTTCTCTTCATTTAGCGAATTGTTTAGTAACACAGGTGTGTAGGAAGAATTCTGCTAGCACAGATTCCCATTAAAGTTCGACTTCCACCGGAAAAACGCGGACGGCACCGCTCGAGAATGATTCGTACAATTAAATAAGAGCAAAGTCGGTATCGTAACACCTTGAAAAAGTGTAACATCCTGGGAGGGACGTCGCTGGCCTAAACAGAAGGCTTTCTATTCGCTAAAACCGACACGACTCAATGGCATAATACCAGACCGCAAAACGAGAAAACAGTGTGGCAAATGGATTCCCCCGAATGGAGACGCCATTCATTTCCTCGTGTGTCTGCCACAAGAGTACGACCTTAACCTGAGAACGCCAAGAGCCGAAGGAAATCTGCCTCGGGAAGGTTTTCTGGGAACGTTACACGGAACAATGGCCGTCGAAAATAAATTTCACACTTTTAATTACCAACGCGACGCCGAACAGCGTCGAACTGGTGCACGGGACGCATAGTCGACGAGCAGAACAATCACGGCTTCCCACGAGACATAGTGTTTCTTTGCTTTGCCTTGTAGACTGTCATGCGACGCCTAGATACCTAGAAACGGGAGGAAAAAATGGCGACTGCGAAACACTGGGTACTGTGGCAATAATCAGCTCCAAAAACTTCTCGGAAAATTACTGGTTCATTAAAATCAAAACAAATTATTTAATAATACAAGAATAGAAAAGATAAAGTCTGCCATAATAATCTTTGTAATTTTTGTAAAATTTATAAGTTTGTCAAAACGACGGGTTCTAGTATTCATAATTCAGAATTATCGAAATTGTAAAGATGCACGAATGGGAAATTATTCAACAAAATTTCTTTGGGTATATCTTGTAAAAGAAATGGCGAAAAATTTGGATAGATATATTTGCTTTATTTTTATAGGATAGGCATATTTAGTGTCCCGTAAACCTAGTGTTAATAGATTGTATTAAAAATTGATTTTTAAGTTTAGTAAAAAAATGGTCTCGGTCACATGTGACTGACATATCACTGTACAACAATACAAAATTGTATCAAAATGTTTTATCAATTCCTTGACATTTTTGCTTTTGTTATAGGTCCCCATAAAGAACCAGGAAAATCTCTAAACAGCGATAAGTTCTAACAACAATTCTTTTTCCAAAAAATTTTTAAAATACATTTTGGCGAACTTTTTTCCTTATTTACCACATTGAGAACTTCCCAGCAGTGCGCAATCAGTATAAAATCCTTCCGAGAATGTACATTTCCACCGATTTCCCCTCAGAATCATTTTTACAAATCTCTATACCTCTGTGACCTTAAAAAATTTATCAAAAATATTTTCTACGTGTCGTAAACAATCTATATTTTGTGGAAAAATATCAGAACAAGTTTTCTCCGGACGTTTTCCAAAGAAATAATGGCGGAGCAACGATTGGAAATATTTGCGAGGAAAGTCGGGAGGCAAGCAAACGATGATTGCAGATCGTTGAGGAAAAAAAACGACTAATTCGAGGACAAGGATACGAGCAATTATGCGAGGAACGTCCGGCGACGCCGACGCGACTCTCGGTTTCATTTCGCGATTTGCATAAATCGGTATGCGCACGTTTTCGCCGGCGAAAGCAATTACGCGACCGGGAATCGCCGCCTGGAATTGTTTTCCGAGTAGCCGTCGTTGCTCCCGGATCGATCGATCCGCGATCCATTTCGATCGACGTTGCGTCACCCTCGTGTATTTATCGTCGGGGATCGTCCGATGCAACAGCGGAGAAACGAAAACGGGATTTTCACGGTTAATGGCGCAACATAATGCGAGCTGCGTCCCATTTTTCTCGTTGAAGTATGCGGACTGCGGATACATTTTTCACATTTTCCACGTTTTCCTGGATCCGTTTGTTAATCTGAAAATCAGGAGCATGCATGGAGGTTTGTATTGTTAGGAAATAATTTTATACTGCAGGAATTTGACACATTAATTTCATTCATGAAATTACATTTAAACATTTGGAAATATTTGTGACATTTATGACATTTAGAAATATTTTGAACACATTCAATTCGCAATCTATTGTTCAAGTCGAAAGATACACTTTGGAAATAATAGTTTGTATCCTTGGACAATAATTGTTTTATGGTACGAAGTTAGTCCTGAATTTTTTCATTCGAATTCTGAATCTTTTAATTTATGTTCAATTTATGTTTTGAAAATAGGAGTCTCAAATAAAGGTTAATATTAAAGTACAAAAGAACAGGGTCCTTGTAAAATACATGTTGCAAAAATTGCAGAAATCTTATTCTAAATAGATGAGAGTTTAGAAATTTATTTGATGTATGCATACAGTTCACAATTAGATAGTAATACAGAAATAATTCAGCGTAGTAACTCAAAAGTACAGGGACAATAATACTAAAATAAAAAATGGAGATCTCAAAAATAGAAGATAGTATCCTTAAAATCCTCGATAATACATAACCTCGAAAATAAGAGTAGCTAATCTTAAGAAATAAATTGGCATCGTCCAAATTCGCTTTCATCTGCACGAAAATGTACAAATTAACATTTTCGAGCCATTTTAACAATTAGGTCCAAACTCGATCTCAGTAACGACTCCACTTTCTTGAACAAATTACCATCGCGAGAATGGCGCGCTCTAGTGTAGAAACTCCATGAAATATGTACACCCCGTGTAAAGATTATCATTTCAAAAAATCCAGCAAGTCCACAGCCCGCGATCAAAGATAAGCTTGCAAACCAGGGAAATACTCATTGCAGGCGGTACCTGTTATCCTAAAAAAGAAAGAAAGAAAGAAACAAGCTAAAAAAAAAATCGTAGAAATCGCGCGTACAACAGAATTGTTGTAAATCCTCCGGAGAAAACCGGCCAGGCCGGTGAATCTGATATTCGTTTCTGCGATTTCAGGGACATTCAAATCGGTTTCCATTGAACTTCTACACGGTTTCTATCGCATTTGCCGAGTGGAGAGTTTTCTGCGATCGTTTTCCATCGCGTACGATCGAAATCGCAGTACAGCGATACGCATAATGCGGTAATTTAAGATCGAGAGTGTTCACACTTAAACAACGATAAGTGTACGCGCGGATGGATCTGTAATACGAAATGCCATGCGAGGGAACGCGGCAGGCGTTCACGGGCAACAAAAAGAAATGGAAAAAAAAAATAACTGGGTCATAGAGCTGAGATCTCGGCGCGGCGGCAAGATCGCTGGATCATCGGTGCACCTTTTATTTATCCAGACGAGTCTGCGGCCAACCCGCCTAGAGTCGTTAGAGCATAACTTTCTCCCTGGACTGGAAAGTCCAATGTTTCCTTCGCCGGCCCGTGCAAACGTGTTCGACCGGCTACGCGCGGAAAATTCGCTGGAAATTATTCTGGGCGACCTTTGAGACCCGACTTGCCCTTGAATGGTTGCAATCGATGGCCTATTCTCGGGAAAATTCGTTGAAAATCATTCTGAACATTCTTTGAGCCTGGACCTGCTCTTAAATGTTAGCAAGAAGTCAGCCTAGTTACTAGAACAGGTGCTATAAATCATTCTAGACGATTTTTTAAAGCGTGCCTGGCCCTTAAATGTTAGTACACAAAGGTTCATTTTAAGAAAAAATTGTTGAGAGTCATTCCAGGAGACCTTTGAGTGTCTACAGGCCCTTAAATGTTAGTACACATGGTTCATTTTGAGGAAACATTGTTGAGAGTCATTCCAGAAGACCTTTGAGTGTATACAGGCCCTTAAATGTTAGTACACAGAGGTTCATTTAAACAAACAAATTGTTGAGAATAATTCCAGAAGACCTTTGAGTGTCTACAGGCCCTTAAATGTTAGTACACATGGTTCATTTTAAGGAAAAATTGTTGAAAGTCATTCCAGAAGACCTTTGAGTGTCTACAGGCCCTTAAATGTTAGTACACATGGTTCATTTTAAGGAAAAATTGTTGAAAGTCATTCTAGAAGACCTTTGAGTGTCTAAAGGCCCTTAAATGTTAGTACACATGGTTCATTTTAAGGAAACATTGTTGAGAGTCATTCCAGAAGACCTTTGAGTGTCTACAGGCCCTTAAATGTTAGTACACAGAGGTTCATTTTAAGAAAAAATTGTTGAGAGTCATTCCAGAAGACACTTCAGTGTTGACTGATCCTTAAATGTTAATAGGAAGTGATTTATTATTAGGACATTTTTTAAAAATCGTCCTGGACATCCTTTGAGCCTGGACCTGCCCTTAAATATTAGCAAGAAATTTTGCATTACTACAGCAGGTGCTATAAATCATTCTAGACGATCTTTGAGACTCGCCTGGCCCTTAAATGTTAGTACACAAAGGTTCATTTTAAGAAAAAATTTTTGAGAGTCATTCCAGATAACCTACGAGCATTAACTAGCCCTTAAATATTAATAGGAAGAGTTTTAATGTTAGGACATTTTTTAAAAATCGTCCTAGGCGACCTTTGTGTCGTACCTGGCCCTTAAATGTTAGTATATAGTGGTTCTTGCTTAGAAAAAATTGTTCAGAGTCATTCCAGGCGACCTTTAAGTATTATCTTGCACTTAAATGTTAGTAAACAAAAGGTTCATTTTTGCCAAACATCATTCTAGGAGTCCTTTGAAGCTTAACATGCCCTTAACTGTTAGTAATCAATGGTCCGTTATTAACAATTTCGCTACGAATCATTCTAGACATTCCTCGAGGCTTGCCTGGCCCTTAAATGTTAGTAACAGGTGATTCCTTACTGGAAGAACTTATTGAAAATATTTTTGAATATCGTCTTCCCTGAAAATGTTAGTAGTCCCAGAACAAATGTTAACATTTTGTTGAAACGTTTTTTTACAATTGAAATTGGTACTTTTAGAATTGATGTTGGCAATGATTGTTAATAATTCGAGATCAAGAAAGCAGCTTGAACGGCAGCCTTTTTCGAAATGTTTTTCGTAATTTATTGAATCCTTAGACATCGGTAATTTATGGTCAATTAATGGTGAATTCATTAGAAACCTCTCCGAACAATTTCTCCAATGTGTCTTACTTACACTTGTTCTTGTTAGAACCATATGTAATGTTCCTCACGAAAAACAAGCAGTAGAAATGTGTAACGCTAAAATATCCTGAATTTATTAGACATCAAAACATTTCTGCAAACATTTATATTATCCACTTTCATGCAACTTTCCATGTAACTAGCACACATTCCTTTGTTACGAGAACTATTTACATAATTCTTGAACTATAAAAAACTGCGAAAATTCAACGAACACAAAATTGACTCTTCGCCGTATCAAAATAACAATATTACTATTATCAAGTGCTACTTCGAGCCTGATTAATTCACGTCACAACGAGAACAACGCCGCGTGAACACCGCTATCATCGTAATTTATCAATCTCATTGTGCTCCTTGTATTTCTCGATCAGATTCGACCGCAGTCAATCAAACTCCTATCTAATTACCTATTATGACTATCGTCTAATTACCGTCCGACTATCTGCATAATTACATCGTAATTACCGGTCTTCCACGTTCTATCGACTATTCTCCTAATTAGGGCCACGATTTCGACGTTCCTCCTCGAAGAAAGCAATTTCTCGGCTGTTTTGCCGCTTCTTCATTTCGTACACGATAAAATCGTCTCTAAACGATTACAATGTTAAAGCGAACTATTTTAAAGGTCAAAGATCCCGCGAACGAGATTTTCGTGGGACAATCAATGCAATAACAATTGTTTTAAACGATTTTAGTGAGCTCAGACTGATAAATTCATATGCCTAGGCTAAGGGACCCAATTATCGTGGGGGTAGCAATTACTGTGTACATTAATTATACTTATTTCTAAAGCAATTACGTACCTTTAAAATCAATACTTTGTTTTTATTTTGAATGAAAATTAAAAAAGAGATATTAAATTTTTTTCATTAAAATTAGTTAATCTATATGCTATATATCTCTTTTTTAATATTTATTTACACTTTTGTAATTGGTGCCCCCACAGTAATGGGATCCCTAACCCTAAATTCTATTAATTCTTCTATTAGTTTGAACTGCACTTAATTACTTTCGTCATAAATGGATGAAATCCACAGTCTAATAATAAGCATAATAGAGCAAATTCGAAACAAAACGACCTGCATACGCATAGCGTGGCAACCGGTAACGAAACATTCACGCGACTCTAATCAATGGCGACAGAGAAACGCGTCAGTCCCCGGAAAACACAATCTCGTCGTAATTGCGGTTCGTTAACCGATGCGATCGTTAAAGTCGAGGGCAGTAAACGTCGATTTATCATCGAATTGCAACTTTCGAATCGGACGCATCAACGACACGGCCACCGTGCCGATCATATCGACCGCCATTTTGCTGGAGATAGTTTATCGAGCAGTTCGTTCCGCTATTAAACCATTTAACTGTTCGATAAAACCGCCAATATTGTTTTCAAATGCATTTTCGTAACATCGATTGCGCATTCGCTGCAATAAGGATGCATTTTCTTTAAATGCACTGGGAACGAAGAAACAGATGGACGCTGGACGCCATGTTGGATCTGTTTATGTCCGGTAGGACACTCTTAGCTCGCTTTTTAAGAAGATTAATATTTGCAAATGAATTGAATTTGTGTTTTCTGTTGTTTTTAGAGTGGTCACAGTGGACTGATTTTTCTTTTTGTATCGATTATGGCGAATTCATGCTGGCGTTAGGCTACAGCTGAAATTATACAGTAGAAGATGGGGAATTCGAGAGGGAAAGTGTATCAGCGAATTACGATCGTCACGTTTGGGGTGACATCACTGTAAAAGTGAAAACAAATCATGGTTACGTCACGACGAAATGAATATGTTGTTGGGTTAATGTTATTATTTTCGATTTGCATCAACGCACGCGGAATTAATCGCGCTCCGATGCGAGCGTAATGAATGCCGACTGCGACGATTGGTAATCAGGTTAGAGAGTGTTCCTGCTTATTTACTAGTACCAACAGTATAATTCCGAAAACCATAATCCAATTAAACTACAATTTCTTAAAATATGTTAGTTCAATTCAACGACGTTACTCATCATCTTGCTTTGGTTTGCGTTTCTTGTTGGCTGATGCTGGAAAGGTAAAATTAACCATTTGAACACACACTATTTGTAGTAATAAATTTTATATTTTTTTTTTCATATTTTAGAATAGTACCACTTTTTATTTGATTTTATGTTCGACAAAAGTTGTAGCGGTTACAGCAATGTTAAATCAGGTTTAGAATTTAGATTGATCTATCAACCAATTTTTCATTTTCTTGTTAAGCCAATAAATAATTCTTTCACTTTGTTGTGTTACAGTGCCTTACTTAATTATGAAATTGTGGATTTTGTGAAAAAGGAAAATGAAATGTACAAATCTCTCAGAAATAATAACAAAATATTTGAAAACCTTCCACAAGAACCTTAACTTCTTTTATAGTACAATAAAATCCTTAGATTTAAGGAATTTCATGAAGTTACAATTTTTACAATTTTTGCAAAGATTACTCCACAAGAATCTGTTCTTTTTCGAATATCTACAGGCGGGCAATTACGTGGAGAATTATATAAGTCAGAAAATGTAGACAATCTATCAACAGGTAAAGAAAAATAACTATACATACACACACGCGCACACATTCCAATGGCGCTTATAATGATCCGAATGAAATTACTCAAGAAAACAGCAGGAAAGCACAATTCCATCAAAGTTATCGGAGTGTAAAGACAATTCCTCTGCCGAGGAACAATTAGCGAATGAACCTGTTACACTTCGACCATCTGTTGATTATGCCAGGCTTATTATGGTTTCAGCTTTCGAGCCAGCTACGGAGGGATACGAAGAGAAGAGAAGAGGAGAGAGAGAGAGAGAGAGAGAAAGAAAGAGATAGAGAGAGAGAGAGAGAGAGAAAAAAAAGTGGGGAGAAAAAGAATAATGGGCTCCTTCCTTGACCCAGAAATCCCAAGAAAATTAAAATGTGGTAATCGCGAACCTATTCCGGCGTAATGTGTGAGTGCCTGTAAAAACGCGGGCCGGCCTCTTACGTGTGAACGAGACTTTACTTTCTCAAGCACGCGACCGCCGTCACTCCTCTCTTACTTTCTCCTCTCTGGGGCCGACTCAGAAGTAGGTCCCAAATAGGATTAAACGATCTTTTAAAGACCTTGCCACTCGATCTGTGAACTGCCGCTGCCGTCTCCCCTAATCAGCTTCGTGCGGGCACGATTTTCGAATCTTTCCGCGAAAGCGAAATCTCGAAAAGAAATTTTTCGACGGACGTTTCCTTTCGCAAGAAAACTGTAACGGACAGCTGGAGAAACTTTCATGCTGATTTTGTTTGCCGCCACCTTTAAACCTGATCCGATTTAGGACACTTTTAATCCTCCCTTGCTCCATGGAAAATTGTTAACTTAACTAATACCGTAATTGTTAATGTATTAAATTGTCATTGTTGTTTTGTGAATTTTTAGCCTTCCCTCGGTGCGAAAATGTGGCATTTTTCTGTCCATGGATAGGTACTATAAATTCTTTCATTTTGTCAGATGTTTTACTGGTTCGTTTTATATTATTTTTCTGTCATTCTATTATTAATAGACTGCGAATCTTTATGCAAAATAAAAAATATTGACATTGAAAGGAAGACACTGGAGCGAAATAAAAATTTCTTTCTTCCTTTAATTATTTTATTAAGCTGAAACCAATACGCTAGTGCCCTTAAATCTTTTTAATATGACCACTGCTTTAAATTGCATTTACCCATTTTTGTTATAAATGCATAAAATCCGCAGTCTAATCATTAGGTTTATTAGACTCTTTTAATCCTTCCTTGCTCCATGGAAAATTGTTAATTTTCAGACTTTTATCAGAATGAAAATATTGCATTTTTTCTATTTATAGATACTGTGAGTTGTTTCAGTTCGTAAGTTATTTCATTATTTTACTTTATAATGTTATATTTGTATTTCATTTTATGATTCGTGCATCTTCTAATCTTATAGTCACGATTAGAAATTCTTTTATCGTAGACCAGACGCCATGCTGTCCCGAGATATCATTCGATAAAAATTCGGTATAATTAGCTCGAGGGAAAGCTAGTGAATCCTCGAATATTAATGCGATTCGAAAGAGTTATATAATCCACGCGTTGGAGTGAAATTTCTACGAATTATGATATAAGACACTCGGGAGAGGCGGCCGAAAAATACTGTGTTAAGCACATGATTAAACATAGTAAAGCGCTTTAAGTGAAAGTTGTCGAAAATTTTTAGATAAATATCTCTCAATCAATCCTGGGTGATTTTGATCTTTTTCAAAGCTGGAATGTATGCTCCAGATAATCAATCGGCAGAAAGATCGTCTATCGTGTTACATAACAAAATCCCAGTAAACTTATAAATGAAGTTCCCAGGAACATTCTTCAGGAAAATTCTTTTTACGAGGAAGTAACTATTTCTTTTAATTAAGTTACTTTTTAGATTCTTAAAATATAAAGAAACTGGAAAAGTGCAGGCTTACGTTTAACGAGCGACGTATGCATTTTGACCATACCAAAAATAATTGTCACTAACAATAAGCACAATGGAAAGTTTAAAGGTCTGGACAAAGCAGCTTGAAAAATCTGTTCGAAAGAAAATTGATAATTTTTAGGATTGAATTCTTAACATTAGAAATAAAATATATTAGAGAACACTAGCTCGGTGATCCTAAAGCATCAGTACATTGGCAGAATTTTTCAAAAATTAACTATAATAAAATTGCCCAAGCTAAAAATTCCCACTCAATTATCACAATTAATGTAGTTTTTATTCCCTTTATTTTATGAAAATTAAATAAAATTCATTTTGCAATTTCATTCAAATTAATGTAAATATAGCAAATGTATATAGTAAATGTATAGTAATATAGTAAATGTAGCAAAAGAAAATGAGTATAGACTACAACATTTATCATCAAAAAACTAGATTAAATTAAACAGTAAATTAAAAATATCACTCCTAATTTTTATTTTGAGTGTTCAGATAATTTCTGGACTTTTCAATAACTTTTCAATAAATACCATACTTCTTCAAACTCTCTTTTTTTCATCTTACTTTTACAATGGGTTGAAACAATTGATTTCGATCAGCGGATGAAATTAGAAAAATAGATATAATTCGTAATAATTGGGTCAACCTAAAAATTGAAAGATGCGTCAAAACAAATGGCAGATGTCATGAAACATTGATTTTGATCGAAGGCTTCGCAATTTTCCGCTGCAACATAACTTACGGCTGCATTCGCCAATAATTCCCGTTTAAATATTCACTTGTTAAACATTCCCTCATTATCATGGGACAGAGGAAGCATTAAATTGTGCACAGGGAAGAAGCAATAATTTTCGAAGACGCGTCGAAATCGTTCGGTCCGGAGCAGCGTGTGCCATGCACGGATCGCATCGGGTAATCGTTTTTGCGCGCGTGCGCGTGCATGTACATCGACGTGCCCGGTGTTCTCCAACTTTCTAATCGATGCCTGCCATTGTCTCGTTCGTCTCGGATAACTCAATGACCCGTTCCGGTTAATTCGAGCGGCGGTTGCCCGTTTAATTGGCCCGACGTCTATACGCGCGCTCCACGCTTGGAATCTTCGCGTCGCGACCAGGCGGGGTCCTAGAAGACGAAGAGGACGAAGGAAGAGAAGCGGGCTTCTGACACGAGCGACGGTCATCTTACTTTCATTGCTTTCGACGGAAAGCCCGGGCTCTGTCGGGCCGGCTGGCTCTCTGCTCGTTTTCATCGGCGAAAGTGAATGGAACGCGTCCATGTTTCTAATTGGCCCATCGGCATTCGACGCGAGGCGCCGCACGCTTCGTAATCGATATCGCGATGCCAGCCGAGTCGTTCCTCCGCGGTGAACTCGATCGAGCATGTCGCTTTTACCTCCTGGACCTTCCTTCTTCATCGAACTCGAAGAAATATTTTTAAAAATTCTTAATATACCAAGACTCCGTAGATTCGCGATAAGGTAGAGTGACCACGTTACCGACACAAATAGGCGAAACATGGTTTTACGCGCCACGACTTTCCGTCCTTATATGAGAATATTTTTCGCTGGGAAAGGGCTCGTTCGAAAGAGGAAGGTCCAATCTAGCGCGCGCTGGTCGTCAGCTGACGAGATTATGCGGATATTTGGTAATAGAAGCGATAGAAGTAGGCCAAAAATTGACGATGCGCATGCCGTGGAATCCAAGCATTCTTACGCCATTGGACAAGTTTTCTGGATGAAATCGAGAGTAGCGCGCGATAGAAAATATTTCCAGCTACAAATTGAGCTATATTTTGTCTCGATTCTCTGCGAAATGAAGCTAAAAACTTGAAGCACGTTTCTGGCGTCAGAATTCATAATATCGATAATACAGAGCAAAAAGTGTGGCAAGTTTAATCGAAACGTCGGATCTGGACCAAGACTTTGCTGGTGTTCGGAGGAGTTAGGCTTGCCATTTGATGATCGTAATCTTGAAGTTGTTCAGCAGGCTCTAAAGATTTATCTGTGATTGGTTGTATTTTTTTTAGACAGATATAGGCCAAGCAACTTGAAGTTGTTTGAAGAAACTCATTGTAATGGACGTTGTTTCCGATGATTTCCAGGCAAGGCTTGCGTTCTCATGATGATCAGTATCTTGAAGTTGTTTAGCACGTTCTAAAGATTTAGCTATAATCTGCTGTATTTTTTAAATATTTAAGGATTGATGCAGCTTGAACTACTTTGAATAAACTCAACATGGTGGACGTTGATGATGGAAGTATTGCTGACACTTCTCAGGTGCATAGAGGTGCAGCATGAAATTGTTTGTCAAATTTGAATAATTTTGCCGTATCTTGTACCTCTTTAGAATTCCGAGAAAAAAGGACGAAGCACCCCAAGTTGTCTCGGAGAACCCAAATATGGTTGACCTTGACGAAGGACATCGATTCTAATGCTTTTTAGGTACATCGAGCAGTTAGGCTTATGTTCTATGCACCTTGAAGTTGTTTAGTAATTGTAACTGTTGGTTTGAATAATTGTTGTATATTTTATACATTTTTAATGAAAAAGAACGAAACCTCTTAAATTGCCATAAAGGAACCGAAAAGCGGAAGACGATGGGCGTTGTTTGGAACACTTTGCTGATTGATTATTAAGTAAAAAATATAAATAAATCAAGTTCAGTAAATTTCATGTCAGACAAAAGGTTTGTATTTAAACGAAGATTTAAATGGTGGTAAAAGAAAAATGTCGGCGTTGTTTCGGAATAAATACATAGTTTATTTAGCATACATTCATGTGACTATATTACTCGACTCGTGGACAATATATAGGCTGTTGACTCGTGGAACAATAGTAGGAACAGCCGCGACGAGGAGTAGGAAGAACATGTGGAACACACCGAAGAGAAAACACAGAAGAAAATATAGTAGAACGTCCGCGGTAAAGCGATTTTCTCTCGCGTTTTCCGCGTCGTTTGTTTGCATGTCCGAGCGGTAAAACCGGAAATTAAACGTTTATTGTTATCACCTTTCCCCAGCCCCCTGCGATTCCGCGCGAACGGAAACGAAACCCTTCGACATCGTTTCCAAACTAAAAAATAACCCCAAACGAAACAATCGAGCGCCAAGGATACCTGTTGCTCTCGCCGATAATTGGACGCTGGAAAACATTGCTCGGTAACGAAGAAATAAAATGGAAAAGCGATGGAAACCGGCACGCAAAAATTAGGTAACAGCTTGCTGCGGAAGAGGGCGAATTTGTAACGGAGATTAATGTGGAGTTTCAGGGAAATTGAGGAGAAATGGCAACTGAACGGAAAGCAAAAGGTTTGAGAAAAGCAAACACCGAAGGGAGAAAATGTTAGAAACATTTTAGTAAAGTAAATAAAGTTTGAGAAGGGTAAGAACTTCACGACGAAGGAGAAAACACGTCGGAAAAGTGAAAATTTCATGCAACAGGAACTTTCGGACAGATTTTATCGTAACTCGGTGAAGAGTTGGCGGAAGCAACTGCAACGAACAAAACAGAAAAAAATTAATAATTTAAAAAATAAGATGGAATTAAAAAAAGGAATTAAAAGAGTACCGAAAGTCTAGCGAACAATCTTATTTAAAAAAATGCACCGCGGAGAATTTATTTATTTAAAAAAAATTGTGGAAAAATTGTTGATCGACGTTGACAGCGGTAGAATAAATTGCAAATTGATGATAGAGCACAGAGCAAAGGCTCACGGGAGACGTAAAGTTAAGGGGAAAAGGATTTCCCGGTGGGCCGACCAAACGTTGACTTGTGTCACTAGCAGCCGAGGAGACTTTTGCAAAAATAATGACGCCTGTCTTCGACGCGTTGCGAAAACGCGCGTCCGTTCCCGCGGGACGGTTTATCTGGCCGTTAAACTTTCTTGCGAAAAAAACTACAATAAAAATGTTCACGAATTACCTGTACAAGTTGAATCACAATGCACTCTGCTCTTAAATCAATGTAGCAAAACAATGTGGTCGAACAAAATGGGCCATAAACATTTTTTGAGTACAAGCAAAGCAGGATGAACAAAATTACAATTTACTAGATCTCTGCGCACGTAAATAAACAAATATTCTAACACAGTAGATCGATTGTAGATTTTGTGGAATGCAGGATATTCTGATCCCAAAAAATAATAGCTCGTTTCAAAAAACAATTACTAGATTTCTTCGCATGTAAATAAACAAATAACACAGTAAATTTGGCAAACTGGTCGCAGAATATATTGATCCCAAAAAATGCCAATGTATTCGCACAACGAAACCATTTCCCAGTCGTTTTAAATCGTACGCGAAAACACGAGCATAAAACTGAAACCAAGCGACGATTGTCGCAGTCCTACGCACCTCGAATAGCTGTCCAAATGACACTCATTAGCCCTAACAGCGGAAATAGCTTCCATTTAATAATACGGCCGGATAATCAAGTAAAAAGCGGTTCGGTTTATCGTGAAAGCGACAGAAACGTCCAGATGAAATAACAAACTTTTTAGACGATCGGCTGGAAAACACTGCGACAACAACATCGAGAATATAATTTAGGAAAAATGGATTCCGAAGCTTATCTCTTCCTCCTCTACGAGAATAGATTTCTTTTGTTAATGTCGTTACAGTCAAACGTTTTTCTCGTAGATCCTCCCACGCCCCTCTTCCCCTCCGGATTCGTATTGTTTGCGGAAGAATAGTTGCCGAGTCCTCGCAGATGTCTGGAAAAAAAAGAAGATAAAGAGACTTCGAGAGCCGATCATCCACTGGGGAGTCGTTGTCGATGCTTCGAATGGGGCTGCCTCTATTTACCGGTGGTTCTTTTTGCTTTTCGGTTTTCCGCTTTTTCCTGAACCGGTGACAGGCATTGCCACCCTTTCGTCGAAGATTAACCACCCCTGATCGATCGCGGGTCACGCGAGCGATTGGTTTTCAACCGCTTATTAGAACCTTATCGATGCTACATGGTGTCACAATTTGTCGCAATTTCGCAATTCGAGACGTCACGCGATAGGGGATCATTTTTGTAATTCGATAGAAATTAATCGAGCCCGAGGAAATTTACATAATTGCTTGGAATTTGATTGCACGACGTGGTTGATACCCTCGTTAATTTAATTGCATTGTATTCGGACTACGTAATAATAGTTTAACACATTGTTGGCGGGACACGGATAAATCCGTTTTTTTTTTTAGACTAATAGTGGTTTTTCAATGTCACCATCGTCTTTGTGACAGTTCCACACACACATACTTGTTATATCGACATACAATGAATTCTCGAGTCTCTGAAAGGAATACAGTGATTTCTCTATATATGTCGCCAAGTCCTGGATGATAAACGACGCGGAATTATCCCCACTACCGCGGAGAGGCCTCGGTAAACATAACAAGGCTCGAGTATGTCTCCTGGGCGATACGCGACACCGGGTAAAACCTGCGTTGATGACATATATCGAGAAATCACTGTACTATTGTTATTTATACAGTTATTTTAACACTTTGACTGCCAAACTGGAAACCTCAAAAATTCAAAAGTTATTGAATGAGATAAAAATTGAAAAAAATTAAATGTATGATATTGAGTAGTCCTCCAACTTTCTTGCATTTTACAGTTCGCAATCAAATTTGGTACAATGATTATATTAATGTAAAAATTCATTTTAAAACCTGGACAATTAATTCCGTCACCCACATGTGAGTGACATGGTAGTCAACGTGTTAAAGTTATAGCGATTTCTAAAAATGTCGCCCGCGCCGAAATGTCCCGCAAACAACGTGTTAAGAGGACAATGGTATTTTGAAAAATTTGTGGACCTCTTTAAAAAATCCTAGTTGATGAAAACAGTTCGAAAAACTGAGTTGACCGCGTGTCGATAGAAATTTGGAAATGTGCTGCTTGGAATTGTGTTACAGTAATATTATAGTCTGATTGATAGATTTGCATTGGACTTATTAAAACACTAAAATTTTGTGAAATTCTATGGTTTATCTAAGAAGAAAAAAAAATTGTAGGAAATAGGAAGTAACATTGTTCTCTTAAGTCTAACAACTAGTTTGAAGAATCTCCGTAAAATAACAAAATGTTTCGCGAGTTCGAGCAGGTGTTCGATATGAAGTTGTAGTTAAATGGAAGAAAAGGCTTTATTAACTTTCACTCTGAAGTTTTTAATGAGACGCCGCCGCGTACGTTGCTACGCAATTAAACTCGATAAATACCTCGGCGTATATAGAATTATATTTTCTAGGTTAGCAGTGACTTCAACGCTAGAACAAGAACGGGATCGATCCCATTAATAACGAAAGTGAAGACCATCCTAAACCGACTGATATTCTTCATTTACCGATACAAATTGCTCGCCCTTATTAAAAAAATAACATTCTAAATTAACACTGCTCGTGCCTATCTGCACATTCAACATCGAAAATCAACGAAGAATAATCGTTTCGGAAACGATCTATTAGAGATCCTTTGCAATTAATTTTTTTCTTACTCGCTGAAGGTACGAACGAAGGTTCAACGTCGTTTATAAATAATTATATTTACACTAAAGCTACCGAGCACTGGAAGTATCATAGAAATGAAACAATTCAATGTATTTAGAGTTTGCGCGATTTTGTACTGTATGCTTTAACAAATGTATTTAACCATTTCCAGTGGATTTGTAATTTCAAAAATGGTGAAATTAAAAAATTTCGGACCGGTGCTGGTGGATTTAATGTTAAATAATTATAAGTAGACTGCGCACCTTTAGGATTAAAAATACAAATTTTCAGCATTAATTTCGAGAAACGAAAAGCGAATAAAAATTTATTCCTTGTCCCATATTTTTCTGATAATTCAGTATTTAATAATCAGTTTTTAATATAGAATTCCTCTAAGCACGTTAGTTACAAGTACATTAAATCCGCAGTATACTTGTAAGCGTGACAAGAATAATTTCAGGCTGCACTAACTGTTCAACTGTTTTTTATTTCTCTCAATTAAATATTCTGTTTGAAGCCTCACAAGTTAGTCATTTTCTTACTATGTGCTTGTTATAGTTTGCTATGTATCGTTTGATCGATGGGAACTGTTGCTCGTTTTTCTTTTGTAGGTACTTACTGAAGGGCCGATAACCTTATAACAGAAACTCTGGATCGCTGGCATTGTTGGCGTCGAGTTCTCGATCGAGCACGACGTTCCCGGCATGATCCATGAAGCCGAGGTTCCCGCTGAATCGATCCATAGAAGAAACGGATCGACAATTCGAAGACGATCGTTTACCGTACCGACTGCTCAGGTAGAATCGATTCTCTCTGGGCACCATCTCCACGAATTTTGGCAACAGCATGGCTATCTTTTGCGCATCGCCGCTGCGTCCATATCGTGTCCAGATCAGGGAACCTGCGAACCAAAGACAGCACCATTTTTTCAATTAAAAATACTCCTCTGGTGGAAACTATCATTTTAGGAAATTGTATTTGACAAGATAGAGGGAATTGTATTTGAGAAAATTGAGTGAATTTTATTTAGGAAAATAAAGGGAATTGTATTAGAGAAAATTGAGCGAATTGTATTTGACAAAATAGGGGCAATTGTATTTGAGAAAATTGAGTGAATTTTATTTAGGAAAATAGAGGGAATTGTATTAGAGAAAATTGAGCGAATTGTATTTGACAAAATAGGGGCAATTGTATTTGAGAAAATTGAGTGAATTTTATTTAGGAAAATAGAGGGAATTCTTTTTGAGAAAATTGAGCGAATTGTATTTGAGAAAATAGAAGGAATTGTACTTGAGACAATTGAGCGAATTTTATTTGAAAAAATAGAAGGAATTGTATTTGAGAAAATTGAGCGAATTTTATTTGAAAAAATAAAGGGAATTGTATTTGAGAAAATTGAGCGAATTTTATTTAGGAAAATAGAGGGAATTCTTTTTGAGAAAATTGAGTGAATTTTATTTTACAAAATAGGGGGAATTGTATTTGAGAAAATTGAGCGAATTTTATTTAGGAAAATAGAGGGAATTCTTTTTGAGAAAATTGAGTGAATTTTATTTTACAAAATAGGGGGAATTGTATTTGAGAAAATTGAGCGAATTTTATTTGGCAAAATAGGGGGAATTGTATTTGAGAAAATTGAGCGAATTTTATTTAGGAAAATAGAGGGAATTCTTTTTGAGAAAATTGAGTGAATTTTATTTTACAAAATAGGGGGAATTGTATTTGAGAAAATTGAGCGAATTTTATTTAGGAAAATAGAGGGAATTCTTTTTGAGAAAATTGAGTGAATTTTATTTTACAAAATAGGGGGAATTGTATTTGAGAAAATTGAGCGAATTTTATTTGGCAAAATAGGGGGAATTGTATTTGAGAAAATTGAGCAAATTTTATTTGGCAAAATAGGGGGAATTGTATTTGAGAAAATTGTGTGAATTTTATTTAGGAAAATAAAGGGAATTGTATTAGAGAAAATTGAGCGAATTTTATTTGGCAAAATAGGGGGAATTGTATTTGAGAAAATTGAGTGAATTTCATTTAGTAAAATCGACTGAATGTCATTTGGAGAAATCGAACCAATTAACTCTGTCATTAATATATGTCACAAATTATTATAATGATCAAACAATTATTTACATAAAATATTCGTTCATTTAATCCCCAGATATCATTATAATAATCCATAATTTACTTATATGAAATATGCACGTTTGAAAACGTCGTTACTGTTTAACGGAATTGTAAATAAACTTTTTGATGTCTCTATCTACATTTATCGGGAAAAGCAGAAGCGTTCATCGAGGGAACATTAATTAGTATAATTGATGAAGATTGAACCGGAAGGCTCGTTTCGCTGCGTTAAAGGGCGCTCGATTGCACCACAATTTTTAACGCGCTACTAGTAACCATACTGCACCATTTTCATAGCGCTCACAAATGGGTACAACCTAACTGCCACGGGGGGGGGGAGCAGATAAAAGCAAACAGTGTCGAAATTCGCATCTTACGTCCCGAAGAGCAACTCGCGAATAGACGGGCGGTCAACTTGCCGCAGAATATTCCGCATAGTCGCAGAACGGTAAAACCAAACCCTTTGTTATGGTTTCTCGGGAACCGGTAGCTAATTACGCCGATAAATCAGAGCTGAAAGGGCGTGACCGTTGGAGCGACTGCGAATTACACACGCGAGAAGGAAAGTCGATCTTCGAACCGGAAGAGAGGGAACTTCTTTAATTGGAAACTGTCCGCGGATTGTCGCGCGATTACAGAAAAGGGGTTGTCCTGTCCCTCTGTAACGTCGCGTACTGTAGGATCCTGTTCAGATCCGGTTCGCGGAAGAATTCCGTCGACCGGGAACCGGAAACGGGCTAATTGAAGGACACCGTTCCGCGAACCACCGCAATGCTTCTGATTAGAGAACAAATGGCGAAAGTCCGAGCCAACGAAAATTACTGGACAGCATTGTTGCGACCATTTATTATCGAACGCTCGAAACCCGATGAGCGGACACGGGACCTACGCTTATTCGCGAAAATTGGAATTTTGGAAAAAACAATGTGCTCAAGTTGAAAGCTTTAATCCTTGCCAGGGTATAGGGACCCAATTACTGTGGGAGTACCAATTACCGTGCCTATATTAATTATACTTATTTTTGAAGCATAATGAATATTAAAAAACAGATATATAAAATATATGTTAAATGATTTTAATGGAGACAAAAATTACTATATTTTTTAATATTTATTATGCTTTCAAAATAAGTGTAATTAATATAGGAACAGTAATTGGGTCCCTTACCCTACCTACAGGAATGGCTGATTTGTTTGATCTCATTTTTAATTGTTCATAACGCTGATTTTTATCAATGATTTAAACTGACTACTAGAAAATTGGAATCTAAGTGGAACTTGATAATGACTGCATCAAAAAGAGTCTTTTCTTTCAATAAAAATGTCTAATGAAAATGTTGCCCAAATTTTGTTGCAATTAAGTAATTAATTAAGGGCCATAACAATACCGATTCGCATTGTTCTTGGTTTTTTATACGAACCATTAACGCAGAAAATCAAATTTTATTTCAATCTGCAGTGTAATTACAATTATGAATCCTTCCATCGCTTTCAGCTGATCGAAGATGTAAAAATATATATGGAATAAAGAAGTAATTGGACAATCGATCGTGCTATACTTTCCAATAAATAAAATGTATAAAATTCGTTTAAAAGCTCATCCCAATCGGGACCAGGTCCGAGATTGTACCCACGGGCAGATTTACTTTTAATTGCATAAACCGTGGAAATATGTATGTTTGGTTCCTCAACAAAGGAGGGTTTGTACTCCATTTCGTCCCACATGCTGTGTCAATTAGTGGAATGAAACTTTTTTATACCCTTTTTTTTTGCCTTTTGGCCGCGTCGTCAATCGCTCGGGGGATGACTCTTCTACGAAGCGTCGCAATTGTGAAACGCCCCCAACAATTGAAACAACTCCCGACAAAAGGCCAAAAATAAATGACTCGGACCCAGTAAAAATTTTAATTAATTCTTTGACAAGAAACAACAGAAAAGATTTCACAAAAAGCAAAAATATCACGCACACCAATCCAAATCCGAGGATTATTTGAACAATAAAATTGATTTCGCTGAATACTTCATCGTTTGGAATTGTTATATTTCAAACAGAAGTTACCAAAATCCAATTTATTCTAACTGATTGAAAACTAATTTTACTATAGTGAGTGTACCAAATTATTTCAGTGGCTACGAAACGCTGGAGGGTTGATGCAGCAATAATAAATGTAGTGGTGTCATTATTTCAAATAAAATTCGCCCACGCCAAATTGTAGTTTATTCTAACCAATTAAAAATTAATGTTTCTGCTGCTGTGGAAAATGTACCAAATTAGTTTAGCGCTTACAAACTGCAGAAGGGTTGAAATGAGAAATAAACAATTTAACGGAACACGGTGGAAAGTCTGCTAATCGAATTGTTAAAATTATGGAAAAATTGGATTCCACCAGTTAATTATGAAGTGATCGATTCGAGTCCTCACGACAAGCAGTGGTGCTGTTCGATAAAAGTAGCTTTTAACGGTTTTCGAGAAAAGTGAACGAATGATACATCCACGGTGTTAGTGAGTTAGAACAGTGATTAAACAATTAACAAACCAGTGAACAATTAGAACAATTAGAATCATTAGAACAATTAGAACAATTGGAAAATTTAACATAAGTTAATAGTCAATTAGTTAATTCGTGAAAAACAATTAGAACAATAAAGTGAGTAAAACCAAGGGGAAAAATAATTTAGGCAAGGGGGTACAGCTCCCTGCTTAATAAAATAAAATTAATAAATGAAGGACTAGAAAGACTAGAATGGAAGTGCGAGAAAATTAGACTTAATTAACCAATAAATAAATAAATTAGATCAAGTAATTAAAATTTATTAACTAATCTAACAATTAGAAGTAGAAATTAGGGAAAGTAATTAATTAAGAAAATAAATTAATAATGAAATAACAGGGTTAATAAGAATAAGAATTAGTACAGTCAATTAGCCATAACAGTGTAGCATAGTTAATTTAGAAGTATCTAGAATTAAAATGGAATAGTTAAAATGGTAAGAAATTGATTGATTAGTTTAGTCTAAGTGAATAGGTTAAAAAATGTTTTCTGCGTAAATATTATGTCAAATTAGATGAGATTAAAATAAACCAGTTAAGTAGAATAAACAAATAGAATAAGCATAGGTAGGAAAAGTTAGTAGTAAATGTAGTAATATTATATGAATAACGCGATAAGATAGGCTACTAGTGAGGACCAGTTAATTATGAAGGTGAGAAGCTGTAAATCAGAGGAGTCTCGTGACTTACCCGCACGTGGTTCATGTCGTTTGCCGTACCGGGTGGGAATGTGGAAACCCTCCGCAGAGGCCAGAAGGATTAAAACCGCACACGCGATCCACACACACGTCACGAACTCAACGCTCCTGAAGCACAGCACCGACTGAACCTTTCTACTTCGGGGTAGCATCCTCCTACCTGCAGAAACCGAAATGTCCAAATATTTTCACCATTTTGACCGCCATCTTCCCACAGGCTCAACCCCTGAACCCACATAATTGGTCCCCATGCACGTCTCTTGTTTTCCATATGCTTCAGAAGTACTCTTTCATCTTCATTTTCCTAGCAACCCCTCACTGGACCATCTCATTCGTACTTAATCATTTATACCGCCTGCTTGCAATTTATTTTACCAGCAACCCTCAAAAATTCATATAATCGCTTTCCACGCATCTTCTGCTTACAATTTTTTCTTACCCCCCCCCCCCCCCCACCCCCCCAATTCCTCAAAAATCTACACAATTTATCTCTATACTCGACTCTTTCATTACATATGTTGGGGAATTTTTTTAGTCCTCATTCAGCTAGCAACCCTTAAATGGACTTTTTATTTCATATTTTAATTATTTTGACCACCTGGTTACAATTTTTTCTTACCCCCCAATTCCTCAAAAGTCAACACAATTTATCCCCATACTCCACTCTTTCATTCCATATGTTGGGGAATTTTTTTAGTCCTCATTCAGCTAGCAACCCTTAAATGGACTTTTTATTTCATATTTTAATTATTTTGACCACCTGGTTACAATTTTTTCTTACCCCCCAATTCCTCAAAAGACAACACAATTTATCCCCATACTCCACTCTTTCATTCCATATGTTGGGGAATTTTTTTAGTCCTCATTTAGGCTAGCAACCCTTAACTGAACTTTCTATTTGACACTCAATTATTTTTAATTCATGAGTCTTCTGTACCACATGGCTGAGAAGCCTCCTTTATTCCTCATTCAGCTAGCAACCCTTAAATGGACTTTCTATTTCATATTTGGTGATTTTACCAACCGGTTACAATTTTTTCTTACCCCCAATCCTCAAAAATTTCACAAGTCTAAGAAACTATTTTTAGTCCTCGTTTAGACTAGAAACCCTTAACTGAACTTTCTATTCTACACTCAATTATTTTTAATTCCCCGTTGCACTTTATTCTTATAATACCAACCCCCAAAAATTCACATAATATTTCTGCATACATGAGTCTCCTGCGCCACATGGCTGAGAAGCTTCCTTTATTCCTAATTCAGCTAGCAACCCTTAAATGGGCTTTTTATTTTACACTCAATTATTTTTCTCATCCCGAATCCTCAAAAATCTACATAATTGATCCCATTGCACAACTCTTCTATTCCCCACAGTTGAACAGTTTTCTCTCATTCCTCATTTAGCTAGCAACCCTTAAAAACACTTTCTATTTTATACTCGATCATTTTCATCGCATATCATCTTTACCGACCTCCAATCCTCCAAAATTCTTATAATTGGCCCCTCATGCAAATAACAGTGAATAAATACAGTTACTAAAAAATTGATTTAACCGTCCGCGAACCAGGTGGGGTGAAATTAACAGCGGTTTTAACAACTGTTTATTTAGATCTGGTGTTACTATAAAATCGGCGAAACACAAATTCTAAAGTGCGTTTGTATTAAAATTTGTAGACGGATAACAATTGGGACAAAACTAACCGCGCACGTTTCAGGCTGTGACATTTATTCACCTGGTTCGCGGAGGGAAGCTTCGTTCATATTCGAGGAAGCCTGGACCGTTCACGGTCGCGCGAAACATCAATGTTACAACAAACTAAGTCGACAATTTCCAGATATTTACCACTTAAAACCACCGTCGAACGTTTCTCGAGCCTCGACATCGCGATTTTCTCAGCGATTCTTTCCACCGGAAACGTCTTCTTCGACTCTGGAAACTCGGAGACGTTCGAAACGACCCTCGAAAACGGTAATTTGCTCTCTGTCCTTCTCAAACCCGGCCGACTGGAAGGAAATCAAGCGTAGATCATCGATCGTAGCACTCTCGTCTAGAAAATCGCTTGCAGCTGCTCGTTAGCCCGTCTGTTACCTGTTGCCTTATCCTTATCCAGTTGATTCCCACGTTCTCACAGTCACGAAAAACTCCGGCGAGCAACGGTGACTATTTTGTCAGGAAAAAAGAGATTCTTCACCGGGGGTGAAAGAAAAATGGAAACCGGAACACGCGGTAGATTGCCCCGAAATTCGGCGGATCTTGTTTTCTCGAGGAAGACTCCCGGAACCGGCGATCAAGCAACACGTAAGAGCGACTGCGATGTAGCATGATCCGTGAAACGGTTTATATAGTCGCGCCCAACCACCCACGAAGTGTTCGGACACCCCTAACGGCGACCAATCGCGTGCCGGCTCGCCGTGCCCTCTCCTCGTTGATTCTCGATTATTTTACCTCTTGCCGCCGTTTTTTTTACCGCCCCCAAAAAGAATTAGGCGCCCGGGATGCATCGGTGAAGTTATTTCCGTTTCATCGATCTCGGACCCTACGACATCGTAATGGCCGCCCGAGAATCCTACCCATTAATTCCACTATTTCTGATTTAACAATATAAATATAAACATACAAATTATATTTATATCTACATTTAATATCGATTCTAGGCTGCGGATCTTTATGCAAAATAAAAATTGTACATCGTTGAATATAAATTCTCGGTGTTGACATTAGGACTGAAGGAAGTTGATTTTAAATGCAAGGGGTTAAATAGGGTAAAATGGGGTAGAAATAATTTAGTTTTAAAGTCGCTTGCTAAAAATTGTCCCATCGAGGTGCTTCGCTCTTCGTTGTTAATTTGTTGCTAATGTCTCTCTCGATTGTCGGAAGTATTTCTCCTGGTCCCTCTGACGAACCTAATCGCAGTGGGGCAGCGCGTCCTCTTGAACGACCGTCAATGTGGAAAATTTTAAGACGCAGCTGCTCGGCGACCTAACTAGCCATTGAATTTTTCACAAAGCTCCGCAATTATTGCAACTTGCAAGACGCGTTTAATCAAGCTGCAGAGGTCAGACACCGGTTAAAGGTGATTGCTTTCTTTATTACCTGAAAAACAACCCTCTGCGTGCGAAACAACGTGTTTTCATACTCTCGGAATTCTCGACACTAACCCCTGCATCGATACAATGATCAATGCAGTTAATTTTGAAATTTTTATTCGTATTTAATCTGTATTTAATTCATAATTTGTAACTTCGGGGAATCGAAACGTTCGGGTCATAGAATTTTAAGTTCCTCTCAACAGGAAAATGTAAACTATTTTAGACACAAATTGAAAGTAGGCAGCCAAATGGCTGAGTATAACTTGAGGGTGCATTTTACGAGTATTGATTGCCCGCGGAAATGGTAAAGAAAAAAGAATCGGAGAAAGGGGCGGTCGAGGAGGAACAATTTTTAAAAATTCCTTAACAACGCGATCGCGGGGCAATGTGTTCGATTTCTCACGGGTTAACAGCGGTCCCGATCGGGAATTTACCGAGTGCGGAGCTCGTAAAAGACTACCGCATAAAAAGCAAATGGCGATCAAAAGGAAATCTTCCGGAAAACGAATGCTTGTTATTTACTGACTGTCGTCACCGTAATCCGACTGGCCTAGAAACCATTCTCGCTGGGCAGTTCGCGCGATCTGAGAGATGGACTCGCACCTGGCTGCAGAGATAACAATATTTTCAAAAATTTACACTGCGCAGAAAACAAAACTGGTGTAACAAACCTTCCGAGACCATAGTTGCAACCACTTTGACAATATTGAATCCACAGTTGGAACTTCTCGAGAGAGTGCGCCAAATCTGAAGCATAAAGCAGTGTTCCTGTTGAACGAAACAGCTTGAAAATTCTCTTTAGCGATTAGAAAGGTCCGAACGAACAGTAAATAATTTTTTAACAACTTTTTATCGAGGGAAAGTTGCAACATTCGAAAATTTTCTGACTTCAAGATTCGTCATCCCCATTGTTAAAGGTCTTATACAGAATAAAACTTTATAAGCAATTATAAAGCAATGAAACGATTGGAAATTTATGCCAGAACGTTCTGAGAACAGTAAATAATTTTTTGATAATTTTTATTGCAGGGGAATAGCATCTGCTGACCATTTTTTACTTGCAGCTCCAATCTCCTCATTGTTGGAAGTTCTGGCCAGAGTTGAAATTCATAAATAATTATAAACGCTATCGGAATGTGTTGGAATTAACTGGTAATGGATGTTAGAAGGTCCATAGAGCAGTAAATAATTTTTTGACAATTTTTTATTCAGAAGGAGCAGCATTCATTTCAAATTTTTAGACTTACGTCCTACGTCTCCAGCTTTTGGAAGTTTTAGGCAGAGTTGAAATTCATAAATAATTATAAACACTATCGGAATGTGTCGGAATGAACTGATAATGGATCTTAGAAGGTCCATAGAGCAGTAAATAATTTTTTGACAATTTTTTATTCAGAAGGAGCAGCATTTATCTCAAATTTTTAGACTTACGTCCTACATCTCCATCTTTTGGAAGTTCTAGCCAGAGTTGAAATTCATAAATAATTATAAACGCTATCGGAATGTGTTGGAAATGAACTGATAATATATTTCAGAAGTGCATTCTCGATTCTAGGAGGTAGCTGGGGCGCATCGGACATTTACGTGGTATTGCCTGAAGAATCACCGAAAAGCTGACTTGACGAATTAGAGAGTCGCAGCCGTCGGACAGCATCCGGCCACGTTTCCGGTCTTGTCCTGCTCGATTAGAGCTCATCTGCTCGGACCTAACCCAGACGTTCTCGGACACCTAGCCCGTATCTCCCATCGCCTCGGTCTCAGCTTCTGTAAATGGAATTCTCGGTGATCAGAGCGCGTTTCCATCCGAGAGAAGAAACTCGCCGCGACACTTGTTGCGCGCCTTCGATCGCTCCGGATAACACCCTAACCCAGAACCCGGCTAAAAAGGGGCGCAGCCAAGCCAAGCTCTGTAATTAATCATGTTGATCTCGAGATCCCGCGCGGGACCTGTAAAAACAAGAAAAATTTTTTCTGGAGCGAATCCTGAACCAAAGGGTGGCCTCTTATCAGATAACTGGAGATAATTGAATCTAGATATAAAAAATCACTGTACCTTAGAAATATTTAATCAGTATACACAGCGGCAAGTTGAATCACGATTGTACAGACTCCTCGTGGGCGTAGAAGTTTTTAGAGAAATTTAATTTCTGAGAAAAACCCCTGTATCCTGATTGACCATCGTTAATATTAAAATTAAAAGTTTGTATTAAAAGTTTACGAACAGTGAGTGAATGCAGAAATTAACTTCTTTAACGTACCTGGCAAATTTTTAAACATATTATGTTTTGTTTTCATTTGAGATGTGGAACAGAGTAATTTTACCATTTTAGAATTGAGGGGGTTGCGATTTGATTCGCAACACGTTCTTTGTCGAACCGGTTAATTAAAAGTTAAGCATACCACCGTGTTGATTACGATTCCATGCGAGATGAAGTTCCACAATTCTTGATCTCTGCAAGCGGAAACTTTGCAACAGAAATTTTTGGGGGATTGTTTTAAGTCTTGCCTCCTCGGTCCCATTAATCGTCGGGCCGGCTCCGCTAATCAATCACCTTTGCCTTTTTTTTAATGAGACCTCCCCGAGACCCGCTTACTTCCTGCTGATCTTGTCGAGCTCTTCCGCTTGGAAAACTCCCAGTAATTGTTTAAAGCTCGTCGAAACGATTTCCCGGCGAGAAGTTAATTGCAAATCCTGCTGAAATTCGGTGTCACCAGCGCAATTGTGTAACCATCGGCCGAAAGCGGGATCGATTCCCCGTAACACGCGAACCATTAAATCGCGGGAATAATGGAAATTTCACTTCCCCGAAAGTGTTCCTACCGGTTTTAAGAAAAACCACCTCACCTCGCGCACCTTTCTCTGCGAAACCATTTACGGCCGTGACTCTGAACGCTGAATCTGCAAGAATCCGGCCTTTTTTTTATTGCAAATTCGCGGCTAGGCTCACTCGCGAATCCCCTGTTTCCACGTTGCGTGCCGATCTCACATTCTCCTCCCTCAACAGAATTTTTTTTTTTAATTTAAGCTCTTTGGACTCTTAAATGAGTCAATTTCGCTTTACAATTTTGGAGTTACAATGCTACGGAGAAGAAAAAAGAAAACAGACTTTTTAGAAATTAAGAGTACCAGTGAGACATTAGGTTCCGCTATAAACATATCAGCATTTAGGGGTAGTTGGTAGCCCATTTCATCCAGAGATTTCAACAGAATTCACGGGTGGTAAAAAATAGAAATGGAGACTTCAGCTGCATTCAGAATGCATATGTGCATTAATTAATAATCCTTTGATGAATTAATCATCTCGAGTTTCCGCATTGTGCGTCGATCATCCGCCATTTTTCCCTTTGAACTTCTGGAAGAGAATTCACAGGTGTTAGAAAATAGAATTGTAGACTTCAGTTGCATTTGGAGTGAAAATAACAATTGGAAATTGATTGTCAAATTAATGAAAAATCAAATTCAGTTTCGCGATTAAAAACTGAAGGTAAAGGTGAGGTGAAGGATGTGTGGTTTTGTTAAGATTGAAAAGAAAAATATTCATAATTGCATCAGCGACTGCGTCTCCTTCGATTTTTCGAAAGTTCACCTAAAAGCAAGCCCCCAGAGACACGATCGTTAAAGTTCGCGAACGAAATTCGCGATTTCCTGGCAGAGCAAACGCGTGAATTTTCCTTCGAGTTGTAATTTGCGATTTTCATGCCCCGAAAGTGTCGTCATTCCTGTTTAAAAAATCAATTTTTAGGGGAGCAATTCTAATAAAGAATATTTTCTAGGGCCTATCAACCCAATCCTAATTTATCAATTCACTGCTAAGAACAATTGTTAACATCTCGAAAACGAGAAAAATACAACGCTGACATTTTAAATAATATTTCACGGAAAATTAATATTTCATCCAAGAGAAAAAGATTCCCGCTTCTCGGAAAACGCATTGTTTAAAATGTCAACGTTACATTTTGTCCTTTTTAGATGTGTCAATAAGTTGTGTTGTAATATGAATTTTTAATACGATAATATAAATGTATCGGACACGATGTAACAAAGTACAACAAAGTCCATAAAAACGTTTTCATAGGAAATTACTGAATTGACTTCTTTATTTAAACACATACTAGAATGAAAATCGTTCAAAGTTTAATTAAATTCGTTTACGTGGAATCAAACGGTAATTCGCTCACTTTGTTAAAAGTTAAAAGGAAATATGCTTCACAGTAATTTCAAAAGAATTTAACAATCCCGTTAACTGCGCACAGGTTGACGGAGATTAAACGGGAAATTGCTATAAAATCTAAAATGAAATTATAGGATAACAATGAAGATTGAAATCATCGACGTCTGTTAGAATTGGTCACATTTTAAAACAAAATCGGGGAACGTGATCTGCAATGTTTAAACGGGTTATAAACATTTGTTGTTCTCGGTATTATTCACCCAAATATTTGCAAGTACAAGCATGCTGAAAGACCTGTGTAGGTCAACGATGGTGGACTCTGGAGAGCCTACGTAGGTCGCTAATGAATTCTGATGATCCCAGGAGGACCCTGATGGATCTATGCAGGCACACCTACGTCCTTTCCCTAGATCTCTTCCTCGCTCCCTTCCCCTAGATCCCCTCCACGCCTTCTCTTCCCTAAATCCTCTCGTCGCCTTCATTCCTGTAATTCCCCTCCCACCCCTGCTATAGACCCTCATCCCTTTCCCTAGATCCCCTTCCACACCTTCACGTCCCTAAATTCTCCCATCCCTTCCCTACATCCCCATCTCTCCATCCCACCCCTAGATTCTCCCTTTCTCTCCAAAGATTCCTTCCTTACCGACCACCCCTACCTCCTAATCATCCACTCCCTTTCCCAAATTCTCATCTTCTCTTCCACAGATCCTCAGTCTCGTACATCTCACTAGTTAACTGTTCCATTTGTTTACAGGGCACCGTAAAATCACTGATTTTTACTAATGTTAGTCTTTTAGATTGTTTCTCGCGAGGAAGAAGATGGTGGCTCCACCTAACAACACATGACGGTACTGGTCAGTTGAATATCCTGTAACAGATGGCAGTACAAGTCTGATTAGAAACTTTCTAACTAAATTAAAAAAGAAATAAATATTAATTATAAACGTTGATACTGACAAATAATGCGCAGTATATCTTTGCTCGAACTTCGAATCGGACACAACAACATAAAAGTCTCTTCTCGTATTAGATAATATTTTTTCAGATAGCCGCAATGGATTGAACAATTATTTCGTCTGCTGTGTTCCGGTGGTGGAACGTTAACCAGAATGAATATCAAAGTGTTAAATAGAATTTCTCGGTGTGCACGCTTTGGCGTTTCTAGATGTCAAACCGTAAGTGATCTCGATTATTGAAACGTTGTCTTAACAAGAAATTGTTTTCGTCAACAATTTTATCAAATTATTCATGAGACTGAGCTCACTGTTAGGTTATGTGCATTGCAGTGTTTTCGCAGCATTCTCACCGAATGTTCTTTTATTTTAGGTGGGATACTCTACCAAACAGAAAGAAGATACGGAAATTCCGACGAATGAACTAAGACAATATTACAGTGCAAACGACCAAACTCGTAACGGAGTTATATACGATAATAAGCCTTTCAAATACACATGCGAAGCTGGAAAAACATATTCGTGGTGCCTGTGTGGTCAAAGTCATTCGCAGCCTTTCTGTGACGGCACTCATAAAAATATCTATTTAAAAATTAAACAGAGACCCATACTTTTTAAGGTCAAAGAAACTAAGGATTATTGGTTATGCAATTGTAAACAAACATCCAATAGACCTTTCTGCGATGGGACACATTTGAACCCAGACATACAGGCTAAACCAAGCAAATAAATAGTCAATGAAAATTTTATGTTATCAAATAACTAATTCATAGGATCTATTCAATAAAGTTTTTATTAATAGCAAAATGTTCAATTAACTCTTTCCCCATTCCTTAAGAATTCAAGTCATTCAATTAGGTAACTATTGAAAATCGTTCTCTCACAAATGATATTTTCTATATTTCATCGAAATGTATTTAGAAAAAAACAGTTAAATTACGTAATCATGAAGAAACTTTAGTTCATTGTTATTACAATAATGGTGAACTTCTTATGCTAATAATTTACATTGCATATTTTAGATCGTGTTTTTATTTTAATCGTTATTTAAATTTTGATGATGAAATGGAAAATTTATTTAAAAACCGCAGTGACATCTAAAGAAAAATGTTGGAACTACCAGGTAACATTTAATGCTATATTCCTCTCACTAGATGGCGTATATATAACGTTCCCGGTTATTATTTCGTTATAATAAAAACTGAATGTTAAATTTAATTCCAAATTATAATCGCAATTTAAGATTATTCGATATTTCTCCTATAAATATCCTTTATAAATTAAAAGAGATACTTTTTTTATACATTTAAGCACAGACGAGGTATAGGAGTAGACCAATCACCATATGGGGTTTCGTGTCCCACATGTAAACAACTGGTTTTCTTACGCCCTCTGCGCTGACGAACGATAAATGTTGGAACTAGATCCACATTTATGATCAAATCGCGTCAAATACAAATGATTGACGAGTTATGTCACCGACGAGGTATATATAAAGACTGCCAGCCCCCGTGTTAAACTGCGAGTCTCAAAGTGGGTCCCAGGTAGGTGCTGGGATCGGTCGGTAACGGCCCCAATGTCGAGATACTCTCGTCGGTTGTGGAACTAAGAACGTGGAACTATCACTGATCTCAAATACCAACATCGCTAAACATGCTGCGCTCGCTACCTAAATAGAACATTTGCTCGTGAATTACGGAAGAAACGTCAGTGACATAGGCAATAAATAACGTATAATGCGTAGAATGAAAATAATTGTTTTTTATTGTATAATTTCATTACACTCTGATTGCCTTCTTATTTTCCATATTGTTCACCATTGTAATCATTATTTTATAATCGATAGTTTATAGGTGAAATTAATTAATTTGGAAATTATTGCGATATTTATAAAATAATGATTATTCAATAAAATATATTCTGTAATAGTTATAGAATTAAAAAAAAGAATAAATACAATATACAAGTAATGACAAAATTCAATCGTTCTTATTGTGATCCGTAGTAACAAACAGAAAATTAATTTTTTTACTTATTTATCCGACAATACCACTTCTAATGCTCGACTGCATTGACTGCAATTATTCAAGTAGAGGTAGTAACGAAATAAAATTGTTAAGTAATGAAACTATCTTTCGACGGCTCTTATCCATATAATGCTATTTGGAGGCAGTATCTTTGCTATTTGTACAAACACACAGATACACAGATTCTTATATCTTGCAATGCACGTTGTTTTTTTCTCCGTCAACCGATTTCGATGAAATTTTCAGTTTGTGTATCACTAACATAGAGGTAGAGATAAAAGTTTTGAAAAGTGTCTGTCATTTTAAGTTTTAATTATAATTGTATTGTTTACTATTTCTTATACCTTATAGAATTGTTTCTTTACATTTAATATTCTTTATATTTTATAAGCAATAAACTTTATGTATAATCATTAATTGTATTGTTAAATTTAATTTTCTGTGAGTAATTGTCAATACATATACATTAGTAACCACATCTATTTGTCCGCGGCGGAAACCAAGCTGTCGAACTCGAGACGGGAAGGACTCGCCGCGTCTATTTCTTTTCATATGCTGTCCTTCTTCGCGTCCGAAAGTTCAATCGTTCATTACACAAGTAATTATCATCGGAATTATATCATATTTGGTTTCATTTTTATCAGAAAAATGCCACGAATATGTTGGTAAAAGTTTTATAAAAAAATAACAAAAAATAAAGAAGTTTTGTAATTGGATTAGTAGTGGTCTTCTGGTCTCACACCGATATAGCCGACAATGTGTGGCCCACTCCTCGACGACGCGACGACGGTTCTCCAGTTTCGCTGTCTGTTTCTCCGTGCAACATTATATCGGAGACGGATATTCTCTCCGTTTGAATACCAGTCATTTTGGTGTGCCATAGGTTTCTTATGGCATAGTTGGGCAAAATATTTATCTAAATAAAAATTTCGAATAACCAATAAAAGATAAAAAAAATTTTATTCGTTATTCGAAGGTTCGAATAAAAAAAGTATCTTTATTCGACGAGTATCGAATAAATAATTTTATCCGACGAAAAAAGATAATTCTTTTTATTCGAAGCGGATTTATTCGAACTTCGAATAATTTTTTCATCTTTTATCTATATCTTTTATTCGAAGGCTTCGAATAAAGCTTCGAATAACTTTTGCCGAGCGCCGAGCTTCAAAGACCCAGCGACGACAGACCACATACAATGTAAGCGGATGGAGAATCGCGCACGAATGAAAGTTTAAACTTTTAGATTTTTCAATATATCCTCATAAAATTGTGACGAGCGAATGGAGTGGATTTTCCTGATGAAAATGAGGTCAAATTCGAGTGTAATCGAACAAGTTTCACTGATACGTAATGTTACGATAAAAATTACAATCTCGTTAAAGGCAGTCCAAAAAATGTCGTGTTTAGACTCATTTTCATCGGGATAAACTCTACAACTCATTCGTATTAACAATATTGTTCTGATTAAAACCATAAAAGCATAAATTGCCAATAATTCTCGATTCTCCATCTGCTTACATTGTACGCTGTTAGTCGGTCGCTGGTCTTTGAAGTTCCGAGCTCGAAGAGTCGCGAGGTATCGGTGTGAAACAACTACCAATCCAATTGCAAAACTTCTTTATTTTTCATTATTTTTTTATGGGACTTGCCGCTAGTAATTCGTGGCATTCTTCTGATTAAAATGACACTAAACACGGTACAAATTGGACTGTATTTAGTATTTTTATCCGTAGATTTATTCGAAGGTTTCGAATAAATCTTCGGATAACTTTTGCCAGCTCGACGAATAAACGGCGACGACTCCCGACGAGGACCGACGAGCCCCGACCGTCGAAGACCAAGAGACTGCCAAACGGCATACAATGTAAACGGATGGAGGATCGAGCATTATTAGCAATTTATGCTTTTATGTTTTTAATCAGAACAATATTGTTAATACGGATGAGTTTTAGGGCTTATCCCGATGAAAATGAGTCCAAACACGACATCATTTGGACTGTCTTTAATGAAATTGTAATTTTTATCGTAACATTACGTATCAATGAAACTTGTTCGATTACACTCGAATTTGACCATATTTTCATAAAAAAAATCCCCTCCATTCGCTCGTCACAATTTACTAAAAGTTTAAACTTTTATTCGTGCGCGATTCTCCATCCGCTTACATTGTATGGCTCATGGAGAAGCTCACTCAACTCATTTGGTTGAGTGTGAGTGATTGGAGCCGGGGTAGGTTTTTTGCGGGAGGGGTGGAAGATGATAGCTTGAGTTTTTGTTTCGTTTAGTTGGAGTTTCCAGTCCTGGACGTATTGTGAGATGGTGTTTAGGTGATCCTGTAGGTTTTTTGCGGCTTGTGTAGGTTGCCAGGAGGAGGAGTATATGGCTGTGTCATCAGCGTAGATGACTAGGTGGGTTTTGGGATGTTTGGGTATGTCGTTAATAAAAATGTTAAAGAGGGTGGGTCCTAGGATCGAGCCTTGGGGGACTCCGGCTGTAATAGTTTTGGGTTGGGATAGGGTGCCATTTATTGACACCTTTAGAGTTCTGTCTGTGAGATAGCTGTGGATGATTGCGATTAGGTTGGAGGGTAGGTTTATTAGGTGTAGTTTGTGTATTAGGCCTTGATGCCAGACGGAGTCGAAAGACTGGCTCGCGTCGGCAGTCTGCTGCCTTATATCCTCGAAAATGCTTGTCCGCTGATTGGTGGAAGTCCTTGCGAGGAACTTCCACCAATCCGTGCATTTTGCATAACACGCCCCCGTTCCACGCCTCTCGTGCGTGAGAAGGGTGAGCACGTCGTTTTGTTAAAAACTAATTTTGGTGATGCAGCGGGGTGTCTTCCGGGCCCCGTGCCAAGTGCGGTACGTGACTGCTGGCTTACGTCAACGGGCCCAGCTTTCCCGGGTGATAGAAACCAGGCACGCGTCGCTGGGACACTCTAGGCTGGAGACCCTTAGACTACCCAAAATTTATGGCGTCCACTTGCGCTATTGAGTTTGTCGCTAGGAACTACAAGGACACATCTGTCCGCTAAGTGGCCAAAAACGTTACACACGTTTTCTCACAAATAGCGTCTTATGCTGTGCAAACCATAAATCTTTATTGGTGCCGGTGCACTGAAGATTTCTCTTCCGGCCCCCAGCTAGCCGCTACAGGTATATTCGGCAAGTATGTGCGTAACCTTTATTTGTATTAATATTTGAAATAATGCACGTTTCACGTGAAAAACTTAAAAGACAATATTTCCGACATTTTGACGAATTTGTTTCGAATGAACTTACATAAATCAATAAAATTATATACGGTGTGAGTCACCAAACGTTAGCACCTCAAATATCTTTGTTGTTTCTAAAGATACGTAAAATATGGTAAGGACAAAGTTGAATGGTACAATGGGGCTGACACGATGCAAAAAAAATTTTGTTTTTATGTCAGTTTTTTGGAGATATCAAGGTCACCTTGACTTTTTTAAATAGAACCACCCTTTTTTAAACACCTACAATGATAGTCCCTTTCATTAGGAATTCAGTGACTATAATTAGTCCAAGGTCATTCAAGGTCAAGGACAGAAAAAACGTATAAAACTAAAATATGGAAGCAGAATACGTTTATCACGGTTGAGACTTGTAGGAAATAGTAAACATACTATGGTCGTAGTTAAAGTAAACGTACTAAGGTCCTTCAATGTTATTCAGCATTCTTATTTACTATCAGTATGTTTCCAAACGCGATTCCGCTATGTTATATTTGATGACTGAAAAGTGTGATATGATCACGATTTACTGTGAACGTAGAAAAAATGCAGTGCAGGCCCGACTACTTTATGAAGAAAGGTACCCCGAGCGAAACACTCCTTCTAGACATACTTTCACTAATACGTACAGGTTGTTTCGAAGTGCTGGAAGTGTACATGCAAGACAGTACAAACGGAAGAATCCCACGACTAATGAAGACAATGAAATTAATATTTTAGCAGCTATAGCTGTCAATCCTCACGTGAGTACGAGAAAAATTGCCCGGGAAGCAGGCATAAGTCAAAGTAGCGTAATACGAATTCTGGCCCGACATAAATTTCATCCGTTCCACATATCGCTCCATCAAGAATTACACGGGAATGATTTTCAAAATAGAATTAACTTTTGTCAATGAGGATTGCTTCAAAATCATTCATTTTTTTCTAATGTCTTGTTTACGGACGAAGCAACATTCACTAATCATGGCTCAATTAATCTACGGAACGCCCATTATTGGTCTGTGGATAATCCGCACTGGCTGCGAGAAATTGGTCATCAAAGACAATGGAGCGTAAACGTGTGGTGTGGTATTTTGAACAACGAAGTAATTGGACCATATTTCGTTAACGGAATGATGACGGTGCAGAAATACGCTCAATTTTTGCAAGAAGATCTGCCAATTTTGTTAGAAGATGTCCCTTTACAAAATCGCTACGATATGTGGTACCAACATGACGGTTGTCCTGCTCATTATGCACGAGTAGCAAGAGAAACGTTGGATTCTCGATATCCAAACCGATGGATTGGACGAGGCGGAACAGTTTCATGGCCAGCACGTTTGCCTGATTTAAATCCACTGGATTTCTTTTTATGGGGTCTGCTAAAAGAGACCGTGTACACGGATGCTCCAACAACAGTTGAGGATATGCGTGGGAACCTGAGGGTTCTGGGGTCCTCTAGTGGTGACTCGGATCCACTGGAGGATATACCGCAGTGGCGGTGGTCCAGAACCTAAATTCCTCTTGCTCGAACTCCTCGTGGTGGTTCCTGGGTCACGCCTCGGCGTGTGCAAACGGAGCAAGGGGTGCAAAGTGTCCTGGACGCATAGATCTAGCCACAAGGTCTGTCCAGGACTCCATACCGTAAGCCGGTGGTCATGTTTTACCGGAACGGGGAGCTTGCCTTGATTGGCTGGCCTATGAGGATGTCCGACCCTAACTGCCAAGCTTTTGCGCGCGGTGAAGGCAGCACCATTGCACTTCGGTGGGTCAATGGGTGCATTGGCCACTAGCGCGCATGGGCGTGGGGAAGGGTGGGGTCACCGCCGGCTGAGCCCGGACCGGGACCTTGATCAGGGCTCGTCAATGGATAGCCGGGATCCAATTGGACGGTTTGAGTTACTGTTTTTTCTCAAGAATTTGGCCGATGAGTGAGGTCTCACTTCGGTGAGATAGTAACCAAGGCCGTAATGAAAAAATGAACACACCACTACAATCTAAAGAATCGGACATAATAAAGGATGTTGAGATGGCTGATAAGGATGCAGGAGAGACCGGGACCTCGCAAATGGACATGAATTTGGATACGACGATGGATGGGGTGAAGGGAGCTGGTCACAGTTTTAGCGACAGTGACATTGCTAAACACTTACCGGGCTGCAGTTATAGTAAGTCTACACACACTAATGATGAAGTAATGAGAATGGTTACTAGATTAGCAGATGTTCTGGAAATTATAATTAAAGATTTTTCGAATTTATCAGATTACTTAGTAACAAAAAATAAAAATATAAATAATACGGCAAAATCACTGGTTAAGAAAATAGATTTTGGTATAACTCATGCAAAAGGCTTAATAAAAAAGAAAATACCAGAACTTATAACAGAAGAACTAAAACGAAACCAAGTTTTAATGAATGAAGAAACAAGGGGAAAAAAGGAAAAGGAAACAAAAGAAATTGCTACAATGACAGAAGAGGTTGAAGTAATAGAACCTGAAAAAACACACATGATAACATCTAAGAAAGAAATAAAAAAGAAAAGTAGAGTTGGTGCGGATGAATCAGATACATCAAGTAGATACTCTCAAGTCGATGCGAGATATCCCTTAACATATGCACAAGCAACCTTGACTGGAAGAAAAAGATCGAGAGATGAGGGACGATCACCTCCTCCCTCTCCCCCGTTGGTACCCACACGTAAATCTAAAAAGATAAGGAAGGATAAGAAAGAAAACGGTAATGGTACACTTACCCCGATACCAACATTAACGGTTGAAGAAGATCGGGTTTCAACCTTCTCGGAGTCGGATGAGTCTGATGACTCACTGGTGAGGGCGCTGGAATTTCTGAAACAGAGAATTAAATTTAAAGAAAAAAAATTAAGAGGAAAAAACAGGACAGAACTAAGTCAGGAAGAAAGAGGAAAAGAGAAAGTTCAACATGGAAGAGCAAAGAGGACATATGAAGAAACAGAGTGGATTACCGTTGGAGGACAAAGAGAGGAGAAAGTCGCGGAGAAAGAAGGTGAAGACTCAGTTACCACTGGAATAGATAGAAGGTTAAAATCTAAGAAGACAGTGCGTCCAAAATGGACTGTTTTACGTCCGGACGCAATTGTCATTAAAATGAAGAGAAAGGAAGATTACATGGAAATGTAATTAGCGAGAATTATAAACAGTGGAGGACCCACTTATTCCGATAGAAGATTATACTATAATATTATAAATTCGATCCTTGGTTATGCAAGCCTAATTTGGGCGCCAAAAGCTCTCCAATATAATAGGATTCGGAAAAAGTTAGCGCAAGATCAACGCATGGGCTTAATTAAGCAGGGTAGCGAGTAGCTATAGAACGGCGGGCCGTCTTGCATTATGTGTAATAACCGGTATTCTCCCAATCGAAATTACCTTAGAAGAAAGAACGCAGTTGTACGAAGTCAGCCAAAGGTACAAGATCCTGGAGACTGATGATGAAGATCAAATAAACTGGAAAGAAGAAAATCTGAAATTAGAAAAAGAAAATATTAAAAATAGAACTTGGAATAATTGGCATAATCAATGGCAAAATGAAACAAAAGAATCAGAATGGACAAGAAAATTGATTCCGTCTCCACGACGGTGGCACGAGCGGAATGTAAAGGGCAAACAATTTGGGCAAATCAACTTCCAGTTGACACAAATGTTGACTGGACATGGAGTCTTTAAATCATTTCTCCACCGAATACAGAAAGCAGAATCAGATGAATGTTGGTGGTGCCAAGACACTCGTGATGACCCGGAGCATACGCTGGTGTTCTGCCCCCAATGGTCCGAGAAGCGCGAAGATCTGGAAAAGAAAATAGGTGCGACATTAGTCGTGAGTGATTTCATGGACCTAATGATTCATAACCCTGATAATTGGAAACATATAGACGAATTTATAAATTATATTATTCGAGAAAAAGAAAAGTATGAACGCGAGAAAGAAAGAGAAACTAATAATCAAACGACATAAAAAAGAACTTATGAATCCGAGAGTCAGACTATAAATTAAATTAAGAGCCAAGAACATGCGTGGAGGAACCCCGTGAAAAGAAGGAATGAGTGAAATGCGGACAGCGGGGCCGCATCCCCACATTCCACATTCACATTTCTTTCACATTCCACGGGCTAAAGGCGTGTAAGTAGAGGGGCGGTCCATTGACAATTTTATTAAATTGATGTTACCATGAGTTTTAGTTAAATAAACAGTTTCCTCTGAGTGAGCAATGGACATTGACGCGTCAAGCCTCCTTACACATATAAATAATGGAAAATCTAGGTACTTGCAGTCGGAGACAAAATTAAATGGACATCCTTTAAGAACCTTTAGGAACTTTTTAAAAATTGGACCAAACGACTTGAGTTTTTTTGAGATGTTAGAAGAATTAGTTTACTAGGTAATGTGTAAAAAATTTTTTTTTAATTGTTATTGCTCGGTATTTCGAAGAAACAGTGAAGGTCACGATTTTAAACTTTTTATCTGTGGCTACAATGAAAATTTATTATCCTTTCGTAGGTCTAAGTAAATTATATGCACTCACGAAGTTTCATTGAACTCAGTTGACGCATAAGAAAGCTGTAGGCATTGTAAGATGTAAGAATCTTTGAATTTTGGGCTCACGATTGATCTAAATTGCAGTTTCCCACAATTTTTGCCATTTTTAATTATCTGTAGCTCATAACAACAATTTAGATCTACAAAAGGAATATTAAAAATTTTTAAATATTCTAATTGTAATAGTAATCTATAGTAATTTTTAATTAATTCTTATATTCTAGTAAACTAATCCTTCTATCATAAAAAAAGAACTCAATTCGTTTGGTCCAATTTTAAAAAAAGTTTGTCCCCAACTGTATTTATGGTGTTGAAGTGTAACAAAGGAGCTCTTAATTGTAGACATGTGGTATGCACCACGATATGGGATAGTTTTTATATTCTAAACCAGGGCTGCTTCACTTGTTTTCTGCTGCGAGCCACACGACGGTCCCCCCATTCCCCCTCTACAGTCTCCTCGAAATGACAGCAAAATCGATTGAAAACAAAATTCTAAACAAATGCCGGGAAATCTTGTTGTCTCATTCTGCCGCGCTTCGCCTCACTTGCTTTCTTCGTTGTGCCCAATCCCCTCCGCCACGTCCATCGCGTAGAGAAGCGCATGAGCGAAGCGGAGTGAGGCAGAATGAGACAGCTACGATTCTCCTTTCCCCTGTGACTGCCTAGCTTGTAGGACGACGTCGTACGCAGTGGGGGTTTCTTGTCGAAAAAGAGCCACGAGTGGCTCATGAGCCACCAGTTCAGCAGCCCTGTTAACTTAACTCGGCTAAGTAGTGACCCTCTACCTGAACTAACTATTTGTGGCGGTGAGCTATCATATCTAACAAACTAGCTCTTCCTCTTGCTACTGTCGGGACGCTAACTGTAGGTTCTGCAACTTGGCTTGACGTTGGTACAGATTGAACTAGTGACGTAGTAGCAGCGGGGGCGGCAGCAGCAGCAGCTTTCCCCTTCTCCCGCATCATGTTTAGGAGAATGCCTCCCCTTCCTTTTCCAATCTGTTTGTCACCTTTCATTTTTGATTTCTACTAAATTTTTAATAAATATAAGGGGTAAGTATAATATTGAAATAGTATTTCTGTTAAATAAATTGTTAAGTTATATGAAATATTAGAAAGGGTATCGATAAATTAAATTTATAGGAAAAGGGAAATAATACTTTATATATAAAAATGAAATATAAAGAAAGTAGCAATATTTTTAGTATAACATAACGTTTTGATTCGTGTTAAATATAAATTAGGAACCTTAGATAATTTCTTTGAATAACTATTTTGTATCTATTTATTGAAAGTAAAGATTTTGCAGCAGAATATTTTGCTTGGAGGTCAAGAAAAATGAATATGCTCTATGTATTTGTTTTTAGAATACCCATCCTGTGTTTACATTCAATAAAGAACTTCCCATTTGTGTGTTCAAATGAATACACATTTTAATACATTTTTATAAAAATTACATTTTATATCAATCTATTTTGTAATATGGGTGCATGTAATTTGTTTAGAAAGTACCATATTCTGTTAAACTTAATTGCAAAAATGAATATTCACATTGGAATTTGAGACAGTATTTACTTAAATTGTTCTATATCTGCAAAATCTATAATTATAAAATGTACATAAATACATACATAACTATCAAAAATTGAGTTTATTATTTTGCTTATTTTTTAGACATTTTTTCCATTTTTATATAAACAAATTCGCATTTATTGCATTCTTATACTATACACACTACACGTTCTCCACGGATTTTTAAAATGGACAGAAAGGATATATTAAATCATGAAATTAAAGAATTGTTTAATTTTACTTACAATGTATCTGACTTTTTAGTTTATAAGATAATATACTAGATATTGTTTCTTCTACATGCAACTGCACACTTCTGATGATATTAGCGCCATATTTTGTACATGGTTGTCGTTAGTAGAAACAGAGAGGGATGAGTGAATGAGAGTGCTGCACTGATATATATATATACCACAGACGAGGTATAGGAGTAGACCAATCACCATATGGGATTTCGTGTCCCACATGTAAACAACTGGTTTTCTTACGCCCTCTGCGCTGACGAACGATAAATGTTGGAACTAGATCCACATTTATGATCAAATCGCGTCAAATACAAATGATTGACGAGTTATGTACATATCTGATGTTATGACTATATGTTCAAATTATATTTTTTATTTGATGTCATTATGCTATATTTCTACAATTATCTTAATTATAATGTAAGCCTACAATGTAAGCAGATGGAGAATCGAGCATTATTGGCAATTTATGCTTTTATGTTTTTAATCAGAACAATATTGTTAAGACGAATGAGTTGTAGAGCTTGTTCCGATCAAAATGAGTGCAAACACGACATCATTTGGACTGTCTTTAATGAGATTGTAATTTTTATCGTAACATTACGTATCAGTGGAACTTGTTCGATTACACTCGAATTTGACTTCATTTTCATCAGGAAAATCCACTCCATTCGCTCGTCACCATTTTATCAGGATATATTGAAAAATCTAAAAGTTTAAACTTTCATTCGTGCACGATTCTCCATCCGCTTACATTGTATGTCGTCTGTCGTCGCTGGGTCTTTGAAGCTCCGCGCTCGGCAAAAGTTATTCAAAGATTTATTCGAAGCCTTCGAATAAAAGATACAGATAAAAGATGAAAAAATTATTCGAAGTTCGAATAAATCCCCTTCGAATAAAAAAAAATTATCATTATTCGTCGGATAAATTCTTGTCGAATAAAATTATTTTTTTGACAAAGATACTTTTTTATTCGAACCTTCGAATAACGAATATTCGAATTGTTATTTAAATAATTTGTTATCTAAATAGTGCCCATCTCTGTTTGGAATGCGCTACGCATTCGATTCCCGGTTCGGCGAGGCGTACATTTTGCAATAACTTTTGAACTAAAAATGATACCAACGTGAAATTTAAACTGAAAAAATTAAAAAGAATCGGGTTTAATGGTATATACTGAAATATATTTTGTATTTTTAAATAATTCTTTTTGCTTTTTAAACTTAATTATCCTTAAAAAATGTTCAAAACTACTTATTATAAATATTGTTGTTCAATCTTTTTTCAATCCCAAATAATTAAATTAGCATATGTATAGAATATATATGCTGCAAATGAAAAGCAATAACAGAAGTAGATTGAATAGGTAGCAATTAAATTGTCAAATGAAATTAGTGATATCAATGTCGTATTTTTTTTAATTAAATTTAAACTACGTTCTTACTTTTGGCTAATATTCAACTAATTTAATTTCTTATTATTATGTTATTACACTGTTGTAATTGTAATTGCACAGGGAAGAAGACTGATCTGGGACTAAAATATTCTCAGCTGGAGACGTTACGTTATTATGATTATTACATTACGTCTCCTTCGATGCACTCGCGTAATAGGCGTAATGGAATTAAAAGGAAACAACATTCTTTTGTTTCATTCATTATATAGTCCTAGCATCCGCGCGGTGTCAAAACTAGAATACTCGACATGAGATTTAAAATTCTATCAGCAACAGCGCCATTGTAGAATATTGGTTCCACAATATTAGTTTTGGATGATACGGTAGGATGTGACACGGAATGGTACGTGGGCTCTAGAGCCGCCCGAGCGTGAGACAGAAAAATACATTGGGTGATTGGTCTACTCCTATACCTCGTCTGTGATTTTCAGTTGGAAAAAGTTACACGAATCAAAACACGTTTTAATTTATACACACATAAATATATTATATTATTAGAATATTTTTCATATATTAATAAATTTAAATAGGGGATATTTACAGGCGCATTCATATTTCCAGAGTGATATTTCAAATGATTAAGTGCAAACATACCTTAACATTTACAGTGGGCGACTTCATAGTACACATGTTTGAATTTTAAACTTGTTTAATGAACGTACCGTTACAGCGGCTATTGCAAATAAATATACTAATCAACTAATTGCAGAATTACTTAATATTCCATAAAGGAACGTGTTTTGGCCTTTATGTCTGCCGATTGACTACAAAATGAAATCTGTGTAAGTACTGAATCAACCTAAAATCAAATTATGTTTCGCGTGAAGTTTTTAATGTATAAACAAAATTTTTAACAATGAAGAAATTTTAGTCTACGTATATTTTCAAATATTATGTTAGAAAATATTTCTAATCCACAATTCCTGTATTTTTTAGAAATTCTAAACCACCTGTTGCCACTCGTAAGTGCATAAGCCGCACGAAATGCGACAACGAAGCTTACAAAGAAGCTGTCAGGGTTTTCTGCCGTTTGAAACCAATGACTCATCCTAACGATGTGTCCTGCATAAAGATTGTATCGGACACAAGCCTAGTGATCAATCCGCCAGAGTCGGCAACAAATGCTCGCACTGGGAACAAAGTCATCCAGACATCTTTCAGTCGTGTCTTTTGTCCAAACACTCCTCAGAAAGATGTATTCGAATTGGTCGCTCTTCCACTAGTCAAGAATCTGATCAATGGTAAAAATAGTTTACTTTTCACGTACGGAGTAACTGGTAGCGGTAAGACGTACACCATGTCAGGAAACGAGTATGATGCAGGCATTATGCCACGAAGTTTGGATGTCGTTTTTAACAGCATAGCAAATTACCAAACGAAAAAGTTCATTTTCAAACCGGATAAGCTAAATGGATTCGATGTGCAATCCGATGCTGATGCATCGTTAGATAGACAGTATGAGCTTCAAAAGCTTGTCGTTGCTCAGAATGGGAGAACTCCTAGAATGTATGTTTGTTTATTGTAATATACAATTATTGTTAAAGGCATTGTCGTTCACTCAACAGTACTGCACATGAATAACACCATGCTAACATCAACGTATTTATTCCTATCAAAAGGAGGCAAAAGGAAAAAAGTCTCATTCACGAAAAGATGGCACAGAGAAACTTGTTGGTATCTACATCCCACTACCTGATACCTCTACTTCGTGTTACAAGTATTTCGCAATAACCTGAGTCAGTTGCCTGAGTCCTTCTACAACCCTATGTACCTATTATGCTAGTATTAAGAATGGGTCTCAACGATCTCCTGTTGCCCCTTTCCTGAAATTTGTGCCATCTTCTCATGGATGTAGAATACATATAATAATGTAAACGTATTGTCGTTGGTTTCGTATTGCTCATATGTGGTGCTGCTAAGAGAGTGAGAGCCTTTATACTTCAATACTTAACGTATGTAATTTGCAGGACTAAAGCTGACAACGAAACAAATAATAATGAGTGTGATTCTACTGGAACTAATGAATCACAAACTTTAATGATTGACGAAGATAATGCGTATGCTGTGTTCATAACATATATAGAAATTTATAATAATAGCGTGTATGATTTATTGGAGGATACCGAGGGTAGAATAAAGTAAGTGTAATTCTTAGAGGAATGCTTATAGTTTGATTTAATCTACAAAAGAATTTGGAAAATTTAGGCCTTCGCAGAGTAAAATCATTCGAGAAGATGGGAACAGAAACATGTATGTTCATGGGTGCACAGAGGTAGAAGTAAAAAGTTCCAGAGAAGCGTTCGAAGTGTTCCAGAGAGGTCAGCGTAAAAAACACATTGCATATACAGCTCTTAATGCTGAATCGAGTAGATCTCATAGTGTTTTCACTATAAGACTTGTACAGGTAAAACAAGCTAATAATATACTATTTATGTGATTTATATAAACCCAACATTGTCTTTCACTAGGCACCTTTAGATAAGGATGGAGAACAAATTGTGCAAGATAAACGGGTAATTTGCATTAGTCAATTGTCGCTGGTGGATTTGGCTGGAAGTGAACGTACAAATCGATCCAAGAACACCGGTCAACGCCTCAGAGAAGCGGGTAAATATTAAATAACAATAGTATTCATTTCGTCATCTACATAAAATGCTTCTATAAAAATAGGAAATATAAACAACTCGCTGATGACTCTAAGAACGTGCCTGGAATTGCTACGCGAGAATCAAACCCAAGGTATAAGTAAAATAGTCCCGTATCGAGAGTCCAAGGTAACCCATCTTTTCAAGAATTATTTCGATGGCGAAGGCACTGTTAGAATGATTGTTTGCGTTAACCCTAGAGTTGATGACTACGACGAAACTATAGTGAGTAGTCATTCTAAAACTGAATGCAAAGTACACTAATAGTGTACTGATGACAATTTCTGTTTTAATGCAGCAAGTAATGAAGTTCGCTGAAGTCAGTCAAGAAGTGCAAGTGACGAATTCCACAACTTCAAAATTAGATCTGGGATACACACCTGGCAGAAGACAAGCCAATAAAGTAGAAAATATATATCTTTTTAAATTTAGTCAACTTGAATGCTCGCATATATTTTGTTTATCGTTGTTTTGTTTCCAACATAGATATTTAAAGAAGCAAAGAATAGATTAGAATCTTCTGGTAACCCAGCTGCTGGTGACTTGGAAGTTGATTTAGGCTTAGTGTACAGGTACATCGATTAACAGTGATTAAGTCGGAAATATTGCTTTTGTTTTATCATAAAATTTCTTGCAGCCTCGGGGGACCGTTTCCAAATACAGACTTATCAAGTCCACACAACGACGAAATAATAACCACGCTCATGCGATTCCTGGAAATGCGCATTCAAAAACGCAATGTCTTACAAGAGGATTTAAAACAGAAACGTAACTATTCATTTTTGCCATAAATGCATAAAATCCGCAGTCCACTGACGATAGATAAACTGCTAATTTTTCTGTAAATTAATATTCAACTCATTTTTCTAGAAACTAACTTCAGGAATATGTTGGTAAAAATGGAGCGGGAGAACGTGTCCCTTAGAATTGAAAATTCTGCGTTAAAAACGTCGGGTGACCAACAAAAGAAAAAAGTACGTATTTAAACAAATATGTAACGTTTGAAGGATAACAATTATATTTTTATAGATCTCCGTTTTGGAATCCCACATCTGCAAAAATGAATCGCAAATTGACACTCTCCTGTTCAGATTGAACAGCGCGAACGACATAATCAGACACATGAAAGAAGAAGTAACAAATTTTTATGTTGTAATTTCCGTCTTTTGATAAATGAGAAATTAATGGATTTTTCCGCAGCTGAAGAACAAGGATATGCAGCTGAATCAACGTGCAATAGACAAGCAACGGGTCAAGGAGAAATATACTAATAAGATCCAAATAGAGACTGATAAGATGGGCAAGGAGTTAGAAACTAAATTACGACGACAGCGTGAAATTCTTCAGGTAGACTACTACAGTAAAAATGGGGACAATCGCGGAATAACAGAATAAAATGGCAAAAATATGCTGAAAACCATGAAAAACTGTAATTTTAACGTTTTTAATCGTTTATAACTCGGTAACCAATTAATCGGTTTCAATGAAATTTCCGGCATCTATATAAACACTACGTGCCATCAATTATGAGACTGATTGTAGTTTGTATTTGTTTATTAGAGTCAAATGAAGGAGAAGGATGAGAAATTGAAGCTAATGAAACAGATACTACATGACGATGAAAATGGTGTTGAAGGAAAAACAGGATCGAAGGAGTCAATTCCAATAACGATATCGAGTGATACTGAAATTCCTGCGACGTCCACAACTATTGCTAATCCCGCTATAGTAGCAGTAGAAGTGCCTTCTGGCACAGCTACACCAAAAGACTGCGTGAAAACACCGTCCACCGTTCAGAGTGACACCCCTAAAGACACCCCTAGTACCAAGTTCGGTACAACGGTAACTATGCAGAATCCATCACCACATTCAAGGTTAAAATTGTTACCTTTGACCTTTCAATTACACAATCTGTAGGAAAGAATTCCAGTAGTAAACTTGCGGTACAGACGATCGCAAAGCGCCGAGAGATGGGTAGACCATCGGCCTTCTGGCTTGGTTCCAGTTGGAACTATCCTCCAACCGCTTCTACGAAACAAACGAAACATAACACAATTGACAGACCCGAGAGATATAACAGACGGTGCGTCCAGGTATTGTCTCGTCGCACAGGAACAAGACATCGACGGTGAACTTGAAACGAAATTGTACAAAGTTAGTATTGGCAATCTTTTCACGCAGATAGCTATAAAACAGTCGCTAACACTTCAACAAACTTTAATTTTGTTTTGAATCTGTAACTTCGTGCAAATATTTTCAATAGTTAGCTGCATACAACTCTATGAGTTATAGCGGGTGAAACTATTTGGTATATGAAGAAATGGTTGAAACAAAAGTTGTATGGTTTTAGTACAATAATTAATTTCTTTCTGTTTTGCTTTTCCATCCAGATATAAAGGTCACGTCGAGTTTCTTTATCGTGAAAGGTAAATATTCTCTATAAATCATTTGTAATGTAGCTAATTGTGCGCTTTCTAAGTGCTTTCATATACCAAATAGTTTACATGTAATTTAGGTGGCACACTTAGATGAATCACCCTATATTTAATTTCGCTCGAAGTTGCAAATCCAAGTAGTGTAAGCTATAACTGATTCTTGTATTATAGGGTGATATTTTACCAACTAGCGGAGGAGGTGCCCAAGTGGTGTTTAACGACATGGAACACTTGAAGCAAGTGTCGCCTGTACCGAGAAGAAAACGCAGCAGCTTCTTCAGTCCGGAGAAGAAAGCTGAAAGTAGTCCGGAAGAGAATAACACGAAAAAACCTCGTGTTTAGGTTTATAATGTTAAATATTACGCGCGATGTCGCGTCGTAAATGGAGATGAAGACTTTTATCAGGAATAAGATTAGTTACATAGTTCGTATGTATTCAAAGACCAAAGTGACGAAGGGATGGACTTCTCATCTATTTTTCTTTCCTTTTATGCAATAACGAAAAGTACAAATCAGTTATAAGCGTGTACAAATTGGTGCTTAGTATAGTTTTCTGTTTTTGTTTGATAGCGAAATATATATTTTTCTGTTACCGAATTATTATTCTAGGTGAAAGTATAATTAAATTGTTTATAATTCAAAGTATATTGTTACCTAAGACATATCTTTAGCTTACAAAAGAACAAAACGATTTTCTCCGCATTTTCTCTTAACAAGTAAAATTAAAGATATTCTCGCCTAAGATCTGTTCTGTCTTTGTTTTTATTTATAATTCCATATAGTGATAAATGTCCATTTATTTCCTGTGGCTTATACAACGCAGACTCTGTAAATAATACAAACGTTAGGACAACAGAAGCCTGGATATGTATTGCCAACAGCGAAGTAGCGAATATATATATTTATATATATATATACATCGTTTCTACATTATATAGTGCGAATCATGAAAATTTATGTCGAAAAAAGCCATCGAAATCGATGGTCCGGAAACTGATCATTTTCAATGTTTTTCTTTTTTCGAACGCTTTCGGTAATAATGTGTAAGTCGTTCAACAATAAAAAAAATATATATATTCAAAAAATTCGCTACCGCGTAGCAGTAAACTGTATGCGACAGAAATAGTTTATAATATTTCATTTTTCTTTTTCATGTTTTTTTTTCTTTTCTTTTTTTTTTTTTTGTATCTTTCAGATACTACAACATTACAGAAATTGAGCGTACTCTTGCAACTAATAACGTTATTGTATAGTACAGAGTGTCATCAGCAATAATGGGTTACATTGCTCATCTTTTTGTTTCGTGTTCGCTTCGCTTATCCCCTCGATGCGTTGGCAACGTATAAAATCATATAAAGTATCGAGACTAGATGAATACCTTAATTAGTTAAAGTAATTAGTCGTTATATTACGATCGGGTTTCTTTAACAATGTCAAGTACCTACGCGCTGTCTAACCGGGCAACCAAGGTAACCGCGAAAATTGAGGGAGAATGGTTCGTTCGCCATGTTGACGTCGGTCGTCAGGCTGCGTTAGCAATATCTTCTCTTCTCTACTATAACTGATCGTTTTCTCGAAAACACACAAATCGAGGAGTCAATCTAGCAGGACAATGTCCGATCAGGATGTTCAACAGAACGAATCGATAGCGGTAGCAAAGTTACAATCAAGAGAATTAGATAGCCCATATTTCTAGAACTAAGAGAGTAATTTTGGAATGCTTCGATTATTCCTAGACGTGACGTTAATTACTTACAGCAAGAGGAACTGAAAGAACAGGTCACACCAAACAAGTTTCAACAATAAGAGGATCAACAATGTAAGAACCGTGGCGAAGCACTAGCAACCGGTTCTCGAGTCCATTGTTAAGCAACGAGGAACGTTACGCTGTTCCATCAAGAAGTAATGCGAACAGCATTCCAATTTTCACCCGCTAAACTTAAGCAGAGGATGACAGTTACAGTAGGACGACGAACACTACCCTCTATAAACTTCTACAAATTAATAATTTGGTCTTTTCCCATTTTTACAACCATTCTCGTTTAAAAATACTGGACGCGACTCGGCACGTAATTGAAATCCAGGGATTCACCCCGGCAAACCCGGATGTCTGGTAACTCTAACCTGATATAGCGTGTATTACAAACAAAATATTTGTTATATTATCACGACCGAAGGAGATATTTAGGTGTCTATCTTTAGACGGACCACCCCGTATAATATCCGTTCCTGTACACACAGGAACAGGCTTAAAACGAGAAGCAGAGACTGCGTCGACTAAATTGGATAAACATTGATGTACATTCTCAGTGCGCGCTGAGATGCTTTAGTAACTCTGCTAGACCCAAACCGGTACAGGATGTTTACTTACGGACAACTAACCGACGTACCCCCAAAAGTATTTGCTGACAGAAATGATGGCATTATTGCGAGGATGAAGCCACCAGGGTCTTCGAATGTCACGAAAAAAACACGCTGTGCGAGAACGATTGCTACCCTTCTGGTCAAGATCCTGGATCGCTCGACAGACATCAACAGATTGAAGATTCAAGGAATGACAAGGAAGCTGAGAAAGCTCTGCAGCACCCAGATGGCAACTCGAGCGACAGAAAACCGGTGACGCTGAAAAGGAGGGCATAATGTAACAAGTTAGTTAAAAAATCGGATATCTTGTTTATTTAAAGATAATAGTGTTATGCGACGATGCATTCTCCCTTTTGCTTTGACCACCAAGTACAAACGGGACGCGCGCGCGTGACCTTAGAATATTGTCCATTAGAAGCTAGTTGTTGCAAGACAAGTTCACCGAATAAAAAAAAAAAAGAACTGTGAAGCTATAGTAAAAGTCGACCTGCATAGAAATTGTTAAGCGAGTTCTTGTGCAGCTGAAGTTGCGCTGTAAAGTTAACGCATTGAGAACCGAATACAACCAGTCATTAACATTTCCCTTTTTATGTCTGTCTCTCTGTCTGTGTCTCTGTGTATGCGTGTGTCTGCGTGTGTACAGTCCCGTGTTAGAAAGTATCCCTGAGTAGACTTGAGAGCGTTAGAAATAATATTCCACTTAACATTCCCCTTAACACGTTACAACGTTTTTATATGGTTTCTTTTAAATAAGTAGAGAGTTTCATGGCAACACTGAGAGCTACAACATCTGTGGAAATATCAGTCGTCACGCGCAAACGATCGCCCAGTGGCGATGGTAACGCTAACAGCCGAGATACAGTTCTCTAAACAATTATTGTCAGACTATCCACTCTTAACTAAAGTCGTGTACCGTTAACAAACTACTCGAGGCATGCGAGAACCCGAAAATCTTGGGACGGGGCGAGAATTTTAGTCCAGATCAGGCTCGCGAAAATTTCTGGATTTCAAATGTATCGGAATTGTCGACAATTTCCGAGAATCTCCAAATTTTAGGGAGTCCCGACATATTTGAAATCTCCAAATTTCCGAGAACCCGATTCGTCTCGACCCGTCTGTCCCGGCCATCGAGTCCTCACAGAGCTTTGCAAACTACGGAGTCAATTCGCGATACACATACAAGGGAAAGAATACGTATAGTTCAGGAGGAGAACAACCGGGCGTCCCACCCTCAATGCGTTAAAATAGAGTATACATATGCCGTTCAGATTTTTTCTTAAATTCTAATAATCGAGACGCGGGCTAACTTTGAGCACTTTCACGAGTGAAAGGAGACATAAATCGTGCATAATACATACGACTCGCTTTGTTCCCTGTAAATACACTTGACGAACTAAGCGAATCGATGACCTTAACACCGACTCGCGGTAACTGAAAAACGACCGAGGAGGTGACATTTACAGACTTTTAACATTTACTCGTAATTCTTAAAGTTTCAAGCTCTTATCACATACATACATACATAGGCTACATATATAATATATACGTACGGTGCGCGTACATATATATTATACATATACGTAGTATCTTCTGCGCGTATTATAATATATATATTACTTCTCGTTTAATATATATATTATGTTTCTAACTCGAATATGTAAACATTCCAGATAATACCACAGACGCTAGACCAGAAGCATTATTGATTCTTCTTTATGAAACTGGAGAGGCTCTTTACGGATAGGTGTAGGCTTCCTTCGCGGAACACTTCAAACGGATCTCGCTTGAGGTTATTTATATATGTATGTGTAACATCAACATTAATTTTTCAAATTTCCAGTAAACTAGTGTTACGTGTTAATTACTGTAACGTTACCGTCGATTGACGATAATTAATTCAGCTTTCGTTATACATCATGTGTACCAACAATAACGCATGACATCGGTAAGATATAAGATTTTCTGTTGTCGTCATCGTCTATGATGCTAATGTTTCGCGTGATACAGCGCTTCAACGACTGCTTCGTGTTTTCTTGAATCACTTTTCCTAGCAGCAAACTGTGCGAATAACACCAACAAATACCGACGTATCCTTTTGTGTATAACGTCGAGTAACATTTTTACTCAGGGAACAATTAAGATACGCCATTAATTCCTTTGATATTTCTGCGGCTTCCGCATATGTCTGTACACATAATGCACCGAAGTTAATGAAAATGTATAGACCGAACGAATTCATCGGAAAAACAGAAGATTGAGAACCATCGTGGTTCGGTAAGCGTGACTGTGGAAACGTAAGCGAAATACTGAGAAAAATATGTCACTATTTATAAAAGGTAACAAACATTCCTCCGCGAAAAAATTCTTGCGAGAGAGATCTCGTTGGATCGGCGGGCGGGTAAAATTCATTTGTTACGTTTCTAATTCCATTGTGAATGTCGTAAGGAATACTGAGACAACTCGACGGTAACGACATTACTGACGCACCGTGTGAAAAACACACACTTTTTTGTGGTCGAAAACATCAACGTGCGAAGAACAAACCATTCAATGCACTAAAACCTCCCCCTTAATTCGTGAACGCAAGAACATCAGCGATGTTTTTGTCTCGGTCGAAAGTGACAATACCGTCACGATTTTTCCAAACGGGCGATCCAAATTTACAAGCATAGCAACAACGAACAACGAGCTTATTCTATAGCTTTGCTCATGAACTCTATAAATCGCTTGCCGTATTGTTCTGGATCACAGGTTGAAATACCATCGACGTTAGCACCATATTTCACTGTCTTAGCTGCCTTCGCTGCTTGCTTACGAACACCATAATGAGTCAATACATCTATTATGGCTAAAAAATAAATTTCCTTCATCGGTGCACCTGAAACAACATATCAACGTTAAAAAATCGACAAGTATATAATAATGAAAGTGGTGTCAGTCAAAAAACAAAAAGAATTTCGATTTTCATGTTTTTCCATGTTCAAATAGCCATGAAATAAAATCTTAAAGTTACAGTATCAAAGTGTCCGAAACAGACAGCTTTGTTACTTGTTTCTAACTTGTTTCCTTAACCAAAAGCATTGCTTTTGTTCATCGTAAGTCACTAACTAGAAGATATTATTTAATTTTGAAAATGGCGTGTCATCTAAATGTTTAACAGACACATTTTCCGAAACATAGACATTACCTTCTTTACTAGGTATTGCATAAATATCTAATTGAGGAATTATTGCATCTTCGTACTGTAGACTGGTGTCGCGATTCAATGGAGCATGAGGTGATTCAGGTGGTGTTGCCATTCCAGCAACACCACTCCAACCCCATAAACGGCTGAAGAATAGAACAAACATTAGAAATATTGAATGAGAAACATTTCACGGATACATTAAGTGATACTTACTCTCCTATTGGACCTCGAGAGTCCAATCCACTTCCGGACTCACTATCCTCTTCGTCCTCGTGATTTTCCTCCTCTTCCTCCCTCTCTGCACGCTCTCTATTCTCTTGTTCAGCTCTTGCACAATCATGCAAACCGAGCAGCAAAGAATAGTCCATTAAGTGTAATCGCGTTAGGAACTGGTAGAAGCAATTTATCGATTATCAGAATTGAAAAAAATTTGCATCGAACCGTACAAAGGAAGGAACTTACATCGACATCAGCAGTTAACGTCTCTATAAGTTTCGCTTTTGCTTCTTCGCCTATATAAATTTTCATCCCTTCTTTAACAAAATCATTGTCCTTGTATGTTGGTAATTCTTTCTCTTTCTCTTTGTCAGACGCCTCACGATCTACGGTTGAACCCTTCAAGTCGAATTTCTTGTGGGTTGTTAAGTGATTTGAGAATACGTTCCTTATGGCAACAACATAATGTTCAAGCCCCTCGACTGTTAAACGATACATGCCAAGATATTGGGGTAACAATGTTTTCCCGTGCCTTTCGACAATATACTGAAAATAATGTTGTCAGTCTCGCGCGGTAATTGGAGGTGTGCGAGAACCCGAAAAGAATTTTATTTGGGGATTTTCAAATATATCGAAATTATTCTCGGTAATCCCAAAAATTCTCGAGAACCCGAATATACTACGCAATTCTGATATATTTGGGAATTCCAAAAATTTGTAAGAATCCCGATATATTCGAGAATCCCGAACCCGTTACAACCATCGGTTTATCGCACAACTCTGACGACAATACACAAGTTTACTGTGAAAATGATTTCTCCATACCGGATGATAATGTTTCAGAAATGAATGCATCCTTTCAACCTCCTCGCTCGTAAGAGTTTTGATAATAAACAATTTATCGTAAGACTGGTAAAATTTTGCGCCGCTTTTCCCTGAAGAGTCTTCCAATATTGGCTGTGATCTGAAATTAAGAAATATATCGATTATGTATTTCGGATTACTAGTAATAGCAGGATAACATTCTTTTATAATGTATAAAGCACTTCATTATTCTCACATCAAAGCACACTATGTTTATTTTGATAATTTTCTAGAACACTAATCCTTATTAGTCTACATCTATTACATTTCACATGCGAAACAAAACGAATATATTTTCCAGTTAAATGCTAAGCAAAACGACTCACTCATTAATTACTCACATACTACATTGTGTACTATAATGGAGAAAAAAACTGATAACAAAACCATATAAACAACGTCTGTCAACCACCTAAAATACAAATAAAAAAATACATCAAGGTAGAAGAAAAGCATGCTTGAAATGTCACTTATGGAATCTAATCTATGATATACTGTAATAACATATGATTAAATATATTGTTCGTGTCTGATAAGAGTATTATGAAATAATGTATGTGCTGTGGGTTCCTTGGAATCGATTCTTTATCTTTAATAAGGAACTCATGGAAACAAGTTAGCCACAAGCAACACGCAGAAACTGAAAAATCAAGACTGGCTAACCTCAGACGCTTTGGCTTAAAACTGTAGGAACGTAGCGGCTTAGTTAGGACTGGAATTTGTGAAAAAATAGGAATAGGAGGAGAAAGGGTTATCGAAGGAGCAGTAGCAGAGCGCTGAACCATTTCACGAGCCTTCCCAGTCAAATCCAAACGCCTCTCTGTTTGCGAAGGATTAAATGCCCGACATCTAGCATTAAAATTTATGTATTACAGTTCACTGTCAGCAATTGTTGCTTAATGCTTTCAAATGTAGAGTACCATTTTGCATGTATAATAAATACTTGGTCGCGACTCTTTCCTAGTATAATATCGTATTTATACAAGATTCTTTCTTTCTATGTGCAAAATATGTTAGTCACAAAAATTTAATATCTAGTAATACATTTCCGTTTGCATGCCTTGTAAAAAGAACATTGTATTACTGTCATGTTTGAATCTCTAAGTTTCTCTAAGTTTTTATTTCTCAACCATTGTTTTAGAGTTTAATTGTCTTTGCAATGCAGCAAAATTTTATCGAAATTTCAGACACATCAAAACTATACAAACACAAGAGGTATGCACTTTCATTAATAGAAATGTTATTGATATCATGACAAAAAGAAATCCTTCTCATAACATTTCAATTCAAACTGATATCGAATATCAAGATAAAACTGTTTATTTACAATTATTTTGCCTATGAGTCATTCTGCGGATTATCTCTCCTCAAGGTTGTATCAAGTAAATCCTCTAAATCTGCAATGTTCTATAAATAAATAAATGAATACTTTGTAGTGGAAAGAACTGAGGAACACTTATCAAAATTGAATACATACACAGATACTTTACACGAACACTATCATAGGTTCTGACATAAAGCTTATCGTGTAACATAATACATATCTTGAGCATGCAGTGCAACGTAATAGAAAGGATGGCATCTAAAAGTGTATTAAAAAGTGTTTTTTTTTAATCTGTAAAATGCATTGCGGATAGAGATCAAGTATGTTGCTACTTTAGAGAAACATTTAAACTAATATTTACAGCTCCAATAACTATAGAAGAGATACAGACTATTAAATAAATTACCATTTACCTTGTCATAGATTCCTTATAGTCCAAATCATCTATACCAAATCTTTCCCTTAAATTTCTGAATACTAATGGACAATACTCTTTGATCTTAAAGTGAGAGGGCATATTCTCCCTAAAACAAAAAATAATTCGCATAAACAATAGCGCTATCTATTTAAAAAAAAAGAAAAAAGAAACAGCAAAAGCATATAACGCTGTTGGAATACCAAATATGTACAGGAGTCTTTCATTCTCAAATTTGGAGATAAAGCTATTTGCATCTTCTGCATTAACCACAACCTCGGATCACGAGGACCTTCATTGATTCTATTATTAAAAGCAGTGACCAACCTACTAATTCAGCATTTAAGCGATATATTTAGAATAGACCACCTCGGTGGTATGCTTTAAATTTACGATTTCTTTCTATATCAGAGAAAACACTGCTCTCGTACCCCGGGATGCTTAACGCATTTTAATTTGCCTCCGTTTGCATCTATCTTTATTTACTATTGTACCACTTTCAATTCACAGGAGCACCACCGATAGATATTACAGAACTCACTTGTTGAAAAGGTGATTATCCACTCTCAATTTGCTGTAGGCTCTGAAATCATCTGGCAGGAGCATTACCGGTATGTTAACATGACTAAGTTCATTTATCTGAAATGCATAGAAACATAACGCTCGCCTCAGGATGAATCACAACTCCGACACAAACGAAATACGTATTTACTACTCGACAGCAACGATGCAAATTATGGGTCGATTTGCATTATGATTTGAGTTATGATTTGAGTTATGGTCAACTTTGTTCTATCGTCGAAAGTACTTTTATTACGATAATTATCTGATTGACAATAAATCATTTTATCGGACATGATTCGATCAACCGAGCCAGCGGCACTATTCATTAGAATAATGTTAATCAAATAACGGTCAGGCCTGCCTCACTGTAATTATAATAGAATCGCAAAACAAGGTCTTAAAGCGTAAATAACTGACGCGCACTATTTTGCAAAAACAGCAGGCAAGGTGAACTGTAAATCAGTCGACGGCCGATCCCTTCGCCGACAAAAACAAATTTGCGTCACGGGCAGTGTTCTAACGACGAATGTAAAATAAATCAGAAATACATTGGCTACCAGAGCAAGGGCGAAGGTGACCGAGATACCGTGCACCTCGGACACTCTCTCTCTCTTTCAGCTTATCGGTCGGAAAATGATCATAGAGACGCATCGAAAAACACGACGAAAGAACGAACCGTCGACGGTCCTGGCTCTATTTAGTTTCGCGATAGACGACGAAAAATGGCATTTCGATGACGTACGATGCTGTCACGCTCAGAGACACTCTCGTACTCACCGTGTGATTGACACCCCACATGAAAACACTGAGGAGAGGTTCGTTCGCACGGAACAGCTTAACCTTTTGATGTTTCACTCGGAAGTGTTTCTTTTTGAGCTTGCTCAGCCCGCTGGACATTTGCGATATGCCGGACATGGTTTCTCGCGTTCGGTGCCTGCTCGACGAACACCTTTTTCGTTAAACACCTCGGTTGCCGCGCGCGCTAGAAAAAGCCAATGGAACCCTCTTCACACTGTCGTCATCGCGGAATCCCCTCGCGAGGCTCTCTGACAAGCAGAAGCAGAAGTGTGAAAGAGAAATAGAGAGTGAGAGAGAGAGAGAGAAAAAAGGAAGACGGTCGCACAAGTTCGAGGTGACAATCGCCACCGGCAGAGAGACCGAAACGCACCCCACGGCGGTTGATTAGCGACTGAGGTGCTCCTTTTAAAAATGGCGAGGACAAGCATGTCCTACCTGCAACCGCAACAGCTATAGAAACTCTGCGGATACGCGAGTTGCGCCTTGGCACCGTTTCCAATCGCGACGAACCAATTTCACCCGTGGATTCGTCACAGCCTCATCTTATACGCTACCATTTAATTATTCCGTCGCGCATTTAATCGAACTCTATTTTGTTACGCCCGCGATGTTCCCCGCGAGAAATTTTGCAGCAAAACCCCGCGCTTACGCCTATGAGCGTTTCCCTACGACTAATACGGAGAGTGCAATATCTTCCGGTCTCAGATTTAGTTGAAACTTTGCACGCTTGTAGAGTTTAATTTACTGATTACGAAAATGTACCATTATAGAGAAGGATAGTCTATATTTTGCAAGATATTGACGATTAAAAGTTGACGATGATCAGCTTAAAATATAGTTGCGCCGGACGATATTGACAGTATCGACGTGGCTCCAGCAGTAACGCGTTGGAATAGTACGGCGTAGATCGCGAGTTCAAATCTCTATTTCTTTTATTTTAATTTTTCTTTTCAAATTAATTACATTTTACATAGAGAAATGCATGACAAATATTTTATAAATTCGATGGAAAATCAATTTTTATGAAAACACGTTTTTTCGCTATCAATGTATTAAATTTATTTCCTGTGTAAAAAACAAACAAATGCTAAGTACTTATCATTACGTGCAAAATATACTATTTATTATGGAAACAAAGAACGGATATAAGATTTATGACGCAAAATTAAAAATACAATACAATACAATAATTTACATAAATTATTGTGCAAATTTAATATAAAATATGTTATGGATAAATACAATGATACAATAGAATAGCAAAAAACATTAACAACGGAGAATATACATACAGTGTGTCCGGTTTATCTCGAACTGTTCAAATATCTTGAAAAATATGAAGCATACGAAAAAATGTTTCAGATTGATCCAACATTTTTCATATACTTTTATATTTAATATGTAATTGATTAAAAAATAATGGAAATAAAAAATGAGATTTGAACTCGCGACCTACGTGATAGAATTTCAGCACGTTACCGCTGAGCTACTGTGATTTTCGATACTGCGCGTGATACGACAATACTTTAAGTGGTAATGAAACATTAATTGTTAATATATCGATAGGTATCGAGTATCTGACCCTATTATGGTACATATTCGTACACAGAAGAACGAACTCTATAAGTGTACAAAGTTTCAACTAAATCGGAGACTCGAGCAGTCCCCTTGATTTTGAAATCACCGATTTTAACGTCGCCGTAAAGATTCGTGGGCCGATAGAAATCATTTTATGAATACTTTAATACACGCTCGAACATTTACCTTGACTTTTTCAAGCGATACACGGTTTTTGCAGTTTAGTTACCTTAATGCGACTCACGATGCAGTGTCACTGCAGTATACCGGGTGTCCGAGTTATATCACTTTGCGGCTGCTGCGTAGATGATCCATTAATTTTTCAAATTTCTCATCGACTTTTCGTATTAGCAATAAATCATTAAAAGAAACGTGAGCGTTATAGGTTACAACATATGAAAATGACAACGAACAATTTAATTAGAATTCTTACTGATAAATTGGAAAGAATATGCAATTATAGACTTACTTAAATACTACTTTATTGTTTCATAATTAAAAGCAATAAATGAAGAAAAATTCTTTATCTATATATTATGAATGATTCTTTTATTTAAATAAATGATAAATTTGCCCATATCAGAAACATAATTATATCGAAATCGATTTATCCGCATAGCGTTATATAGCATTCAAGTTTAAAACAGGAAGAAATATTTGATATTTTGTTAATATTTCAATATTATTTTTCACGTACCTTTCTTCCACTGGAATTATACTATAGAACAAAGATATGATTTAAATAATGTTATTTCTACATATTGTACAATATGTAGAAATTTGTGTAATAGAATTCGGCTTGGTAAATTTCGAGCATAAACTTCGTCATCATAATTTCGTCATCTCGCGATACCTAAAAGACTATTTCGATTAATTGAACACGTTTCAATCGAACATAAATGTCTTTTGTATCTTAATGCATTTATTGATAAGGAAAATCTGTTTACGGTTCAGCCTTAAAGGGAGAAACCATCGTGATAATGTGAACGCGTCGTAACGCGTGCACCAAGAAAGCCGCCACCGAACGTCGTGCTAAAAAACTCATTGAATATAGAGCTCCGCGTTCGAATAGGAAAATGGAAACAATGTCAAATCCGTATCCGAAAAGAATGCACGACACTTACGAGGACGAAGAGGAGAGGAAGCATTTTCAACGAATCGTCTCGGCATTCAAATATTACAAGTGAGTAGTCGACGAGAAATCATTTCAAGTCCTCCTGTGCTCTAATCCTCGGCACGGCGATTTGCCCTTATCTTTATTACCTTTATTTTTCTTTTTTTACGTTCTTCTTTATACATTCTAACGGCAATAACTCGATGTGTCAATGTTTACGATTTTCCGTACGTCGTCGAAACATTTTGATCGATATTACTTAACCTTTGTCGACGCAGCGGTGCGCGATGTTTTATTTGGTGTTGTGCTCATGGTTCTCTTATCGTTACAGAAATCTATGATTCAAATTGTGTCATTGAGCTTTCCGGCAAAAGTTCAATGACCCATATCTAATGGGAGACTTCCGTGGGGTTTGTTCAATAAGATCTTTTAACAATCTGCAATTTACCAATTGTTATCTCCTAAAAATTGGTATTTGCATTCGGTTCACAGTTGCATAACATTATGATTTGTTCAGCGTAACGTTATGGCAAATAATGGTTTGTTTTCCTAATCTTTTTTTTTTCAGAACTCATTCACTCTCGAGGGTAAAAAAGACAGAGTCATATTTGCTGACACTTCCACCTCATCACCAGAAACTTTTGTCAAAATACAAAGAACATCTGCAAGAAGTGAAACGATGTATCGAAAATAACGACGAAATCATTAAGTTGATCATAAAAGATGTTGCCCATATCTTTGAAAATGTGAGCCCGGCTAGTGCACAGACTGACAGTGTAAGAAAAGTTTACCTGGTGTGTGGCATGTATACATCCTGTTGTTCAATATATGTTCTGAACATATTGTGACCAATTTATTTGATTAATCCTGTGCTAGGAGTGCTCTAATACGAATTTGATTTCTATGTCTCGTGAACTGTGACCTCTAACATTATTTTTGTAAAAATAATCTTCTGTATCTTGTCTATTTATCGGTACTGTATTTTACGTAAGAAACTTCTATATCGATTTTCTTATTGATCTTTAGCTTTTTTTCTTGTGATTTTAACAAGCTTCTTTTTTTATAAAAATGTATTCTATTGTACAAAATATAGGTAGGTCTGATTGCAGACACTAAATCCTCGTCCAGTAATGGCTGATCAAGAAAAGGTGCAAGCAACGATTAAACAACTGGTTCGCGATTGGAGCATCGAGGGGACTGATGAACGTAACGCATGTTATCAACCTATTATAGACGAAATACTGAATCAATTTCCTCTAGAATACTGGTACGAATATTTCAAATTTCATATACTGAAAAAATCTTCATCTGAAGCACCTACTCCGTTGCATTAAAACAGTTAAGAAAAGTATGAAATGATAGGTAAATTTCTAGTACACCATCTGAAGTGCAAATTTTAGTACCTGGGGCAGGATTAGGAAGACTTGCATACGAAATTGCAAGACGAGGATACATTTGCCAAGGAAATGAATTTTCTCTTTTTATGCTTTTTGCATCACATTTTGTGTTAAATAAGTGAGTATCGATGGATCTTGCTTCATTTAATATTTTTCATTATGAACGTTTGTAACAACGTTGCAGATGTAGAGGAGTGAATTCATATCAGGTGCATCCGTGGGTTCATCAGTACATGAATAATTTAAAACCGGAGCATCAAACTCAGGCTGTATTTTTTCCTGATGTGAATCCAAGCGATCTACCAGAGAACGCGCAGTTTTCTATGGCAGCTGGGGACTTTCTAGAGGTGGGTTTCACGGTTTATTAATGTTTGAGAAAACATGATTACATGATTCGTCATCTTGCAGGTTTACACGGATGACAATCATTGGGACTGTGTCGCAACATGTTTCTTTATAGATTGTGCAAATAATGTTGTACAATTTATTGAAACAATCTATAAGATTCTAAAGCCGGGGGGTATATGGATAAATCTTGGACCACTGTTGTACCATTTCAGCGATATGCCAATGGAAGACTCCATAGAACCTAGTTACGATGTTGTTCGCGATGTTATTCAGGGATTTGGTTTTCAATTAGAAGTAATTCCATTTCCAATATCATTGTAACATGCTACACTGTTGCATATTATGGCCTTTAATCACTATGACTATTCACTCTGTTTTCAGAAGGAAGAAACACGTATGAGAACACGCTACGCACAGAATATTAACAGTATGTTACAATGTGAATATAATAGCGTATATTTTGTTTGTCGAAAGCCTAAAAGACGCATAGACAACGATATGAGTCATCGAAACGGTTCTGAAAGTAATGGAATGCAGGAACAAGAGAACTAATTATTGACGACCCAATGTGTTCCACTCGTAAGAAAAATTGATCTAACTGTAAATGCATTATATCATAGTTTCTATACTACAAAAGCAAAGCTGTTATACTTTATAAATATAAGTCGATATTAGGCAACTTGGGGTTTAAAAGAAGGAAAGAAAGAAATTTTTTAATGACAGTTAAAGATTAAATTGATATTTTTTTATCTGAAAATTTTATTTAATTAGAATTTACTGCTGAATGTATTAGCTCGATTGTTAACAAATTGAATAGTAAAGTAGTAGAATTATTTTCTTATATGTCGACACAAGTCGATTCGTGTCCAAGATATAAATGAACTTTTAATAACAGTTTTGCAATTTCTCTTTTGAGTTCAATATTTGTGATTTAGCATAATCATTAAACGTTTATTGTTTCGATTATTTATCAAATATCGTGATAACATGAAATAAAACAAACTAGATTTGGTTGCATGTATATACATATAATATGCAATGTTCCCCGTTCGAGATGCTCTCTTCCATTTGCTTTGTAGAGGATTTTCATTTATTTAATGATTAACAGATGCATCTTACCAAAAATACATGTTAGTTACAAATTTTTACAGAAACCAGTGTTGCCTTATCCAGTTTTGTCTCAAATTGACGAATGTTAGTACTGCAAAGAAGATGCAATTTCAAAATTTCAGTGCTTTTTGTTTTGCAATTCGATCATTGCTTCTGCTTTCTTTTCGGTTACTTTTTTGTTTTTGAATATTAAAAAAGAAAAGAGTCGCACAAATTTCAGTGTCCATTTTACCATAATTTAGACCAATATTATTAATCAAGTTCACGTTGCGAAGCAAGAGTTTACTTTGCAATACAGAATACATGCAGGCCAAAAATAATTATAAAATAAGCTAGGCCTAACAATGTAATTAATATAATTTTTTATTAAAAACAATATACGATGAAAAATCTGATGAATGTGTAATTACCTCTTTAAAAATATTATAATACTTTTAAAGCACTTATGGTACAAAAATAGATAGTGGAAAGACGATATCAATATGTTTTTCTCCTTACAGACTTTTATTTAGGTATTGTACAAACAATGTTGCAATTTGATTGACCTCAATTTGTTGCATTTTACTATAAGTTAAAAATTGTCTTCGTAATCTCATAAGCTGAGCTGCTGTACACGGTCTGTGTACAGTTAAATTTTGCCGCCCTGGTATTTTAAAATCATTTTCAATACCCAACTGCTTAGCTGACAATATTGCCTTTATATTGAAAACAAGAAAAAACATGTATATTAATTTATCATAAGCGTACAACTTATGATTTCTAATCTTTTGTAGTATCATTTTCTGCAATTTATCATGGTTATTTAGCCAATAAAGATCTTCAAACAACTTACATTGACCACTTCTTGAGTAACCGAGTCCAATTCGTACAAGTAATTTGTAGACGACAGTGGTTGCTGAAATGTTACGCATATTTTTATAAACGTAAAAGAGACAATAATACGTAGTTCAACAGAATAATTTCCATAGATACTGACACACTGTGTACTCAAATTTGGTTTTGGAGCTTTCACTTCATACAAGGATTTATAAATTTCATCGAACTTTAGCTCATCCTCCGCAGACACTGAAAACAACGGAGAGTCCCAGCGATTCTTACTATTTGGGGTTTCGTACCTACATAACGTGTAACGTGTATTTTATTGTGTTACAATAAAAAGTTTCTTTGCGATGTATCTTTACCTCATTACAAGAGCATCAAAAATCTCTCTGCTATACCGTTCATTTTCAGGTCGTTTTTCATTCAACAACCAAGCATGTTCAATCGGTATATCACAATGAACTGTACACTGGGGGTTTTTATACAACTTTGTCATGCAGTATATTTCGTAACGATATCCTTTGATATAATTACTGCCATCCATTATCAAAACATCGTTAATATTTAGCAGTCGTTGAACTGCAGACTTTACATCGCTCCTCACACCTTTTTCTTTCTTCGAATCTGCAACGACGATCGTAACAACAATCAAAATTCCTTGTAATTAATTCGTAAAAACCAATTCAACAGGCGAATTCTAACCAGCGTAGAAAGTATTTTTATCGTAGCCCGCTTTGGCAACAACATCAATCTCGTTTATAACCTCCACTCGTTTCCCCACTTTATTCTCGAAATACTCTTTCAACTCGGCCGTTCGTGTGGTTTTGCCACTGCAAGGTGTGCCAGTCACGATGATAAGTGGCATCGTGTAAAAATAATGTAAAAATTTGTATCACAATAAAAGTCTTAACCTATTTATATCGACACCGAGGAGGCTGCCATCTTGAATCACAATATTACAAGCGTATGCACACACTCAGTGTGTCACACTGTCACATAGTACTGTCCAGAGGAAGTTTCCTCTCTCTGATACTTTGCATACATACATACACACATAAAAATGCTCTGTGTTGACATTGAGAGGTAATTTCCTGTTCGATGACTCTTTCAGTAATTTTTGAAACCAACAAAGTGGCGCGCTGATTGAAATGATAAAATTCATAACTTTTTCCGGGAATTATGACTATATACACGTGACATATTGTCATCTTGGTTTAATCGGAATATTACTTCAGGTACTTGCGGGTACCTTACGTGAATGATTTTTGCCGCTCGACACGTTGGCCAGGTAGTAAATCGCGGCAAGAATTACTTGAGCCGCGTGTATGTATACAATGCCATGTAATACTTCCTGACAACAGGTTTTAGCTCTGTCCTTTTCTGGATAACGAAGAGGTGACGTACCATGGCTGCAAGCCGAGTGAAAGCCGACCACCACAGGCTAATAACCCAGCATTCGCTAAGTTTCATTCCCGACGATGAAGGTGTACGGTATTCTCTCTGTGCTCGTGATCCTCCTGATCGCTATCACCGATGCTGCAGGTGAGCATTTCTAATGTATCGCACATTGTACTACCGTACAAGTAAACGCAGTACCTTCGTTTATCTTTATTTTTGCAACTTCGAAGACTCTTCGCACAAAAAGACATTTGTTTACTCCATCACATACGAAAACTACTATGGAATCGAATTGATTATTTAAACGAGATGACAGTAACTTCTCCGCAGTAAGCGCAGTAGCTCGAATAACGGTTAAATTGTTGAAATCCTTTCACTGTTGAATATCAAGCAATAAGGACAATTAATGTTTAACCCTTGCGTAGACGATCGCGGGAACTCCTTTGACAATATTCCATGTCCTTTTGAAAATATTACAAAACATATGCTAATTTATCTAATTTTGCATATTTGTTTGAAATATGAAATTACGAATGAAGTATGATCGAATTAAAGTTTACAACGAAAATAGGTGAGAAACACTGAATCTTTTGTGAAATTATTTTTGGGCTGCGCGCGAGAGTTAAGGAACAATATTCTTTTTCATTTCTTACGTTCTTCTTTCAACTCTTGTTCTGGAAAGTGAGAGTTTTAAAAACCTACATACATAGATAAGGATAAAACTGAGGTCTGTTGATTATCCCGATTTTCTTAGTTGAATCATCAAATACCGGCGCTGATACGCGACAACGGGCTGAACATGAAGGAGACGAAAGTCAGGAATGTATTTGACATTTTCTACGGCGTCTTGTGTAACGGAAATCTGACATTTCGATGTGACCTTCGTTTTACTTCATTCCAATGAAAACCGCGATCTGCGAAGAATCCCAATCTACTTTCTACTTGTTTAGCAAATAAATCATTTATGAATATAGCGAGTTGTGGAATATTTAAGATTCCGTTTCAGTATAACAATACTTTTTTTTTAACACCTATATTCAAAAAGCGGATAGCACGAAGCGGCTTTTAAACGGCCATGTGTCTAGGGCTGCGGAGCGCAGACGCCGCACAGTGGGCCAAAAGCGCCAAAAAGTGGCCAAAATGCAAAAAATGAATTTCACGTTAGGGGTATGGCTCTTGCCGTATTGGATTCTCAGGTAATGACTGTATAAGAAGCCGAAGGTAAAAAAGTCTTACTACCTATACCAGCTAAATGGTGGGAGTACAAATATCCCATACAGTCGTCTCGCAGTTTTCGTGCAGTGAACTACGTTGTGAAAAAAAAAAGATGTCAAGCTTACAATGTTACGGAAATTGAATTTTTTTTTTGTGCGTGTACGATGGATGCTGTTCCTGGAAGTAAATACTATACATAATAATAACATTGGATTTATATTAATTAATGTTTGGAATGTATGAAGTGACCGATAAAACTTAGTGCACAGATTTTACAAATGTATACTAAAAGTTGTATATTCCACAATATTCCACGGAGATTCTTGTCGAGTCTTGTTGTAGATACTATTATTTAACATTATTTTGAAAAAGTAGCTGCCCAAAACTGCCCCTTTCGTAATGCGATTCATTTTCGTGACGCAGAGGTAGTCATAGTACTAGTTACAAGCATGTTTTCTCGAGAAATTTAGAAGTTATAATAAAATTTGTTAAATAAGCATTGTATGGTTCCAGTTATAGAGTTTTCTGATACAACAATTTCTTTTTTAACAATAATTTTTTTATTGTTTAAAAAAAATTTTATTTTTGTTTTTTGTAATTTTGACATCAGATTCATATTCGTCGGCCCGAAAAATATGGGAATACTAATTTTCAGGAAAGACCAATTATTTTTTTTCACGCATCCGCGATATTGAATCCGCCATTTTGTTTTTTTTTATAATTTTGACATCAGATTCATATTCGCCGGCCCGAAAAATATGGGAATACTAATTTTCAGGAAAGTCCAATAATTTTTTTGGTTACGCATCCGCCATTTTGTTTTTTGCAATTTTGACATCAGATTCATATTCGCCGGCCCGAAAAATATAGGAATACTAATTTTCAAGGAAGTCCAATCATTCTTTTGGTTACGCATCCGCGATATTGAATCCGCCATTTTGTTTTTTTTATAATTTTGACATCAGATTCATATTCGCCGGCCCGAAAAATATAGGAATACTAATTTTCAAGGAAGTCCAATAATTTTTTTGGTTACGCATCCGCCATTTTGTTTTTTTGTAATTTTGACATCAGATTTATAATCAGCGACTCGAGAAACCTATGAGTATCAATTTTGAACTAAATTAAAGTACTCCTTCCTATTTTGGCCACGTTTTGGCGCTTTTGGCCCACTGTGCGCCGGGTCATTAATGACCCGCAATTATATTTTCGTGATATGCACTGTGGTGCAAATTTGGGCATTATTCAAATACAAATGTGGTCGCCTCATTAGTAAATTCAATCGATCAAAGATGAAAAAATGGGAAATAAATTTTCAAAAAGTAAATAATTTTGATTTCACCGTTGCGAGGCAATTTCATGGCAGCCATCTTTTTCTACATATTTTTGAACCTGCTTCATCGAGATCAACATTAATCCTCCTATTAGACCCGATATACATAAATAGTTATAATAATTTTGACTGAAAATTTTGACTGATTACTAGACAATTTATATTATACAATTCTGGATCAAAATGGATCCAAGGGTTCATAAATTGAATGATGTGAAGATCGAATTTTTAAAAGTACCTTTTAGTACACGAGGCGAGAAAAAATGTTTGTAGGAAATTATTCACCAAATATAAGGAAATAAATGTATTCAAATGAGTAATCAAACGTTATTACTTGTTTTCGGCAGGTCCGGCAAAGCCACAACACGATAAAGTTGTAGCTTGTTACATTGCTTCCTGGGCTGTGTATAGAAATGGTGTTGGCAAATTTGGGATAAACAATCTGCGACCAGAACTTTGCACGCACCTGATATATTCATTTGCCGGAATAGACGTCGTTAATTGGAGCATCAAGAGCCTAGATCCCGACAATGACATCCTTGGTAACAAAAATCCTCAAAGAATTTTAGAAAACTTTCTACGTGTACCTTATTTTTTGTTATAAACAATTAGCCGCTGGCGAAGCTACAGATGTGGACATCACTTTTTCATGCGTTTATATATTTTTAGGAACAGGATACAAAAGGATAACCGCGCTTCGTGAAGCATATCCTCATTTGAAGAGTGTTTCCCTTGCGGTAGGGGGTTGGAACGAGGGTGCCAAAAAATTTTCCGATCTCGCTTCAAACCCTGAGCGTAGACAGAAATTCATCAACAGTGTCCTCCGATTCCTCAAGTATGAAATCAAACGTGCGAGCAATTCTTCTCGATTAGCATTTCCTCTAAAGGACACGTTCTTCTTGCAGAGAATACGGATTCAATGGGTTCGATCTGGATTGGGAGTTTCCGGCGGATCCGTCACGCGGAGGAGTACCAGAGGACAGAGAGAATTTTGTACTTCTTCTGAAGGTACAATTACTCATTTGTTGGTAAAATGCACCAGCATTTCGCACGGTGTGAATCGGTTGAATCGTTGATCATTTCTCATAGCAATTTTAGAGGTGTGCGAGAACCTGAAAATTTCGCGATTCTCAAATATATCGAGATCCCGGAGAATATATTCTCGGTATATTATTCCCTCGAGAATATTATATTCGAGAACCCTAATATTCCCAGGAATCCTGAAATTTTTCGGGAATCCCGATACATTCGAGAATCCGATATGCCCGGGAATCCCGAAATTTTCAAGAACCCGTCCCGATCCCAAATAAAATTCTCGACCTGTCCCGACGCGACATTTTCGGATTCTCGCACACCTCTAGTTAATTTATATGTAAAAGGAAACCCCGTTTTGTACCGCTATGAAGATGCGAAGTCTAATTGTGATCGATAAGGTCTACAGAATAACAAAGAATTGTTTTGTATCAGGAACTGAAGGAGGCGTTCATACAGCCCAAGTACTCGCTGACAGCAGCTATAGTAGCTAACAAAGGAATGCTAGATAAGGGTTACGATATTCCAGAAATATCCAAGTATCTCGACCATATTTACGTGATGGCCTACGATTACCATGGTACGTGGGATCAGAAAGTGCTTCCAAATTCACCACTGAATAGCGAAGACGGTGCTGACGTGGTAAGGAATTTGATAGATACGCTGCTGGAGCGATCAAGAGAATGTTGCAACGAGTTAGAAACCCTTATCTTTTCAGAAAAACACGATCACACACTTGTTAAACAAAGGTGCACCGTCAAGCAAATTAGTGTTGGGTGTACCCATGTACGGGAAGACATATATATTGGCTGAAATGCCCAGTTCTCCCCAAGAAAGCCCTATCAACAAGCGATGCCTGGCCACAGGGTTCCCAGGCCCCTATAGCAATCAAACTGGATTCATGGGGTACAATGAAGTACGTGGAACAGTATTCACCGTGCAATTTGGACTTGCAGCTTTGAGTTAACGTTTCTGATAGACCTTTAATCATCTTTCTCACTGAAACCATTGCTTAACACGATCACTACCGCTAGTATTTCCTCAAAATTATCTCAGAAATTTTTCAAAACTTCTTTTCGCGTCATGTAGTAAACTAATTGTTCTAACATCTAAAAAAAATTCCAAGTCGTACGGTCCAATATTAAAAAAGTTACCGTCTTGTTAAGAGTGTCCGAGTATTATTACGAGTGACTGTACCTGTTTCGACTTATTTTTTTTATGTAGAACTACCCACTTTTCGGTTGTATAATCAGTTACCGATTATCCTTTATATTCAAAGGAATAGATTTATTGATGAATGTTTATTTAAAATTTTAATAGGTGCCTTTCGCCATCTTTGGTAGAAATAATGTTAAACATGCTTCGATGTTCATATTATAATAACAAACCGTATTATTTGTTCGCAGATCTGCGCGGAAATCATGAACAATAAAGAGGAATGGAGTATTGGCTGGGACAGAAATAGCAGCACGCCGTACGCTGTTAAGGGTGATCATGTTGTCATGTACGATAATCCGACAAGTGTAAAGATAAAGGTTGGTCATGGAAGATATAGTTTTTTTGCTCTCGTACTCGTACACGCGTGTTGGGAAGTAGATGAAATCACTGATGAACCCTGTTACACCCTAATTTATAGACCGAGTTCGCGGTAGAGATGAACCTCGGGGGTGTGATGATCTGGAGCATCGACACCGATGACTTCCGGGGCAATTGCAGGAACTTGAGGGAATACTTGGACACGAAGGATGCCACTTTTCCCTTGATGCGAGCCATCAACAAGGTTTTCTCGAATTCCACCAATCAGGAAGAACCGTCCAACACGAGCCACAACTCGTGCAGCCGTTGTTTTTTTAGTTTTACTCTAATTTTGTTCGCGCTAGTGGCACGGTACGCTTGGTAACGATATAATGCCAAAAATGCTGAAACAAACACGTGAGCTCTCGAAATAGTTCCGGAAGAGTTCCTCTAAGAGTGCCTGTGGTATGGCAAACACTGCCTCAAGAAAGTGTAATCGTAAGGAAAAAAAATAAATTTTACCACCGCATTTTTTGACACGCTGAAATTTGAGATTTTCATCGCTATTTTAGCAGGATAGTGCAAGAATAATGGCTGGCTTTAAACGGTGTGCAATTTACAAAATGATAACTATTTAAAAAAAAAATTCCCCCCGTAAGCTTAAACGAACCATCGTCTTCTACAGTATTATCGCAAATAAGATATAACTGATTCTAAGAAATTAATCCATTAGCGTAGCGAACGAACTGTGTATAGACTGCGTACTCCCTTTTTCAACGTTGTATGTGTACATAGAAACATTGTAAGAAATTGTACAACTTAAGTGTGTAAACGAATAGAAGCGTGCTTAAACGAAATCGTTCCTTCATTGTCTCCTGTGCAACACCACGACCAAAAAGTATAATTTAAAAGAGAACAAACATACACTCCAATTTTCTGACAATCATTATAGAGGTCTTTAACTGCGAAATCGCTACGTGCTGTGACTGTAGGCTTCTAATTCCGATGTATTTGTGTGATTCTTTTTGATCAAGTTAAGCTTAGCTGAACATTTTTGTTGACAAGTACATGTTAACTATATGAAACAATAAACATATTCATTCGGAAAGATTATTACTCAAAAACTCTTTACAAATAGTCGCACTAAAAAAAGTGATCCCATATTTTAACAACGGATAGGGTAAGGGATATATTAATTAGGGCCGTGGATATATTAATTATACTTATTTTTAAAGCATAACGAATATTTAGCAGAGAGATACGTAACATATATATTAACTGATTTTAATGAAAAAATGTAATATCTCTTTAATTCAGTATGCCTTAAAAATAAGTATAACTAATTGGCACAGTGCCCCCACAGTAATCGGGTCCCTTGCCCTAGCTAATGAATTTTGAAACGTTAGACGCAGTCGGAGTCGTTGCACAATCGCACGGAGCAACGCAGATGGAATTTTATACGACGTCGGCGTCTGACTGACTCTTTTTCTTTTTTCGTCATTTTTTCCAATGGCAAAAGAATCTGATCGAAGTCGAGCATGGTAATTGGAACTCCGAACCGCCGATTCGGCCGCACGTTCAAGGCGACCGGAGGACTTTTGGCGTAAATACTTTTTCTCTGGTATGAAAAAGGAGCGAAACGAGATAAGCCAGAACGTGGGAGGCTGGCGCCAAACTATTGTGCAAGATTGGCAAAGACCCAGAGAACACTGCCTAAGGATATTTGATCCTTAAATTATTCGATCCGATTTGCATATTACGGCAACAAAGTGGCGCACGTACGGCTGTCTCCCGACACGAAAACGACGCTCGCGAATTCTCGATTACATCGGGAAAACTTTTTCGCGTCATTTCATCGCATTTTGCAAAATAAGAGATTACTTTTCGGCTTGTTCCGTTCCTCAACAAGCGAAGGACCATTGTTTACGATTTTTTATTTTATCGAATAGTTTGTTGCCGTTCGCGTGTGTGTGCTTTCAGTCTACTTTTAGTATGATACAATACGATCATACGATTATACAATCCTCCGTACGTTTCTCAGTGTGAAAATTCACCCGTTTTACTTTTTTTTTTTTTGTGTGTTGTGAGATATACATATTTTTCTAAAATGTGGCGCCATATAGATGAAACATAATTTATAGATTTAAAGAGTAAAGTAAAAATAGTTGAAATGTTACCCTAGAATCTTTTACACAACTATTTTTGAAATAATATCTGGATTCGATTGAAGTAAATGGCTTGAAGAGACAGTGCAAGGGACCCTAGGATAAGGGATTACTGTGGGGGTGCCAATTACTGTGCCTATATTAATTATACTTCTTTTTGAAGCATAACGAACATTTAAAAAGAGATATATAACGTATATATTAACCGATTTTAGTGAAAAGAAAATTAATATCTCTTTTTCAATTTTCATTATGCTTTAAAAATAAGTATAATTAATATAGACTCAGTAATTGGTACCCCCACAGTAACTGGGTCCCTTACCTTATTCTGTAAAACGAACTAATGTTTGTGAAGCTTCCATAAATACATATATGTGGTTGTAGTTGTTCGGAGATTGTGGTTCTTGTTATCTGTATGGTCTAAGTGTCCTGTACGGATCTCGGGGACGCAAAATTTCGGTGATACAAGACTTGCGGTACAAGGTAGGCGGTGCCGGAGCGGTAGCACGTTGCTCCAGTTTGGAAGTGAATGTTTGTTATGAAAAAAATGTAGGTCAGTAATTTCGGGGTTCCATACACGTACGAAGATTGATCATCGGGATCGAGTTACGCTCAAGGGTTACGTAAAACACTCATTTGCTTGCAGAATTAGGCTCGATTTTCGTCGACCGATCTTTTCGTCACAAATAAAGATCTATATCTGCACTGTTGTGTTGATCATTTTTCGGACGAAGAAAAAGTCCAAATCTCTTCACGAGCAGTCTAGCATATCCATGAAACGGAATGGTTTTTCGATCCGTATCAATTTTTTGCCAACCGTAAGATCGAAAGTAATTGTATACTGAAGTCTTGACAAGTATGAATTAAAAAAAGAACGTAAACTTTGGGCTCCCCGATAGGAAAAGCGTTTGTTACAAATTTTCCGTGAATCTCTTCTAATCTATAAGATTGAAAAACATAATAAATATTTAATTGCATATTTAATTGCATCCTGAAGCCACAGAGCTTTGAGGTCACTCGAGCTTATTAATTAATAACAAATGGACCTCCCGATAGCAAAACCAATAGTTTTCGAGTTTCTCTGGATCTGTCTCGTAGAAGTATACGCTATACTGTTTTAATAAAATAAGATGGATGCGATTTCTTGAAATATCGTTGAAACGATGGCTCGATTAACAAATATACTTTGCCCAGGGGTGTATTTAGAACGAATTGTCGAATCCAGCGAGAGCAAAGTGGGGACTCGCAGAAGCTGGCCGTAAACCGATCGATGATTTAACGGGGCGCCGAAACTCGATCGCAGGATTCCTTCACCTTTCAATGCCGGTCATCCAGTGAAATTATCACACGAATCTGAACTTACTTCTCGGACAGCCGTTTTCTGTAAGATCAGTCCTCGGCCGACGGTCCGATCGAAAGGTACCACAACCGGAACCCTGCGATACACCATAGGAAAATAAAGTGAAAATCATTGCTACGTCGAATCTTTTAAAAAATCGCTATAAAACTACGATGCGGTGAACTCGAACTCGACGTATTTGTATAAACAGTTAACGTTCATTCATACCGGAGAAAAATCTTTTAAAATGTTCGCTCGATTTGCCTTGATCGCAAGTAAGTATAAGCTACTCTAAGAATGATTCACTTCGCTTTACTCTATTTTCCTACATTAGGAAGTCTCAAATACATTTATATCTATGTATTGTACATTATGGAATTGTTTTATATGAAGCCTCATTTTTGAGTGAATTAAATTTGTATAATTGTCAGCTACGCGATTAGAATTCGAGGAATACGTCTGTTCGTTGCTAGCCGATTCTACTTGTTCCTCAGAGAAGCCCATAAAGTAATTCATACGTTCGTCCGTGAAATATTTTAACAATAGTAAAGCGTGAAAGCTTGAGAATTTCTAGTTTCGGTATCCGAAGTTACTTCCGGGTGTTCAAAGTGTTTTATAGAATTACTAAATACCACGTGCACGTGATATACACACGTTCTAAATCGCGCGTACAACTTCAAGAATACTTTGTCAGGTATAATGATCTCTTGTGCCCGATACAATTAAAATAAAAATATTTAATCCCATGCCTCAGATTGTTGAAATGTTCCTAGTTCGAATATTCTATTTGAACCGTACATCAGCTACTATCTTAAGTAATCTGAGAGTATTACCCATCTCTGTGTCTCCTATCCGAGCCAGTGTCTGACCTGTAAAATAGTTTTCTGAAATTAATCATTCGTTTTCGAAATTCTTTTTGATCAGTACTGTCGACGGCCGCTTTCGCTGGTCATTACTACAACGAGGATGGGACACCATACGATCCCTATCATAATTTACACTTACCCCACAATCCCCCACTTTATCCAACGTACCATAGGGTGCCTCGTACCGGATTCTCTTGTTACGGTTTGGAGAACCAGTTGTGGGCAGATCTCAGCTCACAGTGCCAAGTAAGGATAATTGAAAAATCCAAATTTATGAAAGCAATATAACTTATTGTCTAGATTGGAAGGCATCCCACGCCGAAAGGCAGGGATCATAATAAATAATGATGATAATAATATAATTTATTTTCATAGGCGTACCATCTGTGCCACGATGGAAACTTGATCTCCAGCCATCTTTGTGTGAACGGAACTCTTTTCAATCAACAGTTCCAAGTCTGCGATCAATTTTACAACGTCAGATGCGGAAGCCCGTACGGCGATCTGTAAGCTGCGAAGAATTAATGTGATCTAAAGTCCAAAGAAATAAACGTGAACTCGAAACTCTGACACTGTAGGGCTATGAACCCAATTACTGTGGAGGTACCGATTACTGTGCCTATATTAATTTACTTATTTTTAAAGCATAATGAATATTTAAAAAGAGATACACAGTGTGTTCGACTACAGGTCGGTTCAATTTAAAACCCGCCTAAAATGCGGCCACCCGACCAACAGAGGTGTATGTTGCTTACGTCATCAAGGCGCGCGAATGTCCTGTATATTAACTGATTTTAGTGAAAAAATTTAATATCTTTTACTTAATATTCATTATCCTTTAAAAATAAGTATAATTAATATAGGCTCAGTAATTGGTATCCCAACAGTAATTGGATCCCTTACCCTATCTCTCGAAACTATGCTTTCCGACATTGCAAGCTGACCAGATTCCACTGGACATGAAGTTAGACAATGCTCTACAACTCTACCGTTTTGTAATTTTAAGCAATAAAGGATATATGAAAATAGAGTTAAGACGTTGCTTAACATCCCCTGTGAAGGTCTTGACTTTTTGCCAACTACTCTTAGGCGAGAAAAATATCAGATTCTCCTGTTTCTTTTTTAGGTTTTCGAAGTTCCACGAACTCGTCAAAATGTTTGAACTATACAATTCCACTTCAAAGTAATTTAATATTGCATATTAATCGATTAGTTTATTGTATTGGCCGACTAATGTTTACGATTAAAAACAATTGATTAATTTCAATCATAAATATCCATCGTTGATCGATTCTTGGATTCGTAGTTTGAACAGAGAGGAAATGAGAGTGCTCACGCCCGGGATTTTAGTGTCCCCGGTATAATGCTGCCCCTAGTCTAGTTTTTAGCTTGGACCAGAATCTGCATCATCTTTTTAGCCTGGACCAGAACCTGCATCATCTTATCTGCAACATTAGCAGCAGATTCCAAATAATGCCAGAGTGGATGCTATTTCTATGTTAAAAGAGGGTCTTCTATGTAGGCTCTGATCCAGCCTAAAAGATGATGCAGGTTCTAATACAGGCTAAAAAAGATGATGCAGAAAAGTGGAGACACTAAAATCCCGAGCGTGAGCATTCTCATTTCCTCTCTGGTTTGAATATTTTCGAGACTATCGTTCGACCGTCGAGGTTCGATAGTGTTCGAGAGGTCGGTATTCACGAGAGAACTCGAAACATCGAGGCATTCGCGTTTCGACTGAATGACATTTCAAACTGTTTCGAACTCGAGAAACATGGCGCTGCTGAATAAAGGCGATTGGTATACTCCTGCACCGCTTTGGCAAAATGGACCGGCACCGGGTGCATTTTATCATTTTCCTGGAGGTTCCTCGCAATCCAATGTTGGAGGATTTCAAAGATCACAGTAAAGTTTTACATTGTATATTCACTTGCGTGAAATCGTTTCTCTGTGAAAATTGCATGTCATTCTTTCCAAACATACATAGTAACAATATTTTTTAAATAATTGAGGCTTCAGTAGCTGCGTGCCTTTATTTATTACTAATTCAGTCAAAATTGAATATATTTTACACAATGGTTGTGTGTTCCATCGTTCAATGTAATTCTAACCTCAATCGAGTAAACACGATGAATTTTATTTTTGCTTCTACCGTGTATTACCTTGAGTCTTTTTACAGAGCTCCAATGACAACTGGCACATCTGTAGTTGGAATTCAGTTCAAAGATGGTATCCTGATAGCAGCAGATGTTCTTGGATCGTATGGATCGCTGGCTAGATACAGGAGCCTCGATCGTATCATGAAAGTTAATAATAACATAATTCTTGGTGCGGGAGGAGATTACGCTGACTACCAATTCCTTAAGAGCCACATTGAAAAGAAAATGTATGTATAGATAATATTAGCATGTTAAATGCCTCTCTGGTCCCTAGGGACCGACTGCCCACTAGGCGGTAGAGTATAGCGTTAAAGGTTTCTTCATTTGAATTACTATTGTAAATATGGTTTATAGTCTGGAAGAGGAATGTCTAGATGATGGATTACTTTTAAAACCAAAAGCTTTACATTGTTGGCTGACTCGTGTGATGTATAACAGAAGATCCAAGTTTGATCCTCTATGGAATAACTTTATTATTGGTGGCTTCGAAGGCGATAAACTGTAAGTATTTCGTTTCTCTTTTAATTTTGTCTAATGTACATTTTACGGCTATTTAAATGTTTTATATAGATTTTTAGGCACCGTGGACAAGCTTGGTACAGCTTACAGTGACCCAGTAATTGCGACTGGTTATGGTGCATACATGGCATTACCGATCCTGAGAAAGGCTTACGAAGAAAATAAGGAAATGAGTAAAGAACAAGCAATTGAATTACTGTACAAAGTAATGCAGGTTCTTTTCTACAGAGATGCACGATCTTTCCCAAAGGTAAGTTACACATTACAACGAAGCGTTGTAGACTAAGTAAACAAAAATAATTCAACCTTCTCCTTCTCAGTATCAACTCGGTATAATCACAAAAGAAGGCGGTATTGAAATACAAGGACCAATCTCGCTAGACAGCTATTGGGAACCTGCTATCATGTAAAGATGAATATCACAAATTTTTTCTTAATAAAAATAAATACACTTAAAATAAACCTGTCGAAGGAATTATTTACAACCTTTGTAACAATGATTTATTATAATCGAAAATGATAGTTTTGTACATGAATTTAAATATGTATGTGTAGACGATACCTTTGAACATCTAATGAGTTAACACATCACAGCCAGTGTCGGTAATTAAGATAGTGTGTTCGGCTTGGGCGGTACGAGAATTGTCAGTTGTGACTGCTGTCCATCCATCTTCTAAAATTTCAATCTCCTTCGTACCTTGACTTAGAACTGGTTCGATAGTAAATGTCATTCCCGGTAACATTTTCCCAGGATACTCGTTCACTAGTAGTAGAAAAATATACAATAGGCTTCAGGTAACTACAGTGTTAAGTATCAAATAATTATCATACCAAAATGCAAGATATCAGGTGGTCCATGAAAATATGTACCAATACCATGGCCCGCAAACGCTGGTACTATAGCATATCCATTCTTGTGTGCAGTTTCTTCGATAATCTGTCCTAAAAATAGATGTAGTTCGAATAATAGTAAATAGTAAATAGATGTGCAAGAACCCAATTCGAATAATAGTAAATAGATGTGCAAAAAGCCAATTCAAAGCAGTGTTCTAATTTTCTTCCCAAAAAACGTAAATGTACCCTGTTAATTCTGATAATTACCTATACTAGAAAAATTTTCATTTGGTTTACAAATATCAACAGCTGTTTGTAAGCATAATTCTGTGATGGTTATTAATTGTTTAGCTTCCTTGTCGCATTCTCCCACTTCAAACATTTGAGAACAATCTCCATGATATCCATTCAAATATACCTATAAGCACACTAAGTGTTTGGATAAATATTTTTATACTAAATTCATATTTCTACTCACTGTAACATCGATATTCAATATATCTCCACTTTGTAATGGTCTAGTGTCCGGTATTCCATGACATGCTACATTATTGATGCTTGTACATATCGATTTTGGAAATCCCCGATAATTAAGTGGACTGGGGTAAGATCCATTGCTTATAGCCATTTCATGCACTTTTGCATCTAACTCGTCTGTTGTGACGCCGGGCTAAGATGAGATTCGTTAATTGAACGAAGTCCTCGATTGAGTTTCAAATTACATACATACTGTATACCTTTACGTATTGTTTGATTTGAGTCAATATTTTTCTGGCAAGATAACAACTATCCCTCATACATTTAATTTGATTTTTATCCTTAATTTCTGGTTTCTTCGGACCTTCTCTAGGTACGGATGATTCACTATAAGATGGTTTGGGTATATAGGATGGCACTTTTCTAATTTCAGTTACCGTCCATGGTTCGATAATTTCATAATTTCCAAACGAATTAGTCACACGTTTGGGTGCTGGTGCCTGAAAAGTTGACACCATTGGTTAGAAGACACAAATAAAGTCATTGCCCTAGTAATAAACTTACGTTCGATAGCCCTTTCAGGAAATGTCTAATAAACATTTTCAAGAGATAGTGTGTTCACTGTGTATCTTCATTTAATAAATCTTTACGGGTTGTATATAGTATATTACTCGCGCAGATAACCAAAGACACTGACAAGTACTCACTGTTAGATTTTACAATTCGGAAAATGACTTCTTCTTTACAGAATGGTCAATCGTAACAATTTCTATTTCAAATAAAATGTGTTAGAGTATGATGTAACCGAGACTAGCAGAGTTATCCACTTTTGAAATTTATAAACCAACTGACGTCACGATAGCGTGTACAGCGTTAAAATCAGCTGATCGCACGAGTCGCGTGTTTTGTGACTGTGAAGTGTGAGGGATGAATACAGTTATGAAATCGTTTCGGGAGGTGTTACAGAATGCGAGAAACGTGTTAATATTAAGTGGCAGCGGAATTTCGGCGGAATCCGGCATTCCAACATTTAGAGGTGCCGGTGGTTTTTGGCGAAAATACCAAGCGCAAAATCTCGCAACTCCAGAAGCATTTACGGCGAACCCATCTCTGGTTTGGGAGTTTTACGAATACCGTAGAAGGGTAGCTAACGAAGCGAAACCTAACAAAGTAATTAAATATTTTATCTTTAGCGCTCAGGTTGTTCTGATCTAGAACTTAAAAAAAAAACACTACAAAATATTTTTCATGAGAATGGGAATTTGCATAAGATTCAATGACGCCTCTGTATTTCTAGGCTCATGAGGCAATAGCAAACTTTCAAGAGCGTGCCGCGAAAGAAGGCAAACATGTTACTATTGTAACGCAGAACATTGATGAACTCCATCAAAGGGCCGGTGCTAAAGACATTGTGGAACTGCACGGTTCACTTTTCAAAACACGTTGCACAGTTTGCCACAATGTCGCTGTGAATACAAATATCCCGATATGTCCTGCGTTGGAAGGAAAAGGGTAAAGTATAGTATCTTGAGCTGCTAACTGGATCATGTTTGGGCAATTTTCACGAGCGATCAATTGCCCGGACATGATCTAGATCTTACATTATTTAGGTAAATATATTTAGATCTCCGGATCCCAACATTATGATTTCCGATGTTCCAAAAGATGATTTGCCTCGATGTGAAAAGGGAAATTGTAGAGGATTGTTGAGACCCCATATTGTATGGTTCGGCGAACATTTAGATGAAGAGGTACTTCAACAGGCTTGTAAGTATTCCCGTAAAGGTATAGATATACAATATGTAAATACATAACATTTATATTACATAACAACATATACATACTACTATTTAAAAATTGGTACAAACTTCTCTTATAAATAACGTGCAAAAAATATTTTCCATCTTTGTTCTATTTTAAATGCTAGACGACGCTGTGGAAAGTTGCGACGCTTGTTTAGTTGTCGGTACATCATCGATTGTTTATCCTGCGGCAATGTTTGCGCCGCAAGTTGCAAAACGCGGAGTACCGGTTGCTGAATTTAACTTGGAAACAACTCCCGCCACAAGACACTTTGCGTAAGATAAATTTGCATGCAATTGTTTATTCACAGTCCTTAAGCTGCTTTACGTTTCTGCTGGCTTTCTTATCTGCAACAAAATAATAATCATATTTGTGTTAAAGGTACCATTTTGAAGGCCCTTGCACAATTACAGTGACAGAAGCTTTGGAGCCTTGAATCTGTAATCGACACACGTCATTTTTCTACCTTGTATTAGGCATACTTCGGCGTTCAGTCCAAGTTCGTTCAAATATTTTAACCATAGTTGTTGCTTAGTTGATAGAACGTCTTTAGGACCTTTTACTTCTACAATTTTATGCTGCAAGGAATAAATCATTTATTAGTATAAACAAAAAAAAGTATGTATTATCTTTCATTATTATTCATGCCAATCGTAACGTAAATATTTACCTGTCTCGTATCATAATTCCATACAATTAAATCGGGAAATCCAGCCGACCAAAGTTTAAAGTTTTCTAGCAGTCGTTTACAAATTCCTGTAACACCAGGGACTCCTAAACAATATACAATTTCCTGGAAACAAAAACAATTTTCTGTTCCCGTAGAATGTAGAAAAAAATTTCCAAGAAGGGTATACAGGGTGTGTTCCAAAAATGTTGTACTTCCTTGAAAGGGGTCATTCCTGAGGTCATTTGAAGTAACTTTTTCCTTTGCAAAAATGCGGACGGATTCCGGCTCGGCCATTGCCAACGCTATGCTCAATTGTAGTCGCGCTCTGATTGTTCCGTGTTTTTCGTTAATTCCATAACAAAACCGCGGAGAATATTTTCGTAAATGAAAAAGCCACTCCAAATGATCTCAGGAATCATCCCATTCAAGGAAGTATAACAATTTTGGGACATCCTGAACAGAATTAATCTTTCTCGCAATGTAATTGAATTGAAGTTTTCAATTTCACCGCTATAAATCGCAGAGGGCGTAACCGTACATGAGTCATAATAACCCGTGTCTAATAATATCAAGAAAGTACGCACTTTCATATAAATATTATGCTTCAGCAAATTTGTTGGCATTAAAGACATATATTGCCTATACGTTCCAAACCTCGCTTCCATCCAGGTACTAAAAGATGCTGGATCTGCATTAAAGGAATCAATGATTTGCAGTTTTATGTCAATGTCCTTTTTTCTATGCTCATAGAAATGTTTAGTGAACAAATCAGCTGGAGCAGTTTCGTAAGGAGCCGCAAATGCCCCAGGAATCTGTTTTTCGAATAATTCTTCCCAGAACAAAGTGGCGAACAAAAGAATTGGTAAATTCCCTTCGCAATGCAATCCATTGGAAAAGTTCTGCTCCTTCACATAATGGTACAAAGCAACCATTTCTACTGATCCATAACCAGCACCCTCATCACTATTTTCTATTAGCCAACTGCTTTTTCCGCTTCCTCGAAGACTTCTGAAACAATAAAATATTCAATTATAACAAATTTTGTTCACTGTTGCACTGAATTTCTTGCATTACATCAATGCAAGTTCACTTACGTTGGCATCACAGAACTATAAATTACTATTTTTTTATCGAACTTTGGTATCTGAGGACAATAATCATTTAACACCTTACTAATATGCATTTTCGTTTCTGAATTCATAAATGTCTTTTTATTTAAAATCTTCTTTGCTCTCTGCAAGAGGTCTATTTTATCTACTTGCGATAAATGTTCGCAATTCAAAGCTTTTATTATTACTAATGCACCAGAGTCTATATCTTTCTGATGATGCATTTTGATAATAGCTAAATCGCAGTACCACTTCCCTTTATATGTATGCATATGACAGTTCTGTTCTATCAAGAAATTTAAGATTTCCTCGGCTTCTATTATGTCTTTATTTCTTTTAAATGCATCTATACTTTTCGACAGTATTTTCAGCCATACATAACCTGGCATAAATTTTCTTACATGAAATGGGAGCTTGGAATTTTTAAGTCTGTAAGGAATAACATTGATGAGTACAATACTGAAAATTTATGGTATCATACATTCTAATACCTTAGAATTTCGGTTTCTAATAAATTTGGTAATGTGTCCATGGCTAACTTCCCATAGATTCGTGTCTTTTCCCAGTTTTTCTTTCCAATTAATTTCAATGTTTTTGACAACAAAGACTTAACGTACACGTAACTGTAAACAAAATTGAATCTAAGTAAATTGGACTCACTAAAAGCTGTAGGAATTTAAACAAAAGAAAGTATAGATAACTTACGTAATTAATTGTGATTTAGACGAAAATATTGGAAATTGATTTCCACGTATGATGGGAAATTCTATGTTTCCTATGTAAATATTACGTAGCTTGAGGAATATATCTGACATATTACTTTGAGGATCCTCATTTGGTGATAGTAAAGTCATTATTGCATCTATAATATCCCACGTTTTGTCTGTTATACGTACACAGTAATCCAACATGTTCAAAATACAATCGTACAAAGCACTGCTCGGACTCCTCATTCCAGGAAACAGAGATCTTTTTTTTGATAATTCGATCAGCTTGGCAACAATAATGTCTTTTGTCCCCTTGTAATTTATTTTCATGTTTTGACAAAGTGGACGAAGTTCCTCTGTTTGTAATAGATCGAGTATAACAGGAAAACTTTCATCTTTTATGTCTGAAGTGCAAATAAATTGTGATTCGAGAATTTTGAAGACATCTCTCAAATCTGTGGATATGTTTGGATAATTTATAGCACGTTTGCGGTGCCACCCCCTTTTCCTTTTAATCATGCGAGCCAACAACATTTGACATTTTTCTGGAAGAGTGAGAATCGAATACAGGAAATCTAAATCCTTTTCTTCGAAGTAACCACAATTAAAGGGCTTAGACAACACAGTGAAGATAGAACCAATTAAAATTTTTGCATCAAGGTCTCTAGGTAAAGTTACGTTGTCTAGCTGATAATTTACTGAAGTTTCAGGATTTATTTGACCATAAGAATAGTCAAATGTGTCCATAGAATATATTTCTTCCAGGTTAAAATTATTTAGCGGAATAGCACCTTGCTTGGCTAAGTTCATATGTTCGATAACAGTCTTTGCAATATCAATATTCACAAATTGATCAAATAATTTTTCTGTCACCTGTTTTTTCGACGATTTGCCAGATGACATTTTTGGAGAGTACTTTGATTTTTTAAATCTAGGGGACGAACTACTAGTGTCTGCTTTTGGAGATGTACTTTCGTTGAAGGTCGCTTTTTTCTTGATTGGTGTTTTCTCTAAAAATTCATTATTATTCTTCATTTCTTTCTCTGGACTTCTTAAATGAGTCTCGTTGTTTGACATATCTTCTCTTGGTTTATTTACAGATAACATATCAATATCATCTTCTGTAACTGTTAGATTGATACTTTCATTCACTATATCATTATCTTCAAAAAGTAATCTTGCATCATTGTGATCTTGTTGGGATAATCCACTAAAGCTATCATATAAAATTGTACATTCTTCTGATCCTGAAGAGCTGATGCTAAAAGTGCTAGTTTGCGATAATGAAATATTCTGTTCTATATGCTCTTTTGTATCTCTTTGCGCTTCGTCATAATTCGAAGTATTAGTTCTCTGAAATTCTTTTTTCACATCTTTGACATCACCAGAAAATGACTTATTAGATTTGAAATGTTTAGTTGTATCCTTTGGAAGCTTCAACTTCTTTCGTTTCTTTCCCTACAAATACAATAAATAATTTACTTGTAAAGAGAACAAAAGGAAAATAACTTACATTTTCGCTGCAAGAAGTAACACCTATGTCAAAATTGTTTTTAGTATTGTTCAACGCGTGTCGGCTACTTGTTGATTTAAAAAACTCATCGATGCGTTTCTGCGTGAGCATTGTTTCTTTTTATTAGTACAGAGTTATTATCGTTATTTTATTTGTTACTACATCGAAAAAAAGTTAGAAAATACGTCGGTGCACTTGGAAATCTCGTTTATTTGATACATATGTAATGTTTTTCCTTTTCCTAGCTCTTATCTTCTCTATAACTTCCTATACGTCATATATGGACATATGACGCAGTATGACTAAGTATGAGTCAAGTTTACGCCTTCATATAAGCTCAAATTAAACCAACTGAAACTATACGCAATAGAGACTAACAACTCATACAAAATATATAAACAATTCTGAACCTTTCGAACTTACCATAGGGGGCGCTGTAAAAAGATACAGTACCCAGAAAGAAATACCAATCTAAACATGTATCTACTGAGTTTATGGTCATTCAACGAAGTGTTAAGTAAACATAACCTAGAAACGTAAAACAACACGTTTAAAAATAAAATACTAGCAATTTTAAATGTTCTGCACTACTTAACGTTTGTTTAAAAAATCAAAATGATCACATAGATGAAACTTTCTAGATACTAACATATACGAATTTGAAAATAAAATTACCGATCATCGATGGCTTCTACATTTAACTACATCCGTAGTTAAATTCTAAAAAAAAATGAAAATACTCGAACGCATTGGAACACATTTATGCAAAGAAATCATAAATTCTATGAACACGTGCTTTCGGTTATTTAATGTTAAATAGAAAATTATTCCGTTTTACTAGGTATGTAGGATATCCCGAAGAAAATTATTTTTCTTTTTACGCGATGTAATCAGAATTTATTTTCAGCAGATATTTCTGCTCTTTTTTTTGTTTGTCCAGTCTATGTTCGTCGTGAATATTTCCTTTTAACAGTATGGTTCTAAATGCAATTATAAACGATCCTTTTTTTGAGACAGATATATCATTTTGCACGAAACAAAAATTTGTATACTTTCTGTTGCTATACAGCACATAAAGTGTACAATGTAGTACAAGGAAAATTGGCAAATAAAACAGACAAAGGTGTATCTTGATCCGGTAACATAAAGTACGCAGAGAATATGTATATCGCATAGTAAGTTCTGCCCTGACAAACTATCCTTTCCTTCCTTGTATATGTATATATGTATATATATATGTACAACAATCGGATTGTTAATAGTTCTGCCAATTTGTCAGAGTTACATAATTAGAATACATTCAAGAGTCAAATTGCAACCCGTAGATTGACATATATACATTCAGTTAGTTACATTATCTAATAGATTCAAATGTTAATCACATTAATTACGGATATTAATACTAAACAATAGTTGAGTTTAGATTTCTAGGCATAATTTGTAGGAAACGTAACTCATCTACCTGATAACATCTCTACCTCTCTATTAATACTGTAACGTAAAGACACTGCGAACTGTGTTCTTGTTTCGCGTCTGAACAGATTTGATGGCTGTCAAAAAGAGCTTCTGGGCTTGTCAATTAGTTTAATTACAGAACAGTGCACGCTAGTAAGTCACAAAGCACAGGTCAGTGCAGGTCAGAAGTCTGTCCGTCGAGCTTCCTACAGTTTGTAAATAATAAATATAATTCAAGTTTTCAAGTTTGCATCTGACAATATTTTATTTAGACCAAATTAAATTTGATACATGCATTCAGCGAAAGGTGTTATCAGGGGACGAGAGAATAGATGATGTGTGTGCATCGAAGAACAAATCAAAGGGTCGTCTAGATCAAACATTCTATGTACATAGAACTTGATATCCTCCCCTTACGTTCTCCGATCATACAATCTTGAGAAAAATACTCAAATACTCTCGCCAAACTTTCATTCGAATCAGAGCTTTGGTTGGAGCGTTTTTTTTTCTATCTTTCTTTCTCATCTTTTTCTTTCTTTCTTTCTTTCTTCCCAATTAAATCTTCCTGTCGCACAGCGACATAGAAGTTCTACCGTATTCACAGAATAAAATACACGTATAATAGATACACCGCATGTCGACACTCGTCGATATTATCGTAAAAGTTTTTTTTTTTTTCAACACTCAGAACCTTTTCTTAAGAGCTTCACGTTTAAACATTATATCTGTAAGCTCATTCTTTCTCTGAATAAGTATTTTTTTTAGTTTTCTTCACACGAGAAACGATATAATAGGTCTCGTTCGATCGCTCTAAACAGTTGCATTGATCCGGCTTACTTCTACTTACACGATACAATTATTGTTTTTTTATCCGCGAATGCAACAAATTAGGTAAACACGAAGTCTCACGATCCAATTCGACCGAATTACAGATACATGTCTGTTTACGCGCCGGATGTTTCTTAACAAGTGAAATACTTTTCAGCGATCACAAAGGACGCAAAAACAATGTAAAAAGATCGCGATACGAACATGTATCCCATTCGAATATTTTCCTGATTTATCGTCGTTTTGCAAAAACAAAAATTTAATTATACAGAGAATTTCTTGTAATTTGATCAAGCCAGGTGCATGAAACCCGCAATTTAAATGTTATGAATTTTAATCAATGGTATACAAAATTGGCTGAAACGGGATTCATGTTTGCACGAATTTTTCCCATTATTTTGAAGCACCTCCTACACTTCTGAAATGAAATTCACTCGTTAAAAAGCAACCAGTGGTTCGTTTTTATTCTCCTCGCGTAATCTCGTCGACTAACTACATAAATTATTAAAATTTTCATAAATAATAAAATGTTCTGCGAAGTACTGCTAAGTAATTAATAATCTGACTACTATTCGTTCACTCGAAACAGATTCGTATGTTTCTCGAATTACTTGTTTTTTTCTTTTTCGAAGAATGGATAAAATCGGCCTCCCTGTCGGTGGAATTTCGTGTTTGCCAAATCAGAAAATGTAAAGCGAACTCAGTCTTTGGTTGGAGCGATCAAACCGTTGAAGATTTTTATTCGACGTTCTGTCCGACTCTCACGTTTTTTGTTAATTTTTTTTTCCGTTTTATTTTGTAAAGTGGCTATTGGGTCAATATCTTTAACATTAATAAATTTTATATAAAAATCCATGTACCACTATATTTCGTTTAAAGCGTTCCAACTAAAATAAACAAATGGTTTTTACAAGTACAATTCTTGGAAATTTCGGTTTCCCGCGCAACGTCGTCGCCTCGTCCTTCTCAAAATCATATGCGGCGGAAGAGCGTGTGTATTATGTGTTTATTATTATTCTCTGTTCGATGCGAATAAATTCCGATAAAAAAAAACGAAATTAACGTGGGGGCGGGGGGGGGGGGGGCAGCGGAAAAAAGAACGGTCCGCGAAAAGAAAATTGGAGAACGGAGAAAGACTCGACGAGAACAGAAACAATGGTGTCTTCGCGCTCGACAGTGAATTTGAGAATAACGAGAGAAACAATCAGATATCTAAAGTATGTACAAATGTGGCAGAAATTAGATTTCACAAAAATTTCATACAATATACAGGCGAGTGAAGTTCTTAACAAAATAATAAGTCCTATCCAGGATAAAATTTTCTTTATTACTCCTTCTCTAAAATCGTCCCGAATTCATAAAGTTTTTTTTTTGTTTCATTACACATCGCTGTGCGCCTACCACAACAACATTAATTACAGTTACTTCTTTTTATTTTCCGTTAATTACCTAAAAGTAAGAGATACAATAAGCGTAATTATTTTTATATGTACAATATATCTTTTTTTGTTTGTTTCTTATTATGATTTCATGAAGTCTCCCTAGAATTTGCAACATTTGCACCATTTTACGTTCTTTCCTTTTTCTTCTTGTTATCTCTCTCTCTCTCTCTCTCTCTCTCTCTCTCTCTCTCTCTCTCTCTCTCTCTCTCTCTTCCTTTCTTTTTTTCTTTCTCACTCGCTTTCTTGATCTCGCGTTACGGCTCGCGAAATAACATTCTTATTGCATGCTTGAACTAAATCTCTCACTCACTCTCTCTCTCTCGCTCGCTCTCTCGCTGTGCCTCAAGCTCGGAAAATCAACGACTATCCGATAAACTCTGCCACGGCAGTTTGCATTATGTGAATTAAATTAGAAACCTTTGTGTCCGAACAGTAAAGATATCAAATCTCGATCAGTGCCTACGGATTTTAAAAAATGTTATATGCCACGAGGAACGAATGATGCGCTCACTTTTTAAAAAACGACAATACAAATCGTGTGACAGAGACTTTGAATTTCGTCAGTTCTATCGATACGTCTCAAACTTTGTTTCTTTCATTTCTTCGCTTCTATCACACGGCAATATGAAATGATTGTGCTAAAGAAGAAACCATTCTCCACGTTCGCGAGAAACCTGTTGATCCTCTGTTGTTACTCCGTTTCAATTTCGAATGGAAAATGTACGCTGGATATTGTCGATTTCCATGGTAAACGCGTAGTCTCTGCACGCTTGTTATACACGCTTTTCTCAACGTTTGCACACACATGTTCTCGGTCATTTCACGTTGGAAAGGGAGACAATATACAATTATTGTAGAAAGACTAAGAGGAAGAGAATAAACGCGCCGCGCTCAAAAACGCCGCGCTGCTTTCAGTAACTATGCGCAATGTCGGTCTCGTCTCTTCTAGAGGTAATCAAAATTTCATCGACAGAAAAGTATGTAGCGAAGCGTATGGACTATGTACGTGTCAGTATTTCTGTATGTGTGTGTATGTGTGTCAGTGCCGGAACACCTTAATCTCAGTTTCCACGTAGCTGTACCAGTAGACTGTAAAAATCTATTCGACTATGAATAAATCATAGGATGCGTAACAGAATCGAGTCTTGATCCTTCACTTTTTCCTCGGTGGCGAATATTCCTCTATCTTCCAAATAGCATTCTCATAATTTTGAAGCTTATAAACGCAATCTATCGCTCTAACGTTTACAGAATTTTCCCAATGGTTTGCTTTTCCCTCTTGTTACGTGTTGGCATAAATCAAAGTATCTTGTACATCTTCCGAACAGCATTTTTCATAATTCTGAAGCTTGAACGCATATCTATTGTTCTAACGTTTGTAAAATTCGTCTTTTCTTTTTCTCTTGTAACGTGTTTCGTACAAATAAAAGTGTTTTAAGTCCTTTCTACAGAAGTGCCAAGGCTGGAACTCTGATGAGAAATATTTAAAAAAGAGAGAACCAACATTATGTTGCGGCAAATGAATTTTTTTTTTTGTGAGCATTGGGAGTCTGCCTCGAAGCCAATCAGTTGAACGATAGTTCCTCCATATGTATTGTATGGAAAATATATCCATCGGTAATCTTTACTTCCTTGGCTTGCAATTACTAAAGTGAAAGACATCGGAATTCTTCCACATTCCTTTGTGAACGTTACAAATCCTAACGTAGTCTCGCGTCGCGATATATTCGAATTTTCATGGTACAAGCTTCCCAAACGCAACATTAGGATCTCGAATTTGATATGCTGGCGTTGCATATACACGAGGGATGATTCGATACATGTTGAATAGCACAGAAATGCATGGATCAGCGATCAATGAAACAATTTAAACAATTCTGTTATTAATCGAGTAACTTTAATGCTAATTCAAGGATAATTATTGTTAACAATAGTTTCATTATTTCACAGCCTGGAAGCCTTCAACGTATTACTACCTCGTAAAGAAATAAACTGAATAATATCTTATCGTTATTATTAAACCGAATCTATGTACAGTATTGAAATAATTAGACGAATTCACGATAAATCCGAATCACTCTATTCTGCGTTCACTGAAATGAGCAATATATAAATTGTAATTGTTAAAGGTATCTATAAAAGATTTACTATACACAGTTCTCATAGGAAGTAGCTATTGCTGCTATTTCTGACGTGCATCGTTTCTTTCTTTAAATAAAATTTACAATCATAAACGCACACATAAAAGCATCACTTTCAAAAACGTCGATTTTTCATATTGCAAAGAAGTAATATCGTTTAAAATGAACTTTTACAAAAATTCAAACGGTACCCGTTAAGCGTTTGTTATTACTTATTATCAGATCTTCCGTATAGATCATACGAAATGGTTTTTCAAATGTTTGCAAAAAAAGAGACACGTGTCGAGCGCAAATATCTCTGTGCAATGTTCTCACAATAATAACTTGGTTAATGCTGTGTCTGAGAAAGCTTGTGGTACGATTGCAACAACTGCATCACAGATGTTTTTGGTAGTACTATTTGCATGTACGAATTAAAAAAAAAAAGAGAAAATAACAAAGGAGCCCTGTCCATAGTTTGGTATCCCAGAATTAGGCTATGGATTTGTCAAACATAAAAGTTTCGATATTGTTGTAGTTCCTGCACGAGTAATTTCCGTCAAAGTGAAACGCGAAAAAGAACCCCGGAAGCCAGGAGAGCCAAGCAGGAATACTACTTGATGCAGGGTGTTTCAAAAAATAAATTGTCCTTTTCCGTTCTTTGTTCTTTTTTTTTTTTGTAACCATTCCAGTAAAAATACTGCGTTTGCGTTGAGTAATTGCGATTGTTCAATGAGCAAGGAAACGATTGACTTAGAAAAGTGAATTAGAGCACGATCCTCTTACTTGTTTTTTTTTGCTTTCTATTGAAAAATTAACTTGGTACTTGCAACGGAACCGATACTATTCCCCTTGTTTATCTCGCCACAACAGGCAACTGATCAGAACATTTCTGCAATTGAATCTAGCCGTACCGCGTTTCATATTTAACGAGCCCGTAGTACAATGTCCTGGCCCGAAAATCAGGCAGACATAGGCAAGGTAAAGTTAGAGAAGCCCCCAGTGACGTATTGGCGGCAACAGGGGTGCCAATAGCAGGCATCATGTCACTTCCATTGCTAATGAATTTGTTTTGTTTGCCCGTACAAGCTGCTGCTGCTGCGGCTTACCATCACAAGCTGCAGTTTCCACTCCATCCACCTCCATATCCAAACTTTCACTACAATCAAACACGGAATTTTGGCTAACATACGATATTACAGGAGAATCTTAAATCTTTTGAACAATGCCAAATATAATTTATATCATCCTCGGTACTGGGGCTCTTACTATCCGGATATTCGAGAATTTGGATTACTCATTATAACTAGAAAACAGGATTCTCCGAATATGAGGACTAGGGCTCCACTACCCAGATATCCCGGTATCCCATTTCAGATATTCGGATCCAGATCTCAATTCGGATATTCGCACCGGATCTCAATCCGGATATTCGCACCTGGATCTCAATCCTGATATCTCGTTTCGGATATTCGGATCTCAATCCGGATATTCGCACCTGGATCTCAATCCTGATATCTCGTTTCGGATATTCGGATCCAGATCTCATTCGGATTTCGAGTTATAATGACTAATCCGGATACTCGGATATTCGGATAGTTTGAATCTTACTCAGTACCGTCCCTGTACAATAACGCATCAAGTGAATCATATGTAGCACGTGTATGTATTTTTTCAATTTTTATACTAGATTGAAATGTACTCTAAGCCAGAATACCCCCTCAAACTTTTTATCGAAAATTGCGGCACTGGCTGAAAATAGACAGATTCTACATGACAAAATAAGTTAACAATATAGAATTCAATTGTTTCTACCCGAGTACATAAGATATTTTTGCTTGAGGTCTCATCTTAAAAATATCGAGTTTAAACATCTTCTTATTTGTAAACATATTATTCTATGTTCTAGACTTATTTTTTCATATAAAATCATTTCCTTCTCGGTTGTACGACAATTTTCATTGCTCTTGCGATTCTGATAATGAGACTGCGGATCTTTTCGCAAAATAGAAATGTTCTGTATCGATTGGAAGGGAGAAAAAATTGATTTGGTTATAGTTTTTGCTGCCGTATGTTTCACAGTGATGCTCGGTTAAATTTGAATTAGTTCAGGAGGCAGCATTCAAATTCTGGCGAGCAGCGACGGTCGGATATCGCAATTTCATTTTCAGTAATTGTCGTCTTACTTTTGTAATTGTAATACCGACGGACAGTCAAGATTCTTCCGATTAAAATAAATCCAAACACAATGTGAATTGGATTATTTTTATCGATTTAAGTACATAATTAAACTTAGATTGCTCCATATTAAATCGGCAAAATTAGTCTGATTTACTTCATGTTTGGATACATTTTAATAGGAAGAATCTCAGCCATCCATTGGTGCTACAATTATGAAGGTAAGACGACAATTAATGGTAATAAAATGTTCTAGTCATGGTATTGCATTCTTTTCTTACATTGTGCGTACTCATTCTCTGTCCTTGTATTCTTCTCTATCGTGCGACCAAATTGATCCGAGCAGATTCCATTGAAATTTAACCGAGCACAACCGTACCTACCTACATTCACGGTGAATGCATAAAATCCGCAGCCCGGTTATAACGGGAATAAAAACGTGTCCACTCACCTATTACTATTAAGCGTAATTTCCCCGGACGTTGGGATTTGTTGCGCCTGACTTTGCGTTTGTTGTTGCTGCCTCGCGAGACTCGCCAATTTGCTCTGCGCGATCAAGCCAGGTAGCAGATTGGACGGCGGATGTTTTTGCGGCAGAACTATCGTCGATTGATTATTCACCATGTGGGTGCTATTCGAAATGTTGTTAGAGTTATTTATATGGGGCAACGGTCCATTCTGATGGCCGTTGCCGAAGTTTGTTATCGTTCCACTACTCGTGGTACTCGCACTGAACACTCTGACCCCAGCACTACCACTGCCGCAGTTGCCGCCATTCCTATTATTCGCCGGACTAGTCAAAGACTTTGATAGAATGGAGGCAGTACTGCTATTGTTTGGCAATTGTCTGTGTTGCTTAGTTTGGTGATTCGACTGCGTCTCGGTAGCAGTGCTGGCGCATTGCGTGGACACTGTACTGGACGAGGTTGCTGGTTGGTTGTTGGCCGTGCACGAGAAAGACGACGGGACCGTAGAACAACTTGTAGAAGTATTTACAACACTAGAACCACTACCACTGCACTGAGGCCGACCCTGCTGCGTCGCAGGCTGTGCAAAATGATTGCTGGGTAGCGGAGTCACAATGAAATGCGAACTGCCCAGCTCGTCTGTCCGCGAGTCGCTAGAGTTATTGTCCGACAGTCCACTAACACACGCACTACCGGTGATGTTCGCTATGGCAAGGTCGAAGTCCGACAGAGCGTCCACCGAGAAGTAATCCGCGATGTTAAACTCGGACGTGAAAGGTGGCTCGTCTCCCGCACGCTCAGGCTCCACTTCCACGCAGATCGACGTCGCTTCCGGTGGGAACGGGTACGGAAGCGGCTTCGTTTGCGATAACGTTGGCTCTACATCCGAGTCCGTATCACTACTTTCTTCGCTTGGACTATGCACTGACACGGGTGGAGTCTTTGGTCGGAAGTGTAACCTGTCCCAGAAGCAATAGCTCATTAGTAAATCGTTTCCATTCCAGTAGACAACGTGACTACAGTCTGTACAACGGGACGAGCCAGTGGAGCATCAGAGTGCGTCCTTCGTGGCTCCACGTGCATTTGTTTATCTTTGCTGCTCCGTCTCGTTAGACAGACTACATGTACGAGAACCCGAAAATGTCGGGAATGAGTCGGATTTGTTGAATACGTCGGGATTTTTTAGAACCCTGATACATGCGAGAACCCGTATGTTCTCGAGAATAATCCTGATAATTTCCTGATTCAGAATAAAATCCTCGATCCGTCCTGACCCGACATTTTCGAGTTCTTACACACCTCTCAACGTGAACCAAAATAGTTTTACCAGCACAGATTCTATACACCAGTAGAATTATGTTAGAATAGTAAAAGCCCGAATCTGTCGTCGTTCAACATACCACTCTTTTTTGACTGGAGTTGTGGACGCGGCAGTTGTATCGGAGTCCACTGGTTCTCGCTTCGGCTGATGTATCGTGAAGTCTAACGACGACCACATATCATCCATATCGGTAGAACAACGGTCCAATATTACTCTACAAACGTGTAACACCAAATTCAATTACCGTAGCATGGCACTTGAACATGTGAACGTGAATTCTTAAACGCCGGTTGTGTTTCGTACCTGCCACCCCGACCAATTCGTCGCCGTGCGAAACCGATACACCTTGGTACTGGTTTGCTGATACTGGTCAGTGAAAACCTATACTTCTTATCCCCCAAACCTCCATCGTTTTTATCACACCAAGGCCAATTTCCAAACCCACCTAATACAGGCTGCAATAAGAAAAGTTCTGTATCCACAATCCAGAAGAAGAAAACATTAACCCCTTGCTCTATAACATCAAGTCAGACTCGCGATGAAGATTCGAACAAAATCTATTAAATATTATTGATTGTTGTCGACATATAGCCGTTGAAGACTACATAGACATACAATAAATAGATATATCATAGTGCAAGGGGTTAAGACTATTTCCACAGTATCAGAAGAAGGTCTCGTGACGATTGTCATCGACATCCACGATGATAAAATACAACCAACACTCGTATAACAACTCAGAGTTTTGGTAGAATCAAACCGCACAAGATCAACCTCACTCACTGGTAAATAAGTGCTATTTCTATTCCGTCGAAAAGCGAATTGACCCTCGTCGGCGGTGTCTTCGTCATCACGATCGGAGGGAACCGAGGGCTGAGAATGTGAATGAGATGGAAGCGGACTATCTTCGTCTGAGCTCAGTAGCAGGTCCAGCCCGCTCCCGAGAACACCAGGTCGACTTCCTCGACCACCTCCGCTACCTGTTCCACCACGTACACCATTGTCATCCAAGCTTCCGCCTCTGTTGTCAGTTTTATGTTTCCGTTTCTTGTACTGTCTTTTTTCTTTTCTTGGTACTACTTCATCCTGCTCGAGACAATGTCGTACGCATTAGTGCTAAACGAATGTGTAATATCTTACAAGTCAAAATATAATACTACGGCTATCGAATGCCCTGGGTCGGTCCGGACAGTCCTGGATTTTTAACTACGTCCGGGGCCGTATCCGAGATTTTTAAACGATTTAAAATTTAATTCATGGAAGTAAAAAGAGAAGAGTAATCAACCTTAGTCATTATGGTTGAAGTTATAGTTTTACAAAGTATCCTGGATTATCTTGACTAAAACTGTGTAATACTCACTTTACTAACTTTATTTGCCCAGTTTTGATGAACACCAAATTGATTTGTGAACAGTGGAGCAAAAGCTGGTCTCGGTGTCTTTAGCGCCGATACTTCCGCCAATATTTGTCCATTAAAATCTTGTGCTTGGTATCTGTAAACATTTTTCAGTTGCATTAGATTCCAATAACATTTTCGTAAGGGAGAGAAAGATTACAACGAACGGAATATGTAAATTTCAAACCTTTTCTCGTAGACTTCGATTGTAAGATGTAAGTGCTCCCGTTTGGTCTTCTCTCTTCGTTTTACCATTTCCAGAAGAGTTACTGCTCTACTAAGATCCCTACGAAGTTTCAGCATTTTTTCATAACTAGTTTCGTCGTTCTTGCGATTTTTACGTGTTTGCATTTTTTCTGTTCTACGTCTAAACGCTAAATAAGGATTATTTGCAGCCGAACCAAACCGATGCTCTGTTTTCACTGATAATAGAAGAGGGTGTTGCTGTAACAAATAAGATAAAGATTGTTAACACGATGCTTAATGTATCACGAACATCGTCGTATAATATCGAAATTGATGTAAATATAGTTTCAAAGCTATAAACAGTGGTGTTTACTACAACGATTTTATCGTCATTCGAAATATGATGCTGGATGCTTACTGTCTTAAGACGTTTATTCAGCCAGTAATCAAAAACAGCAATAATTAAATCGTCGTCTTCTTTCAGAAGTGCTTTAGCTTCGTTAAGGGTGACAACAGTTTGCCCAGAACTTTTCTCCAACCGGTCCATCATTTCTTCGAATTGAAGAGGAGTTAAGTCCATTTTACGGCTTTGTACTGCAACCCACTTTTCATCTTCCGAATCCATATCGTAATCCGGAATATCTTGTTCCATTGCAAATGCTTAAAACCAAGATGCATGCGATTATTAAATTGATAGGTTACAATAGATTGCCAAATGCTATATCTTAATATTCTTTTTAGTCTATTTGCTTACGTTGCATGTGTATAAGTTGACGAGGTAGCTTATAATCAGCTGGATATATTTTGTCATAAGCTTCCGCATCTGCCAAGTCGGTTACTTCAGGAGTAGGAATGATTAGACCCGTACATATTGCTCTTTGCAAGTGATGTTCCTTTGCGAACAATTGAAATAACATTAAACTTTGCATTTTACAAAATATTCTTGCGTTATTTTATTACTTTCTTGTAACAAGAAAAAGAAAATATAAATTATAATATAATTGCAATATTTCGAAGCATAAAAATAATACTCTTCTAAAGTTTACAATCCAAGGCAAATATATCAAGCATATACTATTATTATTTGTTTATAACATACAAATGAATATGTTCAATTAATATAAACATGTACCAAGTATAAGAAACATGTAAGAATAGTAAACGCTACTATAATAGTTGTTTTGTACAACATTTCAACGTTTCTGTTAATCCGAAAACCCGTTGCCATTCTATGCAATCGACTTCAACAAAGAAACACGAACAATTGTTGTTCACCAAGAACCTTATACTCGAATGAAACAATTATTTGATAAACAAAGTAGCACGCACAGTAATACACCACAAAAGCCATGGAAACATATGAAAAACAGAAAAACTTCAGTTTCCCAAGCACCGAACAGCAACGTTGAAGTAACATTTTTCACTGTGCAATTTATTGGAAACAAGGCGCTGACAGCTGTGAATAACCTTTGGGAGTGGTGCACCGATGTTCGAGGAACAACAATCACAGTGAAAATATAGTCGGCAATTACGTTTAACGTTGGAAATTAAGAAATTTTTCCTCATAATAATGGTAAGCGGACTGCCATCTGCCGGTTGTTTACGAAGATGCGCCCGAGGGTAAGATGGCGGACGGGGAAAACATGCTGGAAGAAGTCCGAACAGTTCGACTTACACATTCCTCCTCCTTTTCCATGCCGCTGGGCATTTGGGGCACAGCACGGTTAATGGCCGAGTAATCTGGCAGATCCGGTAGTTCCTCGGCCATGTAAATCGGCATGGGCTTGGAAGCGTCCAGGGCGCGGGCCCTGAACGACAGCTTGCTCATCCTGAGGCGGCTGGCTCGCGTGTTGACAACCGAGTTGGCTGGTGTCGAACCGTGAGGCCAGTCGGGTCGGCTCGGGCCTCGGGCTTGCGGAACGTGAACCTGACTGGGCCTGGCTGGGGGCCCTGCGCCCGTAATACCCGGCACAGAGAGCGGTCAGGGCCTCATCGTTCTCCGGCCATCGCGCTGGAACACGGTCACTCAGTCACCAAACGAGATATATCACTTTGAAAACATGTTTGCGTGACACGGTCCCTGCTCAAAGCCATCATGGCCGACGCACAGCCATTTAACACGTTCAGCTCGAGCAGTTCTCCGATGCGACGTGCGCCGCGCGGGAATCGGCGAGCTGCCGCCACCGGTCGACTCGCGGCCGCTCATTGGTCGACGCATTTTCGCTCGAACGCAAGCCTCGTTCACACTATCCTACAATTTTTCACCTTTTTTTTTCGAAAAAAGTTACAACGATCATTCCGTTTTTTTAAATAAGCTCAAATTTTTAGAGAAATCATCATTTGTCGGTGACTCTTTGGTCGACGCATTTTCGGTTGAACGCAAGCCTCGTTCACACTATCCTACAATTTTTCACCTTTTTTTTTTGAAAAAAGTTACGATCATTCCGTTTTTTAAAAATAAGCTCAAATTTTTGGAGAAAAATTTTTCAAACACTATTTTAAATAATCGTTATTCTACGATTCGAATACTAATTTAAATGAACGGTCAAATTTCTGCAAATAAAATATTCTTCTTTTGATAATGTAAAATATAAAATAAAATATTTCTTGTCGATGAAAATAGATTGGGGAAGCAGATAATATTAAAATGTAGAAAACCGTAATATTTTCGAATTTGATTTTCTCGCGCACGAGGCGTCAAATGAATAAAATTTACTCCATATTTTCGATTTATTTTCTCATGTAGAACTTTACTCTTTACTGTTTGAAATAGTATTCTACCCAGCTCTGATGACAACACATAAATATTATATTGGCCCAGCTTTACTGTTCCGAAGAGCATGAACAAAGTACTTCCGAAAAGAAACCTTATTTTTGTAACAAATGTTTCAATAAAATTAATTGAAACCATTTTGATAATATCATGCGGATTGTAAAATATTATCTTTAAATTTACTACTGTCGCCGCCTGAATGATGAGTTTAGTTTCCGTTCACAGGTACAAGCGTAGCGTTTAACGTGTTAATAGAAATTATATTTATCATTTTGTTACTGTATATTCTCTTTGTTATTTACAATCAATTGTTACTTTCTTTGGAACTTTTTAATGTAATCTCTATAAAATTTTTCATTTCTAAGAATATATATGTTTTTACATATTCTCATTCATCTTAAATCATTATTTCGAAAAATCATATTTTTGATCGACATTACATAAAATATCTATGAAAATCTATGAAAATTGCAGATATTCGAAAGTTGAAAAAACAATAATGGTGATTGATAAAGAATTCTACGAACTATGAGTTAGCAAATTGATGACAAAATTTGAAATTGTTGATCTGCGTTGATGTTTCCTTAACATTAAAAAAGCGCAGTAATTTCGACTGGCAATCATTTCTCTTTTATCCATGGTTTCATAAAAATAACTGTGCTGAAAAAATGAATTAGTAGAAACCAATTTGTAACTTGTTGTTGTCACGAAATAAACATTTGCGTTCCTGTTTCATGGTATTCGTACTTTGCGCACGCGTCACGTTCATGCGAACACTTTGAATTTTCAATCTACTTGCACGAATAAAAATCTTAATTACGCTAATCTTGTCAAGCGTAATTCCGCCCATTTCAACCAATTAAAGCTCTGGAATAAAAACTGACCGAATAAACTTTAAAGCAAAGCAACAAATTATCGGGGCGGTTGCAAACTTGATAAGTATTACAAGTTGCAGTTTGTACTTGTTATCGCGTTTTTATATGTTAAAATGAAACAATATCCTTGGGACAAAAACAATATGTACAAAGCGTAAATGAACGATTGAAACACGAACAATTCTAGGGGAGACACGAACAATAAATTAAATGACAAAGCGTAAATGAGGATGTTATATAGTCATGGGAAAGAATTTTATCACTCTGTTATCAAGATCAAAAATTTAGGTTAGATGTATCGGTAGAAACGTATCGAGGCTGACACAGTGTAATTCTGGATTATTAATTGTTGAACGTTCGAAGTGAACGGAGCACGACGAAACGAGCGTTGTTTTTTGTATTTGACTGTGATAATCTTTCGTGTGGAGGCTATATAGATCATATTCCCGCGTGTCGACATGGCGCATACCATTGCAATTCTATCCGTGATACCTAGGTTATCTTACCATCTTCGCATGCAACTTCCAAACTTAACGATATTTGATGTTGCGCCAGGTATTATTTTTGACATACACTTTCTCTCATGCCCGTAGAGCGCGAATTCCAACGGCTCACGAAAGCTTTCGCAGTGAGCACGTGTTGGAACGCACTAACACTACGATCCCTCGTACACTGAATTTGCGCATTTCGCAGTGTACAGCTTGGCGGAAAACCCACCCCATTCAAATATTTGGCGAATATTTCAAACGGGCCCTCCTCGAATGATTCACAGCCTAATTTTAAAAGCTTTTCGCAGCGAACAATTTCCGACGGCGCGACTCTTTATTTTTGCTCTTCATTTTGTTATATATCTGTATATATACTACGGCCCTTTTTCTATTACACTCGACAATAAGTTTCTCCTAACTTTTCCATTATCGTAGATAAAAACGATACGTTGAAAAATTTGAAAAACGCGGACATACTGGTGACCGATTGCGATTTATTGGTACCATATGCGGAGAAATTGCAATCGTTGAAATGGGTTCAAACTACATGGGCTGGTGTTGAAAAATTAATTCCAAGCTTGAAAGATAATAATATTAACTATGCTGTTACCCGTTTCTCTGATCAAGCGTTTGGCATGGCTATGGGAGAGTATGTGGTAGCTCATATTTTTAATTTTGAACGTGATCAGAGACAACAATATGAGAGTCAGAGAAACAGTCAATGGAGAAAAGATGGAAAAATTTTAAACCACAGATTGATCTGTGATCTATCTGTGGGCGTTTTAGGCTTGGGAAACATTGGAAAATCGAGTGAGTGACAGTGTAATTCTCTTACAGTAATTATATAGGTCCTGTTTATTTTGTAAACAGTTTCTAACTTGAGTTTTGTTTGTTCAGTTGCAGAGAAATTAAAAGCTTTTGGGGCCACTGTGTGGGGCGTCACGAGGACGCAACTTAAAGAAAAGTTAGACTATTTAGATGAACATAGAACGATTGAATCTTTACCTGAGGTGTTAAAACAATGTGACTACATTGTTAATGTTCTGCCATCCACGCCCGACACCTTGGGTCTATTAAATGGGAACATACTAGAAAATTGCAAGGACCGTGGTACTGTTTTCATCAACGTGGGTCGAGGCGGAATTATTAAAGAAGCTGACTTAGTGAACGCTATTCAGCAACAGTGGATCTCGGGAGCAATACTGGACGTTTTTGAAAAAGAACCACTGCCAAAAGATAGTAAATTATGGACATTACCACAAGTAAATCTTCTACGCTTTACATAGAATATAAAATATATTATTAAACTAACTTAAATCATTTTAATCAACATATGTCTCCATTCAGGTTACTATCTCACCACACATTTCTGGTGTAACCCGTCCTCAGGATGTTGCACGATTTTTCGCTAAGAATTACCAGAAATTCATCAACGGTGAAGACTTGTTAAACAGAGTAAACGTACATGAAGGCTATTAATTATATTAATCGGTGAAACATAATGATCAAATAAAAAAATAAATGTTTTTTTACAGTTTACAAAATTTAGCAAATATTAATATGAAAATGGTAGTTTTAATAATTTATTATATATAATTTTATATATATATATATCTATAGATATTGTTAGTGCCATAAACTATTCTTACATAATAATTACTCTGCTTCTTGGTTAACTGGATTTTGACCCGGCTTTAAACCTCGTATACTGAGATCGTAAACTACTTCCTCTACCTTCCTGACAGAGTACTTTAAACCATCGAAACGTTTTCTCAGGGCGTCGTTTTTCAAATTTAAAAGTCTGAAGCCTGCGTTCAATTCGTTTACGAATCTTGCTATTTCTATGGGTTTATTGTAGTCACCATTTGTGACACTATTTACTGCGAACCGACTCTAAAAGAAAATACATGGAATGAATAGTTATTATAATTACATTGTAAATTATACATACCAATTCTGCAGCCAACTGCAGCAAACCCATCAAGAAATTTTCCAGATCCAAATGGAAACCATCTTCTCTGCTATTTTTAACTGTACATTCAATATAATTTTAGCACAAAGAAATATCAATAAAACAAATTGCAATTTGTTTGATCACATACTTCCCAACATATCTGCCACAACTTCCTTAGTAACCAAGACCTTAATTTCTAAATAAATTACTAACGAGGCTAGGAAACATAATTTTTGTGTCACAAAACGCCAATGGTCATGAAATCTGTAATACTGGTCCTTTGGTACAACTTGTGCAAGTCTCGTGTAATCTTTACGCACATCTTCAAATAATTCTCTTGCCGATGCACAATATCGAGATACAACTGCAGAAAAATAATACATAAATAATAATTGTTGCTGCAATGAACGGACAAGTTAAACAAATACGTACTTATGTTCTCTTCAATGTTATCGTCATTGTGAATGTTCTGTAGTATCATCAGAATGTCTCTGGAAGACTTTTCAAGATCTCTCACAATAATACGGATTTCCTTTGGCAAGAGAAAATTAAGTTCATATCATTTCATATATATAGACCCGATCAATTAATAAAGAACACAATTATTTCATTTCAAAGTCACACACTCTTTAACCTAAAATATACACACATTTGGAAGATATTTGACAGATAATACTTTGATTTCTCATCATTTAAAAACTCGTAGTGAAAAACGAGTGATGTTGCGAATTTTCATAATGAATTTGTACCTTATACGAAATCTGTATGAAAATTGTTTAACAATATTTGGGTACATTAACATATGAGAAACATCAATCATAATAAATCATTGGTACTCACTTCGCGCAATTCTTCTTCACTGTTCAAGTAATCTTGGAACGAATTAAAAATTTCCGCTATTCTCTCAGCCATAATGACTCTAATATTCCGTGGAACAACTAATTGAACATTAAACAATAACAATCTATGCGTCAACCAGTCAACTCCGTGCCGCGAAGAATATCGTATTTGACAAATGCTTGTGTTTTTCCGACCACAGACGAGGTATAGGAGTAGACCAATCACCATATGGGGTTTCGTGTCTCACGATCTGAAATACCGACATCGTTAACAACAACTAGACTCCTTACGCCCTCTACTCTGATGAACGACAAATGTTGCAACTAGATCCACGAGAAGCTTAGACCATATACCTATAATAAATGATAAAGATGCGACTATGAACCCCGTACACGGCCTAAACCAACCACAGAAATTTCAATAATACGATAAAAGCAAGATCGGAGGGACCTTCGATCGGAGGAACGACAACTTTAAGCAAAAAATATCAATTTTAAGAACAGAGACTTTTGAAAAGTTTTGAAGCAAATTTCAATTGGAAATCAACAAAAAAAAAAGATTGACGATGTTCATGGAATGACAAGGTAATTCGAAACAAAAACTGCGTGTGTCGGTTGATGATTGAAAGGAGCTGCCAAGAGGGTGAAGGTGGGCCAAGGGTAAACAAGGAAAGCCTTGAAGGCCCCTTGGCCCATCCCGAGCTAGCTTAAAGTAAATTCAGATACAATTCAATTAAATACACAAAATTTTATAACTAGCAAGTCTTAAATTCTATTTTACAATATTATCGCAAATTGGAAATGTGCAGCTATTATACAGAGTAACTTTTAAAGCATGTATCATGTTTTGAAGCAAGTGTCTCGAGTACCATCAGCCACTTTTAGTAAAAAAATTAGGTTGTAAGATAGCCACGGGGGTATTCGACAGCATCATTGACAAAAGGAAATCTTATAATCGTTAAACAAGCAGAGATAATAAAATCAGTGTATTGTATTCAATAAATTAATGCGTGCGAATATTCATGGTTCAAAAGTTATTCTCTATCTGGAGTTATATCATTTATATTTACTAAATAATTAGATGGCAAGATGGTCAAGGGATTGCTTGTTGATACCATTACCAAAAGAAATTGTTATAAACATTAAACAGCCAGAAATAATAAATTTATCAGTGAAATGTGTTCGATAAATTAATACGTGCGAATATTCATGGTTCAAAAGTTACTCTGTATCTCGAGTTCTATTAGGTATTTTTACTAAAAAATTAGATGGCAAGATGGTCAAGGGATTGCTTGTTGATATCATTACCAAAAGAAATTGTTATAAACATTAAACAGCCAGAAATAATAAATTTATCAGTGAAATGTGTTCGATAAATTAATACGTGCGAATATTCATGGTTCAAAAATTACTCTGTATCTCGAGTTCTATTAGGTATTTTTACTAAAAAATTAGATGGCAAGATGGTCAAGGGATTGCTTGTTGATACCATTACCAAAAGAAATTGTTATAAACATTAAACAGCCAGAAATAATAAATTTATCAGTGAAATGTGTTCGATAAATTAATACGTGCGAATATTCATGGTTCAAAAGTTACTCTGTATTTCGAGTTCTATTAGGTATTTTTACTAAAAAATTAGATGGCAAGATGGTCAAGGGATTGCTTGTTGATATCATTACCAAAAGAAATTGTTATAAACATTAAACAGCCAGAAATAATAAATTTATCAGTGAAATGTGTTCGATAAATTAATACGTGCGAATATTCATGGTTCAAAAATTACTCTGTATTTCGAGTTCTATTAGGTATTTTTACTAAAAAATTAGATGGCAAGATGGCCAAGAGATTGTTTGTTGATACCATTACCAAAAGAAATTGTTATAAACATTAAACAGCCAGAAATAATAAATTTATCAGTGAAATGTGTTCGATAAATTAATACGTGCGAATATTCATGGTTCAAAAGTTACTCTGTATTTCGAGTTCTATTAGGTATTTTTACTAAAAAATTAGATGGCAAGATGGTCAAGGGATTGCTTGTTGATATCATTACCAAAAGAAATTGTTATAAACATTAAACAGCCAGAAATAATAAATTTATCAGTGAAATGTGTTCGATAAATTAATACGTGCGAATATTCATGGTTCAAAAGTTACTCTGTATTTCGAGTTCTATTAGGTATTTTTACTAAAAAATTAGATGGCAAGATGGTCAAGGGATTGCTTGTTGATATCATTACCAAAAGAAATTGTTATAAACATTAAACAGCCAGAAATAATAAATTTATCAGTGAAATGTGTTCGATAAATTAATACGTGCGAATATTCATGGTTCAAAAATTACTCTGTATTTCGAGTTCTATTAGGTATTTTTACTAAAAAATTAGATGGCAAGATGGCCAAGAGATTGTTTGTTGATACCATTACCAAAAGAAATTGTTATAAACATTAAACAGCCAGAAATAATAAATTTATCAGTGAAATGTGTTCGATAAATTAATACGTGCGAATATTCATGGTTCAAAAATTACTCTGTATCTCGAGTTCTATTAGGTATTTTTACTAAAAAATTAGATGGCAAGATGGTCAAGGGATTGCTTGTTGATACCATTACCAAAAGAAATTGTTATAAACATTAAGCAGCCAGAAATAACAAATTTATCAATAATTACTATCGCGGCGATCGAAATCTAGCGAAGTTAGTTTGGGGTGGGGGAGTTGCGCACCGCGCACCGCGCACATGATCTCGGCGGCCGCGCTCAGTCCGTCAGTCGAGGTGCGCACTCAGGAGGGAACGGAAGTGCTCCGGGACCAGAAGGACGAAGGACCTTGGAGTTGACCAGAGGTTCTCCAGAGCTGCCCTGGCCCACCCTGACCACCCTGGCCTACCCTCGCCTACCTTCGAGTGGACCAGGGATTCTCCAGAGCTACAGTGGACATCACTGGTCAACCCTGGTCCATCTTAAGCTGGCTTGCGGTCGGCCAGCGGTTCCTGGAAGCCGTCTCCGCTCACCTTGGTCAACTTTCAGCAACTGGTAAGTGACAATACAAATATACATTTTCTATTCTGGAATACGTGTTTATTCAACGACCGCCGTCAATTATTATTTCTGTATTTTTAATTCGAATTTGCTTCGGAATTTTTCACAAGTTTCTTTTCTTGAAATTACATTATATTATATTTTTGACATAAAATTAGTACTTTTAAATTTTATTACATTATATTATACTTTTGACACAAAATTGGTATTTTGAAATTATATTATATTATATTATATTTTTGACATAAAATTCGTACTCTGAAACTATATTATATTATACTTTTAACATAAAATTCACTCACGGGCCGGGCCGTGGGTGAGTACGGGTATTAGCTAACCCGGGGCGACACGAGCTTGTTGTTTGTTGCGTCCTAATTTCGCTATATTTATTTTTGATTATAATCGTTCAACTTTCCAATTAAGAATTACTTCTGAACTTTCAAAAGTTCTTCTTCTAAAATTTATTTATCTGGTTTAATATTGGTATTCCTCCGAACGGAGGTCCCTCAGGGGCTCACTCACGGATGGGGCCGTGGGTGAGTACGGGTATTTGGCGAAACCGGGGCGACCTTAGCCTTTATGTCGTTGCGTCTCAATTTCGTTTGATTTATTTTCGATTGGAATTGTTCATCTTTCCAATTGAAATTTATTTCTGAACTTTCGAAAGTTCTTCTTCTAAAATTTATGTATCTGATTTAAAATTGGTATTCCTCCGAACGGAGGTCCCTCAGGGACTCACTGCTGTGGGTGAGTACGGGTATTGGCGAACCCGGGGCGACCCGAAGCGCCACCTCAGTAGATTGAAGTTCTGACTTCATCTACTCTTAGTTTCTTGTCGGTTAGGCCGTACTTGTGTACGGGGTGGTTTGGCTCTCGTGAGCCGTTAGATTTGCACTCTTGTGCATATTAGGTAGGCCGTACTCGTTTACGGGGTTAGTTTGGCTCTCGTGAGCCTGTTAGATTTGCACTCTTGTGCATATTAGGTAGGCCGTACTCGTGTACGGGGTTAGCTTGGCTCTCGTGAGCTGGTGTTAGGTTTGGCTCTCGTGAGCTGGTAGATTTGCACTCGTGTGCATGTAGGTAGGCCGTACTCGTGTACGGGGTTAGCTTGGCTCTCGTGAGCTGGTCTTAGGTTGGCTCTCGTGAGCCGGTTAGATTCGCACTCTTGTGCATGTTAGGTAGGCCGTACTCGTGTACGGGGTCATCGTTTCATTTTTGTTCCGTCGTCTTCTTTTACTTCGATTCCACCATTGTATCGTGTCTAATTATTACTAGTCTGTTTCAGAGTGAGTATTACAGTCGAGAAAATTTATCGTCGAACGAAGACACCACATCGAACGAAGACAACTTCATGTTATGAAGACTTTATATTATTTATTTCTTATTATCTACTCTTCTTAGTTTCTTGTCGGTTAGGCCGTACTCGTGTACGGGGTTAGTTTGGCTCTCTTGAGCCGGTTAGATTCGCACTCTTGTGCATATTAGGTAGGCCGTACTCGTGTACGGGGTTAATTTGGCTCTCTTGAGCCGGTTAGATTCGCACTCTTGTGCATATTAGGTAGGCCGTACTCGTGTACGGGGTTAGCTTGGCTCTCGTGAGCTGGTGTTAGGTTTGGCTCTCGTGAGCTGGTGTTAGGTTTGGCTCTCGTGAGCTGGTAGATTTGCACTCGTGTGCATGTAGGTAGGCCGTACTCGTGTACGGGGTTAGCTTGGCTCTCGTGAGCTGGTCTTAGGTTGGCTCTCGTGAGCCGGTTAGATTCGCACTCTTGTGCATGTTAGGTAGGCCGTACTCGTGTACGGGGTCATCGTTTCATTTTTGTTCCGTCGTCTTCTTTTACTTCGATTCCACCATTGTATCGTGTCTAATTATTACTAGTCTGTTTCAGAGTGAGTATTACAGTTGAGAAAATATATCGTCGAACGAAGACACCACATCGAACGAAGACAACTTCATGTTATGAAGACTTCTTATTATTTATAAGTTCGTATTAGTTCTCGAGCAATTATTGTGTTACATTCACTTTGTTAGTTTCGCTTGTTGATTTGGGTCACAGCATTCTGCTGTGACCAGTTGGTAGCGTCACCGTCGAACCAGAGCCTTCTGCTCTGGTTCGCTTCCTTCATTTTTCTTTTTCGCGACTCAGAGCCTTCTGCTTCTTTTTATTTTCTCTGTCATTGTTCAGAGACTTGTCAGATTTAGTTTTTTTTGTCCACAATAATTGCTCGATTTGAATGCGTGCGTTAGTTATTAAGCTTGTTTATTAGTATTGTATATATGTCGAGTAATTTTTGCCCTAACTTCATTTTGCTCGGCTCGATTTTTGACTCCGACACAGCCTTTTGCTGTGTCGGACCTTGCTTGTATGTACCAGACCGGTTGGTACCGGTGCTCGGCGTAGATCCATTGAGAGGGATGTTCGAGAGACCTGTTCACTCGTGTAAAATCCTCCCTGCCGTAAGTCCACCCGAGTCGCCTCAACGCTAGTCGTTGCCTGGCGACAGGTGGGTGGGGGAAACTTAGGGTATCGTTTGAACGCTTCTCTCGACCATCGCTCTTCGTGAGGACACGTCGGGTATCGGTGCTGGCTGGAGTTGGGCTGCAAGCATCGTACGCGTCGCGTCACCCTCGATCCAGAGCCTTCTGCTCTGGTTCGGTTTTGTTTCTCTCTTTGAAAGAATCAGAGCCTTCTGCCTGATTCGTTTTTCATCTCCCGTGAATCGGAGACTTCTTCTCCGACTCACACCTTTTTCTCCGCAATAATTACTCGACATACGCTGCGAAATTTAGTTTGTAAGATTGTAAATCGTCATTGTAAGAAAGGGAGTCAGAAGGAAGCGTATTGAATTCCTTCTGGCTTCCTTTCGGGTCTCTTGTGCAGCAACCTCCTCGTGGTGAGACCCGGGCAATCGGTATTATTCTCTATTTGTAAGAAATTCTAGTATCTTACAAATATAGAATAATATCGAGCTAATAGCTGCTTATTTATACTTTGCGATTACATTGTGAAATAAAATTTAAGACTGATTAATAATAAAAACTTGTGTATTTAATTGAATTGTGTCTGAATTTATTTTAACCTTGCTTGGGGTGGGCCAAGGACCCTTCCTGCTTTCCTTCGCGCTTTCCTTGTTTACCCTTGGCCCACCTACGCCTTCTTGGCAGCTCCTTTTAATTATTAATCGAAACACACACTTCTTGTTTCGGAATACCTTTTCATTCAATAAACAACGTACATTTTTTCGGGATTTCAAATTGAAATTTGCTTCTGAACTTTTTAAAAGTTCCGTTTCTTAAAATTGCTATGACCCTAACCTTTATGTCGTTGCGTCCCAATTTCGTTTGATTTATTTTCGATTGGAATTGTTCATCTTTCCAATTGAAATTAATTTCTGAACTTTCAAAAGTTCTTATTCTAAAATTTATATGTCTGGTTTTAAATTGGTATTCCTCCGAACGGAGGTCCCTCAGGGACTCACTGCTGTGGGTGAGTACGGGTATTGGCGAACCCGGGGCGACCCGAAGCGCCACCTCAGTAGATTGAAGTTCTGACTTCATCTACTCTTAGTTTCTTGTCGGTTAGGCCGTACTTGTGTACGGGGTGGTTTGGCTCTCGTGAGCCGTTAGATTTGCACTCTTGTGCATATTAGGTAGGCCGTACTCGTTTACGGGGTTAGTTTGGCTCTCGTGAGCCTGTTAGATTTGCACTCTTGTGCATATTAGGTAGGCCGTACTCGTGTACGGGGTTAGCTTGGCTCTCGTGAGCTGGTCGTAGGTTGGCTTACGTGAGCCGGTTAGATTCGCACTCTTGTGCATATTAGGTAGGCCGTACTCGTGTACGGGGTTAGTTTGGCTCTCGCGAGCCTGTTAGATTTGCACTCTTGTGCATATTAGGTAGGCCGTACTCGTGTACGGGGTTAGTTTGGCTCTCGTGAGCTGGTAGATTTGCACTCGTGTGCATGTTAGGTAGGCCGTACTCGTGTACGGGGTCATCGTTTTGTCTTTATTTTATCGTCTTCTGATACTTCGTTGTTCCTCCATTGTTTTGTGTCTAATCATTACTAATCTGTTTCAGATTGAGTACAACAGTTGCAGAAATTTATCATCGAACGAAGACAACGCATCGTACGAAGACTCGTTTCTTCTTCGATTACTTCTGTGTTCCTCCATTTTGTGTCTAATTATTATTAGTCTGTTTCAGTTAAATCACAACAGTTCAGCATGATCATCGTCGAACGAAGACAACGAATAGTAAGAAGACTTCACAGTATTTATAAGTTCGTATTAGTTCTCGAGCAATTATTGTGTTAGATTCACTTTGTTAGTTTCGCTTGTTGATTTGGGTCACAGCCTTCTGCTGTGACCAGTTGGTAACGTCATCCTCGAACCAGAGGCTACTACTCTGGTTCGCTTCTTTCATTTTTCTTTCTCGTAAATCTGAGCCTTCTGCTCCATTTTTATTTTCTCTGGAATTGTTCAGAGACTTGTCAGATTTAGTTTTTTTTTGGCTCACAATAATTGCTCGATTCGAGTGCGTGCGTTAGTTATTAAGCTTGTTTATTAGTATTGTATAAATGTCGAGTAATTATTGCCGTAACTTCACTTTGCTCGGTTCGATTTTTGATTCCGACACAGCCTTATGCTGTGTCGGACCTTGCTTGTATGTACCAGACCGGTTGGTACCGGTGCTCGGCGTAGATCCATTGAGAGGGATGTTCGAGAGACCTGTTCACTCGTGTAAAATCCTCCCTGCCGTAAGTCCACCCGAGTCGCCTCAACGCTAGTCGTTGCCTGGCGACAGGTGGGTGGGGGAAACTTAGGGTATCGTTTGAACGCTTCTCTCGGCCATCGCTCTTCGTGAGGACACGTCGGGTATCGGTGCTGGCTGGAGTTGGGCTGCAAGCATCGTACGCGTCGCGTCACCCTCGATCCAGAGCCTTCTGCTCTGGTTCGGTTTTGTTTCTCTCTTTGAAAGAATCAGAGCCTTCTGCCTGATTCGTTTTTGATCTCCCGTGAATCGGAGACTTCTTCTCCGACTCACACTTTTTTCTCCGCAATAATTACTCGACATACGCTGCGAAATTTAGTTTGTAAGATTGTAAATCGTCATTGTAAGAAAGGGAGTCAGAAGGAAGCGTATTGAATTCCTTCTGGCTTCCTTTCGGGTCTCTTGTGCAGCAACCTCCTCGTGGTGAGACCCGGGCAATCGGTATTATTCTCTATTTGTTAGATGTTCTATTATCTTACAAATAGAGAATAATATCGAGCTAATAGCTGCTGATTTATAATTCGCCATAACATTGTAAAATAGAATTTAAGACTTACTAATTATAAAAACTTGTGTATTCAATTGAATTGTGTCAGAATTTACTTTAGGCTAGCTCGGGATGAGCCAAGGGTGGGCCTTCAATGCTTTCCTTGTTTTCCCCTGGTCCACCTTCAGCTTCTTGGTAAGCTCCTTTGAATTACTTACCGAAAAACACAGTTTTTCATCGTCACCTTTTTTCCTGGATTTCTAATTGAAATTTTCTTCGGAACTTTTCAAAAGTTCCTTTTCTTAAAATTGATATTTTTTGCCTAAAATTGGTATTCCTTCGATCGGAGGTCCTTTCATTTATTATAGGTATATGGTCTAAGCTTCTCGTGGATCTAGTTGCAACATTTGTCGTTCATCAGAGTAGAGGGCGTAAGGAGTATCTAGTTGTTGTTAACGATGTCGGTATTTCAGATCGTGAGACACGAAACCCCATATGGTGATTGGTCTACTCCTATACCTCGTCTGTGATTTAACCGACGAGACAATTTTCATTAATTCTTGAACGTAAATAACTTTACGCATACATTTATAGTATACATTTTATTTATACATTTCCCCATACATATAATTATTATTCCTATTCCTACAATTTTCTAGAATATATCTTGTAACTGAATTTAAAAAAGAAATTAAATAAAAATTTACTATATATTTTCATATACATTTACTGTGTATTTTTATGATCATTTAAACAACACAAATTTTAGCTACAAAAAAGTCTTACAAAATATTAATTAATATTAATTGTGAATTTCGAAAGAGTTAGGAATTGATTAATCAATAATTGTGTAGTGAACGTGGATTGTTTCAATAATTGTGTAGTGGACGTGAATCTACTTTACCGCAGACTCAGAATGTAGTTGTATTTCCATTCACTACCGTATTCATCGAGCTTGATCAGACTCCTCCGGTCCCAGAGGCAGGACCCATTATCAAAAATGTTTTTCATCAAATTTTTATAAATTGCTACTAACAACTGAGCTATTAATTTATTTTTCATCGGCTTGACAAGTGAGTGAGAGTCTCACTCTTTGCTCCTCATGTTTGCCTAATACGTACCAGGGAATTCGAAGTTCCTCAGAAAAGTTGGTGGCACAAACTCTTCTCTATGTATTCTTGTCGCACGCTATCTTCCTCCTTGTCTTACGCATTGGGAAGATAGGGTAAACGGTAGTTCGCAAACTCGCCGCCATAGATGGCGCCACTTTTCACACCTGCTGCGGCAGTTTCCTGGTTCGAATTCAAATTTTTTTTCGACAAAACAGCGTTGAATTATACTACACCAGCCATTTACCTAAAGATTACGAATAACTACACTTCTATGATACAATCTACACTATTCTATATCAATAAAGACCTATTCGATCTACTCACTAGGTACATCAATATTAATCTCTTGAAAATTGTATAAACAATTACACCGATACGCAATTACGTCGATTTATAATTAATGCTTCATTTACGGGCAATTTTCCAACAGTCTTTTTAAAAGCAACAGCCAAAACCATAGTTCCACAGCAACATCAATTGCTTTCATGATTCAACAAATTTTTAAAATTAATATAATGTAGAAACTGCTTTTGAAATTCTTAATTACAAGAAATTATTGAGCCTCTTTTACATTCTGTCTACGGTAAGGGACCCAATTACTATATTTTTATGCCTATATTAATTATTATATTTTTAAAGCGTAATGAATATTGAAAAAGGGATGTTAAATCTCTTTTGTTGAAATATATATCTCTTTTTAATGTTCAGTATGCTTTAAAAATAAGTATAATTAATATAGGGACGTTAATTGGTACCCCCACAGTAATTGGGTCCCTTAACCTAGTAATTAAAAACCTAGTAATTTCGATAACACCATCGTGCAAAGAACAAAGATCTTTTCAGGATCCTTCTCGATCATCCCTCGATCTAGCGATGGAAGAGAGGCTCGGATTGTGCCAGGTCGTGGCTGAGAAGAATGAAGCACCTGAATTGCGCAACGATAGACAATCTCCGGCGCGGTCACGTGACTATCAGGTAATTGACACAGCACGGGCGGAAGGAAGGGAAACAAGAGGAGTTATAGAGGAAAGGAAATGAAGGAAGAGAGACAGCCATAATTGAAGATCAATTCGCGCGAGGACATCGTTCGAGCCGCGACGACGACGCACAGAAATCGCTCGCTCGCTCGCTCGCACGTGCAAAATCCTCCGGCGAGTGGTCACCGGGGCATTATGCAAGACTCCGAGAACCAACCTTGGCAATGACCACTAACTATGAGTTGCGTTGGCAAGTTGTACACGTCGGTCTGTGTCATTAACTCGCCGCTAGAATAATCGTGCATGGCGGATCGTCGCCGTAGATCCTCCGCCTGTTTTTCTAGCGCCTCGCGTAAAAAACCATAAAACAACTTGACATCCTTCCGGGTTGAGCGATGACACCGAATTTTCCATGATCGTCAACAATCCGAACGAACATGAAACATTATCAAACAATTCGAGAACACCAAACGGGGGCCAATCGCAAATATTGGGTTGTCCGGAAAGTTCGTGCCGTTTTTCTGTAGGTGCCATTAAGATAGGTCTGAATATGTCAGAATGATTGACAACAAATGGTATGTGCACATAGTCTGAAAAGGTGAAAAACTTTAACTGTTTGGTCGACATGAAAAATGATACTTAAAAGTTTTACGTCGAAAAACGCAAGTTGCGTGAAAGGTGGAGAAAGATTATGGAACAAAATGGCACTTATAATAATGCAATAAATGTATATCGAAGTTTAAATGTACTGCGTTTGAGTTTTCCTTAAAAATCGGCACGAACTTTCCGGACAACCCAATACCATTTCAAGTCTGCTAATAGGTGTATGCAAAACTTTTAGTCCTCTTTTCAATTTTCCCGTACTGGGTATGTTATCAATCGATGATGAAGTTGATCACTTAGACTCATTGAAAGCGAATAAACAATTGCATAAAAAGGGGCGAGTTTATAAGTTCGTAACATTACAACTAGACAAAAATGGATTGTTAGTTAGAAAACTTGACTGATGTTATTATAAAATTATTCTCGACTTGTTAAAATGATTAGAAATACATTTTCACTTAATTTCTTACAATTCACTGGGACAATTTTTGTTGTGCATAAACAGTCGCAGTCTAACCACAACCTGTATAATTATATAGTGTTATTAGACTGTGGATCTTCATACGAAATAAAAATTGTCTGCATAAATTGTACAAAAATTAAAAGTTTTAAAAAATGAATTAAATTGAATTGAATTTTTTTAATTTGTTCACTGCATTAAACTGCCTTTACTCATTTTTGTCGTAAATGCGTAGAATTCGCAGTCTAGTCATTATACATGAACAATCGAACCAGACGAGGAAATGCATTTTCATTTAATTTCTGCTTCTCACTATTGACTTCGACAAGTTTTATCCTGCATAAAAATCCGCAGTCTAATTACCAGTCATTATGCACGAACAATTTAGCCACCGTTTGATCGACAGAACGAATCCGTATCTCATTTGTGTCGCTGTTTGTTCACGGAAATGTTTGTGGAAACGTCCCGCGGATTAAAATGTCCCGGTAAAATGTTTCGTTCACGATAAGATTGACAGTGCTCGAATCCACGTATTGTGCATAGAGAACGAATAGTCGCCGGACGATGATTCGCTGTCAGTCAAGACAAATTAGTCCGTCAAACCCTCAATTACGCTAAGCTAAAACATGAGAAGCGGAAGCGAGGCTTATCCGACGGTGATATCGACACACGATGTGTTCGAACAATCTTGAATGCTCTCTTTTGCACAACGCAGTATCCCATTGCATGACGATACAGCAATTGTTGTTAAGTACACATACTCAAGAATCTACTTTAGAAACTAAATTATAATCCTTCGAAATCTTCAGCAGACAAGATCTTCCATAAGTCTTGTTTTCTCCAAATGTTTAACTATGCTGGAACCAAAGCAAGATTAAAAAATCAGAACTCGAGCTTCAAAGTGCCACCATTTTTTACTGAGGAAGTAGCCACTGCACTTTTTCGTTTCAAATTATCAGAACGTCTGGAGTCGTGTTAGTCAGTGAGACGCCATTTTGGATCCTGTTCGGGGAAGTACAGGTCGAACAATTTTAAGTATTTTGGCTTGAAAAAAATACATTATATAGTCCAAGCAGTAGTGAATACGTGTACGTAAAATCAATACAAAACAGTCTTTTCATTAAAAAAAAAAAAAATCCCGAGAAAATGGTACTTTAGACGGGAATTCCTGGAATCGTGTCAGTCTGTGAGACACCATTTTGGATCCTGTTTGGGGAAGTACAGGTCGAACAATTTTAAGTATTTTGGCTTGAGAGAAATACATTGTATAGTCTAAGCAGTAGTGAATACGTGTACGTAAAATCAATATAAAACAGTCTTTTCATTTAAAACAAAAAAATCCCAAGAAAATGGTACTTTAGACGGGAATTCCTGGAATCGTGTCAGTCTGTGAGACACCATTTTGGATCCTGTTCGGGGAAGTACAGGTCGAACAATTTTAAGTATTTTGGCTTGAGAAAAATACATTGTATACTCCAAGTAGTAATAAATATACATATATAAAATGAAGACAAAATAGTTTTTCTTATTTTGCTAGGAAAAATACTGCTGCGTTTGACCGCTCGACGTCCCCTAATGGACGAAGCGAATTTACCAAGGCATTGCCTAATTGAAGTTGCCTAATGGATGAAATGAATTTTCTAAAGCGTTATGGTTACATAGCATTCGTGTTACGTTTGTCGATTACGCAGAGTTGCAGCGACGAAGATTCAGCTGTTACATATGAGTATTAACATTATCGGCGCGGCGCAAAGATCCTCGCAGTGACCGAGCTTATTATCTAATAAGTAATACAACACAGCTCGGTAACAGATCGTTACATCACTCGCTAGTTCAATTAGCTACTGCGATATTAATTTACCGCAAGAATAACGATCGCGAGATAAAGGATCGAGGCAGCATCCTCGGATCTAACGACTTCGCAGATTTTCGAGAACCGTCGCGGACCGATTTCGCGGGATCTCGAATTACAACGATCGAACGTTCGACTCTCGTCTGACAGAGAATTAAACTGGTAATTATCGGACGCTTAAGAAAAAATATTAATTGCCGAAGTAATCCGAGTCGTTTGATTAAACGCTTATTTTTTTCTCCCCTTCTCGGCTCGACGGAACGATTATGGCATCGACGTTGGTGAAGAGTAAGTACGCAAGATTAAGAATTCGCCGAGCTTTGTTGTTTTTCATCGAGTCGTCGCGATGGAACGACGGAACGATTACAGATTTTCATGTGCTCGTGACGCAACGCTTGGCGCCGCGTCGAATCCGCCATTTTGGTCACGGTGTTATAATAACTATGAATCGCAATGGCCCCCTGCGTCGTATCCCGTTCACAGTGGAAAAACCAACATCCTCTTCGAGATGATGTTATTCCCTGATCGTCGATTATGGCCGCCATTTTCTTGATCAGCGCGAGATCAAGAAGCGATTTTCAATATCCTCTTCGATTTCAAACAAGCAGTACGTTTAGAAGATTTGTAAAGAATCAGTTAAAAAATTAATCGTTACAGAGAATCAGAACTCCGAAGGAACTCGAAGCCAGCGGTGGACGCCATTTTCGACAATTTTAAGAAGACTTGCTGAAAGGTGTCGAGAGTATAGCGAGTTCACGCTAGTGTCGCAATATGGAAATTGATGGCCGATAATTTATTATTTAAAGGATCCCCAGGTTTTCGTGAACAGTTCAACGACTTCGAGAGAGATTTCTATTTCACCGGCGAGAGAGAGAGAGAGAGAGAGAGAGAGAGAGAGAGATTTAGAAAGCGTTCGCAGCAAATGTTACGCACGCTTTCGTCTTCATCCTCGGTCCTCAGGATCCGTCGAAGTCGCGTCTGTTCCGTTTTAATTCCGATAGATGAACATAAACGATCGCTCGACCGTTTCGTAACAATCAGCGTCGATAAATGTAAATTAAGCGCAATCAATGTCCATATTAATCGGAAGGAAAAAACTAGACAAAATTGGCACCGTTCGCGACTCGAAGATGATCGGTTTATGCAAGAACAATGGATCTCTGTACGTTCGACGATTGGATTAACATTAGCATTAGCAATAACATGGATTTGTTGAAGAAAACATTGAAACGCGGGGAAAAAGTTTGAATTTACGTGAGTTTACTGTTATTGGTACGTTATCACTAGACTGCGGATGTTTATGCAATTTTCAACGTTTGTAGGCAAATTTTAGGAAAGTGGAAACAAATGAAATCTAATTTTTAATGGTAGTAGCGTTTGTAGATTTAGAATAAATAAAAATCGTACTGAATTCTGTGGAATTTTGTAGTATAACATTTTTTGAAAATTTTCAGAAGCCGTAAATGCATAAAGATCCGCAGTTATCGCGTTAATTGCTCAACTCGTTTTTACGTTGAGTGGTCCAAGATGGCGGAAGGGAAAGAAGTATTATCGCAGAGCTTTTTCGGAGTATTAACAAAAGATTCACGATTCAAAGACTACACAAGTGTTCGACAGACTGATTTAACATCAGCATTAATAATAATATGGATTTACTAGATAAAAAATTACGTGGCAGCAAAAAGAGTAAAGGATTTACGTAAGATTGTATATTGTTTACTGTAGCAAAATAATTGGTCTTCATGTCGTCGCTGAAAATAAGGAAAAATAGTCTAACATGGCGGGAAGGGGGAGACGAATTTTTTGATAGCGTTCTTTTATGGTACGCAATAGAGCTATCTAACATAATGTTCACGAGTCAATGACGATCCCTTGATGCCAAAACGATTATCGAATTTTCAAGCGTTCGACAGATTTAACATTGGCATTAACAACAACATCGACTGACTACATATAGGATCGAAACGCAAGAAAAAAATTCGAAGGATTTATATAAGATTTTGTTGTTATTTACTATGGCGAGGTAATTGGTGCTTATGCCGCTGTCGAAGATATGTGAAACGATCGAGGAAGAACAAGAAGAATTTTAATAGCGCTTTTAATACTTACATTGAGCCGGTCTAATTGATTACAATGCTATTTAATACACCGGAAAAAAGTTCCCCACGATCACAATGTCGCTTGATTAATATTTATAAATGAAAAAATTTACGTCCACTAGAAGCCACGGCGAAAAAATTCGTCGATAGATCGCACCGGCGCGAGTCGATTTGATTCGAGTTATGCCCGGATCGCGTCGTTCATCATTACGGTGCATCATTGCCGACGCTTTTTCCCCTTCGATGATCGATCATTAGCGTGCCCGGGGAATTTGTATATCTTCATCGGAGGGAATTATGCTGCTTTTTCGTCGCGATGCTTTTGTTGGTAATTTACGCGGTAATAATAACGCGGTGAAATTTTCAATTCCAAACCGGAAATTGCTCGATCGGATCCCTGCGAAGAGATTTGACATTGTATGAATTTTTCCATTATTTAATTGGTTCGCTTTTTATGTAAGCATTTTGTAACTTGACCCGGTCCCCTCTTTCTCCTAAAATCCCACACTATGCTCTGCGATCGTTCATTTTCTCCTCGTTGTTATGCACTGCATTTCGTTACATAATCCAGTGAGGAGACTTTCTCTTACACGTTGGAATTGACTATCGCTGAATGATCTTTGCGACTATCAAAATCGTGGAGAATGAGTCCGGTTTTATCGGTCCAGGTGCTCCATAAAATAATAAAAAAATATGTTTCCCAGTAGATGTGAATTAAAAGAACCAACATAGAATTTTATTTCAAGTATTCCAACGCCTTTTGAAACAGTATAACTGTTGTCTAAATTGGACCAAACGACTTGACTTTTTTTTCAGCAATTAGAAGAATTGGTTTACCGAATGATGTGTGAAATAAAATTTTTGATAAAGTAGAAATTGGTAAGAATAGAAAATAAAAATGGCACTTTTTACAACTTTTCTATTTTCGCCTGTAATGAAAATTTAACATATGCGTTTTGTAGATCTATGTTACTTCACTCATTTATTAGACTGCGGTCAGAATCTTCGTTTCGAGTCTGATTCGCCATTGCAGGGCAAGTGGTTGGCGACGAAACCGGAAGTCAAAGTGAGAACGTGTCTGCGCGCGAAACGATTGCGGCAATCGGCGGTCGATTGATCCGCGAGGGTCTACGGTCGGCTAGATCCCTCGTCTAGATCCTCGACGGTAATCCTCCTCGAACGAATTCAGCGACGAGATTGAAATCGGAATCAGGGAATCACGTTCCCCTTAATCCTTCTCGGTGTTTTATCCTTCTCGTCCTCGTTCGCCGGGGGCTCTCCGTTTCTGCGATACACGATACCGGAAGCGCGGCCAGGTAAATTTTAATTTAACGCGTGTTCTCACGCGTTGCGCAATTCCTTTAACACGACCGATTAAACCGATAAGCATCGATTTATGGTGTCGATGTCGGGAAGGTATTTCGATAAAAGCGAGAAGCGAAAAAACGAAATAAAATACGCGATACGAAAAAAAAAACAACAAACGATGATTCGGAATAATGAGAGAGAACGAGGCGGGAGGGAGGGGGGAAAATGAGTGGAAGGAATTGAAGAAGACGGAAGGAAATTCCGGAGAACGGACTACGTATCAGGTTTCGTTCGGTATTATTATGCAACCGTGATGCGCGAACGATAGAGACGCTGTGACCGTCGGCAACGTTACACCGATAAGACACGTAATCACACGCAATCGCTCGCTTGAATTTATTTTTTCGAAATGATCCACCGATACTTTTCGTGCGGATGAGATTCCAATACACGCTGACCAGCTGTCAACAAAAGCGCAACGGTGACGCTTTGTGACGCAGGCAACGACATTTTGTCGAACCGACATGGCGTCGCCATAAGTCTCCGCACTTTTCTGCTCGTTACGATCGTCAAATTTTGAAAATGCCCATTACAAATTTTGTAGAGGTATTCTGCCACATCGTCACTATTTATTGTAGTGAGAATAAGTTTCGAATACGGTAATGTTTCATCACTGACGTCACCAGAAACCTCTTCTTGCCCCGCACTTTTCTGCTCGTTACGTTCGTCAAATTTTGAAAATGCCCATTACAAATTTTGTAGAGGTATTCTGCCACATCGTCACTATTTATTGTAGTGAGAATAAGTTTCGAATACGGTAATGTTTCATCACTGACGTCACCAGAAACCTCTTCTTGCCCCGCACTTTTCTGCTCGTTACGTTCGTCAAATTTTGAAAATGCCCATTACAAATTTTGTAGAGGTATTCTGCCACAACGTCACTATTTATTGTAGTGAAAATAAGTTTCGAATACGGTAATGTTTTATCACTGACGTCACCAGAAACCTCTTCTTGCCCCGCACTTTTCTGCTCGTTACGTTCGTCAAATTTTGAAAATGCTCATTACAAATTTTGTAGAGGTATTCTGCCACAACGTCACTATTTATTGTAGTGAAAATAAGTTTCGAATACGGTAATGTTTTATCACTGACGTCACCAGAAACCTCTTCTTGCCCCGCACTTTTCTGCTCGTTACGTTCGTCAAATTTTGAAAATGCCCATTACAAATTTTGTAGAGGTATTCTGCCACAACGTCACTATTTATTGTAGTGAAAATAAGTTTCGAATACGGTAATGTTTTATCACTGACGTCACCAGAAACCTCTTCTTGCCCCGCACTTTTTTGCTCGTTACGTTCGTCAAATTTTGAAAATGCCCATTACAAATTTTGTAGAGTTATTCTGCCACATCGTCACTATTTATTGTAGTGAGAATAAGTTTCGAATACGGTAATGTTTTATCACTGACGTCACCAGAAACCTCTTCTTGCCCCGCACTTTTCTGCTCGTTACGTTCGTCAAATTTTGAAAATGCCCATTACAAATTTTGTAGAGGTATTCTGCCACATCGTCACTATTTATTGTAGTGAGAATAAGTTTCGAATACGGTAATGTTTCATCACTGACGTCACCAGAAACCTCTTCTTGCCCCGCACTTTTCTGCTCGTTACGTTCGTCAAATTTTGAAAATGCCCATTACAAATTTTGTAGAGGTATTCTGCCACATCGTCACTATTTATTGTAGTGAGAATAAGTTTCGAATACGGTAATGTTTCATCACTGACGTCACCAGAAACCTCTTCTTGCCCCGCACTTTTCTGCTCGTTACGTTCGTCAAATTTTGAAAATGCCCATTACAAATTTTGTAGAGGTATTCTGCCACAACGTCACTATTTATTGTAGTGAAAATAAGTTTCGAATACGGTAATGTTTTATCACTGACGTCACCAGAAACCTCTTCTTGCCCCGCACTTTTCTGCTCGTTACGTTCGTCAAATTTTGAAAATGCTCATTACAAATTTTGTAGAGGTATTCTGCCACAACGTCACTATTTATTGTAGTGAAAATAAGTTTCGAATACGGTAATGTTTTATCACTGACGTCACCAGAAACCTCTTCTTGCCCCGCACTTTTCTGCTCGTTACGTTCGTCAAATTTTGAAAATGCCCATTACAAATTTTGTAGAGGTATTCTGCCACAACGTCACTATTTATTGTAGTGAAAATAAGTTTCGAATACGGTAATGTTTTATCACTGACGTCACCAGAAACCTCTTCTTGCCCCGCACTTTTCTGCTCGTTACGTTCGTCAAATTTTGAAAATGCCCATTACAAATTTTGTAGAGTTATTCTGCCACATCGTCACTATTTATTGTAGTGAGAATAAGTTTCGAATACGGTAATGTTTTATCACTGACGTCACCAGAAACCTCTTCTTGCCCCGCACTTTTCTGCTCGTTACGTTCGTCAAATTTTGAAAATGCCCATTACAAATTTTGTAGAGGTATTCTGCCACATCGTCACTATTTATTGTAGTGAGAATAAGTTTCGAATACGGTAATGTTTCATCACTGACGTCACCAGAAACCTCTTCTTGCCCCGCACTTTTCTGCTCGTTACGTTCGTCAAATTTTGAAAATGCCCATTACAAATTTTGTAGAGGTATTCTGCCACAACGTCACTATTTATTGTAGTGAGAATAAGTTTCGAATACGGTAATGTTTTATCACTGACGTCACCAGAAACCTCTTCTTGCCCCGCACTTTTCTGCTCGTTACGTTCGTCAAATTTTGAAAATGCCCATTACAAATTTTGTAGAGGTATTCTCTGCCACAACGTCACTATTTATTGTAGTGAGAATAAGTTTCGAATACGGTAATGTTTTATCACTGACGTCACCAGAGACGCCTTCTTGCCCCGCACTTTTCTGCTCGTTACGTTCGTCAAATTTTGAAAATGCTCATTACAAATTTTGTAGAGGTATTCTGCCACAACGTGATTTCTTATTGTAGTCAGAATAATTTTTAAATGCAATAACATTTTATCAACCCGATGCCGTCAGAAACGTCTTTTAGTTTGTTTTTTGAGAAACGAAAATGGAAATTACTTTTCGTTCAACCTAACAGTCTACCTATCGCGAATCAACAGTGAAACTCGACGATCTAGCATTCCATTCCTATCGTTGCATGCGTACATTTTTTATTTTCTCTTGTCTGATAAGTTGTGCAATTTTTACGCATTCAACCCCTTGCACTCCGATTTCTTTTATTATACGATACGTTGATTGGAATTTCTATATAGTTCGTAATTAGCTAGTAGTAAAAGTAATAGAATACAATAAAAAATAATAGATTAAATAAAGAAAGAAACGTTTTATCGTGAATTTTTGTAAGAAATAACAAATACATCTCACAAACTAAAATTATTTGATTAGTATGTTTAAGCATTTAATATTGCGTTCGTTGCTTCCCGCCGTAGTTATTTGGTTTCCATTTTTGGTCCACTACAATTTTTTTATTTAAAACTGTTCGTCTATTAAAACATTGTTGCTGACGAAAAGTGCACAGCTGCCAAATTAGCAAGCTCAAAAATTTCGTAAAATCAAAATACAGTGAACTCTCGATATATGTCAATAAGACGGGTCTTGTCAGCGTCATGTATCATCCAGGAGACATGCCCGAGCCGTGTTATGTTTACACTCCTCGGCGTCCGAAGCCTCTCGAGCTTCGTGGCCCCTCGCGGTAGTGGGGATAATTCTGCGACGTTTATCATCCAGGTCTTGGCGACATGTATATAGAGAAATCAAAGTAATTAATTTCAGAAAATACAAATTGTCGATATGCATGATACCGAGTACTCCTTCAACCTTCATGCATTTTCTAGATCTTAAAATTTGCACGGTGAATACATCGGCGTAAAAATTGATTTTTGAATCGTGTTTTTCGATTCACTTGTGCGTGTGAAATCGCATAATGCAGGAGGATTGAAAGTTTCTTAGAAATTGCGGTTAAACATTCCTGTGGACGTTCAAGAAATAGGCGGCAAATGAGTCACTAATTGCGAGATGGAGTGTTAAACGGGAGCAATTTGGCCGAGTCGCGAGCAAAATCACTGTACTCGGTTTTCGCGGGCTCGGTCTCGATCGTTAGCGGTTAAATATTAAAGCATTGTCCGCGGATAACTCGATCTAATTGGCCGTCTGCACCCACGATAAATCACGGCTCGTTAAATCACGATTCGGAATTACCGTGGATACAGATTAATTGACCCGGTCCGCGACCGCGGAGCCATCATCCATTGTTCGAATTGTTTCGTATTACATCAGTATTACGTGATACCGTTTTGCACGCGAAAGGGATCGAGCTATTTATCCTCGCGACCGCCGAGTTGCGGATCGCTTTTCTGGATCGTTCCTTCGATCGCGACAGTTTCGTGTTTTGCTTCGCGTACGACGCAACGAGATCGACATCTATGCACACCACCTGGAAAACAACGATCGACTATGTGATAGCATCTTTATGCAAAATAAACATTTTCCAGGTCAATTGTTTGAAACAGAAAAGTGTATTGTTTCGATCAACAATTTTAAGACGTCGAAGATAGTGCAACAGTATTTTTAAATTTTCATAAAATACTTCCAAAATTTTGAAATGTTCACAGTTTTGCATTTCATCTATTCATGTTTGGCACAAGTGGCATTAATTTTTAATAATTTAAAAAATCTTGCAAATAGAGTAAAGTATTCCTAAATTTTTCTAAACTTTTCTAATGCTTCTGAATTTTTTTTTAATGATTCACAGTTTTACCGTTCATCTATTCATTTTTGGCACAAGTGGCATTAATTTTTAATAATTTAAAAAATCTTGAAAATAGAGTAAAGTATTCCTAAATTTTTCTAAACTTTTCTAATGCTTCTAAATTTTTTGTTTTTTGAAGTCTTCACAGTTTTATATTTCATCTATTCATTTTTGGCACAAATGGCATAAATATGGAATTTTTAATACTTTTAAGCGGTCGAATATAGTGCAACAACATTCTTAAATTCTTCTAAATTCCTCTTCTTTAAATTCTCCACAGTTGTGCATTTTATCAATTAAATGTTGCCATGGATGCATACAATCCGCAGTCTAATGATCGATCTTCCACCGATCGATATCGATCGCAAGAGTCTAGTAATTATGTTCAGTTAACGAACGAACGAATTGACGTGCTCGATCATTTTCAGGGAAATCGCTTCAGTCGTTGATATATTTTAGCATTTTTCAAAACCGGTTTTATTCGGATGACTCTGTGTAAAGTTCGAGAAAAGCTAACATTTTAATTTGAAATCGCCCCGGGCACATAAATATTGCAGTGAAACTAATCCTCATCATTTTTAATGATTATCTCTGGCGATGAATATTTCATCGAACGAGGAAAATTATACTACAACAATTATTTCTTCATTGGACACGTAAGATTGTCCAATTAACACTGAAACTACTGAACCCGTCAAAATGACGGACGCCATTTTTCCATCCCCTCAGGCATGCAAATAATTCCTTCAATTAACTACATTATTTAACACGATATATATTGTCAATGTGACTTATACTGGCTTATAATATGAATTGTATTATTTAATGTAATATTTTAGCACTTTAAATTTTCCTCGTTTAAATTTTGTAATTAACACTAGGTTTACGGAGCACTAAAAATGACTATTTTACATTACTTTACCAAAATAACATGATTGCATCTATCAAAATTTGGTGCCATCTTTTTAATAATATTTATCCAAGGAAATCAATTTGTTAAATAATTCCTCATTGATGCATCTTTACCATCTCAATATTCGTAAATTAAAAATACTAGAATCCGTCATTTTGACGAGTCCCGTAAATCTAGTGTTAAATAGAATTTGATATAATGTTGCAGTACTTATAGAATACTGTTGACAAGCATGAAAATTTTAAATTGTTATAGTTGATTGACGACAGTGATGATCGATGTATTAATTAATTTCCGTTTTCAATTAATTTATTAATCGAACGTACACTTTATCGTTCGGCGGGGAACGGTATTATTTAACAGATTCGCACGAAAAACAGGAAACTTGTAAAAATTCCTGTCACAATGTCGGCGCGTTATTACCCAAGAGAAGCGTGAGAAGAAGATTACTAATTTGATTTACGATACTGTTTCATTAAGCGATGTATGTAGTAATGAACATGATTTATTGGTGCACTTAAGAGGCGGAACGTCGCGGTACATTTAAATGTACGATAAACGCGTCGTTCAGCAAGCTAAACAAGCAAAATGGTGTTGGGAAGCGGAAAACACAGAGAAGAGAAGAATGGAAGAGCGAACGTAAGGGAACAAGAAATCGTACGATTCGTATTCATTCATGACGCGTCGTCGGATCGTCCGTTATCCGTCGGTCATCTCGTCACCATCGCCATCGGTAATTATTATTTTCCGATTATCAATTTTCGACGGATCCGGAGAGACAAAAAAAAAAGCGGTATGAGCTCACAGGATTAATAACAAGTCGCGCACACATCCGCGATAAACGGTAAGGAAAATAAAGAAAAAAAGAAGAATTAGAGAGAGGAAGTACGCTAACAGACGTTATGTGGTCGTTATGCAATTTTCCGTGGCTAATGAAATCGCGCGATTAAACGATCCGCGCGTAATTAATGAAACGTAATGACGGCGTGACCGATCGACCATCAGTAGACGTTCGCGATTAGAGTATCCTTCTTTTTTTTTCCTGGCGATCATTCGATCGAACGGAAAGAACCTAATTGTCCCCGATTGTTAACAGTGGACGAACGAGTTCAGCAAGCCTGTTGTATCGGATCGGAATAACTTCTTGTTTGCTTTTCTTCTTCTTTTTTTCTTCTCTCCATTTACTGACCTACATAATGCGTACGTTGATTTCTCGTTACGCTAATTATCCTCGATAAACACGGCGGAGCTCGTCGATTTGGTCACCGAGAAACTAGTTTCGAGACGATTACGATCGTCCAGCGATTTTTCTTGAACTAAATCGCGTTCCTCTGACGTAAGCCGATACGCGATTCTTTTTGTTATTGGCTCGTTGAAATTTTTGCCGGTGCGCGTTTGCGGGCGACCTTGTGAACTATGGGAAATTGTTTCGGGGAAACTTGCGAGGTCAAATAATGCTGAGGCTCATATTTCGATAGCAATCGTTTTTAACGTCGCTAGGGTAAAGGGGCCCAATTACGGTGGGGCCATAGGCCTCCCTGATCGAGGTTCGTGAAAAAGATCGAAATTTTACGATTTTAATTTGGCAAATTATTTACTATTATTATTTAGTAGCAGTACTTTCGGATAAACAAATATTTCTTGTACATAGCTATTGCGACATGGCTGACCTTTCGAAATTCGTGTAGCACATAATCCCGAATGTGCAACTCTTCTGGATTTGAATCGGTCATTTCGAACATAACCTCTAAAAGAATATTTTTGTACAAAACATACTAACTACTCTCCTGAACCTGCAGTCATGTACCGAACAAAGTAGGTGTACGAAGTTAGCTGTTATTATCAGTCAAACATTGACCTTCGCAAAAACGACATTACCTTCCGGTCGCCGTAATAAAAATGGCGGAATGTCTATAAATTAACTCCTGTCATTCTTGCGGAGTACCACTTTTTGCGATCACCGAGTTTACGATAAATCCCCATGCAACGCGATAAAAATCTTTAAACGGTATACAGGGTGTCCCGAAAATGTCGTATTTCCTCGAAAAAATCGCGAGGTCGTTTGAAGTGACTTTTGCAGAGAATTAGTTATAAATTCATAATATAAATGCAGAAGTCATTGAAAATCGTCGTTTATTCGGCCTTTCGAACTCGAACGAAACGATGCGTGTCAAATGGTAAATGCAACCACGCGGCAACGAAATATTTATTAACATAAACGGTCGGTTTCAAGGTTCGCCGGTGGGGAAATCGAGCAGCTCGGCATTCGTCGAACCGATGATGTAGTTTCTCATGACCGGACGAACGAGATCATTGAAAGTACAGGCTCGACCTTTCCTTTGAGGCCTTGCCATTGATCGGCCGCGATGTGAATGAACGAAAGTCCCACTCGACTGTCTCAACCAGGAAATAAGTCCAAGGACCCGATCGACTCAGGAAGCCACACTCTCTCGTAACGAATGGTTTTATATGCAAATGATCAGACCGGACCTCCCCTCCCCCCCCCACATTTAGCACCTAAGACTCTTACGTTTCCGATAACGATTGACCTTACATCGGTGACAATGCTCTATTTCTTTTTCCTCGGTGCCCATCACGCAGGGATTTCGGAGAATCTCTTCCGTAAATGGTAAATCTCCTTGTTCCGAATCGTTGCGACAGGGTTTTTCCATCGGGCCCAACCTTTTGGGGCTTGCGAACCTCTTGGTCTTCGAAAAAATATTTCAACACCAAGTTTCTGTTTTCTGAGGAATTATTGATATTTAACCTTTCGCCAAAATTGTCACGGAAGAGAAAAGAAAAATATTTTTCCGAAACCTTCAGCCATCTTGTTTACGCGAAAGGACCTTCGAGCCTTGAAGTCGTCGATTTATTTAAGAGAACGTTCCCATTTTTTACCACGTTTTTATTAGCTCGCTTTCTTGTCTGTCTGTTCGGTAAAAATTTTGTAAACAAATTCCGACAGAATTACCCTGTTTTTGTATCTAGCGTTTATAGACCCTGAGCGTCTTATCTGCTTAGTATAATCTGACTCTAGAGGGGAATTGTTTTTTACTTTTTGCTCCGTCTTAAAAACGTGGTGTATTATACATTTCTTTTTGTTTATATCATTATTTTGAAATGATTCTTTCGGTGAAAGAGTGAGTCATTCAGAGATCGACAGGATATACTTTCAACGACCTCGTCCGTCCGATTGCTATACTAGAAACTGTATCCTCGGCTGCCATTGACACATGATATTTACACCCTCGTATCTTGCACAATTTTCTCGTATTGATTTCAAGCAACTAATTAACCTTCGAAAGAATGTAGATTCTTACGACTTCGTTGCACTCGTGGCTAGATCCACTCAAATTCTTCCTATCTATTTTTTCCGTGGTTTTGCAAATATTTTCGAAACTACCTCTTCGAGAGCAACGTCCGTTGTCTTGTGAAACCTTATATTAGATTGTTTCAAAAATTTGTCTCGCCTTTTTGCGGTACAACGCGAAATCAGAGTAGCTCTTTAAGCAAATGGCACGGTTAAATAAGCGAAAGTTTACGGAACAACAAAACATTAATAAAAAAACGATTACGCGTCACGATTACAATGAAGCGTGAATATTACGAAAAGAACTAAACAGACTAATACAGATAGCTAATGATTTAAATGGACTATTAGAAAATTATAATTTATATAATACAATATAATATTTGTATTAAAATTTTTGTAAGAAACATAGGATAAGGGGTCGAATTACTGTGGGGGTACCGATTACTGTGCCTATATTAATTACACTTATTTTTAAAGCATGAAGAATACTAAAAAAGAGATATTAAATTTTTATCATTAAAATCAGTTAAATGTTATATATCTCTCTTTTAATATCCATTATGCTTTAAAAATAAGTATAATTAATATAGGCACAGTGATTGCCACCCACACAGTAATAGGGTCCCTTACCATAGCTTGCTTGAAGATTTTCGATGATCTTCGAAAAAGGGGTTGCAACCCATTTTGGAAATCTGACTCGAAATGACCTTGCATCCTCCAGCAGGGGTTAGAAAACGAAATCGGATTTTTGAATAATTTCCAGCCGACGAATCGGCCGAAATTAACATAATCGGCTGGCGAGGCTCTGTCGAAATTCAATCGGTGCTTGAATTTCCTTTTCGAAAAGTTTCGCATACCCAATCCGTCCATAAATTGTCTACCAATCAGCTGTACTGTGGAAAATGCAAATCTCCCGTCGAGTTACGGTACCTCGGATCGCATGTTTTATGCAAAACACCGGCTCGTAAACAACCGTCAAAGGCTTCCCAGATTTATTCGAACAAATCGAAGGATAACATTAGCTGCAAATTGTGCAATACTTTCGAATATTATGGGATTCTCTTTCGCGAATTCGCCGAGGAGAAGGCGCACTATACCTGTTTTATGTTAAACAGTCCTCCTCGGGAGGCCATGAGTTTTACATAAAACTCGATAGGAAAACGTTCGACCTACGATATTGATTTACTTTGCACGCTTGTTCCGCGTATTTGACGTATTTTTGTTTCTCTTCCGCTTGTACCGGAAGTGGAAGAAACTCTTGCGCCGGAATCACAAAAAGCCCGACAAAATTCGTGTCTCTGTTAATTATACATTATTCATGACTAGACTGTAGACTTTATGCACACGCCTAAATATAAAACAGCAAAAAGATTAAAAGAATATAAAAGTGTCATCAAATATATAAAGTATAAACATATATAAATAGAGTAAATATATACATAATATGTGTAAATATATAGTGTAAATATATAAAGTGTAAATATATATACTGTAAATATATGTATAATATGTGAAAATATATATAAATAAAGTAAATATATATAGTGTAAATATATGTATAATATCTGTAAATATATGTAGTGTAATAAAGTATATAATATAATATAGAATAGAATATAATATTGTCATCGACTTACTAAAGTTATTAAAGGAGGAAACAAATTTTTATTTAGTTTCAGTAGCAATCGATCAATACAATTTTTACCGTGCAAAAAAATTCCTATTATGAACGAGCACTTGACAAGATCACTGTCATCAATCAACCCTGTAATCTCTGAAACGCGTCTCCGATATCTTCCGATTTTCTTTAATTGATCTTGTATTTACTGTTTGATTGCACGAAATCTACAGTCCAAGTGTCAGATTAATTTTATCAGTCTACGTGAACACTACGAGAAGCGGATCGTTATCTGGAGTCGGGTGGAGTAATTAAATCGGCGGAGGATGATTAAGCCTGCTTTTCATTATCGATACGAGGAATGACACTGGAACTATCGAACCTGAAGAAAAATCCAAAGGAAACAAACGACAAAAGAAAAAGGAGAAATGACTAGATGCAATTATTTCCGCGATTACTCAGTAAAAATATTCTAATCGGTTTTTGGAATGAGCTTCTCTGTTGCAGTGCACGTTACAACAGAAATTGCATGAAGCCTAAATTGTAAACGCAGTCTTGTCGTTCTTACAAAGCAGAATATAGCGTTAATGGATGGCGGTGATCGACGGAGCGATAAGGGAACGAAAAATCGTTACGAAAACGGCCGATTAGATCGCGTCGCTGCTAACGATCCTCCACGATCACGAGAATTCCGTTAGACACGCGTGCCGATCACACCTGGCAGCCATCTTGCGATGTGCTGCCATAATTCTTTTCTTTTTCACTCTCCAGAGAATCGCAAGAGTCTGCAAGAATCGTCCATGGAACGCAGACAACGGAAAAATGCGCCGGTGACGAAACGAATAAAATTGTTTTCAGGAAGAAAGGCATGTCGCGATCATTGTGAAATGAAGATCGGAACGATCGGGGCAAAAAATCGTCGGAGGCAGCGATCGACGAGCGGGATTTATTGCTAAACCGCGAGACGACGCCTTGGCGACACGAACATATTTCAGTCTTTCGTTCCTGCGACGCGACGCGTCACAGAAACGCGATTCGAAGAGTGACACACGATTCAAAACAGTCGATTCGACGTACAGGTGGCTGCAAAAGAGAAATCCTCGGCTTGCGATCGATAGATCGGCTATTCTGTACAGCAGAACTGCACAACAAGCGTATTAACGAGCAATGGCGTCCGCCGATGACCGTGGCTTGCAGTCAGAGTCGCCAGATGAGGGGAAGGAGCACGAATCGAGGGGAAAAGTTACCCTCTCTCTGCCAGTACCGCAGTATGCGCGACAAACACGAAACGCTTCGGAAACTTGGGGAATAGTGCGGTAGAAGGGGAAATTAGAGTGGGGGAACAAGTCTTGATCTGGCGACACTGGGTGATTGGGGGAAGGTCGCAGCACGTAGCTGTGACAGTGCGTGTGACGAATACGTGAAGCCTTTCCCGCAGGGGCGTGGCTTCGTACCCGTAGGGGCGTGGCTTCGTGCCCGTCGTTCCGAGTATGCCCACAGCAGGAATAAGTATACGCGCAGACTAATCAGACATTTTTAACACTAGGTTTACGGAGCACTAAAAGTGAGTATTACTTTATAAGAATAAGAAGAATGAGTCTATCCAAGTTTTTAGCCATTTTTTAAATAATATATACCCGAAGAAATAAATTTATTGAGTAATTCCACGTACTGCCCGTGCCTCGCAAGAAGCTTCGCGGGACGACTCAAGTACGCCCATGAATAGGCTTTGACGTCACACGCTGCATAGTATGTGCAACCGCTCTAGCCAATAGAGCTGCCAGAGGCGTGCCCCTTTCACTCTGACCAATCAGACCCGCATTCCATTCACGAGACTTCTTGTACGGCACGCACAGTAGATCGATCTTCACAATCTCAATAATCGTAAATTAAAAATATTAGAACCCGTCATTTTGAAACCTTAGAAACCTTCCCGCAAAACCTAGTGTTAAAATCATTAACAGATTCGCTAACAGCGTTTATTTTAGCAATACCTTAAAAATTAAAATATTCCATTAAATACGACGTAAACTCTTGTAAATTATAAAAAAGAATATTGTTATAAGTCATAACCTTTCCACTAAACCTACCAAGCATTAACAGTATCTGGTAAATATTGCCTTATAAAAATGGTGACCCTGAATTTATTGAAATCGCCCGTGATTTTCAATATGCAACCCGAGCTTCGACAAGGCGATTTATTCCACTATTTTCCATAAATGAATTTATATAGTTTCAACAATTGTGAAATATAAAATCGGTCATTTTGACCGTGGTAGGTTTAGTGTTAAGTAACAAGATACACAAAATTAATTTGATTTCTCACACGAGACAGCGAACGTGTTACCAACATTTAAAAACAGGATAATACAATTGATCAAGTGAAATTATACAGAATATTATAGAGCGTTTGGAGAACTACAAATATTCTCACAAATAAATTATACGATTTCTATTCGTTGTAAAAATGAGTGCAGAGGTTAGCGCGTAAAAGAAGACAGGAACTCACGATACTCTAATTACACCTGGACTAATTTAAAACGCGACGGACGCCGGTATCCGGTGCGCGTAAACAAAATTACGCTCACGGTCGTTTATCTTTCACGACATCGGACGAATAGCCTCTGGCCGTACGGCGCGTTAATTGATCGGCAACTGGATCGAGGACCGTCTTCCAATTGACATTGACATCCACCGGGGTCGTCGATGAACGAGTTCAATTAGCAACGAATTCAATCGTCGCGGCCTCTCTTTCTGTTTCAGTTTTCGCGCCTCGGACGATCTTCGATCGTTCGTCTTCGCGGACGAGTTCGAGACCGTCGTTTCCGGTGCCGCCGGAGCGTTTGAAGATCGGCCGTGGATCGTCCGAGATCGTCTCAGAATGTCCGTGCCCGTTTCCGGTGAGACATACTGTTCCACGAACAACGGAGTTACAGGTAAATTATTTTGTTAAGTCACTTATTGTTTCACCTGTTCACTGGACACGTTCGTAGTGCCGTGTGCGAGCAGCCTATGATTAGTCGACTGCGGATCTGATGAGTTTACGACGAAAATGTGTATAAATCACAAAATCGTTTTTAAGTACTTTAAAATTAACTTCGGAGTCCTTAGATTTAATTGATAGCAAAACATATAGTAATATTTTTAACACTGGGTTTACTAAAAGTGACTATTTCTCTCATTACTTTGTGAAAATAACAAAAACTTGCTAACCACATTTTTAGCAATATTCTTAAAATAATATAAACCCCAAGAAATAAATTAGCTAAATAATTTCTCATGTATGCATCCTTAGAATCTTAATAATTTTAAACTAAAAATATTAGAATCCGCCATTTTGACGGGTCCCGTACACCCAGTGTTAAGGAAAAGTTCTACATTTAGATTAAATTGTTCGGACTGTGTCTATTATTTATAATATCTAGATTGAATCTAGATTATTCTCTGCCTAATTTCAGTGTACACCTTTGCATGTAATTGTTACAAAATGGAGTACAAGAAGACATGATTATAAATGGTTCATGATTACTAGTGGTACCTCTAAAGTATTTTTAGGCTGAGGAATCTTTTATTATGTATTACGCAAGACGCGTTCAATTTTTGCTTCGCTATTGCTCGACCGCACACGCTATTCTTTCATGCACCACTCTAACCAAGTCATTACATAATGTACTGTATAAGTAAACTCTGTCCCTTATTCTGAATTTTATCAAATTATTCACGAAAGCTGGATGTTATAGAAAGAGTTGTAATTTGATTGTGATACAAAGGCGCCATTGAAAAATGGATGGGACAATGAGGCTGATTCATTAATGCGTTCGAGAAAAAAAGCTACTATAAAAAAAGGCTACTATATTTTACCATAGCTCACATGATCTATCATAAACAGAGCCATTCTTTATGAAAAATGAAAATTTTCTGCACTTGTTGCAATAAACAGGAGCCTCCAAGGAATTTTCTTTCCTTCTGGAACAATTTGCATAGGTCAACAATTAACATAGAATAGCTTAACAATTTTCATAGGTCGAAAGCAATACATTGTCAATACTCTTTAATTTTTTCTTTCTGCTATTTGAAATTGCAATTACTCTTAAGTGCATAAAATCTGCAGTCTGCAGAAAAATTCGAAGAAGCGTGCATCCTGATTGAATGCAAACTATCGAAGGACTCATCGAAGCGTTCAAAGAATCGAAGGATTCAACGAATCGAATACTTCGTTGCATCTTCGTCGAATGATTCAAAGAAGTTTTAGTATCTCGGATCGACCGTCCGTCTTCGGATTTGTCACGCTCGTGTTCACTAATAATTTATAAACGCGGCGGTGTAATGTTCACCGGAGATGTAAAAAAAAAATGAAGAAAAATGGTCGCCAGTTCATTTATGTAACTGACCGCTCGAAAATAATCGCGCACCGGAAGCGATTCTGCTGGCACGTGTCCGGTGACAAGTGGATCCGCGCTATAGGTCACTGCGAATTATTTTGCCAATTACGCGGTGGATCGGGATCTTTTTGTCTGTTGTGGTAGAACATTAGGCGAACCTAAAAATCAAAGTCAAAAAAAAGCAAGTTACGAAAAGAATAAGAAAGGGAGCAAAACAAAATAATCAGTAAGTGAACGATGTGTAAAATTTTGGAAAATGTTATCCGATTTGCAATGGAATATTGAAGATTTGATATATGATCGATATTGAATAATCCAACGGAATGTTAGATTACGAGAGAAAATGAGTGGAACAAACTCAAAACAGTGATATTCTGATATATTCTGGTATATTCTGAGAAATTCTAGTATATTTTAGTATATTATAGTATATTCTAGTGTATCCTAGTATATTCTGGTGTGTTCAAGTATAGTCTGCTATATTCTAGTATGTTTTAGTATATTCTAGTATATTCTGCTATATTATAGTATATTCTAGTATATTCTGGTATATTCTGCTATATTATAGTATATTCTAGTATATTCTGGTATATTATAGTATATTATAGTATATTGTAGTATATTAGGAAAAAGTAAATATCTATGGAGGTTTTATTTTGCACAGAAATCCGCAGTCTAGTAAGGAATATAAAAATATAATTTTAGCCAGTTTTTTATTATACTTTCTAAAAATATCACCCCAAAAGAAAAGAAACTCTGTCATGCTACCAAAAAAAGACTTTGCATCGCCCAAGAAATTGCTAAAGTGATCAAACATGTGCAAGTTATTGAAAGCGAAATATAATAAACGATATGCAAACGAATAAGAAGTAAGATTCATAGGAGCAAAAATAAAAATAAATACCGACACGTGTAAAAGCGCTATACTTCGAGCATTGTTGTTGAATTTGCTGGGAGAATTGAATTTATAATTGACAATTGATGCAATCGACGTTGGACAATGCAACTAAATATAAGAACCGCGGAATTACAACACCAGCCAAATATTTCGAGAAACATTCGAGGCAACGCTACTTATCCTCGTTTTAGCACTCATTAACATTCGCAAACCGCAGGGGGTAACACTCGCGATCGAGGTCTACGGGTGTGCAATTTTTATCGACCACTCGTTACCCCTTTACGATCGTTCCTCCGGATCACGGTTACGTTATACGACCACGAGGACCTTCGAAGTCAGTTTCTGATCCAAGGAGAGAGGATCTCTCATCGTTCCTCGTTGTCAACGAGCCGATTAACAGCCAAACAGCCGAAAAGCAATTCCGACTCTTCTTTAACAACTTAATCAATTTAATGCTTCTTTTCTTCGAATTGGTCAGTGGAAACCAATTGTAGTTTGCAATTATGCCTGACGAGTGAGTTAATACCCCGAGAGATTACAGAAAATTGTCAAATTTTCCTTAATAGGGTAGTCATTAAAAAATGCAGAATAAAATTGTTTCTTCAAATTTAATAAAATTTCCTTCACGAACGGTTTCAAAACATAATTTCCAAAAAATAAAATTAATTTATATCGAAGTTTACTGAAATCTTCTAATAAAAAAATTGTCGGTGTCTACATCTAGAAACTGGAACCGAATAAAAATTGTTTTCTTTCTGTAATAATTCTAATAACCCAACCACGCAATTTTGTCTGACAACAAAGAACGTTATTATAAAATTACGCACAGTGAAATGTTTTACATTATTTTCAAACTGTTACGAAATATTTTTCAACGGAGAGTACGCTGCCATAAGTAGAAACGGTCGTCAGTGACTAGACACGCCAGTCGAATCCGCTTCGATGAATACTTAATCGATTAAATCGAAATGAAATTTCAATATTATTACATAATGGATAAATTCTAGCAATCCTTTAAACCCAACCATAAACAAATAGATTTCAAGTACTGCATTCGTCGGAAAATATAATTGTGGTTCGCGCGCGCGTGGCCAACTTTGAGCGAAACTCCACGTTAATTGTGCTTCTTCTTTCAAAGACGAGGACTTATTTGAAGAACCGGTGTATCGTTGGGAAAAAGAAACCGTAAACCGAATCGAATCGGCGATTGTATATTATAATTCACGGTCAACACGCGACTCGCTTTCGTGAGTCAGGTTGCAGATGAAATGGAAACACGCCTCGTTGTGCCGCCGCCGTTCTGGCGACGAGAAGTCTGCCTGGCTTAATGAATGCAAATCCAGCCGCGTGTATATATCGAATCGGAATAAAATTAATGGAACATTGTCCCGTTCGAAACGGCGACGAGTTCTTCGGATTGCTTAGCATAAACTCGATCCGCGCGCGCGCGCCGTTAATGGAACTGCCGGACTTAGGGATCGTTACGATTCCGGCCGATCGGATCGATTCTTTTCGCTTCGTGTTTGTCAGTGACATGATCGTTCACAGATTAGATCACTCGTTCGACAATGTGACGAAATCGAAACGTGTGCTAATTTGTCCGACGACTATTTCGATATTTATTGCCCGTGGGAAACCGTTCGGTGCGGATACGATGTTTGCACGACAATTTTATTACCATTTTGTAGTCCTACAAATTTTTGATTGAAATTTTGTCTGCGTTAAATGAAGCTTCAGTTTATGTTGTCGAAGAAACGGTCGTTTAATCACGCGATCGCTAAATGACGACAATAAAACACGTACTACTTCGCTCGAAAATTAGTTCAGTTTTTACTCCGTTCTGAAATCGATTCAATGAGGATACGACATTTATATTACAATTTTAGTGCCGTTTTATAAGCCTACAATATTTTACTATGATACTTTCAATAACGCTATCATTTATGTATTAAATCACTTTTTCGCTAATACAATGACGAAAATAAAATATGTGCTGATTTGTTCGACGATTATTTTAATTTTTATTTCATTCAGAAACGATTCAATGAGGATACGACATTTATATTACAACTTTATTGCCATTTTATAAGCTTACAATATTTTACTATAGTACTTTCAACAACGTTATCAACGTATCATTTATAGATTAAATCACTTTTTCGCTAATACAATGACGAAAATAAAATATGTGCTGATTCGTTCGACGATTATTTTAATTTTTATTTCATTCAGAAACGATTCAATGAGGATACGACATTTATATTACAATTTTATTGCCATTTTATAAGCTTACAATATTTTACTATAGTACTTTCAACAACGTTATCAACGTATCATTTATAGATTAAATCACTCTTTCGCTAATACAATGACGAAAATAAAACATGTGCTGATTTGTTCGAAGATTATTTTAATTTTTATTTCATTCAGAAACGATTCAATGAGGACACGAAATTTACATTACAATTTTATTGCTATTTTCTAATTCCACAAATTTTCAACTGGCATTCTGTGTATTATGTTGTCCACACCACTATTATTTATAGATTAAATCTCGTTCGCCAATACAACGACGAGAACAAAACACGTGCCAATTTGTGTGACAACAATTTCGATTTTTATCTCCTTCAAGAAAAGATTCTAAAAACAGATCTGCGTTACAACTGTATTACCACGCTGTCATTTTGCAACATTCAAACTAAAATTCAGTTAAATGAAGTTTCATTTTACCTTGTCGACGACACAATCGTTTGGAGATTAAATCACTCGTTCGCTAATAACGAAAACAAAAAAAGTATTTTTGTTGACGATTATTTCAATGTTTACTTCATCCGGAGAACGATGCAATGAAGACACGACGTTGATATTGCAATTTTATTACCATTTTGAAATTGCGACAAATGCAGTGAAGTACTATTTGAATTAAATAAAGTTTGAATTAGTAAGTATGCTAAATTAATTATACAAAGTTGCTGAGGATGATGCAAAACTCGAAATTAAATCAGAAAGTCGAGAGCTAGTAGAAAATCACTTCCACTGGTCAGACCGTCTAAAATTCAACGAAGTACAATGAATTCTCGATATATGTCAGCAACACGGGTCTTGTCAGCGTCATATATCGTCCAGGAGGCCCGTGCTTCGTGGCCCCTAACGGAGTATACCCTGCGGTAGTGGGGATAATTCTGCGACGTTTATCATCCAGGCCTTGGCGACATATATAGAGAAATCACTTTTTTTTTATTATATTGACGGAATATTACTGAATAGTGGATCTTTATGCAAGATAAAAATATTTCGAATCTACTGTGAGAAACTCGAGATAAATGAAAAATTTGTATTATTTATCTTCATTATGTTATTTAATTATTTGTATATCTATAATATCTATTATTCTTTTTTTACAATATTATTATATTATCGAGCATCCACTCCAGATATAAACATTGAAAATCTCTTAAATAACCACTGATAGAGCATTAGCATATTTTATCATCCTCGCGTCTTCTTATCTCTCTAATCAAGGAGAAACGGAACATAATCGCGACATTCGGTTTGTTCATTCAGGAAACCGCGGCTCGACAGTGCGCGCGAATTTAAAGCCGTTCCTCGCGGAAACTGGCCGCCTGTCGCCATTCCATCGGGCCGACTCAACCCCGCAACCATAACTCACGTTACTCGTTGTAAACGTCACTTTTTTGCCGCGACCATTCTGACTGACAATCGTGCCGGAGGTCGCGGCTTTTGTCACAGAATAATATAATGGCACCTTTTACCAGCGAATCTGCACGTGGAACCGACTTATCTTCCGAGAAGGGGACGCGTGTCTGGATCAAAGGGACCCGTTGTCGCGATATCTCAATCACGAGTTTCGTTATAGATCGCGAGAAATCCCTTATCTTATTAGCAGGATTATAAATTCGAGAAAAATGGGCCCCCTCATCTCGTTAATTTTTGCACGAGGACGCGTCCGATGTATCGAGTCCTTGGTCCTTCGATAAAGGGGATTCTGGGAAAATTCTGACCGCAAAATCGTCTAGTCTTGATCCTCTGCGGAAAATATTTAATGCTAAATCACTGTGATCAAGGATCAATGCGGTAATAGGCCTCCGCGGTTGTTTCGCTGAAAGAGTATCGTTCACGATTTAATTTAATTTACTGCTGTTGATTGATCGATGTTTTTGGCAGATTTTTTTATTGCTAAATACTGACTCTACGAAATTTTCACTTCTTTCTGCGCATCTTCCACTTTACTTGTATCTGTTTTATAATTTTTTCAACACAGTTCTGCGGTGTTCTTTCATCATTTTAAAATAAAAATTGTCTGCGTTAATTGCAAGAAATGGAACTTAAACAGAGACTTCGTTTCCACGTAATCTGAACAAGTTGAGGATAATGTAACAGTATGCTTTTAAATTCTTCTGATGTTTCCATTGTTCCGTCTATTGATTTTTATCAAGAAATGCATAAAATTCGCAGTCTAATAATGTTCCGCCAATCAATTTGCTGCCACGAAATTGCGAGAGAATGGAGTCTTTTGTTCAGCAGCGAATTCATAATTTGCAATTCAGTTTTCAAGAATTCTGAGACAGCTGCGGGGCAGGAAAATCACGAAGTCATGGTGTCCTCGAGGCGAGATGAAAAGCGTTTCCAAGGAAATCTTCGAAAATCTCGCGTTCCCCGTAACCGTTGGCGCCGTTTCCGAAGACTTTTCAACATCAATTATCCATATACAAACGGTTCGCAGAAAGATGCACGGAGGTGATCGGTCGCAAAACGCGAGACCATTGTCATGTCAATTGTGTAGTCTGCGATAAAGAGTTTACTCGGAAAAACCGCGGCTCGTTAAAGGTTAAGAAGCGACAGTTAAATCGGGAATCGATTTCGCAAAGTGTACACCAGACGGTTCGCTGTGGAGGTCTCTGATAAGGTCTCCCTGAGAGAGGTCGTTGATAAGAACAACCGAGACGACCTAGGGAGTTCGCAAACTCTAGGGAGTTTGCGATCTACGTTATCAGAATTTTTATGCAAGCTTAACATTTTAAGCCGCCATTTGTCCCCGTTAGACACTAGTTGGATACACAAAAATAGAAATCTTATTTCTGTTAACACATCAATGCTCATGCGAAAATGTTGTAAACGTTTTAAATTGTTCACTTTTATTTTTTCTCAAAATTCTAGTTGTGTGTATCTATTCCATGGGAATTTGTTACAATGCGATAATAAAAGTGCGAATTGGGAAGAGGAAGACAAGATGGCGTCCGCATGGTCGCCATTTCCCCTTGAGTGTTCGTTCGAATGTTCCCTGTAAATAGGAAATTCAATTTTTACGTGTACACTGTTGGATCTCGTGTGCAAAATTAATTTCGTCGGTTTTTTGAGATTCTAACAATATTTATCTCACAGAAAATTGCTATAATATGATAACAAAATTCTAATAGGAAGGAGGGAGACAAGATGGCGTCCGTATAGAATTCACAGAAACAAAAATTCAAATTTTACGCACAGATCCTCGTGCAAAATTAATTTCAACTATCGCACTAAGTTCCAACGATACTTATCTCAAAGGAGAGAAACGTGATAATAAAAATTCGAACAGAAAGCAAAATGGCGTCCGAATTGACTGGACAACCACAGATGTACAGAAACAAAAATCAAGCTTTTGCAAATCGATCGTAGACGTACAGAAAGAAAAATTGGACTGTAGCAAATACATCGTTCTAGTGTGAAATTAATTGTATGGATTTGCCATCTCGTAGAAAACTGACGTAACGTGCTAATAGAAATCGGAATGGCGAACATTGGTGGGAATTTTCGTGCGCGCGTAGCTTCTTCGCTAAAACCACAGATATAAATGATAATGTATCGTTGCGGAGAAGGCAAACGGATCGAGATGGATCGGGGATCGAGGGAATTCCTCTCGGTGGCGAGCAGGGAGACCGGGAGACCTCGAGACGGCCCTGGAAGGGCGCTTCGCGACGCGGAGCGCCGTTTTCAGAAGAGAGGCGCCTTCCACGCCGCGTATAAATGCGAACGCGCCGGCGAAAATCATCTCAGTGCCGAGTGCGAAAAAACTCGCGACGGACCTGGCTCTCTGCTCGTGCTGCGATCAAGTCGGGACCACGTGCGCGAGCCACAACCGAGATCCCGCGCGGAAAGCAACGAGAAAACGATCCACACTCGCGATCTATCCTCGCGAACGATCCCCACAACTCGAACGATTTCAATTCCATTTTCTACCCCGTATCCAAGCTTGCCAATTTTCTCTGGGATCCAGTAAGCACACCCAGATCCACTCTGTGTGTCGAGACAGTGATCGTGACAGCGGATCTATCGATCCTCGCGAACGACTTTAATTCCATTTTTTTTAAATTGTATTTTCTTCCCTTGGTCCAAGCTTGCCAATTTTCTCTGTGATCCAGTAAGCACACCCAGATCCACTCTGTGTGTCGAGACAGTGATCGTGACAGCGGATCTATCGATCCTCGCGAACGACTTCAATTCCATTTTTTTTAAAATTGTATTTTCTACCCTTGGTCCAAGCTTGCCAATTTTCTCTGGGATCCAGTAAGCACACCCAGATCCACTTTATGTGTCGAGACAGTGATCGTGACAGCGGATCTATCAATCCTCGCGAACGTCTTTAATTCCATTTTTTTTTTCATTGTATTTTCTACCCTCGATCTAAGTTTGACATTTTTCTACGGGGTTTGAGTAAGGACATACTCCACTCTGTGTCGAGACAGTGATCGTGACAGCGGATCTATCGATCATCCCGCGAAAACACCCTCGCGAGACGCTCAACCCCGCGCAAAGTGGTTTACGCTCCATCTGATCCACGACTCTGATCCACGTGATTCTGAATGATCTCCGCGTTATGGAGGATCGAGTTGTCGCGGGAAGTCGTGGAATTTAGGTGAAGACAACTAGAGATTGATTGAAGGTAAGAGTGATTTTTTGTGGCTGCAAAAATTACGAGTGGACCGCGGATTTTTATGCAAAATAAACATTTTCTCGGGACGGGAGTTAAGTGAACATGTATTTCTTCGTTCAATAGTTTCAATAAATGGGAGAATAACAGAACAATATTCTTAACTTTTTCTGACGTCTTCACTGCTCGATATTTCACTTGTCCAATTTTGCCATAAATGCATAAAATTCTCAGTCTATTATGATTGTCGGTTTGAGGAAAGGATTGTCGAGTTTTACATTATTTGGGAGTTTGGGATGCTGAGTGAAATAGTGAAGAATAAATAATATTCTATTTAAAATTGCAAATTTTAATTATCAATAACTAGACCGCCGATTTGTCTGCAAAATAAAACTAAATTTAGATATTAATTATATATTATTATTTAGTTTATGGCCAAAATTAGTATTATTTCGTTTAAATAGGCGAATTAATTTTGTAATAATAAAACTCAATTATATTTCATTAATTTTCAAAAATTGTCCGCATTCATCACAAGATACAGAAGCTGATTTATTTACATTATTCATTTCTTTTTTTAAATTCAAATTCGCAGTCTGTTAACATCCCCAACGGTGTCTATTAAAATTGTGTTTAATTGTTCTTCAGTGCTTTATTGTCTCCGGTCATTAAAGTCCACGTTTCGATGACAGGTTCTCGTTCGATACGTCTGCAGCGAAAGCAGCGCAGCATGCATTCCGGATTCGCGAGCCGGCAAAAATAGCCGGGCTTTTGTAAACAAGCTACAAAGCGAAAACAAACTAATTTTGCATCCTCTCGAGTTCGAATGAGAGGAAGAGTCGCGTGACTCGAGATCGACACGCGTCGATCCCGGTTTACCGATATCTCAATTTGCGGCCTTTGATCGATCGATCCTTCGATCGCGAGCTCTTCTATGATCGAAGTCGCCGAGGTCTAATTCGTTTAGCGAAAAATTGTAAACATCGATTTTTCGAGCCCTGCGCGTTTTGGACCGCAGAAAGTTTGTTCAATCATTTTTAATAGAATTTAGTATTTTCTTTGTTGTGCAACGAGAGACCTGAAACGAATCGTTTTTTGCGCACACACACGCACAGATGAATTTATTTAATAATTCTTAATGGAAGCGGATTTAATATTTTCGTTATTGCAAGATAAAGGAATGAATTGTTCTTTGCAAACGCAGATAAGTTTATGTAACAATTTTGAACGGAAGTGGATCTAATATTTTGAACATTGTATAACAAGAGATTGGATCATTCTTCGAACATGATAAATTTGTTTAAAAATTTTTAGCGGAAGTGGATGTAATATTTTGATGATTGCATAACAAGAGAGCTTAACCGCGCAAATAAATTTGTTTAGTGATTTTTAGCGGAAATAGATTTCATAGTTCGATAATTGTGTAACGAGACAGCTAGACTGAATTATTCTCTGCACACACAGATTTGTTTATAATAATTTCAAGCGGAGGTGGATGTAATCTTTCGATTGTTATCCGACGAGAGATCTGGACTGGACAGTTTGAACCGTTCCCTTGTGCACGCAAATGAATTTACTGAATCATTTTTAGGAAAAGCAGGTTAAACGTGTTGACGATTGCACAACCAGCTGTTTGGGATAGATCGTTTACACCTAACCGGCAGATCTAGCGTAATAAAACCATTGTACAGACTGAAAGTGCCGTTCACTGTGGTCCCGATTGCGTTCAATGCGCGCAAAAACTGCAAACCTTTCTCGAAATGAACGTAGTTCAAGGTATTTATCTCGCGGAAGCGAGAAATGACAGGACTCGGTCGTTTCATAATTGTGTTTGCTGCTCTGGAGACTAATCTTTTTACTGGGTCCGTGTGGAAAGAGTGTTTGCTCATAGCGGAAGCTGTTTTGCGCCGTTTTCAGCTGATGATGGGTATGAGTTTGCTCGGTGCAACGAAAATTCCTTTTCTGAAAAATCAAGCTCGTTCAAACCACTTCGAAATCAAATTACAAGTTAAAATTAGAAGAAACAAATTTCTATGTAGCCCCATTTTCTTGCAATTCACAGTTTTAGTTTTACATAAAAATGATTTGCAAGAAACGAACAGATGAAACATAAGACATTAACCCCTTGACCTACAATATCGAGTCAGACTCGTGATTCTAAACAGAGTCCAATAAATATGTTATTAATCTCCTTTAAGCCGAAATAAAATTCTACTTTGTTGTAGTTGATATACATATCCTTTGGAGAAAACATATCCGTACAATAAATATAAACGATCACTTTCTTTTCTATGAAATTCGGAATGACGAAGAATTTCTAATCATTATAATCACAAAATAAATAGTAGTGTAAACGATTAAAGCAGCTGGAAAGTTTTAAAAATATGGCTAGATTATTTTCAACTTATAAGAATCATTAGAAGAGGAGATATATCTGTTTCTTGCAACTCACGCGGGCAATCTCGATTTTGCATAAGGATCTAGTCGTAAATCATTCGCAGCCGAATGATCTCCGCGAAGATCCGTTGATCCCTGCCCGGTGGTCGACGACAATGGGAACCGGCTAGTGAATACGGTAGTTAATTATCGCGTCACGGGATCGCGCGACGAGTTAATCGTTTTCTGCGGTGAGTGTTGTGCAGGCAGTTACAACTATTATTACCTTGTACTTTTCGACAAGCCTAGCCGGTTGCACTGTGCACACGAATATTGAATAATGGGCCCCCCCGTTTAAATCATCATCGTACGCGCGTTAGGTTCGAAAGCGCGTACCGCGCCTCGTGAGTCACGAGACTCTCGTGATCCTCTAACGAGCTTAGAGATCGACGCTCTCCATCAGGTTCGCACGTGAGCCGCAATTTACCTATCAACGAATTTACCCAGCCCATTAGATTTCGACATTATCTCTCGTCCCGTGATTAATCTCTCGGGTTGATTCACCGCTGTCACTGCGATTTTATCTGCCGTATCGGACAGACCTTTTTTCAAACCTATTTAGAGTTTAATCCCTGTGAGACAACGTATTTGGGATTTAACTCTGGCAAACAGGATGCTTCCGATGATCACACAGCGGTCGTGGCCAGATCCGTTCAAATTTTTAAGCATCCTTCCTTTTTATTTATTTCTGAACCTAATTGTTCGAGGTCGACATCCGCTCGTTGAATCTAGAATACAATACAATTATTCATTTGATCTGGGAGCTGGAAAATTAAAATTCAGATGGATCGGTTGTGAGTCTGGGTCGAAACGGACCCAAGTCTCCCCATCCGGAAGTTAAGCGTAGCATAATTTGATAGTTATCATTTTTCAAACTTAACCTCTTAGCTCGTCCGCAACTCTATCTCCCAGGTACGACGAGCTTTGTCCGCAACTCCATCTCCCAGGGACGGCGCCCTTGGCGGCGTAAGGCACGAAAGCCATTATAGTGGTTCGTACCGTTCAAACTGACGCTTTCCACGGAAGCCACTATAGTGGCGTACAGTGCTTAACAGGTTAAATATGGGCCTTGTTTGGAATCTAAAGATAGGACAAAAGAAAGGTTTTAAATTTAAACATAGGTCAACATGATTTGAATTTAGTATTAGGGTAATACCTTCTGAATTTAGACATAGGGCAACATATTTTCAATTTGCACATAGGGCAACACGTTTTGAATTCAGTATTAGGGTAATACCTTCTGAATTTAGACATAGAGCAACATATTTTCAATTTGCACATAGGGCAACACGTTTTGAATTCAGTATTAGGGTAATACTTTCTGAATTTATACATAGAGCAACATATTTTCAATTTGCACATAGGGCAACACGTTTTGAATTTAGTATTAGGGTAATACCTTCTGAATTTAGACATAGAGCAACATATTTTCAATTTGCACATAGGGCAACACGTTTTGAATTTAGTATTAGGGTAATACCTTCTGAATTTAGACATAGAGCAACATATTTTCAATTTGCACATAGGGCAACACGTTTTTAATTTAGTGTTAGGGTAATACCTTCTGAATTTAGACATAGAGCAACATATTTTCAATTTGCACATAGGGCAACACGTGTTCAATTTAGTATTAGGGTAATACCTTCTGAATTTAGACATAGGGCAACATATTTTCAATTTGCACATAGGGCAACACGTTTTGAATTCAGTATTAGGGCAACACGTTTTGAATTCAGTATTAGGATAATACCTTCTGAATTTAGACATAGGGAAAAATATTTTGGATTTAAGCATAGAGCGACATCATCAAAGTTTAAGCACAGGGCAACATGTTTTGAATTTGAACGTAGGGCAACATATTTGGAGTTTAAACGTAGGGCTTCAAAGTTTAGGCACAGGGCAACGTCTTTCGAATCAGCTGCTCGACAAACGCAGAGCTTTTACTTTGATTGTTATCTCTCAGTTCGAATGGTATTGTTTTAAAAGGTGGAGGAGATCCAGATCTGATTCACGTCTGTTTCGAACAAAGAAGGTTTATTTATACTTTGCGGTCGCACCGGAAGCAAAATGGATCGAAGGGAGCAACGCAACACCGTGCAACTTTGCGGGGATCAAGAAACTTGGACGAACCTGAAATAAGCGTAGATTGAAGATAGTTGAACTTGGAGTTGACCTGTTGTCAACCTAGATCTCGTCAAGATTGAATCTAGCCTTATCTAGACTCCTACATCAAACTTAGATTAAATGAAGATTAAATCTCCGCTTATGCTAGACCACACCTAGACTGTATCAAGATTAGATGTAGACTAAACATAGACTAGACTGATCGTTTACACTGAACCAAGATGAAAGCTAGAGTTAACATCAGTTTGACTAGTTCAACCCAGATCCGCACTGACCTGAGATCAAAACCTAGACTGAAGCAGAACCAAGAATAACCATAAATTCAATCTGGATTAAACCTGCAATTAAAAAAATCAAGACCAGATCTAAATTGACCGAGTCAAGATTAAACGTAGACCAAGGCTGATTGATTTAAATTAAATCTAAGCTGAATACAGACTAGATTTAATTAGATTTATAGGGAAAGATAGTGGCTTTTTTAAAAGCAATAACAAAACTCCTCCTTTAGATCTTCATACCCGTGTGTGATAAGGTAAAAAGATATGGGTCTGTGAGCGCGTTAAGCCTATTCTAGATTAAACATTTTTCCATCCTAGATTACACTCAAATGAAATCTAGATCACGCTTAACGAGAACCTGCTTTGAACGTCGTAGAAGCTAAAATGAATCTGGTAAATGAATTCATTTGATAAATAATGACAGAGCTCCATGACCTTGACCTTGCGTATGTTGCCAAGGTCAACATTCTGAACCACTTCTCCCTACACACGGACCCGTCGCTCGGCCTTAGTTTTTGTGATATTTCGAAAAAACAAGATTACCAGTCACGTCATTCTGCAAGTTGTAATTAGTCAAAAATAAAATATTAATTGGTCGGGGCTGGGTAAGCCACTTACATATATCAGTGTACATATACCAGTACACATTTTAATCCATATTTTAAGATAATATTATTTATAAGTAGACTGCGGATCTTTATGCAAAATAAAAATTCTCCACCTAAGTTGCAACAAACTGGAGTGAAATAGAAATTTATTTTCTTTCTTAATATGTTCAACATTAAAAATTTTTCTAATGTTTTTACTGTTTTAAAGTATAGATTCTTGTCGTAAATGCATAAAATCCGCAGTCTATTTGTGAGACAAATGAAGAAATATATGTCTGTGTGACTCCTGTGTCTTGTAATTAACGCAGACAATTTTGCATAAAAATCCGCGGTCTGATTGTAACAGTATTTCTTGGTTGAAACACTTCGTAAAATTTACATTGTGAAATCGGACATATTTCATGTGCAACGACCTAATAATATGTTTCGAGGACCAAGATTTCTTGAGGATTTTTCCCGTGCAATTGCAAATGCAAGTCCGGCTGCACAACGCTTGCATAAAGTCCGGCTTGCGAGCAGTGTCGCGCAGAACTATAATTACAAAGATCGCCAGTGTTCGGACACGACGAGCCGGGATAATGTCGATTCGTCGCGCAGATTCGCGATTGTCTTCGAAACAGCGTCGCGAATAGGTGTTATTTTCGCGGACTAGCTGATGACTCAAAACAACGAACAAAAAAAAACGAAAGAGGAAAACAACAGAAGGATACGGAAGATAGATCGTCTCGCGTTCGTCGAGTCGTTCGCGAAACAGATGAACGATACCGCCGATTGGTTTAATCGCGAAGGAAAAAAACAAAAGAACTTTGTTACCAGAACAAACAATCTATTGTTTCCTCTAATTTCGCGATTTCATTAGACCGTCTTTGCGTAACAAAAAATTGACACAACAAGCACGGATCACGACGGGAAAAAACAGCTTCAAGACGTTCTGGAAAATGACGGTTAATCAATTATCCGACAAAAAAAAAACACGCGTAACTGATAAGACACGTTGTATTATTCTCCGTGTGCTCCGTTTCTAATTACCTCTGACGAAACAATTCTTTCACGATGTTCCAGATACCGGTTAGAGCACTTCGGATAAGATGATCACCCGAGCGAAACTATGGTGGAAACTGCTACATTCCGGCGAACAGAAAGGCGTAAGGGACATAATTAAACAATCACACGATCGAACAATCGATCCATTCATTATTCGCACACTTGTTCATTCATTACGCGGTTGAATCAACTCCGTCGCTCACACGAAGATGGATTGACATTTTTCATGGTCGAACGACCGAACATAAGCTTGTGAAATTTTTATGGTATTTACACGATGTTTCTACAGACGCGTCAAAAAATTTTTAGCTCTCAAAATTCATTATTTAATTAAATATCACAATTTTTTCGAGAATTTTTCTTCATATTTTTATCTTTCGGATGTGCAAACGGCGACTTTTGACTGAAAATCGCGTAGTAAACAAATAGAAAATTTCATGATTAACCCTCCGTATGCTATGTCGGGTCATTCGTGACCCGTAGCGGTGGGGGTAAGCTCGAGCAACCGTATGTGCAATTTTATTCAGATATAAGACGATTATTTCGTATTTCATTTCGAAATAAGAAAAACTGTAGTGAAATATCGGCGTGGGTCAGAAGTGACTCCGGCATAGAACTCGTAGCAGTCCGAGGGTTAAACATAGTACAGTGAATTCTCGATATATGTCAACAACACGGGTTTTGTCAGCGTCATGGAGACATACCCTAGCCGTGTTATATTTACACTTCTCGACGTCCGAAGCCTCTCGTAGTGGGGATAATTCCGTGACGTTTATTATCCAGGCCTTGGCGACATATATAGAGAAATCACTGTAATAGCTGCATTGAATTCGAATCATTTCAACAAAATTTCGAGAAACTTAAAATATATAGCACTTGGACAAAAATGTTGATTTTGCAGCTTCGTTAATCCGTAAAATTTTGGTTCGAGTCGTTTCTTCGCGATCCTTAAATGTTTCCAACAATTTATGGGAGATGAAAAGTCAATTTTTAACTGCGTATAATCTATTGATCGTAACAATAGCACTTCCCGATTTTTTCATAGGAAGACGGACTTGATAATCTCAATCAATATGATGATAGAGCTAAAATTCCGACCGAGCAGGCTAACAAACAATATTGGATCAACATCATTAATTCTTATCTATAGAGAACGTGTGATCTGATAATTTGCTCTCAGCCTACATGATTAGCCCAAGCTAGACTATGTATTTACGGCGCTTCGCCTGTGTCATCGATGATTTACATTGATCGACGAACGTAACCTGTTCTTTGACGGTGCTTATCGATCGCTATCGATCTACAGATAATTGTGAACTAAACTAGGCTAACAAAGGGTCCCACTGTGTAGTGTACTGTTAGTAGTGGCGCTGTTAACACTTTGACTGTCGCCTCTGACCGACAGAATTGTTTCACCGAACTTACTATAAATTAATTTTTTCTACAAACCAATTTGTATTGTAATCTACGACTTGTTTACACAAGTCATTATTTTGATTTTTGTCTTTTCTGTTGGGTAAACTAATTTCTATTACAATTTACGAGGTATGTTACAAAAATCATTATTTTGATTTTTGTCTTTTCTGTAGAGTAAACTAACTTTTACTATAATGTACGAGGTGTGTTACAAAAATCATTGTTATGACAAATTTTGTCTTTCCTGTTGAGTAAACCAATTTTTACTAGAATCTATTAGTTGTATTACAAAAATCATTATTATGATAAATTTTGTCTTACCTGTTGAGTAAACAAATTTTAATTAGAATCTGCTAGTTGTGAAAAGGTTGCAAAGATCGTTGTTACGACAAACTTAGTATGCTCTGTTCTTGTATTGTGAAATGAGTTGTATTGATTTTGTGCCACTTGTGTGGGCGTGCCAGTCAAGTGTTAACAGTGATATTCAATTGTGTTGTTGATGATCCAGGAAAAAATGGATCCACGGAATAGTGAATCGCGAACGTCGACAGTGTCTCCAGCAAGGATCGAGGAAAACGCCACCGGCTGCATCCGTTGCAAAAGTGTACGCGTAACAATAATGCACTTGAACGATTGCGATCTGTCCGGTAATTATAGCGAATCGGCCGCTATCTGCGGAAAACATCTTCAGGCTGCTTCGAACGAAGCCATAAGGGATCTCGGACGATCAACTGGTTAACAAACCTGTCCAACAGATCGATCCGACGATCTATACGCAGACAGATCTATAGACGATCTTCGGATTCTCCTTCGACAGCAGGTTTCCTGCAGATTCATTCCCCTAGACAAAATTTGCAAATGAAAAAACATTAGAAACAATCGCTCGGGAAAGGTGTCCATAGAATCCAATTTTTATAAACAAATTAATCCTGAATTTTTAGGTGCTATTAATGAATATAACAACTAGATGTAGTCGTTTAAACATTAGTTGTTCTAAATGAAATTAATATTAGTGGCACATTATTTGCAACCTATTAAAATTATTAAGAGAAGAAATCAATTTTTATGTAATCGAGAATTTTTATTCTGCACGAAGATTCGCAGTCTAGTTATACTCGCTATAATATTCAGGGAATCTGTTACTGTCTTTCGGTAAATTGTTTAAATATTTATATCGAAGGATGATGCATTTAGTGAAACATTTCATCAAGGAATTTAAGCAGCGAAACGAATGCTAATAGCGAACGCGTTGAAGTTGCGGTTCTGAACATTTTCGGAGACATTTTGAAATAATCGCCTTTGAATTTCTTTCGAGTTGTCTTCGGATGCTTTTTCCCGTGTGCTACCGCGATCGCGAGACACTCGCTTCAAGCGAAAACCTTCATGATCGTCCTCCGCGGAAAATATAACGTGTTCTTGTTAGTTGCTCGCGGTTGGGGGTCACCGCGAGCTAAATAAGAGTTAGCGAGATGATCGCCCATGGCCATTCCTTTCATCGTCTTTTTAATAAGGAACTGCTTCAGAATTTGCTGAACTGAAAAATCGCACCAAACTTTAATTTATCAAGATCCCTAACAATCAATTTATTCATCTTTTTACTCAAAAATCGAATCGACCAAAGAGTAAGATTCATTTTCAGCGACCGCATGCTGAATCCAAAATGGCGGCTACCGGAACCATCGGTGTATCCGAATAATCGTAGTATAATATTCTTTATTGCACTCTTAATTCTATTAGCCCCTTGACATACGAATTAAATGAAATTCGATGTAACAAAAAATATTAATCATTATTTAACTACATTTGTGTAAGCTGCTTCAATTATTTTCCTCGTGATAACCTGTACCTACTAATTTTTTCCATAAATGCATTTCTCCATGATTTATCCATATATCAACTAAAAAACGAATCTTGTCAGTGTGGTGATTAGTATTGATTAAGACGATGAATCGTAAATCAGGTTGAAATCAGATAAAAATTCGACTACGGGACCCTGCATTTCCTTAGCAAGCGGAAGATGCACCATCTAAATTAGCACGGTCTATCTAGATGCAAACAACGCTCCGTCCGCGGTTATGCAATTAAGAATAAAGAGCCAGTTAATGATTATTCGCACGGCCGATAAGATAAGCCGGTAAACTAGTAAACCGTGACGAGTTCATCGAGTTCTCATTCAGTCGGAGGCTCTCGAACCAGTCGATTATAACGCATTAATTACCGACGACTAGTTCGCAGTTTTGTAAACTTCGTGATTTGAGAATTAATAAAATCATTAGAAAACAGTTATAACTTTTTTTCACGAACGAACAAGCTTCCCTCGCAAACATAACCGTACGCTAAAATTTTCAAGTTCTTAAATTCAGCACAGTCATTGAGAATCGCGCTGATAAGCTTCCGGTAGGTGACGTGGTAAAAAAAAAATGCACCGAGGAATGATTCTCCGTATACTCCGACGGATCATCGGACCTTTAATCAGAGGATCGAGCAAGGTTCGTAATCGAGTCGAAACGGACTAGAGCCTAATCGAAATTCCCCGTCAACCGCATCGAAATATTCCTCGCGCGCGTTGCTATTATAATCGTCCAAAGATGGCCGATCTAGGAAGCGAAACTCATCGTTCGCCTGTGAGATTGACTTCCAAACAGGGAGCAAAGCTCGGGACCACTGTCATTCGAATAATTACAGCCTGCGTAGTGGCCGCCTACGTCATCGTCGATGACGAGCGCCGATCCTCTTCGTGCGCGAACTCCGATAACCGGGGTACTTTGCGTCATCGCGAAAACGTTACGCTCGCGATCCAAAGCGATTGTTTTACCGAGGAATCGAGCGGGAACACGCTGCTCGACTTCCAGAACAGAGAACACACGAAATTCCTCGGGTCTTCCGCAACAGGGAGCCCGGCGAAGCGGTTCGTGCGCGGCTTACGTGAACGAAACGATGTTACGAGCCGGTGCCATCATCGTTTCAGAACACGTTCAAGGAACTCTACATAGATTTCTCGCCACGTACCCGCGAGGCGCCCACACCTAATTGGTTCAACGTGGAACCACGATTTTTCGGGATGATTTATTGCCCAGGTTTAACGAGAATCCTCGGCCGAGGACCGTTACAGTCTTCCGGGTGGGATCCCCTCGGATTTTTATCGATGATCGTGGCACTCGTGGACAGCACACTGTAAAAGAGTATATCAATTATTTAGAGTTCGTACCGGAGGTCGAAATAAACACCTTTCCTGTTTTGTACAGTTAGGCAAGAGACAGTAGCCGCGGTTAAAGTTTCTACAGAGAAGGGAAAACGTTTCTTAATGATCTTAACATTATTTTAACCCTAGGTAACTAAACATTCGTCTAATAGGCTACCGAGCACCGCCACTTTTGCGAATTCAAGACGTTCCCAGTCGGATTAAGTTCATTCAAAAGTTGAACTAATTTTAAAAACTAATTTTCTCTGAAATAAATAAAGGAAATTCTATACATGTTTTTTCATTAGTAGTCTATGAGTCGAATGATTGGGTACACAGTGACGATTAAGAAAAATATTCTCATATAAAGACGAAAAGTGAAACCATTTTTCGTCGAATTCTGTCGGTAACGTTGTCACTCTACCTTATCGCCAATCTACAGAGTCTTTTATCCAGGATTAAATTGTATCAACTCATTTTCGTTTCAAACGCAGATCGCAGTCTGATTATTAGCGATTGCTCGGAGCAACTTGCATTGATTAACACCACTGCATCCGCCGCTGCACTGCACCCAGTACTGGATGCAACAGTCCTTCAAATTATCTTATTATTTTCGTTGCAGGTGTTCGCAGGACTAGCAGCCCATTCAGGGCAAATATCGGTAGGGCTAGGCCAAGGGTTCAGCGCAATTCTGCTCCCTCAGCTTCAACAGTCCAACTTCGCAAGCACCTCGGAAAGGTCCTGGATAGCATCCTTGGGAGTTGTGTCTAACCCTTTGGGATCCTTGATGGCAGGACTGTGCGCAGAATGGTTCGGAAGGAGATCAGCGATCGCTTTAGCTAGCTTGCCGCATGCTGCAGGATGGCTGCTGATAGCGCTATCAACGAACGTGCCTATGCTATACGTTGGCAGGTTCGTCAGTGGAATCGGCATGGGCATGGCGAACGGCCTCTACCTTTATGTCAGCGAGGTACTTAATTTTATTTATACTCTTTACCCAAACATTCCCATAAAATCAGGATCATTTAGTCAGCGAGGCTCCAAGATCAGAAGGATAACATTTTTTGCACTAACTGGGTGCTGCTTCGACCCTTTTGTGGCTCTTAAAAATTTTGGCTCTTCAGCAACGACGTCCAATTGAGCCGCTCTATGCAAAAGCGGTGCACAACGCTTATCGCGCGACGCACAATGTGCACGCAATAAGCGCGCAATTCGCAAGTGTGCACGCGCAAATTGTGTCTTTGAGGTATTTTTAGCTTATCGAAGGTCTGAAGATCGCTAGAACTCGATAGGCAATAATTGACGCTAACGCGGGTAGCAAAGCCGGTGTAAATATGTAGTTTACGTTAAACGCGAGATTTTCCTGCAACATTGTAGTTTGCTTAATGTTAACGGAAAAGCCTGTTAGAATTGCTCGAGGGGACTCGTTTTACTATGTTACTAAGCGTTAACTGTTACAATACTGGTTTAGCATCTGGTCGTTACACAAACCTTGCTAAGACATTTATCTTGGCGAGACTTCATGAAAAAGTTTCATAACTCTAGCAATCTCGGCTTTCAAGTGTTAAGCAAAAACGGATGACACATCGTGTCCTAGGACCTCATTACTAGGACCTTATAGAAGCCCTCATAACCTTAGAAGCTCGTAACCACGGGGCAAGGATTAAACTCCGATATTTAAACAACAAATCGCTTTGTTCAGACAGCAGCGCCGAACCAAAGGGCCTGGCTGGGAAGCTGCGGCCCGGTGCTGGTTTCTCTGGGTGTCCTGATGGTCTATACCCTGGGAGCGTTCACCACGTGGGAGAAAGCTGCTGCGATTAGCATCGGGCCTGCGATCCTCTCGTTGGCACTGACTCGGTAATTACTATCCCAACAATCTCTCCAAAAAGCAAGCATTAACATAATGAGACGTTAAACAGAAAAAACATGCACTCGAAGCGTTTCAACTTGATCATTCTTCCTGTTCCAGCATGATCCCGGAAACGCCAGGATGGCTGGTGGCCAGGGGACGAAACGATGAAGCAAAAGAGTCCCTGCTGTGGCTTCGAGGACCTGGCTCTAGCACCGACAAAGAGTACGAGGAGCTCTGCGAGACGAACCTGAAACGAGAGAAGAAGAAGGAGAGCAGCCTGATCAAAGCTCTCCACATGCCCAGCGTTTGGAAGCCGTTCCTCATCCTGCTGGTGTTCTTCGCGCTCCAGCAGATGTCCGGGATCTATATAATCCTGTTCTACGCTGTGAACGTTCTGGAAGACATCGGCCTCAACATCGACGTGAACGAGTACACAGCCAGCGTTGGCATCGGCGTGATCAGATTGTTCGCCTCGATCGCCGGCGCTGGCCTGGCCAACAGCTTCGGTAGGAAAGTGCTGGCCTTCATCAGCGGCATAGGAATGGCGGTCTCTGCCGTAGGCGTCGCTCTGACCTTCAGGTACGCATTATTATTTAATTGGGAGTTTAATTAAACGCGCAAGCTCGAAATAGCAGTCGCTAATCGAGTTACCTTAAGCGAGCACCGTTCCATTAGGACTTCGGAAAATCGGATTTCTTCCATCATCCATTCTAAAAGCTCGTTCGAGATCCCCTAATCTCTGCGAAGATGCTTCCGTCTCTCGGTTGATCCGTATCTCCCAAGTCCGCTCGACGTAACCATGAAAGATTCCCGTAGATCGGTCAATGTCGCCCGTCTAAACCGGAAGACATCGTAGACGGTAATGACTAATGCATAGACATGAAAAATCATAATCCTGAGAGAATGGAGCCCTGATTCACAGAGCTGCTCCACGGACATCCCCTATCCTGATCGATATGTAGATCAGTAGAACGTTTTCTCGCCTTGACACCCATCTAACATCTTGCCAACGCGATTTCCTTCGCAGGTTCAAGCTTCCGTCGATCGTTTCCTTGGTTTGCATCGGAGGCCACGTGGGATCCTCGATGTTGGGATTCCTCACGCTGCCTTGGGTGATGACCTCGGAGCTGTATCCTCTCAGGTTCAGAGGACCTCTCGGAGGCATTACGACTAGCTTGGCCCAGCTGCTGACGTTCGGCACCATCAAACTGTACCCGGACCTGCGATCCCTAGGCATCGAGGTCGTCATGTGGACATTCGCTGTCGCCAGCACCCTGGGGACTTTGTTCGCCGTGTTCATCCTGCCGGAAACCAGAGGCCGAAGTCTGGATCAGATAGAGAGCCAGTTCTCCAGCAAGCCCGAGTGGAACAACGACGATCAGACGTTGCACACCGTGTCCACCCATTCGAGGAACATCACTCTCGAGAAATTCGAGTCCCTGTCCGAGGAGAAACATCCTAACATCGTCAGCAACGTGTACGCTTACGACAACTTGTGCCTGGACTTGTCTCCAAACGACACCGAGAAGAGCAAGAAGGATCTGACGTCAGGCTCGGACACGAAGAGCGACGTGGTGCACACCATCTCGTTGCAGCATGTTTATATCTGAAAGGAGTAAGACGAAGATGAAGAGTGAGTCGAAACCAAAGCTACAAAGTCGTAAGTATTTCTCAGGCTGGACCACGAGGAGCAAGGACTCTTCAGGAATGACATACAGATCACGTCTGTCCACTTTCATACAGAGTCTTAGGGAACGGAGGAATTGTGGAATGTTGAGGAAGATTTGCGAACAGTATTCTCGTGGTTCTCTTACGTTTGTGATATTCTGATACTGATGACGTTAGGCATTCATTCAGCGATCTCGATCATCGGTATCACGAACATTCCTATGCCTCTTCTACAATGTGTTCTGCATAAGTCATGAGACGAATATTGTGATCGATCTGCGTGATCCCCAAGACTCTTTGTGAACGATCGAGCGCAGCTATGATAGATGACGAAGAGTGCGACTGTGATCATATTGGTGAGCATATGTGGTACCAAGAACGTTGAGTACAGTCTTGTGCAAAGGCTTGAACAGACTCGAAGCGATCTACGAAGTATGTTTGTTGAAACGTACGAGCCGGTTTGTACGGTTATTTGTATATATAGAAACGCGTTGATATCTGTAAGGACCACTATGTATTAACATGTTTGTTGTTGTTGCTATGCACGTTGTCGTATCTGTGTATATAATAGCGATACAGCGAATTCTACATGATGTTATTTGATATTGTACAATATTAAATGTATTTTTGCAAAAACAGTGTTGAATTTCATTTTTTAATAAAACCAAGTAAAAATTGTATCATGGTGCCTCCTGAAATATCTGAATTTTTCTAATTAGTCTCACCATTCTCCGACAAATGGCGCTACCGTGCATTTCTTCTTTTCCCGCCTAAACCATTGTTTGGCAAGGCAGATCCATTCACCTAAATTTTACAGAAGATAAAAATTAACCACTACAATTATTACTACAAATAAATATCAATATTCTTGAAATACTCGTCCTTAACAAACGTTGCACAATAATGACTGAATAATTTACAGAAGAAGCAAATAAAAGTGTATCTTTGTATTCCAGAGCCTGATGAACGTGTGACTAACGTATGATTGATCTACTCGTATGTACAAGTATACTGTGCGCTGACTCGCCTCCTACATGCTCGTGCACTCCTAGTGCAATGGAATAAATCCGCGAACAACGTTGCGTCTCGAACTTCTCCTTTCGTCATGCTTTTCTGATTGTCTCGCTTTGTTCTAAACCCAGTCGTATCAATGCACGTCACGACAGTTTACTGTTCACCGCTTGATACATCATGCTCCTCTGTCATTCGATCGTCTTTTCTCGTGAACTTCCGTCATTTTAAACCGGCCACGATGTTCGCCGTCCTCGTCTGCGTACATTCCTGATCAGAAAACACGAATTTCGACCCTTTTCACCACGGGTTGGAAGAAAGAATTTTCATTCAAACGTTTCGTCTTTATCGTAGCTTCCAACGGCTAGAGTGACTCAGGATACCTTTGAACTGATGAGACCTTGTGTACCGACCAAGCAGCCACCGATTGCCCCTGTAAATATGTATTCGGCCACCTCCAAAGTCCATCCGTACCGATAAGAAATAGTATTTAAGCCTGTCCAATGACAATAAAGTGACAGAGTTCTTGTGTCAGCCAAAAAGACTAAACGCTGAGTTTAATTCTAACGTCTACCTCTTCTACATCTGTCGCTTCTAACCCTTTCGTTGCTGTTGACGGTGGACAAATGGTTGAACAGACGACTCCTCCTGTTCAACATGTCCGCCTGGTCTGAAATCATGAGTTTCGACCCTTTCGATCGTCCTCTCGAGGACATAGAAGACACTTTCAAGTCAAATTAAAATTGATTGATCTTCAACCATTTGCAAAAACATTTTTCACTCTGATTACTCATTCATATGAGTCTAAAATGTTTTTCAAAAATTCCAAGATCCTACAAATCGAGACTACTTGATTTTTATTATAATTAGACGTTCGATTTTATGCATTTATGACAAAAATGGATAGAAGCAGCAGAAAACGGTAAAATCTTTAACTATTGTTATATTATTTTCAACATACTGAACCTCTAAAATAGGAGACCAAGTTTTACTTTACTCCAGTTCGTTGCTATGATTGTAAAATAACGAATTTGGGGTGAGTCATATTATATAATTATAAAATTAAGAATTTCGGGTTAACTGCTCTGTCGAGGAATAAGAAAACGCTCGTTTAAAAATAATTCGCAACGTCGTTTATTGATTACAAATGGTCATGTAGTACAGATGCACGATACTGGCAATAGCTGTTAAATTATAGCGCGATTTCGATGTGGTACAATATTAATTTTCCCTGGAACTCGCGTAATGTACGAATGTTTATATATATTTACACATACATATACGTATATGTGTACATATATAAATATATACATATATATGTATATTCTTTTTATATATTCACGGTTGATGGTATTGAAAAATATTTATCAATATGTACAGTCGATACGGCTTTCTTATCTTTCAGAGAAAAATAATGTATCTGAGTTCCCGCGCGTTTCGCATAGACTACGTACAAAATCGGAGATTGCTTCATGTTACAGGCAACTCTTGTATAACACGGCATTCTACAACACGGTTAGAGAATTAGGGAAACCCTCGATATAACACGGCATTTCCACTGAAAGAAGAGCAAAATTCTTATAGATCCCCCGAGAGAATGTAAATTAGGATAAAAATAATAGCTTCCCTGAGCACAGAGTAGAGTCATTTTACAACATGGAAATCTTGTTTGTTACAAAAGATATATATATATAAGTTTGGACATCCGCTGGACTTTTTGATAAACGTATCCCTCGTAATTGTGGTAGCAAAATAGCTTAGTTCTGTTTGTTTGTTTTTATTTTTTTTTATAAATCGAATGCTGAACGTTTGTACTTAGTTTCCCGTAATAGTTTTAGGAACATGGCTACCGTGTTGTACGGGGGTTACCTGTATTTATAAATATATCTATCGTTCCGCCCCTTTTGCTTAAGCAATTATTGCAATATCAGTATGTACAATAAAAATACATAAAGTCTGATGGAGGAGAAGATAAGCGAAACGAATAAGGACAATAGTACTATTATATCAGCGCGCCGTCGTTTCCTGATAACATTCACTTAATTTGTATAAAAAGAGACATACGGTCCCAAAAACACGTACAAAAATGTTCGGACGCGATGGACGTCGATCGCTTATAATTACAAAATTGATCTTTATAGGCCAGTTCGACGTTCCTTACGAAAGCGATAAATTGTGAATACAATACTGCCTAGAATTGCTTATTTTGATTTTTCTAAACCTAGTTCCGATTCCCTTCATATTAGTATCGTTATCCTTTTAGAAATCGTTATTTCTCGCTCGTCACAACCGAAGATTAATGGTACCGCTACCTACGGAGATACTAATATGAATTAGAAGAACGATAGCTTTAGAAACTACAAACAAGCAATATTTCTTCTATCCCATCTTGATCTTCGCTATACGTTTGCATAGCGGTACCGCATGTAGAATACTCATTGCACATGTGTGTCTGACAGTGTCACGTGCCAAGTAATAAAACCAGCCAGCTCCCGAGAGCTGGAGTTTATAAAAATTCAGGCACCACCTCCTCGCGTTAATGTTCGCACAAGTAGTCTACTGAGTTCGAGACCCTCGGTGGCTCCGAGTCTGAAAACTCCGAGTCTGAACTGTGCTGCGAATCGCCGCTCCTTCCGTTTAAGTATACTTCTGACGTTTGTTGAATAGACGGCGAGTGTTGTGCGGTTTCCCAGTGTTGACCTGCAACGTTCATCAATTTCTTTACAAATAACGCAAATTCGAATTTCCCAAAATTATGGGAAGCCTGTGTGATGGTAAAAACTGATAACTCTATTTTTACGGGAAGCGTTCTAATATTTTTTCTTTAAAAATTTGGATGGACGCATTCTCGTTATTTTTATGAAGTAATGCAAAATGGTTACTTTCAGTAGTCCGTAAACCTAGTGTTAAAAACACAAGCTATACTTCATGTGGCAAAGAAAAAGTACAATTTTGTGGACCAGTGTTATTAAATGCAAGCTGAACATACTGTGCGCGGCAAGTATGGTTGCCAGACAACGCGCCACAGCGCGATTTGGAGCGCATGCGAGTGCAGGAGTGAGGCCCTCGGCGTCCACTGCAACGACGCTTGCTCCTAATTGCAATAAACGTTTTGTCACCTGCGGAATAAAAGTTTCTTACGTTATCGGATGTCCCGTAGAAATGATTTTAGAACAGCAGAATTCGTTTAATTACTTTTACAAGCCCGTTCCTCGCTGCCAAATGCAACGGAGTGCTGTGCTGTTCGTTGAGCATATTAATAACCGATATCCGTTGCTGTTGAGGCTGCGTTGCATTCTCATTGTTCGCATTGGCATTATTCGACTCTATCCAATTCAATAAAAGCGAAGCAGCCGCAGACTGACGCCGTTGGCAAGCTAAATGCAGCGCCGTGTTTTTATTGCAATCGTTTGCACTCAGATTGGCTTCCCGCTCGAGCAACAACTCTGGGATTGAAAAATCCTTGTGAGTATCAACATGCATCGAAGTTCGCTTGAACCCCTTGCACTATAACGTCGAATCGCACTCGTGATGACGATTTCGAACAGAATCCAGTAAATATCTATGTTATTAGCTTCTTTTAAATCGAAATAAGATTCTATGTTGTTATTGTCGACATATAGCCATTGGAGAATTACATAGGCATACAATAAATATAAGCTTCCCTGTTCTTCTAAGAAATTATGAACGAAAAAGAAGTTCTAATCATTGCAACCATAAAATATATCGTAGTGCAAAGGGTTGAGGGTAGACTACCCTTAATTGGTGAATCTGCAGAACAGCTACCTACCCTCCGAATTCGATGTTCTTTGGATACTCGCATGCGTTTTATCATGCAAAGGAGAAAGTTGTTCAAAATATTGAGATTCACAACATATCCAAAAATTATCGAAATTTGAGGGTAGGTAACTGTTTGCAGGTTCTGCCCTTAATTTTGTCGATCAAACGAAACCAACCAATGACTTCGCATTTGCCAGCAATAGCTGCGCAATGAAGAGGCGTCCGTCCCAAGTAATCTGGAGCCTCTATGCCAGCCAATTTCGGGCCAACACAGTTCAAGATTAATTTCGCACATTCTAGTGCTCCGGAAGTAGCTGCTACGTGTAAAGGCAGACGATCTCCAGGAGTATCTCGCAGCCCGGCAATTTTTTTCCCTCCAAATTTGTTGATTAACAACTCTAAACATTCCACTGATCCCAGGAACACAGCACAATGTGCAGGGGAGAACGAATTGCCTATATAAAATGATTAGAGTGATTTTCTGAAAGTGTGTCTCGAAAAGGACGCTTATTTCAGCAATTTAAGGGGGCTGTTTCATGCTGGCGTAGATGATTCGAAATCCCAGGGTTGAGTGGGATTTGAAAATGTTGTGTTTGACCCGTTTTTACATGAGGCAGCATCCTTAAATTTATTTGAAGGGAAATATTTACCCTCCAAAGTATCAACTACGTTTTCCTGTAGAAGATACTTCACGCAATCGTACTGTCCATTGTAACAAGCCCAATGGAGAATGGTGCAGTCTTGGTCGTCCCTTAAGGTAGCTGCTACGGGATCTGCTCGTACCATTTCTGCCAGTGCTACAACTCTGGGAAAACGTGAAATTCTATGTAATCAGAGGGTCAAGAAGATGTACCAGGAACTCCCGTGAACCCACCTTCCGCAAGCGGCGGCTAAATGCAACGGTGTTTTACCGTTTCTGTCTTGTATCGCCACTTTCGCGCCATGCGACAACAACACCTTGCCTAGCTGGTAGCCACGTTCGTTGATCACTGCTCGAAACAACGGCGTGTGTTTGTTCACGTCCGGCAAATTACAGTCGGCCTTGTATTTCAAAAGGGAAATAATGCATTCTGTATGCATGTTCGTCACTGCCAACGTTAAAGCAGTACGCTGCTTTGAGTCGTAGCAATTGACAACGCTCATGTCCTCCACGTTTTTAAGAAGAAGCAGCAGACAAGTAGTGTAGCCTGCCGCGGCAGCGCAATGTATCGGGGTGCGTTTACTAACGGAATCCTACAAATGATAACAAATAGTAACAGGTATACAAACAATCGGCGAATGAAGAAAGATTTTACTGAACTCGTTCATACTTGGATAGACACTAAAGCTCCGTGATTTAACAACAGTTTGACGCACTGCTGATGGCCCTTGCTCGAGGCCAAATGCAAAGGTGTTTTACCAGAGTCCTCTCTGATATTTGTATTCGAAAATAGTGTCAATAATAAACTCAGGATTTTACTGTGCCCGTAATAAGCCTGCAAATTCACATACCTCTCATAAATATTTCTGCTCTAATTGGTCGAACATGTCAAGGAGGTAGAGCAAGAAAAATCCCAAAACTGCTTATACCCCCTTAAAATATTCTCGTGAACCTACATAACAACTGCCTACGAAAAAGTTGTTAAAAATATCGATTTCTACAACGTATTCACAAATTATCGACATCGGTAAGCAGTTGTTCTGCAGGTTCACCAAATATCGATTGTATTAGTCATACGGCAAGGTGTAATGGTGTTAATTCTGGTGGCGGTGGGTCTGGTTCTTCCGTGTAATTGAACCCTTCCGAGGTAATTAGCGAGCAAGCCTCCAAAAGTGCTACTAAGGCTGGCTGATTTCCACCAGCTACGGCGTAATGGAACGCAGTAAAGCCACGTTTGTCCCGTAATCGTGGATCTGCTCTGTGCTTCAGTAAATACTGCACGCATCTGGAAACATCGAAGCATCGTAGAATTCAGTTTCTTAAGAGGATACTCTGGTTTCTCAGAGGACACTCTAGATTTCAAATATGAACAAATATGTGTACAAAATCTCAATGCGAAAGGTTTAATAATTTTTCTTGGAAAAAATTCCAAAAACTTCGCGCAAAAGTGACCCAAAAAATAAGAATGCCCCCTTAAAATCGAAAGTTCCATTCGAACAGGAAAACACTCACTGAGCACCGGCGTCGGTCGCAGTCGATGCTGCAGCTAAATGCAAAGGTGTCGCACCGTCTATGTCCCGAGCATTCGAATCGCTTCCGAAACCAACCAAAGTGAAGACACAAAAATAATGTCCCTGACTAGCTGCGTAATGAAGCGCCAACCTATTGTCGTCATCGGTTAGTCGGAAATTTGCTCCGTTGGATAATAATAAATCTAGACAATCGACGAATCCTTTAAATGCTGCTAAATGCAACGGTGTCCTACCGCCGACGTCTTTGGTATCTATACAGTTGCTATCGGCTTGCAACAATTTCCTACATACCTGTAATTTGTCACGCAACATTAAGATAAATCCTACAACAATTCCATCATTAATAGACTGCGGATTTCTATGGAAAATAAAAATTGTCTGCTTCTATTGCAAGAGACAGAAGCCAGATAAACATCTGATTCTTTCTAGAAAAAAATCTTTTTGTTATAAATGCATCAAATCCGCAGTCTAATCATTAACTACATTAATATTTTACCTCGATGTGACCTGTTAGACAACTGAGGTGCAACGGTGTATGTAGTTCAGCGTTTTGCAGTGCAGGAGAGGCTCCGTATTCTAACAATGTTGTCGTTAAACATTCGTGGCCGAACCTATAACGAAATAAATAATTAAAGTACAAATAAAAAAACAAATTACGACTGCAATTCGTGCTCTCTGCTAATATTTACCAAGCCGCTATGTGAAGGGCAGTATTTCTAGCTTTATCCTCCACGTCTGCTATCGCTCCGCCATCGAGTAAACTTTTCGATCGAGTAAATCTTCCATAGATCGCGGTCATGTGCAAAGGTGTGTGACCCTCTTTCGATCGGACATTGATCTTCGCACCAGCTTGTAAAAGTACTTCTAAACATTCAACGCTATTGGGACTGGCGGCAGCAATGTGTAGAGGAGTTTGATCACGAAAGTTTGCAGACTCTGTTTGGACAAACGCCGATTATATATTTAATAGGAGAACTTCGAATTCTACGAGATGGTAGATCGTCTCACCAATATTTACTCCACGGGCAATCAACTCTTTCACCACGTTTGCGTGGCCGTTTAAACACGCAATGTGGAGTGTATTCCCACGCGCGTTCTTGGCTTCGACATCAGCTCCAGCATTGATTAATACTTGCATACACGACAAACTGCCAGAAGCTGCAGCCGCATGTAACGGGGTATACAAATTGCAATCCTTAACATGCAAATGCACACATGAGAAAATAGCTCTTAATATTGGCACGTATAAAATATTTTTTTGCTTTAGCTCTCTCGCATTAACACATTATCTATCGGCGACTATTTCATAATTTTTGGATGCCTACGACTCATGACTGAGGATTTTTTAATAGATCCTTCGACAGCAACGGAAACTTCAATCAAAAATAGACTGCGGATTTTATGCATTTGTGATAAAAATGAGCGTGTAAAACTTAAAATAGTGAAGAGATTAAGAGAATTTATACAATTGACGCTCAAAAGTTTTATTTTGCATAAAGATCCACAGTCTAGAATTCAACTCACCCTCGATAACGTGATCTAATCATTTCGTTTGGAGTTATTGTGTGAAAGAAAATTGTTAAGGCTCCATTCAGTACAGCACAACTATTGAAAAGCCTATTACTTGGCTTCCGGTAGATAAAGTGTTAAGTATCTCATCTCGTGATTTATTTTACAGTCAATGAATGGAGTGAGTCACTGTTCATGCTTCTAATCAGATTGTGTTCTCTTACTTTATCCCTGACATTGGCTCCATTCTGTAGAAGAATCTTCACGATACTATCGTGTCCCATATATGCTGCAAAGTGCAAAGCACTACGATTTTTCATTCTATCATACGCGTTTACTAAGCAGCCGACTCGAATTAGATACTCTGTCATTTCAAGATGTCCGTTGTAGGCTGCATAATGCAAGCTTGTTCTACCAGTCCTGAAAAAATGAATGATTTATAGGATGTTATTACTTTAGTATGCTAGGAGCTAATTCTTGTGTAAAATCAGTAAAAAGTATACAGCTACAAACCTGTCCACTATATTAACATCTCTTAAGTATGGAACCATCAGTTCTGCGCATTTTACAGCATTATTCGCTGCTGCTACATGTAAAGGAGTTTGCCAACTGCAGTCCCATACATTGACATCAGCTTCATGGCGTAACAAAACCTGTACTACCTCATGGTTCCCTGAGCAACAGGCCCTATGCAATGGAGTCAACCATTTCTTATCCTTAGCATTTACAGCGGCTCCATGCAATAGAAGCAACTCTACTATCTTGGGGTCTCCCATGTATGCAGCTGCATGCAAGAGAGTCCGTTGTTTTTTGTCCTCCCAGCATGCATCTTCTTTTCTAGATAATAATGATAAAACTTCTTCTACAACTCCGAAAAATATAGCTCGCAGCAGTGGAGGCTGTAAAGAACATTATATTGATGAACAAAAATTCGAATGATCGGTAATAGTATAAAATATTCATTGAAACTCCATAATAACGACTACTACTCGATTATTCTCATGTGTAAAGTTAAAAATAAATTGTGGTAAGTGAAATTCTCAAAAATTTCTTCGACATGATGATTAGTATGTAATAAATAAATACGATCGGTACTGTTATGTTAAAGAAAAGTAAAGAGGGCTCGCAGGATTGACACATGAGTCTAACCTCCGGCTTTTTTACAGCTTGATCAACATGCTCGAGGATTGTTCAATGAAACGCGTTCACTGAAAGAAATTAAATCACTCACCCCATTGTGTAATTCTTGCACGTTCATGATTAACCAGTTTCTCGATTTATACAAATACGGAAGTATTTATAAAAAACAGTGTTACAGGACTGTAAAAAACTGTCATAGTAGTGTGTGAGTCATACTCGAACACGTACGGTCGGGCATGTTACTTTCATTTTGCCTGTCTACAATTCCGCTCGAAGATGTGTATAACATTGACCGTTGTCTCAGATAAACAACGGCATCATTTCTGTGAAAATAACTAGCAAAATATGCATAATGATCCTATCCTTCTGTGTAAGCAGTAACAACTACCTTTCTAATGGCGTACTCCATCTTTGTTTCTGTCAAGTTTTCGGGAGCTTGTAAACAGATGAATATAACATATATCACGCACCGCTATCGCGCGAAAATTAAAGGGATTTCCTTATAATATTTTCAACGTTCACGATCCCCGAAAATCAGTTTTCCAATAGGCAATCAATACAATTGTAATCTCATTCGAGCCGAGGCCGCGGTCCTTAAGGACTTCGAAGTAGACTTGTAATGAAATATTCATTCCGCCATAGTTTTTCGATCGTTTAGATTAAATTTCAAATTCAAATTAATCGAAATGAAATGTAAACAAGTATGACGCTTACAAATCAAATTTCTCGTTTCAAATTTAACTAGTTGATTGCCACGCCGGTCGCATGTGGGTGACACAAATACTTCATCTATCTGTAAAAATTAATTTTTTACTTGAACCAAATTTTGCTAAGATTTGCTATGGCTGTATTACTTTGATATTGTATGATTTTTTGGGGATGATTGTTCGGCAGTGAACGTGATGTACAGGAAAATATAATCGCGTGAAGTGATAAGTTATCTTTCATCTGTTTCCTGTTTTGTTGTAAATAAATAGAGCTGTTCCGTCTGTTCTAAATCAACGTTGTATTTCGTTAATTAATGGATAGCGGTATAATTGACCCGTTACTATGTTTGAGGCCGAAAGCAAAGATCAAGGATGATTCGAAAAACGGCTTCCTGAACGCATCGCCGATAAGTTTGAATTTCACCTTCAGTCCTAGAAACCTGAAAGTTCAGGAAAAAACACTAAAAATCACGAATTATTTCCCTAAACCATGCCCGATTCAACCGTTACCAATGGAAACCCCTTACTTCCGGTTCGGAAGTGCTTCTCAAGTGAAAGAAAATGCTTTGTTCTTAGAACGGGTATCGCACAAAGTATTAATGAATGCTAATTTATTGCAGACAAGGTGGTTAACCCCTGGATCCGTTTACAATATCAACGTTCAGTTTATTCCCGACGAACCGAGGAATTACAACGACATATTAAAGATCCGATATTTTGACAATCGTCTTTTGAAAGTTAAAATTACCGCGAACGTTAGGACCCATTTTTGTTTCCCCACTGATGTAAATTTTGGAAATGTTCCTCTCGGTAAAGCGTAAGTTTATCGTTAAATCATTTACGAAATTCGTAAATAACGAGAGTAATTGTTTATTGTATTAGAGCTTGTTACGAAATTCCGATATGCCCTCACGCGAAGGAACAATTTGCATTCGCGATTTTACCATCGAAAAAAGATCCTTGTGTCGACATCTATCCGCAATGGGGTAAACAGCCATAATCGGTTTGTTACCACTGTCGGTAACTTGAATACACAATAAAATCAAAATTTCATTTGATTTTCTAGGCCGCGTCAGACCAAATCAAGCTCCCGTAATGGTAATGGTGATTTATAGACCTATACGGTATATAAGCATGAACTTTCAAATTCGTATATTCATTACGGACTTATGCAAAACACCGTACATTATAAACTTCTCTGCTTATACTCGGCCAGGACTTTTGCGGTAAGAATAATCACGGAGATGAGTTTTTTTTTAATTAAACAATACGTCATGAAACGATCAATTCAAGGGAAGTATTGGAGAAAGTCGAACCGGAAACGAAAAGCAAGGTGCAGCCATCAAAAGTCGGCGCGAAATCTCAGGAAAAAACAAAGGCTACTTTGCAAGAAATAATTACATCGAAATCTAACGCGATAAAGCCTATTGTGGAGTACAAGAGCGTAGAGAAGGCATTATTGAAAGAATGTGGCTACTTGCCTTTGTATGCACTGCACACCGTCAATTGTATGTTAATTTCAAAATCTCGATCTCTGTGCACTGAGCATGAACTAAAAGGTTGCAGATTTTGTGTAGAATTTTATTCACGGGTAGAAAGGGATCAAACAGTTTTCTTAATTGCTTAGGACCATTCAATCGATGTTTGTTAGACGTCTTAGAGCAAAAAGCTCGAAATTTAAGAGAATTTTTGGCAAAAGCAAACAATTATCGCCAGGAGAACGATAGGGCAAAAATTGGTTACAAACCAAAAGTGAATAACGAGACGCGAGAACTTAATGAAGAACGAATAATGGAGATAAAAATTCAAAGAGAGAAAGAATGGAGCGATTACAAGAATTTATTGGAAAATCATATCCCCGAGGAAGACATTTTTGAACGACAAAAAAGTCGAAAGATAAAACAGAGAATTTTGAGACTTGCTCATAAGGTTCTCATACTTTCAAATTGTAAAATATTGTGTATGATTCCTCAGAAATTAATCGGTTTCTCAATTTATTTTTAGCTTCCGAAAATTGTGTCGACAGCGCCTAAAGTAGAGCAATCGTTTCTACACTATTATATCATTACACCTTTTGTTCAGGCAGCCAGGAAGATTATTTTACGAAATCGTTTGTTAAGAGTACTCGAAAGGTTGAAGAATTTAACACCGGAATTAACTAACGAATCTGAAAATGTTACCACATATTAATGTTACTTAATTAATTAATATAATAAAGACTCATCCTGTTAATTTCATATTGAACTATATATATGTTTCGAGTACGAAAATAATTGTACAGTGTTTAAGAAGCACGATAATTGCATAACGTAAATGTTGCAATTTCAGTAGCAATTTTTTATGCAAAACGTAATTGTATCTTTCCATTTGTTGTGCAGATGGTGCTTGCGTCGAAACCGCCAAAACTTGGGAAAAAGCGTCTGCTTTTTCCACTAATATTCGTTAAACATGTATTGCGACGAATAAAGTAGGTATTTTTGCACAATACTTAATTCAACGTAAAAAATGTACACCGTCTATTAATCTATAATTTTAGGTATTGAAAATGTGTGTTAAGCGAATCTTTTATTAAATGACATTTTACTCGATGCTTCCTCCTACACTGTCCCTTCTATTAGTACTGTTCAGATGGATTTGTGTTTGACTTTTAATTGCAATGGTAAGGTGAACTGTAATGATTGGGAATTGGATAGAAATAGCTTATTCTTGTCTGGAGATGTCGAGAATGTGCTTTACCCACAAGATGAAAATTCGTTACTGGATGTGGATGTGCAACTGTTTGATTGCAATGTGCCTGCATCAACAGGCATATTGGATTTGAAACATTTCATCAAATGCATGGTGTAAGAATATTTTCTTCAATTCGTTTCACAAATAATTGTATCTTACATTGACATTCTTTGAATTTCTTTCAGCATGCAGTTAAAGATATTGGGTAGCCATGAGGCTTACAATCAGGTTTTTAATTCTGTGGCAAATGATACTGATTTTTATTATATAAGACGTCTTGTTTGTGAATTTGTTTTGTACACTCGAAGATATTTAAATAGGTGAGACAATATATTTGGTAACACTAGTATTAATATTGTACTAAAAATGTTCCTCGTGATATTATTTTTTTAGTATAAAATGGGACCTTCAATCTTTGCAAGTTATAAACGAAAACGTCGAAGAAGAATTTAATATGTTATTTATTGCCATAAAACGTTTCCTTAGTAGATTAAGAAGTATCCCAGATGCCACATTTCATTATGCACCTTCTAAGCTAGGCAATCAGGTTTGTATAAAGAGCTGAGATAAAAACAATAGATCTATGATACTGTTTGTTGCAGTGTAAACAACCAGAATATCATATGTACCATATGCACATAGAATTGCGATGGTTTTTTATTTCATTGGTATACACACGTTGTTTATACCACCAGTACTCCATGGAGAGTCAACTGGAAGAACTTGAAAATATTCAGACAATAATTATTAATGATCTCATTTATACATCACTGAAAATATTCGAAACGGTAAGATTATCTATTGAAATGATGTACGTACATATAATATGTGTTTAATATATTTTTTCAAGTATATTCCAGATGCCTTTAATAAATATACAACAGAAGACACCATATAATTGTACTTGCATCCGTGAATTATGGCTGATGCTCCAGATATTCATCGATAGTTTATCTGATAGAATGAAATCAAAGGTATATAATATGTAGACTGCGGATTTGATGCATTTATGACAAAAATGAATATATGAATATAGTTTCTATAAAATATTAATTTTTATAGACATTCTGGGACTACGTAAATGACGCTGTTAATGGATTATTAAATAGGAGAGTATCTAACAGCAAAGAAGAATCTTTATGCTACACTCTGGCACCTTGTAAAAACTCTGAATTGTTTTGTCTGTGGATTATTTATAATCTTTCGCTTTTATACGGATATAACATGGATGGTATCTATTTGGGCTTCAACTGTTCAAGGGTATTTGTATTTCATATATTTTTCTTTGTATTATTCGAGCGTTAAAACCATTAACTATTTGTTCGTATTTTTAAAGATTAGGCCTAATTACGAGCAGCTAGAGAAAATCTTGAAGACATATATTTCCAAAGGTGGAAAGGACGGGGACCGCGATGAAATCGATGAAGAATTGCGTATCATGATTCCCTTGTTGAACACCATAGTCACAAATTGGTGGCAGACACGAGTTTCTATAATTGCGCTACTGTGGGACTGCTTTCATAAAAGATTAGACGAGCCATTTTTGTTACAAACGTCTGGTCCTTGGACTTTGTCAGTCGAAAAGTAAGAAAATAATTTATGTACCTATGTGTATTCTTGTTTGATCTGTTAAGATGTTTTTAACAGGAAAACTCCTATGGATATACTGAAGCAAGTAAGGGACAGATTAAGTAACACGGAATGTGTTAAAGAATCTAGTTATGGGATGTTTTTACATTTCCTCGGTAAATATCCGGTTTGAAAAACAATACTTCATTAAAAAACATAAATCTATGTGTTCTTAATGTAAATGATGTATTATAGGATCCTTCTTGCAAATAAATTATAGTAGCAGTGATACGAAACATTGGAATCAAATCAAAGGTCGCATCTACTCAAAGTTTTCTAAAAGCAAAGTGGAAGAATTTTCCGTAACAGGTTTATACAACTTCATTTCTCTATTTTTAACGTTAGCAGTTACTGCAGATACTACGAACGTAGTAAGTTATTCGTGTACATTAAAATCTGTAAATTTTTATGGAATATATTTGTTATGATCTTTATTTTCTACAGTGCTCGGTGATGTTGGATCTCTTACCACCAACAAAGGAATACAATAATGAGAACAACAAAAAATATAGCCTAATTTGGAAGGGAAAATTGGCTATTCTTCTATTGTACAGCGAACTTAGGCTCAATTTTACGAGCATAGCGCCTTGTTACATCGACACGGTATAACATTAAATTTACATTTAATAGCTTGTACATTTGATACAATTAATTATCATTTTCAGGTGAATGCAATAAGTTGTCGTAGGGACGACACGTCCCGAGCGATGATGATTAACTTTGTGGATGTGTTTAGTATAATTTTATCGTCCAGTACCATAGAGTTGGAAGAACACTTGCTGCTTGGTGGCTGGATAGATCGGTACTTATCAGAATGTTCGAATAAAATGGTGGGAACGTTGACAAGGGTGCTCGTCAATATTTTTAAAAAATGCGTTAACTCTTTTAATTCAGGTTCGTCTTTTTGTTGATCATTAACACAAGGTTTACGGAGCATCGATTTTAATTTGTACGTTTATTAGATGGAATAGGGAAAATGTTAGACGCTTTATGGTGTTACGTTGCGTGCAGAGTGCGTCAGCTCGTTTTTGATCCTGCACTTACGGGTGACCATTATCGGGATGTCTCGCAACTTGCTGTCGCATTTACTTTGGACGCATTGAGGAATCCAGTAACGTCGAAAAAGTACAAACACTCGGCCACGTCTTTGTTTCAGCATTTTGCGTCTTCCGTGATTGTTAAAGATATTAGGTATACTCGCAGTATTTAATATTTCTAATACTACAACTACGATATGGTTTATGAAACAAATGATTTGATTTTAGGATTACAAGACATTACTTAGTGTTGATACTCGAAGAAGAGCAGGCAGTTGAAACTCTGAAGAAAGAAATAAAAAACTTCGACACGATACTTATACAAGTAAAATATCAAAACATTTTGATAAAACCATTAAAGGACAGATTAATAAACTGAATGAATTTCAGGCATGGATAAAATGCTCCATCATTGGTCACGATACAAACGGGGATGAAATTAGAGTTATACAAGATTACATACTATTGTTAAATGAAATAAAACAGATGTTTGTAACGAATCAGGATATCCAAGAGATCCAAGATAGCAGCGAGTCCATTTTAACGTTCATCATGTACTCTATGAAGAAACGAAATATTCTAAAAGTACAGCTCACTAAAATCATGAGAACAGTGCATAAGTTAATATAAAAATAAAAATAAATTGTCGTTTGCAGACCGAACAAGAACGAATTCAATATGATGCAAAATGGAGATCATATTTTAATCATTTGGAAAAATGGGTTCTTTCTCCGATCACAGAAGAAAGTAAAGACTCGGAATTAGCTCTCTGGATATATAGATGCATTGGAACATTAATTCTTTGTACCTCTACGATGCTTTATACAAAAGTAAGTAATTCTTTTTATCTACGAAATAGGCTTGAGAATTGGTGTACTAAACATAGTAACAAATCCAAATATTTTTTAGAATCAACCAAATAACATGTTCAAAATGTTATTGAATAGAACTGTTCTTTCGTCTGATCAACCGTTTCTAAAAAATTTAGGAAAAAAAACATTCTCCATGATACTTTTGGGCATCGAGGCTCTCAATGTCAAAAGTGACATATCACTCCAAATACTGATAAAAGATCTCTTCGATCAATATATGCCGCTTTTAATAACTTCAATTAATAATACGAACAATTTTAAAGTGTCCGATTCATTATTAAAATTTTTTAAAGATGCAAAAGCGGATTTTATGCATTTAGTGTTCGAAATCTTGATGACGAACTTTTTTACCATTTCGAGCGATAACATGTTGCATAAGCATTTCTATTTGGTAAGTGTTAATTTCTTGCTTTAGATGTTTATTATAAAATATTTTACGATGAAATATTTAACGCAGGTAATGATATTTCTACAAAATCTGCTCAAAGGAGGAAAAGATTACGCCAGTCATGTAATAGAATATATTATTTTAATTTGTACACCTTATATTATTGGAGGCTACATAAAAGTTCACGATTATCATCCACATAAACAACACACTTTAGAGTTCGTGAGAAATATTGTCAGAAATCCGTATTACAAAGAAAGCCATACTTTACAGTCAGTATCATCACTATTCTTGGGTTTACAAAGATTCTGGGACTATATTTCATGAAAGTAACAATTTCAGAGAGAAGTTCAATACTGCGATATTCAACACCGTTCAAAAATTAATTACAACAAACCAGCATGGCACTTTCGAATTTTTGCAATTAGTTTTATCGGTGAGGATCGAGATATTACAATGTTTATCGCCAAAAATTGAACGTACCTTAATTGATTTGGAGAGGAATCGTCGCCCGAACGCGGCATCTTTCAGGTAATATATATTCTACCGAATATAAATTTTCGCAATCATTATCTAAACATTAACGTTACAGGTATTCCTGGAATCAACTGCAAAATGCTATGAAAAACATAAAAGCGAATCAGTAGTATAAGTTTAAAAAAATTTATTAATAAATAATCGACAGTACCATGAAGATACTTCTCCATATTAAGCTACAAATCCAGTATGTATATTTGTTGTATAAACGAATAGCTGTGTTCGTGTACATATTTGTATGAAATTATATTTTATAAATTATACTCACCTAAAGAATAATGTACGAACATAAAACTATGACCGAGAAAGAATGTTTTTAATGTTACATATGGTACAGATATGTTGTAATCGTCGAGCTACGAAGCGTACATAAGTATCACCGACTCATAATGATCATATCTGTTTCGAAGGAAAGAATTGTATTTTACAAAACATGTAAAAAACAACACAGTCACTTTTTGTTTTTTTTCTCTTTCTCTATTTTCGATGTGAGTGTCTCGAACGATGATGCTTCAGTGACGCAGTAGTTGTACTACCGGGGGGCGATCGTCATCCAATTAATTCGAGACGAGACACAGCACTGCGCACAGCATTTCTTAGAGACTGTTCGGTGTTGCCGTTTAATAATGATTCTAATCTTTCGACGTAACTGTCGATATTTTGTAAGGTTGCGCCTTCGTGTGTACCTAAAATCAAAGAATTACTTTCATTAATCAAGGTGAACTACTAATGTAACAGCTTCAGAGATCTGAACCATCGGCAAAATCAGATTCTATTTTAGTAATAGGAAGATGATTATGATCTTTGAGTATTTCATTCTTTTATACAGGGTTTCCCAAAAATTGTAGCATTTTTCAAACTCGTGAAAATGTATGAACCTGCGGAGCAGTTACCCGCCTTCTGATTTAGATACTTTTTGGATACGTTATAAATCTCAACATTTCAACAAACTGTCAAACAATCTTTTTACAGTTTGAAATTGCTCGAAGCTCGTTTTTGTCATAAATACGTAAAATCATTGAAATCAAAAGGTAGGCAGCTATTCTGCAGGTTCGCCAAATGTTATTACGATTTTCGGGACATCCTGTATTATGTGTTAATCCAACCTGGAAGAGGTACTGTCGCGAAGCAACCAGCTAACTGTGAACGAAGAGAATCCAAATGACGCTGTAAAGCTTGATTTGTTGTGCGTTGTTGGTTTGTTTCAGACTCCAAACGATTTACAGCTGCATACAGACTGTCCACATGCCGTTGAAGAACAGCGTTCTGAGCCTCGTAATCCGACGTTGCTTTTCTTAATTGCCTTAGTTCCGCTTCACACGCTGGGAACATAAAAGTTTACTGTAAATATTGATCTAAGCACGAGCGAAAAAATTTGTATATTTCTTATATATTTTACTCACCTTTATTGTGATCTAAGAATTCTTCTGTAAAAATGGGAATATCAAAGCCTGTGAAATCATTGTCTTTCTCCTGTTGAATGTCCTAAGAGAAAAAAAAAAAATACGTTAAAATAAGCATAAGAACAATGCGTAAACCGTTATTCAAAAGAAAAAGATATGTAATACGTTTTGCTCAGAATTGACGTCAGTCCCATTCCTTTCTTTCTTATTTTCTTGCTGTTTCTCCAGAGATTGTTTCTCGTTGAACAACCGATATGCTTCTGTCTGTTTATAGTCGCTAAACTCGCGATTGTAACGTTCTTTGTCTTGTTCAGCTGCATCTAAATATTGTTGCTTTAGATCAGTTGGTAATGTGCTCCATTCCGAGGCAAGAAGCTTTGTGATTTCAGCAAATGATAGAGTCGGATTGTCGTTCCGTACTTTTTCTCTTCGGTCGTTTAAGAACCTATATCAGAGTTCATTAACATGTATACTTTCACACCAGTCTAATATATTGGCTACATAAATACAATACCTAAAATATCCTGTGAGTGGCTGCTTCGGAGCAGTTGCATCTCTAGGAGCTTTCTTACGCTTTTTCGATCTATTAGTTGTACTAGTCGTATTACTTCCAATACCAGAGCTTGTATTGTTCTTCTTCACCCCATTGTCACACACAGAGTCAGGTGCTTTGTCTTCCGCACTCACAGGTGATTTATCTAGTGCAAAAATTATCATTTTCAATAGAAAAGCAATAAATATATGTATACATTTGAAACTGAACAGATTCAAAATTACTCATATGCTCTTCGGATTCTCCATTGAAAGTCGGTTGCTCAGGCCCACCATTGCTTTCGGACACATCGTTAACTGGAGCACTTTCACTCATTTTACACAATTGTATACTATTATTTTACAGCAATGTCTGATTTGGTTTCAATTAAGGTTCATAACTGATCCTGTTGAGTTTGATGCAACAGTTGTAGTATCGCTCGAAAGGTTATGCAAAATATCGTTCTCTGTGAAATACAAACGAATTACTAAAACGTCGTATACTTACTGTAATGTGCGTATTTTTCAGAAACTTAATGCACAGGTTGAAATTTACGTTGGCGTATTAGGTTAAGCCGTGAATATGTTAACAATCACTCCGCTACAATTGCATGGGAAACGAGACGCTGCGCTAAATCATGACCGGTGTTGCACAGCGGTGTGTATTTCACGAGCAGAAATTAATTGTTCATAACAGAAATAACGTGCGGAGAAAAATACATAATCATTAAGTTTGGTTGGCATAAACACTAAAGCCGACTCCTCATGGAGAGATCTCGGATGACGCTAATTCAAAGTTGATGATTTTACCGCTGAATTAAAACCCTAGACTCTAGGCCGCTGGCCGCGGGTAGTGCACCTTCGTCGAATGAAAAGTGCCGATTTCAATTCGAGCCTCCGTTCAACAAAACATGAGGGAACATTGTCTAAATCACGTGTGAACGGCGATCACTATTTAGCGCAATGTTCAACAGTTGTTTCACGATGTTACGATGAAACCTTTAATTTTGTCCATTGCGAACAACGACGTCGGCACTAATGATGTAAGATGGAAGTAAATGATAATTCGATTATTCTACAGAGCAGTAACAGGTAAATCATTTCGTATCATTCGTTTTAATTCATGTCTTTCCTCGCGCTACTAATTTTCATTCAAGAAATAGGATCTCGCTTTTAACGTTGTGAAATAAATCGAAAATATTACCTCATTTTATTTTAAATTGTTACAATATACTGATCTATTTTCAGCATAACAGTGGCCGATTCTGTATGGAAATTCATTAACAGCCCCATTATCGCAATCTTCTCCGATTTGAAAAATGCAACTGCAGAACAAATGCTTCGATCCCTTTTAGAATCAATATTAAAGGGCTCTGCTACTTTAACCACGGTTTTGGTTCCTCCGTACACTAACGGATTGCAAAATGATGCACTACAGTGTCAATATGCAGGTGAGAAAATGACATAACACGTGCAAGTATTGAATAGAGTTTTATCGTATTGTTTTTTGCAGCATTTACTACTTGGCTTTTTGGCACGATGTTTTACATAGTTGGAGAGCCTTTGAGCAATGAAATTCTTGCGAACAGCATAGAGATTCAAGCCTGTATGCTTAGAATATTATCTAGACATCATGTAACAATGTTTGAAGTCATTAGCGTCGAATATATAAATATTCTTCAAGAGATATTAGAATTTTATGAAACAAGTGGATACGGGAAGGAACTTACATTAGCCAAATTCAATGCTGACAAAGGAAGCATAGAGAATTTGAATCTACAAGCATTCCCAGTTACGATAAAGTATTCCGATGTACCGCAAGTACAAATATCCATTTTGAAAATTATCGAGAAGACTGGAGTTTCAGTGTGGAATGAAAAACTACTTTCAGACGCTATGTTGAGAATACTCGTTGTATCTGTTCCAAACGTAAAGATTGTGGCGCTGGATCTGTGCATGAAAATAGTCGAATTTTCGTTAATGAATAGACAGGAACTCGAGAGTTTAATACTCCACTTTATCGAAATTGTGAAACTGATTCCCATATGGCTGACTTCTCAAGCATTACAAAGAAATCAATTATATGAGTTTGTACAGATACTTGCGCGATTTATTCAGTCCTCTCCAGTATTTCCAAATAGTATTGAATTATGCTTTCAAATCATTCACCTTATGGTTCACGAACTAATCAAACATGGAGATAACGTTAAAGCTATGGAAAATCTGAAAGAAATAATATGTAATAAAATTAGGCAGTACTTTATCAGAGAACCAAGAGTTTTTACACTCTCCGAGACAAGAGAATTTATTTCATATTTCGAACACTGCCCAGATTTCATTGTCATTTTCAACCGCTGTATTCTCACCGAGATCAGGCGCAATTCTAGCAGCAGTAATTTAGTCAGCGATTTCTGCGAACCATGGAAGTTAATAAGAAATGAACTGATCTCTGCAGCTCAATCAAACAAATTAGAAAAATGCGTTCACATTTTGAGAGCATCAGGTGTATTACAGAGTTGGTTGAACGAGCTGAAATTACCAATGAATTTGTATGCAACTGATTTAGATGATATTTTGAAAATACTCGTGCAGAATCTACAGTGTGGACAGTGCCAGCAGAGACAAATCATTTTCGAATGCTTCATACTTATGGTGGCACATAATGAATCGAATAAGGATGTTCTCCAAAGATTATTGACACTGCCATTTATTAAACAAATTGAAATGCCTGCGGAAATAATTAATAATCATGTGAAAGAAGCAGCAGATTCTCTAGACATTGCAACAAAGTTAAGATGCCTTGAAGCTCTTTGTGAATTTGGTACTGGAATGGAAGTATTGAAAATCTTAAATACTTGTGTATCGAATGGTAGAAGCGACTTAGCAGTTGCAGCATTGAAGTAAGTATTTTTATGTCTGAAAGTTTGTATATGTTTATAAAAATGAGATATTTACAGGAATAGTGTGCTTCTCCTAAGAAAACGAGAAATCAAATTCGAAGATATCGCGAAATACGTTCTTCAACCTGCGTTGCAGTTGAAAAAAGAACAAGTTCACGAGAGACTTGTAATCGTCTTGGGTACAACAAGTTGTTACTTATCCGGACATGCAAATTTTGTAAGGTAATATCTTAATCATTCTCTTTGAAGGCACAGATTATTAAACAAATTGTTCTTTCTTTTCAGAGATTCAGACAATACAAAATGGAAAATACAATGCAAATGTTGCACTGATAATGTTGAAAGCGATGTAAATCCTACTGCCTATTATGTTTCAAAAGAAAACGATAATCTCTTGAGTTCATATTTTAGTTTATTATCATCAAACTTTCCTTCGGTGCGTTTACGCATTTCTGAAAATATATTATCATTTTCGAATCATATAAATTCGTTTAATGAAAATGAAATAGCTAAGGTGTGGTCTTCGTACATAGAAGACGAAAACATCACGACTCGTTCTAACATTGCCACAGCAATAAAAGGAATATTAAATAATAAAATAAATATAACAAAGAAGTCGGTCGTATCTTTAGAGTACGATGTACCTGCATCATTGGAAGAATTTGTTGATTTAATAATTAATACTATGGCAAGTGCACTTATGAAAGCTGTTAAAAGTTCCAATCATGCGCTTCACGAGAGCTTACTTTTTACAGCTAAAAATTTTGCAAGGTAAGATTAATTTGAAGTGATTTAAATTTCGTTGAGATCAATTATGAACTATTTATTTTCAGTGTTCCATTGTATATTGCTGAGAGGCGAATTTTAAACATATTCCTTGTCTCTATACTATATTCTACATCATCTCCGGCAGCAGTCGCGTTTGCATCAGCTGCCTATAGTGACTATGCCAAATTATTAAACGTTTCAACCAAAGTGTTATATGTTAGATATAAAAAAGATTTGCTTAAGGTATGTATATATTAAAATTAAAAACTAAAATGCACGATACTATATTTTCACGTAATCCTATTAATTTCAGCTCATAATGCAATGTGCAGTGCACAATTTTATAAAATATTCATACAATGTGGCCACCTCGATACACCGTGTTGCAAAGTGCATTGGATACGAGGGATCGCGTCAATTGTTGCGCAAAGACGGTCATTATGCAGTTTGCTTTTTACTTTCTTTCGGTGTCAATGTACCGCACGCAAAGGCCTTGTTGCGCGATATAGCAGAGTTAGTCAGTATGGACGAAAAACAGATGTTAAAAGAATACTTTCCCGTAGGTATATAAAATACAAACATGATGTCTCTTCCAATGATTACATGATAATTATAATTTCTCTTTCCAGTACATTTGTAGTTACGCATTTCTAAATATGTCTCTTGGTACCGCCGCAGAATGTTTGAGATTAGTATCGAGTATCACGCAGATGAATTTGTCTCTATTAACAAGACAATCATTTATGGTAATGTACAAATAAGTTTGAAAAAATGTGTATTATTAAAGTTCAATTTTAATATTTTCCACAAATATCATTTACAGGGCATATTTGAGGAACTAATGTTGTATTTTCATGAGTCTCCCGAAAAAGTGATTGGATTGTTGAAAATCATTTCTGATTATGACAATAGTTCGGAGAAGAATTATATTACACACAAAGGAATTGTAAGTTTGCATGTTCAATAGTATTTATAGTTGCAGTTTAGTGTAAAAATAAATTAAAATATTTGCAGGAATCTTACTTGAATTTACGTTTGCACGGTATACTAGTAAATTTTGATATAAAGCTTGGCTCAAAATCGGACGAGCAGACGCAGCAGTCTGCACTCGCATCTCTGGCCACACTAATGAGATGTATGGGGCCAGAATACTTGAGTCCATTAAGATACAAAATTTTAGCCACGCTGAGAACTTCTCTGGGATTCAAGAGACCAGGTTTTGGACCTCTCATATGTGATGCATGGAACGCGTTCATCCATAAGTACGTAAAAGGGAATACGAAAGCATGCGATGTATCTTAAAGCATAATTATCCTATTCCTTTTGCAGCATAGTTATCAAAGAACTTGGCCCGCTACTACCAACCATATGCATATCGTTAATATCGTTGTTAAAAATCTATCCCGAAAAAATCATTGAGATGTTAAAATTCCTCGTCGTCGAGTGCAATGAAGAAAATTCGAATCATATCGCAGAATTATTTTTCGTAGACGATGTAGATCTTCCCGACGAAATTACAACTATAATTAAGGCACGTGTTTTGCAAGCCAGGTATGCAAGAACAGATTTTTCTGTATCGAATATAAAATAACCAGCTTAATGATTACACTTCATCCTTTTAGACCCGAAGGTTTCGAAGCGAATTTGAAGTTATGGCTGAAACGTATCACGCATGAAACGGATGAAGTGAGGTCTAGAGCTTTGACGTATTTGCAAAAATTCTTGGCAGAACATCGGAGTGCACTGAATCAAATGATTCTGAGCGAAACGGATATCCATCCGTTGATAGTTGAGGTAAAAATACCTTACAAAATTATAGATACAGCGATTATAAACGTTATCAATCAATAATATTCTTTTAGTTGTTAGACACGCTGTTAATTGGATGCCAGCACAAAGATGAAAACATACGCTTATTGTACGGGGAATGTTTAGGAGAATTAGGTGCCATCGAGCCGAGCCTCTTGCCACGTCGAATAATCTCTAGAGGTATTAATATTAACATTAGGCTTACAGAACACTAAAAGTGACTGTTTTACATTGCTTTATAAAAATAACGGGAATGTATTTGTCCACATTTTTAGCCATTCTTTTTATAATATATATCGCGTTCCGTAAACCTAATGATAAAATACGGTCAGTATTCTCCAAACTTATAACAATATTTTTTTAATTACAGACGATTGTAAATTTATCTCCGATATGAACGAAGAGTTCGCCTGTGCTATGCTCTTCGAACATGTGCGGGCCTTTCAAATGCAAAAGAGTAGTCAGAGTATGGATTGTTTCTCACTTGCCATTCAGGTTTCTATTTTGATAATTTATAAACAGTATGTATACGGTATTGTCTATGCATGCTTAAAATTATGCATTTTTATAGGAAATTTTAAGAGCATACGAGATCACACCTAAAGGCAAGAACAGTGAACTGTGGAACAGCCTACCTTTGACCACCAGGCAAATCATATTTCCCTTTTTAACATCACATTACAAAATAGCTGCCGTGAGTGACGATAAAATGTTTCCTCATCCTATTTATGGGTAAACACAGAACGCAATCATGATCTCGCGTAAATTATATTCTATTGAAGTGTGATTTTGTTTCTGCAGTTCCGAAGCTGGCTCCTCTGTCGAAAATTGGGCCTACAATTGGCTCTGTAGTATGTTCAACAACATTCAAGATGAAAGACTCAACAGTGTACTGCGTGCTTGCAAATTGGCCCTGAAGAGAGACATAAAAATATTAACATTTTGTTTGCCTCATGTTGTGTGTAAGTTGATAAAAGAATTATTTTAGGAGCTTGTATAATAGCGTTTAATATTTCGTTTTACCAGCGTACATAATAACAAATGGCACAGAGCAAGAACACGTAAAATTACGAGAGGAAATGCTGACAATAATTGATGTTCGAAAAAAGCCTACTCTTGATCCTGAATTGTCCCGTCATCGACCGCTTAGAAATGGACACAGCATTAAAGCGGACGAGACAAGAATTTCGGAGGAAACTAGACGCACTCGTTGCGCACAGGTATTTCAATTTAACAAGACAATATTATCGCAATTCCATAAATAATTGGTTTTCGAATTTTCGGACAGATCGTATTTTCAATACTAGATCATTTACAAAGATGGCTATGGGAGCAACGACTGAATCGCAATGATAAATACAAGGCTGTAGAAAGTAAGTCATTTCAATTCGACATAAATTATTAACCCTTCTGGGAAGACGTCAAAATTGATTATAGATGGTCAGATTATTAGGTGCGATGTGTTTCCATGCACTATTGTTCCCTTTCTAGAATTTGAAGGTAGCTAAGAAAAATATAAGAAAGTTTAAATCATCAAGAAACGATTATAACATCTGTAACACCATATAACAATCCACCGTCGTCCCCGAAGGGTTGACCGCCAAATGTTCATGTAATTATTAATATCTATTAATATTTTAGACTTTTGTGAAAAATTGAATTCGCTGATAGTAGCCGAAGGCTGTTATCAGTCCAGAGAATATCATAGAGCTCTAATGTATTTGGAAAAGCACATGACTTCCTCCAATAAGGGATTGTCTGAACCCATGGAAGGTGGATTGCTGGCTGTAAGTATGTATATCTTTGACGCGCGAAAATAATTCTAGAAATTTTCAACTTTGTTTACTGTTTCAGAAAATATATGCACAGTTGGATGAGCCAGATGGTATATCTGGTATACTAGCTTCTCAAGATCACACGCCAACAGTTCAACAATTAATCTTGGCTCACGAAGTTAATGGGCAGCTTCAGGTAACATAGGACTTATCTTTGAGAATATTAATATTCTTGTTTTAAAAATAATAAAATTTATAGGACGCAGCTACGTGCTACGAAAGATTAGCACAAAAAAAGGCATTGAAGCACACGTATCTGCAAGGCATGATTCAATGCTATCTTGGTCTCGATCAGCCATTCACTGCAAAGCATATTACCGAAGGAGTTTTGAGCAGCAGGTACCTGTGTCAAATTATTAACTCTTTGCTAGAAGACCTAGAACATTTCCATTCTACATGATTTCTTCCTTCTATGCATATGAAACTGATATACAGTTTTCTTTCGATATTAGACGATGATGTTCTTTCCAAAACAAGAAAATCTCTATCCATAGGACCCATAGTACCTTTATCCGCAATACGTCGAAAGCCGTTTCAAGCCATCGCCTTATATCGACAGAAAACTGTAATACCTCATATTATAACAGTTAAATGTTTATAATACAAACAATATTTTGAACAATCTTATAGCAATTTTGCTATAGTGCCAGTGCTAAGGGTTAAATAATTATTCCATTTAATAAAAATATGTTGTTTTCACTTTAGACCAGAGTTGGAACCATTGATGACCGAAAACGAGCCTTTCTGGAGATTAGCTCATTTCACCAGGCTAGATGACACTTCACAGAAGAATATAAAGCACAGTATTTTAGAAGATCTCAAGCAAAGCGTGAAACCAGACTTACTATCATTAAAAAAAAATTTAGTAATGCTGTTGGAGGATGCTTCACGTCCTGGAGCTTACCAACAATGTTACTCCTACATAATGAAGCAAGTATCTCACCAGTTATTCGTTACTAGCCAGCGGATTTTATGCATTTATGCCAAAAATGAGTAGCTATTAAATTTATTAAGAAAGAAAATAAATTTCTATTTCACTCCAGTTCGTTGCAATTCGTGTGAAACATTTTTATTTCGCATAGAGATCCGCTGTCTATTCATTATGAAGGGTTACAATGAAAAATGTCACAATTTTCTATGATTGATAACAGGCTACATATATTAAACGAGTTCGATAAGGCAGTGTCGACGATGCTGACAGACATACACCAGCTCCCAATGATATTCGAAGAATGGGAGAAGCGTGGTCAGCTTGTTAGATCTTCCCGTGGAGTGGAATTTGTGTTAAGCATGCGTAGAGCCACTCTAGACTTGGCAGTTCAGTTGGATAAACAAATTAACAACAGAGAAAATTCCGTGCTTAAACAGGAGATAGGGAAGATTTGGCTTAAGAGCGCCAAAATCGCGAGGAAGTACGAATTTTCGTTAATGAGTTCGAATAATTCTCTTATTATTGTAATTTAAAAATTATTTTGGCTCGTTAGGAGAGGATTGCACCAACAAGCGTACATGTACATTCTGTCAGCTAGTGACTCCTGTCCATTGCAACAGCTCTACATAGAACAGGCTCAATTGTATTGGCAGAAAGGCTGCCAGGAAGACGCTTTCACGACATTAGAGCGATGCTTCTCAAGCTGTTTCAAGCCATCTACGTTCTACAAAACATTATCGTCGTCGGAATGCGTCGAAGAAAGAAAACAATGCGCGAAGGTTCGTATGCAACAATGTAAAATACTATTAAGAATCCATATTACATTAACCCTTTGTACTCGGAACTATATTAACTATATTGAATGATACAGCATTTTTTAGTGGCGCCTCAGAGTCGTTAATCGACTGCTACCGGTTAATTTTTGTTTATCTACAGGCGAAACTTCTGTACGCGAAATACAACGATGAAACGGTGAACGTGGATACCGATGCTAACATTATGAATTACAAGGAGGCTATCGAGGTTTGGAGAGAATGGGAGAAAAGTTTACTCTCCTGTGCTCAATATTATGAGTCTGTCATAGACAGACTGTCTGACGAAGAAAAGGACAAGAAAGGAAGGTAGTATCGTCTTACATTTCATGTAAAAGTATTTATATAAAAGTAACGTAATCAATGCAAAATTGCTCCAGGGATTTGCAAGTACACACTATGAATTTCTACGGAAAATCACTGCAATATGGTTGCAAATATATTCATCAGTCTATGCCAAGAATGTTGACTATATGGCTGGATTTTGCTTCTCGTGTAACGTCCCGATCTACTCAAATCAGCGAAGAAATTAGGAGATATCGTCGAGATGCGTTATTAAAAATGACGAAAATCATGGGTGAGTATAAATGGGTAATTTAGAAATTCACAGGAAACTTCATTGACTATTTTTGCAATATAGAAGTGTATCAGGAACGGCTGCCGATATTTATGTGGCTGACTGCATTCAGCCAGCTTGTGTCTAGAATATGCCATCCATCGGTAGAAGTGCAGAACACGCTTTGTACAATACTGGTGAAGTTGATTCATGGTTACCCTCAACACTGCTTGTGGATGATGGCGTCAGTTATTAACGTGAGTTCTCATAAGTACTAGGAACTCGAATGTATTGGTAAGACTAAAACGCTTGAACAAAACGCTTTATAACATTTGCACTTTGAAATCAGAAATTTCATATGCAACAACATGATACATCGAGTCGATATATTTCTTCCAGTCTTCCTATCCTGCGCGGCAGAGACGTTGCAAAGCTATTCTAAACAATTCCAAACTGAAAACAGAGGAAATGCTGAAACTCATCAAGGACTTTCATGAACTGTGGGAGAGACTAATTGAGTTATCCAATAAAGCAATACCGGATGTGAGTAACGAGCGTATTGTATTAAAATTACTCAAGTATTACTTAGTATTATGCATTTTATTAATTTTGCAACAGGGTGTCCAGACCACTACAGTCAGCCAATTGTCGCGAAATCTACCTCGTCTACTTGCACACAGAGACTTCAGCCCAATTATGATGCCAACGACTAAATTTAAGCAGCTTCATCTACCCTCCAAGGGTGTGTCACTAGAGAACCATAATCCATTTTCAACGTAAGTGAACAAACTTGTGTGAAACTGTTTGGGCCACACTGTTTCGGAATTTGTTCAAATTTGGATACGTCGTAGTCTTCAGTGATAACATATCTCAAAGGATTTTTCGAAATCTTAAAAATTTATTTTCATTAAATTACGGCTGAACTAATGAACGGATGAAAATAAGTTTTTAAGTGCTTATAGTGACAACACAAGAGTAACAAAAATTAGTTCTGTTCAAAAAAGAATTTCCGAAACAACCATTTGCAACAATCCTTGTATATTATTTATTATCTAGAAATTGGGTGCATATATCGGGGATAGAGCAAAATGTAGCCATTATGCCATCTCTTCAGAGGCCGCGTCGCATTGCGTTGAAAGGATCGGATGGTAAACAATATCTATTCATGTGCAAACCGAAGGACGATTTACGTAGAGATTTCAGATTAATGGAGTTCAACGATATAGTAAATAAATATCTCCAGAACGATCCAGAGTCTCGCCAAAGAAGATTGTACATTCGAACATACGTAAGTTTTTTAAAATATGAGACAATGACCACCTCCTAATGCGTGTTTCTCTTTTCAGAGCGTTGTACCTTTAAATGAAGAATGCGGTCTAATAGAATGGGTGCCGAATCTAGTAGGCTTTAGACCGGTTATAATCAATTTGTATAAAGAACGAGGTCTTATAGTTTCAAGAAAGGAGTTCAAAAGCATGGCATGCGGTGAGCAAAGATCTATCATCTATCTACAAAGTCTATCATTGTTAGAATACAGATCTTCAGGCAAAATAAAAAATGGCAGCATCAATTACTAACAATAGAAGCCACATAAGAAATATTGTAATGCACGTTGAAATTTACTTACCTCATTGTTGCATTGCAGAGCTTGAACATCCTCTGGAGAAGAAGAGAAAGGTGTTTTTAGAGCAACTCTTGCCACGACATCCATCCGTTTTCGGAGACTGGTTCCGTCTTACATTCCCTGACCCATTAGGATGGTAAAATTTATAATTAATTCTACAAACATTGAAATAACTTACTATTCAAGTATAAGACAAAGTAAATTTTTGTTATACAGGTACGAGGCACGTACCGCGTACATTCGAACCACAGCAGTTATGTCCATGGTGGGATACATTCTTGGTTTAGGAGATCGGCATGGGGAGAACATACTGTACGACTCTAAATGCGGAGACAGTGTGCACGTGGATTTCAACTGTTTATTCAATAGGGTATGCACGATGCTAATTAATAGACTTCGGGTTTTATGCATTTGCGACGAAAATGAGCAGCTAAAACTTAAAATAGTGGAAAGATGAAGAGAATTTAAGTTTCTAAAGAAAGAATAAAATTTCTATCGGCCTCCTGTTTCTTACGATCAATGCAAACAGTTTTTATTTTGCATAAAGATCCGCAGTTTACTAATTAAATATTGTACTCATTATAACGAACGACTGGATATTTACAATGTCGAATGTAATTTATCAGGGGGAACAATTCGACTGGCCAGAGCGAGTGCCATTTCGTTTAACGCATAACATGGTGGACGCTATGGGACCATTAAAAATTGAGGGACCATTTAGACGCGCTTGTGAAACTACTATGAGGGTCCTACGGCAACAAAGCAGCACGTTGCTAAGTGTACTAACTCCGTTCGTTTACGATCCACTGGTCAGCTGGAATAAAAATCAAACCTGTGAGGGCGGTGAGAAAACAAATGAAAAGGTAAAACGCGCAAGAGTTCCGTAGATTGTGTACAAGATCAATTATTATAAAAATATTTTAGGCTGTGGAACATATAAAAAATATAGAACAGCGATTGAAAGGCCTGATCCGATCGCATGGGAAGAAGTTGGAAAACATCGCGCTAAATCTGAGCGTTGAGGGGCAAATCAATCATTTGATTCTGGAAGCAACAAACATCGATAATCTTTGTCAAATGTATTTGGGTTGGGGTGCGTACATGTAAAGAGTAATTAATACTTGACCATTCAACATTTGTATATAATACAATAATCGTCGAATATCCCGAATTACAAAAATCGATTCTTGAGTCTTAAGCTTCCACATTGAAGCTTCGGAACATCATGAAGTATGATAGTGCAGTACTGAGAGTCTACAAAATGTATAGAAATAATGTATGTAATGGCTGTACGTCGAAATCGGCATTATATGATATTAAGTATTTTATAAATTTTTATACGTAGATCTGTAAAGCAACTTTTACCGCACTGAAGTTTTCTAAATGCATAATGTACAGTTTCCCTGCGGTAATGTAACTGGGTTTTTGCGAACGTAACATGACCATCGATGTTTCACACCTAAGGAAAGCCGACATTCTATACCACTGTATAGAGTATACAGCTTGACTTATTCCACTACTCTGTTACAATAAATAATAACTTCAGATTAAAGATATTATTTTATATAGAATAGTATGACTTAATTTGTTCGAAAATCATTTTACCTGAGAGATTAAGATATCTCCCGGAAAACAGAAAAGCAGTAATTGGAAAAGTGCCATCATCAAATGGGAAGCGTATTTCATTACCTTAGAATGATCCATTAAAGTCTATAATCAAAGAAACAAATAATAGACAGTAGAATATACTCTGCATAGAAAGTTAATAATTTCGAAATGGTGCTCACTGTAGAAACTTGTAAAGCGACAAAACAGAGTATAAGACTACTGGCCATAGTTTGCATCAACAGCATCAGATGAAAGTTCTTTTCCATATTATCACAAAACCTAAATTTTATTAGACCAAATAAGAAACCAACTTGCTTACAAGTATTAAATCAACTTACCATAGTATTACTTGATGATGCTTAATAATATGCGCTACTCGTATTTTTATTCTGTACAAACTAGCACTTATGCTTTCTGAATTGTTTTTTAAATTACTTAACTACAAGACATTATATTTTTTTTTTAGATCATTGTTTAGTCAGGGTGTAATGTGAATGATTTTATACGTACACAGTAAATCTCCGAGTCTACTTGCTTTAAGTTCTCTTTAAGTATTTGAAAATGGCCACACGTGTGGAGCAAGGCACTTGCGATCAAAGTATCGGTCGCAAGAATCATCAAACCACAAACACTTGTTGCCACCATTTGAGATACATAAACTGCCTATATACATATATAATTGTACATATAGTCAAATTAAATTTTCTGACAATATATTTACAATAAGAGTAAGAAATGGCAAATAATTAGAGGTATGCGCGAACCAAAAAATGGTCAGGACGAGTCGAGAAAAGTCGAATTCTCAAAAATTTCGGGATATCCTAAATTCCCTAATATTTAAAATTATAGAATATATAGAATAAAATTTTCGACTCTTCCCGACCCGACACTTTCGGGTTCTCGCACACCACTACAAATAATACCTCATAGAATGGAAAGTTATAAAAAGCCAAAGGATACGATGCAACAAATGGAAAGTCCCTTAAAACAGTCGAGTTATTGTTCGAAACATAAGCTGCGTTAAAAATTATTTCAATGATAGGCACACTGAAGAAAAATAGTAACGCATTAACTATTAAGAACAGATAGCTCTTCGTAACTTTTTTAGCACGTCTGAAACAGTGTATTACACATAATGTATTTAAATAATATATTACACTCTTTAACACTCAAAATCATTTACATTGCATATTCCTGTAAGTGTTCAAAAACGGTAGTTTCGCCTATTCTCCAATAATCTGTTAACATGAAGTCGATAAACAATTCCAATTTTTTTCTCTTCGAAAACCAGATTAACGACTTCAATATAGCAAGTGATATAGTCAGTAAAACAGAACTGCAAAGAAGTTAATAGTTAACAATTCCATTCAGACCAAGCACGAATTAATTTATAATCAATCACGTTCAAACCTTGTTTCCAAAAGAATGTTCAGACTGTCCAAATTTTTATAAATGTGCGCTGCTAGTGGTACAAAAATAAGTATAATGCAACAAACGGATATAATATATCTTATAATATTTATTGGATAAAGTCCAACAAATTTTAGAACGAGCAGATTTATGGATATATAGTTTTCAACATTCATTATATTTTAATCTCAAAAAATAGTTCGTCAAGGTAACATACTTCCGACACTGTAGACTTCATTTCCCACTGTGATCGTGCTTCGGCAAATAGCGTAAAACCGTTTGCCAAATGATTGTTAATAATTAATTGTTCCAGCGCTCCAAATCAATTTGAGATTCATCTATATTTTAGACTAATTTCAAAGTATAGCATGAATTTAATGTACTTCGTCATTAGTGCAATTTGCATTGTGTGCTTTGATCTTGTGGCAATTTCACTGATACAAGACCCATTAACTATGCTTAAATTAAAGGTTCCTTTTGAAATTATACCTTTTAGTCATACATTATTCACATAGAGCCTTTGCTATGGCATTCTACGAATAATGACAAGGAAGAAACACTTTGAAAACAGAACTGTATTTGTCTATAGTGTTTTTACTTCTACAGAAGATACTTGTGGCAAAGGGGATACTGATGTGCACGCACGTCGATGTTAAAGATTTGTATTTTCCACGGTAAGTTTTTATAAAAAATTTTAATACAACTTTGTATACACCATTTCTTATAAAATTTTATTGCGTTTATGTGGTGCATTGATAATAAATAAAACTTTCATTTTTTGACTGCATATTTTACAAGTCATTGTTCAATATCACTTATAAGTAAAATATACTTATCTTAGGTCAAGATCCAAAGCGCGTTGCCTTTAAACGAATCTCAAAGAATGTGGAATTTGTCACTGTATGTATATGTATCTTTTATCATTTGTTTAAACGTGATCTTTCAAACCTATTTGCTTATGAAAAGAAACTTTCAAGGAAATGTTTGTACAAATATGAACGACATTATAAGACGAGGTTAAATGAAAATAACTTATTAATCTATGGACATTTTCGTTCTACTTGACTCTTTCCACTCTCTTCATATTCTTGACTGGAGATCCACATTTGCTGGAAAGTACCGATCGAGGCTAATATAGATCCACCGATCCATGCTCCGAATCGTCGTTCAGCGCATCCGTTTACGCTGATTAATTTCAGTCTCATACTAGACGGTATTCTCATAGACAGATCTCTGTTTAAACGTTCTGGGAAGCCCTGTGCAATGCAACAAATTCGAACAAGTGTGAATAAGATATTTTTACATCATCGTCTAGTTATAACACTTTATTTATCGGCAATTAATAGTCTTCTTAAAATCAGAGATTAACGTTTGAGGATTTTGCTAAGGAATTAATATAATGTACTAACTTCTTTTGAAATTATTATTTAAAAGGAGATTATTGAGCTTCTGTTATGTACAGCTTAGACATTGAAAAGCTTATTAATCAGCTTCCGGTAAATAAAGTGATAATAGCCTAATTATACCTGGATGAATGAATTTCCACCGGTAACAACAACACTTCCATATAAGGCTGGTCTCACATCAACATCACACATGCCGACACTGGTTTGTACAATGTGACCTACTCCCAGCATAGTATTACCAACCATACCTCCACGCATTTGCACCATACTAGGATCAAAGAGAGCTTCTGGCATACGAAATCTCTCACTTCCGAAATCCTTGAAATATTATTATTTGTTAAACTGTAATACTCATGAAAACAAAGATGTATAGTGTTGGCAATGAATATTGCTTTTATATACCTGATGGTATCCAGTTGGAAATTCGTACTGAACTGCAGGAATCGTGGAAACTATTTTTTCATCATAGGGAGTTTCTGATACTTGTAACACGGTAGCTTGGAAATCCTGAATAAGTCTCTTCACCATATAGTTGTGCCAAGATTTAGTGACTTCTGGCAAGCCTTTCTTTTTAACCCACCGAGGTTTGTCATGATCTTTAACAACTTCTTTGCTACCCACCATGTAAGAAGGAGACAGATCAATGTCATTGTCCTGTAATCATTTAAAGAATACGATTATTGAATGTTTTTACACTATGAAACGGTATTCTCTAGTATGTTCATACCTGAAGGAATTGTCTACACTGCATGCTAATATAGTCTCCTCCAAGAGGGGATTTCACTATCGCTTGTGTTAATACGAAACCATCTTGAACAGGCACAGCAGAGGTATGCGTTGCTCCACTGTCAACAACAATACCAGTCGCTCTGCCATTCGCGAAAGCAGCAAGCACTGCGTTTTTAACCAAAAAGTATGCTGGTACATTGTACTTTTCAAACATTAATTCAGTTAGCTTTTCTCTCTTGCTACGAACATTCCATGGTGATTCAGAGAACAGTACTGGATGATATTCTGCATCCGATTGAATTACTTTGGAGTAAGTATAATCTAAAACCTATTAATTATAGTTTTATGTTATTTATTATAGGAAGGTAAATAGTTTTAGCGAAGAGCATATTTTTACGTTACCTTTTCAAAATGATCCCAATCCTCTATCATACCGTCTTTCATGTAACTTACAACTTCCATATTCTTTCGTGGAACATGTAGTATATTAGTATCAATATAATATTTGGTCCCAGATTGCGTGATATTGTTATCCGGCTTTTTATCATCGATGTCCATGGGTTCTGTTTTCGTAGCCGTACAATTGCCATCCTCTCCTATTCCCACCACAGCGGGAATTTCAGCCTTTGGAGTATCCTCTTGAGCATAACCAACTCTCAGAGAATGATGACCCAAGTCAAACACCAAAGCTCCAATTTCATCACCTCCATAAAGCATGCCCCCTGACATTTTGTTGGTTTGAAAATGATCTATGACAGTAATCGAATTATTTGTACAGCTCTCTCTCTCTCTCTCATATCAATTACCACGACATTCTAATTTTCACTTGTATCAGCATCGAATGCAATTCGGTGGCGAACTTCTATCATAAAAACAATGTAAATACTAAATTTAGTATACATAAGCCGGATAGGTAATAACTCATATTAAGTCGGTACATTGCGAATAAATCCCCACATTGAACTTATGACTCACCGTAACTCCTTTACAAAAATAACTCAATGAAATGGTAAAAATATATGTTCTTGACGGCTACATGAACATTTATTTATGTATTCTTTTTAATGCAACAGAAACATAACCTCAACTCAGAAGGACGCTTAGTACCGCCACCATGAACAAAGCTACTCCCAGATTAGAAGATCTAAATCGCAGAATCTCTACCTCCCCCAGTGAGAATAAATCATAATTAAAGGAAGCGGCATTTGACGGTGACAGCGTTTTATTTATTGCAAATTGCTCCTACAATTCATTTGCTCAAGTTATATTGGTGTAAAAACTTTTCTGTTCTCTGTAGATCACGATACAGAATCTTTATGTGAACATAGACTAAAGGGCTACTTAATTTAAATTATCTAATTAACTCGAATAAGAAATTAATAGTAATAATAATAATCATTTATTTACTCTAGCCATACATGTTACATGTTTTCTGATATAATTACAACACATTTCTCTTCGTTGCCTTCCAACAAACCTGGAAAAAACAGGTTACAGGTTACAGGTTAAGTAAAGCGCACGATATTTTGCAATGTCTCTCAACAAAATTTAATTGAAGGAATGTGCAATTAGTCGTACAGCATCGTATCAAAAATTACGAGATCTAGTAGAAATTCAAAAGTCATGGTCGGTAAGGAAGGGATTTCTAAACCACCTGTTAGTTCGATGTTTTCCCGTGGGCAGCGCCACGGTGGCTAGGGCCCGCAAAATGGCGCTACGAGTCAGATTGTCGCACGACTCGAGACAATGCGGAGGTGTATAGCCGTCCTTTAGCCATGTTCTATCGTTAGGTTCGCGAGAGTGTGGTGCGAGAATGAGGCTCACGGATGCGAGATTCGCAGGATCGTTTGACGGGTGACGGTGAGCCAAAGGAATTGGCATGTGTTCGCGGGACAGGACATTGTATGCTGGTGCAGCGATCGCGTGAAGAAATTGCGCTGGGTTTTCGTACGCGTCGGAGTCTGTGACACCCGCTGGCCCAATGGAGCCGCGTACTCTCGCTGTCCCGTTGGCTTTGTTGACATTCGTCGTATCGGGTAAGTTCCCGGTATCATCGTCCTCTTATCTCATCGATCAACGTGATTTTCCTCGCACGGAAATCCACGGCGGCGTCGATTCTGTCAAAAAGCTTTCATTTTTGCAGGGACAAATTTTAAATCCCCGAGTGATTGTTATATCGTGCGAACGAGAGACCCGAATGTCTGCGCAGGACAGCATTGTCACTCGCGGATATATCGTGGAAACGGGCTCTCGCGATCGCGAGACAAAAATCTGATAAAGGCCCTCTCGACAAGCTCTGTTCGGCGTTTTATCGACAAACGTGGAAAACTGGGAAACGCTGTATCGCTTCGCGGTTACCGTTGTTTGCGTTTCGCCCCATTGTAGTAGCGGGCAAATATTTACGAGAACCAATCCGCGATTTTCTGTTTGCTGATATCTTTACGCCGGAGATTACGCCATGGAATACGGTCCCGGACCTGTTTTCGACAACCGCGAGCTGCTCCACCGTCAGAATAATAATTAAATACGTGTTGACGCTGGATTTATGCGGGATTTCTATTTAGGTTTTATTATACGTCGTTTCGATAGATCGTTCGCCGCCGCACCGCGTTGAATTAAATAACAAGCTGGTCCCCGAGCGCCAAATAAAAACAACAGGGAACGATGAATGAAAAGAATTTCGGCACGGCGTTAGTTGATGTTCGCAGCGCAAATTTTGGTTTAGGCGCCTTTTAAGAATTCAGTTGAGAGACACTGCACTCCGGGTGGCTATTATTGATGCAGAGAGAAGGTTATCTCGTGTAAGGGGGTGATTCGGGGTGTACTTCCGATTGCAACGATCTGGACAGTATCCCTTGGCAATACTGTCGCAATAACGAGGGCAGTATAGCTCCCCTGATAAAAGTAACGACGAATTGGGAGCGGTAGAACGCAGGGCTAGGGACCATTGTTCTAGCCCCTGGCCCAGTGTACACAAATATAATAGTCCCTGTGTCCTCCGCAGCACAGACTCATTAAGAGGCAGCCTCATTAACAAACGAACGTGTTCTTTTTTTTGCGGCGGAGTTAATGCTCAATTTACTATGAATCCTCCGGCTAAGCTGCAGGATAGCACAAATTTTCCATGTACATTTTTTTCTAAAACGTAGAGCAATTTTTGTATTTTTTTTTTAATTTTCCAATGGTTAATTGAGTACAGTTTGATAGACAATAATATGTAATAGTCCGGTAGAATTTTATTCGTTTGAATTACGAATGTTAATTCGGTAACTTAATAAGTCAATTTTCGTTTTAAATATCACCGTTCAGAATAAGGAAACTCGACGAAAACGCGGTTAATCTACTCTGGGTAACAACGGTGTAATTAACTTCAGCGTTTTATTAACTGGATTCTTCCGCTGAAAAGGATTCTTTTAATTAAGAAATGGCTGGGTGTGTATTTTGCGTTGAATTTTTCCTGTTGGCAATACACCGTCAGAAGTGGTTACCGCATATTAATTCCGAAAAACTTGGAAATCCGTACGGCGGTTTTAGAAGGCGATCATTTCGTACCTCGAAATGAGAGTACCCCATTAAAGAAGTTGCACCGCTAGAAGCATTTACGTCAAACACTCGAGCAAAGTATTCCAACAACGCGGCAAGCCTCTCCTTGCGATTTTATCATGATAGAAAATGCATCTACTAAACGTCCGGCGTCATTACTTTGAGGCGTTTCGTGCATCTGGAGAGTGAAATAATTTTACAGAAATGTCTGAGATTTCTTTCTGCCGGTACGAACTTCGCAGAAAAATTGCTGACATTCAGAGACGCTGTATAATACTCTCACACGATATCTTATAAAAGTGTCTTGCCGGGATTATATTTCTGAATAAGAAGGATTTCGAGGAATTTTTAGCTCTACGTAAATACGCGCGTGGTTTCGAAACCATTTCGTTTGCTTTTCCATTTCACTTGCTCTGTGTTTCGTAAATATACCCTATGGAACGATGTTTGTAGAAATTAATGACGTTCGCGGCGCCCTTCCCGCAAGCGTCGCTCCTCTTATTATCCTTTTTATTTACTTTTCATTATTACATATACGCGCGTCTAGTTAGATATAAAGATCCATTTCCTGCTCGTCGTGGTGGTGGAGCGTTCAAACAATGAAAGGGGTCTTAAAAGGGTGCCTTCCTCAAATAAACCAGTTAGCTTTGTCTGGGATACGGCACCACCAACGCGCGTAGCTCGCCTGCGGAACAATTATGGGCCCAAACAAACAGAACATGATAAGTTCAACACCGGCATCGGCTCCCGATTTCAGTTCATTGATCTCTCTCTCCTCGTAGACCAATTTCAGGCCAATTTTTAGGCCGGGGAGAACTCGTGTCGGTTCATCAAGTGGAACTGATTGATCACCGTACGGTTCGATAATTCGAAAGAGTCCCGATAGAGATACATTGGCCCTTTCCACGGACTCGTTATGAACTCTCGGCCTGCAGTCGATATCTTGAAAACTCTCTTCGCGGTCGAAAGAGCCTGCGAATCAAAATACACATTCCTATTGAATATCGATACCGCGATAATAAAGCGACGCCTAATGCTCTCTCTCTCTCTCTCCTCGACAGATCTTTTCTCACTTCGAGAACGGTTTTCGTTATCGTCGTTGGGACCGTGTTCGTATAAGGGCTTGCTTGTAGCGTAAATTCGACACATGAAGATCTACTCCGGCACTGGTAGCCCAAATACGGAACACGATCGGGGCAACACAACCGCGTTTCAATGTGTTCCCTGTAAAGTGGTATTTACAAACGCGTGTACTGCGCGACCGATGTCGTAACAACACCTTAATGGTCAGCGCCCACGCGGCGTACGCGCGTGCATATTGATGTATAGGGTGATTTACCTAAGACACTCTCCGCATCCCAAGGAACAGGCCCCGGTTAATTTGATTTCGACATGCTACCCCCACCTGGGCTCCTCGGGTCATCCTAAATTAATCTCATAGTCCGAAATTCTCCAGAATCTTTCTACAAAACGATCAAATTATAATTATAATCATCATTTTAAAAAGAATGTAATTTCTTAAACCCTGCTACACAACGCTTAACCCATTTGCATCGCAGCTCTAAATAGGAGATGCTCAATTGACAGTAAAATGCGGGATTATTCGAACGGGTTGAAGATTGTGGATTACTTGTACAGGCTAAAAATCTAAAACGCGATAGGTACCACCGATTGCGTCGAAAGGAACACGGAGAGTAACGATATTACAGATCCGTCCGAAGGTGATGAGATTTAGGGTGGTAGGATCGAGACGGCAGCGCGGTTGTTTTGTAAACCCGGTCGCATTGCTTTTTCTTCTCCTTACAAAGGTATCACGTTCACTGGCGGTTGCATCACGTTGGCAATTCCATTACCGCTATACCCTGTCGCATGGTTTCGTTGTCCTTTCAGGTCGTCCTTCTCCCAATTCTCGTCTGTTCGCGGACGTTCCGCGGAGCCAGCGCGCGCCTAGAACGGAAGTAGTAACAGTCACGGTACGAAGAAGATAAGAGAAAGACGGATGAGACACGGGGGCCTCGTGGAATTCATTTATCGATCGCCAAAGTCAAGCCTAGATTTCCGTCTATCCCGAGCCGGGCGTCAGAGTCGTGTGCTCCCTGCGACCCCAACTGTCGCGAACGATTAATTGATTCCCTCGCAGGAGGGATCGTAATATCCTCCATCCCCCCGGAGGCGAAACGGTTTTATCAGTATTTATGTGACACCCCGTATATCGGTCGTGCCACGGTGTATACGTACCTTGCCTTCCTTCACGGTCTGTTCGTCACATGTCGAGTACTTTTACCACGTTTTTCAACATTCTCCCTCCTTCCCTTGCCGACTTCCATCATGGGCATGCAAACTCGCCCCACGAATTAATCCGTGCCGCGCAAAAAAATCCCCCCCCCCCCCCCCTCCAGCCCCGAGGATTTATCAACGCTAGAAAATACGTATCGCATATCATATACGTAGAACAGACACGGAGATCGGTACTCAGATGCAATAGAGAAGGTCAAATTGCGATAACACAATCGCTGCCAATATTTGTTTTAGTCCCATATTGCGGTGTACGTTCGCACATTTTTTTTCCGAATGAAAATTTTTATTACAGTGTGCTTCAATGTATAATCGATTTTGTGCCATAATCAAGACATTAGATTAAGCGATATTGACTAAAATTTTGTTTTAGAAATGTACACCGTAATATGGAAGCAGGTGTAATGCTTATAAATATGAACGTCACGTTACGCACGAGGATTTTCAAAAAGTTGAATATAAAATAACGTGTTAATACTAGATTAGCGAAAAAAAGGCTTTCTGCTTTCCTTCTCAATACGAGTTGCGAAAAGCGAAACGTATTTTTAGTGTAAACGAAACTAGTAGACTTTTCGGTGAACCTGAAGTTTTCTTGATCCCTCGTGTCAACAAGCAACATGTTTGCAAGTGGGGTCAACCTTTTTGTCAGGCATAGTGTTAATGCTCGCACTATTCCAGCACAAACACGCGAACTGTGACGGCTCGTCGTTTATGTGTTTACCCAGATTGTTGTAAATCGTGATAGGTAGCCGCGATGGCACGATAACTTCCTGGAACAGTAGTATTTGTTTAAGTGGTCCGTGTATATGTTCCAATTGCGCGTGCTCTAGCATGAAACACGGGAAATAACTGAACATCGACTACTTTATTGCGGTTGCGGAGTTGTTTTGTTTGGGTTTTTTCGTAGGGTGATTTCTGAAAAAGGTGCACTTACCAGTAGAAGGAGAAAGTACCACTACTTTCTAAGCATTTTTGTCGAAGTGTAATCGCTCGACGAGCCCCGTGAAAACACTTTGCATCGTGAAACGATTCCCGCATCGATCGTGTGAACCTTATCTGCAGGAAATTATCCGATACATTTAGCTCGTCCGAGATAGCGACTTCAAGACTCGTTGTAAGTTTGTACGTGGTACTTACGTCCTCCCTCCACTGTCTCTCTCTTCCGCTCCCGTTATGCTACTAAACAAGACGTATAAACCGATGTCTGACAAACACCCTGCCTATAGGGTGTCGAATAATTCGAGCTGAAACAGAAAAATTCTAAATCAATATTCATCGAGTCGTAATTCAGAAGACAAATCATTTTTTCTTGCAAGATAATGGTTCCAGTAGTCTGCCATTTAAGACCGGTAGTCAGCCATCTTGGTTGTTACTATGAATATATTATTTTCTACATTTTTTTGTATGAGGACATGAAGCTATACGTTGGAAGCGATAGGCTGACCATTGTGCACATTCAAATTCATAGCAGTTCGTTAGAATTCCGTGGCCGTAAGGCAAATCGACATAAGTCGTTCCGTTGTTGTTATCGTTTGCTATCGTTATCGGTCCAAGTGTATTAAAAATGCACGCCTTATCTGAACTTACATAATTCTCCCATTATTTGCAACAAACTCTAAATAAAAATATTCAGTTAGTACGAGTGCAAGGTGACTTTTTTTTAAAGTTAGTTGTAACTTTCTGTTTATTTACCTCGTATGCATGGATAAAACTTTGGTCTCCTGTTTTTATTGCGCATTTATATCGCTTCCTTCCGTTTTGTGTAACCTAAAATTTGAAAAAAGTGATATGTTTCGCTTTGTAACGGCAGAGTTTTCTTTTCGAATGTGCCGCCATGTTGGACGTATTGGCGCGCTATCGGCGAACTTTCGAAACGCTGTTCGGTGGGAAAAGACAATTGCTCGTTTCTCGCTAATTTTTCGGCGAAAAAATATTTAGAAAGATTTGTTTTTTTTTTTATTTATTTAATATTGCTTCAACATCAAAGGTCATTAGCAACACGGTACATTTTCTTACAATATTTTATACATTGTATTCTTGATATACTGGGCAAGACCGGCGATATACTCCTTGGAACCTAACAGAATGGGTAAGGACACAGACGAGGTATTGGATAGACCTATCATCCAATGTATTTTTGTGGCCCACTTTTTTGTGGTCACGTAATCCCATTACCATTTTCCGTGTCACATCTTGTATTACCAATTGGAACTAAAATTTGCTGACAGCATCCTCAGTGGTAGGAATTAAAGTTAAAAATAGCTATATATAGTCACTGCAGTCTCGCGAATACGAGAAAATAAACGAATAATTATAAAAACCTCTGATTTTTTTAACAGTCGATATTGCAGAACATGTGACATGAAGTCCCATAACATGATAGGTCTATCCTTATACCTCGTCTGTGGTAAGGATCCAGGGAACTTAGCATTTTTCCTTTCATTCTCATGTTTATAAAGAGAGATTAATTAAGATTTTTTATTCTTTTTTATAAAGATTTATAGAGCGACCTGTACGAAATAAGGTGCAGTGGTTGTTCCCGCGACGGATTTACCTCGGCCGTACACACCGCAATGGTTCTCCTCTTGATCTATTTCGGTATGCCGTGCGGTAGGTTGTCGCCCGCACTCATAAATCAAATAGTCAGACGGCGAACGGTTTATTTTCCTTGAGAATGCAGCTTCGTGGCGCTATCGGGCGCCAAATTTCGCACGTTCCCTTTTCTCTTTTTCATTTGTCGGCTTGTTCTTCGAGCTCGGCGCCTGTTGAACGGACCTGTCAACCGGAGCGGAACTAATTCGTAACGATTTTTCAAAGAGAAAGGTGGGGGGGGGGGGGCAGATTGGTGGATTCGAGAATCGAAGGAACGAAATAAATCGATACCACTTCTTTTTCTTTCAACATTTCGATCGATCGAGCGAAGTTGGCCGCGATTCGGTGGCGGTAAAAATTCGAAACGCTACGCCGCCGGGAAATGAGAAACACGCGGACCGAATGGAATCGACTCGGCGAGAATTAATTCTCTCTGTCGATCGTTGAAGACGTGTTCGCGCTCGTTCGCGAAGGTTGCACGGAAAGGTGACAGACCACCGTGAGCGTGAAACTGTAACCCAATAACCGTGGACAGTGTCTCTCAATTTTCTGGAAGCCTCGATCGAATTAGCCAACTCCGGCCGTTGATGGACGTCAATTATCGATTGCTCGTCCCTTTCGCTCGCCAGGGGACGAAAAAAAAGTATCCAGTTTTATATCCGATCGATATCCTGTCCTACGGTATCCGTGGACTCGCGAAGCTACACCACAGACGAGGTATAAGGATAGACCTATCATCTTATGGGACTTCATGTCACATGTTCTGCAATATCGACTGTTCAAAAATTCAGAGGTTTTTATAATTATTCGTTTATTTTCTCGTATTCGCGAGACTGCAGTGACTCCCAAAAATATTCGAACACTAGGTATAACTAACTTCATGATTTAACAATTCGTTTGTTGATAAAGCAATCGTCCTGGAAATTGCTTCTAGCAATAAAACATTTATTAAGGATGATAAACATATTTATTTGAAAAATATACATACGTTTCATAATAAAAATTATTAAACGAAATAATGGACCATTTGTGGCTCACAAAAATATTCGGACACGTATTATATTTCTCTGGCAATCTCTGGGAAACGTTTGTTTACAAACAGAATCTCGTGGACCATTAGATGTCCATGCCACCTCACTACTGTCAGTAGTAAACGTGAATTCGTTCAAAATGGGTCGCATAGGAAAGAATACGAGTTTCGATGTGCGACAGCTTGTAATTTTTCATCGAGAAAAAGGAAAAACCTATCGCGACATTAGTGCGATGCTTCGTATAAGTAAGAGTACTGCTGCAGATATCTGTCGACGATTTTACATTGAGAATCGCATTGATTCTATTCCGTAAACTGGAAGACCAAGTCTCTTATGTACGAGGGAGAAAAGCAAAATTATTTGGAAAGTGAAAAAAAAATCCGCGCTTCTAAAACTAGTTAGTGAGCTATTAGGAGAAAGCTCCAAAAATGTTTCAGCCGAAACAGTTCGAAGAGTGCTGAGGCAAGCTGGTTACAATGGAAGAGTAGCTAGAAAGAAACCATTTATCAACGAAAAGAATAGGAATAAACGAAAAACCTTTGCAACAGAGCTAATTTTTAAGGATGAGACATGGTGGAAGGATGTCATATTTGCTGATGAAAGCAAATTCAATCTGTACAATTCCGGCGGAAGAACTATGATGTGGCGGAAAGCGAATAAAGAGTTTAATTTTGAAAATACAAGTGGTACAGTGAAACACGGCGGAGGCAGCGTAATGGTCTGGGGTTGCATTTCGTCATATGGAGTCGGTAACCTAGTGTTTATTGACGGTATCATGGACAAAAATCATTATTTAAATATACTCAAAAATAATTTAATTCAAAGTGCTGAAAAAATGGGACTTAATAATAATTTTAAGTTTTACCAAGACAACGACCCCAAGCACAAGTCACGTATTGTGCAAGAATTTTTATTATACCGCTGCCCCAAAATTCGTTATTCGCCGCCCTAATCACCGGACCTTAATCCTATTAAGAAGAATTTATGGGATGAATTGGATAGAAAAATTCGAAAAACCCCAATTACATCGATAGCTGAATTAAAACAAAGACTTGCCACTGAGTGGTCGAATATAACGGTTGAATATTTAAAAAAAATTACAAACAATATGCCAAACAGGTTAAGACATGTTCTTAAACAAAATGGTTATGCCACGAAGTATTAAACAAATTTTGTAATGCTAAATTACATTATCCAAATTGAAAAATGAATATTGTCCGAATATTTTTGTGAGCCAAAAATGGTACATTATTTCTTTTACTAATTTTTATTATGGAATTTATGTATATTTTTCAAATAAATTATTTATGTTTATCAACATTAATAGATCTTTTATTGCTAGAAACAATTCCCGGGACGATTGCTTTATTAACAAACAAATTATCAAGTCGTAAAGTTAGTTATAGCTAGTGTCCGAATATTTTTGGGAATCACTGTAGCTATTTTTAACTTTAATTCCTACCACTGAGGATGCTGTCAGCAAATTTTAGTTCCAATTGGTAATACAAGATGTGTCACGGAAAATGGTAATGGGGTTACGTGACGCCAAAAAAGTGGGCCACAAAAATACATTGAATGATAGGTCTATCCAATACCTCGTCTGTGGCTATACCCGATATTCCACCGGGTAGACGTTCTTCGTACTTTACTTTTTTTTTCTAGGTTATGTTTCACCGCGCGTCTTTTGAATTTTCCATTTATCGAGAGACGCTCGCGGTTCACCCGTAACGTAACGGGTCCCGCACAGAAAGTAGGGTTCCCGAGGCGAGGTCTCGACACCGGAAGATTGTTAGCCCGCGAAAATATTCATAATTGTCCCGCGCATAATGCGTATCTCTTTCATAAAGAGCCTTAAGAATCTCGGCGAGAAAGGATTTAACGAGCCCCGCGGAATTTCTTCGGCTCGGTCGATATCGGCGTTGCGTGAATGCGAGATGTTTTATCATGGAAATAACGAAGCTCGCCTCAACGCGAATAATCCATGGAAAATTTATGGGGGGACTGTTACCGAACGGAGAAAAAGAGAGAGAGAGAGAAAACTATTCGTTGTAACCCTCTGTAACCCCGTGCGAAGTCGCACGCCGAATCCACGTGATCCCGCGGCAACTTGAAATTCGAAATTCTTTGTTCCCCGTCGCTGTTCGTTTTGCGTAGGAAATACCTCGCGGCGCGTATCGATTGCATGGAATTTAAAAGGTAAGAGAGCTCGCGTTCACTAGAAATCATTCGGATCGCGTCCCATAAAATTGTTCCCGTCCGAGATTCTCTTATTCCTTTGTTCTCGCGAAGGGCTATTCAGAAAACGACGTTGAATCGTTCTGCATCGTGCGGTTGCGTACGTCGTATCGGGCGATCGCAAAGCCCCAACGAAAGAAAGAAAAGAAAAGAAGAGAAAAGGAAAGAAAAGAAACGAAAGAAAGGAAGGAAAAGAGAATTTAGGCACTCGGCTCGGGTGTCTCGCCAAAGGGCCAAAGGGTGCCTCTGTAGGGTTGCCGACCCTTTATCCCCCCCCTCTTCCCATTTACACACCACCACGCACATCCCACATCTTCGTTAGGTAAACCCTCACAAGTTCTCAACATCCACCATCACGATGCTTATGCGGACGCCTACGCACGTGTTTAGTAACTTACGGGAGATGCAATCGAAATTTGATAGTCCCGCTGCCCCTATCGAGTTTACCCTGATGATGGTTAGCAAGATAGATGTCCGCTAGAATACCCGTTCTTTTTACACGTTTTTTCTTATAGCGAAAAGTAGAGGACGGTGTTCTTTATCATGCTAAGCCGCACCTGGGTCACAGTGTCTCTCAACGGGTGTGAGACACACCTGTACAATCTGATAGAGGATGTAATTTAGAATACAAACAAGTTTCATTATCTTTCATAATTGACTCGCAAGGATAGGCCCCCGAGAATTTTGAATACAAACAGATCTTTTTTAACGATTGTTTCACAATGATAAATCCTCAATCTGGAAATTCAGAAATTTTCTTAATTTCCGGGCGAGAGATCTTTCCTTGTTCGCAGCAATGAGAAGCGCAGAGGCATTGTATGCTAATATTTTCACATTATGAAAAAGTATATAAGTCGACTTTGTCCTTGACAGCCAGCGCAGGTGGTTTGTACTTTATCATTGAGCCGCAAGATGCAGTGGTGGAGCAGGGTGGTGCGGCCAGACTGGACTGCGAAGCCAAGAGTAGTTTCGGGGAACCGAATATACAGTGGCGAACCGATGATGGCCAACCGATTAATTTTATTGGGGACAGTTTTCGGTAAGGATATTCAGTGATAATATTATAGTCCGTCTAGCACGTTCTAGTTACACCATTTTTCTACTGTACTCATTCTGTTCTTCGATTATAGATCTCAGCTAGCAAATGGGTCTTTGTACATAAATAGCGTTTACGGCAGTAATCCAGAATTGACTGGCAGCTATCAGTGTTTAGCTTCTGTAGAGGATGTTGGAGCTATTGTCTCACGAACAGCCACAATTAAAATTGCAAGTTAGTATCTAGTACATAACTTTCTCTAGAAGATTATGCGTTTATAGCAAAAGCAAATAGATGAAATACAGAAGAGACAGATGAATTGAATATTACTGGTACATTATTTACAATCTAATTTTACAGACGAAATCAATTTGTATGTAACTCCCCTTTCTTATAACTGATGCAGACAATTTTTATCTTAAGATCGGCAGTCTAGTTATGATGTATTATATGAACTAAAAGTAAACCAAGAGTTCTGTTTTAAAGGTTTGCCAGGATTTGAAAAGGAGCCTCAAGACACAATGGTTCATCCAGGGCAAATTGCATATTTAAGTTGCACACTTCCTTCGTCCTCTAGTTCTATAAGTATACAGTGGTTGAAAGATGAACACCCGCTTGTACTGGATGACAGTCGAATGACAGTGTTGCCATCAGGTAAATTGCCATGCTAATAGCAGATAGAATACAGTTGCTTTCCGTTCTAATGTTCATTTATCTTCTTTCTTTGCCACATAGGTGCATTGGAGATCGACGATGTTAACATACAAGACATTGGATCGTACAGGTGTAATGCAAGTAGTTATGGACAATATAGACTGAGTAATAAAGCACAATTAGGTTTACTGACAAGTGATATTGGTTAGTATAATTCTTAAGGCGCGCTGATATGTGGGTCGTATAATTTCTGAGGAAGAGATAATACTAATCTCTTACTTTGTTGTATCACAGATCAAGAAAGTACACCACCAGTCTTCATAGCTAAACCATTTAGGCAAGTGGTTGTTGAAGGATCAACAGTTACTCTAGAGTGTGCTGCCAATGGCTATCCAAAGCCAAGTATACAGTGGCTGAAAGATGGTACAGCTATTGACCTAGCATCGCTTGATTCTAGGTGCGTACAGTCTATGTAAAGAAATTATATAGAGCTGAAAGAGAATTTTTGTTTGCTAAAAGCACAGATTTTAATGTTTAGATACCAGAAGGTAGCTGCATCCAGTCTTGTAATTAATAACGCCCAAGAAATAGACGACGGTTCATATCAGTGTCGCGCGGAGAATGAATTCGATACTTTGGATGCAGTTGCTGACTTAATTGTACAAGGTATGCATAATTTAATATTTCCATTTGTCTCTTTCTCTCGATATTGCTGACATAATTATGCCTTCGTCTTCAGTGCCACCCAGATTTATAAAAAAGCCAGAAGATAAGGTAGCTAGCGAGAATCAAGACTTAGAATTCGAATGTGAAATCTATGGAAAACCGGAGCCGAAAATTTCGTGGCTCAAGAATGGAGAACGTATCACGTTTAATGCATACTGGCAGATCATTAACGGGTAAATTATTAGTGCGATTAGAAACAATCAGCTTGAGTTTGTCTGACGAGATAAGTATCTTCGATGTGATTACTTCCAGCAGTTACCTTAGAATTAACGGTCTACTGAAGATAGATGCTGGAATTTTTCAATGTATCGGAACGAATTCTGCTGGAAGCGTGCAAGCCGCAGCACGTCTAACGATTAGTCAACCTAGTGAGTACTCGTCTCACTGTATGTAGAACTTAGCCCGCAAATCATTCTGAATATTATTTTGTACATATTTCTCGTTTTATCCATCACTTGATTCAATTCGTCGATGTACGCAGAGTAAGTCACGCGATATTCTGTACCTGAATATCCGCAGTAAAACGTTCCCGAAAGTGAATATAAATACATATTCGGAATGTTGATTCTCGGGGCAAAATTGTCCAGAGCAGGGACTTATACGGTACAATTTTAATACCGGTACTAGGCCAACAAAGTAATACCGAAACGGGTTATTATCATTATCGAAATAATTACCGGTATTATTTTGGACATTTCGGTATTTCTATAAGGTGTTTTGTATTTCGGTAGAAGTCCCTGGTCCAGAGGTATTCAGGTATATCCCATTCTCTGTGACTCGCTCCGAACGATTCATTATTTTGTTCGTGTTACCGTTTGAGATTTTAATTTGATCTTTATTTATTTTTCCATTTGCGTGTCCTCCTTGTTAACTGTGTGCATGCTAACCACCGTATCCAGAAAAAGTAAATTTCCACAAGTCAACCACGCCGAAAACGATCCCCAAGAAAAAGTTACCACAGCACCGTCAATTGTACAATAAAACGTGGCAACATCCGAGCACCCTTTTGGGTCACACGATGTCGGCGTTCACACAGAATCCGCCGCTCTCCATTAGCCCCTCCGACGATCCAGCAGATCTTCCTGGATCTGTACGATTTCCTAACTCTCCTTACGACCCGAAATCCCATTTTGTAGACGACACAGAGAGCCTGGAGTCGATAGAAGGAAGCGTTCCCTCAGCCCCGAGAAATCTGAGTCTCGTCATTGTCACCGCACGATTCGTCACCTTAAGGTGGCAAGAGCCGGAAAACACGAACGGGGAGATTGAACATTACAAGATTTATTACAAACAAGAGGGCGCCCAGAGGTGATCGCAAAGCCTTTTAACTCGTTTGAATAAAGAGAAGTCGATTCGTTCGTTTCTATCTCATGTATGTTGTCTGATGAAATTTTCCAGAGAAAGAGTTGTAAACACGCATCAAAAGTTAGAAGCTATGATACCGGGCTTGCAGCCAAGTATGACGTATCAGTTTCGGGTGGTAGCCTCAAACGCGAGAGGTCCTGGAACGTCCAGTGAAGTGTTGCAAGTCACTACGCTCACTGAGGTCCGTTTAGAATGTCGAAAAGAACCAGCGAACATTTGTTCTCGGTTTACTGTGTTTGTTATAATTGTTCTCTTGTAACAGGCCAATGTTCCCGGATCTCCATTGAACTTAGAAGGTCAAGCCACGAGCAGCGTGAGCATCACATTGTCATGGGAGAAACCGCAAGTTCTTAACGGCAGAATATCGAAATACTTGATCACGTTTGTTGAGGTATAGAAAAGCTTTGCCGTGTGAAAGTATCGATCATTGTTAACACTTCGAGTGCCAACCAGCAGTCTTAAAGATTCCGTTAAATCAAAGAAATTTATTGAATCTAATCTCCTTGCATTTGAAACGAATTCAAAAATTCATTTGTGAATCTAGAGAAATAAATCCGTCTCCTATTTCTGGAAGATGCGGCACTCAAAGTGTTGATGGAGAACAGAAATGAGTATTTATTGTTTGATTTTGAAGGGTGACAATGAGGAAATCATTCGCGAGACCACTAGTACCATGCACGAATTGGTAGACCTCGTGCCTTATACAGAATACAGTATTAGAGTCCAAGCCGTGAACGAGCACGGCCCTGGCGCGTTTAGTAGAGATATCATAGTGAGGACTTATAGTGCACAGCCTACTCAACCACCACACAATGTTACAGTAGAACCAGCTAGTCCTACAGTGCGTATTATACCTAGGATTCTTAACACTAGGTTTACGGAGCATTAGAAGTGACTGTTTCCATTACTCTGTAAAAATAACACGAATTTGTCTGTCCAAATTCTTAATTTTAATAATAGTGACTTAATTCTCAACAATAGTAAATTAAAAATACTAGAATCCGTCATTTTGGTGGGTCCCGTAAACCTAGTGCTGATGTACTTGAAGCGCGTACCTCTTATGTTTTCTTTTCGTGCGTAGAGTATTATAATAAGGTGGGAGCCTCCATTGGAGGGACAAAATGGAATTATCACTGGCTACAAGATCCGCTATCGTCGACACGATCGCGGCTCACAGCCAGTTACTATAACTACCGAAGGAAGTCAACGCTCAAGAGTGCTCACAGGACTTGAGAAACATGTCGTCTATCAAGTTCGCATTTGTGCCTTAAACGTGAATGGTACTGGGCCTTGGACGGAATGGATACAGATAAAGACGTACGAGACCGAATCGGACGAGAAGAGAGTGCCGAACACACCGAGCAATTTAAGAAGTTAGTTGGACCTTTATACCCTTTGCTACAATATTATTTTATTTTCACTCTGCTCGAATCCTTAGTCATGAAAGAAAACTTCATTTTTATAAATCAGCCCATAAAATGTTTCATTTGCGCAAACGTCCATAGTCTTGTAATCAGATTCCTTATTTACTATGTCTTCTTGTGCGTCGCAGCAAAAGTGAAGTCAGACAGTATACAAGTGTTCTGGAGTTCGCCGAAGGATCAGAGTATCAAAGTGAAGGGCTACAAGCTAGGATGGGGTAAGGGCTTTCCTGATGTCGATGTACAGCTTCTCGATGGGAAGGAACGTTCTTTCACCATAGAGCCATTAGGTACGTCTTCGGAGCCTACGAAACCAACAATAAGAGAATAGCAAACTCAATAGCTTGACAATCGTTTTTAAGCAAATTAATAACGCCAGTCACCGATTCTAATAATACTGTATACTTTTAAAGAACCAATGACGGAATACGTTATAAGCTTGCGAGCAACAAACGACGCCGGTGATGGCCAGCCGGCTTATGCGAATGTACGAACAACTGAACGGTCTGTATCTGAATCCTCTGCGCCTTGGATACCACCAGTTGGCCTTAAAGCAGCTGTTTTATCAGATACTACTGTAGTGTTGTACTGGACCGACACAACATTACCAAAAACTCAGGTATGTTGATAGAATGTTTTTTCATTGTACGGAATTCTTCAGTAAAAACAAATTAATTGATGTTGCAGTTCGTAACGGACAATCGTTACTACGTGGTACGCTACATGAATCGTCATAGCAGTACCCCCCGTTACAAGTATCACAATGCTACCGATCTCAATTGCATGATACACGATTTGAAACCGAACACTGTCTACGAATTCACGGTCAAGCTGGTCAAGGTATGTATTTGAACCGATCATTCTTGCTTTTTCAACACTTTGTGTGCCTAGCTAGTAGCCTCGAAATTTTCGATAAAATGAAAGTAATTTATTAGATGGAACAAAAATCGAAAGGTTGAACAACTCTGAGAATACTCTTTCACCAGTTTAGCATTTTGCAGATCCTAACCAACTTGCTACACTCGATACAATAACGTAAAAATTCATTTACAGATCTAAACGAGTAATACCCATTTTTGGTAGACGCGGCACTCACAGTGTACAAATCGATTAAGTGTTATTTTTCTTTAGGGGAAGCGAGAATCGCCGTGGAGTATGGTTGTCATGAATCAAACGCAAGAAGCTGCGCCAAGTTCTGCGCCGAGGGATTTGTTGATACAAACAATTGAAGACCGTCCGACTTCAGTATTGCTACGATGGCAGCCCCCTAAGCAGCCTAACGGACCAATCACAGGTATTAATTAATTTTTGATTTGCCAGAAATATTTCAAACAAATTCGAAACTATATGAACCATTTTCAGGATATATTATATTTTATTCTATCGACAACACGAAGTGGGATCGCGACTGGCTGATCGAAGCGGTTATCGGCGACAAGACTGAGTTCATCGTGAAAGGCCTTAAACCAAACACAACGTATTACTTTAAGATTCAGGCACGAAACTCGAAGGGATACGGTCCATTTTCAACCACCGTTCCGTTCAAAACACCACCGAGTAAGCACTCCCACATATTAAAGAATCTCCATGCACGCACTCGGCAATATGTTGGTCTCGGACGAGTTTGTTAAGCGTTGCGTACAGTGTTATCATCACCTACAGCAATTCTCGTTTCCTTTGATCTCTTTATACCGTCTGTACAGTATCGGTGTGTGTTAATTATTACTTTTATTTTTTTATTTCTATGCTAGGCAATGGCATGGATGTCTATGATGAATTGCATGGTCGAGGTAAGATATTATTCTCTCTCAGATCATCCGTTATGATAGAATTGCATGAAGTAATGAATGTCTAAGTAATGCATACAGTAAAATTGAAATCGATATTTCATATTCGTTGCATATGTACCATACAGTTGAAATTTTATTTTACGGAGATAGCAGCGGCCAATACTGAAGAATTAATTTAATTTGCAGACGGACGAGGACTCTCGAATATATTGATCTATATCATTGTCGGCTGTTCTATTATTCTGATTCCTGGTGTAGTGGTTGTAGTGGTAGTGATGTGCTGCAAACGCAATCCAGATACGCCAGACCGGAAGAAAGGGTGTGTATTAGAATTCGTGAGCGCACTATTGTATTTTATTACGAAATCGAACACGAACTTTTGCACCGATCTAATATTTTTATGAAATACATTCTATTAAAATCTTTTAGATACGCGAAAGACGTGAATCAAAAGACCAACATCAAGCCACCGGACTTGTGGATTCACCATGACCAAATGGAGCTGAAAGCTCTCGAGAAATCATCGATAAATGGAGAAGCATCTACCAGTGGTGTAGCCAGTAACACGTTGCCCAGGCCAAGCAATCAGGATTACAATCAGGAGAACGTACACGGGAATTCCAGTTCATTGGACAAACGTACTTACGTGCCAAGTTACATGGGTGAGTACCCGGGAGGAAAATTACATGCTAGAGTCACTTATCATACCAAACACACCCTGCACAAAACTTGGTTTGCGTCATATTCTTTTATGATCATAGAAACGAATACAACGTGTTTCTAACATCGTTCAGTACACAGTTTTAATGATTTCTGTATGTACAGTTTTTTGGCGTCCTTGGTTAATGACCATCACCGTAGAAAAGATAATTATATTTCGTTCGCTGTTTTCCTGATTTCTCTTCGGTTTTTGTTCGTTCACACGATATTAGGTAACACTGACGAGAAGTGCTCGACCCTGAGTAGGCAGCATAGTCGAGGAAGCCACAAACCTAAACTCATTACACTGCCTGTTGACAGTGCGTCTTTACACCAACGTAAGTCAATGTTGAATATAATTTCACGAATTTACAGTGAATGGTAGACGTACTTACAGTGACCAAAATTAATATTCTGACACTCTTAAGAAGACGATAATTTTTTTCATATTGAACCATATGATTTGGATTTTTTTGAGAAGTTAGAACAATTAGTTTACTGTAGGACGTGAAGAAGAAATTTTGGAAAAATTGCAATTGGTCGGAATTGCAGAGAAAATACTAAAAGTTGTTGTTTACAACTATATTTTATGCGAGCCTATGTCGAAAACTTAAAAAATGCGTTTTGTAGATCCGTGTCAATATAACAGATCTATGAAACGCATTTTAAAAATCTTAAATACAGTAGACCTACATAAAAAGGTTGTAAAAAAATAACTTTCAGTAATTTTCCTGCAATTTTTAAAGAAATTTCTGTTTAACGTCGTGTGGTAAACTAATTGTTCTAACTTCACAAAAAAGTCCAAGTTGTACGGTCCAACATTAAAAAAGTTATGGTCATTTTAAGAATGTTCGAATATTAATTCCAGCCATTGTTGTATGCTTTGTCTGCGACAACGAGACAGTTCTTGGTTTTGTGATACGTAGTAGAAGTTGTTCGGTCGATGTTGTTAAGCTTTGTAACAAAGATTTCGACCTGTTGCAGCCATAGCGACTGCTACGCCGATCGTGAACACGAGCATGTCGCAGCCAACGATTCATACCTCCTGTAGCGACACGCCATCCGTCAGACAAAACTACCCCCGAACAGTGGCGCAATATAGCCTAAGTCGAGCGCATATTACGCTGGAGCCGACTCCGGAATCGAGTCCAGACTCTTGCAACATTTCGAGCTCGTACGAGCCGTTGCAGAGCCAAGTAAGACGTTCATTCAATATTTTCGAAAATATCTAAACCATTCCATATCACGTTGATGCACATGAAATGTCGAATTACGTTTATTCGTGGAAGTTTGTTTCCATGGTTATTTTCCACATAAAATCTTAAATAGTTTCTATCGAAACAAAGTTTTTCGGAACTGTACATTTCTGCCATCCTTTAAATAGATTGAGTTAAACATGGATTTCACTGATATTTGTATAAATCAAACAGACAGCAATGCTGCGCCAACCACTCGCAATATATACAAAGCTTTTGGGAATAATACTGCGAATGAGAGAAAAGTGCAGCGTTGTGTTTTGTGGAATATTTCGAACGGTGCTGGACAATGATAATTGATGGGTCATGGATAAATGCATGGAAAGTTAAAAATTTTAAATCCAGTAGAAATGGATTTATAGAAATGGTTCAGAAAATTCGAAATTTTATATGCACCAACCTAATGGTTAAACCGGACACACTGTATAAATCATTTGAACTTGCAGCCACTGTCGTATGGAGCAAGCGGACAGTCGTACACCGGAAGCACTCAGTACGCTTCCGGTCATTACGGGAACAGCAATCAGCCGTCAAGTAGCAGCGGAGGAACCGACGGCAGCGGTAGCAGTAAAAGGATGCAAGGACATCCTTTGAAGAGCTTCAGCGTCCCGGCGCCTCCACCGCAATCCGCGCCTTCTACGCCAGCGCAACAGAAACATGGTGGTTTGTCTCAATATATTCGGAAGTATTTCCGTCTCGTGATTCATTGCTACCTGCGTATTGTCATTGTCGATCTTTTGTACAGTTTCTCAAGTAACGGTGAGACCCACGATGTCCGGTAGTCCCTACAAAAAGCCGCAGAGCACCACGCAATTAGCGAAGAACCGATTAGCCTCGGTTGCGAACCCAATGCATACATCGGAGGAAGTGGAACGATTGAAGGTAACGAATATCTTAATTGAAATCTAGTCTTGTCCATGTAAAACGGTGAGAATGGCTTTTTAGTCCCGTATTACAAAAAACACTGGCACGACAACCTCGAATGTTTAATTACTAGACTGCAGGTTTCATGCATTTGCGGCAAAAATGAGTAGATGACATTTTAAACAGTAAAGGGATCACAGAAATTAATCCCTAAGGAATTATGAATAACAAAGACGTGTTCTAATCACTGCAATTGTAAAATAAATCGAAGTACAAGGGGTTAAAGAGGGGATGGCAACTTCATTTGGCTTCTGTTCGTTACAATCGATGCAGACAATTTTTATTTTGCATGCAGACCCGCAGTCTATCGATCAGACACCAGCCTTGGCTTAAGCTATCAGTTTCTTCGAGTAGATAAGAACGCTTGATTAATTGTTATCACTTTTTTCAGCCTTCGTACAGTACAGAAGAACTGAATCAGGAAATGGCGAACCTGGAGGGTCTGATGAAAGACCTGAATGCCATAACAGCGTCCGAGTTTGAGTGCTAGAAGAGGTTCCTAAACCTTGTGCCATCTCAATTCAATAGACTGCAATCATACATTCTCAATGTTAGTACCTGAGAGATATAGGTGTGTGACGATCACGTTACACGATAACAAAAAAGGAAAAGAAAAATAAAGAAAATGAAAGAGAGAAACTCCTCCGCGGGGATCATGTTTCGGCACATGGAAATGCAGCGTAATTGGCAACGGATATGTTAACCGATGGGAGCCGATGAACGGCGTCAGTATCGAACGGTTTCCGAAAAAAAAGAAAACGGTTCGCCTGCAAAAATGATCATCGTCAAACTCAGTGTGATTGGACTGGAACGAGAGTGTTTCCTAGTCAATTTGCTTTTTCCTCCGGTACTAACGTTGTTTTATTACGGCGAAAGCGCAGAAGTATACTTGCCAATTGTAACTTGACACTGCCACGCTCTTGTAGTGGACTTGTAATTCACAAGACTGTGAGTGGTACGGTTTTACAGTGAATCGACGCGAGAATAAGACGTTTTATTACGAGCGTTTGATGGTGTGTGTGTTCTTTTTCTTCGGCAGCATGAGTGCATACGACACTCGAGACGAAAGGAAAATGATAAGTTTGTACCTTATCTGGGATTACAGGCAACGCATGGGATAGACCTATCTGTTCAGTATACTTTTATATCATGCGAATGTTGAGTGAAAAGTATTGAAACTTAATTTTGTCAAGAGTAACAGGATCAGTATATTTCAGGTATTCAAAGTTACACGCTGAGATTATAAATGTTTTTTTTTAAATTAATTTCGACGGTCCGGCTGCTTCTGTTTTTAACGCTAGGTTTACGGGACGAGTTCTAATATTTTTAATTTACTGAAATTTCTTTCTTTCGGTGTAAATTGTTTTAAAAATGGCTGAAAATTTGGGTAGACACGTTCTCGTTATTCTTATAATGTAATGCAAATGAATCACTTTTAGTGCTGCGTAAGCGTAGTGTTAATGTCGCGAGATAAGATCATTTGAACGATTAGGTCTATCCTGCACGCTGAAATCCTTTCTCGCAGCTAGAGTGCGGTTACGTTAATGACACAACGGATTCATAGCGAAGAGAAACGGTTTTAACGTTTCTCGATTCTTATACGTGTAAAACTGACTGGTAATCGGATTGATTGTCTTTTTATATGCTTCGGTAAAACGGACGATCTTGCCTAAGGAGAAAAGAGAAGGAAAAAGAAAAAAAAAAGAAAAGAGGAATTCGTACTATACCGAAAAGCTCACGTGCTCTTTGCCATGGTTTGTAATTTATACTCGTAAGGAGTACATTTTCTATATCGATACTGTCGACTGCCATACTTACGCTTAGGATGGCGAGATCACGTGAGTCTCTTAAGTGTGAACAATTCACGGTTCAGTGTGTGAGACGAGAAACTAGAAATGTCGTTTCTATTTTTTCATCCGTCAGAATTCATTAACGACCGTTCCGGTGATAGGTTTTCCTACGATGCAGTACTTTCAGACTAGTTAATTTAGTATTAAATAAAGAGAAATTCCATTTTTAACACGTTGACTGGCTTGCGTCACCGATGCTTCGTCATTAGACGATCTTTATGCAAACTTTCATTAAGTTTTATGAATGCAAACAAATTTTTTTAACGATGATGTGGCTCATTCAGAATTTCGTTCAACACTGATCCGAACAGTCGACGTGTTATCAGGTTACGTTACGATCAGCCGTCTGTAAATTTCACTGAAACAGTTTCCTGTGATTCTGCGAATTTGATTTGACAGGCTGAAAGAGACTTTTCCACGCTGAACCTTCTGTAAACGGCCTTAAAGAAAAAAAAAAAAAAAAAATCTGCGGCAGCTCGCTAAGGAATTTCATACGCACTAGAGAATGATACGCGTGTATTATTCTAACCGAGACATTTGTAGTATTACGATCTCATCGAGAAACCTTATTTTAGAATTAAAGAAAAGATAGAGTGGAGAGACAAACAAACAAAGCGTACATCGAGTATGGGTATTAACGGTAGGCTTTACTACGTCAACGTGACAGGAGGATGTGTTTTTTACCGTTTCGATAGTTGATTTACCTTAATGTAACGATTACGTTCTAAACGTCCAGTTAAGGGTACGGTCTAATTGAATAGTGTATGTATAAAATTAAATTCGGTAGTCGAGTTTCGCAGCTATTTTTTAACAGATGTTTACAAATTGTTGTTCGTAAGGTGTGCGCGTATACGTTGTTTTCGTTTTATCGAGGACGCCGCGAGAGCGACCGTGGTCGCTTTAAACAATTTTTTACTGTCACACGTACATTAGATACATCCGACAACCGCATATTTACAATGGAGAATATCTAACGACCGTTTTTTACCATATCCGTCGAGATATATACATATAAATAATAGAAATAATACTTCCTTCCATTTGCTAGGGATTTGCTACGTATAACTTTTGTACACGTTTTACGGCGACCATCATGCGGTCTCTTTAGTATTAACAAGATTGAGATACCGGAGATAAGCAGGATCACGTGACAATTCACGCGAAGAAATTGTGACGCGATCGAGGGCGTACGTCGCTTGTAGTATTCCGTACTATATACCATCATTTTTAAGCACTTTCGTATTTTCCTAAACGTTGAGTATACAGGGTAACACAGACACCCTGTATTGTACAAAACAGTCCTGTACGCGATGGGTTCATGCACCGACGGGGGTTTCCGTTTTGCGGCAGAAGTCTAATATGGATATAGTACAAAGCAATATGTGATACTCCCGTTTTAGGAATCGTCGGGCCGATGCCCAGAGTATTGCATATTACTCGAATATTTGATGCCGCGCGCGTGAAACACCGAGTTTTTTCTTTTCGAGCGAACACGTTCTTTTTGTCATCGGCTTAGCTCGGTTAGGGTAACGCGAGTAGTATTAAGACGCCGGTAGTCGTGCGCGCACGAGTTTCGTTGATTACGTACATTTGTCATTTTTTTTTTCTTTTCGAATGGACGAATTTACACGCGATCGTACAGACTGGTCTCTCGATGGAGACCACCGTGCGAACATCGGCCATCTTGTTTGGCTCAAACTCTCTTGAAATATCCCGGTGTTATCAAGACAATGTCAATTCGCCCGCCGAAAGGGTTTGTTAACCGAAGAATTAAGTGCTTCGTTTAGTCTCTTGAACTTTCGAGATTGTAAAATCATTTATAGTATATGAAAGTTGTATGGAAAGTCTGCGCGGAGCCGATGGCCGATGTAGGCGAGGTCTCTTGGAGCGAGATCTCTGTAATATTTTTTTATTCGTTTCAAAATCTGAAGTATTTTGTAAAATGTTACGATTAGCAGTGACGAGAATGCGTAGACGCGTTTGAGCTATACCGATAGGAAAAGGACAGCTTGTACATTAAGTATATTATATATATATATATATATGTAATATATACATGAGAATTTGTAATTATCGCGCTGTTCAAGGGGCGACTGGCTCTTTGTAAGTAAAGTAAAAACAGGCCTACGAGACGGCCTGCGGAAATATTTTACCACAAAAGTATAGTAGGATAGCTCTATCCTTCTCTATATAATTATTATTTATTGATTTCTATGTATGCTGGGAATATCGAGGATAAATGAATGTTGCGAGATGCCAGAGGCTGGTTGCTTTTAATCATTTCCATCGACATCATATATTGTAGTCATAATCTCTATCATTGTCATCATCCTCACGCTCATCCCATTCTTCTCATTGTCATTCATTCTCATTCGTCTGTTTGATCAACGATTCACGGACTGGCTATTGCTGATAACGAGATCCGACGATAATCAAGAATAAAGTAAAAAAAAAAAGAAGAATACAGGCCACCGATGTATGTAAATAAAAACACCGCCACTTTATAAGATAATTAAGTATTTATATACATTATATACATATATATATATATACACACAGCCATTATAGAATATAATTATTATATTTGTACGATACGTATAAGGCAGCCATCTCCAATGAAACATTCATAACAAGTGTGTGATAATATTTGTAAACCTTGATATCCAATAAACAATCTTATGTTCTTTACAAATATAGGCTGAACTTAAGATTTACTAAAGGAAACAGTTCCGCGAGGAATTGTAGGTAGACTGCGGATTTTTATGCAAAATGTTCTGCATCGATTGCGACAAGCAGGAAATAAATAGAAATTTATTTCTTAACATTCGCGATAAATGAAAAATGATAGGATAGTGATATTTAATTGATTGCATGTACTCATTTTTCTTATAAATGCATAATATCCGCAGTTTAATTATAAGAAACACGATTCGGTATCAATACATTTGTATTTCGCGCCTTCCAATTTCGAATTCAATTTTTCGCGTAACCTAGTTCTGGCGCTTGCCTCTAGATGGAACCCTTGACCTTTTTTCCGCGTTCAACTTGACAATTCATCAATTAATTAATTATTATACGATTTCAGGAATGTTTCATCGTTTGAAGAACATTACAAAATATTTTTTTAATTACGTTCTTAATCATTTTCGTTGTACTCAAGTTTCTCCATCACCGCGTACAAGATTTAAGTTAAAAAACTACCGATTCAATTCCTGCTATATGGCAATAATTAGATTCCTGATTTTATGCATTTACGAAAAAAATGAGTACGTGTAATTTAACCCTTTGCACTCGGCGCTATTTTCATTCTAAAACTAAATTTTTCTCTTCCGTCTTAGAATATTTTCATTTTGTTCATACGAAACTGATCCGATTTCCACATATAATATTTAAATGTTTAGTGATCTGTTAAATACAAATTTTGTAATGTAACAAATACATTGTAATAGTTGTTGTAATTTCTTTGAAATAATGCCACAACAATTTCTAGTGGTGCTTCAGAGTCACCACTCGAGTGCAAAGGGTTAAAACAGTAAAAGCACTAGAAGAATTTAAAAATACCGTTTCATTAATTCTAACCAATCAAACATATTAAGAAAGAAAATAAATTTCTCTTTCACTCCAGTTCGTTGCAATTCAGCTAGAAAATTGTTATTTCTCGCAAAGATCCGCCGTCTAGTAATCCTTATCAGACAAAAGGGTTTATCAATGTTCCAGATTCCCGCCAAAAGTGGAATTTAAATCGTGCCTGGCAGAGCCATCTGGGAGTGACCAATAGCGCCCTCTGTCTGAACGATTTTTAATACGTTCACGCGTGGACAGATAGCGTTACCGATAATCCGTGCACGTTTAAAAAAACAGCAAAGGACAACAATAACGCGATCCCTCGAGAGTGCGGTGAAAAATCGGTGAAATGGTGGAGTTGTGTCGCGGGTATATTTAGAAGCAGGTAAGCGGATTAGCTGGTTAATTAAACGGCCCGTTTCGTCGACTGTCCTCCGTGCGGGAATCGATGGTGTCGGTGTGTCCGAGCGATTTTCTGTTTCTTTTCGGGCCGTCGCTTTGTCCGTGTTCACGCACCACCGTGTACAGAATTGCGGTGGTGAGAATGGGGCTTTAGCATTTAGGTGTCTCGCTGTCCGAATTTCGACAGCGGGTTTTTAAGAATGAAAATCGTTCGCGAGACACCAGTCGAGGGGCATATCCTCACGCTCGCTCGCTTCGTTCACGGAACAGTTCGTGCTTGTCGCTCGTTACCATGCACCTTCGTCGATCATAACCTCTTCGCACGCCACACACAAGATCCGTGAATCGTTTAACACATGCTCGCCGACGCCGCATACCTGTACGTACAAACACTTTCTACCCGTGTCTCGCCTTCTTTTCTCCCCCCGGAACGAAACCAGTCCCGAACAGCCGAAAACGCGTTCGAAAATAATGGAGAATCGGGACTAAAGAGAACGGTGGCGTAGCAAGGCTGCTCTCTTGTCAACTGTTTGTTTTCCGAGACGGTGTTATCGTTTCTGTTTCCCTTCCTTTTTTTTAGAATGTTCACAGTCGCATCTCGATCGCGATCTGTTCGCTGACATTGGATTTGTCAACCTCCCAGCCGGAATCACCGATGAGATACGTTGTTTAACAGAATTCCAACGAACAGTCCGTACGAGGATCGATAAACAAGAGGCGATGTTAAGATTAGCTTGAACTCTCGCGTTCACAATCCTCATTTGTTTTCGCGGCGATCTTGAGGGTGAGGGGGAGGGGGGTGAGGGTGAGAATAATTTTATTCGAGTAATAAACGTTGAAAGATCGCATGAGCGGCTACGCGAAAATGAAATATCGCTATGTTACACGATTAACATTCTCGCGGTTATCGGCGAACTTTTCCCTGCCCGTGGTTTTTATTTAAAGTAGAACGGTTTTATGGATCTGGGAAGGTCACGTGACTCGGTTCCGTTTTCGGAAAAGGAAATGCCCCCGTATCTGCTTTCCGAGAAGTTCACCAGGCTTTTTGATATTCAACAAAATAACCTGGAATGACGATTAAAACTATGAAGTTTGTTAGATGTATACGCTCTGAATCGATACGAGCTTTCTAATTATAAAATAAAAGTACATTCGAGCTTGCACTTTGTTTCCGTTCGTCATTCCGTTGCTCGAATTTGTTTGGAGAACGTTGCTGTCGGACTGCGTATGTTCGTGCGAACACTGTTACCATTTGGGACGGAAATCTGAATAAAATATAAATTAATTTCATATACTCTGCATCTTAATTTTAAATGGAATAAACGGGACACACAATTTTATGAAAATCCGCGCAGTAATAAATGGAACAAATGCATAAAGGCTGCAGTCCGGTTATAATATAGCTATTTCATACTGAATGCTGATGGGAGTTTTAATTAATTACCGTGAATGCTCATGCATTGTGAATTATTTATCAGCAGACAGCAGGTTTGGCCCATTTATAATAATAACAAGCACTTACAATATTCAGTATTTCAGACAGTTTCTATTTCAATTGGGTCAAGAAGAACCCAGGGGTAGTGCGGTTAGATCTCATAATCTGCAAATTAAATATTTGTTACGTTGTCAATGGTAGAAATATTTCTATTGGGAATTAGTCTGAAAAATGGGTCAAGAAGGACCCAGCGAATGCGGTAGATGGGAAATTACATACAAATTCAATATTAAATATTTAAAATGGTTTTCAGAGGGTTGAACAATTTCTATCGGCGATTAGGCGACGGGAACGGATGCGAGAGGTGCATGGTCTGCTCAGGGACGGCACGGAGTCGTTCGAAATGATATTTTTTCGTTTCGGAGGTGGTCCATCCCCTCCAGAGGCGGTCCGAAATTCCACGGTGGCTTAATACCCCCCAGCCCCCACCATGATCCGGCCTCTATTGATTGCTCTACCGCACTACTGCCCTACTTTTATGACTTTACTCGAGCCCCTCGTTCCTCGCCACCCTCTATAAGCTCCCTCGGTCGGCCGACCCCTCCTCCCACCCCTTCGTTGTATCGCGGGGGCAGAGTCATGGACTCCGCGGCGGAATCGAGGAACTTTCTGTTCTGTTTATCGAAGACGGCTTTTCGGCTGCACCACTATGCGGAAGCGTGCCGGTTTTAGCTGTTCCCGGAATTTCTGAAACACGCTTCCGCGGTGTGCACGACTACGTGGCGCTGCGCCGTTCTCGTGGCTCTGGAGTCGTCGTTGCAACGAAAATTTCACGGATCCTACCCGTTATTTACGGTTTTCGCGAATGCGAATGCCACGGAAATGGTGGGACGCGAAACTCGCCGCTGGGTTTACGAAATTTGCACCTGTCGAAGGACTTAATCTCGGTTTCTTTTTCTAATTGAGAGCTGCGAGATCTGATTGCTCGTTTTTTTTTTTAATTATTTGTTTAATGTTGCTTCAACATCAAAGGTCACATTTTCTTACAATATATTATACATATTTGTATCCTTGATATACTTGGCAAGACCGGCGATATACTCCTTAGAACTTAACAGAATGAGTAAGGATCTAGGCAACTTAACATTTTTCAGCATTCTATTTAGTTAGCATTCTACTTAGCATTCTATTGTTAGGTGGTTTATGTTAATTGGTACTTTACATATATCGCAGATCGTATTTTCTTTCTTATTTAACAAAAATGAATGGGTTATTTCTGAGTGCCCAATTCTGATTCTCGAAATTGAAGTTTGAATTTGACGATCTACTGGACTTGGAAATTTATGCCACTCAAAATCCGCTCCTTCATTATGATATTTTTGTATATAATTCCTTTTAATTTTGTCAAATACCTGTTTCCTAAAAATTTCATTTCGGCGGTTTTTAAGATCGTTTAGTCTGGTATAATGGGTGATTTGTTTCATTTTTGTGTCGCAGGCTGCTAATTTGGCTGCTCTATCAGCGTTTTCATTACCTTGTATACCCATATGCGATGGAATCCGATTGCTCGTTTTCTTATTGCAGTCAGATGTAATGTAAATCAATGTAATGTAATTAGGAGCCGAAAGGTGTTGAACAGTTGACTGCAAAGCTTAATCATTAATTTATCAGTGAATACTGCAATTAGAAAATTGTGAATGTAGCAGTGTTAGGATTTGGAAAATTAACGTTGTTTGATTTATTGAAGGGGTTGAATTGTAGACTTCGAATCCTGATCGTTCATTTTCCAGTGAATATTGTAGTTGGAAAGCTGTAAAAGAGGAAACGTAGTATTAGAAACCAAAAGATTAATGATGCTTGGTCTATAAAAGGGGATGAAGTCAATTTTTTGTAATTACGAGCTGGAAGGGGTTGAATTCTAGACTGCCAAGCCTAGTGGTTAATTTTTCCCTGAATATTACAGTTGGAAACTGGTAAATGAGGAAAAGTAGTGTTATGATCCAAAAGATTAATGACGTTTGATACATGAAAGGGGATGGATTCGACCTTCTGTAATTAGGAGCTGAATGGGGTTGCTTTTCTCGGAATATTTCCATCAAAATAATATAATTTTTTCAGAAAGTTAACGATGCTTATTCTGCAGAACGGGATGAATTCGATTTATTTTACAACTAATAACTAAGTGTGGTTGAATTGTATATCCCTGAGTCCAGTTGCTCGTTTCCCGATGAACGTTTTGGTCAGAGAATAATTGAGGAAGGTCAGGGCGGCAGAAGTTTAATGGAGTGTTTCATCTGTAGAGAAGGATAAGTCCAGCTCTTTGTAATTAATGTCTGAGAGAGCGTACAGGTAGAAAGGATCGTAGATTACGAGCCTTAATTATGCGATCTCAAATGAATATTGTAATTAGAAAATTGTTCAAGGGAAAATCGTTTGTGATATCCGCAATATTAATGGCGTTTGATCTCTATGTGATGATTGAACTGTTTTATGTAATTACGAACGTTTTTAATGGTATGCAAGTGGGAGAATTGTATTTCTGTTAAAGGCGGCACGAGGATGTCTGTCATAGTAGACCACTGCGGAAGACGAGTCAAAGCTTTCCCAACACAAGGCTAAATGGGTGTAGGTGTGAAGGATCAGATTCTCCAATTGTATATCGGATATCCGAGCACGTAAAGCATTAGTATCACATTTTTCACGATGTGGTATTGATTTGCCAACCGAGGAAATAGCCCGCGCCATTTGCCATCGCTCCCCACCCTGTAATTACCACCGTAGGATACTTAATGAATCTTTTATGGGAATTGTTCGAACACAACTTTCATTGTAGCAAAACTTTTAATTTTACTTTCCCTCGTACCTCAATGGTTTTGTGCCCCTTGCTCTTGCGATTTTATATTCTTTCATACTTCAACGATTCTCGTCGGGAATGCACCCTTAACAACAACCAAGCCAACATCTGCCAAGCATTAAAAGTATTTGATAAAGGTTACCTTATAAAAATGGCAACACTAAATTTATTGTGAATGTCCGTAATTTGCAGATGCTTGGACAACAAAATTTATTCCATTAGCACTCGGCGCCATTTTCATTCTAAAACTAAATTTTTCTTCCGCCTTAGAATATTTTCATTTTATTCATACGAAACTGATCCGATTTTCACGTATAATGTTTAAATGTTTAGTAATCTATCGAATACAAATTTTGTGGTGTAACAAATATTTTGTAATACTTTTTGTAATTTCTTTGAAACAATGCCACAACAATTTCTAGTGGCGTTTCAGAGTTATCACTCAAGTTCAAGAAGTTAATTTCCATAAGTGAATTTTTATAATTTCGATAATTGCAGAATATGAAACCGGTCATTTGATCATGGTAGGTCATTTTATGGAAGTTGTTAATCTACTACTTCATTCAGCAACAAATTGAGTAGTATCTACGTTTAATTATATTAACAATAATTTTTTTTAAGGACCGGTCATTTTGATCGCGCACGGTAGGAATAGATATACAAGAAATGTCGGTGTTAACAATGAATTAGTCGATAAAGAAGAGTGTATCTATTTTTCTCACGTTTTTATTAATTCTCTTTTTTGTCTGTCTGTTTGTCTGTTCGGTATAAATTTTGCAATTGACTTTAAACTAACTTCCCGACGAGCTAGAGACTTGAAACTTTAAACATAGCTCAGAATTGAATGATAATACGCACAAGGCTAAAAAGCAGAAAATAATTATTTAATAATCGCTTATTTTATATCTAATAACTATTTAATAATAACAAATTTTTAGGACTATCTGTATGGGGTTAGAAATCTGCATGGGGCTAGGAAAAATTATTTCATACTTTATAGTCCGTCGTAAAAACGTGGTATACAGTCAAACCTGGTTTTCTGCGATTTTTTTTATGCGGTATCTGAATGCCAACGGTGTTGGCATTATAATACCCTTGTAATGTTCTCATCACAAAAAGATGCGCGTTTTGGACTACGACGAGTAGTATTGAATTATGTGCATTTTGAAAATTTCTCCATGTTTAAAATGAGAAATAACATTTTTTAAAAATGTTTCCATGTGTAATTTAATTATTTATTTTGTTCGGAAGGCACTTTTTTGCTATTTCGTAAATCTTTGACATATTTTCTAAGCGACACTTTTTTTTATGCGGTCACTTTCCACCGCATAAAAGAAATTTTCTTTAATATGTTGTAAAAAATTATTAGTTATAGCTATTTATGAAGTTCCTGAATATTTCTTGTTGTGCGGTTTCTTTCATGCGGTCCCTATCTACCGCACAAAGACAGGTCTGACTGTATTAGAAATTTTTTTAATTGAAATATTTTTTTATACGTTCTTCCAAAATCTTGGCCCCGGTGTCGCCCTGCAGAAGGTTCCCGAAAATTGCCTGGTGATCCTGAAACTGGGAAGAGCCTCTAATTTCCGACCGGGTTGAAGTAACCCCGAAGAGTGTTGCCTTCAACTCGAGGCTACCAGACCGCCACCCCATTGTCTCAAACTCGATCAGTAGGGTAAAGGGGTGGTTCACACCGTGTTCCTCGGGGTCGCATGCACCGGGGGTTCGCGCGCGTTTGCGTTTCTCTCTCTCTCTCTCTCTCTCTCTCTCTCTCTCTCTCTCTCCGTCCGAGGTCTGTGCAATTCGAAAGCCACAAATCGCGCGGCCGATCGTAAATTTTCCGAAGCCTTACCCCCGTCCCCCGTGCCATAAATCGGCCTGCAATATTATGCGGTGCCGGTATGCGGCTGAGTGTGCACGTGCGTGTGGCCCGCGCCGGCACCGGCATCGCTTACGTGTCACATGTGTATGCACTGTTGCGTGCACAGGATCAAGGCTGCACGTGGTGCAGGTTTATTTTCGAAGAGGCCCTGTAGCCGCGCACACCGTCGTGTCCGGAGGTGCAAGGCTTTTTTTCTCTCTCTCTCTCTCTCTCTCTCTTCGTTTCTCTCTTCGTTTCTCTCCTGCCCCTTCTCGCCGGTTCGCATCGTCTCGCGTGCAGCCTCGGGGATATTTATACTGGTTCCCCGTTTTCCCACCGTGTCGAACCGTTAATGTGTCTCCTCCGCGCGCGGCTCATCCGACGTCGCGAGGCCCGTTTTTAGGTCGAGTGACTGCTAATTAGTCGGCTTATCCACTCGCGATTTCTCTTTCGGCTTTCCCCGTCTTCGGCCACGATCGCCCGACGATCTATGCCCGCAATTATCGCGCACGCCAAATCGTCCATGCGGCTGCACTCTTTCTTTTTTTTAGCTCATCGATTCGCGCATTCCCGCGGACGCGACCGAATCGCGGATTCTTGTCGATCCGAGATTTCTGTTTCGTCGCAGGATCCTTCGATTTAGTCGACGCTGAAGGGTGGGATCCTCTTGACATTTTCCCCACGAAAAAAAAGGGTGGGATCCTCTTTGCGAAGGGACGAGGACTCTTTCAACCCCGTACCAGCAGTATCAGGGTCCTCTTGTTTTTTAACACTAGAACTACCGTGCACTGAATGCAACTGGCATACATAACGACAACAATATTGCAGTTGTTTATTACTTTTTTCCGAGTTTCCCGATGTAGCAAATGGATGTTATTTACACGTATCAAAAAATCTGCGTGGAAAGAAATATCCCATATATATTTTTCCGTTACATTGCAAAAGAAAATTCAGATCGCCATTCTTGTCGTTTCTGGTCACTCATTTGTCACTACTCTCATCTTGGTTTATTACTAAAATTGCAGTTGTTTAGATTTCGTTTAATTTTCGTTTAAATATCTACTCCAATAGAGAAGTTTACTAAAAAAGTTTCTCATGGAAACGTGTTTATAATTTCGATATTTCTAAAAGAAAAAAGTAGGAGCGAGTCATTTTGACTGATCCGGTAGTTCTAGCGTTCATTCAAAACCGCAACAATTTTTCGAGAATGGCATAAAAGAGTTTGTTGAAAGATGGGAGAAAGGGTCATAGAAAATTCGACGATTAAAAGTAAGCTACATTAATTTTCCCGTCGAAAAATAAAATTTCTATGTACAGTGATTTCTCTATATATGTCGCCCAGTCCTGGATGATAAACGTCGCGGAATTATCCCCACTACCGCGGGGTGTAACAGGGCTCGGGTATGTCTCCTGGATGATACTCGACGCATGTCTTGTTGACATATATCGAGAATTCACTGTATTTATTGAATTTGAAAAGGTCCCATTCACGTCATTTATTTCGAAACTGACTTTTAGCTGGAGATGTTTAATACCCTTCAAATTGTTTCAGTAGACGGGGAATTATGGTGTGGGCTGACTTTTAGTGGTCCATTGAACGTCTCTAAGCCTGATTGATTAAGGGAAGACAGTGTGTTGGTCATTAAAGCTAATTCCCCGAAAAAGAGCTGAGAAAACGCTGAGGACCGAAGTTCCCCTCTTTACTTATAGGAAGAGTTGTCTTTGATCTTCAAAGTCCTGCTTTGGCAACAGCCATCTGCATCCCAACTTCTGGGGGTGTAACCGTACTCTTTAGCGCTTCGTTCAGTGGCTACAGGCTTAATTGGTCAACGCGAAAGACATTGCGGGCAATCGTGATTGGACTAGTTCCACGGATAACGCTGAGGAAATGCTAATGAAGGAAGTGTCTACTTAGGAACATAAAATTGCCTTTCGTCCTTAAATCCCTCCTTTGGCAAGAGTCAGTTGTGTTTGAATATTTGAAAAAGTAGGTAAAACAGTGAGGGAATAGAATTTAAACGTATCAATATCTTATATCCAATCCATTAAAGTCGTTAAATAATTAAGGAACTTTCTGTTTGGTTCCTACGCCTTGACACAGGAAATATTTATTTTGTGTAAAGTACTGCAATCTACTTGTTAGAATTTCCCGTACATACCATGCAGTAGTAGTAGTACTGATAATGATGAATGTAGTATAAATTAGGAGATATATCAATCTGGTACTTTCAATCCATTAAAATTTTTAAAGAATGAAAGAACTTTCTGTTTAGTTTCTACGCCTTGCAATTGACGCAGAAAATATTTATTTTGTGCAAAGTACTGCAATCTACTTGTTAGAATTTCCCTTACATACCATGCAGTTCTAGTAGTACTGATAATGATGAATGTAGTATAAATCAGGAGATATATCAATCTGGTACTTTCAATCCATTAAAATTTTTAAAGAATGAAAGAACTTTCTGTTTGGTTTCTACGCCTTGCAATGGACGCAGAAAATATTTATTTTGTACAAAGTACTGCAATCTACTTGTTAGAATTTCCCTTACATACCATGCAGTTCTAGTAGTACTGATAATGATGAATGTAGTATAAATCGGGAGATATATCAATCTGGTACTTTCAATCCATTAAAATTTTTAAAGAATGAAAGAACTTTCTGTTTGGTTTCTACGCCTTGCAATTGACGCAGAAAATATTTATTTTGTACAAAGTACTGCAATCCACTTGCTACAATTGCCCTTTAATACTATGCAGTTGTAATACTGATATTTAGACTGCGGATTTGATGCATTTATGGCAGAAACGAGTTGGGGCAATTTGAACCACTGGAGCATTAAACTTATTAAGATTGTTAAAGGAGACAAGAGAGGTCCAGTTATAGTTTCTTGCCAACAATTTTTATTTCGCATAAAGATCCGCAGCTGCTGATATTGACGGACATAAATCAGTAAAACGCGTAACGATTGGTGGAAAAAGTGTCTGGCACGGCGTAGGACCGCGAAGGGTTAGCAAATAGGTCAGTTTTTGAGTAAAACTCATTGAAGCGTATGGTCGCGGGAGAAGTAAAAAGGAAGTGACTTAGGCGACTGTTAAAAAGCGAACGGGCTTTGTCGTTAATGCCCTCGCGTCAGGGTATTTTCTCGAGCAGTTCGAACCCCGTAAAACAGAGCCACGGGTTCGATCGTTGCGGAAACGTTTCCGGCCGTTCCCTGAATCGTTAAATGTTCATTAGCGTACGGTTTTTTTCTGTCCGCTGCGTGGGCGATCGTGACTCCTCGCAGTGGGTTAGGTCGGTACGGTGTCAGCCTTTCGCATTTCCACCGTGTTTAGGGCTGCGTAATAGTCGGTCACGCGGTGACCCTGTTTCAAGTAGTGACGCCCGGGGACTAGTCAGACGGTCACCGTACACGGTGATACTACTTAGTTTCTTAGGCCGCGGACTTCATTGATGTTTTCGCTGTTGCGGGCTTCCCTTCGCCTTTCGGTGGTATGGCCGAAAGCTTACACGATTATGTCTCCTCGCGCTTCGTCGAGATTCCTTAAGACTTTCTGTCTGACGCAAAACTGTCGTTACTACAGTGAATTCTCGATATATGTCAACAAGACGTGTCTCGTCGGCGTCGTGTATCGTCCAGGAGACATACGAGGCCTCTCGAGCTTCGTGACTAACCCGCGGTAGTGGGGAGAATTCCGCGACGTTTATCGTCTAGGCTTTGGCGACATATATATAGGAAAATCACTGTACTCCAACTGCGATCGAAGGGTGCGAATCGATTCGTTCACACTTGGTTTACGGCGCCCTAGAAGTGACAAATTGTTAGGTCGAAAATGACCGAAATGATACGAAATGACCAATTTCAGAATGCAAATTTTATAAAGTGTTTCGATCAAGAAATACTATAATATTATAATCTTTCAAGTCCTGCCTTCAGTTTCTATCTGCATATCCAACTTGACTTTTAAATGAAATTTATTGGTTTAATGTGACCGACGAGTATTCTGTTTAAATGAGCGAAAAAATAAACGTATTGAAGACAAAATTATGCCGTGGTTGGTCAAAATGTGGTAGTAAATAACTCACAATTAGTCAACGGTAGAAAGAGCTCAAAAATATAGATGACAATTAGACAGCGGATTTTGCGCATTTATTAGAAAAATGAGTAGGTGTAATTTGAAACAGTAACATTAGAAAAACATTAGAAACATAACATTAGAAAACATTGGAAACATTGGAACATTGGGACATTAGAAAAATTAAAAAATACTGTTATATTATTTTCAACCTATTACACATATTAGGAAAGAGAATAAATTTCTATTTCGTTCCAGTTTGTTGCAATTTAGGTAGAAAATTTTTATTTTGCATAAAGATCCGCTGCCCTAATGATAATCTAATAAACGAGGAAGGTGAACAACCAAAAATTTGCCATAGTGTAATAAAAAAACTCGTAATTTTTTGACAGAATATGACGACTACAATGATGCTCCCTTTAATCAATGAGTTTTAATTTAGAGAAAATTTTGTTTGTTTAAAGTTACTGTTCTGAATCATGCAACGGCCTAATATTAAGAATGCATCTCTCCAAATTTTTAGCCATTCTTTTTATAAAGAAATGAATTTGTTGAATAATTCCTCATGAATGCATCTTTACAATCTAAATAATCTCAAATTGAAATAATTAGAGTCCGTCATCATGACGGATCCCGTGAACCTAGTGTTAATAAAAGGACAGTGTGTGCCTCATGTTCGGTCGATGTTGCAAAGATTAATTTTAATTTGTTGCAAAGATTAATTTTTTATTAATGCAATCTACACTGAATTTGATTCGTAACACATGCATCTACTCCATAATGAATGTATTACTATCTTTATTGATGAACTGCAGAACTTTATGCATTGATAGCGTGCACAAACATTGCAAAAATGATGAACTTCTAGATTTCATAGAACATAATACAGTTTCGCTTTATCTTCAACCGTTATGCGAAATTTAAAAAGAATCATTCGATTTTTCATTTTCCAAACAAGACAAAAATGCAATTGAATGCATTTGCTCAGGTTTACATTTTCAGCAATCTAATAAACAAAAGCAATACTAGAATTGTTCCTAATTATTATAAACACACTACGGATCGTTATGCAATATAAAAATTTAATATAAATTTTATTATTCAATATAAATTTAATTAACTGCAACAAACAAGTCCGATGAAAATGTCATTCTTTTTTAAATAATTCCACTCTGTTAACACTAGGTTTACGGAGCATCAAAAGTGAGTATTTTACATTACTTCATAAAAATAAGAGGAATGTGGCTAATCAAGTTTTCAGCAATTTTTTAAATAATATATACCAAAGAAAATAAGTTTGTTGAGTAATTCCACGTAGATGGATCTTCACAATCTCAATAATCGTAAATTAAAAATATTCGAACCCGCCATTTTGACGGGTCCCGTAAACCTAGTGTTGAATTTCATCTCATTTTTATCACAAATGCGTAAAATCCGCGGTCCAATTATAATATATTTTTTTTCACGAAGTTGTGACGGTTGTGCAATGTTTAGCGAATATTCAAGGGCAGGTGTAGGAGCGTAGGTGTCCCTTCAGGGCCGAAAGGTTTAGATGCAACGGAGGTAGGCGTGTTCGGGCAAATAGCGGCTCAGCACGGTATAGTTCGCGACGATTTCGCGTAATTCGTCTCGGAGCGGATCGATGCGGCCACGATTCGCTCAATGGCGGAGGCATTCGGCGAATCCCGCGTGAGTCATCTCGTTTATTCGCTTCGACGATGACCTTGCCGGATAAAGACAGTGCACTGCGACGGGAGTACTACCTGGCCGTGGTAGTCGCGACTTTCATCGACGTTTAATCCTCGAATCGCGAGGCTGTTGCACGCGACCCGCGCGATTTTCGACGATCCCCGGTCACGAGGATCGATTCTATCGGACCGTGTCGCGATCACCCGGACACGTGGCAGACTGCGATCCTAAACCGGTTAGGCACCCGTCATTCTCCTTATCGCCGCTGCCAACTTCCAGTCACAACCATTCAATCGTGGGCTCTTTATGCGAAATTGAAATTCTCTCCGTCGACTTCAACGGGGAACCAAAGACACTGCTCGACATGTTTGAAAACTTTGCGACAAATAGTGTACAGACACCATTCTTTGATCCGCTGAAGTCGAACGTAGAAAAGAATAGCGAGTACACAAAACATCGAGGTGAGACAATGCTTGCGCTAAACCTACCGAGGCATGTATTGCTTCATAAAAGTTACAAGAGTAATACAAAAAGTATTACAAAAATATTGATTACACGCAAATATGTTTCAGATGAAAGTTGTTCCGAGGGGGACACTCCAAGGTGAGGTGAAGGTCAACTTTCTTTTTCTAAATGGAATGGTATGTTTCCTTATCCACCATCAAATAGTGCGTTTGAAGATGAGCTCAATGACTCAAGGTCGTTCAAGGTCAAACTTGTAGGGAAATGCTGGTACCATAAACATATCAAAACAATTTTCATACACTTCCATTTTCACCACTCGCTTAGGTACTATTGTTCAGAGAAGGATACCTTAGCACGAATAGCAATGAAAGTAATCCGACTGTCTTGCAATAGAGCACGGTAATTACACAAATACGTTTGTTTTCATATCATTGATAATGACCTTGATGTTGTCCTGAGTAATGCTGATATTGAACACATGTTATTGTTTCGGTGTGAAAGTTCGAAGGCACGAATTAAAGTACAAACAGAACTTCTTTTCTACATTTCTCTGCGAGTTTGACCTTGAACGACCTTGAGTCATAGGCCAGTAAACTCATCTTAAAACGCACTGTTTGATGGTGGATAAAAAGGCATATGAATCCATTTGAAAAGAAAAAAGTTGACCTTCATTTCACCTTGGAGTGTCCATTGGGATAAAAATAAAAGTCCCACCGCATGATGTCCCCGGCAGGACAAATTTCAGCTGAAACATTTTTGCGTATAATCATTATTTTTGGAGATATTCGTCTGTGACGCTTTATAATTTCCACCCTGTATGGAATATGCTATTTTTGTAACAGTGTATGTTTCATCTCAGAAATTTTCATTTCACATGGAAGAGTCTTTATAATTTTAACAATTCTAAAATAAGGTTTAAGGTTTTTTCTAAGATAGGTTTAGGACTAAACCTACCACCGCCTGTCAAAATGACCGTTCCAGATTTTTTATTTTACAATTACTGAAGATGCTTTCGTGGGAAATGATTAAATAAATATATTTAGGAGAGCATGTGTTACAATACGTACCCCACAAAATACAAATAAAGTCAATCTCGTCATTTTCATAAAACAACATGTATTAGTCACTTTTAAGGCTCGGTAGGTTTAGTGTTAGTGCTAATTTGACTTTGTTTATTTGGCTTTATACGATAAAGCCAACATCCGCACAAAATTAAAGAAATTTTTCTACGGCTACAGATTTTGTTACAAAAAAAAAAAAAAAGAAGTAGATTGTCTGATTCTACATTAGACGTATTATGCTTCTTAAGAAGTGATTTCAAAACAAAAGCGTGATGTCTCACTTTATAAAAGTTTTGTAAAAGTTTCCCAATATTTTTTGATTTTAGTAAAAAGTCTCGAGAATTCTCGAGAAATATAGTCTTATTTCTCATTTCTCGAGAAGTGAGAAATGTTGAGAAATCGGGAACACTAGGTTTGTCGTTGATTGATGCTAGGAGAGACAAATTGCGGACGAGGGGAGGGGTGGGAGTTAGGATGATTTCAGTCGGTGAATTCGCACGCGAATCGCTCGATTGCATCGTGGTTGGATGAAAGGCCGGGTAGGAGTCACGCCAACCCTGGCCGGCCCTTCTTAATGCGGCATCACACGTGTGCCCTCCAAGAAGGTTCTGTTAACCTTCTTTCGGGGGGATTCCCGGCGTTGGAGGCTCGATCGAAGGTAGCCGTGCTGGGTGAAGGTCAAGTTCACCAGTCGGACTCGGCCTATCTCCTCGATTCGAGCATCGTTGCACACACACACACACACATATATACATTGTTGGGCTCTCCGAGCCTCCTCATTTTCTTGATTAATCCTCCCCCGCCCTTCGAGCCGCCCGGGCTGCGATTATTACACCGGGTGGCTCTTAATTACGCGACCGTGCTCGCAGCCGCGAATCTGGGACGGATTGTTGGTTTGCTCGGTGATAATGCTGCCATAATCCCGGCGAAACAGAGCCGGTCATTTGTGCGAGGAGCTGCTTGTGCGCACGACGAGTTCGATTAGGCGTCCTAGGCATTCTAACGCTAAACCGTGCTACGGTTAAATGACCGATTTCGCATTCTTTATTTCACGATTATTGAAATTGTAAAGACGCTTCCATCGAAAGTTAGTAAACTAATTTTTTCATTCGAGCACACACTGTTTTAAACATTGCGAGAAATTTAAATAAATTCTTGTCGATTTTATAAAAAAACGCATACAAACTTTAAGCTCGGTACGGTTAGCGTTTCGAAATGCAAAATGCAATATATGTTGAGGAAGTTAATAGTACTTTTCTTTCATTTTTAACGGGATACTCTTTCCAGTCAGCAAAGTATAGTTTTCCTCTCTTGTCAAATTTTTATAAAAATCCTGGCGAAAATCGGAATTTGCATGGAGATCGACAGTCTAGTAATAACTAGACTTTGTGATTAACAATTTTCAATTTTTTAAACTTCAAAATCAATTTTCATTGTTTTTCCAAGTACGTTTACATTAATTCCGGATTGAAGAAGCAAATGAGAAATAGGCTGACTTATAGATCAACGATAACGAAACGTTTCGTACATTGCTATCGAAAGAAGGTGAAACTTACAGTAGATCATTTTTTCGCAAATAAATCTATTCGAACAGTATTTTAGTGAAAACTCGAAAGATGCAATATTCTAAAATCGTTCAATTAAATTCGGATTAAATGGAACGTAATTTCGTAGCAAACGAACGGAACGCGCAATTTCGAGCGAGCTTATGGTTATCGTCTTCCTCCGATGTTGTCTTCTAATCTGACCTCGAGGTCAGCCGATTCTCCATTATTAATGGAGTTTTGGCCACCGGTCGCGTAGATTAGGGGGAATAGGAGCTCGGGGATGATTTCTGAAGGATGGATCGACGTCGAGCGGTGATTAACGGCGGGACAATAACGAAAAACAGTGATCAGCCGTTGATAAAGACTCCGATAAGAGATAGCGGGACGTGTAGGAGGACTCCTCGAGGTCCCTGGAGATAAAAAGTGGCTGCAGTGGCCCTCGATTCGACGAGGGTGGCGTGTTACGGTTCTATAAGAAACCGAATTGCTCCTCTAAGGACTTACCCGTCATCCCCTTAATGAGCTGTTGGCTTCTTCCACACCTACACTGTCCAGAAATCGACTTCTCTCTAACGAGACACCGCCACGGCTCGGCTATACCCTATTTGAATCGAGTCCGCAACATTGTCGAACTACAGTCGGTCAGAAAAACCACTTTAACCCATGACCCGCCGCAATTCAAAAATACAAAAGAAAATTAAATTAATGATATTCATACTAACCAACTGGGACTATTTTTGCCATAATTGTTATTGTTTTCATTTGAATATAAAAATTAAAACCCGTCCCATTTCTTGGACGTTGGCGGAATGTACTATAGTACACTAAACAGACAAAATTAATGTCCCAAAAATGGGCTCAAACGACTCGAGTTTGTTCCAGATGTTAAAAGGACTGCGGGATTTTTATGCAATATAAAAATTGCATTTATTGGCAAATAAACAAGCTATATAAACATTCAATTCTTCTCTTAATCGTTTGAATCGATTGAAAATAATGCAACAGCATTTAAAATTTTGTTTCTAATTTTTATCATAAAACCCGGGTCTACGTATAACAAATTTTGGAGAAAATTTTACCGGGAAAGAACTGCAAAAAAAAAATAAAATAAAATAAAAATTTTTATTCAAAACGAAGCATTCTGAGTGTTTGGAATATTTCAAGGTGTTCGGCGGACTTTTAGAAAACTGTCTACCATTTTGGGGGTGTATAGAGCTTTTTTGACAGACTGTAAAAGTTTCAGATTTATGAGCACACTGTGTAGAGGAAGTACCAGGTTCAACGGAGTCGGAAAAAATGTATGCAAGCGCCGACAATGTGTTCGACAAACTTACGGATAATTCAGTGGACGATACATCGCAAAACTATATTTGAGAAAGTTTCAAAACGTACGTGGTAGTTTAGGCAAGCTACATTAAAACTATGCTCCGGGAAAGTTCCGAACAAATTTGTGGGAGCCTGAGCAATTTATTGACGTGCGCGGCATGGAATAATTACAACGCTCGCCGTAATTATCTTCGTTATTGCTGGAAGTGTGGGTGTATGAAATAGAAATTTGAAACAAATTGTTTGACGTTGCTTTAAACACGCACAGTTTAGTTTACGAATTCGAATTTGTCGCATTGTTTTGTAATCTTCTGTAAAAAATTCCCCAAAGTAAAAATGCTACAATTTCCAGAAAAATGAATAAGAAAATTGAGAAACTCTTAGGAATTGAAAAATCCTCTAATGGAAATGGAAAAAAATTTTTCAAAAATCCTCGGACGGTGCTGCGCGTTGCGTAATCGCGGAAATCGACTTCCGGCGTGTTGTATACAACTTTCGGTCGGCCTGTGTCACGTGAGTGGAACACGTGCGCCTATAGTCAGACCGCTATACCTTTCGCCGAGTTGTCTCGCAAAACATGGTTGTCCGGGTATGGATTCTGAGTCATCGGACAGGCAAACAGGGTCACGTTACATCATTAATTTCCTCGACGTTGACGTTTCGTGACGATTGCTCGTCTCGGTGGATTTTAACGACGACAGACGTTGGCTCGTTTGCCGGCCGAATCGCCATAACTCTCGTGCACCCGGATCGGTTAAAGCATTCCTTTCATCTCAATATCGGGCTGAATCATACAGAACTCCGTTTCAGCGAGATAAGTTCGCTTCGAAATGAAAATTGGAATTTTCACGAATTTTTTAACCAGTCATCTCATCACCACCTCTCGCTTACCTTTAATTGCACCTATCGAATTGGAAGCGTTCGATGTCGGCGTCACTCGCGGCGATCTGAATGCAGCTAATGCGAGAAAGGACATTTAAATTTTACATGGTTATTTGACACCGTGACGCGCGATGTAAAATTTCAACGATCGGTTCGACATTCTTTTTTACACGCTTCAACGATTTATGAGCGGGGCATTTGCATTTGTAAAATGTTGCTGCTCGGGGACTTTCGTGGAACGAATGGTCGTACCTAAACTGTTCGAGCTCCTATCTGTATAGTTTTAATTGTGAAAATGTTGTTTGCCAATGGACTGAATTTTTCATACGAATTTTTGATGCACCCGATTCAGCTGAAAATTAGTTAGAAGAATCATCTTACGTAAACGCAAAGTATACGAAGAGCAAAAAGAAATATAGTGCAGGTACCGCAGCAGAATAATATAAAATGAAATTTTGGAACATAAGAAACAGTTCTGATAATACAACCTATTTTTCAATTGAATATCATAAACAAAACACAACAGTTTATTTTCGTTAATATTAACAATATACGGAATGTTTATCGAAAATAGGAATTGAAGATAATTTTTACAGTTTTGCACTTTAATTGTGCTTGTCGGAGTAAAACTTTAAATTAATATTTTGTCCATTTTACTTTACTTTTTTGTACTGCTTCTAGCCTGCGTGGTATACTATCTATCAAATTTTTAAACATTTCCGGCTCAATGTTGTATCATTCTTGTTCTGTCCTTTTCCACAATTCATGAACACCTGAAGGCGGATCGCCATATTTTGCTAGCCTTCTTTCCACAATTGACCACAAATTTTCGATTAGGTTCATATCTGGACTTTCATATCTGGCCATTTCATCACAGAAAACTTTTGATTTCCCAGCCAGGTTTTTACTATCTTTGCAGTATGCTTAGGATCACCGTCTTGTTGAAATACTACTTCGTCTTCAGCAAATTTAATAGAATTAACAACAGAAGCTAAATTATTTTGCAAAATATTTAAATAATGCTCTTTGCACATGACACCTTCTACTCGAACTAAGGGACCGACACCCTTATCAGTAAAACAACCCTAACACATAATTGAGCCACCCCCGAACTTCATAGTTTGTTTTATGCTACTTGCTTGATTGCTATTTTCGGATGAAGTCCAGTATCAAGACATTTCATCAGATTCAAATCTATTAATTTTTGTTTCGTCAGGCCATATAACTCTTTTCCAATCTTCTGTTGTCCACTCTTTGTATGTGTGAGCAAATTTTTTTCGTAGTTTAATATTTTTGTCTGAAAGAGCTGGTTTGCGTTTCTTTTCTTTCGCTTTGAACCCGATTCTCTTTAAGAAGTTGACACACAACCATAAGTTTTCTTTATTCTTGCAACCATCGTATGACTTACACCACATTTTACTGCAATTTGCTGTAGTGAAAAACTTTTATCGCACAACGAAATGATACTGTTCCTTTCATCTGCACTAAGTGGTTTCATCTTGACTTACGCGTGTCAACTAATTTTCAAATAGGAGAAAAACTGTGCAAACACCAGTCTAAACGTGTCTTACTACAGTTGGCTATCAGTGTTTGTCAACAATTTCATTTCCCTAGTATTATCTTAACCTGATGATACAAAACTGTAAACATTGCTTCAAATCCTAATTTTTGTAAAATATTATATATATATTGTTAATATTATCTAACACAAACTGTTATGTTTTGTTTGTCACATCCACCATATAATTACCTAAGCTTTATCATTCGATTGAAAAATAGGTTGTATCGTAACGTTTTACGTAAAACTAGTGTGTTTACACTTTTGCTCGTCACTGTATATGCAATTTTTGATGCACTGATCGAGTTAAAAATCAGTTGAAGAAGAAGAAATTTGAAAGAAAGAAAGAAAGATGAAGCAAACAATAAGCTTGGAACTTACGAAGCAACTTTCCATTTCGGTTGAAATTCGAGCCAATTTTGTCCGTGCAGATTCAGAAAGAAATTAGGCACCTCCGAGCGGAGCGTTCGATTTTCTTTGTTTAGAAGCTTCGCAACAGAATTCGCCAAGGGGCGGCTAAAATTGCTATTAAGCCGGATAAGGACGCCGGTTGACATTTAATAAGGCGAAATGCCATTGGCTGTGGCCGAGTCAGGGTCGTCCGTTGAAAAGTTCGTCGAAAAGCGCGTGTTCGCCGCGAGGAAGGGCGGCCGATCGCGTCATGGCACCGTAATAAATTACCTGTGTTCGGCTCAGTGTTTTCCATTACGGTGGTCGCGTGCGTCTCGATCTGGTCGCGAGAACGTTCCTGGAACCGGACCGGGAAAAACTCTGCGGAAAAAAAAATCGTCGAACGATTGATCTATCCGATACCCGTTTTTCCCCCCGGGTCAGTTTCTCTAGCCACGAGAAACGCCACAGGCGCGTGCACGGCGTTTGTAGGGACAACGACCTAAAATTTCCATGACCCTTCCCTTGCTAGATCACAATCCATCGGCCGACAGGATCGCGGAGAGCGCACGTGTTCGTTGCATTTTTCATGCGACAATTGACGTTGCCTTTGCTGTCGTGGAAGCAGGAAACGGACGGAACGCGTCTGTATTACTTCGCTCGGTCAATTTCCCTTGTGATTGGACCTTATGGCTTATGGGGCGTTCACAATCGAACCGCTTTTGCACCCTCGGAAAATAATTCGACGATTTATCCACGTTCGATTTTCATTTCGAAATGTTGAAATCTCGGGACCTGCTGTGAACGGTAGAATTTATTCATCAGATTTTTAGATGCGTTATAGAATTTATTTATAAGATTTTAAATGTAGTATAGAATTTATATATAAGGTATTTTACACAGTTGAGTTCGTGAAGAATTTATTTTCAAGCGCAGACGCAGCATAAGCTAGCCTCGATAGTTATCTTATGTGGATACGTAGCTTTACCTTTTATGCACTATGGAATCTAATATTAGATGATTTTTAGGAGGACACAGGGGTGTGTTTTCAAGTGAATACAACACATAAGAAACACAGTGCCTTGATAATTGTTCATCTGTGGACATGCAGCATAAGCTAGCCTCGATAGTTGTCTTATGTGGATACGTAGCTTTACCTTTTATATACTATGGAATTTAATACTAGAAAATCTTTAGAAGCATACAATTGTTCATCTGTGGACACGCAGCATAAGCTGGAATCGATAGTTGTCTTATGTGGATACGTAGCTTTACCTTTTATGTACTATGGAATTTAATATTAGAAGATTTTTAGGAGGACACAGGGAATACAAGTTTCAAGTGAATACAACACATAAGAAACACAGTGCCTTGATAATTGTTCATCTGTGGACACGCAGCATAAGCTAGCCTCGATAGTTGTCTTATGTGGATACGTAGCTTTACCTTTTATATACTATGGAATTTAATATTAGAAAATCTTTAGAAGCATACCATTGTTCATCTGTGGACACGCAGCATAAGCTAGCGTCGATAGTTGTCTTATGTGGATACGTATCTTTACCTTTTATATACTATGGAATTTAATAGTAGAATATCTTTAAAAGGATACAGGGGTGTATTTTCAAGTGAATACAACACATAATGAACACAGTGCCTCGATAATTGTTCACGTGTGGACACGCAGCGTTAAAATTCCGTTCAGGACCGCTCCCACTGAAGTCACTTTATTAGAATGTTTTTCCTAGTATAATTTTATGAATTATTTTCATTCAAGTGAATATCAGACGTAACAGGCTTTGCACATAGTGCCTCGATAATTATTCATCAGTGGATACGCAGCGCGAAGATCCTTTTCAGAACGGTTCTCGCTAAGGTATCAGGGTGTTTTTCCCGGTGTGAACGGAGCTTAAGGCTCGAGTGGAAGCAAATGACAGAGCACGATACGTCTGCTTTCTTTCACATGTGCCGACGAACTTCTAGTCAACGTGATATCCCTCATATCAGCTGAATAATGCAACAGCGGGCTGCAAGATGCACGGGAGACTCGTGCATCTATATAAACGTGTGAATCGCACGATCTTCGCCATCAGTCGAGTGACAGCTAACAGGTTTTCCTAGATCGCAAGCGTTGATCTTCCACAGTCGAAAGACAGCTGTGGCTCGTCTTTTCAGTAGCGCATACTGTGAACACATTCTTAAAAAAAAAAAAATCTACCAACACGCTGACGCATACGTTGAAGCGAATTATGCATTAACGAAAGGTAAACTTTCCTACACTTATTTTTAATTGATCGCACAGCTCGCTCCGATATTGTTTACATTCGTTCCTGATCGAGAACACGGGGAACAGGAAGTTAGTTCGTAAATCAGGGACGGTAAAATGTTTGTTTTCGCGTGCTCCGCTATATGCACGTCGTGGGTCCCGACTCGTGAACATGTACGGAGGTATTGACGTGTTCTAACCGAAGGGGGGAAACAATAAACGTTCATGCTTGAAGAAAAACGAAACGACTGGTGGTGATACATTTTAATTTAAAGGGGCTAGAATAAATATTAATCAAGAAAAACGAAACGGAGCAAAGTTGGTATATTGATCAGTGATAATATAGTATTTGGTGACCTGCTTCGTTATATGTTCGTTGTGGGGCCCGATGCATGAACATGTAGAGAGGTATTGACACATTTTAATTTAAAAGGGCTAGAAGAAATATTAATCAAGGAAAATGAAACGGAGCAAAGTTGGTATATTGATTAGTGATAATATAGTATTTGGTGACCTGCTTCGTTATATGCTTGTCGTGGGGTCCGATGCATGAACATGTAGAGAGGTATTGACACATTTTAATCTAAAGGGATTCGAATAAATATTAATCAAGGAAAACGAAACGAAGCAAAGTTAGTATATTGATCAGTGATAATATAGTATTTGGTGACCTGCTTCGTTATATGTTCGTTGTGGGGCCCGATGCATGAACATGTAGAGAGGTATTGACACATTTTAATTTAAAAGGGCTAGAATAATTATTAATCACGAAAAACGAAACGGAGCAGAGTTAGTGTATTGATCAATGATAATATAATATTTTTTGACCTGCTTCGCTATATGCTAGTTGTGGGGCCCGATGCATGAATATGTAGAGAGGTATTGACACATTTTAATCTAAAGGGATTCGAATAAATATTAATCAAGGAAAACGAAACGAAGCAAAGTTAGTATATTGATCAGTGATAATATAATATTTAGTGACCTGCTTCGCTATATGCTCGTTGTGGGACCCGATGCATGAACATGTAGAGAGGTATTGACAAATTTTAATTTAAAGGGACTAGAATAAATATTAATCAAGAAAAACGAAACGGAGCAAAGTTAGTATATTGATCAGTGATAATATAATATTTAGTGACCTGCTTCGCTATATGCTCGTCGTGGGTCCCGATCCATGAACATGTAGAGAGGTATTGACACATTCTAATTTATAGAGACTAGAATAAACACTAATGGAGCTGGAAAAATGAAACGAAGCAAAATTAGTATGTCTGTCAATGATAATATAATATTTAGTGACCTGCTTCGCTATATGCTCGTCGTGGGGCCCGATGCATGAACATATTGAGAGGTTTTGATACCTTTTAATTTAAAGGGGCTAGAATAAATATTAATCAAGAAAAACGAAACGGAGCAAAGTTAGTATATTGATCAGTGATAATATAATATTTAGTGACCTGCTTCGCTATATGCTAGTTGTGGGGCCCGATGCATGAACATGTAGAGAGGTATTGACACATTTTAATCTAAAGGGATTCGAATAAATATTAATCAAGGAAAACGAAACGAAGCAAAGTTAGTATATTGATCAGTGATAATATAATATTTAGTGACCTGCTTCGCTATATGCTCGTCGTGGGGCCCGATGCATGACCATATTGAGAGGTTTTGATACATTTTAATTTAAAGGGGCTAGAATAAATATTAATCAAGAAAAACGAAACGGAGCAAAGTTAGTATATTGATCAATGATAATATAGTATTTGGGGACCTGCTTCGCTATATGCTCGTCGTGGGCCCCGATCCATGAACATGTAGAGAGGTATTGACACATTCTAATTTATAGAGACTAGAATAAACATTAATGGCGTAGGAAAAATGAAACGAAGCAAAATTAGTGTGTCTATCAATGATAATATAATATTTAGTGACCTGCTTCGCTATATGCTCGCCGTGGGGCCCGATGCATGAACATATTGAGAGGTGTTGATACATTTTAATTTAAAGGGGCTAGAATAAATATTAATCAAGAAAAACGAAACGGAGCAAAGTTAGTATATTGATCAGTGATAATATAATATTTAGTGACCTGCTTCGTTACGTGCTCGCCACAGGTCCCGACTCATGACCAAATAGAGAGGCTTACGGACGTTTCTACCGAAAGGAAACAAATATATATTTTCCTGTCGAATCTAACGACCTGATAATAAATAACGGTACTCAACCAGCAATAATATTATCGTTTGAATATTGTTTCAAATTGGCGACGGAAGTAATTCGCACCTGAGGCCGTCGAAGTCCGCGACAAAACGCCGGGTTACGTAATCGAGACGCGGACGGATCGACGCGATTGGAGGGCGTTCAGTTGAACGTAACCGTTCGGTAACGAGGGGATCTAACGGCGAGGACTATCGTCTTCGCACGGCCAAGGAGCTCTCGGTGAAAATCGCTCCGGCGTTAAAACACCCGCGTTATTTTTGGTCCACAGGCCTACAGAGAGATATAACCTGTCAACTCTCGCTCGGGCGTTTACTCGCTCTCTCGCTTCCTCTCTCTCACGTTCTTCCATTGATGCTGGCGTCAGAGACGATCCTGACGTAGCCCTGGACCGCCGCCAAAATTGACCAGGCCTCGTCGGGAACGTACGACTTAGTGGCGGTTACTTCGTTAAATACAGTTGCTACACTGTCGGGGATAGACCCGGGTGTTGTATTCAACGGAATCAACAGGGCGCCCTTGTCCTTTCTTTCCTTTCTTTCCTTCCGCCCGCCCACGCTCGAACTTGTTCCAACACCCACTCCTTCCTCGGAGAGCATGCCCGGTGCTCACGTCACGGTTAGTTTTTCGTAATAATGTTCATCGATTCCTCAAAGTTCGCCTCGGGATCGTCGACAATTTTTCAGTCTCTCTCGCGTTCGACTTCAATACCTTCGTATCTTCAATGAAGACGTTTTTTGGGGACACTGGGTACCTCTATCGAAGCACTACTGTAAGTTTCTTTTGACATGAGTGAACGCATTTATGGCAGAGAGGTGTGAGCGGGGATCGTAATAACTTTGTATACTTCTTTTAGAATGAAAATGTAATTAATATTCATTTTATGTGACCACAATATTACGTTTTAATGCAATCAGGAAATTGTGCCACGTGAATTCGTAATCGATATTTTTGGTATCGCATATCGCTGTCGTGTAAACAATTAATAACAATTTTACAATTCTTTACGGGAGGTCGACAATTATTGAGGCACTACTGTAGTTCTTACATAGTGTACAAAAGGTACAGTGCAATGGACAGTTATCGAGGCATTGCTGTGGTATTGTCTCTTTTGCCCTGTAGATTGTTCAAATTTCGTATCAAGTGAATAGAACATTGTACAATATACATGTCGTTGCAGTTCTTTTTCAACATGAATAGTTTTGAGGTTCAAAAATGTGCATCGATTGAAGCACTACTGTAGCAATTTCCTCTTTACATAATGTACATTGTAGAAATTCAATGTTGAGTAATAAGCATCCTAGCATTTCCGAAGTTTCTAAAATAATCGTAGGGCGACATTATACAAATGGACAACTATCGAGGCACTACTGCAGTATTACACGAACGCGATGTCGAGTGGACAGATAGCTATAGAAACATTTTAGCAGTTTCTTTCTAACATAAATCAACAGATTCGATCCACAAATGGACAATTATCGGAGCACTACTGTAACAATGTCTGCCTTACATAATGTACATTATACAAATTCAATGTTGAGTAGACAGATAATCATTTTAGCATTTTCGAATTTTCTAAAATAATTGTACAAGTTCGACATTATACCAATGGACAATTATCGAATCAGTACTGCAGTATTACGCGAACACGATGTTGAGTGGACAGATAACCATGGAAACATTTCAGCAGTTCTTTTCTAACATAAATCAACAGATTCGATCCACAAGTGGACAATTATCGGGCCAGTACTGTAACAATTTCTTCCTTAAATAATGTATATTATACAAATTCAATGTTGACCAGACAGATAACCATTCTAGCATTTTCGAATTTTCTAAAATAATCGTATAAGTTCGAGATGACACGAATGGACAACTATCGAGGCACTACTGCAGTAACATTTTGTATGCACAATATGTACAGGACATAAATGCAATATTATATGAACAGATAAACATACAAATCTTTTAGTACTTCCTTCCTAAGATAAATGTTCGATCCACAAGTGGACAATTATCGGGCCAGTACTGTAACAATTTCTTCCTTAAATAATGTATATTATACAAATTCAATGTTGAGTAGACGCATAACCCTTCTTGCATTTTCGAATTTTCTAAAATAATCCTATAAGTTCGAGATGACACGAATGGACAACTATCGAGGCACTACTGCAGTAATATTTTGTATGTACAATATGTACACCACATAAATGCGACATTAAATGATCAGATAAACATACAAATCTTTTAGTACTCCCTTCCTAAGATAAATGTTCGATCCACAAGTGGACAATTATCGGGCCAGTACTGTAACAATTTCTTCCTTAAATAATGTATATTATACAAATTCAATGTTGAGTAGACGCACAACCCTTCTAGCATTTTCGAATTTTCTAAAATAATCGTACAAGTTCGACATCATACCAATAGACAATTATCGAGGCACTACTGTAGTAACACTCCAGTACGTACAATATGTACGGCACATAAATACGATATTAAATGAACAGATAACCGTACAAATCTTTTAGTACTCCCTTCCCAAGACGAATGTTCGATTGACAAATGGACAATTATCGAGGCACTACTCTAGTTCTCCAGAAAAATTTTAATTATCAAAAAACCGAGGAAAGCTGAGTATACGGTTAACGAAATATGCAGTTACGTGGCTACAACCGTGACCCCGCGTCTGTTATCGAGATGTTACCGTAGTCCGTGCCCGTTGGAATCCGAATTTCCATGCGGGAGCACGCGAGGTTCGTTTATTAAGCGTCAGAATGTCGCGTATGCCGTTGTATCATTCCCCGCCGTGAATTTCGCAGGCTTCGTTTCTATTTAATGGACTTTAATGCGAGCCTGTCAGCGGAGTGGACGTTGGTAAGGACGCGGAATGCGACTGTCGACAGAGAGGACAACTGGATACGAACGGTATTGATCCGGCACGAGCCAAAACCCGCGGGCTTCTCTATAGCTCCTTTCAATTTCAGAGCATTCTTCCGGGCCGGCCGTCCGTGAATTCATGTACCTTGATGAACGGTCGCACGTGTTGCTTCCCTAACGTCTCGCTTGGCTCTTTTCTCCGTACGTTTCCTCGCGTCCGTTTCTGTTATTCGATTCACTCAAGAGAGAGAGAGAGAGAGAGAGAGAGGAAATGATCGAAACCCTAGTGTGCAGGCTCGATCCGTGGAAAACTCGCCAAGGAATTTTCTCTCCTTCGATTCAACTGCCCGGGTCCCCACTTCATCTGATCGGTCAAAGGATTTTTGCTTCGAACGCAAAGTATGATGTGGAAGAAAGGGGGGGGGGGGAAATGATCGATCGCATGTGTGCCCGTCCAGGTTGAAAATAGTTCGCTCGCCTACAGGGCTCCATTCAGAACCGGCGACGTGTACACCTAGCTTTGCCGCACGCTCTGCTGTAACGGCGAAATCGACGTTTCAATTAGACCGTCCCAATTCGGGGACGAAATCGCGACGAAGATGAACCGCGAGAAATTCGCACGGTGACGTATTGTATCCACCGGGACGTTATTAGAGCAACGATCGTGTTAATTAATCTCCGGAGACGGTTCCGGGCCCCGGAGCCGCTCTATCATTTACTTCGGCCTTTTAGTATTACTCGACCGGGGGGTGTCTTATTCATTGCTGGCTCGAAGTTGCCTTGCGAATATACGCAGCCGAACTCGGAACTCGAAAACGCGACGAATCACGGGTGAATTGCTGTTCGATGGCTTTTGCTTTCACTTCTGCGACTCGAATCGACGAAAACTTGCTCGATGGTGTATGGAAATTTAGCGGTATAATCGTTCGCGGGGTGATAAATCATACGTGGAGACGCAGCTTTAGTTTTTTAATAGTTGTAGACTCTGTTTGGTAGCGTTTAATATCGACTTTTTCTACTCACGAGAATATATTTTGGGGAATCGAAGTGTCAGAAGGCATTCAGTGTTAAAATTACCTCGATAATTGTTCTCAAGTGGAGACATAGCATTACTCTCCAATAATTTTCCCTTTTACTCATCGAAAATATGAAATTACAAATCTTTTCTGTCTTCAAGAATGTATTTCACAAAATAGCACTATGAAAGAAATTGTGAAAATACAAGCTACCCTCGATATTTGTTCTCAAGTGGAGACGCAGCATTACTCTCCAACAATTTTCACTTTTACGGAAACGCGAGATTACCCGTTTAAATCTTTTCTGTCTTCAAGAATGAACTCCAATATATTCCAGTGTGAAAGCAATAGTACAAGTACAAGCTACCCTCGATAATTGTTCTCAAGTGGAGACATAGCATTACTCTCCAATAATTTTCCCTTTTACTCATCGAAAATATGACATTACAAATCTTTTCTGTCTTCAAGAATGTACTTCACAAAATAGCACTATGAAAGAAATTGTGAAAATACAAGCTACCCTCGATAATTGTTCTCAAGTGGAGACGCAGCATTACTCTCCAACAATTTTCACTTTTACGGAAACGCGAGATTACCCGTTTAAATCTTTTCTGTCTTCAAGAATGAACTCCAATATATTCCACTGTGAAAGCAATAGTACAAGTACAAGCTATCCTAGATAATTGATCTCAAGTGGAGACACAGCATTACTCTCCAATAATTTTCCTTTTTATTCATCGAAAATATGAGATTACAAATCTTTTCTGACTTCAAAAATGTACTTCACAAAATACCACTGTAAAAAGAATAGCACAAGTACAAGCTACTCTCGATAATTGTTCTCAAGTGGCGACACAGCATTACTCTCCAATAATTTCCCTTTTTACTCATCGAAAATATAAGATTACAAATCTTTCATGTCTTCAAGAATGTACTTCACATAATACCACTGTGAAAGAAATTGTGAAAATACAAGCTACCACCGTTTACTCGATATATGTCCAAAACACGGTTCTAGCCAGGGACATTTATCGGTCAGGAGATAATTCTTTGATCCACGCCGAACGTAGAAAAGGACAGCAAAGCTCTAGAGGTCTCGGTTCATGTCCCCTCACGGAGTATACCCCGCGGTAGCGGGGATAATTCCACGACATTTATCATCCAGGTCTTGGCGACATATATAGAGAAATCACTGTGGTTCCGGAACTTTTATCGGCTAGGCATTTGAGACATAAAGTGGAATAATTATTGTCACTGAATTCCTAATGAAAGGGACATTGTAGGTGTTTAAAAAATGGTGGTTCCATTTAAAAAAAGTCAAGGTGACCTTGATATCTCTAAAGAAATGACATAAAAACAAAATTTTTTTGACATCGTGTCAGCCCCATTGTACCATTCAACTTTGTCCTTACCATATTTTACGTATCTTTAGATACAACAAAGATAATTATGGTGCAAACGTTAGGTGACTCACCCTGTATATAGAGTAAACACTGTAATTATTCTCAAGTGGACACACGCCCTCTCTTTTCGCTTTTACCTCTCAAAAATATCAATTCACCCTCCAGTACTTCTTCGTCCTTCGGAAATAAAATTTCTTTTTCATTTTCCACGGAAGTAGGCACCCTCCCCGGATAATTGCTCGCTCGCGAAGACGCAGCATAACGAAACTAGGATCGCGGATGCGCGTTTCCGCGCCTAAATCTCGGTCCGCCGTGGAAATCAAATCTTTCGAAAAACAAATTCACTAGATACGCCGCACAGTGGGCAATTTGGACGAAATCGGATTCAAAATCAAAGAACTTTCGATAGAAATGAGGTAGAGCGATGAAACTTTTTTTAAATTAAAGCTGAAACTTTGTAGAATATGGGAAAAACAGGGTGATTATGGTACGAACGTTTTTTAACCTTGAGAAAATTCGTTAAACTTGCACAATTTCAAGAAAATTATGGTTTTTCCAATACCACGCGCGGAAAAATTTTTTTTTAACATAATATACATCATTTCCCATAGATTTTTTCACGCTGATTTCAAATCTGGTCTCAAAATTTGTCTACGACCTCAGGATTTTGCAAAAAATAGATTTTTGTGACAAAAACTAATGAAGTCATTTTTTCGTTGAAATGATTGGATGGTAATAATCTCCCTATTTTTCCCATATTCTACAAAGTTGCAGCTTTCATTTAAAAAAAATTTCATCGCTCTACCTCATTCCTATCGAAAGTTCCTTGATTTTGAATCCGATTTTGTCCAAATTGCCCACTGTGCGCCGTTGGGATGCGCCCCGTCTGTATCTCGTGGACTCGAATATTGGGTCGCGATTGCTTCCCGGAAAAAACAATACTCGATGAAATTGAAGGGAAGACGTACCGGGGAAATAAAATTTCCACCGTGGCACGCGGAGAACGCGCCGAACGAGATTCGAGGCTGCTCGGGGCTTTTCGTTTTGTTTGTTCCCGGGCCGGGGAAACGAGAAAAAAATGAAAATCGGACGTTAAACCTCTGGGGGTGTACAGGTTGCTTGTACCCGTCGATCTCCGTTCGTCCTGCGGCGCTGGAATCGATTCGATTTTTTTAATGGAAGGCGGAGACTGCACTGCTCGACGTACTCGGACTGTAGTTTGTTAAACAATTTTTCCCTGCAGCTGCACGGTCTTCAAACTACACGCGAACACAATTCTCGTTCTTTTCACTCATCGATGGAACTATTGCAGTCTCTATTCTTTTCTGTTAACGTGGCTAGCGAATTGCATACTATTTTTTATTCGTTCTTGAAGCATTTCATTTTCCAGTATTTCCACTCTTCTGAATTTCACCTGATGCCGTTTCATGCCTAACACACTTCGAATTTAGACTGCGGATTTTATGCATTTATGAGAAAAATGAATAAATAACGATATGGAGAACGGTGAATATTCCAGAGTAATTAATGGACACCGTTCTATTATTAAAATTGCTGAGAGAGGAAATACATTTTTATTGGACCTCTGTCCCTCGGACTTGACGGAGGAATTTTGCACAAAGAGCCGCAGTCTGTTAATAATTTTCTAGGGGAAGAAGAGAGTTTATATTTAACGGTACGCCTACGCAACAAACAAATACAATGTTACTTCGGTTGAGGAGAGTGAAACAACATCCATATTTAACAAACCCTGTTCGCGATCTTTACACCGCGTCTGACAAGATATTGGGTTCTTTGGAAAGTAATTTCGTTTTTTCTCAACAGAGGAGATAATCGAATTTTTTTCGCAGCCATCTTCACGCTTAAGCCGCGTTCTCATTATATATTTTAACAGCTGATACAGCAAGGCTTGTTTGTGAAAAATTTTGTTTGACTCTGCGCAATAGTTTTTGTTTGGTACCCTATCGAATATGGAAAGTTGAAAGCAGCATTTTCGGCATACTTTAATTACTATCGAGAAGGTGAAAATGCTGTTCAAGCAAGAAAAAAATTATTCTTATTAGCAGATTTATAGATAAAACGCCAGTGCCAAAGCTGATTTCCAAAATTTCGTTTCGGCAATTTTATTGATAAAAATTGGGTAATTGGGTACTTTCGGATAAAAATTGGGTAATTGGGTACTTTGGTCTTGCACCAAAATGGAGAATATATAATTAAATGAAATACTTATACACTATAAGAAAATCGTCTTCCATTTTCACGAAAAAAAAAAAAAAAAAAACGAAATTACTTTCCGAACAACCCAATATAATAAGAGGGTTAATTGATAATTTAGGGTCGTCGCTGTGTTCCATTTTCCATGTCGACCACGAGGGAGTCAAGTCTTTTGTAAATCCTTCGAACAATGCGACGGCGAGATTGTTTCGAGTCGAGTTAAGCGCGAGAGATTCTCAAGCGAATGTTCGCGCGACCGCGGTCCCCCGAGACCGTTTTTAAAATTTCGATTGGAATTTCCTATATACAACGTAATTGAATCGCCTTTAAACTTCACGACTTTTCCTAAAATATGCGTATAATACATTTTTCAATATTCATTTCTTTTCTTATTGTTTATTTTCTGAGAAAAATTTGTAGTCTGTCTAACCTACCACGACCGGTCATTTGACCGGTAGAACGATTTATATCTTTTCGTAATAGTATTCTTTCAAAGACTCAATTCCGAAACTATAAAGTCGTTACGAACGAAAGTTAATGCAGTTGTGGCATGATTTTAGCCGAAAAGTGCCTTCCAGGGACTGCTTTACGGCACTTCAAAGTGTTTTACAGTTCTCGCTCGCCTATCGGCCTCGCGGTGTTTATTTGCCTGATTGGTATCCGAAGCGGTCCAGAACCTCGGATTTTTTTACACCGTCTTATCTACTATGACTGTAAAGTAAATAAAATCATAGCCGAAGGGGATGCCTAGACGTCTTCTCACGAATTCAAATCGGTAAACTCTTGTGACCTGAACAGAGAGCATCAAAACGTGAAAGTTACAAGGAGCATATTCGGCAGTCTTTTACTATTTTGTATTCTTATTCTACTTTTATTTTATATTGTATTACGTGTTATAAGTGTCATTTTCAAAAAAAGTGAACAAACCGACAATACTTCGTACCAAGTTTCACATTTTATCTTTTGTTCATTTTTCTATCCATCTTGATTTACATTTTTATATTTTAGTTTTTATTTCATCCCTTGAATATTCATTCCCAAAATGTCAAGACGTTCGAAGAGTGTAAATTTATTGTTAGAGAAAATAAATAATATTGACGAAGAGTGTGATTTGAAAATGACAATGCGGAAAATTATGATCTATTTGAGACTCGAACACCGATGAGGACGAAGAGAATGTTTCGAACGTACGTAGAGGACGAAAGAGAAGGAGATTTTTAGTTAGTTCCGATAGTGAGAATGAGGAGGAGGTGATCGAAACTGCTGTAGACGGAAGTGTTTGAAGTAAAAGAAGGGTCTAATCCTGGAAGAGCACCTATTCATAATATTGTTAGGGGAACATCAGGCCCAACAGGGTATAGTGAACGAAATATTATGCGGTGAAAACGAGTAAAATGTACATTATATACTCCTAAATAAAAGAAACTGTATTTTTATACTGTCAAATTGGCTATTATCTTCATTCTATATTAAAAAATATAAGTTGTAAAGACCGGTCGTTTGGAATAGGTATACGTGAAGTGTCGGTAGGAATAGTGTTAATTGTTTATCGTTTGCCGGCGGCGCGGCGGTAAGGGTGGAAAAAAGACGTCGAGAGATCGATGGACGTAGGTGCTAAATGCGTCTCGAGATATATATCCGTCGATAGATACGTGGGCAGCTCTCGGACATCGTGGTCGTCGTGAAAATATTTTCATTATAAATAGCGGGCGACCGGCGCGGAAGCCACTCGCGGCTCTTCCTCGCGGCGAGCGCCTACTCGTCTGGCCGGTTTGTCGTCGAGGAAAATCTTCTGACCCAGTGTATACAGCATTTTCCGTTATCATTTTTCGTTATCCGTCCCGCGCCAAAATGCGTTTTCTCCCTTTCGAGAGAACCGGCCAATTCCGCGAACCGTTCTGGAACCAGCCAACAATGGAGCCACTGAATGCCATTTCTAAGGGAGCAAACGTATTTGCGTATTAAAACATTGATCGTCACGTTCGTCACGTGTGACACAATCCTTTGTTCCTCTTCGAGAAAATTAACCCTTTGCCCCCGGAGCCATTTTCACTCGACAACGATTCTTCCGAATATTTCCCTTCTATATATTCTTTTTCGTGTTGTGCGTACGAAAATGGTGCAACTTACTCGCACAATACTGAAGTGTTCGGTAATTCATTCAATACGGACAAATTTAATAATGTAAACAATATTTTGAATAATGAGACAGCAATTTTTAGTGGCGCCCTATTTCCACTCGAAAACATTCCTTCCGGCAGAGAATATTTCCATGATTTTCTTCGTTTTGTGTGTACCAAGCTGAAACCTAGTATAATATTTTATACAGTACTGAAATGTTTAGCAATTTATTAACACTTTGCATTCGGATCCGTCGATTCTAAACTCATAATGTCCCCTTAGAGGGGACATCCGAGTGCAAAGGGTTAAATACGAATTTTAATAGTGTAAACTAAATTAAAGTTGTGATGGTACAGCAATTTTTAGTGGCGCCTCAGATTCGCCATTGGAATGATAAGAGTTGATTTTTAGACTATTGTTTGGGAAAATTAATGTTATAAGTATCGGGTTTAAGTAACAAGTGTCGCAAGCACTTCCAAAGTGCTTTTGCAAACGAAAGTTTACACAGCAATGAAATAACAGACTAGGTCAGGAAGAGCAGTTCTATTAGCAATTAAATGGAATGCAGACATAGTTGAGTAAATAGAAAAACACGTCTGTGAAGGGTTGCTGTTGCCTTGGGGAGTTAATAGGTAGCATGAACGAAACTCGGATGAATTGTACAGGGACAGTGCAAACATAAGAACCCGTGAAAATCACAGTCTTTTGTAATAACGTGAATAATAATTATTATTTACTATTTAAAATAATATTATGTACTTCATCAAATACAAATATCTTTCATTTTTAAAAATTGTACGCAGTTGAAAATAATATATGAACATCCTGAAATGTTTGTATTCTCTCCACTGCTAAAAAAACACGGTAAAATTTAAATTTTACCAATGCATTTTTCCTCTGAATGCATAATTTCTTGCAAAATCAAATGTTCTTCATTGATTGTAAAAAATAGGAGCCAAATGCAGATATCTTCCGTTCTTTAAAAATTGTACACAGTTGAAAATAATACATCAACATCCTGAAATTTTTGCAATCTGCACTGTTCCAAATTTTGCCAACGCATTTTTCCCGCGAATGCACAATTCTCTGCAAAATGAAATTTGTCTGCTTATATTGCAGGAAACACGAGCCAGATATTTGATTTTTCCTTTAATAATTTTAACAAATCAAAAATAATACATTGCTGTTCCCAACACAAAACCTGCCGTGGTCAAATAACCGGCTTGTTAACTTTACAACAATTGAAAATGTAGATGAAAAAAAAAATGGAAAAACAATTGATAAAAATTCTTCATTCGAGCACATGTTACAATAAAATTTGCACAAAGGCTAACCGAGTTTAATGTTTCACACAGTGCAGTGCACGTCAGTCGATTTTACTGCTCGGTAGGTTTATTGTAAAACCATTTTAATCGTACTATTAAAAAATGCACCTATATTGCTACAAATCCATCAAATCCGTCCACTAATAATTACATACATAAAAGTGTGAAAATTGCCGTTTTTTACGATTTTCGACTTACATATAATCGCACTTTTAATTGTTTATAATTCATATACGAATTATCCAAAATTGGTGAAATTTTCACCAATAATTTATTCGAGTGAATAAGATATATTTTAAATTTTCAATACAACCTCAGACAAAAAAGTAAAAATCAATTTTTACTATTTCTTTCACTATTCCGACTAATTCAAATTAATTTTTCAAAAATTATTTTCCCCTCGTCTAACGAACTAATCCTTCTAACTTCCCAATAACATTCAAGTCATTCGATCCACTTAAAAAAAAAAATTGTCTCAAATACTGTGGACTCAGTTTGCTCTCCAGTGTACAGGGTGTATAAAAATTATATGTCACGACCATCATAGCGTGATTCTACACCTCCGAATCGGTGGAGATCTGCGAAAAAAATGCACCGCAAAATTCATTTCGACAACGAAACTTAAGGTCGAAGTATCGAAAAATTTGAGTGACGAGTACTATACGATACAATGAAAGAAAATTTTCGACACTTTGACCTTGATTTCCAAGGTCAAGGTGAACTTTGCGGTGCATTTTTTAAACAGATTTCCACCGATCTAGAGGTGTAGAATCACGCTACGGTGGTCGTGACATATAATTTTTATACACCCTGTACAAGCATTATTGTACCACCTTTCGCCCACTGAAAACCCATCAAGAAAATCGATTTCTATTTCACTGCAGTGCGTTGCGATCGCACATTTTTCTGTTCTAATGTGTGTTCAATAGTAATTTTCCCAAAGGTCAGTTGTCCAATATTAAACGCAGGAGCAGCAGCAGCAGCCGTATCCAAGAGGCGTATGATTGATAGCGCGCATCAGATCAATTATTCTCAACCGGGCAGAAAAGAGAGCGGCCACGCGCAATATTTCCCGGGGCAACGAATCCGAGAGAAAGTATGCTTAAACGGAACCGGATGTCACGGATCAACGGAGATCCTGTTCATTCGACGGAATCGCGGAAAAATCGTTCGACACTCGTCGCCATAGCGTGGGAGAGCTTCATGGTGGGGGAGTAGCTCGATCTGTCTTCGTCGTTTATTCTCTGCCCCATTTGCTGGAATATAGGTCACGGAGTTCAGCAACCCTCCTCACCCGGGTCGACCACTGTACGGGTTGACCTGAATAAAATTTATCCGGTACACCGATTCCCCATGATTCCCTCTCCCCCTCTCTCCTCTCGTGCTCGCCCAGGCCACTGTGTCTTCTGGCATCCTGCGAGAGGATTCATCATCTTTCCACCTAGAATTTCTCTCTCTCTCTCTCTCTCTCTCTCTCTCTCTCTCTCGGGTTTGCAACGATGTAGAACACTCCGGGGTCTCGCAAGCGAGTTCTACTTCTACTTCTCGTTACTTTCTTGGCCAGCCAGGTGGCAGTAATTTGTCTGATCTGCGCCGCGCGCGGCACGCTAGTTTTTCGTTAATTAGGTTGCTCGAGCATGGTCGGGGTTCGCTTCGGGCTCACTGAGCCCAAGGGTGGACCCTACGCCTTCGCCTGTTTATTGTTGAACTTAGGGGAGTCTCTGTAATCCCGTTTCAGGGATTTATTCGTTCCTCCTCGGATTCGCTTTGAATTTTATTCCCCCCCCCCCCCGGCTCTGTCTGCGTGATTTCTTCAGAGACAAAGGGAATCCGTTGATTCTCCGGTCTTTTTTTCCTTCCTCCTGGAATATTTTCCGCTGACCGGCAGTCTTTCAAAAAATTCTGAAGTAATTCGAGAAGGGACACTTTCTGGTTTTATGTTCGAGGGAATTCGAGTTTGTTATTAGTTTGCTGCACTGGGAATGGTCCCTGTCGGGAGATTTTTTAATACTTCCCGGAAATAACGTAGATCCATTTCCTCGATCGGATTCGTTTCTTTGACTCGATCTTCCACGTTACAATTTTTTTTTTTTTGTTAAGATCGAGGAGATGGAGATTGAGACATTTGTACTCTGATGGAATTCTGCAGACATTTCTGCACCATTCCCAAGACAGCGCTGAATTGACAAAACCCTAATCTGGGTACACCGAAAATCCCAAACACAAGCGAGTACACTCCGGGGCAAAAAGATACAGTCTGGGGCGATATTAAATGGACACTCTTAAAAATCGCATAACTCTTTTTAGATTGGTCCAAATGACACACATAAGGGCGAAATTCCGTGGCAAGGTCGAAAATCCGCGACTTTTACCCTTAAGCTCTCCTCTTGAAACGTTTGTAGCTCATTGCAACATTGACTGACTTCAGTATGCATATAAGTTACCCAAATCTACAAAATGCATTTCTTAAATTATCGTTACAGTCTCAGATAAAGAAGTAGAAAAATCATCAGTTTTTAATTCTTTCATCATTCCAACCAATTGCAATCCAAACAAATTTTTGTTTACTCGTTGTCTAGCAAACTAGTCGGTCTAACATCTAAAGAAAATTCAAGTCATTTAGACCAATCTTAAAAAAGTTATTTCTAAGAGTGTCCACTTAATATTGCCCCCGACTGTAGCACATCACATATTGTTTCTCGTTTCACACCATAAACTGAAGAAAATCAATGTTTTAACATGTCAACATTTTTGGACATGCAATATGAATAATGTTCCGTATCCACAACACTTACGTCATCAGAATTCTACGAACAAAAACGTAAATATTGTGGTGCGCAAACGGGACAAAACTATAACACGCTTAACGAAAAACTTGAACTATAAAACAATTCTCTTCAGTTTATGGTATCACACGAGAAAAAAAAATAAGTGACGTGCTATCCTTTCGTCCCGAAGTGAAGAACGGATTTTTTACTCGGCCCCCTTTACTTGTAACAGAGGCAAACAATTTTTACTTTGCCCAAAGATCCAATCCTCTATTGATTACAACCGATATTTATTATAATGTACTAAATTTCTCGCAACGTTCTCCAGCGAGGAACAAGTCGGAAATTGTCTGGAGCAGGGATCAGTCGGTTCGATGGCGACATCGGCATTGGCGGCAATAATCCTAATTCAGGACGGCCAGGCGATCCTCGCGGTGTAAAGCGATCTGGGGATTGCGTTCCGGTGGCGTAGCCAGACGCAAAATTATCGATCGCTATCCCGGAATAGCGGGAAACCGCGTTCGGACCCCCTGTTTCTCGGTTGATTTGTAAGAACGTGCCGCGGAGGCAGCTGTTAACAACGAAAAATAAATTCTGCCGATCGCGTCGATTTCCTCGTTCTGCGCCTCCCGAGGAACGCCAGGCTCGCGGCGGAGTTGCCCGGTAAAAAGACAATGGAGAGAGAGGGAGAGAGACAGAGAGAGACAGAGAGAGCGAGAGAGAGAGAGAGAGGTAGAGGCCGAAGAACAGGCAACTGGCTGGCTCCTGGCCAATCTGTATTATTTTAGCTGTATATTCTCCGCTATTAGCCGACGTGTCGATCGCCTATTACGACATTACCGCGATCATTCACGCTCGTTGCCCTGGTAATTTCGATCACCTGACCCGTGTCGATACCCTCAGGCTCCATTTCAGGAACCCTGCGATATTCATGCACGGGCCGAGCACGGATCCGCCGCGTTCTCTCGGCGAGATCTTCCTTCCGCTTCGCGGGGGGAGATTCTGACGATAATAGAACGCTCCACGCCGATGTCGTGTTCGGGAAATTGACACGACGCTGAGGAACCTGGAAGATCTGTTTCGGTTCGTACAATCGCTCCACTTTAAACACGCGTAACTTTTCCAACAGGGAATTCCTAACGTTGAAACCGTGATTTTCGGCATTTCCTCGACAAAAGCTGCAGGATCGTGTAAAAACAAGCTGGAAATTTCTGGGTTGCCAAGGTGAAGTTTAACCTTCTCTTCAATTTAATTGTCTTCGTAGCCGCTGTTTCAGAAACGTTCTTAGACGCTGGGGAACGTAGAAGCGTTTCTCTAGGTTTTCGGCGATTTTTACACCGTGATGATATTGATTAATTACAGCGTAGTTTTGTTTTTAATTGGTAGGCGTCGATTTGGAAACGTTTTTGGATCCGGAGGAACGTAAAATATATTTCAGTTTTGTCACCTGCTAGATCAATGCCTGTCATGTTCTGTTAGATAGATTTATAGAGAGATAGATTTTAGAAGTGATTAGATTTCTTAAAACGTGATTTTTAACACTAAACCCACCACGGTCAAAATGACCGGTTTTCTATTTGATAATTATTGAAATTATACGAAAGTTTTCATAGAAAATTACGGAATTGTGCAAAATTAAACTAAATTCAATCTTCTCCCTTCTATAAAACGTTTCACTTTTATATAAATTGTGCTTGTAGGTTTAGTGTTAAGCGCCTGGCTAAGGTGTGCTGGTTCAAGGGCCAGTAAGGGTCGACATTCTTTTCCGCGAAGAGTTCCTGGCCGCCAGACAGGATTCGGAGGCCGTGTCAGTGAAATTCGGTAATAAATGCGGTGTGTATCGGCAGCGAGTGCGTGCCAACGAAGCTTGGCAGCGTGTCGCAGTAATTAGGAGCCGCGAACGAAGTGTGTGTTAGGGGTAGAAAGTGGCCGGCGATGTTCTAAACTGAGTCGGAAACTGAGCTAGAAACATTCGGTTCGACGGTTCGACTACTCAACTTCCTGTACACGTAGTTCTCCGAGCACCGGGTCGATGTTTCATCGAAGAAACTTCGAGCATAATCAGTGGATCATGACAGCCTGGATCATAATTCTTGACATGAGAGCGACTCGATTAACACTAGAACCGGTCGAGCCAAAATGACTTGCTCCTAATTTTTTCGGTTAAAAATCTCGAAGTTATCAATATATTTCCATGAGAAAATGTTTTAATAAACTAATTTTGTTGTTATAAGGCAATGTATGCCAGTTGCATTTAGTGCTTGGTTGTCCTAATGTTAAACACTGAACACCTGCCAAGCATTAACAGTATTTGGTAAATATTGCCTTATGAAAATGGCAACCCTAAATTTACTGAGATTGTCCGTGATTTATTCTACCATTTTCCATAAATGAATTTTTACAGTTTCTAAAATTGTAAAATATAAAATCGGTCATTTTGACCGTGATAGGTTTAGTGTTAAAATGGTTCAAAAAATGTCATGATTTTGAAACGGAGTCATCACTTATGCGTCACTCTGCGGAATACGGTTGCTCCTAATTAGACAAACAGAACACGACAGCACACAATTAGGCAAGTAGAATATGACATATGATAATTGGACAAGTAGAATACAATCTGATCCGTTGAGGCTTGCGGTTATGACAGTCCTTGGCAAATAAGCATATTACTAATTAGACAAGAGAAATGGGACATGTTTGGGACGACAAGTGAATTGGGTCGTTCATGATCAGACAAGCAGCGGAAGACCGTTGCTACGCAGGCAAGTAGAACGAGATTGTTTGTGGTCGGTCATGGATCAGACCAGTAGAATGTGCCTACTCTTGATCAGACAAGAGGAAGAAGAAAACTATCATTCATCAGTAGACGGTGGATTTGATGTATTTATGACAAAAATGAGTAAAACAGTACAGCCATAAAAGCAATTTAATTTTATCATCAATTTATTAAAATTCTTAAACGAGGAAACAAATTCAGATCTGGGCCCAGTATCTTGTGCCGAAAATTTTTATTTTGCAGAAAGACTCAGTCTATTCATCATGCAAGGAGAACAAGTTTGCTATTACTAGTGAAGCAGGATTATTTTTGGTCAGACAAGGGGAATAAACAGATTGTAAATCAAGCAAGTAGAAAGCGACTGTTCTTGATCAGACAAGTGTAAGCCTGCAATTCGTCAGACTCGAGGAACAATATTCCGGTTCGTTAGACAAGAGAAATAACATTGGCAATAATCAGTCAAGGAGAACAAGATTGCAGAAGTAGACAGTGAAGTAGAACAGTTTTTGATTAGGCGAATGGAGTAAACAGATTGTAGAACAAGCAAGTAGAATGTTGCTGGCCTTGATCAGACAAGACCAACAAGACCAGCAATCTGACAGTAGAATAGAACTGATCTTGGTCAGGCAAGAAGAATAACACCGTAATTAATCAGACAGTGGTATCGGACTGTCTGTGGTCAGACTGTCCCAAAGAATTGTCTCTAGTAGAATAGATCTGTGTCTGATCCTGGCACTCAGAAATAGCGTATCTTTATACAAAATAAAAATTGTCAAGTAGAATACGCTGATGCCTAGCTAGACACGTCGGCCATCTCGAACCTGCAAACACCGATCTAAACGGGTCTTCCGAGAACGGGGTCAGGACTAACAAAGTTCAAAGAGTATCCTACATCCTCTCCCGCGAGGCACCCCAACGGCCCAGGCATCAACCATAAAACTTCTCAACCCTTTCCCTTCGAGCCTCCCCCACCCGAACCGGAAGCAACGAATCATCCCGTAGCAGCGTACAACAAAATTTCCCCGAGGTCTATCCTTCGAATCTGAAATTCTAATGGTTCACGATTCCCCGCATCGGGTCACCGTGTCGAAGTTTCTAGCTCAAGATCACCGGGGTGCAACGGCTATGGTATAGCATAGTCTGCGATCAGCTGTCGTCGCACGGCTGCTCCTCGAGTTGCGCGGAGGGCCGGGAGGGAGGGTGCGGGAGGGTGGAAGAAGGGTTCAAAGAGCAGCAGATATCCTTTATTCGACTGTTTAACACGCGGAGGGCGGCCGATGCGTCTGTCCAGGGAGAGTAGGTCGTTTCCATGGCGACAAGGGGTGCATCGGACTGGCACGTATCGCTAAACCGAACGTACCCCCCTGGCAGCCTCTAACCTACCCCCTCCAACGGGACCCCGTACAACGTTCCCACCTCCTGCGGAACATCCTGGCGTGCTCCGGCTACCTCCTCGCGGCTGGCTGGGTCATCCCTCCCGCAGGAATTAGGTTACTTCCTGGAATTGGGTTTTCCGGGCGATTCCTCGCGACTGAAAAATTCACCTTGCCGAGACCGGCCCCTTTCGACGCCCATCCACCAAACCTGTTTCTCCTACACGACGGCAGAGTTCGGGTCCATTTTGACCCAATACATCCAATCATTCAATTTATGGAAGAGCAATTAAATGACTTTGCCAGAAACAGTAGAAAGGTTAACGTGTCAACGGGAACTGCCTTCAAAAATGTCTTTTAACCGGTTAACTGTGTTTGACGAGTATACTCGTCATGAAGACATGGCAATATTTTGTGTCATGACGAGTATACTCGTCAAAACAGCTATAATTCAAACAGCGGTTAATTTTTGCGACGCAACTTAGGTACACATTTTTCAAAGAGGTCGCGACAGCTAACTGGTTAAAAAATTGTCTACATACAAACAGTTATACCGTCAATAATTGTATAGATCTGAGTAGGCTGCGGATTTTAGGCATTTATGACAAAAATGGGTAACCACAATGTAAATCTGTGGACATACTAACCCATTTGCATCATAAGGAAATGTGGAAAGAAGGCCTTCAGCACCAAACTTTTTTTTTAATTATATTTAAGTACAAAAATTGTCTACAAGTAAAAGAACTTCATATTTCAGCATTATAAGAAAAAATAAATTGAGCGTATATATACGCTAATGATGCAAATGGGTTAAAAAGACTTAAGGATATCAGCGCATTGGTTTCAACTCAACAAAATAATTAAAAGAAGAAATAAATCGTTATTTCGCTCCTGCGTCTTGCAATCGATGCAAACATTTTCTATTTTGCACAAAGATTCGCAGTCTTATTTATAACAGAATCGAGTTGGTGCAATTTAACACAACAGAAAAATTGAAGAACAACGATGTACCATTGTAAACGTATTAAAATTATTAAAGAGTTCCTATCTCCCGCAATTGATGCAGAGAAATTTGATTTTGCATAAAGACACGCAGTCGATGACAGAACCGAGTGGTCGCAATTTAACACAACAGAAAAATTGAAGAACAACGATGTACCATTGTGAACGTATTAAAATTATTAAAGAGTTCCTATCTCCCGCAATTGATGCAGAGAAATTTTATTTTGCAAAAGACACGCAGTCTATAACAGAACCGAGTTGGCGCAATTTAACACAACAGAAAAATTGAAGAACAACGATGTACCATTGTGAACGTATTAAAATTATTAAAGAGTTCCTATCTCCCGCAATTGATGCAGAGAAATTTTATTTTGCAAAAGACACGCAGTCTATAACAGAACCGAGTGGTCGCAATTTAACACAACAGAAAAATTGAAGAACAACGATGTACCATTGTGAACGTATTAAAATTATTAAAGAGTTCCTATCTCCCGCAATTGATGCAGAGAAATTTTATTTTGCATAAAGATCCGCAGTCTAGTTGTAAGAATGATCGGCAATAATTTCATTGCAGGCCGCTTAGAACTATTACAGCCTTGTTGTTCGTCGATATGCCGTTCACTGGAACATGCTAGGTGTCAGGATACTTATGGAAGATAGCGTAGCCGGTGTCCGTGGGAACACTGTGGACCGTTCTTTGGAACAATAGCATGCGGCCGCGGACCTGTGATTTCATCCCCGAAACCATTAATTACCATCGGTCCCGGTCGACCGCTCGATGGAACGAATAGAAGCGTGATTAATTCTGCGCTACTGATAATAGCTCTGACCCACTTTCCTCCTGTCGCTTTTTTTCTCACCCCCTCTCCCTCTCTCTCTCTCTCTCTCTCTCTCTCTCTCTCTCTCTCTTTTACTCTCGCTCGCGCTGTTCCCTCGTCGGCGTTCACCGGCCAACAACTGGACCGGGGTCGGTTCTCCAAGGTAAACCTTTGAACTGCCAAGATCCGATCGCGATCGAGAGAGATTAGCCGTTCGATCTACCCCCGGTAAATTTAGCATCGGGCTGACAACGCGTCGGGAAGGACGTCGGAGAATTTTTCTTTGACGGGATTAACCGTCGTTTGTACCTCATCTCGCTCAACCTAATTTGTCTTTTCGTGTTGAGTCGGTGGAACGGTGATGGGAATAACGCAGGACCCAGATGTAAACCCAGAAAGGATCAGTTTGGGAAGCGAGAAAATGGACGAACCCCTTGTCGAAGTTCGTGCTTTGTCCCTTTACTCTCGCTTGCAATGAACAGAAAGGTCAAATATTATTTGGGCAAATAATTCAATAGTTACACAGTTGAATAAACACGAAACCGTTCGAGATTATCTTCAATGTCCAAATTCGTCCCTTATACCGTTATTCCTGTTTCCATGAACAGAAACGTTAACTTACGATAGTTAATTAACCTCTTAATTAACCGTCCGCAACTCCAGCTCCCAGGTACGGCGCGCTCGTCCGCAACTCTGTCTCCCAGGGACGGCGCGTATGGCCGCGGCCAGCAAAAGAGCCACTATAGTGGTCCGTAGCTTTTAAACTGATGCTTTCCACGGAAGCCACTATAGTGGCGTACCGTTCAAGCTGATGCTTTCCACGGAAGCCACTATAGCGGCGTACAGTGCTTAAGAGGTTAAACAGTTAAACACTTGAATAAACATCCAACAGCTCGGTCAAGATCTATCTGGTCACTAGAAATTTTATTACAAACTTTTCCTTGTCTTTGCACAACTAGTTCGAAGCGACTCTATATAACAACAAATATTATAAATATTTTGATTAGGAATAAACGTGGAAGCTTCTGTGCATTCGATCGAATTTCCCGCATTGTAAATAAACAGTGTGCGAATCTTCATGCAAATTTCTATTTCCATAGGTTGTTTGAGAGAACTCCAATTAAAAATTGTTGTCTATAGTTGTCTGTTTGGGAGAAGTATGTAATTGCAATCGGCGAATGCCGGTGAATTTTTCAAGTTATTTGCTTCATCAGAAAAGATAACATTTGTTTAATTGGAAAATGGCGTCGAGGCGCGCACGGATCGATGCGTTGAAACCAGTTTCGAATAGATTTTCCGCAAGATTCGCGAGCACCAGAGAGTTTCGTTCGGCGGAAAAGAATTTTATTTCGTGTTACAGGATGGTAATCCCGCGAATTACGATGGCTCGCAGCGTTAATCGATGCAAATTGTAGCTGACGACTCTGTTCAGTTTCGAGCATACTTTCGCGAAACTCGAGCCTGTGTATGTTTAAAGCTGCTAAAATATTTTGCTTTGCCCCGGAGAGGATTAATTCCTCGTCGTACACTGTCGGCCATCTTGAAACGCGCGGATTTAATCCCTCCATGATCGCATCAAAACAGCACTTATTACACAAATTAATCTTGAATGAGATCCAGCTAAAATTTAATATCCTGTGATCTCAAACTCTTTTTAAGTACTTATTCTACGCAAGTGCAGCCATATTGTACCAGGTCAGCGCAAAACTCCGTGCCCGAATTCGTATTAAAACGCAACAAGAATTCAATAGTCCTTTCCTTCTAAAAAGCCCCTAATCTTGAGGACAATCTGCATGAACACGTTCATTCTCGGGCACATTAAAAAGTTCTTCAGAAATTCATTTCGAGCTCGTTAAATTTCCCACGCTGCAGCATAATCTCAACGTTACAGGAACCTCTATCTCCCATCAAAGGCAGCCATATTGTATTCGGGATACTACTGAATGGCAGTTTTTCCTTCGAAGAAACTCGATTCGAAATACCCTTTACAGGGACAACACCAGCCTTTAAAAACACTGAAAAATCCTTGAAAAGGCTGAATTAAATTCATCTGTAATTTGATCTCGCACAGTTCTAAACGCTTTGTCATAGTTCTCTTTGATCACAAAGAGGACCTCGCATCGAAGAACAGCAGCGCGCTGCATTTCCAAGGCACAGCTCGTTTGCAAAACGTTCGTCGTTTCGCGGATCGCCGGGGCCGGGGTTTAACCGCGTTTCATATAAATTCAATTCGACTCGATTCAGCCACTCAGCCGTCGATAATCGGAGGATTAATGTCCTGTCGGGTGGTTAAAGGATCCCGGTTTCCATTCGCCGGAACGGTTGTATCGATCGTCGTCGCTGGTTTTTAGGGTCGCGTCGGGAATGTTTGCGCAAAACCGGCGTCGAGGCATCGGCAAACGGAGCGCGCCCACATCGCCGCTCGTTTATAGTCTTTTAGTCCTTCCGCGGGGCGTGATCCTGCGGAAAGCAGGCCGCAGTTAGTATCCCGGCTGATTCAGGATGCGTCATCGAGTGGGAATAGCCTGGTCGCGTGTCATAAACGATCGAAGAAGTTGAAGGTAGTTCGCGATGAATAAAAGATCAGATGTAATTTTTCTAGGGCAACCGGTGGCCTTCGAGTGCGCGCAAAATGGTTCATCTTTCCCTCAAAACGTTTTGAACATTTCCAAAAATTTTTTTTTCCCCGCTAAATTGGTTTTGTCACCGAACTGCGAAATTTTAGGGAATCCATGTGTTTGAACATTTTTAGAACTCAACACAATTTCTACATTACTATAGTTTTATCGAAGAAATTTCAAAAAATTTGAGATTTCCAAATTTTTCTTTTTCGCAAAGTTGGTTTTTCCACCGAACTGGGAAATTTAAGGGAATCCACATGTTTGGGAATTTATACTACTGAACACAATTTCTACATTACTATATTTTTCTCTAAGAAATTGCAAAAAATTTAACGCAAAAATTTAAAAATGCCCGCCAACATTTCCAAATGTTTCTTTTCCGCTAAATTGGATTTACCACCGAACTGAGAAATTAAGGGAATCCATATGTTTCGAAATTTATACTACTCAAGACAATTTCTACATTACTATATTTTTATCTAAGAAATTGCAAAAGATTTGCAATTTCCAAATTTTTCTTTTCCGCTAAATTGGATTTATCACCGCACTGGGAAAATTAAGGGAACCATATGTTTGAAAATTTTACTACTCAACTCAATTTCTACATTACTATATTTTTATCTAAGAAATTGCAAAAGATTTGCAATTTCCAAATTTTTCTTTTCCGCTAAATTGGATTTATCACCGCACTGGGAAAATTAAGGGAACCATATGTTTGAAAATTTTACTACTCAACTCAATTTCTACATTACTATATTTTTATCTAAGAAATTGTAAAAAATTTGCAATTTCCAAATTTTTCTTTTCCGCTAAATTGGATTTATCACCGCACTGGGAAATTTAAAGGAACCATATGTTTGGAAATTTTACTACAAAAGATTTGAGATTTCCAAATTTTTCTTTTTCGCAAAGTTGGTTTTTCCACCGAACTGGGAAATTTAAGGGAATCCACATGTTTGGGAATTTATACTAATGAACATAATTACTACATTATTATATTTTTATCTAAGAAATTGCAAAAGATTTGTAATTTCGAAATTTTTCATTTCCGCTAAATTGGTTTTACCACCGAACTGAGAAATTAAGGGAATCCATGTTTGGAAATGTATACTACTCAACACAATTTCTACATTACTATATTTTTATCTAAGAAATTTCAAAAAATTTGTGATTTCCAAATTTTTCTTTTTCGCAAAGTTGGTTTTTCCACCGAACTGAGAAATTTAAGGGAATCCATATGTTTGAAAATTTTACTACTCAACTCAATTTCTACATTACTATATTTTTATCTAAGAAATTGTAAAAAATTTGCAATTTCCAAATTTTTCTTTTCCGCTAAATTGGATTTATCACCGCACTGGGAAATTTAAGGGAACCATATGTTTGGAAATTTTACTACAAAAGATTTGAGATTTCCAAATTTTTCTTTTTCGCAAAGTTGGTTTTTCCACCGAACTGGGAAATTTAAGGGAATCCACATGTTTGGGAATTTATACTAATGAACATAATTACTACATTATTATATTTTTATCTAAGAAATTGCAAAAGATTTGTAATCTCGAAATTTTTCATTTCCGCTAAATTGGTTTTACCACCGAACTGAGAAATTAAGGGAATCCATATGTTTGGAAATGTATACTACTCAACACAATTTCTACATTACTATATTTTTATCTAAGAAATTTCAAAAAATTTGTGATTTCCAAATTTTTCTTTTTCGCAAAGTTGGTTTTTCCACCGAACTGAGAAATTTAAGGGAATCCATATGTTTGAAAATTTTACTACTCAACTCAATTTCTACATTACTATATTTTTATCTAAGAAATTGTAAAAAATTTGCAATTTCCAAATTTTTCTTTTCCGCTAAATTGGATTTATCACCGCACTGGGAAATTTAAGGGAACCATATGTTTGGAAATTTTACTACAAAAGATTTGAGATTTCCAAATTTTTCTTTTTCGCAAAGTTGGTTTTTCCACCGAACTGGGAAATTTAAGGGAATCCACATGTTTGGGAATTTATACTAATGAACATAATTACTACATTATTATATTTTTATCTAAGAAATTGCAAAAGATTTGTAATCTCGAAATTTTTCATTTCCGCTAAATTGGTTTTACCACCGAACTGAGAAATTAAGGGAATCCATATGTTTGGAAATGTATACTACTCAACACAATTTCTACATTACTATATTTTTATCTAAGAAATTTCAAAAAATTTGTGATTTCCAAATTTTTCTTTTTCGCAAAGTTGGTTTTTCCACCGAACTGAGAAATTTAAGGGAATCCATATGTTTGAAAATTTTACTACTCAACTCAATTTCTACATTACTATATTTTTATCTAAGAAATTGTAAAAAATTTGCAATTTCCAAATTTTTCTTTTCCGCTAAATTGGATTTATCACCGCACTGGGAAATTTAAGGGAACCATATGTTTGGAAATGTATACTACTCAACACAACTTCTACATTACTATATTTTTATCTAAGAAATTGCAAAAAAATTTGTGATTTCCAAATTTTTCTTTTTCGCAAAGTTGGTTTTTCCACCGAACTGAGAAATTTAAGGGAATCCATATGTTTCGAAATTTATACTACTCAACACAACTTCTACATTACTATATTTTTATCTAAGAAATTGCAAAAAAATTACGTGTTGTAAGTACGAGTAATAGCAACAAACTGCATACACATAAAAATAAATAAATCACATAAACTGTTAGAACTGTTCTAAATTGCAATTTTCCAATTCAAAAAATGTTTGAGTTTTAGTAACTAAACCAGCTTCGAGCGCAAAGGGACTTAAAAAATCGCTACCAAAAATTTCACCCAACAATCGACCTTTTCAGAAGTAGGTCAGAGAGGGTAGCCCTCGTGAAACGCAAAAATCAATTTCTTAGCCCACAGATCGACCTTGAAATCATTCCATAAAATCGTTAATATTCCTTTGGAGAAGTCTATGGAATTTTGGGAAATAATCGCGTGGGTGGTGTTGCGTTATCGAACGTGGTCTCCGCAGTGTTTCTAAAAAGAGGACACCCTGTATTATTCCAGGGGATACAGGGGTGCACGACCTAGTTACGCTTGGGCGTGTTATATGGGTCATAGACACCATTCGCAGCCAGTCATACGTACACGCACGTGCATACGGTGGCACACGTACGCGCGCGCACACGTGGCGGACGTGTGTGTAGGAGAATACCTGCGCGAGAGGTATCCAGGAGTATAGTAGTTTCCAGGGAAACGCGGTCTCCCCGAATATGGGACAGTAAAAGTTTTACAGCTGACGTGTATAGTCCTTCTCCGCAATTATCAACCACGATCAAACGGATTGTCCCCGGGAACCGGAAACACGGGTCACGAAACGAGCAGCGCCGAAACGGGCTTGCTCTTTCCGATGCCTTTTTCCCTGCGAGTATCTTGGCAACGGGCCCTGAAAATCGACTTCCCTCGCGGGAACATACTGTTTGTTATAGTCGCCGATTGCTAACGAGCCGCCTCGATTTGTTACTCAACCCGCTCCGTCAACTATTTCTCCTATGGGGAATTTTTTAGTCTTCATTCGATCCTCAGAAATAATTTCAGTTTTATAATTTGTTGTATGAACTGTAGCGAATTTGGTTAGGATCAGTATCACGTATCTCAACTTCTCCATTTTTATTTTAACCAATTTTTCAGATTACTTGGCTGACACTCAAAGCGTTCATTAAACATCGACTAACATATGTTTGCGGCGCTCGAAGACCCCACGAGGGTTAAATTGTGCACCGAACAGTGATACATCATTGTCAGATGGATAGGACGTAAGGAACAGGTGTTATATCGAGAACGGACTAGCAGCGAGGCTTTACCGTACTCCTGGAATTTATCTCCCAGCTTTCCGGAACTGTTACAGAGTGATTTTGTGCTTGAGGTTTATTGGAAATCGCTTAGAGTCGCTAAACAGGCGATAGATCGCTGTTAAATGCGTTTTGAATCGCTGTGACCTACTACAGAGGCGCTACTGTTGTTCCGAAATTTATGTTTAATGCTCGTGTGATATTAAAAGATTATTGTTTTGGTGTTTAAGTCTATTGGAAATCGTTCAGACTCGGGAGAAGTATCACGCGTTTCTTAATCGTTCGGGTCTATTACAGGGGCGTTACCGTAGTCCGCAAATGTATATTTAATCTTGCAATCATGTTAGATGGACTTTTTTAACGTTCAAGTTTATTGGAAATCGTTCACTGTTACTAAGAGTATGCTGTGTTCGCAGTAAATCCACTTCCGAGACTACTAGAGAGACATTACCGTACTAGCAGATGCATAATTCTTTGCTTTTGTCGTTTCAGTAACAAATATCGGTGTTAACGAGCCTTCGAAGACGAATAGACATTACTGGAATCTCTACAATCTATACACTCAAATAGAAACTAGTAAAGAGGCAGTACTGTACTTTAAATCCATCTCTCAAAAACCTCATGCAGTCTACAAACCTTTGAAGACAAATAGGGAGACATTACTGGAACCCCTACAATCTATACACTCAAATAAAAACTAGTAGAGCGACAGTACTGTACTTTGAAGCCATCTACCAAAGATCTCCGATAATCTGCAGACCTAAATAGATTTATTTGAGAATTCGTTATCTCTTTGTTTCCTCTATTGTCATAATACTTCTTAAGTGACTAGTAGAGAGGCACTACTGTATCGTAAACGCACAATATTCTTCGGAGAGCAAGTAGAGAGGCAGTACTGTAATTTTATCCATCTCTCAAGAACCTCATGCAATCTACAAACCTAAAGAGACACATATCGGTGTTAACAAATCTTTGAAGACAAATAGGGAGACATTACTGGAACCCCTACAATCTATACACTCAAATAAAAACTAGTAGAGAGGCAGTACTGTACTTTGAAGCCATCTACCAAAGATTTCGTATAACCTGCAGACCTAAATAGATTTATTTGAGAATTCGTTGTCTCCTTGTTTCCTCTATTGTCATAATATTTCTTAAGTGACTAGTAGAGAGGCAGTACTGTACTTTAAAGCCATCTACCAAAGATCTCGTATAATCTGCAGACCTAAATAGATTTATTTGAGAATTCGTTGTCTCCTTGTTTCCTCTATTGTCATAATACTTCTTAAGTGACTCGTAGAGAGGCACTACTGTATCGTAAACGCACAATATTCTTCGGAGAGCAGGTTGAGAGGCAGTACTGTAATTTTATCGATCTCTCAAGAACCTCATGCAGTCTACAAACCTCAAGAGACACGTTCGAGCAGTCATCGACTTGTTGTGTCCTCTATCGTCATAATACTTCTCAGAAGACTAGTAGAGAGGCACTACCGTGCTTTAAACTCGTCTCCCACAAAACCCGACGCAATTCTAGACAGATTTATTCGAACACTCACAACCCTTTTTTCTCCATCTTCGCGATATTCCCCGGAGGACAAGTAGTGAAGCACTACCGCGCTTCAAACGCATCTTCGGACGGCTCTTAAACTAACTCGAAGATTCAGTGGCCTCGAGTAAGCTTTATTAAAGAGCAACTGTTACAGAGATTTATGAATCCTCGAGCTGCGATGCGCGCGTGAGAGGGGGAGAGAGAGAGAGAGAGAGAGAGAGAGAGAGAGAGACGAGGAGGATGAAAGTTTCTCCTGAAACAGATTTCCCCGGTCGTTCTCGCGAATTGCTTTATCGTATCGATTGGGTGGCACGAGAGTTTCCCTCCTGGAACACCGGTCTAAGAAAAAAGGAACCCTGCGACAACCCTCTCCCCCCCCCCTCTTTCTCTCTCTCGCTCTCTCTCCGGGAAAAGCAGCTTCAACCAGGACCTTCGGTTTTTCGACGTTCCAACGGCGGCGGCCGTGAGCATAAAAGAGAAAGCGGCGCTCGCAATTTTCCCTCGGTCGGTTAGAACACCTTTTCACGTCGACCTCCATATTTTTCCCGAGGCTCCGACGTCGGAAAAAAAAAGAGCATCGCCGAGATTCGTCATCCAGATCCTTGTATGCACGCCGGGCGCTCGCGTGCGCACAACAGAGTAATTTGTAGCGTTCTGCTTGCGCCACGAGAGCCTCCGTTAACATCGATCGTTTCCATTCAAATCGTTTTGCGGAATAAATTTCTGGTAATGGCCGACTCCCGCGCCGCAGAAAGTCTCGTCCTCGAGGCCCGTTTAATTACCGTCGGATGAATAACGACGCCAAATTGTCAACTTCCGCGCAAATGTACAGCTCTCTGCTGAAAAGGGAAATCGTTGAAACGGGAAACTGGAAGAGTTGGCACGGAGAAAAGACACTTCAAGTTTCGATCAGCGGAGCTTTGCGACGAACGCTTTGTTATCTTTAATTATTTTTTCGTGAATCTTGTATTGGCATATTCCTGACGTTTTTCCGGTTAAAATGAGCCCAAGCACGGTGTAGCTCGGAGCTTATTTGCTTGCTCAATTCACGATTTTGTGGAACCTCGATTATCCGAACCAAAGAGTTCTACATCATCCGAATAGGTGTCTCGTGTGCAAACAGTTCAATCTAAAGCGATGAAGGAATTTTATGATTCAAATTTTTGCGATCAAGATCTTCTTCGAGGTATAAAATAAATTACTATTAATTTCCATTAACATATGCTTTGGCTCAAAACAATTTGTCAAATTTACGAGCCCCACGAATGCCCAACGATTCGCAGTGCACTCATCGTCGAAGAGGTCGCAGAAAGAAAAGAGGCCAGCGGTCGAAAATTTTTGTCAATATTTATAAACTATCCAGCCAAAAAGAAAAACGAGATTCATCCGTCGTTTCATTGGAGACCAACGTTCCCAAATCTCCGAGAAGATGTTTCCCCGCAGTTTCAACGGCCACGAAGGTCAGTTCAACGTCGCGTAATCCATTTGTCCGAGGCGAAAACAAAAGGAAACAACCGAGAGTGACAGAAGAAGCCGACTTGATTCCAGCCCGGTGTACAAACACAGAAGACATGTCCCGCAAATGAAAATGCAGAGCTAACGTTATCCTTAATCCTGTGGACCTGGTTTCCCACGGAGGCGGAAACTCGGCCAAGAAAAAGATGCAAAAGAAAATCTTGCGCTCCCGCTGTTCAATGGTATTGCGCCCCGGTATTAACGACAAGGAGGATTGTTTTTATCGTCGAACTTCCCTTTTCTATCTGTCCTCCTCCTGGAATGGTTACGGTATGTCCTTGGAGATCACGGTGTCCCATTTCAAATGTCCCTTGGAGCTCTTAAAAATTTTTTAGAACCCTATTCTGTCTCGAGCGCGATCGTTCTGTGCTGTTCGAATCGCAGTTTTTTAGTTGGGAAAACGTATTCCGTGATGTAGTTCGACGTTGTGTTTCATCAACATATTCGCCATGGTTTTCTGGTTGAAATGATTCCAAACACGACGTAGTTTGGATGGTTTATACCTGTTTAATTCACGGTACCGCGGAACCCCTATTATCCGAACTCATTAAAAGAACACAATAGCTTGCGCAATAGAAGAGTTAGCTAGTTACAGTGCTAGATTGACTTTTTGCACTCGAAGGACGACTCTGCCACTAAAAATTGTCATTAACATTATTCAAAATAGTTTTTATATTATTTACATTAAATCTATCATCATACAGTTCCTACTGTTGAGGTTTTCGAATGCAATCTGACCTTTTGATATTGTTTTAAGTAATCTCATGTCTCAAGTCTCAAGTCCTACATTTCAAATCACACGTATCAAGTCTCAAGCCTCAAGCATTAAGTTTCAAGTCGTACGCATCAAATCTCAAGCCCTAACTTTGAAGTCACACGTATCAAGTCTCAACCTCAAGCATGAAGTTTTAAGTATCATGTATCAAGTCTCAAGTCTTAAGTCACAAATCTGAAGTCTGAAGTTACTAGCTTCACGTGATAAGTATCAAGTTTCAAGTCACACGTGTCAAGTCTCAAGCATTAAATTCCAAGTATCACGTATCAATTCTTAAGTTCCAAGGCTCAGTCTCAAGTCTCAAGTCTGAAGTTTCAAGTCTCGGGTCTCAAGTCTCAAGTTCCATATCTCATGTATCGAGTCTCAAGTCTCACTTATCAAGTCTCAAGCCACAAGTTTCAAATATCACGTCTCAAACTTCGAGTCCCAAGTCTCAAGTTTCAGGTCACACGTTCCAAGTCTCAAGTCTCAAGCGTTACGTTTCTAGTCTGAAGTCTAAAATTCAAGCCGCAAGATTCGAGTCTCAAATCTCAAGTCTGAAGTTTCAAGCCTCACATATCAACTGTCAAGTCCTAAGTTTCAAGTCACTCGTCTCAAGTCTCAAGCATTAAATTTCAAGTATCACGTATCAATTCTTAAGTTCCAAGGCTCAGTCTTAAGTTTCACGTCTGAAGTTTCAAGTCTCGAGTCTCAAGTTTCAAGTCTCGAGTCTCAAGTTTCAAGTTTCAAGTCTTACGTATGAAGTTTCAAGTCTCAAGTCTTACGTATCAAGTTTCAAGTCTCAAGCCTCAAATCTCGAGTCTCAAATTTCAAGTCTGAAGTTTCAAGTCTCACACCTCAAGTCTCAAGTCGCATATCTAACGTCTCGAGTCTCAAGTCTTAAGTTCCAAATCTCGAGTCTCAAGTTTCAAGTCTCAAGACCAAAGTTTCAAGTCTCAAGACCAAAGTTTCAAGTCTCACGTATGAAGTCCCAAATTTCAAGTTTCAAGTCTTACCTATCAAGTTTCAAGTATCAAGCCTCAAATCTCGAGTCTCAAATCTCACGTCTCGAATCTCAAGTCCTAAGTTCCAAATCTCGAGTCTCAAGTTTCAAGTCTCACGTATGAAGTCTCAAATTTCAAGTTTCAAGTCTTACCTATCAAGTTTCAAGTCTCAAGCCTCAAATGGCGAGTCTCAAATCTCATGTCTCGAATCTCAAGTCCTAAGTTTCAAATCTCGAGTCTGAAGTTTCAAGTCTCAAGACCAAAGGTTCAATTCTCGCGTATGAAGTCTGAAGTTTCAAGTTTCAAGTCCTAAGTTTCTAGTCACACGTATCAAGTCTCAAGCCTCAAGCGTTACGTTTCTAGTCTGAAGTCTAAAATTCAAGCCGCAAGATTCGAGTCTCAAATCTCAAGTCTGAAGTTTCAAGCCTCACATATCAACTGTCAAGTCCTAAGTTTCAAGTCACTCGTCTCAAGTCTCAAGCATTAAATTTCAAGTATCACGTATCAATTCTTAAGTTCCAAGGCTCAGTCTTAAGTTTCACGTCTGAAGTTTCAAGTCTCGAGTCTCAAGTTTCAAGTTTCAAGTCTTACGTATCAAGTTTCAAGTCTCAAGTCTTACGTATCAAGTTTCAAGTCTCAAGCCTCAAATCTCGAGTCTCAAATTTCAAGTCTGAAGTTTCAAGTCTCACACCTCAAGTCTCAAGTCGCATATCTCACGTCTCGAGTCTCAAGTCTTAAGTTCCAAATCTCGAGTCTCAAGTTTCAAGTCTCAAGACCAAAGTTTCAAGTCTCAAGACCAAAGTTTCAAGTCTCACGTATGAAGTCCCAAATTTCAAGTTTCAAGTCTTACCTATCAAGTTTCAAGTATCAAGCCTCAAATCTCGAGTCTCAAATCTCATGTCTCGAATCTCAAGTCCTAAGTTCCAAATCTCGAGTCTCAAGTTTCAAGTCTCAAGACCAAAGTTTCAAGTCTCACGTATGAAGTCTCATATTTCAAGTTTCAAGTCTTACCTATCAAGTTTCAAGTCTCAAGCCTCAAATGTCGAGTCTCAAATCTCATGTCTCGAATCTCAAGTCCTAAGTTTCAAATCTCGAGTCTGAAGTTTCAAGTCTCAAGACCAAAGGTTCAATTCTCGCGTATGAAGTCTGAAGTTTCAAGTTTCAAGTCCTAAGTTTCTAGTCACACGTATCAAGTCTCAAGTCTCAATCATAAAGTTCCAAATATCACGCACCATGTCTCAAGCCTCAAGTCTCGAGTCTCAAGTCTGAAGGCTTAAGTCTCAAATCTCAAGTCTGAAGTTTCAAATTTGAAGTCTCGAGTCTCAAGTCTGAAGGCTCAAGTCTCAAATCTCAAGTCTGAAGTTTCAAATTTGAAGTCTAAAGTCTCAAGTCGCAAGTGTCAAGTCTCAAGTCTGAAGTCTCGACCCTCAACTCTCAAGTTCGAAGCTAAAACAGTAAACCCGGTACGATCCGACCGCAAGGCGGAGTCCCTGAAACGCAAGTTCGCTAATCGGCCTCGCAGCACTCGTAAGCCCAGCAAATCATCCGGTTGGCAAACACGATTCCATGAACTCCCACGCGGAAGTATCATCGAGCATCGGCTAGAGCACAATAACGTCGCGCGATCATCTACACAGAGCGAAGAGCGCGGTTCACTCCACACCCGGTAGACTTTGGCTGGTGTTACGCGTGCGCGAGCTGGTCTCTTTCTCCGTCTCTCTCTCCGTCGCTCTCTTCTTGTAGCAGGATTTTTCCTCTATCCCTGGTTTCCCATTTCTTTTTTCTCTCCTCGTCTCAAAATTCAGCGTCGGTGCCCCTCCGCAACCCTCGCCGTGTCCTCTAGATGCCTCGGTTCCTCTCGTTGGCGACTGGTTCCACTCTCTCTCTCTCTCTCTCTCTCTCTTTCTCTCCTCTCTCCTTCTCCCGCGACTAGTTCTATCCTCGTCGACGATCAGAGGGACCGCCGAGCGCGTTTCTCTCCCAGTCTCTCGCGCAAAGCGGTTTCGTGGCGACGTGCGCCGCGTTGCACTCGATAGATTGCGGCTGGTCCAGGTCTCTGTTCTCTCGTTCCTCTCGCCGGAGTTTTCCCGCCTTCGGACTCCCATCTTCTTCTCTCTTTCTCTCTCTCTCTCTCTCTGTCTGTCTATCTCCCCCCTCTCTCTCTGCCTCTCTCTATCTTGAGATCTTCGACCCTCCGAATCAGCCTCCCCCCCGAAAGGGGATGCAGCCTCTTGGAAAAGAAACGGCAGCTCGGCCGAGATAGCCGCACACCGACAGAGGAAGAGTGTACTGCTATTTTCGAGACGCCGTGGAGCCCGGCCAACGCGCGCGTCCGGTTCACCGGACGAAAAAAACGACGGGGATTCGCGGGCGGAAGGTCGTCGGATGATCCACGCCGAGATCCGCCGCTCCTGGATCGCTCCAGTGAATCCCGAGGAGACCTGCTCGATCGAAACGATATATCCCGCGCCTCCGCGATCCTCGCTTCGCTCTTCACCTTGCTCGAGGAAGGCTGGCTCTTCCGAGTCGAAGAGGAGCATCGAGGTTCGAGGTCTTCGGCCAGTTCGGTGATCTAGCCAGTTGCCCGAGCGATCGAGCCGATCACACGATCCCCGGGTGTTGACCTGCATTAACCCGATCGACTTCGGGAAATTGGCCGGCTGATTGCTATTGAGGAATCGGCCCGACCCGGGCCCGACTCGCTCGCCTCTCGCTCGAAGATTCAGAACTTTGCCGCCGCGATCTCGAAATCTCCGAAGATCCTTTGGAATGGTTTTCAAGCCAGTGGATAGTGCGATCGGTTGAATACAAACAAGAGAGTCTGTGCGTGAGTTTCTTTTTTTTTTGGTGTTCGACGATGTTCGAACTGCAGAGCCCCGGATCTACTGTTTCCTGTGCTGAAGAGTAGAGTTGTCTTGTTGCGAAGAGGATAAGTTCGACGATGATCTGTTTCTGAGGTTCTATCGCGGAGATGGTTCCCGTTGTTTGTCTCTTGATCGTCATGGAGAGCGGTTTGTGGAGGTTTGTCGTGGATTTTCTCGGGGTGGTTCGTCCTTTTGACCCTGATCGAACTGTGCGATCATACTTCAAGATGGTTCAGAAATTTCTGTGTCCTTCGTGGTCGAACCTGCTGAAACCGCAGCGGTGTTGATTGATGCTTCAACGCCGGAGCTACCGAATTAATTAAAGGATTGTTTTTCTAGTTTTTGCTTTCGCAATTGCTGAAATTGTGGAAATGTTTTTTGGTCAGAAATTTTCCAACGAACTTCTTTATCGAAGCATGTCGTATGACGTTTGAATAGATACAGTTTTGAAGTACAATTACAATTTATTACAGTTTTGAATGTACAATTTATTACTCGGTAGTTCTAGTGTTAAAGGAGATGTGTCGATCAGTATCCGCTTATGTTCGGTTTGAGAGATGGAAGCAGAGTTTGAACCAAGTTTGATGACGTCTGACGAGAAGTTCTGAACCCCATTTTGAAGTCTTGAGAGTTTACCGAATTTGTAATTCGTCGTGGTGTCTGTGGGTTGGTGAAAGAATGTCTGTGTTCGCATTATATGCAGCGACCTTCGCAATTTTAACACATCGGACAATTTCCATAAACGAGACCAGCACTGATTATTTGGAAATGACGATTTCTATCCGCCGGGTCAAAGCAGACCCGAGCTCGAAAAATTGAAGTTTGCGTCAAACGTGATCAAATTCGCCGAAACAGCGGCGTCTATTAATTTTTCCGTGTGGGTCGATTGATTATCGCGCGCTCGAAGCATAAATAAAGTTTGATAAAAGGTCAAACAGCTATTCCCACGAAAGTGGCATTGATACACGAATCCAGAGAATTGTGAATAAAAATGGCCAGTAAATTATGCGAAACATCGTGATAAATCCCCGCGGGAAAAGTATAATGGTGGGAGAATCGATAATCGAGAAAAGGGGTGGTTAATAAATTTAGCCTGAATGAAATATCACTGACTCCTTCAAGTATTTAACGGCGGGCGATGACTAACAATACTTCCGGATCGTGCACGCGTTCATCTGAAATTACGCTGCTTTTAGTGCGTCCCTTAAACCCCGGCGCAGCCGAGTTCGCAACTAAACTCGTTACCCGTTCGCGACAACTTCCTCCTCGACGTTTTCGAAACGGGCCAAGTCCCGAACTTGTCGGACTTCCATTTTCGAATATGTTACATTGATTTTTCCTTTGACCCGTGTCGTTCCCGCCTGTCTCGTTCTCGGAGCGAATTTTGCGATTCTGCCAATCGAAAGTCCGAAAAAGCCGAGTTCGCGTTTCCTGTCCGTAAATCAACTTCATTGGACAATTTACAAAATAATGTTCATTCCGAAGCTTGAATAAATTCGCACGCGTGTAATAGTGGCTTGGAAATATGTTATAAAGTCTTTCTTCTATTTAAAGAGGCTCGGGATACATTTCGAAGCATTGCGTAGAAGAACTCGAGTAGATTTTGTACAAGCGAAGACGCAGCTTAAGAGTATATCACAAAGCTTCGTTTCCACTTGGAAAGCGAATTTTTAAAAGTGAGAGAGTAGGGCTTAAGGATACGTTTCCATATCTTTTTCTTGATTGAGGAGGCCGAGAAAAAATATTTTGAAACTTGATATTTTGCACAAGTGGAACTGCAGCTTAAGAATATGTTATGAAACCACAACCAAAATTAAACATATTTCAAAGAGTACTTTTTAAAAATTGAATATATTTAGTACAAGTGGAACATCAGCCTAAAAATATGTTACACAGTCATAACTCCGCTAGAATAAATTCGCACAAGTGGACAGGTGGCTTAAGAACATTTCCAATAAAAGCCTTAAGTACTTTCAAAGAGATTGAATATATTTAGTACAAGTGGAAATGCAGCCTAAAAATACGTTTCAAAGCCTTGACTACACTTGAAGAGCTTGACCAAGATTCTACAAGTGGGAATGCAGCTAAAATGCGAATTTAAGACATTAATCACTCTTGGGAGGCTTGAGTAAACTCGTTCAAGTGGAGACATGGCTTATCATGACGTCATAAAGTATATACTCGAAGAAGTTGAAATTAAAGTCTTAACTGCACTCGACTAAATTTGTACCAGCGAAGAAGTGGCTTAAAAATATTTCATGAAGCTTGCTTGAGGAATCTGAACTTACAAGTGGAGATACAGCCTGAAAGCATGACTAAGACCTCAACCATCCTATCGAATAAATGTTGCAGCGGTGAAATCGCAGCATAAAGCTACGTCCACACTGAATCACCATCGAGCAACTTTTTCATCGCCTAAAAGTCGCTGGACGTTGCTTCAGTGTGGACCTAGCTTACCATAAAGCCTGTTGTGCGCTTGAAGAACGCTCGAACGCCGGTCGACTATTAATTTGCAGGTGTGCGAGCATGTTCTAACACTTAACAGCGTCCTGTGTTTCTGACGGGACGAAACGAACCGAACAAATCGTTGACCGTGTTTGTATCTGCTTCCAGAGTGTACGATGTTGGAAGGTGGACGTGCAGTGGTCTGGCTCCTTGTATCAGCCCCACGAGCTGCACGCCACCCGAACGATTCACGTACTAACCCAATTACACCTGTTTGAACCCACCAGTTGCAGAGTCCTGCACCGTAACCCCATGACGCATTTAACACATGGCCCGCCTGGAGAGTAAGTGCCGCTCACGATTTTTCGTCCTCGTCCCGAGCCCCTCTACACCTTGCGTCCTTCCTCCGCACAGTGATTCACGCCCGCTGTTAGCCGTCTACGGCGAGCTATGCATACAATTTGCGCCAGTTCCCAGAAAGTCCCTACCATATCGAACCAGGTGAATCACGACCAGGAGCTTCAATACTTTCGCTAACCACCCAGTCGAACCGCGATCCTCACCTTTGCTATATTTGTCTCGACCTGGTCAACAAATTCCATCAGCTTCAAGAAACTCCTGGTCCCCGATCCCCTTTTCCTGGCTGATTCTTGGATGGCAGTGCTTGGGTCTACCTAGACTCGGGGAAGATTCTTTCGGCTCCTATTAGATAGTGAGTGAGTCATTTAGGTGTAGTAGGGGGTGTCCAAATAGGTGTTTAGGTAGACTCGGGCATTGTCATCAAGAGATCGTCGCTTTCTGTTGATTGTGTCCCCCAGCAGTTCCCAAGAGCCTCCGACTGATCTCTGGATGGCAGTGCTTGGGTCTACCTAGACTCGGGGAAGATTCTCTCAGCTCCTTTTAGATAGTGAGTGAGTCATTTAGGTGTAGCAGGGGGTGTCCAAATAGGTGTTTAGGTAGACTCGGGCATTGTCATCAAGAGATCGTCGCTTTCTGTTGATTGTGTCCCCCAGCAGTAAGAGCCTCCGACTGATCTCTGGATGGCAGTGCTTGGATCTGTCCAGGCCCAAGTTGCGAGAAGCTTCGAGATCCCTCTAGATCTCTAGCTAAAAGTGACCATGTCTCTTGTAAAACTTTTTAAATAAAAAACTTTTTTACATAACTTTGAAGATGAATAGACGAGTAGATCTACAGTGATTTCTCTGTATATGTCGCGAAGGCCTGGGTGATAAACGTCGCGGAATTGTCCCCACTACCGCGGGGTATCAGTCGTCTCCTGGACGATACATGTCGCTATCAAGACCCGTGTTGCTGACAAATATCGAGAATTCACTGTATTCAGACCCAAATTACAAGGAGCTTAGAGATCTTGCAATGCCTAAACACCTTCGGAGAGAAGTGGACGAGTGTCCAGGTGGATCCAAGCATTGTCGTCGCGAGATCATCGCTTTCCATTGATCGTCCCGGCCCCTTAGTCCCAGCCGATCGCGTCGAAGAAGATCCACATCAGAGTTCCGTTTGGTTGTTGCAGTACCAAGCATAGTGGTGCATAAAGGCAGCAGGTCGCACAGCCGACCTGAGAGTCCCACGGTGGTCGTGGGAGGAGGAATGCCCTCACTGCCGTCTTCCAGGCAAGGCTTCGTCATAGGTGGCCCGAACGCGTCATATCAGAGCAACTCGGAGTCGGATATGATAGACGGGAATGCCAATCCCAATGTCGGCTCCTCACCCTCGCTTCATCGTACCTCGCCCTCCTGTCCACCCGATAAGGCCGACACTGAGAACAAGAACTTTCGTAATAGGGTACGTCTCGATAATCCAGAATCAATTGCACAAAAAGCAACGGCTGCCAAAAACGTTAAAACCCTTTTTCTGTGGGCCGAGCTGGGAGTCACCTGGTCAGCTAGACTCTTGACAACGCTAGGAGCAGGAAGTTGTACTTGGAAAGGGCTAGCATAAACCTTTTTTTTTTTTTTTTTTTGGTGTAGTTGAGATGCTGAAGACAATCCTGAAGAGCACCGTACGATTACGCTAGGGATTTCTACCTTTTTGTGTTGTTACCTTTCAGTGTACAAGGTTCTCACCTGACAGTTTTAATTTTGAATTTCAAGTGCCTTGTCTAATTGGATGATGTATTTTTGCGAAGGTAAAGTTGCTGGTCAGGAGTCATGCCATGAGAGAGTCGACGTCTCCCCCGAGGGAGCCACACAACGGTTCGTCTTCTCCGCACAGTCCTCAGTCGGTGGACGGGGAGAGAAAGCACGCTGGCAACCTGTCCCCTAACTCTACCAACGCCAAGCTCAACAACAACGAGTCAATGTTCAACAGCAATCTCTGTCCGAACCAGTCCCCGAAGCAGATGCGCAACACGGCTACTTCACCTACCTGTCGAGCTCCGTCGCGAAACGGTAACTTCCAACGTCTTCAGCTACTGCAAAGGCTCATGAGCTTGACAGTAACTTCAACTTCACATGCTCAACTTACTCTGATCGTTCTAAGTCTCACTCATCAGCGATTAACAACTTATTTAAAGGACTGGGAGGATTACCAGCTCGATAGTAACTTCAGGCATATATTTCCAGGTCAATCTAGTCCTTCTCAAGTTCACTCACCAAAGAATAACACATCCCCAACGAACGGCAATAAGTCGGAGTCCCAGCGTTCCAAGATGACCGGTTCGAACGTGATTCAGAAATGCAATAACTGCGTGAAGAACAATCAAAACGACCGGCCCGGCTTGCTACAGACGCCCGTGTCGCCGACGAAGTCCGGCCAGGCGTTGCAGCACTCGCCGAAGAGCATCAACCTGGCCCAGAACAATCAGAACAATCAGAAGTCGGAGCAACGTCGACCGAACACCCTGAACATATGCAACAATCAGTGCGGCACGCAATGCGGGAACACTCTCTCCGTGAGCAGACCGGGCTCCAGGCACAAGCTCAGGCACCAGAACTCGTCCCAAGGCAGTTTCGACAGTGCTTCGCCATGTCTGTCCAGAGGTCTGAACTGTCCCCTAAAAATTCGCTAACATTTATTACCACAACTCATCAATTATTAGCTAACTCGTCAAGTACATTCTATTTAGTCTTCCTCTGTACTTATCCTAGTTTAGATTTAACTTTGGCGAACCTGCAGAACAGCTATCCACCGAGCCAGTCCCGACATTAACTTCTGAACTCGACGTTACTTATTGTACTGATTTACAGCGCGTTAGACAATAATGTCATGATTTCATGGCATGTAACAACAATTGTAATATTTCTCAGCTGTTCTGCATAGGCTAGCCAAGCTATATTTGGGAGCATAATTAAATGACACTATATTGAAACAAGTTTTAAAATACGAGAATTTACTTCGGACCGCAAAGGTTTAACGGAGCACTTCTAGAATGCAACTGGACACTGATAAGTTCCTTTCACCTTATCTATTCACAGACAGCAGCACAGAGCTGTACACGGACAGCACCGGCATAGATTTGGAGCACTTCATCGCGGAGACCATAAATCGCAACCAGAAGGACCGCACCGTCCTATTGAAAATCGAGAAGGATCTAATAGAGTTCGCGAAGGACACGCAGAAGGTCTGTCACAAGTTCCCGAACATGTCCTCGTACAACAGGATGCTGGTGCACCGTGTGGCTGCTTATTTCGGGATGGAGCACAACGTGGATCAGTCCGGTTCAAGCGTGGTAGTCACCAGGACGAAGAACATGCGGATTCCCAACACCCGTTTCAAGGAGCACATCAGGGACGATCTGATCTTGTCGGAGGAGCCTCGCAGAAGTATCTTGAAACGAGACTCGAGCTCGTTCGAGGACAACTTCAACTTCAAATCGCCTGATAGATTGTCCGGGGACTATTGCCGGCAAAGCAAGAGCTTCGAGGAACGGGAGGAGGAGTACGAGCGTGCCAGGCGAAGGATATTCAAGGATAACAGTGGAGACAGCAACGAAGTTCATTCCTGGCCTTACTGGTCCTCTTCGGAGAGTTCTGAGTCTGCCAAATACCGTCTGCTGCATCCTTCGGACCACATGATGAGGTGAATAAAGTCATCGAACATGTTCACGTGTTCGCTGTAGGAACATTAATCACTTGAGAGTCAATTTACCTCGCAGGAGTCTATCAATAGTCTTCGAACGAGGCTGAATAATTGTTTTCAAGCAATAAGTTTTACCTTCATTTTTAAGGCAAACGAAGTTGATGAAAGGGGAGTCCTTCGACGGGAGAGAGTCCTGTCGAAGCGGAGTTCTGAGGCCGTCCGTCTCTAAATCCTTCAGTTTCGGTGGTTATACCAGAGGCATGCTGTCCAGAGGGGACAGTGTCACATCTACTCACAGCGCTGGTGCTCGTCTTATGAAGCAAGGTTTGCTACTCTTCCTATTACAATACAGGGTCCCCAAAAAGTCCCGGATAGATCGATTGTCTCAGAAGCAGAGCATTTTGGAAAACAAAAATGTATTCGACAATAAGTTCAAGGCATAAAAGATTCTGAGACAGTCAAAGGTTCCTTTGGAGGACCCTGTATATTCTTGTAAGAAGCCTATGAGCATCTTGTCTACAGAATGGACATGTCGGTTGCAGATTCAGGTGCTAGCATGTGTTCACGACTGAGCCCCTCGAGCAGCGGCTACAAGTCGCAGAGTCAGCGCAGCGACGCGACGATATCCCCGTCGCCGTCGCCGTCGCCGGTTGCGAACATGACGTGCAGCCACACCCAAGTATCTAGTCAGGACCTCGCCTCGCCGGAGTCGAACAACCAGACGGTGATGTGGGCGGTCACCAGTATATCCAGCGTGCCGCCCGGTAGCATAATCATCAACCCGCAGACGAACCAGCCGTACACGAATCCGGACGGCTCGATATACCGTTTCGACCCGGAGAACCCGCCAAAGTTTTATACCGCTGCTGTGTCGCCGCACGAGAACGACAGGAACGCCGTGTCACCGAAGAACACTGAGCCGTCCGAGCCATCCAAGATGATCAACAACAACGGGAGGAACGAGGGTCGAAAGAGGTCACAGCTGAACAAGAACAACAATAACAACAACAACAACCACAACAATAATAATAACAACAGCAACGGTGGTAATGCAACGACGGTCACCCACGTGACGAACAGCGCGACCTCGCCTAGTTTACCCTTCACGCCACCTCCGCAGCTGACTCCACAGCTTCAGCATCAGCCGCAGCCGCCGCCGCAGCAACAACATCAACCGCAGCATCAGCAGCAGCATCAACATCATCACCAACATCAGCCGCAGCCGCAGCCGCAGCCGCAGCCGCAGCCGCAGCCGCAGCCGCAGCCGCAGCCGCAGCAGCAGCAGCAGCAGCAACAACAACAACAACAACAACAACAACAACAACACCAGCCACAGCAACAAACTCTAGTCAAGTCGTCGTCGACGGTGCAATCTTGTAACCACAACCAAACGGCTCAACCGTATACCACATACATACCTACCTCAGAATCGTACAACCCGGGTGTTTATCCACCCCCAGTAGGGCAGCAGACTGTGATGATGGCTCCTCATCCGAACCAGGGTCAGCCGAATGTACAGAATAACGGCCAAGGGGATGTATTTAATCAGAACTCGGTTTACGCGAATTATGCAGTACCTGTGCAACAAGGACCAGTGTCGCAGACAACGGTAACGAGCGTTTGGGTCGGTGGTTCTCAACCTGGGGAACGCGAAGTGCCTGCTAACCCGTTTCTGGCGAGGATTTTTTTTAAATATTACAGTATATTATATTAGGGAGCTGAATTAAGGGGGCCGGCATGGTTTGAAATCCATATACGTATGCAATGGTCAAAATCTAGACAAACTGCCGCTTCAATATTGCAATGAGCAGTTTAGAAGTGGTCAATTGTGTTTCCTAAAAGTCCAATCTACGTCTGTATGGAGCCCAAATTGCGAATTTCCACCTCATCGTGGAGTAATTTGTAATATTCAGCAGAAAATTCGAATTCTGAAGCAGGTATGACGTCACAAGATGGCTGCCGCTGAAAGATTCTCTTAATTTCGAGAGATTTAGTGTTCGTATCGAAAAAAAGGCTCTATACAGACGTAGCAAAGACATGTACAAACACGGTGGTATGCATTTTTTATTGATTACTTACTTATTGAAGACGTAAAATGTCTAGAAAAAAGGCACAGGATAACACAGCGTGACAGTCAAGGCCAAATGCCTGCCGGCCCCCTGAAAGACTGGGAACAAAATTTGAGTTGACGTAAAGATTAGGGGGCGTGTCAAGAAAAAGGTCGAGAACCACTGATTTCGCTGACACTATATGTACAATGGCCAATTCAGGTGTTAGAACAATGGTGTTGTTGACTTTAGGAAATAACGGAACTGTCTGGATATTTTATGGGTATGAGTATCTACGATCAGCGTCTGTCTGGTGATAATCATTCGACGCCACCGCATTCTTATCCGCAACCGCAACCGTCTACGCATCAGGCGGTTCAAAATGTGCAGTCTATGCCGCAGAACTATTGGCAGCCGCCGCCAAACTCAGTCCCGGTACACTTGTTATAACGACTGACAGTATTAACTACCTATCGGCGAATATTCAATAGTTTTTCAAATTATGCGATTCACGGTTCAGGATTTTAATACAGCTGTAACTAGTTAGAGAATAAACATTTAAAAGAATATTTTCTGGTAGGTAGAAAACGTTAAAGGACTCAGTACTCGGTATATTGTTATCGCAATATTTTATTTCAGGCGCAACAAACAATGTATTTTGTACCACCGCCTGGTACAGCACTTTCGGTCAGTCAGGGTCCAGGTGATAGACAACCGTTGCACCAGCAACAGAGATACACGACGAATTATTCTTTTAACGCGCAAACTATGACGCCTCCGAGCCAATCAAACTGTGAGTCGAGCTCCTCTTCTCGGAAGTGTCCCTTCCTGTATTGATTATTTAATTATACATTTTCTATTTCAGCCAATTATGTGGGCAGCTACCCAGTTCCTTACAATTCGGTGCCCGCTGTGACACCGACACCGGGAGAATACAGCTACCAGCCACCGGTTCACATGGTCCCCACATATTACCCGCCAGGTCAAGCGACGATACAACCACAACCTGTCATGTACAGAGTACCCACGCCCCCAAATACCCCGACTTCCAATCAGGTACTTCATCGATCGCCTTCGTGCAGCTATCAGTATAGAGCAGATCTCTAATAGCAGTTCCTATATACCAGAGTTGGGCATTGTCATAACGATTGGGGAACGAATAACATTACACTATAGTCTGCCGATTAGCGACACCAAGCCGGCGATCGAGGATTGAGACACTTTGTTGTCCCTTAATATTGCTGAATTCCATTGTTATTTGCGAATGACGAATATTCTTCTATACTTTTGCCCAGTTCTGCCGTATACAGAGCGTTAGACTGCATGTATCAAATTTTAACGGACGATCCTCTGCTAATTAGAACATTTTACAGATGCCACAGATGCCGTTGATGTACGTCAATTCAGGCAACTATGCACCACCAACGATGGTGTCCAATGGAACGTTCGGTCATCAAGTCGGGCATAACGGCGCATCCCCCGCGCCGCCTGGAACCTACATGACTTCTGCGCTGGTTCCTAATCTCGTTATCAGGCAAAACGGCCCTGTAAGCGTTACCTTTCACGCCTGATTTGGTCAATTATTCGAACTGAACAGGGTGCGTTAAAATGTAGGTCTGTTCGCAGGTCGTTGCTGGTGTTCGAGCTTCGACGCCAGGCAACTCTCAAAGGACCAGCAGGTCGCCGACTCCAGCACACGAGCTGTTCGGAAGTGGGAGCGGGGACAGAAGCGCACAACCCCAACCACGGTACCCACTGCCAATGTATCAGGGTGTCCATCTTGTTCAAGGTATACAAGCCACCTCGTTAAATGAGTCCTTGAATTATTGTTGGAATGTAAGAACGTCTACGTCGTTTCTAGGGGATATGAGATTGATGCATCCCGGAGTACCAGCTAACCCGCGGCTGCAGTATGCACCAGTACCATCACCACCTGTTGTTCAAGGTTGTCCACGGCCGTATCGACCGCCTTCGTACTCGTCGAACACCTCAGGCGCTGGCACCCCCACCTCGTTCGATGGCAGAAATCAGAAAATTCGTAAACAGAGGTAAGGCTTTGCTGTTGAAATGTCCGTTCAACACTTCAGCTACCGGAAGCTTGCCGTCAGGGTATCAGTGAAAAAAGCAACAACCACGGAACGAATCATATGAAATTAGATTGGCATGAAATGTGTTGATAATTATTGAATAGTTGCCGGTAGGTAAAGTGTTAACAAAGTGGTAATTGAATTTTCGTGATTGTTGATGGGAACTTGTTGATCAGGTCCAAAGTAACACCGTTGCCACCGGCAGGCCCGCGGCCCAATATTTATCAAACTCCTTCCATGCCGTCGCTCTCGTCCAACGTGCCGAAAGATCTCAGAGAAGGTAAGGATCGATTATTTAACACGGTGATCTAGAATCAATAAGAATTAGATGTTCGGCTCGTTTCGATACGTTCTGCTTGGAAAGCTCTCTCTCTCCCTCTCTCTCTCTTTCTTTCTCTGTTTACGTTTTTTCTACCTCCTTTTGTTCCGCTTACAAAAGAACGAAAAAAAAAAAAAAGAAAAGAAATGTAACACAACTTTTGACACGTATCTCTTGTGTATCCCCTTAAAAGCGAGACCTGTGGAAGACAATATGATCTAAGGTACAGAATCTTCATCAGTAATAAAATACTACAACAAACACGGTGTAAAACCACATTGTTTACCATAGGCGCTTCTTTCACACCGCGTTCAATTCGCTTCTGGTCGATATTTGTTCGTGTGGAAGTATGCCTGGAAAGATGCTTCCTATTTTACCATTTTCATGAATGGGATTCGCCAAACCAGCCTGTGACTATTTATTATAAACACACAAAGTGGGAAGCTTCAATTTTCTGAGCATTTTCGATACAACAGTGCACTGTCCGCTTACACGCTCATGCGCAGAGGCGATGTCACAGTATTTTCTTTCTATAATCTCGCGGTTTTTGTAATTCTTATCATCGTTCATGACGGGCCATGAAAAATTAACTGATCACCTTGGAGCTCTAAAACGATTTGCAATGGAACATGTTGGTAACCAGTCAGATTGTTCGTAATATTATTTTTATAATAACATAATGTCTGATTTTTTGAAATTTGTTGTAAAAAAATATTTATAAAAGAGTGTAATTAATGGCTTCATTGGCTATTATAGCAGCTCACTGATTTTCAATTGAAGTGGAACCTGTAGCGAGGAAATACTGTACTATGCAGAAGTATGCCTTCAGATTAGTCGAAGTGAATGTCGTTTCCGCACAATTAATACATTTCTCATTATCTTTTCTGTTTGAGTGAGACTGTGTAGCGTTGGGCTTTGTATCGCACGATTCTCGTGGAAAATGCCATGTTTCTTCAATAACAATTTGGTCATTCACACAGCCCGCGATTTCCGTCGTGTTGCGATCTACTCAAATACGTCTCGATATTCACAGTGTTCAGCAAGGTATAATAAATATTTCAAAGCATAATTCTGCGAACTAAAATAAAAGAAAAATCGAAAGTAAATTCGGTTTTGTTCTCAAATCAGTAAGCGTTGCCCCTTGCGCAGGCAACCGGGTACACAGGTACGCAAGCACTCATTAATCATACTTTTAACAATTTTTGTATGCTCTTCTAAAAAAATTAGAAAATAGTTCTGAATATTCATTCTTTAGACAATGTTACATCGATCTACGATCGCAGAAACACAGATCTGTGCGTAAAATATTAAATGCTGAAGCTTTAAAGTCAATTGTGCACTGTGGTTGCCTGCGCAAGGGGCACAGTGCGCAACTCGAGATCAGAGAGCGCGGGAACCGTTTCGAATTTGAAAACAAAGCCGAACAGCAATCACGCGATCACTCTCGATTTCTTTCTTATTTTATTTCGTGTAGAATAAGATGCTTTCAAGTATTGTCTGCCGATAGTGGAACACTATACACCAGAGTACTTCTACTCGCAGTCGTGATTTGCACAATTAAAAAAAAAAAAACAGCAAAACTCACCGGCATTTTATGTGACGAAGACAAAGAGCGTGGAAATCGGTCAACGCTGCTCTCAGAAGTAATTGTTCTCATCTTGCAGGGACCGTGAAGGTGACAATCACCCGTCGAAATCAACTGGTACAATATTAGGTAGCTGGTCCAGCCGTGAAGAGCGAGATGAAGAGGAACGATGAAGAGAGCAAGAGGAAACCGTGAAGACGGAGGAGGAACATCGTCGAAGGCTGACAGTAAAAAAATCGAACAATTGGAGCTGGACGACGAACCAGTGGTTCACCGACACGAAACACGATTCTTATTAATTAAACGTACTTTTAATCATCAACGAGGATAGGGTACGCGAGCGCACACCGCCGCCATGGGAAAATATACTCGAGCAAACGGAGAACGCTCTAATTATCGAACGATTTACAAACAACAACAACACACACACGTACGCATACACAATACACACGCACGCACACATATACAGACACATACATGCAGTCACTGAAAACTTTTTGATAAAACGACCGAATATCCGAGCAAAAAAGTCATCTGTATCGATTAAGAAAATTCGAACTATCATCAAGATCAATTGGGGATCGGGAGGGGTGGGGGGAGTCATTCAAAGAATTCTATATACACGTGTGCGCTAAAGATCAGATACGAATGTGCGTTATTCTTATCTTTTTTTTCATTTTTTTTTCGAAGGCGTAGGGCACGATAGACACACAGTGGTACACCGTACAGAGAGTTACTGAACAGAATTTTACGTATTATAATTATTATATATATATATATTATATATATATACAGTATATTATGTCTGGAGATATTTTAATCGCGGTTTTACAGATAACTATATGAATGTGAGATTTAATTTTAAGGAAAGTGAAAGAAGAGGTACTTTTAAAAGCGGACACACACAAACATAAACAAAATACAAACGCATACGAGAACACAACGGCGATGACCTGGACCAACCGTACGGGGTTGCCACGGGAATCAGTATATAAAATAATAATAAACACTAATGTACGAGTATTGTAATGTACGCGTTTACTGAGTACGTTTACAATTTGCTGCGAATCCCACGGGATTGGCCACAAAAGTTCGTTCAGGGACATTGCTCACCGATTCTCCTGCGTACTGCCACCAAAGAGTTGCTTTAACCCTAAACGGGAACGAAGAAAAATCGCTGCCGGCCGCGATCCAGAGCGAAATTGTTTGCTACCTCAATTTTGATATCGAGAGCCTTTTAGAAACCGGCTTTCGCCGAGGGCTCATAGCGACTTGGCGAATCTCGGTTGTTTTGCGACGAGATCCAGGTCGTTCCCGAGCCTTTTCGCATTCGTTTCGTTGAAGAGAACAACGATTCATTCATAGACTGTGGAACTCTATGCATTTATAGCGAATAAATATCTTCTAAGAATCATCTACAATGAAAAATTCAATGGCACTGAACACTGCTTTATCTTGTCTTCAACTCACTGAATCTGTTCTCAAGAAAGGTACAATTCGATCGAACTGTTGTTACTTTAAATTATCTATTTATAACATTCGATTGTCAATAAACCTTCAAAGAATCATAAAAGAAATAATTTAATGCGACTGAATACTGTTTTATTTTCAATTTACTCAAACTGTTATTGCGGAAAGGATTTTATTAGGCCAATGCTAAAGTTCGTGTCCGATTTCGTATTAAAATACAAGGAATCTAACACAAACATTCGCGATGACCTAATCAAATTCGATCTGAAATGTTCGAAATTTGTGTTCCATGAGAATTTGAACGTTTGTAAAGTTCCACTGTTTAACGATTTTCGCGATGAAAAATTTTGTGATCTTGAGGATATTGTTTTGTGATTTTGTGGGAAAAATATTCTCGATGGAACGACCTGCATCGCAGTCGAAGTTCGAGCGTTTCCCGGAAACGCAGCGTGAACCACGTGTCTAGTTTCTTTGACGCCATTGATCTTGAGATCTTCGACGATCATTTCGGTACAAGTTGACGCCGCTCCGAGTGAACCTGTAAACGTATTCAGTACATGGTCTATATATCTAGTTCGACACAGAGTAGTTAAGTAGCGCGAAACCATCACAGCTTAGCAGTCGAGAGAAAGAGGAGCCTTTTCGACATCGTTTTTCACGTTTCGTTCCGCCTGTCTAGAAGAGAATCGATATCGACGTTCAGTCAGAGCGCTGCCTTTAAGGGGATTCACCAATATGAACTTCGTTGTCAAAGTGTTGACAAAACGGCTAGAAACAAGCCTACAGTTAGCTACGCCAATGAGACTTTTAACGATTGAACACACTCGGAAACATTTGCTTAATTATTCAATTTCGATTAGTTAACTAGAACCTGGCTAGAAACTGAATATTGTTTGAGGCATCTTAACACTTTATCTACCGGAAACCTATTAATAGTATTTTCAATAATTGTATTATACCAAAAGGAAGTTTAAAAATCTTCTTTTACATGATAATCAAGAACGAAATTATTAGATTACGTTACTGAGGGTGAGTCATTGGTCCATGGTTAAAGTTGCTATAGCTGTTGGAGGATTTGTTAAACGGAACACGAATTTTATAAAATTATGAAATAATCGCCGGTCGATACTGCGTTCAACAATCTATTTTCAACAGTTAACTGTGAGAATTTGTAACCACACTTCAACGTGGACAATGGCCAATGGAAACGATACGTGCCCTACATTTTCCTAAGAAGTATCTTTCATAGTAGTTTTACCAAAATTGGCTTGTGTGTTACTATGTTATTAACACTATTCTTTTTCTTATGGAGAGATATATCGTCCCTGATTGTAAACGCGAAGTATTATCAGTAGACTGCGGATTTGCATTTATGATAAAAATCACTAGCTGCGAAAGCTTAAAAGCTTAAAAGAATTGAATAAGTTTGTTAAAATTTGGTCTAAATCCTTGTTTGTCAAGGAACATAGGCATACTCTTCTTTGAATACATTTATTTCACATAAAAATCCGCAGTCTACTCCGAGTGCCCCAAATCAACGAAACAAAATACTGTTCTTTCTCCATAGTGGTAAAATCCCTTAGCCAGTACGATTAAATTGTAAAAGGAGGAACTCGCACACGGTGTAACTATGATTCGTCTTCCAAAGCTTTTCACGGCACGCTTCTGAGTCACAGACACACAGACCCACAGGGACACAAAAAGAGACACAGGTACTTACACACAAGATGTCCGAGTTAACGAGAGATCATAAAGAAACCTGAAAAAATATTCAGTGTATCAGTTCGTCAGCGGTGATGGTAACGCGTGATCGTCGTAAATAAAGAAAAAAAAATAACGTCTCCGTCTGTGAAAAAAAAAAATAATTAACAATTCGGGGATCAACGGGGATCAAGCCTCGGAGCTTCTCGACGAAGCTTCTCCGGTTTTGGGGATGTTGAGGAACCGATTTTTCGGATCTTGTCCGAGATTTGTTCTTCAGGAGCTGATGAGTATTTGGTCCCCGTTGGTTCCCGATCGGGAAAAAAACCAAGTGGAATCCATCCAAAAGCTTCGCTTACGGTGAATTGTACTTCAGGACGTAGGTGAAGGTGTGCCTGTCTTTTTACGAGATCCTGGAACCGTTCGACAAAATGGTACCTTCGAACAAACTGGTGCCATTTTGTTCTCGTTTGACCCAGACGTCGTATAGATCGTTGGATTTTAAAGAGATGGGCGCACAACCGTAGTGTTTAACTGTACCTAAAGTCGTCGTAGAGATTAATGAAGATAATTGTACCTATAATGATGAAAAAATATACATACATACATACATACACATACTCATACACAGACAGACACGCGTACAGATACACACACGAAGAAAAAAAAAAGCAGTTCACGAATCTCTCTAAGACATAATTAACGAAAAGCGGAAAAGAAGCAAAAAAATAACCAAAAAGGATTATCGGCTACGGAGGGAGCCGCCCGCGAGCAGCGTCCGACATTTTGTTCTCTCTGAATCATTTTCTGTATCATTGCGTGCGCAGGGTGTCTTATGATGTCTGTAAACTTTACGGAGCACGTTAAAAATAGTGGCCATGCTTAGAAAATGGTAAAATGAAATTTTGGCCGAAAGATTGTTTACTTTTTCGTGGAATGTATAACCGTAACCACAAATGACAAATCGTTTCACTAGTTTGAACGTATGCTTCGAAAGGCTAGTTCAGAAAAGTAATTTTAAAGTGAACGGTGCTTAAAGGTATCTAGATTAATGAAAATTGAGAAGAAGAGGAAGCTCGGTCTCATGTTTAGAGCTTCAGGAATTAATTCTCTTCGGTGTTTGATTAGAGTTCTCGTCTTGGGACACCCTGTACGCTTCTGAAGGCAACCTGTCCGTGGTTTTCAATGGTTTCATGAATGATCGAGACCAGGTGCCAATGAAATTAAACGAAGCCCGTGGACAGGTGCTAGCGCAAGTTCAAAATGGTGGCTGCTCGCGGGCGGGAGCGCGTCGAAACGCGACCAGAACAGCTGAACCAAAGTCGTAATTCGCCAATTGCACGGTCACGTTTATTTATTTATTCATTTCGCTCGCGTGTACGCTTTTATCGAATGCTCGACGCCCCTGTATTCCACCTGACTCGATTAATCGTACACGTTTGACGACCATCGACTCATTTATCTATTGACTGCTGGCCATTATGCACTTCTAACGCGTGCGAATCGGTATAACAGAAATGAATTTCTATTTCATCGTCCAACCATCTTTCTACGATCTTCGCTGTAGTCTGTTTGTCAAAAGATCTGGAATAGTAGTCTGTTTGTCAAAAGACATCTGGAATAAGCTGATAACTGTAATAACGCTCCAAGCATGAAGTAATGGTAGTCTAAGTTTGTCAAAAGAATACATCTGGAATAAGCTCATGGTTTTGTAATGATGTTGCAGGTCTGAGCTGATAGAAGTCGAGTGGATGATTATTAGGACTATGAGTGTATTGTAATCGTCTTTGGAGACACAGACCGCAGCGAATTAAATGTTTCTGCTGTTCTGATTTTTGCAAAATGGAGAAAGAACGCGGAAGTTTGCATAGGGGTCGGCAGTCTGTTCATTTCTATTTATTTCGATACAATGTACAATGACTTTGAAAGTGGAAGACTAGGAGGACATGTCCAGGTGGTCGGGCAGGTGTGTCGAGCACAATCGCCACAAGTGATTTCGTAAATTCGCCTGGGCTATTCTAAAAAAACAATGCTAGAATGAGGGTCGGGGTGGGGAGGGGGAAACGAGAGAGAGAGAGAGAAAGAGGGAAAGAGAGCACACCGAAAACGATGATGGCATCCGGTCGTCGGATGATCTAAGGAACTATTTAACTAACGATCGAGGAGAACGGGTGATAAAAAAAAAGTCATTGTAAGTTTCGCAAGACCTCACGTTCGTTTCCTACTATTTTTGTATGCAACATAAAACAAAAGGAGATTGATGGTAGCGAGAGTGAAGAGAAAAATTCGCGTGTGAGAGAGAGAGAGTGTGAGAGAGAGCGAGAGAGAGAGAGAGAGAGAGAGAGAGAGAGAGAGAGAGAGAAAGAGAGCAAACAGAGCATGCGTTTCATTAGAAGAGGAGACGAAGAAAGTTTATTTATGACGCTTCTCGTTCAGGAGTCCACATCTTCCTGATCACCTTCCGTTGATTGCACGTCGACGACTCGTTAGCGAAACCATTTCTGTTTTGTCACATGCGTTGCTTAGTCCTTTCTACACACATTTAGCTGCAGATTCATTCACGACCATCATACTCGATCAGGAAGGAATTTTGTTCATTCGACGGCTCTGCGAGAAGCCATGGAATTTTTGAATTTACCGCGTCGATTTCGCGCATATCCGGTTCTCGCAAAGGTCAGTGACCTTGGGTCCTCGTTGTCTCACTCATTTGTTTCTGTTCGAAAACTGTGCGGGACACAGAAAACAGATTTAGTCGTCCGCCACTGACCTTCTCGATCCGTCGATGGACGAAATTCCATTTTTCATGTGTAAATTATAACAATCCGAACGTTCATTCAACAATTTTTCTTAGATTATTACTAGACTGTGTCTCTTATGCATTCATAGTATTCTTGGTCCCCTAAAACTCATACAATCTATTTAGACCCCTTGGCAAAAGAATGAAAATGATCAGCCTGTAAGAAACTATAAGAACAATCTATAAGGATCTATATTTGCATAAAGATAAGCAGTCTAATAATTATTTACAAGGGAAGTTACATATAACACAGAACTCAATGAACATCGCCACTTTATTCATGTTCAGGGAGTGGAAACAGCTTTCAAAGTTTGGGACTACAATATCTAAGAATTCCTTTTGAAATCATTAATTAAGCGATAATTTTTAAAGTGTTAACTTTTTCTCGATAATTATTGGATTCTAAGATGAACAATCAAGCATGGTTTACAACCCCAACTTCAAGGTGTATTTTCACCCCCTATTTAAAATGCTACTGAGTTCTATATTATATGTGAACTTCATCACAATCAGAGGGGACCACTTGGACAACAGCCCCTGTTAGAACAACTCAGAGATCACTTTTATTATTTATTCAAATGTAAGTATCTTATTTTCTGATTAGACGTTTTATCTTTAACCCTGCTGCAATTTTGTTTGGTGTTCTCCGTCAACAAAATACGAATCGACTAAGTGAAGAGATATGCAATCGCAAAAGAAATGAAAATGTGGTCGAAGAAGACCCAAAGAATGCAGCAGAGTTGATGGACGAGCGATCTGCAAGTTTGTTAGTATGTTTTATTTTCTTGAGAGCTGTTTCGCTTGAAAATGTTGCCCATCTCTGCATCAGACGTGTTAGCTGGCGTGAACTCAACGTTTCGTTGTTGAAGAGCGAAGTATCCTGCCACGATTTCGCCCTCGGTGAACATGTTTGAGGCTGACACCCATGGACCGGTGTGATTCAGACAGAGTTCCAAGCTGACCGTACACTCGCATCCTTTCTAGACCATGCCTGATTATTTGCTTTTTGTTTGGACATATCACACGGTACAAGAATAAACGATGGCTGTGCCTTTATGCTTAACTCTGTAGCTTTAGACTTGTTCCTTTTTGAACTGAGCTTGGTGTGCGGTCTCAGCTGGTCGCTTGTGCTCTGTCAATCATTCAGATTCGAGTTGACTATGGATAGACGAGCAATTTATATTTGTTTTGGGTGGAGAAGACAGTTCAGACATATTCACTGATACTTTGCGGGCCAAACACTGTTAAGATTGATGTTAACTCTTTGAGGCCCAGGGCTGGCAGGCATTCGATCCAGGTGGATATGCGTTGAACATGGAATTGTACAATTTTTTGTGTGTTAATTAGTAAGACGTTTTCTGTGACGTTGCACAGAGTGATCCGTTAGAGACAGAGCTTCGAGAAAAATGATTCGTTCCACAATGCAGATGTCGAGCGGTGAAGTAAGATGTAATTATAATTTTTCTATAAATGTCCCTAATTATCTTGAAGAAAATGGTCCTCAAGTAGAGATTGTTTTCATGCTGTAAAATCGTTTTGACCATTTTCAGTTGTAATAGGATCTCACTCCTGATGGATCATTCTGTGCAAAATAAAATGGTACAAAAGTAGTTGCAGGATTGGTGAAGCTGTATGATCCTCAAAGAGTTACATGGAGGACATGTTGACGGAGTAAATGGGAAGCGAGAGTGTGTGTGCGTGGGATGGGAGGAAGAATAGCAAGGAATACTACGACGAATCGGAGAGGATTCGTTTTGCAAAACGCATCGCGAAAGGTGACCGAGAAGGTGGGAGTGAGATTAGGTATTGTATGATGGAAACAAAGAGCTATACTACCAACCCAAAGATGCACAACATCATAGAGAGCCGGACAATTTGATAGAACTCATGTCAGTCTAATTATATTTCTTGTTATATTATATACATATATATATCATATTTTCCAAAAACGAATTATATATAATTCAATAAAAAAAAGACACTCTCGTTTGATACTTCGCGAGACCTTTCAATTACTCCTCTGTCCATTTGAAACAGTTATAATTTCATAGTTTTAAGACATTATCGCTAGAAGTAGTCGTGATTTTCAGTGCTGTAACACTAGGGTACTTAGGAGGGATTTCGTTTAATCGTTAATTCAACTTGAAATTTGTTAGAAAATGCTAAACGTTGCTAATTATTGATAAGAAAATTTATTTTAAGTACATTTGTTATAGTCTTATATAAAATTTTTATTTAAAGTTATATGTGTTTTAATTAGTAATATTTATGCAAAAAATAATAAACAGATGGAAATTTTTGTTAGCAGAAGGAAGATATAGTAGAAAAATAGGAAAATATATAAAAATGAAATAGGTACCCAATATGGACGGCATAGAATACAGCCCTGCACAACAGCGCCTCTAGCGTCATTTTTTGAAAATGTTCATTCGTAATGGTTTCGAAGATTGAAGAGACCTCCGCATCATCCGCCCAAGAAATTAAGGAAAAAAAAAATCTAAATGATGTTTCGAGGGTCCAGAATGGTAAGAAAACAAAGTCCTATTGTCAAATCATTAAGAATGAATGCAAAGTATCTTTGTTTGATCGTCTAAAATAAACTTGACTGACAAGACTATGAACATCGTGTGTCCAATTGTGAAAATGTGACTCATTTCATTTTATAATTAGTGTGCGTGGGTGTGTGTATGAAAAACGATGGCGAGAATGCTGACGATGATCGTGATGGCTGCGAGGATGCGAATCAAGTCGTTTCAGCTTGCAGATTTCAACTACGATCGACGAAGACAGTGGTAAGTCAAAGTCTTGTCTGTGATCCAACATGGCGTCTGGCGCGAAAGATTTTCAGTCCCCACTGAAATTTAAATTTATCTGATTTTGTAACCAGTGTGCGTGGATGTGTGTATGAAAAATGATGGTGATTATTGAGATGATAACGATTACGCGGATGGGATGACATCAGATGAAGATTTCGAGCGAAATCAATGGAATTTAAAAATGGTAAGTCAGAATTTGTTTCATTGCGATTCAACATGGCGTCTGGCGCGAAAAATATTCTGTTACAGGTAACATTCATATTTATTATGTATCTAGTGTGTGTGTGCTGAAAATGATGGGAAGAATGGTGGTGATGATCAGGATGATAACGGGGATGCTGATTAAGGTTGCAGGTATTAACTGTAATTAATGGACGCCGGTATTGGCGAGTCAAGGTTACTTCTTCCGTGATCCAAAATGGCGTCTTCTTTTAAATTTTGTTCCCTTATAGCGATTATTTTTTTTATATAAGCGTTTGAATATGACGCTGTAGAACCTCCTTTATCCGAACCTCGTTTATACGAATTAATTCACTATTACAGAAATGGTAGTGTATTAACTGATACAATGATGCTTACCGCAAGAATGATTACATCGGCGTGGGTAAAATGTCAAAGGAGTAATTCAAGAGACCCATTGGTTTATGGTTACAAGATTTATTACGTTTTCGTTATTTACACAAGTTCGTTGTAGGTTCTGTTGACAAGGGTCCAGAGAAACGTTGCGGGACATCAGTAGTTTCGCGTGTCCTTAAAAAAAGTCTCTATACAGGCATTTTCGTCCCCAATGTCGCTATGAACCAATGCCAATTGCCACGAGCGAACGCTGACTTTCACGTTTGTCATACACGTTCGTCGGGTGTTTCCAATCCGCGACGGAAGTCCTCAGGATCGTCGATCGCTCGACGTTATTGCACTTGGTTCCAATTTCCGGAACACTGCGTCGCAGAATTTCCAATTAATCAGTAAATTTCATATCGATATTTTATCATTAATCGATACAAATCCAATTAATTACTTGAACTCGACTCAATTCCAAACTGTTCATACAATACAAACTCAAAAAATAGATAATGCCTCAACAATAATTGAAGGCTGCAATGAAGAATTGCTATCAAAAGAGATAGAAGCCATTTCTCAATATGCTATTGATACAGAAATTAATTTTTTAAGAACAATTAGAAATTCGAACGACGCTCCGTTCCCGTTAGACATAAAAAGCAAAGACGAATCCTCGAAGAACGACCGTCGCCAGCGTATAATCGCCTCCGTAAACCGAATCGAAATTTTTTCAGATAACTTCGTCTAGATCCTTTTCGAATCCATGGGTTACGAGTTACACTGGCGTGTCCTCCATTGTCACTCTTTAAATGTAAATTTTACGATGTGTACCCACCACCACGTTGGACCCAGTTACGCGACTGCTATCCGCAGTTTGTTCTCTCGTTCGCGACGATTAACAGTTAAGAACGGTTCTAACAGTCGGTTCTTCAGCTTCTCTGGATTCTCGTGCACGGATAGCGCTATTGAAACCGGTGCAAGAATAGTGTTCGGCACGAGAAACCTCTTCCTATCGATCTTCGATTGCGGAAGAATCGATGGAGTCTCCGATTTCGGTGGACAAACCGTTCACAGTCTTGGAAATTAGATCCTCTGGCTCACTTCACAAGGAATTTAATAGATTTTGAGTAGACCTTGATGAGGCATTGATCAGGTCTTGATGAGACCGTGATAAAATCTTGAAGAAGCCTAGAATTGATCTTGAGTAGGCTTGGAAGAAGTCTTGAATTTTATAAAGAATTCAGTAGACCTTGAGTAGGCCTTAAATTTGATAAAAAATTTAGCAGACCTTGAGTAAATCTTGAGTAAACCGTGAAGAGGCCTTGAATAGACATTGTTGAGGCCCATATACATTTTTGGCAGATTCTGACTAAATGTTTGTGTTTAGATGAAAGCAGGAGCTATTTCTGGAGGTTCAGCGAGTTCGTCCACAGAAAACCGGAAGCGGTCCGCTGAGAGAGCACCGACATCGGAGCAGCACCTCGATTCAATTAAACTATTTTACGTTTAAGCGTTATAAATGGATTACAATCGGATTATACACTCGCTTTTACGCCACACTCATCCGTTGGCTCTCGTTGCCGGAAATACGAAGCGTACCGACAGCTGTGCTCTCTATCATAGTGATCTGATAATTGGTAGCTATCGCCTGGATCAGCTAGATACCCTCGTTTTTGCGGCAACGTAACCTAATCTCACGTAACACGAAGCACGTCGCCTCACCGGAAGCACGTAATAACCAATACATCCCGTGCAACTATCAAGTTGCCGGTCAGGAGAACTATAATTCGTTTAAACTTGTGGAAACTAGTCTCGGATTGAGCCTGATTGTTCACTGTAATTAAAAACGCTACCGGAAGTCTCTATCATTCCTCATGATCAATGAAATGCTTTCATTACCTCAGAACAAACAGATGATTGCAACGAGAACTCCAATTTGTTTTGTCTTCTAGTTCGAAATTTCTGGAATTCCCAGCAAATTAAGGTTCTTTAATTAGGCCACTATTAACGCGTTCACTGTCGAACAGTTGCAAAATATTTCATGAATTTATTCAACACTTTAATTACCAATCAAGGACAGCTGTAAATGTAGATTTTAGAAGGCAACAAAAATTAATTTTCTGTACTTGTAGTGAACGTGTTAAACGAGGATTTCGGCAGATTTTCTGAGCTCGGTCAATCGAAGATAGTTTCCCACCAACGTAAACAGCACGAAACGTTCGGGTGACTATAAATACGAGGGGGAAAGGGTATTGCTATGGACGGAGGACAGTGAACGCGCCACAGTCGGCGCGTCAGTCGAAGAAACAAGGAGATTCGTTACGTAGAAGATCACTGGGGCGTTTGATTCGCTTAAGACAATCCCTCTGTACTAGCTGACTTCACCTTAAACGCTAGACCGTGGTCGTTCTGCACGGACGATTTAAGTTAAATTACCGGGGAACGATAAACGGTGATAGACATGGGGAAGATATCCGTATGGTGCTTGCCATTTTTCATTTTTTTTAGTGCGGCTGCTAGTGTTAGCTAGGACAGCGTATACCGGACTAGTATACAGTATGTATAGAATAATAATAATATTAATTATGTATACATATAACATACAGATATCTATATTTATAGATTTATATATATATATATATATATATATATATATATTAAAGTTTAATCCTACAAGTTCGTGTCGATTCGTTCCAAGTAAGTCGGGGCTAGGCTACGATTTTTTTCTCTAGGGCGTAGGTCGCGGCACGTGCTCGAAACGATAGTTCAAGGGACACCATGGAATTGTGGGGAATTAGTAGTCCATGGAATTAGGTCATAGTACGACAGTATCGAAAGGACAGTGAAAACTGCGCTGCGGGTTCGAAGGGAAGCTTTTGTTCTTTTCCACGAGGGGGCAGACTTTCCTCCGGGAAAGAGCCATTGTTCTGTCCACGAAAAAGTAATTTCTAAACGGCTCCCCTTCTCCCTCGTGAAAGAGCAATTTTCCTCCCCGTTAATGAGCTACCAATCTCTACACTGGACAGCTCCTTTTCTCTTTCGCGAGAGAGCAATTTTGTTTCCTCCACGAAAGAGCAATATTTTGAGCTCCTTCCAAGAGCTCCCCGCGAAAGAGCAATTCTCCTTAGAATCTTTTGTTTTTGGAATCTATTACCCACGAGAGAAAGCAATTGTATTTTCTCCACGAAAGAGCAATTTTTCGTCCTCCCTCAAGGAATTCTCCACGAAAGAGCAATTTGTTCTTTCTTGAGAATCTTTTGCGTATGCGACGAATTAGAGTGGACCTTCGTGAAAAAGCAATCGTATTTTCTCCACGAAAGAGCAATTTTTCGTCCTCCCTCAAGGAGTTCTCCACGAAAGAGCAATTTGTTCTTTCTTGAGAATCTTTTATCGTATGTGACGAATTAGAGTGGACCTTCGTGAAAGAGCAATCGTATTTTCTCCACGAAAGAGCTACTTCTCTCCTTAAAAATTGCCCATAATTGCGTCCAGCGACCTTGAACAAGCACGTATTCAAACAAAAGCAGTTTTCTCGTGGAACCCACAGCGAGAGTTACCAAAACGACGGCAAGATCTCCATTAAACGATACGAAGATAGCGTTGAACACACGTTTACTCGTCCTGATACCTTGTTCGCACGTGTCCGGACCCATCTACTTCCTCGATGAACAAATAGAGACAACAGCATCGGCAAAGTTGAGCAAAGGGTATCTCGTTTAATAATCCACCTAAATTCTCTGCACCTCGCCGCGACCCTAGAACCGATACTCTTTTACCGGAAAATCGTTCCTCAAGGTCGTCGACTGAATCGACTCCTCTGACAGAAGCTCGAACCTCGTTTTCTCGAGCTTCTTCGTCGCTCTTCGATTTCTTCTGCTTCACTACTACTTCTTCGTCGTCGTTTTCGTAGATCGTCTCTCGTGTTCTTTGTTCTTCGTAGTTTCTTCGTGGTGGACAATTAACTGCTGTGACTGTACGCGGTGTTCGTGTACGGGCCGCTGTAGATGGACGAGCCTGTCGTTGAAACGCTCTTATGTCGTCTCTTTGCGAGCAGCACCAAAATGGCGGCCACCACTGCCAGCATGAGGATCAGACCGGCGATTGCTATGCCGATGGCGAAGCTCCTCTGCGAGATACAGATGCTGTCTGAGTCGTCGGTCGCCTGGAAATTAGATCGTTTCTCTGTCAATCGTTTATGCGAATTTTTAATCGAATTCTTTTTTTATTTCTGAAACCTCTATGAAGGTTTATTTTCTTACATACACTGGCATATTTTTTAAAATTCTTTGTTTGAATTGCAAGAGAAATTGGAACCAAGTAAAAAATTCTTTCGTTCTCTCATAACTTGAAAAAGCAGCTGACAGTAGCCCTTAAATTCTCTTAATCATTGTATTCTTCTAAATTGCACAGTCTAATGAAAAAATGTGTAGAAACGATTTTTGTTTCGATTAACCTCTTAAGCACGGCACACAGTGGTCAATTTGGACGAAATCGGATTCAAAATTAAAGAACTTTTGATAGAAATGAGTTAGAGCGATGAAATTTTTTTTAAATTAAAACTGAAAGTTTGTAGAATATGGGAAAAATAGGGAGATTATTACCATCCAATCGTTTCAACGAAAAAATGACTTCATTAGTTTTTGTCACAAAAATCTATGTTTTGTAAAATCCTGAGGTCGTAGACAAATTTTGAGACCGGATTTGAAATCAGCGCGAAAAAATCTATGGGAAATGATGTATAGCATGTTGAAAAAAAATTTTTTCCGCGCGTGGTATTGGAAAAACTAAAATTTTCTTAAATTTATGCGCGTTTAACGAATTTTCTCGAGATTAAAAAACGTTCGTACCACAAGCTCTGTATTTTTCCTATATTCTACAAAGTTGCAGCTTTCATTTAAAAAAAATTTCATCGCTCTACCTCATTCCTATCGAAAGTTCCTTGATTTTGAATCCGATTTTGTCCAAATTGCCCACTGTGCGGCGCGTTCGTCCGCAACTCTGTCTCGCAGGTACGGCGCCCCTGACCACAGAAGGCACAAAAGCCACTATAGTGGCGTTACCGTTCAAACTGACGCTTTCCACGGAAGCCACTATAGTGGCGTAGAGTGCTTAAGAGGTTAAGCAGATTATAAATAAAACTTGCTTGAACCGCAAGGTTCTGTAACAAGTCAAACGGGGTCTAATTTCGTCAATTCGCTTTTCAGGACACTCGGTTGCAAAATCACCGTTTGCCAATCGGCTGCCAAGGTCGGCCGCCGTTTCCAAGAACGATCATCACTCGGATCACGAAATCGTACGAACGAGACTCACCCTTTCTCTGACGACGTCATCGGCGTAATCAGACCTGGAGCCAACGTCCGAGGCTTCGTTCACGTATAGTCCGCTGTAGACCTCTATGGTTGCTGGTGTACCACCGTCCAAGCCCTCGACATTTTTCACCGCGTTGTCATTCGCAGTGTCCCTGCGTCGCCTCGACACCGAATTGCAAGCTGGCGGCTGCAACAACGGAATAGTGATTGCCTGTTTTGGACAGACTCCAAAACCTGGAATCCTCGATCATGCGAACGGTGGAACGGTCGCGTAACACGCGTCCCGGATTCAACGGAATTTTTTCTCGATTTGTGTGCTAGTTGCAGAAAGACGAAACTTCTTGACCATTAATAACATTCTTACTACTTTCGTTGGGTTTCTACCCTGATTCGATTTAGACGATTTTTTCAAATTTCTGTACAACAGAAACGATTTATTAAGCTAAACGCTGATCAGATTTGATTAAAAAGTCGAGTCGATCCGTCCGAACAAAGCAAGCACCATTCAAAGGAACTGCGAAGCGATCGTTTTCACTGAGTGCCATTGATATAGAGCGCATTAGATAATCGTGTGTAATTAAATGATCGTGTGTAAAAACTCCCAACCGGACATTCCGTTCCCGTTTCGATCGAGGAACCTGTGGCTATAAATAGGCATTATGAGAGGATATGGTTGCTTGGCTATCCTGCAGCCATTCGCAAGATTCGATTCCCGTTTGATCCGATATTGCTAAATGATTATTATACCATTAAAAGATGATCATCGTGTGGGTAATTCATGGTGGCATGAAAGGGGAAGGGATTATGGGGGATTCTCTGAACCGCGTGAACCTAACGGGTTGAAAGCGGAATTTTCTTATTACCGTGTTGGTGCATCCTCCGTCGTGTTTCACGCACAGCCTGACGTTGCACTGGTAGTAGACACTCGCTGTGTAAGGGAATTTGTGCGCCTGGAAGTTCACCTTCGCCTCCGTTTTGTCCTCGTTGTACGTGAATTGTCCCATAATCTCTCCGTCCACCGGGCAACTGGAATAGGAATTGAATTTGCGATAATTAATACGCTGCGAACACGAATTACTATATTTTATCCCGCTAATGAACTACCACGCTCGCGAACGAGCAAACATCGATGGGACTCGCGTCTCTTCTTCAACAGACGTTCTATCTTTCAAGCAGCTAAGTCTAGGTCGTCATAGTTAGAGAATTCTTTCAATCTTTTGTCATGGGTTCGACGGTGATAGAATTGTTATTATTTTCGGGCACGTTGGAAGGACTTTTTCATTTTTATGACACTAGTCTGATGACGAAGGGAGTTTCATTCATTTTCGGGTCACAAGGTTCATGATAAAAGGGTTTTTTCCTATTTTTGGAACTCAAGTTTACTACTGAAAGGATTTTTCACTTTTTTACCACACGAGGTTGATGATAAAATGGTTTTTCTTATTTTTAGGTCACAAGTTTGATAATGAAAGGACTCTCTTTGACTGTTAGGAGGCAAGATTAGTGATAAAAGGACTGTCTTTGATTTTGAGAATACAGGATCGATCATAAAGGGCTTTCTCCTATTTTTAGGACACGAGTTTCATGATAAAATGGTTTTTCTTATTTTTAGGTCACAAGTTTGACGAGGAAAGGACCCTTTTTGATTGTTAGGATACAAGAATAGTGATAAAAGGACTGTCTTTGATTTTGAGAATACAAGATTGATCATAAAAGGGCTTTCTCCTATTTTTAGGACACGAGTTTGATGGTAAAATGGTTTTTCTTATTTTTAGGACTCAGGCCTTACGTTGGAAGGACTTCTTTGATTGTTAGGACACGCGTGTGACGATGAAAGGACTCTTTCAATTTGTAGGACACGGACGTTGTTATTGAAAGGATTTTTCTTGTTTTTAGGACGCAGGGCTGACGTTGGAAGGACTCCTTTAATTTCTGAAGCACAAGCCCGACGATGGAAGGTCTCCTTCGGTTTCTTCTGCTTTTTAGGGCACAGAAATTGAAAGTAGTCGAGTTGTGACATAAGTTTCGGGTGTCCCCTTGTCGCATTGAACTAGTCGAGAGGGAAAGTGTCCGCGCAGCAACCTGACCGCGTCGCATCAGCTGATTTGCTTATGAAAAGAAGTCAGTGAACCGACCCGCTTTGTACTTTGAATTCCGGCTCTTGAATTATTCATCGGACGTTGTGACGTGGTCAATACGATCATATAGATAGTAGAATTGTTCTTCGGAACGGTGTTTGTTAACAGACGTGGCAGGAATCCAAAGAGTAAAGAACAACAACTTCCAAAAGAATCCTGAATACTCTTGGAAAATAGAGAATACAAAAGTTGTTGACCATAGAATATATACAAAAATAATTCACCAGGACTGAGCCTCGTGGAAAAAGTAACTAATGCGTGACACATGAGCGACACTATTCTTCAACTAGGTTTCATAAATCAATTTTTTGAATTTGATTAAAATTTGTCAGATACGAAAGGCAACAATCTTTATTAATTGAAGCCTGCATGATAAGGTATGAAGAATTAATATGATAAATTCTATTTTTCCAGTAATATTTCCAACTAAATTATTCTGATATACTCAATTTTTAGGGCTGTGTTTCGACAGTCAATGTGTTAATAATAAAATAATTAAAATAGGAGAGAAAGAAATGTTGTGAAAATGTTAAACAAGAACCCTACAGAGAACAGGAACCAATTAATAATTGAAAAATTGAGTAGAAAATGTTCGCACAGCGCAGGAACTGTGGAATTCGCAGAGGATTGAAAGACATTCGTGAGGCTAGGATAAATAGAGCTTCAGAAGAAGAGGAAGCGCAATAATTGTAGAAAATAGGTGACCCGGAGCCCGTGAGAAACAGGGAAGCGTAACTCATGAAAAAATCACGAAAGAGAAACTCGTTGGATGTAGGCAATAAGTGATTCACGGAAAATAACGTAATATGAAATTACCCTTCATCGTTTATGAGCCTTTGCTCCCCCCATCCGAGTCCGTCGCGCACCAGGCAATCGGAGATCTTCAGCCCGAACATTTCCTGTTTGTCGATGCTAATGACCAAGGTCAGGGGGTCCCCGATCTTCACGTTTTCCGCCACTCGATGCCTCGTTGGATCTCCGCTGAAGATCTTCATCGTGCATCCTGGCATAGGAGCTATTGCCTGTCAAGAACATTTGTTGGTTGCCTCTTAATGCTTTCTAGACCACGATCCTCTATTTTCGCTGCATAAACCTCCATAAACCCGACACCTACTCGTCTCCCTTTTCTATAGACTTGGAAAACTTTTATTCAAATTTTTCCAATCTCCATTCTTATTCAAATTCTGCAATTCTTTATACGTATTCTGTAATTCTAAGAAAAATTAATCGCAAATTCATCCTTATTTAAATTTTTAATGAGGAACAACAGAAAAGAGAATTTAGCTTAGCATAATATCCTTTGCTTCGGTACTTGCTCTTTCGAAGAACGTATTAAGTTTTATGTATGAATAAGTCTTTCATGCTGGAAAGATCATCAATTCTTTAGGTGCGAAGGAAGTTTCTGTGACTTCTATTTGTTTGTACTTTGAATTTCTTCTTTCTCAATTTTGATAAGGAATTAATTAACAAGGTGCTTTGTACGATTTGTGAATTTTGTGTATAATGGGTTTCCTAGTACGAGATTTTCGAGTCACCATAAAGTGAGAAACTATTATATTGAGAATTATGCGTATTGAGGGAAAGAAATGCATTCTCACCTGCAACGGCATGGACTGCAACATGGCCACGTGCGTCTGATCGTTCGTTACCACTTTGTCTCGAGTCTGGTACCGACATCTCACGTGAAAACCTCTGCCCTGGTTCGTGACCAGCTTCAGGTGTGGCTGCACCACTATCGTATTGAAGTATTCGATACCGCCGTCATCCTGTAACAGAATTCAAAAACGTCTCTGTTTAATTGCTGTATTGACACTCCCACAGACGTGTTGCGTGTTCTGGGATGTTTATCTAGACTTCGGGAGACGATGTCGTGACAGACGTGACATTAATTCACGATGTTAGGGTTGTTAGTACCAACGGAATGTATGGCATAATTTATTTCTTCTGTGGGCACTACGTGTTAGTTGGCAAAAATTGCTGTTCTTGTAATTGCGAGTTTTGAAGGTCCCAACATTTAGAGGGTCTAATGGCTCAAGGGCAAAGAAGTTCAAAATTTCAAAGTTCCAATCATTTGAGATATTCCAAGGTTCAAAATTTCAAATTTTCAGAGCTTCAAAGGTTCAGTCTTTCAAATATTCAAAGGATCAAAATTTCTATTCTTCAAATATTCAAAGGTTCAAATTTACAGATATACAAAGCTTCAAAGGTTCAAATTTACAAATACACAAACATTCAAAGGTTCAAATTTTTAAGTATTCAAAGTTTCAAAGGTTCAAAATTTCTATTATTCAAATATTCAAAGGTTCAATTTTTTAAGTATTCAAAGTTTCAAAGGTTCAAATTTTTAAGTATTCAAAGGTTCAAAATTTCCATTATTCAAATATTCAAAGGTTCAAATTTTTAAATATTCAAAGTTTCAAAGGTTCAAAATTTTCATTATCCAAATATTCAAAGGTTCAAAATTTCCATTATTCAAATATTCAAAGGTTCAAATTTTTAAATATTCAGTTTCAAAGGTTCAAAATTTCCATTATTAAAATATTCAAAGGTTCAAAATTTCCATTATTCAAATATTCAAAGGTTCAAATTTACAAATATTCAAAGCTTCAAAGGTTCAAAAGTTCAAAATTGAAGGGTTTAAAGGTTCAAAGCCTTCCAAAGGTTGAACAAAAGCAACTCGTTCGGCGACTTTAGTCTTCGGCGCGTTCGCCAAGCAATTTCTCGAGCCGACGTGTCTGGGTCGTTCCGATTCTGTGGCAAGGATATAAACTAAATCAAGTCACAATGTAAAACCGATCCCAATCTCCGCTCCCTTTCTGCCCCGTGCTATCGTAATTGTTTCAGTCATTGTTCGCAACCCGGCGGACGCGTTTCGGTGTGCCGACTGTTGCAATTCTCGGACGCGTTTACGAGCCATTTCGGTCACTGTAATCGCAGTCACCTGGCCTGAAAGTTCTCCCAGCGTTCCGTTTGTCCTTGCACCCTGCTAACAAAAACCTAATCGTTCTGCTTTACTATCTCCTAGTCCCAAAGAAACTAATTTCTTCCTCCAAATCTCATTTTTACGAAACGATTATTGGAAGGTTCAAAGTTCAAAGTTCAAAGGGTTCGAAGGTCGTTAACATCCTTCTTTTGTACATTTTCATGGTTTCTGTTCTCTTTTTATCATAATCGCATGCCTTGGAAGAAATTCTGTACATTAATTAAATATATTTAAAACCGTGGTTTTTTGGTCCAGATATTTTCTGATTGTAATTAACGAGATCGTTCGTGAAACATTCACTCTTCCATTCATGTTCGTCGATGCTTCGGCGATTTTTCAACACTCTTCATGTTCCCCATCCGGCAGAAAATGATCACTTATTAATTTCCCGAGCCTAGGTTAGGGTCTGTAAAGAACGTTTCCTATCGAATACCCCTTCATCCTTTTCAGGATTAATTTTTCATCTACAATGCGTTACCTCCCGTGGCTATTTAATTCTCTTCCACGACCGAGCTACTCTTCGACAGCCTCGGCAACCTCTCCAGACCAGTCATTATCATTAATGCGAACGATAATCGCCGTTAATGAGGTTAATTCGCAATCAAAGCTTCCGCGGGCATTGGGTATAATGGGAGGATGATGATCGTCTTTAGGGGACGCGGATGATCTTGTCTAGCCTCGATCGAGGGCTCCGTTTAAGTGTGTTTGCTTAACCGAGCCTTTCTGGAAGATCGATTATCCCTTAACTGCTTTTTCCGATCGACCGGTCGACTATTCGCTAAAGGACCTCGGTTTCTCATTATCGTGGACAATTTACTGTGTGCGAAGGACATTCTATTTTTGCAGGACTTGTCCTAGGTGAAACTTCTCTGAAGCAAGTTACAATTTTTGCTACCGTTTCCTCACGAATATTTGTCTTATCAATTTTTAAGACTTTGCAAGTTTTAAATGTTCCACAAAAATCACAGCTTCTAGAACTCAAAGGCTCTCGGTGCTAACATTTCAAGGACCTCATGGTTCAAGTATGCACAGTTTCAAAATGTCCAAGGTTCTCAGCTTGAAAATTTCAAAACTTCAGGGGTTCAAAGTCATCTCACTTTTACTAATTTTCAAATGCAAGCATCAATACAGTGTTTACTCGATATTTGTCCTAAACACGGGTCTAGCCGGGACATATATCGGCCAGGAGATACTATTCCTTGATCCACGCCGAACGCAGAAAAGGACAGCGAAGCTGGAGGCCTCGCATTATGGCTCCTTACGAGGAATACACCGCGGCAGTGGGGATAGTTCTGCGACTTTTATCGGCTAGGCATTTGGGACATATATAGAGTAAACACTGTACTTAGTCAAAGGTTCATAGTTTCACAGTTTCTAGATTTCAAAAACTTTAGGTTTAAAAATTTCAAGGACCTCAAGGTTCAAAGGCTCAAGCCCCTGAAAATTTAAAAAATTTAAGGGTTGAATGGTTCAAAAGTTCAAAATATTAAAATTTTACAGAGCGAAGAATTCAAAGTTGCGGTCATGGACGAGGCTCCGATATTAAAGGAGGAAAAGGAAGATTATTTGTCATACTTATCGTGGCCGATGCTCAAATATTAAAAAAGGGATATGATGACAATCCTTGATCATATTTATTGTGGATGATACTCCAATATTAAAGGAGGAAAAGGAAGATTATTTGTCATACTTATCGTGGCCGATGCTCAAATATTAAAAAAGGAATGTGATGACAATCCTTGATCATATTTATTGTGGACGATACTCCAATATTGAAGGAGGAAAAGGAAGATTATTTGTCATCCTTATCGTGGCCGATGCTCAAATATTCAAAAAAGGATACGATGGCAATCCTTGATCATATTTATTGTGGACGATACTCCAATATTAAAGGAGGAAAAGGAAGATTATTTGTCATATTTATCGTGGCCGATGCGCAAATGTAAAAAAAAGGGGTATCATATTTAGCGTGGACGATGCTCGAATATTAAAGGAGGAAGAAAATTATAGCGCACATAAGACCGCGAAGAAAAGAAACGTACCAGCAGATACAATAATGGTTAACGATCCACGAGGGATGATCCACTAGCAAAGATTCTTAGAATGGCCAGCTGACCGCGGAAAACCACCGGATCTGACCAAGTAAGAACATAATACAGAAGAAGCGCGAGCGACTTCAAGGAATAAATTCCTCGGCGCGAGAACCGCAAGAAAAATCGATGCTCGAGGGAACACGAACTGGCAAAAATTCGTCGCGTTCAACGGGGTGGTCTGAAGAGACCGGGAGCCTCCTGAGGAAAAAGGAAAAGGACGACGAATCCTTGCTCGTTTTGCACGGGAGTCTGATCGGCGTCAGGATCGTGTGACACAGCGGCGCGCACGCGGCTTTAAGTTGTTTGCGGTGTCGCCGGAGAGAAATCGTGCTCTCCGCTGCGATCATTCGAGTCTTCGCACTTGAACCTACATCGGTGTGAATACTCCGTACCCACAACTACCAGAAGTATTGAAAAAGAATTTTTCGAAAGGAGAACTAGGCAAGAGTTATTATTGCCGATCTTTATGCAACATAAAATTTGTATGCATCCATTACGAGATACAGGAGCCAAGTAAACATTTATTTCCCTCATTAATTTCGATTCAATTACATGGAAAGATTAGTATTCACACGAAGAAGAAACTGGGAACCATTTTGTTGTGAATTTTCTAGGTTGAATACAAAACAGTAGCAACATTTAAGTTGCGTTATTTTCCACTGATTAAAGTTGCTAGGAAAAGAAATAAATGTCTAGGTTCTGTATCTTGCCATGGATGCCGACAATTTTTATTTTGCATAACAATCCGTAATTATTGGAAATATTGTATATGTCACTGGTCGAAATAATTGATACAATTCCAAGGTCAACTTTGTTTTACTGGTTCGATTGAATGTAACATTGTATAAAAACTTGGGAACAACTTCTTGCAATTTTTGAACACATGTCCGATAGGGATGAATATTGGATGGTCACTGTTATGGTTGAAATAATCGGAGCGATTCAAAGATAGGCGCAAGATCGTTCGAAAGGCGGAGCAATTTCATTGGATCGAGTGCTCGAATGATATCTGGCCAGTAAATACAGGGCCCCCTGTTTGTGTCCTAGGCACACGAAGCAGCTCGTTGCTAGGTGTGAAACGTAAAGTCACCGATCTGACGGGCCTCTCTCGGGCCTCTCGGGCCGATGCACCGCAGATTGCGAGTATCCTTGCTGAGGTCGGACGCGGGGATCCTCGAAGGTCGTTGCCTGCTCGATATATACGGTGTGCGTGGAAAATCTTCGCTCAGCATCCATGCTTCCTCAAAAGGTCCACCTCCATTTCTTCTCAAACCTTTCCGAATCCAAAGCAACAATCAATCAATTGCAACATTCAATTTTCAACTACACCAGCTGTTGACTTAATTATGAGAGAAGATGCGAGAAATTGTCTTCAGGTGTTTGACTCTACAGATGGCTCCAAATCTACTCTTTCAACTCGGCGTCTCCTAAATTAAAGGACTCATTAGACCCTGAGGGTTGGATACTTAAGGGGGCCGGCAGGCATTTGGCCTTGACTGTCACGCTATGTTATCCTGTGCCTTTTTTCTAGACATTTTACGTCTTAAATAAGTAAGTAATCAATTAAAAATGCATACCACCGTGTTTGTACATGTCTTCGCTATGTCTGTATAGAGCCCTTTTTTCGATACGAACACTAAATCTCGCGAAATTAAGAGAATCTCTCAGCGGCAGCCATCTTGTGACGTCATACTTGCTTCAGAATTCGAATTTTCTGCCGAATATTGTTAATTACTCCCCGATGAGGTAGAAATTCGAAATTTGGGCTCTATACAGACATAAATTGGACTTTTAGGAAACACAAGTGACCACTTTTAAACTGCTCATTGCGATATTGAAGCGATAGTTTGAAAAGGTTTTGACCCATGCATAAGCATATGGATTTCAAACCCTGCCGGCCCCCTTAATTTAGCCACACTTTCCTATTACTCAATTGAGCCGTTCACAGGCTAAATCGATTAACTGCACTTTTTGAAATGGCGCGCTCGTCCGCAACTTTTTTTAAATGAAAGCTGCAACTTTGTAGAATATGGGAAAATAGAGAGATTGTGGTACGATCGTTTTTTAACCTCAAGAAAATTCGTTAAACGCGAACAAATTCAAGAAAATTTTAGTTTTTCCAATACCACGCGCGGAAAAAAATTTTTTTTTAACATACTATACATCATTTCCCGTAGATTTTTTCACGCTGATTTCAAATCTGGTCTCAAAATTTGTCTACGACCTCAGGATTTTGTAAAAAATAGATTTTTGTGACAAAAACTAATGAAGTCATTTTTTCGTTGAAATTATTGGATGGTAATAATCTTTCTATTTTTTTCCATATTCTACATAGTTTCAGCTTTAATTTACAAAAAATTTCATCGCTCTACCTCATTTCTGTCGAAAGTTCTTTGATTTTGAATCCGATTTCGTCCAAATTGCTCACTGTACGGCGCGCTCGTCCGCAATTCTGTCTCCCAGGGACGGCGCTCATGGCCGCGTGAGGCACAAAAGCCACTATAGTGGTCCGTACCGTTCGAACTGTTTGCTTTCCACGGAAGCCACTATAGTGGCGTACCGTTCAAACTGATACTTTCCACGGAAGCATTAAGAGGTTAAGTGTCAAAGCACTTGGTTCAGTCATATGTGTATTATTTCATCACATTTCTCCATTTCCTGTTTCATAGAGTCAATCAATTTGGCAAGTGACCGGCTCAGTTATTAAAGCAGCGAGAAATTATTTTAGATCTAGCTGTCCCTAAGCTAAAATTGATTTAAAAAGCTTTCATTTTGTATAATAATCAGCATTAGATGAAGCAAACGTAATGTACTATGACTTGGTTCAGATTGGAATTTAAGGAACGTTAGAAAAATTATTTCAAGGCGGATAGAAGATTAAAATTACATACATACATATATGTAGCAACTTAATAATAGCCAATAATCTAGATCAGAAAAAATATTTGTGAAACAGAAAGCGATACAATTTTTCATAAACGACGGAGAAGAAATTTCAAGCTTTTTGGTTTATCAATGGTTTTACTTTTCAAAGTCCTCGTACTGCGTTCGAAATGATTTACCAGCATGCTGCGCCGGTTTCTCAGAAGCGGTGTACGCAGGAATTAGGCGAACGCAATTAACCCCGGGGTTAAGTGGGCATAGATACCTCGGTAAACACTAAGTTTCGCGTAACAGGACTCGCAGGCTAACGCTTCCTGGCGTTGTCTTCATTAGGGGGCCGAAAACGACAGAAACCTCTTTCCCAAAGGACACAATCCTTCCTCAGGAAGTCTCATCCTGGAACATGTCGTGTTCCCAGTTCGCAGGAGATCCTATCTCCTGTGTGTAGCCTAATTAGTAGATTCACGAAAAGGACCTTTTTTTCGAACGATCGTTTGCCGATTAGTTGATAATCGCCCTTTGTTTGGAATTTAATAATTCACCGGGAAAAAACTTGGTGCATGAGAGGATGGTAATTAATTCTGTGTTATCTCGTTGCTTTAATGACGATAATGACAACGATCAGGACGGTCTGTGGTTATGATACTTCCTATCACAGTGACTCCGATAAAGACCACGCTGTTCTCATGCGATGTTCGTTGAGAATGGCGGAAAAATTGTGTAATGCACTTGACACTCATCAATATCCGATAATGCGTTTTTAGGATATCGTTATGGTCGAGAAGTGGTTGTTAAGATCATTTTACGGTTTTGCTCTTGTTGGTCGTCGCCAAAAATCGACTCGTTAATGACTGGTGGGTTCTTAGGACCTCGTTACGCGGACGATTATTCCTTAATGACTTGATAAAGCGTCATGGACGGTTCCGAGATTGATACAGTCATCCTGCGATAATTCTGTAATATTACCAGAGGACTCGATTATTTATAGACTCTTTAGATTATGTGAAACTCGAGCATTTATGGACTCTTTAGATTACTTCAAACTCGATTATCCATGGACACTTCAGAGTACTTTAGACTTGATTATTTATAGGCTCCAGATTATTTATAGACTTCGAAGAGGTATTTGGTTTTATTTAGTTGTCCAACATTATTTTTTAATGAGACGAGTGCAGGGGTCATATAAATTTCCAGAGCACTCGAGTATCGTTAGTGTACAGGTGAAAATATTTTTCCAGTCCACCATGCAGCTCTTGGTTAACATGCTTCACAGTCTGCTAATTAATTCCTAGTTGGCGTGCTAAACGAGTGGTTTACCGTTCGGCAATGGTAACGACAATGTTACAGATTGTACCTGGGATTTATCCATCGAATTCACAGTGAAACTAAAATTATTGCATAATTCATGTTCCTTTACTGTTAGACAGTCGATCGGGACTACTCGTTCTTTTCGATTATCATAAATTCAATTGTGGGCTTTAATTACATCATGCGTTTCTCCTCGTGAGTGCAATAATTTCAATTTTAGATGCAACTCTCTACAAAAATTAGAAGCCTATACTTCATAGTAGTACTCTTCTTTATTTTATTCTAGTGGTTCAAGATTGCAGAGAATCAGAGTTTCCAAAATTCGAAGGTTGGAATCTCAAATATTCATATTTTCAAATTTTTATATATTCAAATATCCAAATATTCAAATTTTCAAGTACCCAAATTTTCAATTTTTCAAATATCCAAATTTTCAATTTTTCATACTTTCAAATATCCAAATAGAAAAATTTTCAAATATTCAAATATCCAAATAGTAAAATTATCAAACTTTCAAATATCCAAATTTTCAAATACCCAAATACTAAAATTTTCAAATATCCAAATAGTAAAACTATCAAATTTTCAAATATCCAAATATTAAAAATCTCAAATATTCAAGACGTTAAAGGTTCCAAATTTCAAAAGTTCTAAATTTAAAAAATTTTAGAGTTCAAAGTTTCAAATTCTCAAAATTCACAGGTCCAAGGATTCAAGGTCTCAAAATTCACAAGTCCGAAGATTCAAGATTCCAAATTCACAACGTCTCAGAAATTCGCAGCTCCAAAAATTCAAGGTTCCAAAGGCACAAGCTTGAAAGTTTCAGTTCCCAAAACTATCAACGCTCCAAAGCTCCGACGGATATATAAGAAACTATCGTATCGAACGTTGACTCGATAAATACTCCCGCGAACGAGTCCATAAATATTCTACGAAAGAGTCCGGCATTAGCATAAACGTCCAGGGTCCCGATGGGCATTGGCGGCGTCAAATAATGAAGGTAAACGGTCGTAGGAGGTGTTAAAAATGACTAGCGTCTCGGGAGCCGCTCGCAAGTCGCTAATTCGCCTCGGCAATCATGTAGATTCGAGGCTGGGCGGTGCTCAAACGCCCCGGATCGGGTTTGCCGAGCGAGTGCCCACACCTGAATCCGTATTACCACAAATTGCGAGGATCATTACCGGAGCCTACGCAATAAACCTCGCCGCAGCAGCGTTGCTAACCACCGGGAGGTGCTCATTGCTCGGATGAAGTCACGCTGGACCTCGATTAATCCGATCCGCGTTACACAACCGTCGCTCGCTGTCGATATTCGTTCGAAACCATTATGATCGCTTGATCGAGACCTTTCTTGTCCTTCCGTTAGGTCAATTTTCGTTTAAATCCTGTCGATTTTATCGGCGGAATTTCGACGACGTAGAAGCGGATCGTTTTAATTCGTGTACAAAAGCCAAGGATAAATATGATTATCTTAATTCGTTTACAAAAGCTAAGAATAAATATGATTATCTCAATTCATTTGTGAAAGCTAAGGATGAAAAGGATTATGTGAATTCATTTAAAAAACCTAAGGATAAGATTGGTTATTTTAGTTCATTTACAAAAGCCAAGGATAAATCTGATTACCTTAATTCATTGATGAAAGCCAAGGATAAATATGGTTATGTGAATTCGTTTAAAAAACCTTAAGGAGAAGAATGATTATTTTGATTCATTTAAAAAAGGTGAGGATGAGAATAAAATTATCTTAATTCACACAGAAAAGCTAAGGACAAGAATGATCATGTTAATACGTACAAAAAATCTAGGGATAAGAATGAACTCTGTGGATGAACTCTGAAGAATGAAATGTGGAGTACCCTTGCCAAAATTTATAATGCGGTACCTAGAAGTATAGATTCAGCGTGTACAGTGAATTCCCGATATAAGTCACTGCGAGCCTCGCGTTTAAAGGTCACTGGGATTACCCACGCCACCGCGGATAGTGACTTTTACATTTCCAGCGTGCACTATGTATTTCAAATGCAACGTTCGGCGAGAACCATAGATTTCGTCTAAATGTCCCTCTCCAGAACCGCTCAAGTGACTTATATCAGGAATTCACAGTACTCAGAATATAGCCGCTAAGATTTTAGTTTCTATTCATTCGAGTCGACGGATCATCGATCGAACATTGTAAAATTATGATCGCTAAAATAGAATGATGGAGGATACAGAGTTTTCTGCAAGCGTTGAGGAAAGATATGTATTGCGTTTAGTTAAAGTGTTAAGTTTCTATCTGGAAGATAACGTTAGAGTGCTCTCGAAGGAATTTGCCGAGACGTACCACAGGGTAGACTGAAAGTACGCAGAGTTTACTTAAAGCGTTAACTTTTTATCTGGAAGATAGCGTTGAATTGCTTCGGAAGGAATTCCGCTGGGTATTTTCAGTTTATCGCGTCCGTAGCGTCCGGTTAGGGTCTCTCGGAGGTATACCCGAGGTATTTAGTAGTCAGTGGCCTTTGGTCTCTTTGGGATCCGTCTGCTAACCCTCGGACTATCCTGGAAGGCGAGGTTGGTAGTTTTCGAGGTCGTCGATATGGGAATCCTCCTACACGAACGGGTCCAGGCGGGTTCGAGGACACAGAAGAGAGAACCTTTGCGTCGGCTCTCTCTCTCTCTCTCTTTCTGCATGCCTTTATAGATGAAAAGGGGGAAGGAACAGCGAAACGAGCAAAAAGAGGATCGGACCTCACGGTGGAGAAGGGACTTCGAGATGCTGCGACCAGGGGGACCGACGACAGACTGGCTGAAATCATTCTGACGGACGCGTAAAACGAGCTTTACGAGCAACTGTAGATTTTAGTGAGGACGATACGGAGTGGTTAATGATCGTTTAAGCAGGAAAATTGAGCGAGTCCCTTGGCGGGATTCCCTTCTTAACGATAATTGCTGTTCCGTGGCCACGCTCGGGACCTTTATGCATTCGCACCGCGACGCCATGTGCGAAATCCGAGGTTATTAAATTAGTAACGTGCGCTGCTGTGCTTTTTGGTTGCCCTCCCACCGAGGAGCACTACCGATTTTTCTGCTATCTCGTGCGCATCTTAACGCTAGGTTTACGGAGCACCAAAAATTACTATTTCACATATAAAATAACATTTTTGCATAAAATTATCGTGAACGAATTTTACATAAAAGTAACAATTTTACATAAAAATAACACGAATGTATCTATCAAAATTTGTAGCCATTTTTTAAAGAATATATGCCCAAAGAAATCAATTTTTTAAGTAAATCCTCATGGATGCATCTTTACAATCTCAATATTCGTAAATTAAAAGTGTTGGAATCCGTCATTTTGACAGGTCCCGTAAATCATGTTCCATAAAGAATGTTCCAAGCATTTATGTGCAAATTGGTTTTGTGTATATCGGAACCCAAGAATGTTTCTTTATGCCGTTTGCCGTTTGATTTTTATCGGAGATGCATGCGAAAGATTTTTATGTAAAGTGGGACGAATGTTTCTTGTACCGTTTTCAAGCGGATTTTTGTAGAAATCGTTTTGCAGACACCAGATCAGAGAAATATTCTTTTCAGTACTTCATGAATTATGTATGAATTTCTTTGCGAACCTGGCGACATAAAATCTTTATAATATATGAAAGGATTCTTTCAGGTAGACTGTGGATTTTATCGGAATTCGTAATGGTACCTGGCACAGCGATACCCAAGGTAATTGTAGCCTAGGCGGCAAAACAAGAAATAGCACTTGGTGCGGTAATTATAAATGTAGTATAGAGTACCTCAAGCATTCGCTGCAATATCTGGAGGATTATCAAAAATTGTACTGGAGCAACTGCAGCCAAGAGCAATGTTTAAAGTAATGTTTAAAACTACGGTACCTAATACAATACTGCCCAAGACAGTGCTAACACAACCAACAATATTTAAATCTGCAATTGAATCAACAACAGTTCACTACCCAAGCAACAACCCCTAATCAATCTCCGGGTAATCAAAAACTGGCTGGACCAACTACAGTTCAAACTGCTTCACGTTAAAAGTGGACAACAATACAGTAGAATCAGTTATCAATCAGTAATCAATAAACAGTTTTTAGGTTAGCAGTATAGTGAATCCGTCGCCGAGACTTCTGAGTTAATTGTCGCGGAATGATCCCCACTACCGCGGGGTATACCCCGTTAGGGGCCAAGAAACTCGAGAGCCCGTAGAAGCTCGTATTGGGGATAATTCCGCGACATTTATCATCCAGGTCTTGGCGACATATATAGAGAAACCACTGTACTTTGTTTCTACTGTCGCAGTGTAGTGATATTACGTAGACGACGAAACCGTTCGGTGTGAATTAAGTGAGAAAAATGAGTTGTAAAAGGAAGAGGGTGGTTGTTAAGTTCGAAAAGAGAATTGAAGCACTCCGAAGAATAGATTTCGGTGAATCGTTGAGATCAATTGCTCCTGATTTGAAAACGTTGCCGTGACGATGCACTTATTAACACAAAACTAACAAGATTAAAAGAGATGTAAGAATAAAAATGTATATATTGTATAAAAAATTATGTTTATTATGAAATAGAATGTTTATTGTACATATAAATTACGTTTTCAGCTTTTTCGGTCCCGACGAAGTGTACGAGTCAAGACTCCGTAGATTCCCGATAAGGTAGAGTGACCACGTTACCGACAAAAATAGGCGAAAAATGGTTTCACGTGCCCCAACTTTTCGTCCTTATATGAGAATATTTTTCGCTGGGAAAGGGCTCGTTCGAAAGAGGAAGGTTCAATCTAGCCCTTGCTGGTCATGAGCTGACGAGATTATGCAGATATTTGATGATATAAGCGTTAGAAGTAGGCCAAAAATTGACGACGCGCGTGCCGTGGAATCCAAGCATTTTTGTGCCATTGGACGAGTTTTCTGGATAAAATCGAGAGTAGCGCGCACTAGAAAATATCTCCGGCTACAAATTGAGCTATAGAAATTGGGGTGCTCAGAAATTTGGGGTCCTAGAAATTGGGGAGCTCAGAAATTTGGGAGCTTAGAAATTCGGGTGTTTAGAAATTGGGGAGGTTAGAAATTTAGGAGCTTAGAAGTTTGGGGTCTTAGAAATTAGGGAGCTCAGAAATTTGGGATCCTAGAAATGCATCCTAGCATTTCTAGTCTATCCTAGCATTTTTATGCCTTTGGATGAGTTTTCTGGATGAAATCGAGAGTAGCGCGCGCTAGAAAATATCTCCGGCTACAAATTGAGCTATAGAAATTGGGGTGCTCAGAAATTTGGGGTCCTAGAAATTGGGGAGCTCAGAAATTTGGGAGCTTAGAAATTCGGGTGCTTAGAAATTGGGGAGGTTAGAAGTTTAGGAGCTTAGAAGTTTGGGGTCTTAGAAATTAGGGAGCTCAGAAATTTGGGATCCTAGAAATGCATCCTAGCATTTCTGGTCTATCCTAGCATTTTTATGCCGTTGGATGAGTTTTCTGGATGAAATCGAGAGTAGCGCGCGCTAGAAAATATCTCCGGCTACAAATTGAGCTATATTTTGTCTCGATTCTCTGCGAAATAAAGCCAAAAACTTGAAGCACGTTTCTGGCGTCGGAATTCATGATATCGATAATACAGAGCAAAAATGTGACAAGTTTAGTCACAGACTTAAGACCCGTCGGATCAAGACCAAGACGGATCTTAAGTCAGTGGCTGTAGGCTGTGAACGGAAATTATACAGCAGTTACCGACCTGTTGACTCTGCAAAAGTCACGTGATTGCCCTTGGCTCGTAAGTTAGCAATACTTTTTGCAGTAACGCCCAGTACTAACACAACCAACAATGTCTAAATCTGCAATTGAATCAACAACAGTTCACTAGCCGCGTAACGACCCCTAATTGAACAGTACCTGGCACCATCAGAAATCCCCGGGTGATCAAAAACTGGCTGGACCAACTGCAATTCAAACTGCTCCACGGTCAAAGCGAGAGGCGAAGAATTCGCTCCGGTTCGAAGCCGACACACCCACCAATCACCGCCGCGAGAAAACCCGTCCTCCGCTTCGCGTAGAGCGCGAACTGTTACAACGTACGGTGAATCGACCGAAAGCTGGAATTCATAATAAAGTACCGTTGCGCTCACCGATCATACGCGGACGGTTCCGTTTTCGCAGCGCGAAGGTCGAGAGAGCCCCATTGTGTGTTCAGAGTTCTCTATCTCTCTTTCTTCATCTTCATCTATGGTTGTGTTCTATAACGGTTCAAAAATCCATCGAAATCGCCGTCATCGTGCGTTGTTGCGTGCCGCGATGCTATACCGTTTCAGGCTATACACACAGAAAGGGAGGAAGGGGGAGATAGAGTGAGAGAGAGAAGATGATCGCGAAGAGGGCCCTGTCACGGGCCAACAAGAACGACAGGAGTCGGATTCCATCAGCCGGAGCCGAAGAGTTATCAGACCGCAAGGCATCCACGGTATTCCCTTCTTGCCTAGTCACGGACGTTCGACATCATCGGATGTCGCGTCAATTCCCACCAGGATGCTACGTACACACGATCCTCTGTGACGACTTATTCCGAGGAGAACGCGATGATCGCTGATTTTATTTCAGCTCTACTGATTACTCTGCTGATGGAGTCTGTTTCGTTAGAGGATTGCTCCTCCGGCGAAATTAACTTTGGCTGGTTTGTATGAATCTTGACGAAATTTTTAAACTAACTTTGCTGGAGAAACATTTTTCACAGGAACCGGAGAAAGTGTTGTTCAGGGAGCTGACTTTATTGGAAGAAATTCAAACAATTTTTGTACGAGAAATGTTATTTAATGAAGTACTCGATGGATTTTACAAATTGAAATACTTTATGGACTTTATTCAACGAATGGATGATTATTCACTCTGGACGAATTTGTGGAAAAATGTTTTGAATGGATTTTACTCAATGGCGCACTCCATGTCGATTTTATTCAAAGCAATTCTTATTAGATTTCAATCGAAGAAGGACTCTGAATGTAATTTATTCAATGAAATACTTTGAATGAATTTTATTCAAAGGGACATTCAGAATGTATTTTATTCATACAAACATTCAGAATGAACATTATTCAAGAGATATTCAGAATGAATTTTATTCAAGAGATATTCAGAATGAATTTTATTCATACAAACATTCAGAATGAATTTTATTCCAAGAGATATTCAGAATGAATTTTGTTCATACAAACATCCAGAATGATTTTTATTCAAAGAGATGTTCAGATTGGATTTTATTCAAACAAATATATGTGACGAATTTTTGGAAAAGAAATATTCTGAATGAATTTCATTACAAGGAACATTCCGAAAGAATTTTTGGAATATTTGAGTGAACTTTGCAGGAAGAAATATTCATCATTGATGAAACTCGTCAACTAAATTCATAAAACTGTTTCAGTTGAACTCTACTAGCTTTGACAATATTTTCTGCAACCAATTAATCCCATTGATCACCTCAATATAATATAATAAGTACAAAATAAAAGAATCGTATCATATTTCATGATTAAAGATGTCCAGAAAACTATTCTATAAACAGCATGACCGACATTCCCATTAAAACTGAAACAAAATACTTTGTGACACATACAAGTACTTAGTAATCTTTATAAATCACATCAAGAACCTCACTGTTAGTTCCCTTTTGAGATTCACGTACAAGAATCAGTGTTAGCATAAAGATGCGCAAGAAAGAGAAAAGAAAGTTCGCAGAAAGAGAAGAATGAATCCAAACGAATCCGACGTCTTTTGAATTCAAGTCAGACCCATGTTGAAGCGTCTGAAGCGTGCAGGAGGAAATGGCGATATTCACGAAGGAAATCGAATCCCTAGTGGTAAGGAGGAACACACATCGAAGGCCGATCGAAGTCAAAGTTGAAGCCTGATACACAGGCTCTGTTACTGGCGGCGTGGTAGACCACCCAACGCGGAGCCGCGCTAAAAATCCTGCAGCTATTCTTGGCTATGCGAGACTCGTCCTGGCGTTCCCTCAAAGACACGCCAGGCATCGAGGCATGCGTTTCTGATGTTCGTCGGATGCTTCCTGGACTGTTTATCCCGACCGTGGATCTTGAGGCGTTCGACGGCTCGGTTCATCCATGCATCGATAACGATCGCCAATATGTCGACTCGCGAGATGCTGCTCGGAGCCATCGACTTGGCGACTTGGCGAGAAGCATGTGTCAGAAAATCGAGAAACAAGAAATCCTGGAAAATTCGCTGAGCACATTTGCAAATATCAAAACAGAGATTTTGTGGAATTTAAACAAGCTCAGAACTGGAAGAGGAGATACAACTGCGACATGGAAATTCGATGACAGAGCTTTGTTGTTCTCAACTATTTTGTTATGAAATTGTTATATATTTGTAACGTTTTTCTGATTAAAACGAGGTCAAACACGATACATTCTGGATTATGTTTTAAGAATGCCAATATATTATTTTCGACTTACTATTACATTGTTTTCTCGATATATGTCGCAAATACCTGGCTCATAAAAGTCGCAGAACTATCCCCATTACCGTGAGGGGCTTCGAAGATCGAGAGGGTACGACGTTCAGCGTGGATCAAAGAATCTCCTGGACGATATAAGTCGCTGGCAAGACCAGTGCTGACATATATCGAGAAAACGCTGTATTACTGAAGAAAGAATTTTCTATATGGCTACTGTTCATTGCAATTGATGCAATTTTTGTTTTAAAAATCCGCATACTAGTAAAAATGTTCCACCGTCTAAGGGTTAAATAAACCCCTCTTTTACAAACCCCGGAAATAAAATAATATTAAATCACAGGAGCGCAAAATAAAAAGAACATCGTTGCGCTTAACGCTTCTTCCTCTCGAGGCAAGTCTTGCAGCTTATTTAAATCGAGTTTCACACCTCCCACACTCCCCACGATTCTCGAATAAATTATTAATAAATTATCAACAAAAATAGCACACGATTGAATTAAAACACCGCCGGGAAAAATGTATCGAAATAAAAGAACATCGTTGCGTGTGTTATTCTTCTTCGTCTACGCGTCCGTTGTCGACCGTTATCTGCGCAACGAGATGTTTTTACAAGCGATCTCCCGGGCGATTTTGACGAACAGTTCTGCGATTAAAATTACCCTAATTACGGGTGTGGGGCACGATAAATGTTGCCCGGGAACAGGGCAGGCAACGCGGGTGAGAAAGTCGCGGGCAACATTAATAATAAGAATCAGGGGGCGGCACTGATGAGTCCTTCTGATAGTTCATTTGCATGAAACCCCCGGCTACCGGGGCTCATTCTCGTGCCAGGGGCCAAAAGGTGTTGCGCATCCTGCGCGCATGGTTTTGATGAACGTTGTATCCTTGTTCCATGCCCCGGGAACGGGAACGAATTCCTGCGGACCGACTAGCAGATACCAGATAGTCGGACTGTAATAATCTGCTGCTACAACGATTTATTAAAGACCGGCCTGCAGTGCACGGGCCGTGGAAAAAAGAAACGAATCTACCGATGGAAACCAGTCCTGGAACGTTCCTCCGGATAACTGTCCCCTTCGGCTTCGGAAACCTCTTCGAATTTCAACTACCGCAAACTTTACTCGTACCATTTTCTAACATTCTTCTTCGACTTTTGAAAATTCTGATGTTCTTCTTCGATTTTGAGCTGTGGGAGGTGTGAGACATTATTTGACACTTGAAGGGTGGTTCCATAATTAGATTACAAGATCCTCAGACAAGTAAAAAAACCGTAACATAATGTATAGACACATTCTTAAAGATAAAGGATTATTTTGTGCAGCGATGTGCTTTCATTGTTTCGTTCTGTACTGTGTATTAACTTAGTACAATTTTATTTTTCAGATTGTGCTGGTACACAGTGGTTGCATAATTAATTCAAAGATTCTTAGATACGTGAAAGGTGTGAAACCATAACACAATCCAAAAGCCGGATCTACAAAGACAAAGGAGCATTTCGCACAGCGATGAGCTTTTATTGTTCCACTCTGTACTGTGACTTCACTTAGAAGAATTTTATTTTTGAGATTGTGCTGGTACACGGTGCTTCCATAATTCATTCAAAGATCCCCAGGTACGTAAAGGTGTGAAACCATGACAAAATCAATGTAAAGACACATTCTTAAAGACAAAGGATTATTTTGTGCAGCGATGTGCTTTCATTGTTTCGTTCTGTACTGTGTATTAACTTAGTACAATTTTATTTTTCAGATTGTGCTGGTACACAGTGGTTGCATAATTAATTCAAAGATTCTTAGATACGTAAAAGGTGTGAAACAATAACACAATCCAAAAGCCGGATCTACAAAGACAAAGGAGCATTTCGCACAGCGATGTGCTTTTATTGTTCCACTCTGTACTGTGACTTCACTTAGAAGAATTTTATTTTTGAGATTGTGCTGGTACACGGTGCTTCCATAATTCATTAAAAGATACCCAGGTACGTAAAAGGTGTAAAACCATGACACAATCAATGTAAAGACACATTCTGAGAGACAAAGAATTATTTTGTGCAGCGATGTGCTTTTATTGTTCCACTCTGTACTGTGACTTCACTTAGAAGAATTTTATTTTTGAGATTGTGCTGGTACGCGGTGGTTCCATAATTAATTCAAAGATCCCCAGGTACGTAAAAGGTGTGAAACCATGACACAATCAATGTAAAGACACATTCTGAAAGACAAAGAATTATTTTGTGCAGCGATGTGCTTTTATTGTTCCACTCTGGTCTGTGTATTAACTGAATACAATTTTATTTTTTAGATTGTGCTGGTACACAGCGGTTTCAGAATTAACTCAAAGATTTGCGGATACATAAAAGGTGTGAAACCATGACATAATCTAAAGACACATCTACAAAACCAAAGGAGCATTTCGCACAGCGATGTGCTTTTATTGTTCCACTCTGTTCTGCGTATTAACTTAATACAATTTTACTATTGAGATTGTGCTGGTACACGGCGGTTCCCTAATTAATTCAAAGATACCAGGTACGGAAAAGGTGTGAAACCATGACAATCAATCCGAAAGCCGCATCTACAAACACGAAGGGGCATTTCGCACAGCGATGTGCCTTTATTGTTCCACTCCTTTCTGTGTCTTAATTTAATACAATTTTATTTTTAAGATTGTGCTCGTACACGGTGGTTCTACAATTAATTCAAAGATTCCTGGATACATAAAAGTTCCAGAATTAACTCAAAGATTTGCGGATACATAAAAGGTGTGAAACCATAACATAATCAATCTGAAGACACATTCTTAAAGACAAAGGAGCACTTCCTACAGCGATGTGCTTTTATTGTTCCTCTCTGTTCTGTGTATTAACGTAATATAATTTTATTTTTCAGATTATGCTGGTACACAGCGGTTCCACAATTAATTCAAAGATTCCCAGACACGTAAAAGGTGTGAAACCATGAAACACACCTAAAGTACAAACTCGGAAGTACAAAGGATCGTTCTGTGCAGCGATTGTCTATTAATTTCACGTTTGGCTTGAATTAGATGAAATTCGAGGCCGCGATAACGCCTCGAAGGGTATGATAATGTATTCAATGATTCTCGGAGGCGTAGAACACGTTGCGGAAAGCGCTGTTTTGCTAGAGGGGTGTAAGATTCGCGAGAACTATACCGGGGAATGCACGCGAGAGGCCGTGTACGCGGTGCAACGCGGTGCAACGCGTTGCAACGCGTTGCAATGGGCCGGTGCAACACGCCGCCGCGATTCTTGTCGGAGATTTATATTCACCCGGGACAGTGATATTAATTCCGCCACGACCAGGAACCCACCGAAGATCTTATTAGCCAGAATTTACGTAACGGCCGCGAGAATTGCTCGTTTCCGTGACTCGCAGCTCCGCGGCCGGCTGCAGGAAGCTTTCCGATATCCTTGGAATGCACGTGGGTGCAGTTGATGCACGAACAAATCGAGCTGCGTTTGAACGGCCGTAAAGATGTCCTGCCGGAGTATCTGACGGGGCCGTGGACTTCCTGGCACGGGCAAAAACGGTTCACGGCGTGGTTATAAAGATCTAAAATATCCTCCAAAGAAATTTATGACAATCCTATTGACACTGTAGAGCCTTCCTGTTTGCCGTCTTCCTCTTCGTGGAAGAAAATTTTGTAATTGCTGAATAGCTTCCTCCATATTGGGACTAAAAAGGGTTCCTTCATTCTTATAGAGAACCTGTTGTTGGTCTGGGCTAGGCCTAACCTTTTTAGAGGATGCAGTTTGAAGAGAACTAAACAAGCCGATTCATCAACTTTTCAGGTCCCACAACATCAATATTTCCGAACCTCCTCGCCTAACTGGACCTACCATCAACAACCGCAAAATGGCTCCGCTAACAGTACCCTGAGCAGAACTATGCCGCTCCCGCCGAAGGATCCCCGACGATTTTCCGGCGATCCAGGAGCATCAGAACCGCGGAATCCCGTCCACCGTTAAGACAACTTTGGCAGCGATACGATCGGCAGGCAATAAGCCTAATTAGCCTCCGGGGTGTACTGCCATAACCAGAAACAGAGAGAGAGAGAGAGAGAGAGAGAGAGAGAGAGCGCCGTATCGTGCGGTGGCTAACTATTTATAAAAGCCAGCTAATAATCGAAGGCGTCACGGTCGAGGAATCCCGGCTCGTTAAAACTGTTCAACCATGGACGATCCTTTTTCCCCCGCAGCGATCAGAAATTGGCGGTGTTGGACCCGGGAGACCCGGAGCTTGGCAGCGAATAGACAGGGGAACGAATAGGAAATGTTCGCGCGTGTTCCGCGCGCGGACAGCGCAGCGGCGAAAAGAGGGTCTTGGAAAGCAGCGAATAGAGGATAGCCAGCTAGCAGGAGAGGATAGGAGAGTCAGCTGGCCAGCCCGAGAGAGGATATCGTGTTTACAAGGATTACAGTTCCTCGTAGCGCGTGGCGTAAGATCGAGGCTCGACTGGCAACGGCTTGGATGCAGTGCCTAGATGCAACCAGCAGCAGCAGCAGCTGCAGCAGTTGCAGCGTAGAGCGCTCGCAGCCCTGGACTGACCGGACGTCGAACCCGAGAAATGCTTCAGCCGGCCAAGATACATCGTAATAAGTACACAAAGTAGCCCGCGGCCAGGGCGAATCCCGGGATAAGCCAGTCGTATTTACATACGTCGCTCCATGAATCTCCCGGATCCTCTATCCATCTTGCCCCGCTCCTAGCCGATCTCTCTCTCTCTCTCTCTCTCTCTCGCTCTCTCTCTCGCTTGGGAACAAGCACCGACCTTAGAAATCCCATTTCCTCCGGGAACACCGGTGCAGCTGGCCTCTACACGCATGTAGATCCGCTGATTCTTCGGTTACATGCAGGATATTGGATGGGGAGGACGCTGCTGGTCCTTCGGGTGATTGCTGACGGTGTATAGGCTATAAGGAACTTCCTTCTAGGTTGGGGAAGTTGGACGATTGTTTCCCCTTCAGAATGAAGAGGAGTCTAGGTTTTGTTTCTAGGGCATGCCTTTCTGGGGGATGTTGTACTTTTCAATTGAAACTGAAGGCAATTAACGCTAAACCTACCGAGCCTTAAATGTAACTGATACACGTTGTCTTATAAGAATGACGAGATTGAATTTGTTTGGATTTTGTGCGATTCGTATTATAATACATGGTGTACTAAATATATTTATTTAATCGTTTCCCATGAAATTATGATTTCAGTAATATTGTAAAATAAAAAATCTGGAACTGGTCATTTTGATCGGCGGTGGTAGGTTTAGTGTTAAGAAATTAATTTTAGTCCCATTTCTACGTAAAAGCTCTGGATCGTATTGTTATATCCTTTGAAACCCATTAATAAGTGCTCTGATCCTTGAAGCAGGATTCAATTTTTATATTGTGACACGGTTAAATTTGAAGGGAAATAATTTTAGTCTTATTTGCACATAGAATCGAGTAAATATCCTTGAAGCTTTGGATCATATTGTTATATCCTTCGAAATCTACTAATAATTGCTCTGATCCCTGAAGGAGGATCCAATTTTTATATTGTGACACTTTGAAGGGAAATAATTTTAGTCTTATTTGCACATAGAATCGAGTAAATATCCTTGAAGCTTTGGATCATATTGTTATATCCTTCGAAACCTACTAATAATTGCTCTGATCCCTGAAGAAGGATCCAACGTTGATCTTGCATTACTATCACAATGGAAACTAGTAATTTCAATCTTAAATCCAGAAAAAACTAAACTTCACCCCAGGAAACCAGAAATTTTTGCACTTTTTCTTCACGTAATCCTGTAGCTTTTGGCAAGTGCTGAAAATCTCAGTACACACCAATATGGCGGCGGCCTTACCCGTCACAAAGCCAAAAATCGCTCAACTTTAAACGCGCATAACTTTCGAACTACTGATCTCCTAGGCTTAAAACTTTAATTTTTAGCATTTTCCTACCAAAAGCTGCATAATTACATAAAAAAAGTTAAAAATTTCTGGTTTCCTGAGGGAAAGTTTAACCTAAAATCCTAATTCTCATATAGAATCCAGTGAACATGAGCCTTCAGCTCTCATCCTTAAATCCTCAGAGACTCGATTCTCCTCGAAGGATCCATCTTACAAATCGGTGCACAGTTTCTTCAATAAAAAATATTCCAACCCAATAATTTCAGTGTTTCTTCTTGTTCCATGTAAAAACCGTGTGAAATTTTTGGACTATCGAATAAATTTTCGATCCAGTAGGATCTTCCCCTATTTCGCACCACCGGGCAAGATTGATAGTTCACAGTGCGGCGCCATTAATATCAGTCGAAGCTGTCGGAAGCTCGCCATTCATGAAATCACGTCGACGGGTACAGTTATAGTACAATTTCGTTGATCGCGCCTCGCTATAAATAATTCTGACGCGGTTCGCGTGTTCCCAGGAGTCGACTGTAACCGGTGATGTCATGCTGTCCACGTTGCTGAATGACAAAACCGTCGCGGACAAATTTCTCTCGTCAATATTTGCCGTGCGTTGCGCATGCGGGCGCGTCTTCTTGGCGCGACAACTGCTCCTCGGACATGCTCATGAATAGATGCATAATCATTATGCAACCGAGGCGGTCCGACGATTTTCTGAAAGACCACAGCTGTTTCCTGCACTGTTCTACTGAGCACAGATGCGTGGAAAACCATCTACCGCACATTAACGATTATTCATTTTAAAAGTCCATCCCACTTCTAATGGTTCGAGTGAAATTGAATTTTAATCGACAATTTATTTGGAGGTGTTAACGGTATTTTGAATCGATGAAAATTAATCATTTAACAGCCATTAACATTCTTTAACATTCAGACACACGACGGTCTTTAACATTCTTTTTATTAAATTTAATATTTCTTTTCGTGCTGTAAAAATATTTTTAGCTTTTCGATGATACTGTCGTTCTCCATCTTCCGCCATTTTGGACCCACAGGAAGGTAGAAGAAGACTTTCAAATGTGTTACAATTAACACTCAAGTCTAGAAAAATATTTCACAGAAGAGGAACTGATATATCCATACTTTTTCTATAATAATCTTAGTACTCTCCAACGTCCTCCGCCATTTTGGAGCCACGAAAGGAAGGAAAAATGCTTAAATTTAAATTTTCTGTTCCTAGACTGAATAAACAAGTCTAAAAAGTATTTACTAGCGAGAGAGCTAGTAATAATTAATATTTTTAAAAAAGAAAGTGCTGTTTTCGTTCTCTAACGTCCTCCGCCATTTTGGAGCCCCGGAAACATTGGCAAAACGCCTAAATTTTAATTGCATAATTAGCTTCGTGAGACAACTGTTGACTAGACCAACTAAACAAGCATAAAAATAAAGTTTATAATACATTTGCACGATCCAAGGTCCAACCTCGATATCGATTATGCGAGCGTAAACGCCGTATTATTCTGGTTCTACGGTGGAACAGTCACGTTTTCCGTTGGTCGGACCCAAGAGAGAGAACTTAATCCGTGCAGATAGCATCGATCCACGGTGCATCTCTTTGAATGCAGGTTAATTGCTGGATGCAATCGAGATCGGAAATTAAACGACACGCGATAGGTCCGGGGTTGACACGAAGATTGGAGCCGTACGACAGCTAGCCTATATTGAATATTGAATTTCCGTGCGACTTAATTCTGCCGGATACTATAGAATATTCATTAAATCGCTATCATTATGCATTTAGTCCCCTATTATGCGTCCCGGTCATTATCGCGCGAAAGAAAGCACAGACTGGATAACGAACTCGGTCATCCGCGCTCATTATACTTTCCTATTCATGCTTGTTTAAGCTTCGTTAATTGACGATTAACATTCTTACTGATACTGTATAATTTTCGTACATGTTTCATCCGTATGCAAACGAATGTTTGAATACGTTCGAACGGGAAAAGAAATTGATTAACTGTTTGTTGGTACTTTGTTGGTACAAAGGCAAATTATTATTCACTTAATCATACAGTTAATTATTATTATTTTCCTTATTATTATTTTGGTATTCCATATTATTAAAAGAATTACATTATTAGAATTATTAATTTGTAGTCCTATATTATTACAGTGAATTCCCGATATAAGTCACTTGCGCGGTTCTGGCCAGTGACATTTAGACGAAATCTGTGGTTCACGCCGAGCGTTGCATTTGAAATACACAGTGCACACTGAAAATGTAAAATAAAAAATAAAAATAAAAGTCATGTGAAATAAAGTCCAGTAAAGTCCAAATAAAGAGTGACCTTTAAACGCGAGGCTTGCGGTGACTTATATCGGGAATTCACTGTATCACAATCTACTTTTAACGCTCTATTACTGTTAGAACAAATGCATTATGTATATTAACGTTAGAACAAAACGTTAATTCAATAAAATTTGTGTTTATATTAATTTCATAAGTTTCTATGAATTTTCGATTTCTTGTGCGTGTATATGAGTATTCGTTTCAATTTGGTGTAAGTGCATCTACAAATTGTGTAACGATAGGAAAATGCAAATGAGAAATTGACTTGTCTGATTTATTATTATTTATTCATTTCCTTGGATAGATGATGGTGAGATGTTCTTGTACGAAACGAACCGTAAACGATGTAAAATGGTCGCGATCATCGTTATAGGAACGGAGCGCACCGTGGCCGATGTGTGTCAATGCAATTCGAAATACGCCGTGGCACGCGTGACAATGAGATGCGACATAATGCGACGCGTACGTGACACCTGCAATGGCATAGAAGCATGCTGGGAAAACGTTTAGGCCTTTCCTGCATCGGAGAACTGTAATTTCTTGCATAAGTGCTCGGTGCAACCTAATTCACTCTGAATCGCATCTAATTGACGAGAGGACGCTCGCGTTGCAACTCCTAAAAATTCCGAACACGTCTTCCACGTTATCTAGTTAATTAAAGCTTCCATAAAATATTACCGAAAAAAGATCTATGTATTTTTATTAACACTAGATTTGCGGGACCTGTCAAAATGGCGGATTCTAATATTTTTAATTCACCAATATTGAGATTGTAAAGATGCATCCACGAGGAATTATTTAAGAAACTTATTTCTTTGGGTATATATTGTTAAAACATATATTTTAAATATTTTAAATTGTATATATTTTAAAGTAATGTGAAATAGTAATTTTTAGTGCTCCGTGAACCTAGGCGTTGAACGAATTTCTAGAATTTCAGAGTACTGGATTAAATTGCAATCGAAATGTTAATTGTGCATATTTGTTAATCAAGTAGGGAAGATACCATCGTTCGCATAAATATACACGTTAATTCGCATAAATATTCGTAGTTTATTGAGAGGTTCTAGAGAGGTAACGATCCGGCGAAATTTTCAGCGAGACGAGTGAAATTATTCAGTGAAATGTCGCTCGACTGGTCGAACGGTGGAGATCGAACGTTCGAAAGTATGGCTTCAGGTTTTTGCACGGATTTTAATCGATGTGCGACGAACTCGCGACTCTATAATCAATTTATTCAATAGAATACGATAAATCTTCAACACGAGGACCAAAAACATGAACGCATCAGAATAAATTGCTTCTGATTTGATTCATGATACTTATGCAGATAAATAACTAAAATCAAAGGTCCGAAATTCTGTGAATAAACTTTTTTATTCCAGCATATTTCATATTAAAATCGTCATTGTTATAAATCAATGTACAGGATGAGTCAATACCAAGCATCCAAAACAAATCTAAAATTACTCGTTGACTGTATTAAAAAACGAATTACGTTGCATTTCGAGGGAATCGTCGGATGCATTTATAATTCTTCGAATTTCATATTTCCTGAGACACCAAGCACGCTGTGATTTTTAAATAATTCTTACTGTATGCCCATTAGTCACGTTTACCACTTGGAAAATCCACTGTCAATGTTTAATGTAATTGGTTCTCGGTTATCACGAGGAAAAATACGAGAATTCGTAAGATGCTTAAAATTAGCATCCCACGTGGGATGGATCGATACGTGGGCGCAAGGATACATCCTTGCGACGTAGGAGATGAATCCTAATCATTAGGTGAAAGTCTAAATCCTGTTCGGAGTCCTCAGCACTGTCCAAATCAGGTCTTCTCGCGTGGGCGTAGATTTTATTCGGAAGATTATGATTCTGACCTCTCTGCTGGCCTTGGATCTCACCTTTACAGAGAAATCAAGTTCCCTGGCTCGCGACAAAATTGTCTCGAACTACCTGGCTTCGTCCCACGTGTCTCTTTTTTTCGCTTTCTTTTTTCTTTTCCTCCATTCCGCATCCGTTTATCGGATTGAGCGCGTTACGCTCGCCACTAGTATGACATCAGACCACGTTATCCATAAATAGATTGTGGATCTTTATCTGGAAACAACATTTTCTGCATCATTCGAACAGGACCATTCGAATTTTTAGTCAGCCATTTTATTTGATATATTTTTTACGGTATTTCTTTGAGATTAAGGTTGATTTTATTTACAGTGATTTCTCTATATATGTCGCCAAGGCCTCGACGATAAACGTCGAGGAATTATCCCCACTACCAAGAGGTATGTTTGTACCAAGTGTGATGTTGACAAATACAGTGATTTTTCGATATATGTCAACAACTCGGGTCTTGCCGGCGACATATATCGTCCAGGAGATACTATTCTTTGATCCAAGCTGAATGTCGTACCCTCTCGAGCTTCGAGGCCCCTCACGGGATATAACCCCCCGGTAGTGAGGATAGTTCTACGACTTTTATCAGCCAGGAATTTGCGACATATATCGAGGAAACACAGTATCAAGAATTCACTGTATGATTTAATTTAAGTGGCTAACGATATGAATTGGCTATTTGAAAATTTGATCCACTCTAGATGCACTCAAATTTTTATTCAACAATTTTATTTGACACATTTTTGAAAGTGCTTCTTTGAGATTAAGGTTGATCTTATTTAATATAAATCAATTAATGATATGAGCTGGCAATTAGAAAATTAGTTCAGATGGGACTCTGTCGTTTCTAATTCTGGGTCAGAACGGACCCAAGCCCCGTTCAAATCCTGTCAGTAAAAATTTATTTTGCGTCCTAATAATTGTAGTACATTCGAGAATGTACGTATCATGGCGGTGTTAAATGTTCTGCGTTTTTACTGTCGCTTCTCGTCTTACTCCGATGCCTACAGCGTTAATGATATTATAATTACGTGAAAATTCAACGAAACTCATAAATGTTTGATGTGTGTCGTAAACATTCTGTGAAAGTTATGTAGATTTGCAGTTTAGTGGGCAGATTCGAAGAAATGTAAATCAAGTAAGATCTTCTTTCCTTCGTTAATGACTTCGGTTAAAAAAAAACGAATAGCCATAAAGCTGTAGGTTTATAATTGCAAGTGAAACTGTGCCAGTTCGAAATTTTGTAAAATTTCACGATTTCTAGTTATTAGCACTCGGTTTCTTCCAGATTAACGCTTCGCGAGCGAATTGACATTAATTTTCTCAGAATTTTTAAATCCCACGGTCATTTTAAGATAAATCAATTTATCTTAAATCATTTTAAGATAAATTGATGGATTTTTATCGGAACATCGTTATCATACTTTTAAACATATAACATTGCTACTTTTTATCGACCTCGAAGATCAGCTTCAGATTTTGAGCAGCACAGCATGCCTCAGAATTCTGGTTCTCGGAAAATCATCTTAATTACACAGCCCGCCGATTCCGTAACCGAGCCCCGAGCAAATATTAGCCTCGCGATCGACAGGATTCGCGCTTTGCATATCTTCGAGGAGCTACCGTGGCGTTTCGTAACTCTGCGCAAACAAGATCCTCCTTTCAAAAAATGGAAACATTTAAAATTCTGCAAACATCGTCTCTTCCTAGTTTCGATCAGTCTTGCCCCACTGTAAACGTTCGAAATCCACGATTCACCGCTGAGGATTGATCGCTGACAATTTGCACGGTGCTTTTGCAAAATGCGCATTAGAGCAATCCCGCGTCCGCAAATAAAACCCTAAGAAACTGAACCGGACGTTATTTTCGCGACTCGTACCGTCGCAGAAAACAAATACAGTGAATTCTCGTTACGAGACAGTTGCGCCGTTCTGGTGACTGACTCTTAGACGAAATCTGAGGTTGTCGCCGAGCGTCGCATTTGAAATACACAGGGCACGCTGGAAACGTAAGAGTCATATCCGTCTACAAGTCATAAAAGCCTGTGACTACTAAGCGATAGTGACAAGAAGACTGAGAAAATGTCTTTCTTCGATACAATGTTGCACGTAGCTCGAGAGACGGCTCTCGAGCTTCGGCCCCTCACCGCGGTGGTGTGGGTAGTTCCACTGACTCCAAACTGTAAGGTTGACACTGACTCGTAATGAGAATTCACTGTAGTGCGTTCTTTTCCGATCGGTTGTGTTTCAATCGCGGAAGAGTTAAGAGCCAAGGGTAGTCACGTGACTTTTGCAGAGCCAGCAGGTCGGTAACTGCTGTATTATTTCCGTTCACGGCCTTCAGACACTGACTTAAGATTCCACTTTTAAGCGTTTATAACTCGTAAACGAATTAACCAATATCGGTGAAATTTTCAGCATGGATATAATTTATTCAAGCGAATCAAACACATTTTTTAAATTTTCAATACAGGCTCAGATAAAAAAGCTAAAAAACGCCATCTTTTACTATTTCTTTTGCGATTCCGACCAATTCAAACTTTTTTCAAAAATTTCTTACACCTCGTCTAACAAACTAATCCTGCTAACTTCTCAATAAAATTCAAGTCATTCGATCTAATTTTTAAAAAGTTATGTTGCTTCAAATAGTGTAGACACAGTTTTGCTCGTTAGTGTACTTCTAACGCTTATATTACCAAAGATCTGCATAATCTCGTCAGCTGATGACCAGCGCGCGCTAGATTGAACCTTCCTCTTCCGAACGAGCCCTTTCCGAGCGAAAAATATTCTCATATAAGGACGAGAAGTTGGGGCACGCGAAACCATTTTTCGCCTATTTTTGTCGGTAACGTGGTCGCTCTACCTTACCGCGAATCTACGGAGTCTTGGCTCTTGATTTGCCGGGGACCTGATGGAAAAGCAATGGCACGGTAGAAAGTAACCGTGGCCGGGATCGTCGACTTCCTGCGGACGTGGAACATTGAATAATCAGCAGGGCAGCGAGTCAGCAAGGCAGCGAGGCAGCTCGCGGGATGCTGCGTGACCAAGAAGGCCCTCGTGTCGAACAGAATCGGGCATAAATCCTCCGGTGGCGGTCGACTCGTCGAGGGGTATAACTTAATCAACGTGTCGTTTCGCCTGTCCTTTGTTGGCCGGCGAGAGGGGTTGCACACTTATAATCATAGGACTCTGGTGCTTTGATCCGGGCGGCTGGTGATCCTGGCGCAACGATTTATAGCGAAGGGACCCGACTGCTACGGCTGGGGGAATCGGCGAACCCGATCCGCTCATTTCCCGAAGATCCGGTTCTACGATCGAACGCGATCCCGGCAGATACGTCATCTGGCCACAGGATGAGTCTATAGGGCCCCGGAGCAGCCATGCCGGAAAGGATCTATCATTATCCTCGCGCACGAAGCCGGTGATTCGGTGTTACGTTACTCGCAATTAATCCTTGCCTAGCGGGTGTTGCGTCCTGCAACGATTCGCCGACACTTAGCCGGCTGGATTAGCCTGATCGGACACTTTTAATGCTCACTGGAGCAATCCTACCCCTGGAGAATGATAGTCATGGGATCCAGGATCGATCCTGAATGAGTGGATCGTTTATTCCTCGGAACATCGGGCAGCGAACATGTTCTATGATTAGGGCAATTTCGGGAGATAAGGATAGGGATAGGGATTTCTCTCCATACGGGTGTGATGTATCAGTTTTTGTTGTGACAATACTGGACGATTCTCAATTGTTTTGTTATTGTCAATTACATTATTTTAACCTTTGTAAAGAACCTCGTATCGAAGAACACGTGTATTGTATCATTTACGTGTAACAGAGGTATAAAAACTTCTTTGTGCTGCTAACTTCGCGTGGGGAAAAGAATAGCATCTTCTGGCTGATATATGTCCGTGGCTGTACCTTCTTATGGTATGGTTTTAACTATCAGTATCGACTTAAATAGTGACAATGGACTCTCTTTTACGACTTTTCATCGTGTTTTGACAAAACTTTTTGACAAAAATGACTTCCTAGTAGATTCTAATAATTATTGTATCGAATGTTTACAAGAGAAGCGAGTATAAACGAAAGGAGTGCGTCTATCTCCAATCAGGAGTGCATCAGAAACGTGCCTCAAGTTTTTGGCTTTATTTCGTAAAGAATCAAGAAAAAATATAGCTCAATTTGTAGTCGGAGATATTTTCTAGCACGCGCTACTCTCGATTTCATCCAGAAAACTCATCCAAAGGCATAAAAATGGTAGGATAGACTAGAAATGCTAGGATGCATTTCTAGGATCCCAAATTTCTGAGCTCCCTAATTTCTAAGACCCCAAACTTCTAAGCTCCTAAATTTCTAACCTCCCCAATTTCTAAGCACCCGAATTTCTAAGCTCTCAAATTTCTGAGCTCCCCAATTTCTAGGACCCCAAATTTCTGAGCACCCCAATATCTATAGCTCAATTTGTAGTCGGAGATATTTTCTAGCACGCGCTACTCTCGATTTCATCCAGAAAACTCATCCAAAGGCATACAAATGCTAGGATAGACTAGAAATGCTAGGATGCATTTCTAGGATCCCAAATTTCTGAGCTCCCTAATTTCTAAGAACCCAAACTTCTAAGCTCCTAAATTTCTAACCTCCCCAATTTCTAAGCACCCGAATTTCTAAGCTCTCAAATTTCTGAGCTCCCCAATTTCTAGGACCCCAAATTTCTGAGCACCCCAATATCTATAGCTCAATTTGTAGCCGGAGATATTTTATAGCACGCGCTACTCTCGATTTCATCCAGAAAACTCATCCAAAGGCATAAAAATGCTAGGATAGACTAGAAATGCTAGGATGCATTTCTAGGATCCCAAATTTCTGAGCTCCCTAATTTCTAAGACCCCAAACTTCTAAGCTCCTAAATTTCTAACCTCCCCAATTTCTAAGCACCCGAATTTCTAAGCTCCCAAATTTCTGAGCTCCCCAATTTCTAGGACCCCAAATTTCTAAGCTCCCCAATTTCCATAGTTCAATTTGTAGCTGGAGATATTTTCTAGCATGCGCCACTCTCGATTTCATCCAGAAAACTCATCCAATGGCATAAAAATGCTTGGATTCCACGGCACGCGCATCGTCAATTTTTAGCCTACTTCTAACGCTTATATTACCAAATATCTGCATAATCTCGTCAGCTCGATACCAGCGTGCGCTAGATTGAACCTTCCTCTTTCGAACGAGCCCTTTCCCAGCGAAAAATATTCTCATATAAGGACGAAAAGTTGGGGCACGTGAAATCATTTTTCGCCCAATTTTGTCGGTAACGTGGTCGCTCTACCTTATCGCGAATCTACGGAGTCTTGGTACCGAGCAGAACGATCGCCAGCCAAATTGACCGGTAGTTTTCGATTCGAGCGCGGCGCAGAATTCAATTTTCATTAGAACTCTCGCCGAGGAATGTCGCGAGCGTTCCCGAGGAGGCTGCGCGCCGGGCGAATCATAGGGGCAGGATATTAAATAGAGAAAATGGAGGCGAAGCGGACGGACGAGAAGAAAGCAAGCAAGCAAGCCCAGCGACAACGTTAAAGTCACTTCTCCGCGTTCTCGCGTCATTAACTCGCCCCTCCCCTCTCTCTCTCTCTCTCTCTCTCTCTCTCTCTCTCTCTCTCTCTCTCTCTCGAACGTGGTCCCAACGTTTCCATCTTTTTCTTTCTCTCTTCGTCAACCCGTTCCCTCATCCCTGCCACGCGATTTTCTATTTTTCCCCTAGCCTACGATCGCCTTCCGTGTTCTGATAGCGCAGCCTCTTTCGCTTCGGCGAGCTCTAACCGAGTTAGAGCAACGAGACTGCTACCGCACCGCTCTACGGTCGCGTCTTCCGGAAATTTCAATCCCTGTTAATCAACGGCCGATCCGGTTATCGTCGCGATCATTTTTAATCACTGTGGAACGTGACGCGATCGATAACCAGCCGCCGATTAAATACTCCTGGGAAACGAGCACCGTTCGATCGCGATGCGAGGAATTGTCTCGAGTCGATTTTAACACGAATTTTGCGCGCTTGTGGCACAAATCAAAGAATCAGATGCTAGGCTAACAATAAGTTAGAATTTTTTCTCGGTCTCGTTAGAATTTTTTTTATCCTGAACAACGATCCTTTCCAAATCTTTTTCCCCGAATTTTTCATAAATTAGAATTTCTGTTTTCTAACAGATGATTTTTCGAAACAGTTTACAGTGAATTCTCGATATAAGTCACTTGTGCGGTTCTAGCCAGTGACATTTAGACGAAATCTGAGGCCCTCGCCAAGCGTTGCATTTGAAATACACACTGCACGCTACAAGTCACTATCCGTAATTGTGTGGGTGGTTCCAGTGACTTTTAAACGCGAGGTTTGTAGGGACTTATATCGGGAATTCAGTTTATCGTCCAGGAGACATACCCGAGCCGTGTTATGTTTACACTCCTCGGCATCCGAGCCTCTTGACCTTCGTGGTCCCTCACGGGGTATACCCCGCGGCAGTGGGGATAATTCCGCGACGTTTATCATCCAGGCCTTGACGACATATATCGAGAAATCACTGTACTTTGTACAGAGTGTTTCGTAAATGGTGGGAAAAACTTTAGAAATAGATTTCTAATGCTTAGAGAAGAAAAAAAGTTATATCAACATACACTCCCGCTCATAAGTCTAGGACAGTGATCATGTTTGTATTCAACTCTGCAAAAATGAAATAATCGTTGAAGGAGGCGAACGAATGTTTCCTTATTTAAAGGTTTACATGTCAAGGAAAGGATGCTGCACTCATATATCAAAAATCGACCAAGAAGTAAAAAAATATTTATGTTTTCTCTTGATCGAAGAATCCGCCTTTCTTTATTACAGTTTCCACTATTCTTGGCATCCGCGTGATCAATTTTTTCATACTTTCTGTTCTTACATTATTCCATTCTCGTTCCAAAATATTCCATAAATGTTTTTTCGAAGTAGGGCAAAAGTTCCTGTCTGTCCAGTTCAACCCCTAATTTTTCTATGGGGTTCAAATCTGGTGATTGCCATTTCATAATTTTTAATAATGATATTAAATCTTACACGTATTTTCATAGCTATTAAATATTCAGAATCACAAATTTTCAGGACAATCTGTATGGAGGCAGGAAAAATTATATTATACTTTCTAGTAAGTACGTCTTAAAAACGTGTTATAGTAAACATTTTTTTCTACTTAAATAATTTTATTATTTTATTCCAGCGATGATCGACTGCAGATCGAGACCGGATCAATCGGCCTTCGCGCGAGGTCTCTCGCAGGCCAGCCAGGAAACCTCGATCGGATCCGCCGGAGAGAAATCGGTGGAGTGTTTTAGGGTTAGGCTAAAGAAGAAGATACTAATCGCGGTGCGACGACCCTTGGGTATTCGGGGTCGTCGATACCACGGCACAGCACGGCACGGCACGGCGCCAGCATTGTCCGGCGGATGATCCGTCGGCCGGACAAGGATGGGAGACAGTGCCGGGAACAAAGACGGCGAGTCCCTTCAGCAAAAGAGGAGACGCGATCGGAGACCGGTCTCCTCTCCTGGCGAACTTGTGCCGTATCCTTGCAAGAGCGTTGCGAGCGTCCTCCGGCTGAAAAACTGGCCGGCAGATATGGCTGCTCGCCCTCAGTCAGAGGTCAACAAGGTTGGAGGACCTGTACCTTGATCCAATACTAGCGTACCCGGGTCCCTTTCTCTCTCTCTCTCTCTCTCTCTCTCTCTCTCTCTCTCTCTCTCCCTTTCTGTCTCTGTTTCTCCTTCGCAGTGGTTCTCAGGGAGTTTTCGACGGGTGCGAAAAGAATGAGGCTTTGGGACTGATTCTGGTCAACTTCTGAATCATTGTGTGGTAGTATGATGGATACAAAGAAGATTCTTTCAATGGAAGAAGTGGAAATTGATCGACAGAAGAGGGAGGAAGTTAGAGGATTTTCCTGGAAGCTCAAGAGTATGAAAGAGAATAAGATTCTGAGTCCTCGAATTGTTTCCATGTGGGTAAAAGAGGAGGAATATTTTTTGAAAGTTATTAATTGTTCGACACAAGGGGAAGGAAGATGGATGATTTTCCTGGAAGCTGAAGAATATGAAAAAGAATTAAATTCTGCGTCCTTGAAGTGTTTCCATGTCGGTGAAAGAGGAGGAATATTTTTTGAAAGTTATTAATTGTTCGACAGAAGGGGAAGGAAATTAGAGGATTTTTCTGGAAGCTGAAGAGTATGAAAGAGAATTAGATTCCGCGTCCTTGAAGTATTTCCATGTGGGTAAAAGAGGAGGAATATTTTTTGAAAGTTATTAATTGTTCGACACAAGGGGAAGGAAGATGGATGATTTTCCTGGAAGCTGAAGAATATGAAAAAAAATTAAATTCTGCGTCCTTGAAGTGTCTCCATGTTGGTGAAAGAGGAGGAATATTTTTGGAAAGTTACTAATTGTTCGACACAAGGGGAAGGAAGATGGAGGATTTTTCTGGACGCTGAAGTGTATAACAGAGAATTAGATTCTTGGTCCTTGAAGTGTTTCCATAGCAATAAAAGAGGAGGAATGTTTTTTGAAAGTTATTAATTGTTCGTCTGAAGGGGAAGGAAGTTGGAGGATTTTCCTGGAAGCTGAAGAGTATGAAAGAGAATTGGGTTCTGAGTCCTTGAAGTGTTTCCATGTGGGTAAAAGAGGAGGAATATTTTTTGAAAGTTATTAATTGTTCGACACAAGGGGAAGGAAGATGGATGATTTTCCTGGAAGCTGAAGAATATGAAAAAGAATTAAATTCTGCGTCCTTGAAGTGTTTCCATGTCGGTGAAAGAGGAGGAATATTTTTTGAAAGTTATTAATTGTTCGACAGAAGGGGAAGGAAATTAGAGGATTTTTCTGGAAGCTGAAGTGTATAAAAGAGAATTAGATTCTTGGTCCTTGAAGTGTTTCCATAGCAATAAAAGAGGAGGAATGTTTTTTGAAAGTTATTAATTGTTCGTCTGAAGGGGAAGGAAGTTGGATGATTTTCCTGGAAGCTGAAGAGTATGAAAGAGAATTGGGTTCTGAGTCCTTGAAGTGTTTCCATGTGGGTAAAAGAGGAGGAATATTTTTTGAAAGTTATTAATTGTTCGACACAAGGGGAAGGAAGATGGATGATTTTCCTGGAAGCTGAAGAATATGAAAAAGAATTAAATTCTGCGTCCTTGAAGTGTCTCCATGTTGGTAAAAGAGGAGGAATATTTTTGGAAAGTTACTAATTGTTCGACAGAAGGGGAAGGAAATTAGAGGATTTTCCTGGAAGCTGAAGTGTATAAAAGAGAATTAGATTCTTGGTCCTTGAAGTGTTTCCATAGCAATAAAAGAGGAGGAATGTTTTTTGAAAGTTATTAATTGTTCGTCTGAAGGGGAAGGAAGTTGGAGGATTTTCCTGGAAGCTGAAGAGTATGAAAGAGAATTGGGTTCTGAGTCCTTGAAGTGTTTCCATGTTGGTGAAAGAGGAGGAATATTTTTTGAAAGTTATTAATTGTTCGACACAAGGGGTAGGAAGATGGATGATTTTCCTGGAAGCTGAAGAATATGAAAAAGAATTAAATTCTGCGTCCTTGAAGTGTCTCCATGTTGGTGAAAGAGGAGGAATATTTTTGGAAAGTTACTAATTGTTCGACAGAAGGGGAAGGAAATTAGAGGATTTTCCTGGAAGTTGAAGAGTATGAAACAGAATTGGATTCTGAGTCCTTGAAGTGTTTCCATAGCAATGAAAGAGGAGTAATGTTTTTTGAAAGGAATAAATTGATTTTCCGATGCACAGGAGGAAGAATGAAATTATGAGTGAGAGAAAGTTTAAGAAGAAGAAAGAGAAGAAGAAGTAGAACAAGGTCGTTCAGAATTGAAAAGAAAATCTCCCAGAGTAGTAATGTCAATAAATTTTTATTGAAGAGTAAAAAGTCTAGTAGAAGAAGAAATGCAATTTATTTAAAATGTAAAAGTAGAAGATCTCAGGAATAGTAGTACTAATATATTTTTCCGAAGGGAGAGAAAAGTTGAAGGAGTGAAAGAGCTATACTTGGAATGCAGCAGAAGAAGATTTCTCAGTAAGTATTAATAAATGTTCCCGGAAGAGGCGGAAAAAGTGTAATAATCTAGAAAACGAGCAAGTAGAAGAAGAAGCTGAAGAAGGAGGAGGGATGAGTGCCTCAGCAAGAAGATAAATCTCCAAGTCCCACAGTTTTTCCACAGTTCCGCGGTTTAACGAAGTTCCAATGGACTGTTCTCCTCGGGCTCACAAAGGACTGTAAAATAGACCTATTGCTACTTCGGTAGCAGCGCGCTGCATCCTAATGTAACAGAGAATTTTCTCGAAGAGAGAAGAGAGCTTGAGGAACACCGTGGTACAGGCCGATTGTTATTCGAAAATGCTTCGGCGTTGGATTTTATTTTATTTTATTTTTTTTTTCCTCTGGTGTGTCCCAGTGGCGGCAATGGCCGCGTTAACAAGCAGAGCAGCCTGTTTAACTTCAAAGGGCCTGAAATTGCGAACAATAGGCCATTTGACGAAGAGCACCGACCGGCCGTCCTACCGCTGCAAGCCTAATCCACTGTGTGGGCAAGAAATATGCAGCTTCTTCTTCTTCTTCTTCGACCCTAGAAGGCCTGCGCCGCGGTTCGAACGCGCCAGTAGTTCTCATCCTGTCACCCATTCTTTCAATTCGCACTTTCGCTGCATAATATCTGTCGCCCGGCGCATCATCCTCTGGACAATACTTTTTTCACGGTACTATACATTTTCCGCATCGATTGCGACAAGTAGGAGCCAACTAAAAAGTCTCTACTAATTTTAGTAACTTGAGAATTTGCTTCCTCTAAATTTTCTGAATCTCTTCATCATCTTAACACTAGATTTACGGGACCCGTCAAAATGACGGATTCTAATGTTTTTAAATTGCGAATATTGAGATTGTAAAAATGCATCCATGAGCAATTATTTAACAAATTTATTTCTTTGGGCACATATTATCTAAAAAATGGCTAAAAAACTTGAATAGACACATTCTTCTTATTTTTATAAAGTAATGTAAAATAGTCATTTTTAGTGCTCCGTAAACCTAGTGTTAAATTGTGTCTACAGTGAGTTCGCGATATATGTCATCAAAACGGGTCTTAACAGCGACATGCATCGTCCAGGAGACATATACCCGAGCCGTGTTATGTTTACACTCCTCGGCGCCCGAGCTTCGCGGTAGTGGGGATAATTCCGCGACGTTTATCACCCAGGCCTTGGCGACATATATCGAGAAATCACTGTACTCATTTTTGTTATGAATGTACCAAATCTGGCAGTATAGTCATCACTAAGACGCGGTTGTGCCAGAAATGGATGGACACTTAAAGACACTGTTGTTATTGTTTACTTTACATTATTTCAATCAAGTTAGAATTAATAAGAGAATTATCATCGATCAATTTACAATACTAAAGGGGTTAATCAAGCTACTTGAACCTCAAAACAAGATGGCGGAGCCTCGTTCGCAAAACCACGTTCCTCCCTCTCAAAGAAAATTCAAAGCCTCGAGGACTTTTATGCACATTATTTTAATCAAGTTAGAATTAATAAGAGAATTATCATCGATCAATTTACAATACTAGAGGGGTTAATCAAGCTACTTAAACCTCAAAACAAGATGGCGGAGCCTCCAGCGTTCGCAAAACCACGTTCCTCCCTCTCAAAGACAATTCAAAGCCTCGAAGACTTTTATATACATTATTTAAATCAAGTTGAAATTAATAAAAGAATTACAATCGATCAATTTACAATATTAGAGAGATCAATCCAGCTACTTGAACCTCAAAACAAGATGGCGGAGCCTCCAGCGTTCGCAAAACCACGTTCCTCCCTCTCAAAGACAATTCAAAGCCTCGAAGACTTTTATATACATTATTTAAATCAAGTTGAAATTAATAAAAGAATTACAATCGATCAATTTACAATATTAGAGAGATCAATCCAGCTACTTGAACCTCAAAACAAGATGGCGGAGCCTCCAGCGTTCGCAAAACCACGTTCCTTCCTCTCAAAGACAATTCAAAGCCTCGGAGATATTCTTTAAACCTCTTAAAAGTAAAACAATCCACAATCAAAGAATCTAAAAAATATAAAAAATCAATTGGAATCCTCAAGGAACAAAATGTCTAAAACAACACGTTCTTGTCTCTTTATAGAACGTTATGGTACACCGTCTTTGCGCATTAATGGCTCGGATATTACGCGAGATTGCTCTCGGAGGGAACAAAACGCGGACGCACCCCTAAGCCAGCACGATTCCCGTGCCGGGGACAATCGAAGGAAGCGAGCATGATCCTTTATCCTCGAGCAGCCACGGAGGATTCCTCGGTCAAGTGTCCCGGGCCGTAAACGTCGCAGGAAGTCGTTCGGTTCTACGGCCGATCGATTTTTCCTCGCTCGATTATTCCTCGACATAATGAATCGATCCGCTTCGAAGGGGGCTCCGCGAGGGGAGCACAGGTGAAAGAGGGGAGGGAGCTAGAAGGGGACGCGTTCGCCTCACCTGGAAAATGTAACGGGTGACGTAACGGTGTTTCTATTAGAGGGGTAACGCGCCGTGACAGAGAAGCTCTGGCGCGGCCATTAAAATTCCCGATGTTCCTTTTTGCCAGGACGGCCATTATGCCACTTAGGTTGCACGGCGTTGCCGGACCGGTGACCTTGGGCTGATTGGAAGCTGCATGCGCGCCTTATTCCACCAACAAAGCGACCGATTCCAGACCTGGTTCACCCTGATCTTTCAGTTTAACACCTTGTCCGTACGGAATCGGGACCAGACTTTTCGAGATTCCCCGCGGAGCGAATTTTTCCCGCGATAATCGAACACGATACCCGCATTCCCCGTCGTTCCCAGTATCGGAAGTATTAATTGCGATCCCAGAAGTCGATTCCGGCTCGATTTAACGAGGATTAAACTTTTATGTCTTTACATTTCCAGTACGCATAATATACTACATTTTATAACATTGTACCGCGTTCATCGTTCGATGGTACGAAGCTGATCTTAACGATCCTATCTTCGGCTATTATTTAAATACCTAATTGCACTTTCCAATTGGCCGCTTGTAGCGTATTCTTTTTGAACAAATGGAAAGACAACGTATCCGATGACTGGACTGCGGATTTCATGCAGTCGTGCCAAAAATAAAACTGCAAAGACATGACAAGAATTTAATGATGTTGTCACTCGCTTGTCAAAAATTATTAAAAGAGACAATATTTTCTCATTTACCTTCGGTTTTTATTTTTATTTTGCATGAAGATCCGCAGTCTGGTAGTTACGCTCGCGAAGCAACGAAGTTGTAAATAGCGATTTCAGTTTCAACAAATGTTCACTTCTGTGAAACTATTATATTAAACTATCGTGTTAAACTCTGGAACACTTTGGAAAATGGAGTCGTTCCGCATTTTCGGATCAAGTGCTCCGCCGTTGGAGACGTGGAAGAATGAAAATTCAGAGCACCCCGGGGCAACCATAATCCCCATGTAATAAACCGCGGCAGCACTGCCGAAAGACTATTTAGCTGCGCGCTATAACAATTTTATATCGCAAGACCAGTCGCCGGTAATATCCTCGGTGTGCTTGGGCATCTCGCGTCAATTTTTACGAAATAAGCCCTTATACGGTGCTCGCTGGTGCGTCCGCCGAAGACGCTTGTTCGGTTAGGCGACGGCATGTCCGTGACGGATAATATCTTCCTAGTAGCGAGGTGTAACCACCGGTTTGCGAGCGAACACCGGGAGATCGGTGCATCGACATCCCTGGAGGACCAATTACATCGTAAAATCCGCGGACGGTAAATTGCACGGGAGTTCCACCCCGCTGAACGACAGCTCCTTCCCCCTCTCCCCCTTTTCTCCTGGTCCCCTGAGCTCCCAAGGTGCCCTCGGGAGCCCCTCCTCCCGTTGCTCTTGGCCCCCCCCTCGGTGCCCCCTGGAGCCCCACGGTGCCCCGGATTTATCGCCGACGGTGCGCGCATTCCGTGCCCCCGAGCCCCTCGGGGAAAATTGTTATTCCCCCGGGGAGCGAGATGCAACATTGTCCATTAAGGGACTTCCTGTTTTACGTGTACCCTCTTCTAAACGATCCGCGGAGGTTGTTCGAAGGATATCGGGAACGGCGAAGGATGGAGGCGCAGCAAAAAGGGTAAGGGATCGAATTGTAGACCTTGTCGGCTGCGTCGAGTGGAGAATGTTATTAAGGGTTTCGCGGCTGAATCGAGGAAATAATAGCAGGCACGGTACGACCTCGGTAGTTGCACTCCCGACACTTGCACGCGATCCTTGTCCGTTGCGTCTCGTCGACGCGCGGTGGGGATATCGTTTGCCCCTCCACTTCAATAATAATACAATGTATAATATTAATACAATGTGCGTCTCAAGCTCCAAGGCACGAACTAAAGTACAAATAAAACGATCACACCTTTTGCTGCATTCCCCTGCAAGTTTGACCTTGAATGACCTTGAGTCACAGGTCATTGAACTCATCCTAAAACGCACTGTTTGATGGTGGATAAAAGAGCATATCATTCCGTTTGAAAAAAGAAAGTTGACCTTCGCCTCACCTTGGAGTGTCCTCCGGGAAAAATAAATGTCCCACCACAGGTATTCGTCTGCAACGCTTTACAATTTTTACCCTGTATAATATAGGGAATGTAGTTTAAGATGTTATAATTTTATAACGAGGAAAAGATTGAAAGTTTGCCACTGTGGAAAACAACAATAATAGTACCAACAGCGATAGCATCTAGCAACAGTAGAAAAAAAAACAGTCAAACTTTCTTGGCAGGATCGTGATAAATACTAATAATGGGAAAAGTGAAATGCAAGTATTCTTGGCGCAGTTGTGGGAAACAATCGAGATAATGGAGAAATTAGGATTTAAGCGATCTCGATGGAACGATGAGAAACGACAATAATAAAATGTATACGATTACTATTGTGACGTATACGATGTAGTATATGATTACTCGGGTGAAAGAGGACATAACAAAATCACTGATTAATGGACAAGGCTGGGCGAAGTTTAACGGACGAGTGTAAAATTAAAGACAACAACGACACGGAATCGTTACCATGGTTTCCACGAAGATTTACAAGACACACAGTACCGAAGCATTACCGGCTGCCCTTTTGCGAATCCTGTAATCACTGGCGTGTAGTATTATCGTGAGAAAGAAAGGACTGCGCGATGTCCAAGGTGGTCATCTCGTGATTATCCATACTCGCTGGCTTCGCAAGGATTAATGGTCGACTTTCACCTCTTTCCTTTCCTCTGGAACCACTCACGACCTCCCTTTTGTTCTCCCGTCAAGTCCGCCCGTAGCCTTACACCATAATTCCCCAATCTTTTTCGTCTGACACAATCCTATCGCATAGCAATCGTAATTTTACAAAGTTCGATCGATGGTCCATCGAATCGATTGAATAGAAACTAAAATCTTAGCGGCTATCTTCTAAATACAGTGAATTCCCGATATAAGTCACTAACGCGTTCTGGCGAGTGACACTTAGACGAAATCTGTGGTTCTCGCCGAACGTTGCACTTGAAACACACAGTGCACGCTCGGAAATGTAAAGGTCACTATCCGTGGTGGCGAGGGTAATCCCAGTGACCTTTAAACGCGAGGCTCGCAGTGACTTATATCGGGAATTCACTGTATCTTTCCTCAACGCTTGCAGAAAACTCTTGTACCCTCGATCATTCTATTTTCCTAGCATGGTTCGTCACGCCAAAATTAGATTTGAAATTAAAAGACTATCTCTGAAAATGAAAAAACTATCTCTCACTTTTTATTTGTCAGGCGTCGAAGTCTCTCGGAGTTCTTTCAATCAATAATTTTTGTAAGATATTGAAACGAATGGGTTTGACTGATGAACAGTGTTCTTCGGCTAATTTTTTCAACTTATCACGAGTTTGCAGCGTCAATGTTTGAGATTCGTTGGTCGCCGAGAGTGACTTAATTTATTCGTCGGTACTTTCGATTCCACTGACACCGGGATTTCCATGAACCTCGTGAGTTTCTATCGCGTCGATCCCGCGGACACAGTGTTCACCTATCGACTTTCATCTCGATTGCCTCCCAGGACACTAACTCACCTTGATGAACACTTCGTCGTGCCTTGGAATCCACAACCGTTTCGAGCGACACTAGCATCAACTGTCCCGAGGGAAAATCTTCTTCGAACATTCGTGTCTGGCGTAGACACCGATTCCTTAACCATACACAGAGAAATGGTAATCGGGGTCTACAGATCACTCGATACAGAACCAATTGGAATTCTCGATGCGGGTTTCAAATTTGTCCCAGTTGCAAAAACAGGGAGCAATTATCATCCGTGAACGTTCAAGCCATAGGTTGCCATTCCTTAACGAGAACTCTCTTTAAAATAAATTCTTCAAAATTAGACTTAATACAGCGATTTCTCTGTATATGTCGCCAAGGCCTGGATGATAAACGTCGCGGAATTATCCCCACTACCTGGGGGGTATATCCCGCGAGGGGCCACGAAGCTCGGGAGGCCTCGGACACCGAGGAGTGTAAACATAACACGACTAGGGAATGTCTCCTGGACGATACAGTTACTGTACAGTGAATTCCCGATATAAGTCCCTGCAAGCCTCGCGTTTAAAGGTCACTGGAACCACCCATACCATTACGGATAGTGACATTTACATTTCCAGCGTGCACTGAGTATTTATGAGTCTAAGTGTCACTGGTCAGAACCGCGCAAGTGACTTATATCGGGAAAGACACTAAACGAACAGAAATGGCGACGTTTAATATAATATTTCTCTAGTCCATAACCAGTCGGAATCCAGACTGTAATTTTTCCGAAGATCCAAGGATCTAAAAAGGAGCGTCGAGGAAACGTCCAATAAAATTTTCATCTAGAAGCAATTAAATCACATGGCCCGAGGCTTGAAATGTCTCAAGGACGCCGGTCGAGGAAAAATGGTAATGAAGTTCCGGAGGATTCCTTTTCAATTTACAACTAAATCGAGCCCCGCGTAATCCTGTAAACGTTTCGAATTTATTCCGGTTGCAAAAACAAGGCCCCGATCATCTAGATTTGCATGCAAACTCGAGTCGCGCCAGAGGAGCGTCCAATCGGCGGACATTTTTGCTACATATTTCATGAGTATGGGTCCATCAATCTTCGAGGATTCAAGAACGCTACACCGCCGCGCCGATTGCCGCGCGCACATAAATTCCGCCACCTAATGATCGCTTGGCAAAAGCGGGCAGAGCGTTTACGGCTGCCATGCAAATGCGCAAACCGCGGCCAGCAGTTTTAATAATGACAAATAGCCCTTTCCCTTCGCGTCGATTTTAACGAACCTCTCGCCCGACGCAATAAACTTTTTCCCACTGTTTCGCGCTTTATTAAATCGTTAAACCTACCCTGAGATTTTAACAAACACCGTGCACGGGTACATTTCGTTTATTATACTCCCGCGGTGCTGGCCATTCAACCGGCTCCTATGCGAATCGTTATGACTCTGACAAAAGTGTTATAAACGCTGATGCAAATTGAATTTCAGTTTAATCAAGGGGCTACACCATCAAGTTTAAAATTACTGGTAAGATTATAAATCGTTTTGTTAAGTACCTGTTAAATAAAATGAGAATATCTTTTTAGGAGACGGTTAGCAACACCTTGACCTTACTTTAATATTTTCTTCATTACCTAGAATTACGAAATGGCGACGTTGAATATCCCCTAAAGAGATATTCTCATTTTACGTAACAATAACCGAGAAAAATAATTTTTTGTTTTAAACTTATATGATTTCGTGTCCCCTTAAGACAGATATCCCGAAAAAACCGCTTCTCGGAACATCGGATTCGCAATTAATGTACCGGGCACGCTTAATCGCCGCGAGCACGCTTGCAATTAATTAAAACCGACGTTTATCGCAAAAAAAAATGTAACTCGTCATTCTAAACGGAATACATCAAGCACCGATTGAGGCACGAAACTGCAATTAATACTTCCGGTAATAACGACGGGGCCAGGACCGATTGACCACGGGAAGGTTACAACTGAAAAAATTTTATCGCAACAGACGCAGCGTTTGCAGAATGCAATTGCATTGAACGGACATTAAACAAATCGTTAACCAGGCCTCTTCTCGCATCAATGTTCGGAAATTAATTAAGGCGGACAAGGGTGACTCGTCTGTTGGACGAAATAAATCACGTAGTAATTGAACCTGCGAATGCAATTACTACTTTTAATTGGCGATCGGGAAACGTGATGGAGAATTTTTGAAAATTAACCCTTTGCACCACGAATTTTTGTTCAATTACGTTTCCAACAATTTCCTGTCAGTTTATGTGTTTAATTGAAAGTGTACTGCAAAGATCCTTGATTGGTGCTAATTTTAAACAATGTCGTTTACTAAGTATTAGTGGATTTTGTGCATTTATATATAATAATATACATTATATTATTTTCAACTCGAAAAAATGTTTAAAAGCTGCACGGATATTTTTATTTAGCCACTATCTCTAACAATCGTCAATTGTTTTAAGAATGTTGTATACACCTTCTGCTTGTCTTGTTCGATTCTCTTCAGTGATTGTTTGACGGATTAGGAGGAACGTCTTTCACGTTTCTCGGACGAGAAAGCAAAATGGTGTTTCCCAGACGTTGCCCAACATCAAGATAATAATTTTTCATTTTCCTGGCACGACAAGTCGTCCAGCTTTTCCGCCGCGGTATCCTTTGTCTCGTCACACCGGTTAATTTGCATTTAACGAACGGTGAAACCGATCGTTTCCCTGACGATCGCGGAAACATCCCTCATACTACTGTTCACTGGTGTCCCACGCCTGTTAATACGAGTCTTGTTGGATCGACGCGAACGAGATCGGGCTTGATCGATCGCTGTGCCCGATCTAGGAAGATCATACACTCTGAAAGCAGTGTGGACGAAACCTGTGGTTGTCGAAGAATGGCAGCAAACGAACGCTCAATGAAATGGCACAGAGAGAGAAAGAGAGCAAGAAAGAGTTAGGTTATGAAACAGTGTGGAGATTAAAATGATTTAAGAGCCAAGGGTAGTCACGTGACTTTTACAAACATCATCTCTGCCTCGTTTCGATCAGTCTCGCCCCACTGTAAACGTTCAAAATCCACGATTCACCGCTGAGGATTGATTGCTGACAATTTGCACGGTGCTTTTGCAAAATTCGCATTCGAGCAATCCCGCGTCCGCAAATAAAACCCTAAGAAACTGAACCGGACGTTATTTTCGCGACTCGTACCGTCGCAGAAAACAAATACAGTGAATTCTCGTTAAGAGTCAGTTGCGCCGTTCTGGTGACTGACTCTTATACGAAATCTGAGGTTGTCGATGAGCGTCGCATTTGAAATACACAGGGCACGCTGGAAACCTAAGAGTCATATCCGTCTACAAGTCATAAAAGCCTGTGACTACTAAGCGATAGTGACAAGAAGACTGAGAAAATGTCTTTCTTCGATACAATGTTGCACGTAGCTCGAGAGATGGCTCTCGAGCTTCGGCCCCTCACCGCGGTGGTGTGGGTAGTTCCACTGACTCCAAACTGTAAGGTTGACACTGACTCGTAATGAGAATTCACTGTAGTGCGTTCTTTTCCGATCGGTTGTATTTCAATCGCGGAAGGGTTAAGAGTCAAGGGCAGTCACGTGACTTTTGCAGAGCCAGCAGGTCGGTAACTGCTGTATAATTTCCGTTCACGGCCTTCAGACACTGACTTAAGATTCCACGTTTAAGCGTTTATAACTCGTAAACGAATTAACCAATATCGGTGAACTTTTCAGCATGGATATAATTTATTCAAGCGAATCAAACACATTTTTTAAATTTTCAATACAGGCTCAGATAAAAAAGCTAAAAAACGCCAACTTTTACTATTTCTTTTGCGATTCCGACCAGTTCAAACTTTTTTCAAAAATTTCTTACACCTCGTCTAATAAACTAATCCTGCTAACTTCTCAATAAAATTCAAGTCATTTGATCTAATTTTTAAAATGTTATGTTGCTTCAAATAGTGTAGGCTCAGTTTTGCTATATTACCAAAGATCTGCATAATCCCGTCAGCTCATGACCAGCGCGGTCTAGATTGAACCTTCCTCTTTCGAACGAGCCCTTTCCCAGCGATAAATATTCTCATATAAGGACGAAAAGTTGAGGCACGCAAAACCATTCTTCGCCCATTTTTGTCGGTAACGTGGTCGCTCTACCTTATCGCTACGGAGTCTTATATATTATTTTTCACTACTTGTTTACTGTATTATTTTCATTTTTGTTAAAATGATCGAAGGATCGAATATTTACCTGGCTCCTGTCTCTTGCGACAGAAGCAGGCAATATTTATTTTGCATAATAATCCGCAGTCTGGACATCGGGAAACTAGCGACTCAAAAATGGCGGCGGCTACGGTTTCCGGCGCGTTCAACTCTCGGCTAACGCGAATTTCCGGCGCGGAGCGGAGCGGAGGCGCGAAACTGCGCTAACTGTACGCGGCGTACCTTTCCACGAGGATGTATCGTTGCATTCGTTGCACACAGGTGCAACGACGCGCTGGCAAGGCCATCGTCAAGGATACCGTAGCCACGAGGTAGTTAGAACTGGATACACCGGCGTGCCGACCGCCCATTTTGCGATTTACTGCGGCTGTCGAAACGATTCTCGCTCCAATGTTGTTTCCTCTTCGGCGACACACAACGCGCGCGTCGCTTCGACGCTAGTTGGATGACATATCGGGGCGCGATGCACTTTTCCGAAGAACGCGACGCAACACACGCTCGCTCTTGTCTCACACTGTTTTTCAACCGGTCGGAAATATTTATTAGCAGGACGAGGGATTTCCTCGAAAAATGGGACAAAAATGCGAAAAGAATTTCTTTCAAAAATGAACATTTTTTGGTAACTTGATTTATTAATGTCTAATACGTCAGACTGATAAGTTTCTTTTGTTTATTCTGGTTTGTAACTGAAATAATTGCTACTGAACTGGAAACTTAAATTGGTACTTCAATTGGAACTGAACGGGTTCAACATTTTTTGAAAAACTGAAAGTATGGGTCTAAAATATAACAATAATCCATAAATTGTTTAAATATTGATAGTCTATATATTGTTACATATCTTCTTCGGAACGTCTCCGAATGAATTCTTTTTTATTGCATATAATAGATTATTCATTAGTGCAACTGAAAAATTTAAAAACAGCTGCAGCTTTTTGCAGTTTGTTGAGTTCTATAGCCGTTCGTAAACGTACAGTGGAATCGCAGTAATATTCGGACACTTCTAAAAGGACGATAACTTTTTGAATGTTGGACCATACGACTTGGATTTTTTGAGAAGTTAGTACAATTAGTTTACTAACTTGAGTCCTTGGGCGATATTAATTTTTGTTCCATTTCTCAAGAAAATCGACCACTGTGCGGCGCTACCTGATTTTATTGAGAATGCCGCGATTAGCGGATGATCCATAATCTCGATCCTCTCGAGTACGTTCCAACCTCGGGATCGTTCGCGAAAAATTGGGGAACTGGTTTCGCTGAATGTTTTGTGGCGAGAAGAATAGCGTGGGCGATTAAATTAAATTTCCTCGCGTGCGTACGAAGTTGGTCGTTGATTAACAATGGAGAACTCTGGCGCATCCGATGCAACTGGCTGCATTTTTGGAATTGCACTTAGAATTGAACTATATATATACTTTTTACTGTGTATTTACAAGCGTTTAGAAATAAATGTACAAACAGAAACCAGGAATTGAATTAAATTAGACTTTCCAATTCACAAAAACGTTATTCCACTAGCACGTCACTCTACAAAAATATAACAGCGTAACGACCAATAGCAATCGCAATTGAACAGTCCAAGACTGAATTTACTGTTCTTTAATTTCCTCTAAAAATTTTATAATCCTGCCGCAGCTTTAATCGCAACCTACGACGCGGTAAACTATACTTTTCCATAATTAACGCGTATCTAATAATTTCTTATCTGAATCTCTGCAAACAAGTAATCCCCTAGTTTTCTAATTTGCGTTTATTCCCGAACGAACGGAGACCGCCGGTGGAACACGAATTGCAAATATCCTAAATAATCGAAATAGTCGAGGCTCGCAGGATAAAATAGCGGGTTCTTATTTGTATACTTAGCGCCGTCCGGATCGTTTTTATGGGGGCGAGAGCATGGTTAAACTCGTCGATGATCCCGGCAACGGGATACTTGAAAACACTTAATTTGCTTCTTGTTAAACGCGCCGGGACGAGCGTGGAAAAATCGAGAACTGGTTTCGCTGAATACTTTGTGGCGCGGGGCTGTATCCTTGAGCCCGAGGAATTTTCTCCAAGGATCATTGAATTCGAAAGGATTCGAAGCGTTGAAATTCGATAATCGTCGCGGTGGTATCCTTTAATCGATTCCATTTTACGGCGCTCGATGCTCGCTCTCGAAGCTGTTTTTTGCCGGGAACAGATATTTATTACCCGGCACACACGGTTTTTTTTTATCGCGCCGGAAGCTTGATTAACTCCTGGATGATCTATCAACCGAATGCTCGGATCGATTTCATTTGCTTCTTGTCGAACACGGGCCAGGGGAAAAATGTGGAACTGGTTCTGCTGAATACTACAAGAATTTTCCGCGTGCAGAGGATATTGAATTCGATTGGCTAGCAGTGGGTTTGAGTCGCTTTCGAACAATTGTCTTCTGGATCAATTGGGAACAATCCGGCACAATAGAATTCCTAATATACATAGAAAACTGAAATGTAATTATTTTGTAAGAGGATGTGAAATGATTAGTAGAAGATTCGAACGATGAATTTTTCAATATTGATTTCGGTAAGGTAGTGAAGGGTTTGAGTCGCTTTTGAACAATTGTCTTCTGGATCAATTGGGAACACTCCGGCACAATAGAATTCCTAATATACATAGAAAACTGAAATGTAATTATTTTGTAAGAGGATGTGAAATGATTAGTAGAAGATTCGAACGATGAATTTTTCAATATTGGTTTCGATAAGGGAGTGAAGGGTTTGAGTCGCTTTCGAACAACTATCTTCTGGATCAATTGGGAACAATCCGGCACAATAGAATTCCTAATATACATAGAAAACTGAAATGTAATTATTTTGTAAGAGGATGTGAAATGATTAGTAGAAGATTCGAACGATGAATTTTTCAATATTCGTTTCGATAAGGGAGTGAAGGGTTTGAGTGGCTTTCGAACAATTGTCTTCTGGATCAATTGGTAACAATCCGGCACAATAGAATTCCTAATATACATAGAAAACTGAAATGTAATTATTTTATAAGCGGATGTGAAATGATTAGTAGAAGATTCGAACGATGAATTTTTCAATATTGGTTTCGATAAGGTAGTGAAGGGTTTGAGTCGCTTTCGAACAACTATCTTCTGGATCAATTGAGAACAATCCGGCACAATGAAGTTCCTAATATTGAAGATTGAAATGTCATTATTTTATAAGAGTATGTGAAACGACTAGTGGAGGATTCGAACGATGAATTTTTCAATATTCAATTCGATAAGGTAGTGAAGGGTTTGAGTCGCTTTCGAACAATTGTCTTCTGGATCAATTGAGAACAATCCGGCACAATGAAGTTCCTAATATTGAAGATTGAAATGTCATTATTTTATAAGAGTATGTGAAACGACTAGTGGAGGATTCGAACGATGAATTTTTCAATATTCAATTCGATAAGGTAGTGAAGGGTTTGAGTCGCTTTCGAACAATTGTCTTCTGGATCAATTGGGAACAATCTGGCACAATGAAGTTCCTACTATAGAAAAGTGAAATTTTATTATTTTATAAGAGAATGTGAAACGATTAGTGGAGGATTCGAATGACGAATTTTTAAATATTGAACTCAGGGTAGCGAAGGGTTTGAGTCGCTTTCGAACAATTTAATAATAATTTTATTATGTGATATAATGATTATTACTGGCGGATTTGAACGATGAATTTTTACTACCACTTTGTTTTTATTTTGACTACTTGTTCGCAGGTTTTGTACATTTACAATTGATAAACGACTCACTTTGCACTGTGGTTCGAAAATATTTAGGCGAATGTTAAAATTGTTTAAACTGAAGAACCACTGGCCCGAAGTATTCTCGAATGGGCGGGCGTAGAATTAAATGCAAAAGGAGATAAACAAAGGAGACGTGGTTCGCATAATCGCGGGGGCGTGCAACCTGTGGCTCACCGGATTCGTTAGATCGATAAAATCGTCATAGATCCTCTACAGGCTTGTTCAAAGTCACCGTAACGCTGCAAGAAATCAAATTTTTCTGAACAATTCAAAATCTTTATTGCCATATTTACGAAGCAATACACACCCACTTACTCGATACGATCACAGTTGAATCTACGAATAGTTGTAATAACTAAACAGCGGATCTTTATGCAAAATAAAAAGGCAGCAATTAAATAAAAAATTAATTCTTAAATTTTACATTCCTAAATAGTCCTTAAATTTTTCTGATACATTTTCTTCCGTATGTTTTACACTAATGTCTATTTTCTAATTACTAGACTAAGGATTTTTGTCAAAATTGTTGCAAAATAAAAATTGTTTGCTTCGATTACAATGAACAGGAGCCAAACAGAATGTTCTTTTTTCTTTTAATATTGATAAGCTTGGAATAATGCATTAAAATTCTTAAATTCTTTTGATCGATCTCCTGCTTTAAATTGTACCCACTCATTTTTTTCTTAATTGCATAAAATCCGCAGTGTACTATTAACTGTCCGTCATTGTTAGACTTTTGCACGCCTTTAGATTCAGACCACTCCAATTTCGGCAAGACCTTTCGAAAGCCTCATGCATAATCCGAGATCGTGCGATAAATTCCCAAGGATAGGAGACAATGCTTGTTGTTTTTTACGGCGAAGGTCGTTCCGCTTTTTCGGCGGACCCGCCGACGCGGATAGTCCTTAAAATGACTATAGTGACTATCGAGTGGGTTGACACGCAGTGGGCAGCGAAGCAAACGGCGGCCCACGCTCGATTCGTAAAAGTAAAAGTGTACGGCCGGCGTGCTGTGCAATTCTACGTATTCGACGCAAGATTTTCCGTGTGTGGTCAGAATAGAGGCTGATTCAATCGATCTCGAGCCTCGCGAGTAGTATTACAATGGCCGGGGTTAGGTCATCGGAAAGAACAAAGGAAAATTACGGCGGAAAGTACCGATTAAAAACGACCATTTCTACGAGCGCTCTCAGACTACTTTTTCGAAAATATTCAGGACAATTTCGAAGTAATTGACAGGATTATTTTTTACTTATTCTCGTGATTATTTTTAGGAATACTTTTCAGGAACATTCTCAATTTTTACGGAATTTGTGGGACCATTTCTGTGCCATTTTTAACCCTTAGCACTCGAATTGAAAATTCCTGTATCACTATTCAAAATATTTTTTACAACATTAAATTTGTTTGTATTTTGTTTTATTTAATTGTTTGTATAGCATGAAAAATATATATAGAAGGGAAATATTGTAGGTCGGAAGGAATGTTTCGTTTTGGAGTTAAAATGGCTTCGGGTGCAAAGGGTTAAAATACCATTTCTGACAAAAAATCAATGACAGTAATCGCAACGATGTGCACGCTTTAACACTAGCGGAACTCGTCAAAATGGCGGATTCTAATATTTTTAATTTCACGATTATTGAAATCGTAAAGATGCATCCACGGAGGAATTATTCAACAAATTTATTTCTTCGGGTATATATTATTTAAAAACTTCAACAAACACATTTTTCTTATTTTTGTAAACTAATGTAAAATACTTTTAGAGCACGTTCAGTGCTCCGTAAATCTAGCGTTAATAGTCGCACTTATTTCTTCTGATATTTCAAAATGCAGAATTAGAACAGAGCGAAGTGGAAATGATTGAACAACCGAATCGATGGCGTAAAAATGGCGTTCACCAGCTCAATCATCTCCGCTGACCGTTTTCGTAAGCCGATTCCGGTGTTCCGCCGATCGGCCGATATCATCGAGGTCGATTTCAGCATTTCGAGAGCGTTAAACGGCTCATCCATATTCGCCAATCAACGTCGCGAAATCTCTGGCCGAGGGAAGAACGAGCCGAGGCGAAGTCGGTCAGACATTCTTTCGAAATCGATAACTTTCCCTGGCGCATCCAAAACCGGTGGACCGGCCACGCATGTTCTCCAAACTTTCCAGACCCTTGCGCAATTGACCTCGCGAAATTTCGTGATCGCCACGTAACTTCCACCATCGGCGAACTTTCAAAAAATGTCTTCGGAGAACACGCCCTCGCACAGTGTCGCGAATGGCCATTTCAGGTGCAAAAAAATCATAGATCGTTTCATGCTTCTTCAAACCGATTGAAATTTTCTGTTAGGTCATGAAATGAGATTCAACATGTGTAGAACCTTAAAAAATAATATTTATATTGGAAAATATTATATAAATTATAGTTTAATTTACATATTATATAAATTATAATTGACAAACTTTCTGAACGTTAATGTAAATATCTACTTATGTTAATATCGTGCATACAAGCTTAAAGATTCATATTTATTGCTCTGACATAATTTTCTTTAGAATTCGCCGTGTTACGGTTCGGAGTTTTCACGTATTGATTTCGATACTTACATCGGTATTAAATGAATTATTATGGGTATAATTAGGCTTAATAAACATTCCGAAAGAAGAATATATGAATGTTATATCTATTTTCTGACGTGACTTCTTTCCACCTAAAGTGGCCATTCGCGACACTCTGCCTCGGAACTGTCCAATCATGCGAGGCGAGCATCAGTCAAATATTAAAAAATTGTGCTACGAGTTTTTTTTATATTCCTTTTGCATTCTTCAAATTTTACTTTCAAACAATCTCTTCTTGAAACATCCCGACACTTTCCTATTCAAATTTCCTTTCTATTAAATTCTGCAGCCTACTTCTTAATGTTCATTTTTAAATCTTTTGATATTTTTTCCGATTCTCGAAAACTTTTTATCAATAAAAAATTCAAAGAAATGCAATCATCTCTCTTTTGTATCCTACAATTTTCGTCTGAAACATTTTTGCGCCACAGCCATAATTTTCGGGCGGTGGAAACTTGAACGAGATGTGCCGTTGTCCAGTGCTGAAAGGGTCAAAAAAGAAAAAGAAAATGGCGAGCAGCCGGGAGTGGTATTTCGCCGGCGAATTCTCTCACGGTGCACGGACCATTAGCGAGAGAGAACGATTCGGTTCCACTCTCCACCCTCGGTGTTGCAGAGAGACTCGGTTAGGTTCGTTCGGTACGTGTTTCGCGTGGAAATACAAATGGCGGCGAGAGAGCCGGCCCACCGTGCTGTGGAACCGCGCTATGCTATGCTATACAGCGAGATACGGGTGCCGTTAATGAGCAACGCAAGCGAGCCAGTTATTTCGCATGCATGTGCGAATATCCGACACGGCTTCGGCCGCTCGTCGAATCGGAGGTTTGCGAAACCCTGAGGAAGAGCATCCTACGGTCACTACGCTCGCGTAAACCGCTGCCATTTTGACCAATACGGGGAATCGTTGCGAAACGAACCGACGCGGCCAGAAGAATTCGATCTTCGACTTCAATCGTTTACCATCATAACTGGACTGCGGATTTTATGCATTTATGACAAAAATGGCTAACCACAATTCAAAGTGACATATTAAAAAGAATTAAGGATATCAGCGTATCGATTTCAACTTAATAAAATAACTAAAAGAAGAAATAAATTTTTATTTCGCTTTTATTTTGCATATAGATCCGCAGTCTAATCACAACAATACAATAACAACATAATTTATGTGGACATCGTTTCAATGCATTCTAAAAATCCTAAAAAAGGATATCACGATCAATATGTGTACCATTTTAAAGCATTCTAAAAATCCTGGAGAAAATGTGACGATTTATCCGTGTACCATTTTACCGCATTCTAAAAATCCCAATAAATGTTATTTCGAGCGAATACACTATAGCATAGTATATTTTATGCTTGAAATAACTTCCAGTTATACTCAAAACTGTCTTCCAGTGGCACGAACGATTAAGAATCGTGATTTGGAGTCCGTAGAAACAGCGGAAACGTTTCTTTCCTATGATAAATGGTCCCGAAAGCCATTCTTGTTACGTCGATCGCTGCGAAACGAGAGATTTTCTTGCCGGCCGACAAAAAGGTACCATTTCCTCGGGAGAGGAACCTACAAATTGCCGGCAGTCACGCAAAAAACGAACGACAGATTAATGAAAGAGGCAGGGACCGTTCTCGAGAGCGCAGCTGCCCCGGAGTGCATAAGCGCTCGACCGCTGCGAAATGGTCATCGTCGAGTCTCCGTTACGTAACGGGCATCTGGATCGACTCGCGGAAATGGCTGCATGAGAACCGATTACGTAACCGACCGAAATGTTGGCCCGGCTCGGCCGTATTTGGCCCGCGTTTCGACCGGTGCCATTTTTAATACCGCCGCGTCCCGTTATCTCACACTCGCTCTGTACAGCGCTGCCCGAAAATTATCAGGATGATGCATGATGCATGATAAAAATTCATTCTTGATTTCATAGTTCCGATAAATTGAAAATGGCACATCGATACGATTCTTTCATTCTTTCAAAATTTTATTTCTTTACCCAAAAGCTGTGGTTTTGGGCATTTTATAGGCATCCAATGCGTCTGTTATGGTAAAAATTAGACAGCCCTTTACAAAATGGCATCAATGCCATGGACAATGGTCCTTTGCGCTCCGATTTCGCCTCTGAGGGGACATTATGAGTCTAGAATCGATGGCATCGAGTGCAAAGGGTTAACTTCACTAAAATGGCACTATTTAATCTTCGTGAGTTTGTAGAATTTCCGGAAACTCGGGCATAAAATGTCCAGTGATTTAAGGAGAAAGAATTATTTGCCATTTTAAGTGAGATGATACTTAAACACTGAGGGAGAAGAGTTCAATGGAATCTGAGGGCTGAGGTATTTGCCAATCTGCGCGAGTTTGTACGGTAGAATTTCCGGAAAATGGTGGACAAAAAATGTCCAGCGATCGAAGCGAAATAAAACGGAGTGAACAAGCGAATGGTGTCTGAAAATGTCGATTGCAGGACGCATCAACAAACGGAATGTTTATCTAGGATGGAAGCAGCATCGTGAATTTTTTCGCGTGAGAACGATGCACCCAGAAGTGAGATATCCCTAGCACTGGGCGGATGAGTCATCCCGCATTGTCCATTATAATGATTATGGACAGCTCTCGACGGTGGCCGATGCGATAGGTGATTCGAAAGGCCGCATCGCACGGCAACGACGAAAGTACCGACACGCCGCGAGGTTGTTTAATTTACGATTCGCATGAGCGTGTTCGTATACGAGCTAGCCATCGTCCAGGATGTGTCCGGGCTGCCCACAGTTCTCTCCCTCGAGACGCCCACCACGATCTCGAGGGATCGTAGAGGTCAAAGACACTGTTGCTCACCTTCCTCAACCTTGTCCCGGGCCTAGTCGGGCCGCGGCGCAAGTTTCTTCCTTCCCGGGACAAATTGTTCCCATCGGCATACCAGCCCTTAAATTATGCAGACCCGACTTAACCGTCGCCATTTACTCTCGAGGGAGTCGGGACCTTTCACTTGACCATACAGTTGCCGCATACCCCCCTATTCCGCTGGATTTCTTCTTTTTGACCCCTTCGAAGCGTAATTATTTTCGCCGTGTGTGTGCGCGCGCCGTTTTACTGCATTTTCTTCCTTTTGGCGCGTTCATGCATTATTGTTTCTTGTAGCGTGCACCATTTTAGAGGTTATGTTTTACGTACCTTCACGTATAGAATTGATTCCAATCGTGTGTGCCATTCTACGGTATTTTCCTCTCTTTCACCCATTAGCGAGTTAATTCATTGTTTCTAATCCTGTGTGCCATTTTAGTGTATTTTGTTCCTTTTGAATTCTCGACGCATATAATTATTTCCAATCGTGTGTACCATTTCTACAGTATTTTCTTCTTTTTCGCTCATTACCGAGTTAATTCATAGTTTTTAATAATGTGTGCCATTTTAGAATAATTTTTTTCCTTTTAAATTATTGACGTATAGAATTATTTCCAACCGTGTGTGCTATTCTATAGTATTTTCTTCTTTTTAACCCATTGTTTGTAATCCTGTATGCCATTTTAGAGTATCTTGTTCCTTTTTATTTCTTCACGCATATGATTATTTCCAACCGTGTGTGCCATTCTACAGTATTTTCTTCTTATACACTTATTGTTTGTAACCCTGTGTACCATTTCTACAGTATTTTCTTCTTTTTCGCCCAGTACCGAGTTAATTCATAGTTTTTACTCCTGTGTGCCATTTTAGAATATTTTTTTCCTTTTAAATTATTGACGTATAGAGTTATTTCCAACCGTGTGTGCCATTCTACAATATTTTCTTCTTTTTCACCCATTGTTGGTAATTCTGGATGCCATTTTAGAGTATTTTGTTCCTTTTTATTTCTTCACGCATATAATTATTTCCATCCGTGTGTGCCATTCTACAATATTTTCTTCTTCTTCACCCATTGGCTAGTTAAGTAATTGTTACCAATCGTGTGTGCCATTCTAGAGTATTATCTTCTTCTTCACCCATTGGCAAGTTAATTCATTGTTTCTAACCCTGTGTGCCATTTTAGAATTATTTTGTTCCTTTTAAATTCCTGACGTATATAACTGGACCGTTTAAAATGGTGTGCCCATTTAAAAAAACAGAGAGATATCACATAATTTGTATATTTGTATGTTCTTTTGATCAGCCTAAAAATGGACCTGCACCACTTTCAAAATAAACGGTCCAATTATTTCCAACCGCGTGTGTGCCATTCTGGAGTATTTCCTTCTTTTTCACCCATTGGCTAGTTAAGTAATTGTTACCAATCGTGTGTGCCATTCTAGAGTATTTCCTTCTTTTTCACCCATTGGCTACTTAAGTAATTGTTACCAATCGTGTGTGCCATTCTAGAGTATGATCTTCTTCTTCACCCATTGGCAAGTGAATTCATTGTTTCTAACCCTGTGTGCCATTTTAGAATTATTTTGTTCCTTTTAAATTCCTGACGTATTTAACTGCACCGTTTATTTCGAAAATGGTATGTCCATTTAAAAAAACAGAGAGATATCACATAATTTGTATATTTCTATTTTCTATCAGCCTAAAAATGGACCTGCACCACTTTCAATATAAACGGTCCAATTATTTCCAACCGTGTGTGTGCCATTCTGGAGTACTTCTTTCTACTTCACCCATTAGCGAGTTAATTCATAGTTCTTAATCCTGTGTGCCATTTTAGAATATTTTTTTCCTTTTGAATTATTGACGTATAGAATTATTTCCAACTGTGTGTGCCATTCTACAATATTTTCTTCTTTTTCACCCATTGTTGGTAATCCTGTGTGCCATTTTAGAGTATTTTGTTCCTTTTTATTTCTTCACGCATATAATTATTTCCAACCGTGTGTGCCACTCTACAATATTTCCTTCTTTTTCACCCATTGGCTAGTTAAGTAATTGTTACCAATCGCGTGTGCCATTCTAGAGTATTATCTTCTTCTTCACCCATTGGCAAGTGAATTCATTGTTTCTAACCCTGTGTGCCATTTTAGAATTATTTTGTTCCTTTTAAATTCCTGACGTATATAACTGGACCGTTTATTTAAAAAATGGTATGTCCATTTAAAAAAACAGGGAGAGATATCACATAATTTGTATATTTGTATTTTCTATCAGCCTAAAAATGGACCCGCACCACTTTCAAAATAAACGGTCCAATTATTTCCAACCGTGTGTGTGCCATTCTAGAGTATTTCCTTCTTTTTCACCCATTCACTAGTTAGTAATTGTTACCAATCGTGTGTGCCATTCTAGAGTATGATCTTCTTCTTCACCCATTGGCAAGTTAATTCATTGTTTCTAACCCTGTGTGCCATTTTAGAATTATTTTGTTCCTTTTAAATTCCTGACGTATATAACTGGACCGTTTATTTCGAAAATGGTATGTCCATTTAAAAAAACAGGGAGAGATATCACATAATTTGTATATTTGTATTTTCTATCAGCCTAAAAATGGACCAGCACCACTTTCAAAATAAACGGTCCAATTATTTCCAACCGTGTGTGTGCCATTCTAGAGTATTTCCTTCTTTTTCACCCATTCACTAGTTAGTAATTGTTACCAATCGTGTGTGCCATTCTAGAGTATGATCTTCTTCTTCACCCATTGGCAAGTTAATTCATTGTTTCTAACCCTGTGTGCCATTTTAGAATTATTTTGTTCCTTTTAAATTCCTGACGTATATAACTGGACCGTTTATTTCGAAAATGGTGTGTCCATTTAAAAAAACAGGGAGAGATATCACATAATTTGTATATTTGTATTTTCTATCAGCCTAAAAATGGACCTGCACCACTTTCAATATAAACGGTCCAATTATTTCCAACCGTGTGTGTGCCATTCTGGAGTATTTCCTTCTTTTTCACCCATTGGCTAGTTAAGTGCTTGTTACTAAATCGTGTGTGCCATTTCACGGTGTTTCAAGTGAACGTGCAGAAATTTTGTGCGGGTCACGAGAGACCCCAGTGTGCCATTGGTCGAGGAGATATTTCTGATTGGGGAAAGAAAGAGAAACGAAGAGAGGGAGAGAGAGACCGATGAAAAATCGAGGATCTGTGCGGATCAATCGACCAACACAGAGTCTATGGTGTGTGCTCGTGATGCGGCGGTTGATTATCTGCAAATGGCAGGAACCAGCGAAGCGGTCCGTTAAGGACACGAGCACGCGTTTGCATGGCGGTCTGCATGTATCGCTGACATGAGGCGTAGCAGAGCCCAGGCCGAGCGTTGGCTGCCGGCACGGCCAGCACACGTCTCTCTCGTAACGCTCGTAAGAAGAAGGCCGTAAGTCCGGTCACATAACGGTCCAGTTATGGTATGGCGAGGAAGAGATCTCTCGCCTCGAACACACGATTCCCTCGTTACACACGGAGAGCCTATTCCATCCACCACCAACACCATCTCTCCTGCACCGCCGTCGTTATTTCTCCTCTTTCATCTGTCTCCTGCACGACTCATCTATCCCGCGTCCGTTCGCGCCTCTGATCCGTGCAATGGAACAAGAAAAATCAATCGCATGCAATTGAAAAAGGAAGAGCGCAGTTCGCTGCATTGCGAAGCGCACCCCCTCTTAACCCCTTGCACTACTATTTATTACTGTTCTGAATTTTATAGAACAGATAAAGATAATTTATATCCATTGTATGCCAGTGTTTTCTCCAAAGGATATACACGGTGTCCCGCGTAACACTTTTCACGATTTTTCAAGTACTTGCGATAATCTGACAAAGAAATATTTTAAACGAAAGTTGACCAGTTTTCGATTGACTATACAGCAAAATTGACTGTCAAGACTAGCTATGCAATCCATATGATTATTCAAAATATTTTTTACATTATTAAATTTGTTTGTACTTAATAAATTACTAAACAGTTCAGTACTGTACGAGTAAGTTAATCGCACCATTTTCGTATGTATGAAATTTTCACCATTTTCGTATGTATGAAGAAATGGTTCGTTTTAGAATTAAAATGGCTTCGAGTGCAATGGGTCAGTATTGTTAAGGTCACCTTCATTTTGTTAAATGGCGCTTCGTATTTTTGACTTAACAGTATTACAGCCCGTATCAAGAAGAAGTCAACGACCTAGTGTACCATGGCCTTCGGATGACCTTGAAGGCAAAGAAATGAAAATTTCAACAAGAAAGGACTGCCTGCTTGAACGTCGGTAAAGTAGTTACTCTACCTTATCGTGAATTAAGGCTGCGTCAGAGAAAAATGGCCCTTTTTATCTGAATCAAAAGAAATAGTTTGCAGAATCTACCAGAACAACACTCTTTCTAAACTAAAGAGAAATTGTCTTATTAAACAGCACGAGGAAAATGGTCCTGTATATTTCAGTCTTCGAGAACCTGGTAGACAATACCCGAGTCTCGCTGGCGGAAGAAAGTCTGATGCTTTGGGAGAGGAGACCTTGAACTTGGTGTTTAATGGCTTAGAGGATCATTAACTCGGAGTCTTTAGAGATTGTTGAACGCGTTGTGCTTCGGGTACTTGAAAGTCAGCGTTTCAGACTTTATGGCGGAGAAAAGTGCTTGGATTTGAAGGAACAGGTTTTGAACTGGGAGGTAACTTCGAGATCTATCATCCACACAAGATTTCAGTAATTTTCAATTGTGTCTCAGTCTCCCCAAAAATTTGGAATAGCAAAGTATCGCATTGATGGAAAATGGGAAAGCTAGTATTTGCAAGAGCAGACTTTGACCTTGACGTCTAAACACCTTAAAACCTGTCGGTATCGTTCACCAGAAATTACTACCACAGATTTCTCGTCATAATTTCTGCCGGGATCATTTAATGCTCTGCACCTCGCAATTTAATTCCAGACAGACGAAGGCCGGCCCAATTATCCCGAATAAATAAAAATCAGCCCCCATAAATGGCGGCATAATTCGCTAACACTGCTATCGATATTATCATCCCGATCTATACTGCGCTACGATCTTCTGGATCGCAGAATTTGCGCAATTATCGAGTCGGCTACCAAACGGCCCGAACAAAGCGTGCCGAAGACACGCCTACCAGCGGGGAAACATCGTGGAATCAATCTGGCAATTTCGTCTCATTAATCAAACTAATGGGTTATTATGCATGCCCGATTCGCTTATGGTTGTACCGCAGGGGCCTGCTGCTTGCTCCGAGGCAGTCTACGCGTGGTGGATTACAAGTTGCCAGGTTGTCACGACCCTCGCGCATCGCGGTGGGAAGACGAACACATTATTTCTTTCTTTTCTTTTTCTTTGCTTTGTTTTGTTTTGTTTTGTTTCGCTCGATACGCCATAGGTACTTACCAGCGCGAAGGGCATGGTGTTGCAAGACCTCAGGGGCAGGTTGTAAGTTATAGGGGCCGGCTGGCTCCTGTACTCCTGCAGGCAAGAGCTGTTCTTCGACAGACCCCGTGGATACACCAACCCATGGAAATCCGTGTTGTCCTCGGTCGAGATGTGAACGATTATCGACTCGCTCGCGCACTCGATCTGCACTGTGCTCGCTATCGCTACGGTTGCTGCAACAGACGAAGCGTAAATGTGTCAGCGATTTTTGGAAATGAGCATTCTGTAGCCATCTTTGATTCCGCTTAACCAATTGTCCGACAATTTTCTAAAATATATTTTTAATATTTTATCCACAGGCATCGGTCTCCTTACTGCATCCAATTCATCAGTAGGAAAAGGTTGCACCATTGTTAACATTTAAAATTTAGAAAAAATAGTTTATTTACATTATAACATTAATGAATGATACCACAAATTTTAAATCAATCTACACATTATATTTAGAAAAAAAATCTTGAAAAACAGTCATAATATGGTTAATAATATTTTTGCACTAAAAAAAGACATTCGCGGATAAAATGATAAATTATTTAACACTAGATTTACGGGACCCGTGAAAATGACGGGTTTTATGTTCTTTAATTTACAATTATTGCGATTGTAAAAATGCATTTATAGGAAATTTATTTAACACATTTATTCCTTGGAACGTGTATTATAGTAAAAGCCTGCTAAAAATCTGGCTGAATATATTCTTGGTATTTTTATCAAATAATCCAAACTGGCCACTTTTAGTGCTTCGTAAATCTAGTGTTAAGAAGAACAGTCTTTTACAACGATGATTCAATTGAATTGGATTTTTGGCAGTCAACCTGTCAAGTTCCATAAGAGAAATGGTACCTTTCAGTTGGACAAAAAAATTATTTATCGAATTCAGACAATACTCTTTTCTTGTCTAGCTCAAGATCAAGAAATAAGAATGCTAGAGGAATAAGAAGAATGAGAAGACAATGCTAAGATGAGAAGAATGCTAGAGGAATAAGAAGAATGAGGAGACAATGCTAAAATAAGAAGTATGCCAGAGGAATGATGTAATCTGAAAAAATCGATGATCCAATTCCCAAAGAATCGCTAACAAGGATCAAAGCCACACCTCGTCCGCTAACGAGACACACTCCTCGCAGAGTACCGATGACTTATCAATTGAAACATTGAAGACGTCACGATTTACTCGGCTAACTGTAAATCGGCTGACGATGTACGCTCGTGATGAAGTCTCGAAATCGTTGACGCGAGTGTGAATGACATAACGGTACTCTTTCGTCGATCAATTATAACCAGTATCACACTTTGATTCGCACGATCGTGCGATACAACGTCCTATTAGGTTCATCGAGTCCTATCGGACTTCGCTGAAAATTATCGTTAATCATGCTGTTCACGCTTTCCACCGGTAGTTTCGAGGTCGACGAACCACCGTCGTTTTTCTAATCAGAAAGAAAGCCTAAGCGGCTCGTTTTACTGGAGTAAAAATTACGACAATGCTAAATCTAGCATTAAAATCGTTAAATCGGAATTAGGATATCTATCGTAATCAGACTGCGCACTTTTATGCGAAATAAAATTTGCAAGCATTAATTACAAAACATAGCATAGACATTTATATCTTTTATTAATTATGTTAGTGGGTTGGAATCCATGCGACAGTACTTTTCAATTTGTTAAATGTTTTTACTGTTTTGCATTCGATCTAGCCATTTCTAATCATTTAGAAATCATCTAGCCATTTTTAATCATAACCAAATCACTATCATGGAAAAGTATGTAATATGGAATATTAAATTCAGTGGCGGCTCGCGTATAATATTTAATAATAAATGAGATAACATTTAACACGTTAAGTGCCAAATATCAACCCTAGATGTTCTTACAAAATCAGAGTAACTTAATTAACGAAACCAAAACTAGAAATGTAAAATGTATTATAGGGGATGCTGTCTTAACCCCTTTGAATTCGAAAGACTCCAATAACCTCGTTGTGCGCATGCGCACATAGGAAGCAGAAATTTTCTGGAGCAGCACCACTGATTTAATTCTTCATACACAATTGAAATGGTGCCTTTCTGAATTTATTAATATAATAAAAATTCGAAGGGTTTCAATAAATTCCTCGATGGAATAAAATGCTGTGAAACTGCTCGCCATTTCCTGTACCGAATAAAAATCGGTTGCGCCTTTTTCAACGATTCCGCAGCACGATTTAGAGTTCGTTCGCCCTGTCCAGCGATCCAAAGTCTCCCGTGGAAAATCGCGAAGATCGTTGAACGACGTTTTTGCGTGATCCAGCGTGGAAGCGGACGATGAGCACGCACTATTACGTGGTCGTTCGTTCACGGTTCATTAAAACGTTCTGCCGAGCGATCACCGATCGAAAAAACGCCGATCGAACGAAACCAAAAAATTCGATCGTTCCTGCTCACCCGTCCGCCCCCCCCCCCCTCTCCAACTGGGAACTGTTATTTTTTCTCTACCTACGGGATCGGTTGTGAAAAGGAGGAAACTGTACCGTTTTCCGATATAGCGAGAGAAAAAACAACCGCAATTCGATTGTTCATTCGGTGACCTGCCACCCAATTAGACGCTCGGGTGCGTTCACCCTAATAAAATCGCGCACCGGTACTTAATCCCCCTTCCCGATGCTAATTACTCCCGTCGTTAACGCGATCGGCGGCAGACGCGTGGAAACTTTACTCCAAATAAGCTGGAAAAATTTCCATTTCAAATAGGATCGAAATTGTTCGCATCGTTTCCACCGGTTCAGCATTTTTCTTTTCAAGATGGCGGGAAGGTAACTGTGCTTCGAATTGGTTCACTCGAATCAAGCAATTATACTCTTCGCGTAATTCGAGCGATTCTCAAATTTTTGTGGATCCTGCGAACACATTATTTACAATTTTATTTGTGGAAACGTTTATTTAAATGCAGAATAAAATAGCTGTTATCTGGTTTGTTTGGCTATACGAGCCACTATTTTATTTAACAGCTGAAGACGCAGTGATTACAATAAACAATATTTTGCTCAAGATAGCATTCAGCAAAATACAATTTTAATATTGTTCGGATATTTTACTGTAATTATCATGTCTGATCAAGACCATTGATAATAGACAAAATAATTAATTCTACTCCAGATGCGATTTTCAATATGAAAATTGAAAATTTTTGTAATTAAGTGTTCAATTTTCCCCTTGAATTATTGACGTCCATAAAATGTCTAAAACTTTTGTTTTTCCGTTTAAAAAATCCTCATAGGCCTTCATATGTCTTAATTAATTATATATTGAAAAATTCTAAATAGATTGCAGATTTTGTGCATTTATGACAAGAATGAGCAGCTGATATTTTAAGAAAATCGAAAAGCTGGGGGAATTAAGTACATTTATGTACCACCCACAATTTATTATAATTGTTAAGGAAAGAAAATTTCTGATATACTTTGTAAAATTCGAGGTTTATACGTGGAAGATTTTTATTTGATCTTGAAAAGAAAAATGTGATGGGACTCGTTCATGGAGCTACTGAGGATCCGGAGATCTTTATATACGTCCTCGTTGTAATTGTCGCAGCTCTCTCGATTACGAAATGACGTGAACGGTAATTGTTAGCCGAGCGGCCACGAATTAAGACTGGATTCCGTCGCTTGGTTCCAGCTCGCGTGCAATTAATTCGCCTGCTTAACGGCGGGGCTCGTTTAGCTAGACGATCCCCGGCGAGCCTGACGAGCCAAATGACAATGATCATCGTCGCTTTAGCATTACCGTCGACGGGAAGACAGACAATGATGAGAGAGTCGTGAACTTGACTCCCCGTGGCGTCCTCGGTTTTCTCCCGGACCGAATCTAGCCTCGTTCGATCGATGACAGTAAGAACATATGTCGCCATTCGCTACTACATTATTGTCATTCGTCACTGGTTTCATATTGTCATTCGTGGAATTAAAATTCATTTCTATTTCAGTTTTGCGAACTTTTCATTCGAAATAGTTTTCAGTATTCTTAATACTCTTTCGTTTATTGGTTAATGAATTGAAAGGTTAGGGGTTGGAAGAAAAATTTCATTTTGTTGAGTTGAGACTTGTAAACGTTTCTGGCGCCTTTTAGGGTATTCCTTTATTTATGATATTCACTTTTGTGTCCTATAAAATTGCTATATTGAGATATAAGTGGACAAGGGTTTGTTCAATTACAACTTTCATTCAATACTTATTTTAATTTGGGATTTTAATTTAAGTTTGATGTGAACAAGATTCGGGAAGTTAAATGTCTTTGTAATGAAAATATAGATTTAATAGTGCGGTTATTAAAATGAGAAGGTGTAGGATTATGTTAAAAATAGTTAAATACATCAAATTGTCAATACGTAGTCCAATTTCAATTTTTAGTTTACTTCAATTGTGAAATAAGAATTGCAATAAGAATTGGAGCACTCGTTCGGAGCTCGATAAAATTGCCAGTATCTTAATTCAATTGGAGGTTGAGGTTAATAGAGTTTCCTCGGAAATACGAATTTGCATAAGAATGTAATGGCGTTATAATCAAAACAAGAAGGTGTAGCATCAGGGCATTAGCTCCGGTGGAGATTTGAATGCTTGGAATTGTCGTCCGTCACGTTGGAGACTTCAATGCATGGTAATACACGACTGTCGCATTAGAGATTTCAATGCATGGTGACACGGGACCGTTGCATCGGAGATTTCAATGCGTGGCGCCATAGCGCATTGGCCTGCTAAATTAGCGTTCACCTACTATAAACTAATAATCTTCTTTTTTTCTCACAGATCTCAACGAAACGCTATCACCGAACTTCCTTTGTTCTTAGTTGTCCCGTAATAAAATGGCACTGCACTCCTTACCATTATCTTGCGCCCATGTTTTTCGTTTTGAATCTTACAAGTATTTTCACAGCTATTAAAAATTACCATCAAAAATTTTCAGGACTATCTGTATGGGGTTAGGAATCTGTATGGGGCTAGGAAAAATTATTTTATACTTTCTAGTCCGTCTTAAAAACGTGCTACATTAAAATTTTTTTATTTAAATTTTTAGTATTTATTTCTAGTTTTGCACGGTAGGAACAGGTGTACAAAAACTGTCGTTAGGTTTAGCATTAACATATATACGCACATTTATCCACCTATTTCTCGTTGCAGACGTTCAGCAAAACAATTTAATCGACGGAAAGAAAAAGTCCGAGGGAGATCTCGCGTTTCTTAACTATCGCGTATAATTTCACATTTAATTGCTAAAACGTGCAATTGGCTGAACGACGAGCTCATCAAACGCTGAACTAAATTGACCGCTCGGACACCTCCAGGAAACCTTCTTCCATTAGCTGGAAAGCTATAAATCTCAAATTTCCATAACCCTTTCGAATCGTTCTGAACACATTCTCAAGGATAAAAAGTGAACGATAGTCGAGATCAATGAAATCGAAGCGCGTCGATCAACGATCGGAAACGGCGGATCAAGGTAAAGGAAATCGTTCGGCAATTAGATTCGCCCGTGATTGGCACACCTTTCGCGACATTTCAGGTAGACAACCCTTTCCCGGGCGTTATTCGATACGAAACGTTTCTCTGCGGGCGAATCATCGTCTCGGAGGGGTGGGGGGAGGGGGAAGCAATTAGCCGCACGCGAGTACTTATCCGTCGTGGCAGCCGATCGGCTCACGATCGGTTCGTTCTCGGCGGAAGTATCGGCGTCGGACCTCGAAATAAAAATGGGAAAAAAGAAAAAGGGGGAGGGGGAAGGAAAGGACAAAAACACCGTAGGGGATACAGGAGGAGAGTCGCGTCACGCGGGGTCATCGACCGGCGATCATCTTCTTATTTCTCCCTCTCTTCGCGCTTCTGTAGAGGCTCGTTTCGGGTTTTTCAACGGCGTACCCCCGTAGCGGATCCGCGGACGAGGAACACGGGAAAAACGCTCCCGCGGACCTTCACCTCTTTCCTGGTACCGTGATTCCAGCAAACGCCACTTTTATGGGGATCTGAGGAATCGCTGCTGGCTCCACTCGAGCAAAAACCATAGGATTCCATTTATCGGAACGACAACCAGATTTATTTCGACGATCCGTCACTGGAATGCGAATTTGATGCGGCTCCGACTAAAATGAATAGGCGAAACGCGGTCAAAACAGAAAAAAGAAAGGATGCGAAATTGCGACGAAGACGTTGGAAGAATCTAAAATTGCTCGCATGAACGACGAAGTACTGGAGACAGTGTTTTCTCGATATATGTCCGCAACACGGGTCTACCCAGGGACATATATCGGCTAAAAGATATTATTCTTTGTACCTCGCGGCAGTCGGGACAGTTCTACGACTTTTATCGGCTAGGTATTTGGGACATATATCGAGTAAAGACTGTAATTGTAAAGTTTCGTGATCGATTTGAAAATACAAAACGTTTTTATCAAAGGGTTCCATTTGAACGGTGCAAAAGTATGTGAAAAATTCGACAATTTTTTTTTTTTATATAAAATTTCGTTAAAAATTCATTTATCATGTATATTTTGTTATACAATATTTAACTCCCTTACACCTAGTGAAGACTGTAATTGCAAATTCCGTGATCGATTTGAAGATACAAAACGTTTTTATCAAAGGGTTCCATTTGAACGGTGCAAAAGTATATGAAAAATTCGACAGTTTTTTTATTTTGTATATAAAATTTCGTTAAAAATTCATTTATCATGTATATTTTATTATACAATATTTAAGCCCCTTACACTGAGTGAAGACTGTAATTGCAAAGTTTCCTGATCGATTTGAAAATACAAAACGTTTTTATCAAAGGGTTCCATTTGACTGGTGCAAAAGTATATGAAAAATTCGACAATTTGTTTTTTGTATATAAAATTTCGTTAAAAATTCATTTGTCATGTATATTTTATTATACAATATTTAAGCCCCTTACACCGAGTGAAGACTGTAATTGCAAAGTTTCGTGATCGATTTGAAAATACAAAACGTTTCTATCAAAGGGTTCCATTTGAACGGTGCAAAAGTATATGAAAAATTCGACAATTTGTTTTTTGTATATAAAATTTCGTTAAAAATTCATTTGTCATGTATATTTTATTATACAATATTTAAGCCCCTTACACCGAGTGAAGACTGTAATTGCAAAGTTTCGTGATCGATTTGAAAATACAAAACGTTTCTATCAAAGGGTTCCATTTGAACGGTGCAAAAGTATGTGAAAAATTCGACAATTTGTTTTTTGTATATAAAATTTCGTTAAAAATTCTTTTATCATGTATATTTTATTATACAATATTTATTCAGATGTTATATATCTATTTCCAATATTCATTATGCTTTAAAAATAAGTGTAATCAATATAGGCACAGTAATTGGTACCCCCACAGTAAAAGGGTCCCTTACCCTATAAGACGTTTCACTTCTGTCTGTTTTCTGATGTGTTTAGCGTTAATTTCGGCATTTGCAGTGTTTCTCACAGCAGGCGTTCAATTATGCATGTCTCGTAAGATGTTCGCAGAAATTTCGTTCATTTATGGCAGGATTCGCGGAAGATGGAGCGTGTTAGATGTCCGATTCCTCGAATCCGTCGGTCGGGGATCGGTGTTCGCGAGGTTGAAGAACCAGGATTCGCGGAAAAAGGTTTCTTTTTCGCGCCAGCCACGTTTCCTTCTGTTAGACGCCGGAGCGGAGAACGATAGTGGAGGAAAAAGAAGTCTCGGACCGGAAACCGAGTGGCTCGCGTGTCGTTTGCAAATCGTGGCCTCGGCGTACACGCCTTTGTCTCACCCCGCGCAAAACCCATGACTCGATGACTCAAGTGTGTGGAGGAAACGACACACGCTGCTTGGTGATCTCCTCGAGGAAGGAGAAAGGGGAAATCGAACATGTCTGCGAAAACGGTTTTTCGGATCGTTTCACTTGTACCGAGCTGTATCCAGGAAACGAGAGAGAGAGGAAGAGGGAGAGGAAGAGGGAGAGAGACAGACAGACGCTTCGGTGCTCATGAAAGCGGACCCTAAGGTCAAGTACCCTTCGACTTCCGGCGTGACTTACGCCCGGCCGCACGTGTCTACGATTTAACCCGCGAATTCCGCTCTCAGGGAAGAGGATTCCTGAACGGGGAACGTGGAAACGTGGAAATGAACTCCCGCTTGGTATTTATGCTCGATCTCTGGGGGACTCCTCTTCCCCGAAGTGAGTACAGTGGATCCAAAAAGTATTCGAACACCGAATCTCCCATTCTCGAGAAACTGTCGATCAACTGTGATCATTTCGTTGCAAAAATAGTACAACGATATACCTCGACTCATTTTAAAGCTGGAAGCCTCTACTTTCGCCATGTATCGTCCATTTTTGTCTAGAATATTTTTTCACAATACCGGGACTGAGAAACCGAAGACGATATTTTGGTAAAAAATGTTACAATTTGAAACGGTTGTGGAAACGTTGACAAATTTTTCTCGTGACTGAAACCACCGTAGATTTAAAGATCGATTCTTCCCCTTTACAACGAATTGTTAAAACTTGATCCACGATTTTTTCTAGTCGATTTATTGAGCTTTGAATGAAAGGTGTAATGTCATCTTTGCAAAAATTTAAGGTACACCAAATGATGCATAAATATCCTAGAAAAAAAATGAATGATCTCCAAATTTTAAAGTGAGTCCTTTGTTATTGTACTATTTTCTTTTTTTTTTTTAAGAAATTATCATAGCACAAATATTGACTTTAATATGCTTCTGATAATGACCAACAGAAGTAGGGGAAGAAGTAGAGTGGGGGAACGCAAAATCGAAAGAACATCAAATTAATTTAACCCTTTGCACTCGGCGCTATTTTAATTCTAAGACTAAATTTTTCTTCCGTCTTAGAATATTTTGATTTTATTCATACAAAACTGATCAGATTTCCACATATAACATTTAAATGTTTAGTAATCTATTAAATCCAAATTCTGTAATGTAACAAATATTTTGTAATATTTTTTGTAATTTGTAAAACCATTTTTAGCTTATTTTTGTCGGTAACGTGGTCGCTCTACCTTATCGCGAATCTACGGCACTCGGCGCTATTTTAATTCTAAAGCTAAATTTTTCTTCCGTCTTAGAATATTTTCATTTTATTCATACTATTTAATGTTATGTGAATATTTAAATGTTAAGCAATCTATTAAATCCAAATTTTGTAATGTAACAAATATTTTGTAATATTTTTTGTAATTTGTAAAACCATTTTTAGCTTATTTTTGTCGGTAACGTGGTCGCTCTACCTTATCGCGAATCTACGGCACTCGGCGCTATTTTAATTCTAAAGCTAAATTTTTCTTCCGTCTTAGAATATTTTCATTTTATTCATACTATTTAATGTTATGTGAATATTTAAATGTTAAGCAATCTATTAAATCCAAATTTTGTAATGTAACAAATATTTTGTAATATTTTTTGTAATTTGTCAAACTATTTTTCGCCAATTTTGTCGGTAACGTGGTCGCTCTACCTTATCGCGAATCTACGGCACTCGGCGCTATTTTAATTGTAAAACTAAATTTTTCTTCCGTCTTAGAATATTTTCATTTTATTCATACTATTTAATGTTATGTGAATATTTAAATGTTAAGCAATCTATTAAATCCAAATTTTGTAATGTAACAAATATTTTGTAATATTTTTTGTAATTTGTCAAACTATTTTTCGCCAATTTTGTCGGTAACGTGGTCGCTCTACCTTATCGCGAATCTACGGCACTCGGCGCTATTTTAATTGTAAAACTAAATTTTTCTTCCGTCTTAGAATATTTTCATTTCATTCATACGTATAATATTTCCACATATAATATTTAAATGTTTAGTAACCTATTGGATACAATTTTTTGCAATTTCTTTGAAATAATGCCACAACAATTTTCAGTGGCGCTCACCACGCGAGTGCAAAGGGTTAATTGCGTCGAATATTTTTGTGACAAGTGGAAATAAAAAATTTGTTTCATTTATGGTTGTGATCACGGTCGTGAATGTTAGTGAGATCGGTGAGGGAACATTTGACCGAGCCGAGGATCGAAAAGCTGCCGCACCGGGACGCACAGTTATGCAATAGCTCTGCGCGGCTTCCGTGCGTGAGATTTTAATGCACCGTGATGAACACGAGCCGCATAATACATTGGCGACGTAACCGATCCACGCCACGCGACTTCCTGTCACCGTCACGAATCCGCTCTATCGATTATATAGAAAACATTCCGTTCCTCTAATCTCATGCTATCCTTGAAAACGAACGTTGAATTACATCTCATTTTATCGATGTCCTATCCCGCTGCCAGCTTTTATTAATCTCTTATGCAATCCGTGGTATCGAGCGCTATGGATCATTACCGCATAGCCATTATTTTTAATCGGAGTTTCCTCGCTTTTGCTCATGTTAAAATGAAAATCTTAATGTGCTTCTGGAGTTTTTATAACACGCTCCAAGCCAGTCGCTTCTAACGAACGATACCTTCAACATTAAATATTAAAATTCCCACTGGACTTAAATAAAAGTGAAAATCGCTCAGGAACTTGATAAACGTTCCTGCAATTCTTCTAAAACGTTACAAGACAGTTACGTACTTTAACTAGTTGACTGACAATAAATTAAAATTGTACAAGATACTGATGAGCAGACATTCCTGCTATTTTCTCAAAATATTACAAGGCGGTTATTTTAACTACTTGGTGCTTCCAGGATTAAACATTAAAATTCTCACAAGATTACAATAAAAATAAAAATTACACAATATCCTAATAAACAGACATTCCTGCAATTTTCGTAAATCGTTGCCAGATAGTTATGCACACTTTAACTACCACTCGGTACTTTCAGGCTTAAACATTAAAATTCTCACGAGACTGACAATAAAAATAAAAATTATACTAAGATTCTAATAAACAGAAATTCCTGCTATTTTCTCAAAATATTACAAGGCAGTTGTTTTAACTACTTGGTGTTTCCAGGACTACACATTAATATTCTCACAAGACTACGATAAAAATAAATATCATAAGACATTCCTGCAATTTTCCTAAAACGTTGCCAGACAATTTCACACTGTAACTACCACTCGGTACTTCCAGGATTAAACATTAAAATTCTCACAAGATTACACTAAAACTAAAAATCGTACGAGACTCTAATAAACACGTTCCTACAATTTTTCCCTCGCATCATAGTTAATTTCAGCACTAGGTACTGCCATTAGATATTCCACCGAATACCTCGAGGATGCAACAATAAAATAATTTCGCGTAGTTTCGAGGTTTCGCGGATCTGTTCATTAAACTGTCAGCGGGTAAAGGCTGTATCATTCAGATTATGAACTGCGAATCCCGTGAAACGTCGACGATTCGCCATGCCGCGTTTCTTATCCGACAATAAAGCTGCGGACGTTGCTGGCAGAAAAAGAACGAAAAAAGAAAACGAAAAAAAAAAAAATCACGAGTTTCGCGGTAGCCTGAGCGGAAAGGAATTCGCGCGGACTCATCGGGACTCGCAGGTGAATCGTTCTAAAGCTGGGAAGCTTAGTCACCGTTCCAGGATAGAACTCTTTAAGCAATTTTTCCCCGCTGCGCAATCTCTAATTCACCTGGCCGCGCCGGAGAGACTGAACACCTGGCCCTGATTGCAGGCCATCTTCCAACTGGAAACGGGTTAACGAGCCCGAAATTCAGTAACGAGCCCGATTAGCATAATCGCCGGACCGCGTCTCGCCGCGGTCTCCCCGTCGCCGTTGCGAAATTACCGCCGCCGCGATTTTTCTTTGTTTCAATCGCAGATTTCGCTGAGGAAACGCCCGGCAGGCGACCATTTGCATATCGCGACTCGGTCGCCGAGGTCCTTCAAGCTTTTTCGCAAAGTGCGAATTTTTTGTTGCTTTTAGAATCACGTTTTAATGGATGTCTAAGAGTTTCCTTGTACTTGAAATTTATTGGATAATTGGAAAAATTCGTACTCGATTTTCTGAGATCTCAAGACCTTTGACGGTTATATTGACTGATTAATAAAATTTTTATTTTACAATGTGGTCGCTTTATTCTCTAATCTGAGAACAAACTTTGGTGATCGCTGTAATATTTAAGGATAGCAAAATTAATTTTGTATTATTAGACTGCGGATTTTATGCATTTACGACAAAAATGAGTAGGTGTAATTTGAAATAGTAAAAACATTGGAAGATCTTTAAAATACTGTTATACATGGTGTTTCACCCTAACTCGAGCATCTAAAATATCTCGTTCGTTTTTTATGGTAGAAAAATATTGCAGAGGAAAACATTAGTTGGCTCAGAGGGGTTGTGGTAGACAAAAAAATTTGTTCAAGGTTATATTTTTTGAGATTTCAAGGTCGTTGGGTTCGTCTTGACCTTGGCTATCACATAGCGATAATAGAAATATATCATTCCATTTAAAAAAAACTTCGATGACCTTGAAATATCAAAAAATATAACCTTCAACAAAATTTTTTTGCCTATATAATATAATATATTATATAATATAATATATAATATATTAATATAATATAATATAATATAATATTGGCCCCTCTGAACCAACTACAGTTGTCCTCTAAAATTTTCTTCTATCATAAAAAACAAGCGAGATATTTTATATGCTCGAATTAGTTGAAACACCCCGTATTATTCCCAATCTATTCAACACATTAAGAAAGAAAATAAATTTCTATTTCACTCTAGTTTGTTGCAATTCAGATAAAAAATATTTATTTAGCATACACATCCGCAGTCTACTTATTCTGTGGACTTCATTTTAGAATTTCTCGCCAACTTAGCAATCTTGCAGAATTGTCTAAAAATTTTCACTGGTTCTAAATGTATCGAATAAATCGACCGGCGAGGAATAAAGAGAAGCTAATGGGCTATAAGGAAGTGCGACGCGAAATTAGCGGTAATTATAATTGATTTCGGTTCGATGGCTGCGCAAGGTCCCCGGAAACACGGTGGACAACGAGCTGCCCGACCAGTCGAGCACAGGAATTCCGTTAGCCTCGGGAAAAAACGTTTCCATTGACTTGCTCTGTGCATTATAACTGTCATATTGCACGCGACCCGCGTCTGCATCCTGCGCGTCGCGGTCCCGCTAACAACCGGAAGCTCCTGGCAACGTTACTCGCCGATTAATACACGCTCTACGCTCGTTTAAATCGACGCAAAATCATGTTCGTCTCCACGATCCCTCCTCACAATTAACCCCTCGCACTATAACATTGAGTCAGACTCTTGATGAAGATTTCGAACAGAATCTATTGAGTTGTTCGGACATTTCGTTTTTTCCCAACCGAGGACATAGTTGTATTCTTTCGCAGGCAACTTCGCCGTATTCTATTCTATTATATTCGTATTATATTCTATCCGGATTTTAGGCATTTGTGACAAAAATGAGTGGGTGCAATTTGAAAGAATAGAAATATTAAAAGAATTTAGAAGTATAGATATATTATTTCTAAGTTGTTGAAATCATTCGAGAAAGAAGAAAATTTCTATTTTGCCTCTGTGTCGTGCAATTGGGGGAAACAATTTTTATTTTGCATAAAGATCCGCAGTCTAGTCATTATATGTTTTCACAGTTGATGTAGCAAGGCTCGTTTCTGATAAAGTTTGTTTCATTCTGCGCAATAGTTTTTGCTTGGTGTCCTGTCTAATATGGACTCCAAAGCAACATTTTCGGCAGATTTTACTTTTTTACTATCGAAACGGTAAAAATGCTGTTCAAGCGAGAAAAAAATTATTCGATGTGCATGGAGAAGATGCATTGATAGAACACCAGTGCCAAAAAATGGTTTGCAAAATTTCGTCCCGGCAATTTTGATGTTGAAGAAGCACCACGTTCTGGAAGGCCAGTCGAAGCTGATAAAGACAAAATTGGATAATTGGGTAATTGGGTGCATTGGTATTGCACCAAAATGGAGAATATATAATTACATAAAATATTTACGCACTATAAGAAAATCGTTTTTCATTTTCACCAAAAACGAAATTACTTTCCACATACAATGACTCTCATTAATGTTCACACACTCTAAAAAACAAAAATAACTTTTTAAATATTCGAGCTTAGGACTAGGATCTTTTTCAGAAGTTAGAACAATTTGAAACCGTCGAAATCAGTTGGAATACCAAAAATTGGTCGAAAACACTAAAAATTGTTCATTACAACTTTCTTGTTAGCCTACATTGAAAATTTAAAAAATACGTTTTGTAGATCCAAGTATGTTCTAGAAAATGAAGAACGGCGATTCTGATCACTGTGACCGAAAAATAAATCGTAGCACGAGGGGTTAGGAGAATTTGTTAATCCTCGCGCCTCGCACTATAGCACTTTCTTTAAATGTATAATATACAATCGGATAGAATCTAGAGTCATCACGCACGGACAACAGAAACGACGAATATATTTTTCCGTACAAAGCGGATGAGTATGCGTGTCGTTCCGGCCGAAGACGTTAAACAATGGTTTGATAATTCGCGTCGGCCACGCTGGAAATTACGAGCGTTCTCCGCGGAGTCTCGCCGGGACTCGGAACGTTTACCAATCAAATGCATTTTATAGCGCACTCAAAGATATTTACTGGTTCTCCGATGAATCCAGAGTAAATCGAAAGTGTATGCTGCTTATTACGAGCGCGTGCCCCTCTGCAAGTTTTTATACGAGCATTAAACAGAAATTAGCACGGAAATTAACAACACCCAGCGCGGAGAAAGAATTCTTCACTTTGCTCATTTTCATAAATTATTATACGCATGATTTATTATTACTGACTTTAGATTTATTATTAAGCGCTACGTCGCGTCGGTTCCCGAGGACCTGATACAGTGATTTCTCTGTATATGTCGCCAAGACCTGCACGATAAGTGTCGCGGAATTACCCCCAGTACCGCGGGGTATACGCGAGGTAAACTTAGTAATTTATTAATTTATTAACTTAGCAATGTAGTAATTTATTGTCATAAAGATTAGTGTGCAATTTTTTTCATATTTCATATTTTTCATTTTTTTTCACATTTTCATATTTCATATTTTCACCAAATTCTGAGAGTTTTTCTACTGAAAATTGAGGAGCTACTCGAATATTGTCACAACATGATGAAAATTGTGTTTGAATTAAAAATTGAATTAAAAACAATAGCAAGAAGAAAGAAGGAAAATTAAAGCGACAGTAACACCTGCATTTTGCAGAGGGATTTCAATGAAATAAATATAAAGGAGGAATATACATATTTATTTTTTCTGTTGTAGCTTTTTGTACCAAGGATTGTCGAGTATCCTTGATGCGCGAAGGATTAATGTCTTTAACGAGTTTCACCTCGTGCTATATTGCAGATTAGGTTCGTCTAAATCGCGGAGGAGTTATCGATTTCCAATCTCGTAAGCACACGATGCTTACCGATTCAATTAGTTTGCCCTCCCCGGGGTAAGCGTAACTAAGTCTTCATTGTGTCCGATTAAATTGTTCACACTCGGCTGCTAATGAACGCGATACGAACAGAAAACAGAGTGTTATATACGTTAACTCAGTTCCGCGGGTTTGCCGACATCCTTCCACGACATCCTCTTCTACTGTGCTATCCTGAACACAGTATGATTCACGCTGTGATTTGTTATTATCTACGGTGGATTGAATTTTCATGTTTTGTAATTACAATTAAGATACACCATCTCGAGTATGCGGTCTCCTTGAGTTATTCAGTGCATACCTGCTAACATTATTCATTGTTCTTCCACCAGTTCCTCAGGATATCCTCCGCGTATTAAACTCCTTTGCAATGGAAAAAATTGTTTTTATGTTCCCAGGATTCGCTGCTTGAAAAATTCTTCGGGGGAACTAGAAACCTATATTCAACGTACCATAGTTCTGGTTACACATTGTGTACAATGTTTCTGCGAAATTCTTTGAAACAAAGTTAAAAACATTTGTTATTGATTAGTTGTGTTCAATATCCCAGAATTAAAAAAAAATCTATATCAAATTAACTATGTTTGTGTGTCCTCCAATTTTCTACTTAAAGTATTCCAAGTCTCCATAAAATTCTTTAAAGGAAAATTAAAAACATTTGCTATAGATTAGTTGTATTTAATATCCCCGAATTTCCAAAAAACAATCTATATCAAATGAACTATATTTGTGGGTCTGCAAATTGTCTATTTGCAATATTCCTAGTGTCCATAAAATTCTTTAAAGGAAAATTAAAAACATTTGCTATAGATTAGTTGTATTTAATATCTCCAAATTTTCAAAAAACAATCTATATCAAATGAACTATATTTGTGGGTCTCCAAATTGTCTACTTGCAATATTCCAAGTCTCCATAAAATTCTTTAAAGGAAAATTAAAAACATTTGCTATAGATTAGTTGTATTTAATATCCCCGAATTTCCAAAAAACAATCTATATCAAATGAACTATATTTGTGGGTCTGCAAATTGTCTATTTGCAATATTCCTAGTGTCCATAAAATTCTTTAAAGGAAAATTAAAAACATTTGCTATAGATTAGTTGTATTTAATATCTCCGAATTTTCAAAAAACAATCTATATCAAATGAACTATATTTGTGGGTCTCCAAATTGTCTACTTGCAATATTCCAAGTCTCCATAAAATTCTTTAAAGGAAAATTAAAAACATTTGCTATAGATTAGTTGTATTTAATATCCCCGAATTTCCAAAAAACAATCTATATCAAATGAACTATATTTGTGGGTCTGCAAATTGTCTATTTGCAATATTCCTAGTGTCCATAAAATTCTTTAAAGGAAAATTAAAAACATTTGCTATAGATTAGTTGTATTTAATATCTCCGAATTTTCAAAAAACAATCTATATCAAATGAACTATATTTGTGGGTCTCCAAATTGTCTACTTGCAATATTCCAAGTCTCCATAAAATTCTTTAAAGGAAAATTAAAAACATTTGCTATAGATTAGTTGTATTTAATATCCCCGAATTAAAAAAAAGGATTTATATCAAATGAACTATATTTGTGGCTCTCCAAATTGTCTACTTGCAATATTCCAAGTCTCCATAAAATTCTTTAAAGGAAAATTAAGAACATTTGCTATAGATTAGTTGTATTTAATATCCCCGAATTAAAAGAAAAAGGATTTATATCAAATGAACTATACTTTTGGGTCTCCAATTGTCTACTTAAAATATTCCAAGTCTCCATCAAATTCTTTAAAGGAAAATTAAAAACCTTTACTATAAATTAGTAGATATAATTTACTGTAAATTAGTATGACAAATGCATAAAATCAGCATTCCAACCATAATCGTTGGTGCTTGAAAACGTCACAAAATCCATCCCAGATTTAACTCTGTGCTTTTTGATTTTACTCTTGCTACACTAAAGTAAAAATTTTTGAGAAGTTTGAAAAACCATCTATATTTTGACCAGAGTTTCTACTTTCTATGAATTACTTTTGGATGTTCTAACGAGGATAACAGGATGCATAGACTGCATTTGTTCTAGAATTTTTTGTCGATCACGGGGATCGACAGCGAGGACGCGTGATCGAGATGACGCGTAAGATCCACGGAGCTGCGAGATAGGTGTCCGGATCGAGATTACCATTCCACTTGCATAAGACGAACGTGTCGTGCGTTCGGAACGAGAAGAACCAGTCCCCGCGGACATTGAAGCGTTTCTACCGACGGCGAACTCGTAAAGCACTCTGCGCTACAAACCAGATAGAAAAAACCGGCTGCGATCTGGATCATCCGGCATTCTAGATCGTTCATACCTCTGGGAGCCTCTTACGAAGGTTAATCGATATCTTGGAATGGTCACAGACGCGGTGCAACAGTGTTCGATCCTCAAAACCATCGATCCATACACGAATCTCAGAAACGTAAACATAAAAATTCTGTCAATTAACTTAAAATTTTTACAGACATTGATATTAACAATTGGTCGTTGATAGTTTTGTTTAATTGAGATTTTCTGATGATCAAGAGAAAAATAATTCAATTTTAATCTTCATCAAGAGAAGAATAATTCAATTTTAATCTTCATCAAGAGAAAAATAATTCAATTTTAATCTTCATCAAGAGAAAAATAATTCAATTTTAATCTTCATCAAGAGAAAAATAATTCAATTTTAATCTTCATCAAGAGAAAAATAATTAAATTTCAATCTTCATTTTTGCAGATTTGTGCAGTGTTTCCAATGAATCAAAAATTGAAATGATACTGGATTAGTATGAAAGCTTATATTTTACTCTGCATTTTTTACTATAATGCATGATTAGGGATTTTATGCATTTATAGTAAAGTCTTGATCTAAGCCCAATCCTCGGGTCCGTGCTGTGACATAGATCGTGTAGGGCTACTGACTACTCTATAGGAAAACTGACTAAGATCGTGTAGCTCCGTTCGCCTTAGATCGAGACTTTACTGTTTACGACAAAAATGAATAGGTCAAATATAAAACTAAAAATACATGCAAATAATTTACAGGCATTGTCGCGTCGTTTTCAACTCCTTATGATTGGAAGAGAAAATGCATTCCTGACTTGGATAATTTTTATTTTGCATAAATATCCGCGGTCTGTGCATGACTAAAAAATTTACATTTCCGTAGAGAATTTTCAAAAAGTCTAAAATTATGATTTCGGCTCTTACAAAATTTTACAAACACACGTTTCTATTAGTTTCTATTAGAATGTCCTATCACCCACGTCTTTTCCTCGATCTTCTAAAACGACAGTAAAACTTCACCATCGTCACCAGAGCAGCATGAACGTTCCAGAGGTGAACTCGGCTACCCTAATCTCGGAAGCAACAGGTAGAAGGCAGGGGCCAATGGCAGCACGGTAAAACAATCCTCGGTCGTTCCCGTGTACCATCCACAATCCACGGTTATTAAAGGACCCCCTCCGAACAAAAGGGGGAGTCTCGCGGAAGCGATTTCCACGGAGATTCCAGCGAAATTGGTCAGATTGTGTTTCGCGATCGCAAGGTTCGTAGAACGGTGTCTACGATTCAACCGATTCCAGCACAGGGAAACGCCGATTTCCCAGGAACGATTCCGCTGGCGTGCCAGCGTAATCGAGCTGGCCTTGGGGAAAATTGGAAGATCGTCGATGCCCCGGGGCTTGGGATCGACGATCGGTCGATCCTTAAGCTCCCTGCACACTTCTCGGAAGCCTTACGACTGCTCAAAGACGCCTCCGTTCGAACGAAAGCTTATCTTCAATCTATTAGGGGGACCCATAAGTAATCAATTATTTTGAAATATAAAATAAACGTTGTAGTAAATTCAAGTTTTTATTTCTTAATTTATTATATAATCTCCATCATTATCAAGGACAGTTTGCCATCTTTCCTGCAAATTTTTAATCCCCCTCTTATAGAAATCCAGGGTTCTTCAAGCAAAATATGACTCAAGGTACCTCCTTGCATCTTCTACAGAAGTGAATGTTTTATTTCTTAACCCTTTGCACTCGAGTGGTGACTCTGAAGCACCACTAGAAATTATTGTGGCATTATTTCAAAGAAATTACGAGAAATTTTACAAAATATTTGTTACATTACAAAATTTGTATCTAACAGATTACCAAACATTTAAAAATTATATGTGGAAATCGAATCAGTTTCGTATGAATAAAATGAAAATATTCTAATACGGAAGAAAAATTTAGTTTTATAATGAAAATAGCGCCGACTGCAAAGGGTTAAATAATGCTCCAGAGATCTGAAAAGATGATAGTCAGAGGGATCAATATGCGGTGAGTACGTTTTGAACGGGATAATTGATCGGTGGCGTTATGGCTTTGCTTTTTCATTTTTGGACGATAGTTCCTATGGAAAAATTCCCCTCGGTTCAGTGGGGGAATTTTTTGATGAAGCAAAATATGACTCAAGGTGCCTCCTACGGACGCCGCCATTTTATTACAGGGTTGTAAAAAAAATTATACTTTTTAGAATAGTTTGAACGCAGGCTGCTTTACCGAAAACTGTAAAAGAATACGTGTTTCCTCTTCAACGATCGGTACAAGATAGAGGAGCGAAATAAAAATTTCTATCTTCTTTTAATTACTATATTAAGCTGAAACCAGTACGCTGATATCCTTAAATCTTTTTAATATGTCTACTGCTTTAACACGTTGAATGCCACGTCACCGATATGACGGAATTATATGTGCAGGTTTTAAAATGAATTTTTACGTTGATATATTCATTGTACCAAACTTGATTAGGATTTGTAATACGCAAGAAAGTTGGAGGACTACTCAGTATCATACATTTAATTTTCTTCAATTTTTATTTCATTAAATAACTTACTTTGATTTTATAGAATTTTGGGGGTTTCTAGTTTGGCGATCAAAGTGTTAAATTGTGTTCACCCAATTTTGCTATAAATGCATAAAATCCGCAGTCTACTGATAATATATCTTTAGCAACTGCGTCGAATTACAACACAATAGAGAAACGGAATATTTTCCAAGATAAAAGTCCGAATGAAAAAGTGTATTTATGAACATCGTTATTTTGTGGATCCGAATGGGACTTTATTGGAGGTCGTTTCGCAGAGTGGAAACGCGGCTTAACGATCGCAGGAAAGAACGTCTGGTTGCACCGAGGTGCGGAATAGTAACGAAGATTACCGTAACTCTACCGTAAGCGGCTACCACCACGGTCATCGCGCTCAGAGCAGAGCCCGGACCGTTATGGATCAGCATTATTTTTGCGAGAAACATGGCAACGAAATCGCAACAGCTTTTACGGGTTCTCGTATCTCGAACCGTTTCTCCCGTTTCAAATATTTAAATTTGCTTCTCCGGAACGAAGCAGTTCGCGTGTAATTAACGGAGACGCGACGACGAACGCGCGCGCGCGCGCAAAAGGTGAACCGTTAACATTCGCGAGAATTTTAATGCTGCTGTACATACGCGTTCGCGATTCTTTTTTGCCTAACTGGACCCGGTTCGTTCAGAAAACCTGCCAACGATCTCGACTGTCGACTCCGCTTCGGTCAGCCCGAGGATTGTAAATACGTTTGCATACGGTATACTAATTGATGGTTCTGTTAGCCATGGATCCTCTCTGAACGATGATTGAGCGATTTGGAAAATGTTAGGAAATTTAACGTTGCCAGTTGCTCAACCGTTATGGCGATTATGTGGGCTTGATGGTTCTAACTGATGTTTGATAGCTTCGGTCTAATCTACGCTTACATGGATCTCATGCTCGGTTAGTTTGCGGTTGCGAAATTAGTTTGATTAGATTTTTGAAATTTTGATTAGATCGATATTTTTTCTGAGTATATGTTTAATTAGAGATAATTAGATAGTAACTTTAGGTAACGATTGAAGTTTCTTTTGTAAAAGACAATCCTGTTTCCTGTTTAGTTGATTACAGAGGAAAATGATCTTTAATTTCAAGTCGTAGGTAAAAATCCATGTCACTGTTTCGCAATACTAAGCATCATGTTCAGTTACAAAAGAAGAGTAAATTCAACTTGAAGACACAGCTAAAAATGGTGTAGGTACCACTCTTTTCAGATACAGGTTCTGTGTTCAGTTAATCCCATAGACACCGTTGATTTAATTAGATTTCAATATCAGACTAGCATCAAAAGAGGAGAAAGGAAACGAGAAGAATGTCGAAACTATCCTGCTACAGTTAATTGGACGCGCTTCGATTAAAATACACGTAAATAATGAGAATACATTAATGCTGTGGTTGTTAAATGAGCGACTACCTTGAGGCTCGCGTACAATCAGCGTGTAGTGCCAAAAGAAATTAAAAAATCAATTTTGTTCATAATACAGACGTTCGAACCAAACTCCGTTGTGACTTGTACAAAATAGTTCAAGAAATAATCTCTGTAATATAAGCTTCTGCTCTGCAAATTTTAGTATAATGGGTATTTTCTATATTATGAGTAGACTGCGGATCTTTATGCAAAATAAAAATTTTTTACCTGAATTGCAACGGAATGAAGTGAAATAGAAATTTATTTTCTTTCTTATTATATTTAGCACATTCAAAATAATATAATAGTATGTTCAAATTTTTCCAATATTTTCGCTACTTAAAATTACACCTACTAATTTTTGTCATAAATGCATAAAATCCACAGTGTATGAGATTCGTGGGGGTGTCCGTTCAGGAGCCACCGTGTCAGAAGCCCCCGACACCTTTGTTCATTGATCCCAAGGAAATTGCCAGTAAAAACAGTTGTTGAAGACTCCCGACTGTTTTCCACGCGAGCTCAGCGCCAGAGACATCACTGTGGGAGGTGTATCGTTCTGTGGACGCAAAAACGGCACCTGGTGAGAAGACATCCCAAGACGTCACCCAAGACATCTCACTTAGATTCCAAGAAGACGAGCAACCACATTGATTTGGATTCTCCCAAAAAAACAAGAAGAACACCATTGGATCTACTGTTCAGCCATTTCTCATGAACTTAAAAATTGATTTAAATATCATCAGGACACCGTCAAACAGTAATGCAATAAGACCCAGTCTTCAGGAAGAGGATGCAACAGAGGCGGCTCGCGTATAGGCACTGTAGAACTGCAGCATCCCCTATTTCCACTTCACATTATCAATAACATTTAACCTCTTAAGCACTGTGCACCACTACAGTGGCTTCCGTGAAAAGCATCAGTTTGAATGGTATGAACCACTATAGTGGTTTCCGTGGAAAGCATCAGTTTGAACAGTAACGCCACTATAGTGGTTTCCGTGGAAAGCGTCAGTTTGAACGGAACGCCACTATAGTGGTTTCCGTGGAAAGCGTCAGTTTGAACAGTACGAACCACTATAGTGGTTTCCGTGGAAAGCATCAGTTTGAACGGTACGAACCACTATAGTGGTTTCCGTGGAAAGCGTCAGTTTGAACGGAACGCCATTATAGTGGCTTCCGTGGAAAGCGTCAGTTTGAACGTTACGAACCACTATAGTGGTCTCCGTGGAAAGCGTCAGTTTGAACGGAACGCCACTATAGTGGTTTCCGTGGAAAGCATTAGTTTGAACAGTAACGCCACTATAGTGGTTTCCGTGGAAAACATCAGTTTGAACGGAACGCCACTATAGTGGTTTCCGTGTAAAGGTCGATGCACATCTCACCGGCCCGGCCGGCCGGCTCAAAATTATAACCCTGGTTTTGGCCCTAGCGTTTACTGGCGGCAACCGTGTCAGGCTTTGGAACCGAATTTCTTCTCTGGCCTCTCGACCCTTTCCAGATGGCCTTTCGAGAGCGCGTTGACAGTTCCCTGCTGTGCGTGGCACAAAAAAAAATGTTTTTAGGGGCTCCACAGCTCCTTAGGTAATCTATCCGTACCTCTCCTTTACAACACCATGGAAATAGGAAACGTTCCTGGCACTTACAATTAGTGAAACAGCATCGCACATCCTTATACAGGGTGGTCCACACAATTGTTTCAAGTCATAACTCCGTTATTATTGCATTTACGAAAAAATGATAAAGGAGAAAGATAAATGGTTCGAAGAGCACTACATCTGTAGGCCTTTAAATTTTTTTTAGATGCTGCAGTGCATGTGCAATTAACAATTGCATCATTTCTTTAAATAGAATAGATTCTTCCTTTCATTCTACGTAAAAAATGATTAGGGTACCATGGCAAAAAAATTATTAGATCTCGAGATATTTTCAAAAAATGTCTTTATTGAAGAAGATACTCAAACACTTCATAACTATGTTGTAAAGGTAAACACCCTTTCGACATTGTTATCATAACAGAAACCGATTTGTACGAGTGAGCATTTCCTAATTCAGTAGCAAGTCACGTATCGTAACTCGAGTACGAAAACTAAGATTTTGAAAAAGTGTAGCTGTATTTCACTTAATACAAGAAAATGTATGACATTTTTTGAAAATATCTCGAGATCTAATAATTTTTCACATTCAACATGTGTTTTTGATTCACAAGAAAAATTACCTGCCTATTTAAAATACGACAGATGTTCCCCTCAAACCCAACAAATGGTAGCTCGAACCTATAGCTCCGAAAGGGAGTACCGTATTATTAATTATTCTGGTAGCTTTTTCCTAATAACGCTCAAATTCCTTAACAAAGTATTCCCCATCTATTACCACGAGGGACTCTGAAATGTTCTAGTTAACAGCTTTTGAAATAAATAATGACGAATTGTTTCACCGCACAGATTGTCAGATGATATTCTTTCTTTTTCGTTAGCGTGGTAATAAATTGTTATTTCGTTTGTTACAACGTTCAAATTCCTTAACAAGATCTATTACCACGAGGAACTCAGAAAAGTTCTGGTTGATAGTTTTTTAAATAAATACAGCATGTTCATTCTGTCTTCGTACTGCCACGCTACGAGCCGGCCGGCTAGCCTGCGAACATTCTCGTCGAGAATGCTAGCCGGCTAGCCGGCCGGCTCTAGCATTGGGCAGCGAACCCCTGGGGTTCTGGTAGCAGAGGACACGCTGTGCCTTTGTTCCGAGCCTCTCGAACCCTCTCTAATAGCTGTCCCGGACCCCAAAATGCTTATAAACGGGGAAAAAACGGCCGGTCGGCCGGCCGGTGAGATGTGCATCGACCTTAAAGCGTCAGTTTGAACGGTACGAACCACTATAGTGGTTTCCGTGGAAAGCGACAGTTTGAACGGTACGAACCACTATAGTGGTTTCCGTGGAAAGCGTCAGTTTGAACGGAACGCCATTATAGTGGCTTCCGTGGAAAGCGTCAGTTTGAACGTTACGAACCACTATAGTGGTCTCCGTGGAAAGCGTCAGTTTGAACGGAACGCCACTATAGTGGTTTCCGTGGAAAGCGTCAGTTTGAACAGTAACGCCACTATAGTGGTTTACCCGTGGAAAACATCAGTTTGAACGGAACGCCACTATAGTGGTTTCCGTGTAAAGCGTCAGTTTGAACGGTACGAACCACTATAGTGGTTTCCGTGGAAAGCGACAGTTTGAACGGAACGCCACTATAGTGGTTTCCGTGGAAAGCATTAGTTTGAACAGTAACGCCACTATAGTGGTTTCCGTGGAAAACATCAGTTTGAACGGAACGCCACTATAGTGGTTTCCGTGGAAAGCGTCAGTTTGAACAGTACGAACCACTATAGTGGTTTCCGTGGAAAGCATCAGTTTGAACGGTACGAACCACTATAGTGGTTTCCGTGGAAAGCGTCAGTTTGAACGGAACGCCATTATAGTGGCTTCCGTGGAAAGCGTCAGTTTGAACGTTACGAACCACTATAGTGGTCTCCGTGGAAAGCGTCAGTTTGAACGGAACGCCACTATAGTGGTTTCCGTGGAAAGCATTAGTTTGAACAGTAACGCCACTATAGTGGTTTCCGTGGAAAACATCAGTTTGAACGGAACGCCACTATAGTGGTTTCCGTGTAAAGCGTCAGTTTGAACGGTACGAACCACTATAGTGGTTTCCGTGGAAAGCGACAGTTTGAACGGTACGAACCACTATAGTGGTTTCCGTGGAAAGCATCAGTTTGAACAGTACGAACCACTATAGTGGTTTCCGTGGAAAGCGTCAGTTTGAACGGTACGAACCACTATAGTGGTCTCCGTGGAAAGCGTCAGTTTGAACGGAACGCCATTATAGTGGCTTCCGTGGAAAGCGTCAGTTTGAACGTTACGAACCACTATAGTGGTCTCCGTGGAAAGCGTCAGTTTGAACGGAACGCCACTATAGTGGTTTCCGTGGAAAGCATTAGTTTGAACAGTAACGCCACTATAGTGGTTTCCGTGGAAAACATCAGTTTGAACGGAACGCCATTATAGTGGCTTCCGTGGAAAGCGTCAGTTTGAACGTTACGAACCACTATAGTGGTCTCCGTGGAAAGCGTCAGTTTGAACGGAACGCCACTATAGTGGTTTCCGTGGAAAGCATCAGTTTGAACAGTAACGCCACTATAGTGGTTTCCGTGGAAAACATCAGTTTGAACGGAACGCCACTATAGTGGTTTCCGTATAAAGCGTCAGTTTGAACGGTACGAACCACTATAGTGGTTTCCGTGGAAAGCGACAGTTTGAACGGTACGAACCACTATAGTGGTTTCCGTGGAAAGCATCAGTTTGAACAGTACGAACCACTATAGTGGTTTCCGTGGAAAGCGTCAGTTTGAACGGTACGAACCACTATAGTGGTCTCCGTGGAAAGCGTCAGTTTGAACGGAACGCCACTATAGTGGTTTCCGTGGAAAGCATCAGTTTGAACAGTAACGCCACTATAGTGGTTTACCCGTGGAAAACATCAGTTTGAACGGAACGCCACTATAGTGGTTTCCGTGTAAAGCGTCAGTTTGAACAGTACGAACCACTATAGTGGTTTCCGTGGAAAGCATCAGTTTGAACGGTACGAACCACTATAGTGGTTTCCGTGGAAAGCGTCAGTTTGAACGGAACGCCATTATAGTGGCTTCCGTGGAAAGCGTCAGTTTGAACGTTACGAACCACTATAGTGGTCTCCGTGGAAAGCGTCAGTTTGAACGGAACGCCACTATAGTGGTTTCCGTGGAAAAAATCAGTTTGAACGGAACGCCACTATAGTGGTTTCCGTGGAAAGCATCGGTTCTAAAGGTAACGCCACTATAGTGGCTTTCGTGCCTTACGCCGTCAAGGGCGCCGCCCCTGGGGGACAGAGTTGCGGACGAGTGCGCCGTACCTGAGAGATAAAGTTGCGGACAAGCGCCGTGCTTAAGCACTGTACGCCACTATAGTGGCTTCCGTGGAAAGCATTCTAGCAAGCTTCCTAGGAAGCTGCAATTTTCCGGAGCAGCATCCCCTAATTTTAGCTCCGAGCCACTACTGAGATGCGACAAAAATAAATAATTGATATCCTTCATTGGCCTACTCAATTTTTTACCTACTTCTAACGCTTATAGTACTGCATAATCTCGTCGGCTCATGACCAGCGCGGGCTAGATTGAACCTTCCTCTTTCGAACGAGCCCTTCCCCAGCGAAGAATATTCTGATATAAGGACGAAAAGTTGAGGCGCGTAAAACCATTTTTCGCTTAATTTTGTCGGTAACGTGGTCACTCTACCTTATCGCGAATCTACGAAGTCTTAAAATCCTGAATCTAGCAATCGGAACACCATCAAACTCGGTAGATCTCAGCCAGGCGGATGCTCCTTCATCGGAGCGTGCAGCCGAGGCATGGCTGCAAAGGATATCGCGGGGTGCTGCAGTGTCTGGGGAAGGAGCATCGGCTGGTTTTGCGAGACGCGGAGAGATAACGAGGGCCAGGGCCGTTGCTGATGGATCGATACGTCGGCGGATAAGCGGATAGGCATCGGTTGTGGAGGAGCACGCGAGCAATCGGTGGCTTTGTGCGTGCGGAGGAGGATCCTCGGCCGATAACCAGCCGGTTAGGTTGGTAGCCGCTTCGAAAGTGGGTCGGACGTTTTTCATCTTCGCCGGCCGTGGCCATTGTTGTTGCCAGTCGCGGCCAGTTGCGTATCGTTGTGGCAACAACTGCAGCCAGTTCCTTAATTAGGGGATGCGCTTATCTTCCCCCGCCGGTTAGATCGGTTCTGATCGAGAGGATCCAGACGAAATCCGACGGGAAACGCTGGCTCGAGCTTCTCTTCGTGGATCAACGAGCGGACGATATTGGATCGGTCGAAGTTGCAATTTTATTTGCAATTTTCTGCGAATTCTGGAACTACGAAAGTTTGGATTCACTGTTGCAGGGTTGGATAACTGTTATGGCTGCTTTGTTCCGTATTACTGCGACTCTACTCTATGGAATAACACCAAACCTAGCAATCGCAAAACATGTACAATGAATTCTCGATGTATGACAACAACACGGGTCTTGCCAGCGTCATTTATCGTCCAGGAGATATAACCTAGCCGTGTTATGTTTGCGCTCCTCGACGTCCGAGGCTCTCGAGCTTCGTAGCCCCTATACCCCGCGGTAGTGGGGATAATTCCGCGACGTTTATCATGCAGGCCTTGGCGACATATATAGAGAAATCACTGTGAAAATCTTCTAGAAGGAAGAAGACTGAATTTACATAACCTTTGTACGATTTTCATTATAATATGTGCTTAAATAGAGAAGTCAATTCAGTAATTTCCTGTGTAAACGTTTTTATAATTTCAATAATTGTGTAATAGAAAACCGGTCGTTTTGACGGTGGTAGGTTTAGCGTTAAAGGAGTGCTAAATTATGAATGATAGATTGTTGATATTCGAGCTTCAGTAACTCCGCGCAAAAAAGTCTTGCAACACTCTAACCGGGCACATTTTAAAGCGGAAATTCTCTACTTTCCCACTATTGCGCTCAATTGACTCAAAGACTGATTTTTTCACCGCAAAAATCTGACTGCTTCCGTTATTCGAAATTCTGCGAAGGACGTTGTCTTATCAATTTTCTTTCCTGCTTTATGTCAACGTTGCAACATCGCGAGAATTTAAAAATACGAAAGAAATGTCCATGCAGCTCCTGCATCTTGAAATGATTGCAAACAGTACGTAGCCATAGAATCGGCAAAAGCATGCGACATGCAAGAGTCGAGATCTGAACTCGATGGTCCCACGGTGAGATTTTTAAAGAAAACGCGGCGAGTAAAGGAGGCAACACGCGCACATACTATTCGCACCATAACTCCGGCACGACCTCTGATCCCCCATACGGTATCGAGGGAAGATAGTCGTCCTCTCCTGCACGTGGTAATTTCCCGATAATCGTTTTCGATAGCGCGGTTAATGCGTGGACTCGATAATGGCTAGGATAACCCATGCCTGTAAAAACCGCTCTATATAAAACCATCATCGTATTATACTTAAGACATTCCGTTCGGTGTCCCGATCGTTCCTTTTTTTTCGAGAGAGAGATTACAGCAATTTCAGCGGTTGATTAAGGCCGCGTACGCTTTGACAACGACCGTTTTGCGTTAAAAAGTACCATTTCTCGTTCCGTTTCAGCCACAGACAGAAAACGGTAATTACACGCGGTTCCACGTATTCGACGTATGAACGCCGGTGATTTCTGGATTATTATAATCGCGGCACGTTTTCCCGTTGCCGATAGGATCGATCGAGGCCTTCCTCGATGTAATTTCCCATGGTTACCGGCCATTATCGAAACATTACTCGTTCCTCGGCTTAGAAAATCGTCCCGGCACTGGTTGCGGCTCGAAACAATGTTCCATCGAGATTCCCTACGTTTTCACGGATTACTTAACAAAATTCGTTATGGCGTTTTACGGTTTTTAATCGAACTGATTCATACATCCGCCATTTAAGCACTAATTTGGCACAAATGACAAGATTTTTAGATTTTCTACAATTTTTATCAAAATGTTCTTCGGTCAGGGAATTATAATTTCTTATCATTTCAATGATTTTAAACAGAAAAATTTGAAACCATTTTAGCTGTCGTAGATTTAGTGTCAGTACCTAAGATGACCTGTCCCGTGAGTGAATACCTCCGAGCGAACATAATTCGCCTGAAATGGAGGAAATAACCCTAATCTTCATTATACTATTCGTAGATAGCATTTATCTGTGCAGTCCTAATACTCTATGCAGCGTGAACCAGGCTGTAAATCCGCAGAATTTGTATTCGATCTGACAGAGGAATAATTTCGTTACGACCAGCTAACTTGCGGCATTGCAATCCTAATTTTCTGACTATCGAGAACTGCGCCATAAAATTCATAGAACTTTCGTTATCAGCTAGATGCGCTCGTAAAACTCTACTTTTACAGGCTAAATCCTGCAGTACTGAATCCCAGTGTTCCAGCCCTAACGCTATTCGCTCTTAGATAAGTTCTTGTTTTACTGCCCGGATCCTTTCGCAAGAAAACTGCGACCCATTAAACGGTTCTCTTTCTTTTTTGCCCGGTGGGATGATAAATTCCTGGTTTAGTGCTCGCGTCTTCTATTTCCACGGGTCTGTGACGTTTCCGCGGATGTTTTATGACAAGATAAGACGAATGTCTGTTCTACTCGACGATCCTCTCTCGACTCAAGTATTCCAGGCCTTTTAACGTTTGTGCACGTTCTCTCGGAAGAATCTTAACTATCTTCGGCAAACCGTTAGCTTCTATAAAAAGATTTGGCCGAAAACGGAATTATTTAATGTTACACAGCTGTTAATAAACCGTCTTGCAGCGTTCAGGCGTGGACCGTCGTCATCGGAAAAAATTATTTTCCGACACTGGAAGACGAATTTTTCGAATGAGAAAATTTGTGATTATAGATCAAACCTTATAGATTTGAGCATAAAAGATTCGATTCAATTCGACGGATAGTTATTGAGATAAAAATTAACATGTGAGCATTAAGAGGGGGATCAATAAGTTCCTCCGTGAGAATCGACGAAAATATGTAAGAGAAAAAGGGTTCGTGTCTTATGAACGAAGACGAAGTCAGCAAAATGATGACTTAAACCCCCCCCTAATTTCGTGTGAAGTACATTATAGTTAATTTTCAATAGAATCCGCAAGCTAGAACTTCGTTAATTATAGATATACATGAAAATTTCAAAGTACTGTACATACTTCAGAAAATGTGGAAAAATAGCAAGTTTTCGGGGTCTGTATTTGATAAACTGATTAGAAATCAGCAAAATGATGACTTAAACCCCCCCTAATTTCGTGTGAAGTACATTATAGTTAATTTTCAATAGAATCCGCAAGCTAGAACTTCGTTAATTATAGATATACATGAAAATTTCAGAGTACTGTACATACTTTAGAAAATGTGGAAAAATAGCAAGTTTTCGGGGTCTGTATTTGATAAACTGATTAGAAATCAGCAAAATGATGACTTAAACCCCCCCTAATTTCGTGTGAAGTACATTATAGTTAATTTTCAATAGAATCCGCAAGCTAGAACTTCGTTAATTATAGATATACATGAAAATTTCAAAGTACTGTACATACTTCAGAAAATGTGGAAAAATAGCAAGTTTTCGGGGTCTGTATTTGATAAACTGATTAGAAATCAGCAAAATGATGACATAAACCCTCCCTAATTTCGTGTGCAGTACATTATAGTTAATTTTCAATAGAATCCGCAAGCTAGAACTTCGTTAATTATAGATATACATGAAAATTTCAAAGTACTGTACATACTTCAGAAAATGTGGAAAAATAGCAAGTTTTCGGGGTCTGTATTTGATAAACTGATTAGAAATCAGCAAAATGATGACATAAACCCTCCCTAATTTCGTGTGCAGTACATTATAGTTAATTTTCAATAGAATCCGCAAGCTAGAACTACGTTAATTATAGAAATACATTAAAATTTCCAAGCACTGTATATTTTTCAGGAAACGTGGAAAAATAGCAATCTTTCTGGGTCTGTATTTTATAAACAAATTCGAAGCCAGCAAAACGATGACATAAACTGCCCCTAACTTTCCACGCACTATACCACAGCACATTCCGAACAAAATCCTCGGGGTAGATCCTACAGCAATACCTAAATCAAATAGTCGCGAACAGTTTGCATTAAAATCAACTCTCAAAGAATCTTTACGGTCGAAATAAATTCGCAAAGATATTAACGCTTCCTGGACGGCTAAGCTGAAGAACGATCCAGCTCCTGGAAGAACGATCATCGTTCCAAACGATCATGCCACGGAATAGCATGTTCATCTTTCGCCGATAATTTCACGGGAAGCGTCAGACGCGGCGCGCATCAAGGCGTCCAGCTAACAAGGAACTAAATCTCGCGGCGGAAACGAACGTTTCTCGTGTCGTTTTCCTGAAACGAGATACCCCGGTGGCACCCAGCGTCTTCCTGTTAACAAGCCCGCAGCTCCCCGGCGTTTGTCATCCGGCTGTTTCGTTCTTCCCCGTCGGCATTCCAATTTCCCGCTCGTAAAACCCGCCTATCGGTTCGGTTTTAATTAACCGCGCGTCACCGCTATTCCTCGCGATGAATCGCCAAGGATCGCCTGCAATCCAATCGTCCGATCGTCCGCTCTTCAAGGCCCTCGTCCGGCTTCGGTGGTTTTCGTGCGACAATCCTTCTTTACCAATCAATCCGCAATCTCTTTTTGTACCACTCTCTGGCACGATTTTATACGTTCTGCTCGTTGGGCTAATCAACGCGTTAATTGGACGCGTAAATTGAAATGCTTCCTAGTCACACTCGCGATGAAGATTCTGAACAGAGTCTAATAAATATGTGCGTTATTAATTTCCTCTACACCGAAATAAAATTCTATTTTGGCGTTGTTAATGTGCAGTTATTGAGGAGCATATAGGCGTACAATAGATATAAATTTTCTCTCTTTTTTTTTTAGGAAATTGCGAATTACAAAAAAGTTCTAGTCATTGAAACTGTAAAATTGTGGGGCAAGGGGTTAGGAAGAATTTCATCAAACTGATACTCAGGACATTTCACCTAGATCCCAAGGAGATTTTAAATAATCGATGATGAAGTCAGCGATCGACACGTAGAACAGCAGAGCGAATCTCACGTTGCACATCTAGCGGGCAGGGGCCTTGACCACGAGGCACCAAGAGAGAAGACAACGGACTCAGCGAGCAGAAAAACCGCAAGCGTAGGATCATCGTACGCCCAGGAATACCGTTCCTGGCCGACGGACGTGTATCCGAACACTGATAACGGGACAGCTCATGTAGAATCCACGGACAATTCATCCGTGCCGGTTCGCGCGGACGTCGCTCGCGTAAGAATCAATTTGGCGAGGAGCCGTTAGGCGCGCACACGTGCTTCCATTCGCTTTGCTTTGATCCGCCTCGCTTTGCTCCGCTTCGCTTCACTTTGCTTCGCTTAACTGTGCTTCGCTTCACTTCGCTTTGCTTCGAATTTCTTCGCTTTACTCTGCTTCGATTTGCTTTGCTTCGCTTTGCGTTCCTTTGCTGTGCTTCCCTTTGCTTTGCTTCGAATTGCTTCGCTTTGCTCTGCTTTTCTGTGCTTTGCTTCGAATTGCTTCGCTTTGCTCTGCTTCGCTTTGCATTGCTTCACTATGCTTCACTTTGCTTTGCTTTGAATTGCTTCGCTTTGCTCTGCGTCGTTTTGCTTTGCTTCGAATTACTTCGCTTTGCTCTGCTTCGTTTTGCTTTGCTTCGAATAGCTTCGCTTTGCTCTGCTCCGTTTTGCTCTGCTTTGCTTTGCATGCTTCACTGTGCTTCCCTTTGCGTTGCTTCCAATTGCTTCGCTTCACTGTGGTTCCCTTTGCATTGCTTCGAATTGCTTCGCTTTGCACTGTTTCCCTTTGCTTTGCTTCGAATTGCTTCGCTTTGCTCTGCTTTCCTTTGCTTTGCTTCGAATTGCTTCGCTTTGCTCTGCTTCGCTTTGCTTCGAATTGCTTCGCTTTGCTCTGCTTCGCTTTGCATTGCTTCACTGTGCTTCACTTTGCTTTGCTTCGAATTGCTTCGCTTTGCTCTGCTTCGTTTTGCTTTGCTTCGAATTGCTTCGCTTTGCTCTGCTTCGTTTTGCTTTGCTTCGCTTTGTATTGCTTCACTGTGCTTCCCTTTGCTTTGCTTCGAAATGCTTCGCTTTGCTCTGCTTCCCTTTGCTTTGCATTGCTTCACTGTGCTTCCCTTTGCTCTGCTTCGTTTTGCTTTGCTTTGTTTGCATTGCTTCACTGCGCTTCCCTTTGCTTTGCTTCGCTTTGCACTGCTTTGCTATGCTCTGTTTCGCATAGCTTTGCTTTGCTCTGCTTCGAATAGCTTTGCTTTGCTCTGCTTCGTTTTGCTCTGCTTCGCTTTGCATTGCTTCACTGTGCTTCCCTTTGCTTTGCTTCGAATTGCTTCGCTTTGCCCTGCTTCGCTTTGCTTAGCTTCGAATGGCTTCGCTTTGCTCTGCTTCGTTCTGCTTTGCTTTGCTTTGCATTGCTTCACTGTGCTTCCCTTTGCTTTGCTTCGAATTGCTTCGCTTTGCTCTGCTTCCCTTTGCTTTGCATTGCTTCACTGTGCTTCCCTTTGCTCTGCTTCGTTTTGCTTTGCTTTGTTTGCATTGCTTCACTGCGCTTCCATTTGCTTTGCTTCGCTTTGCACTGCTTTGCTATGCTCTGTTTCGCATAGCTTTGCTTTGCTCTGCTTCGAATAGCTTTGCTTTGCTCTGCTTCGTTTTGCTCTGCTTCGCTTTGCATTGCTTCACTGTGCTTCCCTTTGCTTTGCTTCGAATTGCTTCGCTTTGCCCTGCTTCGCTTTGCTTAGCTTCGAATGGCTTCGCTTTGCTCTGCTTCGTTCTGCTTTGCTTTGCTTTGCATTGCTTCACTGTGCTTCCCTTTGCTTTGCTTCGAATTGCTTCGCTTTGCTCTGCTTCCCTTTGCTTTGCATTGCTTCACTGTGCTTCCCTTTGCTCTGCTTCGTTTTGCTTTGCTTTGTTTGCATTGCTTCACTGCGCTTCCATTTGCTTTGCTTCGCTTTGCACTGCTTTGCTATGCTCTGTTTCGCATAGCTTTGCTTTGCTCTGCTTCGAATAGCTTTGCTTTGCTCTGCTTCGTTTTGCTCTGCTTCGCTTTGCATTGCTTCACTGTGCTTCCCTTTGCTTTGCTTCGAATTGCTTCGCTTTGCCCTGCTTCGCTTTGCTTAGCTTCGAATGGCTTCGCTTTGCTCTGCTTCGTTCTGCTTTGCTTTGCTTTGCATTGCTTCACTGTGCTTCCCTTTGCTTTGCTTCGAATTGCTTCGCTTTGCTCTGCTTTCCTTTGCTTTGCTTCGAATTGCTTCGCTTTGCTCTGCTTCGCTTTGCATTGCTTCACTATGCTTCACTTTGCTTTGCTTCGAATTGCTTCGCTTTGCTCTGCTTCGTTTTGCTTTGCTTCGAATTGCTTCGCTTTGCTCTGCTTCGTTTTGCTTTGCTTCGCTTTGTATTGCTTCACTGTGCTTCCCTTTGCTTTGCTTCGAAATGCTTCGCTTTGCTCTGCTTCCCTTTGCTTTGCATTGCTTCACTGTGCTTCCCTTTGCTCTGCTTCGTTTTGCTTTGTTTTGTTTGCATTGCTTCACTGCGCTTCCCTTTGCTTTGCTTCGCTTTGCACTGCTTTGCTATGCTCTGTTTCGCATAGCTTTGCTTTGCTCTGCTTCGAATAGCTTTGCTTTGCTCTGCTTCGAATAGCTTTGCTTTGCTCTGCTTCGTTTTGCTCTGCTTCGCTTTGCATTGCTTCACTGTGCTTCCCTTTGCTTTGCTTCGAATTGCTTCGCTTTGCCCTGCTTCGCTTTGCTTAGCTTCGAATGGCTTCGCTTTGCTCTGCTTCGTTCTGCTTTGCTTTGCTTTGCATTGCTTCACTGTGCTTCCCTTTGCTTTGCTTCGAATTGCTTCGATTTGCTTTGCCTCGCTGCAACTCCCTTTGTTTCCCTTCGAACTGCTTCGCTTAGCTCCGCCTCGTTTTGCTTCGCGTTGCTTCATCTGTTTTTGCTTCGTTTCGCTTCGTTTCGCAATGCATCGCTTACTTCGGCTGCGTTTTTCTTTCGTTTTGCATTGCTTCGTTCGATTTTTCTTTATTTCGCGTTTCTTCGCTTCGCTTTGCCGAGCGCTGTTTGTGGACGCGGCACGATTTTTCTCGAAACGCTTCCTCGGTCTCCTGGCTCGTCACGGAACCAACCTGACGGGCTAATTAACGTGCCAGGTGAGGAGCGAGATGCTCGTCGGACGCGGCCGATTAACCTGTGCACGAAACGCAAAAAGAGCATATTGTTCGAACACTGTATTTTTCTCGATGAAAAACGAGCATAACTGTTCCTAAACTCTTTCCGGCAGCCCGTAAAACCATTTCCACAACACGAGGACACACAGTGGAGAGGAGAAGGATCGGAACTGCATATGTGCATCGCAAGAAGTGCAGTGCTCGACACCGGCCATTACGCAGCGGCGAAGAGGTATTGCTCCGCGCTGTCGGTCGACGATTATCCGAGCTGGTACGAGCCGGTGCAATCGAGGATCGATTTTTTCCGTGAAAGAGGAACGTCGGATGATTTCAGAAACAGACTGGTCTCGACGAACACGAAGAAACGGAACGAGGACACCGAGCGTGGAAGGATAGTGATTCGCTATTCGCGCGAACCAACGCGAATTCAAGGGCCCCTGCCACTACAGTCGAAGAGGACGCAAGCTTCCGTAGAAGGGGCGCGATGGATCGTAACGATCTTGTGGATCCCACCGGGAGAGCCGGGGCCATCGATCACCGGCGGCCGATCGCACGGAAGATCACTTCCTAAGTGATTCATTGTCTTCCACCGGGTTTACTCGTGACTTATACTCGTGGTTTTACACTCGTCAGGGAAGCTCTTTGTTCGGCGACGACAAATAATGGCCCGCGACCCCGCACGAATAAGAGATGCTGCGGAGATCGTGCACCGTCATTGGCAGATCATCGACGGATTCGGTCTCGGGTTGGCTCGGAATGATATCTCGATATACGTGGAAATTTTGGCACTGAAATCTTACTTTCTCCGGGTACCATACCTTCGTTTCGTGCCACCAAGATATAACGAAGAATAACCAATGAAAACAACATCAGTGAAACGATACTAATTCATTAACAGAACTCTTTTGTGTCTAATAATTTTTTTGTGAAACCTTTTTTTTTTTCTTCAAACTGAAACGGATTTTTTCGTCTTCAAGGTCACTCCAAGGTCATGGTGTTTAGGTCGTTGAACTCATCTTAACATCGACTACCACATCGAGTTATAAAAAGCACATAAAAAGGAGAAAAAGAGGGAAAAAATACGATGACCTTGAATAAAATGACCTTGGCAGGATTTTTTTTTATCACCATCAGATGCAAGCCTTAAAACCATGTATATCCTATTTAGTTATTTTTTTCTTACTTTCGATGGCAGCGGAAAAAATTGAAATGTTCGAGTTAAAATTAACACAAAAGTGAACAGCGGTTATGAAAAAATAATCAGGAACAAAAAAAATGTTATTGTTCCGCAATCGAAGGTTTAGTTCTCGAAAGATCGAGATGGATGAGAATAGTATGATGATTTTTAAAGACGCAGGAGCCGAAGGATCTTGGAATAATTATTTGAATTCTTTCCGCGTGGGAAATTCAATTGAGTGTTTAATCATTGGAAGATTCTGTTGAAGGATGAGAATATTGATCGCCAATCTGTTTCAAGGATCTTGGAACAATCATTTGAATTTGAATCTATTTAAAAAGATTGTGTTAGAAGATAATTAATCATGGAGATCTCTGACGATTCAAGGATCGTCTGAAAGATGTGTATCAAGTAAAACCTCAGTGTGCGAAGGTTAATTGAAGGTTTAATTATTGAGAGATAAAGGAGAAGTGAGGGGATTGAAATATTTATCGCGATGGTATGCGAAGAAACTGCTTGAAGGATTTTAGTGTAATCACATGAATGTCTTTAGTATGACAGGTATAATATTAAAATTGAAAATCTTCATCGTAAAGAGTTTCATATCTCGGAGGTTGTTGAAAACAGATTTTAAAGTGGTAACGCAAGCTTTCACTGAGACGTGATATAGAAGCTGAAGAAGTTGTAGAAGACGGAACATTCATCTCGAAGCTTCCTGAAACCTAATCTCAGAGCAATTATAAATTCTTCGACTGGAAGGTTTAATCAGCAAGAGATGAAGAAGAAGCTGAAGAAGCAGCAGAAGAAGAAATTCCAAACCTCGGAGCTAACTGAAACCAAATCCCACAGCAATACTAAACTTTTCCTCCGCAAGGTTTAATCACCGAAAGTTGAAGAACAAGCCGAAGAAGCTGTGGAAGAAGAAATTCTGACCTCGGAGGTTACAGATACCTAACCTCGTAGCGATTATAAATTCTTCCAGCAAAAGGTTTAATCAGCAAAAGATGAAGAACAAGCTGAAGAAGCAATAGAAGAAGAATTCTGACCTCGTAACTAACTGAAACCAAATCCCAGAGCAATACTAAATTTTTCCACCGCAAGGTTTAATCACCGAAAGATGAAGAACAAGCCGAAGAAGCTGTGGAAGAAGGAATTCTGACCTCGGAGGTTACAGATACCTAACCTCGTAGCGATTATAAATTCTTCCAGCGAAAGGTTTAATCAGCTAAAGATGAAGAACAAGCTGAAGAAGCATTCGAAGAAGAATTCTGACCTCGTAACTAACTGAAGCCAAATCCCAGAGCAATCCCAAATTTTTCCACCGCAAGGTTTAATCACCGAAAGATGAAGAACAAGCCGAAGAAGCTGTGGAAGAAGGAATTCTGACTTCGGAGGTTACAGAGACCTAATCTCGTAACGATTATAAATCCTTCCAGTGAAAGGTTTAATCAGCAAAAGATGAAGAACAAGCTGAAGAAGCATTCGAAGAAGAATTCTGACCTCGCAACTAACTGAAACCAAATCCCACAGCAATACTAAATTTTTCCACCGCAAGGTTTAATCACCGAAAGATGAAGAACAAGCCGAAGAAGCTGTGGAAGAAGGAATTCTGACTTCGGAGGTTACAGAGACCTAATCTCGTAACGATTATAAATCCTTCCAGTGAAAGGTTTAATCAGCAAAAGATGAAGAACAAGCTGAAGAAGCATTCGAAGAAGAATTCTGACCTCGCAACTAACTGAAACCAAATCCCACAGCAATACTAAATTTTTCCACCGCAAGGTTTAATCACCGAAAGATGAAGAACAAGCCGAAGAAGCTGTGGAAGAAGGAATTCTGACCTCGGAGGTTACAGATACCTAACCTCGTAGCGATTATAAATTCTTCCAGCGAAAGGTTTAATCAGCAAAAGATGAAGAACAAGCTGAAGAAGCATTCGAAGAAGAATTCTGACCTCGTAACTAACTGAAGCCAAATCCCAGAGCAATCCCAAATTTTTCCACCGCAAGGTTTAATCACCGAAAGATGAAGAACAAGCTGAAGAAACAGTAGAAGAAGAATTCTGACCTCGAAGGTTACAGGGACCTAATCTCGTAACGATTATAAATCCTTCCAGTGAAAGGTTTAATCAGCAAAAAGTGAAGATGAAGCTGAATAAGCCACGAAGACTGCTTGGAGGGTCTTAGAATAGTTCCGGAAGTTTTCAGAGAAAGCTCCGGATTGGCTAGCAGAAGTGGCATACTTGCGTACTAGCATCATCTCGGCCGGGGGAGAGCAGTTATCTGGAGAATCCGATGAAGGCTTAAGTGGCACTCGTGCGCAGGTTTTTTGCTACATCGCTACTGGAGTAGTTTCTAGAGTCGAAGCAAAGAAGTTCGCTCAAGGGATTCAACCTTGAAAGATATTCCGCTTTCAGTCGAAGGTAGCAAACAAGCTCCGCAAGGTCCCTCCGATGACTCTTCAGCAGCCTGGTGTCCGGTAATTGCTACCTCTAGAGGTAATACGAGTGTGTGTCCCGAAGCGATGAACTTCGGGCCGAAGGTACTTTGACTTCAATTTAACCGGGGAAAATAATACAGCAGCTCTTCGATCATCCCGCAGCCAAGTAATAACTGGTAATTGCCGGTTTGCCGGAATGTACAGTTCGTTACAGTTTTAATGGCTCTATCGGCTATTAACTTTAAGTAAATATGTCGTCTGTGTCACTGGAGATCGATGATAGTACACGCCTCCGATCCTGAACAATCTATCCAACGATTTTTCAGAAGATAGTTTACTCCATCGATTTCAGCTCGTTCGTTAAGGTCGGAATAAGCTATTTAGCAAGCACAAAATTCTTTCAACGAAGGTCACGGTCATTGTCAAACTGATTTTTCAAACTTATCATCGTTATTTCATCCCGACAAAAATATCGACGATCTCCGAGAAAATGACCTTCAAGATGACCTTGAAAAAGGTCATCCTCGTACGAAGACGTTTTCTACATTTCATCGAGCGGTTGTAAAACGGGATATTCTAAGTGATCGAGTTACGTTCGGCGAAATCTAGGATTTAAGGATCGATAGATCGATCGCAGCGTGTTCTTCAAGTCGAAGGGGGCGCATCAGTGGGGCAACCGTTATCTTCGGTGACCCCTTCGGGAATAGGTGAGAGAGCCCTGGTCCCGCGAAATATCCGTATTTCTGTCCTAATGCTCGGGTAATAACGCCGGTAACTGTACGTCCCGCGGGACCATAATTATCGTGGCTCGACCCACGGTCAGCTGGACCATAAATAGGAAACGCGAAGGGGGTTATAAATGATCCTGGCTAATGACGATCGCAGGATTATTAAGCGGTCAACGACGCTTCCTTCCTCGGCCGGCGTGTTCCGTTAGACGCGAATTTATTCGAGGGTATCTCGCGCAGGACGCGGCCACGGCTAATATCGGTTTTCTGGTCCGTGGCGAATAGGATCCTGCGTCCTTATCGCGCGACAGGATCGTCGATCCTATCCTTCCTGTCCTGCTTCGAACACGCGCACCATCGGGCAATTTATTGTTCCTCGATCTAACAGTTCGCTGTCGCTTGAATATTATTGATCGCTCGTTCAGGCCGCTATCAGGTTTCTGCTCTGTCTTCTCGTATTTCTGGAAATTAGAGGTGACATAAACGGCACAATGATTCCCCTAATAGTGCAGTAACGTCTCTGTCTAAGTGTGACTTATATCCTGCATAGGCATCAATGAAATAAAACATCGACAGCAGCGTACGGGTGAAACAGTATTAATTTTGTTATGGAAATTCATTGTTTTTCATGATTATTTTATAGAACTTTTACCAACATATGCGCGCCAGTTTTCTGGTTAGATTGATACCAAACACGACACGATTTGCATTATTTTTACCTGTTTAATCCAGGATATACTAGAACCTCTATTATCCGAACCGATCGTTGCCTATAGCTACACTGCTAGATTAAATCTTTAATGATTTGCACAATGAATCGTACTGTATATTGATCAATTTAAGTTGAACTGATTTATATTTGGATTACGGAGAATTTCGGTATCAGTTCGGATAATCGAGGTTCTACTAAGTCGTGGATTAAACAAACAAACGTTCACCGAATTGTGTCATGTTTGGACTCGTTTCAATCAGAAAAATATCACGAATACGTTATACATCGAATAACTATGCATTATACGGTATAATAAATTATCCAAACAAACAAACGAATTTTAATATTATTCGGAATGTTCACAGTTCAGAAAACAATTAAAATGCGCTTGTTTAAATGCTTCGACCAAGTCATTCACTCTTCTAGTATGAAAAATAAGCGAAATTAAGAAATCCTGAAGATCATGCATGGCTGTAACAACTTCTTTTTTTATTCGGCAGAATCGATTATTCTGGAGCTCCTCCTCCGGATATAAACTTTAACTAAATTTCCTGTTTTACTGCGCTCCATGCTTTATGCATTTATTACGAATGCATACAATAAAACGCTTTTCCCTGCACGACCAGTTAAATAAAATATTTACACCGCAATTTATGGCCAGGAAAATTGGATAAAAATCATATTTTCATTTTATCTCAGAACTTCTGTATTCATGAAGCAGCACTGTCCAGTAAAATTTGCATGCTATACAAACGCCCCAAGTTTTTGCGACTCAATCAGTGCAGACCATAAAGATTTAGCATAACTAGAATATCAGCATAATAGAAGTATCGATTTCCGGAGGATTTCATTTCCCTGTCGAACAGGGAGATATTGACGTTCCTGATTTAGTTTGAATGAGAGGGAATGCGAAATAGCAGCGCGAAATTTTACATACAGGGGAGAACAGAAAAACGGCCTTGGTGTTTTACCTTCGACAAGCGATACAGGCGAATGAAAAGTGAATGTGTGCGGTCAGGCAAGGGGAAATCTTTTGCGTGTTCGCTAATCGAGTAAACGGACAGTTCCCAGGCTGGTAACAAAGAAATCATAAACGGAACGCGCATTAGAAACTCACGAATTTGCTATGAAAACAGCCTCACCGAGACTGAAGCAAATAACTCACTAAACCATCAACGTGGCCACTACCAATTCTTCGTTTGCACACCGACAATTTCCCCATTTCTATTTGCAAAATTATCTGCATAATTCCGTGACGAGATGGATGCAGTTTGCAATACTGAAGTTATGCGGCGATTCGGGAAAATACTTTTTAGTTGGTTTGTAATCGTCTTCAATTTTTCTATGTCCTCCATTTTACTACGTTTCCATTTTTCTTCCTATTAATTTTTCTACGCTCTCAATTTTTCTACGTTCTCCATTTTCTGTCCTCAATTTTTCTTCCTTTTAATTTTTCTTCGTATTAATTTTTATACGGCCTCAATTTTTCTACGTCCGCCATTTTTCTACGTCTTCAATTTTTCTTCCTATTAATTTTTCTACACCCTCAATTTTTCTAGGTCCTCCATTTTTCTACATTTTCAATTTTTCTTCCTCTTAATTTTTTCGTGCCCTTCAATTTTTCTACGTCCTCCATTTTTATACATTTTCAATTTTTCTTCCTATTAATTTTTTCGCGCCCTCAATTTTTCTACGTCCGCCATTTTTCTACGTTTTCGATTTTTCTTCTTTTTAATTTTTCTGCGTCCTCAATTTTTCTACGTCCTCCATTTTACTGTCTTCAATTTTTCTTCCTTTTAATTCTTTTCTCTGTCTCCAATTTTTCAAATTTCTTTTTCAATTCCCATTTTTCTATGCCCATTAAAATTGCTGTTTAACTTTCATAATTGTTTGCAATTTATCCTCCATTAAAGAAAAAATTTTAAAATTTCAAATTTCGATTTTAAATTTTCTTTAAAAAAAAAATAATAATGTTTCTTTTTTCTTTCTAATTTCTTTTACAATGAATGATCAAATTATTAGAACCACTTGCATAAATTAACGATTTCACGTTGAAACAGTCAATTATTAAATGAAAACGTTCCCACAATAAATTCTTATTATTCGACTTTAAATCACGAATATACATTCAGCAACAAACAAGAAACACAATATAAACAAGGAACATGTTTTTCATGCATCATCTCTAACAATTTAATGAACCGCGATACTTCTTTAATTCGCCTTCAATGCTTCCAATTAATTCATTCAATAGATTCTCTCACCTGACCCGAGTTAAAGTCGTCGTAACGAAAAGTGCAAGTTCCCAATTAGACCCAATTATGAAAAGAGAATCCTCAGTCTAATTACCACAGATCATCGAACCGAATTCGCCGGGTAAACTAATTAAGAGGTGACTGCCACCGAATGACTGTGCGAATCCTCGAGTCCTCTTCATTTTCTCAAGACTCTCTCTCCCTCTCTCTCTTTCTCCCTCTCGAGAGAAAGAGATACCCGAGCCGGACTATGTCAAATGTTTACTATGGCTGCCGTGCCTACTCGCAGAACCTATAAACGCGACGAAGACAATGCTTCACGGTGAGAATAATGGCGAACGAACGCGAGAGAATGAAACTCTTTTCGCATGCGAGGCTGCGCGAACTCAAGAAAAAAAAAAACCACTTTCTTTCGAGGCGCGGTTTCACTTCGAGAGCAAACAACAGCTGAGCCGACCATCCTGATCAACAATGACGCGGACGAGCCTCATTTCGTGCCGGGATCATCGCGAGATTGACTTTTCCGACGAGAGGAACCTCGAGCACGCGAACCGCAGGAAAAGCGTCGTCAACGATGAAAATCTTGCCTAATTGCTGCCAGCTTTAACCACCGGTTTTTCCGTAATTACGCTGAGTGTATGCAAATGTGTCTCTTTTTCTAAATAGTCCGTACCTGGAACCAGTGCTGGGCAAAACAGTGTTTGAAATAGAAAATAGTTTATTTTATTTTTGAAGCATGCCTACAACCATGCAAATAAATTATTTTATTCATAAGAAAAATTTTTTGAAATATCATTTAAAAATAGTATTTCGTTTGGAAAATATTGAAAACAGTGAGTGATTATTTTCATTGTAAGGAAATCATTGAAATACATATTTGAAATACAAGATTAGAATATTTTATGTTATGAATCTGGTTATCAAAATAAAAATATTTTATTTGGCGAAGTTTTTCGTTCTATTTAAAGTAGTATTTTATTTTAATCACATTAAATTATACTATGTAAAATAGAATTTTAAATATTTTTTAAATATTATTCTAACTGCTTATATTATAGATATAATATACAATGCAATTGTATCATGTGAACGTGTACCTCTTAGGTATAACATGATATAAATTACTTCTTATAATTCTTCTTCGACTTTTTTAAGTATTCCTAAATTCTCCTAATTCCACATTTCAATTTTCCTTCAATTCTTCCTTAGTCTTAACAAAATGCCGAAAATCGCACATCTTTACACACGTATAACTTTTGATCTAGTGATCTCCTAGGATCGAATCTTGGATTTTCTGCATTTTCTCGCCAAAATCTGCAGGATTATATTTCAAACAGTTAAATATTTCTGGTTTCCTTAGCTAAAGATTAACCCACCTTTCATTTTATGAACTGTCTCTAAACTCTTTAAATTCCATTTTCACTTAAATTTTTCAATTTTTTTCTTATTGTCTATATTATAACATTTCTAACCTCTTGTTGTACAGGGTGTCCGAAAAATTCAATCAACTCCGTACATTGTATTCGACACGATGCAATGAAAATCAATGAATAACACTAATGGTTAATGGTCTAATATATCATTCAAATAAATCGGAAGTTGAGCATCGGTTTCGAAGAACGTTGGACAAAATTTTTCGGAAAAATCGTAGCGAGTGAAAAAAGTGGAACGCGTCCGCTAAAATCGCCAGGAGTAAATGACAGTTTAATAATCGCGATCTGCGTGATTTTCAGGGCGGAACACGGTTTACCTTTTCTGCGTTCACCTAAGTGTTTGTTCCCGGTAAAAAGTAAAAGTTGAGCAAGCTCGGAACACTTTTGATCCATCGATCGTTCCGGTATCGACTCGCTCTCCTCATTAATCGATCGACATACGACGTCGGCGACGTAATCCGTAGAAAACCGTGACACGTATCCGTTACATTCTATTCCTAACGCTTTTCTTTCGACGTCTCTCTGTTTCTCTATGATCCAGAGATCTACGATCGACAGCGGTTTTTCTGAATCACGCGAGCCATTTTAACAGCTCACTGTCGGACCGAACTGTCTGTTCATCGCTGACCGTTTCTACTTATCTCGACCCGAGAGTACTATGCAAATTTATGAACCCGTGCCATTTTAGAACGCGCAAAGTGCAGCGCTGCGAGGTCGACAGGTATTTCTTTGCTTCGAAAACATTACTTTACGAGCCATTTTTGTTTCAGTAAATTGATATCAGGATCTGTAAATCCCTGGCAGCGTCCCCGGGCTGGGTAATTAATGAACTGAAATCTCAGATCAAAAGATTTTATGCTTCCATAATTCCATAAACGGCTGGTTAATCTTAAACCTATTGATCTTACTTAATTGAATCTTACTCCGACATTAATTTAAATCTTGTTGTAAAAGACAGTTTAGTGGGATTTTACGAGGGCTCGCGTTTCTTTGGATCTTCGTTCGACGCTTCGTCGAGAAAGCGATCTGTATGTTTGCATAAATATTGCAAACCGAAACTCGAGCTTCCAAATTTTTCTGTTCGAAAATTTTATTTTCTGGTGATTAGAGTTCTGATCTTTATGCAAGATAGAAATCTTGCGCATCGATTGCAACAAACGGGAGTTAAATAAAAATTGATTTTGACTCCCAATCATTAATATAATATTTAAATTAAATTATCGCGTTTCTTTGGATCTTCGTTCGACGCTTCGTCGAGAAAGCGATCTGTATGTTTGCATCAATGTTGCAAACCGAAACTCGAGCTGCCAAATTTTTTGATTCGAAAATTTTATTTTCTGGTGTTTAGACTTCGGATCTTTATGCAGGATAAAAATCTTGCGCATCGATTGCAACAAACGGAAGTTAAATAAAAATTAATTTTGGCTCCTAATCATTAATCTAATATTTAAATTAAATTAAATTAAATTTTTCGAAAGGGTTGGTACTTTTTTATGGAGAAAGTCTGCATTGGTGTATAAAAAAATAAACGATTTAAAAAATAAAAGTTGATCATCATGAGTCCTCGCCCCGTCAACTTACAAAAAAAAACTAATAACTCCAGTATGTGTATTGTGATCATGTATGTCTTGGAACGATTTAGTGGTTTGCGGGGAATAATAATAATGCTGTAAATCAAGGTGGTAATATCTCTTGAGAGACTCTAAATAAATTCTTCTTGGGAATCAACCCCTTGCACTACAATTTATTTTGTGATTACTATGATTAGAACTTCTTTGATGCATATAATCTACTACGAAAAATAGAAAATTTATATTTATCGTACAACCACGTGTTCAGGGGTACTCACGTGACTTTTGCAGAGTCAGCAGGTCGGTGACTGCTGTATAATGTCCTAAGTCTGTGACTAAACTTGTTACCTTTTTTGCTCTGTATTATCGATATCATGAATTCCGACGCCAGAAACGTGCTTCAAGTTTTCGGCTTTATTTCGCAGAGAATCAAGACAAAATATAGCTCAATTTGTAGCCGGAGATATTTTCTAGCGCGCGCTACTCTCGATTTCATCCAGAAAACTCATCCAAAGGCATAAAAATGCTAGGATAGACCAGAAATGCTAGGATGCATTTCTAGGATCCCAAAATTTCTGAGCTCCCTAATTTCTAGGACCCCAAACTTCTAAGCTCCTAAATTTCTAACCTCCCAAATTTCTAAGCACCCGAATTTCTAAGCTCCCAAATTTCAGAGCTCCCCAATTTCTAGAACCCCAAATTTCTAAGCTCCCCAATTTCTATAGCTCAATTTGTAGCCGGAGATATTTTCCAGCGCGTGCTACTCTCGATTTCATCCAGAAAACTCATCCAACGGCATAAAAATGCTAGGATGGACTAGAAATGCTAGGATGCATTTCTAGGATCCCAAATTTCTGAGGTCCCTAATTTCTAGGACCCCAAACTTCTAAGCTCCCAAATTTCTAACCTCCCCAATTTCTAAGCACCCGAATTTCTAAGCTCCCAAATTTCAGAGCTCCCCAATTTCTAGGACCCCAAATTTCTAAGCTCCTCAATTTCTATAGCTCAATTTGTAGCCGGAGATATTTTTTAGCGCGCGCTACTCTCGATTTCATCCAGAAAACTCATCCAAAGGCATAAAAATGCTAGGATAGACCAGAAATGCTAGGATGCATTTCTAGGATCCCAAAATTTCTGAGCTCCCTAATTTCTAGGACCCCAAACTTCTAAGCTCCTAAATTTCTAACCTCCCAAATTTCTAAGCACCCGAATTTCTAAGCTCCCAAATTTCAGAGCTCCCCAATTTCTAGGACCCCAAATTTCTAAGCTCCTCAATTTCTATAGCTCAATTTGTTGCCGGAGATATTTTTTAGCGCGCGCTACTCTCGATTTCATCCAGAAAACTCATCCAAAGGCATAAAAATGCTAGGATAGACCAGAAATGCTAGGATGCATTTCTAGGATCCCAAAATTTCTGAGCTCCCTAATTTCTAGGACCCCAAACTTCTAAGCTCCTAAATTTCTAACCTCCCAAATTTCTAAGCACCCGAATTTCTAAGCTCCCAAATTTCAGAGCTCCCCAATTTCTAGAACCCCAAATTTCTAAGCTCCCCAATTTCTATAGCTCAATTTGTAGCCGGAGATATTTTCCAGCGCGTGCTACTCTCGATTTCATCCAGAAAACTCATCCAACGGCATAAAAATGCTAGGATGGACTAGAAATGCTAGGATGCATTTCTAGGATCCCAAATTTCTGAGGTCCCTAATTTCTAGGACCCCAAACTTCTAAGCTCCCAAATTTCTAACCTCCCCAATTTCTAAGCACCCGAATTTCTAAGCTCCCAAATTTCAGAGCTCCCCAATTTCTAGAACCCCAAATTTCTAAGCTCCCCAATTTCTATAGCTCAATTTGTAGCCGGAGATATTTTCCAGCGCGTGCTACTCTCGATTTCATCCAGAAAACTCATCCAACGGCATAAAAATGCTAGGATGGACTAGAAATGCTAGGATGCATTTCTAGGATCCCAAATTTCTGAGGTCCCTAATTTCTAGGACCCCAAACTTCTAAGCTCCCAAATTTCTAACCTCCCCAATTTCTAAGCACCCGAATTTCTAAGCTCCCAAATTTCAGAGCTCCCCAATTTCTAGAACCCCAAATTTCTAAGCTCCCCAATTTCTATAGCTCAATTTGTAGCCGGAGATATTTTCCAGCGCGTGCTACTCTCGATTTCATCCAGAAAACTCATCCAACGGCATAAAAATGCTAGGATGGACTAGAAATGCTAGGATGCATTTCTAGGATCCCAAATTTCTGAGGTCCCTAATTTCTAGGACCCCAAACTTCTAAGCTCCCAAATTTCTAACCTCCCCAATTTCTAAGCACCCGAATTTCTAAGCTCCCAAATTTCAGAGCTCCCCAATTTCTAGGACCCCAAATTTCTGAGCACCCCAATTTCTATAGCTCAATTTGTAGCCAGAGATATTTTATAGCACGCGCTACTCTCGATTTCATCCAGAAAACTCATCCAATGGCATAAAAATGCTTGGATTCCACGGCACGCGCGTCGTCAATTTTTGACCTACTTCTAACGCTTATATTACCAAATATCTGCATAATCTCGTCAGCTCGTGACCAGCGCGCGCTAGATTGAACCTTCCTCTTTCGAACGAGCCCTTTCCCGGCGAAAAATATTCTCATATAAGGACGAAAAGCTGAGGCGCGTAAAACCATTTTACGCCTATTATTGTCGGTAACGTGGTCACTCTACCTTATCGCGAATCTACGGAGCCTTGATATTTAGAAAATTCTGTTCGAAGTGTTCGTCACGAGTCTGACTCGATATCATAGTACAAGAGGTCGATACGTTCGATGCTATTATTTCCCATTTCGATCCTCTGAGAACGGGTAGGTTGACGAATAGCTGCAGCCTCGTGGGAGTAGGATGTTAGTTCACGTAGCAGGAAATGGCCGTTTCGAAAGAGAGAACCTTTTGTAAAATCGCGTAACTCGACTGCGAGTGAAATGGCTGCGGGGCGCCGCGACGGTAAAAGGTAAAAGGCTGAAAGTGTTCGACCGCTGGTTACAGGGACTTTCGATTCGCATCGATGTCGAGAAGGAAATCGTGTGCTCGTCCCTCGTTTATAATCGTCATCTCGTTTCGTCCCGCTCTCGTCTCTCTTTCTGCCCTCTTTCTCTCCTCGCCTTCTTACTCTCTTTCTCTCTTTCTCTCTTTTTCACTCTCTCTTCCTCTCTCTCTCTCTCTTGGCCATATGAGAATCTAGGTCGCACGGCCGCGTTCACCTTCCAGCAAAGCAATGTCTTCCAAGGAAGGTCGTCGCTCGTCTGGAAAGCCTCTCTTTCTTGACCATTCTTTTCCCTTTCTTTCGATCATCCTCGCAGCGTCGTTCCCTCTCGAACGAGTTCGATCAATCGCTCGATTGTCAAGGGTACGCGTGTCGCCTACTCTCCGGGACGCACGCATACAGTCAGCCACAATAATATTCGGACACTTTTAACCATAAACGGCCCGGAAGTATTTCAAGTTCACTTCCCTCCAGGTCCAAGCTATTTTTCATACGAAGAGAAACTGTGGACTCAACATTTTTATATCAGGTATAGAAAGGAAAATATTTATATTTTATATATATTTATACTTTTGTTTTATTTTTGCCGCCATATACGCGGCATTGGACCCAGTAAGTGAAAATGTTTTCTTTGATTTCGAGGAAATTTTCCGAATGTATCTAATTAACGTTTTGAGAAAGAAATTTTTTTTACGTCAGCTAGTAAACTAAACCTAACTTCTCAGAGAAATCGAAATTGTATGGTCCGATGTTAAACAAGTTGTCTTTTTAACGCTAAACCTACCGCCGCCGGTCAGAATAACCGGTTCGAGATTTTTTATTTTATAATTACTGAAATTATAAAGATGCTTTCGCGGGATATGACGAAGTAAATAATATTTAGTGTAGCATATATTAAAATACGAACCGTGAAAAATCTAAATAAATTCAATCTCGTCATATTTATAAGACAACATGTATCAATTAGTTTTAAGGCTACGGTAGGTTTAGTGTTAAGTGTTCTAACTGCGAGCGAAATATAACAACGAGCCTCTGTATAGAGCCTCCATGGCGTCGTTATGGTTCTCCGGTTTCCACTAAAAAACGAATCGAACGAAGTTAATTCAAGGGCAAACGGTTTTTAACTTATGGCACTGGAATTTATTTATAGGCCATAACGTCTACACGTAAAATGCAGTTCTTCTTTGTTTTGCAGTGCAGTGGTTCGCTTGTTGGAGAATTTACTGTTTTCTTGCGTATACGATTGGTTATTATTAAACGCGTTCCTCGATCATCTCCTCGAAGACTCGCCGTTGTTTATTTGACGGAACAAACAAGGATCTCTAAGGACTTTCCATTTCAAAAGAACAGGTTAATTTGGTTCATGTTTATTCATAGAACAAAAAAAACCGGAGGATTACTTTCATCGCCTCAGATACCATCGCTGTAGGAGTTTAAAACAATAAAGAGATAAACAGAATACTTAAGAAAACATTTATTTCAACTCATCGAGATCGTTAAAGAAAGAATGAAATTTCTACGTGGCTCCTATTTGTTGCAATTGACACAGAAAATTGTCGTTTTGCATAAAAATCCCCCGTTCAATAACTAGTCGATGAGCTCATAGACTGAATAATAAATAAAATATGGAACTGTAACGAAACATCGTTAGACTGCGGATTTTATGCATTTATGATAAACATAGATCGATCAAATACAAAACAGTGAAAATATTCAGAAGAAAAATTATTAAGAAGAGAAACGAATTAATTCGAACGATTTTTATTTTGAATAATTATTATAATATTTTGCATATTACATTCAGTTTATTAAAATAATTAAGAGCGGAGATCATACTCTATTTAACTCCCGTTCTTTGCAGTCAGTGAACAAAGTGTTCATTTTACATAAAGACCGACAGCCTGGTAATAAAAACAGCAACTTTCTGTTTAACTCCTGCTGCTTGCAATTCGCGGAAAAAATGTCTACAAGAAGATCAACAGACTAATAATAAAAGTGTACGCGACACCGGTGATTTCAACGCATGGTCGAGCATCATGCGAATGATTATGTCGAAGAGACTTCGACACATGGTAATACACGAGCACAGCCCTTGGTGATTTCAATGCATGCTAATACGTCATGCGAGCGATTTCAATGCCGTGATCGGCTTCAGTATGCTTCTTCCTTGACAATCATTTGATTCCCTTGCATAAAATGTCCGTTTCCATTGTTCCAATTCGTTCCATTGTTGCATACTTGTTCTTAAATTCTTCTAAAGTGACTATTTTACATTGTAAAATAACGAAATTGTAGTTACTTAGATTTTCAACCATTTTTATTGCAAATTGTGCTCAAAGAAACTATTGAACAATTCTTCACATGTGCGTCCTTGCAATAATTGTAAATTTAAAAATTTCGAATCCGCCATTTTGACGATCCTCGTGAATCTAGGTTAATTATAAATTGCTCAATGTTATCGGTGAACCCGTCAAATTTGCAGACCATAGATTATCGAGACTGATCGATTAGTAGCGGTTTTTTTTTATGTAAAATAAAAATGTTGTGCGTCGATTGCAAGACATAATTTGTCAAAAAAGTAGGCCAAAGTAGATTGAGATATCGGGCTCTAATTGATCGTCGATTCTGTCGTCCCGCGAACGACGCACCGGTTATTACCGCGACGAGTAATTAATTGACCGTCCGGATCAATCAGCCGACCGCTCCCTGTCGCGCTAATTAGGCGCGTTCATAAGGCCGGTTATTGTTCCTGGAATCATTGTCATCGCGGCGAAGCATTGTGCTATTAGAAAGCGCACCGCGAGTTCCATGGAAAATCGTCCGCGATCTTCTCTTTTTTAATACTATCTGATCGTGTCGCGTTCGATTCGCTAGGAAATAATTTTTGACTACGCTTGTTGCAAAAATTCCCTAGACTTCGATTAATCGACCTCAACTAATTAATTATCGTACAGTGCGTCGGAAAATGGAACTTCGAAACATACATTATGACTAGACTGCGGATGTTTATGCAATTTGCAATTTTTTTAATAAAAAAATTTTACTAAAATAATAACTTACTAAAATAATAATTTACTATAATAATTTTAATTTTTAAATTTTATTTTCAGTGGTAGCAGCCTTTGTAGATTCGAAGTAAATAAAAATTCTATTAAATTCTGTCGAATGTTATATTTTAGCATTTTTTGAAAATTTTCGGAAGCCACAAATGCATAAAGATCCGCAGTCTACTTATGACTTATTCAAAATATTTTGAATATGTATTTTTAGTGAACGTTCAGTGATTAACAACAGTAAAAAGATTTAAAACATTGCAAAATTATTCCAAAACCTTCTAAAATTGTTGGAAAAAGAAATAAATTCTTAAGAAGTTTTTTGTTGATGCAGAAAATTCTGTTTCACATAAAAAGCCGCAGCCTACGAATAAACTATTGTACTGTGTGCTCTAATTTTCGACTGTTGTCCATTAATCGACGCACTATGCGACGGACAATTAGAAAGTTGGAGCAAACAAGTGGTATACTCACACGTCGCCGGCTGCTGGGGTATTTGGGCCGCGTGTATGCTGCTGTGCCTCGCTATTGTGATCTAGAACAAAAAATAATGGCTGGTTAGATCGGCTAGGGAGTATTTCGTCCCTAGATTTCGCTAGAATAACTAGGCGGCGTGCGATCGCAATTTAAAAAGCTTTAGGCGCGCTCTTGATCCTACTGCGCTCGCATAAACATTATTCATTGTGTCATGGTGACTCTACTTTTATCCTGCGTGTCGTTGACTCGATTTTTTTTTTTATGTAACTCTCCTTGCATAACTCTCTCGTCACCTGTTCGTTTCGTCTTTCGTGCCATTTACCGGAGGATTCATTAATTTTCTGAAGCAAATTACCACATAAGAAGTTCGGAAAAAAAACTGCACGAAGAAATTCTTTTGACTTGAATTTTTACGTAAATGAGATTATCGCATAATGTTAAAACGTTGCGTAACTGTTTCGTCATGAAATTGCTGGTTTTCTGTAATTGTTGTCCAGGCTATTTTTATGTTCAGTCTATTCGTACGTGATGAAAGTAGGAATGAATATAAATATAAAACGAAAACATATGCAACGTAAACAGAAATAAATATAAAACGGAGATATAGCGTCTGTCTGATCGTATTCGCGCGAAGTATAATTACCCTCGCTTTCAATAACTTTCTCTACACCGTTAAAATCGTTGAAAGTTCAAAGTGTACGGCACGTGTTCAAAACGCACGAGCCTATAAAAATTATTGAAAGTACTAACGAACTAGCAATCGAATCTGCTGTATCGATTTATCGGTTCTGTGATCGGCGATCGACGCACAGATTAAAACCGCGATCGTCATCGATCGAGAAGTCCTTGCGAAAATGTCAGGTAAACTTGATCCGCTCGACTCTCTCCGCTCGGTCTATGAATCATGCGATCCGAGACGCTCTAGCATGCGCGCGATCGAGGCTTCGTTTCTCATCGATTAGGCTTGATTATTAGCAGACGAATCCGTGGAAAAGGTGTCGATGGAACGCAATTTTAAGGACAATCGGCAACATCTTATCGCGTGGAACGAAACGCAAGGTGTTTCTCAGCGATTATGCTTTTATTGGTTTAGTCGAAGGCCGATGGAATATAGAGAATCAACTATTGTTTGTTGCACGATCGTCTAGTCTGTGTGTGTGTGTATTCGTCGGGAGGTCCTTGATAAGTATTAAATAATCAAGGAATATATGAAACCGATGATTCAGTGTAATTTAGGTTTATTCCCGTTCAAAAGCGAAACGTGTTAAAACCAGAGACCATAACTGTTACAACTGCGGATCTTTATGCAAACTAAAAATTTTCTACCTGAGTTGCAACAAACTGGAGTGAAATAGAAATTTATTGTCTTTCTTAATATCTTTAATAGGTTGAAAATAATGTAACAGCATTTTAAAATTTTTCTAATGTTTTCACTGTTTTAAAAAACGCCTAACCATTTTTGTGATAAATGCATATAATCCGCAGTTTAGTTATAACCAAAAAGAAAAAAGTCATGGAATAACAAGTATTTCATCGACTAAAATCGTATTGATTACAATTAAGGATTATAAGCAACCAAAAACTTTTTTTTCTTGTTCGAAATGAGCGATCGAAATGAACTTTTCTCATCGATAACTGCTAACAGTTTTTCGTCGTCGATGACAGTTATCGAGGAGGATCCAATGTTTTGGACACTAATAACTGTTATTTGTAACCGAAAGGTATAAAAATCGATATTTTTAATCATTTTCTTCTTCGGAATGTTTTTCTTTATATTTTATGTAGATTATCTTAAAAATTTCAACAATAATCAACTTTTTATCAATGATTTTTGTCGTAGAAAATTTTAGAATAACTGTTATTTTTGGTCCCTGGTTAAAACTATTTTTAATTAACCGGGCGATCGGAGAACAAGTCCTCGGAACGAGATCGAGCGTTCGCCGAGCAGAAAAACCGCGAAACTAAGGGAACTAGTAATTTACATATAGCCGCGCCGACTATTATCTTATTATTCCCCGTCGATCGTAATTATTATCATTAATCGTATAAACCCGGGAGCGGCCATTCCTGTCTGTTTTAATAGCAAAGTCGGGCTCAATGTTCGTCGAACAACCGATCAGCCATTTTCGATGGTTACATCGGCTTCCATGGTACTACATCGTCGATGATCAAATACATAATCTCTTAGGATGATACGATCGCTCATGCTTGCATATTAAGAGCGGGCTGATACTCGATTAACCATCGTGCTGCGTAGACATTGAAAATTGCGCTACTTCTGAAGAAGATCTCACGGATCGCTGATGATATTGATTACTATTACTATTTATTCATGCATTAACAATTTTCGATCGTTCCCACTTTAGATCCAAAAAGAATCGACCAGGATTGTCACCTGTGACGTAACGAGTTGTGTTTATTCACTCTGTCAGAAAATGTTTTAGGCCAGTGTATTTTCGATTGGATGAACACATTTGAATATTTCAATTGTTCAGGTTTTCTGAAATGTATTTTTCGAAAGATATATTTTTGTTAATTGTTGTAGCTGCTAAAACAATTTTAACCCCTTGCCCTACAACATCAAGTCATACTCGTGATGAAGATTCTGAACAGAGTCTAATAAATATGTTATTAATTTCCTTTAAACCGAAATAAAATTCTACTTTGGCGTTGTTAATTTACAGCTATTGAAGAACATATAAATAAATATAAATACACATAGATATAAATTTTCTCCTTTTTTTTTTTAGGAAATTACGAATTACAAAAAAATTCTAGTCACTGAAACCGTAAAATAAATCGTAGTGCAAGGGGTTAATAGTGTATCATAAGCTGACCTTCAGTTGACCTTGAACCAAATTATCTTGATATCTCAGAAAATATAAGACACCATAAAACTGAGGGTACAAAGTTGACGATATTTAAACTGTGATCATTCCGTTATAAAAAATAATACAATAACAAACTTGGTCTCATTTTAAAGCTAGAAGCTTCTACTTTCAGAGACTATAATCAATTAAGCTCACAAGAGTTTAATTATTTTGATCTTTCCACTGTTTCGAACGGCAACTGTTCAATTTTCTAATTTACGCGTCAAATACGCAGTGTAATGATTAATAAGAACAATTAATTTTTAATTAGCTCTCGTAGCTTGCGATCGACAAATTTTATTTTGCAACAAGATGCACAATCGAGTTACGTCGAATGTAGAAAGGATTGAGGGTAGAAAATCGCGTTTGGCCGAGACCCTGGCAATCGCAAGTGAATTAATTTAAATCAGAGTCACCACGATTCGATCCGATCCGATGAATAATAGCAAACGAAGCGACCGGATGATTAATTCCGCCGTTGAAACCCGAGAGCTCCCCGGTTTCTAGCCGCGGCAAGGTTGTAAATAAGACCTAAAGACGGCTGTTTGTATACGGCCGGCGACTGATTGGATAACGAAAAGGACGAACGTGTTTCTCAACCGGGTTAGCTCACTCCTAATTACCCTATCCGGTAAAACACGTCGTCTCGAGACTATTTAGCGATTAGCGAGCGGTTACATGCGTCGGGTGATTGCGTCGTTGTCGCGAGTCGTCGTTTATCGCGAACAATCGACGGCGAAAATAAGCGTGACGCCACCAGGAAGAGGATTGTCATCCCGTGTTTGGTCCTTGAAGAGGATTAACGAACATGGTAACATCTAATCAACCACTTACCGCGTTATGTGCATTAGGAATATTTAACAAAAAACAACTTTTTTTCTTTGCGTGTATTTATGATTTTACTTCGTGATACTCGATTTGTAGAGGACTGTTAATTGGGTCCTTGGACAGGATTAATACTTCCGTGTGATTCGATGAAGCAATTTTAACATTCTCTGTCTTAGAATTTTTTTCTAATTTTTTTTACTGCTTACACCCAACATTTTACGTCATCGTGACTCCCTATTTGTTTACATTTCCCTGACTTTCTTCAAATGAATATAATATCTATTTTCTATTTTAGAAATATACATCTAAATGCAACGTAAAATGTTCATAAATAGACTACGGATCTTTATGCAAAATAAAAACTTTCTACCTGAATTGCAACAATCTGAACTAAATATTTAATTTCCCGCTTAATATGTTTAATAGGTTGAAAATAATATAATAGTATACTTAAATTCTCCGAATGCTTTTACTGTCTTAAATTAGGCCTACCCATTTTTATTATAAACGCATAAAATTCGCAGTCTATTCATAAAGTACCAAACGCTTAAATATTACGAAACTTTTTTTAAAAAGTAATTTTTTTTAGAAATGAGTGAAAAAGAGTATGGGTTCGAGGAGACCCGCCCTTGGGAATCCGCGTGACCAGTCGAGGCATGGAAGTGCTAGTTTTAATGAACAAATTTGATAATTTATTAACACTAAACCTCCCACGGTCAAAATGACCGGTTTAACCCTTTGCACTCGAGTGGTGACTCTGAATCACCACTAGAAATTGTTGTGGCATTATTTCAAAGAAATTACAAAAAATATTACAAAATATCTTTTACATTACAAAATTTGAATTTAATAGATTACTAAACATTTTAATATTATACGTAGAAATCAGATCAGTTTCGAACGAATAAAATGAAAATATTGTAAGACGGAAGAAAAATTTAGTTTTAGATTAAAACTAGCGCCGAGTGCAAAGGGTTAATATTTCACAATGATTAAAACTATAAAAATTCACTCGTGGAATCTAGTGGAATAAATTTCTTTGTCCAAGCATTTATTATATCGAAAATTATGGACAATCTCAAGGGTTGCCATTTTTATAAGATTCACCAGATACTGTTGACGCTAGGTAGGTTTAGTGTTAATAAATATAAGGAAGAACGGAAGGATGAACAGAAAATAATTGCCAGGTGGATACGTGTGAAGAAAATATTGCGCTGACGGCGGATCGAGAAACAAACGGCGATCGCAACGATCGCGTTAATCGGGATCCTCCGAGGGAAGCACGCGGCCCGGTTAGGTATAATTAGAAATTTTTTCAGCATAATGACCAGCGGAACCAGTTCAGGGTTGCGTCGATGTGCCCCGGAGACATCAACGCCAGTCGAGCCTGCGCGAGAAAAACGAGGCAGACGTAACGCTTGCGTCTGATCGGCATCGGCAATTACACGCTCGCCTGGCCGGTCGCGACGCGGCGCGACGCGACGCGACGAGACGCGGCTCTCCTCTACACATGCCGCGCCACTCGTTTCTGCCGATACCTAAATCGGCAGCGTTCGGAAAATAAAAGTGTGTCGAGGGAAGTAAAAGGTGTCTCGACTTGCCCTTGCCGGCGACCGACGCCATTACTCGACACCCGAGAACCCGCCAATCTGTCGGAACGCTCGCATTATGCTCTTTTGCTCCCTTCCCGATCGTTCCATTGTCTCCCTGCCGCCATTAAATCGCTTTTTGCTTTGTTTCATAGATTAATTGTTTTTCCCTCTTTCAAGTTTCTCGATATTTTTTAACACGTTCGCGGTCGTGAATGCTGCAGCATTCATTTTCGTAGTGATGCAAAATGACATGAATGCTATAGCATTCGAATTTTAAAGCGAATTTTTATTCGTTTAATTTTATACAACCTTAAGTTTTTGTAATTATTATACATTTCAAAGTAATGACCAACTGTCATTACTAATGACAGTTAACTTGTTATTATTGTTAATGTCTAATCAGATGTCGGATAGTACAACTAGTTTCAAGAAAAATTGACTGTCTATTTTTGCAGCTCACTGAAATTTTTACTGTCCGTGTTAAAATCAGGTTGAACATCATTCTGTCAGAATCATCCGTGAAAGAACATTAGTAACAATACTAAATAAAAACTTCCTTCAGTTGAAATTATGTTTTGTGAATCTTTCAGCAACATATTCGTGACGTTCTTCCGGTTGAAACGACTCCAAACACGACAGAATTTGGAGCATCATTGCTCGGTTTAATTCGCGATATAGCAGAACCTCGATTATGCGAACTAATCGATGGAGCGTGAGAGATTCCACCGAGTCGTGAATTAACCCTTAGCACTCGAATGGCGACTGTAACGCACCACTAAAAATTGCTATACCATTATTCAAAATACTTTTTATATTATTAAATTTGTTTGTATTTAATAAATTACATTTCAATATTGTACGAGTCAACTGCACCATTTTCATATGTATAACACGAAAAATATATAAATAGAAGGGAAATATTCTAGGCTACGCAAGCAAATACAGTGAATTCTCTATATATGTCGCCAAGGCCTGGATGATAAACGTCGCGGAATTATCCCCACTACCGCGGAGTGTAGGGGTCACAAAGCTCGAGAGCCTCGGACGTCGAGGAGCGTAAACATAACACGGCTAGGACTCCTGGACGATATATGACACTGGCAAGACCCGTGTTGTTGACATATATCGAGAATTCGCTGTATGCTCCGAATTGTGTCATGTTTGGTCCCATTTTTATCAGAAAAATGTCGCAAATATGCTGGTAAAGGTTCTGTAAGAAAATAATAAGAAATATAACAGTTTCGAAAATTCAGTCATTTAGAGTGATTAAGGAGAACGTCCTTTTTAAGCGAATGTCCCAATGAATTAGTGAATATCCTGATGAATGATATCCTCTCATATTTATAATCATTTCTGATTAGATTGAATTCGTGCACATTGCTACTTCGAAAGCGAGTCTATGCAAGTAATTTTTTACTCTTAATGAGCCAGTGGCATTGATTCCATAAAAGTTTCTTTTGTTTCTTTCTTGTTCTCGAAAAAACGGAATCACAGTCTTTTCACTTTTCTATCAGAGACACTGCTCTCATTCTGCTCCACTTTTCGATCACTTTTAGGAGAAATCATACTTTCGTCGGGGAAAAATTCAACGAGCGGTATTGATGCGTGATTGTATCTTGCGATCCATGTTTCGAGAACGGAATTGTTCGTGAAAGTCTTCAATTTTAATTGTCCTAACGTTCCCCTCAAAGAAATTGTCCTTAAAACTACTCCTTAAAAAGTAACTTACTCCATAAAGAAACTACTCCTTAACACATCAATTTCAAAACATGAAAATTTTTGTATACATTCTTCAAAATCATATCTAAACATAGTAAAATTTTAACAAACCCTCATTGCACCGTTCAGCTGCGTAAAATGTTACAATTTTAATTATTCCAAAATTTGTCTATCTAAAAACAGAAAACCTTCAGAAAATTCTGATTTCTTCTTAAAACAGCGGTTTCAAAATCTGAAATTTTTTATACAGAGTCCTCAAGATCCCATCTAAATATCATAAAATTTTGAAAAGCTCACACTACACCGTTCAGTTATTAAAAATTCGTGAGGAAGCGCGTTTCCTCCAACGATAAATCACAACAAACGAAACATCCTAAAAAAAAATCTCAGTGCTCAACGAACAGATATTTTATCTACGTTAATCAGCCGGATCTTCAATTCCCTTTTATCGTAATCGATTCCACAATAAGCCTGACGAAGGCTCCGGACGATGTTTATTAAGTCATAAATTAAAATGTCTTCTGTTATTAATAACGCATAAAGCACGTATTGCTTAGCAATAGATCATAAACGGGTAACGATGCGCGATGCGGCAATAACTTTTAGAGACATTTAGAGGTGCTTAAGACCGTCCTGGTGTTCAATTACTCAATTTTCTAAATTCATTTGACATCTAACGATCACCGTTTCGGTACAGAGCACGTCGAAATGAATCGAACATTTTTATTCCCGATTAATTACGTGCATATGCACAAATAAATAACCGTAACCAATTAACTGATTAAGAGATCGCGATAAAAAGACGGTGAAATGTAACGCGGTCTCCGAGAAAGAAAGCGAGATTTCGCGATACATATACCTACGGTTTCTCACGTGCGCCGTCCACGACCGTATTAGAGAAATTGTCTAATAAACACCGACACGTCTGCGTTGTTAACGCCTGTGCACACTTATCGGTTGCACGCCGATGAAAGTGGTTTAACGAGTCAGCAGCCATTTCGTGGATACGCGAGGCACGCGTTCTCGGTGAACTGTAAATGTTCTTTCGTACGGCAGATATTTCCATCTGCAGATAATCCATCGGCAGATATTTCAACATTGGTTTCGTCATCACTCGATCCTCGCGAAATGCCGGATTTTTAATCACCGCTTCGAATCAACGTAATGTATCTTGCAATTCATTAATTGTCAGACATTCTTCAGAAGTCGTTGCATAAAACCCATGTTTCAGTGATCTGGCACTTATTTTTATTTTATAGGTTAATTCGACCAATTATGCTACATTAATCTATTAATAATGTTCTTAATACCCGATTCACGAGCGTTTAAGTTAAGAGGTTAATCCTAAGCCCCAAGGTTCCAAAATTCCAAAGAGACAAAGTACCAAGGTCCCAAAATTTCGAAGTCCCAACGCCCCAGAATTCCAAAGCTCCAACGCCTCAGAATTCCGAATCCCTAACGTTCTAGAGACCCAAAGTCTCAACGCCCCGACGTCCCAACGTTCCAAAGACCCAACGCCCCAAAGTCCCAAAGACCCAACGCCCCAAAGTTCCAAAGCTCCAAAATCACAACGCCCCAACGTCCCAACATCTCAAAGTTCCAACGCCTCAAAGTTCCAAAGCCCCAAAGTCACAACGCCCCAAAGACCCAACGCCCCAAAGTTCCAAAGCCCCAAAGTTCCAACGCCCCAAAATTCCGAAGCCCCAACGCCCCAAAAGACACAAAGACCCAACACCCCAAAGTCCCAACATCTCAAAGTCCCAACGCCCCAAAATTCCGAAGCCCCAAAGCCCCAAAGTCCCAAAGACCCAACGCCCCAAAGTTCCAAAGCTCCAAAATCACAACGCCCAACGTCCCAACATCTCAAAGTTCCAACGCCTCAAAGTTCCAAAGCCCCAAAGTCACAACGCCCCAAAGACCCAACGCCCCAAAGTTCCAAAGCCCCAAAATCACAACGCCCCAACGTCCCAACATCTCAAAGTTCCAACGCCCCAAAATTCCGAAGCACCAACGCCCCAAAAGACCCAAAGACCCAACACCCCAAAGTCCCAACATCTCAAAGTCCGAACGCTCCAAAATTTCGAAGCCCCAAAGCCCCAAAGTCCCAAAGACCTAACGCCCCAAAGTTCCAAAACCCCAAAGTCAGAACGCCCCAAAGTCCCAACGCCTCAAAGTCCCAAAGACCCAACGCCCCAAAGTCCCAAGGACCCAAAATCCCAACAACTCAAAGTTCCAACGCCCCAAAGTCCCAACTCCCCAAAGTCCCAAAGACCTAACGCCCCAAAGTTCCAAAGCCCCAACGCCCCAAAGTCCCAAGGACCCAAAATCCCAACAACTCAAAGTTCCAACGCCCCAAAGTCCCAACTCCCCAAAGTCCCAAAGACTCAACGCCCCAAAGTCCCAAGGACCCAAAATCCCAAAGTCCCAAGGACCCAAAATCCCAACAACTCAAAGTTCCAACGCCCCAAAGTCCCAACTCCCCAAAGTCCCAAAGACTCAACGCCCCAAAGTCCCAAGGACCCAAAATCCCAACAACTCAAAGTTCCAACGCCCCAAAGTCCCAACTCCCCAAAGTCCCAAAGACTCAACGCCACAAAGTCCCAAGGACCCAAAATCCCAACAACTCAAAGTTCCAACGCCCCAAAGTCCCAACTCCCCAAAGTCCCAAAGACTCAACGCCACAAAGTCCCAAGGACCCAAAATCCCAACAACTCAAAGTTCCAACGCCCCAAAGTCCCAACTCCCCAAAGTCCCAAAGACTCAACGCCTCAGAATCCCAACGCCCTAAACTCCCAAAGTCCTAAACTCTTATAATCGTAATCTCCAAAGTTCCAAAGTCCCAGAGTCAGAAAGTTTGTGCAATATTTTACAACTAGCATACATGTATGTGTCTAGGCGTTGCGATGATCAGTACCGCAAAAAGTGCAATCGACAGTCCGCAAAACGCGTAATTAGATGCATTTCGGTCGCGTGACCGCGAGCCAAGGGGAGGATCAACGTTGCAGAGATCGCGGCCGTGTGAAAAAGTGAGGCATCGTCGCGATGATCCGGCGTCCTCGGCGGATTCCATCGGATGATGAGAGGACTGCTTGGTGCCTTATATGGCTGGGGAATCATCGAGTTGTTGCGGTGAGCCACGCAGAAGTCTTGTTTTCATCGGCAACGCGCCAGACGAACGTTTCCACTCACGTACGTCGTGTTCGATCCAATTATACATAATCGCGAAGCCTCGCGGTGCAAAGTGCAGGTCCCGGTTTCGGAAAAATGTCTGGGTTGTTGCCTAGCCTGTTGCCTGGCCTGTTGCCTGGCTTGGTCAGACTCCTCGAGGATCAAGCTGATCGATGGGCGGTCTGTGTGTAAACTGCTCACGGACCCACTTCGAGGGACCCGTTTATCTCGCACACGAGAATAAGACTTTGACGGGACGATCGAGAGGCAGGTGGATCGCTGGATCGAACGTGTCTCGGTTGTTGTTTGCTGTCGCTGATGTCTTACCAGCCGGATACACGAGTTCCTCCGACGTTAACGTTGTGGAGACTTGTACGCAGATTACAGGCCTTCTCATTGGGTCTTACAGGAATCCTATGACTCCCCTGAGTACAGATTATGGTATCTTCAGATTTTCTGATGAAACTTTGTATTGTGTTTGATGATTAAGGTGGCATTCTAATCACCTAGCGAGTTGAGAGCCTTTGTTGTGGGCATTCTAGCGCTATGGGACTTTGGGTGTTTAGGGGTTTGGGTTGTTAGGGCTTTGGGACTTTGGAACTTTGGGATGTTGAGACTTTGGGGCGTTGGAACTTTGAGATATTGGGACTTTGGGGCGTTGGAACTTTGGAATATTGGGACTTTGGAGCTTTGGGATTTTAGGGGTTTGGGTTTTTAGGGCTTTGGGACTTTGGTACTTTGGAACTTTGGGATGTTGGGACTTTGGGGCTTTGAACTCTGGGGCGATAGGACTTTGAGACTTTGGAACTTTGGGATATTGGGACTTTGGGGCTTTGGAACTTTGGGTCTTTGAACTCCGGGGCGATAGAACTTTAAGACTTTAAAACTTTGGAGCTTTGGGATTTTAGGGGTTTGGGTTTTTAGGGCTTTTGGACTTTGGGACTTTGGAACTTTCGGATATTGGGACTTTGGGGCTTTGAAACTTTGGGGCGTTGGAACTTTGACACTTTGGGACTTTGGGATATTGGAACTTTGGGGCTTTGAATCTTTGGGTCTTTGAACTCTGGGGCGATAAGACTTTGGGACTTTGAGACTTTGGAGCTTTGGGATTTTAGGGGTTTGAGTTTTTAGAGCTTTGGAATTTTAGGGGTTTGGGTTTTTGGGACTTTTTAACTTCAGGATATTGGGATTTTGGGGCTTCGAGACTTTGGGTCTGCGGAAATGTAGGACTTTGAAACTTTAGGTAGACCCAACAAAATTCTTTATCTACCGTGTCCCTAATCACAGCAGCAACACGTTCCGTGGGATCTGGCACGATGTTTGACCATTTAGGGCAGAGCATGTCAGCTGAAAATAAAAGGACAGTTCTCGCTGACCTCGCGACTGACTCAAACGCATTCTATCCGAAAGCGTGCGCAGCGCTGACGTCACCAGACTCTACACGGCACTGGCAGTAACTGGCAGCGCTCGCTGAGAGAGTCCAGAGTGACTAATGTGACTCCTCGAGTTATGGCAGCGTGGACCGGAGCGATGGGTGGCGTTCTCAAGGAGATCGCAACCTACGCTAGATCCGCATCGATCCGATTACCCATTGATCCGCTCTATAGCCACGATGGATTTTAATGTACGAAAATGTTGGGTTTGCCGGCCGGACCGTGGCCATTACGTTGCCATATACGTTCTTATTACCTTTCACGCATGCTTTCCGCCTACAGGAACCATGTTCGCAACCCCTTCGTGTTTACGGGTAATTATTATTATTTACCGGCAACCACAAAGCGAACAGAAATTGTCCGAGCCGCTCTAAACGTGAGCTTTCAAGATTTACTGCAAGCACGGGCAAATTTTTACTTTTTGGTCTTGTTCCAAGAAGAATCCTTTATAGTTTCACTGCGTTATAAGGCTTATTATACTGCACAGAATTAGGCTTTAGTACTGCCGTTTTCGAATTTTGTCGCGCCTTCTCAATTTAATAACTCTCGGCTGGGGAACGCAGTATAATCTATGTTGAAGCTGTAATTTTGATCTATATTAAATGTAACTTAAGAAGGTTTGTATAATAATTTGAAAAGAAATGATTAAATTACGTTACTGGGGATGTGAATCGTTGGTTTGCAGTTAGTGATTGCTGTTACAAAAATTGTTTAACCACTGATTGATCACATGATTTATGACACAGTTTAATATTTTTCTTTAACTGGCAATATTCTGATGTTTTGTTTGAAACGAAGCGTTCAAATCAATTGGATATGTTTAATAAAACAAATAAAGCTACTAAAGTGCATTATCATTTATTGAAAATGATTTATGGAGTGTCGGAGACATCCTATGCTTTTAATGAAAGGTTAAGACATTAGCTATGAATGAATAGACTGCGGATTTTTCTGCAAAATACAAATTGTCTACGTCAATTGCAAGAAACACGAGCCAAACAAAGTGTCATTAGTTCTTTAATAGTTTCAACAACACGAAGACAGTACCTCGATGTTTTCGAACTCATTAATCTTTTCACTGTTTTAAATTACACCTACTCATTTTTATGATAAATGCATAAAATCCACAGTTTAACTATGAATTATAGACTTCAAACAATTATGGAACGATGTTTGCTAAGCTATTCTTATTGGAAAATTATTAGAAGTCAGTTTAAAAACGTTCAAGCAAGCAGCTTCAAACACGAACTCAACTTTATTTTTTGGGCCTTAGCATTTCGCAGGTTTGGGACTTTGGGGTTTTGGAACTTTTGGAGCATTGGGATTTTGGAGATTTGGGACTTTGGGGTTTTGAGACTATGGGGTTTTGGGAATTTGGGGCTTTGAGACTCGGATTTTGGGACTTTGGGGCTTTGGGCTATTAAGAATTTGAAACCTTGGAGCTTTAGGGACTTGAACCTCTAGGATTTTGGGACCTTAGCATTTTGCGGTTTGGGGACTTTGGGGGTTTGGAGCTTTGAGACTTTGGGACTTTAATACTTTAGAACTGTGGGATTTTGGGACCTTAGGACTTTGCAATTTTGGGACTTTGGGGGTTTGAAACTTTTGGAGCATTGGGATTTTGGAGATTTGGGACTTTGGGGTTTTAAAACTATGGGGTTTTGGGACTTTTGGGGCTTGAGTCTTTCGGGTTTTAGGACTTTGGGGCTTTGGGCCATTGGGACTTTGAAACCTTGAGGCTTTAGGGATTTGAACCTCTAGGATTTTGGGACCTTAGCATTTTGCGGTTTGGGGACTTTGGGGTTTTGGAGCTTTGAGACTTTGGGACTTTAGAGCTTTGTCACACCAGAACTTTGGGATCTTAGGACTTATGAACTTTGGTGGAACTCTTAGAAGACAGTTTAAAAACGTTAATAAATACCATAGCATAATAACGAGTTTGTACACCTTAAACTAACAAAAAACATTTCTGCTTCAGATACCCTGGAACAAGCAGCTCCAAACATGCACTGAACTTTACATAGCGGAACGTCAAGAATGCAGCTCGGTGAGTCTTCCTAATTGCAATAACTTTCCCCATGATATGCTATTAATAATTCCCTGAACTGTCGCGTTATTTTACCCATCACGGTTCAAAGACTAGTAAAAGCTGATTGGAGATATCCGGCGGAGGACGTTCGTTAAAAGTAAAAATCAACGCGGTCGAAGCAAAAATCAACAAAAACCGAGATTCATCGAGAATCATCGAGGTTGCGACGTGGGTGTAGCGAATGATTATCGAGTCTCCGTGAAATTCCACTGTCCGATGGTACACGCCCACGATGTTTTCTTTGACGGACAACATTCCGACGACGCCAAATTCGGCTTCTCTCATCAATACGATTCGTTTCGAAAGTTGCAAGATGGACGTCACATGTTAGGTCTGTTACGCGTGACGTGTCGATTCGACGAATCGGGGAAAGATCATTTACGCAATGCGAGTGTTAAACTTGGCCGCGGACTTTCTCTCCGGTTAAACAAACGCCATTTTCTATCGGCCGATCGCACAATATGTTCGATTGAGTCACCACACTTCCGGTTTTCCTTCGACGATTCCTGTTACAAACACCGGGTCAGCTTTTGGAATTTGGAATTCTAGGATTTTGGGACCTTGGGACTTTGCGGCTTTTGGACTTTGGGGCTTTGGGACTTTTGGAGCATTGGAGATTTTGGACTTTGGGTTTTTGGAATTGTGGGGTTTTGGGACTTTCGGGTTTTGGGACTTTGGAGCTTTGGTAAATTGGGACTGAGGAACATTGGTGCTTTCAGAATTTGGGACTTTAGGAATTTGAACCTCTGGGTTTTTGGGACCTTAGCGTTTTACGATTTGGGAACTTTCGGGTTTTGGAGCTTTTTGGGATTTTGAGGCTTCAGTGCTTTGGAACTGCGGAATTTTTGGGACCACAGGATTTTGCAGCTTTGGGACTTTGGGGTTTTGGAAATATTGGAGAATTGGGATTTTGACGATTTGGGACTTTGAGGCTTTGAGACTTTGGGCTTTTGGGGCTTTGAGACTTTGGGGTTTTGGAACTTTTGGACATTTGGGACTTTGGAGCTTTGAAACTGTGGGGCTGTGAGACTTTGGGATTTTGGAACTTTTGGGGCTTTGAGATTCTCACGTTTTGGGACTTTGAAGGTTGCGACATTGGGACTTTGAGACTTTGGGGCTTTAGTACTTTAGAGCTGTGGTATTTTGGGACCTTAGGACTTTGCAGCTTTGATTCTCTAGGGTTTTGGGACTTTTGGGGCTTTGAGACTTTCGGGTTTTGAAACTTTGAGGCTTTGGGACATTGGGACTTGGGGACTCTAGGATTTTGGGACCTTCTGCGTTTTGGAGACTTTGGGGCTTTAGTACTTTAGAACTGTGGGATTTTGGGACCTTAGGACTTTGCAGCTTTTGAGACTTTAGGGGTTTGGGACGTTGAGGTTTTGGGACTGTGAGACTTTGAGACTTTGGGGCTTTAGGGATTTGAACCTCTAGTATTTTGGACCTTAGCATTTTGCGGTTTTGGGACTTTGGAGTTTTGGAGTTTTGAGACTTTGGGACTGTTGTACTTTGGCACTGCGAAATTTTTGGGACCTTAGGACTTTGTCACACTGTAACTTTGGGATTATGAAACTTCGGAACTCTAAGAGTTTGAGACTTTGGGACCTTGGGATTTTGGGACTTAGGATCTTTCGTGAAACTCTAAAACTGAGTGCTTGAATACTGAGTTTGTGGAATCGAATGGGGACTCGTCCCTCGAAAAGGTGACTTTCAACAAGAAGAGTCCCCGATCGTTCACAGTACAATGGGCAGACCGAATTACAGAAGGATCGAATTAATGTTGCCCGTGTTCACGAGGAAAGTGGTCTCAGTTTTCCACCGTCCGTGAACGTGTGAACTGGCAGGCGAACCACTCGCTTCCGGTATCGGGTCTGGTGCAGTGAAACGTCTGTGAAAACGGGCCCCAAGCCTCACGATAGATCCCGTGCCGATATTTAAAAGTACGGCCGAGTAAAAGTGGGCGTGGCTGTTCCGAACGGATTGTCTTTCCTTCTCCCCAGTATATACCCACACACCTGTGTACGCGTTTATGCGACTGTCTGCGTATCCATTTACGTGCCTGTGTACCCATTCACTTGCCTGTGCACGGCACGCTCGCGCAAATATTTACGAACGCTTCGAAATTTTCTTCTCGGTTCGAGGACGGCCATTATTTACGCTTCAACCTGTTCCGTCAGTTTACCCGAAAAAAATGCCAAATATTTGAGAAGATCGAGAATTTGACATTTTTTCTCTCTCTTTCGTTCGGTGGAGACGCCGTTCGCATATTTGCACACACCGGACATTTTCTCTGAAAAAATATTGCCTCTTCGCGCCACTTTTGTTCTCTTTTCTTTTCGCGCCACGGTGTTCACGCGAATTTAATCTCTTTTCGAGGCTTCCGAGACGTTTCGCTAATATTTGAGACCTCCTGTGAGATTCTTTGCACAGTATAGTGATTTAACGGGGATTTTTTTTTTATGTTCACGGATATGTTCGAGGATTTTGAACGTTTGTTTCGATGGTGCTAAGCGCGGCAAGTTGACTTTCGAACTGGACTTTTGTCGGTTGTCGAACATAGCTGAGTTCGGTGACCTGTTCACCGACTTTTGGAAAAACTAGGAAGACTGGGAAGTTAAAATAAAATTTGAAATTTTTCGGGAATCTATTTCAAATGTTGTTAATAATATAACAATATTTTTCTCCCGCTGAAAAAGGAAGGGATGAAAACCCTCGTTCTTCGCGTTACCATAGTTATTAAAATATTTCGAAACCTGTGCAAAATACAGGAAAGAAGTCAGCGAATTTCCGATATAAGTCACTGCGGGCCTTGCATTTAAAGGTCACTGGGACTACCCATACCACCACGGACAGTGACTTTTACATTTCCAGCGTGCACTGTGTATTTCAAATGCAACTAGGTGTCTAAGTGTCACTCGCCAGAACGGCGCAAGTGACTTATATCGAGAATTCACTGTATATTGCAAAATCTACACCGCGAACGAGTTGTCATTCATGAAAGTGAAACTTGCCGAAGGAAATATTTCTCTGAAATCTCGAATGCAGGCTGTATAAAAAAAAAAGTTGCAAAAGAAACGTGTTGGGGGGTTCCCAACTTTCCCCCGAGATCCGAGCAGATTTCTGCGGAGAAAATTCGCGTTTGTCGCTCGGGGACGTACATATCAAATACCATGTTTTTTCTGCCGTGTGTAACGAGCGTTACGAGACAGAGCTGCGCTGAGAACGGGCCCTGTCGGACCGAAGGTTACGAGAGAGATAATTCGGGGAAACGTTTCTCGTTTCTCGTTTCTCGTTTCTCTCATGGTAATCGCTGCGAAGCATCGTGTAGCGACAAACAGAGAGAGAGAGAGAGAGAGAGAGAGAGAGAAAAGGAAAGAAAGAAAGAGAAGAAACAAAGGCGGCGTCCTCTTGACAAAGACCGGCGGATTCGAAGTCGTTAACCCATTCGGAAGGTTGCAATCCCGGGTGCTTGTGCAACGCTTAATAATTGACAATTACGCTTAAACTTGGCGTTTACGCCAATGGGCTGGTGGTTCCCTCAAGTGCGCGCAATTAACTAAAACGAGACTCGCTCGCTCTTCTTCTTCTTCTTCTTCTTCTTCTCAATCCTAGATACGCCACTGCTCGATGATTCTAATATCACGATTTTTTTATATAAAGTCACTCGCATGAAAATCGATGCAAATTAGTTGTGCGTAATTACTAGACTGCGGAACTTTATGCAAAATAAAATTTTTATACATCGATTGCAATCTGTAGGAGCTAAGTAAAAATTTATTTTGCTCATTAATCATTTTTATATGTTAAAAGCGGTATTATCAACATTGTTAAACTTCTTTAATCTTTTTACTGTTTTGAATTACACCTACTCAGTTTTGACATACATGCATCAACAGCCTAGGAATTAACTACTGAACGGCGGACGTTTGTGCTTGTAAATAGTAATGTAGTAAATGGTACTGAATTGAAGAAAATGCAACAAGGATTTATTGATTAACTTGCACTGACGTTCGTCGAGGTCATTTTTATACAATTCCAATTTTTATCAGTCTTTGCAAATAGGTCTCCATTCATTTAACACAATTTTGTGGTCTAACGTGAAAAGGCACATTTTTAGACATATTATAAAAAATCGAAATTAAATAACAATTTGCTCCCTTCGTGAATGATTTCATTAAATTGATCATATTATGTAACACAAATTTTTATTGCATTTTTGGGCAATATTTTTAACTGTCTAGGTAAGGAAATTCACCGAAAATTACCATTTTCTCAATTAAATAGTGCAGCCATACTTTTTAGGAAATTCTTGCAAACTTTAACGATTACCTTTGACTCAAAGACTTTCTGAACTAAAATTGTAGTATTCCTCTTGGCATGATCATAATTTGTCATTCATTATTGATGTGACAATTGTTAAATTTTAGAAGAATTAGCGAAAGATAGTGGATCCGAGTTCTGGAAAAATGGTACCTTCAGACAATTTCTCTTATTCCACCAGGTAATAGAATCGTTAAAAAAGAAAGTAAAAATCGCTCTTATATCAATATCAAAAAAATTACCATTTTCTCAATTAAATAGTGCAACCATCCTTCTTACCAAATTCTTGCAAACTTTAACAATTGCTATTAATCAAATTTTAAAAGAATTAGCCAAAAATAGTGGATCCAAGCTCTGGAAAAATGGTACCTTCAGACAATTTCTCTTATTCCACCAAATTCCAAAAGAAATCCACCATCCACCAAATTCCAAAAGAAAGTAAAAATTGCTCTTATATCAATATCAAAAAATTACCACTTTTTCAATTAAATAGAGCAAACCATCCTTCTCACCAAATTCTTGCAAACTGTAACAATTGCTATTAATCAAATTTTAGAAGAATTAGCCAAAAATAGAGGATCCGAGTTCTGAAAAAATGGTACCTTCAGATAATTTTTCCTATTCCACCAGCTAAAAAAGTCATTAAAAAAGAAACTAAAAATAACTCTTGTATCAATACCAAAAGGTCAATCTTTCAGCTGTATCAATTAAAAAATTCACCAAAAATTACCATTATTCAATTGCAACAGAGATCCTCGCCCCCGACGAGCTCTCACAGTTATCGGCCAATCGGCCGAGCAATTAAAATGGCCGAGCAAGCCACCGTGAAAAATAACTGAAGCATCGGCCTCAGAAATCGTAGGTATAGTTTCCGAGCATGCCCCGGGCTGCCATTCACCTGGCGGCCGAAAAGTTGCGAAGGAAAAATTAATGTTGCGCGGCCTCTCTCGACACAATTTTCCCGACAGACGGTTCTGCGGGACGTTGTGCCAACAAAGGATTACATAATTCCCCGCATTCCTGGCGAACACACAACAAGAGCCGGTTGTGTCTCGTGTCGGCGCGATACGAGAGAGAAAGTATTCGTGCACGCACTCGCGCGAGGGCATGGATCGAAATCGAAATCGAGATCGCGATCGAGAGAGAGAGAGAGAGAGAGAGAGAGAGAGAGAGAGAGAGTCCGGGATTCGTTCGAAAACGAAGGGAGCCGTTGCTCGGTCATCCGGCGATAATATTAAAGATCGAGGGAGGCCCCCCGGGGAATTTCATAACGCGTTGCACTCGTTGCACAATCCGTTACAGAAACTTTTTGCCTCGCGCGCCTCGTAATAATTGATAAGCCGAGGTCTAATTGGATTTTCCAGCGTTCCCTCCCCATTAACGCGACGATGTGAATTAATTGCGCCCGCGGGCAATTAGCCTGAGTGTTCCCAACAATATTGGACAGTTTAAGTCGAAGGAAGATTTTGATTTTGTTCGTTGAGACAGCGGATCGAGGATGTTATTTTGCGAGGGGATAATTAGGGCTGATGATACGGTAATGAATTTGCCGGCTGTTTCGTCGAATTTATCTTTTATCAGAATTAATGCGGTGGCTTCGTTAGAGTTCGTCAAAACGGCCAGTCAATTAATTACCACACGCGAGACCCATTAGTTACGTTTATCTTTTATCGGGTTCGAATTACAGTGGAAGCTTCATTAAACCCTCGTTCCCTTCTCTTTCCGTTTGTTTTTCTTTCTCTTTTTTATTTGCGGGAGGCTAGACTGTAGGGAAGCTCGGATTTGCATGAACATTCGCGGCACGATGGAAATGCAAACCGAACGGATACGTAATTATCTGTTTCTCTTGCGCCGGGCTGAGGAGAAAGTGTCTCTCAGCGCATACGCTCGGAGCTAACGAGAAAACAGTCCGAGGAAAACTGATTGTGAGCTGAGAGTTGATTGTACTCTACTATCTCGCCTAATCGTTCTCATCAGAGAAAAAATTGGTGCAAAGTAAATTCCTTATCTGCAATCCAAAAAATATAATTCTCAGCTCGATTCATTCTCCCAGGCTTCTGCTGCATTCTTTACAGCAAATTAAACTTTGAATTTTTAATCCTTCAATCCAACCATTCTATTTTTATCTAGATTTTATCAGAAATCCTCATTTGCTACCCGACTTTTAGAATTATTAAGAGACCGAGAACAGCAAAATGAAATGTTCGATATTGTTAGTCGTTGGTCACATAATGTTTACTCACCAATAGAAACGCCAACACGACCCTCCGCCAGTCCATGGCTAAAATAAAAGAGAAAGTCTGATTAATAACTGGGTCGAACTCCCATGAGTACGATCGGCCGCGCAAACGTCTGTCGCGCGAGAACACTTGCCACGAAAAATAGTTTCTTTTCTTAGTCCCTACTTCCTACGATCACTTTAGAATCGATCTCCATTCATAAGATGGTAATTAGAGTCTTCGAGGAAGATGTTCCCTAATGTTTCCACTCGATGTCCTGGCTATTCGAACCTCTCTAATAGGTCAGTGACTGTCGCAAAATCTTCTAATCGGTCAGTGACCGTCACAAACATCTTCTAATCGGTCAGCGACCGTCGCAAAATCTTCTAATCGGTCAGTGACCGTCGCAAACATCTTCTAAACTAGTTCCTCGACCATTCACAAAATTGCAACTAGACTCGCGAAAACCTCTCCGAAAACCTTGGATCAAGTCCACGCATAAGCACAGTTTCTTTTGTTCGATACTCTCTTTCTCTTCCACTTGATGTTCTGAAAAGCAGACAGCACGTCTGTAGCCAGTCAACGATCGCTGTGAACCATCCTGCATTCTTTAACTGCGCTCTGAAGGTGTTCCCCATTCATAAAATGGTAACTAGCGCCGTAAAATTTCTCAGAAATTGCTTCCCATGAAGTAATAGGGTCTTTTCGCTAAGTACTTCTACTAGATGTACTAATGACTTCATCGAAACGTCTCTAATCGGTCAGTGACCGTTGCAGACAGTTCTCTAGCCTTTTCTTTCTACGGACATTGACCATTTATGAAATTGTAACTGGAGACTTATAAAGCATCTTTAAAGTTATTTTCCATGAATAAACATTGTCTTTCGTACTCGATACGTCCACTCGATGCTTCGAAAACCTTGTGAAACATCCCTAGTCGGTCAGCGACCACCACAAATATCTTCTATCGACTAGTTCGTCCCTACTCGCGTTCTCCATTCATGAAATGGTAATTAGACTTTAGATACCTTTTAAAAATCCACTATCTATGCATCAAAACACAGTCTAGTATCCTCAACAATCGCACTGGGCATACTAAAAACCTCGCATAACGTCTTTATGCGGTCAGTGACCACCGCAAACATTCTTCATCCACAATCTCATCCCTGCACACGTTCTCCATTGATAAAATGGCAACTAGCGTCCCGAAGCCTCTGAGAAATCACTGTCCACAGTTTATTGTCCTCAACACTTCCACTGAGCCTCCTAAAAACCTGACAAAACGTCTCTAAGCGGTCAGTGACCACCGCAAACATTCTCCATCCACAATCTCATCCCTGCACACATTCTCCATTCATAAAATGGCAACTATCGTCCCGAAGCCTCTGAGAAATCACTGTCCACAGTTCATTGTCCTCAACACTCCCACTGAGCCTCCTAAAAACCAGACAAAACGTCTCCAAACGGTCAGTGACCATCGCAAACCGTCCTCTATCCTGCCTCTCCTTCCTGCACGCGTCCTCCATTCATAAAATGGTACCCGCGGCGTCGAGCGCGTCTAAAAATCGCATTTCTCGGAGAAAGCGGATTCATAAGGTCACAGATCGACGTCCCGTTCGACGTTAGGCGACATCCTCGATCAATAACGATCCAGAGCTCGTTCCGGAGTGCGAACGACGGTGGTTTTCGTGCTGGTTAGCCTAAGATCCGTGTCGGGCGGCTCGAGAAAGCGACGGCGACGCGGAGTTTCGCGAGCACGACGCAACAACGTTCACTATTTCGAGAAGCATGGGAGACCGGTGCGAGGAACAGTATCGACATAATGCACACTGGACCACCGTGGTTGACCCCGCGAACAGACGGCGGCCATTTTCGCACTGTGCACCACGCGCGTCCTTTTTTTCCACGGCTGTGTTCGCACGCTCGTGTTGGTTCACGGGGTTTCACGTCGCAAATCGCGACCACACGAATCGCGGGATTTACGTGGCTGGTCGATCGACATCCCGCGAGGTTCTGGCCACCTTCTTTCCACCTTTTCTCGCGGACGGGAGGAGGCAGGATCGTGCCGAAGAGATCGGCGCACCTGGGCGAAACCAGGGCCGTAACGATCGCCACCTTTCACCTGTCTGCAGCACGAGGAAATGGATCGTTTGACGGTCTAGCTGCGAGACTGGAGTGTCTTTGTTGGGCCACGGGTGGTTGCGGAAACGTAGATCGTTCTATATTTTTTTTTTATTCATTGTTATGCAGGTTCCGAAAACCTTCGATGCCAATAAATGCGACATAATTGCGATTAATATTGAATCAGGTAGTTTTTGAGAGGCTAAGCGTTGTTAGGGGGTCGTGCTGGGTGTATGAATGTTTACGAAGATTTAAACAATTCATTCTATTTTTTTATGAATTTTTAAGTAGGTACAAAAGCCTTCAGTACGAATAAATGAAGTGATCGTGGAACAATCACGACTGAAATGAAATAAAGTAGTGTTTGAGGGCAATTTTTAAGTGCAAAAGTAACAATAAACGGTTGGATAAATTACCAAAAAATATCGAAAAGAAAAATAGATAAAAACTTCCCGAAATCAGTGTTATAATTTCACTGAAGTACCTCTAATAGTAAGGCAATATTAAATTAGTCCAGGGTAAAAAATGGCCACAAAAAGGAACGAAAAAGTACATAAATGAAGTGTATCAACGATCCATATTCACGATTTCGCAACGCTGAATATTTACAACGAAGGCCGATGATCTAACGAGGACAGACGAATCGGGAAAGGTCAGTAAAAAGAGAAAAAAAAAATGGAGAAACTTTCCGGTGGACCAGATCGTATTATAATTCGAGTGAAAGTGCGTTTTCACGTGGAAGACATTAGATTTTTGGGCTTGCTGCGTCCAGCAGTCCGTTTCGAAATACGCAGATAGGCGCCCGTTACGTTAGGGCAACGCGTAGGAATCGGAAAAGTATGGTCGTCACGTAGCGTGCCCACGTCATGGCTTGTCGCGCGTTGAAGTCACCGGCGACTAGGACGGATATAGTCATCGATATACATCTATAGTTGTACGTATAGGTGTACGTTCGCGCCGTTACGACATCTCGAAATAGATTAATACGTTTAACACAGAAAAAGAATGCCTACTGTCAATCACGACGCTGTTATTTCTGCTTTGCTGACACCATACGCGCTCTGTACACCGTGTACAATAATCAGGCTACCATTGAACTTAGCTCGGCCACCCGGATACAATGCTTCGATCTAGATCTCGATCGTAAACCCGAGTACTTTCGGACTTTCCAAATCGATACGATTTTGAAATGGGATATCACAGAGTGTGTAAACTACGTCGAACTTTTTATAGTACACGCTACCATCTTTTAATTCTTATCTTCCTCTTCATATTTTATTCTTCAAATTTTCAGCTCGTAAGTAACTCATAAGTAGACTGCGGATTTTATGCGTTTATGAGAAAAATGGGTAAGCACAATTTAAAGCAGTGGACAAAAATGTCCACTTTTTTTTTTAAAAAAAAGGACATCAGCGTATTGGTTTCAGCTTAATAAAATAGTTAAAAGAACAAAGAAATTTTTATTACGCCTCTGTGTCTTGCAATCAATGCAAATATTTTTTATTTCGCAGAAAGATCCGCAGTCTACTTATAACAAACAAGAATTCTTTCTGATTTTAGAGTAACACAAACATTTTTTTAATAAATGGGAAAAGTTAGTCGGTGAAATATTCGCCGTTGTTATTACTAGTCTGAGGATTTTTATGCAAAATAAAAATTGCCAGGATTAATTAAATTTATTTATTTTCCGGTTAATCTTGATGAGCTGAAAATAGTGAAATCTTTAAATTCTTTAAATCCCTTTACCGTTTTGCATTCGATCTACTCATGTTTATCATAATTCCATAAAATCCGCAATTATTATCCGCCAATTATTGCTGACACCATCTTGTAAAAATATAACAATAAAATCGTACAGTTTCCAAGAAAACGCGACGTATAATCGGCTGGGAGGTCGCACAACTTTTCCGGGGCAGTTCAAAAATTATGATTTCCAGGCCTGTTAGAAGGGCTACCGTTCCACAACGATCGGGATCGATCCGTGGATCGCGTGGGCGGCTGGATCCTTGGCGGCCGCGTATTTGGTCTCGCGCTACCTACGGCGAGGATGAACAAACGAAGCCTTGTGCTCGTTTTCGCGCTTGAATCCGTTGCGCAACTATGTACGCGTTTCATTAAACCGTCTATTAAGCCCGCGTTGTCCATTCAGCCGGTTCTGCCCGGTCAACGGCGACGTTTTACCGTGCGGGTCTCTCGCGAGAAAGGAAACAGCCGCCGCACAGCTGTCGCACGCCCTTCCACAACGCCCGTTCGTTTTTGGAACGTGTGCACACGATTATGCGAACGTATACGAACGTTTCGCATGCGTCCGTGCAACGGGTGCCTCCCCCGCAGTCGCTCCAGCTCGCGTTTCTCGCAAAATGCTGCTCTCTCGTTTAGGCGAAACACCGAGTTGGCTCGAGAGACGACGATTTTAACAGGGATAATTGATCGGTGGCGTTATGGCTTTGGTTTTTTCATTTTTTGGGCGATAGTTCCTATGGGAGAATTCCCCCCGGTTCAGCGGGGGAATTTTTTGATATTTTTCGAGTGTTGTATTATCGGGATTTTCAGTAGATGCTAATTATTTTGGAAAGGGAATTGAGGTAAATTAGAAATTGAAGTTGAGTCTTCGGAAAATCTTGTGTCACTAATTTAATTTTACATATTAGGGGGGGGGCATAAGTAATCAATTATTTTGAAATCTAAAGAAAAGAAATGCGAATCGGAAGACTGTAAAGTATGAATTTTATGGTAGTAATTTTATACTCCGGAATTTAAATTTTCCATAAACGGCAGATCCAAAGCCTGCAGATTCTATAGTATAAATTACAAAGCAGTAATTTTACATTTTGAGGCCTAAATTTTCTACACAAGTCGAAAGTGTTTAACATGCAGTGTAAATTTTGAAGAATGCAGATCGGTTCGGTGAGGCGAATAAAATGGCAGGGCCAATTGCAGAGTCGTGCTGGAACGTTGAGAAACGGCTCGCTTTCGACGACCTTGAGGGAGAGAGAACCATTTGAAACGCGAGCGTGCGTAAGCGACGAGGATGACGTAAGCCGCGAATTTTTCTTGGGATCGCTATTTTCCGATCGAACTCTGGTCTCGTTGTGTTCTCCAGGAACTCGTTCGCCAGGCGCCTTCGCGCCCTTGAACGTCCGCCAACGTGGTGGTCGTCGTTGACGCAGTCTTTCCTCGAGCAATAGTGTTGCGCCATCTTGGTGACGCCGTGATTGGAAGCGCAAAACTCGTAGAGACGTTTCGCAGCCGCTCGTTCCCCTATCTTTTCCCTGATATCTCCGATAACATCACCGATAACGTCCGTGCCGATCAATATTACCGGTCGTCAGAGTTAATCGGTCCCGGTTAATCGAGTGGAAGCATTGTCATTCTCTTCGAAACTCGGATCAACTCTAGTCTGCTCTTTCCTGCGCGGACTGTACCGATTCTGAAGAATTTATTCTTTTTTGTTAGGTTGTTTCACAAGTTTCTTTCGCAACGTGCACGTTTAACATTTGTTAAACAACCGCGCTTATTATTAGAACTACTATTTGTACAAACTAATTCGTGGCCCTCGCCGTCAATTAGCAGCAACATTATTTTAACGCTAAACCTACCACGGTCAAAATAACCGATTTTATGTTTCACAATAGTTGAAACTGTACAGATTCATTTATGGAAAATAGTGGAATAAATTTCCTCGTGGAAGGATTTGTTATATTGGAAATTACGGACATCTCAATAAGGTTGCCATTTTTATCAGGCAATATTTACCAGATACTGTTAATGCTCGGTAGGTTTAGTGGTAAATTCAAATCCTTTATCCACCGATTTGAGGGCTCGGTAATTACTAGACTGTGGATCTTTATGGAAAATAAAAATATTCTATTTGATTTTCTTTCTTAATATATTTAATAGTTCGAAGATAGTGTAACAGTATTTTTAAATTCTTCTAATGTTTTCACTGCTTTAAATTACACAGTACATTACGCAGTCTAGTAATTACTCATAAGATGGAGTGAATGCGCAGAAAATGAAATTGTTTCCGGCAGTAGAATGTATTTGAGTTGTTTGTAAAATAATCAACAAACTCCCGAAGAAACGGCTACGAGTTCATTTCTAATTTCTTAAGCTACCTCTAGCTTAACAGTGCCATTTGGTTTCTTAAACAATTACCCTGAGTTTGCATTTTGTGTATCGATCGAAAACGAAACGAACTTTTGAGAAAACCTAATGCACTGTGATCTCCGCAATTCTCTAAGATAAAAATGTAATTTAATTTACTTATTTCTTGCAGTGACGTAGTGATGTACGCCATTGATATCATTGGATAAAATAATTGTAATATAATTTTAGCTTGCATAATACAAATATAACGACATCCTTCAACACTCTTGTGTTTTATCGATCTTCTATTTAACACACCGTGTCAGTCACATATGACTGTCAGTGATTTTTAACTAGCTTTAGACATTCATTTTTATTGTGACATATCCAGATAAACCGAATTTTATTAAAATCTTTGGAATTCGAAAGGGTTAAAACAGCATCCCCTATAATACACTTAAAATGTCTAGTTTCGCTTTCATTAACCCATTTGCATCATAAGGAAATATGAAAAGAAGGCCTTTATCACCAAACTTCTTTTTTATTGTATTCAAGTACAAAAATGACTACAAGTGAAAGAACTTATTTCAATAATTCGTCTTCGTTTCAGTGGCCTAATTTCTTCTTCGCTATCATCAGAATTACTACTTTCATCTCCAACGACACCCTCCATTTCTATTTTTTAGCTAACGAATAATGATAGTGGCCAACAAAGTTGAGCGCATATATACGGCTCCGGTTATAGTGACCAGGAAAATCGAGCGTATATATACGCTCCGGCGATAGTGACCAGAAAAATTGAGCGTATACATACGCTAATGATGCAAATGGGTTAATTAAATTACTCTGATATTTGGCACTTAACGTGTTCATTTCTCATGGCCCAATGATTAACTGTTTCGACCATTTTCGCGTTAAGCGACTCAAATCTGGACGGACAATTCCGTCACGAATACATGGCTGACATTGTGGCCAACGAGCTAAAGAATGTTTTTACAATTCTACGGGTGTCTACAGTAGATCACGTGTCGCAAACATGCGTCACGCTAAATCGAAACAGCGAGCACTTTCCCGATTCGCTCGAAAATTGTAAAATGGTAACCGGATATCTACCTGTCTCGATCGACGTCCCAGCGTGCATGTGTCCGGAGTAGATCCTGCTCGGTCCAGAGAGCGAAAACGTCGAAAAATCCGCTCCAGCTTTTTCTCGTGGGCCCCGTTGCGAAACGTTCGATCGCGAGTCGAGCGTGAAGCGATCTAAGGAGTGAGTGAGAGAGAGAGAGAGACAGAGAAACAGAGAGACAGAGAGAGAGAAAGAGAGAGAGAGAAGGGGGAGAGGGAGAGTGACCACCACGAGAAACGGGAATAAAACGCAGTCAAGAAGAACAAACAATCTAGAGAGGGGGGATCACTGTTGACAGGCTCGCGGGTTCCTGGTCAGTTTGGTCTGGCACTCGTCCATCACCAGCACTTCCGGTAGCACGAGGGGCTGCGTCTTACGCGCGTCCTCGCGGGCCACGAAGTCCTCGCGCGCCTCGACATCCCCAAAATCTTGATCGATCGATGACCTTCGGGCTCTGACCACCGTGTACGCTTTCATACAACGCAATCCCGAGGATAGGTCATTCTGGGAAACCGGTCCGTGTATCCCGGAGCTGGAGGATCCGCGCGAACCTAAGCGAAGTCGAGGAAACTCGAAGGAGTCTTGCCGAAGCTCTCGCCTTGAATCTCCGCTGTTGACCAGCTGGAGAAGAGATCTTATCTAGGTTTGGTGGGCCCTGTCAAGGTCACAGGGTCCCTCATGCTCCCGGAAACTGTCCCGATGGTGCTCGAAGATGTTAGGGTTTCAGCAGAGCGAGATGTTTCGAGGTTCGCGGAGGGTCCGGTTCAGTAGAGCGGGTTCGCGTCGAGGTTTCAGGCGGAGGCGAGTTTCTGTGTAGTTTCCCCTCGAATTTCGTTCACGTTTTCGCCACTGCACCACACACCTGCCGGTTCGTCGATCCGCAGAGAAGCAGCCGAGCATGAAGAGAGCCGCGGGAAAGAAAACCGTTGCGGTCGACGCGAGGCTCGAGACTGCACTGTGCTCTTCGTCCTGTGTTGTTCCGCTCGTGGTACACGCAGGGTACCACGAGGCGGAGGAACAGGGAACCGGTGGGACGAGAGAGAGAGAGGGAGAGAGAGGGAGAGAGAGAGAGAGAGAGAGAGAGAGAGGGAGAGAGAGATGGAGGAGAGAGAGAAACAGGTAGAAAGAGAGGGGGCAGCAGGTTGGACGCCGAACAGAGTAGGAGGATTTGTGGAAGGATACAGTAGCGATAAATCGTGATCGAAATTCGGAGAAAGCTATTGGCTGGTTTTGGGAACCTTTTTTGGAGGTGGCGAATCATTTCTGGAGGAATATATAGCCTAATACAATTATTAGGCGAATTTAATGAAGGAGGGGCCAGCAGGTTGGACGATGAAGAGAGATAGAGGATTTGTGGGAGGATGCAGAAGTGGATAAAAGCGATGAAAAGGAGAAAGCTATTGACTGGTTTTGAGAACCTCTTTTGGAGGTGGCGAATCATTTCTGGAGGAATATCAAGCCTAATGTAATTATTAGGCGAATTTAATGAAGGAGGGGCCAGCAGGTTGAACGATGAAGAGAGATAGAGGATTTTTGGGAGGATGCAGAAGTGAATAAAAGCGATGAAAATTTGGAGAAAGCTATTGGCTGGTTTTGGGAACCTCTTTTGGAGGTGGCAAATCATTTCTGGAGGAATATCAAGCCTAATGTAATTATTAGGCGAATTTAATGAAGGAGGGGCCAGCAGGTTGAACGATGAAGAGAGATAGAGGATTTGTGGGAGGATGCAGAAGTGGATAAAACCGATGAAAATTTGGAGAAAGCTATTGGCTGGTTTTGGGAACCTCTTTTGGAGGTGGCGAATCCTTTCTGGAGGAATATATAGCCTAATACAATTATTAGGCGAATTTAATGAAGGAGGGGCCAGCAGGTTGGATGATGAAGGGAGATAGAGGATTTGTGGAAGAATGCAGAAGTGGATAAAAGCGATGAAAAGGAGAAAGCTATTGACTGGTTTTGAGAACCTCTTTTGGAGGTGGCGAATCATTTCTGGAGGAATGTCAAGCCTAATGTAATTATTAGGCGAATTTAATGAAGGAGGGGCCAGCAGGTTGGACGATGAAGAGAGATAGAGGATTTGTGGGAGGATGCAGAAGTGGACAAAAGCGATGAAAATTTGGAGAAAGCTATTGGCTGGTTTTGGGAACCTCTTTTGGAGGTGGCGAATCATTTCTGGAGAAATATATAGCCTAATACAATTGTTAGGCGAATTTGACGAAGGAGGTGCCAGCAGGTTGGACCCTGAAGAGAGATGGAGGATTTGTGGGAGGATCCAGAAGTGCCTAAAAGCGACGAAAATTTGCAGGAAGTTACTGGCTGGTTTTGAGAACCTTCTTTGGAGTTGTAAAATAATTTCTGGACGATTATCTAGCCTAATATAATTGTTAAATGAATCTAATAAAAGAGGGAGCAGCTGAAGAGAGATAGAGAATTTATGGGAGGATGCAGAAGCGACTAAAAGCGACGAAAATTTGGAGAAAGCAATTGGCTAGTTTTTGAGAACCTTTTCCGGAATTGGCGAATCATTCCTGGAGGAATATCTAGCCTAATATAATTATCAGACTGCGGATCTTTATGCAAAATAAAAATGTTCTGCCTGAATTGCAACAGACTGGAGTGAAATAGAAATTAATTTTCTTTCATAATATGTTTAATAGAATGAAAATAATGTAACAGCATTTCAAAATGTTTCTAATCTTTTTACTGTTCTAAAATACGCCTACCCATTTTTGTCATAAATGCATACAATCCTCTATCTAATAATTATTATGCGAATTTAATGGAAGAGGGAGCAGCTGAAGAGAGATAGAGAATCTATGGGAGGATGCAGAAGTGACCAAAAGCGATGAAAATTTGGAAAACACTGTTGGTTGGCTTCGAGGTACGTTTTCAGAGTAGCTGGATCGTTTCTGAAGGATCTAGCCAAATATAATTATTACTATGCGAATTTAATGAACGAGGGAGCACCAGGTTGGACGTTGAAGAGAGATAGAGGATTTGTGGGAGGATCCAGAAGTGACTAAAAGCGACGAAAATTTGGAGAAAGCTATTGGCTGGTTTCGGAGATGATGGATTAGAGAGTAGGCAAATTTAAAAGAGCCCCGGTGATCAGTATGGTGGGATATTGTAGGCTGAAGAGAGGGGGACAGAAATTAGAACGATGGAGAGATAGGACATCCTGAAAATGTAGCTGAGATGGAGATCATTTTGAAATGGAAAATTTTCAGTGGTACGGATAGATGATTTTAATAATTTTGTTATGAAAGAAAGAAGAGAGAGGAGAGAGAGAGAGAGAGACGCAGAATTTGCGGAGGGATACAGGAGCGACAAATATGATCAAAATTTGAAGAAAGCTATTGACTGATTTCAACGTCCTTTTTCGGAGTCGATGTATAATGTTTGAGGGATTAGGCGAATTTAGGAGATCCTGGTGACCAGAATGGTGGGACACTGTGGGTTTAAAATGGAGACAGAGGTGGGAACTATGCAAAATTGGGATGTCCTATTGAAGTTGCGGATCCTTCTGAAAAATAGATTAAAAGAATGTAATAGTGTCGTCACATCATCGGCAACTAATTAAAATTATTAAAGAAAGAAATCAATTTCAGTTGGTCCCAGTACCCCGCAATTCATGCAGATAATTTTTATTTTGCATAAAGATTCGCCGTCTATTGATTATATATGGATCGTTGGGAGAGTAGTTGAATTATGAGAGAAAGGAAAGAAAGTAGTATCGATGACGAAAGTGACAGAAGTGAGAGAAAGAATTTTCGAGATAGAGGATCCTGTTGAAATAAATCTTCGAGAATGATGTTTCCTATATAAGGATATTTTTCTATCTATATTGAAGATATGTAAAAATTTCTTTGCAAGGATATGAAAAATAGAAAAAGAATTCTTGAGACAGAGGATCCTTTTAAAATTATTTTTCCAAGAAACAATTCTTCTGTGATTAACAATTTTTAGTATGGGTACAGATAGTTGAAAGAACGTTTTATCGATAAAAAAGAGAACGGAGGATCAATATGTTGAAGATAAAGATAGAATTTTGTTTGCAAGGATAACGAAAGGATTTTTTAAGGTATTGGATCCTTCCTAAGGACGCTGGACAATTTTTCTCGGGGACAGGAACAAAGGATACAGTGGAAGGAAATGACAAAGACCAACATTGGTGAGAACGAGGATCTGCAATGATCTACGTAGTGATTGAACGATCGACCGGTAGAGCGCGACACTGAATGGACTTTTATTTGCTCGGCGCTGAATCTGCGATAGCGATGGGCACTATGATAGCTTCGATAAATGATAGGAAATTTCACTGCTCCAAAATGATGTCCAAAATGATCATTTAAAACCAGAATTTTTAGAAATTTCTAGAATTTTTATAAACTCTCGAAAATTAAGAGAATTCTCAATTTTATTCCCTATTAATCAATTTTATTCCTTTTCTATTCGTCTGCCTATCAGTTGCTCCCACTATGTCAATGAAAGAAAAATAACAAGAACATTTATATCAATAAAAGCAATTATTGATATCCGTTTAATTGCGGTAATGGAAGAAAGTAGTAAAAGATTTGAGCTGATAGTTCCTGAGTCAGAGTTTGCAAAATGCCAAATCTAATCAGCCCTTGAGTATCAAAATAGTTGGGTCCATTTTCGCCCAGATTTATAAACGCTCCTGAATAAATTCTTGATCGAAAATGAATCCTCTCGGACCCTGTATAGTTTGTTGCAACACTTGTCCCTTGATATCAAATTAACCCAATGGTGAATGATCAATACGATGATAATATCAAGAATGATTTCACGAACTCCTCCTTCGAAGATTGAACAAATAAAATAAGGCGCTTAATTGAACTAAGCAATTATTCGCGCCATTTGCAATTGAGTAATCGATGTTGAACGTACCGATTACTCCGAATCGGTGAAGAAATGTATGAAATTGAGTTAGGACGCGATAGAGAAAATTTATGAGAATCGAGAAATTGCTAGGAATTTCGGAAACGTTCGACGCGACTCGAACCCATCACTAGTGACAGAAGTCTCGCGAAAAAGGGGTAGAAGGAATAAAGCGAGAGGAAGAAAATGGCCGCGGATTGTAAAAGGAAGAGGACAGACTGCATTTACGTCATCGCCCGGGTTAGATGCTGTGCCACGATCCTCTCGAGGGATGTAGACTTCTGCGATTCTTCTTGATTCCCTCCGAGTAAAATACTTTGTAACCGATCAGGCGAAAACCTGTTGCGCTCCCGATGTTTTTTTTTCCTGGTGAAAGAATTGGTCTCCGATACCTGTATCATGGTGTACGTAGAACAAACAGACATTTCTGGAACACCAAAGAAACATTCAGTCCATTTCATCTCTCGGTCCCTTAATTTTTTAATTTTAACGCTTCACGTGTTCAACGATTATTCCATGGTCCTTAGAAAATCGCAGATTAAAAATTGGGGGATTTCTTTGATCAATTTCTGCGACTGCAATTTCATTCGTAATAATTTGTTTTCAGGGGTGATATTTAGAAGAAGACTTTCAATAATCTCTTCCAAATAGCACACAGTGAAATATCGGTAGGAAGAATGTTAGTCCGAGTTCATCGATTTGTAAAGAAACGCCTAATTGTAAGTTCAACTTCTATCAGGGATCGTATAAGATTAATAAAATAATTGAATAATTAGCAGAAAGTTTAATTGCCTGCAGTCAGCAATAACGCGATGAAAGAGTTGTTTAAACAGACTGCATATACGTAACTTTTGGGGCAATAATTGTAGAATCTAGTAATTGTAAATTCCAATACATTTACAATCAATCTCGATGTTTTTAAATAATTTTTTATGTTATACGGGTGTCTATCTTTCTTAATTTATTTGTTTTTCCTCCATTAAAGAAATTAAATGGTAAATGAAAAATTGTTTGATTTTTCGATTTTTCTCTTGTGGGGGTGTAATTAATTTTTTCTTTTTTAAATAAGTGTCATCTGTCGGTGAACGTGGATAACAAGTTCCACGCGGATAGGGCTGCCATCTGTAAAATTACTGATCTAACTCAAAGAGCATTAAAACTTTGCACATTTCCATTTGAAACCTAGTCACTTTTTTAAATTAGAAATGTGAATATAAATATGAAACTAAAATATGATTAAGTACGGTAGGGACCGTATGATATTTTACATGAAGTAGACAAAAAAGAAGTATTGACCGCTCAACTAAGAAAATCATAAAACAGACTACTTCATTATGTGCTGTTAAAATGTTTTCGATTCATTTTTAACTTAATTTACAACTAAGTTAACGGCAAGGAGAGCAAACAGAAAACCTGGATTATTACAGATAATTGCTCCAGATGTTCCTGAACACCATAATAAATGGAATCAATCCGAAAAAAGAGATAGCAGCCTTATATACGGATGATAATGTCTTATTGCTGGCAGAGTGTAAAGTGTTCACCATACCACGTGCTTGGAGAAATACCATAATATAACTTAAACATGGCTCCTGCCTATCGTATTACTGCAAATTTTTATCCATTATTAAATAGCAAATATTTAAAATGTTCAGTAAATATATCAAGGTTTAAGTCGAAAAGGAGCGTCGTACGAGAAATTCAATCAAGTAACTATGTTTACACAAAATCTACTCATTGCTTTCATAACCTCAACCACCATATTATTACTTGTTTTCTTTCATACCCTTTTCCGTCACCTAATAATGCGGCGTGAACGATAAAATATAATTCATCTACTTTTGTTCTCTATGCTTTTTTCTTTTAATATTCCCTTAAACTTCTTCAGATATCATTTCGTCAATTCTAACCTATCTTTTTTCAAAATAGTTGCGCGGTTAAAAAATATTATACATATATATATTGTTTACGTGACTTAAAAATACAGTTATTGACTTGTTAACACATTGATTCGTTAAAAAGTTGTTGATAAACATAATATATTAACACTATAGGTTTACGGGACCCGTCAAAATGAGGGGTTCTAATATTTTTAATTTACCATTATTGAGATTATAAATATGCATCCATGAATTATTCAACAAATTCATTTCTTCGGGTATATATTATAAAATCAATTGCTAAAAATTTGAATAGATACGTTCTTATTATTTTCATAAAGTATTTATTAAAATAATCGCTTTCATTGCTCCATAAACCTAGTGTTAAACACCATTTGTTCCAGACATTTATTGCAGTGGATCTGATTAGCAATTACTAACTGTTCTAGCTGTTTTGTTCTCATTTAACAATGTGAAACGTATAAAAGATTGTATTTAACAGTAACAAGAATGGAAATGGAATAGTCTATACGAATTGCATTTCGTAGGTTTGGAAAAAGATGAATCACCTACAGAGGACTTAAACTTTCACAAAATGATTCAGCAGAGGCAAAGCGAAGCGAAGAGAACTGTTATAGTGCAACTGAATAAATTTAATGATGCTGCTGAATGCACAGCGTACTTAAAGACATTCGGAAGAATATCTTGTATGTATCATTATGTCACAAAAATGCGTAATGTATGTATATTTTTTTGTAACTGTTCTTGTAAAATTACAAAGGAATTTTTATCATGACTTTATTGTAATTTCATTTGCAGCCAAACATGTTATTAGTGCAATTCAAAACAAAGGAAGATATGGGAAAATTATTGAATTCAGTACAATATTTGGATACCTCTACATATATGGGTGTACCTACAACAGTAATGCAATATGAAGCTGATACTGTACAAAGTATATCACTGCAGATGAGTGAAAAACTCAGCTTTCGAAAATATAGTCATCACTTTCCCACCTGGGTTATGATCAAATCGAACCTATTGTATTCAAAATCTGTAATGTATTACTACTTCATGCATATGTACAACTTTAATGCGATAGTAAATTAATATTCAATTTTTTTCTTTCAGATATCGGAACAAATGGTAATACTGTGTAAGACAGTGAAACTCTCGGATATCGATATAAGATTACGATTCTTCACCGCTCATCAGTTGTGTCTGACCTTGGGTAAATTATTTCCAACCCTTTCCATCTTACCATTTGGTTCATCCGTATCCGGTTTTGGACAGCTAGGAAGTGACCTGGACATAGTATGTACTGCTGCAAAACGTGGAAGAGGAACTGAAACTGTAAGTGTGCATTCTGATTTCCTCTTACATTTGACGTGATGTACGCTTCTATGAACTTCGTAAAAGTTGACTTTAGCACGTATATTTTCTCAGAAGATCTCAAGACAACTAATATATTGTTCGAAACCATTTTCTGCTATGGAAAGGAGTGAACAACAGGACTTCCTGAAACCCGTGGCCATGTTTCTACACAAATTTATTCCTGGTATAATCAATACACAAAGTATTCTCAAAGCTCGGGTCCCCATTATTAAATTTTCCAATGCTCTCACAAGCATGCATTGCGACCTTAGTAGCAACAATCTGTAAGCATTATGTGCTCGTCACACTTTCATATACTTAATTCTCACAAGTAATCTGTATCTTCTTACTCGCGTTCTACAGGTCCGGTTTCTACATGTCCGAGATTTTGTACAATTATAGTGTTATGGACTGGAGGGTAAAACCACTAGTGTTCACATTGCGCAAATGGGCATACGCTCATGGTATAACAAGCGAAGTAGCTGGCCAAAAGCTAACAAATTTTTCTCTGACCCTGTTAATAATATTCTATCTGCAACAAGAAAAGATGTTGCCTCCAATGAGGAAGATGCTTATTGCATCGAATCAACTAGGTGAATAGAGAAGAATTTCTTTCGTTTGTATTCGAGTTTGTATTTGCCGCCAACGCTTTAAAATCCATAATTTATAATACTGACGGGCAAAAATAGTTACACGATTGACTCTAAACGCTCTTCTTTCTTTTCTGTTCCAGATGAAAATGAATTGTCTACATTTTTGAGACCAGTGGTCCGGTCGTATATCGATCATACGAATTTGAACAACAACACATTGGAAGATCTCCTGTTCGGTTTCTTCCAGTTCTATGCTACCTTCGACTTCAGTATGTACGCCATATGCATGCGGGAGGGGAGGACCAAGAAAAAACCGGATATCTCACCTGCTTACCTTTTGAATCCGTTGGACCCGACGTTGAACGTCAGCAGGAACGTCAGCGCCATCGAATTAAATGCGTTCGTTCGACACTGTATCAGTGCGTTGAACATGTACAACGACAACAAACTCAACTCCGTTGTAAATCTAATAGAGTCATTGAATATGAAAACTAATCTGGATAAAAGCGTAGCCGAGTCGACGCCTGTTATAGAAGTGCAAGAGTGTGAAACCGAGAAAGACGACGATTTGGATCAGCCGAATAAATTAGAGGAGATAATAAAATAATAATGAATTAAACTGCTGTGTCATTCTAGCTTAGCTTTCGGACAATCGAATTCTTTACAATTCTACCAGGTTCTTCGTTAAGTATAATGACTCTCCGTGGCCTTATAAAACTATTGGTGTTTCTTGATCCGAAAGCTTCGCGAAAATTTGTAGAATATGTAACAGAAACTAGGGGGATGAAAGAGATGACACCGGCGTACTCGGTAACTTGTATATTTCTCTATTATCAGCGATTCGACAGTTCTCATATATGCTTAATCGTGTACATTTTCTATAATTGGTAACGTCCGCGCGATCCGTCCTCGGACCATGATCGTTCTATCGATCGTGTTCTGCTCTCGCGAGGATCGTCCGCGCATCCTGCTGGAAGCTCGATCGTGTTCGCGATCGTTCTGGCGGACGATGGATCCCCGCGCGAGTACGTTCGCGATTAGGCTATTGTTGCTCCTCGAGCGGGGGAGTGTCGTCGTTTAAATTCGTAATATGTACTGTGGCTGGCAGTGTTTAAGTTCGCTAACTACAACGTCCTCCTCCAAACGGGATAAATTCGTCGCGCGACGCTCGACGCCGGTGTACACGTTTCTGTGACTGTTTCTCGTTTTCCTATTTTTTTACCTGTTCTTAATTATTACAAAGTAGCCACGTCGCCACGTATTCTGTGTATATAAACTCTAATTACAATGAATCAGTTCGATCGGTCAATTTCATCTTGAGCAGCTTCGGAGACCCGGTTCACAGCTATGGAACCCGGCGATAAAACGTCCTCGTGGTTCGACCCCCGGTTTCAGAACCTGTTCCGCCCGGTTCGGCGATTATTAGGTGCAGGAAACATTCTCGAGGCTTGAGACTGTGTAAATAAGCTCGATCGTTCAAGCGCTTTCCGATTACAGTACCCGGAGACTGCGGATCCTGTGCATTCTTATCGTAACCGAGCGAAATACGGTCGAATAAGGTGTTCACGTTTTACCCACCAGCGATTCGATAGTTTTTAAACATTCGTTACCAGTAGACTGCGGATTTTTATGCGAAATAACAATTTTCTGAGTCAACTGCGAGCAATGGAAGTTAGATTAAAATGTAGCTCTCCTTTCAATTATTTTAATTGTACATCGAAAATGATGTAACACAGTTCTTTGCACTCACCCATGTATGCCATAAATGCATAATATCCGCAGTCTAGTTATTAGCAATTTTAAATAAGAGATTCTCGGTAGGTGAAGCATTAACAATGTGTTCATCGGAGCAATAAATTGTTATCGAGTTTTAAATCTAGTTTGAACATTATTGCGATTTTTATGCGTCATTCTTTCGCATGATCTTCTTGTCCAGACTCTGTCGACAACCCATTTTTGCATGAAACATCCGCAGTCTAGTGATTTCAAGTCCAGTGAGTAGCTTTTTAGTCGAATTCCCATTTTCATGCTTAATTTTGCGTCGACCGAAGCGAGAGAAACGTTTCTTCCGTTGACTGAAATATTTCTCGCTGTGAAGATAAAATTAATGTTTCCTTGGTACACGCCGTAAACATTGACAAAGATTTTTTAAGTCTGCAAAAATGATTGTCACTCAGATAATTGAATTATTCGCTTGCAACTTTAAAAATCACGTACTTATCCCCGCTTCAGGATGAATTTTTTACAAAACTAATAATTCAATTGCAACACAAGACGAAATGAAAAATTTTAAATGGGAAAATAGAGATTTGAAGCCACAGAATTTGTTCCAACACCTAACAATCATGTCGCGCCTAACGAAAATAGAAACAATGTTAAATTCCTGTATTTTGCGAGAGTCTTCAGCCCCCAAAGGGTGAATTGACGAGAATAGTATAAGTCCAAGCTGATTTCGAGTCGAGTCTCCGTTTTGGAACGTCGCTGGAGGTGTTTCGTCGACGTTGAGTATACCGGGCAACGCGTAATCGTTCTCTCTTCGTCTTCTTCCTCTTCTTCTTATCTTTTCTTTTCCCTTTTTCTCGAAATTTTCTGTTTACGTATATTACTCCACTATTGGCAGCGATACATCGTGACCTTCGGCGCTTCAAAGTGCAATAAAAAAGCTATTCAATAAAAAACGGAGAAGCGTTCTACGCTGAAGGCTCTGGCGACGACCCTGAAACGACCCTTTGACCAGACACAAAACGGGTGTAGAAAACTCGACGAATTGGTGGATCGACGAGAACGAAACTCGGAAACCATTTTATATGCTACGGTCACTCGCGAAGGTGACGTTCGTTCGAGCTGGCCGCGGATGTTTATGCAGAAACAGATATTTATTGGCGCAATCAACGAACGCTACGATCTTCCAAATTAGATTAATACTTTGCCAACCCTTATGCACTGCTACATTAATTCATAAACCAACGCTTTACCTGCCTGTGAAAGCGATTTTGTTTCTAAACAAGTTGTCTCGAGAAACGAAGCGACATCTTCGTGGATTGTTATCGGCTTCCGGTAGACAAAGCGTCAGTTTATTCTGAATAGTTTAAGTATATGTTAAGATCCTAAGTAAAAATTCACATTTTCAACCCCTATCTAAGCAACCTATATCTAAAATTCTTGTAAGAATTTTTCACGTTTCGGTGGAAACGTCGCGAGACCTATCTTTTGAGCAGTGTTCTTCAGTGTAGATATTTATGTAAGAGATTTATGTAAATATTAAAGCTTCGAACTTGTTTATTCCTGGTTGCTCACAGAAGGGTTGATTTGTTTCGATAAAATCTTAACGCGACGTTCGAACATTGCACGAGGGTTGCGGTGCCAATTGGACTGTCCACGGAAATGTGTTTTTCGACAACAATGTACGCTATAAATGCATATAATCCGCAGTCTAGTTTGACGGGTGCGCTTCCTCGAAGGTGCGGCGTTTTCTTCTTCTTCTTTTTTCTTTCTTCTCGCGCGTCTCTCTGTCTCTTTTGTCATTCTCTTCCAGACGAATGATTCTTGATTCTCGTGATCGCGTTCGATTCGTTTCTTTTCTCAATGCGTACAATATATATTTATACACGTCACGCGAAATGCCCTTTGATCGTGTCCGTATATCTCTAATAAAACGCTCAAAATGGTCGAAAAGAATCTCGTGGAACCCTTCCGCGTAACAATATTCCTCTACTAATTAACAATGTACTAATGATCGAAAGGTATAGTCCTTCGATTATACTTTCCCCGAATGTACGCTAGGTGTTTGGAGGGTTTTCGATTCCCCTCCCAGATAGCCGAACACGCGACCGAGTCGTCGTGTGTTGCATAAGTCGTCGTTGCCCGACAGCATCATCGGTCTAACGTCTAACGTAAATACTGTGTTTTAGGTTCGCTGTTCTGGCCACTGACAGAGATCATTAAGAGACTAACTTAAAGCGAAACTTAGCTCTGTACAAACGGAAGTGAACATACTCCTCTGTTCTGACAACGTCGATGATGGTACCATGGGCGAGTGATTCCGCGAAACACTGAAGAAGCTTCCAGTGTCACCTTCGAGTCCAGAACACAGGCAACAATTGGTCTCAATTCAAGCCATTCATCATCTGGACTGGACATTGTCAAAAAAGCTTACCGAGCATCCGTGTTAGCTCTTCTCGCGGTAAGCAGAAGATTCAATCCATGTTTATTAACAATTCTAAAGGGAGACACTCGGATCTCATTTTATGTACTTGAGGACTTCCAAGACATTCTCTGAACCTTAATCTAATTTTTTCCACAGTGAAAACTAACTGAGCTGCTTCTCTTTGGTATGAAGATACGCAGACTTCAATTGAACCATTCCCTAGACTGGACGTTCTCAAAAAAGATTGTTGGACATTCATACTAGCTCTCCTTGTGGTAAGTGCAAGCTTCGATCCATTTTTATTAACGATTTTAAACATGTTTTCTGGGCCTTCGTTTTAATTTTGTTGGCAATGAGAACAAACTGAGTTACTCCTCATGACAACAAAATTCTCAGACATGAACCCTAAATGGGATGACCCTAAAGAAGCTCATCAACCCTTCACGGTAGCGTTGAGGTAAGTTATAGTAGACTGCGGGGGTTTTATGCAAAATGAAAATTGTCTGCATCAATTGCGAGACACAGTAGTCGTTTAGAAGCTGTTGTCCTTGTAAGTACCCTAATAAAGTCTAGTTGTAAGCATCAATGCACTTTTTGTCAACAATTCTAAAAAGAAAACACTCGAGTCTGTTAATTTTCTGGGCCAGACTAGTTCAAAGCAAACTATTAGATTGTTGCGTACGAAATGTCCGATTTGTAATAGTAACGTTAAGCATCACTTTTTTTCATAAAAAAAATATTGCTAAAAATCTGCTAAATTGTTTCAATATTTCCTACAGGAGGAGCATTGCAGAAAACATTTCGACGACGAAGACGAGCGACGAAACAAATGCTGGTAGCGAACGTGTTAGTAGGTTTCCGGTAGGTAAAATGTTGAAAAGTAAATTAATAAATCTGCAGGCTATAATACTATTTCTTGCTTAAAATGTTTCAGAACAATTGCGTTCTAAGATCGGAAATTACGTATGCAACAATCTAATAATCCTGGGTTACCCTTAAGTCACCGACAATCATTTGGCCAACAATGTTTCCACCGACTCCGAGTTCCGCAGACAATATTTGTTTACCGACACGTTCAAATCGCCGACAGTCATTTCATGGACAATCATTAGGGGGACCCGAAAGTAATGTCGTATTTTTCGTAAGATTAAAGTAGAATAAGTTTTTAATTGACATTTTATTTTTAATCTGTGATATATAAATGCTCTTGAATGGCTAACCATGGCGAATTAAGCTTCTTCGAGAGTTCTTCAATCGTCTGTCGAGGCAAAATGTCATTATCGAGTGCCACAGGCCTTTCTGTTGGCATTTACGTACAGCCAATACTTCCGGATAAACATCACAAATGTTTCCTGTAGCTATTGCGACATTGCCGCCCTTTAAAAATTTGTATAGCATACAATGCCGAATGTGCAACTTTTCTGGATTCGAATCAGTCATTTCGAACATAACCTCTAAAAAGACAATATTTTTGTACAAAACAGTACTACCTAGTCTCCCGAACCTGCCATGTACTGAACAACGTAGGTGTACGAAGTTACCTGTTATTATCAGTCAAACATTGACTTGCGCAAAAACGACATTACTTTCGGGTCCCCCTAATATTTCACATTGTTTTTTGACTTATAAGTAGACAGCGGATTTTTAAAAGATTCTAAAAACGTTGTCGGCCGAATGATCGTCGGTAATCGAAAGGTAACCCAATAATCGTTTACGATCAGGCGACCGTCGACAATGGTACCATCAAGGAGTTCAGAGAAGAGGACCACCAGCCGAGACAGACAACCAATCGGCGGCCGTCCGACTATCTGGTCTGGACACCTCGGAAAGCTCCCCGAACCCGCACCCTGACTATCCCCGTGTCGGCTCGGCGCTTCAATTCGTCTTGCTCTTCCGGTGATGGCGGCGATGATGCATGTAGTGATGGTACTCATGCGACCTTGTCTCCTGTACCGCCGCCACCAAGTTGCGCACGTCCTCCTCGTGTCCCTCGAAGCTGTCCGATTTCTTGAGCTGGCCGAGGGATGCGGTTGCGCCCTCGCTGCTCCGTTTGTTCTTGAGCCGGGGGAACGTTTCCCAGGAGCGCTGCTTCTGCACCAGAGACGACGACTTCGATGTAGGCCCGATCAAAAGTACCAATGTTTTCCTTGGTTCCTGCGCGGATTGACCTACCGTCCCATCGGCGATGCTCGAACGTCTGCTGCCGGATCCGGTGGTGCTCAGGCTGTCGCAACTCGCGCGACGACGCCTCCTCACCTCCGTCGACGTTTTGTCGTCCGCGTAGAACACGTCCTCCGAGTCACTAGCCGGGTACACTTTCGTGCCCTTCGCGGACGGGATCGGTTGGTCGTCCGGGACCGCGTGCACCTGCGCCTGGACACGTTTCTTCGCCTCGCCCATGCTCGAGGCCTCCGAGATCCGCTGGTACTCCCCTTCTTCGCCTGCTGGAACAACCAGCCCTTCAGCGTGCGCACAGAATGTAGAGTGTCAAAAAATTATATGTCACGGCCACCATAGCGTGATTCTACACCTACGATTTGGTGGAAATTGACATAATAAACTCCCCGCAAAATTGACCTTGACCTTGAAAATCAAGGTCAAAGAAACAAACATTTTTTTGTGTTCTACTGGTCATAAGGATCAACTTTGTGAAAGAAACCATGGGTCGCATCTCAACCGTTCTCTTAAAAAATGATGTTGCATTTCTTATAATTTTTGCAGCTCCTTTATTTGTAAATTTTTTACATCCAGCGCCAATATATAAGTAAATAGCGTACTATCATACAGCGGGTACCATCAGTAAGCTATCTCGTGGCGTACGAAATTATCATAATCATGATACTCCTATTTTCCTAACTACAGAATGAAAGAAAGAAGCTGCAAATGCTATAAGAAATGCAACATCATTTTTTAAGAGAACGGTTTAGTTGCGACCTACGGTTCCTTTGACAAGTTTGGTCCTCATGGCGAGTAGAATGCGATACAAGCATACAAAATTTGACCTTGAATGTAAAGGTCGAAGTCAATTTTGCGGCAATTTCTTTTAACAAATCTCCACCGATCCGAAGGTGTACAACCATCTGCCAAAACCATGACACTAAATTTTGTTACACCCTGTACAGAAACCGATGGTAAAGTCCACTTCTGAATCGGCAGACATTGAGAGACAACAAAAATTCGTCGCTGCGAACGGAACAGCTTCTTGTATCGACAAAAGTAACAGAAACGTTAAGAAACCCGTGATAAACGAAACACCCTGTAGTTCAGAAAAAATAATGGGATATCCGCCTCCCATTTGCTGAAGTAATATTTGCTGAAGTAATATTTGCTGAAGTTCTTCGTTTATTCAAATTGGATTTGCTGTCCCGCTGTATATCCGGCTCTGAACGTAACTATACAGGGTGTTCGACTACAGGCGGGAGAAAATTGATAGGGTGGTTCTTCATGACAATATGAAACGAAAATGAAGAGGAAAAGAATTTCAATTTCGGCTTCATTTGTCAGTCATCAACAACTAGAAATCCCCCTGAAATGCGGCAACCATACCAACAGAGGTGTGTACGTTGCGTACGTCAGAGAGCCGCGCGACAGTCACGTAAACAAGTATGTGCATTTTTGTGAATACTTGCACGAGCGAGGATTACATTCAATATTTATAGACACGATGGACATACGCATGATTTATAAGCCTGATTTATAAGCCTGATAATTCCATAGGGCGGATATTAGAAATTCCCTTTTGGATTCCAACACTAGGTTCACGGGACCCGTCAAAATGACGGGCCCTAATATTTTTAATTTACGATTATTGAGATTGTGAAGATCCATCTACGTGGAGTTACTCAACAAATTTATTTCTTTAGGTATGTGTTATTTAAAAGATGGCTAAAAACTTGGATAGACACATTCTTCTTATGTTTATAAAGTAATTTAAAATACTCAATTTAGTAATCCGTAAATCTAGTGTTAACAAGTGGGCAGGCTCAATGTCGTCCAACGCTCAATTTGAGAATCCTTAAAACATTTTCACCTCGCTGGGGCCCCAAATGAGAACCAAGGTCAGCATGTATTTGTCACGTGATTGTCGTGCGCCTCTATGACGTACACAACGTACACCACTGTTGATCGAGTTGCCGCATTTCCGGCGGATTTTTAACTGTTAATAACTAAAAGACGAAGCCGAAATCGTCTTACATTGTCAGGGAGAACCACCCCCTAAATTTTCTCCCACCTGTGGTCGTACACACTGTATAACAGTCCCGCGTCAATTTCAATGACACCGTGCGAGAAACCTGTGTGAAAATTGTTGGCAAAACATGGTGGAACGCGGCCAAAGTGTACGGGCGAGCAAACATGCGATAAGTGCTCCTTAAACTCCGAGAATAAGATTAACACTTTGAACGCCAAACTAGAAACCCGAAAAATTCCATAAAATCAAATATTTAATGAAATAAAAATTGGAAAAAATTAAATGTACGATACCGAGTAATCCTCCAACTTTCTTGCATGTTACAGATCCTAATTAAGTTTAGTACAACGAATATATCAACGTAAAAATTCATTTTAAAACCTGCACAAATAATTCCGTCAGCCACATATGGCTGACGTGGCGTTCAACGTGTTAATATCCGAGAGAGTTAGGGGGAGAGAGCCGTCTAACGGCATAAAGAAATATTTTTCCTGGTTTCGATGCCGGAGCTCTGTCGTACCGAAGCGAAGTTACCCTAACACGTTCGATTTCCGATAGCCCGCGCGCCTCGCACATTTTGATCTCCCGGGGACAATTAATTGTTCCGACGCGGCCGTAGAGTACACAGAATCACGTTCGGCAGACAATCCAATCGGACCACGAGCACCGTTTCTAATTTACTCCGCCGCGCAAAGGTGTTTGTCTGATCGTTTTATGCCATTGAATGGCGCCGAGCCGCGGAGACAATCGAGCGCTGGTTTTAATTGAATCCCGTCCCGCGCCCGCACGCGTTGTTTTAATTGCGATTCTAATGGCGTTCGATCAGGTGGACACTCGAACGGCCGGGGGCCCGTCGAACAAAGGTAACCGTCTCATTATACGCACGAGGCATTATTCCAGCGGCTCGTTAAATTTGTTACACGAGCCCCCGAGTGGTTCGATCAGCCTGTTTGTCAACTCCGCGAAACGATCGGGGACAATCGCAGCTTTTTCTTTTTTTTTTCTTCTTTGTACTCCCGGGAAAAAAAGCGTCGTCGATTCTCATCCGACGGAATTACACTGTCCAACGAAATAGTTTCCACGTCGTCCTAGATTTGTAAGAAACGTAACTGTTAGGTCGAACTCGAGAAAATTCTCCGCGTTCCAACTGTGCAAGTTCTTGCGAGTTCTGCTCTCTCAAGTGTGACGGTAAAAACGCATTTCTTGTGAAACGGCGGTAACGGAGAAGAACAGATTAGCTCTTCGTCTGACATGTTCACCGGCGGCGGTAGCAGAGACTAGGGGAGAGTTGATACGTTTTTTCAGTTTTTAACTTCTACAATTTTTGTTCGAATCGATTACGCTGTAAACAGTACGCTAAGACAAGTACGTACAACAAGACTTATAAACTGCTATTATCACAAAGGAATATCAGTCTCGTTTAGGGCTCGGTGGTTCTAGTGTTGAAACGAAATTATGAACACGACTTGACTGAGCATACGAGATATTTCGCAATAGAAGATTATTAAGAATATCCGATTAATTATTCATTGTAAGCCCTATTTGGTAGAATACCTTCCCACGCAGAATTTGATGTTTTATTCGAGAAAAAACTGAAGGTCAGCCTCGTATCTCGATAAAAACGCAAAGCAACAACAAACAGACTACAGCACTGTATTTTAACGTTCGTACGACAAATAACTCACGAAGTCATTTGAAGTCGTCGAGACTCACCCTGTATACACGGTGTCCAGATAATTGCATTGTATCAACTTTCCCCTACACGTTGGACAGTGTCGCTGAACAACAGAGAGATAGAAAGAGAGAAAGAGAGAGAGAGAGCCAAACAAACACTTTGCACGTGGTCCTGAATTGGGCACGAACGAAGTATAATAATTCTCGTGTGCGTTCATCAGGGTTTTATTTCCATTGAATTTATAATTGCTATCTACATAGTCCTGTGGCGGTGGTTGTGTGTGTGTGTTTTCAAAAAGAGAGATATATGTATAGGGAGGCGGGGGAAGGGGGGGGGGAAGAGATAGAGAGAGTCGTCTCATCAGTTTCCGTCGGATCATCGTCAAATCCGTGATCACCGTGTCCTAATTCGATCCAGGCCCACTACCATCGCGCTTAGTTAGTCGTGCAAGCGATCTTCACGGATTTGTTCTTACCAGTCGTGTGTGACTGTGGATGCTGGGAGTCCGCGTATCTATCCGGTTGGTCGAGCCCTTCCGCGGAATTGTCGCCGCTGCCGCCCTTCAGGGAACGGCACAGGGAGCGCACCTTGCTCGTCGAATGGCCAGGCGGTGTTTTCGGTTTCGAACCGTCCGGCGATTTCCTCGATCGTCGGCTCTGGCTTCGATCGCGGCCGTCCTCCCTTCCCGGCGACTTCTTCCGGTCCTCTTTACTCCTAGCCTTCTCAATCAGCTGGCTGAGGACTCCCCGCTTCGACTCGGAAGACTTTGTGGTCTCGTAGACCATGATGTTTCCGCTGGAGTCCAGCATAGCTCCGATACCGGTAGGTGGGCAACAACGCGGCGGCATCTCCTTCGTTTCTGCAAAAAGCGGTCAGACTTAGCACCCACCGACAGCAGCCCGCTTGTGCGTTTAACTATAGTGCTGTCGAGAAACAACAGAGCACGGGGACGATTAACCCTTTGCGCTAAAACGATTTTCTTTACTTCTGCAATGACTACGACTTCTTTGTCGCTTAGAACTCCCTAGAAGAAGAAGAATATATGTATGTTGATTGCACCACCAAGATTCTCCGCAATGATTAACCGTCGACAACAAAGAATTGTTCAGTAGCTTTTGATAAACTCGATATTATAGAGCAAGGGATTAACGTTCTGTACGAATAGACTGATAGTGCTTTCTTTCTTTGATCATTTCAGTAAGTTGTAGTATGTACATTGGTGTTCCTAACTTTTCTTAACCTTCAGAGGACCGGCACTCTTCCATTGAAAACATGAATTTGCTTTATGAAAAATTTATACATACAGGGTGTCATCTAACGTTTGCACCTCAAATATCTTTGTTGTTTCTAAAGATACGTAAAATATGGTAAGGACAAAGTTGAACAATGATGAAGGGACTATCATTGTAGGTGTTTAAAAAAGGGTGGTTCCATTTAAAAAAGTCAAGGTGACCTTGATATCTCTAAAAAATGACATAAAAACAAAATTTTTTATGGCATCGTGTCAGCCCCATTGTAACATTCAACTTTGTCCTTACCATATTTTACGTATCTTAGGAACAACAAAGATATTTGAGGTGCAAACGTTAGGTGACTCACCCTGTATATGGCGAGGGAAGACTCACCCTGTATATTTATTTATACTGTGTACATACAGCTAACATATTGCGCAAAATTCCCATGTTTGGTTCCTAGCCACTGCGGTGGCCAGCAGAGTCTTCTGAAGGTTAATCTTCTCGCTATTTTAATTAATACCTATCCATTTTTGTCGTAAACGCATAAAATCCGCAGTCTACCGATCACATTCGTGTAGAGCTGCCGCTAAAAATTGAAAGTTCCATCTGATGATTGTTTTTTATACCTTTCATATAGAGAGCATTGTCGGCACTGGTGACAGTGGACCGCGGCTGACGGATGTCCTTCACCGGCGCTTGGGTCTGAGGCTGCTGCGGCGGTTCCTGCATCTGCATTCGATACAGCTGATCCAGCAGCGCCTTTAGATCCTGATTGCATGCCGCGTCTGAGACCGCCATGCTCACTTCACCGGCTGTGACCCCCGTCGTGTAGGACTTTATGAATGGCTCCAGCTGCTGGGCTAAGTTCTGCAATTGCTTCACCTGGTTCCTCAGGGACAGTATGTCGTTCATCTAAAACAGCATCGACATAATCGATCAGGTGGAAGGTACGAGAGGGTTCTTCTTCGAATAGGGGAAACTAGCTGAATTTAGACCAGTGCCTAGATTGGACCTAATCTACAATTCATGATCAACGAATACCATTAGATATGCAGAGTAGAACACTTTTAAAACGGGTCACGGTATCGTTGTAGTTCAGCTTGAACGACCTTGAACGACCTCTGTAATTTGGGTCATTGCGTTCTATTTAAAAAGGAAAACCAAGATTGACCTTTACATCGTCTTTACACCTATAAACGAATTAGCAACACCAAATCGTAGGATTTCCTTGAGAGTCCTACAATTAGGACATTAGGATAGTTTTGGGTATTCTGGTTTTTCATTTTCAAAAAATCGATTTCTCTTTTTTTGCATTTTCGAAATTTTAAAATCAAGTTTCATCCGATGCAATCTCTTTCCTACCATCAATAACAAACTAGATATTCAGGTGACCTAATTTAAATGCTCCACCCTGTACAGCTTACCCAGGTCCAAAGCATAATTCATAATGAACTAATACAGTTAGTAACACTGCAAGTATTTCTCTTTCTCGAGATGCTATTAATTAATTTGTACATCTAATATTATAGTTATGCATTGTATTATAGTTATGAATTTCATTTTCTCGATTGGTGTTTTATATAAAAGATTCTTATATCCATTTTGTAGTCCTTTTTACCAACAACAAATAGTACGTTAATTAATCACCACATTTTGACCAAAAATCAGATAATGCTATCGCCAATAAGTTATTTTTCCACGCATATGAATATGTCACATTGATGAACGTTAAAATAAAGTTTATTTAAAAGTAAAATTGGACATCCAAATTAGAATTGAAGATAGGGTGTTAAGGATTATATAGCTTCGTACCTCAAAGTTTCATATAATGAACGTGTAGACTGCAATAGCATTTCTTGATCAAAACGTGTTATAAGATTTGCGTTTGAAATCTACCATTGTGCAACAACCAAACAGTACCTGAGAGTGGAAAATCTCCTTCTCCATATGAATCCTACACAATTGTTCGTCCCACAAGCCGTCGAACACGTTCCTCAGCCTTTCTAATTCCAACTGATTATGCTCCAACTGTCTTTCCAGCAGCCGACAGTCCTTGACCACATGCTCGTAGCGCAGGCCCAGGGGTGGAGTGTTGGCCCTTCTCAACAGAGACACGTCGTGATGAAGCTCCCCTAAACGCTCCTTCACCATCAGCAACTGCTGGTTGAATTCCTTGAGCCGAGTGTCGAACGACCTACAGTGGTTGGTGAATGGTTCACCATCCATTCCGCCTTTCGTTGGGATCCTCTGCGGAGCCTTGCTGCTCTGCTTCGAAATAAAACGCGTCGCATGATCTCTAATCGTTGATCCGATCGTGTATCATCGATACGGGTCTGAGTAAATCGTCTGACTAAGAACACATCCTGCTAAGAACACTAGCGGGAAACGAAAGTTGTCTGTCTGGCGTACCGCCAGTTTGCGCTACGAGAACGTGCTGGATGTTCTGTGGCAGTATTTCCAGAGTGGATTTAGCAATAATTAGCACCAACGATCGGTACAGGTCTCTAGAGTCTTCAGATCACAAAAGTAGAACTTGTTAGCTACGAAAGGAGTTAATTAGCGAAGGAATCGTCTTCGAGTACCGATACTCTGGTATTTTTTTTTTTTTTTTTTGACAATGTCACCGCTACCAAATCCAGCTCCGAGTTAGGTCCCTCCTTCCAGCAGAGAACACCCAGCACAACAGTTCTAATCTGGCTACGGACTACCACCATATACCAAGTACAAGCCACATCATATTATATCGAGAGTAAAATCCTGTCAACGAAAATACTTACACAGAAGTGTGCACGAGAAATGCAGTGAAAAAGAAACTTGTAATATGAACGTAAAGATGGAGAGAGTTTGTAAGTCGAGAGAGCTGGCCAGGCCGAATGTGGTTAGCTACCTGAATCACCGGCGGCTCCGGCTGGATCATCCCGTGAGTCTGATCGTACAACGACTCTTTCGGGGTCTGTGTCTGGCCTACGAACGGCTGCAACACCCTGGCGAACTCGTTTCTGTAGTTGGTCTTCGGGTAGGCGGTCATTAATGGCGGCCTGGATGGGTGACCGAGCTGAGCGACGCGGTTCAATCGTTCCAGCATGGGATGGGCCAGCTCGAGAAATTGATATTTCGTCGCGCTGCTTGTGAACGCGGTGCACAACATCAGGTGCATCCGCAATACAGGAAGAGCGCTACCTAGCGACAATAGCTGAGTCTGAACCATTCTGTCTTTTGTCTCGAACTGTCTCTGGAGCTCTGTCAACACGCTCCCATGGGTCTTGTTTATAACTTCCTGCATGCCCTGGCAGAACGAGTTCAACGCCTTCTTCTCGGAGTCCAGATTGTGCTGCAGTTCCTTCAGCTGCAACATCAAAGCCTTCACTCCGTCCTCCACTCCAGCTTGCAGCTCCCTGATCGACTTCACCGTTCTCTCCATCTTCTTCGATGCTTGCTGGTAAGCGTTCTCAATGTCCACGCAGTGTATCCTGGCTTCGGCTGGTGTGTCACGGAAACAGGTGGCGCAGAGCATGCACTTTGCGGTCTGGCAGAACATTATGTACTGTTCCCCATGGGTTGAGCAACGACGCTGGGTGTCCTTGGTGCACTTGCTCATGTGCACCACCTCGTGCGAGGAGAACATTTTTGCACGGTGCGTATGCTCTCTACAGTGTGTGCAGAGGGCTTGTCCTGGAGAAGATTGCGCAGTTGTATTATGACACAGTGTTCGTAGAATGTTATACGTAGACTGCGGGTCTTTATACAAATTCTAAATTTCATGACTTATTTTACCAATACCAGAATGAGAAAGAGGTAAACGTGGAGTAGATATGTCATAAATGTTTTCTTGTATTTTAAGAATGTGCACATACTATAAATGCGTAAAGATCTGCAGTCCAGTTATCGGGTACGAATTTCTGTTACAAACCACATGTTGTACAAAAAAACATGGTAGACTTGTCTCGCTTATCGCAGTTGGCACATGGCGGGTTCTTCGAGTTGGCCAACTCGACTAGCTGACGTATCAGCTGATCGGACGGTGGTAGTTGTGCTCCATCGCTCAGTTGCGTTTGTTGCCTGTGCACAGTAACATTTTCTATATTTTAGCAAGCCAAAGCGAAACATCAGATTACTGGTACTGATCACAGGTACTTTCATGTGGACAGCAGAAATTTGTAGATACTGTGTACACGAAAGAAAAAGGAGGTTTCGAAAAGTTACTACAGCATGAGCCGCAGTAGTTTCGTAGCACATAGTAATCCACAACATGCATGTGTCACGATAAATGCGAGAATGTCTTGGAACAGGTGCTTGCAATGAAGCGATAATCAAAGTTTCTCACAGAATTAGAACAATCATACTAATGTAAATATAAAATTCCAGATTCTGTGTTGAAAAATATGCGGAGGCCCTTCGAGTACCAGATTGACCAGAGAACACGAAGCGAACAGCCAGTGGAACAAAAGACCTCAGACAGTGTGCGGTTCGCAAGAGTATTTCCAAATTGATACAACTGCGTACGACAATGTGCTAACAAGGTAATGTGCTTCGCAGTGTGCAGATGGAACAAAAGATCTGAGACAGCGTAAGGTTCGCAAGAGTATTTCGCAAACTGATACAACTGCGTACGACAGTGTACTAACAATTTAATGTAATATGCTTCGCAGTGTGTACGCATTGATTCAGAGGAGATGTACAAAGTAGTAGAAGACAGTGTGACGTGCATACCAGACCAGGGATCGTCGCCCACCCTGAGGATGCCATGCAATAACAGACGTGATCTACCTGCAGATAGAACAGGTGACTTTTCCATCGATGCTACGGATGCAGCGAGCACAGAACGTGTGAAAGCATGACAGCAGACAGGGGTCGTTGTAATAATCGTGGCAGACGGTGCAGATCAGAGGGTTCCTGGGTCCGCCACCGGGTATACCTGTCGTACCGTCGCTTTCGCCGACTCCGACACCGACCCCGTCGACGGCCGACCCCGAGCTCGCCATCGTCGGCCAAACCAACGGCGGCCACCTGGAAACCAGAGAGCACTCAGACCACCCGACCCTCTCCTGGACACTCCTTGGACGTTTCACATTTCACCGGATCCAGTTACACCCTTAACGCCGCCGAGCCACCCCCGTCGCAGATACACAAGTACACGGGGGTGGTTTTCGCGAACGTAAAGAACAAAATTACGTGTAGGTATCCGTGTTTACCCTAAGACCGTTGGCCCGCCCGCCGCAGAAAACCCTGATGGATAGTTTATCGGCTCGTCATTCTAACGTAGTTTGGTGGGCAACCCCGTTTGCGCCTGACGATCGGCTCTGACGTCACTGAGGCGCCACCAATCTCGCCCACTTCCACGCTGGGGTGGTACGTACACAGAGAAAAGGGGACGGGCTGCTGTACCGTGCTGCTGCACGCGGCTATGGGCCTGTGTGTGCTGGTCGTGCACACACAGAGACCTTGTCACTCCATACACACAGACCCTACTCTGACGTAAGCGCGAGAGGGTGGTTGTACGCTTACGTGCTCGCCCGGCAGCGATGGCTATGGCAACTTCATCCCCCCGGCGACCGACGAACAAATCACTGTATTAATCCACCATTGTACGATGATTACGTCTCGCCGTGTAATGCCCGCTAACACCGCAACCATTCTCTTGTGAAATCTCTTCAGACCTCTATCGGGTCCTCCAAAGGGTCTGCGTTAGATAATTTCTCAATGGCCGAATGTAATTGCATACAATGATATCTGATTACACATGGTCACTGTAATTTACGCGACACCTCTAGAGAAACTAGAAAATTGGTAAAAGATGTATCTACTTCAGTCTTTGAAATTGATAACTGGACAGCTTTATGCAAAATAAAAATTGTCCGAGTCATTCACAAGAAAAGGGAGTTACATAAAAATAGGAATAGGTTGGAAATAATTGAACAATAATATTAAATTGATTTGATCTTTCTTCTGTTTTGTCTTTCACCTACTCGTTTTTGCCATAAATGCATAAAATCCTCAGTCCACTTATAACTTTGGGACGACTATACAAGACTGAAACGTTCTTCTTCGAGTTTCACTGTCTGCAAGGTCCAAGAGACACGAAACGTTCCCTTCTCCTCTTAGAGCCACCATAGGTTGCTCTAAAAGCGTGTATACATAGGTAGCTCTAAAAAGACTGTGTTATAATTCAAACCAATTCCTCTTATACGTTACTAAATGTTTTTTGTGTTTAATAAATTGTTAAACTTTCAAATACGCGATACAGTCAAATGGATACACGATTAGTGTACAATATTCTACATGGGATGAAACGTCCGAATTCGGCCGAACCACCCGAAGTGGCGGGTGGAACCACTGCACTTCAGCCCCATTCTCCCCTATTGTAGGATACCACCCCGTCCTACTATTTTTTGTAAAAAGGTCTAACTGATTCTTGTGTTTCAGTCGAGCCAGCATGTTCGAAGCCATCGCTACCAGCGGGTTGTAGGGGTGTTGGTGCCACGGGCTAGGATCTATGTGCGTGAGAGTGGCAACCCCCGGCGTCGCCGCCCCTCGGCACCTCCGTCACCCCGTTTTCTGCACTCCTGCAGGGATCTATATGCCCGATATATATACATTCGACCTGCCGACGTGTACATGTGCGAGCTGCTGGTGCCGAGAGACGAGCGTGTTCGACTCTGCAAGGGAGAGAGCGTGGGCTCGCGTATATAAAGCGGTGGAAAACAGTAAAAAAAGAGAGAGAGAGACAGAGAGAGAGAGAGAGAGAGAGAGAGAAGGGACGAGTTTCGAGGATAGAGGGACGGTAACAAAAAAAAATGAAAGAAAGAGAGAAGGGAAGTGGGATTATGCATATCCCCTTTGTATCCGGACGGCTTTTCGTTCCGCAGTTTTCATCCACTCGTCGCCACACGATATTAACGGGACGTAATACTAAATTTGTCCTTCCGCCCTTCACCCTTCCCCGACGCGGGGAGCGTGCGCCCTTGTAACCTACAAAAGCGGGCTGGCGACTGCATGAGCACACTAACTCCTTCCCGGCAATCTTTCCCCGCGTCTCCTGTCTCCGTTCGCCAGACGATCATCCCCTTTTTCCACCCCCCACCCTCTTCCCAGCCTTCCCTCCTTTCAACCCCCTCCATTTTTCTCGTTCTCCGTGTTTCTCTATCGGCCGCGGATTCCGCGAGAACGACTGGACGGACCTTCATCTAATCGTTCCGCTCGGATTCCAGGATTTATTTGTCTGCGACAATGGCCGGCCTGCGAGCGAACCGGAGCACCACACCACCCCGCCAGCCCCCTATCGATCGTTTAAAAGATCCTACGGGAGAAGGACGCGTCGGAAACGTGCACTTTGGACCGCCAATCTGCAGCCAGGAATCGACCGATTCGCACCCTCGGACCTGGACCTGGATCTGCACCTGCATATACCCGGAGCCACATCGAACCGCCCTGATTAATTAACCGTTTCGCGGTTGAGCGTCTCCTCAAGGATAATGAGAATCCACTCTCGGATACGGGCGCCGCGGACGGGCAAAAACTTCCGATTGTCGCGCGACGTTAAGGGGGGATACACCCGAATAGTCTCGCACATTTTTGTCTGGGCGCGCATTGTATTAGGCGCACAAATTAATTCGTGGCTCTAGTATTGAATGAATTGCAACTTTATTCTCAATTCGCACCTTTCAACCATTGTAGTAATTACTAGACGGCGGATCTTCGATTAATAGAATCATTTCTATGACTAATAGAAATCTTATAAACATGCATTACTTTGTTTAATAGCTTTAATTGAAAGCAACGATATTCTCAAATTCTTCTAATGTCTTCTGTATTTCACTTACGCATTTCTGCCGTAAATGCATAAAATCCGCAGCCTAGAAATTACATGTAGATGGATTAAATGCATGGACAGTGATGGAGATTGTTTCGGAGTCTAGAGTGTATTTTAATTGTGTGTGAATAATGAGTAAATTCACGAGGAAATGGCTACGAAGTAATTTGTACACCGAATACATAAATCTTTTTCTTTTATTTTTATTGGAGCTTTAAGTCGCATTAACGTCTAGATCATGGAACGACTCAACATATTTATATTTACATTTTTTGTTTCATTCTAATCGTGTTGCAGTACACTATGAATGTTCAGCCAAATTCTTGCACTTTATCGCGAATGCTCGAAATCCACAGTACACTGATTATGATAGCAATGTGTACGCTCCTTTGTTGGGCGCCTTGAATGCACCGGCGGGTAGTTAGTTCGTTAATAATCCCTCATGAGCGCCAGCTGAGAGTATCCAAGGCCATTGAATTAGTTCGAAACCCCCTAAGCTCGATATTCCACGCGTTCGAAGGGAGAAAAACACGGGCTACGGTGCCAGGGAAATATCCGACGACCGAAGAGTGGATAGCTGACCCCCGAACGGGTCAGTGAATGCTAATTCCGCGACCCTTCCTCCCCTCTCCGGTAACCGCAATGTGCATCTTTCTTCGGGCTGCACCGGAATCGGTCCAAAAAATCCATCCCTGTAGAAGGCATCAGGGAAATTACTGCGTCTACGTTTCTGTAATGCCTCGTATGATCCAGTCTCGAGCCTCATCTTCGCCGTCGTCCTTTTGTGATGCGCCACGGGTCACGGGTTCCAGACCAACCCTTGCTGAATGGCGCAACAGTCATTGTACTGCGAGATTTTTTGCTTCGAATGCACCTTCGGCCGCGATGCAAATGTCCAGCTCTGAATTACTTAAAATCGCGTGCGCTGCACTTCCTCGAACAAGGTCCTTTTTAACAGAATAAGCGAATTGAATTATTTCAAGTGTTCAAGACTGGTATGCGTGAAAGTAAGTGCTTTAGTACGAGGGAGAGCAAATTCTAATTTTCTATTAATACTAGGTAGTGCAGTTGAGTAAATCCTTTGTGCGCATAGAACCGGGTATTTGTTTAAAGAAGTCAATAGTAAAAGTTTTTGCTCGCCTTTATGCATACCTTTACTTTTATGCATATTTTTAAAAAGTCGTTCGTTGGAGAATGTTGGCTAAAATGCTACGGGCCACAAGATTTTTCGAAATTAGTAAATAGTTGCGTTAATTTCGTGTGTCTAGCGAGCTGCTCGAAAACTGCAAAATTGTAATAATCAAGGCGGCCCGAAGCTCATAACCGGCGTAGCAGTAATAACTGCAGCGGGGTGCAAGGAATGCGTCGATTCTCCCGGAACAGCCGCAATTTCCCGCGGAGGGCGTTCTCCGGGCTGCAGTTTTCAAGGGGCGGCTCCTGCGAAACGCTATGTAATTTTTCCGTCGTCACGGATTCGCGAGAATTAATATACGCCGGTAGCTTTCGATTAATTAAAAGTAACTCTGACGCAGTTACAGGGATAATTCTCTGGCCTACGTGCGTCGCGCTCGTGTGTGCTTGCTGATCGCGAGCTGGCGTGCGCGTGTACACACGCGTCATTGTAACTGGTCGAGAGTGTTCCACGCGCTTTTGATTCACCGATACCCAATATGCGGGGTCTCTGTTCGTGTGATCCGATCGACCGATGAAATTTCACCGTGTTCGGGTTTATTAATATTCGTTTAATGTAGCGGCGACGATTATCGGCGGAACGTGAACTTTACCGGTGAACAGGTTGCACCAAAATTGAAGGTCCAAATTAGAAAACGTTTCGTTAACCAGCTCTTTAAGAAGCCAAGATTAGGTCGGAGAGCCATTTTTAAATGAAAGCTACGACTGTCAAGTTGAAAAATACGAAGGGTACGAAATGTATTGACGCTTTGTCTACCAGGAATCAACTATGATGCTTTTGAATAATTGTTGTACATAATAAGGTAGTTACAATTGAATTGCTTAATTGACATTAAGGAGACCCTTAATGAGACTTAGGGAGTCTCTATATGTGGCTTGTTCTTTATTAATTTGTAGGAATTTGTTGCAAAGAGACTTATTTAACATTATAACAAGTAAAAAGTGGTTTGTAGATATGTCTAATCTTGAGAAACTAATTTAAAAATGACTGGAGACTTCCACGAGTATATTGTTTAATTTCTGCGTTCGGTGATCAGATTGTGAAAGTATGAATTTAGTAAGAGTAATGTTGTTCCTATGGGATCGGTATTGTATCTCATTTGGGGATTTTGAAACTGCCTGTACAAAGTCACCAGCGAAGTTATTACATTCCCAGGCAGTTCCCCACGGAATAGCGTTCCATTCTTTGAAAGTTAGTTAACCGGCGGCGTCTGCGGCTCTTTTCTTCCATTGCGTCTCTGCTCCGTATTCTCGCGGTAGACGTGGTCGTTAATGATACGTGGTTCATGGTATTCGCGTCCCATTCAAGATCAGTCTGCGTGTCCGTGTAGCTGCCATTTAATTACTCGGTGTAACTGTCGCTTGAAAATTTTGTACAGCTGCGGTGTATAAAAGACGATCCCATTGATACGCAGGCTCCTTTAATTGTATAGAATTTGTGAAATTATGTCAGAGGACACGAAGAATGAAAGTAAGAATAATAATGTGGAGCGAAATACCCAATGAAAATTTTCATTAAGGAACTGTATGCGCGAGGCGTCTACGAGGAATTATAGAACGTACTTTATAAAATGTGTTTTGTAACATTTTCTGCCGATGATTGAAATGTTTGGTAATGCAGAGAGTGTAGTGATTGTTCAGAGATGCGCTGCATGATGGCCAATACTTTCATCTAGTTTAATAAATTAATGATTAATGGAGACAGTATTTAATTGTTGTATGTGTATACGGTGCAGGAGTTCCAAAGACTGTTAATAACTATTTGATAGGAATAAAACTCAATCGAAACGCATATGTGAAAGCAGCTAGAGATACATTCTATATTCTCCAATTGCAAATATTAGTAAAAGATTGATAATAAACGAGTTGCTAACCATTTTTCCATCGATTTGATCGGCGAGTGAGAGTATTTATGTCTGTCCTCTCTCTGCCGTGAAACTGTATGCATGTCCTTGTCGGATACCTCCTTCTTTGTCATGTTTGCCTAATACTTACCAGGAGATTCGAAGCGCCGCGAAAAAGGAGATGGCATGAACGAGACTTTTACTGTCTTTGTCGCACCCTATCTCCGTCCTTGTCTTACTCATGGGAAGGATAGGGAAATTTAGTACATAAACTCGTCACTGTAGATGGCGCCACTGTGGCGCTGATAATTTTTTAAGTAACTTGCTAATTGCTACTATATACGATTGCTTAAACTGTAATCAATCTTGTAATTTAGGATCAGTGGGCAAAATTGTTAAATTAATGTACAATGTGTTCAGCGTATATTTATTATTATAAATGTATTGCCAACTCATAATAACAGAAGTGGGTTCTGTTTCCTGCTAAAAATGATGTAGGTTCTGTTCCATGCTAAAAGGTGATGTGGGATCTGATCCAGGCTAAAAGGTGATGTGGGGTCTGTTCCATGCTAAAAAGATAATGTGACAAAAGTGGGAAGTGAGCACTCTAATGTCCTCTCAGACGAGGTGTATAGGACAGTATAGGAGTAGATCTAATGTACCAAAAACATTTCGCATAAAACTGTATAATAAAGAAGTACTAGCTTATTTGTTATATTTTATTAATTTACAATTCATAGAGTGTATAATTACCAACATGAATTTCCGCTTTATGCGCGTACTACTATATGATAAACATCTAGCAATTATTTTGATTAATTAACACGCTACATCGAAAACACCCGAGTTTCTCCGGTTACACCCGAATCGGCCTCATTTTCTGTATGCAAATTAACTTTGTTGGGAATCGATAGTCGTCTGGTCGATTCTATACGTTTTTGCCCGCGTAATAAAAACGAGTAATTAACGCAATTTGAAATTAACTATGCCTTCACGGGGCGAAGACATATTAAAGGGTTTCCAAGTGTATCCTTCTCTATTATATTGAAGTTTAATCTTGAATAATTTGTCATTGTATGCATGCTTCTTTAGGTTAGAAGAAGAGGAAAATAAACGCAGTAACGCATTTTGTAATATTTTAATTAATTAATTTATTTTGTGTTTCCTTGACTAAGTAATTTACAGAAATTGGATGAATTTACGAGATGCAGACAGTGGGAAAATATTATGGCAAGGCAACGAAGACTTGTAAGTACAACATAACCTGTCTATGTTTTTTATAATAATGTGATACTACTTGTTTACATTGAAATATATATGTTTTTAAGATCCGTACCTGAAGTAGAGCACGAAGCGAGAGTTCCCAAGAAGATTTTAAAATGTCGAGCAGTTTCTCGTGAGATTAATTTCAGTTCGGCCGAACCTATGGAAAGATTTAGGTTAGAACAGAAAGTATTGTTCAAAGGACGTTGTTTGGAAGAATGGTTCTTCGAGTTTGGTTTTGTTATACCAAATAGCACGAACACCTGGCAGAGTTTAATCCAGGCTGCACCAGAAAGTCAAATGATGCCAGCCAACGTGTTAAAGTACTATACTTTTATCATGTTTAAGCTGTGAATGTTTATGCGAATTCCTAATTTCTTTACGTCAACAAGAATAGGAATCAAACAATAATTAAAATCTCTGTACTTCTATTTTAATATCTTGCAGTGCAACGCATAAAATTCACAGTCTCCTCGTTACTATATTATATATTCGAGTAATTCTTTTTTTAATTTGTTTCCAGCGGCAATGTGGTAATAGAGACAAAATTTTTCGACGACGATCTGCTGGTCTCCACAAGCAAAGTTCGACTTTTCTACATCTAATGATCTCTATTCTATCCCAGCATCAACACTACAAGGGTCCAACGAATGCATTTCGATGCACGACATTAAGATGGAATACAGAGACTACAACGATTCTAAACAAAGTTCATATTGAACGAATTACTTTATGCACCTACTGTGATATGCACGGGCTAGATGTATTTTCTCACGAGATTCACTTGGCAGAACGAGTGGCACATGTTTGTGACTTTTAAATGAGCTGACAAAGACTTATTATAATATTGTTGAATGTGCACTTTACAGCACATTGCGTTTTTATTTATTAAGTATGGATGAATGTAGTAATTTTTGTACATATTGTAATACACTACACTGCTGTAACAAAGCAATATATACATATACATACAAAACTTGTATTTTAAATGCTACCCCTGTTAACTATTTTATAAATGAATGTTGTAACACACATTTAGTCATCGGAACTTTTATTTTACATTTCTTTTATGGCTTCTTCAGTTCATCGCACCCTCCGTCTACCGCTTGAAAAATAAGAATCGGGGTGCATCTCTATACGATATGTGACAGTAAATATTTAATAAGATAACATAAATTTTTAGCGTGGAATTAAAAAAAAAAAACAAATCCTAACTAAGGACTAATTCCCTAAACGATGGCTACTAAAAGACTAGAAGATTAATTAAAATGAAAGAAAGCTACTGGGACTACAGCTCTTGTAAGAAGAATCAGAGTGTGAGAATCCATCTTCTTATTGTTGCAAATCCATCAATCGTATTTATTAGAACAGTAAGATAGACATAGGTGCTTTATTATTCAGTATAAAAGTTAATTAACACGAGCATAGCTCGACCATAAGTTTCTAGCCCGTTCGAAACCGTGCTTAATCTCCAATTGCTTTTTGATGCTCCACCAAAATTACTAAAAAGTGGAGCTCCTCGTTGCAGCAGCCCCCTCAATCGTGGCTTCGCGATTTTTATAAAACAAACGAGAAAAGCTGGGATATACCTTCACCCGGCTGTACACCCGTGCTATTGATTCCTGGTGTACAAGCAATACATTTTTGAGGCTTCACTACCCCTCTTGAGGGAGTTCATGTTGAATATACTCTATCCCCTACCCTGTCTGCATCGCACAGGTGTAAGGAAAAAAAGGAGGAAAAGAGAAAAGAAATAGCGGGAGTTGCGGAGCCACTGTGGTACCCACACGAACTTCTCAACCTGGTAGTGATTCAATTACCATTAGCCTATCCTTCATCGGTCCGTCGTACCGGACAGCCTATTCCGATGTTTAATAATTAGTTAAAACGATTATCGTTCGGCGAAGTATCTCGCGATGGATCTGAAGGAGGAAGACGACGGTGGCAACGATAGTGGCAGACAATTGTTTTTGGTTGGTGCGCCCCGTGATCCGTTGGTATCCGCCGGTGCGATCGTCGCCTCTGCTGGTGTGCCAGACGAGATCAACCCCGGTGGAGATCTGCAGTCGACAGCTCTGGCTGGTCTGATAGGCGCGCAATCTTCCTCGGTTTGCTTTCCAACAAAATTCTGTAAGTGCACCCTGCCACCCCAGACCTGATTTAATTAACTGGCGCTCTCTCTACCTGTCGGCCCGCAGCAAGTTGGGGCAGTCCTCAATTAAATTATTGCTAAATGCATTAAGCGAATCGGCAGCCCTTGTTTTAAATAGAGTTAGTAGTAATCAGTTTAACAGTTATGAACCATTTTGCCTCGTGTGAATTCAATGTGATTAAACCGCGGCGCGTGGCGCGCGGATCACTTCGGGAATCATCCGTTCATCCATGCCTCGGGCCTCTAGGCTCGTGTCCTACACGATTCTGTGGTAGCGTCTTCTAGTCGATTTCGTAATGAGAGAGAGAGCCAAGATCTAGAGGTATGCAAGAACCCGAAAATGTCGGGTACCCGCAGGTCGAGGATTTTCGGAATTTCCAAGAATATTCGAGTACCCTGATATGCTCGGGAATCCGAAATATTCTCAAGAATAATCCTGAAAATTTTCGAGAGCCCATCCTGATTCTGAATAGAATTCTCGACGACCTGTCCCGAAATTTTCGGGTTCTCGCACACCTCTAACAAGAGCATTGCCGTGCTTGATTGCAGCCTATGACTTCTCGCCGAGCCCGGGAAGCGAGGACAGACAGTCCTCCGGTGTTGGTAAGAGAAAACAGCGCAGATACCGCACCACTTTCACTAATTTCCAACTGGAGGAACTGGAGAGAGCCTTTCAGAAGACACACTATCCTGACGTGTTCTTTCGTGAGGACCTTGCTCTACGTATACAACTGACCGAAGCCAGAGTGCAGGTACCATTGTATTTCTATCGGTGCGAGATGTAACCGATGAAAGTTCATTGGCGTGTCACTGTTCACTGTTTCGCTAGGTGTGGTTCCAAAACAGAAGGGCAAAGTGGCGGAAGCAAGAGAAACAGTGCAAAGTGACCACTCACATGCCTTCGCACTTGCCACCATCGGACTGCCAAGAAGTTCAACAGCAACAGCAACAACAACAGCAACAACAGTCGGATCACTTGTTGTTGGAACCACCACTGGGAAGCCCACCGCCCATATATCTTGGCATGGAATGGGCAGGCTTTTCACCGTACAATAATACTGCCACTGCGTCGCCTCTTGTGGTTAACAGTATGAATAAGGCATTGGAGTCGGAGACAGATGACAATCCTTTACTGGACCCGGAGCTGTTGCAACTGAAAACTCCACGTTCCTAATGTTACCAATGCATGCCTATACAGTAGTGTAGCGCGCCAATATTATTTCAACTATTCGTATAATATAAGTATGTTTCTTGAATGTCTGATGCAACAATTCTTTGCGATGGCACTTGAACTATGTAATACAGTGTGAAGCAGTGGCAATTATTGTTTTAACACACGGAAATTGGAAATTAATATTGAAATGGTAATAATTGCTGCCTCACCCTGTACAATGAGTAATAAGAGACTACTAGAGTTTTGATTGAGATTATCATTTAAGACCGAGGGACCAGAGACTTTTATCAACGAAAGGAAAATTAACGCTAAAAGTACTTTGGCTATTGTTATGTAGATTTTGTAAGAATATAGGTATAAATTTATTCTTCCCGCCGGGTTCGACGAATCACGCGCGAAGCAACGGTAATTGTACATTTAAGAAAGAAAATCAAAATTAAATATCTATCTATGGGAGAAGAGAGACCGTCAAAAAGAAATCGTCCCGACGTAAAATAGTAACGTTAGCTTTATTTCGGTGTGCATATATTACAAATCATTGAGTCAACTAAGTTATTGAAACGGTTGATCTTTTCAGGAGCAAGTAAGTATTTCAGGATGCTTCTTCTGATCTTTCCATTCGAGAGATTCTGTTTAGAGAGCATTATCAACAAATTCTCTTTTCTCTGTTGTTTTTTATTCATTTATTTATTATTCTTTTAAGAAATATCTATACGACAGTAGACTGTACTTTCGTTTAAGTGTTAGCAAAAGGGTTCGTAATATCATGAATGATCAAGCGGAGCATCCCAAACGAAATAAATTAATGATGGTGACAGATGGTACATTGAAATTATGCGACGTACGAATACTCATCTGCCTTGTTCGGCGTGCGCTCGATATACTGCTTATCTATGAGGGCTTCGATACACTTTTTGATCATGCCAATCGAGGGAATGAACGTTACTTTTGGTTGACTGAGTACCTGGAACACATATATACCATCGACGTTCAATCGTTACAATGTTCTCGCATAACTTAATAGAAACGATGGAGAAATAAACTATTTTACCTCCTGTACCAGTTGATTGTGTGTCAAAATCTTACGGCTCTTCATGATACGGACTATGGCTGCTTGCAGGTACAATTTTCTGTCTTCGTCGACACTGCGATGCGTTGCTTCGGAGTCGTTGTTCTCTTGTGGCACGTCCCGTTGCGACGAACCGGTTATGCGAAACTTCGTTCTCTTATTCGTATAATCGAAGTTCAGCGACAGGACGGTATCCTCCTCTAGGTCTCCCTCCGTAGACTTCTTCAAAATTCTACTATCTACTAAACTAGCTGCATGTCTCATTAGCTGGTCGTGCGACAGATGCAGCGAGGTCGCAGCCTCCCGGCACTGTATCGAGTTGCAGTGTTCGAACAGAAACAGCAACGCCATTTGGTAGGTGTGCAGGGTCACTTGGTACGACTTCTTCAAGTAATTGAACTTGAGCTCGCCTTGACAAAGGTGATACAACCAAGTGACCTTCCGGCCGTTGAATTGACCGTGATAGAACGTCTCGAACGCTTGTATCGCCTTCTCCAGCTGCTGGGGGATGTGAAACGGTCCTTGCCACGGAGGCACCGCCAACGGCCACGCGCCTGCTTGCAACACGTTCACCGAGAAACCTATGCGCAACTGATTCTCCCTGTCGCTCTCCCGCAAACTAGAAGTGAATTTAGCGTTCAAGTCCGCCGACACCGAGATGTCGGTGAACATCCTATGGAGCTTGTTCGTGAACTCGTATCCGCAAGCTTGCTTCAGACGCTCGATCATCGACTCCTCCGCGTCCATTGACTGATATAGCTGATGGATCAATCGCTTTGCCAGCATACGAGCGTAGAACTTCTGAAAGACGTCCTTGTCGTTGACGTATTTGAACACAGTAATGCAATTCGCTAGCTTCTCCTCAACTTCTCCTTCTGATACGGCCCTGGCCGACTTCCTCAGCAAAGAGTCGCAGTATCTAGCCAACTAAAATGGAAACGTTCCGAACCGTAAGAATTGTCATTCGTGGAAACTGGTGGAGTTACTAAAGGTGTGCGAGAACTACAACGACAACGACAATCATCGGGTATCCGACATTTTCGGGTTCTCGCGCACCTCTAGAAACTATCATTCGGTTACTTACTAGTTCCGGTGCTTTGGCCGGCTGCCGTGGAGTTGTCTTGTGATTCACTACGGCCGAGCAAGCTTTATCGAGAGCCGCGACGAAGATTAAGTCAGCTTGGAACACTTCCTTGATTAATTCTGAATATTTTTTATGCACATCCAGCATGCTCTCTACGAATTGTGTGTGTATCTAGATTTACGGATTAGTACATCAGTTTTATGAGTAACTTGAGGAGGAATTCTCATGTAATTGGTCCGAAAAATTTATATTTTATATTTTCCCAAAACTTTATACTGAGATTCATTGAAATGACAAAGTTAAGTCGATTCTAGAAGAACGATGCTACGGAGTGGCAGCGTCAGTACGTAACAGTGGGAAGTGTAACTCGAAAAGTGTTAAATCAATGTATACTTATTCAAAATTTCCTGCTTCTAGAACAGTATTCTTAATGATTTGTACAGCACAATAACAGTCGTTTCTTCTGAAAAAATCATACTTTTCTTCTAACAGTCACCATTTTGTCTACTTAGACTTTTCCTATACGAATTTAGGTTCAACCAAAGCATTTTTACATATAATAATGAAATATTTTTAGTTTTCTTCTTTCGAACAACTACAACCAGAGCTATGTTTCCCATCGTTTCTGGTCGTGCTCGCCAGGCATAATTTTATAATCAATCTCATTTTTTTACTCCTACAAATACTCATCTATGACTGTATAAATTTGCAGATGTGTTTAATAAATAGATTTACAATAAACATTCCTCGACAGTTGACTTTTCTTGCCGTTTACGCGAGAATCCCCCCTTAATCTGCATTCGGTACTATCGTAATCACTCACGTTGTCACCCTGTACATTTTCAATGGCCTTCAGTCCCTGCTGAATGATGTGTTCGGTAAGTTTTTCTACAATAGGATTTAAACCGTCGGGTAATGACCTTAACAGTAGATACAAGAGCGATAGATCCTTTCTATTTTCGTTCTCTATCATACTCTCTGCTTCCGTGTGAAGCCAGGATACGCACGAGGCTATCATCTTATTCTCACAGCACATTTTCACCTGCAAATCATTACTGTCGAACAACCAACTACTTTAAATTAATTGGATAAGTGTGTAACGCATAAGAAAAGGTGCGTACTTTAGGCACAGAACTTGAATGAAGGAACTTATGAGCGCGAAGCTCCTCCAGGGCAAGTTGAGACGAAACTTGTACCATGTAATGCCGTACATCAGACTTTTGTCGCAGGGTAAATGCTTGGCTCGTATAAAACTCTCCACTGGCCTCAAGGAAGGGTTGTTCGAATATGGTTTGGTACAACTAATATAGAACAAGAACGATATAGTTTCATAATCGAATACACAATTTGGAACGGCAAGGAATGAAATGTGAATAATTACTTTCAACTTTAACATCATTGACTTGTACTTTTCAACTTGAACAAAACTATGTATAACACCCCAAATAACGTCTGTATTTGTTATTTGAGCTTTGCCTACTCTGTCCGCGTGAATACAGTCTAATAATTGTGACACCAACTGTTTCTTTAATGGCATGATCATTCGTTTCTTCCAAATATCTAATCCGAGTTCGCCTACTTGCAGTTGCTCTTGGTAATTAGACATTGTGGAAGACGTGCCGTAAATGATATCAGCATCTGAAAACTTTTGTTTTCTAATGTGATGTTCATTCAGATGCAAATACAAGCGATGTAAATACTTGGTGCCCTGAGAGTATTCGCACCAAGCACGGTGGTACGCTTGCAGCAAATTAGATTCATTTTGGGCGGACACTGTCGACAACAACTGATAGACATGCTCCTCCAGAAACTTTTCCGTTTCATTGTACAATTCGTTCTCGAACGAATCCGGATAAGCAACACACAGAGAATAAATATCGCTGAAATCAAACATAGACCACTTGTTTACATTGAAGCAGATCCCAGAATTTTTTATTAGCAGTTAGCACGCACAAACTACCTGAATCTGTCGTTCCACACCGCACGTGGAACATTAGACAATGTTATTATATTCTTTATAGTCTCTTGCAATGCTTCCCATGTTTCCTTAAAATTAATGTTTTTGGGTTTCAATGACATCCTTTTTCACAATAGAAAGAGCACTGAGCAATCAATCGTGTAGAGATTCTACAATGTAAATACCAAACTAGTAAACCTAGAAAAAAGAAATTATATCAGTGACAATGCAAGATTTGAAACATTTACATAACAACAAAGAAAAGTGACAAAATACGGAGAAGCTTCTCACTGTGCTCAGATAAAAAAGAAAAAAATCACGAAATTGAAAGACGTTAAACTATGCACGCAATATCCACTCCAAGAATAATCTTTTAGCTATAGATAAAGACAGCGAGTTTAAAACGCTTTGTTCACGAATTTTCTACATCGTCGGTTCAAAAATAACATAAATGCAAAATACGTTGCTAAGCATTTTCGTTTCGCAGTTATATATCCCTTTCCAACTACCCGAGCAGCAGCTTTTTTTTGACACCTTTCTTTTGTTGTGCACGAGAATGATTTTTCGGTGTATAATTATTGTATCGCGACGAGATCGAACCGATTCAGCACACTCGAAATAGCGCCGTGCAGGTCTCGGTCTCGAACGATCGGAGATGTTTTTTAACGATTGTTAGACGTGTATCATTTTGCGTATCGGGATCTCGATCTGTTATCTATCGGATTATACATTTGGCTGTGACGTCTCGATTCGATCGTCGAACGAACGATAAGTTGCACGCGTATACGCGTGTTACGAACTACAGCTGACTGGTACCATAGTACCGTATCCAGATGGTCATGATCGGAACCACTAACCAAAAAGTCGTGGAAAGAGTGGTCGGTGCGTGTGTATAGAGAGACACGATTACTGATCGGGTCGAATCTCTGTCAAGAAAAGTCTTTCCGGCACTCTTAACCTTGGAATCCCGTCGGAATCATTCCCTGTCGCAAAATACATGACATTTACAATGACTCATTTTCATCGAACACATTCTCTCTTTCTTTATCCCTCTCGTCTTCGTTTTCTTTTTTGCTTTCCCTTCGCGTGTTTTTTTTTCTCTCTCTCTCTCTCACTTTTTCAAACCATGGACGAAAAAATGTTTTCGATCTCTATACGGTGGACAAACGAATTCTACAAGGCACACCAAACTACCTTCAATTTCTCAATAACGTCGCAGAGCCATTATGCCCTTTGCTCTTGACTTTCTGGGATTTTGGGGGGGGGGGGGTGGTGGTAGCGCGGATCGACTAGAGACCCCGCTCTCTATAGAGAATACTCCATTTTATTTTTTATAAATATAGAGCGCTCTCTCAACGGGGCGAAACTTCTGTCGGAACGTTTGATATCGTTGTATCCCTAAACTGAGTAACCTTGACATACTACGTGCAGACAATGTTGTCGGTTCTTTATGTTCATACTCTTTGGTTCGTATATTTTGATCCCTTTCTCTGGACCACTGGATGAAGAAGGGAGAAGAGATTGCGAGCGAAAAATCGGAAACGTTGTAAAGCGCGGCAATATTTGAAATGTGATATGATCATCGTGTAAGGATTTGTACTATGAATATCATAGAAAACAATTTTGGACAAATGAATTATAGATTTTTTAATATTATGAATATTAACGCTGGTAAGTAAAGTGTTAATGATTTGAACAATACAGAGACTCCAAGACTCTTCGTGGACCTATTTACGGACGCATGCGCACTGGAGGTTGATTTTGAAAAGTGCCAGAGTTTCGCGTCTGTAAGACTATTATATATTTTGTTTAACTATATCGTCTCTTTCTTGCACCACGTAACGCTATAAATAAAGAATGTGGTGAAATTTTGCGAAATTCCGAAAGTGTTAAAACAACGCCAAAGATCAATGGAAACAACAGCTAGACAGCGATGTTCCTTTCCGGATCCACATATAATAATCCAAGACAGTGTTTAATCCAAAATTGGGAGAATATAAATGATAGAGTACAATATCTTCTATGTAATTTTTAAATAATAAAGAATTGGAGTTACCATTTTGTCATATGTAAAATTGCGTTAACTGTTCTACGAAGAGTAGCCAGCGTCTTCCCATTTTACCATCTCCTTTTATGACGCTATTCCCCCACGCTTCCGTCACGGCTCGGTCATGTGACGCATTTCGTCTCTGTCATGCACGTGTCACATTGTCACGTCACTAATCCGGTACTGGCAGAGAGAGGGTAACCTTTTCCCCTCAATTCGAGTCAATTCCCCTGATCTGGCGACACAGACGAAGCATAGTAGTAGACCAGTCGTCCAATGTATTTTTTCGGGGTTCTAGAACCCCCTTACCATTTCTGTGTCACATCCTACCGTATCGGCCGGGACTAGTAATGTGGAACTAATATTACTGAACATTAGTGAGAATCGAGTATCTTGTATATTTCCAATAATCATGTATAAAAGTTACTTTGCCATTTTTACTAAAAAATTAGGTGGTAAGATAGCCAAGGGGGTATTCGACAGCATCATTGGCAAGAGGAATTCTTATAATAGTTAAACAAGCAGAGATAATAAATTTATCAGTATATTGTGTTCAATAAATTAATGCGTGCGAATGTTCAAAAGTTATTCTGTACCAGTTGTTGTTAACGATGTCGGTATTTCAGATTATGAGACACGAAACCCCATATGGTGATTGGTCTACTCCTGTATCTCGCCAGTGTTGGCGACTCTGCTTCTACATACTTTATGTTCCGTGATCGCGATTTGCGTTCGAAACGGCACTTCAAATTGTTTTGACTTCAATCAGTGACAAATAGTAAAAAGAAGCTCCCGAAAATGGTAATTATACGTACATTGAATAATAGAATTCTTATGGATGTCTCTGATATTAAATAACATTGGTTACTATCATACTTTAATAATTTTAAAACAGTTTCAAAATGAAGCAAGGTTATGTTGCTGTCAAATATAGGAATGATAGTGCATATTTGTTAGTTGACAGAAAATAGTCATGATTGCCTTTCAAATTGAATGATTTTTCTTATATGAAACAAGACTTTTAGTTAATACTAATAAATAGTTGAACAAAGCCAATTTGTATAAATTTAATAAATTCCCAATGTAATAATGGTATGTAAATCTATAGGACGGTATAAAGTTATGTTTCTCTTTTTCAGAGTATTTTAGCATATAATGGAGGTGCTACTATAGCTATGAAAGGCAAGAACTGTGTGGCAATAGCTGCTGATCGGAGATTTGGTATCCAAGCACAAACGATAACATGTGATTTTCAAAAAATCTTTGAAGTTGGACCACACTTGTATATGAGTCTGCCTGGCCTTGCTACTGATACTCAAACAGTAATGGAAAGGTTAAGGTTTCGATGTAACCTTTATGAATTGAAGGAAAATAGAAAGATTCAGCCTAAGATATTTGCATCCATGGTTTCAAACCTCCTGTATGAGAGAAGATTCTCGCCATACTTCGTAGAACCCATTGTTGCTGGATTGGATCCAGTAACTTTCGAGCCATTTATTTGTAATATGGATTTGATAGGATGCATATGCATGCCAGGAGACTTTGTGGTTGGAGGAACATGTGGTGAACAGCTCTATGGAATGTGCGAATCACTTTATGAGCCAGATTTGGAGCCAGATGATCTTTTCGAGACTATCAGTCAAGCTTTAGTAAATGCATGTGACAGAGATGCAATATCTGGTTGGGGTGCTGTTGTTCACATAATGTATGTTACCTTTTTGTCTTTCCCCTACCTTTGACCGATCTCTTCAAGCTAACAATGAAAATATTTTTACAGAGAGAAAGACAAAGTTACAACAAGGGTTGTCAAAACAAGAATGGACTAAACTGACAACACAGATTCACATTATGTATAAGATCATAACTTGGAAGCACTTACTAAAGAAATGTACACCTTGTTTAAATAAATTAATAATTTTCAATAAATCGGTTATGGATTTTTTATCTTTGTTAATAAATGTCCCACGAGACATAATAAGTAAAGATTGCAATTCTCGATTAATTATTCTGTTCTTATGTTGGTAACATTTAGAATACGCCGGCTGTGTTCATCGTGCGCGTTATTTAGGTTATGTTTGCTTGTTTAGAACGGTATCGTCTGCTCGATTCGTAATGGTTTGAAATAATTTTACCAACTATACGAATACATGTAGAATATAATTATAATAATGGCTTTCAATAGATTGTGCGTGGCACTCCGACAAGTAACAATCAATAAACAAGGTACGTGCGGGATCCAATTTTTAAATCACCAAAAATAATAACCTCAAACATTCTTTTCTCAAATTAGGTTTCTATGTTTTACAATTTAACTATATAAAACCGTCCAAGTATTATTGTGTTTTAATATTGGTAATACGTTGTTACTGACCAAGGTAGATTGTTTAAATATTAGTCGAACTTCTTTTTAGGTAATGTTATCGCAAGATACTGTTCTTCCCATTTTTCAAGAAGTGAACATAATAGTCCATCTTCTTATTTACTTCAAAATGCAACGAACGTAACAAAGCCTGATATAAACATTAAATTTGCACCAAGAACCCTGAATGTAAATTTTGGAAATCTAGACAATAGAATCATAAAAAATATCATTGAAATACCATTCAAGGATATACCATCGATAGGAGATCCTTCAAGGCAACGTCCAATTCAGCAAGATCTACCACTAACAGATAAATCTTTAGACCTTCCTACATTAGGAAATGTTGTGGAAAAGCATGCAATACGTCTGATAGTGATTAGGAGGAAGAAAATGAAGAAACATAAGAGAAAGAAGCTGCGTAAAAGAACAAAATTTCAAATGGAAACGATAAGAGCAAGACGTAACCTAAAGAAGGAGAAAGCATTTCAGGAAGAGTTGCTTGCAAAAATTAAAGAAGCTGAAGCATTCGATGCAAAAGCACACGTTCAGAAAAAACTTGATTTACTGCTTAAAGAACGTATACCAAAAACATATAGAGGAGAAATATTGCCAGCAGCAACGATCAAGCAGTTTCTAGCAGAAAAGGAGGAAAAACTGCAGAAGAAGAAGGAGAGAAGTAAATTTCGCTTAACTCTCGATTAAACACATGTACTAGACAAATAAATATTTGTTGCGCTATGAATTTTGTATTAGTTTTAATATTCTGTGCCATGCAATTCTCTACTTATATGAACTTAGAATAGGCAAATACATATAATTTTTTGTTTCTTAATAACAGTTTGTGGTGTTCATTCCAATAGTATCCACAGATGTAAATAGATCTCGCAGGTGGAAAACATGGAACGATGTCAACTATTTAATAAATGTATTCAAAACTTTAGTTTATACTTATAAAACACTTTATATTGGAGAAACCCGCGTGGTACATTATCAGACGACAGTTTAGAAACATTATTTATGCAGTCATTTATTAATTACGTCTTGTCTTTTGATCACATATGTACAATCGTTATATAATACTATGATATAATAAATAGCACCTTTGTTTATCTTTGCGCGGATGTCCAGAAATTGTGATGCGATTCTCGAAAAATGTATATTATTCATTCGCGAGTATATCCGACACTTTCGAATGTCTTGAAATATTTCGTTTCTATAAAAATATACAGCGTCTCTTCCGCCAGAAGCAAACACGATTTACATTATAGTCTTTAGTCAATAAATACATTTAACCGTAATCTAAAATAATAATCCTACCTAAAAATGAGAAAAAGAGTATCGATAGCGAGTCTTAATATCATGCAATTGACTTTATGATCGTCCCCTCAAGTCTCTCTCGGTCAACGCTACTGTGTCTTGCTACAAGACGAACCTCATCTTAAACAATGTTCTCTGGTAAAAGTACATAAAAACTAGCTCCGTTTCGTCGCTTAAAAAATAAAACATCGGTAAGTCAAACACACATCTTTCCCGGCTCTCAATGGAAGACAGACTCTGCGAGCTACTTGCATCGATATTGAAAAACGAAAACATGTCCGCCGTTTAGGGTAATACCTGACCCTTCTTCACTTCTAACACCTTTGGTTTGTTCACGCCTATACTGCCGGTTTTTAAGTCGCTATTTCTGCCAGAAAAATAGTCCTCGATCTCCTGAAGCGTTTTACCCTTCGTCTCCGGCAAACACAGGTAAAAGTATATCGTACCGAACAAAGATATACAACCGTACAAAATGAAAGTACCATGCCGAGTAATCGCGCTCGCCAAGAACGGATACGTTTTCACCACGGTAAAAATGAAGGAATGGGCTGCCATGGTAGTTAGACCACCGATAATACCGCGCACTTGTATCGGGTATACCTCCCCTATCATCACCCACGGTATAACGAGGAAACCGAGGGTGCAAGTTATGGTGTACGCGAATATGCACAATATGGGGAACCAAGTGGCGACGAGCGGAAGATCGTTATGAGTCCAATAATCTTTTAACCACAAGTACCCTCCCAATCCTACCATGGACAGTCCACACCCAATGGAAGAGACCATCGTCAGAGGTCTCCTTCCGCATCTCCTGCACAAGATGCAGGCCGCAATGGTGGACATTAACCTGACTGCACCGAGGATCACCGCGGCTAAGTACTTGTCCAAAGACGACCCTGAGTCTTTAAAGATTTCTACGGCGTAGAAGGTGATCACGTTTGTGCCTGACCACTGGTATATCAGGAAGTACAAGACCAGCAGAGTGAACGGTTTCAGAGCGTTCGGCTTCAGAAGAGCGCTCACTATCTCGCGGAATCCTGTCAGACGTTTGATGTTGTTCTTATTCGAGAAGTTGATAAGCGTTTCCATCTCCTGGTTGATGTTACAGGTACTGCCACGAAATTGTTGCAGAGCCTTTCGCGCTTTTTCCGGCCTGCTGCGCGATATAAGGTAAGACGGCGTTTCAGGGAAGATGAACATCAGCATCAGAGCCGCAAGAGGGAGTATACCGCTGATAGCTGCGCAAATGTTCCAACTGAGCATGCTGCCCAACGCGTACTCGATCAAGACACCGGTGCTCACTCCAATACTGGAAAACGCGGTTAGCATCCCTCGGAGGTGCGGCTGACTCACTTCCCCGGTGTAAACTCTTGCCGGTGCGCCCACCATGCCTGACCCAAGACCCACGAAGAACCTTCCAGCGTATATCATGCGAATGTCGGTGGCGAATGCGATTAATATCCAGCCGAGTAGCGCGGGAATCTCTGTGATGATCAGGGATCTCTTTCTTCCAAGGACGTCCATCATGTACCCGGACGCCAGACATCCAATGGGAGTTCCGATGGAGGACATACTGGCTGTAAAATTAATTTCATTGTTAACGAATGGACTTTCTCGCGAATTTTTGTGATTCGGTAGTTCTGTTTTTGATTTCCTTACCTATCCACGACTCCTCTGCCGAGTCCGCAACAATGGGAATTGTACTATTTGGTTCTTGAAGTTGTGGCAGAGCAATGGCGGAGAAACCGAAGGTCATGCCTGTGTTGATGGTTCCTAGCTGGGCCACCAATGCTGCTAGAACTTGCCTGACAACGCTTCCTTTGATGTCACCTCCTTCTATGTCAGTGTTCGTGTTGTCCGAATCCAATCTAGCCTTTTCATCCTCCGCGTGACCGGTTGTTTGAATCTTTGGAAGGATGGCAGAGCCCACCAAGGACGACCTGTCTGAGCTCTGAACGTCGCCATTTGTTCTGTAACAAATTATTTGAACTGGTTAGCTGATCTGTCTTAAAAATGTTCAGTTTCAGTTGTCCTGTGGTTTCGAATTCTCGCACACCTCGAATTATTACTATTTTTATATATAATAATTACTATTTTTCTGGGCACATAACCAATGCACAGAACTAAACGTTCCTGTGCGTATCACAATAAGTGAGAGATACATATAGGACCGACAGGTTTATCTACAAACTGGGAGATAATAATTGTTTTCACACAATACAAATGGCGGATAGTGTGTTTGAAACTGTACGTTAGTGACTGTCAGTCTTTTCATGACGCAAAAGATTTGTGCCTACAGAATTGACTACTATTACTGATTATTGTTATTTATTTTTATATCACAATCTTTTTTATTTCATGTCATAAATTACAATAATATGTTACAAGCTCGATTTTATTAACGTAGAATAAATATTTATAGAAAATATACGTAAAAATAAATTTGAGAAAAATGTTGTAATAAAAATTTTGCTGTCTTCCATTGTGTAAGCGGTTGTAACAATAAATTTCATATCATAAATTACAATAACATGTTACAAGCTCGATTGTATTAACGCAGAATAAATATTTATAGAAAATATACGTAAAAATAAATTTGAGAAAAATGTAATAAAATTTTTGCTGTCTTCCATTGTGTAAGCGATTGTAACAATAGGCAGCATTTGCTGCTGCCATATGAAAGAGAAAAAAGCATTCAAGGTGATTTTCAATTACTCTCATTTGGACAATTAACCGTGAAATGCGATTGTTTCATGGTGTAAAAAACGCTAAAACTTCCGCGGTTCGTGAACGACCATAATGGATCATGTTATTGATGCATTCACGATTGTTAACTGCAAAAAAAAGTAATAATAAAGTCTCTACAAAGGTGTTTACTTAAGATTACTGTAACAAAATTGACATTATTTAATCGACATGTAGCACAAGGGGTGTCCCCTATTTACGTAGCTGGGACTGTAGATAATTGTTTATCTGCTTACGTACATAGACATCTGTCGGACAAAATAAAATGATAAGTCGGTCATGTTTGTTGCTCGTGAAGTACTCGTTAAATATCCTGAGATCAAATAGTTGCTTTACATTTGGCAAAAAATTAAATGCGTTTTTAATCAACATTGGACATCGTTGCGGCTCTCGCTCAGAACAATGACCATGCTCACCGTTTCGCGCTAGCATGATTCATACCGACTTCTGTTCCGTATCTTGCTTCCCTTTTGACTCTTTAATGCGACGAAAGGTCGCGGACGGAAAACGCGGTCGAAACACACGACTTTCTTTGTTCTCGCGCTGACGGTCGATTTGCCGTCGGACGAGGAAAGAAAAATGTCGGGAAAATTGCGTTCGACCGTTGAAAACGTTTGAAACGGAAGAAAACCTCGCAATCGCGTATTCACACGATAAAAGTAAAATATCCTCGGTGAATGTTCAAGCGTTGTTACTAAATAACGCGCGAATAATACACGATGATGCAACGACGTAGAAACGTCAGGAGGCGATAAATAAGAAGGTGCGATTACTTTCGTATGCAAAACAGGATTCGATAGAACAGGATTGAATGTAAACATTTGCAGTCTAGAGTGCAATTGTAGCTCGACTAGAGACGATGATCAGGAGAACCGTTACGAAATAATAATGGCGAAAGAATAAGCAGTCGATTCGAAAAGTCGTCTTTTCCAATAATCTGCTGACTATATTAATTATACTTAATTTTAAAGCATCATGAATATTCAAAAAAGATGTTAATTTTTTTTTCATTAATGTCAGTTAATATCTCGTTTTTTAATATCCATTATGCTTTAAAATTAAATATAATTAATATAGACACAGTAATTGGTACACCCATAGTAATTGGGTCGGTTACCCTGTCTTTATTCTAATTCTGTTAGGTAATGCGAATATTTGGGACTGCCACAGAAAGTCGACACTTTCTATCTATAGCTACACAAAATTAGGGTATATTATCAAACAGAGCAACGCTCTTGAATAGCCTTAACCTGTATCCTCGCCGTTTACCTCGAAAACCGAAATAAACTTAGGGGGATGACTTAGGGATCCCTCAACGAAAATGTTCTATGTTTATAAAGTAAGGATTCAAACAGTTCTCTGATCACTAAAATGTCGCGTTAACATATTTAAAAATTAATTTCGAGATCCAATTATTTTTCTCGTTAAAAATATAATTTTGCATTGAAAAGCAAAGATGAACGCGTTTTTGAAAATTGTTGATTCGAGGAATTTAAGCGTCAGGAACTAGGGCAAGGGGGGGGGGGCAATTACTATGGGGGTATCAATTACTGTGTCTATATTAATTATTCTAATTTTTAAAGCATAATAAATATTAAAAATAGAGATCTACAACAGATATGAAAATATTCAATCTAAAAAAATTTACTATCTGTTTTTTAAATATTTATTTTGCTCTAAAAATAAGTGCAATTAATACAGGCACGGTAATTGGGTTCTTTACCCTAGAGCTGGCGGAACTATTCGCAATTCAAATTAGAAAAGATAAGCAGAACAGAGCAAATATTATAGAAATTAGATCATCCTTTTTACGAGTCATTCGGCAGTCGGTAGAATTTTGAATTTTGGCATAATCTAGTCGGACTATTTTCGCCCGCGAAAGGGTTCAAGTGTAACACAGACGAATGCCTCGGGTGAATACTATTGTCCCAGAGTCCGTGGAGTATAAATAGTTTAATTACGTCACGCGTGTTTGACAACGGAAAACACCAACATTGACCGCTGTTCGCGAATAACGAGCGATAAACTTTACCTTGTGTCAGGTGCTACGGAACGGAACAAAAAAAAATATGTGCGATAAACACGACCAAAGGTAACCCTGACCGCAGTCATTTTACGAGCAATTATGATTTGAAACCGTTAAAAATATAAATTACGCTCGAACAATTTAACGACTGAATTAATTATCGACAATGCAGTAGGAGGATCAAATTTAATATCAAGCTTTTTCGCCGTCAGCAGACAACTGCTTTACCCAACGAATAGTTTATATCACGATTACTTATTTTCAATAAATATGAACTATTTAATACCGACGGAAACGACTACGCAAATAAACCGTGAGTTGTTTTACAAGAATTAATGCGACCTCTATGTAGGTCAAATCAACGATAGTAGACGTGCAATTATTAACAAGTTCGAAATTAATATTAACCTCTTAAGCACGGCGCCGTTCGTCCGAAACTCTATCTCGCAGGTACGGCGCCCTTGGCGGCGTAAGGCACAAAAGCCGCTATAGTGGTTCGTACCGTTCAAACTGATGCTTTCCACGGAAGCCACTATAGTGGCGTAGAGTTAAGAGGTTAAGTACGGCGCGATTGTCCGCAAATTTATCTCCCAGGTACGGCGCCGCTTGTCCGCAAATCTATCTCGCAGGTACGGCGCCCTTGGCGACGTAAGGCACAAAAGCCACTATAGTGGCGTTACCGTTCAAACTGGTGCTTTCCACGGAAACCACTATAGTGGCGTACCGATCAAACTAACGCTTTCCACGGAAACCATTATAGTGGTGCACAGTGCTTAAGAGGTTAAACGTACAGTAAATTTAGCTGTTCGTTGCCTGACCAGTCGTCAATAATGCTACTCGACGGCGCGTATTAATAGACTAATTATATCAAGCTGTGGCGAACGGACTTATCTGCAGGAACGCGTTAATTACAAGGATCCTGTTGTTCAACTAGAAAACCGTTACCTCGTCCGCGGTTCGCGAGTAGGTAATATACAAAATTAATTTAAACAAAGAACCAGCATTCTTTGTCCGGGATGCTTAAACGATTCTCGAATGAAATTCGCGCTGTTATGTTTATCAGTTCTGCGTAAGTCGCACGTTCTGCCGATCTAGAATAAAACTAAATGTCGGCACAAGTGCGACCATGTTTTTTCCGCACGGTGAGATTAAGATAATTTCTCTTTAAAAAGCTAGCTGGAACGAACAAACTAAACACGCGCGGATGACGCAATGTTGAGGACGGGTGAACGAACGACGCAAGTGAAAAAGCCAGGAAAATATGGCGACAACATTCCGAACGTGCGACTCGTTTGGTAAACACATCTGTCGAGGGGGTTACGGCTGAACGTGTAACTAGATAACGCGAATTAACGACGATTAGCGGCGCGAAACGAGGCAGAAAATTCGCGTGGTACGGTCTATAAATAAACAATAATTCGATCGATTCTCTCTGTCAAAGCTAAGAACCACGTTAATCTCGATCGTCTGTCAAAACGACGTCAAAGTGTCGTCTCAGAATAAATGTGCCTTAATTATTTATATAAGAAACACCTTACTAACAAACTCTTATATACTTGAATCAACGCAGACATAAACTATTTATTATCAATGTGTAGCTTTGTGTCACCATGTAATAGAAAATAGTGTGTTAGTAACAGCGTCCAAGATGGCCGACTAATTTCAATTATCGCTTTGTGGACGAGCAGTTTTGGAAATACTAAGACCATTTTCCTAGGAGAACTAGACGATGCATTACAATGTTAAATACTGGGAAAAGTGGACAATATGTACGGTCCTTTGTTACATAATTGAATAATATATTTAAAAACTCAAAAATTAGAATTGCTTCATTTCGACGGTTCCCTGTAGGGTAAGGGATTCAATTACTGTAGGGGTGCCTCTTTCTGTGCCTGTATTAATGATACCTATTTTGAAAGCATGATGAATATTAAAAAACAGATATATTACGTGTATATTAACTGATTTTAATTTAACGATTTTTTACTGATTTTAAAAATTTTAAATTTCTGTTTTAATATTCATTGTGCTTTTAAGATAAGTATAATTAATATAGGCACAGTAATTGGCACGCCCACAGTAATCGGATCTTTTGTGCTTCAAGATTTGAATTAATCTAGTAGAAATAAATCGTCAAATTTCTGTTTTAACATTCATTATGCTTTTAAAATAAGTATAATCATTCTATACACAGTAATTAGCACCCCATAGTGATCGGATCTTTTGTGCTTCAAGATTTGAATTAACCTAGTAGAAAGAAATAGTTGAAAGACCGTTCGAATGTCTGGTCCCACGACAGAAAGCTGTTAATGTTTTTTTTTCCGAGGCGAAGGAAAAAGAATTCCAAAGTACGAGTCGGTTTTCGTCCTTGGTCGCCATCGCGGTAAACAACGAGAGTAGTATAGCTTTCAGGCGAGGAAGAAAAACACCAGCGTTTCCTTGTCCGTGCTCGATAAAGAACGCCGGTGTCACGACGATGCCAAGAAATAAAAGTCCGGCGTTTCTCGTTTTAACCCGAGAAATTCATCGAAGCTGCCACGTGCTACCGTAGTGCCAGTTCTCGCGTGTGCGTGTACGTGTACGTGCGCGTGCGCGTCAAAGGCCGAAGGGTAAACACAGAATTACTTACTCTGCCTTGGTGTTCGTCATGCTGATATCCTTTCCCACGACGATTCTTTCCCGAACGAAGTAAAAATATGTACAGGTTATGTATACGAATATATCTACGTGTATATATATGTATATTTATCACAGTCGGTCGATCACAACGTTGCAATCACTGCGCGGACGAGGAAGCTCGCGCGGTTCATCGCCTCCTCCGTCTTGCTTTCTTCTTTGTTTTCTCTCTGTCCTCTTTGCTCTCCTCGGGACTGTCTTTTCTCCTTTTTCTTCTTCTTCTTTTTTTCTTCTGTTGACGGAATTACGCGTTACGCGTTCTCGAATAAACCTCCAATCTGACGAACAAGGAGAATTGTCGCAGCGCCGATCGTGCGTCCCGGAAAATCCAACGGACGTCTCCTTCCATGGACAGTTTTATTCCCGAAACTCAACGGATCGTTTTTCCTTTTTGGTTCTTCTTGGGGCGTTCTCGCGGATCGATGACCGATCGATTGATCGCGAACCGATGTACAAAAAAATCACGCTCCGGTTCGAATACACGATACTTGTTGATGCGACGACGCGCGCGCAACGAATGTCCCCGTGACACGCGCACGCCGCTTATATATGCGAAAGTAGACTGTTGGTGGTGGGAGGGTGTGCGCGCGAATTTCGTTATCGCGCGCATGCGCCGCTCGCGCGCCCGCCAACATTTCTCGAATTCGTATCCTTCTCCACGATGTTTACCGACAAATACGCGGATATGCAGACAGACGTTGTTGTTTTGCAATTTTTTAACGATGCTCAGCAGGCTTGACAGCATCTTCTCGAGCAGCAACAATGTTTTATTGTCTTTTCTGCGGTTAGAACGAGCTGTTAGAACGAGCCAGAAGGTGGCGATATTTGAATTTTTTTTTAATATCAAAAACAATACTAGTCTACAGTCTTGTCTCTGTTTCCAATATCAATTGAGAATGTTATTGTTTCTTTATATTAAGCTATTATTCAGTCTCTCCTTTCCCCATTATGTTCTTTTTTACGTAATAAAAAGTCTGATCTTAGTCCTTAATATTTAAATATGTTCATATTTTGTCAGTCAACGTTTAAATGAATGTTACATCAGAATATTAAATAAATGGGCTACTTTTTTCTGATTCAACGTTTAAACGAATGTCGCATAAAAATGTGAAATGTATGATCCGCTTTATTTTTCTCACTCAATGTTTAAATGAACGTTCCATGAAAATGTTAAATGAATGCTGTATCTTGTTTTTCCTCAGTCGATATTAACACTGAACCTATCACGCGCGGTCAAATGACCGTTTTTGAAATTTCGTTTAGAATTTCTTGTATACAACGTTACTGTACCGCCATGTAACTTATTGACTTGAATGTGCTGAAAATGAAAACAGAAAAAAATATTTTGTTTACTATCCAATTGGCTAAAATCTCTTTCTATATTAAGATACATATTTTTTTTTGAAGCGGTCATTTGACCGCTCATAGTAGGATTAAGTATACATGAAATATCGGTAGGTTTAGTGTCTACGCGCGACATTGCAATTTAAACGGAATAGAAACGTTTCCAACACAAGTGTGCAAAATAATATTAAAAAAAAAGCTGTTCATGTACAATGGGAGGTCATTATTCGTCGAAGTCGTTTCTTTCGTTGTTTTCGCCGCGGTGTGGCTTGCGTGGGAAAATAGAACGTCGCCGTTTGTCCAACGGCTAATAAAATAAAAATTATGCGACCTTAATAGCGAGAGCCTGAACGCATCGTTCCCGATTTCTTCTTCTCGGATTGACAATATAGGCTGCGCGCGTCTTGTAATCTACACCCGAATCGATAAGAACAATCACGAGGATTTGATCATTTGTTTATCTGAGAAAAATAGTGCCGTATCGCTGGGCGGTTCTACCGACTCGTGACTGAAATTGTCACGATTGTTGTTCGTGAAACGCGATACCGGCGGACCATATGATTCTGAACAAGCGAATCGCGATAAAACATCCGCACAAGGTGAAAGTAATTGTCACATGACAGTGAAATTACATATTGACATCGACGAGTGAAAAGAGGCTTTCCTCTCTTATCTCAGTTTCGCACATTTCTCAGCTTTCCAAAAAGTAGTGCATTATTAAATAAATTAATCCAATTTTCACGTTAATTTAATTTAAATCGCGTCACGTACAGGTGACGCTCGTAGCAAGCATGTTAATCTGATTATTCTTACTGCTTAACAATTAATTACTTAATTTATACACAGTCTAGAATAGATTTGTGAGTCTCACAAGATTTTCAAGAATTTTAAAAATGGACATCGTGGATCTCCACGCGAACATTAACGTAAGCATTGCACGCGCGAACAATGGGGGATTAAAGGAGAAATTTAGAACCGCTTGTCTTTTATTGGCGACAATTTTTTCCATTGTATCGATTCGAGGCAATTGTTCCCAAGGGACGAATGAAATTGGGAACACGGGGAACAAATAAGAGTTGCCGAAAGGACAGAAATACAATGCGTTCAGAGTTTTCGAACAGTAATCTGGACGAGGTATCGGCTTAGTGTCCCCGTTTACGACTCATATTTTTAAACCCCGCTGACTCATCGGGACCCTAAGCAAATAAACGAGGTCATAAACGCGGTGCAATTAGATTTTCACGTGGCTAACGTCGCACAGTGAGTGATTTTCCTGACCGCGGATGCCTGCGCGAGGTCTTTTATGTTACTATGGTCGTCGATCAACCGTGATCGACGCCCCAAAAATTTCTCGACATCGAGATCGATGGCTCGTTGCGAACCTAATCGGCAGAAACACGCCAACTCTGATATAAATAAACAGCAAACGAGATTGCAAGCGATCTCCGATTATTATTCGAAACGTCGACGAGACGACTTGTCGCCATTTTGTCGGTACAATAGCCGCGCGCTGTAGAGCGTACCATAAACGATACAAGGTTTTTAATGATTTTATTTCGTTTCGATCAATTTAACACCGAATCGAGGCTTACCAAATATTCAATTGTTTATTCGACGAATAAAATAATCATTTTTTTATATCAGAGAACGAAAATAGTAAAGTTTTCTAAGAATTTTTTGTTTCTATTTGGTTTTTATCTATTCAACACCGAATTGAGACTCACTAAATATTCATTTGTTTATTCGATGAATAAAATAATTATTTTTTGAAATCGGAGAATGAAAACAGCAAAGTTTTCTAAGAGTATTTCCGTTGTTTGATAATTTTGTGCTAGTTGATCATATTTTCGTTGTTTAAACACTGCGATTATATTGATTCAGACTGAAACCAAATGATTCATTTCGAAAGAATCGAGTTTCCGGAAGCTGATGATCGTTCGAGAGAAAACCGAGCTCTCTCCGGATGACTATCGCCACCGTTATCATTCTCAGTTTCGTTGATTTCCCCGCGATGACGAATTCCGCACACAATACGACTAAAATCTGACCGAGCACGAAGAAGATAAACTCGTCGAATTGTCCTTTTCACGTAAACAATTCAATCATCGCGGATGGCGTTTTTGCAGCGGATTTCGCACAGCTTAATTACCGTTCGTGGGAAACGCCACGAACTTTTGCGCGAACGTTCATTCGAACGCGTAATCGAGCGACAGAGAAGTCAACGGCAATTTTATCATAATGTTTTTCAAATTAGAGAAAAACTCTCGGGACAGGATTGCGCGGTATTAATATAGCGGATCAGTGGAAAATCTTTAAAGCGTTTATCGTCAGTCGTTAATGGATTAGAATAAGCATCTTACCGTGTCTTATAAGATAAATATCGTGAACAAACAGAATGGCTTTTTATGAAGATAGTATATGAAAATGCAATTCTTTTCTTTCATTGTCCTGTCATGAATTTATTTATTGCTTTAAATCATATAAGGTTTATTTGTAAAATAGATCACTGTTTAATCCATTTTTTAATTGACGAAATTAATTCTTATTTTACGTGCATTCTCGCTTCAATTTAATTGTTTAACCACTTTCTAAAGTTACAAGTTGAAATAATAATTAGCTGTCTAATCTAGTCACCAATTTTCAGACACTTTACATTTGTTGGTTCCATACTGTAATTGTAAATAAATTTCTATGGTATGCATATTTCTTTCACTTTGGTAATTAAGAGGAATTATGTAAACTGTCGTTGAAAATGTTGTTGGAATTTGTACTTTACGTATAGATTAGTTGAATTCAATGTTGTAGTTGAGCAACACAGAGTCGATTCAATACAAATTTAATTGAAACAGAGTTTTATTAAAATTTTTCTGTACATATATTGAACGAATTAAATGCTGTAATTGACCGACACAGAATCGGTTAAATGGAAATTTGATTAAAATTTTTACTACACATTGATTTAATTTGATGTTGCAATTGAGAGGTGCAGAATTGATTTAATGAGCATTATATTGAAAAAATTCACTTTTTCGGCACTAACGTCCCACAGGAGTTCACAGGACGATTAGCATTAATCGTCACGAATAAATATATTCAAAACTTTGATTTTAATGGTACTCACCCTTCGGAAGTGGACGCGTTCGCGAACGTCTCGTAATTCTTGTTCCTGGCCATGGTTGTTCGCGGACTGAACAGGTTTCGCGTACTGTTGTGGCCGATTAAATTATTCTCTAGTGGTTTATCGGTCCCTGTGTCACGAGTTTCTTCGTATCAAGACTCGCAGTCATGTGCTCTCTGCTGTCTTAGCCTTCTTGTTTTCTGCAATTTCGCTTATTTTCAGGCCGATCGTCCAATGTCTTCCCTCTGTTCTCTTCGAACAGCTGGAGCAACCTAAAAAGTTTCATACTTGATCTGGAATCCGGCTGATACCTCCCATAGAATCAGAAATCATGCTAGAAGCATTTACTTGATCGACAAAAATTCAATTTTAATTATTTTATGAATATTCGATAAATTAAATTTGACCGAAACTCGACTTCAGTTAGTTTTGATAGAGCAGAATGTATTTAAACATAATACTTTTCTTAAAACCAGAAGTGATGCTGGGAGCATTTATTTTAACGATAAAAATTCAATTTTAATTATTTCGTGAATATTCGATAAATTAAATTTGACCGAAACTCGACTTCAGTTAGTTTTGATAGAGCAGAATGTATTTAAACATAATACTTTTCTTAAAACCAGAAGTGATGCTGGGAGCATTTATTTTAACGATAAAAATTCAATTTTAATTATTTCGTGAATATTCGATAAATTAAATTTGACCGAAACTCGACTTCGGCTGGTTTCGATAGAGCAGAATGTATTTAAACATAATATTTTTCTTAAAACCAGAAGTGATGCTGGGAGCATTTATTTTAACGATAAAAATTCAATTTTAATTATTTCGTGAATATTCGATAAATTAAATTTGACCGATACTCGACTTCAGCTGGTTTCGATAGAGTAGAATGCATTTAATCATAATAACTTTCTTAAAACCAGAAGTGATGCTGGAAGCATTTATTTTAACGATAAAAATTCAATTTTAATTATTTCTTGAATATTCGATAAATTAAATTTGACCGAAACTCGACTTCGGCTGGTTTCGATAGAGTAGAATGCATTTAATCATAATAACTTTCTTAAAACCAGAAGTGATGCTGGAAGCATTTATTTTAACGATAAAAATTCAATTTTAATTATTTCGTGAATATTCGATAAATTAAATTTGACCGAAACTCGACTTCAGCTGGTTTCGATAGAGTAGAATGCATTTAATCATAATAACTTTCTTAAAACCAGAAGTGATGCTGGAAGCATTTATTTTAACGATAAAAATTCAATTTTAATTATTTCGTGGATATTCGATAAATTAAATTTGACCGAAACTCGACTTCAGCTCGTTCCGATAGAGTAGACTTTAATTATAGTACCTTTCATACAACCAGAAATTATGTTGGAAGCATTTAGTTGATCAACAAAAATTTAATTTTAATTATTTCGTGAATATTCGATAAATTAAATTTGTCTGAAATTCGACTTCAGCTTGTTCCAATAGAGTAGACTTTAATTATAGTACCTTTCATACAACCAGAAATTATGTTGGAAGCATTTTGTTGATCAACAAAAATTTAATTTTAATTATTTCGTGAATATTCGATAAATTAAATTTGTCTGAAATTCGGCTTCAGTTCGTTCCGATAGAGTAGAATGTATTTAATCACAACTCTAAGGATGCTCTACCTTGAAACAGTACTTGATAGTCTTGAAATACCTGACACCTTGTTTTTCTTATTGGTGATAAGAAAAGGTGCAAAGAAACTCGTTGTTTATTCGAAAGATAAAACCCGTTTTCAAGCAGAGGCTTTCTACCTTTTAAACAAACATTGATTCACGTTGATATTGAATTTTTACTGCTATCGAGGAGATTAAGGTTTTGCTAAAAACTGATTTGGGAATCTTTCAAAAATTGTCAAAATGTAATCGAAACGCTGCAAAAATATTTACACTTATTTTCAATTTTCTCGGTCCAGTTCCTTTCTATTTAGTCCTACAGTCTTCAGCATAAATATATGTAACTGAAAAAAAAAACATAACATCGAACAAGTACCAAAAAATATCGGGACCTAAATTAATCAAAATCCGCAGTGAATGTAAATTCTAAATTTTTCAATGAAATTCAATGAATGTAAAATGACTAGTGAATTGTAACTGAATAAAATGTGTGCTTCGACATAGAACAGCATAATAAATTGGTTTTTGATCTTGGTTTTCAAAATCGTCGGATTATAAAGAAGTCGAAGGATGTCCAAGGTGTTCCATAATTACATGAAATTAACTATGACATTTTCAGGAGAGAGATAAGATCGCAGAGGTGCATCTTTCGGTTTTCTCCGACGGGAATTGCGTGTCGAAGAGCTCGCGTTCGTCGCAGTTATTGAATCATCGATGCACTGTTATCAGGCGAAGATAAACGGACCACAGACTATTCAGCGATGATTAGAGTCGGAAATACACGCCGGTTAGGATTCTCGAAGGACTATTGCGCGTTCCCGTTACGTCGCGTTTATTGGATTAATTGATGCTGTTGCGTGTTGTTCTCGCGACCAATTCATCCTATGGAATCACATAAATACTGCTGAAGAACACAGCTTTTATTTCCACGATTACCATCGCCACTAATTATTTTATTCTTTTAGTTACGCTGAAACCGAAAACCGTTTAGCTGATAAAAACTGAGGTTTCCGTATTTTTTCCGGAGGCACTACCAAAATAAAAAATTCTAATTTTTCTTGAAATATGAAAGCGTAGTTTACAGCATTATTTATTAATTTTTCTAAGTCGAAATTATATAAACTGACGGAGGTATTCATTTGTTTATAAACACCTTCCATTAGAGGAGTGACTTTGACAGTGTCCAAAGCAGAAAACTGATAAACTTTTACAAAGAACAAAAGATAAAAATTCTAATTTTTCTTGAATTATGAAAGCGTAGTTTACAGCATTATTTATTAATTTTTCTAAGTCGAAATTATATAAACTTACGGAGTTATTCATTTGTTTATAAACATTTCCATTAGAGGAGTGACTTTGACAGTGTCCAAAGCAGAAAACTGATAAACTTTTGCAAAGAACAAAAGATAAAAAATTCTAATTTTTCTTGAATTATGAAAGCGTAGTTTACAGCATTATTTATTAATTTTTCTAAGTCGAAATTATATAAACTTACGGAGTTATTCATTTGTTTATAAACATTTCCATTAGAGGAGTGACTTTGACAGTGTCCAAAGCAGAAAACTGATAAACTTTTGCAAAGAACAAAAGATAAAAAATTCTAATTTTTCTTGAAATATGAAAGCGTAGTTTACAGCATTATTTATTAATTTTTCTAAGTCGAAATTATATAAACTTACGGAGTTATTCATTTGTTTATAAACATTTCCATTAGAGGAGTGACTTTGACAGTGTCCAAAGCAGAAAATTGATAAATTTTTGCAAAGAATGAAAGACAGTTTATTCCGTTCTCCGATGATCGTTAATCTGTTTTGGAAAATCGCGAGTGTTGAAGGAAACACGAGTACTCGAGCATTTTAGACCGATTACGGCGCGGTTATGCAACAGAAACCTCAAGTTTAATCACTTTCCATTGCAACTGTAATTGGACGGCCTGTTTAACGCAGCGAGCCAATTGCATTTAATTAATGTGTTTTTTCTCTCTACTGAACGGTGCCGTGAAAACGCAATTTCCATCGGCGTTCGCACGCTCTATTGTATGCACACGATCGCATTTCTTTTCTAGATGAAACAACTTCCAATTATGGTAACTTATGCACGGGAAACGTTTCCTTTCGTATGCTATTTTCGAAATGATAGATACGATCCGAGACAACGTTTATATTCGTCGCGGCGCGGATAAAATAAAAGTTGCCTGTTATTCGAGATAAACCGTTTGAAAATATACTGATAAACCTAATCCGGGATAGAAGTTTTCCGAGTTCTTTATTACTGACGACCGATAAGCCTGTGATATGCTTTTGTAATCAAAACGATTATGCGTGCCTTTGCGGAAAATCGTTGGAAACATTCGAATTTCATGCACTTTCCTAGAATAGACGCAACATGTACGAAAGACGTGAATATAATTCTAACAATTTATAGAGGATGTGTAATATGCGTCACTATTATTTTTCACAATAAAAATTAATTTTTTCAATTAAATTAAATTAAATTTTTCACAGTAAAAATTAATGTTCTTACATGGGTGCAAGACACGATGCGCACTTTCTTATAATCGATGCAAAATGTAAGCTTTATTATTTATTATTATTTATTTATTATTTATTAATCTTGATTATTTATTTTTGTAGGAAGAATTACAACACACAATCCTTTCGATCTCCGAGGAACGCGAATCATGCGATTTAAAATGTTCAACTTACGCAATCCTCTGCAACCGACGACACACTTAATGAACTTCCGTACAACGAAAATTAATTAATGCAAATATTCAAATTGAAGTGGACACTCGCGAAACTCGAATTCGATCGGTATTTCACAACGTGCCGATAGAAAATCACTATGTTTTCTTAGCGAGGAGGTGATAACGGTCGATTAGATGAGAAAATGGCGGCCAAAGGAAGCGGAAGTGTCGATGGAAGAGCGGCTAAAACGGTCGGTAACCGGCGAGAACGACGATTGAACCGCGAATGAAAATGATCGCCGAATTGGGCCCGGTCACCTCGAAGATTGCCCAATGACAGGCTCGTGATGATTTGTTTGTTTGTTTCGCCGTTATCAATGACTGTTCGCGCTAATAAGAAGTAGTTCTCGGGCAGCGAATCTCTGTTATCTTGAGCCGTTTCGATTGCGACACGTGTTGCGGCGCGCGAAAATTAATTAGCCAGTGGACTTCCATTCTACAATCATACATTTCTAGTTTTTAAGAAATTTTATTTTCGAAAGAAACACGAATTTCCAACGTACAACATGAAAGCGAGTGATGTACAGTGATTTCTCTATATATGTCGCCTAGACCTGGATGATAAACGTCGCGGAATTAACCCCACTACCGCGGGGTATAGTTCCCGAGGGGCCACGAAGCTCGAGAGGCCTCGAATGCCGATGAGTGTAAACATAACACGGCTCGGGTATGTTTCCTAGACGATATATGTCGTGTCGTTGACATATATCGAGATTTCACCATATATTTTGCCATGTACGTTGTGTGTTGTCTAGTAGATTTTTATTGTAATACGTACTTGAATAAAGAAATTTCATCTATGAAAATTACAAATTTTTAATAATTATTAAATAGTAAATTTATGCTTTCAGCTTTAAGAATTTTTCCTGCTTCAACCACGAAAGATATTCGACTGATTTTTAAGTAGAATTATTCTGTAGGCTCTCCCGAATACAACGGTGTATTTTATTACAACATTACGTATGTTTAAAAATATTTCAAGAGGGCTGAAACGCTTTTTAATTTAGTTTGTTAATTTAGTTTGTTGTGATGTCTTCTTTCGGGAGCTATCGAAAAAATTAGAACAAAGATTTCGTTTTCGAGTGAGAAAACAATTATTCTCGATGTCATGATTTCATGATGTCACCGATGTCGTGGTTTTCTTGATTTGTAGATTGGTTGGATTGCTATGGCGAGATTGTGCAACTATGTTAATGTTCGGGAAGGTCAGTGAAATATATATGATTGCGGAATCTTCCGAGTCGAATGTATGTGACTGATTTAGCTCAGTTGCCAGATGATTGTATTGTTTTGTCGATTATTGTTGGGCGTATCTGGTCAATTTATATAAATTAGAGAATTTTATTTTATATAATTTGCAGCAATTATGTATCTATGTGATTTATACGATACCGGAAAGTGCATTGTAATTTTATATAATTTATGTAATGCTAACAAGAGATTTTCTGGAAATTGTCATCTATTTGATTAATATTCAAAAAATTAAATTATGCGATTTGTAATTGCCAGATAGGAAACGTTTATGCGTTTACTGGGAAACGCGATCATGAGAAACGTAATTCAGTAATATTATGTTGCAATTTTAGCGCGCTAAGAGATAGCGCAAATTAACTTCCATTTTATTGCAGTCTTCGCGAATTACTTTGCCAAGGAATTTTTATGTCAACTGCAGAAATATCTGCCAACAGTCACACATTGCACATAGTAATGCGTTTGAATAAAAAATTATACACAATTGCAGGCCTACAATTACCTCAAAATTAACAAACACAATTTTCTCTGAACTGCATAATTTTATCGCACAGCCTTCTTTAACGACTATTAGCTATTAATTCGTCGTCAAAGAGATTAAACCGAACAAATCCAGGTTCTCGAGATTCAGGAAGGATTTGCGAGACCACTAGATCATTAGATTAATCACCGACTAATGTTAGTCGAGATACAATCCCCAAATCATCGATCTGCTATCTGAAAATTTAATGAGTTCTATCGAGGATCTACATGACCGTCGACGTAAATCGTGATCGTCAGCTTGGATCAGTCATATCGAGGGTCAACGACACGAATTCGTAAATGAAAGTTCGAGAATGTCACGTACCGTCACTTCAGTGGCCAGGATCGACGATAATTAAATAATTAAGCGGCTCATTACGGTCATGACTGTCGCGTGCCACGATAAGTCAACTATCGACTTGACATGCGTGATGTAAACGATTTTTCTTTCTTGGCGTTCCAAAATTTTTTAGCGATCTCCACAATTTTAGGCTTCACAATTCTTTTTACAGGCTCCACAATTATTTTTATTAGCTCCACAATTTTTTTCGTAGCCTCTGCAATTTTTTCTAATTGGCTGTACGAATATTTTGGGATCTACAATTTTTTATAGGACCTACAACTTTTTCGTGGGTCTCCTATTTATGAGCCCTTTGACTTCTCTAAAAGGGTCTACAATTTTTTCACGAGTTTTAAAATATTACCATAGGTAACAACATTTACTTATAAGCCCTTTGACTTCTCTAAAAGGGTCCACAATTTTCTTAAGGGTTTTAAAATTTTCCCATAGATCTCAAAATTTATTTATAAGCTCTTTAACTTCTCTAAAAGGCTCTACAATTTTCTCAGGGGTTTTACACTTTTCCTATGGGTTCCAAAATTTATTTACAAGCCCTTTGACTTCTCTAAAAGGTTCTACAACTTTTTTGTGAATTTTAAAATGTTCCCATAGGTCACAACATTTACTTACAAGCCCTTTGACTTCTCTAAAAGGGTCCACAATTTTCTTAAGGGTTTTAAAATTTTCCCATAGATCTCAAAATTTATTTATAAGCTCTTTAACTTCTCTAAAAGGCTCTACAATTTTCTCAGGGGTTTTACACTTTTCCTATGGGTTCCAAAATTTATTTACAAGCCCTTTGACTTCTCTAAAAGGTTCTACAACTTTTTTGTGAATTTTAAAATGTTCCCATAGGTCACAACATTTACTTACAAGCCCTTTGACTTCTCTAAAAGAGTCTACAATTTTCTCAGGGGTTTTACACTTTTCCCATGGGTCTTAAAATTTATTTACAATCCTTTTGACCTCTCTAAAAGGTTCTACAACTTTTTCGCGAGTTTTAAAATGTTCCCATAGGTCACAACATTTATTTACAAGCCCTTTGACTTCTCTAAAAGGCTGTACAATTTTCTTAAGGGTTTTAAAATTTTCCCATAGGTTCCAAAATTTATTTACAATCTCTTTGACTTCTCTAAAAGGCTCTACAATATTCTCAGGGGTTTTACACTTTTCCCATGGGTTCCAAAAATTTATTCACAATCCCTTTGACTTCTCTAAAAGGGTCTACAATTTTCTTAAGGGTTTTAAAATTTTCCCATAGGTTCCAAAATTTATTTACAAACCCTCATACTTCTCTAAAAGGCTCTACAATTTTCTCAGGGGTTTTACACTTAACCCATGGGTTCCAAAATTTATTTACAAGCCCTTTGACTTCTCTAAAAGGGTCTACAATTTTCTCAAGGGTTTTAAAATTTTCCCATACGTCTCAAAATTGATTTATAAGCCCTTTGACTTCTCTAAAAGGTTCTACAATTTTCTTAGGGTTTTCACACTTTTCCCAAGGGTTCCAAAATTTGTGTATATATTCTACAATTATTCTCCAGGTGTCCGAGCACCGTGTCTCAAGCTGCATTATAAGTTACGCTATATTAAATTAATAAAAAAACACACGGAGACTCTATGGACCTAGAACCATGCACAAAAGAAACGAGAGTCCATTGTCAATGTTAGAGACATCCTCTGGTCAAGCCGTGCCAGTTTTCGAATAAAATTCCCTGACTTCGGATTGCATTGTCAGAGCCAATACTCGGCGTCCACGACAGTGAACTCATTATTAATAACTCGGTTGGTCGGATTGCGACGACCAGGAACGTTTTCACCAGTCATCCTGCGCTGATGCAAGACCAGTATGTTGATCAGGAACAGCGGGGAGCGTTTCGCGTTTTTCGTCTGGGAGTTGTAGTATTGAAGAGTTAGGCGACAACACGAGCCAACCATTGCGCAACGCAATGTCACCAATGAAGACGTAAGTCTCCATTGTACGTTACAGGGGAACTCTTGACCTTACGCCGCGACGATAACAGTATCGATTCCGTCAGTACAGTTTCGAGGAGTGTTGATCAGCTGATCGCTCGCTGCAGGCGGAATGATCGTGATCCAATCCAATCATCGGAATCGACGGGGATAATGGCAAGTCGCCAAGCTGTCTCGCTGTCGTTGCACGATGATTTACGCGATCGAACGGAGCTCGATTTATAATAGAGACCTCGCCGGACGAAAGGGAAATATCGATTGGATCTCGTTCCGGGTTCTAGAGTGCTCTCTTCGAGGACAGGGGGATGGTCTAGAATCATCGAGGGTGTCAGGGTTGTCGAGCTCTTCGGATAATTTCGAATCCTTCAGGCTTCTGTGACGGCAGCTTAATGTAGTGAGGATCGAGACATGCTGATCGAGATTCGTAAAAAATCGTACAAGCACTTAGAATTAATTTAGGGGTCCAGAATCAATCTTGAGGATTTAGTATGGACTCCCAGAGGCACTCATTGTAATTCTGCAGTGTTATGAAAACCTCTAGAGTCTTCAGAGTCCAATCAATTCGTTAACAGCCCGTTTAATGGTCTTCAGAGTCCATTGGCGACTACAATACCCTCAGATGATCTATAGAATTAATTGATGGGTTCAGGATCAATCTTGGGGACCCACTATCAACTCCCACAGGCACTCATTGTAATTCTGCAGTGTTATGAAAACCTCTACAGTCTTCAGAGTCCAATAAATTCGTTAACAATCCGTTTAATGGTCTTCAGAGTCCATTGCATTGACTACAATTCCCTCAGATGATCTATAGAATTAATTTAGGGTTCCAGTATCAATCTTGGGGGCCCACTATGGACTCCCAGAGGCACTCATTGTAATTCTGCAGTGTTATGAAAACCTCTACAGTCTTCAGAGTCCAATAAATTCGTTAACAATCCGTTTAATGGTGTTCAGAGTCCATTGCATTGACTACAATTCCCTCAGATGATCTATAGAATTAATTTAGGGTTCCAGTATCAATCTTGGGGGCCCACTATCAACTCCCAGAGGCACTCATTGTAATTCTGCAGTGTTATGAAAACCTCTACAGTCTTCAGAGTCCAATAAATTCGTTAACAATCCGTTTAATGGTCTTCAGAGTCCATTGCATTGACTACAATTCCCTCAGATGATCTATAGAATTAATTTAGGGTTCCAGTATCAATCTTGGGGGCCCACTATCAACTCCCAGAGGCACTCATTGTAATTCTGCAGTGTTATGAAAACCTTTAGAGTCTTCAGAGTCCATCAAATTCTTTAGCAGCCCATTTAATGGTCTTCAGAGTCCATTGGCGACTACAATTCCCTCAGAGGATCTATATAATTAATTTAGGGGTCCATAATCAATCTTGAGGATCCACTATGGACTCCCATAGGCACTCATTGTAATTCTGTAGTATTATTAAGACCTCTAGAGTCTTCAGAGTCCATTGGCGTCTACAATTCCCTCAGACGATCTATAGAATTAATTTAAGCCTCCAGAATCAATCTTGAGGATCCACTATGGACACCTAGAGGTGCTCACTGTAATTCTTCTGACTTATCAAAGTATCTAGAGTCTTCAGGGTCCATCAAATCTAGTAAGAGTCCTCTTAACGGTTCTCAGAGTCCATCAGAGTCATCCCAGCTCCTGAGTCAGTTTCTGAAGTCCATTTAAAGTCACAATATCAATCTTAGGGATCCATCATGGTCTCCCAGGGGTACTCGTAACGATCTCTAGCCTCACCAAGATCTTCAAGCCACTGGAAATTGCTTTCAATCTAAAATTGTCATAAAAGAAAAATGTGACTGTGAGAAACGACAGTAATTTTGTTACTTATTGCCCAAAAGCATAACATAGCGTACAAGTGGACCATTTACTTTGAAAGTAGTGTAAGTCCATTTTTTTTTTTTTAATGAGATATCACATAATTTGTATATTTGTATTTGTTCTTTTATCAACAAAAAATGGACTCGCACCACTTTCAAAGTAAACGGTCCGAGTATTCGATCAATGCTAATTTTGCTAGAAAGTATCTATTACAAATATGGGACATAATTCGTTGTTTTATCATGAAGGAAACACAGTCTGCGACCCAGATAAACCCGGTATCCGTGTCAATGTTACGAACCAAAGAAAAAAAAAATAATATAGACTCGTGTAACGATTGGAACACGTTTCCGACAATGTGGAAGAACATCGTTACAATATCCTAAATTCGCAGCGGTAATCTTATCTACGCCGGCTTTTGGAGTGGCCTCTCTGGCTGTCAGTACCAAAGTCGAGGAGTTCAATCGCGGTTATGTGATCAGAAGTGGTGTCACGCCGCCCGATTAGGATGGAGTCCACTCGAGGATTTCTGGACAGCGTCCAGGGACTCACGAGATCCGATAAGTTCGTGGAAAATGATCGTTGGTTGGTCACGTGCGTCGTGATCAAGCCGCGATCGCCTAATCAATCTAATTTAGTCATCGGACTAAAATCGATGACTACTATCGACTCTCTGCTCGGAAATCCTTAATCGCCATGCGAAACGATCGTTTCCCACAATTTTTATCTTAATTCTTCAAGTATAAAATTATGAACAAATCACGATTATAATCTAATCACGAAGAGATCGAAGATTTTACGATCTCTGATTTTAAAAGAGAAAACAACTTGCTATAAATTGAACAAAAAAATTTTTATTTTACACGATTTAACAAAATACAATTGCAAAATTGAAAATTGGTGAATTGTCATACGAGGATCGTGCAGGGATTGATCCTTCATTCGATCTTCATTTTTCCAATTTTATTTGTCGGTTTTTAATCGGATGGAACGCTGAAAAATCAATTCTCTGCTTTGAAATCCTCGTTTTCCACCATTTTTCTTTTAATTTTTCAAGTATGAAATTATGAACAAATCACGATTATAATCTAATCGGGAAGAGATTGGAGATTTTACGATCTCTGATTTTAAAAGAGAAAACAACTTGCTATAAATTGAACAAAAACATTTTTTTTTACACGATTTCATTAAAGCGCGAAACTACAAACAAAATACAATTACAAAATTGAAAATTGACGAATTTTCATACGAGGATCGTGCAGGGATTGATCCTTAATTCGATCCTTATTTTTCCAATTTTATTTGTCGGTTTTTAATCGGATGGAACGCTGAAAAATCAATTCATTGGAAAGCCGAACGATCGGACTTGTAAATCTTTTTACTTGCAAATGGAAAACAGTGACAAGAGGAGGCAAGATTATGATAAGATAGCACTTTTTCAGAAACGGGGAAAAATGTGTCGAATTGACAGAAGAACTTCCGACGAGGGTCGATCAAATATTGATGGTGCGAATTAATGGAAGCTCGATAATTCGACGGGAATAGGAAACAGTTTAAAAATACGATCGAGGAATTTGTCAACCGCGTTTTATGGACAGTCCAATTTGAGCATCGAGGCTCAAATTATTTTACGGAACTGACACGTAAAGGAGGTATTTTTCTTTTGGCAATCTGTTTGCGATTAGCGCCTCTGTGTTTGGAACATTGTTCACGATTTTTATAAATGAATTTTATAAACAGAGGGTTGCACGTGTGATGAAAAGTTGTTGGAACGTTTCATGAAGCCAATTAGAAGAAATAATTACTGTTTCGTGGAAATTGATTGAAATTTTTAATGGAGAATGTTTGTTACAAGTTACTTTAATCTGGATAATTTAAAAAGTTTTATTTTCTTGCCTTTTAATACATAGTCAACACGTTGATTGCGCCACCAGTGTCCATAAAAGTCACACAAAGTCGGAGCAGCTTAATTAAAAATATAAAAGACAAGATTTATTATAGCAATTACTTTCGTAAGCTTTTTATGCGTAGTAGATATTAACAAAGTTTGATTGACTTAATATATTGTAATAAAAATTGTTTTCCAAGTTGCATACAAATTTCGTAGGAAATATTAAATATCTTAAATGTTAAGATTTCATTTCCATGTTGTTCTAGGGTTAATAAGAGAATCGTTAATAATTTGATACTGCGATACTGTGCTTCTTGGATTCTCTTACTAAGTACACAAAAATGCACAGTAGATCGTAGCAAAGTTAATAACTTGATAACAAGGCAGAATTGAAAGACACATAAAAGAGTATTTAACTAATTGCCTCTAGTCCTGCTGTCTGGTCACGACCTCTGCCCTCAATTAGAACCTGTATTTACTCGTAACATTGTGCTTAGGATGGTTACTTCCTTCGAGATTTTTGAGTTATTAGTCCTTTAATGAACATAACCTCGAAATTCCCCGATTTCGTAAGGTAGGGTAAGGGACCTACTTACTGTGGGGGTACCAATTACTGTGCCTATGTTAATTATACTTATTTTTGTAACATAATGAATATTTAAAGAGAGATATATAACATATGTATTAACTAATTTTAATGGAAAAAAATTCAATATCTCTTTTTTAATATTCATTATGCCTTAATATAAGCGCAGTAATTGTCACCCCCACAGTAATTTAAAGGCATAATGAATATTGAAAAAGAGATATATAACATATATATTAACTAATTTTAATGGAAAAACATTACTTAATTACAATTAAAAACATTACAAAAACAAACATCGGGACCCTTACCCTCCCTCAGGAAAATATTTTATCATTTTCACGACGAACAAACTTGCATTTTTTGATAAAACAACGAGAATTGGTATTTAGGCCTTGTTTATTCATAAGTTAGGCGGAAAAGGAACACTGATAAGTTCTTGAATAATTTTAGCAGCGTTGTAACTTTCAGCTTATCTTTTGTTCCTTTAACCGAATATTCTGATCTACTGAAAAGCGTTTAGCGTTGCAAATTCTAGTTTATCTTTTCATATATGAGTCATTAATTACACTTTGACGTCATAGTTCGTCATTTGTCTTCTACCTTCTTTTAACCGAATCCTTTTAACTATTCAACAGCGCTTAGTGCTGCAATTTTAGTTTTTTTCCGTTTTTGACTGAATATTGTGAACAGACGAATTCTAGCCTATGTTTTACTTTTGTTATTGAATACTATGACTCGCCGAAAAGTTTCCAGTATAGTGTTGTAAACCGAATAGAATTGTGGAGGATCAGCATGACAAATTTTTTCAATAAAGAAGTTTTACAGGAAACACGAACAGTATAATGTTGTTTGCCGGAAAAATTTAGTGTCACGAGTCTTTGATGACTCAATTTTTCTTATTCCATTAATACTTATCAATAACCCGAGCATAAACAAATTTTTATAGCATCTAAACGACCCGTTTCCTCTGGGCGCGCGGCGGATACGCACTCTTTTATTATCGGAGCGCGTGTAATGGTTAATCATTCTCTCTTTATCGACCACGTGCCACTAATTACATACTAGTTCGCTATACTACACGTCTGGGAGCTCGGAGAAAGCAACGGAACACATGTTATACCGCCATGATACCGGCTAGAGATACCGATATCCTCTGCAACGACTGATAAAACCGTTTCTACCGAGCCTCTTTTCGAAAACAAGCCTGGTTTAATATGATTTATTAATTATTATAAATGTTCGTCACATTTGACCAAGTACCGAGTACCTGTAACGTCATTAACTTACCGCAAAACCGCTTGCGCAACACAAATCTATAATTGATTTGTTGTATTTCTTCGACTGAATTATTCGAAATTAAAATATAAAACTTCTTTCCAAGAAAAGAAATTAAAAAATGTTATACAAAAGAGATTGAAAGAGTACCTACTCAAAAACTAAAAATAAAAACTATTGTACATGATAGTAAATGTCATACGAAAAAAAAAAATTAATAGTTCTTCAAGACAATTACACAAAGAATAATTAGTTGAACTAGCTCTTAAAAAAAATTGTACAAAAGAGAAAAAAGAAACGATGCTTTTAAAATTGAAAATAGGAAATGATCGCGCATAAGTTCTTCAAAAACATTATAAAGGAGGAGTACAGTAAAAAATTGAAGAAAAAAGATTCACAGGAAAGGAGAGCAGATAGTTAAAAAAAAAACACAATCGCGGAAATATACCCCGACTATAATTAGTTAATATTTCCAGGGACACTCCAGCACCTGTTCTATAAATATGCAGACAGTATTGCATCATTGGTGGATTCCTTGTGCATCCGCAGGACATGTGCAGAACAACTATGCAGGTACTGCAGGAACTGCATAATCGACGACCCACGCGTTCCTTTTTTTCCTTACCGTTCATCGGAGAACAGCTGGATAATGAAATTGGTGGCAGGTTTGTGTATTAATTAAATCACGTGATCGAGTCAACAGGTGAAACACTCTGTTGCGTAAACGATGCACGTGATTATCATGTCGTTACATTAACGCGATTAGAGGAGGACGCGATTGATCTACCACCATCTGTCGTCGATCCTCGTGGGAACGATATATTCGCGGAGGCGACCGATTATCGATACCGATAAATCCCCGGTTGGTCGTGATTTAAGCCTGCAACGATCGTGGAATCGTTCTTTTCTCTCTTTTCTATCGTATCGCGCTGCTAGCGTGCCATGTAGCGATCGATTAATCGGAGATCTTCGATGATCTTGTCCTTGAGGGAGCTGAACGATTTTTAATATTGACCAAATCCACCATTCAGCACGGCCGAATATTATTTTATTTTATTCTTAACTAATTTCATTTAATTTCTGCTGCACCGAATTTATTTTTGTGCGTCTCATTTTATCGAATAGAATATTTATTCAACCTTTGCAATTTTTAATATATTTATGAAAGCGAGTGTCTCATTTTATTCAACCTCTGCAATTTTTAATATATTTATGAAAGCGAGTGTCTCATTTTATTCAACCTCTGCAATTTTTAATACATTTATGAAAGCGAGTGTCTCATTTTATTCAACCTCTGCAATTTTTAATATATTTATGAAAGCGAGTGTCTCATTTTATTCAACCTCTGCTGCTCCGAATTTATTTTTGTGCTGCACATTTTATTGAATAGAATATTTATTCAACTTTTGCAATTTTTAATATATTTATGAAAGCGAGTATCTCATTTTATTCAACTTCTGCTGCTTCGAATTTACTTTTGTGCGTCTCATTTTGTTTAATATAATATTTATTTAACCTCTGCAATTTTTTACATACTTATGAATGCGAGTATCTCATTTTATTCAACTTCTGCTGCTTCGAATTTACTTTTGTACGTCTCATTTTGTTGAATATAATATTTATTTAACCTCTGCAATTTTTTACGTATTTATGAATGCGAGTATCTCATTTTATTCAATTTCTGCTGCTCCGAATATATTTTTGTGCGTCTCATTTTATTGAATAGAATATTTATTCAACCTCTGCAATTTTTAATATACTTATGAAAGCGATTATCCCATTTTATTCAACTTCTGCTGCTTTGAATTTATTTTTGTGCGTCTCATTTTATTGAGTAGAGTTTCATCTAACTTCTGCAGTTCTGAAATTATCTATGAATTTGTGTGTGTCCTTTAGTTCATAGAATTTGATTTAATTGTTGTTGGATTTCATTATGCAATCGTGTATTACCATCGAGTTCCAGGCATCATACGATTGCAGATTTCGTTGCGTTTATTGCACCATTTCGCGCTCGAAGTGGAATAAACTGGAAGACAATCCCGATGGGATTTGTCATTAAATTAATTATACGTACTAAGGCTCGTACCATTCGAATTAATACCTCATAAAGGGGCCACAGACAGAGGAAGTACATTCTTATCTAATTGTGGATAATACAGTCCGCATTTGTGTCTTAAGCTTTCGACACGTGTTGGCATTCTTTGTCTTAAGTATCCTGTATACTACAGTAAGTATAGCGTGATTCTGCAAGCTAAAAATGAAACGATATTTGAGAATGTTGAAACTGGTTAATTTTAACACTGGAACAATGCGAGAGCAACATAAAATTAAGAACGTATTATTTTCGGTTCATTAAAATTACAAAAAGAAGGAATATTCTTTTATTTGATTTTTGTTTCTTACAATTTAATTTACAAAATTTTTATATTGCACAAAGATCTGCAGTATACTGATGACTTTGAAACCAATTTTCATTCCGGCTCAGACAATCGTCTATTAAAATATTAAGGTGGTTGAACACTCTATTCATGAGACCTGTTAATTAATGATTCAGCGTTTTTGACCATGAATGATCATTTCCAGGGAGTTTTTTTTCGACCGACCAGTGGCCGATGACTCACGCAGGCATCTCTCCTCACATGATCTGTCTCCGTGCGGACGCACACGCGTCATGCAAGTAGATTAGGATGTCACATGACGTACGTGACATGTATCCCCGACATGGCCGATTGCAGAACAGAGAAAAAAAAAGAACCTTGTTTTGTTCTCGCGAAGAAATTAATTGCATTTCCCGGTAGAAGAGACACCGCGATACCTCTGAATCATGCTCGAGCATCACTGCGTGGGTTAGGACGAGGATCGAGCAGGAATACAAAGGGATCACATTGTTTGATCAATTCGGGATCTTTTTAGTTTCATCTCTTTCCACAAACAAAGCCACGAAAATACCAACAGAGAAGCTGAACACCGATTAATTTATTTATTTAATGTTCACACTTACCAAATGTCTGCATCCGGCATCTTGAATAGATCGTCGAGCCTCTTCCGCTGCAAATTAAGTTTGTAGTTAAAAAATTGAGGAATTAGATGAGAATTTTAAAAATGAAAGAATTATTTTGGAACATATATGGCGGACAACTGAAGTAGATGTGTGCTGATAGTATGTTAACAGTGCTAAAGAAGTTTTCAAATATGTTCAGTGTTCCAGAATTGGAAGTAAATATTAGTAAATATACTAAATATAATGAAATATTTGCTAGATATAATTTTGAAGTACATGATAATGATTTTGAGGATCTATTAGGTTCTAGGAATCCTCAGAGTCCATGATATCCATTAGGATTTTTTATTCATGAACCACAAGATCCATTATATTAATTAGAAGTTCTGTAAATAGTCCTTGAAGATCACCAGAATTTTTAAAAATTCTTACAATGATCTCGAGAGTCCTCCTGGGTACCTAGAGGGTCTCATAGTGATTCTGAGGGTTCGTAATCATTTGTTGAGGATCTCATAGTGGTCCTAAGGGTACAGAATTTATGGAGGATTTCATAGTAATTCTAAGGGTTCAGAAAAATTCTTGGAGTATGTCATAGTGATCCTGGGGGTCTACCAATATTCTTTGGCGGTCTCATAGTGATCCTAAGGGTATACAAAAATTCTTAGAGGGTCTCATAGTGATCCTGAGGGTGCACAAAAATTCTTAGAGGGTCTCATAGTGATCCTGAGGGTATAAAAAAATTCCTGGAGGATGTCATAGTGATCCTGAGGGTCTACCAATATTCTTTGGGGGCCTCACAATGATCCTGAGGGTCCATAAAAATTCTTAAAGGGTTTCATAGTGTTCCTGAGAGTACACAAAAAATTCCTACAGGATGACATAGTGATCCTGAGGATCTATCATTACTCTTCGGGGCCTCACAATGATCCTGAGGGTCCATAAAAATTCTGAAAGGGTTTCATAGTGATCCTGAGAGTACACAAAAAATTCCTACAGGATGTCATAGTGATCCTGAGGATCTATCATTACTCTTCGGGGCCTCATAATGTTCCTGAGGGTCCACAAAAATTCTTAGAGTGTCTCATAGTGATTCTGAGGGTGTACAAAAATTCCTAAAGGTCCGTAAAAAGTCTTAAAGGGTGTCATAGTGATCCTGAGGGTACATTTTCAGGGTGCTGATCTATTAAACCTACCAAGACTTTTCCACACATTCCTCTAAAATTACATTCTCCAGTTTCTACGCAGTATTCACGTGACGGTCTACAGCAACGTAAACACGTAACATCGTTTAGTATGAATTGGCAATTGCCAAGCGATAGAGGATCTGCGGTTGTTCCCGACAATCTACCATCCGTGACTTGATCGAATTCATCGAACAGTGGAATATTTCTGCCGATCTGACAATGTCGCTGATCGATTACCATAAATCATCAAGCCGGCGATGATAATTTCGTTTTATCAACTGTTTGCGAGTCACCTGCACTTACCAGAAAGAAAAACTGCAGAGCATAGTACGTTGTTGCTTATCGCGTTTTGCGCTATCTGCTCGGCTGTAAACAAACGCTCCCGCGGCTTAAAATACTAACATTGAAAACGGGTAGAGTTGGAAGTTTATAGTTCTCGGCTGACAACTGTCAGCTGACGCCGAGGAAATCGTTCGACTCGGTTCTGAAAACGACGAGCTCCGAATTGGATCGTTAAACAGAGAGACCCCGGTTGATTCTCGGCGAATAATACAAAAATAGACGAAATGACAGGTGGCCAGCGATACTTGTTTTGCCCATCGTTGGTATTTTTTATTTGAACGGCGTTAAACGATCCTTGCTGTCATATTCTTCGAAACAGTTAGAGGGTAGCGTGCGATCGTAGACTGTATTAATAAACTGTGAATTTTGTGCGTTTGTGGTAATAATTAGTGGGCAACATTTTACCAGTTAAAAGATTCAGCGAATTTAAGCACCCCAATGCATTGTTTCCGGTCGATTAAAATTGTTCAGGAAAGGAGAACATTTTTATTTCAGCCAAGTTTGTTGCAATTGATGCGGAAAGACTTTGTTTTGCACAGTCTATCATGTCAGTCTATTTGTCTCCTAATTTCCTCGAAGTCGATAAGGCTATACGAAGAGACATAATTCCTCGTAAAATCATCTGGTATTAAATAACAAGATTTTTCGAAAAATAGTATAGGAAAAATAATAATATTATTCGTGAGAGAATCTACGATTATGAGGATAGGAAAGCGCTTCTTTAAAAAATTATGATAATCTCCGGAACATAGGCTTCTATCTTTTAATTTTCTTTGTTAAAGAAGAATACATTTTTCTGGAAATTTTTCTAGAACTTCAAGAAAGGAAGAAATTTTTTCAGAATTTTCTTTTAATGAATTAAATCGCGAGCTTCTCTGAAAGTTGGCAGGCCCGTTTGTGTACATGTGAACTATATTCACGATCATGCGAGGTCGGTTGAGACTGGTCAGTAGCCTTAACTATAATAATCTCGGCGGACAGCCGGCGAAGATGAATCAAGGCGGCACGGACATCTGAAATAGAAGGTCGCGCGTCGAGATCGGTTCTAACAGTTTCAACCGTGAGGCTACAGATTTGATGCTTTTCCAACATGAATGAGTAGAGAAAGAATTTAGAGATACCACTGTATTATTTATTGAAATAAATTTATTACAATTATTAAGGGGAAGAATAACCGATCACGTGCCTTCTGTGAGATTGTGTAATTTCCAAATTTCTCAGTCGTCCTTACCGTTTCAATTGAATTAATTTCTCACCTAAATGTAGCACGGATAATAGAAAAATGTTTAAATTCAGTTTGTAACAAATTCTAAGAAATTCCATAATTTTTTGTCTCACTACTTGCTCTGAACCTCTTGACCACTGTACGCCACTATAGTGGCTTCCGTGGAAAACATTAGTTTGAACGGTAACGCCACTATAGTGGCTTTTGTGCGTTACGCCGCTAGGCGCGCCGTCCCTGAGAGACAGAGCTGCGGACGAGCGGGCCGTACTTAACCTCTTAAGCACTGTACGCCACTATAGTGGCTTCCGTGGAAAGCGCTAGTTTGATCGGTACGCCACTATAGTGGTTTCCGTGGAAAGCATCAGTTCGAACGGTAACGCCACTATAGTGGCTCTCGTGCCTTACGCCGCCAAGGGCGCCGTCCCTGGGAGACAGGTTTGCGGACGAGTGCGCCGTACCTGAGAGATAGAGTTGCGGACGAGCGCGCCGTACTTAACCTCTTGACCACTGTACGCCACTATAGTGGCTTCCGTGGAAAGCATCAGTTCGAACGGTAACGCCACTATAGTGGCTCTCGTGCCTTACGCCGCCAAGGGCGCCGTCCCTGGGAGACAGGTTTGCGGACGAGTGCGCCGTACCTGGGAGATAGAGTTGCGGACAAGTGCGTCGAGGTTAAAGGAAACAACCACAAATCGCATGATCACTTTAAGGCTAACTTTGGGTTGTTGCAATTGTTGCAGATTATTATTCCGCATGAAAAATCCTCAGTTAGACGATGATGATCATGCAGCACTCTTTTGGCACGTTGATTGACAGTCTCGTGGCAGCCTGGTTCTGAAAGTAAGGTAGGTAAGTGGCCAAACGGAATCGCGTTCGATTATTCGCGCGCTGCTATACTCGCATTATCGCGACCTTGACCCACACGCTCGATGCTGTCCGGGGATGGGAAGAACGCGTCGATCGACGCATGGCTCGCTGTTCGCAGAAAAATCCAGAAGAGCACGGGAAATGGATGATCGCTCAGAGCGACTTGATGACTCGGGGGGGGGGGGGGTGTGGACGTCATTGGTTGTGAATTTTCGAGCACTGACGCGATCGAAAGTGCGATAGAATCGTAACGAAAAATCGTAGAGCAAATTTTTTGGATTCGCTGGAAAGGGGAGACTCTAATCTTTGAATCCATGATGGTTCCAGTTGTGAACAAAATTTTTTAAACAATCTAGAGACGTTTGAATCTGTAACACCTTTCATACGGAGCTTTACTTGCTTAAAGGAGAAAGAACACCTGTCTCTAAAATGGCAGGTAATTCTGACAGTGCACAAAACGAGTGCGATTATTCTTGTAAATTATTGTATTCAAAACTCACGTAACATTAATGATGAATGCGTAAGTGTTTATGGAGCAGGAAAAGCTAAAAGTTTGTGGAAGTTAAAGCGTAGCAGGTTCATCGAATATTTATAGTGTGCAAAACAGCATAATCACCGAGGTATCATTATTTTTAGGCCGGCACATTGCGTTCGAAGTTGGTGGACGCGGTCAAAGTAGTTGGTTAGACGAAACCACGTGATGCGTTCATTAAACGTATCGAATAATTGGACGCCATTTTCCAGGGGAGCGTGCAACTTTCTTTTTTTTTCTTTCTATAATTGGAAAATGCACTTATGCCCGTGTTAATGCACACGCTTAATCACTTTGTCAGCATCGACCGGAGAACGCATCCGCAAAATTACTTTTAATTTCACCAAGTGTGACTGCAGAATGCATCGAGCAAGTGACTACGCGTTTCCATTTTCTCAAAGAATTCCCCTTGGCCGTTTAAACATTAAAATACAGGCGCGTTTAGTGTAATAACTAGACAAAAAGAAACATTTATTAATTGTAAAGAACACAAGCTAAATGGCGATGTTACATTTCTTCTTTTAATAATTTTAATAAGTCGAAAATAGTATATCGGTAGACATCTTGTGACGTCGTAGTTGTGTATTGCAGACATTTTTGTCATAAACGCATAAAATCCGAAGTCTAATAATAACGACGAGTTACGGTTCAGTAGATTGTGACGTTCCAGGTCAGACGATGCTTGTCATAAGTTTCATTTAACCATTGGCTATTTTAAATCGTTTCTTGGCAACGATGATCGCATTTCTCCTGGAAAATTTATTCATTATGTCGTTTTCAACTATTTTTAAAGGTCCCTTCGCGCGATTATCGGAGACAAAGCGGATTAATAACCTTCTGCTGACCTTTAACCTTTAAGCGAGCTATCGAGCCGGATGTGGCCCTAATAAAAATTCTAATAATTATTTAACGTGTACATTTGTGGATAAGATTGGGATAAAATTAAATAGTTAAATTATTTAAATATTTTATTTTATTACTTATTATCTAATTATTTAAATAGATAAAATATTACTATTTCAGTAGGATTCCATTTCGATAGAGATCAATATAAATATAATTAAATTCTCTCTTTGCATTTTTATAATATTCAAGGTCCACTCAAGGATTAATAGTTCTGTAATAAGTACAAAGATAAACGATTAGGATATTTAGAGTGGTAGTCTCTTTGAAATTATTATCGAAAATGATAAGAAATATATATCATATATACAATTTTAAAATATATAAAAATTCGTAATATAATATTAGCTTTATGGATCGAACAAATTGTCACCGCACTCTAATTCAATTTCCCTGCGCTAATGGCGATAAAGAGCGTCGCGTGTGCGAGCAAACGTTCGCGCTTAGAACATATGGTGATACCCAGCGGAGTCGCTAATTCCGCTGCGAGCATAATCGCGCGTGATGTCAACAGGCGAGCGAAGCGGACATATCAATAAGAAACGGATTATGAAACAAAACGAATGCTGAAGTGACAGGCTGGAATATCAGTTTTATGATAATGCGTCCGACCGTTCGTGTCAGATGTTACATAGCGTTCGCAGTAGGCGTCTGAAGGATCTAAATATCAACACGAGTCCCGTCAAATAGATACGTCGCGACACCCAACGTGTTTCGTAAACGTGCGGTGCACTGTTCAAACAATTTATTATTAGACCACGCACCCTGCTAACCGTGGAAAAAGACACTGTTACGGAAACCGAAGCATTGTTTTGTAACATCTGTTCGTTCGGTCGGGAACATAGATACGTTCTAATTTTTATTTATAAATTCAGAATTTTATGTTTCGAAATGACAAGACTGAGCTCATTTAGATTTTTCGCAATTTTCATAACAGCGTGCTCGAGCGAAGAAATTTATTCAATAATTTCTGATGGAAGCGTCTGTGTAATTTCGATGACTGTCGAATAAAAAATATGAAAAATTCATAGTTAGGGAATTAAGCTACGATCATAAAGTGATACCAAAAGCGATAATAATTTACGACTTGTTCAGAATAAATTCGTGTGTAACAGCCACATTTTTAAATGTTTTTTTCAACTGTCTATGCAAGTGGAAAATTGTTTATTCATCGGTGTGGTACGACCAGAACAATTATTACTATCACGATCATGACAAAATGGAATTAAAATGTAATGGTTTCAAACCTATTTACAATAAATTCAAATATGAAAACTAAATTATTCAGATGTCTTTTTTACGTCTCTTTAACACTAGGTTTACGGGACCCTCAATATGACGGTTCTGTAATATTTTTAATTTACGGTCATTGTGATTGTAAAGACGTCTCCACGAGGAATTATTCAACAAATCTTTGTGTTTATACTGTTTAAAAAATGTCTACAAATTTGGATAGATATATTCTTCTTAATTTTATAAAGTAATGTAAATCAGTCACTTTTAGTTAATTAAGAAATTAAGAAATTGTTGTTGTCACTACCATCGCAGAACGAAATTAAAATTCGATCGTTTGGGACCAGTTTGTAATAAAAATTGAAATATGAAAGCCAGAAAATCCAAATATCTTTCAAACGAGTGCTAACAATTAAGATATTATTTTTTCACTAATGGAGTGCCTGGAGGCCATAACTGTTATTACGATCATAGCAAGCTGAGATTAAAATTAAATCGTTTGGAAGGGGATAGGAAAATGGGATTGGAAGGACCCCCGTTTTAATTGTTGCAGAAATTGGATATGGAAAAATGGTGGACAGCGGAGGTCGATTTGTCGGTATAGTTGTCATCGATGATAGGACCGTCTGCTGTCCGTTGAGTGCTCGAGAAGGTTCCAGCTGCTTTCTACGCGATCCGTTCGCGGCCAACAAACACATACAACACGATTCCACGGGGCGCTGGTATTCACGTGACGCACCTCTCGCCTCTCGCGAGCACGTGACGGCCACGTGGACCGGGCATGTGTGCTGCACCGTTCCGCATAAAACTGCACGTATCGTTGCGCTCAACGCGAACTTATGCGGGCGATGGGCGATGCGTCACGCGGAACGATCTAGCCGCTGCGCTAAACTGGCCGCCGTGCACTAGGCCACCGAACAATAAAAACGCGGACAATTTACAACTCGTTCTCTCCTCCTTCAACCTGACACTCCGTTCGCTCGTGATCACTTCATTGGGATTAGTGGACCGCGAATTTTACGCATTTCTAACAGAAATTAATGGACTTTACAAGATTTTCTTAAAAAAAAAAGAGATTACAAATTAAAAGATTTATCTCTGAATAGACATTACAAGATTTTCTTTAAAAAAAGAGATTACAAATTACTAGAAATTAGTAGACCTTACAAGATTTTCTTAAAAAAAAAAGATTACAAAGTACTAGAATTTAATAGACCTTATAAGATTTCCTTAAAAGAAAAGAAATTACAAATTACTAGGAATTACAAGATTTATCTCTGAATAGACATTACAAGATTTTCTTAAAAAAAAGAGATTACAAATTAAAAGATTTATCTCTGAATAGACCTTACAAGATTTTCTTAAAAAAAAAAGATTACAAAGTACTAGAATTTAATAGACCTTATAAGATTTCCTTAAAAGAAAAGAAATGACAAATTACTAGGAATTACAAGATTTATCTCTGAATAGACATTACAAGATTTTCTTTAAAAAAAGAGATTACAAATTACTAGAATTTAATAGACCTTACAAGATTTTCTAAAAAAAAAAGAGATTTCGAATTACTAGAAGTTAATAGATCTTACAAGATTTTCTTTAAAAAAAAAAGAAATTACAAATTACTAGAAATTACAAGATTTATCTCTGAATAGACATTACAAGACTTTCTTAAAAAAAAGAGATTACAAATTACTAGAAATTAGTAGACTTTACAAGATTTTCTTTAAAAAAAAGAGATTTCAAATTACTAGAAGTTAATAGACCTTACAAGATATTCTAAAAAAAAAGAGATTACAAATTACTAGAAGTTAATAGATCTTACAAGATTTTCTTTAAAAAAAAAGAGATTAGAAATGACTAGAAATTAATAGAAATTACAAGATTTATCTCTGGATTGTTGAAATTGTTAAAAGAGGAGCGTTTTCATTTCACTTTTGTTTCTTGCAATCGACTTAAACTTAATTTTTATTTAGCATAAAGATTCACGGCCATTAGACAGCGGATTTTGTTCATTTATGACAAAAATGTGTAATTTAAAACGGTAAAAACAATATCGTTATATTACTACAAAAACAGGTGTCCAAAAAGGTAGTCCAGCGTTGTGCTGGGATTTGATTTTGAGTAGAGGTTGCTGGAAAAGTGTAATCAGTTTGCACGTTTGAAAACATCTGCTCGAAAAGGTAATCTGACGTAGAAATAGCTAAAAAGTTGAAACGAAGCTGCCAAGAAAATGTAAATGCGATTGTAGAATATTTCCGTTTAATATTTATGAAATTTATCTGGAAAGAAGTGGGCACGGAATCGACGGATGTTCTTGAAATTGAGTACACAAGGCGAGGCACTTGAAATGACCACCTTGAGTGACGTCGATACCATTATCTTCTCGAAGAATTGGGTCGAAAGTTGCACGACTCTTATATGCATAGAATCGCAACTCGAAATTAGGCGAACGTGCACAAGCGACACGAATGCAGTACATTCGCTGGACATATAAAATTTCTTCTCTCGTGAAGTTTCTTTTGCAAGCAATTTTTGCGATATAGAAGAGCGGAAAAAAAATTAGAATGACTTCTGATGTCCCAGTTGTTGGCTGCTACTGCTCGTGCATGCACGCCGCTGCAAGATGCATTTGCATGTTTGCTTCTCAACAACAATTCGTATCACTCAGCGAAGCTGTTATTCATCCTCGGCAAGAAAGCGTTAGAATATCTTTCGAAAAGGTTCTTTACGCAAGAGCCACTTCAAGCTCCGAGTAAACGGCGATACCTACTTGAAAACTGGATCATGCTAGCCTTCGTGCTGCCATTATCAATGAGAGATACCGTTCCGATAAAATAACAGCATGATACAAACCGGATGGACAAACATCTAAACACGATGACGATGATCTGAAAATTTCATCTCTTCGAGTTTTCTATTTTTCTCATTTTTTTTTTACAATTAACACTAAATCCAACACCAATTGTTGACCAATGGTGCTGACCAATTGTTGAAATTATAAAAACGTTTTCATAGGAAATTACTGAATTGATATCTTTATTTATAATGAAAATCGTACAAAGTTTAAGTAAAGTGAATCTTTTTAATTACTGAAATTGTAAAAACGTTTTCATAGGAAATTACTGAATTGACTTCTCTATTTAAGAGCCAAGGGTAGTCACGTGACTTTTGCAGAGTCAGCAGGTCGGTAACTGCTGTATAATTTCCGTTCACAGCCTTCAGCCACTGACTTAAGATTAGTCTTGATCTTGATCCGACGGATCTTAAGTGTGTGACTAAATTTGTCACATTTTTGCTCTGTATTATCGATATTATGAATTCTGACGCCAGAAACGTGCTTCAACTTTTTGGCTTTATTTCGCAGAGAATCAAGTCAAAATATAGCTCAATTTGTAGCCGGAGAAATTTTCTAGCGCGCGCTACTCTCGATTTCATCCAGAAAACTCATCCAAAGGCATAAAAATGCTAGGATAGACTAGAAATGCTAGGATGAATTTCTAGGATCCCAAATTTCTGAGCTCCCTAATTTCTAAGACCCCAAACTTCTAAGCTTCTAAATTTCTAACCTCCCCAATTTCTAAGCACCCGAATTTCTAAGCTCCCAAATTTCTGAGCTCCCCAATTTCTAGGACCCCAAATTTCTAAGCTCCCCAATTTCTATAGCTCAATTTGTAGCCGAAGATATTTTCTAGCGGGCGCTACTCTCGATTTCATCCAGAAAACTCATCCAAAGGCATAAAAATGCTAGGATACACTAGAAATGCTAGGATGCATTTCTAGGATCCCAAATTTCTGAGCTCCCTAATTTCTAAAACCCCAAACTTCTAAGCTCCTAAATTTCTAACCTCCCCAATTTCTAAGCACCCGAATTTCTAAGCTCCCAAATTTCTGAGCTCCCCAATTTCTAGGACCCCAAATTTCTGAGCACCCCAATTTCTGTAGCTCAATTTGTAGCCGGAGATATTTTATAGCGCGCGCTACTCTCGATTTCATCCAGAAAACTCATCCAAAGGCATAAAAATGCTAGGATAGACTAGAAATGCTAGGATGCATTTCTAGGATCCCAAATTTCTGAGCTCCCTAATTTCTAAAACCCCAAACTTCTAAGCTCCTAAATTTCTAACCTCCCCAATTTCTAAGCACCCGAATTTCTAAGCTCCCAAATTTCTGAGCTCCCCAATTTCTAGGACCCCAAATTTCTGAGCACCCCAATTTGTATAGCTCAATTTGTAGCCGGAGATATTTTCTAGCGCGCGCTACTCTCGAGTTCATCCAGAAAACTCATCCAAAGCCATAAAAATGGTAGGATAGACTAGAAATGCTAGGATGCATTTCTAGGATCCCAAATTTCTGAGCTCCCTAATTTCTAAGACCCCAAACTTCTAAGCTTCTAAATTTCTAACCTCCCCAATTTCTAAGCACCCGAATTTCTAAGCTCCCAAATTTCTGAGCTCCCCAATTTCTAGGACCCCAAATTTCTGAGCACCCCAATTTCTATAGCTCAATTTGTAGCCGGAGATATTTTATAGCGCGCGCTACTCTCGATTTCATCCAGAAAACTCATCCAATGGCATAAAAATGCTTGGATTCCACGGCATGGGCATCGTCAATTTTTGGCCTACTTCTAACGCTTATATTACCAAATATCTGCATAATCTCGTCGGCTCATGACCAGCGCGCGCTAGATTGAACCTTCCCCTTTCGAACGAGCCCTTTCCCAGCGAAAAATATTCTCGTATAAGGACGAAAAGTTGAGGCACGTGAAACCATTTTTCGCCTATTTTTGTCGGTAACGTGGTCACTCTACCTTATCGCGAGTGTACGGATTCTGAAAATCGTACAAAGTTTAAGTAAATTCAATGTTTTTAATTCTTGACATTATAAAAACGTTTTCATATAGGAAATTAGGAAATTACAGAATTGACTTCTTTATTTAAGAGCATGTTACAATAATAAAAATCGTACAAAGTTCAAGTAAATTCAATCTTCTCTCTTCTATAAGACGATTCACTTTTATATGTCTTGTGTTTGGTAGATTCAGTGTTAACAATCAGCCAATTATCCGCGTCTATTAATTACACTCGCTTGCTTATTTAACGCTAGATCTACGGGACTCGTTAAAATAACGAGTTCCAATCATTTCAATCTTTTACATTCAACATTGAGATTTGAAAGACCTATTCATGGGGAATAGTGCAATAACTTATTTCTCTGAATATTACGATAAAAATCACTAAACAAACTTGAATAAATATAAGCTTGTCGTTTTCATAAAGTGAATTCTAATAGCCAAATTACCTTAATAATAAATAACGATCCCACAGAAGTGAATCGAGACGGTAAAATAAAATTACTTGACATGTTTATTAGAATATAAGAAAATTGAAGGGAGTATGCACACGAAGAAAAATTAATTTTGAGCGTCCCTAAGTCCATGCTACAGGACCCGGACAGTGTCTGACCATCGCCCACCGTTTCCACTGATCGCAGTCAGGAATTGCATCGAATAGATTCGAGAGTGACCTTGTAGTTGCAAAATTTCGCGTCTTCGCGCTTCCGCGGTATTTTGGCGGAGCGAGTTGAGCAACTCCGCGGGCCGGAAAAATAAACACAGGATTCAATCCGTCATTCACCGCCGTGAAATGTATTTTGAACGCGTCGCGGAGCCAAGGCTGGCTCTTTATCGTTGCCGATCGTAAAACGAGAACAACGTGCATAAGAACATGACGAGAGTTGTTTGTTAACAGCGTTTCTGCAGTCAGTGAACGATAAGGATGCGCGCAACGAAACCGAGGCAGAGAGTGCCATTACGTCTGAACATTACCGAACTGTTTTTCTTGGGGTTCGGACGGCGATAACGCTCATCGGAGACGGCAAAAATTCAGTGAAAATAATAACAAATCGGGCGGCCGGTCGTTTGTGCATTCAGCGTGCACGTGGATGCGTAAAATTCTGCATAATTCAGTCCCCTATTTATAAAGTCCACAGAAATTCGTATTCCGTTTGATGCCTCGAGTAAACACGACCATGTTTACTCTACGATTATGGAAATCGGTTCATAGAAGTCTGTTTTTGTTGAAATACTTTTCGATGGTGCATCACCGGTAGGTGAACGTGGTTCACATTTACAGAGTACAGAAATATAGGGTAAAGCACCTAATCACTGTGGCGGGTACCAATTACTGTGTCTATATTAATTATACTTATTTTTAAAGCATAACGAATATTAAAAAAGAGATATATAACATATATATTAACTGATTTTAGTGGAAATAATTTAATATCTCCTTTTTAATATTCATTTTGCTTTAAAGATAAGTATAATTAATATAGGCAACCCCCAAGTAATTGGTACCCCCACAGTAATTGGGTCCCTTACCCTATGTTTGGAAACTGTGGTTTATGAAAATTCACATGTCAAAATGTCGGGTTCTAATATTTTTAATTTACAATTATTAAGATTCTACAGACACATCCATGAGGAATTATACAAAATTTCTTTGGGTATATGGTATTTAAAAAAATGGCTAAAAATGTGGGTAGTACATTCTTGTTATTCTTATAAAGTAATATAAAATAGTCACTTTTAGTGCTCCGTAAACCTAGTGCTAAAAAAAATGAAATGAAATCTCTGCTTGATTTGTATCTCTGAAAACTGAAGTTAGGGCGAGTGACTTAGCGCAGAGATAGCTAAAAATTGAAACGAAGTTCTTAATCAATTCTAATGTTTGGAATCGGGTATTTAAAAACGCGATGCGCTACGAAGATAGCTGTAAAATGGAAATGAAGTGCCTAGTTCATTCTTATCTTTGGAAACAAACATTTAAAAATGTGATCTGGTATAGAGATAGCTGGAAAATTGAAATTTATAGCCTACTTAGTTTTCATCGTCGGAAACAGATGTTTGAAAGGATAATTTAGTGCAGACACGGCTGGAAAAGCGAAACGGAGTTCGCAAATAAATTTTTATCTTTAGATTACGATTTGATTTAGCTTACAATTAGAGGCTGCCGGAAAATTGGAGTTAAGTGCCTCGTCGACTTTTATCTTCGACGACAGGTGTTTCGAAAGGCAATTGTGTGTAGAAATATCTAAAAGCTTCAAGTGAACTTCCTGAATAATGTTTATCTTTAGGCTGGTATTTGATTTAATGTGGAGCTTGACAGAAAATTCGAATACCTAACCAGCTTTTATCTTCGAAAACAGGTGTTTAAGAAAGTAATTTGGCGAACAAATGTCTTAAATATTGATTTGAAATTTTCAAATAATTTTTTTTCTGTAAACTAGAATGTCAATCTATACGGAGACCTAGCGTGGCTTCTATGGTCACTATTATGTCAGCCTAAGTGTTTAACACTAGGTTCAAGGAGCACTAAGAGTGAGTACAGTGATTTCTCTATACAGGGTGTTCGCGATAATTTGTGCCATATTTTTTTCGTAAAAGGTAAACCTTAGAAAAAAACCGAAGACGAGATAGTTGTAGTATATTTTACATATATTTATTCTTTTTACATATATTTTTTCATATATTTATATATTTTACATATATTTTACTAACATGTAGTATACTACGGTCTTCAGGGTCATGCAAGGGCAGAAATAAAAGAAATAGATTTAACATTTCGTAATATTGTATTTACTAGTTTGTTGCAGTGATAAGACTATATCTCGTGTTCAATGTGACTTCCATTAGCAAGAATGCATTTCTGAGTTCTGCTGATTACATTCCTCGTAGTTTCTGCTAATGTTGCACGAGATATGGATGCACAGACATCATCGTCTCAATGTCCATTTTGACGTAAACAAATATGTAACATTCCATTTAAAAAATGAAGGTCACCTTTGTTTCTAGAAAAATATTAAAAACACAAAAAATTGAGATACGCTATCATATTGCTAGTGAAATATACTACAACTATCTCCTCTTCGATTTTTTTCTGTTTACCATTTACGAAAAAAACGCTGGTACAAATTATCGCGAACATCCTGTATATGTCGCCAAGGCCTGGATGATAAACGTCGCGGAACTATCCCCAGTACCTCCGTGAGCAAACATAACAAAGCTCGGGTATGTCTCCTGGACGATATTGACAAGTTCCGTGTTGTTGACATATATCGAGAATTTTCTGTATTTTACATTACTTTACAAAAATAAGACGAATTTGTCTATCCAGGTTTTTAGCCATTTCATAAATAATATATACCTGAAGAAATACATTTGTTGAGTAATTCCACGTAGATGGATCTTCACAATCTCAATAATCGTAAATTAAAAATATTAGAACCCGTCATTTTGACGGGTCTGTAGACCTAGCGTTAAAAGTCCAAAATAAAAAATGGCAGCCGAAGAGGAAGAAGCAATTTGCAACAAACGAGAGAGCGGGCTCGAATTTTCCGGCTCGGATGGAGCTCGTCAAGGATCAATGTCGAAAAGAAGTTCGACGAGCTCGATGGTGGCGGCGGCTCGCGTGACAACAACGCCAGAGTTCCGCGAATAATTTTGGCAACGATCCAGCACGGCCGCCATTCCGGTCAATTCGACGGGTTTTCCGCGAAAGAAGCGTTACGAACGGGTTTTCCGAGTGTTCGCAGGATGTCCGAGCTGAACAGCAGCCTGGACGAGCAAACAGTCCTGGACCACAGCATCGCCATCTTGTTTCCGGTAAGGGAGATGCGCGAAACTCGTCGCGAACGCCGATCCCGCTTTTACGAACGGCCGAAAAATTTCTGCTTCCACTACTTGAATCGATTTCATTGAAACGAGCCATGGTCGCTTAAAAATACGCCCGGCACTCATTCTGCACGGCGCTTTATAATACGATTAATTTTCATAGTGGTTCCTAACACGTCCCAGTTGTTTCCAGGCAATTTTTGAAGCATGCTGTGTTTGTTTTTGCGCGACTTTTAACACGACTCGCGACCCGTGTTTTTAGCAGTGATCGACACGGAGGAAGGTTCAACGCTGTCGTAACGAAGGAAGACGAACATTGTCAGGATAACAAAAGAAAAGTCTGTTTTCATTCGACCAGTCAACAGCTCATGAATTATTCGTCGTGTAACCGTTTCTTATGTACGGGGTGATCACTTATTTACACATTGACTTCCCGATGAAAATGCAAAGGCTGGTTGAAAGCAAGCTCTTAAACAGTGTTTATGCGTGGCACATTAATGGTGTCGAGAAAAATGTTATGTTGGAAATATTTAAATAACTGTAACTTGGAAATATTTAAATAACTGTAACTTGGAAATATTTAAATCAGGACAGACGCTTGAAAATTGGGTACAAATAATTTAAGGTTGTTAGAACTGATGGATACAAATTCAGGAGAAATAATTCGATATTTTTGAAACGCCATGAGTGCTTAGAAAGTCGGTATAAGTAGGTTAAAATTGTTAGATCGATACGACAGACGAGGTATAGTAGACCAATCAGCCAATTTCTCTGTCTACAGATATTGCTTGTAATGTACTTTTCAGTCTACGGTTCTGATTTACCGACTCTGTAGAAGATGATCTACTAACGATAGAGAACTCTATCTAAACGGAGCGGACAGTTAGCGAACTACGTCAGAGGGCGACACAGAAAGTGGGCGTCCGAGTAGGCTACTTTTTCCAACGTTGTCAGATTTAAAAGTGCAATAAGTATTCTGTTCGTACGCAGACTTAAGATTGCTACCGACATTGGTCGTGTTTTTCCAACAATTTAGTATCAATTTAGTAACAGTTTAGTATCTCGAGTGCGATAGTAACCCGCAGACGAGTGCAAACCTAAATCTCGCTCACTAGAGCAGACCTAAACTCCACACACGAGTGCGAAGATAATTAACTCATCAGCAGAAGCAAGATGAACGACCTAGAGACGCTCGGGTACCTCGGGTGGGCGAAATCCGTACTCACCCACGGGCTCCACCTGTGAGTGAGCCTTTGAGGGACCTTCGATCGGAGGAATACTAATCTTATGCCAAAAATATCAATTTTAACCTAACACGGTGCCCTTGTCCGCAACTCTATCTCGCAGGTACGGCGCGCTCGTCCGCAACTCTGACTCCCAGGTACGGCGCGCCTGGCCGCGGAAGGCACAAAAGCCACTATAGTGGTTCGTATCGTTCAAACTGATGCTTTCCACGGAAACCACTATAGTGGCGTACCATTCAAACTGATGCTTTCCACGGAAGCCGCTATAGTGGCGTACCGTTCAAACTGGTGCTTCCCACGGAAGCCACTATAGTGGCGTACTTAAGAGGTTAAGAAGAGGAACTTTTGAAAAGTCCAGAAGCAAATTCCAATTAGAAATACAGAGATAAGAATTGACTACGTTCGTGGAATTTACACATATAATGTAGGCCAAGGAATTTTTAAATGACCCTTGGTCGACCCCATGCTAGCTAAAAGTAGACCAAGGTAGGCAAGCCTGGGCTAGTGTAGCTCTGGAGGACCTCTGGTCAACTCCAAGGTAGGCAAGGGAGATCAGGGCAGCTCTGGAGGACCTCTGGTCAACTCCAAGGTAGGCAAGGGAGATCAGGACAGCTCTGGAGGACTTCTGGTCAACCTCAAAGTAGTTCATAGCCCTCCTGGTCTCGGGCCCCATCCGCTCCTGCCGCAGTGCCCGGCCCGACTGACTTACTGAGCGCGCTCGCCGAGCTCAGGAGCGCAGTGCGCAGCGAAGCGCAACTCTCCCCACCCCAATTAATTTCGGTAGATCTTGATAGCTGTGACAGTAATTGATACATTGGTTATTTCTGACTGTTTAATGTTTATAACAATTCCTTTTGCAAATAATGCAGACAATCACTCCCTTGATCATCTAATTTTTTAGTAAAAACAGGTAATAGAACTTGAGACACAGAATAACTTTTAACACATGAATATTACCGAGCAGAATTATATTGGGCAACTGTAATTAGTAAATTTATTATCTATGCTCGTTTAATGATTATAACAATTCTTGTCAACGATGTGAACGAGCACTCCTTTGGGTATTTTGTCATCACGAATTCAATACTCCTTCTGGCTTCCTTTCGGGTTTCGTGTGCAGCATCCTCTTCGTGGTGGGGACCTCTTCGTTACGAGCTGCAATATCTTATATTTTAATTTTCGAAGACCAACATCATTTCAAGGTCATGATATTATACATATCTGAGTGTAATTTTCGATCAGTTATACTATGCAATAAAAAAAATAGTTATGTATCAAAAAACATTGATGACCTTGATAACTCCAAAAAAATGACCTTCGGAAGAAAATATTCTTGCCAGACATTTGGCAAGAATATTGACACCATGCACATTACGTAACAAATTTTTTTTGCATCACAATAACCTGAAGAGATATTTAGGAGGCCTTACTTAAAAGGACCACCCTGTATATCGATGATAATATCGAGCTAACAGCTGCACAATTAGAATTCGCGTTAACATTGTAAAGTGGAATGTAAGACTCGCTAAATATAAGAATTATTGGATTGAAAAATTCTAAATAGTGATCTTTTATATACATAATTCAATCATATGTACATATACATATCTCTAGATAATTGCAAACTATTATCGCCCTGTGACTTTGTCTTTCTTTTGGAGGTTGGTCAAATTTTTCGATATGATTTCGAACTTCCTCTTGACCTACGTGGTCCTATCTTATAGTGCGATGTTTCATCTTTAATTAAATCCACTAATTAAAACTGATTTAAAGTACTCCCTGAAAATCGTGACAATTTCATCCGAGTTGAAGATCAGGGTTTATTGATTTTTCCATATGCTCCAGACTTCAGACAATCTTTTTCAACCTAAGTGAAAATTGACTCGAAAAATTTTCGAGCGGCCATCTTGCAGTAGCTCGCTGAACTATCTGCCGAGTGTCCTCTTCACACAGTCGATACCACAGGCATCGTCAATAACGCGTGGGTTGTTAAATATGAATTTCGACAAACAAATTATAGACATTACTACCAAAACTGACAGCGAAGATGAGTTTATTATTTCCAAATGCAGTTTATCAAACTGATTCATATGATTTAAGATTTTCTACCAGTATTGAAGCTCCAATTTGAAAATCTACTCGTGTAAACAAAGAACCTTACATTAGCGACCTAACTACAAAAATTAGCAGCAGATAGTTTAAATGAATCAACTGACAAATAGACCGTGGAATTTTACACAAAATAAAAATTGTTTGTCTTAATTGCAAGACACAGCAACTGCATAGACATTTATTTCTTGGCTCAATAATTTTAATGAATTGGAACAAATACAATAGTATTTTCAAATTCTTTAAATGTTCCTATAGTTTGGCATTCGATCAACTAATTTTTGTCATAAATGCGTAAAATCCGCAGTGTACTAAATAAATATGAATCAAAATCATGCTACTAGTTTACTACTTTTACTAGTTTTGCGAGTGACAAAAGTGGTTCAACCACCTAGACCAATTACCAATGTCATAGTGCTATAACGGGGGGGATTAAAAGAGCAGTTTTCCGAGATTGATGCATGATGAAACGAGCGGATTTAGGAGAATCAGAAAGCGAATAGGACTCGTGCCGATGGACCACGTGTTATGGTCGCAGCTCTCGAGCCGGGTGCACGTGACCGGTCGCAGGGCTTCGAGCAACCGGTGCTATTAATTGGATCGATCGAGCTCCACTTTTAAGGTCACCAGATTATCGGAACAATGTCATTCGTTGGTCGAAGCCCTAAGGGGAACGATGGATTTCACCCACAAGCGAGTCTTCTACATTCTGTCGACGATCCTGGACCCGTTGGTCACGGAGATTCCACCGGAGGAAACCGTCGAGGATGAAACATAATGCTCGCCTAACTCCAACAATCTGGGAGCTGATCAATTGACATACACCGGAACTGTTTCGAAAACGTTTCTCGGTTCACATTCCAGTCCGACAAAGTGTTCCCGCGAGTCATTATGAAAGCCACGAAGTGTCGCAGATCTAGATCCACCAGTGATTTCGCTAACGTGAATCTGAACGACCTTGACGACTTGTTGCACGGGAAGCGGATGAAACTCTCGAAATCCTCGTTTCGCGTAAGTTTAAGCTCATGGTGAACTTAGGTTGCGGATGGATCCAGCGGGGGAGTGATAGTTCGGGTGCTGGAGTGATCCTCCATTTTGGTACTCAATGAAACTGGAAGGAATTAGTTGCCTTTATGGATAATGCAGTTTTTTAAGAATTTTCTGTTTGAATGTAGGTCGAACACGTAATTAATTTTTAATTGAGCCTAGCTTGTTCATAGATCCCTCTCCTTCGATCACTGACAATCAGCTCGAGGATCTTCAAATTGACACTTCAGCTACCACATGTCTGTTAACACTTCATTAACTGGAAATTTTTTAATAGTCTTTTCAAATTTAAAAATTATAATCAATAAATCCACCATAACCGCAGATTTTTAGTCCAATCAGAATTCAACAAATTTTTAGTTTCAAGTTCCTTCTGAAAGTGTGTTTTTAAAAGAGGCTTAATCGCTGCTTTTTAAATAATGAAATCGAAAAATGTTCATATTAATCTTGGACTCATTATACAAATAGTATCAATTCAAATAGAAATTCAACTCTGGTTTGTGGTTAATAAACAAGTCTAGATTATCAAATCTAGTTTGTTAATATTGCATCAATTTAATGTACAAAGATGCTCGGACTAATAATCAAGTAAAATGTTAATCAAATGAATTTCATTTATATATTAATCGAATGAAAACGTTCGAGAAACAATGATTGAAAGTTTTTGTTTTTAAAATTTAGTGGTTTTATTCACAGTTGGTCGACCCTGAGGGCTGTTCGAAGAAATCGAAGGACGACTCGAAAGAAGAGGCGAAGAATTACTGTCCGAACTGCGATTCGTCGGTATGGATGAGGTCCTGCGAGAAGGAGGTGATAGAGCCTCTCCCAGGCAAGGTCACCGGCAAGATTCCGTCATGGTTGAAGGGTACATTGCTGAGGAACGGTCCCGGGAGTTTGAAGGTCGGGGAGTACAGCTTCAACCACCTGTTCGACAGTTCAGCTCTGCTGCACCGGTACGTCGACGTTAGGGGATTACGCTAGATTGGTCTAGAAACATCAAGGAGCCTCCTCGAAGAACGAAGGATAAGACTTCGGTGGTGAAACGGGAGGCAGCAGCCACAAATGTGTCGCGCAGCGGCGAAGAAGGGTTAAAGAAATTAGCTGGGCTGACGAAACATGTATCAATGTGTTATCGATCACCCGGAAGCCACACACCAGCGACCGCTAAATCCCCGAACCGTCGCTAAACAACAATTACGAAGACCAGGGCGATTAACTTCGAAAGGACACGTTCCAGCGAAAGACAGCCGTGCGCTGTTTTCGGTCTTCCTTTCGTTCACCCTTTTTTAACGTGCCTGCAAGTTCAAGGTCGAATATGCACTGCTGCGGCTTCGATCGGGATTTATTTATCATTTCTTCGAACCACACTGATTTCTCTATATATGTCGCCTAGACCTGGACGATAAATGTCACGGAATTATGCCCACTACCGCGGGCTACTCCCCGTGAGTATGTCTCCTGGACGATATATGACGCTGACAAGACTTGTGTTGTTGACATACATCGAGAATTCACTGTATATTTATTGCACGCGTTCTCATGCGTTTCCTGACGCTGGGAAGACCTACCCGAAATAATTTTATACCACCTTTTACGAAAGAAATATTTAAATTTGTCTTAATTTAATCTAATCTAATTATTTAAATATTTAAATTTGTCTTAATGTAATCTAATCTAAATATTTAAATATTTAAATTTGTCTTAATGTAATCTAATCTAAATATTTAAATATTTAAATTTGTCTTAATGTAATCTAATCTAAATATTTAAATATTTAAATTTGTCTTAATTAGCACAAATTCTATGAGCTCTATTTGGTGGATGTAAAAACATTAAATTAGAAAAATGTTGAAGGAACGCGTCCTCTTTACAGCAACTTATTGTTAGCAGTGTTTTAATTTTATTGATTTTCTAGTGCACGACAGAAACGTTTTCATTATCCTGATTTTTAGGAAGTGACCTGCGAAAACGGGGGTTTGCATAATGTCTGCACATTACGCACGTGTAAAACGCAGGTTTCGCTTTTGAAAATTAATCTTTCTAATTAAGAAAATTGTCCGTTTGGTTATTGCGTTATCAGTTGTCGTATCTGCGTCACAGATTTGCGATCTCGGACGGCAAAGCGACCTACCAGTGCCGATTCGTTCAGACCGACGTGTACAAGAAGAACAAGGCTGCTCAGAGGATAGTTGTCACCGAATTCGGAACGAAAGCTGTGCCTGATCCTTGTCAAACTATTTTCCAAAGGTCAGCATCGAGATTAGAATTCCACAAGTCTGCGAAAAGCTCGAAGAAAAGGATAATCGATTTTTCTTCAGGGTCGCAGCGGTGTTCAAGCCCGGCGAGGACTCTGACAATTCGATGATATCGGTCTACCCTTTTGGAGACGAGTACTATACTTTTTCGGAGTCTGGTATAATCCATCGTGTTGATCCTGTGACCTTGGACACGACTGGCAAGGTAGTTGTTATTGTTACATATTTTAAAAAATTAATCAATTCGTCTTGGATTAGTTTTATCAATGAATATTCTTCTTTGCTCCAATGGTTGTGTCTAATTACTAGATTTTCTTTTTTAATTGTTTAATACAGTTTAACACCAGAGTGTTAACTTAATTTTCTGTGTTATTCGTCCAGGTGGTAGTGTCAGACTACGTTGGCATAGTGAACCACACGTCCCACCCTCACGTGATGAACGACGGCACGGTATACAACGTGGGAATGAGCCTAACTCCTCGTGGGCCAATGTATAATGTAGTGTGCTTCTCACCGAGTTACATTACCATCGGTTAGTAAACATCCTACCAATTTTTCAAGCAATTTTTACAATTAGTAGATTGCATATAAAAACTGTCTCCATCAATTGCAAGACAACATGATTTTTCAGACGATTCAGGGGAAGAGAGGGAATTGTCCATGTTCGATCAGGCCACCATAGTCGCCACAATCCCCTCCAGGTGGTTGCTGAACCCCTCCTACATGCACACGTTCGGCATCACTGAAAACTATTTCATAGTCATCGAGCAACCCCTGGCAGTGTCCTTGACCACCGTACTGTCCTGCAAAGTGAAACAGGAGCCGATGCATGCGGCTTTGAAGTGGCACGAGAATGAAAACGTAACTTAAACTTTCGTTAACACAGTGAATTCTCGATATATGTCAACATCACAGGTCTCGCCAGCGTCTTGTATCGTGAAGGAGACATACCGTGTTATGTTTACACTCCTGAGCGTCCGAGACCTCTCGAGCTTCGTGGCCCCTCACGAAGTATATCTCGAGGAAGTGGGGATAATTCCGTGACGTTTATGGTTCAGGCCTTGGCGACATATATAGAGAAATCACCGTAATATTGCAATTTATTTAGTTTGATAACTTGACTTTTCTTTGATTTGTTAATCATTTTTAATGAATTCATTTCAGACCCTTATACATCTAGTTTCAAGGGAGACAGGTCAGCTGGAGAGGACCTTCGTCAGCGAAGCATTTTTCTACCTTCACATCATCAACCAATTCGAGACACGTGATCATGACTACGTGGTCCTGGATGTCTGCTGTTATCGTGATTCGAAGATGCTGGACTGCATGTTCGTCGATGCGATGAGGGTATATACTCGGACGTTCATTACCTATCTAATTATCGTCTTATCTAATTTTATCACCATTACTTACTACCATTCCATTTTTAATTTGCTAGCTTCAGTAGCAGAGCACACTTCTTTGTCTCTGTTAATTTGTAAGGATGATACAGGAAGCAACGAACTACAGTGAATTCTCGATATATGTCAACAACACGGGTCTTGTATCGTGAAGGAGACATACCGTGTTATTTTTACACTCCTCGGCGTCCGAGGTCTCCTTAGCTTCGTGACCCCTCGCGGGGTATACCCTGAGTAGTGGGGATAATTCCGCGACGTTTATCATCCAGGCCTTGACGACATATATAGAGAAATCACTGTATTGGACCCCCTTATACAAATTTTTCCAAATTCCTTTGCTTTTTCCAATTAACCCTTTGCACTCGGGGCTATTTTCATTCTAAAACTAAATTTTCATTTTATTCATACGAAACTGATCCGATTTCCACATATAAGATTTAAACGTTTAGTAATCTATTAAATACAAATTTTGTAATGGAACAAATATTTTGTAATATTTTCTGTAATTTCTTTGAAATAATGCCACAACAATTTCCAGTGGTGCTTCAGAGTCACCACTCGAGTGCTAAGGGTTAATTAATTGATCTGTTTGAATTCATTTCCATTGATCTTGTCACGTCTTTAGAACCTACACGAGAATCCTGATTACGCCAAGACGTTCCGCGGCAGACCACTGCGGTTCGTTCTGCCAATGACCAGTCCAGAACCAGACACCCCTTTGGAGCGTAATTTAATCACGGTGGAGACCGTCAATCAAGGTCTAGAATCGTTCAAGGACGTCGTCGAATCTCACGAACCGGACTCTACCTCAACAGATGAGACCTCAGCTAACAAGGACAATAGAAACGACTATAGAAATGTCCTCGAGAGGAAGGCATCCGCACATAGACTTCCCGATGGCAATATTTTCGTGAAACCAGAATTGCTCTGTGATTTAGGCTGCGAGACACCGAGACTGAACTACGATTGCTTTCTTGGCAGAGAGTATCGATATTTTTATGCTATATCCAGCGACGTTGACTTGGAGAACCCTGGAACGGTAGTTGTATTTTTATTATACAGAAAAGGGGAACGGTACTTTCATTTTTATTATACAGAAAAGGGAACACGGTAGTTGCATTTTTATTATACAGAAAAGGGGACGGTAGTTGCACTTTTATTAAAAGAAACATTTCTTTTTCTAGTCTATCTTAGTTTTCAAGTAATCTTTAGCTGGAAGGTAGTCATGAAACGATCCTTTTCAGATCATCAAGGTAGACATCTTGAAAAAGACCAGGAAGACGTGGCACGAGAAAAATGTCTACCCCAGCGAGCCCATTTTTGTTCCCGATCCTAATGGGAAGGTACGTTCTTGACAAATTGTTTGTAACTAATTGCAATTACTGCTGTAGAAACCCTGAATTTTTCCTTGTGAATGTAAACAAATTAATCTAACTTGAGAGCAGCATCATCCTCCAGATATAAATTAAATAAATCTAGACATAAATGAAAAAATTTGGTTAAAGTGCTTACTATTCAATACGATTGACGTGGCCTTTTATAAAATAAACCCAAACGAAATGATTAAATCACGATGGAAATTAATATTGCTGTTGAACGATCTATTCAACAATCCTTAGCTGTAGACTATTAACACGTTAACTGCCACATATCATTCCCAGAGATACTTAGAAAAACAGAGTAATTGAATTAATGAAAGCGGAACTAGAAATTCTAAATGTATTATAGGGGATGTTGTTTTAACCCTTTTGAATTCTAAAGATCTTAATAAAATTCGGTTTATCTGGATATGTCACAATAAAAATTAATGTCCAGCCTGGTCAAAAATCACTGTCAGTCATACGTGATTGACATGGCAGTTAACGTGTCAAAAAATTCCAATAGTCGCAGGTAGATAATGTGTTGTTGGGCAAAAATCGAATTCACTCCGATATGTGAAACAAAAATTGACAATAGCGATGCATAACTTTCTTGATTTGAAAGGGAAAAGGGGACGAGACTCTTTGCCACATTGTGCAGAGAAATGAAATTAGATTCAAAGATTGGTGTATCAGTGTACGATTTCAGGATTAAGGATGCTAATTGTTTCAGAACGAGGACGACGGTGTGGTGTTGAGCGGCATAGTATGGTCGGACAAGGAGTCTCAGGTGGGCCTGTTGGTTCTAGACAGCGTGACTCTGACAGAAATCGCGAGGGCTACCTTCGAGACGCCTGGCCCGGTGCCAAAGTGCTTACACGGCTGGTTTACCTTGGAGAAGTAGAGTAAACTCCGATTACAAAGCGACGAGTATTCTTTACTGAAAACGTGACCTAGATCTTCTCTGGCTTATGTGATATATATATGCATATATGTATATTGTTATACATCGATTGGTATCGCAAATTGTATACGCTTCTTACGCTCTCCTGCGCACCGGCGAGCTACACTACTATTTTTCTATGTTAAACGACCGACGACTGTCTACTGATTAAACATTTACAACGCCTAACGATCCTCTGGATCACATCGTTTCCGCTCTTAACTATTATCGAACGAATGATTTTGAAAGGGTCGGGTCAGAACGGATCCAGGCACCGGCCGAGATCGAAACTATCAGCTAGCGGCAAGAGGAAGCGCGTGGATCTTGATAAATATCGACACAGCACAATATGTAAATAATATAATAAATTATTTAATCTCTTCTCCCGATATTGTACAGATTGTACAGATACTCGGCGGCCGTGTTTCGCTCGTGGCTAGCGCGGCCGTGTGACGCGGTCGGCGAGATTTACAATAAAATGGGATGCATCGTGAACTTGTTCGTCAAGATGGAATGTAAAATGCCCTACGAGAATCTTTGCCTTAAATTAAACAATTGGACGGCGTTGTCCCGCCTCTGGTCCTAGATAAACACGTTCGTTCGTCTGTTAACGATCAATTAAGACATCGTTTTTGTTTCCATTATTAACTTATTATCGGTTATCGCTACGTCATTAAAATATCCTCTAACTAGAACGAAGCACCACCCTCTCGATTGCTCGAATTCAAATCCGATTCGCTCGTCGAGGGGAAGCGTCGTGGATCGTCGTGAGATCGCGAGGATCTATCGAAGGAAAAACGAAAAAAAAAAAAAAATAAAAGGGAAACAGAAACATTGATCCATCTCGTACGATTGCGATCCGCCGCGATCTCGCGAGGACAGGAGAAACAGTATAGAAATCTCTAGATGACTCGAGTCGAATCTTTCGCGCGGTTCTTTAAACGATTAACAATTAGAATAAATAGGTTGGCACAACCATGGTCAGACAGTTTACAAGCTAGAGCACTCTGCGAGCCCCGGATCCGCGTTCCTCCTCGATCGGTCGTAGATCACGCTCCTCGCGGAACGCTATACATTATTGATCACCCGTGATCCACGATCCGATCCCACCTGAAGCACCGTCTCTCTCTATCTTTCCTCCATTCTTCGATCGTAATTGCGATTCGGCTGCTTAGCATGGGCGTCGAGGAGGATCCTTTGGACACTGACGTCATCGTGAACACACTCTCGCTCTCACACAAGCCTGGTAACTTCCTTTGTTACGCGACGCGCGACCAGAATGCGAGGATCGTGCCTCGGGATTCGCTGGACGCGCTGCGATCGAAACGGGAAGGATCTACGCGCAGACCCCCGCGGAGGATCCAGCTTTTCGCGATCAGGCAGACTCGTACTGCTTCGGAGCCCGGTCCGCTGTGCCTGCGAACGGCTTCTTGATTCGCGGATTCCCAGAGGTCCTATCGCTGACAAATAGACTGCGGATTTTATGCATTTGTGATAAGAACCAGCTGGTGCAATTTCAAACAGTAGAAAGTTTAAATGAATGCTAATCTACTATTTTTAATTTAGGGAGATTATCAAGGAAAGAATGTGCTACACTGTTTCTTGCAACTGATACAGGCAATTTTGCATAAAGATCCGCAGTATACCGATGACAAGTCTAATGTATTCTATGAAATCTTCCTAGCACCGATACCCTAAACATTCCAAGGACCTCTGGTAGCAAGTCTTGGAGCCTCGGCTTCATTCGTTGCAGCACTGTTCTCCCAACTATGGTGAAGCAGCGTCGACCGCAGGACCCCGTTCCCGAAGGTCACGGCGATGATCTACAGCAAGCAACGCGTCAAATCTAAATCCAAAAGCCGTGATGTACGTCCCGTCGAACGTGCGGTCTGGGAGGAAGCCTTTAAACGCGGTTTGCATCAATCCTGTCCCCATTTAAGTACGAGAGGAGCGTTCGAAAGCGATCTACCGGCGACTGGTTGCTGCTCGAATGTCCCAGGACTGTCGAATGGGTCGCGGAAGGAAGAGGATAACTCTAATTAAAAAGGTCTCTCTTGTCGTTCGGGGTCGCGTTGCCTGGCCGGCGACGCGACTATCACATGTTTGCTTCTACTTCTCTCTCTCTCTCTCCCTCTCTCTCTCTCTCTCTCTCTCTCTCTCTCTATCCATTTATCTCAGACTTTCTCCACTTTCTCGCACTCGACCGAAGCGATGGAGTTCATCGTGCTGGCGTTCTTGCTCTCGGTGTCCGTCTCGCTTTTCGCTAAACTCGAGCTCGAGATGCCGATGTGTGAGTCCTGGTGAGTCGGCAGGATCCCGGCGTTTGCGTCCTCTATCGCTTTCCTCAACTGCAAGTGGACACAGTTTTTAGGTTCTTGAAAACTTTGATTGTTGCCCGGAAGCTTTTGGGAAAGGTCTGGCTTTTTTGGCAGCTTCGGGAGAGTTTGAAGGTCACGTTGTTGGTTGGTTTAGGAGGAGGTGCTGGACGCCAGGGGAGTCTACTCAGAGAGGAGCAAGGATCAGTGGAAATTACAGTATAGTTTGACCATTGTCGTCATGAGAATAATTATGCTAGTGTACCAAGAAGCAGTTAAATGATTTCTTCATTGTTACTAGGCCAGGCAAGTCCTGGATGTAGCATGATATATCTATGAACTTCGTGGGAAGCTTCTGTCATTTTTGAATCAACATAATCCTCAAAAGGGACTCTCCTCAGAGAGGAGCAACGATCGGTGGAAATTACAGTATAGTTTGACAATTGTTATTATCAAAATAACTATGCTAGTGTACCAAGAAGTAGTTAAATGATTTCTTCATTGTTACTATAGGCCAGGCAAGTCCTGGATGTAGCATGATCTATCTATGAACTTCGTGGGAAGCTTCTGTCATTTTTGAATCAACATAATCCTCAAAAGGGACTCTCCTCAGAGAGGAGCAAGGATCAATGGAAATTACAGTATAGTTTGACAATTGTTATTATGAGAATAACAATGCTAGTGTACCGAGAAGTAGTTAAATGATTGCTTCATTTATGAATCAACATAATTCTCTCAACATACCTCCTTGAGCCCCACAACCCCAACTAGCCTTCCAATAGCAGTCACATAAGCATGGTTCACCCCTACCATGCTGAAGAGACTATGCACCTTCAGCAAGGACGTCCTTTCGACCAGCTGGAAGGGTGCAGGGTCGATGTGACACCTGGAGAAGTCAACTTCCAGCGCCATTTCGCTCTCCTCCCATCGTTTTTGATCCTCTGTCGACATGTCTATCACTCTTTCTCGTGGCTGGTAACATAAATAAGTATTCCATCACTATGACGGTACAGAGACAGATTAAATGAGTGGTCAAGGTACAAACTTACCAGTTGAACTTTCTTCGAGGTGGCTGGACTAGGAGCCAGCATCGGCGTGTGCGGCTGCACGTTCATCCCGTCCTGACTTTCTCGTCTTGTTACTCCTCCTGATCCTATCTCTGGGTCTGGGTCCACGTCCTGGAGGGTGGCCGACTTCCTGAAGATCGCTTCGAAGGCCAGACGTATCCTGGAACTGGAGAGGTTCGAATCAGAAAAAAGATTTTCATTCTGGCTCTTTCTTAAAACCTTTCAACGCTAGGTTAATTCACGGCTGTTCAACAAATTTATTTCTTCGGGAATGTATTATTAAAATATAACTAAAAATATGGATACATTCCTGTTACTTTTATAAAGTAATGTGAAATAGTAATTTTAGTGCTCCATAAACCTAGTGTTGAGAATCATTTCATAGATAACTGTGCAATGTTAACTTTAAAAAGTGTTGAGGTAAGTGGCTCTTCTTTGCTACTTTAATTAGTAGACTGCGGTTCTTTGTGCATTTATGAGAAACACGAGTAGGAGAAGTTTGGAGCAGTATATTAAAATAATCATAGAACATTGATGTCAAATTTCCAATCTTTTAAAATTGTTGAAGAAAGAAAAAATGTACTGAGTGACTCCTCTGCCTTGAGGTAGACAATTTCCAATTTTTTAAAATTGTTGAAGGAAGAAAAAATGTCCTGAGTGACTCCTCTGCCTTGAGGTAGACAATTTACAATCTTTTAAAATTGTTGAAGGAAGAACAAATTTCCTGAGTGACAGCTCTGCCTTGATGTAGACAATTTCCAATCTTTTAAAATTGTTGAAGGAAGAAAAAATTTCCTGAGCGACTCCTCTGCCTTGATGTAGACAATTTCCAATCTTTTAAAATTGTTGAAGGAAGAACAAATTTCCTGAGTGACTCCTCTGCCTTGATGCAGACAATTTCCAGTCTTTTAAAATTGTTGAGGGAAGAAAAAATGTCCTGAGTGACTCCTCTGCCTTGATGTAGACAATTTCCAATCTTTTAAAATTGTTGAAGGAAGACAAAATTTCCTGAGTGACTCCTGTGCCTTGATGTAGACAATTTCCAATTTTTTAAAATTGTTGAAGAAAGAAAAAATGTCCTGAATTATTCCTGTGCCTTGATGTAAACAATTTCCAATTTTTTTAAATTGTTGAAGGAAGAAAAAATGTCCTGAGTGACTGCTCTGCCTTAATATAGGCAATTTCCAATCTTTTAAAATTGTTGAAGGAAGAAAAAATGTCCTGAGTGACTGCTCTGCCTTGATGTAGACAATTTTCATTTTGCACAAAGATTCGCAACCTATCAATTAGTGCATTTCGCACCTGCTCTCAGCTCCAGTGACAGTGGTATACGGCGTTGCAGCTGGGCTGACCAAAGGGCTGAATCCCTTCAGGGTGAAGGAGTTGGTCTTCTTCAGGATCGATTTCTTCGGTTGGCACCCGAACACCGGCGAATGATACGTATGCTGAAACGAAACGGGACCGCGTGAAATAACGCGAGAAAGAGAAAGAGAGAGAGAGAGAGAGAGAGAGAGAGAAAAAAATGGAAAAAGAGGTAGCCGGATGACGTAGGCGGCTAGTTAAGCGAGCAAATATACACAATTCGCGGGAAATGACGTCAATAGGGCGGGGGCGTGACTCACGTGGTCCGGACCGGTGCCGTTGTTTGGAGACATCGTTAGATCGTTGACACTCTGCCTCTGCATCTTCAGGATGTCCGGCGCTGGGATCACCTCGAAGCGAGAGGGTCTTCTGGTTCTCTCCTGGTCCCTTAACTGACGTTCCATTTCCTCGCGCGCCCTCTCTTCAGCCTCCTTCTGCCATTTTTGGGCGACCTAATCAATCATGCAACAGTCGAACTTCAGGTTTTGTGGAAATAAAGTTAAATGGAGTGGCAGCCAGTCTGATGATGTAGTATTAAATACGATTTTTATTTAAACGTTTTGTTCCGTATTTTCAGACAGAAATGTTGTCCCAAATGTTTGAAATAAAATATATTGTCATAATTTTAGAGCACAGTGTGCAGTTTCTTAAATATTTGAAATAAAATGTTCATCATATCATAATATTAAGCCTTTGATTAGGCTATATCAACTTTTATTTAACCTTAGAGAACACGTTAGTGACCTACACTGCCTCAAATGTTTGAAATAAAATATATTGTTATAGTTTTAGAGCACAGTGTGCAGTTTCTTAAATATTTGAAATAAAATGTTCATCATATCATAATATCAAGCCTTTAATGAGGCTATATCAACTTTTATTTAACCTTAGAGAACACGTTAGTGACCTGCACTGACTCAAATGTTTGAAATAAAATATATTGTTATAATTTTAGAGCACAGTGTGCAGTTTCTTAAATATTTGAAATAAAATGTTCATTATATTTTGATGAGGCTATATCAACTTTTATTTAACCTTAGAGAACATGTTAGTGACCTGCACTGCCTCAAATGTTTGAAATAAAATATATTGTTATAATTTTAGAGCACAGTGTGCGGTTTCTTAAATATTTGAAATAAAATGTTCATCATATCATAATATTAAGCCTTTGATTAGGCTATTTCAATTTTTATTTAAACTTAGAGAACACGTTAGTGACCTGCACTGCCTCAAATGTTTGAAATAAAATATATTGTTATAATTTTAGAGCACAGCGTGCGGTTTCTTAAATATTTGAAATAAAATGTTCATCATATCATAATATTAAGCCTTTGATTAGGCTATTTCAATTTTTATTTAACCTTAGAGAACACGTTAGTGACCTGCACTGCCTCAAATGTTTGAAATAAAATATATTGTTATAATTTTAGAGCACAGTGTGCGGTTTCTTAAATATTTGAAATAAAATGTTCATCATATCATAATATCAAGCCTTTGATGTGGCTATTTCAATTTTTATTTAGACTTAGAGAACATATTAGTGATCTGTACCGTCTCAAATGTTTAAAATAAAGTATGGAATATAATATTTTAATTTTAGAGCAGTAGTGTATTTCACAATATGCATTTAGGATACAATGTGTTTAAAGTAAAAGACGAAATAAGCTTTTGCGCAGTCTATATTTTTATTTGATCTGGAATGGAATTACTGCAATTAATTTGGTTAATTACCTGCAGCCTTCTCTCGCGTCCAATATGCTTCTCGATAAGCTTGATCAGTTCCAACCTCTGAATAGATCCGAGCAGGATCATCGAGTCGGGATTGTCTACTAGAGGGAATCCTCGGAGTTTGCGGTTCTCCTTCAAGATCTTCTTCAGCCTCTGATAAGTGATCCCATGCCAGATGTGCTTGATCTCACGGACCATGAAGTCCTCGACATAAACGTTGTACATACCTGGCGGAATGAGCACTGTCAACTTGCGAGTTCTATTTCGGAGACACTGACGTATTATAAATAGAAGAATATTCTATAGATTCAGTTACCCAGTCATGGAGCTTCCTTCGCCAGGCTTGTTAATAAATTGTATAAATGTTAGTTCGTGATCAAAACTATCGAAGGTGCTAAGCTTAATCTAACACTAGATCCTAGTGGAAAATTCGACTAACGAGTCCACATTCAGTTGTTAGACCAATTTGGACTGCATACGATTTACTTCACTTCAACAACTATTTTTAACACCAAACCTGCCACGGTCAAAATGACCGGTATTATATTTTACAATGATTGAAACTATAAAAATTCACATATGGAAAATAATGGAATAAATTTCTTTGTCCAAGCATTGATTATGTTGAAAATTATGAACAATCTCAATAAAAGGGTTGCCATTTTTACAAGGCAATATTAACCAGATACTGTTAATGCTTGGTAGGTTTAGTGTTAAACAACCCCCAATTCCTATTGGACACCGTTGAATCGTGTATAATAATTTTAATAACGACCAATACACGTAAAATGATTGAAGTTAGACGCCCAATCAATAAACTAAAAATAAACGACCTCGTCGGGAGCCTTTTTAGTAGTAAAAAAAATTTTAATGCGTTCAATTAATTTTAATATGTAGCGGCCTGCGGACTTTTTTGCAAAATAAAAATTTTGTGAGTCGAGTGTCTTGTCTTTTGACAATCTGGATAGTCAATTCAACTATCAAATTCTGCTAATGTTTTCGCAGTTTTCATTTCACCTACTCATTGTTGTCTCACATACATAAAATCTGCAGTCTATTAATAAGTATCGTTACAATAGCACATTACAATTGAATGGCATATTAATTCTGATGACTGAGCACACCAGATTTCATTAACTTTAGAGTCAATGAACTAAAAGCGATCACAGTTGGGCGCACAATCAATAATTTTTCTACTCGAGTTCATTTTGTATTAAAATAAAAATGTTAACTAGAGTTAAGTCGATGTTTTTAATTAGAAGAATTTTTGAGCTACAGTTCTGGCAATGCGATTGAACTTATGGTTTAATTACCTGAGCTGGAAGGTAACAGGTCGGGCAAGTACGGCAGCTTCTTAATTAGTATGATGCTGTCGTAAATACTAGGCTGCAGGAGAGCTGCTATGGCGTTGCTGATCAACACTGCTATCATAATGGGAACGATGTGAGTGATCTGGCCAGTCATCTCGAACACTATGACACTGACAGAGATAGTGTGGGTCACTGCTCCTGAAAACGCGGCTGCACCGACCGTGGCGTAACCCCCTGGAACGAAACCCCATGAAAATGAAACATCCCCTCTTCATCGAAACGCCATAAAACATCAACAGAGCTGTCTAATCACACAAACGATATAAATCTGTCCTATTTAAAATAAATTGAAACATGTCCGACAAAAATTTTAATTTGTGCACACGTCTAACACCAGAACTATCGAGCCCTAAACAAGACTGATGTGCATACCTTTATAATAGTAATAGGATTGAATTTTGAATTAGGATTGAGACAAATTTCTCAAAAGAAATATTTCTTTCACTTTGTAAAATCCGCCATTCGCATGGTCTCGGTGGTTCTAGTGTTAAGGGGGGTGATGAGAGAGGGGGTTACCTGGCACAATGGGGGTGATTATGCCACCGTATCGAACACCAGTCGGGAACCAAAGTGCCATAGCCTCTCCGACGGCTCGTCCCAGTGCTGCACCGATCTTGAAGACTGGGATGAAGATTCCCGATGGCACGGGCACCGTCGAGCTTATAATGGAAAAGATGAACTGAAATCAAAGGCCCCTTGGTCGACTGTGCACTCTCCCGTTCGTCCGTCGATCCACCGTTCCCCGTGGATCATGATCGAGAGCGGATCTTACCGTGAACGCGACGAACCCGAGGAGACCCGTGAACACGTCCGTGTACGCCGTCGACCAGTGTTTCACCATGTTCATCTCCTCGACACCCAACTCCTCTTTCGTCCAGCTGAAGTTCGTGAACAGACCGTACACCTGGTCGTGGGTGTTCAGGTCTCCGGCCATGAATTGGCCTAATCCCAGCGGAAACGAGACGGAGGAGACCAGCAGCGAGACGATGCCAGGGTATAAAAAACGACTGAAACGGTTCGATGTGGTTTGATAAGGTCCTCGAGGAGTGGTGGTGGTTTGTGGAGGTTTGGTGGAGAAATGTTTGCGTTATGTGGGTGGTAATGGGAGTAGGGAGGGTGGTTTAGTTGTTTGAGTGGGTTGGTTGATGTTTGAGGATGTTTGATTGTGAGTTGTAGTGAAAGCAACAGGATTAGATAGGGTTGTGGAGAATTTTTTGAAGATTTTAACTTGGTTTGTGATTGATAAATGGATTGTGGGAGTGAATGTTCGTTGTTTGATGGTTTGAGAATGTTTGATAATGAGTTTTAGTGAAAGCAACAGGATTAAATAAGGTTGTGGAGCAATTTTTTGAGGATTTTCAATTGCTTTGTGATTGATAATTATGTTGTAGGAGTGTATGATGGTTGTTTGCAGGTTTGAGGATGTTTGATAATGAGTTGTAGTGAAAGCAACAGGATTAGATAGGGTTGTGGAGAATTTTTTGAGGATTTTCAATTACTTTGTGACTGATAATTGTGTTGTGGGAGTGAATGTTCGTTGTTTGATGGTTTGAGAATGTTTGATAATGAGTTTTAGTGAAAGCAACAGGATTAGATAGGGTTGTGGAGAATTTTTTGAGGATTTTCAATTACTTTGTGACTGATAATTGTGTTGTGGGAGTGAATGTTCGTTGTTTGATGGTTTGAGAATGTTTGATAATGAGTTTTAGTGAAAGCAACAGGATTAGATAGGGTTGTGGAGAATTTTTTGTGGATTTTCAATTACTTTGTGACTGATAATTGTGTTGTGGGAGTGAATGGTGGTTGCTTGCAGGTTTGAGGATGTTTGATAATGAGTTGTAGTAAAAGCAACAGGATTAGATAGGGTTGTGGAGAATTTTTTGAGGATTTTCAATTACTTTGTGACTGATAAATGCGTTGTGGGTGTGTACGATGGTTGTTTGCAGGTTTGAGGATGTTTGATAATGAGTTGTGGTGAAAGCAACAGAACTAAAGAGAGTTGTGGAGAATTTTTTGATGATTTTGATAGTTCTATGACTAATAATTGCGTTGTAGATGTGGATAATGGCTGTTTGAGTGGAGTGGTTGGCAGTTTGAAGATGTTTTTTGACAATGACTTGTAGTAGAAATAATTGGAATGTATTGGCTGTGACAACTCTTGAGAGTTACATTGTTTCGTAGCTGACAATTGTGGAGTGTAGTGATTGCAAATGATAGTTGTTTGAGAAGGTTTGAGAAAGATTGTTAGAGCAGTTTGCTTATCATATGAAGTAATAAAAATATTGTAGTACGTATTAGTGCTTCACAAGTGGAACATGTACCGAAATGTGTCAAATGGAAGTCGTAGAGCACATACAGTGAAAATAAATGAATAAAAATTGTAGAATGCCTGTAGTGCAAAATAAAAACTAAAAGTTATAAAATCACTCGTGATACAGTGATCTAGTGGTGAAAATTAGATCTTGCGTTTCGAGTACGAGTAATAAAATGTGTAAAAAGTTGAAGAGTAAATACAATGAAAGATGAAGAAACGAAGATGTAGAATGGTGTAATAGTAAATGATCGTTTCGGTACGCACAGCCAATAAACCAGTAGCCGTGTGACCGTTACCATGATTACTCACTTCTTCTGCAGGAAGCTGTTCATGCTCTTGTTCTTCCTCATGAAGATGACATACTGTCTATGCAGCCAGACATAAAACGCGCCGCCGAGTCCGCTGCCAACTCCGATCAAAGCGAAGACGAACAGCTCTTGCGGATCGAACGGGAAGTCCATAGTAAAATTGGTAGCAAACATCGCGGTGATGGTCTCCTCCCTTTGGAACCAGATGGCCAGCAATCGGAACATCGTGGCCCCGCAGACGGCGGCGAAGAATCCCCTCCAATAGTTTCTCACGGCGAAGTACACCGTGGTGACCTCGATGCTGAAGAGGACACCTCCTATCGGGGCAGCGAAACAAGAAGCCACACCGACTGCGCACGCTGCTGCGAGCATCTCGCAGTTTCTGCTCTCGTTCTCGTAGATCCCTTGGAAACTGGTCACCAACTTCGACAGCAAGGTGGCCACTATACTGGCGATGTGCACGAACGGACCTTCCTTGCCCAGGGGCAGCCCGGAGCCCAAGGTCGCCGTCAGACCTATCACCTGTTAGGAATTAGGTCAGGTCTACCGAGGAATCTCAAAACGCTACGAACAAACTCCGACAAATTCTTCCGGTTGCTTTTGAAACTGAATTCTCGTCTTTATTAGCACTCTGTAATTATGACGTGGACATTTATTCAGTCGGATATTGTTTCAACCATGCCTCTATTCAGTTGATTCCACGACCTCGAATTGACTGATGGTTCTACTGCGGATTTTACGCATTTATGACAAAAGCGGGTGACTGCAATTTGAAGTGGCAGATTGAGAGAATTATAATTCAATCTTTTAAAATTGTTAAAGAAAGAAATAATTCCTGTTTACCCCTGCGCCTTGAGAATTTTTATTCTGCATAAAGAATTTAAAAGGATGCATTACTTTTGGTCTGCTCCAGTTATCAAGGTCAAATAGACTTTTTCAAGTCGCTCTGTCTTATTATTTTGCATAAAAATCCGCAGTAATAAGGAAAGCGATTGAGAGAAGCTAACCTTGGCGATCAGAGTGCGAAAGGTCAGGTACTCCTTGAGGGCGACTCCTCGGAGGATGGTCTTCATTTCCGGGATTCCGGAGCCGATGCTCTGAGGTGCGACGATGTGGACGAATCCTGCGCTGAAGAGGATCAGGCAGACCGGAAGTGACACCCACGCGAGGTACTGGAGCGCTGGATGTTGTGTCAGGTCCTGGTAAAGCCATATCCTGGCTGGTGGAACAAGGACACTGTTAACGACTCGTTCAATACAGAACAATCATGCGGAAAATTGGAAAAGAAACAATTTTGCAATAATTATATAGGTCCTATAAAATCCTACAAGGTCCCTTTTCTATAAGATATTTTATCTTTAAGGGGTATTCTGCTTTTCGATTGCGACAATTTTTTTCAGAGGAACTATTGAACCCATTATATTGACATTTTGCACACGTATTTGTTGGCATTTGAACTACACGTACGATTTTTGTGAAGTAAAAATAATCAAAATTACATGAGTTGTATATTTTTTTATGGAGTATTCCGATTCTAGTACGCACGATTCCGGTCTTTGTATTCATCGGAAACAGAAAAATTGTTTATTAATCGGCATGAATGTAGTTATGGTCGGAATCAGAAGAAATGGAAAATTTTGATTGTCTATAAAATGGGGGAATTTTGAAGTGAGATTTTTTAAACGTTTTCCAACCTTCAGTATGATAAAAAAATAAGACAAAATTGACGGATTTTAAACATTTTGGTTTGGAGAACCAAAAACCGAAACACCCTCTCAAAAAAGTTCTCAACTATTACAATAAATATTGAATCTTATTCCAACAGGAATTTTTAACGAACTGCGTTGAACAGAATTATTTGAGAAATTAATTGAGACTGAGTGAAGTTAATTAAGTGTGAACTGACCGTTGTTACACATGGAAATGCCACGATCCATGGCATAGCTGATGAGCGCCATGATGATGCCTAGAAGGGCCAGGAAGACCCAGTCCTCGCCTAATCGAGCTCCAGTGTGTTTCCAGGCGAACGCCAGCAAAGCCACCAGCTTCCTGCAAAGAGGACCTCTCCTCGACTTCCGGAACTCCTCTCTGCCCTTTTCATACTTCCGTCGCGCTTTGTCGTGGTACTTGAGCTTCTGTGCCTCTTCCTTCGCGTACTCACCCAGGTCTTTCGTGTAGCGACCATACATCTAGATTCATAGTCAGACATGATTTCTTCGGGAAACGTTCAAAATTTTATGTCATCTGCGTACTGGTGGTGAGCTGTGATTTAATCGTTCCTTCCTCAAATAACAGCATTTAATCATTCCTTCCTCAAATAAGAGCATTTAATCATTCCTTCTTTAAATAAGAGCATTTAATCATTTATTGTTGAAGGACTCAAAGGAAGTTTCACTGTTTTTATTGACAACTAAAACGTATTGTTGAAGCAATACAAGATGAAGTAGGTTTAACCCTTTGCACTCGAAGCCATTTTAACTCCAAAACGAAACATTTCTTCCAACCTAGAATATTTCCCTACTATAGATTTTTTTTTCAGCTTATAGATACAAACATGGTGCAATTTACAGTCGCCATTCGAGTGTTAAGGGTTAAAAAAGATTTTGAAATGGCTTGGAGAACTGGAGGATTTCCAGTTTGGAAATATAGAGCCTCTAAGATTTGGAAATACAAAATTGAAAGTCTTCAGAGAATTCTTGAAGAGAGGATTCAAAATGTTTTGAGAAATTTCCCTGTATTTATTGACAACTAAAATATATTGTTGAAGCAATACAAGATGAAGTAGATATGTAAAGAAGATTTTGAAAAGAAAGAAACTGGAGGACTGGAGGATTTCAAATTTGGAGATATATAGCCTCTAAGATTTGGAAAAGCAAAATTGAAATTCTATAGAGAATTCTTGAAGAGAGGATTCAACATGTTTTGAGAAATTTCTCTGTTTTTATTGACAACTAAAACTTATTGTTGAAGCAATACAAGATGAAGTAGATATGTAAAGAAGATTTTGAAAGGCTTGGAGAACTGGAGGATTTCCAGTTTGGAAATATAGAGCCTCTAAGATTTGGAAATACAAAATTGAAAGTCTTCAGAGAATTCTTGAAGAGAGGATTCAAAATGTTTTGAGAAATTTCCCTGTATTTATTGACAACTAAAATATATTGTTGAAGCAATACAAAATGAAGTAGATGTAAAGAAGGTTTTGAAACGCTTGGAGAACTGGAGGATTTCAAGTTTGGAAATATAGAGCCTCTGAGATTTGGAAATACAAAATTGAAAGTCTTCAGAGAATTCTTGAAGAGAGGATTCAAAATGTTTTCAGAAATTTCTCTGTTTTTATTGACAACTAAAACTTATTGTTGAAGCAATACAAGATGAAGTAGATATGTAAAGAAGATTTTGAAAAGAAAGAAACTGGAGGACTGGAGGATTTCAAATTTGGAGATATATAGCCTCTAAGATTTGGAAAAGCAAAATTGAAATTCTATAGAGAATTCTTGAAGAGAGGATTCAACATGTTTTGAGAAATTTCTCTGTTTTTATTGACAACTAAAACTTATTGTTGAAGCAATACAAGATGAAGTAGATATGTAAAGAAGATTTTGAAAGGCTTGGAGAACTGGAGGATTTCCAGTTTGGAAATATAGAGCCTCTAAGATTTGGAAATACAAAATTGAAAATCTTCAGAGAATTCTTGAAGAGAGGATTCAAAATGTTTTGAGAAATTTCCCTGTTTTTATTGACAACTAAAATATATTGTTGAAGCAATACAAGATGAAGTAGATGTGTAAAGAAGGTTTTGAAATGGCTTGGAGAACTGGAGGATTTCAAATTTGGCGATATAGAGCATCTGAAATTTGGAAAAGCAAAATTGAAAGTCTTCAGAGAATTCTTGAAGAGAGGATTCAAAATGTTTTGAGAAATTTCCCTGTTTTTATTGACAACTAAAATATGTTGTTGAAGCAATACAAGATGAAGTAGATGTGTAAAGAAGGTTTTGAAATGGCTTAGAGAACTGGAGGATTTCAAATTTGGAGATATATAGCCTCTAAGATTTGGAAAAGCAAAATTGAAAGTCTTCAGAGAATTCTTGAAGAGAGAATTCAAAATTTTCAAGATTTACATACCACAGAAGCTGGAGCTGAGAGAATAAAATTTAAAAAAAATTCATAGCACTCGAAATTTAAAGATTCCAGGATTTAACAAATATGAAACTAAAAGGCTCCAAAGGTGTGGAGAATTGCTAAGATCTAGAGATCACTGAGGATTGTATAGAATTAAAAAATTGAGCCAACTTCGAAGACTTTAAGCCCCCGGAAATATATGGATTACGAGGATTTGAAAAAGATCGCGATGGCACCTCGAACGTGTCAATAATTGAAACAATCTTCCCGGCTTTGGAAATGGGAATTTCTTAAAAATTTCAAAGAAGGTTCAAAATTTAAACTTTGCAAAATAGGAATTTCCAGCGCTTTCACCACCAGTTCGCAAAATACAGAACTGACTGTTGACCATTGAATGTTGACATTGCGTATGCATTAAAATAATCTTAATATACAAGTTAATCTCATTCTGAGAGGACACGATGCATTTTCCATGGCACAATCATGAAATACATACCAAACATGTACGATCCCCGATCTGTCAGCTCGATCCTCGAACAAAAATCATACACTCGCGGCACTCTGACTTCTCAACTACCATAATCTACCTCGACACCGACCGTAAAAAATCTTGAAAAAAATTCTCACGAGGTACAAATTAGCTCTTTAACTTTTGCTGAAAATTTCAATCGAAAACCGCTGAACCGAAACGAGACATGGATCACGGTGCTCGATCGATTAACGCTTGATCACACGACCGAGCAGAATACTATGGCATTAAAGTGTTTCCGATACGGATTGATCGTCGTCTATCGGGCTGAACATGATCGAACGGATCTCTGATTTATCTTACAAGGATCGACAACCTCTTTCGAGTTATTTTCAAGTTGCGTTTTCGCTGTCCGTCGAAAGGTGGTGATCATGCTCGTGCAGAAAAGCGAGCGAGATTTAGCGAAGTACTCGGGGCCACGAGGGATTACGTTGAAATTGGGTCGAGCGAAGCTTGGAACGAAGGGAGTTAGGCGATTCCGATGGGTTTTAATGCGCGTATTATTTTGTGAGAATCGATATTCACCGGCGATAACTCGCCGGGGATGAGATAACGAATTTTATCGGCGACAGAAATTTCTCGTGGAAACAATGACCGCTCTTAATTCGAGTCACATGCGTGCCGATAGATATACAATCGAGATCGATGCTCGATCGTAAACATACTATTCGACTCTAACAGAAATTCGTTCGGCCGCGAGTATACGGTAAGGAGCAAAACTGATTACACACTATTTGAAACGGCATAACTGTTTTAATATTAGATCAAATGATTTGAATGTTGTTGAGAAGTTAGAAGGTTTATTAGACGAGGAGTAAAAAATTAGAATTGGTCGGAATCGCAAAAGAAATAGTAAAGAAATAGTAAAAGTAATAGTAAAAGTGCGATTTTTAGTCGAAAATCGTGAAAAATGGCAATTTTCCCACTTTTAATCGTTTATAACTCGTAAACGAAGTAACCAATATCGGTGAAATTTTCAGCATGAATATTAATTTATTCGAGCCAATAGAACACATTTTTTAAACTTTCAATACAGGCTCAGATAAAAAAGCTGAAAAAACCAACTTTTACTATTTCTTTTGCGATTCCGACCAATTCAAATTTTTCTCAAAAATTTTCTACACCTCATCTAATAAACTAATTCTTCCAACTTCTCAATAACATTCAAGGCATTTGATCTAATCTGAAAAAAAGTTATGTTGTTTCAAATAGTGTGTAATCAGTTTTGCTCCTTACTGTAGTCTAATTTTAACGCTGTCACGTTGGACATGTATGACTGACAATCTTTTTATCGAACTTGAACATTAATTTGGATTACAATGTCTTCGGCAAATCAAAGATTAATGCGTTCTACAAGAATGTTGTACAAGCGATTACTAGATTGCGGATTTTGTGTATTTATGGTAAAAATGAGCAGGTGGAATTTAATGAAAAAGATTTTAATCCGGAGAGGGATTAAAACAATTTGAAAGCTTGTCAAAATTATTAAAGGGAAAAATAACAATAATAATAATATTCTTCCTGGCTCCTGTTCATTGTAATCGATGCACACAATTTTCATTTTGCATAATAATCTTCAGCCTAGTAGTTTCCAGACTGCGGATCTTTATGCATTTATGGTAAAAATGAGCAGGTGCAATTTAATGAAAAAGATTTTAATCCGGAGATCGATTAAAACAATGTGAAAGCTTATCAAAATTTTTAAAGGGAAAAATAACAATAATAATAATATCCTTTTTGGCTCCTCGGCATTGTAATCGATGCAAACAATTTTCATTTTGCATAATAATCCTCAGCCTAGTAGTTTCTAGACTGCGGATCTTTATGCATTTATGGTAAAAATGAGTAGGTGCAATTTAATGAAAAAGATTCTAATTCGGGGATGGATTAAAACAATTTGAAAGCCTCAACGTATCAGCAAAAGGAAAAATTACAAGAATAATAATATTAATAATAATAATATTCTTTTTGGCTCCTGTTCATTGTAATCGATGCAAACAATTTTTATTTTGCAGAAAAATCCCCAGCATAGTAATTACTAGACTGCGGATCTTTATGCATTTATGGCTTCTGAAAATGTTAAAAAAATTTTATACCATAAAATTCCACAGAATTTAGTATGATTTTTATTTATTCCAGATTCACAAATGCTACTACCACTAAAAATTAGATTTCATTTGTTTCCACTTTCCTAAAATTTGCCCACAAAAATTGAAAATTGCATAAACATCCGCAGTCTAGTCATTACTAGACTAGTTAATAGACTATAGTATAATGAAAAATGTTATACTATAAAATTTCACAGGATTTAGTATGATTTTTATTTATTCCAGATCCACAAACGCTACTACCACTAAAAATTAGATTTCAGTTGTTTCCAATTTCGTAAAATTTGCCCACAAAAATTGAAAACTGCATAAACATCCACAGTCTAGTAATTACTATAATAAATCTTGTCTCCTCTATTCCATAAGTGTCCTGATATTGTTTGACTCTTTTCAATGGCGTTAACAATTCAGTCGTGGCTCGTTGCAAATGCAGACAATTGTAAAATTGAATAGACTCTGCTTGTAGTCAACGATTTTGTAATCGATTGATTGTAATTTTCTACTTTGCACTTGTTAACAAATGAAAAGAAGATACCAAGAATGATGATTTGAACAAAAAGAAATGTTTCATATACCACGTTTTTAAGACGGACTAAAAAGTAAAAAACAATTCCACTCTAGGGTCAGATTATACTAGAATTTGTTTACCCTGTTTTTGGGAATTAGTTTTTACTTTTTAGTCCACCTTAAAAACGTGGTATATTAAAAACTCCTTTTCAGATCTCTGGAGCATTAATTAAGAAATAAAATGTTCACTTCTATAGAACATTCACCTCGAGTCATATTTTGCTTCACGAACCCTGGATTTCTATACGAGGAGGATTAAAAATTTGCAGCATAGATGGTAAATTGTCCTTGACGATAACGGAGATTAAATAATAAATTAAAAAATAAAAACCTGAATTTATTACAAAGTTTGTTTAAGATTTCAAAATAATTGATTACTCATGGATCCCCCTAATTTTAAATATTTTTTCGCGAAATTTTGCCCAGGTCTGACAGAGAAGAAATCGAGGTAATAAAAACGTGGTAAAAACTCATCCCCAATCCACCCTCCAGAAAACGTGTTTTTTCCGCTGGCCCAAAAACGACGAAGAGAACCCGTGTATCTCGGAATGCGAGTTAAGCGTACCAGTTTACAATAATTGCAACAATCGAGACGCAAACAAGATCTCTGCCAGCATGAAAATAAAGGGGGTGATTAACTGTAACCGAGGAAAACACACGTCCGGCTAGTAATAGTCACTCCAAAGAAAACAACATCCGAGAGACCGGCGATGGCCGCTCGAGGGTCTCACTTACGACATAGTCATCGTTACAGACGAAATAGGCCCGATTCAGGACGCAAGCCGGCATGAAAGCTGGATCGATGATCCTGCGAAGCTCCCTCGATCGTTTCGCGCGATCAGGTCACGAAGGACGAGGCGTTGCTCGTGCGAATCGAACAGAGATCGCACATTTTCCTACCGATTCGTCTCGAGTGCGACTCTCGTCCTCGTTCTCGGGATCGGGTCGAAACTGGTCTAGATCCTTGTAGATCGTTCAGCACCGACTAATTACTGCGTCATTGTAGTCCGGTGTGCCAGTCGCACGCCACAGTCCGCTGGCAAACCTCGGAAATCGGTATTTTTGGCGGTTGGCTTACTGCGAACCGTTCATCGTTCTATTGTTTCCTCTTTCCTCCGACGCTGCCAGGACCAGAACTTGTCAATGCGGACGACCACAATGTCCGAAACAGTCCTGCACCCTTCAGATCTCCGGACAGTTTTCACCCCCCGGTTCACTGTTTTTCACTTTGTCGATTTTTGCAACCCCCGGGACCGAAATTCCGCGTGCAGGAGACTGTGGGCTTGTTGGAAAAGGTGTTAGTGAGTTTTTGGTAGCTTGGTGTGTGCAGATTTAATGTGTAGTTGTGCAGGTGCATGAAATTTAGACTCGTTAAGCACCACTTTGGTTAAGGGTAGATATTTTATTCTGATTTATTAGGGTTCGAATAAAATTTTATCTGAATTTTTAGAATATAAAAGGGTTACACTATGATCAATTTTGACTATTTAGTTTTGGTTTCAGTAATGTAATTTTTGTGCGAATTTTTAGAATATAAAAGGGTTACACTATGATCAATTTTGACTATTTAGTTTTGGTTTCAGTAATGTAATTTTTGTGCGAATTTTTAGAATGTAAAAGGGTTACACTATGATCAATTTTGACTATTTAGTTTTGGTTTCAGTAATGTCATTTTTGTGCGAATTTTTAGAATGTAAAAGGGTTACACTATGGTCAATTTTGACTATTTAGTTTTGGTTTCAGTAATGTAATTTTTGTGCGAATTTTTAGAATGTAAAAGGGTTACACTATGATCAATTTTGACTATTTAGTTTTGGTTTCAGTAATGTAATTTTTGTGCGAATTTTTAGAATGTAAAAGGGTTACAGTATGATCAATTTTGACTATTTAGTTTTGGTTTCAGTAATGTAATTTTTGTGCGAATTTTTAGAATGTAAAAGGGTTGCACTATGATCAATTTTGACTATTTAGTTTTGGTTTCAGTAATGTAATTTTTGTGCGAATTTTTAGAATGTAAAAGGGTTACACTATGATCAATTTTGACTATTTAGTTTTGGTTTCAGTAATGTAATTTTTGGGCGAATTTTTAGAATATAAAAGGATTACACTATGATCAATTTTGACTATTTAGTTTTGGTTTCAGTAATGTAATTTTTGTGCGAATTTTTAGAATGTAAAAGGGTTACACTATGATCAATTTTGACTATTTAGTTTCGGTTTCAGTAATGTAATTTTTGGGCGAATTTTTAGGGGTAGTTCGTCATTCTTCAAAAGGATTTTTAAGCATATGCTTGAGGAGGTAATGTTTCTAAGATTTCTGAAAAATGTCGAGTTTATAAATAAATAAACCTCCTTTCGTGGTTATCAGTATTACAAATTTCGAGAATTCTACTGACACGTTAAAGCAGGAGCAAATGTTCAAATGTTTGATGTTACTGTTTGTTCTGATTGGCAGTCAGATTGCTTTTATTTGTTAGTTCATTAGCTTCTGTCTCCGCGAGTGGCGGGTATTCGATTGTTAGGTGAAAAATTAGCACTCGCGTGACGTTTGCGACACTCGATTTGCGACAAGGATCACTCGTCTCGAGCGGATTTCTTTTTGCACTTGCTGGTTTTCGTTTTTCATTTAACTACAGTCTCGATTCTTCAGTGTTACAATTCGATTTCGCGTTTAAATAATCTCTCTTGTATTTGGTGATGTCTCTTGTTTTTTCAGATTCTGTCAATCTTACGTTGAAATTTTAAAAAACTTTCCGTGTCCTCTGTCTCGATCGTTGATTGCCAGGAGTCATTCGTTGACCCAAGAGAAGTGTCATTGGAGAAATGTGCAATTCCTGCTGTCTGATTCGCAGAAAATTTTTAATTTCGCGCAATCGTCCTGCAAATCGTTTCGACTCCTTCGAGCAGAATATTTTCATCGTTCCTGTTTATTGAATTTTATATTTCCGTCCCGATTCCTCGAATAATTTATTGGCACTGGACTCAGTTTACCAGCTCCTCTTGAATCCTTTGAACTTCCACTCGCTTCGACTATTTATTGAAATTCCAGGGAACCAGTGATCCATAAGATCACGTCTCTCCTTAATCCCTTCAATAAAATACCAGAATAGACTCAGGTCCACGTCGTTCGTACCTTTCCCACAATTTTTATATTCTTACTTCGACGACCAATATTCTTATAAAATTCAATTTCGAAGACACGGTTCCTCGAAACGTGCACGCACTTCCTCGAACTATTTATTTATTTAAATTCCAGAGAGCCAGGTGTCCTTGTACCACTCATGTTCCGAAACATCTATTTCTGATCCACACGATCAATCATTCCACTGGACCTTGTGTTATCTGTGTCTCTGAAAAGGACGCGCGTGAAATCCAAGTAGGTTTAGCCTCTTCAAAAATTATAGTACACTCGTTAGACTGTCTACTTAAGTTCCAAATAGTCAGGTTGCCTAATGAAGTTCCTATTCGTGGACTTTGTACTTTCCTTTTGGGAAGGGTGCACATGCTATTCGAGCACAGCTTCTCCAAAAATTATAGCACACTTGTTAATTAAATAGTTAAATATGTATTTAAACTCCAAAGAGTCCAGTGTCCTTTTAAAGCTTCTATTTCTGGACTTTGTATTTTTCTTTTTGAAAAGGATTCACATAAGATTGCAGGACAGTTTCTCCAAAAATTATAGCACACTTGTTACAATTAAATAGTTAAATATATATTTAAACTCCAAAGAGTCGAGTGTCCTTTTAAAGCGCCTACTTCTGAATTTTGTATTTTTCTTTTAAAAAGGACTCGCACAAAATTGAAGGACAGCTCCTCCAAAAATTATAACACACTTCTTCCAACTAAATAATTAAATGTACATTTAAACTCCAAAGAGTCGAGTATCCTTTTAAAGCGTCTATTTCTGAACTTTGTATTTTTATTTTAAAAAGGACTCACACAAAATTGAAGGACAGCTCCTCCAAAAATTATAACACACTTCTTCCAACTAAATAATTAAATGTACATTTAAACTCCAAAGAGTCGAGTATACTTTTAAAGCGTCTATTTCTGAACTTTGTATTTTTCTTTTAAAAAGGACTCACACAAAATCGAAGGACAGCTCCTCCAAAAATTATAACACACTGTTTCCAACTAAATAATTAAATATATATATTTAAACTCCAAAGAGTCGAGTGTTCTATTAAAGCGTCTATTTCTGAACTTTGTATTTTTCTTTTTGAAAAGGATTCACACAAAATCGAAGGACCTACAGCTTTTTCAAAAGTCCTGCTAATTCCGGACGCAGGCTGGATCATTTACCGAACGACTGCACTAAGTTTGCAACAACATTCTCGCGAAACGCTCGTCGCGCAGCGGAGATTTAGAAGATATGTCGTTTTCGCGATATTTTTTAGGATCGTTGAAATCGATTTCGAAAAAAATGCAACTTGCTAGTGGGGACGTGTGCACGCGAACTTACGGACGAACGACAACTGAACGACGCCGATTTCGAACTTGAGGCCGCGATATTTGTTGAAATTTGGCAACCGTCAAAATTGATATTTTTAGCTGTGCTCGGCTGCCGGTCAACGACGGTTCCATCTATTGTTTATTGCCGTCTATTAAGTGTCTTGCGCGCGCCTGTTCGAGCAACAATGTTATCGTTACCAGCTACAGTGTTCCTATAACTGTCAGTCTACCTTTCTCATCGATCATGTTTGACACGTTAAAACACCCCTTTTATTTTATTTGTAATCACAACCTTCCATTAATTATTATACCTTACAATATCTTTCTATTTTTCTGTTCTTCATTGCACACTAATTCGACTTGAGTAAACAAGTAAATATCAATGTTTATATTTTTCTATTTTTCTGTTCTTCATTGTACACTAATTCGACTTGAGTAAACAAGTAAATATCAATGTTTATATTTTTCTATTTTTCTGTTCTTCATTGTACACTAATTCGACTTGAGTAAACAAATAAATATCAATGTTTATATTTTTCTATTTTTCTGTTCTTCATTGTACACTAATTCGACTTGAGTAACAAGTAAATATCAATGTTTATATTTTTCTATTTTTCTGTTCTTCATTGTACACAAATTCGACTTGAGTAAACAAGTAAATATCAATGTTTATATTTTTCTATTTTTCTGTTCTTCATTGTACACTAATTCGACTTGAGTAAACAAATAAATATCAATGTTTATATTTTTCTATTTTTCTGTTCTTCATTGTACACTAATTCGACTTGAGTAAACAAATAAATATCAATGTTTATATTTTTCTATTTTTCTGTTCTTCATTGTACACTAATTCCACTTGAGTAAACAAGTAAATATCAATGTTTATATTTTTCTATTTTTCTGTTCTTCATTGTACACTAATTCGACTTGAGTAAACAAGTAAATATCAATGTTTATATTTTTCTATTTTTCTGTTCTTCATTGTACACTAATTCGACTTGAGTAAACAAGTAAATATCAATGTTTATATTTTTCTATTTTTCTGTTCTTCATTGTACACTAATTCGACTTAAATAAACAAGTAAATATCAATGTTTCTATTTTTCTGTTCTTCATTGTACACTAATTCGACTTAAATAAACAAGTAAATATCAATGTTTCTATTTTTCTGTTCTTCATTGTACACTAATTCGACTTAAATAAACAAGTAAATATCAATGTTTATATTTTTCTGTTCTTCATTGTACAGTAACTTTTATTCGACTTAAGTAAACCAGTAAAAATCAATATGTATATTTTTCTGTTCTTCATTGTACACTAATTCGACTTAAATAAACAAGTAAATATCAATGTTTATATTTTTCTGTTCTTCATTGTACAGTAACTTTTATTCGACTTAAGTAAACCAGTAAAAATCAATATGTATATTTTTCTGTTCTTCATTGTACACTAACTTTTATTCGACTTAAGTAAACAAGTAAAGATCAATGTTTATATTTTTCTATTTTTTCTGTTCTTCATCGTACACTAACTTTTACTCGACTTAAGTAAACCAGTAAAAATCAATGTTTATATTTTTCTGTTCTTCAATGTACACTAACTTTTATTCGACTGGAGTAAACAAGCAAAATGTTTATATTTTCCCTGTTATTTTAACGATTTAACACACTAGACCTACCACGGTCAAAATGGCCGATTTTATATTTTACAATTATTGAAACTATAAAAATTCATTTATGGAAAATGGTGGAATAAATTTCCTTGTCCAAGCATTTATTATATTGAAAATTTCGGACAATCTCAATAAAATGGTTGCCATTTTTATAAGGTAATGCTGTTAATGCTTGGTAGGTTTATCGTTAAGTTATTGGTTTGTACAAATTCTCTGATCGATCATGCGTGCCCAGCAAGATGGCGAACTAAAACAAATTTGCTTTCGGGTGCACCAATGTTTGATTCGTGTCGGCACCGAACGCTAAGCGCTAAGCGTTCTGGCCCGTAAGATTTATTCGAGCGGTAATAATTCTGTTACCGACTTTATGCAACGAATACATAATTGTTCAACAGTGATTCTGGTGTTCTATGTAGCCCAAGTGGCGATGTAGTCGGGAGACCGTGAAACGGCGACAAAACGAGTTCGCGGACTGTGGATTGAAATATAGACGACACCTGAAGCGAACCTGTGCATGGACTTGACGTCAACGGCGGCCACGATCCACTGGGCAATCAGCCCCTAACCCAATTTTAGTAATTGAGCATGACCGATTCGCGATACAATTAATAGACGGCCGGCCCGCTCTAAATAGATACCGGTTCCCCTATTTTCGGACCTAATTAACCCTGGACAACGATACCTTCGGCGAAACGAGGATCCGAACGGTTTATCCTTTGCGATACTAACTGATCCTGTACTTTGCGTTCAGTTCGAACAACCTCGCAGGATTTTTAACACGATTTTATTCGGAAGAAATTAAACCTAAACGAAGATAAGGACAAAAATTGTATAGTTTTAAAAGGTGCAGTGGTGTTTTGTACTCGACACTTTTAAATGTCTATAGGGTAAGGGACCCAATTACTGTGGGGGGACCAATTACTGTGCTTATATTAATTATACTTATTTTTAAAGCACAGTGAATATTCAAAAAGATAAATGTAACATATATATTAACTGATTTTAATGAAGAAATTTATTATCTCTTTTTTAATATTCATTATGATTTAGAGACAAGTACAATTAGTGTAGGTACAGTAATTGGTACCCCCACAGAAATTGAGTACCTCGACCTATACTATTAAAAATACTTTAAAAAATATTTGAAGATAATTTTCGTAGGGTCAACTCCTTTCAAAGTACAACAGGAATGAAACTGCGATTATCCCTTCTTAGCATGCACTCGTTTCTTTTGTTTAGGTTGTATAATTATATTCAAAACCAGTGAATTGTAAATCCTGTATTGGACATTCAAACAGACACTTTAAAAACTGTTTACAAATTATTTTCTTACAAAATTTCCCATAACAGTGTAATAGGAACAAAAATGTAATTGTTTCTTCATACAGTGCACTTGTTTCTTTTGTTTAGGTTGTATAATTATATTCTAAACCTGTGAATTGTAAGTCCAGTATAGAACATTCATACAGACACCTTAAAAACTGTTTACAAATTATTTTCTTACAAAATTTCCCATAAGAGTGTTATACAGTGCACTCGTTTTTCTTGTTTAGGGGCATAATTATACTCTAAACTATTGAATGGCCCTATAGTGTGAGAATCAGTTTAAAAAAATAAATATAATTTTCATAGTAAAATTTGCCATGTCTCTTCAAATTATTTTCTGAATGTTTTAATAGCCCTGTATTTTATCTTAACCCTTAACATTGGAATGGCGACTATAAAGCGTCACTAAAAAATTCCTGTATCATTATTCAAAATATTTTTTACATTATTAAATTTGTTTGTATTTAACACTTTAACTTCCAAATATAATTCCCAGGGATTCTTACAAAATCAAAGTAATTTAATTAATCATAGCGAAACTAGAAATTTTGAATGTATTATAGGGGATGCTTACAGGGGATGTTTCAACCCTTTTGAATTCGAAATTTCTTAATAAAATTCGGTTTATCTGGATATGTCACAATAAAAATCAATGTCTAAACCTAGTCAAAAAATCACTATCAGCCATATGTGACTGACATGGCAGTTAACGTGTTAATGGATCACTAAACATTTCAGTATTGTACGAGTAAACTCCACAATTATCATTTTTAAAAAATATATACAAGGGAAATATTCTAGGTCGGAATAAACGATTCGTTCTGGAGTCAAAATAGCATGCAAAGGGTTAATACACCCACAACCCTCTCGAAAAATATTTAAAAATAATCTCCATAGAGAAAATTCTTCCCAAAATGCGATAAAAACAAATACAACAGAACCATGACCATCCCTTGTACAAAATGCACTCGTTTCCAAAAAAACGTGGCCCAAAAAGCAATCTAAAAATAATTTCCAAGAGAACCGTCCCACAAAACTGCAGCGCGAATAAAAGCGGAATTGTCTGTTTACAAACTGCAGCGGCAGAGTGCATTTCAAGCTTTAGGACAAGACAGTGCATTCTATTTCGGAGAATATTCGAGGTTGCGGGGGCGGTTCGACGGAATCGGATAAACTTGGAAAACCGTGGGAAAATGTATTTCCCGCGGGAAAATCTCGGAAAACTGTTCGAACGGGCGGAGGCTTGTCGACGGCGCGGCGCGGCGGCCTGCACCCGGAAACGGTGCATCTGCATACCGTAGGAAAGAGAATCGCAGTGGCGTGTAGGTGTGCGTTCGGACGTGCGTGTAAAAGCCAAAGAGATGCACACGCGTGCACCCGGTCGAACGTGTGCATCACGTGACGAGACGGGGAATCTGCATGCTGGTCACGCGTGTCGGATAAACGTAACGAGTCCTTAAGCGCTCATTCATGCAGATAAAGGCATTGCTTAGAAAGCCGTCGCTGCAGTTGTCGGCGTGCACTTTTGCTGCTCGCAGGATTATCGTCGGGAATTGCGGCGCGATCACGCGGATCCATCAGGATTTCGCGGGCAATGATCGATGCCCGAGCCGCGCTCGCTTCCTATGGAATCGAGCGAGCACGCGACTCGACACTGTCATTTCGATGACTGCGGTTTCAGCTGGGAAAAGAACCATTATTGAAATGGAACATAGTTTTGCGTTCGCTACAAACTTAACAAATTTTTGTTTTCTATAATATTTTCATGAAACTTTTGCCGACGTATTCGTCGCGTTTTCCTGATTAAAATGAGTCCAAACATGACACAGTTTGGGTCACATACGCTCGATATACAACCTTTACTACAGTTTTCTTTCGATATAAGGCGATGGCTCAGGACCGGCTTTCGCCCTGTTACGAATGAAGAAGAAAAAGAGGGGAATCGAGCGAGCACGCGACTCGATACTGTCATTTCGATAACTGCGGTTTCAGCTGGGAAAAGAACCATTATTTAAATGGAACATAGTTTTGCGTTCGCTTCAAACTTAACAAATTTTTGTTTTCTATAATATTTTCATGAAACTTTTGCCGACGTATTCGTCGCGTTTTTCTGATTAAAATGATTCCAAACATGACACAATTTGGGTCACATATGCTCGATATATAACCTTCACTATAATTTTCTTTCGATATAAGGCGACAGCTCGGGACTGGCTTTCGTCATATTTCGGATGAAGAGGAGAAGAGGGGAATCGAGCGAGCACGCGACTCGACACTGTCATTTCGAAACTGCGGTTTTAGCTGGGAAAAGAACCATTATTGAAATGGAAGTTTGCGTTCGCTACAAACTTAAACAATTTTTGTTTTCTATAATATTTTCATGAAACTTTCGCCGACGTATTCGTCGCGTTTTTCTGATTAAAATGAGTCCACACATGACACAATTTGGGTCACATATGCTCGATATATAACCTTCACTATAATTTTCTTTCGATATAAGTCGACAGCTCGGGACCGGCTTTCGCCCTAGTACGAATGAAGAAGAAATAGAGAAGATAGCGATTTTCTTATTTCGACATGAAAAGCGTCGTCTTGTAGCGGAATAAAATTGCACATATTGACAATATCCATTAGATTTGCATCGAAGTCTTAATTAATGGGGACAAGGGACGATAATAATTGTAATAATGGAATTAATCCTTCTCCGAGTTCTAGGCCTGTGTCGGAGTCATTTCTGACCCGCGCCGATATTTCAATAGAGTTTTCTTTCGATATAAGGCGATGACTCGGGTCCGGTTTTCGTCGTATTTCGGATGAAAAGGCTTTCTATGGAATCGAGCGAGCACGCGACTCGACACTGTCATTTCGATGACTGCGGTTTTAGCCATTATTGAAATGGAACATAGTTTTGCGTTCACGATGACGGCAGTTAATTAGAGAATCGATTGGAAATGCTCGATTGGAGTGGCTAGGTTTAACGCTAAACCTACCATGCTCAAAATGACCGATTTTCTATTTTACAATTACGTATTGAATTTATGAAAACGTTTTCATAGGAAATTATTGAATTGACTTCTTTATTTAAGTATATATTGAAAATCGATCGAAGTTTAAGTAAATTCAATCTTTTCCCTGCGATAAGAGGATTCAATTTTATATTTTTTGTGCTTGGTAGGTTTAATGTCAATGCTTGTGCCATCGTAAGAAATTGTTGTACAAGAGATTTTTCAATTATGCCGTTATCTGTTTTCTTTTTATCGGCTTCTGAAAATTTTCAAAAAATGCTAAAATATAAAATTCGATAGAATTTTGTAAAATTTTGATTTATCTCTGTTCTTGATCTCACTGTCTTAAAATTCGTCTACAAAAATTGCAAATTGCATAAACATCCGCAGTCTAATCTTTATACTGAGAATGAGTTCATGCAATTGCGTATGAATGTTAGATTTTACAGTGTGTAGAAAGAACATTATATAGGTCACTCGTTATACTATCAAAAATGGTTGTATACTAGCGATTTTTCTGTGGTGTTTCATTTATTTTGCTTTTACACTTTGATTCAATTAGGCATTTTTTAGATGCATGGTCAAAGTGTGACTAATTGATTTGTTTTCACACTGAGAAAACTTTTATCTCTATCTCCTCCAATTTTTCTACAATAATTGAGTTTTTTAGTATTTGTCTCAAGTTTGTAGAAATAAATGGTTTAAAAGATATCAAGAATTGATATTCAATGCAACCGGTCTTGCATCCACGGATTTCTATTTCTCTCAATTTTTCCAAGAAAATGTGGACCAGTATAGTCTTCTGGTTTAATAATAGTGAATCGTAGCGTAGAATGCGAAGAATGCGGGCGAATTCTAGCATTCGGAATTGAACGTGAACAAACGTAATATTTCACAGTAAATCACAGAATCATTTAAATTATTTTCGTAGAAAATCATAGAATTTATAAATAGAAGTGGAAATGGAAGCAAATCGCTCTGTCCCTAAACAGAAGCAAACGAAACCGAGCCAATCTATAAACGGTAATAAACAAAAATTAACACTAAACCTACCGAGCCTTAAAAGTAATACATGTTGTCTTATAAAAATGACGAGATTGAATTTATTTGTATTTTGTGCGGTTCGTAATACATGCTCTCCTAAATATATTTATTTAATCATTTCCCACGGAAAGCATCTTTACAATTTCAGTAATCGTAAAATAGAAAATATGGAACGGTCATTTTGACCGGCGGTGGTAGGTTTAGCGTTAAAAATTGCAACAGAGAATTCGGAAATATCTCGCGGTCCTAAATTAAAAACAGAGAATCAAATCGCGATCGAGAGATCAACGATGTCAACGCCGTTCTTCGGGGACGCATAGAACTCGGTTAGCAAGCACCGGGAGGACTTATGCAACTGATTTATGCATTCCAGACTCGGCGGGTTCGTGGCGAATAAAAGGATCGATTTGAGAGTGACGTGGAAGAACTTTTTCGCAGCCCGTTTCGAAAGCCAAACGGCGCCGGCCGAAAGAGTCAAGGCGGTCTGCTCGCCTTGCGAACTTCTAATTTCGTGGAAGTGCATTCGGGGGAAGTGCAGTTGGTCACTGCGGTCCCGTGATGCGTGTTTCGTGTCAAGGTCGGTTCGCACGCGGCTGTCAACCAACGAAACCGTGCGCGACGTACGATCGACGTACGTAGAGTCTATTCCAGAACACTTTCCGCAAGAACGTCGGCCTTCTTATTGTTAGCGGCGGAGTTTCGCGTCCAAGAGGACTGTCGAACCTGTCCCAAACTGTTCAAAGATGGATAGGTCGGGGTGGACAGACGTCGCTTATAGTTCATGTGACAGAGCTGACAGGCGACCCGCGATTTGCTAGTCGCTCGCGCGGAACGTTTATTTCAAACGTAGTCTCTCGTTCTTTCTTTCTTGTCGTCTCCCCTCGTCTTTCTTTCTCGACCACTTGGCAACCGTTCAAAGGTCGCGCCGTTACGCGCCGCGCTCAACACCGGTGCAAACTCTTAAGCGAACCGAGACTGTAACCTTAGGCTGCGTGTACACTTGCGAGCAACCATCGAGGCCACCTCTGGAAACAGCTTCCGAAGTTGTTTTCGCATCATGGTGAACAATTGCACGTTTTAGTGAGTATTTTAAAAGGTTCCGATAGATAACGAGGATTAGGCTGCGTGTACACTTGTGCGCAACTATCGACGCCACTTCTCGAAACAGCTGTCGAAATTATCTTTGCATCAAGACAGACCATTGCAAGTTTTAGTGAGTATTTTGAAAGGTTAGGACATATAACGAGGATTAGGCTGCGTGTACACTTGCGAGAAACTATCGGGGCATCCCCTTGGAACAGCTTTCGAAATTATCTTTGCATCAAGGCAGACCATTGCAAGTTTTAGTCAGTATTTTGAAGTGCAGACGGGTAACGAGGATTAGGCTGCGTGTACACTTGCGAGCAACTGTCAAGGCCACCTCTGGAAATAGGTTTCAAAATTGTCTTTACATCAACACAGACCAATGCAAGTTTTAGTCAGTATTTTGAAAGGTTAGAAGAGATAACGAGGATTAGGCTGCGAGTACACTTGCAAGCGATTATCGAGGTCACCTCTGGAAACAGCTTTCGAAATTGTCTTTGCATCAAGACAGACCATTGCAAGTTTTAGTCAGCATTTTGAAAGGTTAGGACAGAAAACGAGGATTAGGTTGCGAGTACACTTGCGAGCAACCATCGAGGTCACCTTTGGAAACAGGTTTCGAAATGGTCTTTGTATCAAGGCAGGCCACTGCAAGTCTTAGTCGGTATTTTGAAAGATTAGAACAGATAACGAGGATTAGGCTGCGAGTACACTTGCGAGCGATTATCGAGGTCACCTCTGGAAATAGGTTTCAAAATTGTCTTTGCATCAACACAGACCAATGCAAGTTTTAGTCAGTATTTTGAAAGATTAGGACAGATAACGAGGATTAGGCTGCGAGTACACTTGCGAGCAACCATCGAGGTCACCTTTGGAAACAGGTTTCGAAATGGTCTTTGTATCAAGGCAGGTTACTGCAAGTTTTAGTCGGTATTTTGAAATATTAGGACAGATAACGAGGATTAAGCTGCGTGTACACTTAGGAGCAACTATCGAGGCATCCCCGTGGAGCAGCTTTCAAAATTGTTTTTGCATCAAGGCAGACCATTGTAATCTGAAGTGAGTATTTTTAACTGAGGACAGATAATGAGGATTAGACTGCGTGTACACTTGCGAGACCACCTCTGGTAACAGCTTTCAATATTGGGTTTGCATCAAGGCAGATCATTACCTTGACAGTTTCACTGAGTTTGACGAGGAGTTTAGCAAATATTGAAGGTTAAACTGCGTGTACACCTGAGAACAATTATTGAAGCAGCCTTAGGAACCAGTTTCCAAAATTATCTTTGCATCAAGGCAGAAAAATAAACGTTTTAGTGAGCATAACGCGGATTTTAGCAGATGTTGAGGATTAGGCTGTGTGTCCACTTGAGAACAATTATCGAGGTCCCCCCTTGAAGCACCTTTCAAAATTGTGTTTGCTTCCAAACAGACCATTCTGAGGTTTAGTATACTTCGATAGAATAATTCGTAGAATTAAACAGGTATTGAGAGTTAGGCTGTGTGTTCACTTGAGAATTATTTTCGAGGCAACTCCAGGAAATATGTTTCACAGAGGTACTACAAAGTAGTATTATTAACACTATTACATGTAGCACATGTAATATAATATTGCATTGTACCATAATACATACAGTATAATCAATGGTTCTCTAAAAGTAAGTAAGTAGAATCGGATAGCAAAGATCAGACGCACCGCTGAAGTAAGTACAGGACCACACAAAATGAAGTACGAAACACAATTTTATACAAAACTGTAACATTCATGTGACAAATTTTAATGAATAATTCCTCAAGTAGATATGATCCACCAATGATCAGACAAACTATTCCAAATTTTCCTATATATAATATATGCTTTTCTAATCTATACTCTGTGTTGATAGTATTTAAGGTTGCAATGCATTGAATATTTCGACCAGTAGATCAATACTCAGACACTGGATGGACAAAAAAATTAAAAATGCTGTGTCCTATCTAGAATAAATTGAACATTTCAAAAAGTGGATCCAGCCGTCAATACTCAGACACTGGGTGGACCAAAAAAAAAATTACAAATGCTGTGTCCCATCTAGAATAAATTGAACATTTCAAAAGTAGATCCAGCCGTCATTGCTCAGACACTGGATGGACCAAAAAAAAATGACAAATTCTGTGTCCTATCTAGAATAAATTGAACATTTGAAAAGTAGATCCAGCCGTCAATGCTCAGACACTGGATGGACCAAAAAAAAAATACAAATACTGTGTCCTATCTACAATAAATTGAATATTTGAAAAGTAGATCCAGCCGTCATTACTCAGACACTGGATGGACCAAAAAAAAATGACAAATTCTGTGTCCTATCTAGAATAAATTGAACATTTGAAAAGTAGATCCAGCCGTCAATGCTCAGACACTGGATGGACAAAAAAAATGACAAATGCTGTGTCCTATCTAGAATAAATTGAACATTTGAAAAGTAGATCCAGCCGTCAATGCTCAGACACTGGATGGACCAAAAAAAAAATTACAAATGCTGTGTCCTATCTAGAATAAATTGAACATTTGAAAAAGTAGATCCAGCCGTCAATGCTCAGACACAGTTTGACCAAAAAGAACCGTCCGAAGAGCATTTTCCCGTGAATTAAAGTCCGCTCGGGCAAACATTTATTCTCGTTCCGCGATTCGTTTTCGTCCACATTTCAACGAATTCAATTTGAGCATCCCGTCGACGGGAGTTCGGTCGCTTTTCACGGGAGGTGCACGTCAGGAAGAAGTATCGTTCGGCCCGTAGAGCGAAACAAATGGACACGGGGGAACGGGAGAAGCTTGTGTCGCGCATTGGCAGCCGATATTGGCAGACGGGCCGTGTCTCTCGTCTGGGATTCGTCTAGCGGCGTCCGAAGACGGTTTAATTTTAAAACCGTCGTCCGGCATTGGTTCAACGGCATCGCTGGACGGATAGCGAGGAATCAACCTCCACCATCCTCCACCCGGCACGTGATTCCGCTGGAATTTCTTTTCCGATAAGGTGAAAGGAAAGCGACGTCCATTTTTTCCCATTTTTATCAACGGCCACGGCTCGCAACTCTGGACGAACAACACGATCACGTGGCGACCGACGGTATCCACGATGAACAACCCGTGACACCATCGCGAGTGCTATTGTCGAAGACCCCGAGACCTGATTTTTTACGCAGGATTGCAGACCTCGCCGGAAGTGTCAAGGGAAACGTTTTCTTGACACGAATTCGGTTCCTCGGGGTGAAAACTCCTTTTCAGTGCACTGAGTTGCATAGAAAATCATTTTTGTTGTTTTTCAAGTCTACGTTGGTGGACAATAGTTAACCCTTTGTACTCGGAACTATTTTAACTCGAAAACTACACATTTCTGCCAACCTAGAGTATTTCTATTCCACTGTATATGAAGTTTTTGATTTAATTTTTATTATAACTAAGTTTTTAGTAGTTTATTAAATATAAACAAATTTAAAAATGTGAACAATAATTTGGGTAATGATATAGCAATTTTTGCGCCTCAGATTCGGTCCTCGAGTGCTGAGGGTTAATAAATAAATGACCTTCGTTCAGCTCCCATTCTTGATCATTGCACGAAGATAATTTTTGTTGTCATTTTTCTAATCTATATCGATGCAGAATTTTTAATAAGTAACGTTCGTTGGATTTATAGCATTACATGTTCCCTTGCAATATTTCATAGCAAGCCTTGATTTTTTAAAATGAGCTACGTGAAAAAAACAGAAATCGTATTGACTATCTTAATGGTCAATAACCGGGGCAAAACATTGATTTAGTTATCAGTGAATGATACTGTGCTGCTGTCAGACATTTTCGAAAGATTCTCAGTTGACTTCGGACCCAAAATACCAGAATGGCAATTTAAAAATAAATTGTGCCGAGTTATGACAATTTGCAGATGAATGTCGCCGAGTTGCTGTTTAAAGATCAATGAATGATACCGTGAATGATCGTTTGAAGTTCAGGAAGTAATGCTTGGCAGCCGAGCGATGTTTTCTTTTCGGAAGTCAGAGGACAGATCTTGCAGAAGTGCGACATACAGAGCTTCCATCATGCGAACGATCAATAAAATTCGCTTACAATCGTGTTAATGTAATCGAACGGATCGAAATCCTGTTGCTCCTCGTCCGCGTTCGGCGGAGGACATGGATAGAAAGTTTGCGAGGGTCTGACAACAAGAAAATCTCATGTTTAGTTCGTCCAATCCGAAGAGATACCTGAAGAGTACCTTAACAATTACCTACACTCATTTTTCTTTCGATCATTCTACAGGGTGGCTCGTAATTGGTACTACAATAGATTCGAATGAATATCGGTACATCCAACGCTTGTGGTTTTCGAGAAAATCAACCCTGAATTAACACTAGAACTACCGAGTAATAAATACACCTGATGAATATTGCTTTGTAATTATGACAAGACTATTCAAACCTAATACCATTTTTATTCTAACATGTGCTTCAATGAAAAAGTTCATTCAAAAAATTCTGATGAAAACATTTCTGTAATTTCAGTAATTGTGAGAGAAAAAATTAGGAACCAGTCGTTTTGACTAGGTTCGGTAGTTCTAGTGTTAAACACCATAACATTTGTCCTGATTCAAATTAGGTCAATTTTAGGCGTCGAGTCGTATAAAATGAACTGGGCACGAAAACGAGGTCACAAGCAGTACAATGAAGGAAATTTTATAATATATTACGATTAAATTGTATTATTATGGAAATAATATAATTATGAATATTATATTATTATATTATATTATAATATAATAATATTTATATTTATATTTTAACCAGTCAGCTGTTGCGACCTCTTTGAAAAATGTGTACCTGAACTGCGTCGCAAAAATTCGACGACGAGTATGCTCGTCAAACACCGAGTATGTGTGGCTGTTATAATGTGGAATTAAGTAATACAGAATATATTTTAATGTTTACAATACATCTTGATGATTGAAGTTTACGAACACCTACATTTTAGCAAATATTTATATCTATTTATAACAGCAAATTGTAATTTATATATTTCAAATTGTAACTACTTTTTACGCATAACGAGTATACTCGTCCAAGCACAAACCGTTGCCATTTCTCCATGACGAGTATACTCGTCGAAAACAGCTAACTGGTCAATACTATATTATTATAAAAATAATACAATTTATACTACTACAATAAAAATAGTTTTACTCAATCGGATATTTGTCAAAGCTACAATAACTATCTAAAAAAGAGTAAAAATATTGAACTACACTATATTCCCCATTTATTTCGACCATAGCTCGATGGAGCGGTTACGAGACACCCTGTAGATTCCCGAGCCCGTATTTCTGCGATTACACGCATAAGTCATACACCGCCATTATTATTTATTCCCCCACTTGACTACGATTACTCAATAGAACTCTCTCGTGATGCTAGCCGTTAGATGGACGAACAGAAAATTTTCCTCGGTCTCCCTGAAACACGGTCCAACAAAAGAAGAAGAAGAAGAGGAAGAAGAAGAAGAAGAAGGACTCCTGAGGAAGCTACCTGTGCGGCCTGTCCCGCCGATTTTCCTTCAGCTTCGCCATCAGCCTGTCGAATTCCTCCCATTCTCTGTCCACTTCCTCCTGACTACCTTCCGGATGATGGTAGAGCAGAGTCTCGTCGAGGAGCTCCATCTTCGTGCTTTGCCCCGACATTTTGGCCTCCGACGTTCTCCGAAAACGCGTCCGAAAAGAAAACCCGTCGATCAATCTTATTCAACGACCGCTGCGAACGCGACTAGCGGTCCGACTCTCAGCGCTGGTCTTCAGGTAGCTGAGAACTGCAGGACAGGTTGCGTAACGCGGCGACAGTGTTTCGCGAGCACGAGAGAGACCAAAATCATAACTTCCTGCTCAGACGCGTGGCATTTTCGGTGAATTGCTTCGAGAACCACGAATACGCTACCTTACCGACAAATTCTCAAAGTGTTCATGAAGAGGAACTGGGACCTGTTACTTCCACCTCGGAAGTCACAGTGAATCCCAGAAGTGCTACAACAATTTTTCTAAAATTGTCACACGATCAACATCATTGTTTCAACGTCAGCATTCGGGGCAAAAATCGTAGCTTCACGTCCCTAGATTTTATTCCTCTTTTTACAATTATAGCAATTCCAGAGAGTACACGAACTTCAAATTCCTGATTTTCGAGGAATTGTCATATGATCGGATTGAAGTCACAATTTCGTAAAAAAGCTCATTCTGAAGCTTGGTTCGTGTCTGTAGAAAATCTTTTTCCAGGATGCGCAGCGAAAATTGAAACGTCTCCAGAAACAGTAAAAAATTTTTCGAAATATGAAGCTTCCCCTTTACAGAGGCAACCTGGAAATAGATATTTATTACTGTTTTATGCAACAAAAAAAAATGGACCAAAAGTGCCACAGTATGGAACTATCAAAAAAAAACCGATATTCTAAAATTCCTTCGGAAGTTCGAGGAAATACTTCGCGTCTGAGCCTCGCGAACGATCGGGGAGCATGATCGAAATATTCCGTGAGTATAGCATAGTCGGTTACCAACGTAATATCACGGTGCACGATTGTCTCGGATGTTACGCTTCGGCTCTCTGATTTTCGTCCATCGAGCGAAACACTGTGCAGCCGTGCGAACAGCGACGACGATGATCCATCGAGATCACCGAGATCGTACGTATCTTCGCGCGAAAGCCGAGAAACAGCGATCGTATTCTGGAAAAGATCGACGATCAGTCGTGAGAACGATCGACGGTACAATCGTCGAGGTGTCGCAGCGTTCGCGGAGCTATCATCGCTGGGAATCGTTCGCGGTCGCTGCGATCATCGATCGATCTCATTTCTCGCATCGAGTCCTCTGTTGATCTGCCTGGATCGGCGAGAATTCGATCGGTGAGATTTCGTCTTTTCGACGACGACAGCGCGCGTCGAAGAATGATATAGTGTTCTCGGCGACACTGACACTGGCACTGCACGCGTCGGCGAAAAAAAAAAAAAATATCGTGGGCCAGGGCTGGCGGTCGGAATAAATTGTCGAAAATAGAATGGAAAAAAAAAAAGAAGAAAAGAGAAGAATCGTTTAGAGCAGCGCAATTGAATCGTGGGCTGGACCGTCGCACACCAAGCCAATGAGTCACACTGACAATGGGAAGAGAGAACCACCGTGCGGACCTCAGATGGGAGGGCCTGGCCTGGTCCAATTTACGGACTCATTAGCCTCGCTCCGACGGTTGTCGACGTCGACGTCGACGTCGACGTCGACGTCGCAGCGCCGCACAGTGGGCAATTTGGACGAAATCGGATTCAAAATCAAAGAACTTTCGATAGAAATGAGGTAGAGCGATGAAATTTTGTTTAAATGAAAGCTGAAACTTTGTAGAATATGGAAAAAATAGAGAGATTATGGTACGAACGTTTTTTAACCTTGAGAAAATTCGTTAAACTTGCACAATTTCAAGAAAATTATGGTTTTTCCAATACCACGCGCGGAAAAAATTTTTTTTTAACATGCTATACATCATTTCCCATAGATTTTTTCACGCTGACTTCAAATCTGGTCTCAAAATTTGTCTACGACCTCAGGATTTTGCAAAAAATAGATTTTTGTGACAAAAACTAACGAAGTCATTTTTTCGTTGAAATGATTGGATGGTAATAATCTCTCTATTTTTCCCATATTCTACAAAGATGCAGCTTTCATTAAAAAAAATTTCATCGCTCTACCTCATTCCTATCGAAAGTTCCTTGATTTTGAATCCGATTTGGTTCTCCCCAGCGACATCGGCGCGACACGCGTCCATTTGCGATTCCGGACACCTATCGCTGCGACGACAATCTGCGATCGTTCTCCTTTTTATCGAAACAATTTTTCAAAATATTCCCCTCTTTCGCGAATTTTCACCGTACTTTCCAGGCAGATTTTTCTGTCGCGTTTCACGGTACTTGTTTCTTTACAGTTCCTTCAGATTTCGATCGTTTAAGAACTAATATCAGTATCTTACTAATATCAGAATCGTACTAATTTCAGCATAGGTCTTTGCTTCGTTATGCACAGCTTCACAATTAATTTTCTATCATTTTCAGGAATTTCAGATGTTTTGGGACACATGCTCAATAGAATATTTCACCATGAATGCTCGACTACGACTGACGCACGTAGAATAACTACCAACAGTGTATGTTTATATTCAGAGCCTGAAAAACTTTGTTCTCATTCATTCTTGGAACTCATTTCTGTGCGTTCAGATACTTTTGGGGCATCGGCAAAGTTTATGCTTGTAAGAAGTAATTCATAACTATTGTATACACATTTCGATTCACTTGAAACTTGACCTGTATAATCTAGAGAGTCATACCAATGTACAATGTTAATAATATTTCTGTAAGTATTGTGTAATATACTTATTATAGTAAATGCAGTGTTTCGTGGTAAGTGTTCAAATACTTTCGTGAGTCACTGTATATGTAGAACCTTTAAGAATAATATTTATATTGAAAAATATTGTATAAATTATAGAAACGAATATAAGAATAAATGAAAAATATAATATTAAATACGTACAACAATAATATCTGAATATAACAATATAAAAATAATTCTTCGCTAATATCGCTATCAACTAAGTTACTTATGGGATTAGACGGAAGTTCTTGTTAAAAGTAGATTTAATACACATTTCGGTATTTGTATTTTTTTGCGGTATCACCCTATTTATGATGGGATCAGAAGTAATTAACAGCATTGCTATTAAGTCGTAATTTGTAGATACACGCGAGTTCTTCGTTGCGAGGCCAATCCTAAACCTTCTTATGTCTTTGTTGAGAGCCTCTTCAGACATCATGCCAATTGGCAATAGGCATGATTTACTTATTTCTACACTATGAAATAATAATTTGTGCACTGTAACGGGCATATAAAACCAAGGGTACGAATTTAGATATAAATCTTTCGTTTCGCGAACAAATTTCTCGAAATTTAGAAAAATTAATGTTGTGACCCGCAGAAAGAGCAGATAAGATATAAAAAAAATCGTTCAAGTTCCTTATTAATGCCTGTTGTTTTCGAAGTTTTTATAAAGTTTTTGACGAAACGTTTAGCCGTGTTACCATAATTTGTGAAGCCACTTTCTCCTGCTTTCCTAGAATGCCCATTCGGTCCACCGTACGGTGTTACAAAGATTTTCGAAAATTGTGACTGGCAGGTTAGCAGATATTTGCAGCAGATTTTTGTCAGAATCCCTTCTACATAGTTTGAACTTAACGCAATAAAAATTTCAAGATGGAATCTTTCGAGACTTTCTAGTTCTGCTCTATTAAAGTCAGCTGACCGGCATAGAAAACTGGTACTTAAAAAATCTCTAAAAACTATTGTACAGGACTTTATTAACGAACTTTGTGAACATTAGCGTAAATATTTACTTATGTTAATATGGAATTTCGTGCCTAGAAGCTTGAAGATCCGTATTTATTGCTTTCACATAATTTTCTTTCGAACAAACATAAACGTACGATTTCTAATGTACCGCGTACGAGTTTTTCTTAAAAATAGGCACGAATTCAGTCATTTCCTATGAAAACTTTTTGACAAATTCGATAGTTGTGAAATAGAACACCGGTTATTTTCACCGTGGTAGGTTCAGTGTTAATGAATCCCTAATGATCGTAAAATTTGATGAGACCGAAGACGGTTTCGAAACTGTCTTGCTTGTCCCACGAGCGGACTGTTGATCGTCATTCGCGAGCACCGTTGTTCCCGCGAGTAACGACGAAGTGTCGTGACCACGTGGTCCGGATTTTCGCCTAATCTAATGGCAGAGCGCGCGAACTCGTTGGCCAGACAAAGAAAGAAGTCTCGAAAGTGGTCTTAACGCGAGGATTTCTAGCGGCGACTGTACGGTAGCCGTACACGGCAATTGGCCACTTCCCTCGGCGAGGGCTCGTAGGAAGCTGCCTTCAAAGTCACCAGTTATCATTGAACAAAATGACCACGTAATTTGATGAATGGCCGTCTTACCCGATGCCGGCACCGGTCTCCGATCGATGACTCTTTCCTCGGACGATCGCCGCGCGAAAATTCGATCGCCCGATCGGCGAAACCGATTTTATCGTTCTCAATTTTTCGTTGAATGACCCACAGCGAACGCCATTTTATTCTTCTCGTCGCAACGTTTCTGATCGTTCTCTGCTCGTTCAATTCATTGTTTGGTCGTAATAAACATTATTTGCGCAATGAGATTTCGTCTTCTGCTGTCGATTTTGTTAACTTTTAACTGATGACCAGACGGATTTTATGCATTCATAGCAAAATTGGGCGAGTGTAATTACAAACGTTGGGAAGATTAAAAACATTCAACAATATCAACACGTTTCTTACTATTTAATAAAAACAGTGATAAGAGAAATACATTTCTCCGCGGTTCTTACGTCTTGCAGTTAATGCAAACAATTTTTATTTTGCACGAATATGACTGCGGATATTTATGCAATTTTGAATTTTTGTCGGCAAATTTTCGGAAACAAATGAAATCTAATTTTTAGTGGCAGTAGCGTTTGTAGATCTGGAATAAATAAAAATCTGGGGAATTTTATATTATAACGTTTTTTGAACATTTTCAGAAGCCATAAATGCGTAAAGATCCGCAGTCTAGTTATGATATTTTCTGGCAAACCTGAGTAATTGTGGCGAGTATGATAAAACAATGTCACTAAAAATTATGTCGACGTTGAATAGAATCCTATTAACTATTGGCAGAGCTATTTTAACTAAACAAAAACAAATGTTTCTTCCGATCTAGAATATTTCCATAATAATTTGTATTCGTAGTAATTAGTTTCCATAATAATTTATTTGTCCCAAAATAACAGTAGCAAGTTAATATTTAATCGGGAATTACTGGCGAATGCAGGCAAAATTGCGAAGCCTTCGATGAAAATGAATATTTCATGACATCCGTCATTTGTTTTGACACATCTTTCAATTTTTAGGTTCACCTAATTATTACGAGTTATAACTATTTTTCTAATTTCATCCGCCGATCGAAATCAATTGTTTTATTTCAGTTGAATATCATCTCATCGTAAAAGTGACATGAAAAAAAAGAGTTTGAAGAACGATGATTCCAACAATTTTAGGCTCATGCATACAAGTTTTAAATGCAGTAGCGAAATTATTGAAAAACCCAGAAACTATCTAAACACTCTAAATAAAAATTAGGAGTAATATTTCTAATTTATTGTTTAATTTAATCTAGTTTTTTCATAATAAATGTTGCGTTAATTAAAAATGGGTAGGCTTGTCTTAAAACAGTGAAAACATTACAACCCTATTAAACATATTAAGACAGAAAAAAAAATTTCTATTTCACTCAAGTTTGTTGCAATTCCGGTAGAAAATTTTTATTTTGCATAAAGATCCTCAGTCTAATTATGATTATGGAACACAGGGAGTACAATTTTAGCAACTTATTAAATACGAACAAATTTACTAATGTACACGATATTTTGAATAACGGTGTGCGCAAAGGCGCCTCGGAGTCGCCATTTCAAAATGCAATTTGCGCGCCCGTTCATTGCCAAAATTTTTCCGCGTAGATTTTTGAACGTCACGTACCTTTTTTTTAGCAAAGAGGTATCCGGTTTTCCGAGAGGTTTTCAACGGGTACGGGTGAACGATTAACAGAGCGGCGGCCGGCAAATTGTTCGTATTTATCGCGGGAACCGCGCCGCTTAATTGCGAACGCGAGAAGCCGTAAATTCGCATGTTTATCCCGAAGAGATAGCCTGATAATGCATCGGAAAGGGTACCGACTTTGTAAATTTACCTAGGTGAATTTCTGCGTCATGCCAGCCACCGATTGTTGAACATTGTGCGTCCGGAGCAGCCTTCGACTTGTTGCAAGTGGAATACCGCGATAAAAAAACATTCGATAACAAATACTTTAATCTTATTCCCATTTACTGCACATCTTGCGCCAATATTGTCAATATTGTTCGCCTCGTATTAACCCTTAGTAAACAAGCACATTCATTAGACTTGCATCGAAGACTTAATTACTGCCGATATTTCACTACAGTTTTCTTTCGATATAAGGCGATGACTCGGGATCGGCTTTCGTCGTGTTTCGGATGAAAGAGAAAAACAGGCGATTTTCTTATTTCGAATTGAAAAGCGTCGTCTTGTATCGGAATAAAATTGCACATATTGACAATATTCGTTAGATTTGCATCGAAGTCTTGATTACCGGGAAGAAGAGACGATAATAATTGCAATAATGCAATTAATCCTTCTTCGAGTTCTAGGCCTGTGCCGGAGTCATTTCTGACCCGCGCCAATATTTCACTATAGTTTTCTTTCGATATAAGGCGACGGCTCGGGACCGGCTTTCGTCGTATTTCGGATGAAGAGGAAAAAGAGGGGATAGCGATTTTCTTATTTCCAAATGAAAACCGTCGTCTTATATCGCAATAAAATTTGAAGAAAAAGTGAAATGAAAAGCGTCGTCTTATATCGGAATAAAATTGCACATATTGACAATATTCGTTAGATTTGCATCGAAGTCTTAATTACCGGGAAGAAGAGACGATAATAATTGTAATAATGCAATTAATCCTTCTTCGAGTTCTAGGCCTGTGCCGGAGTCATTTCTGACCCGCGCCAATATTTCACTATAGTTTTCTTTCGATATAAGGCGACGGCTCGGGACCGGCTTTCGTCGTATTTCGGATGAAGAGGAAAAAAAGGGGATAGCGATTTCCTTATTTCGAAATGAAAAGCGTCGTCTTATATCGGAATAAAATTTGAAGAAAAAGCGAAATGAAAAGCGTCGTCTTATATCGGAGTAAAATTTTATTGTGGACAATTGTCCACATTGACGGTCGCTCGACCTTATCCCCACCACTACGGGTCACGAATGACTCCGGCATAGCGTACGGAGGATTAATAATTGAACTATTTATTTCAAACTTTGGGTATTGGATACATGAATCTAGATGACGTCATTATATTGATATTTATTCTCAAAGGGCTCATATAACAATTATATTTTAAGTTGAATCTTGTGGTGATTCGGTCGAGATAAATTTTTTCGAAATAAAAATCATCAATATTAGAAATAGAAAACATCAACCGCTACTAATATACAGGGTGGTCCACGTGGAAGGTGTTAAATAAATATCGGCAGTGTCAGCCACTGGAAATGGTTAGACCGTTTAGAAAGCAGCAAATAAATAATTCTCTAATAAGGTATTGTATAATCGATATTCTGGGATTGCTGTTCCCGAGGATTTCCAGAACTGTTTACGTGCAATGCAAATTTATAAAGCCGTCATTCTCCACCGCGCCTTTCACTTAGCATATTAACGTGTCACATGATTACGATTTTTTCCTCATTATAATCGCAGCGCGTGACCACCGATGGAAACGAGGGAACGCGTTTGCGAAGCTCTTGGAATGTACAGCTGCCAAGAAATTTGCTGAACAAAATGATTTGTTTTTTTTTTTTTGCGAATTCGAGATAACGAAAGTTTCGTATAATGATGCAAATTACCTGGAGATATTTTTTCAAATGTTTCTCGTGAACGACGACTGATTGGAAGGAAAAAGCAGCTTTCGGGACACTGGGCACAACCATAGTACTTTTGAGAGAAAATAAACCAAGCAAGTATGCTTATAAACGACTAATAAAGAAGTTCAATGCGTCAGAGCAAGGTCTGACGCCTTGTCTTCATTGAAGCTCGGACAATACAAGGAAGATGCATTTAATATCTGTGATGTTATCCAAACTCATTGGAGATCCCATTTCGCAGACGCAATACTCCGGGAATTATTTTCGTCCGAGAAAATGTCTACGTTCACTTGCTATTAATAAACATTGTCATTTTTATGAAAATATGCATTTTCATTCGATTTTTATGACCACTCTGTATACCGGACAATTCCTGTCCACTGTTTCGGCGATGCTCAGCGAAAGCAGGCTTTCAACTTTCTATCTTTCAATTTTTTTAACAATTTTTACAGATTGTTAATCTTACACGTTCAGGTTTCTTGTTTACACCGCGTACCAAATGCAGTATCTTTGCCGATATTAATAAATAGTTGAGACGAAATTATTTTTCTGGTCAAATTGGGAGTGTCGATGTTACATGCATAATTGCCGTAATATTACGACAATCGATCCCCCCAAAAAATCGTATTGAGTACTATTTAAAATTTATTTTTATTAATGTTCCATCCAACATGGAGCGTCTGGTTAAGTTAAAACAAAACAATGAAAATGAATTCACCAATCAATGGCAATTAAAAATTCATTGCAGTGCAAGGACTGACGTAAAAATACGTTACAGCTAAATTGAACTTAAACATTCACAACAATATACAATTGAACAAATGACTGGTCAGTTAAAGTTCTTAACAACGAATTCAAACATTGCACTGAGAATTAACGACGTAATAATACGTCTTTTTGATTAAAAATTATTTTCATGCATTCTCCATCAAATCTGCCTTTGGTGACATTCACAAAAATAATAGAAATAAAATCACCGTTCAATTGCCACTAAAATTACGTTAGACTGCGATCAAAAGAATCGACGTAATGATACGTCACACCTAAATTGAACTTAATCATCCACATCAATATACAATTGAACAAATGACTGATCAGTTAAAATTCATAACAACGAATTCAAACATTGCGCTGAGAATTAACGCCGTAATAATACGTCTTTTTGATTAAAAATTATTTTCATGCATTCTCCATCAAATCTGCCTTTGGTTATACTTACAAAAATAATAGAAATAAAATCACCGTTCAATTGCCACTAAAATTACGTTAGACTGCGATCAAAATGATCGACGTAATGATACGTCACAGCTAAATTTAACTCGAACAGTATTTAACTCACATCGATACACAATTGATCTAAAACAATCATCCAGTTAGAATTCTGAAATGCGACATTAAATACCGTACGGAAAACCAGCGACGTAATATTACGTCGCCATCAAAAGGTTCGTGAATCGGCACGCTAAGAATCCGTGCGATCACTGTAAAGAAGCTCGCGCGACGGGGCAATTAAAAGTCCAGTGTAATTACGGCCGATGAATATTGAACGCGGCGGAAGACTAATTCGCAACACGCTGACGAGAATTGTCTCTCGCGTAAATTCCTTCCGGGAACGGGTCAACCGCATAATTGGCCGACTGCCCCTAAATCGGCCATTTTGATCCTCGGGAACAAACGCGGCCCATTAGTATAACACAGTGTAACGCTGCTCCGACGGCACTCGGCGAAATTATCTTCCTTTGCATAATTCCCTGTCGGCTTTGTTCCTGCACGAACTACTTGCACGTCGTGTTCCTTCGTTTTCCAGTTTCGTTACTTTTTTTTTTTTTAGACAAACCCGAGAAGAATTCGCCATTGCACGGATACATTGTCTTCCGTGGTTGAAACAGTCGATTCTTTCGGCAATGATTGAGTTAATGATGCTTATTATGTCGATGCTCTGACACCGACGGTAGCGAAGAGGAACTTCCTTTGTCTTCGCATCTTTTTTGTGTTGGTGGCAATTGTGATGTACAAAAAGACGCTGTTAGAGATAAACGCCTTTATCGAGGCTACATTTTCATGCAGATTTAAGTGGGGACAATTAGATAGTGTGTTTAATGGTTTTTACTCTGGGATTTGCAAGATTTGTTCTTCCACGTTGGCAAAAGACCTAAGTCAAACTGTAATAGAAAAGAATTTTCAGTGGTTTGAAACAAATAAGAAATTTGGAGGAAGCCTAAAATTGGAAGAAACAATTTTAAAAATTATTCACAGGCAAATTTTGGGTGGTTGATTTTTCACGTAAAAATAGAAAAGAATTTTCAGTTGTTCATTATTGATGCGAAACAAATGAGGAATTTAACAGAAGCATCAAGCTGGAAGAAACAATTTTATAAATTGTTCATAACCAAACTTTGGATAGTTGATTTTTCCTGTGAGGTAAATAGAAATTTAATAGAAAAGAATTTTCAGTGGTTGATTATTGCTGTGACACAAATAAGAAATTTAGCGGAAGCCTACAATTAGAAGAAACAATTTTAAAAATTATTCACAGGCAAATTTTGGGTGGTTGATTTTTCACGTAAAAATAGAAAAGAATTTTCAGTTGTTCATTATTGATGCGAAACAAATGAGGAATTTAACAGAAGCATCAAGCTGGAAGAAACAATTTTATAAATTGTTCATAACCAAACTTTGGATAGTTGATTTTTCCTGTGAGGTAAATAGAAATTTAATAGAAAAGAATTTTCAGTGGTTGATTATTGCTGTGACACAAATAAGAAATTTAGCGGAAGCCTAAAATTAGAAGAAACAATTTTAAAAATTACTCACAGGCAAATTTTGGATTGTTGATCTTTCGTGTGAAGTAAATAGAAATTTAATAGAAAAGAATTTTCAGTTGTTCATTATCGATGCGAAACAAATAGGGAATTTAACAGAAGCATCAAGCTGGAAGGAACAATTTTATAAATTGTTCATAGCCGAGTTTTAGATATTTGATTTTTTTATGTGAACAAAAATTCAATAGAAGCATAAAGCTAGAGGAAACAATTTATAAAATGATCCGCAGCGAACCGAGCAAAAGTTGTCGATTGAAATAAATGTAAGGGAGCGTTTGGAAGGTACGATCAAGAGGATCGAGACGGTAGATCCCGCCTAGATCCAAGACAGGTCAATGTATACTCTAGAAGATCGCCGAGTAGCTACCGCCACGGATGTCCCATGGGTTCACGACCCCATGACAGTATATTAGAGCACTGAATTAGTTAATGCCAGTCACATGGCCGGCCAGCGACGAATTACCACTCTCTCTCTCTCTCTTTCTCTCTCTCTCTCTCTCTCTCTCTGTCCTCTCCCCCCCCCCCTCTCTCATGATGATGCGTCAACAGTGCATACGATTGCATTTTGGACAAGATCGTTTTGTCCAATCATTGGCCCTTCCTTCCTGTTTAGCTCTCCCTTGTCCGTGATTGTTTACCGTCTCTGATTCCAACGTCGCTTTGCCTGATTGCCGTTGACACTCAAGGTTGCCGCTGTACGACTAGCCTGATCTAATTCACAGGATCTAATTCACCGTCCCTCGCGAAAAGTATTCGGACGGATGGCCAACATCCATCGTTACAACCATATTTCACTTTGACCGAAAAAATTAGGCGACATCAAGGCAATTCATTTAATAAGAGAAGAGACAAGTTAAGATTTATTATGGTAATCACTCTCTCGATTCTCTCGCATTTTACAAGCGACTTTGGCACACTCGACCTATCAAAAATGAACTTTTAACTCTAGACTAAACAAGATTTATCATAGTCATTCCTAGACTGTTCTTTATGCGGATCTATTTAAAATTATTTCGTAGAGATCAGAATAATTGCCAAAATTTTGTTATTTAATCGGAGATAGCCTCTAGGAAAAATCAAATAAAAATGTGCGAAAATTTCCAAACCTAACATAATATTTTGTAATGTGTGTATGATTTTGTTAGAATGTATTTATGATTTTAAGAAGCACATGCATATATAAATTTAAAAAGTGCATGTATTTATAAAATGAAAATTTCCAAACCTAACATAATATTTTGTAATGTGTGTATGATTTGATTAGAATGTATTTATGATTTTAAGAAGCACATGCATTTATAAATTTAAAAAGTGCATGTATTTATAAAATGAAAATATCCAAACCTAACATAATATTTTGTAATGTGTGTATGATTTGATTAGAATGTATTTATGATTTTAAGAAGCACATGCATTTATAAATTTAAAAAGTGCATGTATTTATAAAATGAAAATATCCAAACCTAACATAATATTTTGTAATGTGTGTATGATTTTATTAGAACGTATTTATGATGTTAAGAAGCACATGCATTTATAATTTTAAAAAGTGCATGTATTCATAAAATGATTTCGATAAAGTACAATTAAAATTTAAATAAAATAGAAAATATACGAAAATTTCAGGTCTCTCTTTGCAACAAACGCTTAAAGATCTAGCAATAAGATTGATCTATTCACCCTGTACAGGTACCAAAACTGTTAATTAATTAATTCATTCGAAAATATTCCACCACTTCCAAGCAGTTTTAAAAAATTCGGAGCGATTGCAGCTTTTTCCGCAAGAAAAATAAGGGACTTCCGTTCCTCGAAGGAACAAGGACTCGAACAGAGCCATAACTCTTCGGCAATAGGGTCTAGGACAGCCAAGTGCGTGCCGCACGCCAGCCAGATCTCGATCCGAAGAGATAGAAGGTAATTAACGATTCCCGGGCACGATTAAAGAGATTAATCAGCGTGCCGACGCGAGATCCGTGTTCTCTCGCGGAGGAGACATCAGTGAGCATGACTCAACCGAGATTTGCGATGACAAGGGAGTCACGATGACTTCTCCTTTTACGATCTTCACATTTTTTATAACCCCTTCCTCTTCTCAAACCGCAACACACATTTTTCTCCTCTTTTCCTTTCAACGGATCATACCTAAAACCATCTGAAGCAACTAAAACAATGATAAAAAATCTTTGTTTCCAATAATATTTTCATGAAACTTTCACCGACATAGTCGTCACATTTTTCTGATTAAAATGAGTCCAAACGTGACACAGTTTGGGTCACATATGCTCGATATATAACCTTCACTATAGTTTTCTTTCGATATAAGGCGACGGCTCGGGACCGGCTTTCGCCCTATTACGAATGAAGAAGAAAAAGAAAGGATAGGGATTTTCTTATTTCAAATCTGATTGTCAAAACGACGGGTTCTAATATTTTTAAGAAATAAATTTGCTAAATAATTTCTCATGTATGCATCCTTAGAATCTTAGTATTTAAAATTTTTAATTATTAAGATTCTAAGGATGCATACATGAGAGACTACTTAGCAAATTTATTTCTTTGCGTATATGTTATTGTAAAAATATTGCTAAAAATGTGGGTAGCACGTTCCTGTTATTTTTATAAAGTGATGCAGAATAGTCATTTCTAGTGCTCCGTAAACCTAATGTCGAAGATGACATTCTTTTCAGACTGTTTTCTAGGCTTGACCCTTTAAACGGACGATTGCAAATGAATCAAAAAAAAAAAAGAAAAACCCCTCGACTCTCGCATTCGCGCGCGTTATCGCCGACAAAAATAAGATAGAAGCAGGCCGAGAAGTCATGCTCCACGATACGGCCAACAAACAAAGCCAGCTGATAGCTGATAACTTTTGAACCCCCTTGCGGCCGCTGTTCGTCGGTGGCCAGCAAAACATTCGTTTCGATGTATTGTTTCCACGTTGAAGAAAAAATTGCCGGTCTTTTGTTCCGCGAAAACTTGGGAAAAAATGCGTTTTACCGTTTTGTCGGTAGAATCTCTCTCTGGTTTGAGTTTCTCTTGCACGGTGTTAGGCTATTTTTCTCGCGTTGCCTCGACACAGAGAAACATTTGGACTTTTCCGTGCCACGTGTGTGGACAACAAAGCACCTAGAAAGTGCAGTTTACTGTCACGTAGCCGGCAACTGACGAAATTTCTATTTCACATTTCTATTCGGAACTTGAACGCGACTCGCATAAACGGGACCGATCTGCGAACGATCGATGGACCGGAATACAAATTCGCAGGTTGACAGATTTTCAAAAATCGATGTCGATCGATTCGCAGAACGTCGATTCCGTAGAACCTAACCTTGTCCAATTGTTCAGTCCTATGTTTTGGAATCAAAGAAAAAATTTAATAGGATAGCATTTTTAATTCAATATTTTCTCTCCTGTTTGTCTCTCGATTTAATAAACTAACGATGAGATTCGTCTGCAATTAAATTTTGGTCTCTATCTTAATAAATTTGACTAAAACCTGGCAGACGAAGTTTACAAAATTTGTGACAATTTTGGCATTGAAGAGCATCAAAAATTTAACAGGACAGTAGTTTCAGTCACTGAAATAAAAATTATTTCATAATTTCAAATTTTTTAATTGATAAAATTTACTTTTCAATCCCATCTTTATTAAATTCTAAAATGTAATTTTAAAAAATATACATTTAATGTAACTCATTATATCTTAAATAAACTAAATTTTGATTTGAATTTATATTATAGTATAATATATATATATTGTATTAATATTATACAATATTATTATATATATTATATATATAATTTTTTTTAAATAAAATTGTTACAAATTTTTTAAACAACAAAACATAAATTTTAGAATTAAGTTTAGCTTGATAAACAGGTTGCTCTAATAAGTATATAAGGCTCGATTTAATAAACTAACAATGAGATTCGTTTGCAATTAAATATGGTCTTTATCTTAAATTTTTTAAAGTTTGTTTGCCAGGCTTTAGTCAAATTTATTAAGATAGAGAAATGCAATGATGCATTTCAAAGGCAATGATGACAATTTTGGCATTGAAGAGCATTAAAAATTGAATAGGACAGCATTTAATTCAATCTTTTCTATCCCATTTTTCTCTCGGTGTAATAAACCGAAACTAGTTTGCAATTTAATTTGATCTCTTTTTTAATAAATTTGGCTACCAATGTCGTCAAATTTCTTTCTTGAGATCAAATAAAATTGGACAGAATTTAATTAAGTCTTACTTGTCCTGTCCGTCTCTCGATTTAATAGACAGAGATTTGTAATTAAATTTGATTCGCAAGCTGTCAGACGATTTCCGAAAAATCGATGACAGTGTCAATTTCTAGGAGCACAGCGTGGAGTTGGGAAAAAGAGAATTTCTCAGCACGCAGACCGCATATTAAGCAGTGATGTAACCGTACGGTTTTTTAATACGTGGTAATCGGACCAACAAGGACTCGGCGAACGTTATCGCCGCCAAATCAATTACCCCGAGGCTCGTGCGTTCTATTTTCCAGCGAATCGCGAACGATAAGACGGTGTCGGAGAGACACGGAGTCTGCGAGTCTCGGTGATAACCCTGTTTACAGCCTCTCGAGACGAGAAAACACGGGCGGAATCGCTCGCTGGACGATCACCTCCGATATTTGCCAAGTTTCTGCGTGAAAAAATAATACTGCGTCGGAGAAGCGTCACCGAAATCCGTCCTCCAAATTCCATCTACCAGCCCACATAAATAATCTCATCGTTTTTAAAACCATTCATTTTTCAAAGAATTATTTTCCATTTAAATAGAATTTTCCTTCGTCGTTCGATTCCCATCTTTTGTTCTCTCGAGAGATATTAAATCTTAGCACTCGAATGGAGACTGTAAGGCGCCACTAAAAATTGCTGCACCATTATTCAAAATATTTTTTACATTATTATATTTGTTTGTATTTGTTAAATTACTAAACACTTCAGTACATTTTCATATGTATAACACGAAAAAATATATATATAGAAGGGAAATATTCTAGGTCGGACGAAATGTTTCGTTTTGGAGTTTTCGAGTGCAAAGGGTTAATTCTTTTTTGCAGACATTCTGACAGAAAATGTTTATCTCGAGGAACGACTATTTTTAAGAATTGATTTTGTGTTCCATAAAAATGTCAGTCCTTTTTTGACTTATTTGTGAAATATGAACACTTTGACAAAATTATTACGTCAGAACAATATTTCAAAACAGGACTATTTTAGAAAATTAATTTTCCGTTCAAAAAGAATGTCATTCGTAATTAACACTGAACCTACCACGGTCAAAATGACCGGTTTAATGATTCCCAATGATTGAAACTACAAAAATTCATTTACGAAAAATAGTGGAATTTCCTTGTCCAAGCATTTATTATATTGAAAATTACGGACAATTTCGATATGGTTGCCATTTTTCAATATTTACCAGGTAATGTTACTGCTCGGTAGGTTTAGTGTTAAACCTTCATCTTCCTTTTGTTCATGCATGAAAAATAAATTCTTCGTCAGAACAATTCCGAGAAATTCTATGAAATTATTCACGTATTTAATATTCAACATTCAAATCATGTTTCATGACAACGTAGTGCACAAAATATTATATAACAGAATAATAATGCCGATCAAAATCTTGAGAAGATCAGACTGGAGCTACCATCACATACCATAATCAATCGACCAATCAGCTGGTCCAAACGCGTGCAAATAACAATAGAAAATCAGCAAAGATCATTAACGAAAAACCACGGAGTCGAATTTCCATGGATCGCGTCCTCGATCCCTGATCCACGTGTCCGTCAGATACGATTTCCCCGTAGAAATCGTCTTATGGACCGGATCGACGCGATCCTCAGGATCTATCGATCTCGTCTCCGGTGTCCCGGTTATGCAAATCCCTGGTAAGTCGCGCGCCTCGTTTCCGCGCCGATAATCACGGGCGTCGATCAATAATGATCGAGATCCAGCGAGCAAGTCCAAGGCCTTTGTCATCATCCTCGGCAGTCATCATCGAGCGACGATCAGACCGCAACGTGCTCGCTCGCGCACGAGAAGTTATGTCATCGCGAGCATCGTTTCCATTAAATCAGCGAAACGAGCACGCGAACCTCTGTAAACACCGCGCGGAAAGTAAACGTGCTATTAGCGGATTCACGGATCCATGGGATCCGAGCTGCGATCGCCGGTAATTCGATCGAAGATAGACGACGCGCTCTATGAAAATAGGCGACGCGATTAGGCGCGTGTTTGCTCAACCGTTGATTCGATGGCTGCGAGAGCAAGCGAGTCTGATTAATTAATTGACTGCGAAACTTTGCGGAACTTCGGAATTGCAGTTGAGACTGATGAGTCCAGATTTATTATAGTGATTTCTGATATAGATTTTTAAAAGCTTGTCAAATGTACTTGTTTGGTAAAATTGATGTATTTGTGATTTTTATACAGTACATTTAATTCTGTTCTTATTAATGTATTTACTAAATGTACGTATTCGTGATTTTTTAAATATACATACATTTGTGGTTCTGATAAAATATATGTAAAGTTAAATTGTAATAAAATATAGCACAGAGTGCTTAACTGGGAATGTGTATGACTTTGTGGGATATAAAAATCTGCAAATCCCTTTGAAACATAAATTTTTATAAAATATACGGTTTCATATTCTGTATACAATATTGCCATTTGCATCTAACAATTTAAATTTTTGTATCTCTTCCATTCATACATTTCTTAAATTTCATTCAGCTTTCCATAAGTTTCCTGCTGTGCATCTTGCTTGTACATAAAAATGTAACCAGTATCAAAAACTTTGTATATTATAATGAATATAGATATATATAAAAATGTATATAACATGTGATGTATTAGAAGATCTATTAAAATATTTAAAACCGTTCGTTCAATAGACACACATTCATGCTTCAAGCTCGAATCGAATTATTAAAATTACTTGTTGCACATATTTGATATTATGCATACATAAAACGCTCGTCACTATCGTTGCTTAACCCTTAATCACTGTTTGCAATTAGATTGCGGAGCTTTATGCATGTGTAAATAAATTTATGCGCGTCAAGGTTCTTAAAAATTGCTGAATACAATATTCAACACCACTAAATAGATTTTTCTTTCATTCCTAATTTACTGGAATCATTAGACACCAGAGTTCAAACATTCAACTATTAAAATATAAATTCGCATAAACTTCCACAATCCAGTGGCAAAATTCGCCGCTCACTCAACTAGTATAAACAATCTCGGTCTTTGTTAAAATTTCAGTAGTATCAAAAGCTAACGTCGAACCAGCCAGACATGTCGAAGAACAAGTTAAGCGTGTTATGGTTACAGATTTCCCTGGACTAACAATAAGCTGATTACACGTGTACAATGTATCGTTACATAAATCAGATTATGCTCGAAATGCAGTTTGAAAATGCGATGCTGCATTAACGATGCAGACTGTTTTCCTAGTCACCTATATATGTGCACCCGTTTTCCAGTGGTCGTTAAGTGTCGGACATAACTGGCAATGACAATTAAACGTGGCGTCATTCAGAGCTAAAAACCTAAACCATGAAATTCCGCTACTTCAGAAAATCGTTCAAGACTATTCTCGGGAAAATCGATCCGTTCAAACTGCACAAACCTCGTTCAATGTTCACCTAAATAAATATTGTATTCTACGTTCATCAGTAAACTATCTGAGACGTGAGAAATTTGACCTTTTTATCGAGTGATTATTAAATAACTGTTGTACAGTACGACCTCGTTAGATGTTCACCGAAATAAAAATTATGTTCGACATTTATTAGTAAACTATCTGAGACGTGAGAAATTTCAACCCCTTAACCGAGTAATTATTAAACAACTGTTATACGGTACGACCTCGTTCGATGTTCAACTAAATAAATATTGTATTCTACGTTCATCATTAAACTATCTGAAACGTGAGAAATTTCAACCTGATAACCGAGTGATTATTAAATAACTGTTGTACGGTACGACCTCGTTAGATGTTCACCTCAATAAAAATTGTATTTTACGTTCATCAGTAAACTATCGGAGGCGTGAGAAATTTCAACCCCTTAACCGAGTAATTATTAAATAACTGTTGTACGGTACGACCTCGTTCGATGTTCACCTCAATAAAAATTGTATTTTACGTACATCATTAATCTATCCGAGACGTGAGAAATGTCAACCTTTTAACCGAGTGATTATTAAATAACTTTTGTACGGTACGACCTCGTTCGATGTTCACCTCAATAAATATTGTATTCTACGTTCATCATTAAACCATCTGAGACGTGAGAAACGTCAACCTGTTAATCGAGCGATTATTAAATAACTGTTGTACGGTACGACCTCGTTCGATGTTCACCTAATAACTATTGTATTTTACGTTCATCAGTAAACTATCTGAAACGTGAGAAATATCAACTTTTTATCCGAGTGATTATTGAATAACTGTTCGGTACTGTCTGTACGGTAAGACCTCGTTCGATGTTCGCCTCAACAAAAATCGTTCTCCTCAATCCACCTATCCTTAATAAAATTACATAACCGTGTATATTCCCATAATAATCGTCAGTTGTATATTGAACAAGAATACAGCACTCCCTCGTTATTTGACACTTCACAGTCCCACTCAATTGACAGATAACGAGGCAACGCTGACTAGATCAGAAATATCCCTAGAATGAGGTATCTAGAATTTCCTCTGTCTTATTGTTAGTCCTTTAAGTAACGTTAAGTTCAGAATCTCATGAAATGACTATACTAAAAGCTATCAGCATCTGTCTTTTCTTTCAAAGTGACACAATGTTCCCGATAATATTCCCCGCCTAATCACCTCAATCTTAATTGACCTTCGCAGAGGAGACTTTCATAGGTTGAACGCCCAGCTCCTTGGCAAACAGCTCGGCATCCTTCAGCTGATTAGGATGATAAGCAATGCCCCCAGACTTGTCAACGCGTTCCTTAGCCTGTCTTTCAGGGTCTCCAGCGACTAAAACAGGCTGATCCCCAGCCTTAGGCATGCCTCTCAGCTGCTTCAGCAAGGTGGACAGCCTGTCCTTGGACCCAGGGCCGAAAGCTTCAGGATTGATGGCCATGAAGCACTGTCCAAGGTCAGCGACCCTCTCTTTGCCCTTCCACTGTCTTATGTTAGGTCCGAAGTGGCTCCCAGAGAGGATTCCGCAGAGGAGCTCGACCATCAGACCTAGCCCATAACCTTTGTAGCCTGAAGTCTTCTCTTCTCCGCCTAGGGGCATCAGTATGCCCGTGCTGCAGGCGTCTTCGGCATTGCTGGTCACCTTCCCGTCGCTGCCCAGAGCCCAGCCAAGCGGAATGGACTCCTTTTTCGTCACCGCCAACTCCATCTTCCCCAAGGCCACCGCTGTGGTCGCCATGTCCAACAGAAAATCGTCGCCGTCCGAAGCAGTCATCCCCATAGACAAAGGATTGGTGCCCAATCCTTTACCCACGCTTCGCGTAGGTGCCATCATAGGGCTGGTGTTGGTGCAACTGAACCCTATCAAACCCTGATCCATCGCCAGTCGAGTGTAGTACCCGCAGATGCCATAGTGATTCGAGCCGCGGGTCGTCACCATCCCGATCCCAAACTTCTTCGCCTTCTCGATCGCCAACTCCATGCAGAACTTGCCCACCACGTGGCCAAGGCCGTTGTTGCCGTTGACTAGAGCCACCGCCTGCAAGAAGGACCGTGGAGCTTCACCCGAGTGAAGTTTAGGGGCTAGGAAGTTAGGCTTGCTCGGTGTCGTTTGAGAGAAAGTAGTCCCGGACGGTTGGGGTCAACGCTTTTGGAGATCTCTGGAAGCTCTGGTGAACCGGCGCGAATCTCTTCGAATTTGCCTTTTAGGGGGTTAACAAATTAGGGGAGATCCACATTCTTTTGGACTAGTTTTCTTTAAATTTGGTATAAATACTTTTATTCGTGATCTGGCAAGTTTGCTATGTAGGGAGTGTTTTAGCTTTATATGTCTCTTTAAGCTAGTTAGCAATTTAGGGGATCCACGTTCTTTTGAACTAGTTTTTTTTTTTAAATTTGACTACTCTTATTCGTGATCTGGCAAGTTAGCTATTTAGGGGGTCTTTTAGCTTTATATGTCTCTTTTAACTAGTTAGCAATTTAGGGGATCCACGTTCTTTTGAACTAGTTTTTTTTTTAAATTTGACTACTCTTGTTCGTGATCTGGCAAGTTAGCTATTTAGGGGGTGTTTTAGCTTTATATGTCTCTTTAAGCTAGTTAGCAAATTAGGAGATCCACGTTCTTTTGAACTAGTTTTTTTTTTTAATTTGACTACTCTTATTCGTGATCTGGCAAGTTAGCTATTTAGGGGATGTTTAGCTTTATATGTATCTTTTAACTAGTTAGCAAATTAGGGGATCCACGTTCTTTTGAACTAGTTTCCTTTAAATTTGATTACTCTTATTCGTGATCTGGCAAGTTAGCTATTTAGGGGGTGTTTTAGCTTTATATGTCTCTTTTAGCTAGTTAGCAAATTAGGGGATCCACGTTCTTTTGAACTAGTTTTTTTTTTAATTTGACTACTCTTATTCGTGATCTGGCCAGTTACCTATTTAGGGGATGTTTTAGCTTTATATGTCTCTTTCAACTAGTTAGCAATTTAGGGGGTTTATACTTTGCTGAACCAGTGTCAGTCTTTTCGAATGCTTCTATTTATCATCTAGCAATTTAGCAATGTAGGGGATGCTCCAGTTAGCTAGCTTTTACTCTGACAGGTCTCTCAGCAAGTTAGCAATTTAGAGGATCGAGCGGACCACTGCCATTTTCTTGGAACTAGATTAGTTTGACTTGCCATCCAGCAATTTAGCAATTCAGGGGTTGTTGCAGCCAACTAGCGCGATTTTCCTGGAACTCGATTACTTTCACTCGTTCCCTAACATGTCAGCAATTTAGAGGACACATGTTACAACAGTTCTACTAGTACGATTTTCCTAGTACCCATGACTTTTATTTATTGTCCAGCAACTTGAACATTTAGAAAATTTACAATCTTCAATGGTATTTGGACTCGATTGTCGAAAGGGCACGCGCAAGTTCCCAGAGCTCTCGGTATCAATACGTTAAGTAACGCGACTGATAAGGATCCACGCGTTCGATCCGTTTCGAAACCCATGCGAATATTATCTCCGTTGTTTTTCAGTCGTCGAATTCCAGGGAGAATCGTTAATGTTCAAAACGATCGGTAAAACGCCTCCTCTTTTAAACGGTCCCGGTTTTGACACGCGGGAAATACAAATTGTTCAAACGACAACCGCGAGCAAACCGGTACAAGCCGGATCTCCAAGCGGCGATTTTACTGTTACGAGCGTTTCCAACGACGACGAGGTTGGACGCTGAGTAGCAGTGACGCGCAACGACGCCGATTCGTCGACGTCCGAAGCTATTAGCCCCGGGAATGACTAATTAATGCCAGATTAGTGCCGACGGACAGGCGGAGCAGCTCCGTCCGATCTACCAGCGCCGATTTTTATCGATCACGGCTAGACTGCGGGTCTTTATGCAAAATAGAAATTGTATCCATCGATCGCAGGACACGGTGATCGAATGAGAGTTTGTCTCTCTCTTTTGTAATTTCATCACGGCGTAAACAATATTATTAATACTATCAAGTTCTTTTCGTCTCTACACTGTTTCAGATTACACCCAGTTATGCCATAATCCATAAAATCCGCAGTCCAATCGTGGGACTTCTGGCGCTGTCTCCTTGAGGAAAGTGGTATGAACGTCGCTTTAAAAAGAATTTTTCCGTTTCCTTATTTCCTCAAATTATTTTCTTAAAAATATCGTATCGAATTCTTAAATAATTCGTGACTGATGAATAAATTCACACACCTAAGTGGTAATTTTCTGACAAAAATCGAAATTCCAATAATTCCAGCGGTGCTTCGAATCTTAACTAGACTGAATTGAGTAAATTGCCATAATCGAGTGAACAGAGACTGCATTCCTCGGATAGCGATGGTAGTTTTAAGTGCTCGGAAACGACGAGTTTTCTAGCCAGGATTGAGATGTCCCCACATGTTCTCTGCGCGGATCCTGATAGTTTGATTAGGTTCTCGTTGGAATACTAAACATTCGAAGGCACTCCCCCAAAGAAGACTACTGAACTTATGCACCTTGTCCTTGTATCGCAGGTCAAAGAACATGATCCGCGGTGCTCGATTAATCGGAACAATCGGAACGCGTCACTCTTTTCACCATTCAGCTTGATACTACCATTGTATAGCAAAGGCAGCTGTTAACGTTAGTTCCAGGCCAGCGTCAGAACATTCCAAACAAACTCATTCCTTCTGGGACAAGTATAGCGGCTCTATCGAACGGTACAGGGCTCTTGACTCTGCATTCGCGAACCTTAATTAACGAGTGAACCTTGATGATCTACGTGGCTTTCAGCAAATAGAGAACGCTACCAGAGTACACAGGTTTGATGACAAATTTTTGTAGCCACGGAAACTAGCTCACGGAAGATTAGAACTGGATAAAAGTCCAAATTTGGAACAATGAAACCTGCACTACATTTACCTGGACTAGGCTTCAGGGACCATAAATGTTATAAACAAAAAGAAAAAAGTTCATGGAATGACAAGTGTTTCATCGAATACCGATCGTATTGGTTACAAATAAGGATTATAAGTAACCGAAAATTTTTTCTCTTGTTGGTAGAAATTCATTTCGATCAATTATAACAGTTATCAATGAGAGAAATTTATTTCGATCGCTAATAACAGTTATCGATGATCGAATTTCTTTTCACTTGTTCATAATAATTGATAACTGTTATGAGCGATCGAAATGAACTTCTCTCATTGATAACTGTTATGAGTGTTCGAAATGAACTTCTCTCATTGATAATTGTTATGAGCGATCGAAATGAATTCCTCTCATTTATAACTGTTATGAGTGTTCGAAATGATCTTCTCTCATTGATAACTGTTATGAGTGTTCGAAATGATCTTCTCTCATTGATAACTGTTATGAGCGATCCAAATGAATTGATCTCATTGATAACTGTTATGAGCGATCGAAATAAATTTCTCTCATTTATAACTGTTATGAGTAATCGAAATGGACTTCTCTCATTGATAACTGTTATGAGTGTTGGAAATGATCTTCTCTCATTGATAACTGTTATGAGCGATCCAAATGAATTGATCTCATTGACAACTGTTATGAGCGATCCAAATAAATTTCTCTCATTTATAACTGTTATGAGTGTTCGAAATGAACTTCTCTCATTGATAACTGTTATGAGCGATCGAAATAATTTTCTCTCATTTATAACTGTTATGAGTGTTCGATATAATCTTCTCTCATTGATAACTGTTATGAGTGTTCGAAATGAACTTCTCTCATTGATAGCTGTTATGAGCGATCGAAATGAATTTCTCTCATCGATAACAGTTATCTAGGAGGATCCAATTTTTGGACACTAATAACTGCTATCTGTAACCAAAAAGTATAAAAGTCGATATTTTTTAATCATTTTGTTCTTCGAATTTTGTCTCTATATTTTGTGTAGATTATCTTAAATTTCAATAACAATCAACATTTTATTAATGATTTTTATCGTAGAAAAATGTAAAGTAACTATTATTTTTGGTCCCTGCTAGGCGTTGTGTCTGAAAAATAGTCCCGTGACTTTTCTAGATCTCAAAATTATTATAATGTCTTTGGAAAATGCTAAAATGACATTCACAAGTTTTGACAATTCAGCTAAGTCCATCAGTACCCGGAAACGAGTCTCTGTCCATTTTGAATTCACAAATACATGGCTATATTAAAATGGAATTTACCCCAATTTGTATCTCAAAAAATACCAAAACCTTCTGACAAATAACCCCTTTAAAATACCACAAAAAAATAATCCTCAAAAAAATTCAAAAACCCCAAGAGGACAGCGAAGATCAACACATTCCCGAATCTCACCTTCAGCGTCCATCATCGTCGTAAATCGCGAACAAAACGAGATCATCGAAGATCGTCGCTAGTACCTGAAAATCGTTGACGATCTCCGGCTTCGCGGCAGCGTCGGTGATCTTGCTCTCTAGATCATGCACGTAGAGCCTCAGTCGGTTCATCCCGTGGCTGAAATGACCGCAATAGTCAGCGGTCATCAGATGATGACCAACGACCTGGCCATCCTCCTTCGTAGTCCCGACTTTGCACAAGCAGTCCTGAATGAACCTGACCACCTCCTCTTTCGGAACCACCTGCTGCGTGGATCCTCCCGAAGCCATTCTCTGGATCGTGATCGAGCCGGACCCGTGGTCGAACGATCTGGTAACGAGCCTGTGCTCGAACGATCTCGTGGCGAACCTCGCCGCGGCCAAAATACTTCTGCCGGATTTGTTCATCGTTTAGCTCTGTTGTGAAACTATTATCAACCGAATCCTGATTAACCTAGTCCCCTATCGATGAACTTTCTCCTGATTCAAATATCGATGATCCGCTGGACCCCGTTCGCTGTGCCGAAGAGTACAGTCGGTCCGATACGAATGATCCAGGGTCGAGTTATCGACGATCTTATCGAAAACTATGACGATGTTTGTTATCGAGAGCGTTAGGCTTACTCGAGAACAAGCTCTTCTAATAAGCTCTCTATTGCTCTTATCTTTTCTTGCGTGACTATACTTGCAGTACAGTTTTAGTTGCGACTGTTCCTGTTGATCATCTACTCGTTAAATTATCGAGTTTCAGATATTTTATCGATTAGTTTCTCAGGTGTTTCATTTTCTAGATTTTCTTTCGTGGATTCTCCACACGGAAATCAATTTTTGAAATTTGTGAAACCTTTTTAGTTTTGTTACTCCGTCACCGGGTTTTATTTCACTAATATTTTGTCGGTTTTTGACAATTTCTGAATTATTCTTAGACAGCTTTGTTGTTTTTAGATTTTTATAAAGTACCTAGCTGGAACCTTTTCTGATTTGTCTATGTACAATTTTTTAATCGTGTTACCTTGATTTTGTTTTATTCTGTATTTCATCCAATATCCAGTTCGGATATTTTACTCGTTTTCCTTAGTTCTTCAATTTTTCTTAAACTCTTTTACAGTGTTTCCATTTTTAACGAATATTCGACTAGATTTTCGTCCCAGTCTTAAATATTGTACTACTATTCTTTGGTACTCAATTTTCTAGATATTTGAATTTGTTCATGTCTTTCTCATCTACATACGTACCTTTACAATTCTTTCTTTTTCTTGACTGTACAATTTTTCAATCTCGTCCTCTTAATTTCTTAAAATATTACGTCTCGCTATCTTTTAAATTATAAATTTTACTTCGGTCCCTCGACGATCGCCGGACCTTTCAAACCGTGTCCCGAGTTAGAATTTCCGTTTTTCCTTCAATTATTCTTGCTGTCTTCCAAAGAAATCGTTATTGTTCCATTTTCTTATTGTTCCGTTTACCTCCTGCTCCCATTTTCAATTTATCCATCGCCTGAACGTCTTCGTTTCCGTACAACGACGTCAAAATCTACGAAGCGTTTGAATTTCCCGCCATGCGAAAAATAGCAGACGCCCGTATCGCAACTGTTGCGTAACTTTCGACAGCGACTGCCGTGCACAAACCTTCTCGGCGATTGGAAACGTGGCTTTAGACAAACGCGAGGCTCGCCTGGATGTACAGTTATTGATCGACGACGTCCTCGAACGACGGAGCCCACGCGATATCGAATGATCTATGGATCACCGGGCGAGACCGTGCGGAGCGTCGAGATCAGCGGAAACACGTTCCGCTATCAGCGAGGAGACTGTCAACCACCTACTGACTGGTTGATAGTGGCTGCACTGGCTGACGTCAAACGGCGGGAAATTTGAATAGTGAAACTGCTGTTCCAGTTTCGTTTCACATAATTCATCATCGAAACACCGCGTTTCGATCGTTCGACGAAGAAAGTTTTGTTCGACGAACGCGTCCATCTTCGGGGGAAGAATTTATTGCAACCAGAAGAATGTTGCTTGGCTAGTCGCACGGGTGTTTTCTCTGCAGGAGGAATTTTTCTGCGATGTTTTATCTCCGAGAATGATTGGGCACGTCGATTGACGTAATTCTGCGGCGAATTTGTAGGTGGGAGATCCCTCCTCCATGCGAAGTTTTTATTAGCGCGTGATTTACTTCTAAGTTGCTTCTGTTTGGCTTTTAGAATTCTGTTGGGACTGGGTCCTAAGATATTAATATTAATGATATAGAAATAATAATAGAAATAAAAGATAATAATATAGAAATGAGTTTTATAGAATTCGATTCAGTCAAAATTCTATCAATTTCGATCTCGATTTACTTCCATTCTATTCAAATACATTCTCATTTAATCTGATAAATCTGTATTCTATTTAACACTAAACCTACCACGGTCAAATGACCGGTTTTATACTTTACAATTATTGAAGATGTTTTTAGCGTTGAATATTGCACACTGTGCGTGAAAATAGTTTCATGGTTATATATTTATAAACAAGTACTTCTAGCGTTGCTGATTGTACTTAGTATCGTTGATTTAGGATTTGCTATAAATAGAAGTACTTACGAAGATATTTTACAATTATTGAAATTATAAAAATTCATTTATGGAAAACAGTGGAATAAATTTCCTTGTCCAAGCATTTATTTTATGGAAAATTACGGACAATCTCAATAAATTCAGGGTTGCCAGTTTTATAAGGCAATATTTACTGTTAATGCTTGTTAGGTTTAGTGTTAAATCGATGTGAAGTGAATTTTATTCTACTAAATCTATAAAAACTTGCCTAGTCAATTTTGTTGAATAATATAAGGTAATAAATTTCTATTCTATTAAATTTTGTTTTTTACTAAATTCTATTTAAATTGAATCTTATTCTACACAATCTATAAATGCTTATCTAATAAATTTGGTTCTTGTCTAATTGAATAGTATTCTATTAAATTTGATTTTCACCAAATTTTGTACTATTCAATCCAGAAATTCTTATTTAATAAATCCTGTTCAGTTGTTCACTCCAATAAAACCGGAAGAGAAATTTTGGAAGAGTTCCGAACTTAATTTATTAGGAGTATTTTTTACTATGTGATTACAGTGTTGCTATTAAAAAAACACACATGTTTAAGCACAGTAGCTCAATTACTGTCACGTCCACTAAATCAAAATGCCATTAGCTCGCAGGAAGATTATAGTATTCTTTTGTAACAGAGAATTGCAAGACGTCCAAGCGTGGAAAATCGGAAAATCGTTTCCCGGGAATTGCCCGCCGGTTTTTCTCGAATTAATTAGCCCGAGGATTTAACCACGGTTAAATCATTCGATGACGATTGCCAAGGCGTTCCTTCCATTTTGGAATTGGTTTCTAGGCTGCAGGAAGGGATCGCGTATCTCTATTTCTGCGCCGATAAAACTGCCGGTATCTTCCGAGCGCAATTACACACTTCAGAAATCGCGTGTACACAGACGCGTGCTGTCGCGTAAACAGAGAGATCATGCTAGTCGACCACTATCACAGCGGTTAATCCGTCTAATATTTTCTTCGGGAGTTCTGGAGACTCTCGAAAACCGTTGCTATCAGTTCTCTTCGATTTTCGATTCGACACGAGATATTAGGTCGTCCCATAAGTTCGTGCCGTTTACTATCGTACCATTTAAATTCTAAAAATAAAATATGTAATCACCCTTTCATTCCGCAACCTCTTCTGACCTCTTTGGCAAAGACATCGTACCGTCACTATAAAATTTCTGCGGTTTTTTATTGAAATACTTTTCAAATGTGAATAATATAAACATGTCCGCGGCACGAACTTATGGGACGACCTAATACAAAACACAGATATAGTTACAGTGACCGTTCACTGTCCAAGTCGCTCGTGATTTTTTTTTAGAATCTTTCGAGTGCTCCGAGCAATCTATAGACCGGCCGGAGGGGTATTATTAGTATACCGAAAAGAAAAGGTTCAAGCCTGTCGATTAACCTTATCAATTACTACCGATGGCTCGATCGACCGCGAATTACACGAGGCCACTTATCGATGGCTCGAAAACGACTTGCGAGGTCGATGGTTACGCACGATCATCGACGGATCATCCGTTGTTCGATGAATGAAGTGCATGCACCGTAAATCATTTTTTTCCGGATTTCGTGTGGGCAAAATAATTTTCTGGGAAATTAAAAATTGTGATATACACTGTTCTGAATTATCCTTCCTATTTTTTAGTGTGTTTTGTATGGTATTTTATAATTTTTGGCGAGCAGCAAAATTGTATGCGATGGCCTCAAAAACAATTTAAATTGCATTGCATCAACTTGGAATATTTTCTCGCTAAAGGAGAAATTGTTCTATGTATTATTAAGTTTTACTAATTACCATTCATTTACAGTGTTTTATAATTTTTTTTAAATCGCAAAAAATTATGTGGAACAGTCCAAGAAACATTCAAGCTGAATTTGACCACAAAATAATTTTTCACTAGAAGAAAAATTATTTTCACTAAAAGAGAAATTGTTCTATGCATTATTAAGTTTTACTAATTATCCTCCATATTTTTAGAGTTTTATAATTTTTTTAAGATCTCAAACCCACAAAATAATTTTTCACTAGAAGAAAAATGATTTTCACTAAAAGAAAATTGAATGAGACGGCCTAAAAAACAATTTAAATTGCAGTGTACCACCTTAGAATAATTTCTCACTAAAAGAGAAATTATTTTCACTAAAAGAAAATTGTTCTATGCATTATTAAGTTTTACTAATTATCCTCCATATTTTTACAGTGTTTTATAATTTTTTTAAGATCGCAAAACCACAAAATAATTTTTCACTAGAAGAAAAATTATTTTCACTAAAAGAAAATGGTATGAGATGGTCTAAAAAACAATTTAAATTGCAGTGTACCACCTTAAAATAATTTCTCACTAAAAGAGAAATTATTTTCACTAAAAGAAAATTGTATGAGACGGCCTAAAAAACAATTTAAATTGCATTGCACCACCTTAAAATAATTTCTCACTAAAAGAGAAATTGTTCGATGCATTATTACACTTTACTAAACATCCTCCATATTTTTAGTGTTTTATAATTTTTTAAAAATCGCAAAAAAATTATGTGGAACAGTCCAAGAAACCTTCAAGTTGAATTTCACCACAAAACAATTTTTCACTGAAAGAAAAAATGTTCCATGTTCAATATTCTGCTTCATTATTTTTCTATTTTTACAGAGATTTATAATTTTTCCTCACAGCAAATTTGCAATGGCGTAGTCGCCGCAATTAAATGTTAATATTTTCTGAACAACTTGTCTCCATTGAACCACAAGGTCATATTAAAAAGCTTAAGAAACGGCTGGGGTGGATATCACCCCATCAAACCGATTCCTAAAGAACAATTATTCTACCGCATTGTTCTTCGTTATTTCCTTCTCCCCGTACTTTCCCCGCATTTATCAGTATTTTACAAACTCCAACTTTCCAAGCCAGTAGACGACCACAATGACTCATCTTAATTGCACAGCTGAATACGACTATTACTGCGCAACTTTATGCAAATGCGTATTGCTTTAGACAAGTTTGCGGAAAACAAATTTAAATTAACCTCGTGTTTTCAAAATCTCTGAAGAATTGGAGCTGCGAACGAGAACAAGCAAAATGGAGAACCATGGTCCAGTCCAATCCAAATCGGATTCAAAATCAAGGAACTTTCGATAGGAATGAGGTAGAGCGATGAAATTTTGTTTAAATGAAAGCTTCAACTTTGTAGAATATGGGAAAAATAGAGAGATTGTGGTACGAACGTTTTTTAACCTCGAGAAAATTCGTTAAACGCGCACAAATTCAAGAAAATTTTAGTTTTTCCAATACCATGCGCGGAAAAAAATTTTTTTTAACATGTTATACATCGTTTCCCATAGATGTTTTCACGCTGATTTCAAATCTGGTCTCAAAATTTGTCTACGACCTCAGGATTTTGTAAAAAATAGATTTTTGTGACAAAAACTAACGAAGTCATTTTTCCGTTGAAATGATTGGATGGTAATAATCTCCCTATTTTTCCCTTGTTCTACAAAGTTGCAGCTTTCATTTTAAAAAAATGTCATCGCTCTACCTCATTCCTATCGAAAGTTCCTTGATTTTGAATCCGATTTTGTCGAAATTGCCCACTGTGCGACGCAGGAGACGAGTAGAAAATTCAATGATCATCGAAGACGGAGAGTGTCGCAACTGAAAATGCCCGTGCGACAGGAACAGGTGGAAACAAAGTGGATGAGCGAGCCACGGTGGAAGGTGCAAGGCAAACCGGCTAATCCGGCCGCAGAAAAATCGAGGATCGACCCTGCGTTTCCGCGTGCATTCTACTACTCGCGAAACGTTCCCGCGATTCGCATGACGACCGAATATTCGGCGCCATTTTCTAAAACGAAACTTTTCTATCCCCCCTCCCCGTTCAATTTAATCCTCGCTACCAACATTACTATTTCAATCCGTTTCCGAGATCGATTCATCGATTTTTTGGAAGCATGAGAACGCAGAGATCGGTTTCCGCAACCGAGCTCTGCAATTAGCGGATCGGATTTTTGGATCGAAACGCGCCGAGATCGTATGGATCGCGCAAAAATCCGAGCCGCAGAAAAATCGAGGATCGACCCTGCGTTTCCGCGTGCATTCTACTACTCGCGAAACGTTCCCGCGATTCGCATGACGACCGTATATTCGGCGCCATTTTCTAAAACGAAACTTTTCTATCCCCCCCTCCCCGTTCAATTTAATCCTCGCTACCAACATTACTATTTCAATCCGTTTCAGAGATCGATTCATCGATTTTTTGGAAGCATGAGAACGCAGAGATCGGTTTCCGCAACCGAGCTCTGCAATTAGTGGATCGGATTTTTGGATCGAAACGCGCCGAGATCGTATGGATCGCGCAAAAATCCGAGCCGCAGGTGTTGAATGACGTTTCCTGGAAAACGAGCCACCGGAGCACAACGCGGCACGCGCGTTCCGAGCGTTTTCAGCTGAGACCGAATTTTTCGAGGCGAGTTCGATCACTGTCATCGGAAAACGGAATTCCCTCTCGTCGAGAATTTTCGGATCGAACGGATTCGTTTTTTTTTTTTATTCCTCCGAAGAGAAACAATGTGCACACCAATCGATTTCCTCGAGGGACTCGATCGACAGCTTCTAACCAGTTCACCCTGGGAGACGAGTTGACTTGCATTCACACCTGACTTCATTTCCCTTGATACTTTCCGCAGGAAAAATGGTTAATCGCTTTTCCAGTGCCAGCTGCGACGCGAAGCAGATTGCGTCAGCTGATCATGCGATTCCCGACTAAACAATGATCACGGGTCTTTTGAATATTGTAATTCTGTGGAGGCGTGGAGTTTGTTACACATTTCTCGTCGATCGAGACCTCCTGTTGGATTAGTAGACTGCGGAAAAATTCAGTTGACAGAAATATAACAGAATAAACGTGATACAGTAAATTCTCGATATATGTCAACAACACGGGTCTTGTATCGTCCAGGAGACATACGAGTCTCTCGAGCTTCGTGGCCCTTCACAAGGCATATCCCGCGGTAGTGGGGATAATTCCGCGGCATTTATCATCCAGGACTTGGCGACGTATACAGGGTGTTTCACCTAATTCGAGCATCTAAAATATCTCGATTGTTTTGTATGATAGAAGAAAATTTCAGAGGAAAACATTAGTTGGTTCAGAGGGGCAAATATTATGATAGGCAAAAAGGTTTGTTCAAGGTTATATTTTTTGAGATTTCAAGGTCATCGAAGTTTTTTTACATCTATTTACGTCTATTTACATCAAGTGTCCTAGTTTTGTAAATTTCTCGTACTCAAGGTCACGTGAAGGTCATAATATTACAGGTCGTTGGATTCGTCTTGACCTCGGCTATCGTACAGCGATAATAATAATATATCGTTCCATTTAAACAAACTTCGATGACCTTGAAATCTCGAAAAATATAACCTCGAACAAATTTTTTTCATTAATCTTTTCATTAATAATTAATAATATCATAATATTATGCCCTCCTGAACCAACTAATGTTTTCCTCCGTATAGAGAGATCACTGTAGATTTCTTACGCTCTGTTCTATTTAATTACTTTTCAAGTAATTGCAAACTGATAGGAAATTTCTTCTAATTTATGTCACGAAGGTTGCTTACTAGATAATTGGAAGATCGACGAGCAGAGGAAGCTCGAGCGATTAGGTTCATCGCCAGTCGATGTGCATCGTCAGCTCGTTATTACAATCTGTCAATATTTGTGTTCCAGTTCTATGTGCGATGTCTTCGCATACAAGGTGTCGCTTGTAACATGAATCTAAAAAAATATTCGTCTCGAAATCGACACTGTCCTAACAAATTGATCCTGACAACCCTCGAAAGAAATTTTCTGCTTTTTTCTTTACAAGCTCCGATCGACCTAGATCTCGATCGTCGTCCGAAAAACTGTCCGAACGAGCGACGATAGGAGACGGCGATGTTCCAACGGGGCCGTTATCGTCGTTGCTCACACTCAAGGCCGTGGGTTTATACATACAACCACCGTCGAACTAATCGCTCCGATAATTAGACTTGTACATTTCGTGAGCGAGTTCCCTGCTCTGTTGGATCCACTGGATCCTCCGAATATCGCCCACTCGGTTCTCCTACGCTGAAATTTCATTTCTCACCGAGAAAATTAACCTCTTCTCTCGGTAACGCACACGTTTAAATTCTTGTCTCAGACCGCGTAGTCCAATTAATGGGCTAATCTTTATGCAAAATGCAAATTCTGTGCAAGATAGAATCGGTTGCAACATGAACAGAAATTTATTTCTTGTCACGATCGTTTTGGAGATCCTTCGATCTTGCATTTTTATCATGAGTAGGCCGCGGATCTTTATGCAAAATTAAAATCGTTTGCAGTAATTGCAAGACATAGGAGCCAAGTAGGAATTTATTCCTGCTTTGAATAGTTTTATCAAGTTGTAAGAAATGTATTGGCACTCTTAAATACTTGTAATCTTTTTATTATTTGGAACGACAGCCACTGATTTTTGCTATAAATGCATAAAATCCGCAGTCTAATCACGAGTATGTAAAACTTACAGTCGAATTCGTTTATTCGATTCAACAGTCTCGATTTTAGCGTACAATATTCTGTCGAATAATATTTATGCTCGTTCCTCACTCCAATTTTATTTATTTTGAAGAATGTAGATTGAGTTTCTAAATTTTGTCAAATCCTTACTTTAATCTACAGCTTAATTAATTTATTCTTGCAATTCGTTTCCATTTTCAAGTATTGAGAATAGTTTGCAGTGTCGAGAAAAATCTTTAGGTTCTTCATTATAATTTTATTTATTCTAAAGAACTAGAATTTATTCTACTTCACCAAACCTTTATCTGACTCTACAATTTATTTAATATATTTTTGTATATCACTTGAATTTTGTGCAGAATTTTTAATTAAATAGGCATCACGTTTGTTGGGAACTCCGTTTGTCTCGAAGGAAATAAATTGTGCAACAACAGACTAAGTAAACTTAATTAAATCGTTATCTTAATTTCGAATCTAGTTAATTTGTGGTCACAACTAGTGTCTTCGAGCTTCCCCATTATTATTTTATCTCTCCAGAGAATAAATAGCGTTTTGAAACTAAGTATCAGTTAATCAAATTTTCACCCAAAGCACAATCTAAATAATTACATAATTACTCTTCATACATAATATCGAGTTAAATCGTCCTCGATCTCCTCCATTATACAGAGGATAAATCGCGTCTATTTTCTTATAATTGTCTATTGTCCATTATAAGAAAAATTCTTATCTGAATCCGCAATCTAATTAAACTATTACCTCGCGCCTCCTCGTAACAATCATCTTCTGAATCCCAATTATAACTTTATGTGTTCCGAGAAAAATTAATTGAGTTCTTCAAGCTGATCCTTAATCGAACACTCTTATCGTAATCTAGTAATTAATGATTCTTACACAACGGTTCCATTTTCGTGCACAATGTTGCGTAAAATGGTGCTCCTATCGGCGTTTAAACTATTATTTTATGTTCCCCGAGGGAACTAATCGACTGCCTAAGCTAAATAATACGTAATAAAACTGTTATCTTAATCCACGATCTAATTATTTCTTTACTATGCTCTTCGAACGTCCGAGTAAAATATCTGATAAGTGTACTGGGGATTTTTATGAAAAATAAAAATTGTCTTCAACAATTGCAAGACACGGAAGCTACGTAGACATTTATTTCTTTATTTCTTAACAATCTTAATAACCACGTGATAATTAGACTGTGGATTTTATGGAACCGTGATACATCAACTTATCAAAGTTATTAAAGAAACAAATTTTTACTGCGAGTATCTTGTAATTTATGCGGTAAATGTTTATTTTGCAAAAATACTCGCGGTCTAATAATAATACAGCAGTGTTTGGTCTACTAATTTTTTCCGTAAACGCTTAAAATCCGTCTACTGATAAGAAACGCAGGGAAAAAAAAGCCGCGAACACTGTAACCGAGACACGATAGACAGGATAAAATTTATGGTGTTTGCTCCGAGTCACGGGACTCCGTTCGACAAAATATTTGTCCCGCGAGTGAAAGATCGATTTGTTTAAGCCGGGCGCGAGTCGATCGATTAGCGAATCGCCGGGCCAATTAATGCGCGTCTCATTTCGCCTCGAAATCGAATTAGAAATCGGCTAATCGCCGCGATAACTCGTTTAGAGCGAGCCGTGATCGATCCCGTCAATTCCGCTCGCATATTTATATAGCATTATGCAATTGCATCGCGGCCGCGTCTCGATTCAATGTTACGTCGAGTTTGCGCTGCTGGATGCAGAAAAAGATCGACTGCGATCGAAAGGATGAGCGGGCACGATCGATCGTTTTGTTGGTGACTGGATGATCTTTCTTCCGATTCCCGGTTCCGAGAAATGGCAACCATTTTTTGACAGATTTTTACCATTTTTTGACAAATTTTTACCATTTTTTGACAGATTTTTACCATTTTTTGACAGATTTTTACCATTTTCGGAACTCTTTTGCGTCATATTAAAAATTCTATTCGTTCGTTTTTTATTAAAATAAATCGTACTGACTTTTGCAGAAACGAATAAATTGAATCGATTGTTCAGAGCAACTGGCAAAAATATTTCTCTCAATTCTTTCGTTACTAATTAAGAAGAAAATAATTGTGCTCAATGCAGGAAAAAATATTTTTAAAAAATATATTTAAAAAATGGAAAATGTGGAAAATTGAAAAGAAAAAGAATATGTTAAATTGATTGTTTACAGAAACTAAGAAATATTCAAACACACAGACGAATTGTGCTTGAAGCAGCAAGAAAAAAAAATATTAAAAAAAGAAAAATGTGGAAAGAAAGAAAAGAAAAAAGAATATGTTAAATTTATTATTTACAGAAACTAAGAAATATTCAAACACACGGACGAATTGTGCTTGAAGCAGGAAGAAAAAGAAAATATTCAAAATAAAAATATATTAAAAAAAAAGAAAAATGTGGAAAAAAGAAAAGAAAAAAAAAATTAAATTGATTGTTATCAGAAACTAAGAAATATTTAAAAACACAGACGAATTGTGCTCGAAGCAGGAAGAAAAAAAAATATTCAAAATAAAAATATATTAAAAAAAGAAAGACGTGGAAAAAAAGAAAAGAAAAAAGAATATGTTAAATTGATTGTTTACAGAAACTAAGAAATATTCAAACACACAGACGAATTGTGCTTGAAGCTGGAAAAAAGATTCATAAAAAAATATATTTAAAAAAAAAGAAAAATGTGGAGAAAGAGGAAGAAGAATTTCTATGATCTATGTAATATAAAATCCTGAAAGAATGACAGTAGAAATTTGACCAAAAATTTTGCAGAAATATTCACGATTTAGTGAGTCGATTATCGTATTTCTCAGTGCAAATACAATCGAGTTCCGGGATCACCGAGCATAGTGATTGCAAACTCGACGACCAAGAGGACTCTTCCGAATTTGGTTGTAGGAAATACCGGTCACGACCTCGAGCCCGGGAATTCTGGGAGAGCCGTTATCAGCCGTGGATCTTTTACAACCGTCGAGACAACGCAGACTGTAAACATTTTCGTTTTTCTCGGTGCGAACGATTGCCGCGCAGAAATTGCATAATCCCGATCGAGGCGAGCCGATTCGACGAAACTCCACGAAACCGTGCATAAACCGATCGGCTCTAAACGTTGCTCGCGATTACATCATTAATATTCGATCGCGTTAGGTTACCTAACTTCTCAAGGGTAGAAGAAAATGTTGCAAACGAAGAGAAGAGGAAGAGGAAGAAGAAGAAGAAGAAGAATGGCGCGTTTGTTCCGCGGGAACCCTGGAAAACTCGAGGATCACGAGGGATCCAGCGGAACTCCAAACGAGAGATCGTTAATCGACGCTAATGAGGTGACATCATCGCGACGAACGATCCTCGGGTGCTCCTCGATTTTTCGAAAAATTGGAGGCATTAGGTTGTCGCGTATGAAACGCACGATTTTTAGCGATTTTAACAATTACTGTGGGGGTACCAATTACTACGCCTATGTATTATACTTACTCATTACTTGTGTTAATTATACTTATGCTTTTAAAGCATAATGAATATTTAAAAGAAAGAAACATATAACTAATTTTAATGAGGAAAATTTAATATTTCGTCTTTAATATTCATTATGCTTTGAAAATAAATATAATTAATACAGGCATAGTAATTGGGTTCCTTATCCTATGCTTTTTCTAAATCAATTTATCCATCAAGGCCACTGTTATCAATTTATTTTGTTAACGAATTAAAATTGAATTTTTGTACCGTTCATGTTCTTTATACACTTTACACCTCATTTTTAATTGATTCAGTTTAAGATTATCATCTTTCAATAATTTTTGCATTCGTCGATATGTTTATTTTTCCACAATCATGTTAATAGACATTGAAATTAATTTTATTTAAAGGTAAAATTAAGTATCGAAATAAAAATTGGTGGGTTCTTAAAGATCAGCTTTATACCTTAAAAATTATCCTACAATAAACTAGAAATTAGGACTGTAATAGCATTCATTGATAAAAACAATTCATCCCTTCACAACAATTGCATTCTAAAAACGATCATTTCACACGCAACAACAGAATAAGTGCAAGCAAAATGAGGATAAAATATCTGACAGATGGAATAATTAGGGATTAATGAAATAATTGAAGTTCGAATCAAGATCGTCTCCAATTTGATCATCATTGTCCGCCACTATAAAGATTTCATTCAGCCTCAAACCTAGCAAAAAGTTTAACCAATTTCATGAAACTATTAAGTAACAGTTAATACAGTGATTACTCGATATATGTCGCCAAGGCCTCTATGATAAACGTCGCGGATTATCCCCACTACCACGGGGATATACGTGAGGGGCCACGAAGCTCGAGAGGCCTCGGACGCCGAGGAGTGTAAACATAACACGAGTATGTCTCCTGGACGATATATGACCCGTGATGTTGACATATATCGAGAATTCACTGTATTAGAGAGTTACGTATGATACAGTGGCACAGGATCTGCAGTGCATATTCTCCGTGTTGTTGATTTGAAAAGAATGAATCACGTTCAATGATTCATTTGTCAGGATACGCGAAACGATCGGAAGGAAATGGTAAAGCGATAATTAGCATCGGAGGAAAAAAAACGTGTTTACTTGAAAAGATCGTCTAAAATAGTACGACGATAAACGTGTTATCGATTGACAAACCAACTAGTTTTTCGTCTCTGGATCGCGACTGGTTTCCCACCGAATGAATAATTAACGACGTTCAGTGTCTCGATAAGTGTCACGTTGTTAATCGTCGCAGCCATGCTACGTACGAGGAAATCGAAGCTGAATCCAATGAACGTATTTAACTGTTTCTAAACGAAGATAGATTGCATTCCTGAGTGCGATTAATAAATCGCCGGGAATGCATCGAAATTATTCAATCAGCATAAACAACTCCAACAAGCCCGAGGCACGTGGGAAAAAAATATTACCATTCATTTATGCGCTGCAGAATCATTTCACTCGTACGCAAGACATTAGACAATATTATTTCTGTATAGTGACTCGAAAATCCAATTGCAATGTTCACAAAATAATGTAAAGAAAAAACTTTCCATTTGTAAACAAGCCTACACCATTATGCAATTTTCTATACAACGAGAACGAAGTTTAACACAAAGTTAGAAGCAACACGGGAAAATCAGTAATAATATCGCGTTTGTTAAACCGTGCGAAGAAATTTCTATCGAAATCTGCATGCGTGCACTTTTTCATAAGACACGATAAGAACGAAATTTTTGGAACAGAGGAGTTCACAATTTCCGAAGAAGTGTAATAAATAGACAGGATTTTGTGTAGTTATTACAAAAATGAGTGAAATATAAAACAGTGAAAATATATACAGAGTTTAAAAATATTGTCTAATAATAAAATTCTAATAGTAGCAATCTAATAATAATTTCGCGTTGGCTAAAGGATTCAAAGATTTAGCACATGCGATCAGATAAAATATGTCTGTGTCCTTTTCGGTTTAGTTCAATCGAGTATTAGCTTACGAAGGGAACCTAATTTTAACCTAGTTCCTGACACGAAAATTTGTTGTTTAATTCCACCTAGTTTATGGAAACAACAGTGTGAAAGAGCAGGCGACTCACGGTTCGCGCACAATGCATGGGGAACCGGGCGCGAAGGTGGCCCATTGATAATGCGGCGGCGACTACTCAATGAACTATAGTACTACGTGCGTACTACAACCGGGGATGAATGAACCGCAAAACGCGGGAAAACGTTCTCGCCCGGCCAAAGAAGCTTCACATGGAAACGCGTGCACCGGTTGCTGTCGCTTGCAGCTAACGGAATCGCTGCATTCCGATCGCTGCATTCTGATCACTGCATTCTGGTCCAGGCTCGATTAACCAGCGATTTAAAGAACCCTTTTTGTAGTCACAATTATAGCAACCAGATAGAGAGCGAGGGAAAAGAAAGAAAAATTTTCATTTTAATTTTATGCTTCCTTAACACTAGGTTTACGGGACCCGTTCGAAATTATTAAAATTCTAAGGATACATACATGAGAAACTATTTAGCAAATTTATTTCTTTGGGTACACATTACTTCAAAAATATTGCTAAAAATGTAGGTAGTCCGGTCTTGTTATTTTTACAAAGTAATACAAAATAGTCACTTTTAGTGCCCTGTGAACCTAGCGTTAAGTGTTATGTGAAAATGGATAGTGGGAGATTTTGTTCCGCGAATGCAGTGATTTTGAAAATTAAATTTCGACGTTAGGACACTGCAATACGTAGACTGCGGATTTTGTACATTTATTGTGCATTTATTTGGACTGTGGACTTTGTGCATTTATTATCATTTATATTTTTATTATATTTTTTTTTGTGCATTTATTGTGCATTTATTTATGGTGAGTATTGGGTAGATCAAATGCAAAACAGTAAAGAATTTGGTGACACCTTTGCACTGTTTTCAATTCCTTAAAATTATTAAAGTGAATGTCTACGCGGATCCTCTACCATGTAATTAATCCAAATAATTTTTATCTCGTATAAAAATCCGCAGTTTGATAGTAAGAATACGAGGAAAAATCTATTTCAATGTTGTAGAAGCGTTATTTCAAATTGTGTAGAACCTAATATAGTAAACGAGTAGGTCCAGCAAGCATAATAAATTCAGTGGATTGTGAAATGAAGAAGCGATGGAACTTCGATAGTAGAAATTCTGTAGGACTTAATTTAGTAGATTATGAAATGAAGAAACGACGAAACTTGACTGTAGGACATTCTGCACATACTAGCATAGTAAACGAATAGCTCTAGCTGAATAAATTCGGTACATTGTGAAATGGACACTCATTAAAATTTCAATGATATGACTCCTGTGGAAATGAATTTAACTTAACAAGTGCTTCTATTAACACGATAACTGAAACATCAGTCACATATGACTGACAGTGATTTTTCACTAGGTTTATTTTTATTGTGACAGGTAAACCGAAATTGATTAGGATCTTTAGAATTCAGAAGGGTTAAGACAGCATCCCCTATAATACATTTTAAATTCCTACTTTCGGTTTCATTGATTAAATTACTCTGTTTTGGAAGAATCGCTGGAGTTGATTTCTGGCATTTACGGTGTTAAATTAAGTAAATTGAATAAATTGTTGTAATTTTAATGACGTGAATTCTGTATGGCACAATGTGGTATAACAAGTGCTCATAGTTTATTAAGTAAAAACGAAGGAGACGATGTTAAAAGCCCTGCAGAAATTAGTAGAGTGTACTATTATTGTGCGTCGAGGTATCAGTTTGTCTAGGAGTAACAAGATGAAACAACGAAGCCGAAAAATGGCAGCCTGCCCCGAAATTCTGCGGAAGCCATTTCGAAAGTGACTGTGCCGTGTCTGCTCTCGAGGCCGAATTGTCTTCGCGTTCGATACATAATACTGTCTGCAAATCTCCGGCGAGTTGGCAGATGCGAAAATAATTTTGCAGTTGCAAAACCACGGCTCGAGTCGGGGGTGACTTAAACGACCGTATTGTTAGTCATCTCTCGAGGAACAATATTCGGGCGAGACGGAGAGAAAGAGAGAGAGAGAGAAAAAGAGAGAGAAAGGGAAACGAGATTTCGAAATTGACGATCGTCACTGCAAACAACGCCAAACGCGAATACGCGCGTGGCATAAACGTTTGCTAAAAATTTAGACAATCGTTTGCAACGAGCGATGCACTCGAGTCGCTCAGAATTTTTGCATTGTTTTGGAGTTGCGTTTGAGAAAGTTTGATTGTTGCATTGTGTTTGAGAAAGTTTGATTGTTGCATTGTGTTTGAGAAAGTTTGATTGTTGCATTGTGTTTGAGAAAGTTTGATTGTTGCATTGTGTTTGAGAAAGTTTGATTGTTGCATTGTGTTTGAGAAAGTTTGATTGTTGCATTGTGTTTGAGAAAGTTTGATTGTTGCATTGTGTTTGAGAAAGTTTGATTGTTGCATTGTGTTTGAGAAAGTTTGATTGTTGCATTGTGTTTGAGAAAGTTTGATTGTTGCATTGTGTTTGAGAAAGTTTGATTGTTGCATTGTGTTCGATAAAGTTTGATTGTTGCATTGTGTTTGAGAAAGTTTGATTGTTGCATTGTGTTTGAGAAAGTTTGATTGTTGCATTGTGTTTGAGAAAGTTTGATGCGATTTTTCAATTGGAATTTGCATATTCTAAATTGTATATTGTAAACGGGGAATTTTTTAAATTATTACCTTCGGTTTGGCCGTGTTTGACAAAGTTTGACACAACGTTTGTAAATTTTGTGGACCCAATTGTTTCAAAATCGAGAAAAAAGGTCTCTTCCGAGCTTTACCAAGTTGTGACAAATTTCATTTTTATTTTCATTGAATCTCAAAACGAAATTCAGCTTGGTTCACCATAAATGTTTCTTTGAATTCGAAACGCAGCAAACACAGAGACTAAATCTTAAATTTCTATAAATGTGGTACTCCACATTTGAATTTTCCATTGTTAGTAGTGAAATGTATCGGTGCCCACAAAGATGTAATCGTTTGAAGAGCCTCTAACAATAAGAGTTACATTGAGCAGAAGCAAACACGTCAATTCTCTGATAAGAGATAACCGAAGTTGATTCGAACCGTGGAAAACCACCTGCGTGTACCTAGAAATCCACACACGTTTCGAAGATTGATAGTTTCAACGTCTCGAACGTATGTAAAGAACAAATGAGGGTTAAAATAAAAGAATAATGTTGCCATCGTTCATAAATAATAAATGAATGTACTCGATAACTACCTTGTCGGTGGCAGTAAAAAATGTCACAAATTAACGCAAGAAATTAACGAATAGAAGCATTATCATCGTTCGCAAATAATAAATCAACGTACAAGATGCAGTATTTTATGAACATCGTTACGAAATGTTTAAGATTAACAAAAGGGGCGGGCGAGGGTCAAAGAGGGGCGAATAAAAATATTATTGACGTTCAAGAATAACAAATCGGTGTACAGGAAGCAGTAGTATTCCGGAATCATTGAGAAATAACCAAAATTGGCGTGAGGAACGATCGAGGGTTATAAACAAAGAAATACAAAATTCACCACCTTTGGGAAATAACAAATCGACGTACAGGACGCTCTAACTGTTTCAGAATGATTAAAAAACGTATCAAATCGTTGCAAAAGCCTTGGCAAAAATAATAAAAATAAGATCATCAACTTTCAGGTCGATTTTCATCCAATAACGATTCCAGAATTATCAAAAACCGTGTCAAATCGAGAAAGTGACGTATGCCATCCAAATGAAAAATATGGAAATCAACATCAGGGTGAATCTGCATCCCCCAACTGTCTTAGAGTCACAAAAAAACATGTCAAACGGAGAGAAGGACATAAAAGAGGCATTTAATGACCACAATAAAAATTATAAAAATAAATTCATCAACTCCCACTAACGACTCCAGAATTATCAAAAACCGTGTCAAATCGAAAATGGGACATAGAGGGTGTCCACAATAAAAATAAAAATAAGATCATCAACTCCCAGGTGGATTTGCGTCCACTAATAATTCCAGAATTATCAAAAAACGTGTCAAATCTAGAAAGAGACATATGTCATCCAAAAGAAAAATATGGAAATCAACGTCAAGGTGAATCTGCATCCCCTAACTGTCTCAGAGTCACAAAAAGTGTCAAACGCAGAAAGGGACATAAAAGAAGAATATAATGACCACAATAAAAATAATAAAAATAAGATCATCAACTCCCAGGTGGATTTGCAACCACTGACGATTCCAGAATTATCAAAAAACGCGTCAAACGGAGAAAGGGACATAAAAGGGTCACAGGAAACCCACAACAAAAATAATAAAAATAAGATCATCGACTCCCAAGCGGATTTCCATCCACTAATAATTCCAGAATTATCAAAGAACGTATCAAATCGAGAAAATGGCATAAAAGAGGCACAGGATGTCCACAATAAAAATAATAAAAATAAGATCATCAACTCCCAGATAGATTTGCATCCTCTAACCGTTTCAGTAACGCCAAAAAACATGTGAAATCGAGAAAGAGGCATACCTCGTCCAAAAGAAAAATAATAAAAATAAGATCAACTGTTCCCGGGTGAGTTTGCATCGTCCACCGGAAGTCGGAGGTTACTCTTGAGCGTAGGAGACGGCGTCGTTTGTGAATGATTCATAGCGTGTCGGTCGAGAGTCCGATCCGTAGGCAAACACGCGTCGCGGCCGGTTGTAATCCGATAAATTCGCAAAGGTCGATCATCGCGTGTGCCCGTCGATCAGCTGACGATCCGGCTGAATGACTCTCACCGCTCTCTTCTTTCTCTCTCTCTCTCTCGCTCTCATTCTCTCTGCGTGTGCAACCGGAATGGCGAGAAACGGCCGCGTGTGTCCGCGTGAAAATCGCGCGAAAGTACGCGCGAGCACGTGGCCCGGCTCTCTTCGGCACCGCAGACGTATAAATCGCGAACTATTCGCGGCTAGCGACGCACCTCCGGCCAAGAATAAACATGAAAATAGGTTTGCAACCCTTACCTCGCTGCGATCCGCGCCGACCAGGCCGGGAAACGCGATTATGCCAGCGGCGAAAATCGATCCGCGATTTACTGGCCGGTCGATCAATTTTTGCCGAACCTGCTCCGAGTCCGCAACGATTTTTACGTCGGAAATTTTGCAAACTGAATACCCCGTTCGCATCGTAAAATTTGAAGAATAATTATTCTCTCACCGACTATTTTTCCACTTTTTTCTTTGTGTTATAGCGAGCAGCGTCCGAGCATGTAAACCGGGACATAAAAATTGACAAGCACTTTTTCAGAAGCGATAGCGGCCGCCTGTCTTGTCTCAGACAAATGACAGCGTTGTTCGACGAACTTCGAAGAAGCTGTCTTCGGTCGAGGATGATTTATTGAGTATTTATATAAAGTCTACGTGACCCTCGCTCGTTTCTCATTTCCCTAAATTTGTTCCCCGGTGTCGAATACGTGCAACGGTAAACGGATTCCCACGGATTTGCTTTCAACGTTCAAACTTCAACAGCAATTCTCCTATCGAAGATAAACAAACTGTTCGACACATCGTGTCCCCTCAACAGATCCAAACAGAGCCATACTCGATCGCTCCAACTCTCCACCCGAGTTCGTTACACGAACGCTGGCTCGTCCGACAAGGACGAGTCATGCTTATGAATATTTCGAGCTTAATAAACATTACCATTATCGTTCCGGCGGGAGATTAAAGCACGACATTATTTCGCCGTTATCAACATTCAATGGTCATAACGTGCAAACGGTGGTCGAACGACGTACTCGCACAATTCCAGCTGACGTCGCTGATTTATCGCCTAGGCCGAATTGTAAACTATACTTTCGCCAAATTACGCTTCGGAAAAAAAAAAAAAAAGAAAATTCGTTATCGTCGCGTTCGCGCGAGCAATTTCTCATTTTTGACGGCGACGGCGCATTAACAATTGAAATGGAGCCGAGCGGAATTCGTTGCACCAGTACTTTCGTTGCTCGTCGAACCACGCGCTGGCGAGTTGCAAAATTAAAAGGAACTATTTCAGCGCCGAGAAAAAATTATTAAACCGAATACAGCACAAAGCTTGCAAAACTCTACAAAAATCTGTACCTCGAGGAAAATCTGTGCCTCTTAAAACCGAAAGCTCACAAAAATACGTAGCTCAGCGTCACGGAGAAAAGATTGTTAATAAAACTAAGGACTCACCAAAGTGTTCTGATAGCCCAGACCATAGTCCTGGCCATCCTCGCTGCTGGCGGCCGCCATAGTGCGTCGAACCTCGAAGGACCACAGAATCCACAAATCGGGAAAATCCGCGCGCGCAGAGGGAGGTTGGGAAAGGCGCAAAATGGAGCGCAAGACGCGGGAAAATCTGGATCCTATACTCTGTCGATCGAAGCACAGTTTCCGCCTCTGCCTCTTGCGCCGCGGCTCGACTTCCGGCTGGGACGCATTTATTCGTGGGTCGTGCGTCGAAGCGGAAACGAGCGAGCGGATCGAGATCGTTCCCGAATATTCATGGAGTCCGAAGCGCGAAAACACGGCACGGTAAAGTTTCCACTGAAAGGGAAAAACCGACACGTTAGTTTCTCGGGCGGAGGATCAACGACGATCGGCGATCGATCGACCGGCCGGCGCACAGAAATCACGGCGATAACGCGGCTCCGATGATCCGGATCGCGAACATTCCCGGGGCGCGTGTGCGGAAAGAGAGAGAGAGAGAGAGGAGCAGAGAGATTCAAAGTCCTCGGCGAAGACTGCTTCGCCGGTTCCGGAGACGAACTGACGGCCGCGCGGACGCGAGACGCGTTCACCGGCTGTCGAACGCCGCAAACGAGAAGGAAAACAAACCCCCACCATCTTTTCGAGCGGGTAGCTCGAAAATCCCCCCACCCGGCGTGTACCCGCTCGAAAAATCACACCCGCCAGCGGGTAGCCGCGAGGAAGTTCGGCACCTTTGGGAGAGAAAGGGGTGAGTAAGGGTGAGTGAAGTCTGAGGGTGAAGAGCTCCCTTTAGTTTCTTTAGTTTCATCAGTAGACTTGCGGATTGTTATGCGAAATAAAAATTGTCCGCATTAACGCTAGAACTACGTCAAACGACTGGTTCCTAATTTTTTCTTTCACAATTACTGAAATTATAAAAATGTTTTCATCAGAATTCTTTTGAATGAACTGTTTCATTGAAGCACATGTTAGAATAAAAATAATATTAGGTTTGAATAGTCATTATTACAAAGCAATATTGATCAGTTGTACTTATTACTCGTGTTAATTTTAAGTTACAAGAGCTACATAGACGTCTATCTATTATCTCAATAATATTAACAAATTGGAAACAATGCATTTTTATGTGTCTCTACCCTTTCGCACTTGATCGACCAATTTTTGTTATAATATGTCCTATTTTATTAGGTAGAGATATTTGATTATATATATAGCTTGATGAGACTTCTAATGGTTTTCGTTTTTAATTTTGGTTATGACAGTGGTTACATCGACGTCTATCTATTATCTTAATAATATTAACAAATTGGAAACAATGCATTTTTATGTTTCTTTACCCTTTCGCATTTGATCTACCCATTTTTGTTATAATATGTCCTATTTTATTAGGTAGAGATATTTGATTATATATATATATATATATATATATATAGCTTGATGAGACTTCTAATGGTTTTCGTTTTTAATTTTGGTTATGACAGTGGTTACATCGACGTCTATCTATTATCTTAATAATATTAACAAATTGGAAACAATGCATTTTTATGTGTCTCTACCCTTTCGCACTTGATCGACCAATTTTTGTTATAATATGTCCTATTTTATTAGGTAGAGATATTTGATTAGCTTGATGAGACTTCTAATGGTTTTCGTTTTTAATTTTGGTTATGACAGTGGTTACATCGACGTCTATCTATTATCTTAATAATATTAACAAATTGGAAACAATGCATTTTTATGTTTCTTTACCCTTTCGCATTTGATCTACCCATTTTTGTTATAATATGTCCTATTTTATTAGGTAGAGATATTTGATTTATATAGCTTGATGAGACTTCTAATGGTTTTCGTTTTTAATTTTGGTTATGACAGTGGTTACATCGACGTCTATCTATTATCTTAATAATATTAACAAATTGGAAACAATGCATTTTTATGTGTCTTTACCCTTTCGCACTTGATCTACCCATTTTTGTTATAATATGTCCTATGAAGTAGAGATATTTGATTATAGCTTGATGAGACTTCTAATGGTTTTCGCTTTTAATTTTGGTTATGACAGTGGTTTTATTATCGACGAGTTTGTTATGGCTCCTTTTCCCGATAGGAGTCTAGAATGTAATTAGGCATTGCGCGTAATTTTTCTTTGAGATTACCATCGTTTGAACGGTACATATCGCATTGCAAAATGTCAATTTTACGGTCTACGGTGGCAGGCATTACTTCCCGGTCGCGTAAATATTTACGAGTGACGGGGAACATAAATTGTTTCCTCCAATTCTTCTGACAATCAACAAATGACATAAGTTTATTACAGAAAAGGAAACTCAGTTTACCGTCGAACTAACTGTCGAAGGACGCTCTTAAAATGTTCGATTAGTATGAGGTAACAATTGTTTTGTTGTGGATTTCTACCTCGGGAGAGAATGCAATTGCAGAAATCTGAAGGGAACGACGAGCTTCTGTTTTTTTATGTAAGCTAATGAGCAATTCCGGTTGAACGAAATCGTTCTTTCTATCACGAGAAAATAAGAATAAGATTGTTTCTAAAAACAATCGACAGAGGTGCACTTTAATAACGCGATTGCTTAATGTATTCTTTTCTACAGTAGATTACAAAACATTCTGTTGTACACTGGATTAGAATTAAATTATGACATGATGTTACAAAATAATAAATCGACTGCCACAGAAATCAAATAATAAAAATTGAACGACAAGAAAAATTGTAACTACGAAAACTGTTACAAAGATAAGACCTAGTAACAAAAAAATAATTTTTATCGGACCTTTACCAAATTTACTAAATCGTGTTGAAAGGGTCAGAAACGAGGACTCGTTTTTACCAGAAGATCCGGAGAGAATTTTAGCGGATTTTGTTTATTTATGAAAAAATGAGTAAGTGTAATTTAAAAGAGTAGAATTTTTAAATACTGTTATATTGCTTTCAGCATATCGAACATAATCACACTAATCCTACCAAGCACAAAACTATAAAATTGAAACACCATATGCAAATCAAAAAACTCAATTTACTTAAATTTGTTTACGGTTTCCATTATAATGGTGTTTAAATAAAGAACTCAATTCAGTCATTTCCTAATGAAAGCGTTCGCGTAATTTGAATAATTGCGAGATAGAAAACCGGTCGTTTGATCATGATGGGTTCAGGGTCAACAAACAAAATGAAAATCTATTCAACTCCAGTTTGTTGCAATGAAAGTAGAAAATTTTTCTTTTGCATCAGCGTAACGACTAGACTGCGGATTTTATGAATTTACGACAAAAATGGCTAACCGCAATTCAAAGCAGTGGACATATTAACCCTTTACACTCGAAGCTATTTTAACTCCAAAACAAAACATTTCTTCCAACCTAGACAATAACCCTTCTATATATTTTTTTTCCTATTATACATACGAAAATGGCGCAATTTACTCGTGCAATACTGAAATGTTTAGCAATTTAATAAATACACAAATTTAATAACGTAAAAAATATTTTGAATAACGATACAGCAATTTTTAGTGGCGCCTTACATTCGCCATTCAAGTGCTAAGGGTTAAATAGATTTAACCCTTTGCACTCGGCGCTATTTTCATTCTAACACTAAATTTCTCTTCCGTCTTAGAATATTTTCATTTTATTCATACGAAACCGATCCGATTTCCACATACAATATTTAAACGTTTAGTAATCCATTCACTACAAATTTTGTAATGTAACAAATATCTTGTAATATTTGTTGTAATTTCTTCGAAATAACGCCACAAACATGGTGCTTCAGAGTCACCAGTCGAGTGCAAAGGGTTAAGTCAGCGTATCGGTTTCAACTCGATAAAACAATTGACAGAAGAAATAAATGTTCATTTCGCTCCTGCGTCTCCTCCGTCGATGGAAATATATTTTATTTTAAAGATCCGGCAGCGACGGCGAAGTATGACAAAAGAAAAGCGTGCTCGACGGAGTTGGAGGATCGGGAGGGGTCGAAGTTCGCGCGATTAATGCCGCGGCCACGAACTCTCGAACGGTGTTTGGCACGCGATCGGTTTTCGCGATCGATATTCGGACTTTCACTGGTTATCTCGTGGATTCACTGTGCCCGGGATTCTAGGACGACGGAATTACCTCGTCGGACGAGAGACTTGGGTCCCGTCGACAAAAACGGCAACCGAAAAAAAAGAGAGAGTGAAAGAGAGAGAGAGAGAGTAACCTGCGATGTATCGTTGACACCGAGACGCGCGCCTCGAGACGAGCGACTGTCCGGTCGGACGGTCGTCAGCCGACTGATAGGTGTATGAATGAAGCGGCCGCGATTTCTGCCTCGGTTTACAGGAAAATCGGAAACCTCCTCGGCCACGTGACCGGCCGCTTCATTTTCGATACACACACCTGCCGCGACGCACTATCGCGGAAAGACTATCTTCGCCGCCGTCGATCTCCGGGCCGAATCTGCACCTTCGATCGGCGAACGTTCTAACGCGTTCCAGAGTCACGAATATCTCGCAATTTACTCGGTGATAAACAAATTAATTTTATACAGATCGCTATTCAACGTTATATTGCACTGCACAATCCTCCGAGACTCTAACATTTGGTTCTATAGTGATGCAAAATGAAATGATTGCTGTAACATTCAAATTTTACAGTCAATTTTTATTCATTTAATTTTATACAAGCTTAAGTTTTTGGAATTAACTCTAGGTTTACGGTACCCGTGAAAATGACGGGTTCTAATATTTTTAATTTACGGTTATTGAGATTGTGAAGATCCGTCTACGTGGAATTACTCAACAAATTTATTTGTTTGGGTATATATTATTTTAATTTTATACAGATCGCTATTCAACGTTATAGTACACAGCACAATCCTCCGAGACTCTAAGACTTGGTTCTATGAAATTGTTTTAACACGTTCGCGGACGTGAATGCTATAGCATTCATTTTCATAGTGATGCAAAATGACATGAATGCTGTAGCATTCAAATTTTACAGTCAATTTTTATTCATTTAATTTTATACAAGCTTAAGTTTTTGGAATTAACTCTAGGTTTACGGTGCCCGTGAAAATGACGGGTTCTAATATTTTTAATTTACGGTTATTGAGATTGTGAAGATCCGTCTACGTGGAATTACTCAACAAATTTATTTCTTTGGGTATATATTATTTTAAAAATGGCTGAAAACTTGAATAGACACATTCTTTTCATTTTTATGAAGTAATGTGAAATACTCACTTTTAGTGCTCCGTAAACCTAGTGTTAATATACATTTCAAAGTAATGGCCAACTGTCATTACTAATGACAGTTAACTTATTATTATTGTTTATGTCTAATCAGATTTCGGATAGTACAACTAGTTTCAAGAAAAATTGCCTGTCTATTTTTGCAGCTCACTGAAATTTTTACTGTCCGTGAACGTGTTAATGTTTCGTGAAGTGCTCCCATAAGTTCGTGCCGTTTACTATTGTACCATTTAAATTCTAAAAATAAAATATGTAATCAACATTTCATTCCACAACCTCTTCTGACCTTTTTGGCAAAGACATCGTACCGTCACTATAAAATTTCTGCAGTTTTTCATTAAAATACTTTTCAATGGTGAATAATATAAACGTATCTACGGCATGAACTTATGGGACGACCTAATATTTTAACAATGATGACTAGACTGCGGATCTTTATGCATTTATGAAAATTTTCAAAAAATGCTATATCACAAAATTCGATAGAATTTGGTACGATTTTTATTTGTTTTGGATCCGCAGAGGCTGTTCCCATGAAAAATAGAATTTTATTTCATTTCCTTCAAATTTGTCTATAAAAATTGGAAATTGCATAAACATCGGCAGTCTAATGATGACAAACGAAACGAATGGTGGCGGCGAACGTGTTTAACATTTTGACTGCCAAACTAGAAACCTCAAAAATTCCATAAAATCAAAGTAAATTATTAAATATATGATATTGATATTAATGTATGCTATTGAGTAGTCCTCCAACTTTCTTGCATTTTACAGTTCCTAATCAAATTTGGTTCGATGAATATATTAACGTAAAAATTCATTTTAAAACCTGGACAAATAATTCACAGAAAAATTGTTCGTCTACAGTGACTCTTCCATTAACAGTAAACCTACCAAGCATAAAATCGAAACGTCCTATAGAAGGGAAAAGATTGAATTTATTAAATAGATTGAATAATACGTGCTTAAATAAAGAAGTCAATTCAGTAATTTCCTATGAAAACGTTTATACAATTTTAATAATTGTAAAACAGAAAACCGGTCGTTTTGACCGTGGTAGGTTTACAATTGCCATCCATTAAACTTTTCAAATTTTTGCCAAAATTTTCTGCAAAATACCTTCAATCTCCTTGCATTTTTCAGACCGTAACCAAATTCGATGCACGAAATATGCAACACGCGAAAATTCATTTTTAAGTCTAACCAAACAATTCAAACAATTTCATCCAAGCATTACCAAAAGAAAATCGACCATTCTAAATCCAGTCTCGAAACCACCTTAAAAATGGTTCCTCGCCGTTGCGGGGGCAGAAAACGCAACAACAATTGCATAACTCTGTTCCACGGACATTGTTTAACGCACGGAGGCAACGTCTGGGGGCTGTTGATTCGCCAAATAATTCCGCGGATCACGAAACCGTCGTAAATCAGCTAGATCAACGGGTGGCGTGTGTGCGTGTGTGTGGATCGTCGAACAGCGCAGACGTTTCGATCGTCACGCGGAAGATTTGCGTTTTCCCTCGGTGGTCGTGTAAAAATTCAGGCCAATGGTCCGTTGCCAAACAATGTCCCTCGCGAGACGAGGCTCGTTTTACAGCGTTCGCATCATTTTACTATACTCTCGATGGCTCCTCGGTCTCGTGAACGAAGACCTTGGCCATTATTCGTTTCCTCGAGCGCTCGTGTGCGCGTACTATGCTTCCGGGGGTACCATTCCCGACGAGGAGAACGTCTGATGGACTAATTGGCCCTCGACCACGCACTAATTTCGTACCGCTCGTGACATTTCGGCGCACGAGGCTTCGAACTTGGACCGCCAACAAATTACACGTCCTGGCTCGATCGACGTGAAACAAGTCGCTGCCGGGGCCATTTTTCTTATCGGTGAACGGCGACTCGTCGGTCTAGACCCATACCGGGTTGTACCATAATCTGAGGATCTTTTTTAACGTAGGATCATTGAAGATTAATAGTAGCTTTCCAACGAAGTAGAATTTTTATTATGGGAACGCTCTGAGAAGAAATGTTTGTCGTTAAATTGACTGTGTACATTTTTAAACCTCGGATGGTGGACGATTTTGACGATTTTAGAATTTTTTCACATATTTTATACCCACTTCTTTGAGATCAATGTGAATCGTATTATTGGACTTAATCTAAATAGCTAGTAATTTAAATTGCATGCTGAATGAATAGAGTTTGGATGGAATGTTCATAAGATTCGATCAAAATGGTCCCAACTTTGGGCATCAGAGAATTAACATTGTACAAATCGCATAAATATCGAGAAAAGTTTTTGTTGTTTTCTATGTGGACAGATGGAAAAATAGACTTAAAATATCTGTTTAGAAAAGGGGCCATTTTTTGAGATCGAAATAAAGAAGAAATTTGTACTAACAATAAATAGAAGAAGAGTTAATTGTTAGGAAGTTTAATCGTTTAATTGCTCAGTTTGGATTACGGAACACCATAGATATGTGTTTTAATCGTTCGCGACTCGATCCTGCTTTTCCCATAGAGACAAAAGCGTAGATCGCGCACACCCTAATCGTGAATAGGGCCATTCACATGTTTTCAGCTTACTATTGCTGACGAAGGCCAGCGGTATTGTTTGGGAAAGTAGAATAGGTGTTTTTTGGGAGAAACCTGTGGGACAGGACGTGCACCTTTTTCTTTTTATTCTCTGAACCCTCCTTTATGTTATTATTCCATACATTTTTTTTTAAATTCCTGAGGTCCTGTCTCTTATATTATATGTTGCCCTAATCTGGCAATGAGTACTAATTTTCATAAATCTTCAACCTCTTTTACACTATTCTTCAATAAAAATTTCTAATATTCCCCAGGTTCTATTTATTTTATAAAATTATATATTGCCCTAGTCTAGCAATGATTTTCATAAATCTTCAACCTCTTTTACACTATTCTTCTATAACAGTTTTTCAGCATTCACTCTAATCATGCCTTTTTCATATACCACACCTAAATCGTAACGGTGAAAGTCCTACTGCACACACTATAGCGGCGAAAGCCCTACTGCGTAAACTATGGAAGAACAAAAAAATTGGAAAAGCGAGATGATCATTGAATTCATAGGACCTCGTGATTTCGAATTGTTAAAAACAAAAATAAAAGACGGGCGTTCACGCAGAGCATGCATATTTATGCGCATGGAGGTTTTAAGCAAAACAATTGTGTAGACTTTGAAACGAAACAGAAGCTTATTGTTAGCCTCTGTCAAAATTGCGAGCTATTTGCTAGCCGTTAATAAAACGTAATTATTTCTTGCAGGAAATCGTAGAGAGACCGATCATCTCGTGACGTGTCTATATTTAGTAATACATTTCTTTGGAAATGACGGTAGTAGTAAGCATTTTGTGCCACTTAACTTTTTCCTTATTCTTTCTAGGAATGATCACCTGTCTTGAGGTAAGTGAATCACCTTGTGCAATGATTCCAATGATTAATGAACGGTTATTCCGATGATTTTATGTAACTAGCTATAAAGAAGATAAATGGATTTTGAATAAGAAAAATCGTATTGGTTTCTGTCGAAATAAAACGAATGCGTGTTTATTTAAAACAATATGAAATAAACTCGTTAACTAGTCTCTTGGTGATGGAAAGAGAGATTTGTTATACTTAAACTTATAAAAGTGCAGCATTGAAATAAAAAGAATGATAAAATATATAATTCTTTCTTCGTTTTATTGAAAAACAATAATTTCGGATTAAATTAAAATGCACAAACAGTACTAATAATAAACCCTTAACACTAATTAATGTGTACATAATACTACTTAAATAAAATCATTTTGATTTGGGAATGAAACAAACAAATTGTTGAACACCTGGACAAGGAGTAAGGCCAAATGGGAGTCAGAATGACTCAAAAGTTGTTGGGAAAAAGTATAAACGTTATATTATATATTATATATCATTAATAAATGTACAATAGGCATTTTAACAAGATAACATTTGGAATTGTATTGTCCGTTTACAGTTTCACGAAAAAGAAATAAGAGAAAAAACATAGAAAGGCCACCCGTATTAATACTGCAGTTAGTTTAAATGTGCGTTTGAATAAGTTTAAGTCTCAAAAATATATATATATATATATGTATGTATATGTATACAAAAATGTAGATATGTACTTGCTGCTGGTACAGCAATTTCATTTGACAAGACTGCAGATTATATTATATTGAAAAAGATGATTTTGCCCGAAACTTACATCGTCCAAGTTAATCGTCGCTCTAAGACAAAAATTAACAAGCCAAGCATTACATCCCCATCGACATAATGCCATCATGGAGAGTTCTCTGATGACGAGCTGGGCACAAGGGAGGCTATTGCAAAGATTAATCAATGTAATAATCAAGTTGACCTGCAAAACTATGTATCTGTACATCGTTCAAACACGTACCTATGATGATGATTAGAATGATCACGCAGATAATGCCGATAATGATCATCATTTTGAGATTTTTCCACCAGTACTTCCTCTTTAGCTTGCCCGCCTGCTGCTCGAACTGTGTAGCTCCCTGCTGCAAGGCATCGGCTCGGTTCTCTAACTCGGAGAGCTTCTGATCTCTCTCCAATACTTTCTCCACGTTTACTTTCATGATCCCCACGACCTCGTTGACGGTGGCCTGGGTCTGTTGCAGCTTTTTCGACGCTGCCGCCTGCTGCGGGGTACGTGGCCCACCCACTTCTTCTTCTCGTGAATTACCGCTGCCTTCCATGTTTCTGCAACCATAAAAATCACACGAATTAGGTAAGATATCCGAGCAATCATGTGTCGCTCTTTGCACTGACTTTTTGCGAGCAAAAAAGGGGTCCTAAGTGCAGCAGAGAAATCCAAAGTACAATCTCACAAGGATTATCTCTGCGTACTATTTGCTGTACTGCAAATAATGATACAAATACGAATCTTTCGTAGCCTAATCGATAGAAACGGGTGTGGAACAGAGATTTATTTAGCGAACGAAGAATTTCATGAATTTCGGAGTCGGATAATTACCGTACACACCCATAACCTCAAAGCTCACGGGGAAGTGTATAGTAGCTGGTCGGTTTCATGATAATTCTGCTTGTCATCGTGACATTATTTTATTGCATTTGGTAGAAACGGATGGAATATGAGAGTGTCATTATTATTAAACAAATACGAGACATTGAAATGCATATTTTCGGTCGCCGTAAAGCTGAAACAGCTTTCAACGTATTCGCGGATCTACCTGTTTATTTTTTATGCGCAACGCACAGGGTGAACGCACTCACGTGAAAATAAGAGATCCGTGGAGAACGCAGGCGAGAATCTGATTTATTTATAAATAATGACAGGTATTCCAAACTTTGCTTCGCTGACGAACACACTTTCACGACAACAGTAAATGACACATGATAAAAATGGCGAGACCCGTGACGTCACGTTTATTCCAACAACATTCCGCTATCACAATGGAAGAAAGCCGTTATTTCTCGTAATCTAATCTCTGATTCATCGGACAATGCCGTAGTCTGTATCTGTTTTTTTTTTGACATTTAGTCCGACTTATCTTTTTAAAAGTCAAGCGCACCTCCGAAATTCAAATTGACATGGTGCTGCCATCTCGAGAAGGTAGCATCAACTTTGAACGCGTGTTCCTTGTGTACCGACGTACAATATAATTAAGTAATTAATTTATCACTGGAAAGTTCGGTCTTCGACGAATGCTAGTTACGTAAAATTACGTTTGAATGATTCTTGCCGCTGTCACCGTAAAAGGCACGGTTATAACGGCAAGAATTTTTCGAGTATGTTGGAGACTGGAACGCGAATGATTCTTGCCGAGAAGATCGTAAGAAGCATGGATTAGAACGGCAGGAATTATTTGTGCTGCACAATGCACCCCTGAAATTATTTGTATAAATGTACTGGATAAGTTAATTGTGTCAGGTTGTTAGTGGATTAGGGTATAAATGAATTGTTCACGCACTTTAGCGCACACGAAATAAATATATATTTAAATAAACGTATATAAATATAAAGTTCCATGTAGATTTCGTCGTGCAAATTTCCTTGTACATATGCCGATATTACATCCATGTGATGTACATGCATTTCTTCTTCAACCGCTACCGCGAGAAGCGTTCGTATAATTTCGTTGCGTGAAACAGGAGCAAATATCTCTTCATAGTCGATTCCCGCCTTTTGGGTATGACCTCTTGCCACTAAACGTGCTTTATATTTTTCTATTTCTCCTTTTCCGTTTCTTTTTATTTTAAAAACCCATCTGTTGGATAATACTTTTTTATTTTCTGGTCGGGGGACCAACGACCACGTTCCATTTCTTCGTAATACTTCCATTTCTTTTTTCATCGCTTCCAGTCATAATTGTGTATCGTTACGTCCGAATACTTCGTCTATGGTTCGTCTGGAATTTCTCTGTCGCCATTTATTTCGTCTTTGATGGTGGTCCTTCGGGTTGCGTACATTTTTCTCGGTCGTCCCACGCTTCCTGTTCGGACAATCCTTGGTCTGCCGCGACCACGTTTATTTTCATGATTTTCTTCTCGATGTCTTTCGCCGTTTTCTGTGTCTTCATTTCGTTGGTTTTCATTCTCTTCGTCTTCGTTTTTCTTTACTTCCTCGGTTTCATCTTCTTCCGGATGGAAATCTGGAAAATAAGCCTTTACATTTTCGCAATCGATATTTTCAAAGAATTTAACGTCTCTCGCTTTGATGACTTTTCTTGTGTTTGTCGGAGCCATAAACGATAGGCTTTTGATTCCTGCGAGTAACCAACGAGAACATATTCTTGACCTTTCGGATCAAGTTTCTTTAGACCAGTAGTTTTGTTCAACGCAATTGCTCTACTCCCTATAGTTCGCAGAAATCGTATATAAGGTTTTTTTTTTAAACCACGCTTCGTACGGAGTTTTGTTCTCTAGCGATTTTGTTGGGCATCTATTTCGTAAAAACGCAGCTGTGTTTATTGCCTCCGCCCACAATGACTTTGGCAAATCTGCTTGAAGCATGAGACATCGCGCCATCTCTATTAACGTGCGATTCGCGCGCTCAGCCACGCCGCACAGTGGGCAATTTGGACAAAATCGGATTCAAAATCAAGGAACTTTCGATAGGAATGAGGTAGAGCGATGAAATTTTTTTTAAATGAAAGCTGCAACTTTGTAGAATATGGGAAAAATAGAGAGATTATTACCATCCAATCATTTCAACGAAAAAATGACTTCATTAGTTTTTGTCACAAAAATCTATTTTTTGCAAAATCCTGAGGTCGTAGACAAATTTTGAGACCAGATTTGAAATCAGCGTGAAAAAATCTATGGGAAATGATGTATAGCATGTGAAAAAAAAATTTTTTCCGCGCGTGGTATTGGAAAACCCATAATTTTCTTGAAATTGTGCAAGTTTAACGAATTTTTTCAAGGTTAAAAAACGTTCGTACCATAATCTCCCTATTTTTCCCATATTCTACAAAGATTCAGCTTTAATTTAAAAAAAGTTTCATCGTTCTACCTCATTTCTATCGAAAGTTCTTTGATTTTGAATCCGATTTCGTCCAAATTGCCCACTGTGCGCCGTTTTGCTGAGGGGTATACGCGACGGTAAGCTGCCTTGCAATGCCCTCGTCTTCCAAGAATTTTGAAAAATCTGCCGAAATATATTCTTTTGCGTTATCCGTTCTTAATTTTTTTACTACGCACTTGGTTTCTTTTTCAACGCGCTTTTTGAAGTTTTTAAAAGCTTTTAGTACGTCCGATCGTTGACGCAATATTGCTACTTCGGTATAACGCGAATAATCGTCGATAAAAGTTACAAAATATTTCGCGCCGCCGAGGGTTTCTGTATCTATTGGACCGCAAATGTCCGAATGTATGAGGCCGAGCCTCTTTTTTTCGCGACTTACAGGGCTTTTGTACGGCAATTGTTTGATTTTCGCTTTCGCGCACACTATGCATTCGTCATATACACTTTTACATTTTAAATTCATACCCGCTACCATATTGTTCGTATAAAGTTTTTTTTAAATCAGTGAAATTCAAATGACCCAAACGTTCGTGCCATCTTCCGCCGTTTTCACTGTTGTTTACGTTCGTTTGAAAAGCACAATTTTCTACAACGTCTATTATGTACAAGTCGCCTCTTTTTTTCCGCTATCATCGCTACAGACCCGTTTCTGCGTTTAACTGTTGCCCGGTTTTTGTCAAAGATCACTTTAAAACCCTTTTTAGTAATTTGCGCGACTGAAATTAAATTATACCGAAGGTCCGGCACAAATATCGCGTTCATTAGTTTTACCCGATTTGTATTTTGATCACTTAGTTGTACGTTTAATTCGATTTCACCGACACCATGCGATTTTATGCCTTGGTCGGAGGCTGTGAATACGTTCGATTGTTCAGTTTCATTTATTGTACGGAACTTTTGTCTTTCATTCGTCACATGACACGTAGCTGCACTGTCTAAACACCACACGTTTGATCGTTTCAATTCTGCTTTACACGCAATGGCTGTCATCGCGTCGTTCGATTTCTCGTTTTCGTGTCTTTTCCGAATGTAACGATCTTTTCCGCGATGCCCGATTTTCCGCACTCGTAGCACTTTACACTAAGACTTGCACTCGATTGCGGTTTTTCGGTCGTTTTCTTGAAATTGTTTGTTCTTGGTTTTGTAAACTTCGTTGCTTTCGTATATAGTGCTTCGCTGTTGACGTTTTTTTTTCTCTCTTTGTCTGATCTGCCGTCTCTTTCCTTTTGTCGCGCTTCTTCTTCGATCAACTTCGTTTTGAGGTTATTCACATTCGGAATTTCATCGCGCGACTCGATCGCCACTGTAAAATTCTCGTATTCTTCCGGCAATGATCCCAGCATCATGATTGATAACAAATCTTCCGGAATGTTTATACCAGCCTCTGCCAATTGCTCGGCTTTTGATGTGAATTCGTTTAAATAAACGGCCATCGTTGTGTCAGAATCTTTTTTCATACGATACAATTGTTTGTAGAGCGTTGCTTTTCTGGACGGGAGAGAGACTCAGGCAGGGTTGCCCGCTCAGTCCGACCCTGTTCACAATATATATAGCCGACACGGAGGAAGAATTCAGGAAAGGACTGGTGGGAGGAATAAGAGTGGCTGAAGAAAGATTCTGGTCCCTAGCCTATGCAGACCATGTGGTGGCGGTAGCAAGTAAAGAGGGAGATTTGAAATGCACGATGAAGAGGCTGGAAAGGTACTTAGACAAAAAGGAATTGACGCTAAACACGGAGAAGACTAAAATAATGATTTTTAAGAGAGGGAGAGAAAAAGAAGAAAGCTGCATGGAACTGGAAGAGGGAAACGGCAGAGGAAGTCAAGGAATTCTGTTATTTAGGAATAAAGTTTGAAAGCAACGGAAAAATAGCAGGTCACGTAAAGGAAAGGATAAAGAGAGCGAACGTGGTCCTAAATCAAGTATGGGGAATCGGCGAAAGGAAATTTAAAAATGATTTTAAAATGAGAATGTTTCTCTTTGATACGTTGGTACTGGGGGTACTCCTATACGGGGTAGAGCTATGGGGCTTTAAGGAGAGAACAGAAGTAGAAAGGATTCAGCTGAAATATATAAAGTGGACACTTGGTTTGGACGTGCGTACTCCAGGATACTTGGTACTGGAAGAAACAAAAAGGGGGAGGCTTAGAGTAAAGGCAGGAATTAGGGCATGGAAATACACGGAAGGAGTAAGAAACAGAGCAGGGAGGAAGATAGTCAAGGAATGTCTGAAGGAAAAGGAATCAGGGAAAGTTCAGGGCGAAAGCAGGAAAGAAAGGGATGAATACTTAAAGAGAAACGGATGGAGCCAAGCAGGGGTGGAAGAGATGATAAGGCTAGAGATGGAGGTAGCGGAGAGGCTAAAGGAGAGAGACATTGAGGTACAACGGCAAGAACAATATACAAGGATAGAGCAGTCAAAATATAACAAAAGGTACAAGTTTATAAGAGTGGCAGAGTTACCAGAATACCTAAGTAAGTAGGGAAGAGGGGAAAGTCAAAAGTTAGTAGCCCAAGTAAGATGCGGAAATGCAGAAAATTGGAACAAATACTGGCTGGGAGAGGAAGCAAGAGGATGCGACCTGTGTGGGGACAGGTATGGCAATCTGGAGCATCTAACAAGAGAATGCAGGGAAATGGAGGGAAGGATCAGGATGGAGGACATACTGAGTGGGAGGATAGATTCAAATGTTGAAGCGTGGCTTCAAAAGCTCAGAAAAAAGAGAGATAAGCGAGCAGAAATATAAAGGTAATATAAGGAAGCGTAAACCAAAGATAACAGAGTAGGAAATGGTGCAATAATCGGAATAAGAATAGGAACAGGCAGAATATAGGTAGAGTAGTCAGGGTAGGGATGGGTGAGTCGAAGAGAGAAGGGGAGAGAGAGAGAGAGAGAGAGAATTAATGCGTGGATAAGATAGTTATTTTTTGTAATCATAGGTTATTGTAAACCGAGTCCAATTCTTGGCCGTAAGGCTGAATAAAGCAATATTATTATTATTATTATATGATTTAGTTGATCACGTGTCATACTTAGCATTATCATAGCTAATGCTTTCTGATCCTTCTTGTTCCATGCGGCTCGGTTTTCTTCCGTTTTGTGTTCGTCACCGTTTGCATATGACCATAGCTCATTGCAGATGAGTACGCTCCTCATCTGGAGTTTCCACGATTCATAATTTTCGTCGTTTAATTTATCGATGTTTTGCGCGCCGTGTAGTGCTGCCATTGTTTTTTATCGATGACCACGTTTTTTTTTTTTTAGGTTATCACGCGTGAATTCTTCCGTTTTTCATTCATGCGCAACCTGGGCCCATAACCTGTCAGGTTGTCAGTGGATTAGGGTATAAATGAATTGTTCACGCACTTTAGCGCACACGAAATAAATATATATTTAAATAAACGTATATAAATAGGAACATTATCTTTTGCGCGATCGCTTCGCATGGAACCGGTAATGACAACAGAACTCCGGCAGGTGTCGTTGCCGCGATCAAGCCGCTATCGATATACTTCCTAACAAATTGTACAATGATTTCGAATTTTGGTAGATCAAGTATGTTTTACTGCAAATATTTCTCAAAAAGTATCAATTTCAAATAGTACGAATAAACTAAAAAATTTATGGGAAGGGTGGTTTAATTTGAGGTCCGTGTCTTTCCAAAATGTTTGAGGTATTGAAACTGTTAAAAAAACATCTGTATAAATTAGAAATACTATCAAATTTTAAGAAAAATAATGAAATACACGTTGCTACATCAACTTCGCCCTCTTTCAAATGAAAACGCTTCAAAAATCTTTTAAATTCGAGCGATAAAATGAAAAATAAAGTAAATAAAATTTCCAGGGCTGCGCAAAAAATTGTCACGACATTAAAAGTGCACGAGGGATGTCAGCGGATAACAATAACGCAGAGAATAACAAATTTTCGGAACAACCCTCGACACACTAAGTGGACAGCCCAAGTCTTCACGAGTAGATCATAGAATGACGAAGAAGCTACCGAAAATTCTGCCGAAAACAATTACAAAAATTCCCAATAATACTCTACAATCTCGAAGCCACAATTTCCCCGTTAAAAACGTAAACTCACCATCGCGAGGAGCCATGATTCCCATCTTCCGGCGGGTCGCAGACATTTTCGCGGAGCGTGGTTCACGGCAGCCTGGTCTCACGGCAAAAATCGCAAAGAACATAAATAAAATATCCTGCGGATGCTCGTGCGCGCACTACCATCGCATCTCCAGGGCCGTACAACCGTCCGGGAAATCCTCCCCAACAAAAACAAACCCTAAAACCACGATCGGATCGTCAACCCCCCTAAGCAATTAAAAACGCCCCTCGATTCTCCTCAAAAAACCATTTACAACTTAAATAAATGATAATCCAGATCCGGTCCAAGTCAGAAACTTTTCGGAAACAGACCAACAAGCCTCGGTCGTTGGCCTATATTCCCAAACATGTCCCCAGGGCCGTGAAAAGTGGAGGACAGCCCTGGGCCCTGGCTTCAGGGTGTGTTTGCGCATGAGGGTTGCAGCTTGCTCGCATTTATTGACTGGGAGGCTGGTGCATGCGCAGGTGTCGTCTCGAAATTCTCTGTCGACCTTCGATGCATCGACTGGTGGCTCGTCGAGGGTCCAGGAAAATTTCGAATTCTCAAAAACCACGGTGGAATTCGGTTTTTTCCGCTGAGCCGGTTTCGCTGAGCCGGTCTTCGCGGTTCGGTTTCGTCGGGGGGAGAGGGTCGAAAAGCGACGGGACTTAGGGGAGGTTTTCCATCGAGATTCGAAGGCCCGTGGTCGATCGAGATATCGCAACGAGCGGCGGCGATATCGCGGCGGTGCCGCTGGAAATTTTATCAATACCGCGGCCGTCTAGTCGCTGACAGTCACTCGTGAAAAGTACGCGGTCATCCGACGGGGTTGCCAGGCAAGCGGATAGCTCTAGCCGAGGACAGCAGAAGCGAGCGACGAACAACATGTGAGTACAACAACGAGAAAACGTTCCCATCGCGTTCGTCGACAGTGATTTTCGCCTGGAACACCATCAGCGACAGACAAGCCCTGACGATAGACCGCTGATCCTCCGAACTCGTCGACCTAATCCCGTGTCCACCTGCTAGACACACCGAGACCCCCCAACACCCGTTCCTCCATCGGGAAACACACGAATCCCCTGATTAACGGCTGATTTTCCTCGACAAAACTTCGCCAGCCAGCTCCTTTGGACGATTGTCGAATGTGTGTCAGCGGGAAGGGTGGCTTTTTGCCCGAGATTCGAGCTGCCTCGGTGGATCAGTGGATTTCGAGGCCTGGTGGATCCGAGCGGGGGACTGTCTGGAAATATTTCAACAATTTCGATCAGTGCTTAAAGTAGAATCCTCGAGGATTTTTTCGAAGAGTCTGCGAGAGAGACGGCTGCGAATTGGGGTCGCTGGTTTTTCAAATCTTTGTACTTTCGAACGGAGATTTCGCGATGATTTTCTGTTGTTGGGTTTTCTCGATGTTGAATTAATGATTTGAGGGTATACGGGGTCAGGTGGTTCTCCGGGGTTGGTCGGGGTTTGATGTTTCGGCATTTTTTCCGCCAGCCATCGGCTCGCCGGAGGAATCGAAGCCCGCAAGGCGGATTTTAAGACGCAATTTCCTAGGCCTTTGTCGGCAATCGATCCTCTTGCACGGCCAGGCCGCGACACACGACAGAATTTCCGATAAAGTGCAGCAAAGCTTAAAGCGGACCACCGAGCCCGATTTCTTCCGGACGGTGAAATTGCGGTCATTGAATTCCGGGCCCTCGGCATGGCCCTGTTTCGCGATCGAACGGCGAACGATCCGAGACAGCCATGAATTGTGCAACAATCGCCGGATCTGCCAGACGTGCTCCGCCGTTGATCGACCGTCGACAATTTTCCCAAAGATTCGTTCCCTTCCGTTTGCAAAATTATTTTATACTCGTAGGGGGTTACCAAATGTTAGGTTGTCCCGGAAGATTCTTTCCCCATGTGTACCTTCAACCCTTTGACTATAGACGTATTGACGACAGACGTATGTATACGCCCTCACATGTTTATCAATATATAGGAAAGACGTGGCACCGCTACTGCAAATAGCTGAATAGTTAGTTATCGTTATTAATAGTTTTTGGCAATATTGTTCACTCTCTATCGCGAATCGACTCGCATAAACTTAGCCCTTCATGTGATAAACTTCCTATGTGAATGTTTATCTAGTTCAATTTATGATCAGTAGACCACGGACTTTATGCATTTACGATAAAAATTAGTAGTTTAAGACAGTCAAGGGATTATTAGAATTTAAAAACGCTGTTAAAAGAGGAAATAATTTTCCGTTTCACTCCAGTTTGTCGAAAATTTTTATTTTGTATACAGATCCTCTGGTGATCAGCCTTAGAATTTTATTCACTCGGCATTTTTCTAAATAATATACCCTAAAACGCTGTCAAACGCTGTTAAACGAGGAAATAACTTTCCGTTTCGCTCCAGTTGGTCACAGTTTAGATAACAAATTTTAATTTTGCATAAAGATCCGCGGTCTAGAGTTCAGCCTTATAATTTTATTCACTCGGCATTCTTCTAAATAATATACCCTAAAACGCTGTCAAACGCTGTTAAAAGAGGAAATAACTTTCCGTTTCGCTCCAGTTGGTCACAGTTTAGATAACAAATTTTAATTTTGCATAAAGATCCGCGGTCTAATGATCAGCCTTATAATTTTATTCACTCGGCATTTTTCTAAACAATCTATCCTAAAAATGTTTGGTCAGCAGAAAGGGAACCGAGTAAAAATGTGATTAGTAGTGAAGATGCAGCAATTCCCCGGCTGTTACCAACATTCAATTTTTTTCTTTATATTTCCTTCACACACATAGCGCACACCTAGGCGAACGTGCTAACGATATGCCAGCCGCAGCGATTGTCATGCGAATATCGAAAGTGCACCGCAGTCAAAAGGTTATCTAGATAACTCGAGCATGTACAAACCATTATCTGTTAGTCAATGTTTCATTATTTCTTAAGACTTCTCTCATTTCAAGTTATTTGATTAGTTGGAAACCTATTCTGATACTGTGCGTATCGATCGGGAAACGAACTTTCGGGACAACCTAATAGCTTGGGTACTGTGACTGCCCCGGGATTTCTTGGTTTACTAGAATTTTACACAATTTCGATTATTGTTGCTTTCCAATTCTCGGGCCTCGCGGGCCGCGTTCGACCGCTGTAACGAGTGCGAAATTTTGATGCTTGATCGCCGGCGGCGATGGAATCACAACGTTACAGCGAGACAAGAGAGCTAACACATTTTTCGAACCGTGAAATCGCGAGGCTTAATTGCGAACACACACGTACCGGCGGCAATCAATTGCGAAACACACGGTGCTGTACGTTCTACTGGCTGTTTCTATATTTAGATAATCAATGCCGGGCACATTTGCAGAAACGTTCTACGGCTTTGCCGATGAAAAATTGCCCCGGCCGCCGGCGCGCCGCGTGCCCAAAATTATTTCCAATGTTGCATAACCGCGCGGACTAATTTCAGCGATTATTCTTCGACATGTTTTTCTCGAGCAGCTGGATTCGCTGCGGCGTGCTTCGTTCGATAAATATTGTTCTCGTTCGAGTGTGGATCGAACAATTTTTGGGACTACTCTTGAACGAGTCGGGCAAAATTGATCCGGTTGAATTATGTTCGACAGAAATTCGGTCGCTGCTTCGTTCGCAAAAGAATTGCGCGTGCTTCGAATTCGCATAGCGTAAACAAGGTTTGCCCATAAGCAGATTACCCTTGCGAGAGTCAGACATGACCGCAACACTGTTAGTGTAACGCTCCTTTAAACAAATATTGATTCTACGTGCCATCGGGGGCTTGTTTAAATACAACGAAGGTAGGTACCTGCCAGTAGATTCTTCCTGGAGTGGTCAGACACGGTTGGGTCAGTTAAATTAAGATATCGTTCACCTTCCACAATACAATATCTATCGATATCTCCGATACAGCAACTTTTTCGAGATTCAGTTCTGTATAAAACGAGCAATGGTTTTCGGCAAGTAGATTAATCCTGTTTGAGTCGGACAGGTTTGAAATAATGTACAAGCAGGCAGATTCTATGTGATAACTTGGTCGAATCAATTAAATTCAAGTACAATAGACGCTCAGTGTGCGTAAGTAGATTGTCCCCGAGTGGGACAGTAAAAAAAAATGTAAATTTGTAAATGTAAATGTAAATTTTTCATGTATGAAATCACCAAAATGGCACAAACGTACCGTTAAACGAACAGACTGGAGGACAATAATACGTCATCTGTAAAGAACTTCATAGCAGTTTTACACTGAGTCACTAATAATCCTGTTTAAGTAGATTATCCCTGCCGTGGTCGGGCGAACTGGAAGTTCCACTGCTAGAAGTCCATTCCGAACGCTACACTCTTGTTACTTTATGAACTGGTGACGTTCAAGTTGAAAACATTGATTCCTAAGGTTCATAGAGTTCGTGTAATATTTATTCTACACAGATTGCCACGTTATAACCAAAGTCGAGGCGCTACGTCAGAGCTTTACAGCGGCTGTGGATATAGTACGTGTCGAAAATGATTAATCATTAAAATCACAAAGAACGTTTAGTGAAAGTAGACTGCACCTTGCATACAGTCGGACAATGTAGGAGTTGCAAGGAAGAATGTTTATCCAATACAATGTTAGGTTTTTTACATCGAAGAATAGAAGAAATTATTTCTCAAGCTTGTGGAGTTGTCACTGCAATAATTTTCAGTAGATTATTCCGGGTAAGGTCAGACAATCTTGGAATTCTTAAAAGCTTTCTTTATCCGAAACAGTGATAGATTTTTCACACCGAAAAATACAAGAAATGCTTTCTCAAGCTTGTGGAGTTATCACTGCAATAATTTTAAGTAGATTGTTCCGGTTAAGGTCAGACAATCTTGGAATTCTTAAAAGCTTTCTTTATCCGAAACAGTGCTAGGTTTTCTACACCGAAAAATACAAGAAATGCTTTCTCAAGCCTGCAGAGTTGTCACCGTATTAATTTTAAGTAGATTATCCCGGTTAAGGTCAGACAATCTTGGAGTGTTAAAACATTCTTTATCCGAAACAATGCTCGGTTTCCCACACCGAAGAATAGAAGAAATTATTTCTCAAGCTTGTAGAGTTGTCACCGTATTAATTTTAAGTAGATTATTCCGGTTAAGGTCAGACAATCTTGCAGTTTTAAAAAACATTCTTTATGCGAAACAGCGCTAGGTTTTCTACACCGAAGAATAGGAGAAATTATTTCTCAAGCTTGTGGAGTTGTCACCGTATTAATTTTAAGTGGATTGTCCCGGTTAAGGTCAGACAGTCTTGAAATTCTTAAAAGCTTACTTTACCCGAAACAGTGCTAGGTTTTCTACGCCGAAGAATAGAAAAAAATTATTTCCCAAGGTCGCAGAGTTGTTATCAATTTTAAATAAATTGTGCTAGTCAGATAGTTCGAAAATTCAGCGATACAATTTTAATTCACAATTCTTAGCCAGCTGAGTCAAGTATGAAATTCTGTGGTCGTTGGTTTCATTCGCGTTGTAGTTATACAGGCGCGTACAAGCGAATGGTTTCAAGTAGATTAACCTCGTCCAAGTCAGACCGAGCAAAGTCTCGCCAAGTCGAACTGGAGGCACACGTGGCGACGGTCAAAGAATTCACCAAAAGACACGCTGAAGAAGCACAGAACGGATTATCCCGGGAACTCATGCTGAACTTAAAACGATAAGTCACTTTCCAGCCGACTCTCGCATTAAAGCTGCCGAGGAACACTGCCTCGAAGCAACTGACCTTCTCTTTAAACAAGATACCGACCGTGCAAAGAATTTCCAACGATCTGTGGCCGACCTGACACGATCCCCGACGATTCTAAGATTAGAACGCGCGTGCGAATAGTTTTTTTAAACGAGACCGGCATTTTTAAACAGCGGGTAAAGTTTCTTCGTGTGTGGGCAGCCAGCCAGCCGATCGATACTTCAAGATGACTTTGGTCTTGTCGATGCATGGGAGCCTCGAATTTGTTTATTTCTATGTGTCGTCACTATTTCAACGTTTGCGAACAAAATCTGTGACACTCTAAACTCGGGAATTCAAGAATTCTATCCATTATTCAAAGTTTGAGCATTAGACTGCGGATCTTTATGCAAAATAAAAAATTCTCTCATTAATTGCAATGCACAGAAAGTAGCTTTCCTCTATCAATTATTTTGTTAAGCTGACAGTAACAAGCTGATTAAATTTTTTGAACCGTCCGTATGCTATGCCGGTGTCATTCGTGAAATAAGAAAATCGCTATACCCTCTTCTCGAAAACTGTAGTGAAATGTGGGTCAGAAATGACCCCGGCGTAGGCCTAGAACTCGCAGGAGTCCGAAGGTTAATCCGTTCAGTGCTTTAAATTGTGTGTAATTTATTTTTGTCTATCGTCTCTTTATTATTTCTCTGAGGAAAATTGGACATTTGTATGAAGTATTATTTCGCCGAATATTAAATATTTTATTTTCGACTGAAACGTGTACTGTCGTGCAATGGTCATAGAAAAGTTTCGTTATTAATTATCCTGCTATCACTTTTTAGCGTCGGTTCTCTAGAGTTCCGCAACTTCGAATATTATTACTGTTATCAATGCCTCCATTCCAGTGTAATTAAGAATTCATTAGAAATTCAATTACCAGCACCGTTTCCATTTCCAGAAGTTCTATCGCAATCAAGGATCCGGGAGGATCCACTGCGAATCCAACTTTTGTTATTCGATTAAAAAATCGACCGACGGTCGGACGGGCTACCGTATCGCTCGATTAATAAACAAACCATCTGCGCGAGAACCATTTCGCGTTCGCCTCGATAGAAATTCAATAACGACGATAGCCGGGCCCCGGCCAGTCGCCGATCGATGTATTAATCCGATTATATAAGTCGCTCGAACGCATAAAACCTGAAACCAGGTGAACCTCTCCTCGATGCTGTGAAAAAATAGTTTTAAAAAATTGGAGAGCCGCCTCCTCTCGAAAATATAAAATTCACCAGAATTCGAAGCCCCCAGTCGTCCAGAAAATAATTAAAAATGCCCGACTGCTACTGAAAAATATTCCCAATATTTCAATAACAGTCAAATCGAGATAATAATTATTAATCCTGTGCCCAGTGTCCTTCCAGGATAGCGACAAAACTATTTTACCTAACCTCACTTTATATCTGCTTATTTTCTAGCGCGGTTCAATTGATTTTTATTCAGTCTCCGAGCTCAGGAAATTATTTTCTTCTATTTTCGTAAGAAAAATATTCTTCTGTGTTGAATGCTTTTTAAAGGGTTTTTGTAGGGTTTTATCGAAACTTCCCGGATTTCGAAGAAATCTCCAGAGCTGTGAAAGCATACGAATTCTATGATTTTCCTCCGACTCGATTTCGAAACGGTATCGTTAGAGGAGGATTCTGTTCACGTCTGAAAAATCATTCGGCGCATACCAATCGAACGCTTAGAAAATGCGATCCGGAGCGCGAATACTCGAAATTCTATGTACCCGTGTATCCACGGCGTTCGAATACCGGATCGATCGGCTGTTGCCACTCGCCGGTTCGATCGGCAACCAAAAATAAAACCCGCACTCTGCTCGACCGCTTTTCAATCTGCCATCGTTCCATTTTTCTCCGGGAGTACGGAGTCGACGTTATTTTCACCGTTTTTTCGATTTTCCCATCTTTTCTTTACCCACGCGGCAGCTGAGTCGTAAAACGCAAAATAACGAAACAACATTTAACCTGGAAAAGCACTTTTCTAAACCGTCGAGCGCAGAAATTACTAATTTAACAAGTATTAATCCCGCGACTATTTTTATGGAATATTATGCATCATTTTGAGCAGACATTCTACGGTTCTTTCAATTTTCAAAATGTGTCTATTAATAACAATTTTGTAATCTGTAATTTCCAGACTGCGGATTTCATGGCATTTATGACAAAAACGAGTAGGCGTAACACACTGAAAACATTGGAAGAATTTAAACATGCTTTTATATTACTTTCAACCAACTAAACGTAATCAGAAAGAGAATAAGTTTTTATTTTGCATAAAGATCCGCCGGCTAATCATCACTAACATTATAAAGGTATTTTATTTTGTCAAAGCAGATTTGTTGAAATTTTTGTATCAAGCGTTCAGTAATTTCTGTTAGGGTTGTATTAGGGTCAGACAATTTTGGAGTTTAAAAAGAAATTCTTTAACTTGGAAAAGCACTTTTCTAAACCGTCGAACGCAAAAATGACTAATTTAACCCGTATTAATCCCGCGACTATTTTTATGGAATATTATGCATCATTTTGAGCAGACATTCTGCGGTTCTTTCAATTTTCAAAATGTGTCTCTTAATAACAGTTTTGTAATCTGTAATTTCCAGACTGCGGATTTTATGGCATTTATGACGAAAACGAGTAGGCGTAACACACTGAAAACATTGGAAGAATTTAAACATGCTTTTATATTACTTTCAACCAACTAAACGTAATCAGAAAGAGAATAAGTTTTTATTTTGCATAAAGATCCGCCGGCTAATCATCACTAACATTATAAAGGTATTTTATTTTGTCAAAGCAGATTTGTTGAAATTTTTGTATCAAGCGTTCAGTAATTTCTGTTAGGGTTGTATTAGGGTCAGACAATTTTGGAGTTTAAAAAAAAATTCTTTAACTTGGAAAAGCACTTTTCTAAACCGTCGAACGCAAAAATGACTAATTTAACCCGTATTAATCCCACGACTATTTTTATGGAATATTATGCATCATTTTGAGCAGACATTCTGCGATTCTTTCAATTTTCAAAATGTGTCTATTAATAACAATTTTGTAATCTGTAATTTCCAGACTGCGGATTTTATGGCATTTATGACGAAAACGAGTAGACGCAACACACTGAAAGAATTGGAAGAATTTAAACATGCTTTTATATTACTTTCAACCAACTAAACGTAATCAGAAAGAAAATAAGTTTTTATTTTGCATAAAGATCCGCCGGCTAATCATCACTAACATTATAAAGGTATTTTATTTTGTAAAAACAGATTTGTTGAAATTTCTGTATCAAACATTTAGTAATTTCTGTTAGGATTGGATTAAAACTATTTTTTATTTTAGCTGCACCTTGTCTCGTGCTATAACAACAGAAGTTTCGTTTCTTTTCAATACGTTGAATTAATTTTGTCCTATTTGTCATAAATGCATAAAATGCGCAGTATAATTATTGCCAACGCTGGAACAACAACAGCTGCAACAATGTCGAAGAATGTAACCAAAACGGTGTTATACAATATCGTTTTAGAATTTGACGAACAATGTACGGAAAAAAAGGTGATTCGACGCGTACGCCCACGCGAATCGAAATGACCGGAGCAGCGATAGCAGTCTGCAATCGATTTAATTAGTTTCGAATCGAGAGAAAGATTTTGTTTCATGGGAAAAAAACCAGGGTCAGATAACGAATCAGCGGTGGGAAATAATGAAATGAATTACCGAGAATCTGTGACGCGGGAAATTCTATTAACCTTCGGAGTCCTGCGAGTCCTGGACCTGTGGCGGAGTCATTTCTGACCCGCGCCGATATTTCACTAAAGTTTTCTCTCGATATAAGGCGATGGCTCGGGACCGGCTTTCGTCGTATTTCGAATGAAGGAAAAGAGGAAGGAATAGCGATTTTCTTATTTCGAAAAAAAGATAAAAAGTGTCGCCTTATATCGGAGAAAAATTGTACGTATTGACGGCCGCTCGAGCTTATCCCCACGGGTCACGAATGACCCCGGCATGGCATAGCATACGGAGGATTAATTGGTAGGAAAGACTGTTGAATGCTATTTGTAATATTTCCTCGCGGATCTTTTGTTTCCGCACCATGTTCCCATGCTCGTTACAGATGGAGATTGCGAATATTATATTGTTGCAAATTACCGGCGTTTTTAAATTACTGAACCGAACAGTGCCTAGGGAAATTTCGTTTGTTCAAAGTGGGTGCTTTGAGTCTAGACTGGAAGTACAATACAGGCTGTAATAATGTGCGGGCGGGAATATTTTCAATGCACGTGATTAAACAAGAAAGTCACGTTCTGTGTGTGCGATTTTTCCAATGAGATTTAATCAACAGTTTCATGTTTAATTGAAAAGGGCCGTTTTCATGCAAATTCAATATTGTGTCGGTGAAACCTTTTTGTTTGTTATTCCGCGTTTCACGTTTCAAGCTGTGGAGGTGGTTTTCATTGTATAAATAAGTGATTTTATTATTTAAAAGGCTCACGGATGTTTCTAAAATTTTGTTGGAATTTAACACAATTTTTCGTTTCTCTTTCAAATGTCTCTACGAAGACACAGATTACGCATACATTCAGATTGTATCTTGACTGCGAATTTTTATGCGAAATAAAAATTGTCTGCATCGACTACAACAGGCAAGCACGCATTTTGTTTTCTTCCTTTCACAAATACTAATAGTAAAAATATAAAAATAAAAATTTGGTACTCGATGTAAGAGTTAAAATAAGTATCGGCTAGGAGTTCGCGCGTCGACAATTGTCTGAAGCGAAATACGAAGCTCGTTGAATTTTCATTGGGCCGCTCCCGTCGCGTTATGCGTACCGGCAAATAGAGTCCAATTATAATATTACATTTCGAGGCACCCATTGAAGGCCTTTGACGAGCTCGCGAGCAACTCTGGCCCGCGAATCGCCCCGAGGGAAAAAGAAAACTGTAAATTGACTCGATCAACGGGGACAGCACGTTTCCCTCTTTTCCTCGGGGCTTCCTTTTCCCCTTCGCGAGAGGGGGAGGGGGAGGGAAAAGTTTCGGTGTCGGTCCGCGAAGTTCCATCGGGGTCGTAAGAAGCAGAATGGAAGCGGAGAAACGCGAAGAAGTCGATGGAAACCGAAAGGTTAATATCGGTTCAGGTGGTATTTGACTCACCTGGCCGCAGCAGGTATTCCATACGTAAATACGGCTGACCTTTCCCCGCCGCAGGGAAAGACCTTTCCCTTGAAACAACGTACGATGTTAGTTTAATTATCATGAAAGAGTCCTGCGTTGGCGTCGACGTCGCGCTCACGTTTCCATATTACTCATTATTTCCAGCGCCGCGTGTCGAGTATCCGGTATCGATTGTAACCCGCCAGATAAAATCCACCGTTCCAACGAGATTATTGCTGGATCTCCTTATCGCTCCGTTTAAAGTAGCTAATTGTGCTACTATTGACCCGGCTCCGGGCTCCTCGTTCAACAAATTTCACGCCCGAGATCGTGCAAATATTAGAATTTCGCGTTCCAATCAAATCCACCTCCATTCTCCCTCCGCTCTCGCTGGAATTGCTGTGGGACCAGTAGCGTTGCCCTCATAGGTCAGGCAACCTGTGACATTGTCCCACGTTTTTATATATTTTAGTACATTTTTACATTTTTATGTCTGCTCCATTCACAGAAGTAACCGAACGGACGCGAGTAGATTGTCCGTTATAGGTCAGACCACCTCGCATATCATTTTATATTTTTATATATGATAATAATCGAAGCGATGCAAATGACTGCAAGTAGACTGCTCATGATAGGGTCAGACAAGCTTGGAATCTGAAACAAGGATAAAACGTTACTCATTTGATTTCTTAAAGTAGTAATAACAAATATAAGTAGATAATTCCTGGCTAGGTCAGACGAGTTTAAAACAGGAACAAAAATAGTATACGTATTAGGGGGACCCATAAGTAATCAATTATCTTGAAATCTAAAACAAACTTTGTAGTAAATTCAAGTTTTCATTTCTTAATTTATTATATAATCTCCATCATTATCAAGGACAGTTTGCCATCTTTCCTGCAAATTTTCACTCCCCCTCTTATAGAAATCCTTTTCACTTTTGGGACCCCGAAAGCTGAATCCACAAAACAATTGCATTAGGATTCTTCCAAAAATTCTTTTCCTATCATTGTCAAGGACAGTTTGCCATCTTTCTTGCAAATTTTCAATCCCCCTCTTATAGAAATCCAGGGTTCCTGAAGCAAAATATGACTCAAGGTGTCTCCTTACATCTTCTACAGAAGTGAATGTTTTATTTCTTAAATAATGCTCCAGAGATAAGATGATACTCAGAGGGAGCAATATCCGGTGAGTACGGGGGTGTGGTAAAACTTCCCATTGCAATTCTTTCATTTTTCCTCAGTGAGTTTCGCTGTATGGGGGCGGGCATAGTCAATTTGCAGTATTACACCTTTTCTGTGAACTAAAGATGCCCTCTTTTTCAATAGTTCTCAACACAGCCGTTGTAATTGCTGACAATACAACTCAGCAGTAACTGTTTCTCCAGGTTTCAACAACTCAAAGTGAATTATGCCACGACAGTCCCACCAAATGCACAGTAACACCTTTCTAAGTGATAAGCTAGGTTTAGGGGTTGATATTGCGGTTTGATTTGCAGAAAGCCATTGTTTGGAACGCTTTATGTTGTCATAAAGAATCTATTTTTCATCTCCGGTAACGATTCTGCTAAGAAATGGATCTCTACGAAATCTGGATAGCAACGAAGTGCAAATTGATCGACGAATATTCTCGTTGGTCTCGGATAATTGATGCGGTACCCATATTCCTTGCCTATATGCCTTTCCCATTTCGTGTAGGTGCCTTTGTATAGTTGACCATGTGGACCCAAGGCTTCTCGATAATTCTTGTATACTTAATTTTGGATCAGCTTCCACCAGAGATTTTAGGATGCCATTATCAAACTCAACTGGTCGTCCGAGGCCTGTCAGAGAGATCATAATCATCAGCAGCAAACCTTCTGAACCAACGTTGACACTTATTGACCTTCGATACATCTCCATAAACATCGCAAATTTTCTTTGTTGTTACCGTTGCATTAAATCCTGCATGAAGATGAAAAAGTATGCAATGGCGAATATGAAACTCGGAAGGTACGGCCGCCATTTTATTATTGTAAAAAAAAATTATACTTTTTAGAATATTTTGACCACTGGCTGCTTTACGGAAAACTGTAAAAGAATACGTGTTTCCTCTTCAATCATCGGTTCGGAACTAAAGGCAAAACAAATTCTTTGCAAATAATTGATTACTTATGGAAGCAGTGCTACTTAACACTAGAACTACCGGACCAGTCAAAATGACTGGTTCCTAATTTTTTCTTTTACAATTACTGAAATTGTAAAAATGTTTTCATCGGAAATTTTTTAATGAACCTCTTCATTGAAGCACATATTACAATAAAAGTTGTATAAAGTCTGAATGGGCACAGTCTTGTCACTGTTACAAAGCAATATAAGTCAGTCGTATTTATTGCTCGGTAGTTCTAATGTTAAAGATGGAAATGACTGCAAGTAGACTACTCTTGATAGGGTCAGGCAAGCTTGGAATCTGAAACAAGAATAAAACGTCACTCATTTGATTTCTTAAAGTAGTAACAATAAATATAAGTAGAACATTCCTGGCTAGGTCAGACGAGTTTAAAACAGGAACAAAAATAGTACACATATAAAAATGGTACATATCAAAAGTATAAATGGCTAAATTAAAATCGCAGAAAGTACAGCAGTGCAACAGGAAATATGTCTCTCGCGTTTCCGCGATAATACTTCCAGCGAGCTCTTCAATTTCCATTCACTGCTTTCCAGATCTTGATCTTCGCATTCAGAGAAATCCTGTACAGCTCGAGAAATCGTCGCAGCCGTGTTACGGCCGTGAATAGCATGGAATCAGGATGAAGACGCTTCCGATGATCCATATCATGCGAATCTATGCGTGATTCCCTTCGCAGTCTTCAATTCCCGGTTTCTCCTGTTTAAATCTTCGTCTTCGTTTCCACTTCGAGAAAGATCTCTGTCAGAACTTGTACAGACTTCTGTGCAGAGACGTTTGTTCAACAGAGAAATTCTTCGTTTCTCTGATCTGCATTTTTACAATCTCGGAAAGCTGTTCGCAAATCTTGCTCGAGTTCCTGAAGACGTTATCGTCTTTCTCCCGATCAATCGGCTGGAAGCCTCGACACGAATGTCCAAAAATAAATATGCATCACCTCCCCTCGAAACTCTTCTATTTCTGTTTCCACCGATCTCCACTTTTACACCAAAAAACCTGCAACGCTGCCTCAACGAAAGCCGTTCGCAATGCTTACACGTAAAACGTTGTGTCCCTTTTCGCAGATGTTCCGCGGACAACGGAAATTTCCAAAAGCGAAACTTTTTTCCGCTTTTTTCGTCCAACCGCGATTTCTGTATTCATCTAATATTTCGCGCGTTCACTGCTGAAGAAGCAATGCCAAAATTCCGAACAGCACCGACTCCAGCGGAACAGGAAAGTTACTATTTATCATAATGTTTACCCTGTGGCTCGTGTCGCATTGGACCCCAGCCAATTGAAAAATCAGATTTTGTGATTCAAAGCAATAAATAATTACGACCCGTATGGAGTCGGTGCTCGAGTTCTTAGGGACGCATAGTTTAACGATTTTACGTGGAAACTGTGAATTGTTGAACGAAAAACCTTACTGCACTGAACTCTTATCGATCCCTGGGACTTGCAAATGTACATTTATCCACTGGCGAAAATTATTCGATCGAAGAAATCATGTTGTTGCATTCATATTTTCAACATTAACATAAACCTAAATGGAATATTTAGATTCTACCGGAAAAAACAAGTCAATTTTGTCTAAAACATTTTTTTGTCAGATACTTCCATGATGAGATATAACAGTTTGAAGTTTCGAGTTGTAGGTACTTGAAGCGCTCGGAAATAGCGTTATGGAATTATACGCGCTTGAGTCCTTTGCTTATTCATGAAGAAACACAAACAATAATATTTACAATTCTTGAGTTTGACTCACTTATCTATGAAAACGTTTTCAGTTTAGAGCTGTTATTCAAGCAGTAACATTGTGATTATGGCTACTTTTGACACAGAAGTGAATATGTTATTAACGTTAGGTGAATGCCAAAAAAATTATCGGCGTGCAGCAGTGATGTTTTTTGAACGTTATGGGATCAAAAAATGTCATGCAACATTTCAGAATTTAGAAAAGCGGCTTCGCGAGCACGGTGAATTGTGTAAAAAAACTCGCAATAAACCTAAAGCTGTCACTAATGAAAATAATAGTGCCAGTATTCTTGCTGCAATTACATTAAATCCTCATATTAGGCAACGTACACTTGCACAAACATCACATATTAGTCGTTCATCAATTCAACGAATTTTGAAACGGCAAAAGTATCATCCATATCACATGGTTTTATCACAAGAGCTTTCGATAGCAGATTACGATCACCGCGTAAGATTTTGTGAGTGGCTGCAGGGTGTTGTGGAAAACGACTTTTTGTGCAAAATACTTTTTTTCGATGAGGCCACTTTTATGAATTCAGGGCATGTAAATAGACATAATCTGCATTATTGGGCCGTGGAAAACCCAAATTGGATGCGATGGGTTCCCTTTCAACATCGATGGTCTTTAAATGTTTGGTGTGGCCTAATAGGAGATTTTGTGATTGGACCTTATTTTTTTCAAGAAACTGTAACATCTGCAAGTTATTGTGATTTCTTAAAAAATCATTTGCCTGCGCTTTTGGAAGATGTGCCACTGCACGTTAGAAGAGAAATGTGGTTCCAACAAGACGGCGCTCCTCCACATTTTGCAAACATCACCAGGCAATTTTTGAACGAAAAATTTGGGAACAAATGGATAGGTCGTGGGGGACCTCGTCAATGGCCTCCTCGATCCCCCGATCTAACACCATTAGATTTTTTCTTATGGGGATATGTAAAGGACAAAGTTATGTTTGAACCACCGACGACAAAAGAGGATATGAAACAAAGAATACGTGACGCTTGCGCTTCAGTGACTCCCGAAATGTTAAAAAATGTTAGAACAACTTTGATGTTTCGAGTAAATAAATGTTTACAAGCCCGTGGTGGACATTTTGAACATTTAATTTAAAGTACATTTTATTTCTTCACGAATAAGCAAAGGACTCAAGCGCGTATAATTCCATAACGCTATTTCCGAGCGCTTCAAGTACCTACAACTCGAAACTTCAAACTGTTATATCTCATCATGGAAGTATCTGACAAAAAAATGTTTCAGACAAAATTGACTTGTTTTTTCCGGTGGAATCTAAATATGTAACATTTTATAGGGGGTTCCATTTAAAATTACAAAGGTACCTCCCCTCCCCCGTTAAAGGGGAAGGGAGGCCACCTCACGTTTCTGTAGTCAGAAAGGCCCTTCAGTTCCATGCAATTTAAGACTAAGAACTTTAAAATCGATGGCATAGTTTTCGAGATATTGAGCTGTTCAGAGTTATGTGGGCCACCCTGTATATATACCATGTATCATCCTAGGACTCTTCTAAAATTCTTTTTGCCTGATATTTTCGAGCTGCTGCTCCAACAATTCGATCACTATTCGGGGGACTCGGCGTTGAAAATCTGCGATCCTCTCTGAACGAGAGAATCTCCCAGGGACTCAGGGGTCCCAGGGGAGAGGAGAGGAGAGGAGAGCAGCATCGCCGGAAGACAACACGCGTTTTCGTCGTGGGTCGCGCAGCTTTCAGAACCGTGTCACGAACTTTGCCCTTTCGCGATCGTCCGCTCGTGGCCAGGGGCGCGATGGGATGGGATGGTACGGGGTTTTGCACCCCATGGGGGCAGGACCGCCGCACACCATGGAGCTCGCACAAAGGTCGTGGGTTTTCCGCGGAGCGGCTTGGTTTTCCGCGCGCGCGAAGGCTCCGTCGCGCTCCGGAGTCCCACGCGAGAAATGAATCTTCCCCGGGCCATTAATGGTCCCGTTTCCGCGTGGGCGTCGCGTTAAATCAATAACGTGACGATGCCTCGGATAAAAAGACCTATCAGAGCCCGCGTGACCGCGCCGGACCATTGTTGGAAGAATTCAATTGAATCTCACGCCTGAAATTTACGCCGCCGTGCGACGGAATAATGGTAGTTTTTATTGGCGCCCGTTCCCGGCCCGAGGGAATATTATCGGGGAAACGATCCTTGTTCGATCTCGACGGGAACCTGGATATCTCGTGCTCCCGGTATTTGCTTTCCGCGACGCTATGCGGGCTGATTCGCCGGGTCTGAGTCAGGCGTGCTTCGGTTGTTGGTAGTTAATATGATTATTACAGGAGAAGATCCGGTGGGAGGATATACGGGCTGGTTTGGGAAGGATTCTTTGATTTTGATGCGACTAAGTGGAAGTAGATTGATCCTCTCCGAGTCAGACGTGGTGGATTTCTTGCTCACTCATGTCATGTTTTAAAGGAGGATTGTACAGAACCGGTGATTTGTTTGAAAAGTTTCTTGGCTTTACAGTGACTAGGTTGAAGTAGATTGATCCTATCTGGGTCAGACGTGGTTCAGATGTTGGTGGTTGGTATGATATTTTGAGGATTGGATTTAGTAAGAAATTGTGAGAATTTATTTGGTTCTGAAGTGAAAGTAGATTGATCCTATCTGTGCAAGACATGGTCATTTATACTCGCTTTGGTATTTTGAAGGATGGTACTTTGTCCTTTGAATATTTCCTCGATTGTTGGTTGAACGGGCCCAAGTAGATTATTCCTGTCTGAGTCAACCGAGTCATGCATCCTGTATTGTGTACTTCGTGGAAAGGATTCCGTAAGACTTCGTGGTAGTTTGCTATTAAAAATCCTTGTCGGTGTATGCTAAACGGTTCCAAGTAGAGTGTCCTTGCCTGAGTCAGACGTGGTGGATTTCTTCTTGCCAACTCATGTCATGGTTTAAAGGAGGATTGTACAGAACCGGTGATCTGTTTGGGAAAAATTTCTTGGCTTTACAGTGACTAGGTTGAAGTAGATTGATCCTATCTGGGTCAGACGTGGTTCAGATGTTGGTGGTTGGTATGATATTTTGAGGATTGGATTTAGTAAGAAATTGTGAGGATTTATTCGGGAGGAAATCTTGAACTTTAACGTCATTAGGTCCTGAAGTGAACGTAGATTGATCCTATCTGTGCAAGACATGGTCATTTATACTCGCTTTGGTATTTTGAAGGATGGTACTTTGTCCTTCGAATATTTCCTCGATTGTTCGTTGAACAGTTCCAAGTAGATTATTCCTGTCTGAGTCAACCGAGTCATGCATCCTGTATTGTGTACTTCGTGGAAAGGATTCCGTAAGACTTCGTGGTAGTTTGCTCTTAAAAATCCTTGTGGGTGTATGCTAAACGGTTCCAAGTAGAGTGTCCTTGCCTGAGTCAGACACGAACGAATCATCGTTGATCCGTATGGTTTCTCGAGAATATAATTGTGTAGAACATAGTCGTGACTTATTTTTGGAAGGTTCTCTAGCTTCCAACGTTTTGAAGCGCCCGAGTGTCTACCAGTAGATTGTCCCCGGATTAAATCAGACACTGCAACACAACTAACAATTGAAAATTCGTCTGTGGAAATGCATTATGTAAGTAACGATATCTTGTATAGAATTTGCTAGTCTATTATCGCTGCGCTCGGTGGTCGAGTCATTGGGGGAAGCAATTGCAGTGAATTCTCGATATATGTCAACAACGCCGGCCATCCTAGCGTCATATATCGTCGAGGAGAGGTGTTATGTTTACACTCCTCGGCGTGCGAGGCCTCTCGAGCTTCAGGGCCCTTCAGGGGGTGTACCCCGCGGTAGTGGGGATAATTCCGCGACGTTTATCATCCAGGCCTTGGCGACATATATAGAGAAATCACTGTATACTGATAAATTCTTACGAAGACGCACTGCAGCTGTAAAATCTCCGTATTGTTCCGCGCGGAAGAATTATAAAATATTTTTTTCCGAACTCCGTACGGTGGAATATTTGGGAAAATCGATCTTTTCGAAAAACAGGAGCCAATTTCTGTCACGGCAAAAAATCGTTCTGGTCGTTGTGTGCGCGCCAGGGGAAACGGCGGTGGACTAGTAAGTAGATCAAAACGAGGAGAGGAGAAAAAGGAGAACGCGGAGAAGCGATCAGATTAGTTCCCGCGGGTGGTTCCGCATTCAATGAATGCTTATGCAAATCTCCTCGTGAAAACTCGTCCGGGCGCCTTAAGATTTCCACTCGCTTCTAATCCTCTCGGCGTACGTATCGCCCGGGCATTATGCGCCTGCACTTCCGCCGCTCGCCATTCAATTTCCCTCTCCCAGAGATTAGGGAATCGACGCCGAACGAATCCCTTTGCATTCGAGACTAACAGCAGGTTAAATATCGCGAGAATTCTTTTAGAATTCCTGCGAAAATCCCCGCAACTGTTGAACGCTATTCGAATTTCTTTGGTCGACTGTGCTTCGCTATAATAAGCATCCAGAACATCGGGACGAGGACTATTAAATTATTTAACCGTGATCTGTCGATGCATAAAACTTGCAGTCGTATTGGTAACAGTACTAATAATAACTAGACTGCGGATCATTATGCAAAATAAAATTTTTGGAGATCAATTGCAATCTATAGGGGCTAAGTAAAAATTGATTTCGCTCATTGATCATTTTTATATGTTAAAAATAGTATATCGACATTGTTAAACTCTTTTAATCTTTTAATCGTTTTTGTCATAAATGCGTACGGTCTAGTAATAACGTAATGGAATGTAGGATACTCGGGATTTGTTGTGGTGCTTATAAGAGCTTGTAATTCTACTTTCTGCGTATAATAATAACGACGATTCGCGTTTGTTTCAGGGCCAACGAGGGCGATCTAGCACCGGATGCAGCTGCGGCCGCAGCAGGCCCTGGGACCGGGGAGATCGTCGGAGGTCCTAGGACGCCTCAGCAAACTGCCGCGCAAAAACGATTGCAGGCGACGCAGGCGCAGGTCGACGAGGTCGTCGACATCATGAAAACGAACGTCGAAAAAGTCTTGGAGCGTGATCAGAAGCTGTCCGAACTCGACGATCGAGCAGGTAAGATCGATACCAATGCTTCGAAAGCTGCTTCTCCCACTCTGAAACCTGCAGACCATTCGATAAACTTTCTTTTGCGAATTTTATGGTTGAGAAAGGAATAGAATAGAAACCTCAAAAATTCCATAAAATCAAAGTAAGTTATTTAATGAAATAAAAATTCAAAAAGATTAAATGTACGATATTGAGTGGTCCTCCAACTTTCTTGCATTTCACAGATCCTAATAAAATTTGGTACAATGAATATATTATATCAATATATATATATATATATATATATATATGTATACATATATATATATATATATATCTATAAATAATTCCGTCACCCACATACGAGTGACATGTCGGTCAATGTGTTGAAGGGCGCATGCAGTTCAAGTAGAATGTCCTCGTTTGGGTCAGACACTGTGGGAGAGTATTACTAAAGAATTGTGACCGAATATTTTTAGAAAGAATAATACAAATTATTTGTGATCAAGCTACGTTCTCCATTTGTCCCTAATAACACAATAGTCTACAGTTATCTTAATATGCATGTAAGTCAATTCTGTGTATTCAGGACAGACAATCGTACACGTTACTGCAAAAGAATTCTCACGAGACACCCACAAAGGGGCGAACGAATTATCTTAAAACCAACTACGCCTTCAGTAGATTAATATCCGAACAACACTCGCGTTCCATTTATTACACGCCGAAAGTAGATTATCCCTGTCTTAGCCAGACAATATCAGCTACCACAAAAGAATTCTTTAAGATCGTTCCGAAAGGAGCAAAATGCAAATGAAGTATCTCTGACCAAGCTACATCTCTACTTCGTTAAGAATCAGACTACGGTTCCAGTTATCACACAGTGCCAGTAGATCATTCCTATCACGGTCAGACAATCGTACGATGCACCGTTGAAGAGTTCCTTGAGAATACTTCACGAATTGCTTCCGAACGAGGGTACTTTCTTATTCCATCAAGGATCAAACAATGCTCGACGTTTCACGTAGCGGAAGTGAATTATCCTGGACAGTTCAGCAGGCGAACTATATGTAAAAAAGTTTTTTGATCGTACTTCCAACGCGATCAAATGTATTTTAACGCAATTATTTGGGCGCAAAGATACATTCCCATCAGTGTGCCACCTTTTGCGCATAGAGGAAGTAGATTATCCTTGCTGTGTTCAGACAGTCGTGAAAGATGTAAACTGATTTTTCAAATTGGAATAATATGGAAACGTGGTATATTTAACCGTCCAAATTGATCAAATGTAAATCAATTATCTGGAGGCAAAGATACATTCGGACCAGTGTGCAGCTTACACACATAGAGGAAGTAGATTATCCTTGCTGTGTTCAGACAGTCGTGAAAGATGTAAACTGATTTTTCAAATTGGAATAATATGGAAACGAGGTATATTTAACAGTCCAAATTGATCAAATGTAAATCAATTATCTGGAGGCAAAGATACTTTCCGACCAGTGTTCACCTTACACACATAGAGGAAGTAGATTATCCTTGCTGTGTTCAGACAGTCGTGAAAGATGTAAACTGATTTTTCAAATTGGAATAATATGGAAACGAGGTATATTTAACAGTCCAAATTGATCAAATGTAAATCAATTATCTGGAGGCAAAGATACTTTCCGACCAGTGTTCACCTTACACACATAGAGGAAGTAGATTATCCTTGCTGTGTTCAGACAGTCGTGAAAGATGTAAACTGATTTTTCAAATTGGAATAATATGGAAACGAGGTATATTTAACAGTCCAAATTGATCAAATGTAAATCAATTATCTGGAAGCAAAGATACATTCGCACCAGTGTGCAGCTTACACACATAGAGGAAGTAGATTATCCTAGCTGTGTTCAGACAGTCGTGAAAGATGTAAACTGATTTTTCAAATTGGAATAATATGGAAACGAGGTATATTTAACAGTCCAAATTGATCAAATGTAAATCAATTATCTGGAGGCAAAGATACATTCGCACCAGTGTGCAGCTTACACACATAGAGGAAGTAGATTATCCTAGCTGTGTTCAGACAGTCGTGAAAGATGTAAACTGATTTTTCAAATTGGAATAATATGGAAACGAGGTATATTTAACAGTCCAAATTGATCAAATGTAAATCAATTATCTGGAGGCAAAGATACATTCGGACCAGTGTGCAGCTTACACACATAGAGGAAGTAGATTATCCTTGCTGTGTTCAGACAGTCGTGAAAGATATAAAGTAGTATTTCAAATTGGAACAATATGGAAACGAGGTATATTTAACCGTCCAAATTGATCAAATGTAAATCAATTATCTGGAGGCAAAGATACATTCGGACCAGTGTGCAGCTTACACACATAGAGGAAGTAGATTATCCTAGCTGTGCTCGGACAGTCGTGAAAGATATAAAGTGATTTTTCACATTGGAACAATGTGGGAACGAGGTGTTTTTAACAGTCGAAATTGATCAAATGTAAATCAATTATCTGGACGCACGGATACATTCCGACCAGTGTGCCACCTTTTGCGTATAGAGGAAGTAGATTATCCTTGCTGTGTTCAGACAGTCGTGAAAGATGTAAACTGATTTTTCAAATTGGAACAATATGGAAACGAGGTATATTTAACCGTCCAAATTGATCAAATGTAAATCAATTATCTGGACGCAAAGATACATTCCGACCAGTGTGCCACCTTACGCACATAGAGGAAGTAGATTATCCTTGCTGTGCTCGGACAGTCTTGAAAGATATAAAGTAGTATTTCAAATTGGAACAATATGGAAACGAGGTATTTTGAACAGTGGTGCGTTGCGGTTCCATTTCTTAGGAACTGAATGAGAAACCGGTTCCTGCGGGAGAAGATACGAGTCCTGCTCCGCCACCGTCCAATTACCGCAAAATAATTCTGTAGCGCATTAATTGGCAATTACTACAATGCACGGGGCGAAATGAACGGCCGGATTGTTCCGTTGGAATCCGGAGCGTAATGGCATTACATAAAGACAAAGCAGGAGGACGGCATGCGGCAGGCCGGGTACAGGAGGAACAAATGAACACGGCCGAGATATTATGAATGGACGGTGGATGTTCGAGCGGAACTTTCCCCCGTACGAAGAACGGGGGTGGATGGCGAGAGCGTTTAAGGTGCAAAACTGTCAGACTAACGATTACGGGGGAGGACAAAAGGCGGGCACAGGATTAAGCCGAAGGACGAACAGTCGAAGCAGCCCGAAGGATCTTCCCTCCATTCATTCTCGCAGCGGCGTTCAAGTAGTTCGACCCTGCGCGTCCGACTGCACACGGATATCGATTACTGTGTCGAGCTCGCGTAATCGATGCCAAGCCCCGCGCGCCGCACAGCGCTGCATTTTCGCGAGAACCTGGCCAGCATTTCATTTCCATTTGCGAGACGAATACCGATGCGTCGAATGCCACTCGAACTTTTTGAATAACTCGAAATCGAGTTTCGTGCTCCTCGCTGTCTTTCAAATTTAAGCATTTTTATTATTTTATTTTGTTTTTTTTGGAAATTTATGCATCAAATATTTCAATATTCAAACAGACGTTCTAAACGCAAAATCTCGCAAACATTATTTATTTATAGAAATCTACAGAGATTTCTCTATATATGTCGCCAAGGCCTGAACGATATACGTCGCGGAATTGTCCCCACTACCGCGAGGTATAACCCGTGAGTTGTAAACGCAACACGGATAGGGTATGTCTCCTGGACGATACATGACGCTGACAAGCCCCTTGTTGTTGACATATATCGAGAATTCATATATAAGGAGACTCTAATAATTTACCCGGTGGATAAAATATTTCGTGTACGACTTATTGGAAGCGAATTTCATATTCCGTTTGAATCTCGGAAGTCGGAGAAAATGTACACTTACGATGGTTCGGAAATTACGAATGCCACAGCATAACAAATATATTTATTGTTCAGGAACGCTCATGTTATATATGATAGACGAAGACGTCCGACACCATATGAATGAAGAGACGTTGAGAAGAGAGAGAAGAAAGAGCAAATGAGATTTGGATAGATCTGGCGAATTTTGAGTTCGTGTAAAAATTATTGTCTCGTCTCCACTCACACGATGGATATTGTTTCTTGTATTTTGAAACGTATATTCGCAATTGAATATTTTATAGAATTAATAAGAATTCAGTTTAGGTAGACTTTCATTTAAAAATATTTTAATGTAAATTCTCCCGCTTATGCGAGTGGCTCTAATGATTCGATCGTCCACTGTAGGTAATTTTATTAAAAGTTTGTCTGATCACCGTCGATCCCATTCTACTGCCGGCCCGACCATAAACTGGTTCACGCCACTGCCCCCGAAACCGAGGGCGATTAAACCCGTGAAAGCCTCGCACAATATTCGCCATGTCAAACAATTAATGGTGGCTGCGGCTTCGTCCCCGAAGCCGACCTTCCAATTCGGCGGCCGTTCGTTTCAATATGGCGCCGCGAAATTAATAGTAATTGGATGGTTTGGGAAATTTTCGGTTTCATTTCTGCCCCCCGGTGTTATTCAATTTTATTCGATTTGCTGTTCGAAATTTTGTAAAGATATATCCTGAAATCCGTTCTCTCATTTGTTGAGAAAATTATGTAAGAAATAAACGTTCCGACAAAGTAGAAAATAAAATCTTTGCGCCAGACATTTTCTAGGAATTTTCGAAGTATCATTTACGAACACTAGAATTGAATAGAAATTTGTTTTCTGTGTCAATGATTCCAATATTTTAATGTTTAAATAGAAACGATATTACTTTCAATCAAACTGTGTTTTATCGTGTTTTTAAATTTAACACGAACGCGGAACAATCTGCAATTTACTAACGAATGCGGTAATTGTATATAGATATAAATGTTCCTAACAATACCGTGTTATTCGTTCGTATTCGAAATTAATGAGACTAATGAAACGCTGGTAATACCGCAGCGGTGCTTCCGTTTGCCGTAAGCAGAATCAGCGAACACAATGATCTGACCAATTTCACATAACGCTCCAATTTAATTAATTACAAGGTCGTACGGTGAAAATGAGGTACTGAATGGAAAAATGTTGGAATTTATGATAAATGGTGCCAATAATTCCATCTATTCTACGGAAAAAACAGCTCGCAATAACCGGACAAACTTCGCACGAGCTCTGCCACTCTGATTTAATAAATTTCCAACGACTAATCAAATCGTACAGCGAAGATTAAACAACGAATCATGCGACAAGATAGTCGTAAGAAAAGCTCTTTCTTGAAAAAGCTTCGCCGATAAATTTCCCTGATTAATCATCCCACGCACAGAAGAGAAAACCCAGCTGGCGTAATGCTATCTTTATTAGGTTTGTTTAAAGGGCACGTTTGTACGTCGCGCATCAAAGGATCGAGTAAATTAACGTTCAGCAATTAATTTCAGAATCCGCGCCGGATGTTTTTGGACATCAATTTCTATTCTTAAATAAGTTACTACCCTTTTTGTAATTTTAGCTAGATTGCGCAGAATTACAAATCTATTTTTCGGTGGATCGATGGACAACGAAGTTTGTTATTTTTCTAATGCTTTTGTGTTTTTTTTCGCAGATGCGCTTCAACAAGGAGCGTCGCAGTTCGAACAACAGGCGGGAAAACTGAAGAGGAAGTTCTGGCTACAAAATCTGAAGGTGAGAATTTGGGATAATACTATTAGTACCAGTTAGTATAGTATTATTAGTATAGTAACGCGGATTTCTGTGCAATTATTATTTTGTAGGCATATTTTTATGTCTGTATTGTGAGATGTAAGGACTACAGTAAAGTCTTGATTTCACGAGAAAATAGTAGCCCTACACGATCTATGTCACAGCATGGTCCCAAGGATTGGGCTTAGATCAAGACTTACATAAACATTTATTTCTATTCTTAACACTAGAATTTCCGATTTTTTCTTTTACAACTCGTGAAGTTATAGAAATATTTTCCTGAGAAACTTTGCGGCAAACTTGTTAATTAAAACATCTTGGTCAATTTTAAACAGTGTCTCGAATCGTAGACTATTTTATAGTGTTGTACTTTTTTTACATATTTGATATTACATCGATGAAACGAGTAACAATTGATTTTACGGTCGTATAAAAATATTTCTCTGTACATTTAATTATTGGAAAATTTTCGCTTTGAAAAAATTCGGAATGAATGGAATTTTACTCCATGGAGTATTTGATCTTCCTACGGATTATAAATAAAAGTGGAATTGCGTTTTATAGAATATTTGATCTACTATTTTTATGTGTTTGATATTAAACACGGGAATCCAATAATTGATTTTAAGGTTTAATGGAAAATATCTGTTCCAATATGTACACTTGCTATCGACAGCTGAAAGAATTAGTTTTTTCGTCCGTTCTGATCAATGATAAATAAACGAAAATTGTGTACAACAAATAATATCGAAAAAAACATTAAGTTTCACGATTGATCTATGGTTTTTATTACATTTTTACTGTGTATTCGAATTTTGTTTGTTGAACAACTGACAAGAACAACTTGGTTTTCTTTGTTTCGTAGATGATGATCATCATGGGCGTCATCGCACTCGTCATTTTGGCCATTATCGTCGGTAAGTAACCAGAGGTGTAGACGCACTTTGAGAAAACTAATACACCGCCACTGTAATTGTCTCTGAGTGTCCTGTGTCATTTCGTCGATGACACCCACGCCACGATTATCGAGCGATCGATTCAGAATTCACAATTTTAGATCTCTAGAAAGATCTACGATCATTCCAAAAAGGAAATCAATCTCCATGAGCCACTGGTGGCTTGTACTTTGTACGTTTGTATTAAAAATATTGTTATCAATTTGATATTAACGTCAAGATAAATTAGTAACTGCAAAGTGTGTTTCAAAATACGAATTATATTTTTGTACCTGATCAAAAATTTTCCAAATCCCATGAAAAGAAATTGTTCTCAATTTGCCGATAGCGTGAAAAAAATTGGTAAACGTAAGGTGTTTTTCGAAATGCAAATTTGATCTTTGTGTCGATGTGATTGAAAATTTTCCGAATGCCATAGAAAAATTATTTTTATTTTGGTGATACTACAAAGAAAAATTGACAAATCTGAAATGTGTTTTGAGTTTATTTTTATGACGATGGGATTCGAAATTTTCCAGATGCCATAGAAAAATTATTTTTAGTTTGGCGATACTACAAAGAAAAAATTGCCAAATTTGAAATGTGTTTTATGTTTATTTTTGTGTCGATGGGATTGAAAATTTTCCGAATGCCACAGAAAAATTATTTTTAGTTTGGCGATACTACAAAGAAAAAATTGCCAAATTTGAAATGTGTTTTAAGTTTATCTGTGACGGGATTGAAAATTTTCCGCATGCCATAGAAAAATTATTTTTAGTTTGGCGATACTACAAAGAAAAGTTGGAAAATCTGAAATGCGTTTTAAGTTTATTTTTGTGTCGATGGGTTTGAAAATTTTCCGAATGCCACAGAAAAATTATTTTTAGTTTGGCGATACTACAAAGACAAATTGGCAAATCTGAAATGCATTTTAAGTTTATTTTTGTGTCGATGGGGTAGAAAATTTTCCGGATGCCATAGAAAAATTATTTTTAATTTAGTGATACTACAAAGAAAAATTGTCAAATCTGAAATGTGTTTTAAGTTTATATGTGTGACGATGGGATCGAAAATTTTCCGAATGCCACAGAAAAATTATTTTTATTTTGGTGATACTACAAAGAATAATTGACAAATCTGAAATGTGTTTTAAGTTTATGTGTGACGATAGGATTGAAAATTTTCCGAACGCCATAGAAAAATTATTTTTAGTTTGGCGATACTACAAAGACAAATTGGCAAATCTGAAATGCGTTTTAAGTTTATTTTTGTGTCGATGGGGTAGAAAATTTTCCGGATGCCATAGAAAAATTATTTTTAATTTAGTGATACTACAAAGAAAAATTGTCAAATCTGAAATGTGTTTTAAGTTTATATGTGTGACGATGGGATCGAAAATTTTCCGAATGCCACAGAAAAATTATTTTTATTTTTGTGATACTACAAAGAAAAATTGTCAAATCTGAAATGTGTTTTAAGTTTATATGTGTGACGATGGGATCGAAAATTTTCCGAATGCCACAGAAAAATTATTTTTATTTTTGTGATACTACAAAGAATAATTGACAAATCTGAAATGTGTTTTAAGTTTATATGTGTGACGATGGGATCGAAAATTTTCCGAATGCCACAGAAAAATTATTTTTATTTTTGTGATACTACAAAGAAAAATTGGCAAATATGAAATGTGTTTTGTCTGTGTGTCGATGGGATTGAAAATTTTCTGTCAAGGCAAAAAAATCGTATTTTGACAGTAACACCAGGACAAATTGGCAAACATCGAATTTCGGAATGGGAATTTTATCTTCGTGCGGATGGGATTGAAAATTTTCCGAATACCATGAATCGATCGTTCAAGCCCACTGTCACTGTCAGTCTGCATTTCCGTGCAAAGAGAAGGTCTCCACGACCGACAGACTGTGTTCACACGACGCAACGGGCAATCGAACTTCACGGCAGAAATATCGCCGATAAAATTCGATAGGTGCTCGTGGAATTCCCCCGGAAATTTCCTCGAGAATTCCCCGGGAATTCCTCGGCCGTATCTATATATATACACATAATATCCGGGAACGGTTTCGTCCACAGAGAAGCGTTCACTTTATATCTCGAATCGTTCTTCTCGACGACGTGACTTCCAAGAATTTTGACATCGAATCGAATTTATTCGACGAAAACTGGAAGCATTTTAACGCCAATTTTATCAACGAGATTTCCCAGATTTCTGGAGCCGTCGTGCAAATAGACAAACGTGACACGGGAAATAAGGAAACTGAAATTATTCGAGGAATCATCAACCCTTAAACTTGAATTTTCTGAAATTAAAGTTTAATCCGTGCAATTACCAGATTTCCAACGGAGTCCTTACTGTTTTTCATTTTTGCCGAAAATATTAGTAAGAAAGTTGAAAATTTAGGGATGAAGTTATTAGATTGTAAGCTATTACAATAGGGATGATCAATTCTTTGGAAAAAAATTTCAATCCATACAATTTCTAGATTTGCCACGCAGTCCTTTTATTTTATTTTTCATTCTATTCACTCTGTTCAATTTTATTTGACTGTGAACCGAGGGAAAGAGATAAGGAGTGAAGAGTAACCAAGTATAAAATAAATATTTCGTTATTTCCACTTGATACTGCACTATTACTGGCAACTAGATTTCACTCAAATTGCTTCGAAAACGAAACAATTTCCTCCAAGGTGTTTTCCCAAATAAATATTGTTTCGAGCCACGGTTCAAGAGAAAACAACTCCTCGACTCCAACAATAGAACTGCTATTTTCAGAGTTGCATATTTCGTCCCTGGCAGCGCAGTCGATTGCATTAACAGTTTGCAGGCCCGAAACCGCAATTAACAAATCGCAGGGCGTTGTATAAATTTGTAGACCTGCTAATTGCCGTGTTGCACAATTCCCGGGCACGAGTTAACCGAAAAATCGCGGCCCGGCCACGAAAACCGGAAGTCGAACAAAGTTGCTCCAGAGGTCTGGCAAAGTTCCGTTCGAAATTGGCGTGGAGCAATTAAAGGATTCTCTTTTCTAGTCCTTCGCAATGAATTCGAGCTCTCGACAGCTCGCGGCAACGAATTTCTCTGAACGACAGAGGTGGATAACAAACCAAAAAAAAAAAACAAAACAAAACAAAAAAGAAACAAAAACGTGGCCATCGCGATCATTTTCTCGCCGATCGAATTTAAACGTGTGAACTCTATGTGTTTCTCTTTTCCCGTCTAGCGAACATCATGTAGACGTGCTGGTTGGTGGAAGAGATTTGTGTGTGAGTGAGTCTGAAGGTAGAACAAAAAAAAAAAAACCAAAAACGCAACACACAAACTGCGACCGTTTCCGTGTTACTGTTGTCTCTATCTCTGTCTCTCTGTATATTTATTTCTCGTTATTTCCGCTCTGTCCACCTGTGCTCCTTTACCTTCTTCTATTCTAGTAGGTCGTGTGTGTACGAGTACCTGTGTATACGGACATGTGTATATCTCCGTTCTCGTTGTTTCTGTATTACCAAACACCCACAAACACCCCCGTTCAGACAACTCGTCGTTCCCTGAACTTCGTCCCGCGCAGCTGCTCGCTGTTTCGGCAGAATCTTTCCGAATCGTTGCATCCGACCGCTCCGAAACGGCCGACGACACTGTCAAACAAAATTACATTAACAATGAACATCCGCACTTTGCTCGCAGGAAGCCCTTTCCGCATAATTTCAACCCCCTTCGCCTTTTCCCATGGTCCCTCTCTGCTCAGTCGAATGCGAAAATTCGCCAAAAAAAAAATCTGAAATATCACCGACACCCAGATGTACATCCAGGAATTTTTTCAGATTTTTTGATCAACAAATAAATGGTATTTCCGGGACAAGACCGTACCAAACTCGTTTATAGCGCTGTAATCTTAAAAGAGAAAATATAAACTTGGGTAACATTCAGTTGGACTTTACTTTGAACGCGTTTTCGTAATTAATTTCGAAAGCGTTTACGAATGTTTCGAGGATTAAACGGAGATTAGTTTCCGAGATTGAAGCATGACGGAAATGTTGTTGCAATTTGGGAACCAAGAAAGATTCTGACGAGACCGAGGCTTGACGTCGCTATCTGTATTCCATTCCCCCGTAACAAACCGTTCCCGTCCTTCGTGGCTCGTTGTATATTCATGAATCACCGATTTAATTGGCCCGAGGCTCAATTAGCGATCGCGAACGCGTGCCGCGCGAGGACAAAGGTTTCGAACAAGAGCTGGGGCGGCGGGGAGGGGGAGGGAGAAAAAAATACTGTGAAAGAAAGGAAAGGGGAAGACAAAAGACAAAAGGTGGTTCGTGAATCCTCGACGGGCTGTGAGACCAGCGTCGAGCCCAGAGCAACACGATCAACAGACAGCGACACCACAAACATCAACAAAATGAGGGGCTTTGCCGGATCGGAGAGCTTAAAACGCCGCGAATCGATGCTTTTAACGAGTCATCAACGGGAAACCAATTTTCCAAATTAATTCTCACCGTTGAACTTTCAATGCAATCGCACCCGTTGCGTTTGCAACGTGTTCGCGCGAACTATTTCAATATCTTAAGCCGGTATTTAATTTTAAAGCGTAATGACTGTTTCGACGACTTTCCACAAAACTGGACGGACATCATTCGCTTCGTTACGTATGAAATGATTACTTTGGCATTCAATTTGAAATGTAAATAGGCGGCCAGATTTAGTTAAATTTGAACGTAATGTTGCAGGTAGTTTTGCCATTTAATTTTGGGGTTAAACTTCACCTTCTGGGACCAACAATTTTTAGCCTTTTTTTATATAATCCTTGAGATCTTGATGAGAGAATGCCGAAACTCGAAGTTTCAATACGAGGGATTCACTGGTTCAAACGTTATGCGTGTTTCAAGATAGACTTTAGCGTGTTTAGACTTTAAGCATTTTTAACGGATAAGGGTCCGTAGAGCGGAGCCGCTGGATGACAGCACAAGCACGCGGTGATGTCGATAACGTAGATTTGCAAGCGTATATAATTCTATTGCCATGCTAAATATTATAATTTTGAAGCCGTTATATTGATCAGATTCACAAAAATTGCGAAAGTGCAAAGGTCTGTTTTGGTCTCTTCAAGATTTCTACACAGGGCGTTTCACCTAACTCGAGCATCCAAAATATCTCGCTTGTTTTTTACGATAGAAGAAAATTTCAGAGGAAAACATAAGTTGGTACAGAGGAGCAAAAAAATTTGTTCAACGTTATATTTTTTGAGATTTCAAGGTCTAATATTTAGGAATATTGCAACGCCATTTTCATCCATACCATATTTCCTTACATCAGGAGCTTCATGGCAACGACTTTGAGAATCGTGTTGCTTTTTGTACATGGGCATTGCAGCAAATACAAAGAAATTAACATTTCTTTTATCACGTTCTCTTTAATGACGAAGCTACTTTTTCTGACCATGGACAACTGAATACACATAATATGCATCATTGGTGCACTGAAAGCCCGAAATGACTTCGACAAGTTGTAGACCAGCGTCCATGGAGTGGCAATGTATTGTGTGGAATCGTTGGTAATAGCAAACTCAAGGTCACGTGAAGGTCATAATATTACAGGTCGTTGGATTCGTCTTGACCTTGCCTATCATATGGCAATAATAAAAATATATCATTCCATTTAAAAAAACTTCGATGACCTTGAAATCTCAAAACATATAACCTTGAACAAATTTGTTTTCCTCTGAAATTTTCTTCTATCATAAAAGAACAAGAGTTAGGTGAAACACCCTGTATACGAAATCATTTTTTTAGCTGAAACCGTTTTGAGATGAATCGACTATTGTTGACGAATGTTGCTCTATCTAAGATTGTGAAGATTATTTTATTTAAATGCAACGTGATTCCTAAGAGACAACAATTTTTCTCGATTCCGGCGTTTAGAGTTCGCCAAAACCTCTCGCGATTTTGCCGCGTATTTAGCAAGAGGTTTCTCCGAATCTAACATAAGAGTGATCGATGTAGATCATAGAGAATGGTCGAAACAGAAGCGTAGGACGATCTCGAACGAGAGTGGAATGTTAGGTGTCCAAAGTTAGGTAGTTCAAAGAATTCAAAGAGAAAGTTAATATTTGCAACGCGACGAAAACAGATTCTCGAGAAAGCACACAAACAACTCACTCCCCGCCACGTAATTGACTGTTATGTGTCTGTCTGTACTCTTTTGGTGGTATTACCCTGTGTGTCTTCCCCGAAGTTAGTCCCAGCCGGTGGTTTTCAATTTTCTGGTGGTTCACGAGACCGATAGAAAGCTATACGATAGAAACGGAACGTGGCGTGTAACGATCGGAACCGCAAACAAAATAGAACGCTTTAAACGAATAAATAAACGGGGAGAGCGACGGAAACGGAAATAGAAAATAGACCAAAAAAAAATAAATAAAATGTCAATCGAACGATCCGAAACACCACCGAGAAATGAAAACACGAAATGGACACCAGCACAACCGACCATTTTTAACAACATCAACAACTACTACAAGCTTTACCAATATCTCTCGTTTTACAACAGTAAAGAAACAACAAGTACAACATCAACAAATTTGACCAACAACAGTAACAGTTACCGATCGACTAGAGTCGGTCTCTGTATAAGCTTTTGTTTAAACACCCCCCCTCCACTGTTCTCTTCGGTACGGTAAGCTACAACTTTTACTGATGCACTTTGGTACCATTTCCGATCTCTTTTTATACTTTTTTCTGCCATTATACTACTTCTCGGCGGACGGTCGAAACCGAACCATTTCTTTTCACTGACACCGCCTGCCTATCTGCTACACTGTCGTCGTCTTCGGAATTATAACGTGGGAAAATCGTCCGCCAATTTTCAACTGCAACTCTGAGGCTGCATTTTCATTTCATTAAGAAATTTTGAATGCTCTTCAAATCTTGAGAATATTCATTTATTTTTTGTCTGGATCAAGAAATCTTTAGAAATGTTTTTTACATAAAAAAGAATGTTTATTCTGTTCTGTTCTGTCTTGTTAAAGAATTATTGTTTAATGAACACAGGGAAAATTTATTTAAGGAGTTGCGCTCAGATCGAAAACTGGAAACAGATAAGCTTAATTCCAGATATTGTATTGTTATTATAGTATTGATCAGAATTTGTCTATAGCTATTCAGTTGGCTTGTTACTCTATACAAATCAAGTAAATAAAATTGTAAAATAAGAATGAATCGTTCTGAAACAAATTCACGTTGATATCGCACATATTTGTAGGCATGAAGTTTTTAAACAAACACGAAAATTTAGTATTTCGGTTTCGACTTGCCGTTTCTACATCCTTCGAGCTCGAGGATACCATACAGGTTCTAATTTCAAATCTTAACCATTGCACGTTGCGCGCAGAATTGATCGAATCATCAATTGCATAGAAAATTGCAGAAGTTTTCACCTATGTCAAAGAAAAATTGATTTTAATCATTAAAAAATTGGTCAATGTCTACTTTATCTTATTCAAGATGAAAAATCACATTCTTCTTCAACAAATGTGTTCATTAATTCATTCTAAAATACTGATGACTAGACAGTGGATCTTTATGCATTCAAATGATTCGGTAGATTTTAATACATTTTCGTGTTAATTGTTGCCCCCAGGAATTATTGAGAACATTTAAGGATAATTTAAGAATAAATTGTAATTAATTATAAAATTTTGAGAAATTCGATTGCGGATCACTTTCTCTTCCGAATTATTTAAAAAAAAAAAATATTCTACAATTCCATTTTACTGCCTAATCAATTTCTTAAAAATTCGCATAAAAATCTAGCAACAAGAGTGAGCTCACTAATAAATATCGCTATTGCCGTAGATCAAAATCTAAACGCAAGAAATCGCAAAATAAAAGAGACCAGCAATTCCAGAGTTACTTGTAAAATAAGAAACAACGCAAAATTCTGCGCGCAACGCTCGAATTTTCTGCATATTCGATACAGCATGAAACTTCGTCTCTTCTTCTTCTCCACCCACAAGCCCTCCCACCAGGAACTCAAACACCGTTGCAGAATAATATACAATTACCGGTCAATATATAATAATAAATATATATTGTCTCTGCGACTAGGCAATTATTTCTGGGACGATCTTCACTGAATCGCATGCCACGTATTTATTTTCTCTCGCTTGCCGAACGATTAAGATAAAGCATGTCGCGCGTCCTCCGTGTTATATGTCCGGTAGGCGGAGCTTATGCTCGCGCGGGTCGCATGGCTTGATGGATCGCCGGAGAGTTTGATGGATCTCTCTAGTCGAGACTTCCGGTTGCTCGGCCGAAGAAAAATCGTTGAACTAGCCGGGAATTCATCTAGAATTTCCCGTGGGAAAATTGCCGTCGGAAGTCTCGAACGAGATACGTTTTCCCAGCTGTGTTCGAGTTTGAACGATCGGTGTTGTAGATCGATAGCGATATTTATAGTATGAGTAGTCTGTGTTCTTTATCATTGGTGGTTGCATGCGATTTTCTGTGACTGCGTGTACCGTAGATCCGCGAAATTTCGAGGCGGACGAAGATTCAGGATCGAGGATTTTCGTAGGAAAAATTATTCGTTCCATCAGCTGGCAGAGGTCCTGTCGGATCTGTTTTGACCTAGAATATTAAAACTGTTGTTTAATCATTATGGTAGTCATGAGTAGGTTCGTTCAATTCCTTATTTATTCATTTACTTGCTGTTTTTTTTTTTTAATATTGTTGAAAGTACTTCTTAAAGATCTGCATTGATTTCCCTATTAAATCTCTATGGAAATAAATTAATTCTTTGTTATTTCTCTCTTAAATAAATTCTCTGTTAAATGCAGTGAATTGTAGGCACAATAATGCATAAAATTTTATACACATAATGTTGCGTTTCATGTGGTAAAAAGGTTCTTCGCAAAAAAAACTATTTTCGTATTAAATAAATATAAAGATTAAGTTTTTTTATATTCTGTATGTTCATTATATTCTCTCTGTAATGTTATCTTCAAACTTTTTCTAAAACGTGAAGCATCTTTTTATATGTGGGTCTTTTAAAATTTTATATATGTGGTATTTTAAAAAATTCATAAACGGAGCTGGAAATGTTTCTAAACCATAATTCCCTCTTTTTTACTCGAGCAATACATTACGTGAAAAATCAAATACCCTATTTTCTCAAACTATAATTTCTTCGTTATCACTGAAGAATATATTATACAAAGAATTAAGTACCCACAGGAAAATCATTGACCAAAAGTTTCCTAAGAAACAAAATTAAAAAATGTCTAGAAAACCCACAAAAAGTTGTTTTTGTACGCCACACATCGTGCAACGAATAATTTTCTGATAATTGTCCGACCGTTCGAACAAGTTACAAAATTCGCAATACGGATCGATCATCCTCGATCTTCGTCCGCGAACGATCTAGTCCGCGGTTCTGCATGCGATCGCGAGAGAAAGCGAATCGGCCGACCGAGCCAGCCGAAAAATCGAAAAGCGACGGTGATTGACCAAAAAAAAAAAAAGAAAAAAAGAAAAAAGATCTAGCCAAACGAAAGAAAAAATGAAACCGGTCCGGCGAAAACGAACGGGGACGGTACCAAAACTCGGCTGTTGTTGTTCTTTTGCAGCGAGAGCCACCGGCGGCAGCGACTCGCAAAACTGAACGCGCGAGTCAAACTAAAACAAACAAAAAAAAAAAGAAAAGAAAAGGAAAGCAAAAACAAGCAAACAACCGGAAAACCAAAAAATCTGGAAAGCAAAAAGACACACAAAAGAGCAACAAATAAATAAAGCGACCCACATCGACAGCTACACGAGGGAACCGGGCGAACAAACGGAAAAAGAAATAGATAGAAAGATAAGAAAAGAGAAATAAGATTAGAGGATCGAACCGAATGTAAAAGAAGAGAAGTTCTAATAAACAATAAACGCGAAAAAATAAACGAGAATAAACGATCGAGCGACGAGAAAAGAAAAAGAAGAGGAGAAAGATTGGGGAAGATCGAAGGGGAAACGGAGGATCGAAAATAGCTATAGATCATCGACGAAGTATCCCGGGACGGTGGATCTTTCCGAGCAAGCCGAAGAAGGATCGCTGATCATCGTGGTCCAAGCGAGACGTGGTTGTAGTGATCGAGGAGGATGAGGCGGCGACGCATCGATCACGGTTCCTTTCGCGGCTCCGACTGCTGTTCGAGCTATTTATCGACGATCCAGGCTCGAGCAGAAGCGGATCTCGATCGAATTTCTCTCGCGAATGGACGAAGGCTGGCCGGAATGATCCATAAAACAGACTCGGGGCTCGATCGTCCGATAAGATCCCTGTTGATCCAACGGTAACAGTAGTACACGCGGGATCGAGGGATCTAGACGCACCGGAGGACGTACACGAACGATCGATGATAATAATAGGTAGAGAAATCCTTGCCTCCCTTCGTCCATGATGTTGTTAATCAAGAATCAATTCGATTGCCAGTGCGTGTAAGATAAAAACGAAGAGAACAGAGGATAAATTGATGAAGAGAGATGCACAGGATCTACATGTACGTGAAGAAAAAACGATTCTAGATCCCGGGTGGAAAAAAAACGTGTTTTTCGACGAAGGCAGAGCCGGTATCGTAGGGTGTTACTCATTGTACCCCTTTCCCCACCGTAATCAAGTGCCGAATATATAAATAAATGCGTGTATAAATGTATATCGACGTTTACTTTATAAATACGTGTGCACGCGCGCGCGCGCGCGCGTCTGCAAGGACCGTGTGATCCAGGAATGTGGACGATCCACGCTGGATCCTAGGACAAAATGATGTCCGTTTCGGGAGAACCGAGGGAATAGTTTTGTTTGATCGTTGGATTTTCAGATGATAGATTTTTGTTTGAGAATTTTTGTGCTCTGTGATTCATGGGGAGGAAAGATCGATTTTTTGAGGAAAGGATCTACGATTAATGGAACTTCGATGGATTGTAGATTGAGGACGTGGAAGCATTGCAATTTTGAAATTTTTTTATGGGAAAGCTTCAAGGTCACTGCAATTTTTAGATAAAGAGGCTTCCGGATCTATAATGAAGATCACAGAAGTTTTTAGATAAGGGAGCTCCAGGATCCAGGATTATTAAAAGCTTTTTATGGGGCAAGCTTCAAGATCTATGGTCACTGCAATTTTTAGATAACGAGGCTTCAGGATCTATAATCTCAGCGATTATTTGGATAATGAAGCCTCAGGATCTATGATCACAGAAGTTTCTAGATAAGGGAGCTACAGGATCCAGGATTGTTAAGATTTGTTTATGAAAAAGCTTGAAGATCTGTGATCACTGCATTTTTTACATCAGGAGGCTTCAGGATCTATAATCTCAGTGACTATTTAGACAATGAATCCTCGGGATCTGTGATCACAGAAGTTTCTAGATAAAGGAGCTCCAGGATCCAGAATTATTAAAATCTTTTTATGAGCAAGCTTCAAGATCTATGGTCGCTGTAATTGTTAGATAAGGAGGCTTCAGGATCTATAATCTCAGCGATTACTTGGATAATGAATCCTCAGGATCTGTGATCACAGAAGTTTCTAGATAAGGGAGCTCCAGCATCCAGGATTATTAAAATCTTTTTATGAGCAAGCTTCAAGATCTATGGTCGCTGTAATTGTTAGATAAGGAGGCTTCAGGATCTATAATCTCAGCGATTACTTGGATAATGAATCCTCAGGATCTGTGATCACAGAAGTTTCTAGATGAGGGAGCTCCAGGATCTAGGATTATTAAAATCTTTTTGTGAGAAAGTTTCGAGATCTATGAGCAGTGCAATTTTCGTGCAAACAAATTCACTAAATCAATCAGTTGACCTTCCCTCCGAACAAAAGAAGAAGATACCGACACTCGGAACTAACTCAATTAAGCACAAGGGGAAATAACGAAGAATCGGTAAAGCGTCTACGCTTCTAGATCGCTTCTGGATCCCTGGATCACGCGATCCCTCGCGTCTACAGCGAACGCGTGCATCTCGTGCTGTAAATAATATCATTTTCTCCTTCACGTTCGCTCGATTACGACCAACAAACGCCGATTAAACTGATTCAACTCGAGGAGAAAGAACGCGAGATAACAAGTGTGAACGAGAGAAAGAGTGGGAGAGAGAGAGAGAGAGAGAGAGAGAGAGAGAGAGAGAGAATGAGAGTGAGAGAGTCATCCTTTATTCCTTCCATTTGGTCGACGAAAATAGAAAAGGAATATTTAAGGAAAAACCAAAACTTAGCCTCGGTCTGCCCTCGTCGAAAACGAAAAACGATCTTTCAGCGAACCTGTGCGACGAACACTCTCGTAAAAGGACACGGGAGCATGGAAAACCGTGAAGAATATCTATGGGAAATACATGGAGAAATATAAGGAAAAAAATATGTTACGAGCAAAGAACGGGAATGAAATCGGAGGAGAGAAAGAGGGGGAGAGAGAGAGAGAGAGTGAAAGAGTGAGAGAGTGAGAGCGTGTGAGAGAGAGAGAGACGCCCTAGGGCGTATATATAGGTTCGTTTTAAGGCTTGAAGAATAATCTCCAGATGTTATGTATACATGTTAATAATATTAATAATACTAATGATAACGGTGACGATGAAGACGATCAAGATTCTAATTATAACGTGAATAAGAATAATTGCGATAATAATAACAACAATAACGATAATAATAGCGCGGGGAGTGATTAAGAGGCGTGGACAAGCCGATCGCGATCTTCGGGATCGAGATCGAGCGCGGGATCTTGGGGGAGGTTTAAAAATCTTGCAGAATCCGAGCCACGAGAATCAGAAATCGAATTTTTCGTTTGTAAAATGAAATTTCATTGTGATACGCAGTCTTTCAGATATTAATATTATTCAACAGCGTTACTAGACTGCGGATTTCATCATAACAATAAATAGAATTATACCGTATATATTACCGTACTATTTTCTTTAATTTTTCTAATGAGACTTATTAACGTTAACTCCTGTTTTGCAGAATTAATTAAGAAAAGTCTGTAATTTCCTCTGGACAGTGAAATACTAGTTTCATCGCGAGCGAAGGAGTGATGTTTTTGCTGATCTCGGGGGTTGAGTTCAGCGATTGTTAATGATTTTATTGTACGGGATGGATGCTGCAAGATTGTTTATTATTCGCCGACGGGGTCCCGCGCATGATTCCACGGTTGATACCGTGTCCCCGGAGTTTCTCATCGCCCATCGAACACGGATCCGATTTAAACGAGATAGATGTTCAAACACCGTGACTTTTCAGGCAAATGGAGGAAGTCGTCGATGAGTTTCCTTTCGATTCGTTTCGTTTGCTTATGTCCTCGTCGATAGTCCTCTGGAGCATGTGTTCGAGCATTTATCGAGTCCCCTTCTTCGTGCGCGTTAATCGAACGATCCAACGAAAATTAATCGCTGAAAGGAATTTTAATTAATCTTGGTTAGCACAACAGTGAACTGTTGGCAACATTTGCCGATTGCAAAATGGAACTTTAAAATCAGTTGGTGACTCTGAAATCGATTAAAAAATCCTTGCAGCATTTTCTTCGCGATTTAAATATTATTTTGTTCAAGACGAAACGAATTTGAAATGATCGTTCAACTCTTTGATGAATTATAATCTCTATCGGAATAAATCGAATAAGTTCTCGTTATTCACAAAGGAACGAATGGAAATAAAATCTTCCTTAATCTCGAACAAAATTATCTTTCAATTTCTTAGTGGGCTATAATAATCTCAATCAGAATGAACCGAGGTTCTTTACAATTTAAATATTTTATTCTTTGCAGAGGAACAAAATATGACGTAAAAATCTCGATCGCTAAGTCGCGGAATTATGTGAAGGGCGAAGAAGGGGGCGCAAGAGTTGTTAACGAATAAAGGAGAAATAATAAATGGAAAGCATTGTTGATCATTTGCAAAAATAAATAGGGCGGTGATGTCTTCTCGAGCATCCGAGAACTATAGTGTTCGCGACGATCGAACAGCGTTGTACGAATTATTTCAAACCGCTCTGTACGTTATGCGATACCATTTTGACCGTCGAGGCGTTAACTATTAACGACGATTATGATCATAATTATACCGCTTTCAAACATTGTACAGTGTCGAATAAAAATTCCAGTGCGTAGTCAGAAAAACGAAAGAATCCCACAACAATGGCGTGAAACGATGGAAAACGAAAGACAGAAAGATCATCAATCGCGTACGCTAAGTCTTCGATCAATTTTTCTTTTAACCCTCCTGCACCATTAACTATTGCATCAGTCTTACTCATAAAGATAACCAAATGAACGTTATCAAGATTTATAGAGCATAATGTTCATAATAACTTTCTTCTATTAAATTATTTGAAAATTCTGCTGGCGAGCGTGTTAATCAATTAAAGACACGGTTAACGAGTAGAATTATAAAAACAGGATTCGCTTTTAATTATTGATTCGACCGGTGCGCGAGGGTTAATCGTTGGAAAATATCGCCGAGCGAAGTGAAACTGAGCGAAACTCATCTTGATCACGATCGTGGCCGGGAAAAGTATCGAAAAGAGGGTTCGATCGTTTCGACCCTGCGAAACGAAACGCTTCTTCACGCCCACGCAGAAGAGGATCCATTTAGAACCTAATGTATACTTGATGCGAATAGGTAAGAACACCAGATCATACTTTTTTTTTCCATTAATTTTGCTCGATCCAACCGAAATACACTCCCCTTTCTCCCCCCTGATGAATAAACGATTCTTTGAATTTATGAAAGGACAGTCTCCGAAAGAGCCTCTAAACGTTAGAGAAGCGTGTTAATTAGTCGGAGACGTATCAAAGAGCGGTTCCCTTTATTCGACACACGTTCGACACCCTCATCGATCGCCAATAAGCAGACAGATACATAACTCCTCCCTCGCTACAGTTTTTCTTTTCGATTCGAGAGCTCGAGATTCTCGCCAGTCGACCAAATTCGAACTGAAACTCGAAAAAATCCTATTCTCTCTCTTAGCTCCACTAACTTGCTAATTACAGAAATCTGTACTCGTCCGAATATTTATCGGTAGACTGTGGATCTTTGTGCAAAACAAAAATCCTCGAAGTTAATCTCAAGTGATGAAACAATACGAAACTCTTTTAATCATTTTTATAGGAATTGTTTGTAAAGCCTCCTAATGTCCTCACAGTTTTCGGTCTCGCCTAATCATTCTTAACGCATAAAGTCCGCAGTCTATTTATCAGAATTGTTACAATCTCGTTCGAACGGCAAATGTTTTGTGCAAAATCAGCTTCCACGTGATCCCGCACACTTTTCCCAAACAATCATCCGCTTCCGTTGTCGAAGAATTGATGAAAATCATTGCTCCTAAATGAAACGAGAGGACACAAAGTGAGACCGAGTCGCCAGCCAACGAGACGATCGCAGAATCTCGGTCACCGCTCTCTATAGTCGCATGATCGGTCCCAGATCGTGCGCTATAGAGAGGGAACAGCGTTTACACCCGGTGGACAAGGTTTAGCGAAATTGTTTGCTTCTTTTCAGCGACGGAAAAGGTTTATGGAACCGTCGAAACTGCAGAAATCATGAATGCCATTTTATCAGATATTTCTGTCGACTTTCGTTCATTTCCTTTTCAAACTTACAATTTTACAAATTTTTACAGATTGAGTTGACCAAAGAGTTCGCAAGAATTTTTTAAGAAAGCGTCATTCAAGCTGGGTTTACTTATTTATTCTTGATTATTACTAATTATTATGTTACTGATTTATAGAGCGACCGTGTTGCATATGGATCGCTTTATATCGAACTGTTCGTCATTCGGATACTGGCGAATTCAAATACCACCGGTTCGGATAATAGAGGCTCTACTGAATCGTGAATTAAACAAGACAATACTCGTTAAAGATGGGTCGTGTTTGGACTCATTTTAACCGGAAAAATATAACGAACGTGACGGTGGAAGTTTCATAAAGAAATAATTAACTACAAAAAAGAGACGTCGATGTAATTTGCTCACCCACTGCATTCTTACATAAACCCACACAAATGCACGAGTTTTCATGTTCTCGTTAAACATTGTTGGGGTGCCTGAGACGAAAGATCTTTGCAAGTTCGCTTTGTCTTGTCCACCAATTTGAGACAATTGATTTGACTCGAACAAGTCGGTCTCGTTCGATCGGGATTAACGTTTGAAAATTTCCTTTTCCAGCGAAATTCATGCCAGAATCGGGGCCGCCACCACCACCTCCCTACGCCTATCCACCGCCAGGTGTGCCTGGACAAGTGCCACCCCCTGCAGCTGCTCCACCTGGCACAAATGGTGCAGCAAACCCTAACCAAACTCCTGGTGCAGCGCTGGTCAACAACAACCTGAACGTGCCGAGCGTGCTGTAAACGGCTCCACCGTGGTCGCAATACAAATTTTCCAAGTAAACTTAAGCGAATAATCACACACGAAACAAAACAGAGAAAGAGAGAGAGAGAGATATCAAGAGAAAATACAGAGAAAAAGAACTTCAACCGAACAAAACGGCGGCCGCTGACGACAGCGTCTATCCCCAATTAATCCTGCAAACTAATAGGTCTCTTTTCGATCACACGAACAAAACACACACATACACACGCGCGCATACACACGTACACATACACAAGATTCTTCGAAGAAAATCGAGTGTCGAGTAAAACGTTTAAGCATTGAGAACCAAAACAGGATCGCGGCGATCATTGATCCCTTTGCGAGGATACTTCAAGATCTTTGAAGATTCAGCAAGAGGTATCGTGACCCAGATCCTGTCTTAGGTCGATGGAATAAGATAATTCAGCATTAGTAATCGAAACAGGATCGCGGTGATCATTGATACGATTGCGACGATTCTTCAGGATCTTTCGAGGTCTAGCGAGAGCTACCGTGGTCCGGATCCTGTCTTAGGTCGACGGAACGAAGCGTTGAAGCATCGAGAACCGAAACAGGATCGGTGGATCATCGGCTCGTCCGGGATCTCCGAGGATCTCTGAGAATCTCTGAGGATCTAGCAAGAGCTACCATGATCCAGGTCCTGTCTTAGGGTGATTCAGAGCCTTAAACAGGGAGTAAGAGCCAGTTCCTTTGAGCAGCAGACGCGGTAATTGGATTCCTGTGACTCCGGGACCTCTTCGTGGCTGAGGAACGTCTTTCGCGATGATCAACTGCAAAGAAAAGAGTACCGAACTTGTGAATATAATTAATAGTATAAACAGATCAATCACCGAAGCTTCTCACTGTCCATATACGCGCCGAATCACGCGGAGATCTACCAAGATCTACGGAACATCTACCTGTCTAACTCGCTGGACCCTAGTCTCTTTCCTTTGTGAAGTCGTTTTACGAAAATCTTGATTCGACCGACATTTTCGTTGTTGAATCGGTTAGATCGAGTCTGTCAGACCCGTTAGATCTGTGATCGTTCAGTTTCTCGGCGGAAGGGGTCCTCAGAAGGAGACAGTCTGTCGCTTCCGGTCCGTGTCGATCATTAAACAGGGCGTCCGAGCCCTCCGAGACGTTTGTTTCGATCCAACGGTAGAATAAAGACGATCTACGAGCGTGATCCTCGACGCCGTGTATCCCTAGTTAGGAGAGACGATCGGGAGAGCGAAAGAGAGAGAGAGAGAGAGAGAGCACGAGAGAGATGAATTTAGGAAACTTGTCCGTTCGAGGGCGTACCTGTGCGTCCACGGACGCACACGTGTACATGTACATAAATTACTACGAATTGTCGATGTAAGATTAAACTATGCATATATATATATAAATTATATATATATAAATAATGTGACATATAAATAACAATCTAGAGAGAAGCAGAACACAGGGAAGAGGAGGATAGAAAAAGGCGAAAAAATTGAGAGAGAGAAAGAGGGAGAGAGAGAGAGATTGTTAGATAAAATTGTTTCTTATTATCCACCGATTGTATACATGGCTCGCGCGGGATATCTGATTATTGTTGCCGTTGTTGGATCATTTCCACGTGGAATATCCTCTGTTCGAGTGATCTCACCCCCTATTTTCGCGAGAATTTAGGTGTAGCCTGTAATTAGCAAATCTGCACGGTTGGCTAGCACGTGGACTTCGCTACCTCACGTTTCAGCCCCTCTTTTCAAAGGATAATACGAACGGGACTTACGTAGATTCTCGTTGTTCCTCTATCGAATTATCCCCCCCCCCCCCACTCCCTCCGGGTAGATTTTGTTTACGAGATGAAAAGAACGCACCCTGAAACTTGCACCCCTTGTCTGTCATTTTAATCGTCCGTGTATCATAGTTCTATCGGTTTCAATTGAAGCACTTGTGATCGACAAAACGGGAGCTTCTAAGATCTTAGCCGTTCGCGTTTCAGTTCTCCGGAAATTTCGAAAATTCGACTAACTTCTCCGCCCTGTCGAGGTGATCGTTAACGATCAAGGGTGTGATCAACTGTTTCGATTTCGATCGATCGCTGGCCTAATTCGATTTAATTCGCGAACGGTGCCTCGGTTTCTCGCGTGTTCCCCGCGAATTACGAAGGAAAGAGAACGATCGAGAAGAATCGTGGGGAGAATCTTGGCGAGTTCAGCGAGAGATCATGTTGCCGCATACTATCTTCATCTATGTAAAAAGAACACTAATTAACTTAATCTTCTCGGGAAAGAGGAAGCGGAAGGTCGATTCCCGTCGATTCGATGATTCTGGAAATTCGAAATACGGAAACGGAAAGAGAAGGAGGGGAAGCCTCTGCTATTTTATTTCGTGTTAAATAATCGAAACTCTGCCGAGATTTCAGGATCACACCGAAGGTATCGATCTCTCGATGCGTCCTTGCTCAAAGCGCAATTAAACGAAATCTCTCTGTGAACCCTGTGCACCCTTCTACCAGAAACTAAGATACCTTCCCTTTTTCTCCGAGACGCTTACCGTTATGTCCACGAATCGATTACAGAATAAACGATGAAATAAAACAAGCAAGAAACCCACTACTTAAGATGTTTGTAAGTACGACGAAAATAATTATGCGTAAGATGGCTTCACCACATAGGCAGTTAATATCGTAATTAATACGAGGTACGAATAATAACCGTGATAATTGGTTGAGTTTGAGCGTCATACGATTCGCTGATTGTGGAATCTTTGTTCATCTAGGAGATGATTATGTCTTAGACGTTACTGTATATTAGCCTTAAATAAATACAATTATGGAGAAGACACCAACTCGTCCGTTACTGACCCTAATCCATTCCCAAACGTTGCCGAACGATCAAAATGTCGCCTCTAACGAAATGTCGACTTTAAAGTAGAAGATAGATCATCGAAAAAGTACATAGACAATCGTATCAGTCTTTAAAGAGGTTAATTAACAAATATTCGCAATTTCTCAAACAGTAAAATATCCATTAATGCGAGTCTATTCAAAACCATGTACAGGGTGAGTCACCTAACGTTTGCACCTCAAATATCTTTGTTGTTTCTAAAGATACGTAAAATATGGTAAGGAGAAAATTTTGTTTTTATGTCATTTTTTTAGAGATATCAAGGTCACCTTGACTTTTTAAATGGAACCACCCTATTTGAAACACCTACAATGATAGTCTCTTTCATTAGGAATGCAGTGACTATATTGTTCCAAGGTCATTCAAGGTCAAGGACAGAAAAAACGTATGAAACTAAAATATGGAAGCAATAAAAACAAAAATTTTTTTATGGCATCGTGTCAGCCCCATTGTACCATTCAACTTTGTCCTTACCATATTTTACGTATCTTTAGAAACACCTGTATAAAATCACTCACCCTGTATAAAATCGCTAGTGTATATTGTAATCTTTACGCAAAATTAAAACTTTCTGCGATCCGATTGCAACTGAAAAATATTTTCGGAATGCCCGGGCCCTCGTGTGACCGATCACGTCCCTGATATCGACCATGAAGAGCGTGGCGCCGCCTGTGAAGAGATTCTTTCAGTCGTCGACCATTTGTAAACATGCCTCCGGTGAGTGTCCAGTCTACGGATAAAAGCGAATTATTTACAGAATGTGCATAAATTGTTTAAAAATTTGACGAAAAAGTGAATCCCCGTGTCACGAGGATTAATACCAATATATTTGTGTCGATGATTTTCGAACGATCACGTAGATTTCGACGGATAATAAACCGCCGACGCAAACATCACAGCAGTGACTGCACATGGATCCGTCAGCGGACAGGCAGATTTTTCACGAATCTCTTTTCAAAATGGTGAATTGCTCGTTTTTCAGGCTGTCGCGAAGAAGTCGAAAGGGCCGGCGCCCAAAAAACAGACCCTTCGGGGCAAGGGCCAGAAGAAAAAGGTGTCCCTGAAGTTCACCATCGATTGTACACATCCTGCAGAGGACAATATTATGGATGTAGCGAATTTTGTAAGTTCTTTTCAATATCAGACTCTCGTTACTCTGAATTGATCAACTGTTTATGTACATTGAGATTTTCTTGCATTACCTTCTTGGTTGACTGCAACAACCTAACCTAAAAAAAACCTCATGATAAACCTGATCCACTGTGTCTAATGTTACTTATTGTTCCAGGAGAAATACCTGCAGGAAAGAATCAAGGTTGGAGGTAAAACGAACAACTTTGGTAACAATATCACATTGGAACGCGACAAGATGAAGCTGTCCGTTAACAGTGACATCGACTTCTCCAAGCGGTGGGTATCGGCGTGTTCTTCAAGGATTCAAAATTGGCGCATACTGTATTTTACCGCTTTCTCCAGAATCTGAAAATAGATGTAACAGTTTTTATCAATTTAATGGTATAAACAAAAATACTTTATCTCAGAATTATGGTAAAATACAGTACGAGTCCAATTGTTTGAAAAGCAACGCTTGTTTACAATGTAATGATAAAGCCGGATTAAAATTACCCTCTACAAGATTACCGATATTTGCACTGATTTGATTGACGTGTGTCCATAGGTATCTTAAATACTTGACGAAAAAGTATCTGAAGAAGAACAAGCTGCGTGACTGGCTTCGTGTAGTGTCTGAAGACAAAGAAACGTACGAACTGAGGTACTTCCAGATCAACAGCCAGGAAGATGATGACGAAGAAGATGCAGAATAAACATTGCTTTTATTCCATGCGAATTTACAGAAACATCTGTACATATTTCTATTAATAAATAATGAAGAATATTTAAAATGTACGCTTTCCTATTATTTGTTTACCCTTAGAGCTTATTAATATTAGTTCAGCATCGCATGAGTAGCAGAAACATTTCCTAACCCATCGGTTGGCGATCATCGAACGGATCTCGTTTCATTCAAGTATCAATTAAAAAAGTTAGGTACGAAAATAATTACGATAAACAGAATGTTTTGCAATAATACGAAAAAAATAGTGCCAAATTTATCATTATGAATGCATCTCTGGTCCCCCTTACGAGCACAAAGGCATGCGTCACCTGACGCGTAGTAATAAAAAACATAAGTCACTCTTTATCATCGCCAGTGCCGTATCCCCTTAAGGTTCTTTTACTTCTCTGTGGACATATTACGCAAGAACTTGTTATTGTTATACAATTGGTCCGATCGGTATCTGCCTCTTTCACCGACTCATTGAACAGTAATTAATATCTCTAACCCGAACCAAAGACTCAAATCTGTGTACGTAAAAAATCTGACGGTTAACTGTCCGATAGAACGTGCAAGCTCTGCCTGAATAATTCTCGCCGCTGTGCACCGTGCGACTTACGGTCGGAGCGGCAAGAATTATTCAACCGACTATTATTCGCGTTATATATTTCACAATCTTTCTTGCAATAATAATGTACTCCAGCATGCAGTCTCGAAACAGAATTCTCCGTGAAATATCGACAGTTCAAATGAATTTTTAAAATGATACACGAGATGATTGCCAGGACGTGGTGAAAAGAGCCGTGAATACGGCACTGGGTTATCAACGAAACACATCTGTGAACCATTCTTCCCAGATGAGGCAGACATTGCGATAACGCCGGGAAGCACGTTTCGTGAACGATAATACATAGTCGAGCGATATCGTTGGATCTCGGCAACCGATTTTCGAAAGTTTTTCCTGTGGAAAATCGAGGGACTATTTCGCGTTGGCGCAGAGAACGACGCAGCAGCGAAGGAAAGAGAGAGAAAGAGGACGAGTGCGGAAGGATATATCGCGTTGCGCAGACGAACTGACGCACGGTGATTGTTGTGACAGAAGTGTAGAAGAGTATCGTATCGTCGTCTATTCCAGTTCGAAATCAGCAAAATCCGTTTGAATCCGTTCAAAAGAGGAATACAAATCAACATAGGGTTCACCACGCAGACGGAACGCCGTGCTATTCGGTTGTTCGAGTTATCTCCAACGATGAAGTTTCATTACAAGGAGGGGCACCCCTTCGAAAAGAGGAAGGCCGAGGGTGAAAAAATACGACGAAAATACCCGGAGAGGGTTCCCGTGAGTAACCGACCGTCCAGAAAACCAATCCCCGTCGACCGATCAAGATCCGTTCACCACGACGCGGACACGATCGTCGACGAGGGGAAACCCGATGCGTCCGTGAATCGACTTCGTTTAGAATCGTATTTAATTTGTCCGATTCGATCGTCTGTCCCGAAAATTTTCCGCTCTGGAATGGTCCAAGGTCGGCTTTCTACGTCGTATTTTTCTCCCTCGTGATCAAGGATGATGCGGACTTTTCGTACCAGCAGCCTAATTGAACACGCTCGTATCGAATTTCTTTTGTGCGTTCACCTATTGCTCGGTCTCGGGGTCTATTGATCTTGCTACGCCCACGGCTCTATGCAATTTTCCCGATTGACAAACGGCAGAACCGATATTTTTCCGTTAGCGAATTCTCACGGCTAACGAGGAATTTCCGTGTCGAGTTCGATGGTGAAACGGCTCGACCAGAAAAATGTAGACCAGCTGTTCTCACTTCGGAGACTTGGATAAGTGTCAATGCGCACATAACCGAATCTCGGACTCTCGAACCTCCGCTTTTGTGATCTTGACGTTCGGCCAAGGTTTTTCAGGGTTTCTGGTCGACGAATTTCGCGTCCGGATATTCGCTCGGTGTGATTTAGATTTTCCAGCGGGAACGCGTGAGACGTCGGATTTCCCCGATCGAGAAAAACCTTGGACCTTGAATAATCTTGTCGATATTCTTTTGCCATTCGTTTCAGCGATCATTCACCAAATTTTCATGTTTATTTCCCCAGGTAATTGTCGAGAAAGCGCCGAAGGCGAAAATGAGTGATTTGGATAAACAAAAGTTTTTAGTACCGTGTGACTTGACCGTTGGACAGTTTTATTTTTTAATCCGAAAACGAATTCATCTTCGTCCCGAAGACGCTCTGTTCTTCTTCGTTAACAACCTTATTCCTCCAACAAGTGCCACCATGGGTTATCTCTATGGGGTAATTATACGATGTATATGCGTATACAGTGAATTCTCGATATATGTCAACAACAAGGGTCTTGCCAATGTTGTGTGTCGTCCAGGAGACATACACAGTGTTATGTTTACACTCCTTGGTGTCCGAGGCCCCTCGAGCTTCGATAATTCCACGATGTTGATCATACAGCCCTTGGCGACATATATAGAGGGATCACTGTATAACCTTGAGCTTGAATCGTATGTGTACGCACGGATTGTTCTGATTCTGGTATTGATTATTCCCCTAGGAACACCACGAAGAAGATTTCTTCCTCTACATAGCGTACAGCGATGAGAACGTGTATGGGAACTAAATTATAACGAAGAAGACAACATCAAAAGAAAAGAGCGGACGACAAAAAATTTACTATCGATAATGTAGTCCTTCTAGAGGCTTTCGGAAGTGTGAACAAAATTGTATAATGTCAAACTGTTTTAAGTGAAATTTGAAATATTAGCACCGCACACACACACACATTGAACTAAATTTGCTTCCTTAAGATAAATTGGATTTGTTGATCTGTCGATAATAACGATGTCTTATTTTTTGATTCCATCACTTGCCGCTGGCTAAAAAAACTTAGGGTAATAGAGCGTAAGGAGGACTAATCAGAGCTGACCTATATGATCTCGCGTCATGTCTAGCCTGATAAACACAAAAAAGAAACAAAAAAATTGAAAAAAAATCATTAGAAAGAATAAAATACTGTACAGCGTGAGGAGCAACTAACTAACTGTTGCTAAACGTACTATTCACGTGCATTAATGGTTATTTGAGAATAATTACTAATACTTAAAAAGAACAACAATGTATAAAAAATTTGTGATTCTATGTAGATGTTTAATGTGATACCATTTTCTTTTATTTAGGCTAGTGTTAATTGTATTTACATGATTTAATGTTATGCAATCACAAAGGAATGGAAGAAGTTGCTGAATTTTATGGTGAGGTGAAAATTTTTTGTAGCGCCTGAATGTGGGCCAATAAAAAAATATAAAAAACGAATCTTACGAGTCTATAGTTGTCCTACCCTTTCTTTCGCTAGACCATCATTTGGATGTAGTAGTAGAGAGAATGGTAGAAAGTCCATGTTCTCCATAATTAATGTGTTTTGCTCGTGGTCCACCTATTTTTAACTTGTTTTCTTCAGACTATGAGAACGCTGTATCCCCTAGTTAAAAGTATTGCTCCGTCGAAGAATGTTTCCATCTAACATGGAAGTGAATAGCAACGAAACAAATATAACAAGTACTGTGATCAAGGATCCGGGTCTTATTTCTGCATACAATCTCACTCAAGAAGACAGTAACTGGATCATAACAAATTCCTTTATAATCTTCACTATGCAAACGGGTAATGTTATCACTAAATGACACATTTTAAGACTGTGAATATAAGTTTCTTTTATTTATTCAGGATTTGGTATGTTAGAGTCTGGTTGTGTGTCTTTGAAAAACGAAGTCAACATTATGATGAAGAATGTGGTAGACATAGTGCTCGGAGGATTAACTTATTGGGCATTCGGCTTTGCAACGAGTTTCGGGTCAAATAAACATTACAATTCCTTTATCGGACTAGGAGAATTTCTGATAGATCCTCCGATTGATGATAATCACATGGGTCCGAAATATGCAGCATTTTTATTTCAATTAAGCTTTGCGACCACTTCAACCACCATTGTCAGTGGAGCCATGGCAGAACGGTAATAAGTTTCAAAAACTAGTTTAATTTTTATGGCTTACACTGTGTAATTGCAGATGCAATTTCAAAGCATATTGCCTGTTCTCTTTCTTGAACACAATCGTCTATTGTATACCTGCTGGATGGGTATGGGGTGATCATGGTTTCTTAAAGAACCTGGGTTCTGTAGACATTGCTGGTTCGGGAGTGGTTCATCTTGTCGGGGGTAGTTCTGGTAGATATCTCTTTGTTCTTTGAACTCAATTTATAGTCAGACGCTTTAAATGCCATTTTGTTATAGCACTTGCATGCGCTATTATGCTGGGACCAAGACTGGGCAGATATGATAATGGAATTGACCCATTACCACTCGGGAATCCCGTCAACGCTATCATGGGTTTATTTGTACTTTGGTAATGAGTGATTTACAGACTTCAGATTATTTGCTATATTAACGAATACTGATTCTCGAAGGTGGGGCTGGCTAGCATTCAACAGTGGTAGCACGTATGGTGTCAGTGGTCAACGATGGCAATATGCTGCCAAGGCAGCAGTGTCTACGATGCTAGCAAGTATGGGAGGAGGTCTAATCGGATTAGGTTTTAGTTTAACTAATCCAAACGGGATTGACATTCTCAGTCAAATAAATGGAATTCTTGGTGCCTTGGTTGCAGTAACAGGTGAATTTCCCTGCACTAACAATATGTGCACACTGACAAAAATTCATACTTACAATATCACTTTTATAATTAGTCGATTAGGTGGTTGTTTCCTTTTTAGAGCTTGGGAAGCTATACTTGTTGGAATGGTCGGTGCTTTCATTACATGTTTTATGATGCCCATGATAGATAGACTGCACATCGATGATCCTGTTGGAGCCAGTGCAACTCATGGTTCTACTTTGATACATCTTGATTATTTGAATGTTCGTCTGATTGTCATTCTAACAAATTCGTTTCATGCAGGAGCAAGTGGAATTTGGGGGATCGTTGCTATTGGTTTATTTGCAGATAATCCGCATCCTCTTGACACTACCAGTGGAAGAAAAGGCTTATTCAAGGGTTTGTAATAATCGATTCATATTTTCAATTAAGTTCTACAAGAAACGCTCGGTTTTACAGGAGGAGGTTGGTGTTTGCTAGGTGTGCAGTGCCTAACTGTTCTGTGCTTAACATTGTGGAGCTTTTTTACATCGCTTTCTTTATTATGGGTAGATTCTATTAAATATTATTTAATCTGTACAACGTGGCATCATCTTTAATCGTATCTATTGCTTAATCGGTGTGGTGTTTCTCTTTCTAGGTGATCAATAAAATAATACCCATTAGAATGAGTGTCCATGACGAACTGCTTGGAGCAGACTTAATGGAACACCGAATACGACACATGCAGGTCTACATTTCAATTACAAAGTAGAATTTAATCGTACGCTCGAGAAACATTCTACATTACACAATTGAATACTACCGTTTTTAGATAGGTGTTAGCAGAGCCATGTCTGCTCTTCGTCCAGATTCTCAAGAGCATGATCTGGGTACGGTGCATCCTGTAGGAATAAATCCTGGTAAGATGCGTCGTTAAGCAGAGACTCGACAAGACTAGTCGACTAACTATGCTCATTCATTTGCAACAGGTCACGATTCCTACTTGGAGAAATATAATCGTAAAAATCGTTTGAAAACAGGAAAACCGTTGCCTGTCGGCAAGAAATCGTCAAAGACACGTCAATCTAATACAATTACAGATACAGTATTGACTAAACAGAATAAACCGCATTTCGCTTGGATGAATTGATGATTTTTCGAACGCTTTCTAACAATTTATCGAATGTAAATTTATTAGAAACGTATAAATGTATTCGCATACACGTTCTAACACTTTCACACATTACTGGGACACGTACACGTTGTACACACATTCTTCGATAAATAATTAAAAATCTTATGCAGTTACATATACGATAATTACACACACCAGAATAAAAAGGGAGCCAATTTGTCCAGAGATCACAGACACAGTAAATACACGTTATACGATATCTATATCTATATCTATATCTATATCTATATATATCTATCATAGTAAGAGAATGTCTAAACAGCATGGCACACATGAGAAAGTTATCTCTACTGTAAAGTAGGATCTGCTTCAAATAAAATATTTCTTGTGAATAGTAGTTTTGTCTTTTATAATCATTACGGACGTAATATTGGACGTTTCGTCATGCTGTCATTGGCAGGAATAAATCGTCAAAGACAGTACCGATAGATCACAAAATAAATTTCATCTACCTTACTCGATACTCCCGATAGTTCAATACTATTTACAAGTTCGTGATAAGACGCATATAGCTGATGCAAACAATGATATTGCCTGTAAAAACAGGTTACGTAATTGGTACAGCGACTTTTAGAAAATATTTGACATTACTCCAATGGCTTAACTAGTTAGTTTTAGTATATGCGAGGGCATATACTACCGAAGTAAACACGCACACTAAAACATTTGTACAAAATACAGCATAGGAAACTGAATTCCGCCTTCTCTAATAAATACTTGTAGCAAAATGGATTTTCGATATGGAATCAAACGTTTTGCTACTTTTCTAGCGCTGATGCATTTCCCCATGGAAATTCATGGAAAATAACGGATGCCCGCTAGTAGAATACTTTACATGCTAGAATTACGGATGAGCATCGCTAGCACGCGATTTCCAAATGGCGCCTGTAATTTCATGCACAGATTATCACCATTATACACTGCTCAAAGCCCACTGAGAGACTTCTGTCGGTATTCCAGGATAATTTTTCACAGCTTCCATGACTTGCTGGGATGTTAGCAAGAATTTGTAATACTGATACTCTTTCTCAACCTTTGAGTTCATGCCGCTTACTGGTATTAGTATCTCCAAGTTCTGTGAAAGTTTCAATTTTATTTCTCGAACACTACAATAAGGACGTTGTTTTTAGCTAGTCCTTACCTTAATGTGTTCGAAAGCCTTCATGATAACAGGCCTTTGTACACTTTGTATAGACGAATGCTGATTGGCAAATTTATTATAACGATTATACACCGCTTCGAAATTTAATGGTTCTCCTTCGTAAATCTCTGTCTCATGTTTCATCGCTATTATCTAAAATAATGGTACAATTAGAGTCCGTTCACTTGGTTCTGTACCATGGGCAGAAGTAACAAATATACTTACTAAACATATTTCGATAACAGACAATCCCTCGAGCATTAAAACCTTATCGTCCTGGGTGAATATTTTACTGGCTTCCACAAAATCATTTACTTCCAATCTCTGATGCTTCTCTGACAGTGTGGACACAGCCACAGCCAGAAAATTTCTGAAGCTCCTCTCACTCACATCCATCTGATACATTCTTTTCAACAAGTTCACCATAGTTGCGTTACTGACTAAGCTTTTTATGTAATCATTCCACATGGAACCAAATTGTGGATCTATTGTGCAATCATCGTATTGCTGCTCTATCCTATTTACATTTTCGTCATCAGGAAGACTAAGAAGATGCTGGAAGAGTTCTAAACGATCGTCAAATGGAGATGTTGGCTGTTCAGCAGATGATGTGTCACCAGGGAACAAAAATATCTGACGATGGGAGAATCTTGATTTAACTCTTTTTTCTAAAAGCTCTATTACATCCAATCTACAAGTCATTCCTATCACACATATTGGAGCCTAAAGAAGAGAGTGTTTATTTAAATAGAGATTAAAACTTACGGCGAACTATTTGTGTTCACACTTACTTGAGCAGATTGAGCAATATCAAACAGATTATACAACAAAGTCTGATTATGGTGTTCACAGAATAAATCAAATTCATCCAAGATAAAAATAACTGGTTTTGAACGCTTTTTATCTCCAGACTTTAAACATTCAAGCAGAAAAGCCAGGTTCTCGGCAAATGTACCGAACACCTTGTCTCCTACCACGTTTTCTAATTGCATTTGACGGGTGGCATCTTTCAGCGCTAAACGATCATCAGTATGAACAAGACCATGAAGATTTACTATCAGAGCATTCTCTTTGAAGCTCTTTATGGATGATAGCTCTTTCAAAACACTGTTAATCAACTGCAACAATAAATATTCATAAGGATGAATGATAGAAATATTTAATAAGAGACTTCAAGTGAAATGAAACATACTGTGGTTTTTCCACTACCTCTAGGACCAATTAACAAGGCAGAATTACTTTCTCCCATGTCAACTGTTCGCTTCAATAACTCCAGAACATGCATGCGCTCTTTCACATGATGCCTGAACTTTGTTTCAGGACACATAATTTTGCGTTTCAAATACTTTCTTGTTAACAGTATCATGTTATCTTGAAAGTCAATAGCCATACTCTTTTTCTTGTTCATGTTGCTATCCTCCTAAAAAGGAGAAAATTAAAACTTCTTTTTTGTGTGTATTATAAACTGTTTTAACATATGGTTGGCTGATTTAATATTTTCTTTGTAAATGAAGTCATTGCTCATTCATAAAATAACTATTCGAGAAGCTTACACGTTTCATAGTTTAACGATTTTGCACAGACACATTAAACTACAACTTGACGAGTGTGTAGCGTCCCTGATTAGCCAAACATAACCTGCAAATAATAAAAGAATCTGTATGCGATACCTTGAAAAAGTTCTTGCTCGAAGATTTAATCCACTTAATTAGTTTCGGTATTAGTTGAGCAGGCAGGAGATCAAAGCTTATGTTCCCAGAAATTCTAAAATAATTGAGAATTATCAAATCTTCGGGTGGAAAAGTGTTGGGGTCAGGTTGTTTACAAAACAAATATGGAAGACGCAGAATCCAAAACGGACAAGAAAAATTGTACGTTTTTATTCAAAAGAAGGAAGATTCGAAGTAGTGCGGCCCGAAAACGCAAAGGAGCAAACGATGAAGACGGTAATTACGTTCGTGAAATCTCCACTGTTTCGTTCTCGCTTGAATAGACTGTAATTTCATTAGATAAATTCGATTAGCATCTCGTATAGGTTATATGATTTGTTTATAAATTTTCACACATATTTTGTGTTTGTATTTCGATCAGAGAGCAGCGACGATGAAACCACTGTGGTTAAAAAAGAGAGAAAACACGGTGACAAGAATCCCATGAAACAAAGCGTGAGTAATAAAAAGATTACGTTCGTTGACATTGACAAACAATATGGTTTCAGTCACATGAAAAGAAAAAAACAACTGTTCAACCGTTAGTAAAATGAGAATTTTTTGGAAATAGAGTTTTCTTGTTTTTTACAGACTAACACAAAAAAGGTGAAAGATCAGCAGAATGCTATTGAAGATGACACAAGCGACGAGGAGAGCATCACAGTTTCTTATAAAAGTAAACGGACTCCCATGCCAGCTGGGCCGAGCGATCAAGGAGCAACAGCAATTTTAGAAACAGAAACTGAGAAGGATAAGGATGCTCAAGCTCTATTTGAAAAGGCTCAAAAGATAAACGAGGTATCTGTTAACGTAAATTTTGGAAACTAAAGAGCTCCGGCCTAATATAATGTTTTTAGGAACTCGAGGGAAAGGAGGATGATAAAATTTATAGAGGATTGAATAATTATGCGCAATATTATAAGAAAAAAGACACGGCTGCAGGAAATGCTTCCAGCGGAATGGTACGTAAAGGTCCGATTAGGGCACCGGCTAATCTAAGGGCAACTGTTAGATGGGACTACCAGCCAGATATTTGCAAAGACTATAAAGAAACCGGTTTTTGTGGGTTTGGAGGTGAGAGATTAAAAAAAAAAGCTAGCAATATTATATAGATCAACCGAATTCTATGTATTCATTTCACTTTTCAGACAGCTGTAAATTTCTCCACGATCGTTCAGATTACAAGTTAGGCTGGCAATTAGAAAGAGAAGCAGCTACAGGAGAGTACAACAACAGTGGTGACGAGGATGACAAAAAATATGAAATTCATAGCGACGACGAGAATCTCCCATTCAAATGTTTTATTTGTAGAAACAGCTTCACTGACCCTATTGTTACAAAGTACGTACAACCGTCTCAGTTAACAACTTAAGATATATCAAGTAAACTTCCTTTCCAGATGTAAACATTATTTCTGCGAGAAATGTGCGTTAGATCAATACAAAAAGAGTACCAGATGTTACATCTGCAACGTGCAGACTAATGGCGTATTTAATCCAGCTAAAGAGTTAATTGCACGAACGAAATTAGAAGAGAGAGGTAGAGAAGAAGAGGAAGATGACAATGAATCCTCCGACGATGAATAAACTAGATATTTTTTTTTTTCGACAAAGAACTTGTTTTCTGACTACAATCCTATGAAACAAAATCCTACATTACTCCCTTGAGACTATATTACAGTTCATTGTGAACCTAAGAGTGCGCAGCAACGTTCACAGCAGGCTCTTATCGCGACGAGTCAAATATTATTATGTATCTTCAACTCACTAATCGGAAACACTCGCAAAAAAAAACCGAACAGAAGCTATTGCACAACCCTGCTCATCCAGAAATCGATGCACACCCTTAAGTTTCAAGCACGGCTTGGAATTCCTCTTTCTCGAAACGGTTCGCCAAAATGCTGAATGCGGTACCCTCGAATCGGTTCATAAATGCGTTAATAATAACTCCCGGGCAAAAATGAAGAGGGAAACGGAACGGCGGGAACGGGTCGACAACCCTCCCCAGCAAAAGGTCTAGATTTGGAAGGTCTGATCTATGAGCCGTCCCGCAAACACTCGTCGAGTCGACGTCGTCACCGAATCCGAAGGGGGAAGGAACACGCCGGCGCTTATTGTACAGGGTGATTTGTATCTCTGTTGGTCGCTTCAAGGCCGCTGGAGGAAATTTCGAAAAATAAGATTTTCAACAAAAAACCTCTTTCTTCTTCAGAACCGAAAGCACCGGAAGAAATACACTGTGACATTTGACGAACTCGAGTCCTATTGGGTCATCCCCTAACACGACGAAGATGGGTAAAATGATAGTACCCTTGATCGTGGATGTTTCGAACGACTCTTTTTTATCCATTAATCAATTTTTCTTTGAGACAAAGAATATCGTAGTTTGGATATCTATATATTTCAAATATTGGCGAGAGGGTGTTTTTTAAGAGATGTAAAAAGTTAACGTAGTCGTTTATGTGAGACTTAATAGTTTGGATGGAGGTTCTGGCTATTAAAAGTATAGGACAGATTTGTTATTTTTCAGGGTTTTCATGAAGCCGCTCCCCACCATCGACCAGGGGTGGCCGGGTGGTCTGGGCCGGCCTGTATCGGACGAAGGTGATTCTAACGGCTCGTAGTTGTTCCCTGAATCGATACACGCGCAGTGTTGTTTGCCTCGCACTATGAAAATGTTGGCTGGCGGCTCGCTTTTCACGGGCATCCATAGAATGCGAGAAACCGTGCCACGAACGTTGCAGTGCCGTTCCGTCGCGGTCCGAGCCGACCACGAGTGAAAAAGAAACACTGAGGACTCTTCTTGAGGCGCGGTGACGAGAGTGCAAGAGAGAGAGAGAGAGAGAGAGAGAGAGAGAGAAAGGAAGAGAGAGGGAAAGAGAGGAGGTGTCGCTTGTTCCGTGTGCGGCTGGAAATTCGAGGGCCCTCGTATCAGCGGCTTCCCTGCATCGATTTCCAAGAGACAGCCCCGCTCTTGGTGCAACGTGATCCCCTGAATACCAGCCGTGAAAGTGTTGATTCCCAGCCATCCTGGATAACCGATTAACCAGTGCGTCGGAATCGGGACTGTGAAAGGGGTGGCCTGCCGCCGGTTCGAGCTCACTTTTTTTCCCACGGAGGGAGGAATAGCCTGGGGTCGACAGGGAACGACTTAATCGAATTACTGCTCGCCCGGAATACCGACAGACGGCTGCTGGTATATTTTTCTCTTTTTCGCTCGCGAAGGAACTCACTGTTCGACAACGATTCCCCCGCAGACAATGAGATAATAATGTCGGATAAGTGTCCTCCGGGTGGACCTCCGGTAGCGGTTACGGTTCCTCCAGGGACACCGTGCTACCGCGATAACAAGGTGCAATCGGTTTCCCGTCGCGGCACGGCAGCTTGATTTCAACGCGCGTAATCGATAAGCATTGATGATCAACGCATTCCGGACGAGGTGCTATTCGATCGTCGCCAACGACACGTCCTCTACAATACGATTCGTGACGAGGAAAATACCCAGAGAAGAGACAATCAGAAGGTGTCGCGTTTCACGAGAACCTTTTATCAACCAGGTAAGCGGTGCGATCACCGTCCGACCGTGATCGTACTAATTGTATTCGCGGATCAAACATTTTTGCGTTGCTAAACGGGCGGCTCGTCGAACGTGTTAATCTGTTTGTTCGATAACCTTCTGACATCTCCGTGCGCCGGATTATTCGGCGCACGAGTACATCGTGTGTTCGTGTGGAAAGGAGAATATTTTCTGGCCCGGTCGCTAGACGAATATACATTTTCTGCTGTTATTTGGTCCGGTCACAAGTGCGAGTTGCACATCGGGTTATTTTAAAAGCGACACCCGGCCGTCGCCCATTGAAATCCAGATACGACCGACAATGCGCGCCGGGAGGCACCGCTGTCTCCTAATTAGCGATAATCACCGATTAAATACAGTTATCGTTACACCGTGCAGAGCCGTGGATCGCGCCGTTGCGCACGATTGTCGCGGATGTTTTGACCGCGCGGCCCTCTGCGTGCTCGACGGGTGTCAGGGACCGGGGGGAACGTGCCGTTGTCGAAAAATTGTCTGTTATGCGTCATCACGCGGCAGCAGGCCCGTCGAGTGCACTTTAAACGCGTCGCAGCGCGACCACGTGCGGCTTTATGTCCCTCCGTCGGATCTGCAACCGACCCGGAGCACGTCGGATATAATTTACGAGCTGCTATTACGATCTGCAGACCATTCGAACGCTAATATTGATCATAATCTCGACAGAGATTCCGTGGAAAATCTAGCAGAGCCGCCGCTGAAATGCGCTTCCTTTTTCGTCCGCTTTGAGAAGCTTCTTGGTTGCAATACGCAAATATTTATCTTTCTCGGGTATCTCGTAATCGTTAATTTTCCATTACTCGATTTTCCTACGGTGACATAGGTAATTATTTTCTTTGGTAGAGTATTTACGCCGTCTGGTCGTGGGAATTAATTCATCGTCTCTCATTCAATTGCAAATTGTGCATATATACAGATAACTTCGACGAGTAAAGTTCAAATGACTGTGGTAACGCTCGGAACGTGAACCATTCTGCCAGGAGTGGCGAGAATCATTTTCAACTGCGTCTGTTTCTACATGTACGCATAATGAATATATTAGCTGTCGCAATTCCCCGGTATTAACTAAAAATAAGCAGACTCGCGTCGACGGGGCACGCAGCTGGTGCCCGCAGCTCGGTCTCAGCTAATTTTCGTTAACGTTCATTTGGATAATTAACGGGCGTGAAAAGTTGACACGTGGGTGGTGGTATATTCTTCCGACGGATAGGGGTGGCGGAACCGACGCCGAGCGAAAATGTCGGGACGGGCAACAAAGGTTCGCGGAAACGTAGCCTCTTGTTATAGTTAACAATGCCACCGACGACATCGACGCAAGTTCGTCACGTGTGGTTGTGTATATTTAAATAAAGAATCGGGTCCTGTGAACGCGTGCTCGTGGGCGTTCGTGGCTCGTGGCGTGTGTGTGTAAACGCGAATCGATAAATTAGTTTGCTGGTGCACGTAAACGTGCGCGCGCGCGCGCCTACGCGAGCGACCGTTTGTTTGTGGTGTACGTGTCCGTGTGTTTACGAGTCCTGTACATCGGATGTGACACGTTTTATAAGTTATAACCAATAACAAGTGACTACAAAAAAATGCGCGTCTCCCGGTGTAACCCGCGATGACGTCCGCCGTTGACGCAAGATGGCACTATGGACGGCGTATTTTTTAAATTGGTTCGTTAACTTCCGGTTAGTTCGTGTAAGGCCAAAGGGTGCATTAAATACTGGCGCGCAGTTCTTTTAAAATTCATTTTAAAAACCTCTTCCAGCTTGGTCGATCGCGTCTTTAGCAGCGGTTTTTTTCATTATGCTACAAGCTAGCTGGTACTACGGTCCGCTTAAAGAACTTCACTTGAGAGTCTCTCGACGTTCCGTTCTAATGATCGAAGGTAATCGACCGGATGCGATATCGGTGCCGATGTTTTCTTTCGAATTCATTTTATTTTTCGACAGTTAATTGCTTCCGGCGTAGCGTCTCTCGTTGCGCTGTCCACTCGTCGATTCCACGGTCCTCCTCGCTCTTAACGAACTTTACTTGAGAATCTCTCGGCGCTCTCCGACCGTACTAATGATCAAAGTTAACCGACCGTGTGTAATACTGGGAAACACGGACGTTTCTTTACGCCTCTTTCATTAATCTCACTTTGAAGGTAATAAGTAAGCCGTTTATGTACTCCACTACATTTAATTCTCATCTTTTTCTTGCATGAATGGACCTACGGACTTCTGCAAAAATAAAATACCTTTAACCCTTTACAACCCGAACTACCTTCTACTGCTATCTGTATATAGAGGCGTTTAAATAAGATATAGTCTAACAATAAGCATGAATAAATAATCAAATTTTTAAAAATGTAGAGAATATGAAATTATTCAAGTTGAGTGCATTTACTCGTTCCACTTTATTAAATACAAAGCATTAGTAATGTAACATTGCTTCAGATTATGGTAGGGTAGTGTCCAAGTGTGAAGGGTTAAATGCGATTCGTAGTGGGATTTAGGTAAAAGTATTGCCATGAAAGTGTCGTTGAGATGTAAAGGGTTGACGGGGAAGACGTGTTTTGGTTACCTGGTGGGCTAGGGAGATGGATTCAGGTGGATTTGGATGATGTTGCAGATGGTTTGTGGCAGTGATGCCCTCGTCGGAGGAGGAAAGCCAGTGGCTCGTTGGCAGCGGGGGTGGTCCCGCATCTTCCGGCGGTGGCACAGCATCCGGAACTGGAGAACGCACTGTCACAATTAGAGGAGGATTATACACCGAGGAAATGACGACACAACCGACAAACACGAGCACCGCAGGTGTGAACGCGGCTTCCGCCGATTCCGCCGAGCACGATCTCATCGACTCCACCGCCGACGCGACGCTTTTGGCACAATTTCACGAAGACGCTATCAAACAGGTCCGTTCTTCGATTTTCTCATTACTCTACCCACCCTCAACGCATTTCCTTTTATCCCATTGACTGTCAACTGTTGACTGTACTTAAAATCATGCAGTAACATTTCTCGATATCGAATGGCGTTTGAATTTTGACAAGATGGCCGCCGCACAGTGGACCAAAAGCGCCAAAACGTGGCCAAAATGCAAAAAATGAATTTCACGTTAGGGGTATGGCTCTTGCTAAATAGTGGGAGTATAAATATCCCATACAGTCGTCTCGCAGTTTTCGTGCAGTGAACTACGTTGTGAAAAAAAAGGTGTCAAGCTTACAATTTTACGGAAATTGAATTTTTTTTGTGCGTGTATGATGGATGCTGTTCCTGGAAGTAAATACTATACATAATAATAACATTGGATTTATATTAATTAATGTTTGGAATGTATGAAGTGAACGATAAAACTTAGTGCACAGATTTTACAAATGTATACTAAAAGTTGTATATTCCACAATATTCCAAGGAGATTCTTGTCGAGTCTTGTAGTGGACACTATTATTTAACATTATTTTGAAAAAGTAGCTGGCCAAAACCGCCCCTTTCGTAATGCGATCCATTTTTGTGACGCAGAGGTAGTCATGGTACTAGTTAGAAGCATGTTTTCTCGAGAAATTTAGATGTTATAATAAAATTTGTTAAATAAGCATTGTATGGTTCCACTTATAGAGTTTTCTGATACAACAATTTCTTTTTTAATAATAATTTTTGTATTGTTTAAAATAAATTTTATTTTTGTTTTTTGTAATTTTGACATCAGATTCATATTCGCCGGCCCGAAAAATATGGGAATACTAATTTTCAAGAAAGTCCAATCATTTTTTTACGCATCCGCAATATTGAATCCGTCATTTTGTTTTTTTTTTTTTATAATTTTGACATCAGATTCATATTCGTCGGTCCGAAAAATATGGGAATACTAATTTTCAAGAAAGTCCAATAATTTTTTGGTTACGCATCCGCCATTTTGTTTTTTGCAGTTTTGACGTCAGACTCATATGCGCCGGCCCGAAAAATATGGGAATACCAATTTTTAAGAAAGTCCAATCATTTTTTTGGTTACGCATCCGCCATATTGAATCCGCCATTTTGTTTTTTGTAATTTTGACATCAGATTTATAATCAGCGACCCGAGAAACCTATGAGTATCAATTTTGAACTAAATTGAATTACTCCTTCCTATTTTGGCCACGTTTTGGCGTTTTTGGCCTACTGTGCGCCGGTGGGGGCGCAGCAAACATTATATTTTTAATTTAAATGATACACCGGGCGGTTCGTGAATCGGTCGCGAGATTATACTATCTACAATTAAACAAAGAAAAGTTTCAAAGAAAAGCACATTGATACTAACAATCCCATGAAAGTGCCTGGATAAATTAAATGTTGAAAAACATTATTCTTTTACAGAGGACAGGAATTATATAAAATTATATTAAAGAAAACACATGGTACCGTTTACTAAATGCATCCTATTTTATTTATGAAAGCATTACATTTTTCAATCTTCTTTTACACCTGTAAAGATGTAAAGTAGTTCAAGTCCCACTTTTCATTTGTTATCAGTGCACTTTTGTTGGAAAAATTTTCTGTTACGACTTAGTCACTAATTTTGATTATTGAGACTAATGAAATTCTAATGATCCACTCCCGAGAGAATGGGGTTAATATCGGATTTTTTGAGTATTTTCGTTGATACAACTGCCTACTATTATATCCCGCGTTTCTGAAGCTTGAACACTACGGACGAGAGTACATTTTAATTACCTTGACCGAATTAAACCCAATTAACAGTCTTGAAATTCGAGGAGCACTTTGTCTGACAGCAATCGTGTTCCGCGGTCTTTGTCCACACTAAATTTTGAATTTTCTGTACCATCAATTGCGATTATCGAAATATATCGAATAATTGCAAATCGATCGATGATCTATCGGAAAGACAGCCCCGCGACCAATGAGGTTATACAACTTCGAAATCTGTATTTACATTGGCTACTGTGGCCACTGCGACGTATCGAAATTGTAAAATCTTGCACCTCCCAGAATTTTACAACAAAAACATAACCTATGTTAAATGGCGTCCTTTTTAGATAAGTTGTTTTGTGTAGGATTTTAATCATTTATCTCACTGCCACCGCATTAGCTTCCTAGTGTTCCAGCATGGACGAGGTCTTGGATAAATCGATCGCGAAACCGAAATATCAATCGCGGGAAATACCGGGATACCTGAATGATTTTCCTGTAAATACTTGTACTTGTTATAATTTTATTTGAGGTTACACCCGTAGTTCTATTGACCGTAGATATCATAATTTTTTATCTGACTGATTTGGGAGAGTTTCCCACAGATGTTAGCATGGATAAGATTAAACGTCATCTCGGAAATCAGTCTTTCATTTAAAATCATGTATTAACCGTGTAATCAGTACAACGTTTGTTAATCTTTGTGTTTCAGGCTGGTGTTGGTTACTTTCAAATATTGGCTGCTCTGTTCACTGGCTTGAGCCTTGCAGCGGACACTGTTGAATATTTTGTTGTACCATATATTTTACCGAGCGCAGAGGTCGAATTATGCATCGAGGACAATGAGAAAGGATGGCTTAGTTAGTTGATCACAGTACAAACATTTTTGTCTTGTGTTAGCTTTGACGAAAGTTGTTTCCATACTGTTATGTTATAGGCAATATTACGCTGATGGGTCTAGCATTAGGCGGATTATTCTGGGGTGGTCTAGGGGATAGAATTGGAAGGCGTAGATCATTGTTATCCGCAATGTCTGTACATGCTTTGTTTAGTGGTGTTGCTACTTTTATGCCAACTTACGGCACATTTATGATGGCTAGATTTTGTTCTGCGATAGGGTAAGATTTTCCTTTTTCTACTTGCACGTAGCATAGTTGCATGTAAAGCAAAATAATAAACAATTTTATTCCATCACAGAGTAGGAGGATCCTTACCATTGGCGATCACATATCTTGCGGAATGCTGTCCAAGACTAAGCAGAGGTCGTTGGGTAGGTTTACTTGTGGCAGCAGGAGCACTAGGAGGCGTATATGCTGCTCTGTTAGCAGGGGTAGTAGTTCCCACAACCGGAGAAATGGTAGTTCTTGAGAATAAAGAACACTTCAGTGCTTGGCATCGTTTCCTTCTACTTTGTTGGTTACCTGCATTATGCTCTACTGTCGGACTTATTTTTATACCAGAAAGTCCAAGGTATTTGGTAGAGGCAGGCAGAGATGTGGAAGCAATGATGGTTTACCAGGTATTTTTATTTATATTTCTGTTCGGGACGTTTGTTAAACTTTGTACTAAAATACTCTGTATGCATTAAAATCTCTGTAGAAAATATATAAGAGAAACAATGCACGAAAGGGTGCAACAGGTGCACAATATCAGCTGTCTGAATTGGAGCTTCCAACTAAAAGGCCTCGTGGTTTGGCACCTCCATCTCCTACTAACCACACTAGCGTAATGGCTGATATAATTTATTCTATTGAAATGGTAAGAGTTTACCATATGATTTTCATTGAAAAATTAATACTCAATGCCCGTTGAATTTCCAGTTTTGGAATTCTTTTCTGGAACTATTTGTATCACCGCATTTACGCGTGTCGATAGTGCTTATAATTATTTGGTCAACCGTGTCATTTGGGTACGTAATTTTAGTAAAGAGTATTGCACACAGTTCTGTCTAGATTAATCAACAAAACTCGTTTCCTTCTCAGGCTGTACGGCCTTATGGTATGGTGTCCCGAGTACCTCAAACTTATACGTGCAACAGAATATAAAAATCATACGGAACTGATTAATAGAAAAGACTTTAGAAACGAGACGTTCACTGGTTCCATAGAGAATCGTCAATACAGAAATTCGACCTTTTTTAATTGCAAGTAAGTAAACGAGAGGAAAATTATTAACGATTGTCCTGTATCGGTTTATATACACATATATACATTTTATTTCAGATTTACTAAGATGGTATTTAGCCATGTAGATTTTGACTATTGTACTTTCCAGGCTGTAGAATTTAGTAGTATAAAATCCAGCAAAACTCACTTTACGCACAGCGAAATTACATTCTCGAAGTACGTACATAGTCACAATACAAAATGCATAACAATTTGTGAGATAGATAGGATATACGGGATCTGTTTCTTTTTCTTTTTATAGATTTGTGGATACTGACCTGTCCGCGCAAGTTTTTACGAACTGTACATTAAGAAATAATACGGAATTAAGTTTAAGCGGACCTTGCCCGACTCTCGATTTGGATTACAATATTTATATAGAGGAAGCACTCAATGGTCATCTCGTTGCTCAATTGGCCTTCGTGCCTGCAGCTGCTCTGGCGGGACTAGCACTTACTGTACTTGAGCGGCCAAAAATGATTGGCATCTCGCTATTTTTTTCTTCAGTAGCTGCCCTATGTCTAATTCTAGTGGGTACGAACAATTATGCAGTCCTTGGTTTCGAAGGTGGTTTCATAGCCGTTTTTGCTATCGCATGGACGTCACTTACGTTGGTCACAGTCGAGAGCTTCCCTACACATTTGAGGCAAGTGATTTCACAAGTTCTACCCTATTAATCCTCGAACAGCTGACCGGAAACTGCGATGCAGTAGGCCAATGAAAATATATAAGTCTTGCATCAACTCGAGTCACCAGTGCACAGTGGGCTAGAAACCTGCTTTTTTTTGTGGCTAAAATCGAATTTCTAGTTTCATATTTTGAAGAAAAATTTCACTTTCCAGACCACTTAGCACTGTTAACACGATGTTTCAAACATTTCCGATGATCTGGAAAAACATGTTTCCAACAAAAGTTGACCATTATCCACTTTTCAACAAATGGGGGTCACCAACGACCTATTATACTATAATTTTAAACCTCGAAATAAGGCTAAAATAATTTTGGCTACAAAAACAAACGGATTTCCAGCCTACTGTGCAGTGATCCGGATTCGGCTGGACGAGGATTGATGGGAGAGGGGGATAATAATAAATAAAATTGATTGACCTTTCGAATCAATGTAAAACATAATGGTAAAGTTGATTGATGTTCACAGGTGTACTGGTTTCGGTTTGATAGCGGCTGTTATAAGATTATCTGGTTTGATCGGAACCGCAACTTACAAAACTTTAGTCGGCGCACCCTTAATCGCGCCCGCACTGTTGACTGCATTGCCCTTGTTAATAGCTAGTCTCACAACGTTCAAATTGCCTCACACTCATACAGTTTTCTTATAAGGATCTTAAACGAGTAAGTGAACGAAAGAAAGAACGAAACAGGAAGAAGAACGAACACAAAGGTACGCTGTGTGAAAACAAAATGGAAAAGACGTTTTTAATCTATATTTTAATGAATCGTTTACGAGCTGCGCTGATGTTTTTACATGATTACACTCTCACGACAAGAAAAATTCGGTCAAGATCGCGCGTCTTGAACACCTCGGGAATAATCGATTCCTACCTAGAATCGTCTGAACGAAAAGAAACCGTAAGTGAAGTGTTCCGGACACAAGTGCAAATTCGTCGATTTGCAGTAACCACCTGACAAAAATCGACAGATTCACTTTTTTCTTCTCTTTTTTATTTTCCCCTTTTCTCTTCAACTTGGAAGTGTGATTTCATATAAAGTGACATATCCTAAAACTAGCAAACAGATGAATCGCGGTCTGCGTGGAGAGGGGGGTGGGGGCGAATCCAAAGCGCACAGACACCGAAGAGTAATCGTCTCGTACGCTAGGGAAAAAAGCTAAGGACGTTCTACGAGAATTTTCATACAAGTGTTTTAAGCGTCAACGAAGGTCAATGTCATAGCGGAAAACAAAATAACATAGGGAAGAAGAGGAACGCATTACCGAAATTCGACGTAAAACTTGTACTCCAAGATTTTGCTCCATCTTCAAAGTCAACTTCGAAGTCTAATGCAGTCTGCGCGGCCTCCTCGGGGGTCGTGAACGGTGCATAGATGTTTATAAAACTATTTTAATAGGGCGATAGCCGTGAAACGTGTCAATTGTAACCGGATATGTTAAGAGGCTGAACAAATCATCGTCTACAATGATACGTCGAGGCATAATGGATTGGAGGACCGATATACAACAAGAAAACGTCATTTTTCGATATCCGAAATGGACGAGTTGCAGAATGTTATGCGTAAAAAAAACAAACAAACGTATAGATGTTTTTTCCGTTCGTTGTTAGACTAGAAAAGCTGTGCATGATTCCAGAATCGTTGCGTTTCGAGCGGTTCGTTCGAGAAAATTTGTCAAGGACAGCATCATAGAAATTTTTATATTTGCAATCGCTGCATACGCTTTTACTATTCGAACCGATCATGAGATATATTCTAAGAGAATAGACGAAGACACCCGTACTACGACGGCGAATTGTTTTTCTTACCGCGGGAGAAGTAACGGAAATATTCAATAATTTGTTGCTTTTTATCGATTCAAATAGCTTGCAGGAATTTTAGAAATTAGGTCCAGCTAACGAAGAGAGGCATTATCCGCATAAAGATGAAAGAGTTGCTGTACAAAAATCCTAAATTCTTAGCCAAAGACTAAAAAGAAAATGAGATAGAAGCTTGCGCTTCAGTTTTAGCATAAATCCAAGAGATTATTGCCTCTAGTCAACTTTTAATCGTCTTTAAGCTTTTTATTATTCGTGACGAACTTGACAAAACAGAAAGAAAAAAATAAAATAAATGAAGAGCAAGAAGAACACGTTAAACTTTCTGATACTTGCAAACAATGTATGTAGAATATTATTTTCTACAAGATGGCGGCGGCTATTACTGGCTACAGTCGCTGTTACATTTATGGAAAAAAAAAACAATTTTGCTAGAATTTTAATGTCGTCTCGGGACGACGAGCCAAAGTTAAACAAAAATACTGGTTCCTCAGAATGGACAACTACTCCTAGGCAATAAGAACGTAAAGTAACTTTTACGAAGCGATTATCGAGGTATCTCATTCTTACTGAAACTCAAGATATATTAACTAAGTATATAAGCGAGTTTATTAGCAAGATATTAAAAGAGAAGAAAAAAAATAAAGGAACAACAACAACAACAACAAACTGTTGTTGGCAAACTTAAATCCGATGCGAAAATTAACGTCCCGTCATGGTTAGTGAATTTTTTCATATCAAATTGTTGGCATCTAATTTATCAAGGATAAAAATGTTGCGGATCGATTGTCATTTTGAAAGAAGTAGAAACGAGTCGAAAGTGCTCCGTTGACCGCACAATTTTTCGTATAGGGTAATTCTATTCTTCTTGTTTTTTTTCAGCAATTCATTGATTAACAACGTTGGTCGCTTCAGGAACTAGAAAACGCTGCTCGTTCCTACTTCTATAAGCTGTATTCACGAACTCGACAGTGAAACGAGCCTGTGCTGGCGTGGCAATTAGTGATAGAAATATGAAAATTCCTCTCAAGTGTGCACACAAGTAAATATATAACTTATACAATTTTGTTAAACGTACCTGTGTCTACACTATTTTAATCGAAAGGTTTTTCTTCTGTAGCGCAAAGCAGAATAACGCGTTTTAAAAGCGGAACATTAATTTAAGCCTTACTTGAAATTGGGACCACCTATAGATTCTGAATTTGAGTACAATCACGGCGAATCTTCCGTCTAACGATAGTTCTATTAGATAGTGGAAGGGACATGTTATTAATACTTCGACCGCCATGTCAAATATTGATGATTGGACGGCGGATTTTATGCATTTATAACAAAAATGAGCGTGTGAAATATGAAGCAGTAAAAACTTCAATTGGTCGAAGAAGAAATGAATTCCTATTCGACTCCTGTTTCTTGCGATTGCTTAGGGACGTTTTTATTTTGCATAAATATCCGTAGTCTGTCGCTGATACAAAAATTGTACAGTTTTTGTTTCAAGGAGAGATAATACCCACGTTTTATGAGAAACGTTAAAGGTACTGGACTGGCAGTCAATGTGTTAATGAAGATTATTGTCTTTTTTTTTTTTAACTTAAACGAGAATCGCCAGCACAAGCAGTTCCACATTATAAATTGTTGCTACAGCATTAAATTGATTGTTGCCCGTAGGTAATACACTTTACTCAACATATCACTTATGAGCGAGCACTCTAGATTCGTAGGCTTTAATTAGACTATTTGACTAGACATATTTAGAAGTATGTATCAGCAATCGTAAAGAAGATGAAGTCCGAAATTGATAAAATAGCAGTGTGCGTGTGCGTGTGTGTGTGCGGTGCGCGCGCGCAAAAAGGCTGTTAAGGTATTGTCCTTAAGGAGTACGTTTTAGAAGTTTCTTCTAGCGAGTAAAGCTCAGTAAAGCGATTAACAATGGATAATTTGATTGTGCACTGATTGATTATCAGCTGATCAAACATCATGATTGCAGCTGTTAAGAAATTTCGTTTTAATGAACCGATAAATACTCGTGAAAGTGCATGAAATGTCGTTCAGTGCAATATTGTTTTTATTATTTTATCTACAATTGATTGTATAGCTCAAGCTACTGTCACTGCATCATTGAATAATTGGGTTTAGTAATTATTTTAAGCAGTGCATCCTACACAGACTGAAAACAACGATCGGTTGATAATCACTGTGTATTTATTTTCTAGAGACTGTTCCCTAACACTTAAATTTTTAATGTTTAGTTATTTATGTAGGATTTTAGGAAAAAGAGGGGACGGTGTGATCTCGAAATTCATGGTTCGACTTTTCCTAATTTTCTATGGCTCTTGAGGGTTTGGGGAGTCCTGATCACACATTTGACCATTCTGTATGAATATTTCGTATTCGAATGTCCTGACAGTGTGGTGATCAATGCTCTGTTTATCCCGGACGAGCCTGCAACATGGTTTTAGGGAAACGAGGGAACCAGGATTTCGAGATATATAGACTTTTAGCGACTTTTTCTAATTTCCTACGCTTTTTAAAGGTCCTGATCCCACCTTTATGGGGAAAAATGGTATATATATATATATATATATATATATATATATATATATATATATATATATATATATATATATATATATAGTCCAGTGATTGCGAGGAAACCATCTAAGATCGCTGGTTTCATGGGAATTTAATTCTGGTTGCACATTCTGCTGAATAAGTCTTACGAGACTTGAATGTTTCTTTTAGCACTTTGAATCTATTTCGCAGCAAGCAACTCGCACTTTCGACTCTCACATTTTATAAGATGAAAGCGGCGTTAATTAATGAAACATATCTCCGATTTATATAATTTATTAATGTATTTATAATTTATCTATTTCTCGGATTTGGAAGCTGTAGAGTAAAAAGCAATACTATTCAACAAATTATGCAACCAGTACTTAAAGAAAAAGACAGTTTGTATAATTATTAAGAAATATTACACATTGTTCCAGCAATTGGGCTACAGAATATTGTACATTAACATTGAAAACATTCACACCATTTAATAGAAGATATTGATCGTACGATAGAAACAGATTTTCTCCTACATGTTTAATTGATTTTATTAAAACATATTTCCTTTTTACTACACAAATGTAGTCCTCCTTCTTTTCTTTAAAGTTTATGAATCCATCTTTGCAGATTAACACAACGTTATAATAAAGGTAAGGTATAAGAAGAAAAAAGAATTTTATTATACCTAATCTTTTTCTTAAATATGAATGTATAAATTTTGCAAGAATCTTAATAAGGAATGAATGCATCGAATTCGTGAATTGGAAAGAAATTGATTTATATTGTACATAGCAAACTTGTATAGCAGTGCATAGTAAACAATTTAAAGTAGTAATTATTATGTTTATTTATTTTTTTATTACATTCAGTGATGGAAAACCTGAGGAAATCAGCCATTTCACTGTACAGTAAATATAAATATAGCATTTTAATTGTTCTCTTAGATTAATCTTTGTTTTTCTTTTAAATATATTTTTCATTCAGAATGTTCTTTAGCGTTCAATTTGAGTCCGAGAAAAATTTGGGGAGTGCAAGTCTGCTTATGCTAATCAGACAGTTATATGATTAAAATCATTCAAATTAGCTTGATGGTAGGTTGACGCTGAATGTGAAATTAGTTTCTACAAATTCTTAGCTTTCGAACGAGAATAAATATTTCTCAGTGGAAAATAACGGATACTTCAATGACAAAAACTTTTGGCGCGAAATTAAAACTCATAGTGTGTCGCCATCTCTCAATAGATAAAGAATGATCGCGTCCGAAAAAAGAAGTACATCCACTTTATCGACCGTCGTCAATAAAGAAACCAGCAAGATGAATCATCAATAATTATCGTCATGCATTCAACAATAATTATTTTTAATTCTCTCCATCGTACATGATTCATTCGGTTTGTCAACCCACGAACTATTACTAAGTCTAAACAACTTACGCAACTCTCTTAGTCATCGCGGCAAGTAAATAATTGAAAGGATCATGAATATATTAAATATTAAGCAACCGCTAATGATAGTCGCACTTGTGCAATTATAAGGTAATCAGAGGGACACCGTGCACACCTGTAACTACTTCTCCGTCGATTTGTTCTCACCGATTGTTGACCTTGAGCTTGACCTTGGGCGTGACCTCGACACGACGAAGCAGCACGCAGAGGATCGTGTCAAACGAGCCCTGACCTAACCTATTCTAGGCTATGTCTCCGTTCTCCGTATACAGACAAAGCCTAGGAGAGGCTAAATCAAGTTACTCCGGTTCCTAGAAACGAGTGTGTCATCGACAGACTATCTTCCAGCGAATTCGATTGCTATTTATAGTTCTTTCCGCATCTTTTTGTACACCTGTGGGTTGCAAGATCATTTTATCAAATCTAGGATCGAATAATATACTGTTTCGTTAGCAGCTTCGGTAGATCAACCCTTCTGTAGGCAACCAAAATGCTGAAATATTTTCAAAGCTCATAAACTCTTATTTTAATACTATAAGACGATTCAACAGTATCTAAACAATTAATGTATAAAATAAGTTCGCGATATTTTTAGAAGAGCACTAGAAATTGTTAAAGCAACTGCGATAAATACTGCATTTAAATACTCGGTTGCCTATCATAAGGGTTAATTCTCTACGGACGTGGTTTTTAGAGAAATTTTACGTAATTAAGAAAAATTAAAAAATACACTAATTTTACTGAACAAACTAGACCAAAAAAAAAGAAACAAGAAAAATATGCACATCTGCGTCTTTCGGGGACAAATATGCGAGTCCGATGTCGCCAACATGGCGACGATCTTCTATAAAAAGATTGAAGGTCGCAAAGAACTATATTCTATTCAGTGGAATTTAAAATTTCATTGATTTTGAAATTGTTTCAGAATCGTAACCTGGCTTGACAGTGTTCACGATCCACCGATTGATCCTATGAAGACGAACGTCGTCGTACCGGCGACGTTAAGCTTATCTGGTTCGCAAAATCGCAAACAAACAATACAATTACGTTCATAACAGAAGCCTAACACATACTTTTCTTCTCTTCCCAGTTTACTACATACGATCCACAGTACTCCGAGCGGGACATCTTCGAACAAGACCACGTCCGCGAAGGGTGAAAACGCGAAACCACGGATGGTCCCGTTGGGAACGGGTCTGATGACGTCGTTGGAAGCAGAGGTCGCGAATCCGTCGAGACAGCGGGTGTCGGTTTTTCCGACGGGGCCTCTTTTAACGGCGTTGGGCCCAGGACCGCACAAAGAAAGCGTGTCACGCCTAAAAATACGCGAGGCACGCAGGTAGAGACGTGAAAAGGTCGTGGGGGCTGGTAGAGAATATATAAAAAAGAAAAAGAGTGGAAGAGAGAAAGAGAGAGAGAGAAGAAAAAACGGCGAAGTAGTTGCACAAGAGCAGCGATTTGGTATTCAAATCGCCAGCCGTGTTCCCGCCTCACTCGCGGCACAGGTTCTCCTCTCTCGTGCCAGTAATACGAACGGCCTTCTTCGTTTAAGTGTTTTCTCTTCTTGTTCTTCCTCCTCTTCCTCCGCCTCCTGCTTCACCTCGACCTCCGGTTCCCGGAGTGCTAGCTCGTAACGTCCCTCGATCCTTCCTCCCTTATCGCGGGTTTTACTCGTCTCGCATATCTATTGCATGGAATGACCACTTTTCTCGTCCCCCGGGGCTCGGCTTTATCGCGAAACCCCTCGAGACTGAGAGAAACCGCCTGTCCTGTCCCCTGGTCCGGGTCGCTCGCTCTCGACACCTTTTTCTCCTTGAAACTCCGCTCGATTCGCACTGATATCGAATTACCCGGCGCACTCGTCGTCCCGCACGATGCGTCTCGCCGAACCCGGCCGCTGCCACGCTCGGTGGTCACGCGCAAAATTCGATCTACTCGCGCAGCCATCGTCTCATTCGTTACAGTCCTCTTCGTTACGATCGCGAGGCGAAAGAGGACCGAGGACGCGAGAGAGCGAGACACCAGTCCCCGCTAGCACGATTTTTCAGTTACATAAATACAGTCGGTTGCATTTCGACTAATTTCTGTGGAACGATTCTCGTGACACCAACGAAGTATGGATAGGTAGAGCCTGCAGAGACACGTCCCGAAGGAACTTGAATCGTGGGGTAGAAGAGGATTAAACGCAGGAAGGAGTCTTTAGGAGTATGATTTACGAGTTACATAAATATCGTCGCTGATTGGATTAATCTGCATTATCATCCTCAGGTGGGCACTGGAGAAGACAGCAACGATATTGCAGAGAGGATGCAGCTCGCGGAGATACGTCCCGGAGGAATTTGAATGCGAAAGAGGACCGAAGACGCAGAGAGGGAAATTCTCTAAAGTAGGATTTTTTGTACGACTATTACACTGCGGATCTTTATGCAAAATAGAAACCGTTCGAACACACAGGAAACAAATAGTATTCCTCTGTCTAATCGTTCTATTATGCTGTTAGAAATGTATCGATACTCTTAAATGTTTGTTACTTTTTTATTTTTTGAAATTACGTCCACCCATTTTTGCCATGAACGCGTAAAATCGGCAGTCTAATGATCACTTTGAAGTCGGTACTAATACGCGTTACGATTCTCAGGTGGTCACCAGGAAAGCCAGCAACGTAGGAGCCACGAGGACACGAAGGAAATTGACGTGAATTAACCGTGAGACGGAAGAGACCCGAGGACAGGAGAGGGAGAAGACTGAAGATGTGTAAGTACGATTTTTGGACAATACAAATATTAACACAAGCAAATCGAAGATGAGTTAATCCGCGTTGAAATCCTCAGGTGTACACCGGCGTGGGCAGCAACAGTGTCGCAGTCCCGGAGGAATATTGAGCGCGCGTAGCGGCGCGGCGCGGCTCGCGGAGACTTCGATGCCCGCACGTGCAACGTCCGACTGCCGCGGTTACATAAACGGAACCAGCGAGCCTCGGTTTATTTCGTACAATTTCCGAATGTAGCTTCACTTTCTCTGGCGCACCAACCGAGTCGTCGTTTCGTTTCGTTTCGTCACGATACAGCGAGCGAGCGGGCGAGCGTGTTCCGAGCGTTCGCCAGCGGGTAGACCGTGTCTGTTCGTCGTTTACCTGGTGGCTGCGCCCGAACCCCGCGACCGCGACTATCTTTGCAACAGTAGATCACACTTTCCACTTCCGTTGACGTAGCAGCAACAGCAGCGGCTGGCCGCGTTCTGTCTCGCCTCTCTGTCATAGAGCCAGCCCGTCGACGGATCCAAGGTCCCCGGATTGGATCGCGGAGACCGTCGCGGATCGATACGCGGGACACGCCAGTAGATCATGACAGTAGATCACCCGTTCGAGTTTTTTGTCCTCGGGCGGACATCCGAGGCGCAAGGAGCGCGGATAACGTGGACGGCGATCGGCATACGTGGCACCGGATTGGCCGGCGGCATACCTCGACGACACGCGCGTGTTCTGTGCGCTCACATCGGCAACCTGTGCACCCACTAACCACTAACCGGCGAACCACGGGAGGCCAAGGTGTGCGCGCGCCAGGATAATATATGTATCTACGTGCGTTAACCACGTGAGACCGGCCAGCATCTTTCCACGGCCCCGTCTGGTGGGGACTTCACCTATGGACTGCTCTCTCGCTCAGTCTCTCCCTCTCTCGATCCTTCTCTCTCCTCTCTCCTTTACTCATTCTCTCTTTCTCTCTTACTCGTTCTGTTTCTCTCTCTCTCTCTCTCTCTAGTTCTTCCTCTTGCCCCGCGAACCTTGGATCCCCGGGAAATCGTTAGAATCTGAACGTCGACGAATCGCCTCGCCGCCGGCCAATGGTCGGCTATCTGTCCAATGCATGCGCAACGATATCCTACGATGATTAACGTCCCGTTTTTGCGCGTTCGACGAATTCCAGGCGGAGTCTGCTCACTGGATTCTTATTACCGAGTAATTGGCTGTCGTGGGATCCATTGAATTCAGCGGGTGTGAAAGGGCCTTTTGTGCGTGTCGAAATGAACCGCGGGAGTTGAGAATATTCTTACCTACCTCGTCCAACATCTAATTAAAGTCTGGGGACGGAATTCCAGTAGCTGAATGGTCACTGACCGTGAGATTCGTTGGATTCGATAGGCGTAAAATAGTCCTTTCATCTATGGGGCTATCGAAAATGTTTCCATTCAGTCTGGAGTAACTAAATTCCAGCAAATACTAGTTGATCGATCAGTGACCGAGTAGTCTTTGTGACCAATGGGTTACTGACCACATGACCTATGTAGTTAATGGTCACTGACCGTGCGATTCATTGGATTCGATAGATGCAAAATAGTCCTTTCATCTATGCGGCTATCGAAAATATTTCCTTCCAGTCTGGAGTAACTAAATTCCAGCAAATATTAGTTGAGCGATCAGTGACCGAGTAGTCTTTGTAACCAATGGGTTACTGTCCACGTGGCCTATGTAGTTAATGGTCACTGACCGTGCGATTCATTGGATTCGATAGATGCAAAATAGTCCTTTCATCTTTGGGGCTATCGAAAACATTTCCATCCAGTCCAGAGTAACTAAATTCCAGCAAATATTAGTTGATCGATCAGTGACCGAGTAGTCTTTGTGACCAATGGGTTACTGACCACGTGGCCTATGTAGTGAATGGTCACTGACCGTCCGATTCATTGGATTCGATAGGCGTAAAATAGTCCTTTCATCTATGCGGCTACCGAAAATATTTCCATTCAGTCCAGAGTAACTAAATTCCAGTAAATATTAGTTGATCGATCAGTGACCGAGTAGTCTTTGTAACCAATGGGTTACTGACCACGTGGCCTTTGTAGTTAATGGTCACTGACCGTGCGATTCATTGGATTCGATAGGAATAAAATACCCTTTCATCTGTGGAGGTATTAAAATTGTAAAATTAATAATTTAGATACTAGAAACTTTGATTAGACGAGTTTTTTATTAAATTTGAAAATCACTTTTAATTACTATTGAGTAAACCAAATTTTATTAGAAGGACTAATTAATTTTATTAGGATTAGACAGCAGATTTTATGCATTTATGCCAAAAATGGGTAGCTACAATTTTAAACAGTAGAAACATTAAAAGAATCGAAGAGTACCGATTTATAATTTTTGCCCTGCTAACGGTATTACAGCAAGACACCAATTTTTTTTGGTTCCAGTGCCTTGAGAATCGATGCAGAAAATTCCTATTTACCATAAAGATCCGCAGTCCAGTTATGCTAAACTTTGTCTTTTCCATGCTTGTATTATTAAACGAGTTGATTTGATTTTGCGTGCCCTTTAGTGACATTGGAGTGCCAGTCAACGTGATCAAATGATTACTCAAAGTGAAATGAGTCTGAAAACGCGGGCCGATCTTCTGCAATAGTCTTCTGCAGTGCGAGAAAGTTAGACGCGACGAGCGCGTCCCATGTGAACAATCAGACAAAATTGTATAAGAACATGTGCGATCTTTGCCGGGTCTAATGAAGATCTAAGACAGTGCTGGCCAGGCAGAACGCGGCATGATTTTACACGGATCCCGCGCGTCCGCAAATAGCATAAACACGTGCATCGGCGATGCAGCTGGGTAAGTGGGTACGGCTCGCGTATAGTTCGTACGACCTTCATAAAAACTCGCCGATCAGAGATTGCCGGGAATGTCGAGTGAGAACTTGCCGTCTACGGGGTGGCGAATAAAAAAGTAGGCGCCTGCCTTGGCGGACGCGAGAGTGCGAGCACGGGAGAGAACAAGGAAGAGAGACAGACACCGGACGCTAACTACTGCGCCCGGGTAAATGGCAGCGGAATGACGACGAGTAAAAACTGTAAGTCGTCATCGCGAAGAAACGAGCTTCGCCTGAGACGTACGTATGCGACAGGGCCGAACACCGGACCGGAAAAAGAACGGTCCTCCGTTTATAGATCGGCCGAGACCAGAACAACAGGACTATAATTCGCGGACAGGGGTTACCCTTTATTTCCGCTTACCGAACGTTTTTTTCCCCGGCCCGACAACGTAATCTGTCCAAAGAGAACACCGCGAGAGAGGATTCCTCGCTCTTCCCTCGATCCTCTTGGCGAAAGCAGCGCATCCTCCTGCATTTTGCTGTCCAGTCACTCCCACTGAATGCTAATCGGACGCAGCACCGCAGAAAATGCCCGCTTTTGGTCCCTCGAACTGTCTCGAACATGGGTGAGCTCCAAATGTGTTCGATCGCTTGCTTCTCTGCATTTGTTTCTAATTTGTCAATTTTATTCTCACGCAGAACCGGAACCGTCAGTTTTCCACCTTCCTCTAATGACCAAGAGTAAAGAAAAGATTGTCACGTTGTCTGCCACGGTGGTCAGGTGACCGGCGCTTTAGAAGCGATTGTCATAAAATTCGTGACACCATCAATTTGTTCGTCCTGAAATGAACGAAATTATATTATACGAGTGAAACGGACAAGACAATAATTGCGCTGCACCGAAAGGGAGCTTAGAAATCCTCTTTCATACAAACGATTAGATGACCTCACCGGGGGTGACTTGTTGGTTCCCAACTGAAATTGTTAGTGCTGTTGGAGGATCCATAAGTCGTTAGCCACGGATTTTGAAGAATTATGAAATGGTCGCCGGTCGGTATCGTATCAAACGAGTTTATTGGCTGGAAAGGAATGATTCTCCAATTAAAGGTGCGTCGATTTCAGAGAGGAGGATCCAAAATGCAGGCCGAGGGAGAGGCGAAACTTTCTACGAAGGGATAGAGCGAGTGTCGGGCGCAGCACGGAGCCAAGGTCATAGCTGGCGATGGTATCTCGACGACCGTGGGTGGTCTATAAGGTTTTTTGAGTCTATGGCAACCTTCGGATGGATTCGCACCGCGAGAATCTCTCTCGGGGACTCCCAGCCTTGGCGTTCTCGTCCGATGGGAGAGAGAGAGAGAGAAAACGATTGAATGGGATTTTTAGCAACAATGAACGGGACCCCGGAGCGGCCGATTGATTGAATAATTACGTTTCTCCTATAGGGACAAGTTGCTCCGAAGGCAAGGGCAACGGGTTCTCCTCGTTGTTCTTGCCCGCTCATGGCACTCTCCGCAATCAGACGCGTCCGGCCTTTATTTCGCAATCGGCTCTCGCTCGCGCCGCGGTCAGTATTCCGAATTCCCATTTGCAACGTCGAAGATTAAGATGGCGGCGGCCTACGATAATTTATTAACTAGTCCGGCAAGTCAAACCTGTTGCTTCCCGGCCGGACGTGTTTCGCCGTCCGCGCGTCGAAACCCGAGAGGAAACTGGTGTCCTCCGATACATCGCCGCGACCAGATAATTGTCTCTTTATTCCTCCTGCCTCGCCGATTCCATCTTTTCCACTTGATGCCGATTTTTGCACACGGACCCGACTTACCGTTCGCCGACGGCAACGCATTCCATCGCTCAATGGACCGTTCCTGTAAAACAGGCGGAGTTAATACAAAAGTTACACTAACGAGCAAAACTGAGTCTACACTATTTGAAGCAACGTAACTTTTTAAAAATTAGATCAAATGACTTGAATTTTATTGAGAAGTTAGAAGGATTAGTTTATTAGACGAGGTGTACAAAATTTGAATTGGTCGGAATCGCAAAAGAAATAGTAAAAGTTGGTTTTTTCAGCTTTTTTATCTGAGCCTGTATTGAAAATTTAAAGAATGTATTCAAAGAAAATTTCACCGATATTGGTTAGTTCGTTTACGAGTTATAAACGATTAAAAGCGCGATTTTAAGTCTATAAGTTTATAACTCGTAAACAAATTAACCAATATCGCTGAAATTTTCAGCATGGATATAATTTATTCAAGCGAATCAAACACATTTCTTAAATTTTCAATACAGGCTCAGACAAAAAAGCTAAAAAAACCAACTTTTACTATTTCTCTTGCGATTCCGACCAATTCAAACTTTTTTCAAAAATTTTTTACACCTCGTTTAATAAACTAATCCTTCTAACTTCTCAATAAAATTCAAGTCATTTCACCTAATTTTTAAAAAGTTATGTTGCTTCAAATAGTGTAGACTCAGTTTTGCTCGTTAGTGTATCATGCTATGATATAGGTTCAAACTAGGCCTTTTCGTAAGTTAATACTGGATTGAGATAGACTGAAAAGGATACAGATTTATATCTGATCCCATTTGTTAAGTAAATTGTAGTCCTCGAATAACGTATATGACGAGGCGAGGATTTTTCCACTGCAAATTGTCGTCCGAGAATCCGTCGATGAAGTCCGCTATTGCGACAGTGCTTCTTGGTACAGGAATCTGCTCAGGCTTTCTAGCACGTTTGTCGAACAGGTTTGCAACACTGTTTCTCATTTTGCATAAACGCTAGGATAATAATTTTAATATCTAGTTGGCTGGAAAGTCTTTGCGTTCTACTTCTTAGTCTATTTATGGTGTTATAGAATTAATATTGAAACGAAATGAGAACACTGCTAGGTGGCAGAATAGTTTCGAATGAAACAGGCAATATTTATGTTTTATTCATTTCAATTTGATGAAGTGGAACTTGTGAGCTAATATCTATAATTTTAAATGAATAATCTCCTTCAATTATTATTAATTTATCATCTTTTCAGATGCTGGACACAGTCGAAACTGATCGACGCGGTAATTCTTCAAAATACTCTGGATTTTTCTACATGAAAAATGTTCGATGTTCGTCATCGATTTGGATTTCAGAGATCAAGATAACGAACTCATGCTTGAATAGATTTGTCTAGAAGAAGAAATAATTTCAACATTTTATGAGGACATTCTGGTCAAAAGGTTTGAAAAACAGACGCTTTTGAGATTTAGACGGGGTAAGCCTTATTTCGTTACCCCTACCCAGCAGTCAGCCTTCCTGAAAGTAAATTACTTAAAAATAAGAGATATCTACTAACAAATTCCTATAAATTTGAATGAGCGCAATGTGCAACCTCATGTCCTCAAATGAAAAATGCAGAAAATACTGTATAAACAACAACGCTTAAGATGGCTGACTACTGGCCTTAAAACTAGTTTTACGCGGCACTAAAAGTGCCTATTTGACATTAATTTATAAAAATAACGAGAATGTGTCTACCCAAATTTTTAGTCATTTTTTAAATAGTATACACCCAAAGAAATAATATATTCTGGAAATAATATTAGAACGTAAACCTAGTGTTAAATGGCAGACTACTGGAATAATTACTTTAAGACCGCAAAGTGTTAATGAAATTTTCTCAATGGTGAGTGTTGAAGAGACTGCCCCGAGTCGTAGGATTAATAATCATGCGACTATTGTGAATTTTACGAGGTGATGGAGGAGCCCACGAGAAAGACGGCGCGGTTACACCGTCGAGCGTAAGGTCACGGTATTAAAAGTTGAAAACTGGTTGCAAAACGTGTCCGGGGCCCGAGCGCAAACACCTCTACTGGCCCGAGCTCGTTCGTTTTCGAGTCACGTCGCCAGGCCGTCATGCTTCCCCCTAATGCAGCAAAAGCAAACCGCGAGATATAATTTCCAAGACGTTTACGTGGATTCCCTGGATTCTTCCGTTCTGCTCACGGCTCTTAACGGTTCGATATTATGCCGGTACACTGCGATCCGCGATGGCGACCGGCCAGCGGGTAGGAAATTCTCCAACAGTGACGTAAAAAGGTAGCGCCCCGAGGGCATTTCTTTAACGCGGCGCCACCCGTGCACAGGGGCCCCGGCTTTTATACCTGCGCGAATCAAAACAGACGGCCTTATCTTCCCCGCTCGAGTTACTTCGGTTCCCTGGGGATCCTCCGTTTTAATTAGGATCGGGGATACGTTGCCACCAGGCCGTGTTAAAACTGTGCGCCATGCTCAACTAGCTCGTGGAAATATACTACACCAAGCAGTACAAGTCACGCAAAATCTAATAAATAAACAATAAATTGAATCGTGTCATTCTTCTAAGGATTAGGGTAACAAGTAATCAATTATTTGCAAAGAATTTGTTTTGCCTTTAGTTCTGTACCGATCGTTGAAGACGAAACACGTATTCTTTTACAGTTTTCGGTAAACCAGCCTGTGTTCAAAATATTCTAAAAAGTACAATTTTTTTTACAGCCCTATAATAAAATGGCGGAGTCCGTACCTTCCGAGGATCATATTCGTCGTTGCATACTTTTTCATTTTCATACGGAATTTAATGTAACAACAAAGAAAATTTGATTTGTTTATGGAGGTGTATTGAAGGTCAACAAGTGTCAACGTTGGTTCAGAAGGTTTGCTGCTGGTGATTATGATCTCTCTGACAGGCCTCGAAGTGGACGACCAGTTGAATTTGATAATGGCACCCTAAAATCTCTAGTGGTCGCTGATCCAAAATTAAGTATACAAGAATTATCGGGAAGCCTTGGGTCCACATGGTCAACTGTACAAAGGCACCTACACGAAATGGGAAAGGCATACAGGCAAGGAATATGGGTACCGCATCAATTATCTGAGACCAACGAGAATATTCGTCGATCAATTTGCACTTCATTGCTATGCAGATTTCGTAGAAATCCATTTCTCAGCAGAATCGTTACCGGAGATGAAAAATGGATTCTTTATGATAACATAAAGCGTTCCGAGCAATGGCTTTCTGCAAATCAAACCGCAATATCAACCCCTAAACCTAGCTAATCACTTAGAAAGGTGTTACTGTGCATTTGGTGGGACTGTCTTGGCATAATTCACTTTGAGTTGTTGAAACCTGGAGAAACAGGTACTGCTGAGTTGTATTATCAATTATAACGGCTGTATTCAGAACTATCGAAAAAGAGGGCATCTTTAGTCCACAGAAAAGGTGTAATACTTCAAATTGACAATGGCCGGCCAAATACAGCGAAACTCACTCAGGAAAAAATCAAAGAATTGCAATGGGAAGTTTTACCACACCCCCGTACTCACCGGATATTGCTCCCTCTGATTATCATCTTTTCAGATCTCTGGAGCATTATTTAACACTAGAACTACCGAGCCAGTCAAAATGACTGGTGGATGATTTCTTCTTTCACGACTACTAAAACTATGAAAACGTTCTAAACGAGAAATTTTTTAATATATCTCTTCTTTGGAGTACTGGCAAACCAGGATGCTGCTATATTTGCAAGAGCTATCCACTTTACCCGTGCAGTACCTCTACACACAAGTGAAAATCCAACTGTAGCACCAACAATGGAATGTGTTCCAAAAATAGGTAATCACCCGATACAATTCCACTAAGTACAGGACTTCTTCTTTGGAGTACAAGTTACCATAAAAATCGTATGAAATCTGAGAAAATTCAATCTTGCTGTTATTACAAAGGGATAAGTCTAAGTCACGTTTTGGGCTCGGTAGTTCTAGTGTTAAGAAATAAAACATTCACTTCTGTAGAAGAAAGGGGTAGAGATGCAAGGGGTCACCTTCAGTCATATTTTGCTTCACGAACCCTGGATTTCTACAAGAGGAGGATTGAAAATTTGCAGGAAAGATGGCAAAAACTTGAATTTACTACAAACTTTGTTTCAGATTTCAAAATAATTGATTACTCATGGGTCTCCCTAATATATCAACCACTTTTAGTGGTCGGTAGGTATAGATGTGGCTGACATGGCAGTCAACGTGTTAAGCAAATCGTTTTGTTAGTAATAATTGGACTGCGGATTTCATGCATTTACGTCAAGTTGAATAAATGCGAGTTAAAGCAGTGGACAGGTTTTAAAAAATGGAAGCACGTCAATGTATTAGTCCTAGCTTATTAAAATTATAAAAGGATTCTATTTAGCCTCGGCTTGTTGCAATCGAAATAATTCTGGTTTTGCATGAAAATCCGCAGTCCAGTAATAATTTACTTCGATGCAATATAATCAAGGAAAATCCTTTCAACAGACTCGAGGGAGGCGAAGCTCAGGTAGTTTCCGCTCAACTTCAGATTCTCCGAAGCGCTTCGAGAAATCCCATAAAGATCGTCAATCTAGCGATAGTCGATCGTGTTTTTCCATGCTAGGCGCGTCTCGCGTATTCTCGTTTATTCAAATCCACGATGAGACCGCGGTTATAACATTTTATTTGTTCCAGTTCGCCCGCGAAGAGGCGAGAAGAACGTGCTCGCCGAGGGCTCTAGCGGCAGACGATCTTCGAACGGACGCTGGAAACGAGCTCGCCAACCCTAAGCCGTTCAATTAGGATTCTTTTTTCAGCGGACACATAAGCCTACATAGTAAAAGCATCGGCATTTAATCGGCATATGTCTGTGAGGCGGCCGCGGACGTCGACGACCCTGACATTTACTGCGATGCACTTCACGCAAACGCCAGATTGACGCCACGATCGCATAATCAGTTGTATTTCCTCTTACGCGCCATCTTGCCTTCTCAGCTGCACCGTCGCTTACGGAAAAAATTATACTTTTACGACTACAATGCTGTGCAGATCAGAATACTTTTCTTCTGGCGCTAGACACATTAGTTCCTGGAATTGTTTATAAGTTTCTGTGATCTATGAAACCTCACAGGTTTGCTTAACACTAGATTTACGGGACTCCTCAAAGTAACGTGCTTTAATATTTTTAACACGTTGAACGCCACGTCAGCCATATGTGGCTGACGGAATTATTTGTGCAGGTTTTAAAATGAATTTTTACGTTGATACATTCACTGTACTAAACTTAATTAGGATCTCTAACATGCAAGAAAGTTGGAGGATTACTCAGTATCGTACATTTAATTTTTTGCAATTTTTATTTCATTAAATAACTTACTTTGATTTTCTGGAGTTTTTGGTGTTTCTAGTTTGGCGTTCAAAGTGTTAATTTACGATTATTGAGATTGTAAAGATGCATCCACGAGGAATTACTCCGCAAACTTATTTGTATTACTAAAAAGAGGCTACAGAGGATGAACGCACTCTTGTTATTTTTATAAAGTAATGTAAAATAGTCACTTGTAGTGCCCCGTAAACCTGGTGTTCAAACAATCTTCGTGTACTTCTAATTGTTACCGGTAATTATAATTGAAGACCTTGCGGAAAGCAGGCAAGTCGTTTTTTTAGTAAAATTATAGTAAAGTTTGGCGTGTCTTTATATATATCTGACTGTGTAATGCACTGATCAAACAATTTTTAGGACTTAGCCGATTTTTGTCTTCAATTATTTACTAGGTATGAACTTGCTTTCTGTTCAGCGCTATGGCGTTCAAGTATGCTGTAAAGTAGCGTGACTAGCCGCAGCCAGAAGTGACTACGCACTACATTTTGCAGAATCGAGCGATCCTTCGGCCGGTCCATACATACCTGTTTGCAAATCGGTGAGGCCGTGTTGACATTGTCGTGCCCGCTCGCGAGCGCTGAAAACGAGCGAGAAAACCTGTTTAACGTACAAATATTGAACCGCTACTAGGTTCCTCTCGCCTCGTAACAGTCGTTGGCAACGAGAATAACGCGGGTCGCCGTGAATATTAATCGCGAAATTGGCTGTGCCCGTCGTGCCCCGTCGCCTTTCAATACCAGACTCGAGCTGTCCTTGCACGAGTGCTGGTGCAACGCGCAGTTGTCCCAAATCAAGATTGAGCAGTTCGGAATCAATATAAACAGCTGCTTTAAATGTTAGTAACATTAAATCTAGTATTCAATGGATATTTCACTGGTACTCTTATTTCCAGTCATATTGAGTCATCTCATTCGAATTTTTACAGATGTTTAACCTCTTGAGGACGGACGTAGGCGTAATGGAGTGGCATCAGGATTGTCCACTTAATCGCTGAAGCGACAGACTAATCATTGAACTATGTACACAACGAAGGATCAGCAAATTGTTTCCATATTTCTAATTATTGGAGACTTTGGTTTTTTAAAAAATCCTCGTTTGCGAAGAGTTAGTGTTCTCTATTTAATTATCAAAAGGAAGAGATTTGAAACAAACGGAGTCAATTTTTGAAAATCCTTTGGAAAAGGTACCGATGATTAGGTTGCGGATTTGATGACAAAAATAAGTAGGAGAAACCGAAAATAGTAGAAACAGAGTTAGAAGAGCTTGCGAAAATTGTTATACTATTTTCAATCAAGTAGATCTGTTAAGAAAGGAAATAATTTTCTATTTTACTGCAAGAAAATTGTTATTTTGTGCACAGGTCTGTAGAGTACTATTGCGCGACGGCGTCTTGAGCGGAGAATTTTCGGCTTGAAATTAATGCGGTGTCGAAATGAAGCTTTTCAGCTGGTGAAAGAGGTTGTGGAGCAGCGCGCGACGCGGAGGCGGTACGAAATTTTTGAAAAATCGTCTGTCTCGCGAAGGAGGGAGCAAAGTGGATCGCAGCACACGGAACCGTGGTGAAATCTCGGCCGCGATCGGTCGTTGAAATTAAATGCAAATAGTCCGCAGCGGTCGACGCCGCTGTAAAATATGTTCCAAAAGGACGCCCGGGGCTGCTGCAATCTTCCTCCGACGATAAGATCGCCATTCTAAAAATAAAACGGTTCGTACGCGAGGCCGTATTGAGAGGCGGCTACGTAGGTACGAGTTGTTGCACGGTACCAAAAATTTACGACGGCCTACGGTACAAGGATTTTATTAAGATTGGCGCCCGGAGGAATGCAAGCTTAACGGGTCGCGCTGGCCCAGCCTTCTTCTTCTTCTTCTTCTTCTTCTTCTTCATCCTCCTCCTCCTCGGCCAGCATCTCGATCCGTCTGCTCCCACCTGAACGCGCACTGCTGGACAAAATGATAAGACCCCATGAAAATTATTTTCGTACGCGTTCCTCACTTCCAAAACGACCCATTTCTGTTTCCCTGTGACGCCACCGAAGCACTGGAAAATGGACGCGTGTCAAAATACTGTACATTTATACAACAATAGATTTTAACCCTCGCAAGCATAATTTTGACGATTTCATAGCTGGAGAAATCCTCGCGTAGGATAACTGTTCCGACAGTCAGCAATTGAAGACCAGTAGTCGGTGTTATTGTTTTATTATTATTAGGATAATTGTTCTAGTAGTCAGCCTTCAAATCCGCTGTATGAAGTGAGGAACAGGCTGACGAGGAAGGAGTTATTGTTTTTAACGTTTTAGCTTTTCTACGACGTTCAGTAACATTGTAGTCGTCAGATTTCTCGGCTTTAACAATGTAAATCAATTTATAATTATCCAAGAAAGCATAAATCTGCATCACTTTTGCCATTTGTTGACAAGGATATACACAACGGGTGTGCACACAATAATTAATCATAGCACGTACCTCTTATCCGTGAACTTTTGCATGGTTTCTTCAATTGTCGGAAGTGTTCAAATGTTTTCCAGACGCTTAGCGCCTTAGCCATCGGAAGCCTATTACGTTAATAGCACAATATTGCATAATGCAATTGCACAATATTATCGCTCGCCAATATCGCTCGGCTGACACGCGAGTTTCACATTTTCTAAGTGGATGACGATTAGCAGAATACTTATTACAGTAGAAACGTAAGAAACGTGATACTGGTTTTTGTTAATACTTTATCTACCGGATGTCTATTAATAAAATAATAAATAATAAATCTTCTTTCACATAGTAGCATTGAACAAAGTTATTAAATAATGTTGCAGAGCTTGTTGGTTTACAATTCAAATTGCTATTGCTGTTGAAGGATCCATTGAAGATAACAGTCTTGCAAGAATTATGGAATAATCACCGGTAAATAACGTATTAATATTCCTCTCATACTTTATACAGTCAAAGATCCCACAAACGCACACAGAAATGGTACCAAGCGTAAATCGCATAAACGTTGAACCGTAGGTGCAAATTGGCATGCGTTCCGGTTTACGGAGACATCAATGCCTGGCAACAGGTATCGTTCGCCGGAGAAAAGAAAGGAAAAGGAAAATGGAGGACGTACTCGTCGAACGGATCGAACTCGCGATACTAATACAGAATGAAGATCGTTCGCCTCGTAGGAAAAACAAAAAATAAAACAGCGAACTGCAGGAACCGCAGCCAAGGTGATCGTTTTCATTCGGAACGCGCGAGAAGTCGGTCGAAATGGATAGAGTTTCGCGAAAAAGGCGACACCATTGTCAGCGCAACGTTAATCGCTCAGGCTAATCGAGCGTGTCGTTACTTGCAGGATTTCCTGTCGGCACGTGAAACAACAATGCCGGGGCCTTCGGACGTCGTAGATGGACCGTGAAGATGGACGAATTGTGCACCGACGAAGGCTGCCAGCAAGGTCGCATGTCCCGCCGCATTTCTGATGACAGTGGAACAAACGGACCGATACGCGCTAGATCTAGCGGGAAGGCTCGATCGCGACCATACTCGGCAACCCCGTAAATAGCAGACCGATGACTGGCCGGCGAGCCTTGCGAAACCCTTCGATTTTTATTTACTTATTGTCGATCGGCCGACCTCCTTTTTCTATAAATAATCGGGTGTCGCAAGCCCGCGGTACCAACAGACGAGCTGCAATCCTTGCGAAACATTAGGACGCTTATTGTTAGACTGCGGATTTTTATGCTCGACCGTGCACGAAACTGCAACAGACAACGAACAGTCCCGAACCGGGAAATTCAAGAAATTATGAAATTTTAGTGTTTTGCTGTCCGAATTCTCTTTGAGTGACGATTTTTTTCTAATTATATAAACATACGCATTACGTATCTCCAAAGTTTTAATGTTAGCTGATGATCTCGATGGTGAAAATTTGTAGATTTTTGCGGTTCGCGTCCGAGAGTTCTATCGGCGGTGAATCGGTATGGTTGTGAAGGACTTCGAGGACCAAGGAAGGACCGATTTAGAGGAAGTTTGAGGGTCCGAGGGGACCGAGTTGTGCGAGGGAGAGACGAGAGGCGGATCGGTGACAGAAAAATCGGCCGGTCTCGGGAACTTCCGCTATTTATGTCGTCGATTTGCCCGGCGAACCTGATCGCAGCTCTCGCGGTCGCTCGAACGTGGGCGTGAACTTTTCAATAAAGCCGGTCTCTCTCTCGCGGATGCTTGGCTGAACGCGTGTATCGGGATCAATGACACGCCCGCAGATTCCCGAGAGGTATCCTCTACGAGGTACGTAGAGGCATCCTGTAGAATTCCAACCACCTTCCTCGACTTCACAGCAGGACCTACTGGTTTCTATTTATACACCAAGCGAGACCTTGCAGCTTACGGCTCGCACGCTTACGGACTCGGTTCCGGACCGGTTCAAAGCGCTGTCGGGACCTCTCCGATCTCGCCAAAGGACCCATAGTCTCGCACAAAATTAACCTTCGTACCGCTCCTCGGAAACGGTCGCATAGACTGATCTTAGTATAACAATTCGCTCGTTTTTGCTCTACGCTTTGACCCTAGATAACTGAGCTTATAACGCCGCCAATTAGAAACACGAATATAATTGAATGCATTTTATTTAGCAACAAGAATATTTTACCGTCCGAAGAGCTAGTATAAGTAAAGTGTAAAAGTCAACCAAGTCATTAACTGACGCATTTTGGTGCATCATCTGATGTCACAAAATTCAAATGTGCTGATTGTCAGTTTTACAAAAGCTTAGTCATCTACGGTTAACGCTCAACTTGCCGAGCATTAAAAATGACTGGCATTTGTTGCACTATAAGAATGGCATTGAAATTATTAGAAAGAAAAATTCATTTTTATGCACAATTCTTACCTCTTACAATAGAGCTAGAAAATTTGATAATAAGTCTAATAATGAGATTTAATTTTAGCTTTTAACAATAGTGATTTTATAGTGAACACGATTTTTTTTTACTGAATTATTTGAGTTTTTATTTCACGAAAGAATAATGTTCGTATATTCGAAGAGAAAATACGTAAAGGTTTGTTTAAATTTTTACTTGTGATACCGTATTACATATTTACATATCGACACTCGTAACAATATGTACAAAACTATTTATTAAATAAAATTCGTTTATAAAGATGATCTACACAGTTACCACCTGTTGGTGAATTAGGAAACACTATAGATCATAAATCTTTATTGTAGTTCATCGATACGCTGATAGATGTCAGTATCAGTTACTTTATTATGGCGGTATATTTAAATTGATTGCTCAGGATAAGAAAATACGTCGTTTTTGCTGTATTATTAAGGTTGCCAGTAGAACTATGTAGACATTGTTATTTAATATTTTTTATTTTTTAATGTGTAGTAACCGTCAGAACATCGAATGTTCTCAAAATTTTATATATTCTGTACAATCTTACTTTATTAGCCCTCTCGTGGTGATTACAACAGGTTCCACCACAATTTCCATTCCTCATCTCGTATTTAAATACTCCATAATTGTCTGTTTTCTAAAAGCTCCAATGCAAATATAATTACAAAAGGTTCAACAAACATTCCGAATTAGACAAACTGATGTTTTCTGTCGTAAGTTGACCAAACTAACAAATAAATGTTATTACATAGAAATTGTCACGAACAGCATTTTTACACTGTCGTTACAAACAATTACAATAACATCAAAGAGGAAATGAGAGTGCTCACGCCCGGGATTTTGTGTCCCCAGTATAGTATAATTTTTAGCCTGGACCAGAACCTGCACCATCTTTTTAGCCTGGACCAGAACCTGTATCATCTTACCTGCATCACAGACGAGGTACAGGAGTAGACCAATCACCTAATGTACTTTTTTGTCTCACGTCCGCGGGGCTCTAGAGCACCCTTACCATTTTTGTGTCACATTCTACCGTATCGGTCGGAACTAGTATTGTGGAACCAATATCACAGACGAGATGTACGAGTACGCCAGTCACAATATACTGTTTCGTGTCGCACGGTATGAAATACCGAGTAATTAGAAATCTTAATGAGAATCGAGTATCTTGTATACTTCGAATAATCATGCATAAAAGTTACTTTGACATGCTTTAAGACATGCTCAAGACATGCTTTAAAAGTTACTCTGTATCCCGAGTACTATTAGCCATTTTTACTAAAAAGATTAGGTGGTAAGATAGCCAAGAGGGTATTCGACAGCATCATTCGTAAGAGGAATTCTTACAATCGTTAAACAAGCAGAGACAATAAATTTATCAGTGTACATTTATCCGTGGTTCAAAAGTTATTCTGTACCTTGAGTTTTATCATCTTTCTTTACTAAAAAATTAGGTGACAAGATGGTCAAGGCAGTGCTCGTCGACATCATTGGCGAAAGGAATTGTTATAAACATTAAACAGCCAGAAACAATAAATTTATCAGTGAATTGTGCACGATAAAATAATGCGTACGAATATTCATGATTTAAAAGTTATTCTCTATCTCGAGTTCTATAATTTATTTTTACTAAATAATTAGATGGCAAGATGGTCAAGGGAGTGCTCGTCGACATCATTGGCGAAAGGAATTGTTATAAACATTTATATTATAACAGGAGGTAAGGTTTATACAAACGGCGAGATGATAAGGCGGTAAATCAAGCGAGCCAAGGACGATGGGCAGCGGATTTGATATTTCGGAATTTTGGAAACGATGGCCTCGCGACAAGTATGACAACAGACGTAAACAAAAGGTTCACGTTCACCCGAGGCCGGCCTCGAGCTCGACCAGCTGAGCTATTGTCAACGCCGGGACACGGTCGCACCGAGGCAGTTCTTATATGGATGCCATAAACTTTTTGTTTGGTAATCCACATAAGAACTGTGGTGGCCCGAAATGGTTTTTGCGTTACCGGAGTTACCTGTACGATAAATTAATGCGTGCGAATATTCATGGCTTGAAAGTTATTCTATATCACGGTTTCTATAATTTATTTTTACTAAATAATTAGTTAGCATGATGGTCAAGGGAGTGCTTATCGACATCATTGGCGAAAGGAATTGTTATAAACATTAAAGAGCCACAAATAACAAATTTTACAGTGAACTGCGTACATAAATTAATGCGTACGAATATTCATGGCTTAAAAGTTATTTTATATCTCGGTTTCTATAATTTATTTTTACTAAATAATTAGTTAGCAAGATGGTCAAGGGATTGCTGGTCGATACCATTACCAAAAGAAATTGTTATAAACATTAAACAGTCAGAAATAATACATTTTACAGTGAATTGCGTACGATAAATTAATACGTACGAATATTCATGGCTTAAAAGTTATTCTATATCTCGGTTTCTATAATTTATTTTTACTAAATAATTAGTTAGCAAGATGGTCAAGGGATTGCTGGTCGATACCATTACCAAAAGAAATTGTTATAAACATTAAACAGTCAGAAATAATACATTTTACAGTGAATTGCGTACGATAAATTAATACGTACGAATATTCATGGCTTAAAAGTTATTCTATATCTCGGTTTCTATAATTTATTTTTACTAAATAATTAGTTAGCAAGATGGTCAAGGGATTGCTGGTTGATACCATTACCAAAAGAAATTGTTATAAACATTAAAAGTCAGAAATAATAAATATTACAGTGCATTGCGTACGATAAATTACTGCGTGCGAATATTCGTAAATTAAAAGTTACTCTGTATTTCGAGTTCTATAATTTATTTTTACTACAAAATTAAATGGCAAGATGCTCAAGGGAGTACTTATCGACATCATTGGCGAAAAGAATTGTTATAAACATTAAACAGTCAGAAATAATAAATTTTACAGTGAATTCCGTACGATAAATTACTGCGTGCGAATATTCGTAAATTAATAGTTACTCTGTATTTCGAGTTCTATAATTTATTTTTACTAAATAATTAAATGGCAAGATGGTCAAGGGAGTACTTATCGACATCATTGGCGAAAAGAATTGTTATAAACATTAAATAGTCAGAAATAATAAATTTTACAGTGAATTACGTACGATAAATTACTGCGTGCGAATATTCGTAAATTAAAAGTTACTCTGTATTTCGAGTTCTATAATTTATTTTTACTAAAAAATTAAATGGCAAGATGGTCAAGGGATTGCTTGTTGATACCATTACCAAAAGAAATTGTTATAAACATTAAACAGTCAGAAATAATAAATTTATCAGTGAAATGTGTTCGATAAATTAATACGTGCGAATATTCATGGTTCAAAAGTTACTCTGTATCTCGAGATCTATTAGGTATTTTTACTAAAAAATTAGATGGCAAGATGGTCAAGGGATTGCTTGTTGATACCATTACCAAAAGAAATTGTTATAAACATTAAGCAGCCAGAAATAACAAATTTATCAATAATTACTATCGCGACGATCGAAGTCTGGTGAAGTTAGTTTGGGGTGGGGGAGTTGCGCACCGCGCACCGCGCACCCCACCACGGCGTCCGCGCTCAGTCAGTCAGTCGTGGTGCGCACTCAGGACGGAACGGGAGGCCTCCGGGACCAGAAGGACGAAGGTCCTTGGAGTTGACCAGAGGTTCTCCAGAGCTGCCCTGGCCCACCCTGGCCTACCCTCACCTACCTTCGAGTGGACCAAGGATCCTCCAGAGCTGCAGTGGACATCACTGGTCAACCCTGGTCCACCTTAAGCTGGTTCGCGGTCGGACAGCGGTTCCTGGAAGCCGTCTCCGCTCACCTTGGTCAACTTTCAACAGCTGGTAAGTGACAATACAAATATACATTTTCTATTTTGGTATATGTGTTTATTCAACGAAAGCCGTCAATTACCCTGTCCAACACCAAAAAATTTTGCAATACCTGTTGGGTGATTCTTATACATTTTGTCATCCTAAAACCGAATCTGAAAGCAGAATTGCTCCATCACGCAACGTTTTCGAAAAATTTTGGTTTTTGTAAAAATGCCCGATTTTGATACGAAACGACGTGTTACGCAAAAACCAAATACGCGAGAAAGTTCACATTTGAGTCAAGAGATAGAGGGGACTCTCCTCTACATATTCATATAGTCAATTATATTTTTATGTACTTCCTAATAGTTGTAAATGGTTGTTAAAGTTTGAAAATGTGCCGACGCGGGTACTTTGTACGCTCTATTTTTGTATTTATGTGAAAAATCCTTTATCTAGCAGGAATTTACTATACAGGAATGCATTCTACAGACATTTCTGGTAAAGAAACCATTCACGAAAAGTATTTGGTTCCCTTAATGTACGAGAAGGATTAGAAAATGTTAATTGACAGCGTGTGCGCGACGCGTTCGCGCCAGACGGCCATTGCAGCCTTTTCGCGACTCGCCAGGGCCGTCGCTATGCGTAGTCGACGTTGGTACCACTCAAGTATGTCTTTGCTTACTATGCTTAATTAAATACATTTTTTTTTGTCTTTTTGGGTGCCAATCATTACAAAAGATTATAAAAATACGAGTTATATTCACATTTCATTCAATTTTCTTTATTAAGCATTTCCACAATGAAATGTGAATATAACTCGTATTTTTATAATCTTTTGTAATGATTGGCACCCAAAAAGACAAAAAAAAATGTATTTAATTAAGCATAGTGAGCAAAGACATACTTGAGTGGTACCAACGTCGACTACGCATAGCGACGGCCCTGGCGCGTCGCGAAAAGGCTGCAATGGCCGTCTGGCGCGAACGCGTCGCGCACACGCTGTCAATTAACATTTTCTAATCCTTCTCGTACATTAAGGGAACCAAATACTTTTCGTGAATGGTTTCTTTACCAGAAATGTCTGTAGAATGCATTCCTGTATAGTAAATTCCTGCTAGATAAAGGATTTTTCACATAAATACAAAAATAGAGCGTACAAAGTACCCGCGTCGGCACATTTTCAAACTTTAACAACCATTTACAACTATTAGGAAGTACATAAAAATATAATTGACTATATGAATATGTAGAGGAGAGACCCCTCTATCTCTTGACTCAAATTTGAACTTTCTCGCGTATTTAGTTTTTGCGTAACACGTCGTTTCGTATCAAAATCGGACATTTTTACAAAAACCAAAATTTTTCGAAAACGTTGCGTGATGGAGCAATTCTACTTTCAGATTCGGTTTTAGGATGACAAAGTGTATAAGAATCACCCAACAGGTATTGCAAAACTCGAAAAAAGTTTAATTTTGTTGGACAGTGTTATTATTTCTGTATTTTTAATTCGAATTTGCTTCGGAATTTATCACAAGTTTCTTTTCTTGAAATTACATTATATTATATTTTTGACACAAAATTAGTACTCTGAAATTTTATTATATTATATTATATTTTTGACATAAAATTGGCATTTTCAAATTATATTATATTATATTTTTAACATAAAATTGGTATTCCTCCGATCGGAGGTCCCTCGGGGCTCACTCACGGGCCGGGCCGTGGGTGAGTACGCGTATTAGCGAACTCGGGGCGACAAAAACTTGTAGGTTGTTGCGTTCTAATTTCGCTATATTTATTCTTGATTAAAATTTTTCAACTTTCAAATTAAAAATTATTTCTGAACTTTCAAAAGTTCTTCTTCTAAAATTTATTTATCTGGTTTAAAATTGGTATTCCTCCGAATGGAGGTCCTTTAGCGACTCACTCACGGGCCGGGCCCGTGGGTGAGTACGGGTATTAGCGAACCCATGGCGACCCGAGCTTGTAGGTCATTGCGTCCCAATTTCGTTAGATTTATTTTTGATGGAAATTGATCATCTTTCCAATTAAGCATTACTTCTGAATTTTCAAAAGTTCCTCTTGTAAAATTTATGTATTTGGTTTAAAATTGGTATTCCTCCGAACGGAGGTCCCTCAGGGGCTCACTCACGGATGGGGCCGTGGGTGAGACGGGTATTGGCAAACCCGAGGCGACCCTAGCCTTTAGGTTGTTGCGTCCCTATCTCGTTAGATTTATTTTCGATTGGAATTGTTCATCTTTCCAATTGAAATTTATTTCTGAACTTTCAAAAGTTCCTCTTTTAAAATTTATCTATCTGATTTAAAATTGGTATTCCTCCGAACGGAGGTCCCTCAGGGACTCACTGCTGTGGGTGAGTACGGGTATTGGCGAACCCGGGGCGCCCCGAAGCGCCACCTCAGTAGATTGAAGTTCTGTCTTCATCTACTCTTAGTTTGTTGTCGGTTAGGCCGTACTCGTGTACGGGGTTGTTATGGCTCCCGTGAGCCGGTTAGATTCGCACTCTCGTGCATATTAGGTAGGCCGTACTCGTGTACGGGGTTGTTATGGCTCTCGTGAGCCGGTTAGATTTGCACTCTTGTGCATGTAGGTAGGCCGTACTCGTGTACGGGGTTAGCTTGGCTCTCGTGAGCTGGTGTTAGGTTGGCTCTCGTGAGCCGGTTAGATTTGCACTCTTGTGCATGTAGGTAGGCCGTACTCGTGTACGGGGTTAGTTTGGCTCTCGTGAGCTGGTAGATTTGCACTCTTGTGCATGTTAGGTAGGCCGCACTCGTGTGCGGGGTTAGCTTGGCTCTCGTGAGCTGGTGTTAGCTTGGCTCTCGTGAGCCGGTTAGATTTGCACTCTTGTGCATGTAGGTAGGCCGTACTCGTGTACGGGGTTAGTTTGGCTCTCGTGAGCTGGTAGATTTGCACTCTTGTGCATATTAGGTAGGCCGTACTCGTGTACGGGGTCATCATTTCTTCATCGAATACTTCGGTGTTCCTTCATTTTGTGTCTAATTATTATTAGTCTGTTTTAGTTGAATTACAACAGTTCAGCATGTTCATCGTCGAACGAAAAAAAGGAATCGTATGAAGACTCCTCGTTATTAATAAGTTAGTATTAGTTGTCGAGCAATTATTGTGTTCGATTTATTTTGTTAGTTTCGCTTGTTGATTTGGGTCACAGCCTTCTGCTGTGACCAGTTGGTAGCGTCACTCTCGAACCAGAGGCTACTACTCTGGTTCGCTTCTTTCATTTTTCTTTCTCGTAAATCTGAGCCTTCTGCTCCATTTTTATTTTCTCTGGAATTGTTCAGAGACTTGTCAGATTTAGTTTTTTTTTGGCTCACAATAATTGCTCGATTCGATTGCGTGCGTTAGTTATTAAGCTTGTTTATCAGTATTGTATAAATGTCGAGTAATTATTGCCGTAACTTCAGTTTGCTCGGTTCGATTTTTGATTCCGACACAGCCTTATGCTGTGTCGGACCTTGCTTGTATGTACCAGACCGGTTGGTACCGGTGCTCGGCGTAGATCCATTGAGAGGGATGGTTGAGAGACCTGTTCACTCGTGTAAAATCCTCTCTGCTGTAAGGCCACCCGAGTCGCCTCAACGCTAGTCGTTGCCTGGCGACAGGTGGGTGGGGGAAATGGGTATCGTTTGAACGCTTCTCTCGGCCATCGCTCTTCGTGAGGACACGTCGGGTATCGGTGCTGGCTGGAGTTGGTTCTGCAAGCATTGTACGCGTCGCGTCACCCTCGAACCAGAGCCTTCTGCTCTGGTTCGGTTTTGTTTCTCTCTTCGAAAGAATCAGAGCCTTCTGCCTGATTCGTTCTTCACCCACCGTGGATCGGAGACTTCTTCTCCGACTCACACATTTTTTATCCGCAATAATTACTCGACATACGTTGCGAAATTTAGTTTGTAAAACTCGAAAGCGTCGTTGTAAGAAAGGGAGTCAGAAGGAAGCGTATTGAATTCCTTCTGGCTCCCTTTCGGGTCTCTCGTGCAGCAACCTCCTCGTGGTGAGACCCGGGCAATCGATAATATTCTCTATTTGTTAGATCTTCTATTATCTTGCAAATAAAGAATAATATCGAGCTAATGGCTGCTCATTTATAATTTGCGATAACATTGTGAAATAAAATTTAAGACGTACTGATAATAAAATCTTGTGTATTTAATTGAATTGTGTGTCTGAATTTATTTTAAACCTGCATGGGGTGGGCCAAGGGTCCTTCCTGCTTTCCTTCGCGCTTTCCTTGTTTACCTTTGGCCCACCTACGCCTTCTTGGCACCTCCTATTAATTATTAATCGAAACACACACTTCTTGTTTCGGAATACTTTTTCATTCAATAAACATCGTACATTTTTTCTGGATTTCTAATTGAAATTTATTTCTGAACTTTTTAAAAGTTCTGTTTCTTAAAATTGCTATGACCCTGACCTTTATGTCGTTGCGTCCCCATTTCGTTTGATTTATTTCCTATTGGAATTGTTCATGTTTCCAATTGAAATTTATTTCTGAACTTTCAAAAGTTCTTATTCTAAAATTTATATATCTGGTTTTAAGTTGGTATTCCTCCGAACGGAGGTCCCTCAGGGACTCACTGCTGTGGGTGAGTACGGGTATTGGCGAACCCGGGGCGCCCCGAAGCGCCACCTCAGTAGATGGAAGTTCTGACTTCATCTACTCTTAGTTTCTTGTCGGGTAGGCCGTACTTGTGTACGGGGTTTGTTTGGCTCTCGTGAGCCTGTTAGATTTGCACTCTTGTGCATGTTAGGTAGGCCGTACTCGTGTACGGGGTTAGCTTGGCTCTCGTGAGCCGGTTAGATTTGCACTCTGGTGCATGTTAGGTAGGCCGTACTCGTGTACGGGGTCATCGTTTTGTTTTTATTTCATCGTCTTCTTATACTTCGTTGTTCCTCCATTGTTTTGTGTCTAATCATTACTAATCTGTTTCAGATTGAGTACAACAGTTGCAGAAATTTATCATCGAACGAAGACAACGCATCGTACGAAGACTCGTTTCTTCTTCGATTACTTCTGTGTTCCTCCATTTTGTGTCTAATTATTATTAGTCTGTTTCAGTTAAATCACAACAGTTCAGCATGATCATCGTCGAACGAAGACAACGAATAGTAAGAAGACTTCACAGTATTTATAAGTTCGTATTAGTTCTCGAGCAATTATTGTGTTAGATTCACTTTGTTAGTTTCGCTTGTTGATTTGGGTCACAGCCATCTGCTGTGACCAGTTGGTAGCGTCACCCTCGAACCAGAGGCTACTACTCTGGTTCGCTTCTTTCATTTTTCTTTTTCGTAAATCTGAGCCTTCTGCTCCATTTTTATTTTCTCTGGAATTGTTCAGAGACTTGTCAGATTTAGTTTTTATTTGGCTCACAATAATTGCTCGATTCGAGTGCGTGCGTTAGTTATTAAGCTTGTTTATTAGTATTGTATAAATGTCGAGTAATTATTGCCGTAACTTCACTTTGCTCGGTTCGATTTTTGATTCCGACACAGCCTTATGCTGTGTCGGACCTTGCTTGTATGTACCAGACCGGTTGGTACCGGTGCTCGGCGTAGATCCATTGAGAGGGATGGTTGAGAGACCTGTTCACTCGTGTAAAATCCTCCCTGCCGTAAGTCCACCCGAGTCGCCTCAACGCTAGTCGTTGCCTGGCGACAGGTGGGTGGGGGAAACTTAGGGTATCGTTTGAACGCTTCTCTCGGCCATCGCTCTTCGTGAGGACACGTCGGGTATCGGTGCTGGCTGGAGTTGGGCTGCAAGCATTGTACGCGTCGCGTCACCCTCGATCCAGAGCCTTCTGCTCTGGTTCGGTTTTGTTTCTCTCTCTGAAAGAGTCAGAGCCTTCTGCCTGATTCGTTTTTCATCTCCCGTGAATCGGAGACTTCTTCTCCGACTCGCACCTTTTTCTCCGCAATAATTACTCGACATACGCTGCGAAATTTAGTTTGTAAGACTCGAAAGCGTCGTTGTAAGAAAGGGAGTCAGAAGGAAGCGTATTGAATTCCTTCTGGCTTCCTTTCGGGTCTCTCGTGCAGCAACCTCCTCGTGGTGAGACCCGGGCAATCGATGATATTCTCTATTTGTTAGATCTTCTATTATCTTACAAATAGAGAATAATATCGAGCTAATAGCTGCTCATTTATAATTTGCGATAACATTGTAAAATAAAATTTAAGACGTACTGATAATAAAAACTTGTGTATTTAATGGAATTGTGTGTCTGAATTTATTTTAAACTTGCATGGGGTGGGCCAGGGTTCCTTCCTGCTATCCTTCGCGCTTTCCTTGTTTACCCTTGGCCCACCTACGCCTTCTTGGCAGCTCCTTTTAATTATTAATCGAAACACACACTTCTTGTTTCGGAATACTTTTTCATTCAATAAACATCGTACATTTTTTCTGGATTTCGAATTGAAATTTGCTTCTGAACTTTTTGAAAGTTCCGTTTCTTAAAATTGCTATGACCCTAGCCTTTATCGCGTTGCGTCCCAATTTTGTTTGATTTATTTTCGATTGGAATTGTTCATCTTTCCAATGGAAATTTATTTCTGAACTTTCAAAAGTTCTTATTCTAAAATTTATATATCTGGTTTTAAATTGGTATTCCTCCGAAAGGAGGTCCCTCAGGGACTCACTGCTGTGGGTGAGTACGGGTATTGGCGAACCCGGGGCGACCCGAAGCGCCACCTCAGTAGATTGAAGTTCCGCCTTCATCTACTCTTAGTTTGTTCTCGGTTAGGCCGTACTTGTGTACGGGGTTAGTTTGGCTCTCGTGAGCCGGTTAGATTTGCACTCTTGTGCGTATTAGGTAGGCCGTACTCGTGTACGGGGTTAGCTTGGCTCTCGTGAGCTGGTGTTAGGTTGGCTCTCGTGAGCCGGTTAGATTCGCACTCTTGTGCATGTTAGGTAGGCCGTACTCGTGTACGGGGTTAGCTTGGCTCTCGTGAGCTGGTTGTAGGTTGGCTCTCGTGAGCTGGTAGATTTGCACTCTTGTGCATGTTAGGTAGGCCGTACTCGTGTACGGGGTTAGCTTGGCTCTCGTGAGCTGGTTGTAGGTTGGCTCTCGTGAGCTGGTAGATTTGCACTCGTGTGCATGTTAGGTAGGCCGTACTCGTGTACGGGGTTAGCTTGGCTCTCGTGAGCTGGTTGTAGGTTGGCTCTCGTGAGCTGGTAGATTTGCACTCGTGTGCATGTTAGGTAGGCCGTACTCGTGTACGGGGTCATCGTTTTGTCTTTATTTCATCGTCTTCTTATCCTTCGTTGTTCCTCCATTGTTCTGTGTCTAATCATTACTAATCTGTTTCAGATTGAGTACAACAGTTGCAGAAATTTATCATCGTACGAAGACAACGCATCGTACGAAGACTCGTTTCTTCTTCCATTACTTCGGTCTTGCTTCATTTTGTGTCTAATTATTAGTCTGTTTCAGTTAAATCACAACAGTTCAGCAGAATCATCGTCGAACGAAGACAACGAATTTTAAGAAGACTTCACAGTATTTATAAGTTCGTATTAGTTCTCGAGCAATTATTGTGTTAGATTCACTTTGTTAGTTTCGCTTGTTGATTTGGGTCACAGCCTTCTGCTGTGACCAGTTGGTAGCGTCACCCTCGAACCAGAGGCTACTACTCTGGTTCGCTTCTTTCATTTTTCTTTCTCGTAAATCTGAGCCTTCTGCTCCATTTTTATTTTCTCTGGAATTGTTCAGAGACTTGTCAGATTTAGTTTTTATTTGGCTCACAATAATTGCTCGATTCGAGTGCGTGCGTTAGTTATTAAGCTTGTTTATTAGTATTGTATAAATGTCGAGTAATTATTGCCGTAACTTCACTTTGCTCGGTTCGATTTTTGATTCCGACACAGCCTTATGCTGTGTCGGACCTTGCTTGTTTGTACCAGACCGGTTGGTACCGGTGCTCGGCGTAGATCCATTGAGAGGGATGTTCGAGAGACCTGTTCACTCGTGTAAAATCCTCCCTGCCGTAAGTCCACCCGAGTCGCCTCAACGCTAGTCGTTGCCTGGCGACAGGTGGGTGGGGGAAACTTAGGGTATCGTTTGAACGCTTCTCTCGACCATTGCTCTTCGTGAGGACACGTCGGGTATCGGTGCTGGCTGGAGTTGGTTCTGCAAGCATTGTACGCGTCGCGTCACCCTCGATCCAGAGCCTTCTGCTCTGGTTCGGTTTTGTTTCTCTCTTTGAAAGAATCAGAGCCTTCTGCCTGATTCGTTTTTAATCTCCCGTGAATCGGAGACTTCTTCTCCGACTCACTCCATTTGCTCCGCAATAATTACTCGACATACTCTGCGAAATTTAGTTTCTAAGACTCGAAAGCGTCGTTGTAAGAAAGGGAGTCAGAAGGAAGCGTATTGAATTCCTTCTGGCTTCCTTTCGGGTCTCTTGTGCAGCAACCTCCTCGTGGTGAGACCCGGGCAATCGGTATTATTCTCTATTTGTAAGAACTTCTAGTAATCTTACAAATAGGGAATAATATCGAGCTAATAGCTGCTTATTTATAACTTTGCGATAACATTTTAAAATAAAATTTAAGACGTACTAATAATAAAAACTTGTGTATTTAATTGAATTGTGTCTGAATTTACTTTAGGCTACCTCGGGATGAGCCGAAGGTCCTTCAATGCACTCCTTGTTTACTCTTGGCCCATCTTCACCTTCGAGGCAGCTCTCTTTCAATTATTAATCAAAACACGCTGTTTTTGTTTCTGAATACCTTTCTATTCAATGAAAAATGGTTAGCTTGTCCCTGTTGAGCAAGTGTTAGGTTAGTGTTAGGTTTGCTGTCCTCAGCGGGTTAGATTTACACCTGTTTTCACCCGTGTGCGTGAACGGTCGTGTATTGGGTTCAGAGTCGTATCTTCATCATTTATCATAGGTATATGGGCTAAAGTTCTCGTCGATCTAGTTACAAGATTTATCGTTCGTCAGAGTAGAGGGCGTAAGAAATCTAGTTGTTGTTAACGCTGTCGGTATTTCAGATCGTGAGACACGAAACCCCATATGGTGATTGGTCTACTCCTATACCTCGTCTGTGCCTGCATCATTTGCAGCGGATTCCAAATAATGCCGGAATGGATACTACTTCTATGTTAAAAGAGGGTCTTCTATGTAGGCTCTGATCCAGCCTAAAAGATGATGCAGGTTCTAATTCAGGCTAACAAGATGATGCAGGTTCTAATTCAGGCTAACAAGATGATGCAGGTTCTGGTCCAGGCTAAAAAGTTGATGCAGGTTCTGTTCCAGGCTAAAAAGGTGATGCAGGTTCTGTTCCAGGTTAAAAAAGATGATGCAGAAAAGTGGGGACGCTAAAACCCCGAGCTTGAGCACGTAGTTCCTAGTGACAGGAAAAAATGAGCATAGATTTTCTAGTAACTTTCCTCTAGTAACAATTTCGATTATACGAGTTTGTCACTATGTGGTGCTGAACACAACCCACATAATTTCTCGTTTGTGTCACCTCCATTGTGTCTCATGATCTCCGGTTTCCAGTCATTTCTTGAGCGCGTGTTGCACAGGTTTTGCAGGGTGGAAACAATAAAGTTTTCGTTGTAATATTGAAATATTTAGATAGGAAGGTGCCGCTAGCGATTATATTGAAAGCATAAGGGAACTGGCAAGCTCAGAGATCCCTTGCAAGCTCACGTACAAACTTCTGAACACGCCCGATTCAAGAAACCGAGATCAATCATCCGAGAATGACGACGAGAACGAGCGGTGATGGACAGAGTGCCCTGGGCAAGGCATACAAAGATAAAAGCAAGCCCGCAGATATTCGAAGTAGCAACATCCATGCCGCAAAAGGTGAACAGATCTGTCCACAATCTGATCGTATTTTCTGCGGCCAGTTTCTTGCCGATTGATCATCGTACCGGCAGCAAATGTCTTACCTTATATAGTAATGTCCGGCACATCGTTGTTGCAACCCATTAATTTCGTTATCTGTCTCAAACCTACAGATACTCAACATTCCGACTTTTTAATTGATTTTGTTAACATCGAAACTACCGGCCATTTTAAAGAACCAGTTTCCATTATGAATATTACAAGATCACTATTTTTATTACAATATATGCCTGGATAAATAAATTCGTTCCACATTTTCCTTCGAAGACACTCTCGCCTGTTTCATTAAATTTGGTTCATTCTAATAATGTTTGACAATGTTTTAGCTGTCAGCGATGCGATCCGTACTAGTCTGGGTCCCAAGGGGATGGACAAAATGGTAAGCCCTTGCTAACGATGCATAAATCTGTGTCCCAGAAAATTTACAAGTATATCATTATTAATTTGTGTTTATGAATCTAGATTCAAGCTGCCAACGGTGAAGTTACGATCACGAACGATGGTGCTACAATTTTGAAAGAAATGAACGTTATGCACCCTGCAGCAAAAATGGTAATTGCTTTATATTGGAGTAGTGTGATAATATAACAATTTTAACTAACTATGGTATTATGCATTTAGTTGGTCGAGCTATCTAAGGCACAGGATATCGAGGCTGGAGATGGTACCACAAGCGTTGTCGTATTGGCTGGGTCCTTTTTGGAAGCTGCAGAACGTCTGCTCCAGAAAGGAATACATCCTACCATAATCAGTGATGCGTTTGAGATTGCTGCAAGCAAAGCAGACAGCGTTTTGCGGAAAATGTCCATTCCCGTTAGTTTGATGGACAAACAATCATTGGTCAGAGCTGCAGCAACTTCTCTGAACTCAAAGGTATATTTCATTCATCGCTTTTCTCGTTTAGGGCAGCAGCTATTGAGAGGCGATGCTCTAGATTTTAATTCTTTGCACTTGAAAAGAGGGTTAATTGAGTAGGTGTCTAGAAGCAGGGCGTATGTTGCATTTCATAAAATTTACAGGAAGACGTCAAAGTAATTCGTTGCTCGATACAGCAATGAGAGAACCAACTAGTGTAATAAATGAAATTTTCATTTTTCAAGGTGGACGAAGAACATATGTTACACTAGCCGATGCTTTCAGAGCTGCAGTGAGCAACGAATTGTCTTATAAATTTCACGAAGTACAACATACGCCTTTTTACTAGATAGCCGTTCAATTACCGAATTATAATAGACTAATAGTTGATTTTCCCTCTTAGGTAGTGTTTCAGCAGTCGAGTCTTCTGGCACCGCTGGCTGTGGATGCAGTATTAAAGCTCGCTAAGGATTCGAAGAACAATGTCGATCTTAATGTAAGCCCATTGATCTTCCACGCTGAATGATAGAAATGAAATATGTATAATTGTGTTCTCGTTTCTATTTACAGAACATAAAAGTAATTAAGAAATTGGGTGGCACCGTTGAAGATACAGAGCTGGTAGAAGGACTGCTGTTCACACAGAAGTCTTGCAACGTGAATGGACCGAAACGTATTGAAAAGGCGAAAATAGGTTTAATTCAGTTCTGCATTTCTCCGCCTAAAACGGATGTAAGCGATTCAGCGACCGAAAATTTTATCTCATTGTTTCTCGTTAAAAAATTTCATGACTGATTGACCCTGTTACTTCAGATGGATCACAATGTCGTCGTCTCCGACTACGCGGCGATGGATCGCGTCTTGAAAGAAGAAAGGGCTTACATATTGAACATCGTGAAACAAATCAAAAAGTCCGGTTGCAATGTGTTGCTGGTACAAAAATCAATTCTCCGCGACGCTGTCAGCGATCTAGCCATACACTTTTTAGATAAAATCAAAGTTATGGTGATCAAAGACATCGAGCGCGAGGATATTCCGTTCATTTGCAAGACGTTGGGTTGCAAACCGATCGCGTCTGTGGATCACTTTGTGGCCGAGAATCTTGTTAACGCAGAACTGTGCGAGGAAGTACAGACCGGAAACTCGAAATTTGTTAAGGTCAGCACACAATCGAGAAAGATTGGTTCCTAGAGATCTAGATAATACAAAGATATTTTCCCTTACAGGTCACTAAAATCCAGAATCAAGGACCTACGGTAACCATTCTCGTCCGAGGCAGCAACAAATTGGTGTTGGAGGAAGCAGGACGATCATTGCACGACGCGTTGTGCGTGATCCGTTGTTTAGTTAAGCACCAAACTCTGATTCCTGGAGGTGGAGCGTCCGAGATCGAGATTGCGTTAAAACTGGCAGAATACGCGCAAAGCTTGAGGGATGTTCATGCTTACTGCGTGAAATCATTTGCTGATGCATTTGAGGTGAATACTATCGAAGAACTATTCGTAATTATCGATATCGCTACCACTTTGCCGATTTCGATGATTTTTTAATATGTTGTGGCGATATCGAACAATCTTTTAAAATATTTTTGATATTGTGAAAACTGAATGATTACCATAATCAAACGAACGTGAATGCTCCAGATAATTCCGTCAACGCTGGCAGAAAATGCAGGATTGAATCCTATCGCAACCGTCACGGAACTTCGGAACCGACACGCCAAAGGTGAACAAACTGCAGGTATCAATGTAAGAAAGGGCGCCATTACAAATATTATAGACGAGAACGTAATTCAACCGGTCTTAGTATCTATGAGCGCCATTAAGCTCGCATCGGAAACTGTTCGCAGTATATTGAAGATTGATGACATTGTGAATACAAATCAATAAGAGAATGAACGAGAGTTTTATACGTATACTGCACTTTGCAAATATTTCATCAATCGCGTTCCGCCAGTCACTATTTTCAATTGTCGTTCGGCTTCTAACATTTTCTACGATTCTCTGAACTATTAGCGCTCGATTTGTTTAACGTTTCTTTCCTTTTTAATACTTTCCATTGTGGTTCGTAAATAAAATTGATCTGCTTTCGTCAGGAGAAAAACAGTCTTCGTTTAATGTTGAAACCATACAGGACACGTTATTTATTGCAACGGCTAATATATATATACGAGAGTACGGTTGTTAAACAAGGCTAGACTTCCTGAAAACGCTAATAAAATATTTATTAAAAAACACTTGATTCGTTATGAATACCACCGTGTCTCGCAATTGAATTCGAAAATTGCCGATTCGTTGCGGAAGGTATAGTGGAGACGCTGAGACGAAAAACTGTAATACGTTCGAGTATAAAAATGATTTTATGCTTTATTATTGTCCATCCTTGCGGAGTGCGTAAAATCGAATACTTACATGACGTGTAAAAAAACAACTAATTACGCTACGTGTTAAATTATGCTTAAAATTTTAAATATGTGACTGAGTGGTTACAATCTATAACAAAACTATGCGCCGCATTTTTATACAGTAAAACGTTTTATCATTATTCGAACAAACTGAACTGCCATATGTTCCATAAAATGAGAATTTCTAAAAAAAAAGTGTTTCAACGTCCAAGAACAAAAAGAGAAACGAATCAGTTATTGCACGTGAACATTATAAAATATATACACAAGTTCTAACATTTAAATGCAAATGCAAAAACCTTTGACTATCATTTAATAAATAGAATTCGCGGAAGCGTCGCTCGTTCAAAAAAGAAAAGTGAAACGAATAAAAATTTCTTGGCATATTTGACTTATTGAAACAAATGATGCAGATAATGAAACACGTTTTGCAGTTTTCATTGTACGAGACAGAACCGGCGTGTTCACGTCGAAAAAGAAAAAGAGTGATAACAAGAGTCGTGAAACGTAGTCAAGCAAGCGTCAGACCAAATCTTTGTGCTATCTCTGGTGAATGAGAGGTCGCAACTGCGAGTAAAAGCGGTATATCTGCTGCATCGAGGTCAAGTGCGTTCGAGAGGTTAGCAACACTGGCATCGCAAAGTTCTGTTGCCATCAACATCTCGGCCAACGCCTCGCTCTTTAGCCACATCTCCCTCAGCTTTGCCTCCAGAATACCCACACACTGAAATTAGATTTACAAATTACGTTTCACTGTAGAACAAGGTCATCTTCTCACACATTACAGTATCCTTACATGTGACGTTGAATGATATTTCCGCCATACGTAAGCAAAACCCTCCAACATGTCGGAAACAAGTCGCGACATGCCCACTGGCAACGGTGCCGAATGCGATGGCGTGTTGTTCGATATGATTCCAACGTGCCAAGTATCTAAATCAGCTAAAATACAGAGTGATTCGGTGATTGGTTGGTCGATGGTCGGAAAACGAACACCAGCGAGACATTCTTCCCGTAGGTAGTACCACCATTCGCTCTCTGTCTCAACCTCGCTGTTGTTTCCTTTTTGTCTGAACGTTTTCTTTTTCCTTCGCTTCTTCTTCGGCAGACCTTGTAAAACTAAACCCCACGTGTACCCTGCCTCGGTGTTACTTGTCCCGTGGGACACTTCGCTCTTTATCCTGTTCTGCATGAGCGTGTTCGTGAATCCCGTATCCTGCCTCAAATCAGTCTTTTTCATCTTCTTCGACCTGAAATTGAAACAGCGAGCGTTTAGCTTCGGCCCCGATGCACGACTGCGAAGAGTATAGCCGGATAAGGTGATGAAATTGTACCCCCGAAACCAAATAAATCTTTCATCATACCGTTCGATAGGGCCCCCAAAGGAAACCCTGTGTGGCAAGTTTGAAGTCGGTATCCCTACCACAAGGCTATACCCTTTTATGCGATTGGCAAACAGTGTTGCTATCGAGTTATCTGCAAACTAACCGTGGCATGGGCAATTCCACGACACTGCTGGCTTCCATCAAAGCTTCCAAACTATTTGACCTCGACAATCCTACGTTTCCGTCGCCCCCGCTGCCACCGCAAGTACGCAAGACCTCGGTGGCGTTGGTGGGCGTTTCCAAGACCTGTTTGCTACTGTCAAAATTCTGAGAGGACACGTAACCGTGACCGTTGCATCTCTTACAAAATCTCGCCGTCATACCGGAAGGTGCACCGGGCGACGTTTGTATACTCTTAGAGGACTCCGGGAAATTTCTCTGAATAATTTTCCTCAGTACACCTTCGGGCAATTGCGCGGATGTGCTCGGCACTCTGGTGAACATGTACGAGCACTGGCAGCTGTGATCGAGCCGTGTGCGTGACAACATTTTCGCAGACTTCTCCTCGTCGCCCAGCATGAAGAAGACTTGAGAATTTTTCATCTCCTCGGCCATGGTCTGGCCCGATTCGAAATCCGGCCTGCTAGAGTATAATTTCAGCGTGTCGATCGACGCATCGTTGTATCCCTGAAACGTGCTGGACTTAAAGTTCGCGAACGATTCCTCTGTATCGTCGTCTTCTAGTTTCTTCTCGATGTTGCGCAACGAAAACTCGGGACAATGTTGGGCATCAGTCTTGGTCGTGTCAGCGTCCTGCGAGGCGCTACAACTTACTATAATTTTCACTTTACCGGAAGCACAAGTCTTCTCGTCCGCAACGCTGTTTTCATTCTCACCGTCGCTGCAAGGAACTTCTTTTGGAAGATATTTCGTTTCTCTCTCCAGCTCGACCGGCTTTAACATGAACGCGTCGAGGTTCGAGCCCATGGTGGTGGTACGCTTTAGGGGGCTAACGGAACCATCCGCCCTTAATCTGTCCATGGTGCACCGCGCGTACGAGCGGTGTGTCGCAGCGTTGCTGCTCTCTGCGTCGCATGGACGTTCCTGCACGGGGATCTTTTTGCGAGGAGACGCGAGTGCGGCGCGCCTGGAAATGCCTCGGTCGGAGCACGGTGCTTTCGTGTGAAATAAATGCGGACGCTTTAGTCTCGCTTGTTCCAGAAGATTCGCGGCTTCTTGGATGTCGTCTTCGGTTGTGCAGAAATACTCCGGACGTTTCTGTACGATCCCGCTGCGGATGAAATACGTCAAGAACGACAGTACAGAGTTGATCAGCTCGACTTTCTGAGGATCCCCCGCGATCACGGTGTGCGCTGCTTTTATGGGATTGCCCAGTGCGCCGTACAAGTCCCCCAGCTGAGCCCATAGAGGATTACAAGGGTACCAAGTACCCATTTTTTCCATCTGAAAGAAATATCACCGATGTACCATCCTCCTCAATGAAACAATAAGCGGTAATGATACGATTCGCTAATAAGGGGGTCGAAAATTATAGCCCCGGGTAGTTATCGAGCTATGTAGTTACCAATTGTCGGTCATGAATAGGCAGTGCAGTGTATATCCATCCAAGGTGATATGTTAAAACAGCAGTCACAACGGTACTCAAAAAGCTGGAACACATTGTTGTTAGAACTGGTCGATCGACAGCGAGACGCGATTCTTTATCTTCGGGTACACTCACAAGTTGGTCGACTTTGTGTCGATTTGTTCGAGCAACTGACACATTCGCTGCAAGTTGTAATTCAACGTGTCCATCTTGTGCTCTATTCTAACCGAGTTGAGCAGTACGTCGTGCCATAATAACGGCGTGCGCACGTGATGTCTCGCGTTAACATTGGTAAGTAAACGTAGTAACGAAACAACGAATTTGAAGGAAGATTTGTAAAGTCGCTCCGGAAGCTGCGCCCCTTTGTTCTGCGAGTATAGATTGCCGGATTCTATGCAGAAGTATCGCAGCCGGTCCAACATCCCCTCCAAGAGAGCCATGTGCTCTAGAAGAGAAGCTTCGATTCTTCTGCAATTGGAAATGAACTCGGTAAGAAAACAATTGTCATCTATTAGGTCAGTGCAAAAGTTCGTGCCCGATTTCGTATTAAAGTACAGCAAACGAACGGACACGAACTTTTGCACTGATCTAACACATATGGTATCGTTAAACCTTGCAATCTACATATTCTATTCGCGCAGCACTCTGCGCACTGTCATAAAACAAACCTTTCATGGCCCTCGGCTAGTCGCACTAGCATCGTTAAGCCCAGTCTTGTTTTGTGACGCTTGCCATGATTGTCCCTATTATCCGACGCATTCTCATTCCACTGCATCCCAAAAGCGTCGTCGGAATCGGATCGTACGAGAGAAGTAGAAACTACCCGCAGCCATCTACGACGCAAACTCGAGAGACTACCGATACCCGAGGAACCACTGCTCTCCAATGACTGGGAACCTGGATTATCATTACGTTATGTCTCGCACAGTGAACACCTACCGACAATGAATCATGCGTAACTTGGCGTGAACTTACTGCCCATCGGTGGCGGTATGTCTATGTCCCATCCACTGCCTGTGCTGGAGCAAGTGGAATTCTTTCTTGGAGCTGCTGTCAATTCTGGCCCGGACAAGTTCCCGGTGCTTGGCTGAGACACTGAAAAAATGATCTCAAATCAATCCCGAATAAACTATGCTACTCGTCACTGCTCGGTTTACAAGATTGCTATGAGCCCTCAAGCAATGGGATAAAAATTTGATTCGAAACGAGAAATATTAACGCGTTGACTGCCACGCGAATTTTATGAGTTGCGCACAAGTTTCGCCTATTTAAATCATAGAAGCGATCAGCGGTATTAATAACAATTGTCAGCTACTTGATAATTGATATTCATATTTTCAAGTAATTCCATAATGACCACCGTGGCGTTCAACGTGTTAAAAAATAGTTTTTTTTTTAAGTTTTACCCTGCACACTGGTTTATGCAATGATAATTAGACGAGGAATTTTTAATCGGATTTGTAAGTAGCTTATTGCAACAGCGGTGGCATTAAATTCTTTGTATCCTCGGGTACTTTATGATTTTTGTAAAGAGCGTGCAGGTGAGTTACACTCTTCAATTTCCACTTACATAGCGTTCGCATGCTAGAATTAGAATCCAAGTTCATGGAACGACCCAACCCTTCGTCCGACACTTTCTCGCTAGAAACAGAATTGTGTAATAAGTCAAACACCATGGCCACAAATCAGCCATAACGCGAAATCAATAACTGGCATATGAGGAATGAACAAGCCCACCTTGGTTTATACACGTTATGCTCTGTAGCAGGGAATACTTTAGTGCACATGATGCAGGGTGGTGAATGCATTGAATGGATCTAAAAAATAAAACATAGTTTTGTACTACTTGATTAATTATTTTTATTATTATTATTGTTATCGAAGTTCACCTTGAAAGAGGATCCCTTGTAGGTCATAGCCACGGTACCAAAAACCATTTCGCTCAATAAACTCACGTCATCCTCGGCCGTTTTTTCTCGCTAAAAAATTAAAGCGTATTAGTGAAACATGTATTAACAAATTTTTGTGTGGGACGATAATCGATCGCATGATAATTGCGACAACTTACGAAGTTAATTGGGTCGGCTGGTGGACTGGCGTTATTTTTGAGATCGTACGCAGCCGATTTCGATTTACGTCTTTGCTTTTCCAACGATAAGGAATCGAACAATAGTTTTCTTCCGCGCGCCTCGCATTCGCGAAACAATAGGATCCGAACTTCTCCGGTGCCGAGACATAGTGCGGAATCCCTATAAATATTACATACAACACATTAATACCGCAATAATAAATAACCAATATTAAAATCATTTTATTTTCTATTTTCATACTGCCTATTTTTATTTCTTATTTTTTGAAATAAATATCTATACATTTACTTCGGTTTCGTAGAGAACCAAATAGACGGTAACACATTTTAGTATAATGTTACGAAAATGTATAAATAAATTTTCAGACGTGTGATGCTCGAGTTCAGAATAATGAATTATTTTGTTTTCGGTGATTTCATATGCATGACGGAAGCGAAACGAAAACAATGTCTCCGTTTGAACGTGTGATCATCTAATATTATACGAGCATTACATGTCTGTTCTTCCTTATATAACGCATTAATCTATAGCGAGTATCAATTTTAAATGTTACAACAATTCCCGCGATTCTTGCCAAAAGCATCGATTACAATGTGCTTTCGAACATAGATAAGAACCGTTAGATGCGTTACACCGTTTCCTGTGAAACGGTTCCTATAAATCCTGTCCCCCTAAATGACCGAAACTCAAAATTCCGTGGGCGGGACAAAACCTGCGGATTCTCATGTGCAAAGGGAAACAAATTTTCGGCGGGTTCGCGTGAAACAGTTTCGTTAGATTCGAATATTTGTAACAGATGTTTGGAAAGTTTTAACTTAGAGGTCAATTTCACGGCTCGGTGCAGAAGCCAAGTCACGAGTGTGTTAGTAACGAGCTGCGATTATGTCTCCCGCCAACGGGGATCTAGAAACGAGCGTAACGCGAAATAGGTTAAGATCCCACGGAAATCTAATTTCCGATTAAGATTAGAATTCAAATGATTCTTCCCGCGGTCATGAACTTTCGAAGGTCCGCTACGTTATCGTGCAGGAGAGGGAAAAAATAAAAAATCTAAATGACTTAGGAGCACCGATGATCGATATACAATATCAACGATAGATATCGATGCAACCAATAAGACCCGCAAATATAAAGGTACGATGATATTAGAGGGGCAACTGCGAGCAAGGTGAATGCAATTAAAACAAGGGCCTGTGCCCGAAAAAAGCAGCAGTTCTCACCTATCATCTTCCTGCGACCCGACATTCGACGCCACGAAGGTTTGAACATTGTTTTTGCAACTCCTCCGTGAAGGGAACAGCTTATCGAGTAAAGGCATCATAAACCGACGACCACTTACAGTTACCGCATTGCTCGCTAACTTTGTTTCGTTTTCGGTCTATCATGTCACAAGGAACTGCACCATACATGTTCGCGAGTATCAGTCAACTGTAAATAAAGTCACGTGCGGTGGAGTCATATGATTGCCCGAGATTATCATGTTTCGTTCCGGCCAATATCAAACGGAACGTATCGTGAGTGTTTCTTTCGCCTCTAGTCCCCGTGATCCTTCGAGCTTGTCGCCGGAACCGGTTCGCTGGAATGTCGATGAAAATTTTCGAAAAAATTAGAAGAATTGTGGAAGAGAATAAATTCGTTCGATCCGGAGACCAATTACCGACTCTGCCGAACTGTTTTACCGACGACAAGCTTACTGGTAGCACCGTCAGAGCGCGCCACTCGCTGTTTGTACGCGCCGACTTTATCTTGAGAGAAATCTACTTTGCCGGCGAGCGAGATTCAAGTCGTGCCAATCAATTTTATTGATTATTTCGTTCTCTTAATTTATCAACACTTCACCTGTCGGAAATGAAATTACAGGCTTCTGTATCATTGCGTTACATAAACAAGAAGCTTTGAAAACTTCTTTTACAAAATTTAGTAGATTATTCTTGACAGAAATTGACTCGTATTTCTGGTGAATTAAAACGGTTTCTTTCATTTAAAAATTAAAGAAGAAAAGAGTTTGAACCCAACGCTATCAGAGACTAATATAATTGGGTCACAAATTGTGGCGGTCGATTTGAATCGTGCAATCTGGAGGGAAAAGTAACATTCGATCTGGGATCGTAATTTCAATTTATCAGCTTTATTAGATAGCACAATGCTACCTTGTACACATTTTCAATTTTTATATTCCCAGTAATGATCCTCGGTAAATTAAGTTAGTTCGAGAAACTTGAATTCGTCGATTTTGAATTTCCCTCTCGCAGAGGGCACCACACATCGGCCGTTTGAATATTTCGATCCTCCTCGGTGACCAAGCCGAAATAAATTCGTTTTAAGAAGCAGAAAACTAGGTGGTCAACGTGAAAGGTATACCAAACGTTTTATTTATAGATAATTTATAACAAAATTGCTGATTTGACGATTTCACAGGTTATACGTAATATCTAATTGTTTTCGGGAGTCGTAACCTTGAAGTGCGTTATAGCTATTAACTTAGAAAGGTGGAATAGTAGAAACAGAGGTTCGATGAGGTACATATATAAATTTTGGGAGACAGAAATAATCCTCGACACAGTTCCCAATTATTTTTTACATATTTCTTCTAATTGTTTGGCTTCGTGGTCGTTCGGGTCCCGGCGTACCGGCACATCGAAGTCGACGTTCATTCGCATTTTATTCGCCAGTATGAAACGATGAACAAATTCCGTGTCCTTGATGTCACCAATCGCGTCGAAAGCTCTTTTAACAAGGTCTTTATTAGACAGCGGCAGGTACACGGGAAATTCGATTTGAAACAGGATGACAAGAGATCCTTTCTTGTTCGGAGTTTCCGGAAGCGGTAGTCCTTCGCCAGGTATGGACTTCTGGTACCCTGGCCTGTAGCATACAAATATTCTTATGGTTGTCGTATACGCACAGACTATGTAGGACATTATTAGAAATTGTTCGCGATAAAATTTGTCATCTTTCTGCAAAACGTTCAAGACAAAACGACTCTCGAAAGGCGCTGTTTCGTGCGAATAGCACGGATAAGGAAGTTAAGTCCCCGATTTTCCTCAAAATGGCGCATCCATTTACAGAGACCTTCTATTTTCGCAATTTCCGAGGAAAATAGAGCGACCGATAACATCACCGCTGGAAACAAGACCGAACGAAAAGCTCCTCGGGTTCCACGGATATTGCAGATCGACAATCCTTGAACAACGGTACACTTATTTCACGATTTTCGCAAATTTTTTTTATATTCTTCTACATTAATTTTTCTTACGAAATTATTTCAAGTAATTTGGAAAAGAAAAAACTCAAGAGGGCTGTACACAAAAATAGTTAAATTTAATATTACATCACTAAAATATACATTACTACTATTCAAATATTGTATATTATATATTAAAATATTGTATAATATACGGAAATATATTTGGAGTACATACATTGTATGCTTACTTCAAATATATTGTATCATATAAATATACAATAATTATTATAATTGCAGGTGATAGAGGAGAGGCAGACAGAGACACAGTTATAAAAATTTACAGAAAATGTTGGACAGGCAGCATTCAATTTAATGCAATTTACAGAAGCTGAAACTAAATGACGAATACCAGTTATTTTATATATATATAGGCTGTAAATTTCATTCAGAACACGAGGAAAATGAAAAGAGTTTAAGCATACTGATATATTAATTTCAACTCATGGGAATCATTAACATTAAACCTACCAAGCATTAACAGTATCTATTAAATATTACCTTGTAAAAATGGCAACCCTAAATTTATTAACATTGTCCGTAATTTTCAATATATAATAAATGTTTGGACAAGGAAATTCCACTATTTTCCATAAATAAATTTTAATAGTTTCAATAATTGTAAAATATAAAACGCTCATTTTGACCGTGGTAGGTTTAGTGTTAAAGAAAGAAACTATTTGGCTCCTGTTTCTTAAAAACAAAAATGCACACTCTAGCCATATAGTATATACTATCTACCTATGATATAGGAGCTACACAATTTAGTAAAACATATAGTAAAGATACTTTTGTAAATTTTTAGGTGTGTCGAGCGGACGAGGAAACAAAGAGGGAAGAACACTATGTGTATGATAGGAAGACGACGTACGTGATGACAGACGTTATTAGGATTCGAAGGGTTCTGTCGTCGAGGGTGTTGACGGTGACCACTGTTCCGGTCAGTGCCTCTCGCAGAAAGATATCGACCGTCATGTGCAAGTCAGAGCCCTCTCTTCGGAAGGTCTCGTGGGGCCGGTCCTCCGTGATGAAGATTACATCCGCTACGCTGACGTGCTTCAGACTGAGTAAAGACATTACGCGAACCGCCGCCGATTAACCCATTTCTGTCCGGAACGGGATGCACGATGCATTTTAAACGCATCCTTCGCGATATTCGAATCGATACCACACGCCGGACACCGGCAACGGGCTCGCCTCGCGGCCAATCTGATTTTATTCCTGGCCGCTTCGCGTCTTGCGGAAACTGTTTCCCTTTAACACACTTATCGGACCGGTCCTCTGCCATCAGATTATTCAGAAGCTATTGTGCTTTAGCGTGTATACAGTCGGTTGCAAATATACTCATGCAATTTCCAGAATTTTCTTATGACTCGTTGCAAACGCACAGAAATGTTATCAACACGATTAACGCTTGTTTATTACAAGCGAAGATTGTTAAATACAACCGAATGTATTTATTTTACTAGCCAATAGTTCGGTCTTCCTAAACTATTAGGTGTTTATTTGTAGCCTTCACTATTAATATTTAGACGTTTCGGACAGGAACGATTAATCAGATTTTTTTTGGGGAGACGAAATTAAAGAAGGTTTCCATTCAATTGTTGCTGCAGTATTTTATTTTAGGTAAAAAATTACCGGGAATCTTGGTGGGTCCCTGGTCGCCCTCTTTCGGGAAAACGATCCTCGTTCCTCGGGGGATGCCCGGTTTAATAGGTATCGTTAGGATCTTCTCTTTCGTCACTGTCCTGGATTTATCGTCCTCCACCAGGACCAATCTCTGAATCTTCATTTTCTTGATTCCCCCATAAAAGACCTGCTCGTGTTTACAAGGGCCTACAGAATATATGCATACGCTAGGACAGGTACCAAATTGACTGCGAATTTTATACATTCGTAGAACAAGAAAATTTTGCTTTTAGCTCTTTGCACTCGGCAACTTGTCTTAGCATAAAATGTTATTGACTCAGATTTTGTAATAGAAAAATTTTCGCATACAAGGGACGGTCAATTGCAAAGGGTTGATTTAATCCTTGACCGATGAAAGGAATTTTTATTAATTTTTTGGAAGGGCCTGGAAGGACGAATTTGTGTAATCATTCGCAGTCTGATAAGAAGCGGGTCTAGCCCATCGAGAAGCATGATCATCCGTCGAATGATGGAACGCTTGCCGGGTCGAAGCGCTAACAACGAGGATACCGAAAGGATCACGTATAGTCAGAGGCTGGTATAGTTGGTATCGAGTTGCAAAAAACAAGTGGGTAGATGGTTTGCGGCGGCGATTATCACGTCGCGTCTACGGCGATTAACACCGCGCGAAAGGAAAACTATAAATAAGTAGAACGTCGATATAATACCTCCAATAGGGTTAGGTACAAGGTTTTTATCAGGGGCTCCTCCTTGCGCTTCAAACCGCGTCCCTCGGGAAATTCCAGCAGAGTCGAAGGCTGCGTTAGTACATGGAGTAGATCAGCATGAGGACTGTCGGACCCGAAGAATTCCCTAAAGAGGTGCCGATAGATCAGATCGTAAATATTCAAAGTTTTTAAGTGGCTGTTAAGCTTAGCCGGTACAGCTTGCGCCTCCACTTGCTGGATTACAGAAAGGGTCACGTTAATCGAATCCGGATCTCAAAATGCAATAACAAAGAACAAGAACTGGTCGTCGATTTTTATTTAGAAAGTCATGTCCTTTTTTCCATACTTTTCTATCTTAGTAATTGACACAGGGATGCGTTACATTTAATTAGAACGCGATAGACTGCGAATCTTTATGAGGAATAAAAATAAAGGCAGAGCAATTAAACGGAAACGTATTACCTCTTCTAATTATTTTAATAAGCCAAATAAGAGTATCCTTAAATTCTGTAATGTCTTTAGTGATAACTAGGTTACAGATTTTTATGTGAAATACCAAATTTTTTTGCATCAATTATAATTACTGCTTTATATTTCAAATAGAAGTGAGTATAGTACTATATAGAGAGTTTAATATCTACAGTTATTTTTTAAATGAGTGGGGATTTTTATTGACTCGTGGCAAATTGAGGTTGAAAAATAGGATTGTAAAATTACCAATAATGTTGCACCGTTTTGTTAAGACTGGTTGAAGCGATCAATTCTTTTCGATGTTTCACTTGAACCAGTTGGATAATTGCGGAGCTCGGTCGTGGAAACTTTGGAGAGTTTATGGTAGCCGCGCGTACCTGTAAGTTCTCATCGGCTCCCCGTGATAAACGTAGGGTTCAATGAATCCGTCTGCGCTCGGCACGCCATTTTTAAGGCCTTCCTCCCCGAATTGATCGTATATGGCCCTCCTAAGGGGATCCGAAAGCACGTCGTACGCTTCGGCCACTAAGGCGAAAATCGTCGCGCAGTTCTCGTCCTTCACTCCTTTAGGATTGTATCGTGTCGCCAGTCTGCGAAATCTGAAAGCATGTACAACGTAAAAGCGCAATTCAATTTCGCACAATTTCGAAACGCTTTAACAATTAGCTCGTGCAATTTCGTACAAATATTTTACGAATGCTTGTGAACAAGTTTCGATACCGTTACAATGTAAGAAATAGGTATCGGGACTGTTCGAATCAATTGCAAATGGAGAAACAATTGACTGCGGATTTTTATGCATTCACAGGAAACCTGAACGCTGAAGGGCACCTACGAACAAAGATTAACAGAGTCCCCGTGTTATCTCAGATCTTCCAGCGGTTGAAATACATTTTTCTGTGATTCTGGTTTCCTTAAAAGGGACGACTGCGAGGAGATGCGAATTTGCATAAACATCCGCAGTATAGCAACGGAGCGTGTCTGTAAGTTTCTACGTCTTCGAGGAATAACGGAGTGTTCTCTGTGCGTTGTAGGAACTTCTGAAACGGAATAATGTCTCGCAGAAAAATCGTTTAGAGAAGGAAATAGAGACGAATAAAAGGGACGGTCGTGCGCTTGCGAACCGTTATGAAAATGACTGAGGATCATTGTGTAAATGGTCGAGATTCAGCGTCGCTTGTTACTAGAAATATCAGCCGCAACGTCTCGCGTGTACCAATTCAATAATTGTTACAAAGCTTGCGGAAAACAACATCTATTTTGTCAAGCGACAATCCGTTTACGAAAGCACTGGTAAATTAAAAAGTCTGTTGCACTATCGAGGCTATTTTAAAGTTTGTAAAAAATAGGAAAACATTGCCGTTGGACGCAGCCATAGCTCCAAAGAAATCTGAGAGGTTGTTATTGGGAACGGATTGGGTTTCACGTCAATTTTTTAGGAGAGATCGTTTTGTTCTGAAAAATTCGATAACGAAAAAACAATGTAGAATACATTTTTGAAAGCCGAACGAATTTAAAGAGGCTGTGAGGTACGCGAAAATATGTGGCAGCTCTAAAAACGTAGCCATGAAATTTAACACCGAAAATTTCGTGATGCGGTTGTTGCGCGAGCTTTCGAGGGTTTGTTAACGTGTTCGAAAAAGCGAAAAATATTGCGAGGGATGCGTGGGAGGTTGTTATTGACGATGGATTGAACGTCGCTTTGATTTTTAGGCAGCAAGAGTTTGTTCCGCGGGGAGAGAGCGTCGCGCGACAGAAGCGGAAGTGGAGGAACGTCTCGCGATGCGGAGAAGATCGATAAAGGAAGCGACGGAGAAGGGTGCACGGGAATGCAACCGAGAAGATCTCACTTACGCCTGCTTGATCTCCAAATCGTTAGCATTCTTTTTCAACGACAGCACGCCATAATAATCTATGCTTCGCTTGGCGCACGGACATTCTTCCTCGCACGACATCTCTTTTACTGTCGCAGACGAAACGCCACTAAAAGACGCGATTCACAACGTGGAACAAGTCGCACGAAACACTGCTCCGAAATGCATGCACCGACTCCGAAGACTATGTCCGTCCGTCCGTGGCTAATGTCAGAGCATGAACGCTGGGAAATAACGAACGAAAAAAAGGATGAAAATCGACGTATCGTCGTTTCAAGTGTTTTCAACAAACCAACGCGCCCCTCTCGACAACGAAATAATAGCAACGCTCGTGTGTTAGCTCCCGTGATTATTAGTCGTCTCGCGTTCTGTATTTATTGTTAAAGACGGTGCAATAATTTGCCGACCGGTCGGTCGACCCTGCGAGCAGAAGAATCAGCATGGAGGCCTCAGGATTGATTTTGAATCTCGTACGGAAAGGTGAGACACCGTCGCAACAATTTCTTCTGGCGCCAGCGTTATTATTGCCACGATTCTCGGCCACGGAAACGCATTGTAACGCGAGCGTCGCGAAACTCCGAGCAATTGTAAATTACTTTCCTAACAATCTTTCTCGCTGTCGCTCCGGTAAACCATCTCGACTGTAATTTTACTTAAAATCGTCCAGACTGATTATACGTTTTTACACATTTTCCTGTTGTAGCTCACAGTCCACAATTCTTGGGGACAGTTCTTATTTTGTTCAAAGATTTGCAGTGTAGGGATTATAAGTATACAATTTTACGATTCTGCTAATAGGTCTGATTGAGCTTCTTAATGAGTCTGGTATAATTTCTTTTTCGGTAACAACGTCAAAAGCAGTTATTAAATTATATTACTGACGAAGACTTGCTGTTTTACGGATTGAAACACGTTTGCAATCGCAAAATTTATTAAGCAAGATTCAATACTGTGTCTTTAATTTTTCAAAGGACTGTAGAGTCTATTCGAAGGAGTTATATTGTGCGAATTATTATTTTGACACTGATTTTATTACAGTAAATGAAGAAACTGTTTAAAAAGACTGGATGTGTGTATTTGATGTGGCAGTAAATGTACCAAAAAATTGTTTAAAAAGATTGCACAGCTACAGAAGATATATGTATATAATCTGTTATTGGTCTTTAATTTTTCAAAGGACTGTAGAGTCTATTCGAAGGAGTTATATTGTGCGAATTATTATTTTGACACTGATTTTATTACAGTGAACGAAGAAACTCTTTAAAAAGACTGAATCTGTGTATTTTATGTGGCAGTAAATGTGTAAAAAAAAATTGTTTAAAAACATTACAAACCTACAGAAGATATATGTATATAATCTGTTATGTATCTTTAATTTTTCACAGGACTGTAGAGTCTGTTTGGAGGAGTTAAATTACGCGATTTATTAGTTTGACACTGATTTTATTACGGTAAACAAAGAAACTGTTTAAAAAGACTGGATGTGTGTATTTTATGTGGCAGTAAATGTTCCAAAAAATTGTTTTAAAATATGACACACCTACAGAAGATATGTGTATATAATCTGTTACGTCTTTAATTTGTCAAAGGACAGTAGAGTCTATTCGAAGTAGTTAAATTACGCGAATTATTATTTTGACACTCATTTTATTACAGTAAACGATGAAACTGTTTAAAAAGACTGGATGTGTGTATTTTATGTGGCAGTAAATGTTCCAAAAAATTGTTTTAAAATATGACACACCTACAGAAGATATGTGTATATAATCTGTTACGTCTTTAATTTTTCAAAGGACAGTAGAGTCTATTCGAAGTAGTTAAATTACGCGAATTATTATTTTGTCACTGATTTTATTACAGTAAACGATGAAACTGTTTGAAAAGACTGGATGTGTGTATTTTATGTGGCAGTAAATGTACCAAAAAATTGTTTAAAAATATTACACACCTACACAGAAGATATATGTATATAGTCTGTTTATAAAATTTTTGTCTGCTGCACGTTTGGCGGTATATGACGGTGAAATTGGCAATAAACGCGTGACTGTGATCAGCGTAATAATAAGATACGGCGTTTCAGGAGCCGCGAGGACGGAAGCGAAGGAGAAGTGTTCCGGGGAGCAGGTAACGAGCACCGAGGACGTGGCATCATCCTCTGATCAACGTGCATCCATCAGGAAGCCGTATCCTTGCAATTTAATCGAGGAGTCGCGGGACGATTGCTCGAAGGAGAGGACGACGCCAGGGGAGACGATATTCAAAGTATCTTTGAGAACGGCTGATGAAGATTTCTCGAGCGATAAGGAGAACGGGTCAAGGAAGAAGATCCGCGCGGAGCCGAGGCAGATCCCTGGCAGCCGGGAAAAGAGCGACGAACAGGAGAAAATCTTTGTGCTGCAGCAACTCGGTCGATCGCAGATACGCCCGGAAGGATTCCCGGCTTTCCTTTGCATCGATGGCCGGATTGCCGACTCGAACGGAGTTAAGCGAAAAATTCCGAGGCCGGCGAACGCGTTCATGCTATTCGCGAACGAGTGGCGGAAAAAGCTCGCCGCCGAGAATCCTCGGGAGTCCAACAAGGACATCAGCGTCAGGTGTTCCTCCACTCTGATTTCTCCCTGTAACCGTTTCGCTATTTTTCCGGTTCCTAATGGTCTACGGTAGTCTTCGTGTTTGTTCCTTACCCTTGCTCGGGGAGAATCAAGCTCAATTATCTGGACAAAATTCCGTGTTGCAGTTTTATGGTCCTTGTAAGATCCCTGTTTCCGATGGATCGTTGTTATTTTATAATCTTCTTCTCGCTTTATGATGTTTATTTTATAATTTTCTTCTTTTCATACGGTGGACCATTTTTTAAGTAATTTTCTACTCTTTCCGTGATTGTTTACCTTACAATTTTCTTCGTTCCCTGCTTCCTTAATATGGATCTCATCTTTGTAAATTATTCTCCTGGTATTTTACTTAATTTTGATTTTACTTTTAACACTTTGACCGCCAAACTAGAAACCTCAAAAATTCCATAAAATCAAAGTAAGTTATTTAACGAAATAAAAATTGAAATAAATTAAATGATATTGAGTAGTCCGCCCACTTTCTTACATTTTACTGATCCTAATCAGGTACAATGAATATATTAACATAAAAATTCATTGTAAAACCTGGACGAATAATTCCGTCACATGGCTGACATGGCAGTCAACGTGTTAATGGAAATTGTGAAGCATAGTCAATACTTTCTTAACTTTGTTTCTCCATTTCCCTGTAAATATGAGAATTTTGCCGAAACGTGTACAAAAATGTTGGCAAAAGTATCATAGCAGAAACTCGGTTCCAAAATAGAATCTTGAACAACGAAGGATACAATTTATGGTTCTAGAAATTGTAGAATTGTTTGAGATATTGACGGGGCTGTTCTGTGCGCAGATTGGGAATCCTGTGGAAGAACATGGCGAAGGACGTGAAGGAAAAGTATTTCGCTCTGGCGCGGGAAGTGGACGCGGAACACAAGAGGAAGTATCCAGGTGCGCCTATAGTTCTCCTCGAACCGATATGACCCCGTTCTCGCGTTTGTAGCGGCTCGCCGAAGTTTATCGATATGCATGAATGTTCATGGCGTGCTTTCGGTTGGTACACGACGACTGGTTGTATCCTTGGAACCATAGCGAACCAGCGGAATCTCCACGGTGATAAAAATCCACCGACCGCAGGACACTATTTTACAATTTTCTTCCTTTCACTCTAGAAGCATACTGCGGATTTTATGCAGTTATAGCATACGCAGTGCGCAAAATGTCCGGTGGACGTTCCGACACGATTCACTGAAATTTTTCTATCAGTCTATCTGATGACGATTTTCTGAGCTTGATAGAACTCTTTTAACACTCACCTCGATGTCAGCTGCTAAAATTCGCAGTTTACAACAATTCTTCTGCCTCCGTTAAACAGATCTGTATTTTGCATTATTCACACAGGGCGAACGCAACGCCTAGCTCATCCCTGTTATTGTCAGTGCTGCACCTTGCGCTTTTTATCTATTTTACTTGAAAATTTAACAGAGCTCCATAAAGCACGGGGAAACATTAAATTTTTCAGTGCCGCGCATCCCTCTTTTATTTATCTTGCTTTATCCTCGCGCAACGTAGGGGCTTGTGGGAATCTGAATTTCTCAAACCATTTTCCTACAACGTAAAAAATTGTCACCGAGCTCGCGGTAAATTCGTTTCCGGGTGCACGATTGTCAGAAGGGTTAACCCTTTGCGCTCGAAGCTACTTCAACCACGAAATTAAACGTTTCTTGCGACTTAGAATATTTCTATTCGATATAATTTTGTAAAATTTTGGTAACATCGTCTACCGAACTGACTTCCCAAAACGATTTCCATCAACCACTTCTCAAAAAGCGTACACACTGAAGTGGCAAAAGTACTAAAAAACATTTTTCGCGGATTCTTCCCCATCAAGTTCGACAAGGGGTAGAGCGCCGAGTGGGCGTGCAAATTGTAAAAACACGGATGGACAGGACCGGTGCATCAGCCGAATATTACGAACAAATATTTTATCGAGCGGGTATGGCGGTGGCTGCTGGTGGGCGAGAGGGGTGCGCGGCGAATTTTTCTCGCACACCCCGTACAGAGGAGGCGGGGTGTCTGCGGGGTTGCGAATAAATCGCGGCTCGTGTAATTGGGCCGGTCGGAGGATCGGTTGATCTTCGCGGTGTGGGCATTAGGATGATCGGCCCTGGGGACGGGTTTTTCTAGGGGGTCGGCGGCGGGTTCGCCGGTCGTCTGGCCCGCGGAGAGGACATTTAGCCGCGTGAATGCTCGGTAACGCTTGGGATACGTGAGGAATAATCGCGCTTGTCGGTGGGTGTAGGTTGTAGGTAGGTGTAGGTTGTAGGTAGGTAGGTAGAGCGCGGTCGTGTATCGGGCAGGTTCCTAGAGTCGCGTCGCAATCAATACCTCCGGTCTCTACTGTTCCCTCCCGCGCGTTCCCCGTCACTCACCCGAGAATATTTCTCCGCTTGCCACCCTGTGCCCTGTACCTCGACCCGCAAAACTCGTATCGCTCTGCCATCCCACCCACAAATCGACGAGCTGTAATCGCATTTTAGCTCCCCCGTGATCGGTCCTCCCCCTACCCCCTCTCTTTCTCTCGCTACGTCTTTTTCTATCTTTCTGCCTTTCTCTCTTTCACTCCACGCTCTATCTATATTTCTCTCTTTCCAGCCATCTCTTCGTCCAACCACTCTTTCTCTCTCTCCGCCTCTCTTGGCTAATAACGGATTTAGCTGCGAAAAAAGTCCTGGAATTCTACCCCCATTTGGGGTAAAGGGTTTCAAGCTATCCGGGATGATGGCCACAGGAAAAAGATTGAGAGACCATCCGCTTTTGATGAGAAATATTCCCGGTGAATTGATTCAGGCTTTTTTGGGACCACCGGAGCTGTGTGTTCAGGCTTGGAAACGAGGATGCAGTTTTTGGGTGGCACTATGGTCACAGGAGGATTTTTAACAATTTTTTAATATAGACTGTACTCAGAATTTTATCGTTTATCCTCTATTCTTTGAGATTTTTGAAGAAAGAATTGTAGGAGAGGGTCAGTTTTTAGGGGATGCTTGTAAAGTGGCGCTATGCGACAGTCACTGGAAGTTTTTAAAAAATTTTTGGTATACACTGTACTTAGAATTTGGTTCATCCCCTATTTCAGGTAGTTTTCAATCTTTTGGTTTACATTGCTCTTGATTCCTTATTTTGGAATATAGGTTTAAAGAGAATTTTCTGAGAACTTCTTTCGAAAAGAAAAATTGAATCTATAGTTAATTGTGCTGACTACAGTCTCCTGGTAAAAATTGGGAATAAAATTTCCCAGATTCGCCCCATATTTGGGAATATAATATTTCAGTCTACCAGGAGACCGAATTTGAAGGACTTATATGGAAAAGAAAAATTTGCCGAAGTGAATTGAACATGCTATAGTCCACCTAATCACAATTGTGCATTCCCAGATTCATCCCGCATTTGTGGACAGAGAGTTTCGTTCTGTTGGGGGTAGTAGAATTTAAATAAAAATATTTGAAAGATTAGAATTGACCAGCAAAGTTGTAAATTAAATTTAGTTTTGATTTTCTGACGATTCTAACCAATCTTTGAGGATTGCAAAGTTTATCATGGATGAAGTTTGAGAGATTCGTTTCCCCGTTTTGAGCCGAAGGGTTGGAGTTATTGGGAGTGATAGAAGTTAAGTGAGAAGGTTGACGGGTTAGGTGAAAACTAGCTTTAATAAGGGAAAATGAAAATTGAATTAGTGTCACTCTCTCTCTCTCTCTCTCTCTCTCTCTCTCTGGTGGTTTCAGGCAATACTTGTCGGGCGGACTTAATGCTTCCCTGGCCCGCAAAGTTAGGCAGTAATTGATTATTTTGCGATTAGCGAACCGCGGGCATTTAAGCGGATTCACATTTTTATTGGCAAAGTTTCGCGAACGGTGTTTAAACGCAAACTTGCCTCCCGTGATAAGAATAATTTTAAACGAACCTGGAAACTTTTTCCAGTCTTATCACAATTTTCATTCGGTTCTATTTTTCTTATTTATGAAAACAACCGCTGCAATTATATCCCAGCATTTCAATGTACTTGGTAAACAAGAAAATAGCTGTAATAAAATAATCGCGGTCATGGCGAGGTAATTAAATAAGTATGTACCGGCAATAATAACAGATTTAATAGAATATGAATAATTGAAAATGTGAGTTCGTCAAACGTTCATTATTAAACAATCTGCGCGTAAATTCGCGGAATGGGAAACGGAAATTATACAACCTAATAAATCTAGTTAATTCGACTTAAACATTTTATCGTATAAATTTCTACGTTCGCCAGGAAATTTGCGACATTATTTTTATCGCGTGAAATTATTTGGTCAGCGAAATAAATTTACCGCTTGCGTCGGCTTTTATAAAATAATCTATCGACGCGGGAGACCGCGTAAAAATTCCGTAGTTATCGAACGTTTCATACTCTTTCTTTTTTTTTTATATTTCACTTACGAAGTGGTTTTATAAAATCTCCGGGAACTGCGAAAGAGTTAAAGGGGGGAAAATATGAAGCGCAGAAGCGGTTTGCAGTTTTTTCTGAGGAATTTCGCTGGGTCAGCATACCAGTTGCGTCTGCTGTAAATGCATAAAATCCGCAGTCTAGTCATAATCGATCCTTTTGATTACGCTTCTGCATTTCGACCCGTCGACATCGTTTCGGCGATGCGAATTGAGTAATAGAAGGCCGGATGGAAGGGGGTTCCACGGGGTTGAAAGGGGCTCGAGGGGGTTGCAGAAGGGGACGCGCACGTTCGACTGTTCTAACCGTTTTAATTAATTGGGAATAATCCATGAATGCTGTAGATGAACCGATATGCCGAGCGCAAATAGTAATTGCATATTAGACGGATCGATCGCTTCGCTCTTAACCTAATCTCGTCCCCCTTCTAATTATCGTGTTTACATTACAATCGATCGCGAAAGCCAGAAAGTGAGGAACACCTATCGGCTTGTTATCGTATTACAAAAGAAACATACGCGTCGCGACGTTCTTAACTAAAAGTCATTCTTTGCAAATCGTTCTTCAACCCTCTTTGAAATTCTTTGCAATTTTTACACGTTGTACAATTTTTTGCTACAATTTTATGTGTTATTTAACTGTTTTAATATTGGACTTGCCATTAACGGTCCAATGACTTTTTTCAGATTTTTTATTCTGTGATTGAAATTATAAGGTTGCTTTCGTTGGAAATAATTTAATTGAGGAATCGTATGTTATGATAAAAATCGCATATTACCTAAAATATAGTCAGTCTTATCATTTTTGTAAATCAAAAATTTTAAACGTTGTACAATTTTTTGCTACAATTTTATGTGATGTTTAACTGTTTTAACATTGGACTTGCCATTAACGGTCTAATGACTTTTTTATTCTATAATTATTGAAATTATAAGGTTGCTTTCGTTGGAAATAATTTAATTCAGGAATCGTATGTTATGATAAAAATCGCATATTACCTAAAATATAGTCAGTCTTATCATTTTTGTAGATCAAAATTTTTAAACGTTATACAATTTTTTGCTACAATTTTATGTGATGTTTAACTGTTTTAACATTGGACTTGCCATTAACGGTCTAATGACTTTTTTATTCTATAATTATTGAAATTATAAGGTTGCTTTCGTTGGAAATAATTTAATTCAGGAATCGTATGTTATGATAAAAATCGCATATTATCTAAAATACATTCAACCTCATCATTTTTATAAATCAAAACATATGAATTATTTTTAAGACTGTAGGTTTCAAGAATAACATTTATTTATTGGATATCGTGACTTCCTTAACAAAAATTTCGTCCTAAATTTTTCTAATTTCATTCAACTTCTTTATATCTTTAATTTAGACCTAAAAAGATAGAACTATAGAAATGTAGTGATCTGAAAGTTAGAAAATAATAAATTCGTTCCCAGCGTCGACGAATAGGAATTATTTACTGAATGTCCCGGTGATTTGAAAATCAATAAAAATCCGAGGCTTTTAATTTTTAATTTCGATGGCTCTAATAAATTCCTTGCCAACGTTAACCAGCAGGAATTTATTCATTGAATTTAACAGTGATTCACATTCAATGAAAGCATGGAACTTTTTATTTTCCCGTAATTTAATAACAGGCTATCAAGCATTCGCAGAACTGTATTTTTATTATACAAACGTGAACAAATATTTCCAATTACGATACAAGGGAAACACGGTATTTTTCAGGCGAATGCACGTGATGGAAAAATATAATTCTTCAATACGTTGTTAACGCAATCTTCATAAAATTACAATTTTACATATTTCCAGGATACAATTACACAAGTTAACGTAGAGGTACGAGGAACAAAAAATTATTCCCATATTTTACTGCTATTTAGTATTCTACAAGCTGAATATTTTTCTAAAATTGATAACTAAATTTCCTGTTTCAATCTGTTTTAGTGGCCTAGCCTGGAAACATCATGGGCCCCGTAGAACAGCTTAAATTTCCGCAGTGATCCCCGTGTTGCACCATTAACATATCTAGAATCACCTCGATTATCCGAAATTGGCGCTTGACATTACTGATCTTGCAATTATTCAAATCATAGAGTTGCTCCATCCGGAGTTCTAGCGTTAAAAAATTGGATAATTAGCTGTCAATTATTGCTTTTTAAACCATGACCGACAAGACTTGGGTCTAGTTTGACCCAGTCTTACAAACGTCCCATACAAATTCAAATTCTCTAGTACCCAGTTCAAACTGTTAGCTAATAAATATTAGTTTCAATAAGATTATCAGCGTTCTGAAAGAAGTAGATTGGAAGATCTGTAAACAACAGTTCTAGCGTAAAAATTTGAACGAACGTAGCTATAATAATTATTTAAATAAAAAAAATATACCACGTTTTTAAGGCGGACTAAGAAGTATAAAATAATTTTTCCTAAGCCCATACAGATGGTTCTGAAAATTCGTGATTGCGAATTTTGAATAGCAATGAAAATACTGGTAAGATTTAAAACGAAAAACGTGGAGCGTTGAGAAAACTCATACGACAGTTCAATCATTTGCAGTGCAATAAAATTGTTGGTGACTTAGGTGAACCATTCATGCATCAATTATCTACAGCATGCGCCCCACGTTTTTCGTTTTAAATGTTACAAGTATTTTCATAGCTCTGAAAAATTCACAATCACAAATTTTCAGGACTATCTGTATGGGTTTAGAAATATATATGGGGCTAGCAAAAATTATTTTTCACTTTTTCAGTCCGTCTTAAAAACGTGGTATATCAACCCTCTATTTGCCGAATTTTGTATCTATCCGCAGACAACTTGCATTTACTTTGATATTTCAAGTTGACGACGCTGCGAACCGTCATCAATATTGTTATAGATGATCTCAGAGACATATAATTAAGACGTATACGTCATCTTGTGAAAAAACTGAAATAATTTGGTAAAATGTCGATATATTAGCATGTGGTCTGAAAGTTACACGGGCCCATAGAGGGTTAAAAATTTTTTTCTATTTCAGTAATTATTTTCTGTTTTTTAGTCTTGCGTGCGTTGTCATCCGGTTCCGAGCATAAAGTTTCAAGTCTCTAGTTCATCGGGAAGTTAGTTTAAAATGTGTACCGAACAGAGACAACCAGACAGGCAAGAAAGCGAGTTAATGAAAACGTGGTAAAATTGTCAAAGGATCTGCGAGGGTTAGGAGAGCATTGAACAACCGGCGCCGCACAGTGGGCAATTTGGACAAAATCGGATTCAAAATCAAGGAACTTCGAGGTAGAGCGATGAAATTTTTTTAAAATGAAAGCTGCAACATTGTAGAATATAGGAAAAATAGAGAGATTGTGGTACGAACGTTTTTTAACCTCGAGAAAATTCGTTGAACGCGCAGAAATTCAAGAAAATTTTAGTTTTTCCAATACCACGCGCGGAAAAAATTTTTTGTTAACATGCTATACATCATTTCCCGTAGATTTTTTCACGCTGATTTCAAATCTGGTCTCAAAATTTGTCTACGACCTCAGGATTTTGCAAAAAATGGATTTTTGTGACAAAAACTAACGAAGTCATTTTTTCGTTGAAATGATTGGATGGTAATAATCTCCCTATTTTTCCCATATTCTACAAAGTTGCAGCTTTCATTTAAAAAAGATTTCATCGCTCTACCTTATTCCTATCGAAAGTTCTGTGATTTTGAATCCGATTTTGTCCAAATTGCCTACTGTGCGCCGCGGAGGCGTTACTGCGTGATAATCTCGGCCGGGGGTGTGAGCCCCGACAAAATTTCTGGGCCGAGGCCCGGGGTGCGAGATTCGTGCGCGGGGGGTGGATATCGCGGACCGGTAAACGGTCTCTCCTCGTCACCGATAGCCACCGCCGGCTGAAAGTTCGAGGGGGTGCAAAGATCCAAGCTAAATTCCCCACTAAACGTCGGTCGCGCAATCGACACGAGTGGGGGCTCGGGGGGCTCGGTTGCGCGCCTCGGCCCCGAGCAAGCCCGAGTGGTCAATTAAGATCACCGGGAAGCGTCGATATGGTCTGCGCGAGCGTTCGAGAAACGCGGCACGGCGAGACCGGATTCGCGTGCATCTGCGCGACTGCATCGCACGCGTGACGACGAGAGAGGGGCGGCTGTCCGCTCGGCTCCGCTCCGCTCTGCTCGGCTCAGCTTGCTCCGCTTTGCTCTGGTTTGGTCTGCCCTGCCTGGGCCACGGTGCAAAAATCGCTCCTCGAACCGGCACCGGTCATCAATTGCACTTCCTATGCACTTTGAAATGCGTTCAAATAGGTCCTTGCGAAAAATAAAATTGTTCTACCTCGGTTACAACAAGTAGATGTTAAGCGGACGTTTATTTCTGATTTTAATCATTTTAACTCTTTGGGGCTAGGTGGGTTAAAAACTATCCCACCTTTTGCTTAGCTTTTCATGCATGGTGGGATATATTTTAACCCACCTCGAAAGGTTAAAGTTGCTCATAGTCGTACAGTTTAATATTTTATTTAAAGTTTTTCATTCAGTTAGCAATGCTATGTACCAATGGTAAATGCGTAAATAAGTGGAATGAAAATGTACGCAAATGAAAACGCATCAGTAGGTTGTGCGTGCTGCTGTGATTAAGTTTAGCGCATAGTTTGACGCAGTGAATTCGCAAAATTCTGTGCAACTAAGGTTTTTATTTTCTTTAAAAGCGTGTGCCTGAAAGAGTTAATGGACCGAAAGAAATTTAAATAGTATTTTTGACACTAAACCTACCGAGGCTTCAAAGTAACTGATACATGTCGTCTTATAAAATAGACGAGATTGAATTTATTTGAACTTTATGCGGTTCGTATCGTAATACATGCTCTACTGAATATCTGAATATAGAAAGCATCTTTATAATTTCAGTAATTGTAAAATCAAAAATCTGGTCATGTTGACCGGCGATGGTGGATTTAGTGTTAAATTCCAATATTTCTACTGTTCCGCGTTTCATCTAGTCACTTCTATGACAAATTCATGAAATCCGCAGTCTAGTGATCGGTTCCAGGATTGGTTTTGATCACGCAGTCATCGATTCCTGAGATGATTTTTGGAAAGTTAGGAAATGCTTGTCTTCAAACTGAAAACTTTCCAATAGAACTAGTCGTGAGAATAGAAAATTAGAAATTGCAGGAAACGAGATGGATGAGGAAAAGTGAAAACTTCCGAATTATCAGGAAAACAGAGAACTGAAGAGGACAAGAGAATCGAAGGTTCCATGCAGTTGAAAAGATTGAATATGCATGTGAAAAAATTGTAATTCTCTGATGTAATGGAAAGGGGTCGCAGAAGTGGCAGCTAGTGTGATTCGAAAAGCGATTTCCACACCCTGGCGCTCCGGTAGTTAGCCTGGCCTGGTCTGGCGTGGCGTGGCACGGTCGCGCCAAGGGAAGCCGTCAAAATGTCGAGGCTGGTGCATCCAGGTGGCACGTCGAGCCGAAGACACGTCGGGGGAGGAGTCTCTCTCCCTCTATTCCTCGGCGTCTGTAACGATCGCCGGTCATCGATCCGCTATCGCATCAATGCGACGCTCGGTTGCTCAAGAAAACGAGCCACGTCGACGCGCTCTCCTCGCCGGGCTGCCGACGCGACGCGACGCGACGCGACGCGACGGCTCCGACGGAAAATCGCGTCGAGGAGCACCTCCGTGGGAATTTCTTATGGTAGGCCGAGGAACTTGAGAAATCACCTCCTTCTCGGTGCCACTTGCGGAGACTGCGGCTGAATCTTTGCTTCTCCCCGCGATTCGGATATCTTGATCCTTCACGCGCTCTTCTCCCTTTCTCTTTCTTCGATTCTTCTCACCTATCCCCATTGTGTTATAAGCAGACTGCAGGTTTCAATGTCAAATACTGGATTAGGAAGGTTGACGCGCTTCAACATTCTTCGTGGTCCCTTGTCGAAGCGTTAGAAGCATTCTTCAGTCTTTATAAATTCGACTCCCCTCTGTCCCATAATAATAGTAGCAAATAAATGTAGAACGCAACATTTATTATCAAAAAGCTAGATTAAATTAGAAATATTACTCCTGATTTTTACTTTGAGTGCTCAGATGGTTTCTGGATTTTTCAATAATTTCGTTACTGCAATTTAAATTTGTAGGTAGGATTCCTTGACTGCGAGTGAGCTAATCTCAGAGGATATGTATATCTAGGAGACAGGAAGAATTTCAGTTTTTAGCAACTGTGACCTCCAAAAACCTAAGTTTGATAAAGACAGTATTTTGTAGGTTTCCACCTTATAATTCTGAAAAATATCTCCCATATCCGTCCCTAGTCAAAATGACGGATTCTAATATTTTTAATTTGCGAATATTGAGACTGTAAAGATGCGTCCATGAGGAATTATTTAACAAATTGATTCGTTTGGGTATATATCATTCAAAAAAAGTGGCTGCAAATTTTGATAGATACATTCATGTTATTTTGATAAAGTAATGTAAAATAGTCACTTTTAGTGCTCCGTAAACCTATTTAGTGTTAACATTTCAAAGTCGTCAGTTTAAAACTTGAATATTTTAACAATTCAGTGAGTTCACTGTTCTGACAAAAATTGCTTTGTTGCAGCGACGATACAGGAAAAATTCGAGCATGGAGTAGCCTAAACCGGTGGCTAGATCCACGCGCGCGGATTTCTCTGCGGATCTCATGGATTCGCACGGTTTTAGGGGTGGCACCGATGTAACGGCGCGTAAAGCGGGTGACTTTCACGGATGCATCGCGACACCAGAAAGTGCAACAGATAGAAACGCGGCTTTGCGACACTTATCGACGCATCCACCGGATCGGCGAGATTGTTTATTAACGGAAATAACGGGCTCTGGAACGCGGCGCACCGCGCGCAAGTCTTCCCGGGTGTCGCAGGGGTTGTTGGCCCAGCGACTCTACAAGTGTGTAATCACCTGAATTACAAACTTCGCCTATTATCTTAAACTATATTCGTGTAAGCTCGGTCGAGCACGGGGAATTACAAATATATTCATTTTTCGGGGAATTGCGGGCTCTGGAAAATGCATTTTCCGCTGGGAAAAGATTTTCTACGGTGAATTGTTGGAGACTTTTTATGAAAACGTAGCTTCTCTGTCTTTAATAATGAAACTGCGGACTTTAGGCATTTATGACGTGAACGAATAGCTGCAATTTGGAACACTGGAAAACTTAAAAGAATTTGAGAGCATTGATGTACTATTTCGGATCTATTAAAATGATTTCAGGAGAAAAGAAATTCCTAAGTAACTCTGGTGCAGATGCAGACTATTTTTATTCTGCACAAAGATATGCAGACTATTAATAACATATCAGTTCTTTTGGGAACATGTTAAGTGTCTTTTACATAGAACAATGTCGAGGATTTTTATAAAAATAATATAAATGTCTGTCTCATTTGTTTTCATAATGTAACTAATTTTCCAAATTAATGGTCAACCGTAGTTAACCGTGTTTGAAGTTTGTTTTACTGGGATAAAAAATTCTTGAGTAGCTAAAAATTATTTATATTGTTTGCAAAGAGTGTAGAATTTATTTATTTTGTTTTTTTTTTTAGCTTTCTTCAGCGACGTGGTTGTGCTTTAAACAATTCTTTGTCTCACCAGCAGTCTAAAATTTGCACTTAGATTGAACCGAGGTAAAGCATGATAAAAATTGTTCATAAGGAGAGTCTTTGAATGGCGCCAGTCGTGGTATAATGTTCGATTAAACATTGAATATTTTGTAGGTACGGTAGAACGATTTTCGATGAATGAGACGCATCCAGTTTCATAGTCCATTTACTATCTTTCCATGAAGAGTGATTCGGAACTAATTGAGCGTTGAGACCAGAGCAATGTAAAACTGTTCAACCGAGTTGATTTTAGCATACTAACGCGCTCCGCGTTTAACAACGTCCTATGCATCGACTTACGTTCTCGTTGCGAAGTCAGACTGCTAGAATTATGGTATGACTTTGTTTCATATTATTTTTAGTATCCCATTATTACTCCCTTTTATGGCGACTTGATATATTTTATTTTATAATTTCCATAATGACCAAAATTGGTGTATTCTTCGGTTTTTAAAGCAAAATTCTAGTAACTTCTTGATATGAAAAGTAAAATTTAAGGGGATCGAGGCAATTGAAATATTTAAGTTATAAATTAATTTTTCCATGGAAAAAACTTCCAATCCCGTAGCAATTCTGTGTGCATATTTTCTGTATGCATGATCGACTGCTAAAATGTTTACCCCTTGTCTTGCTCTAACTCCTGGTGAATATTCCAAACTTATTAATATCGCACGGATCGAAGAGATGTACCATTTTGCTATTAATAATGTCCAATATTCAACAATTTTCAACGTTTTCCTCTGACCTGGACGAACCGAAACACTTACCATTTGTATTGAAGCTTGTTACAATTTTCTAATTTATAATTTTTGGGGATTAGGGATGATCAGGATCTTCAACGATATTCAACTCTTGAAACGTGGCCATTTTGCTGCAATAATTTACCAAAAATTAAACTTATTCCATGTCAAGTCATATTCAACCCTTAACACAAGGTTATCCTTCTGCAATATTCTTCTAAAAGCTAGTACAAATAGGGAGCTAGTACAAGGGATGATTTTAGTTTCAATTATATCCAACCCTTCATCCGAAGGAAAAACCACCACAATTTAACTTTCCCTACAACACTACCTTAACACTTTACCTACCGGAAGCCAATTCCTAGGATTATAAATAATTGCTTCGTCCCAAAAGAAAGTTTCAAAAATCGTCAAATTCTGCATCAAATCCAAGCGAAATTATTGTATTACGTTCTTAGGGGTAGTCAGTCTATTTGAAATTAGACATTATGAAATGAAGTCAGACATTATGAAATCGCGATCGCAACAGAAGGATCTATTTAAAAAAAATCCTTATGCACCACAGACTATAAAAAAATATGAAATAATCGCCGGTAGCTAAAAACCAGTACAATGATCACCCTTCGCCCGCGCCGCAAGCGAAAGGACCAAACCCCAACCAGAACTGCACCCTGAACCCTTCCCTTGGCAATCGACCTCCTCCAGACCTTTAACATCAGCATAATTTCCGCAGCGTGGTGGTCCTCAAAAACAAATCGAGTGGCCATCGTCAGAATCGAAGGAAACAGCTCTGGCCATAAAATCAAACGGGAAATCGATCGTGCAGGGTGTCGGGAAGGAAGCCGTCGAGCCGGATCGTCGAAACTGCGCTCGGTTCGAACTCTGTCCGGGGTAATCGATGAGGGCCGTCGGTGGAGGCAAAACCGGAGAGAGAGACAGAGAGAGAGAGAGAGAGAGAGAGAGAGAGAGAGAGAGGCAAGAGCAGAGAGGCAGGTAGAGGCAGGCAGGCAGGCAGAGCAGCAGCAGGCAGGCAGGCAGCAGAGAGAGCGGCAAGAATAACACGGTACATCGATCAGCTTCCGAAACGAGTCCACCGTTCGATCGTCCCGACGCACACACGTCGGCGCGACGTGGTGGTCGTCGACGGTGGCAGCAGGCTAGCTGGCTGGCTAGGCTAGTATCGTCGCGACGAGGCGAGGCGAGGCGAGGTGAGGCAGGGCGAGGCGAGAGACGAGGCGAGGCAAGGGTTCGTTCAATCTGACGGAAAGATTCGCGGCGTAGGATCAAGGAGGAAACACGGGCGGACGGAATCGATAGGCGACGGAAGGGTTTCTTTATTTCGCGGAGAGGGCCGAGAGACGGCGGCGGCGGAGGTGGAAACGGTCTGGCCTCCTCGTGGCGCGTCCTCCTCCGCCTCCACCTCTCTCTCGGTTCTCTCCTCTTCGGGGTGGGGAACTCTATCCTCCCTCTCGTTGCCACCCTCCTACGTAGGGGAAGGGAGGGGAACCGTTGCGCGTCGACCGGCGACGACGACGTCGGATTCGTCGATGACGAAACCGTCGGTGTAGCTCGCTGCTCCTCCGCGTAAATTCGTGGACGGTGCACGGTGCTGCCGCGTCGCTCGCGCAACACACGAAAATCAGTGCGACCGGAGTGCACCGCGAGTAAGGAACGCGGGTCGACCCGTGCGCGGCCTGCGGTTCCCGCTTGCGGCACGCGCGCCTCTCTCTTCTCTCTCTCTTTCTCTCTCTCTCTCTCTCTCTCTCTTTCTTTCTCTCTCCTCTCTCGCTGGGCTGTTTTGTGCGATACCGCCGCAGATACCGAGAGACCGCCGCGGAAATAGGTCGACGGACGCGCGCGCACCACCACTCTCTCGCTCCCGCTTTCTCTCTCTCTTTCTCTCTCTGTCTTTCTCTCTCTACCTCTCTCTCTTTTCTCTCTCTCTCTCTCTCGTCGACGACGACGGTAAACACTGGTCCCAGACCACGCCGAAAACAGACCACCGAACCGAGCACCAGAGAGAACACCTCTACGCGCCCGTCCGCCGAGAGCTGATTCCAGCTGGACACAATAGGGGACGTGGCCTGGCTCGAGGAGGGAAAATATGAACCGTCTGATCACAACCCTGCCGACTCGCTGCCGACCTGCCGAGGCTTGATCGGTATGGACACTGCAGATTTAACGTGTTGTTCGGTCTGCCGGACCGCTCCGTCAACGTCCAGCCTGGTTCAGGGTTTAGGGTTGCTCCCCGGTGTCTTTTTGAACATTGGTGTTCATGGAGGATCGTGTGCTGATCGGTACGGACCAGTTGCCGGGGATTTTTGAATAAATTGGAGTTTCTCCTGCTGGACTGTTCGATCGGCGTTGAAGCTGTTCAGATCGAGGGTGTAGGGTCGGTGTTCAAGATTGAAACGAGTTTCCGGGGAATCGTGTGTTGATCGGTACGGACCCTGAAGTTGGAGGAGGTTCTTGTCGAAGCTTATGCTGAACTGTTCGTAGAGTATAGAAGCTGTTTAGATTAGGCGTTCGACGAAGATCGAAACTGCAAACTAGTGCGTTGATCGGTATGAACGTAGGTGTTGAAATTGTACTTGGAGTGTCGATTGCTGTAGATTGAACCGTAGGTTCGTTTCGGAGTACCGAATATAAACAGAAGCTGGTGTCTACGAACATCTAGAATCCGCCGAACAATTTTTGACTGGTGTTCGAGTCTTGAATGAATGTTGTGAGAAAAGGGCTCGAAGAATAGGGAGTCCCTTTCCGTCGGAGTGACCGCGTTTTCTGGTATCGAGCCACCGCGGTGAATAAAAGATCGGGGATCCCGCAGAAATGACTGAAAAATTTAAGGAACCATAAACGAGTTACAGAAGCGATCGAGGAACGATCCAACAAGAGGGATCCCTCAACTGACAACTCGAAACAACATCGAACCCTCGTGCAACACTCGGCGAAATCCACCGGAGTTTCACCGTCTAGCGTTGAGAGGAAAAAAGTGTCAGCGAGAAGGGCAGAGGATCAAGGTAACCGAAGAATTCGATTCGCGGCAGATTCGGTAAATAACACGGACTCACGGTTTACGGACGCAGGGGGTTGAACAGTCGAGGTCCAAGGGGCAGTCGTCGAGGTTGATCGAAGTGTTGGAAAAGTGGCGGCGTTTCCTCCCATTGAGCGACCCCCGGCGGCCGAGTCGGAGCGGGGGAATATATGAATCGCGGAGAGAGGGAAAATACGAATACTGCGTCGGAAACTGCACCGTGAATTCGGTACGATAAATTTGATCGAGCCGGGGGTGTAAACGGTGCACAGGAACGGAGCCGCTGACCAACCGCTGCCCGATCAATCGCCGGACACTTCCGCCCAACAGACCCGAATACGCATCGATCCAGATCGACGATCCTGGGCTCGCGAACAGCTGGGACCGCCGACGCAAGAGGAATTCTCGAGCGATCGTCCAGCCGAAATTACCTGGGAGCAACGATAGGTCAAGACTTGCGAAGTTCAAATCAGAAGAATACCAGCCACAGTGTTCTGGCTCCGTGGGATAGCCTAAATCCAACGACTGTCTTTCCGGGAAAATAATCGATCAGACTCAAAGAGCAGGAGATCTAGGAAGATTCAGAAGGTAAAGCAGATCTAACTCATATTTAATCCGGACTGATTGGTTCAGCTGTTAGAAAGAATCGAAGGACTGTTGTCTCCATCATCGGCTTTCCAGGAAAAATAATTGATCAGATTGATTAGTTCAACTACTAGGAAGAACCGAAGGACTGCGGTCTCCACTAGTTCTGCTCCTGTTATAGTAAGATTCAAAGGACACCTAGACTTACCGCAGACTGCAGCTAGGAACGAAAGGACTACACTTTATCTTCGGTAGCAGCTTTAGGTTTGCTGCAAGTGTAACAGGACAATTATCGTCCAGCTCTCCAGGAAAATTGTTCAGGCCGCCAACTTTTCAGTGTAAGAACAGAAAGACAATTATCCTCGGTGTGAACTTTCCAGGAAAACAATCGACAGAGACTAGTTTTCTGTAGCCAGTGTAAGAGGTACCATCGCAACCGGCTCTCCAGGGAAATAATTGATCGGACCGGCGCTATCAAGAATTGAAGTTCAGAAAACCGATTGATCGGCCGAGCCGCGGCTCGGCGGCAAGTCAACAAACTCTGCTCGAAGAAAGGGAAGATAAACGAAAATGAATCTGCACGAAGGAGGTTCGTCATCCGAATTTAGGACACCGGAAGACAAAGGCTAGTCGCCGGACGTCTAGCACGCCTCCACGCAGGGAGGGAAGAGCCGAGCGAGAAAGAGGGGGACAAAGACAGAGAGAGAGAGAGAGAGAGAGAGAGAGTTCCTCGGGTGCGTAGCCGGCGAGCCGATTAGAGGAGGTAAAACGGGAGCGGGAAGGGTTGGAGGAAGAGAAAAAGCTTCGAGCATCGATCTCTCGTCCCCGGTGCAGCTACCATGACGCGGCTGGTCGGATACGTCGAATCGTGTGCACCGTGGGATCGGCGGGCCGCCTCGTGGCCCTGGAGACGCGATCGGCCGAGCTATAGTTAGTCAGGTGGGCGCAGGTCGAACACACGTAGAGAGAGAGAGAGAGAGAGAGAGAGAGAGAGAGATAGATAGACGCCCCGCGTACAAACACATACAGAGGGAGAGAACAGGGGCTGGCTTGTCGAGGACAACTCGGACGATGACGGCGATCAGGACAAGGACAACGTCGCCGGGGACGACGATGACGCCACGCGCGACCAAATTACAAACGCTGGGTCTTCTCGACGGAATGCAGGAGGCCGATCGAACGCCTCCTCGCGACGACATCCCGTGCGTGCTCTTCCCACGTGAATTCGACTCGGTGACGCGTGCACCATGCACCCGTTGAGCCATAATCGTCCGACGATCGACAGACAAACGGATATCGAGCCGTTCCAGAGACACCGCCGTGGGAACGATCGTTCTTGCTCTTCCCGGGGCCGATTTCTTCCGGAAAGGAACAATCCCGAGGGAGAAGAAGATTTCATTTCGGCCGAGTTTGTTCGAGCCTCGCATCCCAGAACTCCCGCGCCCGATATTTACCCGCGAAACCAACCGAGCTGATAAGCAGAGCGCAGAAGCGGCTCGGCGCACCGGTTTCCACCGATAAGGACCCCGCTGCTTTTCTCGCAGAGATGGACTGCTGCAACTACGTCGAGGCGTACGCCGCCGGGGGCCACTTTTATCAGCAGCAACACTACTTTTGCTACGATAACCCGAACCCCGGCTACGCCGGTTACGAACCGGCGCCGATCGCCGCTGCGATCGACAACAACCCGCGCTACAACGGACCCGTGCCGCCTGGCTATTCTGCAGGTAGATCGTCGAAGATCTTCTTTTTAGATTCCGTACATCCCCCCCTAACGATTTTTCCCTGCCGCTTCGAGCACTTGCAAACGTTGTCAGGATCATTTGCGATTTTTACCGCCCTTTTCACCCTCCGACCATTTTGGACTGCGGATTTTTATGCTAAATCTACGGCACCGGAGCTGTACGTCTGTTTTTCTAATCGTTTTAAAGAGTCAGAAATAATACAACAGTATCTTTAACACGTTCGTCGCCGCGTCACCCATTTGTGGGTGACGGAATTATTTGTGCAGGTTCTAAAATGAATTTTTACGTTGATATGTTCATTGTACTAAACTTGATCAGGATCTGTAACATGCAAGAAAGTTGGAGGATTACTCAGTATCATACATTTCATTTTTTGCCATTTTTATTTTAATTCAATAACTTACTCTGATTTTATGGAATTTTTGGGGTTTCCAGTTGGGCGTTCAAAGTGTTCAATCTTTCATTCCCTTTTTTGTCATAAACGTATAAAATCCGCAGTCTATTTCGAACTATTTAATCGTGTGGGACTATTCACTGTTTTGTGTACCAATTTTTCCAAACTTGTTCTTGACGGTGCTGTTCATTTCCAGGATATTGAAAAGAGTCCTAAGATAGTCCTGAAAGTAGTCCCAAAAGTGGAGGCCGGGATGTATATCTTTTTTGAAACATTTTTAAATCTGACAAGAATAGAAGGAATTAATATAAAAATTGTTCATTTTGCTAATATGATCCGTATGTGTCTCTTCTTTTGCAAATCTATTTTGTTAGCACCTATGTCAATAACTGGGTAACCATTTTCAATTTCTTTTTCAAACTTCTTTAATATTTTTGCGGACGAGTAATAAAATTCTTTTTCTATTCTTAGATGATCACAGAATAATTTATATTTTAGGCACAAAATATATAAGTGACACAATCAAAATAGTGAACGTTCTGTTTTGGAACAATTATATTTTTAATTTTGTGTACATGGGTCTCGACGGTTTCGAGAGGACGACAGTAAATATTTCCGAATGTATGCTATTCGATTAACCATAAGTGGTTTAGGGGTTGCATGCTCGAGGGGTGAGTGATCTTTTGCGCATGCGCGTAGGTCAGCACACGAGCCTAACCGGGACTGCATCTAGCTTTACGAAAGTTTTCCCGATTGATGCTTCTTCTTTACTTCGGAAATCTTTAAGTTTGTTGTAATAGTAACGATTATTGCTACTTCTGCGATGCCACTATAGCACTATATACACCGCGAGTGTCGCTCCCGAGTGGAATTTATGGGCGTTAAATAGAAAATGATTTTTAACTGTCGGTATAATCAGTTTTCATGGGTACAGTTTTGACGCGGCGGTGAAGATTATGGTTTGGCTGCTATAAAATCCTCTTCTGGTAACGATTTTCATATTAATGACGTATCGAAAAATTTTTGATGACTGAAAACGACTGTGGTCGTAAAAATAGGAAATTATGAGGTTGAATCATTGTCGATTTATTGGGATGCAAATCATTTTTGTAGCTATTCGACCCTTCTCCCTTTCATTATTATTGATTATTCTAATATTATGGACAGTTTATTATCAATCATTGCACGCGATTCGTTGTACGATAACGGAAGTATTGTTTAACCGAAGAATTTTTGTTGTTACTATTCTTTAGTGACATTAGCATTCTTTGAAGAGTGATTTCTCACTTAACCCCTATTAACTCGATGAACTTTTTTCTAGTAAATATCATTTCATTCTCGTACAGAGAAACAATTAGCAGAATTACATGCAGAGTCAGTGTTAAAGTCTCAAGGATCGCGTTTCGCGCTTCTTATCTACTTACTTACACAGTCCCTCGTAATCGCGATAAAAACAGAACAAATTTAAACAATATTGTGCGCAACTCGTTAACGATTCGGTATCTGTGCCATCATCAATCGAATTTTCTCCGTTGTGCTCTCCAAAATTCATTCCTCAACAATTTCACATTGCGCTTCCAATTTTGTGTTGCAGCGCTTAATAAGAAAAACATTGGAGAACTAACAATGTGCATAGAATGTTCCATTTTTTTCGAATGGCAATCCACGATTATTGTCCTAATATTAACAATTTATTTCATAGAATTATTCATATTATAAAGGATGTTCTATTTGAATGATGAATAATTCATTTAAATTTGTTCATGCATGATCAATTGGTGTAATCATTCTTAGAGAACAATAATCAATAGAGAACAAGAAAAATAATTAATAAAGTCGTCACCGAGGTTGTGTACAAAGAAGCAAACTGAAGATCTGCAGAGGACAATCTGCAAAAAACTACGATAGTGATTTTCAATTTTGGTCACAAAATTCTGCGGATTTTTATGCACAACTGGTGCAACAGTATTTTGTCAAAAATATATTTCAATTTTTGTTTTAATTTTAATTTTTGTTACAAACAAGTGAAAATACGTGAAGCCTTCGGAAACACTGCTCTATTATTTTCGACTTACCAAAATGATTAAAATAGAAATTAATGTCTATGTAATTTTTCTTTTGCATAAAAAGCGTTAGGAGAGACACTGGGTTCTCAGCCTGACACCGAAGAAAAACACAAAAGAGACAACAAGGGGGACACGGTTTCAAACAAACCACGAAGCAATAAAATCATAAAGCGATACGGGGCGACGCGAAACAATAAAACAATGGCATTTCGGGCAACGGAAAGCAAAGATAATTCGCGATACTAATTTGCGAAATGTTTACCTGTGCAGATTACGTGTACAATCCGAAGGAGGCCAGGCTGCGAAAGGCGATGCGTGAGCAGAGTCGCGAGCTGTCGAGGCGATCGATCCTGCAGAGCGCGATCGCTCGAGCGGGCGTGATGACGGGACCGGTTGGATCCGCCGGTTTCCTCGATCACCAGCACCGGTTCGGCTGCGTGTCAGCTCCCGGTCTGCCGATCAACCCGCCGGTGGAATCGGATCGTGTTGCCGAGCCCTGGTTCCAATCGGCTCCGCGACCGAAGCCGATCCATTCGCCAAGAATGGCCGATTGGTACGGCGAGCCGATCGACAGACTGCAGGTGCACGCCGCCGGGATGCACCAGCGTGCAACCGCGCTCGACAAGTGCAAGGACCCTGCGATCAGGAGCGCGCAGACCAGCGTGGCCCCTGGTGGCCCCGGTGGCCCCGACTGTGGCCCCAGCTTCCCCGCCGCGGGATACTCCGTTGACTTTGCTGACGTCAATCGAGAGAGAGAACTACGGCGACAGGAGAATATGCAAGAATACGGTGAATTCACCGACGGCCAGAAGTGGCATCCCTATCAAGTAATGATGGAAATGATTCTGGAAACTGTACTAGGTTGTCCCCAAAAATTCATCTCACAATTTGCAAGCTTAACCCCTTGCCCTGCAATATCGAGTCGTACTCCGGACGAAGATTCTGAACAGGGTCTAACAAATACGAATGTTATTAATTTCCTTTAAACCTTTGAAATAAAATTCTATTGTGGCGTAGTTAATGTACAGCTATTGTAAAATCAGTCGTAAGGGGCTAAACCTTGACCCACGAATCACGCCACTGAGACCAAAAATCATCATACCGTGACTTAAGACAATTTGGGCACACTGGGTCATTTATGTCTGAGCGAAAACTTCACTTTCGAATCCTTTCGAAGCGAAAAGTGGGAAGACCCTTAATTTTCTGAATTTAATCGTTAACTTAAGAATTTAAGAATTAAAGTATTGAGATATTGTCGTAGAATTTTTCAGATTGTTTAGAAGGCGCGAAAAATAAGTATGCCCGTGGAGGTTTGATAAATGCCTTTCAATTCGCTCTTTCGCGTTTATAAAGTGATGTTTGGAAAACAGTTTCTATGCGCGACAAGATTTCCCAGTTTTGTTCCTCAATATTTTGTTACTTCTGAATCGCCCCGTTACTTGACCCTGCTATTTGATTTCTGAAAAACTACTTTGAAGTTAGATTTATAATTTAGAAACGAACTTCTGGGGCAACCTGATACAATGATGTTAAACCTCGTGTGGCAATGAAGTTAGTTTCTGCAAAATTATTAGACTACGGGTTTAAGCAATTTATGATAAAGTCAGTGGGCGAAGTTCGGTACAGTAAAAGGATTGAAAGGATTAAACAATGTCTGTATGTTGACTGTATGTTTAAGAATGTGACGTATACGCGATGGAAACTCTCCTATGCTCACTGAAGGGTTGAAACGTGCGTCTATTTTAGTTCTTTTCGCGAAGATATCGATTTATGGCTGGGTTTGGTGCATTCTAGAACGGCGGAGGTTCTCATCAGCATCCGAGGTCGTCGCACCCTTCTCAGATGAGCGGGATTCTTCATCCGAACGTGCAGAGTCCGAGTTCGCACGGACACGGACCATGGGGCCAATTTTGCCACGGCGTATTGCCGCGTAAGCATTGCAGAAACATTCCAAAATATTCGAAAAATAAATTATTATAAATCTGAATGAAATTATATTTGGATTATTCCGCTTTCAGATGTACCGACCATGCCTCGAAGCATAGGAGTTCGTGGACCACGACACACCGTTTTGCTGCGGGACCGTCTGACCGGTAGACATTGCGGATTCACCGAGGAATCGGCGCGGATGCCGTACGCGCCGAATAAAATCGACGTGGAGAGCATGCGAGCGTCGTACTCATCCCCTGAGCATCAGGTCTCCTCCCTTTTTCACTCATAATGGAGATTAGTCGAATTTGGACCGGCCCACAATTGCATCTTGCAAAAGAAATATACTTACACGTATTCGTAACAGGTCACTCGACTATTTCACTTGCTATTGTTGATAGAAAAGCATATATCAGACAAAACAGGAGGCCCAGTCTGGTGTCACTATTTCTATTATATGAAGTCTATTATTTGAAGGCATTTCAAAACGAATGACCTATAATGTAAAGGTCACTCAAGGTCAATTGAAATAGAAAATTGTATAACGTTGTGAACTGTGTCCAAATTCGACTGCTCTCTCCTGCACGCATGAAACAATGTTAATAGGAGTATTGTGAATTTTAATGCTCTTGCGAACGAATTGTAGATGCCAAGACTACTAGAATCGTCGGTGGACTCCATGGTGGACCCTACAGCCAATCCGAGAACTCGACGGGACGACGAGGGACCTAGATGGGAGCCAAACACCATCAACAATGGAATTTCTATGGAGAACTTAGCACCGACCACGGTAAGACTTCCATTGGCTTGGTTACCTTCGTCTACGAAAGAGCTCTGAGAAAATCGTCGGGAACGTTGACTCACCCCACTGTGTACCTATCAAATTTTATTTATTTTGCATGTACATGTAACTCATTTTATCAACTTTCATTTAGGTATTTATTAGACCAGGAATGTTCACTGTCGCAGGCTAATGCTATCTAAAGGAGGGTACCACAATTGCGTTTAGAATCATTCGGTATCTTGAAAGAAGGAAAATAAAACGGCCCCATTCACCTGGCACACGGAGAACAGCGAACTATTGTTTTTTAGTAGAGGGAACCATTCTTCATGAAAAAAGCATTATTCAAATTATAAACTCGTCGAAATTCAAAAATCAAAATTCTATTCTATTTTGCATTTCGATGTGCACTTCTCGCACACGAATATCCAAGAAAATGGATCAACATTTGACTGGGAAATTTAACAAAAATCAGGTCACGCAACTAGACTCCTTATTAAAAAATACTAACTCTGATAGTTTTCTACACATTGAACCTTGTATCTTCAACTAAACCTTGATGGTTGTTTTCCCAAAAAATATGTCTAATATTTTTTCAAGAATTTCGTCCTCTCACAGTTTCCATAAGATCTGGAGATGTCACTTCGGGATCGTCCCCCGTTAGACAATTTTTATTTTGCATAGAGACCCGTAGTCTATTCGCAAGACCTTGAACCTGCAAGTCGGCCTTATCCGTCCTATGTGTCTACCTGCTGTAATAGATTCTATCTCGTCTCGTTGGACCGACCATGCTCTAGAATATCAATTTCTAAAACGAATTCGCATCAACAGCAGGAATCGAGCGTGCCGCGCGAGAAGGAGCCGCGTCGCTCGGTGGATCGTTTCGAACCAAAGAAAAAAGCGGTGAGCAAACAGCCGTTGCCCGGTTTCCACCAGGCGTTCGGCTCGACGGAGATCGGCCGATTTTCAAGGTCCGAGTTCTTCGTGAACATGGTGGGCGGCGAGAACGGCGGGAACGTGGAGGTGCCGGACACCGAGGGGCCCGAAGTAAGTACCGAGCGTATTTCGGACGTGAACAACGGTGCCGGATCGGCGAGCCACGAAGCCGCAGCCGCGGTCACCGCAACCGCAACCACCACGGTGAGGAGCTTCAACGGCGACGAGCACGAGGAGGCGGACTTCGACGAGTCGAGCAACGAGCTCGTCGCTCCGACGTCCATTGGCATGTACTGCGGACAGCCAACCGCCCCTCGTTGGCATAGTCCTCACGTAGGCGCTATAGGTAGCGAAATTTAAGCGGATCTTTAACCCTTTCGTGGGCTACAGCGTTTCCCGAACCGGCTCTTTCACCTAACCCTTAGCCGAGGGAGTTGGCGAACTTGGCTGAACAATAAAGAGTAGACGATGGAGCAAATGGTTCTTTCGTTCAGAATGTAATATGCAGGATCAGGTAGCTAATTTGCTCATTTGGAGTGTATTTGTTACTTTGAACTCTGAAACCATCTGCACCCCTAGCCAGGGGTAGCTGAGATTGGGTGACAAATTAAAAGTAGTCGATGGAGCAAGTGGTTCTTTTGTTCAGAATGTAATATGCAGGATCAGGTAGCTAATTTGCTCATTTGAAGTGTATTTATTATTTTGAACTCTGAAAGTATCTGCACCCCTAGCCAGGGATAGCTGAGCGTTTGTAAAACATTAAGAGTAGTCGATGAAGCAAATGGTTCTGTCGTTCAGAATGTAATATGCAGGATCAGGTGGCTAATTTGCTCATTTGAAGTGTAATGATTATTTTGAACTCTGAAAGTATCTGCATCCCTAGCCAAGGGTAGCTGAGCGTGAGTGAAAAATTAAGAATAGTCGATGGAGCAAATGGTTCTGGTATTTAGGATGTTATATTTGTTAATATTTGTTGAGCCACTTGCATAGAACTGTTAGAACTTTTGAGTAGTCCATTTTCTTCGAGTGCTCTTTGTTACTCTGTTTGATCAGACGTCAGCTCGTATCGGGAAACGCTGGTCTATGAAACAGCTTTAAACAACTATAACGTTGCGTCCAAGTGTGTAAAGAGTATGCTACACATCGGTCGGGAGTAGTAGCGTATGGTCGACGGTGTGAGAAACCATTGTAAACATTCTTTACTGTACATTTACAAGACAGTCGTTCCGATATACTTTATTGTAAAACAATCAAACGTGTTTGCGCATCGACACACGATCAATTGATTCAACTATACAATAGTTCGTTTCTCCTGTTAGAGTTTAAGCAAAGCGAACGACAGAGAGAGAGAGAGAGAGAGAGAGGGACGGTCGAAGTAGAGAACCTACTCGAGGGCACAGAATTCGGCCAATTATGTTGAGACCGTGAAATTATGCGAGACACTGCGGGAAGCGGGTCCATTTTGTATGTCGCTGCCGACTGGACGTTCTGCACGAATTTTCGATTCTTTGAGGAGAGTCGAGCTCTTCAACTTATTGCTTTGCCTATCGGGAGTCTATCAATAGGCTTCTTGACAATCTCAATGAGTTGAAAATATTGGATAATTGCTGCATCAGAGAGCACCTCAATGATTTTCAACAATAACTCCTTGAAGAAACATTCAGTAGATTGTGTTGCTCATGATCAGACTACGGATTTTGTACATTCGTGATGAAAATGTGTAGACAGTATACTCGGACAAAAGGTCTTTGTTTTTCTGTTCGACGGTATTATTTCCAAGAATAAATGTTAGAACAAAATAAAGACACTGCAAAATGGCAGAGCGTTGTCGAATAGAATAGACAACGATAATATCTTATTAATTTAATGCAGCAGAATTTGCCTGTAAACATTAAAACATGCGAGAAGCATTTTTGGACAACCAACATCCTCAACTCATTGAGATTATTAATAAATAGATGTCTATGTAGATTCTGGGTCATACGATGAATCCAAATTTGATTTCACGTGAGATTTTCCGGTCTATTCATGATCAGTTTTTAGAAGAATATTATCTACCCTCTGATAGGTGAAGCGCTGACTATAATTATAATTACGAGTGAGTTCGTGGGATTATCTTCCTTTTAGAAAGTTCAAATGGCCCGCGAAAGGGATTAGCGATTCATTGGGGACGCGCAATAGCGTCCACTTTCATTTAGGATTAAATTACTATCTTCGACGTCGACGACGCTTCGTACAGGCTGAAGACGCCATCTTGAGCCGCGTCCGCTATGGTTCGAAAACGAAATTGTTTGTAAATCGAGTTTACGAGCGATTAAATCGCTATTGCGGACGATTTATTAATTGTTTCGTTGCCGATTGTGAGAACGTTGGACATTTTCTTCGACTTGTACAGAAGCGTCAGGCTTCGGAGATATCGCAAATGGCGTACGAAACGTATCGGCGAATTTTGCTCGCCGAGATTGTGCCTTCCCAGCGATCGCGGAGACTCAAAATTCGCGGTCGTGTGAAACACAGAAAAATCAAAAACAGCACGATACTCGAGCGTCTCGTACGTCAGAAGCTGACCGAGCAACCCGTAGCCCGCAACGATCACGACGGACGTCAATGATCCAGTCTTAGTCGAAATTCGATGACAATTTTCTAGAATTGTGGGTCCTCGAGATTCTAAAATTCCGGAGTCTTTGAACTCAGACTTCTCAACTTGATGCATTTCAAATTGTGAAAATCTGTAAACGTTTGAGATCTCCAAAGAATTTCCTAGTGTCTTCGCAACATGATTGTGAGAAGCTTAGGGAAGCTAAAATGATAGAATCTTGGGTGCCTAGAGTCCTGGAAATGTGAGGTTCCAGGATTCAGACTAGGGAGTTGTAGAATTCGAATTTTTTGAAGCTGTAAAATTATGAAATGAAGATCTGTAAAATCTTAAGATTGTAAGAATTTGTAAATGTTTGAGATCTTCGCAGAATTTTCTAATTTTAACGTCATCAGAATTCTAGGATTCTGATGTCTAAGAAATTCGCCACATGATTATGAGAAGCTTAGGAAGATAAAATGGTAGAATCTTGGGTGCCTAGAGTCCTGAAAACATGAGGTTCCAGGATTCAGACTAGGGAGTCCTAGAATTCGAATTTTATGGACCTTTAAAATTATGAAATGAGGATCTCTAAAATCTTAAGATTGTAAGAATTTGTAAATGTTTGAGATCTCCGCAGAATTTTTTAATTTTAACGTCATCAGAATTCTAGGTTTCTGATGTCTAAGAAATTCGCAATATGATTGTGAGAAGCTTAGGAAGATAAAATGATAGAATCTTCAGTGCCTGGAGTCCTGAAAATGTGAGGTTCCAGGATTCAGACTAGGGAGTTCTAGAATCCAAATTTTTTGGAGCTGTAAAATTATGAAATGAAGATCTGTAAAATCTTAAAATTGTAAGAATTTGTAAACGTTTGAGGTCTCTGCAGAATTTTCTAATTTTGAGGACTCCGGAGTGTAGAGAACTTGGAGAACGGAAACAACCTTGAGAATTCCAAGATCCTCTGGTTTCTGCTGTACTCCAATTGTTCTACTTGAGGACTATTAACTTTGAATAATCTAGTAATATAATTTTAATGAATTTTTAAGCCGGTTTGCTCGGGCCAGCTGAAAAGTATAATCAAAATGTGTCGCTGAAAAGACTCGGTCGACACCTTCCATCAAGTTGATAGGTATCGTCGACGATACACGATGCTAGTGTACGGACGATAGGTTATGAAAATATATAAAATTATATATATATATATATATATTTAAAGAAGTATATATATATTGTACTTATATTAATGGAGGAACGAAAAATCGCGCGACGAAGTACATAAATTATTTAGTAGAATTATAGGCGACACGTATTGCCGCGCGGAGAAACGTATAAATAAAAGTGAAATAAAGAAACATTCCGCACGCAGGAAGTCGAGGGGCCGAAATAAACACCCTTCCGGTTTTCGGGGAAACAACCCTATTCGAAGGGATTACACGGTACTTTGTATTCAGAACTCGCTCGCCTAAGCAAGGATCGATTTTATCTCTCCTATCGCGATCTTAATATACAATATTATCAACGCGCACCAAGCGACCATGATGATCGACGAATTTCCGAGTTTTGAGATCGTAGACGATAAGGCTAGCTAACTGAATTTTTTATATAACCCGTTTTATCGTGTATTCATTGTCGGACTTAATAGAAAATTCGGGACCTTTTCGAGATTACTTATAGACGATGTTTTAAACACTTCGATCAACCCCCTGCCTTTCTATTCTTTTAAACATTGTCATCTCGTCGGGGCTAACAAACGTTTTTAATCGATGCAATGAAAAAAACCACGTTTCTACAAAATTTCGGGAGAATCGAGGTGACATGAAATTATGTTTCTTTTGTCAAGGGCTTCGACAAATAGAAGATAAAATAATTATTTATTGAATTAAGTGAAATTTCTCACGTTAGAATGTTTCTTTTAATATCTTCTATAAATACTTTTAATCTTCCAAAACATATTAATTGTACGAAAGACAAATTGATACGTTTATTTGAATGTGTAACTATTGTTGAACACTTTATAGCATATTTAATATCAATAATTTCTTTAATGCAATCATTTCATTACGGACTGAACTTGATATTAAGGCAAGGGATTTATCAACTCGCGGTACTATATCGTACAACCGAACGACCCACTCTGTGTTCCTTAACACTAGATTTACCAAACAGTCAAGAAAATTACTCTTCAATTTTTGTATAAATAATTTCTTCTTTTCCCAGAGTCTTTAATTTCATGCATTTGTATATAACACATTTCTTATTGTTTGCGTCCATTGGCTTGGCCAGAAAAGCATGCTTCAAGGCCTAAAAGCAACTTTTATAATATTAAGCTAAACTGTATAAACTACGCCTAAGTATTGTCCCTTTTTGTTATGAAAAACTCTGCAATCCTTTAACGTCATACTGTGTGCAAAACATTTCTTCTTACTGCTTTCAAAACGAAAAGGAGAAAACACGGCGATTAACGCAATACGTCGGCGAAACAAATGAATAAATTGTGGAGATTTTACAAACGAACTTTGCTCGTGGTAATTGCGAAAAATTTGGAACGCTTTTGACCCCCGTTTGGTAGTTCTAGTGTCATGGAAGTTGAGGAAGTTTGGAGGCTTCCGTTCCATTCTATTCGACGGCACGTTCAATTTACGGTACTCGAGGGTTTTTTAAAAAGCTGCTCGAAACTCCTGAACTTTTTCCCGAGCTTTCAACAGTTCGGAAAAGACTCGGCAAAACCCGGTTCGCATTGACCGAATCCCGCGCGATCGATTTGATAGAAGACATTTTTTAAAAGTCCCAGCTACCGTTCGGAATCGAGATGAGCAAACGAATGAACTTTTTGGATGTATATTACACCGTATACTTTTATGATCGAGTTCTGAATCCCCGTGTCGGCGTTCGCGAGCCACGTTGATCGATCGATCGGTACATCATCGACTTGAACAGAATTCATGCCGGCTAACCCTGTACCTATCATGGGACCAAATCAAAAGCGAAGCTTTTATTTCACGTTCACCGTCGCGCAAACGTAACACGTATTGTCGCGTTCCAAGGACATCCTTCTTCCCTCGTTCTGTTCGCTGAGATCGCTCCGGATCGGAGGCGAGGATCCATGCTGGATCGCACGGTGCTCCTCGATCCTCCATCGCGCAAAATTTTGAAGAAAATTACCAATCAATGTTTTCTCTCAAAAATGACAAGCGAACTTGTGCATCTTTGTGCATTTACAGCGTTTACAAATTTCTAAAATGTCGGGAAAAAACGTTCTCGTTAGTCCGTATGTATTTGTGCCAAAAGAAATTTTTTAACTGGCGAAATCATTATGATATTTGCAAATTGATCCGAACGAGTCCATGGGAGTCTGCATAGCGAACAGTTCAATAATAATTAATCGTGTGGATCTTAATGCAAAGTTTCACTTTTGTATTTCGTGAAAGCCAAGACAGAAAGAATATAATTATTATAACTATTAGCTGGGAATATTGATCAGCAAACTTGTGTGAATCTTTATTGAAATTTCTATTTGTGTAAATTATTTGAAATCTGGAAGAATTTCTTTCGTCAACTAGGGAATTGTGGCTGGAAAATTTAACAATGAACATTAAGAATATATTTTGGAATTGTCCACAGTAATGACACAGAGTGATATTCGAAAATACATATTCCCATGAGAATCCGCATTCATGAATACGAAAAATGTGATTAAAATTGTCCGCGGCCGACAACGTTCGAAAATGCGACAGGTTTATGAATATTGATGGGAGCGAAAATTTTTTGATTGTCTGCCCGATGCGGACCGCGTTAATTATGCGATGAATCACGAGGATCCCGAGGAGCATTATGCTGTTCGCCATGACGTAACGTTCTGTCGAGCAGACAGCTACGAACGCTGTTCGATTTGAGAAGAGTGAAACGTTGAAGTTTATAATTATTATTGTCCGTAGGCGACACCTTGGACTGGTGTGCGCACCTTCGTTTATCTTCTATTGGACGAGCGTACGTCCGGGAAACATGAAATGATGTATAATGCTGTGATTTGTTTTAAAACAAAAATGGTGGGGGGGAGGAGGAGGGCGAGAGAGAAATTGAACGATGTAGATTATAGAAAGAACGATTATAATTGTAAACGCGTCGGTCGATGACGAGTTGTGATAGAAACCGCGCAACACACTTTAACGATACACGCGTAGAAACCTTTTGTAATTGTACGATCGACCATCGGCTGTTTTCGCTTCTGGATCGTGGAAAAACCGGCGGAACTAGATATTTGATCAATTTACGTTGGACAATGCGTTCGTTCTCTGTTCTGATCGTTGGAAAAATCATCGAGTTTCTTCGAAGCCGCTAGAAAAATTATTTATCGATTTGTGCGAGTCTTGTTTGAAACCGCGAGTTTGTTTACACCGGCCCAATACTTTTTGTAGCGTGCAGCCAGAAGAGTCTTGTTATTTATTAATGAACGTCCGCGCGTCACGCGCGTTTTATTATACTCGCGAATTTCTCGGAAGAATGTGGCAAAATATTTGAAGAAGAGAATGATCGCTTCGAGAGCGCCGAAACGGTAGACCATGCTACCGTCTCAAGGTCGCTGATCAAACTGAAAGAGAGTAGCAACAACACTCGATTTTAGTTCTACAAAATTTTCGACATTGAGGGATTACAAATTCTGGAACGTCTTCCAGGGCCCACGGGGTCGCCATCTTGCACGGAGAGCATAAAATCAGAGAAGTACATTAAAATGTCAAGGAGAAGGTATAAAGATGTGAAATAAAGGTGAAAAATTATTGTTTGAGATTGAGATTGTTTACGAAACGCCATTTTGAAGCGTCTTCCAGTGGTCTCAGCACCGCCATTTTGCCCGCATAAGACGAAACCAAAGAATTCTGTTAATATTCAAACGAATGTCTACAAAAACACGAATAGGGGTAAAGAAATGATTGTAGAACGATTGAATCACGTTTTCGATGATCCAGAAGCGAAGATAACGCCTATCAACGAACATTTCATCGTTAGAAACCCGCCGGAAGTCGCGAATCCTACGACGAGTGCAGTAACGCGTTGATTAGTTGAAATTTTAACTGATTTTGTTACTTTACGGTCTGTCTTTGACGGCGGGGACTGTGTAACATAAGAGTACAGGACGTTTCGCGGTTTTAAATGGTGGGCGTGTAAGGGTCCCCGGTGACCCATGATCCCGTTATTGGCAACGACGTTAATGTTTAGATTGTGATAGGACCGTCGTCGGAGTGGCGAGAGAGAAAAAAAAAACGGAAACGGCGTCGAACGGTCGCGAGAGTGCGGCGAACCTATGCGTATATAAACACACGTAAACGACTTTCTGTCTAATTATTAGCGACTTATTAACCGTAATCGGTAGGTGGATCGAGGTGAGGAAACCGGAAACGAAGGAGGTGTAGGAGGGCCGCGGTGAAACGCGGATTTCGGCAGGAGGTGACGACAGATACTTGTGTGCATCCTCTTAGTTCTGCAAGTGCCAACGTCGGTGTTTAAAACAAAAACAGAAAAGAAAAAAAAAAGATAACAGTCCTTCTAAAGGCTCGTGTTTTATTGTATCGAATTCGAACGATGACGCGCGTTTGCGCGGGAAACGACTCCGTCGGACGTCGACGTTCTACGAGACCTACCAGTTCGAACTTCGAAATGGTTCGAACTCGTTTCGAACGCTTTGAACTTGAAAGCTGTTCGAGCTTCGAAACTATTCGCATGAATGAAATGGTTCGAACAATGCGATTCGAACTTTGAGACAGTTTGAGCCATTGCGGCGGAGCAATTCGAACTTCGAGACTGTTCAAACCGATGAAATTGAGCTATTCGAAATTTCAGACGGTTCAAACCAATGAACTGAAGCAATTCGAATTTTGAGACAGTTCAAACCACTGAACAGAAGGAATTCGAATTTTGAGACAGTTCAAACCAATGAACTGAAGCAATTCGAATTTTGAGACAGTTCAAATCAATAAACTGAAGTAATTCAAATTTTCGGACTCACAATTCAAACTGTTCGAACTTCGAAATGCTTCGAACTCATTTCGAATGCTTTGAACATGCTTCGAAACTATTCGCACCGATGAAATGGTTCGAACAATACAATTCGAACTTTGAGACTGATCAAACCGACGAAACTGAGCTATTCGAAATTTCAGACAATTCAAACCAACGAAATGAAGCTGTTTGAATTTTGAGACGGTTCAAACCAATGAACTGAAGCAATTCGAATTTTGAGACAGTTCAAATCAATAAACTGAAGTAATTCAAATTTTCGGACTCACAATTCAAACTGTTCGAACTTCGAAATGCTTCGAACTCATTTCGAATGCTTTGAACTTGCTTCGAAACTATTCGCACCGATGAAATGGTTCGAACAATACAATTCGAACTTTGAGACTGATCAAACCGACGAAACTGAGCTATTCGAAATTTCAGACAATTCAAACCAACGAAATGAAGCTGTTTGAATTTTGAGACGGTTCAAACCAATGAACTGAAGCAATTCGAATTTTGAGACAGTTCAAACCACTGAACAGAAGGAATTCGAATTTTGAGACAGTTCAAACCAATGAACTGAAGCAATTCGAATTTTGAGACAGTGTAAATTACCAATTAAAGTAATTCAAATTTTCGGACTCACAAGTCAAACTGTTCGAACTTCGAAATGCTTCGAACTCATTTCGAATGCTTTGAACTTGAAAGCTGTTCGAGCTTCGAAACTGTTCACATCGACGAAATGGTTCGAACAATGCGATTCGAACTTTGAGACAGTTTGAACGAACGCGACGGAGCAATTCGAACTTTGAGACTGTTCAAACCGATGAATTGAAGCAATTCGAATTTTGAGACAGTTAAAATCAGTAAACTGAAGCAATTCGAATTTTGAGACAGTTCAAACCAACGAACTGAAGCAATTCGAATTTTGAGACAGTTCAAACCAATGAACTGAAGCAATTCGAATTTTGAAGCAGTTCAAACCAATGATACGAAGCAATTCGAATTTTGAGATAGTTCAAACCAATGAACTGAAGCAATTCGAATTTTGAGACAGTTCAAACCAATTAACTGAAGCAATTCTAATCTTGGGACAGTGTAAATTAACAAATTAAAGCAATTCAAATTTTCTGGCTCAAAATCGAAACCGTTCGAATTACTCCGACCGGTAACTTCAACTTATAATCCTCATTGTTAAAATAACATCAGTATGGAACAGTCGAAAGCGGTAACAAATTTCTAATGAGGTTCTCTATAATAAATGAAAAAACCAGTCGAAAGCAACAATTCCAAATTCGAGCAGACTCGAAGTTCGAACACGTCGAACCGTTCCGAATGAAATTTCGAGTTCGAGCTTCGGATTCTCGTGACCCCGATAGAAAGTAACAGGTCCGACGGGGTCAAAGGATAAATGAAATCATGTGAAACGTAACGAATCGTGTTTTCGTTCGTGCGGACGTGTGTACATTGATAAATGTATTGCCGGTGTATTATTGAGCTTAAAAATGAAAAATGTGAAAATCGAGGGTGAACATGATCGTGTCCCCATGACGTCGGGCCGTAATTTCGCTCAACGCAGGGATGCTTATGACGTTATCCTCGAACGAAAAATTGAGAAAATGTCCGATCAAGGATCACGTTGTGCGAGTCCCGTTCGAGCGAAAGGAGCGTGATCAAACGTAAACGAGAAAAATAAACGGATATCTATGCGACAGTCGAGAACAAACTGTTCTTCTGATGGGTTTTTTCATTGATTTTCTTCAGTTACACCCGAAGACGTACCTGCCCTCTCCTGTTTTGTTTCCCTTTTCGACGAGACCCTGCGGTATCCTCGGAGCTTCCAGAATTCACAGGATCAACGGAAACGGAGAAATCGTGTCGCGAATTGTCCCGAACGAGTGCTGCTGGTTTCCTGGGCAGCAGAGATGCGGAGGACCGAGGATGCCTGACAATATTGTGGTAAAAAATCGTGACACTTCTTTTGTTGGCCATTATACAACTATTTTCCGTATTCTTCATAATTTAATCAACAATTACTGGCCGTGAATTCGTTCCGAAACTGATATTTTGAGTTTTAGTCAGTCCTTACGACGCTTTAAGATTTTGTGCATTTTTATTAAATTATTTTTGGAAAGAAGGAATTCATATAATTATTTAATAAGTTGTATATGTGTTAGCTTATTCAGTCTTCTATTTTATGACAAAATTAGAAATAGCAGAATTGGTTCCAATACTTTTTTATTTTGGCACACATTGGTTTTAGTCAGTTCTTACGACGCTTTAAGATTTTGTGCATTTTATTAAATTATTTCTGGAAAGATGGAATTTATACAATTATTTACTAAGCTGTATATGTGTCAGCTTAGTCTTCTGTTTTATGACAAAATTAGAAATAGCAGAATTGGTTCCAATACTCTTATATTTTGGCACAAAATGGTTTTAGTCAGTCCTTACGACGCTTTAAGATTTTGTGCATTTTATTAAATTATTTCTGGAAAGATGGAATTTATACAATTATTTAATAAGCAGTATATGTGTCGGCTTAGTCAGTCTTCTATTTTATGACAAAATTAGAAACAACAGAATTGGTTCCAATGCCTTTAAACTTTGGCACACGATGGTTTTAGTCAGTTCTTACGACGTTTTAAGATTTTGTGCATTTTATTAAATTATTTCTGGAAAGATGGAATTTATACAATTATTTACTAAGCTGTATATGTGTCAGCTTAGTCTTCTATTTTATGACAAAATTAGAAATAGCAGAATTGGTTCCAATACTTTCATATTTTGGCACACAATGGTGCTATAATTATTTAATAATCGATATTGTTCTCACAAGATTGTGACAGTATTCTTTGAGTCCAATATTCAATTTTCCGTAGTGTTCGCATTTTCAAACCATTATTATTGACTCTAACGACTCTCTGTGCTTTAAACTTTTGTGTATAAACGAAATAAACGCAGTACGCAAAATTAGAGTCGACTAAAATGACGAACAAAGTGGCAAGGGAGAGGCAGTTTTTTAATTCTGTTTGTATATGAACAATTATAGAATTGCACGGCATTTCTGGATTGCTCGCACCGCGCAAGAGACAAAGAATGGTTCGGTCGAAACAATGCGTCCCTGGTGCATCCGTCGGGCATGCAAGCCATACTCTGTCAAAGAGAAAATTATGAAAACTATCAAAACGAACGGAACAACGAGAGCTACATAGTAATCAGCACCGGGAGTAACAGCAACAATAACAGTCCGTCGAAAGACAATCCCAAAAACGAGACAGAGACAGAAATGAACCTGAAGATCGAAGAGGAAGGTTCGCCTGAACGTTCGAACATGCTTCCTGCAAAACAAGACGAAGATGTTTGATGAAATTGTTTTAAACAAATAAGTAGAGCACTCGCAAGCTCGTTAGACCTTGTACATTATTCTTACAAGTGTTACTGAATCGTTAGAATTAAAATACAGTTATTTTTGTTCAGTTGAAAATGTTTCTTTCGAGTATAGATTATACTCTGTAATTAATTTCGTTAACGTTCTTCTTATCTCGAGCAGATAATTTGCTAATAACTATGTTTCTAGAAATATTTGTAATAGTGATATGTATTTTTAAGTGTTCGTAAAATGTTTAAGGAAGAGTGCTCCGAACTTATCGAATACTCCAAAACAATTCTGTTATTAAACATTTTGGGTTGTTATTGATACAGGAGTTGTAAACACTAAAGAGACAGAAGGTCGTTTGGACATGATTCTATTAACTTGTACTTGTAGAACATTTTTAGAAAATGTTAAACGTTTTGGAATGAGTGAAAAATTGTTATTATTGACACAAGGGTTGAAAACCGAATGCGATAGGGACAGAAAGAGAGGAAGGCAGTTTATGGTCAGTTGTGTAATTTTCCAACTATTTATATTTCTTGTACATTACTACAAAAAACGTCAAAAGATTAGGATTAAGTGCTTTGACCTTATCAGTCACTGTAAAAAATGATTTCTATTGGCACAAGGCTCGAAAGCGCAATGCGATAGGCACAGAAAGATAGAAAGTAAGTTTGCGGTCACTCGTATAATTTTCCACTGGTTTGCGTTTGCAATGTACTTCGAAAAAACGTCAAAAGATTCGAATCGAGTGGTTCGACGTTATCGAACGTCGTAGGAAATATCGGTTATTGACACAGGGGTTGAAAACACGGTAGAAAATAGAGAGAAAAGGAAAGAGAGATGAGAAGAGAGAGGGAGGAAGCGAGAGGCAGAGAAGGTCGCCGGTCACTTTAATGGTCCGTTGCCAATAAAACGAATTAATCGTTTCCGTTGTTCTGCCGGAGGATTCACCGGTAGAATGAAACTTGTAAACAAAGGAACAAAAGCTCCGGGTCCGGGTTCGGCGGTGATGGTTTATCAAAGCGATTGTAGTCGTGGATGTTTATTATGGATGAACCAACAGGAGAGGCGGCGTTCTTCAAACGCGATAAAAACGAAAATGTCGTGGACCTCCCAATCCGTCTGTGGTGCTACCTAAAACCGGCAGGTAGTACAGGTAGTGGACGGGATATCCGTATCATAAACGACTTACGGGGCACGATGAGCGTTGCGTTGCGTTCTGTAGGATCCTCGGGGTAAGGGTTTTCCTTTTTATTGCACCCTGCCACTGTTCACGGGATGCTGACATCGCAACTACCGGGCGAACCCTGCGTCTACGAATCACCATTTCTCTCGTCTCTATCCCACAACTTGCACCGATTTTATACAGGGTGTCCCACATAAATGGGAACACCTAAATATCTTTCGTATTTACAGTCCTATCAGAAAACTTCAGAGGACAAAGTGACACTATTGCAGGGGGCAATATAATGGTGAAGAAAAAAATTTTTGATGTCGTGTTTTTTAATGAAATTTCAAGGTCACCGATGTTTTTTTAAATGGAATTGTCTATTTTTTTTTACGATAGCATGATAGGCAATAAAAAAATGAATTTAGTGGATACCACCTTTTTGACCTTGAGCTAGAATAATCATGTTGAAGCGGATGAAATGCGGAAGTTTAAAACTTACGTGTTTCAGCAAAGATTGCGCGTTGTTTACGTCGGGTTGACCTTTACATATCATAATAAATGTTCGAAATAGTTTTCATAGTAAACACTAATAATTGCCCCCTGCAATAGTGTCACTTTGTCCTCTGAAGTTTTCCGATAGGACTGCAAATACGAAAGATATTTAGGTGTTCCCATTTATGTGGGACACCCTGTATACACTTTTAGACAGTTTACAATTCTCTTTTTACTATACACGCTGGCAAGTTTCCGTAACTGCATCTCATTTATTCTTAAAGCAAAAGTGCCTCAATACCTACCTAGTGGCCAGCCTTATCATTAATATGCTATTTTTTAAATGTTTCATACCAGAACGTTAAGCTATACACTGTAAGTGAAGTATAGGCATTGTGATGATTCAAATGTATAAGAGCTTGGTAGTAGATGTTTTCTTATTACTGAATAATTAATTTTAATGTTCTGGTATAAAACATTTAAAAAATAGCATATTAATGATAACTTTTAAGATGGTTGACTGTTAGCTTGACATGGTTGGCAATGGTTGTTCGACACTCCTGAATTGTTGTACTCTTACTACTGTTTTAATTTCCAGCTACTCGTTTTTGTCATAAATGCATACAGTCCACAAGTCTGCTAATAATTGTTGGAGCATGGTCAGTATGGACACGTGCATAACAAACAAAAGTTACTTTGTCTCAAAGGATATGGAAAACATTTTTGACCGGTATGAAAGTAACAATTTCGACAAAGATAAGTAGTATAAACTTCATGTTCGAATTCCAAATGAAAATAATTGATGAAGCGCTAATATTTCCACGATTTTATTTCAGATTTGAAGGAAATTTGGCCAAGTAAAAATGGCTGCTACAACGAAGAGAGTACAAACGTTGAACAAATGGTCGAGCTTATTTCAGATCGAGGTTTATTTCAGATTTGAAGGAAATTTGGCCAAGTATTAGGACCTTGAATAAGTTCTCGCTGTTTCTTTTACAAAATAAAAGCTTTTACCCAATGTCCTGGCTTCTGGATCATTCCTAAAACTTTTAAACGTTATGAAACAGTTGACTCATCTACTTGTAATGTTTTTCCAAGTTCTGCTAGCGTCTGACATCGGTCTTGATCGAGTAATTCCTCCAACTTTTCGTCTTCAAATTTTTTCGGTGCGCCAAAACGTTCTTTATCCTCAAGTTCAAAATCATTATTTTTGAAGCGTCGAAACCAGTCTCTGCATGTCGTATCCGACAAAGCATTGTCGCCATAAGTCTCAACAAGAATTCTATGTGCTTCAGCTGCAGATTTCTTTTGAATAAAGTAGTGCAATAAAATTCCCCGCAAATACACTTTATTTGGCACAAAAGTAGACATTTTCAGAACTAAGAAAAAATTACTTTGTTTACACTAAAGTGAACTACCATACACTGAAATTTAAGGTTAGATACACTACTGCCTTGCATGTGTGTTACCATTCGAAATTCCACGAACGGGGTACTGCTACTGCCATTTTTGAAGAAACAGCGAGAACTTATTCAAGGTCCAAAAATGGCTGCTACAACGAAGAGAGTACAAACGTTGAACAAATGGTCGAGCTTATTTCAGATCGAGGTTTATTTCAGATTTGAAGGAAATTTGGCCAAGTAAAAATGGCTGCTACAACGAAGAGAGTACAAACGTTGAACAAATGGTCGAGCTTATTTCAGATCGAGGTTTATTTCAGATTTGAAGGAAAGTTGGCCAAGTAAAAATGGCTGCTACAACGAAGAGAGTACAAACGTTGAACAAATGGTCGAGCTTATTTCAGATCGAGGTTTATTTCAGAGTTGAAGGAAATTTGGCCAAGTAAAAATGGCTGCTACAACGAAGAGAGTACAAACGTTGAACAAATGGTCGAGCTTATTTCAGATCGAGGTTTATTTCAGAGTTGAAGGAAATTTGGCCAAGTAAAAATGGCTGCTACAACGAAGAGAGTACAAACGTTGAACAAATGGTCGAGCTTATTTCAGATCGAGGTTTATTTCAGATTTGAAGGAAATTTGGCCAAGTAAAAATGGCTGCTACAACGAAGAGAGTACAAACGTTGAACAAATGGTCTAGCCCGGATGGTACATCCACTCCGTTACGAGGACGTCGCGTCACGGCACCGATATCGCGACTTTTTTTCATTCCCTCCGACGAAATTACTAGGACAAATATCGGCCAGGGCTGAATGGTTACTTTGCCAGCCGAAACTCGCGCGCTCGGGCAAACAAGAAACGGTCCTGGTCAAATATCTACTCGGCGATACATCGGCCGGCCGGACGTAACTTTGCTGTTGATTTTTGTCATTTGACTCGGGGAACGGTCAGTACAGTCTATCCGTCGAGAACGGTTAACCGTTTTCGCCTGCAGCTGCGGTGATCCACCGTGGCCAGGACCGTTTTACCTTAACCCGTTAACCCCGTCACGATCGAAACCGCGGTTGATTTACTATCCGCGAAGATGAATATGTTTGCTCGCGTCGCTATCTTGTCCGCGAGTTCTTGCAAAACGATGCGAATGAGGAAATAATCACGTGTTGCTTGGCTTTCTTATTTGGTGTTGTTAACCCCGGGCTGTTTACGCGATTGTTTATCCTTTGAACAAAGTTTGGAAAACTCTGGTCTTGTAGACGTTCGATCGCAGTGTGTAGGATACGTGATTCATTGTGTTATGAAATAATTAAATTTTAAATTAAGAGGTATTTGGTAGAACTTGATTCGCTCTAGTCAGAGCTTCATTAGCATTAAACCTTACACCGCCGGTCAAAATGACCGGTTCCAGATTTTTTAATTTGCAATTACTGAAATTCTAAAGATGCTTTCGTGGGGAATGATTAAATAGATATATTTAGTAGAGCGTATATTATATTACAAACTGCACAAAATCTAAATAAATTCAATTTTCTTATTTTTATAAGACAATATGTATCAGGTACTTTCAAGGCTCGGTTTAGGGTTAAGTTGCGAATGAAATAAATATTTATTTTTATGAGACATTATAAACACACAGGAATTAAATAGAACTTGATTCAGTCTATTCAGAGTTTCATTAAGCAGTGCATTAAATCAGTGCATTAGATTAAGTTGAATTTAGTTCACCCTTTCAGAACAAAAATAACTGTGATTATTGCATTGTCATTTTAATTTACTTTCGATTGACTCGTGAGTAAACTGCGAATTTTATGCATTTATGATAAAAATGAGTAGGTGTAATTTAGAACAGTAACAACATTAGAAGAATTTAAACATACTGTTATATTATTTTTCAAAAAAGAATTAAATTTTTATTTCACCCCAGTTTGTTCCAATTCAGATCAAAAGTTTTTATTTTGCATAAAGATCGGCAGTCCGCTCATGAGGAACGAACAAAAAATTTTACTGCAATTTCGAGAACTCTTTTGTCTTCCAGTGAATTTATTTGGTCATAATATTTATTCAAGCATGAAAATATGAATGTCATATTGGAGAGGGAACGGCAAAACTTTTTGACAAGTGCAGCTTCATTTACGACCGTACATCTGAAGCGAAAGTTATAGTGAAATCTTCTTTATGATTGTCGCTATCTTCAGTTTCACTTTTGATAGAGCAACTTTCACTGGGGATACGTCAAAATCGCCAGAAATACGAATAGTATGCTAAATCTTTTTAAAGTCGTGTTATTGTAGGAGTTTACTATAAGCTTAGCTATTGTTGTCGTGAAATTGTCAAAAGCACCCCCCTTGCAAGAATTAAACATAATGTATTGTTCTGTAGCTGCGTACTTATAGAAGCATTTGCAATTGAATTCTTATTCTAAAACTATTTACTAAAATGATGCAAAGATGAACACGTTCGCTACCAGCATTTGTTTCACTGCTCATCATCTTCGTTAAAATATTTTACTAAATGCAACGTACCTACTTTATTAAATATTAAAACAATTTCAACTCTCAACATTACATTGCATGCAATGAATTGAAACAACAAAGTGTACAAAATTAATTGAACTATCTTTAAGTTGTTTAAAAACGATTGCTATAAAACTAATACCACCGAATATCAATGAAATTAACTAGACCATAGTATAAAATGAAAGATTCATAATCAACTAACTAGCAATTCTTGTTAATGACGCTGATCTGTAACCGAAATAGGTAAACAAGTGTGAAAAGCACAAAATTCAACGTGTTAACAAAACAACGAGATTATGGACGTCACATATGTGCAACAATGATAGCGAACGTGTCGAAAACAGTTCACCAAACCCCAATTATCTCTCGCAAACAACACAAAACAAATCATCTAATTACCAATTACAGGTTCCAGTCTCCATTGAGCCTCGCCTCCCCAATCTTCTCGGCGCGCACCACAATCTTGAATCCTCCAAAAATGAAACCCGTATCACCACTACATCTCTACTGAAACTCTCCAGAACACTCTCGCTCGTCATCGCACTTCAACTCGGCAGCCAATCCGAGGATCACTCTTTCGAAGAGACCCTCGGCAGAAAAAAGTAGATCAAGCCAGTGTAACAATGAGACAGCGTACAATCTCGCAGGATCGAAGCGAGTAAACAAATCCTGTGCGACAGAGAGAGAAAGAGAGAGAGACAGAGAGGGGGAGAGAGAGAGAAAGAGAGCCTCCGCTCGGATCGAGGATCTAGAAAGCTGGATCGCGAGACTCCGGCGATCGCGACGACAGAGGCGATCCCGAGGATGATCGTGTAGTCGGACGTGGGCGGACTGACTTGCCTCGTGGTGTCGTTGGGATCGACCAACCGACGTGTAATCGCGAAACGTAACCGTTCGAGGATTGGCCAGGTGTACGGCTGATTGGCCAGGTGTTGGTCGAATAGGCGGCGACCGGTGTCCTCGATCCTCTCCGGAGAAAAGGATCGAGCGGTCGGTTGGAGATCGCGGACCAATCCTGGCCGATCCTGACGGTAGCCGCCATGCTGCTCTGCGTGCCTTCCTAATTCGGACCTTTAATTAGCACCTGGCTGGACCGGCGGCGGGGGCACCCGGTGCGGGCATCGATTGGACGGTGCCCGGCGGGTACCTTCGCCGGGAACAGAGGCAGGACAGAGCCAAGACAGACTTTGTCGAACAGAGAGGACGATATCCGAGCCAGTCAAGTCCGCGGCTCGTCTTCGCCGACTAGTGTGAAATATCGCGCCCAAGTGTTACGAGCACGGCCACGCGGACCACGGGGCCGAAATAGTCTCCGGAAGGAATACACCGCGCCCGTTGTCCTTCCTCCACCTTCTAACGCCGACTTTCCCACGTTCGTTTCTCCTTTTCTCTCGCACCCGTGGACAATCGGCCGGAAGATCGAACGCATCGATGCCGATCGATCGGACTCACCCTGCACGCCACCCCTGCTCTCGGTTTACCGGTTCGCGCACACGCTCCGGACAGCGGGACCCTTTGATGAAGAGATCGACGGGTGAACAAGCGATCGGAGTATCGGTACATTGGTCCTGATCGACGATCCTTCGAGGAGTGATCGGTGGATTGGTCAATTAGGATCCAGGATTCCTTGATGAAGAGATTCTCGGGTGGAGAAGTGATTGGTACATTGGTCTTGCTTGGAGGACGTTTGTTGAGGTCATTGCGAGGAGTGATTGGAACGTTGGTACATTCGTCTTGATCGAGAGTTCTTTAATGAAGGGATCCACTGGTGGAAGATCGATCGGTGGATTGGTACATCAGGCTTGATCGAGAGGGATCTATTTTTTGGGGTGTCCATACTTCGTCGACACGTTCGTCGATCCTCCGATGGAGAGATTGTCAAGTGAAGAAGCGATTGGTATGTTGGTATATTGGTCTTGGTTGAGGATCATTTGATGCAAAGATTACCAAGTGGTGGAATAATTTCGGTACGTTGGTCTTGCTTGGGGATCCTCTGTTGAAGAGAATGCCAGGTGGATGATCGATTAGCAGATCATTGCATTGCTCATCGTCGAGATTTGTCCCGTTTGTTGTTTTTTGGAGTCGAGATACAGTTTGAGAGACTGTGACGATTGGAATTGGAAGATAATTAAATATTCTTGTGGTCACTGGGGTATTTGGTGTCTCGCAGACTGGGGACAGAGTAATGGTTGATGATGAAGTGATACGGAAGTCTGAGGATTTATGGATTTGATTGATTGCGGGGATTTTGGACAAAGGAGACATTGGAGCACCTAGTTTAGACTGATTTTTGTTTTGGGTTTCCTCCTGGTTTGTAAGCCAGGTGTATGAATGTACATTTGACCTGTGACCTTCACTGTGGTGAAAATTTGGGAACATTCTGTGTTATTGTCTTCGAGATCGAGGGAAGATAATCTGTGAAGTGAGGAGAAGTTGGGAGACTGTTCGGTCGTGACGATAGGGGATGAAATTCATCTTCCTGGTGACCAACTAGTTAAATATTCTAAGGACGGTGGGGTAAGGATACTGTTAATCAACTTGAAGATAGGATACTCCAATTGACAGTGACGAACCAAACCACGAAGGAGATCGAGCAGATCCCAAGTTTGAAACATTTCTAGATTGCGCCGTCTCCTCCTTCAAGGCTGAGGATAGAATTCAGAACAATGAGGTATATTCTCAAGTTAAAAGAATAGATGATAGGGGACTAGAACCTGAGTAAACTCGAATAGAAGATTTGGAGATCAAAAAGTAGAAAACTTGAAGTTTTGAAGACTTGAAGATTTGGGGATCCAAAGATCAGAGAGTAGAAGAATAGAAGAATAGAATATTTGAATATTTGAAGACTTGAAGATTTGAAGATCCAAAGATCAGAGAGTAGAATTATAGAAGAACAGAAAATTTGAAGATTTGAAGCCTTGAAGATTTGAGGATCCAAAGATCAGAGAATAGAATAATGGAAGAATAGAAAATTTGAATATTTGAAGACTTGAAGATTTAAAAATTCAAAGATCAGAGAATAGAACAATAGAAGAATAGAAAATTTGAAGATTTGAAGACTTGAAGATTTGAGGATCCAAAGATCAGAGAATAGAAGAACAGAAGAATAGAATATTTGAATATTTGAAAACTTGAAGATTTGAAGAATCAAAGATCCGAGAGTAGAATTATAGAAGAATAGAAAATTTGAAGATTTGAGGATCCAAAGATCAGAGAATAGAAGAATAGAAGAATAGAATATTTGAATATTTGAAAACTTGAAGATTTGAGGATCCAAAGATCAGAGAATAGAAGAATAGAAGAATAGAATATTTGAATATTTGAGGATCCAAAGATCAGAGAATAGAAGAATAGAAGAATAGAATATTTGAATATTTGAAAACTTGAAGATTTGAAGATCCAAAGATCCGAGAGTAGAATTATAGAAGAACAGAAAATTTGAAGACTTGAAGGAGCAAAGGTCGAGAAATAGAAAAGTAAAATAAAAAACAAAAGACTACCTGGATCAATTGGAAGATCGACAAAGCCGAGTTGGAGAACAAAGAAAATGCAGCAGCCAGCGATCAACCCTGGATCGCCAGCGCGATCTTCGTGCTGCGAAAGAGAGCGAGACAGAGAGATCCACGATGATCGAGACAGGGAACGTGGCAGTGCTAGGAGTCGATCATCGCCCGAAGGGGATCACGAGGAACAAAACGACGAGAGGACAGTGGTTTCCGGGCAGAATCTCGGTGGCATGACGATCACCGGAAGCCAGGGCCTGCCTCTTTCTTTGTCTCTCGAGGATCGAGATCTATGGACCAAGTTCCAGTGTCTGACCAATGAGATGATTGTTACTAAGAATGGCAGGTGAGTGAGATGAAATTGTTCGTATAACAATATTTGCTAACAGAGAAACGAAGGAAAAGTAAATGAAGGAATGGGCAGCGAGGAAATTGCTTTCAGCCATTTTGTAATTTTAATGTGCCTGTAGATTATGGAAGGAACAACAAACTTTCTGTACATCAAACTATACATACCCGGAAAAATGACTGTTTTAATATTTATCTAGGAAAAATAATGAACACAAAATTGAAAATAATATTATAAATTGATTAATAGATTGAATTAGAATTAGAATTGAATAGAATTTGTATTACAAATTGAATAGATTCTAATAATATCTATGCAATTAGAATGAAATGAGGAATAGGTGACTACATAAAATTAGGAATTAGAGCGTTAACAACACTTATGCAATCAGTCACATTGAAAAGAGGAAAAGCGTTAATAACGCACACAAAATAACAAATTACTGTCTTAGCAAAATGCTTGCACGGCTAATCGAGGCGGTCAAACAATAATAAGGAAAAATGTCGAATTTCGAGGCGTAATTTTCCTCGAAGACGAAGGAAAGTCCCGTGACATTGCGACGTCACTCGGTGCAGGCCGCTTCGCTTGGAATAATTAATTCCCACGAATGACGACGCGATCATTTCGATGCGGCTTGGTTGTTGCTGGTTGTCTCGTCGTGCTCGAGAACGTCGAAAGATCCGTAGCAAAGATGGCTCGCCGTCGCGCGTAAAAATGACTTAATTAGAGCGCCGGTGTGAACAAGGCAGAAGGTAAAAATAATAGTTCATATGTACCACTCGGTAGAAGAAAAACGGTACGCGGAATGGAAAAAGATCATTGCGAAACGTTACGAGAATTTAGATGATTCACGCGAACCTACGTTCCATGCACGAGATAAAAGCCACTCGGTGCTATTCCTTTCTTACCCGCCGCCATAGCTCAACATTCAGTATAATTTCTTTCATAATTATCCTCTTGCCACATTTCTACGTTTATCGAAGCTCCTTTTGTCGTTAATAACCGATTATAAATAGATTGTGGATCTCTGTGGTATTATGATAACCTTATACCGAATGGTTTAAAAAATTTTCAATGAAATTATTATCTACAATGGAATATCAAATGTTTTTGAAAGATTACTTTGTTGATGCTTGGATCCTCGAGATTTTTATTCAACCAAGTTTAATTTGTCGAGATTATTGTTTTTTTTTTTAAGAGAATGCAAATAGTTGACTCATCTTGGGAGTTAACTTTTCTAGAATTGGATATTGAATAGTATTTAATGCAGTGGCCAAATAATTATTTCTTTAAAAAAAGGTCTAGTCTAGGATTGAAACTCCTAAACTGAATTCCAAAGAATTCAGACCTCTAGAAAATGTATTAAAAAATACTTATCGGTGCCCTCGAGATTAAACGCCTAAACGGCGTTTCATTTAACAAGAAAAATTATTTCTCTAACAAAATGTTACAAATAAAATGACACAAACTCAATCACATTCTATAAACTCACAAACTAGATCTTAAAGAATTCGCGTAAAAATTAATTTATAAAATCGAGACACGTCCGCGTCAACTTCTAAAAACTGCATCGAAAATCGGTAAAATCATTGGGGGTTTTTTTTGCGCTTTATGCGCTATAAACGCATAAAATCCGCAGTCGGCTAATGAATAGCAAAACCGGAAACTGCGAAAGACGGATGAACCTGTCCAAGGGGAAATCGGTCGCTGCGCATGCCGGTGGATCAAAGGACATCCGGTGCGGCATTGGCTACTTTTACGATTCGTAATATTATTAAAAACGATTACGGTTTGTCGAGCGACGAGGCGTTCGCAGGTACCAGCTCGACGGGAGAATGTTTTACGCGGGTATCGTTGGGCATCGTAAACTTTTATTGCAGGCGGCTCGATTCTTCTCTTGCTGATCGGGCTGTTCCTCGGTGTTACTTTCATTAGTGTTTTATAAAATGTTGTTGCTCTCGAGGCCGTGCCGCGCCGCGTCACGCCGCGTTTCTTTATCATTTTACAAAACGTGTCCGGTGGTAGCCGGGGCCCCGGGTGAGATCCCGATAAGGATAAGGGCGTGTAGACACCGAGGAACAGCAGCCGGTAACAGTTACAAGACGAATATCTTTCTCCCGACCCGCTACAGCCCTTTGTCTTCTGATTTCAGACGGATGTTTCCGGTGGTGAAGGTGGTGGCACGAGGATTGGAACCGAAAGCGATGTACACGCTTCTTCTCGAATTCGTCCAGGTGGATCCGCACAGGTAAATTGTCTTCTTATCTGTTAACCCTTCACCAAACATTTTAGTTCTTAGGTGACAGCAATTTCGAGACAAATACTTTGCTTTTAACACTTTGACTGCCAAACTAGAAACCTCAAATATTCCATAAAATCAGAGTAAGTTACTTAATGAAATAAAAATTGAAAAGAATGAAATGTATGATATTGAGTAGTCCTCCAAATTAGGCACAATGAATATATTAACGTAAAAATTCATTTTAAAACCTGGACAAATAATTCCGTCACCCACATATGGGTGACATGGCAGTCAACGTGTTAATAGAGCAGTACTCTACCAAATCAAAAGTATTTTCCCTTATTATTGTTCATATTTTTATAAGCAGAAACTATTCTTGAGACTTAAAAGTCGTGTGGACTTTTAATATTCATAAATATTTATACTTGTGCCAGATACATAGCTTAAAAGCCAGAAACCTAGAAGTTCAATGAAAAATTGAACTGAAAATATAGATGCAGTAGGAGCATAATAATTTTCCTAATTGCTCCAAGTGAAAATGAAATAATTTGGGTCATGGTAAGAGTTGAAAAGATAAAACCTGTAGCAGGTAAACAAATTGTTTAGAAGTTGAAGTGGGAGAACCTTCCAAAACATATTCTGTTAATTTCTGGTAAAAGATTGAACGTTTAAGGATACATGGCAGAATGATGTTCACAGATGGAAGTACGTGAACGGAGAATGGGTACCAGGCGGTAAAGCGGAAGTTGCTCCACCGAATCCGATCTACATCCACCCCGAGAGCCCTAATTTCGGGTCCCACTGGATGAAGGAAGCAGTTTCGTTCGCCAAGGTGAAGTTAACTAACAAATCGAATGGGAATGGACAGATAATGTTGAACTCGTTGCACAAGTACGAGCCCCGGGTTCATCTCGTCCGTGTGGATGCTGTGGAACAAAGAACGGTATAACATTAACAACGATACAATATAGATCTGCGGTTCTTGTAATTATTTTCTAAATGATATTTATCTTACCCAGGTGCTGACGTACCGTTATCCCGAGACACAGTTCATAGCAGTGACGGCGTATCAAAATGAGGAAGTGACGAACTTGAAGATCAAGTATAATCCCTTCGCGAAGGCGTTCCTGGATGCCAAAGAACGTCCTGCTGATCCACAAACTTATCCGCAATGTAAGTGTGCAGAATTATAGAATTTGTCGAAGGTCCCCAAAGTTGTCAGAATTTGTTGGGGGAATGCTGAGCGAGTCTCTAAAATTGATATTTTCATTTGCAGACACGGGAGCATGGTTTTTACCGCAACCGACCATGGGATACGAGTATAACACGGCTACAGCGATAGCAGCTGCACAAAACCAAGCATCGGTGACAGTCAATAATCATCTCACTAATGCCTGTACCGTGTCCACGGCCAGCCACAGAAATACGTGCAGATCCACGCCTTATTCTCTGAGACACAAATATATACAAGACGGTAAAGTCCATATAAAGTAGGGGAACTCAGGGTCGAAAACAACAGCTTGACTTCGGACCACGATTACACAAAATCTATTACATTTACAACAAAAATTGGTACATCACTTAACCACGGTATTTCCGATTTTCAACAACTAATGTTTGAGTTATTAATACAAAATGAAGAATTGTAACTCTATTGTAAGGTTGTAACTCGACATGGGATGGATAGTAATACAATATTTATTAAAATTAAAGCGTTTAAAATTTTCGAGAATAGCTGTAATAGATTTTGAATGATTTACAATGTTTCGACCCCGACCTCCTCTACATAGCACCCAAAAAATAATAAAAATGAGTTGACTCTAACGTTCCACTTTTATTACAGAGCAACGCGCAGACCCATACAGTCCAGTACAACTTCTGCACTCGACGGCGTACGTGACAGCATCAGGATGGTCACCGCGCAGCCCAGAATCTCTGCAAACTCTGAGTCCAGCATGTCTACCGCCTGCTCAAGAGTGGCCCACGTCCCCGTCGCCGTCACCAACATCATCCTCTCACGCAATATTCAGCAGGAGCGTCGTCGGTACATCCTCGCCAACTACAGCCACAGGGTGTGCCCTGTACGTACCGTCGAACCTGCCTTCCGTGCCCCAAGAGCATGGTCACTGCACCGACGCCTCGGCCTGGATTCATCCCAGCTCTCTCTCGGAGCAGCAGCAACAGCAACAGCAACCTTACTTGAACTTGAACCTGCATCTGCATCACCAAATGTCATCTTACGCTTCAGTTCCTCACACCGGTCTTCATCATCCTCTGCATCCCAACGGCACGGACACAGTTCCTCCGGTGGATGACTATGTTCACGAGTACCAGGCGTCACCTGTTCAATCGACAACACCTGACCGCCACCAGCAACACCATCATCCTCAGATGTTGCACCTGCAACCGATCCAACAGACTGGAACAGTATCTCCCGTCAGTGTAGAGTACGACACTCCGCCAAAAGAACACCATATACCGGTCAGTTACGCTGACCAAAACGCGGATACGTTGAACGATGTACAGCAAGACGAGAATCGAAGATACTTGACGACGGTCATTGACAGACACCACCGGCAGGAATCAGATATCGCTGCCAACGACCATCAGACTACCTCTTGGACACCGTTGACACCACCACCGGCCCCGCAAACTACAGCGATTTGATTTAAGTATGTGATACAATTAGTTTTAATAATGCTGGATCGTTGCTACTTCATTTCTACAGTTATTCTGATAGCTAGGTGATTAGATCAAGAGAAAAGGACTAACGTAGGAAACGCGTCTACGTAGGTGCAATATGAAAATAGTAGAGCTGCGCCAAAACCCGATGGGCAAGGCAAGAAGTCGGGTTCTTTGAAAATTTCGGGATTCTCGAATGTATCGGGTCCTCAAAAATTTCGGGATTCCCAAGAATAATGTCGAAAATTTACAGGAACGCAAATGTGCTCGGGAATCCCAAAATTTCGGGTTCTCGCACACCTCTATAAAATAGATATTGAAAGGTTCTTGACAAAGACCTTTGTGACAAATATTGTAGAACCATTTTAACTCCTGTTATTGTAATAGGAAGTTTTTCTCTAATATTCTAGACATACCGGGTCGAAATAAAGAGTGTTTGTTAAATTTTTTTAAAAGTCGAGAAGCTTTTTTAGACGAGAATGAAAATTTGTACTGCCTTTGCTACGAACCTCTCAATTATTGATAAGCCTAAAAAGTACGCATTAACGTTTGTATCGGGATCGATCGAGCAGGTTGCAAATTGCATTCGGCAAGCTGTTGGAACGAATAATTTAAGTATTTTGTAATCGATAAATTGATATCAGTTCAATATCGATTTCCAAGAAATCAATCCGTCCGAAGATCGTGTCTTAATACTATTAAATGGTATGTATTGGATAATATAATCATTACAATAAAGTATACTAAACATGCATACATGGTGTCTTCCTCAGAATTCACAGAAGCGTGATCGAATCGCAAACAAATTGCTCATAGAACATATTAGATTATTTATTTGTAGATAAAGCAAAGGTACTTGTACGCTTAGTTCATAATAATTTAGTACAGTTTGTGTTGATATATAAACCTGTAACTGTTACGCATGTAACGATTAACTTATATATTAAATAGTCACAAAATCTTTAGGAAACAAGAGTATTTTAATAAATTATTTATAGAATTACAAAATAGTATAATTCAGAAAAGCTATACAAAAACTGTTATGTTTCTTTCGAAAAATGTATAGATCCTATTCCTTTCTAGATACTTTAAGTCGACTAGTATCTAGCTTTCCATAAAAACACTATATAGGGTTTCCAAGAAAGAGTGTTGGAAAAAGAAAGGGGTTCTGAGGTAATCCTAAGCAACTTTTTCTTTTGCCAATTCGCGCCGAAGCGCTTCGTTTTCGTGTTATTAACGAAAAACGGCAACGTCACGCTCAGCGGGACCTTTAATTGGTCCGTGCTTTTCGTTGATATCTTGAAAACAAATCGTTTCGGCGCGAATTGACAAAGGAAAAAGGTGCTTAGAACCGCCACGGGAATCACCCCTTTCTGGAACACCCAGTATACAAATTTTATGCTATTTACAATTGTATAAATTAATAATATATATAAGATTCTAAATGTTCGCTGTACATTAACCGAACCAATGATTACCCATGCACTCTCTTGTCCATTGCGTTTGACACACCCAACACCAATGGTAACCACAGCCGGCTCTTGTGCAAACCATGTGCATGCATCCCCCTGAAAAATATATTTCATTTATCTTGAACTGTACGTTCATAATATTATTTTGTTTCACGGTATTGTAAATACCATCTCTTTCAGTCGGTGTCCTGCATTTCGGACATGGTTTTGTCGATATTTTTATGGTCACCATAGTAGCTTCGTCCCATTTTGCCTGGAGCAAATAATATAGAATGATTTTTCTAGGTTTACGATAAATGGAATCTGTATAATATCGTTCTAAGTACATCTTTAGCCCTTTCCGGGTCCACCGAATATCCGCCGGATTTTAACATCCCATTGAAAAATTCATACGGCTGCAATTCGCACTCTCCTACGTGGAAGCCTTGTAGACATCTTCTACAGAAAACATACTGCAGACACAAAGTACAATAATACTTCTTTAATCACATTGTTCAACCACTTTTGCGATTCGATAATCGATAGGCGACTCTTACAGATTTCTAGAGGCAACATTTTTAACTTCAACGATTCGTTCTGCTTCTTTTACGACATTATTGCACATTGAACAATAATGTAAGATTTCCTAATAATGTAGCCTAATGGGCCTAATGTGGCCCCTTCCTCCTTCAGAAGTCTATGAGAATCGTCTATTTGTTATCGATATTCAAAACAGCTAATATTTTTTAAATATTTTTACATAAGTATGCTTACTCCACAGCCGCCAATACATTGAATTCTCCTACACGCTTCATCAGAGGTACCATCATCAGGGGATTCTGGTATAATTCCCATCCCACAATCTGGTCTGGGACATAAAAGACCTCCGGCACGTAAAACATACTCCTCTGTACTGAACCTCTGATACTGTTCGTACTAAATAATGCACAGGTATACGGTAAATATCCAAAGAATTTTCAGTATTCACAATAACTCGGAGTACTAATCAGTATTCGAAGTACCTGTTGCGAAGTGAGAAGATGAAAATGATGCACTTCGGGAATAAGAGAGTCAGGGCATCCTGCTGGGCAAGGAAGAGTATAATACCCTTTAACATCATCGAATTGGAACTGACGTTCTCTTAGGCGAACTGCGCAATAATCTTTAAAGCAATCAAGGCAAGTTACGTGTCCTGCTTCGCATGGAAAAACCAGCACTGTATCTCTGCAATAATGTAACTTTGTTTAAAGATACGAGAACCCAGATCATGCTACACGGAGTACAGTAATTACCTAACATCTGTGCATGCTAAACAAGGAATCTTCCTCAAATTTGGTTTAACAAGGTACAATGGAACTGCTTCGTCTTGTTCTCCAAGACTGGCATGGTTCGCACATTTGAAATAAAAATGAGCGTATAGAACTTGTGTCTCGGTGTCGTCAGAAATCGTTGCAGGTGCAGAACACAGATCATTCTCACAGTGAACTGTTATTTTACGTGGCTGGAGCACGTCTGGCCAGCATTGGGGATCTCTGTCTACTGTAACAGCCCCGCTCTTACAAGTTGCGCATCTGACTCTCAATTTTCCTGTTGTAACTGCTCTGCAGGGTGCTGAACAGTACACAAAGAAATGAGCTCGATTCTCCCGATGGTCTGCAAACAATCATATAGTATTAATTGCTGAAACTTCATAGCAGTTTACGCTGATAGACATACACATTAACCACATGTGTTTACCCTTTAAAAAGCTACGATTATTCTACCTTCCTTCAATGAATTCTCTTGCAGATCTGAATCGTCCAAAGGCAAATCGGTAAGAGTTTCGTTCATCGGCTTGCCGCCACTATCATTCAGATCAGATAACTCCGAAGACTCTTCAATGGTGCTTGTGTCTTTGCTTCTGTTGAGCCTTTGGTGAGGAGTTTTGATAGCGTGCAGGATACTTTGTTGCCCTAAATCGCATTCCTACAATAGCATAGTACTGAGAACACTAAATACCTGAACTACAGCATCCATCGTGAAGGCTGTTGCTCACTTAACTGCACCGCACATGAACAAGACCTCCTTTTTCCTCCTTTCAATAGAAATTAATATGTCGTCGTTGATCCAGTACATATGCGGTGCTGTTAAGTGAACGACAGCCTTAATAGTTGTCCACTCTACTCCAATTCTATAGCTTATGATTGAAAGCAGTAGAACACACAGTTACCGTGACTGTCGATAAAGATTTAAAAAATGGACAAAAAATAGAACCAAGTGAGGTTATGATACCTAACCTAAACTTGGCTCGTAAAAACAGATTGTCAACGATATTGTCAAGTGAAATGCAAATGCTTACCTCTATTATCGTCGAGTTATGCAACTCTTTTCCCGCAAAAATAATTTTTATGTCTTCAGGTGATGTGCCCATTCGAGGGGCCACTATCTCTTTCACGTTTTTTATGTCCCATTTTGGATCCAGATCGACGGCAAGTGTATTGCCAGTGTTCGTTTTCACGTATATACACAAGGAATTAGATATCCTCCGCTTCCCGAACCAAACTAACTGCAGCATCTTTAAAAACAAATTCCTTACGAAGTCGAAAACAAAACTCATACCGACCACTACGATCGTCGATCTTCGATTTTAAACCTAAGTAGACAAATATAGAAAATCGAACGAGACTATAATCAACAATGCTGTTTTGTGTTGGAGTCCACTTTGTTTCGTTTTGGTTACTATTTAATTAACGAGTATACATATGTAGATAACCAGAAATTAAACATCAGCTGCACAGTGCCCGCGACATCTTTGATCTATCTGACAACTACAATTCGAAACTGTTGATAACATCGCAGAAGATTCCTATAAGGGAAGATCTATAATTCGAAAATAATGAGTTTTCATCTAACAAATAAACGTTTATTGAAACAATCATTTTCTCTTGGCCAAAACAACGATAATATACAATCAAAATAGTGTATAAGAAAAACAGTATATTGTATAGAGACGATACGAAAAGATCGTAAAAAAGCATACCATTTCGCCATAACTGTGGCGAAAAGCGTGAATTTCATTCACCAATTAAAGTCATCTGTGAATGTTTATTGTTCAACGAAAATATTTTACACTTCATACAATTCGCCAATGGCCTTTTTCTTTTACGTATCTTTTCTCGACTAATTTTTGCACAGACTTTATGACAGGTGCATTATTTTCGTCCGCTATCTTTGCCCTTTTTGAATCGTTTGTGCTCGACTCGCTCGCTCTTTCCTGCTTTATTCTTTTCGCAGGAACCAGAGATTTTTCATTTAAACTTTTGGTGACGCTCTTGGACAACATTTCCCGTTCATTCGCTTTTAATCGCGTCGCATACGAACGAAGATTACTGAATCTTTGCCATTCTGTAGCCAGTGAACCCGCCACTGCCGAATTAGCAGTTTCAGTGTCTGATGACGAATCATCCTCCACTGGTTTTCTTCTCTGCAATTTTTTCTTCTGTTCAATTTTCGTATTTTTAACAGTCTCATTCGGAGTTTGCTCGTTTCTCGAGCATGACGGACCAGCCGCTTGCGAATCCAAATCTTTCCGAGCCTTACATTTCTTAAGATATTCGTTCAGCCTTATTCTTGGAGCTCCTGTTTTGCTTACCTCGAATTCGGCATCTTTGGGTTCAGGGAACCTGTACAGGTCCGGCTTTATGACTTTTCGTAACCATTTCCTTGAGGTTCCGTCAAAGTGTCCACGTGTCCTGAACCTGTCCCGTGGCACATCCTGGCCAAACCATATCTCCTTGCTCCACCAGTTCTCGATATTGTCTTTTTTAGTAGCCTTGCCTACTAACAACGAATCCTTCACTTTCAAAGAAATTTTAATCACATTAATTTATTAATACGCCCGCTGCCAGTTTCCATAATAGATCCTATACATAGTTTTGAATAGACAGCGGATCTTTATGCAAAATAAAATTTTTTTATGTGAATCACAACAAATTGGAGTAAAATAGAAATTTATTTCCTTTCTTGACATGTTTAATATTTTTACTGTTTCAAATCACACCTACTAATTGTTGCCATAAATGCATAAAATCCGCTGTCTAGTTATGAAAGAAACAACTAGAAAAATTTGTTACACTCTATTTCATTTTTGCAGCATGCGCGCTTACTCTGTCGAGTATACTCGTCAGCGTTTACAAACAATAAGGCACGCAGGTGCCCACTTTTAAAATTAAATAATGGCTTGGTAGCGAACGTGTTAATTGCTTCATTGTATACCTCTATCACCCTTATTTTGCTTTCGTCTGGGAGAAATCAAGTAATCCTCGCTCGACGGTGACTCCTCTTGTCGTTCAGCAGGTGGAGCAACATACTCGCGCATTTCTTCAGGATGTTCCCTAACATAGTCATCCCAGAGTGTATCAGCTGCTACGGTGGGAACTTTGAGGTTTGCCAACCACTGCTTAGATTTATTAATACGTATTTCACGTTTTCTTTTCCGGCGATCTCTTGCACCTGGGTAACTCTTGACTGGGCTACTTCTTCCTGAAATTAGATTAAAATTAGCCAGAAGTTACGTTACAGTTGATACATAATTAATTCTTAGACTGGCATAGACTCGGGCCTTTGTCAGCTCCAAGTTAGAAAGAGTCTAATTACTGAAGTATAACTTCTCATCCTCCTCTTCGTCGCTGCTGTCAAAACGGATCCGAAGATGCGAGAGGTTCTCCGAAGGCAAGGATTTCTCATAGCCCCCTAAGTCTACCGGGACTGGACTCGCATCATCCCCGCGACGCTGGCGAATAGGCGAATCAAAATGATAATCGTGAAAGTGTTGAGCTTCACGAACCCGTTCCGGGGACGCGGTATCCTGGAACAGTGCAGGTCCCTTTGTCAAAGTCCTCGGGGGCTGCTTCAGGTTTTCTTTCTCGTCATCCGACTGTTCCTCCACCGTCAGCCAATCATCGGAGTCTACGGGCTTTTTAGGCTTCTTGCGATTAGTTCCCTCTTTCGTCTTCTTCTTCTTCTTCTTCTTCTTCTTCTGCTCTTTCTTAGCTTTCGCCGGTTTCCGTTCTTTCTCAGCAAACGCCGGTTTCTGCTTTTTCTCGGCTTTCACTCGCTGTATCAGGCGCCGTCTGATGACTATGCTCGACGTGGAGTTCGTGCGGATCGTGGAAGCTGATGGACTGGCGTTGGACAGCTTGCACGCTTCCTCTAAAGGGGTGCTGCAGAGAACCGACTTTTTGCCGGTCTTGATCCGCCTCTTTCGCGGCTCATCCGAAGAAGAAGACATCCTCGAGCCTATATATTAGCTCTCTCGCAACGTTCGATCCCGCTTCCGGGTTCGCCGAACAGCTCCCGGCGCTTCTTATGAATTAGGTTCCGGTAGCGACGATCGATGCGCTCGCGAGCACACCCCTCGAACGCCGGTGTTCTATCAGAAATTTCGCCGGAGGGCTGGAGCGCTCGTGTTTCCTCGCACATGAAAGAATATCGGTCTCGTCATCGCCGACGCCGATGAGGCTCGAGTTTCTGCTTCCGTTTCACCTGAAGAGATTACTCACGGAACCACCCTCTTTGCCGCTGCGGCGAGCTCGTGGTTAACACATTCGCTGCCACTGTTTTCCCTGTCGTCGACGCGTCGCTCTAATGAAATTTCAAAGAATCGCTCAGAAACCAGAAACTCCAGGTGATAATCTTGTTGCGCCACCCCTAACGCTTTACCGGCGATAAAATAAAGGCTTAACAGTCTTTTCAGAACCGAAGAATAACAATTGAGCACTCAGGCAGTGCTGGCAGTTTCCATAGAGGCTTTCGAAGAAAAACTTTATCTGAAACAAAATTAAGCTTCTTTTAAGTATAGAACAATCATTGGAAAAGAGCTATTGATAGGCGAAGCGTTAATGAAAATTGTAACACAGATTGGTAGCTTGTTGTACTCACAAAATTGCAAAGGATACCGTTGCCTGTAATTGTATTTTTTAAATTATTTATTTTTGTTGCCACCGTGGCAGTTAATGCGTCAACGTCTCCGCCGCCTTTGCTCTTCAGTATTATGTCGGCGGCACACGAGACTGTTCCAACTGCGAATATCGACAGCCGACTAGCACCAGTTATTGGGCGTTTGGAATTCGGCCTACAAATACGCATATTCTGAAAACGTTGTTATGACGCCCAAGGATATTCCGAGGTAATACGGAGAAACGCTATTAGGCTGTGTTTATAGTACCATGATTAACGCAGATACGGAAACGGTTGCGTACATTGCGTTGATAATCAGTGGAATAGGGTACCTCCTCTTCGAGACACGCTCCTGGTGGGACTTCAGGAATCGTGTCCGACAAGTCCGAGATTTTCAGAATGAGTTGACTCTCGCTAGGAGGTTATCAAATAAATTCTTCTTAGGTTAATCCATCGACGCATCGGATCGATATCTTTCGATTCCCACGAAGAATAAATACAGTGTTGCAAAGGGAAAACCGGCGCACCTGAAAATTCAACATGATAGTGTCAAAATGTTACAAATTGATTAATGTCGCTTTTTAAACGATCATCATTTAAATAATTGCTAACAAGCATGCCAGACATTTTTAGATCCGTTTTAGATTCGCTAAAATGCGCATCAATTTTCTTTTCTATGCACATTTCTGAATATATTTACTGAGATTCTATTGATCATTTTATACATCCTGTACATTTTTAGAATCTCTTTCAAAGTTAATTTTTTCTAAACAGTGTTACACTAACAGTAAGTGTGACATACAAAAATGCTCCGAAATTGAAGAAATTAAAAAAGAAACTTTATTTATCATCTTAAAGATGCTATTAACAAAAACAAAAAAGAAATGTGTATTAACTTAAGATAACAGATACACAACATTCGTAAATAAACTAATAGAAGAAAAAAATCTTGCAGTCCCTTTTTTAAAACCACATGTTGGTCAAAGCCGGACAAAGCCGGATGTTGGGTATTTTGCCTGAAATGAGTCAATTTGACTGAATCATCAAAATTGAAGTTTTAAAAAAAAATAAAATTTTATTTTAAAGAAACTTTATTAGCACATATGGTTTTTTGAAACTAAGAAGTGGGGAGAGGGAGGAATTAATATTTGTATACAATTCATAATTCTATTAAAAACCAGCATATGTTTAAAAAAATGATTTAAGTTTTTGTATATATATAGCAACAAAATCGTAAATGATTCAAATTTGACTCGCTCCGGCGATCTATTGTCAAAACAAAGTTCTTAAAAATCATCGTTTTTCATTTTTGAATTGTTCTCAAAGAGCATTGCACCAACAATATTCGTCACCTACAAAATTGGAAAAATAAAAAGAGAAAACTTATTTATCATCTTAAAAATGATGTTAACAAAAGCAATAAATTCTACGACACCTTGTAGCCTGATTACTAATGTTCCTTCTCGGGAATTCTTTCTCGAGAAATTTTAGAATTGATTATTTATCATTTCTCGAGAAATTCCAGTATTTCTCGAGAAATTTAAATCTAGGAAAATTCTTATGAATCTCATTTATTTTATAACATATTTTCGGAAATAAATTTTCAGTTAACTCAAATTGCATATTACCAATCAATCGCGCACGTATAAGCATATCTACAGGCAGCATATCAATGCCTATGTATGCATGTTTGCAATGTGAAAATTTATAACAATTGTTGCGAATGTATGTCGATGTGAGGTTGTGCACACCTAAAAGGATACCCAATCTTCAGCAACTTTTGGATGTTCTGTATACGACAAAGCCAACATCCACGCAAAATGAAAGAAATTTTTCTACGGCTACAGATTTTGTTACAAAAAAAAAGATGTAGATTGTCTGATTCTACATTAGACGCATTATGAAGTCATTTCAAAACAAGAGCGTAATGTTTCACTTTATAAAAGTTTGGTTTCAAATAAATAAATTTATCGGTTATATTTAGCGTCAATTTTTTCCTTGTTTTTAAAGTTATGTACATATTGAACAGGAATAAACACCGAATTAAAGTTTTTTGCCCTTTCGACAAATATTACTAACGATATTCCAAACATTATAAGTTCAAGTGAACTTAGAACTGTTAGACCGTTAGTTCAGTTTTGGGAATATTATAAGTTCCCCAATATTTTTGTATTTTATTAAAAATTCTCGAGAATTTTCGGGAAATATAGTCTTATTCCTCATTTCTCGAGAAAAATGTTGAGAAATCAGGAAACACTACTGATACCAAAAAAAAAATTCTTAAAAATCGCTGATCGAGTAAAAATTTTTCGAGCATCGACGAGATCGCCCTCTCAGGCGCCAGTTTGTTACGGCACTGCTCGGCAAAGGTGGGTATAGTGGTGGGGGTTTCTCTAGGTACCGTCAGTCCATGCTGGCTCACGGCGCCGGCCGGTTCGTATTCGCGTCGCCTCGTCGCTTTTCAATCTGACAGTTACCATAATCCATTTCCGAGAGTCCTTTCGATTTCTCTCGGGAAAATCACGTCGATTCTGCTCCGTTCACTCGGGAACACACGCGGTCCGGTCCGGCGAGGCAACCCCGTCGAGGTTAACCGAATATCTGTAAAAAGAAAATAGAAACGAGTTCGTCGAGGTGATAAGAAAGATGCCAGCGGACGCGGAGCTCAGCAATCTGCTCAGCAGGCGGCAAAGGATCAACGACGAGCTCGAGGAAGGAAAAGAAGTGAAGAAGCAGTACAAATTCGTGAACGTTTACACAGAGTTCCACGAGCTGTCCCGCCGCGAGATCAAGCAGTACGAGCAGACCTTCAACAGGTGAGTCCGTTTCTTTTCTCCTTGTCTCCTTCTCTGCCCACGATTTTCGACAACCGTAAAACTGTTGTCCCGAGATATCGTCCTACTCCTCAAAGACCCGTGGACTTGTCTTTCCCCGGTCCTAAGGGCCGCACAGTTCCCATAGAGAGCCTTTGTGCGTAGAAAACGGACCGAATGTCATTGTTCCATTACATTCTACACGCCGTACAATGGGCGGGAACTTGTTCGAATTTTGAACGCTCCGATCAGGAAGCCTATAATAGAATTTTCAATAAAAGAAAGCTTAAAAATCTTCTTTTATATAATAATGCTAGACAATATTGTTGAACCACGTTACCTGAGGCGATTTGCAGGTTTAGCATTGGATTAGTACTGTTTCGATCCCCTTGAATTATTTCGGAATTTTTCGATGAATTTTTGCTGTACTTGTTTTATGGACTATAGCACCAATAGCAATGCGTATGAAATGCTCCGAGTTTTTAGAATAAAAATGGAGAACTTTGGACTTGTATATTAAGATTGAAGTTGCTATTGTTGCTATTTAGATGACCGCCGTGGACCATAGACTTACAAAAATTACGAAATAGTCGCCGGTAGTGTGATGCGTTAACCGAGCTTGACCGAGTTTAGTCGAATCGAGGCGAGTGTTCGATTCGATCACGAGTTGATCTTTCGACGCATCGATTAATCCTTGGGAATAATTTACTATTTAGATTCGTTTGGCAGAGACACTGTCAACGATTGTTTGGTGACGATTGGTGTTCGATCTTATCGTTCTTTTCTTTTCTTTTTTATCTTGTTTGTTATGAAAGACGAAGAATAGCGAGACGGAGGACGAGAAAAGTGAGAGTGAATCACGACTGCGGTTACGAGCCGAGACTTTTCTTCGTGTTTACGTTTACGTTCGGGTTTATTTAACTGGCCGCTGGCAGATCGTGTTCCCATGAATAGGTTGTTTTTCTTTCGCATAGGAATATGCGAAATTAAATCATGATGAAATAGAGTATGTTGTATCCTGTTACGATACCACGTTGTTTCCAGGTAATTACGTATGTTGTGTTCAGCGTTGTGTTATGTTTGTTATTTTCAATGCAGGAGAGTTGATAAGTATGGCGGGAAATTATGGTACATTTTCTTTAGTTACTCTTTTTTGAAGAGGCGCGCGCAATTTAAATTCGGAATATTCGGATTTTCATTAAAATCACTTAATATACGTTATATATTTTTTTAAATATTCATTATATTTTAAAAATAAGTATAATTAATGTAGGCACGGTAATTGGTGCCCCCACAGTAATGGGGTTCGTCACCCTAGTAAAATAACACTGGAAAAATGCTTTTTATCTGCTCTACTAATGGTAGAGGGAATTTTATCTATAAATTTCATTTATAATAATAATTCCCTGTAGTTGTGTGTATTTATTTATTTCATTCAGATCAGAACTAGATTTAAATATTATTTGTTAATACCTTGAAAATTGTAACGATAAGTTAAATTCGTTAAAAAAAACACTTGTAGATGACAGAATTCTGTCCTAAATTAATTAATATAGTGCAAAATGCAATAGAACCATTTTTAAATCATGCTGTAGCAAATCTCAATTTTTTCAATCGTTCTGCCCACGAACGATGGAAACTAAGTTCATTAAAGATTCTGTTAATTTATGATATATTGCATTTTATCTTCCAGAGATTTGTTTGAATGGAGGTGAACGACTCGAGATCATACCATGACCATGCTGAGATCATTGATTGCAAGTTTATTATACAGAGAATTATGACGAGAAGTGCGTTAACTAAAAGTGAGTAATGCACAAGCAAATATTGCTAGTGCGATGAGTCAACATGGTACACAGTCATTAGTAGTATGACGAAGATTTTTATAGCTCGTAAATCTTTAATATTTCCTATAAACGTATAGAAAGCACATAGAAGATTATTTTAACACCAATAAAAAATTAGAAACATGGATATAATTCAACTTTGTTTATTCCATAACAACGATCTTTCATCTTCCAAGAGAAACCGGGTAAACAAAATGCAAAAATTATATTTGGTATTGCATTCGTCGTTTAACACATTTGAGGTATCATGAAAGATTAATTATTTAGCATCTACTTTTATAAAAAGAATTTTCTCGAACATTTGGTCGACCTTTATTTTACTTAAATCCCTCACGAGATCGATCGTAACAACTGGTCGAACAATAAATGGTACCCACGAATGGTCCCGGAGGCGTGCGAAACCGAAATCTGGTTCGCATAATCTCGGTGGCCCATCGTGTTCCAGCGGATCGTACAAAACCTTGCGGCGACGAGAGATGCATTAGGTTGTTGCATACGAGATGTCCGATTTTTAACCGTAACGTTAAACGAACATGACTTTAACAAACACTGTAATCAGCATATCCTAAAAACTTACGAGTTTCTTAATTGTATTACATAGTAATATAGAAGTTGTTTCAAATAATAGTAATAATTTCTGGCGGCGTCTCGGAGTAGCCATTCGAACACTAAGCGTTAATAAATATGTTCAGAAGAGCTGATAAATAAAGCTGTAAATTATCCTAAACAACATCAATTTTATAGAGGGCTAAACATCCAAATAAAAATTTAAGACAGCTCCTTGATTTATTATGTACCATTTGAAAGTGTAAAGCTGATGTTCACGTTGTTATTTTCAATTTTCCTTTAGACAATTAAACGTCAAGCCTGTTTCACAACTATGAAATATTGGGACCATTCACAGCGTCATCATCAAAGACTGTCTTCGTATTTGCAACCGGATGTGTTCATGTTACGACCGAAGAGATCACAACAAACGAAGAGTTTGGGAACGAAGTCCGTCGTCTTGGTGGTCATTCTTTTCTGGAGAAGACGAAGACGAAGAAGAAGAAGAAGAAGCGAGTCTCTCTCGAGGTCCTCGTCGCGGTTCCGTTTCCGCGACTCGAGCGAAAATAGCATTCGTTCCGTCTAGCCTCCGGAGGTTCTCTCGCAGTTATTTCGCGGCACGTAGGCGCAGCTTTCGAGGATGGCCAAGTGGCTCGCAAACTCGCAACCACCCCGCCTTCTGGCTTGTCAAACCTGCTGTGCCCGGCTCACTCCGAAATACCTGTAAGAAGAACAAGAGGAGAGACGCAGGACAGACTGGGGCCCCGAGGTCGTCTGCCCTGGGCCCCTGCAACCATTATCCTTGCCTCGCATGATCCTGCGGCTCGAACGTTATCCTTCCTCGTAATCCACGAATTAACCCCTACGATTTTTACTTCGCAACCACGATCACTGCGATTCCTTCATCATTTACCCTTTGCACTCGAAGCTATTTTAACCCTTAGCACTCGAACGGCGACTGCAAGGCGCCGCTAAGAATTGCCGTACTCAAAATATTTTTCACATTACTAAATTTGTTTGTACTTAATAAAGTACTGAACACTTCAGTAACGTTGCACCATTCTTGGTATGTATAAAATGAAAAACAAGGAAGATATATAGAAGAGAAATATTCTGGGTCGGAAGAATTGTTTCGTTTTGGAGTTAAAATGGCTTCGAGTGCAAAGGGTTCACTCCAAAACGAAACATTTCTTCCGACCTAGAATATTTCCCTTCTTATATATTTGTCTTCGTGTTACACATACGAAAATGGTGCAATTTACTTTTGCAAACAAATTCAACACTAGAACTACCGGACCAGTCAAAATGACTGGTTCCTAATTTTTTCTTTTGCAACTACTGAAATTGTAGAAATGTTTTCATCAGTCATTTTTTAATGAACCTCTTCATTGAAGCAGATGTTACAATACAAGTTGTGTGAAGTCTGAATGGGCACAGTCTTGTCACTGTTAAAAAGCAATATTGGTCAGTCGCATTCATTGCTCGGTAGTTCTAGTGTTAATAATGCATAGAATATTTTGGATAATAATACACCAATTTTTAGTGGCGCCTAACAGTCGCCGTTCGAGTGCTAAGGGTTAACTCGTTGGTCAGATGACACAATTTTTCGTCTGATATTAAAAATTCATTTTTGTTATAAAAATCGTTGCTTGAACCGAGCTTGATCAGGACTTGTGGGTTCTAAAAAGATTCAAGTAGCGATCACTCCGAGAAACTTTAATTTACAGTTGTAATCGAAGCGGCTGAACTTTGTTTTTCAGTCAAGTCAAATTTAGTTTTGTCAAATTCGAATGGACCGAGTTTTGGTATTTTAAGAAGCAATTTCTACATTACTATCTTTATGTTTGACACTAGGTTTACTTTAGGTTTCTAATATTTTTAATTTACAATTATTAAGACTCTAAAGATGGAGTTGTGAGGAATGAGGAAATTGGGGCAGAATATTCTTGTTATTTTTATAAATGTAAAATAGTCACTTTTAGTGCTCCGTAAACCTAGTATTAATAAATGGCGATAGTGTCGCCAGATCAAGACTTGTTCCCCCACTCTAATTTCCCCTTCTACCGCGCTATTCCCCAAGAGAGAGAGAGGGTAACTTTTTCCCCTCGATTCGTGTTCCCTCCCCTCATCTGGCGATCCTGGGCAGGGGTCCTGAATCAACCCCTTGCACTGCGACTAATTTTACGGTTTTAGTGATTAGAACTTTTTTGTAATTCGTAATTTCCTTAAAAAAGGAGAATATCCGTTGTATGCCTATATAATCTTCAACAGCTGTACATTAACAACGCCAAAATAGAATTTTATTTCGATTTAAACCTTAAATTAAATAACATACACTGGAGAGCAAAACTGAATTCACACTATTTAAAACAACATAACTTTTTTGAAATTAGATGAAATGACTTGATTGTTATTGAGAAGTTAGAAGGATTGGTTTATTAGACGGGGCGAAATGGTAAAAATTGATTTTTCCAACTTTTTTAGCTGAGCCTGTATTGAAAATTTAAAATACGTGTTTCATTCGCTCGAGTAAATTATATCCATGCTGAAAATTTCACCAATTTTGGAGAATTCGTTTACGAGTTATAAACGATTAAAAGTGCGACTATAAGTGGAAAATCGTAAAAAATGGCAATTCTTCTCACTTTTAATCATTTATAACTCGTAAACGAATTAACGAATGTCGGTGAAATTTTCAGCATGGATATAATTTATCCGAGTGAATAAAACACATTTTAAAAATTTTTAATACTGGCTCAGATAAAGAGGTGTAAAAAAGAACTTTTACTGTTTCTTTCGCGATTCCGACCAATTCAAATTTTTTACACCTCGTCTAATAAACTAATCCTTCTAACTTCTCAAAAACACTCGAGTCATTTCAACTAATTTTAAAAAAGTTATGCCGATTCAAATAGTGTGGATTCAGTTTCACTCTTCACTGTATAAGACTCTGTCCAGAATAATCGTCACGAGTACGACTCGATATTGTAGGGCAAGTGTTGGACACCAAAACAATCCGAGTTCGAATCAACAAATAACTACAAATAACTACAAACAACTACGCTCGATTTCATGTGGACAGAACGAAGGACGTGGAATAACGAAGCTATTCCAGATCACACGAGATTGCCGCGAGACTTTGATCTAAATCAACGGTTTAATTGATACGAGTTTCATGTGCTCGTTCAAGTAGCACAGCTTTAAAATAGTCTCAACGTAATCTCGAAAGATCTGTTAGCGAAGGATCGGGAGCAGGACAATTGTCCCAGATACACTGCACAATTACAGCAGAGTTTTCCTTTCATCCGAAAGTGTGTCCAGCATAGTCTTCCGATTGTCGAGCGGGGGCCGTAAATAGCAGATTGCACACGTCGCCCGGTAATTAATCGTTGTCGTACGGCGTCCGACTCCCTTTCGAGCCGCGCACGAATCATTCGAACAACGAGTGTACGCAGTTGTAATGCCGAAACAATGAGGAAAACTGGTTTTTCTCGTGCGCCAGTCGGTTTCCTTTTACGTTGCAGGAGACACCTGGGGATCGCGTGTCTCTGGACAACGTAGAAGAGGCTAGAATTGAAAGACGTATTGTGTGTTTAACGTGTCGCATTTTCTACTCGACACGAACTTTTCAAGCATACTTACACAGCCCTCCTCGATCTTAATTCCTTTTATTTCTCTCGGTTGCTGTTAACGTTGCTTGCCAGAATTTAATTCTAGCTATTTACTTCTGCCACTTTACGGTGAACTAGTATTTTAATACCAATGCATTGGAAACCTACATAGCTAAAATGTATGCTCCCCCTTACATATTTATCTTGTGGTGTAGTGATTAGAAATTCATTCGTCGTTCAGAATTTCATAGAAGAAGAAAAAAGAAAATTTGTATTTATTTTATGCCCATGTTTTCTCCGACAAAATAGAATTTTATTTGTCGGTGTAAAGGAAACTAATTACACTGATAACATACATATTTACTGGACTCTGTTCAAGGGGTTAATACAGATACTCATTTTCCATATTTTTATTCTAGACAAAGAACCACAGTAATTACTAGATTGCGGAACTATATGCGAAGCAAAACTGATTTGCTATAATTGCGATAAGCGGAAGCCGAATAAAAGTTTCATTCTTGTAACCTGTTTGCTGCTCTAAGTGGCGTCTGTCCATTTTTATTATAAAATCAGCAGTCTAGTATTTACTATTACAGGAACTCGACTAATCAGTTCAGATTTTATGCATTCACGACAACGAGTCAACAACATACAAAACAGCTGAAGAGTTTTAAGAATGTAAAGATACTAAATTATTTTCCACTTACTGAAATTTTGGAATAGAAAAATGAATTTCTGCTTCACACCTGCAGAGGACGCAGACAATTTTTATATTGCATAACTCGAACAATTATGTGCTGGCATCCACTTTGGAACAGGAATGTAGTCCCGAATAACGTTCGGTCGCGGAAACGCGTTTCGTGTTTAGTTAGGAGACACCGCAAAACCAATGATCAATGAATCCTGTAAATCGTGGGCCATCATTGACCTACGGGACACGCGGGTATCTCGACGAAACTATCTGTCTGTGTACAACTTTCGTACGATAATGAATATCCTTGTCCAAAGTCCGCGGAACGTTGAAATCCAGGGAAAAGTGGGTAGCTAAGTTTCTCGGACGACAAGGACAGCTCCTTGGACTTTATCTTTCTGGCTGAGGTATCATCTATCGTGCGCACGATACCTGTGCTATTCGGTCGCGGTGAAACTCTCCTGCTACCAGATTTATTCGCTATCTGCTCGTCGATCGCATAAATAATTGAACGAAGCCCGCTCCTCGTTATCAATCGGCTGGGAGCCGGATTCGCGTGGAAGCTAGAGTTTCACTATCTGCTTTAAGGAAGGACACGATCTTCTGCTTCGAACGTCGCGAATTTATGTCCCACGTTCAATTTTATATTCGTGGAAGCTCTCGGAAAATGACCAAATACGGATTTCATTCGAAACATTAACCCCTTGCGCACGGGAATCACTTTCAGCACACTTTTTACTCGGTGTCTAGTTTTCACCGTGTAATTAATTTTAATTTGATTGTGACGAGCTAGAGACTTGAAACTGTAATCACAGCTCAGAACTGGATGGCAATACACGCAAGACTGAAAAGCAGAAAATAGTTACTTAAATGAAAAGAAATTTTTGATATGCCACGTCTTTAGTCCGTCTTGAAAACGCGGTATATTAAAAGTTTCTTTTTATTTAAATGATTAAATAGGGTACTGAAGAGTACTAAGAAAATTGAATGGAGAGAACGGCGTGTTTTGTTCGGTAAAATGTTTGATATTTTTTTTTTTTTTTTTGAGAAAAATTCCAAGACGAAAATCTTGGAAAGTGTGCGCGCGCTAATGTGAGAATGAAAAATTTGGGAAAGTCCACGGAGGTAAGAGTGTCATAGCAGGAAGTGGCTAACAGATAACCGCAGCCTACGTTGGCGCATCTAGTATCAGGCGGCTAACTATACGACCGCTATCAAATGTCAGCGAACCTATATCATCTGACCACGATACAAAAGCCACGCGTATTTATAGTCGCTCGAGCGTGATAAGCGTTTAGTCGGTTATCGGAACATTGATTTTCCTAGGGGCTATCCGTTTCGTGATTAATCATTTCCACCTGAGTCGAGCTAACAAACCGTCATCGTAATTCTTCCTCGCCGAATTAGCAATCGTCGAGTAAAATCGTATCGACTGACGATTTTCGAAATTCTCGGAACCCAACTTTCCATGAATTGATTATTTTTTGAACTTTTAGAATAAGCTAACTCCTTCTGGATGCACCCAATTGTTTAACGATATTGACACCACGCACATTGTTCACTGTTTTCATTTTTGAAAGACGCAATTTTTGGAAGAATTTTGGAGCAATTTTTCAATAATATTTAAATCGTCTAGATTGCTCGCTATTTAATTTTTTAAAGAAACGGAGCTTTCCAGCGATGCTCCAAATTTTTTCACAATATTGGTATCACGCACATTGTTCACTCTTTTCATTCTTGAAAGAGGCAATTTTTAATAGAATTTTGTAGCAAGTTTTTAATAATATTTAAATTGTCTAGATTGCTCGCTATTTAATAAAAAAAAAAAACGGAGCTTTCCAACGATGCACGCAATTTTTTAACGAAAATGATACCACGCACATTGTTCACTATTTTCATTCTTGAAAGAGGCAATTTTTAATAGAATTTTGTAGCAATTTTTTAATAATATTTAAATTGCCTAGATTGCTCGCCATTTAATTAAAAAAAAACGGAGCTTTCCAGCGATGCACCCAATTTTTTCACAATATTGATACCACGCACATTGTTCACTATTTTCATTTTTAAAAGAGGCAATTTTTTAAGGAATTTTGAAGCAGTTTTTTAATAATATTTAAATCGTTTAGATTGCTCGCTATTTAATTTTTTAAAGAAACGGAGTTTTCCAGCGATGCACCCAATTTTTTCACAATATTGGTACCACGCGCATTCTTTTCATTTTTAAAAGAGGCAATTTTTAAAAGAATTTTGAAGCAATTTTTTAATAATACTTAAATCGTCTAGATTGCTCGCTATTTAATTTTTTAGAGAAACGGAGCTTTCCAGCGATGCTCCAAATTTTTTCACAATATTGGTATCACGCACATTGTTCACTCTTTTCATTCTTGAAAGAGGCAATTTTTAATAGAATTTTGTAGCAATTTTTTAATAATATTTAAATACGGAATATATATATATATAAATATTTAAAACGGAGCTTTCCAGCGATGCACCCAATTTTTTAACGAAAATGATACCACGCACATTGTTCACTATTTTCATTTTTAAAAGAGGCACTTTTTTAAGGAATTTTGAAGCAGTTTTTTAATAATACTTAAATCGTCTAGATTGCTCGCTATTTAATTAAAAAAAAAACGGATCTTCCCAGCGATGCACCCAATTTTTTCACAATATTGATACCACGCGCATTCTTTTCATTTTTGAAAGAGGCACTTTTTAAAAGAATTTTGAAGCAATTTTTTAATAATACTTAAGTCGTTTAGATTGCTCGCTATTTAATTTTTTAAAGAAACGGAGCTCTCCAGCGATGCACCCAATTTTTTCATTATACTTTAATTACAAAAAAAGCTCATTTTCAAAATTTTCGTAACAATCTAGCTCTCTAGTGGCGTTCTCAATTTTCAAGTAATATTTCATAGATCGCTCATTTCCGAAATATTTAGAGGAACCTACCTTTTCTGCGGTGCTTCTTTTAATAATATTGAATTCGCACAGACGACACATTTTTTTAATTGTCAAAAGAAAACAACTTTCTAACGGAGCATCCAATTATTTAGTGCTAGTTAAATCGCATGGATTGCTCATTTTAGGAATTCTCAAAAGAAAACAACTTTCTAACGGAGCATGCAATGATTTAGCGCTAATTAAATCGCATGGATCATTTTTGGAAATTTCAAAAGAAAAGAACTTTCTAACGGGGCATCCAATTATTCGATTAAATCGCAGAGATTACATTTTGCGAATTTACTGACGTTAAAATCGCGCAGCATTCGTACCGCGTCAACAGACATATTCTGCAATTATGCATCGCGCTGCACCGTTCAATCGCGCGCCTCACGGAATTAGGCGCAATCAAAGCGGCGTCCTCAAGCTTCTGTGTACACTTGGATAGATCGAGAGCAATCGGGAGGATCCGGGCCGAGGGGTAATTCAATCACGCGTTTCTTTTGAACATTCATTGAGCGAATCACGGGTCGAGTCCCGTGCAACTCGAATCGGTCCCAACGTGAATCACTGCACGCAGGACCCCGAGTGCACGCGTGCGAATCAAACCGTTGCACCGAGTCGTTGAAGCACGGTGAATCACGGAGCTGATTGGCGCCAAGCGTACTCCCGATGACTTCCGGTTTCGGGGCGCGCACGCCAATAGGAAATTCGGAAAACCCCCTTGCGGTCTGGCCCCCATAAAATATATCTGGCAGGTGGGCACGCGTAACTGTTTGTCGCGGGCCACCGTAACACTTCCCTCGTTCCAGCCGGGAATAAATTAACCACACCGGCTTCTAATTATAAGCCCCGGCGAGGCGAGTGCCCCTGACTCCTTATTTAATCGCTCGGCAACATTTTCATCCACCGGTAATTAAAATAGTATCGATACCGTTGCACTTTTACCGAGGAAAACCACGATTTTATGTCTTCGCTTGCGAGAAATGGAAAGTTTGCCGTTTAACAAATGTTTAAGGATTTTTAACATAATTCTAGACTGTCAGGAAGCTTGAGTGGATATGAAGTATTTAATATCTGTGCAATATTTTATTGCTTCATGGATTAAAATCGCCTGGGAATGTATTATGCATTTTTCCCGACAAAAATCCACGAATTTATTTCCTGAACTGTGAAAAATTAAAACTTTGCAATCTATTAGTTTAAAAATATTTGAAAATCTTCATTTTTTGGAAATAAAGTACCTCCGCAATAGTTTCGCCGCTTAACATGAAAATGTGCATCGTAATAGACTGAACTTAAGAATAAATTGAAAATGTACATTAATATTCTTTTAACACTAGGTTTGCGGCACTAAACAAAATGGAGTAGGTGTAATTCAACACAGTGGATAGATTAAAAAAGTCCAGCAATGTCGAAATATTATTTGTGACATATAAAAATTATTAATGAGGAAAATAAATGTTTACTCAGCTCCTGTAGATTCCAATTGATCTATAAAAATGTTATCATGCATAAAGATCCGCAGTCTATTCTCAATTATCGAAACTGTAAAGACGCACGAATGAGAAATTATTCAGCAAATTTATTTCTTTGGGTGTACAGTGAATTCCCGATATAAGTCATTTGCGCGGTTCTGGCGAGTGACATTTAGACGAAATCTGTGGTTCTCGCCAAACGTAGCACTTCAAAATCCACAGTGCACGCTGGAAATGTATAAGTCAGTATCCGTGGTGGTGTGGGTAGTCCCAGTGACCTTTAAACGCGAGGCTTGCAGCGACTTCTATCGAGAATTCACTGTATATTGCAAAAGAAATGGCTAAAAATTTGGATAGATACGTTTTCGTTACATTTATAAATTACTGCAGAATAAATATATTTGTAATCCCAGTGTTAATATTTCCGCTGTTTTAAATTTCGCCAGCTCGATTATGCGATAGGCGCGTAGAGTGCTCGGTGTATTTACGATTAAGCGAATCGACTGGTATCATTTTTCCAGCAACCGGAGACAGTTTAGCCGCCGAGCGAAAGAAACGGTAGCATGCTGTTCACCTCGAGAGGCGTTATGTTCGTTTTGGTTTTTCTCAGCGCGTAAAAGGCGGCCGCTTTTAACTGTTTTTTTTTTTTTTTGTCGCGGCATTATCTTTTCCTCCTTTCACGGTAGTTCGCCGGGGAAAATCGTGACCGATTCCGGCACGGCGAACGTGTCGCAATAAATTCTTCTCACGTGTAAAATATATTATCCGTTCTACGGGCCGTGGCGCACACACGGTATCACAGCGCATTAATACGATCAAGCAATATGGAAGCGTAATAGAAACGATATGCAACAATAGATCGCTTCCGCCTTTAAATCTGTTAAATAGGCAGGATTAGTTAACTCGCCGGTTTCGTTATTTCCTTCCTCGTTTGGTCCAGGATTTTTCTGGGATCGTCATTTTCCGGATCAATTTTTACGAAAACGTGTTTGTCCAAAATCAAATATTCGAAAATGAAATATGGAACACCTCTGTTCCATCGCTTCGTGCGGGATTTTTGTATGAACGTATAATCGCATTAAATGTTCACGCATTTGTACTTTTTTGTCCAATAGTTTATCGAAGCTCGGATATCAGGTCAGTTTTATTAAAAATGTTCGTTCAAAATTAAATCTCATCGAAGTGGAAATATTTCCATTTTGTTCGGGATTTATGTGTCGCGTTAAATGTTCGTCCAGATTAGATCAATTTTCCTAAACCAAGAATCTCATTAGGTCATACCTGAATGAAAAATTCACAGAGCTTATTACCGCTTCCATTAAGCGTCAATTAAAAGCGGGTTAATTAGCATTCATCGAATATTGAAATCTACGGAATGTCGGGAAACCTCGTGCACGCCATAAATATTTCAAACCCGCGGCCTGTTAATTGAGCGCTGTAATTGGGACGAGATTTAAAGTCACAATCGAATTTTGTAGACTATAGCCATTATGAAATACACATTTAACTTAATCGAGTAATTAACACTAGATTTACGGGCCACTGAAAGTGGCCAGTTCGGATTATTTTATAAAATTATCCAGAATATATTCAGCCAGATTGTACCATAATACATGTTCCAAGGAATAAATGGGAATCATTTAAATTTCCTATAAATGCATTTTTACAATCACAGTAATTGTAAATTGAAGAATGTAGAACCCGTAAATCCAGCGTTAATGTTACGGTAACGAGAAAAGATTCGAAAATAAAAGTATATTTATCCGTAAGCTGGTAGGCGTGTTATTAAATTTTGCAAAAACTGTCGATTTACCGTCAGGATTTGTTGCCCCACAAATCGCTCGTTGAAATAATGAACGTAGTTCGCCGAGGAAAAACGGGACGAAACGAGAAATAAGACAGTGACAAAGTCCCTGGCGGTGAAGAAACAAGTTCCTTAGTCACCGCGTTGTCCATCGGATCAATATAAAATATCCTCACGTCGTCGACCAGTTATCGAATGAATTTGCCTGACGCTTACGTATTCGGAACGCGTGATCTTCGCGAATAGTTCTGAAGTAACGGTCTGCATGTCGTTATGCGACAACTACGCCAAACCACGAGAGCCGCATTCTCACCGAACTCATTTCTTTCCTCATGATCGACGAAAATCGGCTTGTATCCGCGGCGGAGAGAAAGTGAAACAAATAAAACGCTTCCCGAAACTCTTCCGTAATCCTGACTGAGCATTTCACTGTATTTACCTTGCAAAACACCGTAGAAAAATCAGCATCCTTCTGTAACACTGGGTTTTTAACGCTAGGTTTACGGGACCCGTCAAATTGACGGGTTCTAATATTTTTAATTTACGAAATTTAATTTGAGATTGTGAAGATCCGTCTACGTGGAATTATTCAACACATTTATAAAAAATGGCTAAAATCTTGGATAGAAGCATTCTTCTTATTTTTATAAAGTAATGTAAAATACTCGCTCTTAGTGCCCCGTAAACCTAGTGTTAAACCGTTAATTAATTTTCGAAGATTCGAGCTTTCTTATCCGAATACAAATGTTTCATTCTTAATTCTTTTTCAAACACAACTATACATTTGGAGTATTTTGCGCTTCCTAAAAAACTTAATTGATAAAAATCAGAACAAAGTATACAGGGTGTTTCAGAGGAAAACATTAGTTGGTTCAGAGGGGCCAAATATTATGATAGGCAGAAAAATTTGTTGAAGGTTATATTTTTTGAGATTTCAAGGTCACCGAAGTTTTTTTTAATGAAACGATATATTTTTATTATCGCTATATGATAGCCGAGATCAAGGCGAATCCAACGACCTGTAATATTATGACCTTCACGTGACCTTGAGTACGAGAAATTCGTAAAAGTAGGATACTTGAAGTAAATAGTGAAATAACGATGACATGATCCCCCTAGGGTTTCAAGAAACGTTCTTGAACCTTGATTAATGACTGTAAACACGTTCACAATAAATTGTAAACACTGATACAAATTCTTCTCGTTTCGGTGACTATAATCAGTACGTTTCAAAAATTCATCGGGATTTATTCGATTGTGAAAGATAACGTTACTCCTCTGAAACGATGGTGTACAGTGATGCAGAAAAGATAGAAATGATTTTAGTTTATGGCGAGGCTAAAAGTAACTCGGTACAAGCATCTCAACTGTACGCAGAAAGATACCCTGAGAGAAATCATCCTTCTCGACAAAGTTTTGATCGCATAGTTCAATTGTTTTAATAAAAAAAATATCATTCTATCTAAAAAAACTTCGATGACCTCGAAATCTCAAAAAATACAACCTTCAACAAATTTTTTTGCCTATCACAAAATTTGCCCCTCTGAACCAACTAATGTTTTTCTCTGCAATTTTTTCTGTCATGAAAAACAAGCGAGATATTTTAGATGCTCGAGTTAGGTGAAACACCCTGTATATTAGAATAAAAAAGAATCACTCTACAATTATAAGTAGATAAGAATAAGAAGCTCCAATTTTTAATACAATTTTGGTAAAATCACAATATTTATTATCGAATATTTAACTAATCTTAAATGAAATTAAAAGCTGTGCGAGGCATTCTTTCCGGAGATGCGCAAAACATTTTAATTCGGGGTCGACTAATGCTGTTTCGTGAGACGTAATCTCGAGGATAATTAGCAAGGAAAATTTCCCAATCGTTTCACCGTGTCACAGTTCGCATGCGCGAGTAGTTTAGACGGGGAAAATGAGTTTTGTCACGAGTGGCCAGCAAAAGTGATGCGAAACAGCGCAATCGGGCCGCAGCGGCGATGACGTGCTCCCGAATACAAAAGGAGAATCTCCATCGCATCGATCTCGGTAAGAATGGGTAGAAGGGCGAGAGGAAGGTATCAGCCAAGTACCGGCATCCACCTTGACCCAGTTCCTCGGTAGCTAGTCTTGGAAAACGACGGTGAACGTATCGCAGCCGCATAATGCAAGAATTGATTCCGCGATAACGACACCTGACTGCCAACCCCCGACATGTCTCCGGATTTACCTGGCCCGATTAGAGTCGACTCTTGTTACCGGTCACGTCTCACATCTACCTTGAGAGAACCGTGACTTGGCGGACAAGTCCTAATTTTTTCGGAGCAGTCGAACAATTACGAAACGTCGACAACGTTATCGCGTGTCCCTTAACAAAAGTTCTTTGTGTTCAATAATTTCTTCGTGAAACTTTTACCATAATATTCGCCACATTTTTCTGATTAAAATGAGTCCAAACATGACCCCATTCGGACCATGTTTGTCTGTGTAATCCACGATTTAGTAGAACCTCGATTATCCGAACCGACCTCCGAATTCTTCATTATTCGATTCGGTTGAAACTTGATGCTAGCCATATACAGCATGATCTATCGCACAAATCAGTAAGGATTTAATCTACCGCTACAATTCTGTTCTCCAAATACTTATTTTCTACCGACTAGTTCGGATAATCGAGGTTCCACTGTACCGTGGATCAGGCGAGTAAATCCGATCCGAAGTGCATCGTGTTTGGTATCGTTTCAATCAGAAAAATGTCACGAGCATGTTGATAACGGTTTCTTAAAGAGATAATTGGGAATGAAACTTCTCCGAAAAAATCGCAGTTTCACTTTCGCGCTCGGCGTTTTGTAAATTGTTTCGCGGAGCGTTTGTTTTCGTTCTCGGCGGTTTATCGGAGATTTAATTAGAAAACAAGCGTGCGATGACTTTTGGACGGTAGATACAGTGCCGAGCGTGCTTTTATCGTCCTTATTTTCCGCTACGAGGCGTGCGATGTCAGCGGCGAAGATATAAAAGAGCGAAAGGTCAAGTCTACGCTAAAGATCAAGCAGGCTCGTTTCATCCATTCTGATGAGAGCCGCTTCATCCTGAATTCGGGATTTTCTCGGATGAATTTCGGCGATATGAGAATTTCTTCTGACTCATGCATCTTTCTCCAGCTTCCCACCACCCCTCCTCCTCCTCCTCTCTTTTTCTCTCTCTCTCTCTCTCTCTCTCTCTCTCTCTCTCTCTCTCGGTATCTCTCTGTTCAATAATCCGAGCACGTAGAATTGTGAACAGTGTTTCGGTGAAACATACACGTGTATTCTCGAGTGGGAAGCGTAACTCAGAAATTCATTCTCGGAATATTGTGAAACATTTTTGACCGGCTTACGCACGAAATCAAAAATGCTGTATCTACATTCCGTGTGACGAGAATACATTATTGGAAATCAGTAGAAATACAGGAAACAACGATAAAGCGATGCGGATCAAATAGCAAGAGTCACCGTATAGTGAAAATTCAAGATAAATTTAATTAATTTTATTTTACATTTATCGCCTTACCCTTAGGTACTATATTTCTCAGTTATTTATTTACTTCCTGAAGACCCTATTAAATTCATTTACTGATCTCTTTTATACCACTTTCGAAAAAAAAGAGAAAAAACGGCTCAATTGTTACAAGTCCACTTTTGGAAAAAAATGAGTTAATGGTAATTTTAGTAAGATATATCCTCTTTTTGTATTTATAATCATACATTCAACGGAGCACGATTTCTTGATAAACTAATCGAAAGAATTTTAGCTGTAAAATGTTATCGCAAAAAATTTTTTTTGTAAGTAAGAGTAATTTTTTCGCGAGAATATTGGAGATTTTTTTACTAACGAAATAATTACATTCTCCACTTGTTTATTTATATCTTTTATTTTAATATAACTTAAATTACTTCTTAATAAACTTGATTATTCGTGTATTTACATGACTTCATTTTAATTATTATTTTTCACATTAAACAATCCATTTCAGGAAAGCCAACGTCTATAAAAATATGCACTTAAATTTCCTCTTGTTTTTATTTCTTATATGTTATTATTACAAGTGGAATAAGTCCATTTGGAGCTAAAAAATCGTTTATTCTCTGTAACAATTTTAATAATTATTATTGCAGAATAAAATTTAACAGGTTTATAGTGTTAAAAACATCACTCGAATTGCTTAACGTTTGCCAATATTTTTAAATTCATTCAAACGGAAACCCTCAAATATCTCAATCTATGAAAAAATGGACTTAACTTTCAAAAATATCTTCTCAATTATTTCCGATTTTTTCTCTTCCACTGTTTATCTCGAGCTTCGATTTTCATTTTATTGAACTGAAGTAAAGGCGAAATAGCGAACTACAATTGTTACCAAGCAATTAATAGCCACTCTGTGAGCTTGCAAAAATTGCGAAATTCTCGTTGTTGTCGAGAATTGATAAATCGAGATATGTTTTTTAAACTGTCTGTGGCTAACAGCAGAGGGCGAGGGACGTCGAGGGAAGAATTCAATATTATTCTGATTACGATAATTGAAAGAAAATGGCTGCGGCGACGCGGAGAGGATGCACTCGTCGTCGACAGATTATTTAAACGATCTGTGAAATCGCGAGCGAGTGTGTCTCCAATCCGACAGACACGTGGGGGAGATACGAGTAGCACCGTAGAAACGGCGTATCTATAGTCCCTCTCCCACTCTTATTGATCAGGCGCGGGCTTGACCGTGCTCATAAACGTGTAACCTCGACCTTCGAATGATTCTTGCACTCTGCGACGACGAAACCGTGTCTACAAACACGGTAAGTGGAAATCGTTGCACATGCATTATTTAAACGATCGATTTTACCACAGGTCGTCACTATAGTCATAATCTCTGGACGAATCCTGTGAAAGTATACAGCTACAGCGCGTTCCAGTTTCTGGGATCGTCAGGATAACCGACTCTGTCGGTTGCGAGTCTGTAACAATGCTTAGTTGCTGATCAATATTTAAACCGTTGACTTTTACACACTCTTTATTATTTTTAAGTGGATTTCGTTTGGCTAGTTCTGCTCTGAAGGATTTTTATGCATTTCTGCTAGGATCAGTAAGGATCGCAAGGATATTGACGCTGTTCATTATACCAATTCTTATTTTTTAACACTGTTCAAATACTCGATTTTTTATGGTTCCTTGTGTTAAAATAATTTGTGGAGGAATTTTATTTTCTTTTTTTTTAGCTCTGAACGCTGTAAGGGATTTTATGTATTTTTGTCCAAGGACTACAGTGAGCGAAATTTGTTTAAACCCACGTAAGAAAATAAGGATTTTGGGGCAAAAGGTTCAAAATTTTAGCAAGCATATAATAATAACTGAGGATTATAAATATATTTATATACTGTAAGATTTGTACATATATATTTACCTGAACATTTATGCAAAAATTTGTACAAATGGAACCATATTTTTCGTGCGAAATTTGATTAAACCGCAATGGTTTTTTTTCTTAGATATTTTTGATAGTTTGATTTAAAGAGCGATCATAAAGGTATTGTTGTCCTGTGTTTCTAATTAAGTCACACTTTTTATTTGATGTAAAACGAAAAAATGGCGAAAGGAAAATATTCAAATGAAGCTGAAAAGTCAGTAATTATAATTTTTAAAGAAAAGGGAGTAATCGGGTCGACAAATTGGACGGGAAATTAAATGTTCCGAGTCTGTAGCGCGAAATCTTTTGAAACTTGGAGAAAATTACAGGGAAAAATATGCTACAGAAGGCAACACGAAAATTAAAAAACGAGAACAAAGCGCAATCATAAGTGAAGTGACAAAAAATATATTAGTTGCACGTTAAATTATTGGTAAATCGCAATTGCCAATAACTGCGAGACATGTGCAACAAATTTTGCACAACGCACCAAACGTTTCTAAAAAAACCTCAAAGAAAACAGATGTTAAAGGAACATCATAAAGCTACTCGGCTACAATTTGCAAAAAATCATATGCACAAATGTGTTCCTGATATTGGCATGATCTCCGGAAATACGTATTCTTTTACAGTTTTCGGTAAATCAGCCTGCGTTCAAAATATTCTAAAAAGTATAATTCTTTTTACAACCCTGTAATAAAATGGCGGCGTCCGTACCTTCCGAGGATCATATTCGTCATTGCGTACTTTTTCATTTTCATGCGGGATTTAAGAGGGGGATTGAAAATTTGCAGGAAAGATGGCAAACCGTCCTTGATAATGACGGAGATTATATAATAAATTAAGAAATAAAAACTTGAATTTTCTACAAAGTTTGTTTTAGATTTCCAAATAATTGATTACACTTATTACTATATGCTTCTTGTCTAGAATCGATGGCTCCGAGTGCAGAGGTTTAGAATTGGGACAAAAGTGAAATTAAACGAAGAAAGCAACGGATTTCGGGTAAAAAGCTATGCCGGGGTAAAAATGGTACGATAGGTGTCTACACTGGCTACATTGTTCCGCAAGATTTCCACGTCGACGGAAACGATCGGTCGCCCAGTCAATCGAGAAGAGGAATTCGATCTTATCGGACGATGCGCGCCGTTGGATCGAGAGTTACACCGGTGTAACACCCTGGAAAGCAGTCCGCGGAATCGAGCTATCGGAATCGTTTACACGGAAAGTCGATTTCACGAGCTTCCGGCTTGCAAAACACCGCTGACACATTCTCTCCGGGACTTTCGAAATCGAGCCGCGCGGAGCCGATTTCGTTCTCACGTGCCCGCGCAGCGTCCTCCTCCTTTCGATCTAATTATGTTACACTCCAATTAAAATAACGAGTTACGTGATTAAATAGCAGTGCGGAACACTTTCGTTAGTCCCGGGGAGATCGATCCGAACGAATTCACCCCGCAGGAGTCGCGCTCGACGAGGGCAGGATGGATTTTAACAAGAGCGAATCAACCGGCCGACTATTTTTATAGCCGATCTGCGTGACTGCAGAGAAATCGGAATTTTTATTCTTCTCTTAGCGTTAGCATGCGAGGATATTTTAGGTGTATACACGTAAATTAAGATTCTGTTAATACGTAGAAAATACAGAATGCTTTTAATGCGTCTCTGAATTTTTTAGTAAAGTTATTCTGTAGGAAATAAAAATTCGAGGCGATGGAAACATTTATAATATATATAAAGTATCTATTGAACTTGTGAAATCACCTCATTTTTCCTTCTAATGTAGCAACTTTTCGTGATTAGATTGGCGTATATATACAGGGTGGCCCACATAACTCTGAACAGCACAATATCTCGAAAACTATGCCATCGATTTTAAAGTTCTTAGTCTTAAATTGCGTGGAACTGAAGGGCCTTTCTGTCTACATAAACGTGAAGTGACCTCCCTTCCCCTTTAACGGGGGAGGGGTGGTACCTTTGTAATTTTAAATGGAACCCCCTATAAAATGTTACATATTTAGATTCTACCGGAAAAAACAAGTCAATTTTGTCTGAAACATTTTTTTGTCAGATACTTCCATGATGAGATATAACAGTTTGAAGTTTCGAGTTGTAGGTACTTGAAGCGCTCGGAAATAGCGTTATGGAATTATACGCGCTTGTGTCCTTTGCTTATTCATGAAGAAACACAAACAATAATATTTACAATTCTTGAGTTTGACTCACTTATCTATGAAAACGTTTTCAGTTTAGAGCTGTTATTCAAGCAGTAACATTGTGATTATGGCTACTTTTGACACAGAAGTGAATATGTTATTAACGTTAGGTGAATGCCAAAAAAATTATCGGCGTGCAGCAGTGATGTTTTTTGAACGTTATGGGATCAAAAAATGTCATGCAACATTTCATAATTTAGAAAAGCGGCTTAGTAAAGCTGTCACTAATGAAAATAATAGTGCCAGTATTCTTGCTGCAATTACATTAAATCCTCATATTAGTCAACGTACACTTGCACAAACATCACATATTAGTCGTTCATCAATTCAACGAATTTTGAAACGGCGAAAGTATCATCCATATGACATGGTTTTATCACAAGAGCTTTCGATAGCAAATTACGATCACCGCGTAAGATTTTGTGAGTGGCTGCAGGGTGTTGTGGAAAATGACTTTTTGTGCAAAATACTTTTTTCCGATGAGGCCACTTTTATGAATTCAGGGCATGTAAATAGACATAATCTGCATTATTGGGCCGTGGAAAACCCAAATTGGATGCGATGTGTTCCCTTTCAACATCGATGGTCTTTAAATGTTTAGTGTGGCCTAATAGGAGATTTTGTGATTGGACCTTATTTTTTTTCAAGAAACTGTAACATCTGCAAGTTATTGTGATTTCTTAAAAAATCATTTGCCTGCGCTTTTGGAAGATGTGCCACTGCACGTTAGAAGGGAAATGTGGTTCCAACAAGACGGCGCTCCTCCACATTTTGCAAACATCACCAGGCAATTTTTGAACGAAAAATTTGGGAACAAATGGATAGGTCGTGGGGGACCTCGTCAATGGCCTCCTCGATCCCCCGAACTAACACCATTAGATTTTTTCTTATGGGGATATGTAAAGGACAAAGTTATGTTTGAACCACCGACGACAAAAGAGGATATGAAACAAAGAATACGTGACGCTTGCGCTTCAGTGACTCCCAAAATGTTAGAACAACTTTGATGTTTCGAGTAAATAAATGTTTACAAGCCCGTGGTGGACATTTTGAACATTTAATTTAAAGTATATTTTATTTCTTCACGAATAAGCAAAGGACTCAAGCGCGTATAATTCCATAACGCTATTTCCGAGCGCTTCAAGTACCTACAACTCGAAACTTCAAACTGTTATATCTCATCATGGAAGTATCTGACAAAAAAATGTTTCAGACAAAATTGACTTGTTTTTTCCGGTAGAATCTAAATATGTAACATTTTATAGGGGGTTCCATTTAAAATTACAAAGGTACCTCCCCTCCCCCGTTAAAAGGGAAGGGAGGCCACTTCACGTTTCTGTAGTCAGAAAGGCCCTTCAGTTCCATGCAATTTAAGACTAAGAACTTTAAAATCGATGGCACAGTTTTCGAGATATTGAGCTGTTCAGAGTTATGTGGGCCACCCTGTATATATATCTATTTTGATGCTTGATCTTGATTATTGAAGACTGCAAATATGAATTTTTATGAATTAATTTTTAAATTTTAAATTTCCTCGTTCTATTAGAGCGTCCAGCGTATCCTAAGGCAGATAAAATTCCCATTAAACTTTCCGTCCGATAATTAGACTGCGAATGTTGATCCACTATTTATAAATGAATTGTTTCGCAACTTGAACCTGATACAGAAAATAATAAATCGATCACCGTAACGAAAGAGGCTAACGGGCCTCTCCCATAACCCACTTTAAAAATAATTATCGCCTGCCTGATAAACAGAAAACCGTGCGATCCATTTCCAAAGGAAAACTTGTCGTAACAAAATTTCTACTGGAAAATTTTGAAAAATAGTACAAACATATGTTATCAGACCGACGCGCCATAGAGTCGTGTTAACATCGACCGGTCGTGATAACAATTTTATCGGAGTGAAAATGGTATCATAGGAGAAACGCGAAAGCCTAATTCCCAAAGACGTTTGCGACGAATGAGCACTTCCAAAAATTATTAATCGCTGATCGGTTAATCTCGCAGAAATCTGACGGTACCGCGCGATATCGTACGCACGTTAATTATTATGTAATGGCGATGATACGTTCACGTGCCTGCGGACCCGGAATCCACGATGATTAACAGTTTCCTACTTCCCAGAATTTTCCTTCGCAATTTTTCCAATTATAGCCCTTTCGCCGCGAAAGACGCCCCGGATAATTGTATATGATTACCATTTAATTTGCGCAAGCGAGGATTACACGGGAAAGAATAGTTTCTGCGCGACGAAAGTGGCGTTTGAAAGTTGAAGATACGCTGAACTGATGTGTTTCTTCTATTTACACAATGCGAACGTCTCGGTTGTTCCTCGAGGAACCCACAGAAAATTTGATTGAGCCACTTTGCCCAATTGTTTTCGAAATTGTTACGGAAATTTGCTAAAATCGACTGTTCGAAGAAAGTGCGTCTACTTTCTATTTAACATTACAATTAATTCTGTGGTCCCAGAGATGTATAAAAATTATTAGAATATTATTTGCACGGCAAAATTCCTTCAACACTAAACCTACCGAGCCTTAAACATAACTGGTGCATGTTCCTATATAAAAATGACTAGATAGACTTTATTTACACTTTTTGCCACTCCTACTGTAATATAAACACTACTAAAGATATCTATACAATCATATCTTATGAAATCATTTTTACCATTTCAATAATTGTAAATTAAAAAATTTGGAACCGGTCAAAATCGTTTAAAAATGGTTAAAAATCGTTTTGGGGTAATATTTCACCCATTTTTGCCTTACAAAAATCCGCGAAATATGTTAATTTTTACATTTTAATGAAACATTCCTGGCAACGTAGACGAGACACAGGAATTCATCATTGCACGAGTATGTAAAAATAGTGAATGGGTGAAATTTCACCCATTCATACGTTCGCTCATTCATTGCCAGCATAAAATTGTATAAGTGAAATTATAAAATAATTCTTCACCGTATATGTGCTCTGTTTGGTGAAAGCATAGCGAGCAAGAATGGTAAAATCGTCAGTTGAACGAAGGATGTGATTATTGTTCGCAGGTTTGACGACGGCCACGACGGATTTCTGGACTTGTCGGAGCTGAAACGAATGATGGAGGTTTTGGGAGCTCCGCAGACCCACCTCGGCTTGAAGTCGATGATACAGGAAGTGGACGAGGATGGCGATGGACGGATTTCCTTCCGCGAGGTTCGCGATTTCACGTAACTGATTGCCGTTCATTTTCGGGAAAGATTGCTATACCGTCGATTGCCCTGTATAATAGATAAATAAGCAGGAAAGAATTTTTTATTGTTTGCGTAACCGTTCGTGCCATTTTTCCCCCGGAAATCGCCGCCACAATGAGCACTTTCCTACGTTGATTATGGCTACCCCTGGATGAGCAGCTTTTAACGGCCCCGATTCGTCCCGTTCCATTTCACTTTCTACCACGGAAATCGTTTCGTTCTCTGCGTCGGGGACCGTTTTAACCGTTTCATCACCGCAAATTAGACACTCGATTCTTGGGGGAAATTGTCTCCCTTTTAATCCTTCTTGCGCAATCCGCACTCTGGAGCCGCGAACGAAACTGGTTTACGTTGTAAAACTAAGAAGACCACGTTTCACGCGAACTTTGTAATCAGCGTAATTAAATGATGGTCTACAAAACGGATCTCTTCGGTTTAATAACGGCCATACAGAAATCTGAAAGCAGCTTTTCAACTGACCTGGAAAATCCAGCGGATTGTTGTCCAGAATTATTGATCTTCGCGTGAAGACGTAATTGCAGAACTTTGTATGTACACGTTGCACGGTAAAATGTTTACAGAATTTTTCCATGACGTAATTACGCTTTTGTATCCGTGCTTGGTGTATTTAATGATTTATGGAGTAAAAAGAGCCTCAGAGTGAGAAATTAGGATTGGATCTGGTCGAATAACTTGATTTACAATTTACCGTGGAAATCACCCTTAATTATTCACAATTTGATTTAATTTCGCTTTCGTCGTATTCACGGAAGTATGAATCTGCATAAAATCTGCGGACCGGTTGCGAGCAACTTATGGTTATCCTTTCATACGAGAAGAGTTACTCAGAAGATTCATTTTTATTTCTGAACTTTGAAAGATTCACTTCGTTCAGTTTCGAGGAGGATGCTTCTCCTTTCTCGGACCACGTGCTATCGATATCGAGAATGGATTAGGCTTTTAACTTTGTGGAATTCTTATGGGTCTGCTAGTGGAAGGATTGGGAGCACGTGTCATGGCACCCCTCGTAAAAATAGCGCGCCCCATGGGGTGTTTTAACGTGAATCTCGCACGTCGTTCGACCATGGCCACTGTTTACGCGGTTGTTCCACGTCCGTGGGGGTCTGCGGTGTTCTATTTTAATGAAGCGCACCGCAAACCGGCGGAAAGTGGCCTTAAAATACATTTTCAGGGGGCCATCAAACGTGTACTCGTTCTGGAATTCCAAACATTAGATCTTCTCCACGCAGTCCAATCGGAGAGCAAAACAATATTGCCATTTTCAGAAAATTTAAATCCGAACACTCGACCCAACCAGACAAATATCTTGCACAAAGAGAATACATTTAAAAAATTATAAAGATTACCATAAAATAAACTCTGAAGAGTGCAACAAACATAGACTTAAAGTTCCAACTGTATTTAATTCCATCAGGACTAAAAAAAAGTCGTCGCTCCTAATTACAACTGTATCAATATTAGGGGTACCCATAAGTAATCAATTATTTGCAAAGAATTTGTTTTGCCTTTAGCTCTGTACCGATCGTTGAAGAGGAAACACGTATACTTTTACAGTTTTCGGTAAAGCAGCCTGTGTTCAAAATATTCGAAAGAGTATAATTCTTTTTTACAACCCTGTAATAAAATGGCGGCGTCCGTACCTTCCGAGGATCATATTCGTCGTTGCATACTTTTTCATTTTCATGCGGGATTTAATGCAACGGTAACAACAAAGAAAATTTGCGATTTTTATGGAGATGTATTGAATGACGGGTATTCATCGTACCTATATTTGAATTCGGGTTCTTGGGTAATGGAAGACGGTAAATATGGAGCACGGCCAAACAATGATTCGTAAAGAGAATGATTGGTCGACTTGGTTATCAAGATGTTGTAACTGTACGTAGCAAATGGAATATAACCATCCCAGTCGGTTTGATTTTGTTTTATATAATGTTTTACATAATCCTTGAGGGTTAAGTGATATTTTTCAAGCGAGCCGTTAGTCTGTGAATGGTAGGGAATAGTGGATATATGTTTTGTTTTCAGTAAGTTGGTCAAGTTTTTAATTAAATCTGACATGAAGTCTGAGCCTTGATCGGTAATGAAGGTTTTAGGTATTCCGAACTGCATGATACTTACGGGTCCCCCTAATACTAACTTCCTTGAAGACTTACGACATCCATAAAAATGAAAATCATCGTAAAGATTCGAAGATAGAACGGTCCCGTCCCGTTTCCTATTGCAATAAATAGTCTTAATCCATTCCTAATTTGATTACTCCATGAAACGAGTCGCCATCATTTAAAATTACCCACGTACGGCTGCGCTTGACCGAAGAACAGTGGAAAGGTCACAAAATCGAGCTACCGTATACTCGAATCGCATTTTCCGCGCGCTTCGTTAGTTTCATCGTCGTCTTTACTGCAATAGTGATCGCAGTAATTGCCCCGTGGTGCTGCTCTTCGAAAAATTCGCTCGCTTTACATTCCCATAAACCGCGGAGTGTTTGATTTCCCTCTAATTGCGCTTCGAATGCGAAAGCGCGAATGAAACGGGACTTATCGAATAAGTGAAGAGAATGTAATTGAAGCGCGGCATAATCGAGGGTATTCATTGTACGGCGCAATTAAATCGTTCCCCCGTTGGCTGGCGTATAAATAATGAAAATAAACCGGGGGGGAATCGCTAAGCATGGCGCCTGTTAGGGAACTTTCGCTGGAAACGCGGCGCGGATAGATCGCGAATGCGAGGACACGCTCGTGCATCGAAGGAAAGTCCACGGATGCGAATGCACCGCGCATTCCTACGTGACTTTTCGTGGTTCGAAAACAAAGCGGCGTGTTCGATCTGCATGCAAGCGATCCACGCGGCCACCGGCCTTCCGTAGATCGCGAACGTGATTCACCGCGACGCTGAACTATACCGAGCGGACCGGCCACTGTTGTGCGTCCCACCGTCCTCTTACTTTATTAGTCATCGTCCTGTCGATATGCATGTAGATCGCTCGCGGCGAATCGATTATCCTCCGTCACCGACAACCGACTGCCTCCACTTTTCCTGGAACAGATTTACTGAAATCATTACCACCGATTAGGACCTGATTAGATTATTTTCCTTCCATCTTAGTAGACACTTTTCCAGAGACAATTTAGACGCGCTCGAGAAACGGAGGACTTCCTCCGTTTTTCGTGGAAAATGGTTTCGTGAAATTGTCACAGCCTTTGGATCATTTTCTTTCACTCGGGGCGCGCGGTTAGACTTGATCGAGAGCGATCGGAAACGTTTCAGTGAATCATTTAAACGTCTTAGTTCTGGAATTTTGTCTACGACACTCATTAGACCTAATCCGGAACTAATGAACTTCCACTCTTCCTGGAAAACATTTTTGTAACATCACTATAGCTCATTGGACCCGGTCAGCCAATATCCACGTCATCGAGGAGCTGTTAGAGATCATTGCTTAACCCTCCAGCACCATAAGCTTTCGAGTATCGTTCGTCTCGGATATGTGACGTCCATAATCCCGGAATTCGTTTGAAATTAGTCAATTTTATACACTTTGTTGTCTACAGTCAAAGTATACTAATCCGAGATTCTATGGCTTTCTGCTGCTGAATTCTTCAAATATTTTACGAAAGAGGTACATTTGATAAAACATTTTAATGATGGAGCGAAAGACATACCTGTGGCGAACGTGTTAACGCGTCCGTGTAAATAATGAACGAAAGAATGGAGGCATTATGTGAATATGTGGACAGTAAAGATTAAATATCGCGAAACCGGAAGTGGAGGAACTGTGGTCGCTGACCGGCGGCCTCTGCGCTCAGACTCGTCCCGGAAAACCGAGTGATTTAGACTTACACGCGAACATGTACGGTTTCTGGCTTGTTACAGTTTCTGTTGATCTACCGCAAGGCACGCGCCGGTGAATTAGAACAGGATTCTGGGTTGGGCCAGCTGGCCCGGTTGACAGAAGTCGACGTGGACGAGGTGGGAGTCACGGGAGCTAAAAACTTCTTCGAAGCCAAGGTAGACATCCCTGTTATACGACAGAGTTGGGCGAAACGTAATTTCGATTACAATTACAATTACTTACCAATTACTGTAATTTGAAATTGCAGAAATAATATTACAATTATATGTAATTGTAATTGGTAATTGTAATTACTTGATGAATCACTGTAATTGTAATTGTGGTCCGCAATTACAACTACTGGTTGAGCCAAATTGATTGCAATTACCAATTAACAATTATATGTAATTGTAATTCTATTTCTGCAATGTCAAGTATTTTTAGTGCAATTACATGTAATTGTAATTGGTAATTGCTAATACTGGATGAATCACTGCAATTGTAATTGTGGTCCGCAATTACAACTACTGGTTGAGCCAAATTGATTGCAATTACCAATTAACAATTATATGTAATTGTAATTCTATTTCTGCAATGTCAAGTATTTTTAGTGCAATTACATGTAATTGTAATTGGTAATTGCTAATACTGGATGAATCACTGCAATTGTAATTGTGGTCCGCAATTACAACTACTGGTTGAGCCAAATTGATTGCAATTACCAATTAACAATTATATGAAATTGTAATTCTATTTCTACAATTCCAAGTATTTTTAATGCAATTACATGTAATTGTAATTGGTAATTGCTATTACTTGATGAATCACTGCAATTGTAATTGTGGTCCGCAATTACAACTACTGGTTGAGCCAAATTGATTGCAATTACCAATTAACAATTATATGTAATTGTAATTCTATTTCTACAATGCCAAGTATTTTTAGTGCAATTACATGTAATTGTAATTGGTAATTGCTATTACTTGATGAATCACTGTAATTGTAATTGTGGTCCGTAATTACAACTACTGGTTCAGCCAAATTGATTGCAATTACCAATTAACAATTATATGTAATTGTAATTCTATTTCTACAATGTCAAGTATTTTTAGTGCAGTTACATGTAATTGTAATTGGTAATTGCTATTACTGGATGAATCACTGCAATTGTAATTGTGGTCCGCAATTACAACTACTGGTTGAACCAAATTGATTACAATTACCAACTACAATTATATCTAATTGTAATTTTATTTCTGCAATTTCAAGTATTTTTAATGCAATTACATGTAATTGTAATTGCTAATTGCTATTACTGGATGAATCACTGCAATTGTAATTGTGGTCCGCAAGTACAACTACTGGTTGTGCCAAATTGATTGCAATTACCAATTAACAATTATATGTAATTGTAATTCTATTTCTGCAACCAAGTATTTTTAATGCAATTACAAATAATTGTAATTGGTAGTTCCACTTACTTGACTCAAAAATGGCACTAAAAAAAGTAATTAGATACCTATTTATTTTTATACCTATGTATTTAACCCAAGAGGTTGTTGAGTGGAAACGCGGCCGGGTTGTCTTTGTTCAATTACTCAATTTTTTCTGGTACTTGTAATTCAATTACTGCAATTACAATGTAATTTGAATTGCTGAGACTTAAATTACAATTACAAGGTAATTTAAATTACAAGTAATTGCAATTGCATAGCGTCAAGAAGAGGGATCTCAATTACAATTACAGTAATTGAAAGGAGTAATTGCAATTACTTAACACGATTACAGTAATTGTAATTGAGTCTAACAATTACTTCAGTGCAATTGTTCTTCCAAACTAATTTTTATGTTTTGGACCATTTAACCGTTTTCTTATTGGAATTAGTAGTCCACTTTTGTTCATGTAATTGAACATGTAATTAAATACTCATGTAATTCATTGCTGCCCAACTCTGTTATACGATATTATTTATGTATGAATGTCGTCCGAATATCTAAAGCAAAGCTTAAGAAACTGAGTTCACAAAACGCACCGTTCAGCATCGTTCTGCGGACTTTGAAAGTGTAAAGAGTACTTTGGACGGTCGAGGATAAAGGAAAAATGTATCTCGTCGATTCCGAGGTTTCCCCCGGTTCGAAACGGAAATAAAACAGCCATTAATCTCGATCAAAGCTCGAGTTTCGCCAAGGGAACACGAAAATACAGTGACCCACAAATTTCTTCCGAGATGACCGACGTAGTTTTCAGACCGGATCGCTTGTGGAATCGGATAAGAGCATTTCATTTCCTAAATCGTGTTTTTCCCGGATTTGCAATTGCTAGCGGATGAATCGATCTGTTAGAATCTTCCTGTGAGATCGCTACAGCGATCGTAGAAATGAATAAACCAATAACACGAGCAAAATGGAAGACAGGAAATCATGTGACCGGAGCGGGTAAAAACAGTTAAATAGATAAAGTAGCCGAGGATGCGGAAAGTAACTTCGGAAAATGGAGCGATTAAAGTAATTTGATTGACTAAGTAAAATACAAAGAGTAAAACAGATGGAATAGGGATTTAGAGAATAAAATAAGTGGAGCAGTTGAGGATAGCCAAGACAAATAAATAAAATGATCGGGGAACCAGGGAAATTATAATAAAAAAACAGACTGAACAAAATATGAACAACCGACTCTAATCTGAATACGTAGAAAGGCATATTTTAAAACAGTAAAAACGTTAGAAAAATTTTAAAATGCTGTTACATTATTTTCAACCTATTAAATATAGAATAGAAACAAAATAAATTTCTATTTCACTCCAGTTTGTTGCAATTCAGGTAGCCAATTTTTATTTTGCATACAGATCCGCAATCTAATAATAACAAACATACTAAACAAAATATAAAGAACAGGCTCTAGTCGAATCGATAAAAAGAAGCGAAATAAATGAAAAAGCAACTAAGGGTAGCTGAAACGAATAAATAAAAATGATCAAGAAAAACAGAACAAAATCATAATAACAAACAAACTAAACAAAATATAAAGAACAGACTCTAATCAGAATAGGTAAAAAGAAGTCAAATAAATGAAAAAGTAACTAAGGGTAGCTGAAGCAAAAAAACAAAATGATCAAGAAAAACAGAAAAATTGTAATAAAATTCAGACTACAGAAAGTACAAATAACAGAGTAAACAAAGTAGGTAAAAAAGTGAAATATACAAAGAAGCAGCTAAGGGTAGCTGAAACAAATAAATAAACTGATCAAGAAAAACAGAAAAAAATTATAATAAAAAACAGACTAAGCAAAGTACATAGAACAGACTCTAATCAGAATAGGTAAAAAGAAGTCAAATAAATGAAAAAGTAACTAAGGGTAGCTGAAGCAAAAAAACAAAATGATCAAGAAATACAGAAAAATTGTAATAAAACTCAGACTACAGAAAGTACAAATAACAGAGTAAACAAAGTAGGTAAAAAAGTCAAATATACAAAGAAGCAGCTAAGGGTAGCTGAAACAAATAAATAAACTGATCAAGAAAAACAGAACAAAATCATAATAACAAACAGACTAAGCAAAATATAAAGAACAGACTCTAATCAGAATAGGTAAAAAGAAGTCAAATAAATGAAGAAGCAACTAAGGGTAGCTGAAGCACAAAAACAAAATGATCAAGAAAAACAGAAAAATTGTAATAAAATTCAGACTACAGAAAGTACAAATAACAGAGTAAACAAAGTAGGTAAAAAAGTCAGATATACAAAGAAGCAGCTAAGGGTAGGTGAAACGAATAAATAAAATGATCAAGAAAAACATAAAAAAATTATAACAAAAAACAGACTAAGCAAAGTACAAAGAACAGAGTAAACAAACTAAAGTAGCGGAGGATAGGTAAAACAAATGAACGAATCAATGAAGAAAAACAGATCAGCTCAGGTAGAAAAATAAGCAAAAGGAAGTTCAGTGAATTTTGACTCTAAAAATAAAGAAAGCTTGTCTCGCTGGCTGCACAAAGGCGACGCAAGCAGGCATCGTTGCACTTGTTGCATCGAAAGCTCGTCGCAGCTCGTCGATGGAAAAACGAAAGAAAGAAAAAAAAACAGAGACGGTGGTCCGTTGATGATGCGCGCGGTTCGCGGAGCGTGTTAATGAAATTGTGAACGAGTGAAACTATGAATGGACTTGGTTCGAATAGCGTGTAGTGGATGCAGGACTCGCGAAAGCGTGTCCGCGCCAATTAATGTTTCCTGCGAATCGATTAATGGGGGCCTGTCTTGTGTGTTTTTCTTCTCGCAGATCGAGCAGCTGCGCAAGGCGAGCAAATTCGAGGACGAAATTCGCATGGAACAGGAGGAACGGAAGCGGGAAGAAGAGGACAAAGCGGCGAGGCGGGCGCAATTCAGACAGAAAGCTGCCCTGTTCGGCAATTGAAAGGGAAAACCGAGTCGAAAGTGGCGGCACCGCTACCATAATGGAATTACAAACGATTGCCTTCGATATATATGTGTATCGGTTCACCTGTTTTGTACGCGACACTGCTCGAATGTTGCGCAGCGACTCACACACTTGTATAACGCCAATTTGATTGTGGAACTTTATGCGAAATCGAATATTTTACCCGCTATTTGTAAGGTCGATGATGTTGAGTACACTTTACCTACCGGAAGCCTATTAACAGGCTTTTTAATGACTGATCTCTGTTTAAAAGAATCTCAATCATTTTCTTTCAAATAATCATTTCCGAAGAAGTTGTTGCATTACATTCTAAAAATTTGTTGAACTATGAGTGAAATTGCTGTTGATTTTAAACAATTTGTTGAGAAATTCTTAACTGTTGATGTTTTAACACTGAAATGCAGAAAATGTACAATTTCGTCGAATTTTATGTCTTATTGTACTCTTACAATATTCTTGTTTTACGTAAAAGCATAAAAATCTGCTGTCTGAACAAACGACAGAGAAAATTGATGAAATACTATGCTATTTTTTAAAATTTCTTTTTTAATTTCCGTCTCTTAGCAAGTTCGTTTTAAATATAAAATGTTGAGGGTCAATCAAGTGTTTTGATGCAAAAATGTGAAAGAATTCAGTGGAGTTGATTGTTGGTCTAATCATTACCTTTATGTAAATTTTTATGGACAAATTTATAAATACTGAATACTGAAAAATATTTTAAAAATCTTGTTGAATTTTTTTAAATATTCTACGAGTACATAAAAGTCTTGTAATTGCTGCAGATTTTTGCACGTTAATTTAAAGACATGTTGGAATAAAAAAAAAATTTTATTCAAGTTCAAATGAGAACATCATCGAAGTATATCAAATATTTGAGTGCATTGGGTTGTATATAATTTAATGTAGTACAAATGCATAAAATCCGCAATCCTAATAATGACTGCAACACGTCGGGTCGTGAAAGCCTGAACAATGATGACTGTACCACGCTGGGTCGTGAAAGCCTCAATAATGACGACTGTAATGACTGTATCACGCCGGGTCGTGCAGGCCTTAAACTTTTATCGTTTTATGGATACTATTACAACTGGCCAGTCTTCACTTTTTCCTTTAGCGTTTATAATACTGGAATGAATGACATAAATAGCATAAAACATAGAGGAATCTGGAAGAAAATAGGCAATGCACAGTAATTTTAAAACCTAATAAAGTAAATCGTATCTGTACACTTAATTGAAAAATATGAGAAGACCTTTGGCCACCTCGATATTAGTTGTTGACGATCCAATAAGTACTTCGTTATAGTTTGAACATTGTTATATCAAGTTGAGAAAGTTCCTGGAAGTCTATTATTGCAAAAAGAACAACCACATTGTTCCCATTTTCTATCTGAAGTAATTTGCTTAATACTTTGTGCGCTGCAAATGCACGGAATGCAGACAAGTTTTACACTGAATTTGATAAACCAAAGTGCAAGTCAATAAAACTGCAAGATAAGACAGTTAAAATGAAAAAGCCAGCTGCTGCAGAAAATATGTAAAATTAATTAAATTTGATATCGCTATTCAAAACGAAAGTATTAGAGAGGAACGATAGAAATAATAATGAAAGTAAATAGAAAACAATTTTTACTCTCGATTGTTGTTTCCATTCCAATTAAATAAACATGTGAGTCGCTGTTGCACGTATACTATAATCCCCGTTGCGATTGCGCATCGTTAAAGCGTTTGACGTTTGATTGAAAACAAAATGCGAAAGTTTATAATTGTTTCGAAATCCGTGGGATATTTTATCGGCTTTTCGGCGCATCGCGTATTTAGCAAAAATGATTATCGATCCTTAGAAAGTTAATTAATTAGAGAGCACTTGAAATTGAATGACCGATAGAACAATACCGCTCGAACGCGTTTTAATATTAAAAATTCCTGAGACTACGTTGAATCGTTGAAAGTATTGTTTACGAATACGAAAAACCAAACTGTTTTTTTATATTTAGAAAAAGAAATTGGTCAATCCTGTTGTCCGTTGTCGATGAAACGATAGACGTTCTTTGTTTAGTGTTGTAGGTGTTTGATACTGGACTTTTTTTCGAAGGTTGTATTTTAACAGACGACGAATAGGTTTCAATATACGACTGATGTTCGCATGAGTACAATTTAATGTATATGTGTGTATATTACTTTATAATTTGAACGCAGACGAAGAGAGTAACGTTTGGCGCACCTTTTTGGTCGGGATCGTTTTTGTCGGATCGCTCTGACGATTCTATTACTCTGAGGAAAATTATAGTTGAAGCCTTTCAGCAACGTACAATAATTTTTTAAACGTGTTAGCTTAGTTGGCGTTTGTATGATTAAGATTTTAAGCAACGTTAGAGGAGTCGTTAGAGGCTCTTACCAAACGTTTACATTGACACTACAATAGTACATTGAAAGAGAAAAAGAGGAGAAGTGTATTGATATACATTTTTTTCTGGGAGAAGAATTGTCGTAGTATGTGTAATAATTAAGCTGTGGGTGTTTATGCGTTAATGGCGTGTATAAATTTGTAACACAGCCGAGCAAGAAATTAGAAAGCAGTAAACACAGTTCTTATTTTACTGTCGGTAATTTTTGACTCTGTAATTATTGAAATCTGTATTTCTTTTGGCTCTGTGAAGTAGCGTGCATGCAATTAGAAAAAAAAATGCGTAAACATCCACATACTACCAATAAACAATCCTGTATGTCAATAGTGTCTTGTATTTGCATTGATTTAAAATAACTGAACGAAGCGGATTGAAGTAAAAGAAAAATTTTTATTATTTTTCTACGGATGGAATTATTAAAGCCACGAGTGTTGTTGTAAACTGTACATATACATGATACAAAGAGCCGTGAATGTGTCTCAGATACACTTGTAAAATTATACACTGTAAATAAATTTGTTTAATTCAGTTTCTCTTAACAGGCTTTCGTTATACTGGTAAGGCGAGGTCACCGTAGCGTTGTATTGATATTGTGATAAAATACTGCAAATTAATGTAAAATAAACAACTGCTTTAAAGAAAATCGATGACGGTTTCGTTCTACCTGGTAAAACATTTTCAAACATGGCGCCATTTATTTCCTCACCTAGTGTTGCCAACCGATCAACACATAACGATCGCACATTTCTAATCCTGGAAAAATAATATTTTTTAGTTAGTTAGTCATTAGTCATCTAGCAAACAAACTTATTGAAATAAATTTTATTTTTTTATTTGCAAATAGGAAGAATAGTGATTTCTATGATATCGTTTTGATGCAGAGCTAATATTGACTATGTATATAAATTGGTATTCTTGAAAATAAAATACCGAAGCAGGTTTTAATATTTATAGTTTTTCTTTTAATTTTGCATATAATTGATGTGTTTTCTAAATCTCAACTGCAACAAATATAAACGACGAATTTAACGCTTGTGAGTACATAGTCGCAAAAAATAACCTGGTCCGATTTCAAAGCCATTTTTTTTCTCCTTTTATAGAAGACTGTGATTTTTTGCGTCGATTTTTGTATTTACAGAGGTATTTATAAGTTGCTATCACTTATTGTTAGTGCGTGATAATGTAACGAGCTTTGATTCGAAATATCACTTTATCGTTTACACAATTTGTCGATGTTTAGTTCTTATCAGGATCTGAGATAATTTTTACACCACTTTCATTGCATTTTGATAAACGAACCGGTGAAATAGACGTCTCTCTGCAAAATGGCATCGCCTCAGGTAATGAAACCGTTAAGACATATTGAATAAATATTTATGTACGATAAAATTATGCGATATTCTAAAACCGTTTTATCTGTATATAATAATACATGCATTCATTATCGTAGATCGAAAAAATCGTCAATTTATACAGGACGTTGGCACGAAATCCATCCTTGAACAGTGCAAAGATCCTTCAAGCCACTGAGAAGGAAATATCAATTTTGGGTGGATGGTCGCAAAGAAACTTAGAAAGGAGAGTGAACCAAAAGTTCTGCCAAAGCTACACTTTAGATTCAAAATTGCAACTTGTGTCTGAAAGTTTTCCTATCGATGTTACAACAGAGTATGTCAAGTTTAGACAATTCATCATGTTCACAAGAATTGTGTGTTTCTTACATTTTCTATTCCAGACTTTTATCTGCGTCCACCGAAGATGAACAGCGCAGAGCAATATTAAGACAAGCTACAGTTGATAATACCACAAAACAATTCATTGAAATATGGGATAAACAGAAGCTCGTGAAGAATTACGACCTAGCCACTTTAGATGTTCATGGAGATGTGTACACAGACTGTAATTAAATATTACAAATTCAATATCATTTCTCTAACAACTAAAAATTTATATCCATCATTTTTATCCGCAGCTGAATTTTCTTCATTTGAGTGGTCACCGGATCAAACAAAGATTCTTTATATTGCAGAGAAGAAACTTCCAAAATCAAAACCGTTTTACAAGCAAAAAGCTCTTAACTCGAAAGATAAGGATAAGAAAGATGAAAGTGAAGAATCTGTGGTAAAGCATTTAGATTTCTATCATGTACATATATTTGTGACTTTTTTAATGTTAATTATGATAAAATGTTTGGAACAGGGTAACGAATATTTTTACAAACCCCATTGGGGAGAGCAACTGGTAGGTAAACATAGACCAGTTGTTGCTGTTCTCGATACCACAACAGACACAATTTCAGCTCTTTCCAATATACCCGACGAACTATCGCCTGGACAAGTGTTGTGGAAGAATGACAATCAGGGAATAATTGGTGTAGCGTGGAAACACGAACCGAGGCATTTAGGTCTTCTTGTGTGCAGCAACAGGCTTTCTTGGATATTCTCGTGGAAGGATGGAGAGTTCAGTAAGAAATATTTTGCACTATTCCTATCCCACATTATGTTGTACACTTTTTGTGTATGTATTCTTGATTGAATGAACGATTCTAATTTTAAATAAATATAAATATATATTTTTTAGAAAAGCTTTCCAGTGATGGTTGTGCTGTTCGCAATCCTCGACTCAGCCCTGATGGAAAAAGTTTAATTTGGTTGGAAAGAGAAGCTTATGGCCCTCATCATAATGCTCACAAGCTAATGCATTTAGAAATTGAGTCCGAAAAACAGAAGGTAATTGTATATTAAAGTATCAGTCTAATGTAAATTTTTTTTTATTTAATCTTATTCTCTTCTAGGCCAATATACTTGTCGACATCGTGCCTACTAGTGTAGCTATAAAAAATTCGGAGAAATTTTACGGTTTATACGGTCGCATACCACGCAGATGTTGGAGCAACGACTCACAATATATATTCTTAAGTTCACCTCAACAGAACAACATTCGCTCCTACATTGTTGATATAAGTAAGACGTATATTTGGTCTTGATTAAATTCTCGTTGAACACAACACTGATAAGGAAACATTATTTGCAGAAGCAAAGACTGTGACCGAGATTCAAAACGATAGAAGCAGCTTACACATTCTGGATGTGAAGAACGACGTTATCGCATTTTTGCAAACATCCCTGTTAGATCCCACTGCCCTCGTGGTTGGAAAATTTGAACCTGCGGTAATTAACAGTGGTAGCATTCCAAGAAATAAAATTACAACTTCCGCAACAATTCCTGATTCCGAGAATGTAATGTACGAACTCTGTGATTATGATTATGATAATGGCGATGAAATTAGTGAGTAGCTGAAATACTCCAACTTATGTAATGATTTTAGTTATGTATGCGTAACATTCAAAAACTTCTAGAACACTTCAACTACATCTATTTTGGACCAAAGAGTGGAGACGACAAGTCTATACCTTTGATTATTTCACCACACGGTGGACCTCACTCTAATTATGCGAACCAATTCGCAATGGATCATTATTTATTTGTATTATCAGGTAACTATTCAATTTCCTTAAAGGGTACAGCCGGATAAGGTGGTCAAAAATTCCCTTGGACCAAGTTAGACAGCCTATGAACCATTGAATAGGGCATAGAGAAAAAATATTGTTGTATCAAATTTTAACTCTATGTCTCGGCCAAAAGGATAATTACGGCTAAAATGGAAAAAATTAGTTTTTGACCTACTTTCCCTGTTCAGTGAAATGCGAAAATTCTGAAAAGAATTAATCTGGATTTTTAAATTGAAAATCCTGGTTGTAAAAGTTCAAAAACCTTTAAAAAAATCAGGAAAATGCATATTTCGCATTGAAGTTTAAGAGCAACATCATGTATATCTTCACACTATTAGTGTATAGTTATAAAGTATTGTTGTGGCATAACTTTGTTGGACAGTAAGTACAGGTCAATAATTATAATCATATTTAAGGTTTCGCCATGGTGCAGGTTAACTACCGTGGCTCAACAGGAATGGGTTCTAAGAATGTTGAGTACCTTCAAGGAAATGCCGGTGTCGTTGATGTAAAAGACTGCTTAACTGCCACAAAAGAGGCTTTAAGAAAATATCCATGGTTAAATCCGGACCAAATAGGACTGACAGGCGGATCTCATGGTGGATTTTTAGTGACTCATTTGAGCGGTCAATTCCCAGTAAGTGTACGCAATATACAACACGAAGCTTTTAGTATGTATAGTGTAACAATCATATTTTCAGGACTTGTACAAAGTCGTTGTCGCAAGGAACCCAGTAATTGACATCGCCGCGATGTTCACGATATCGGACATCCCGGACTGGTAAAGCATTAATGTATTTTTTAAAATCTTTCATACCTCTGAATTGTCACAATTGTATATTGCAGTCGCTCTGCTTTGTCTAAGGAAGAGAAAATTAAGTACCATTACGATGAGTAAGCGCAAATGTAAAACAAGATATCTTAAGAAGCAAAAAATAACTAACGCATAAATATAACGATGCTTTAATGGCAAAAATGTCGAGCATAATCTACAACGTCTGTCGTATTTAGTCCACAATTTTGTTTCTATTGATCATTCTAGGTGTTGCGCCGAGACGAACTATCCTTTCGACGAAAGCAAACCGGTGCCAGAGGACGGCCAAGTCGAAATGCTTGTGAAAATGTTCACGTGTTCTCCGATCATTCATGTGGGCAAAGTCAAAGCGCCAACTTTATTATGCCTAGGCTCAAACGATTTGCGTGTACCATGTTCTCAAGGAAAGATGTGGTATCAGCGGCTCAAAGCGAATAACGTTAAAACAAAGTGAGCTCTTAAAATGTTATACAAGATCTTTGATCTCTCTGAAATGAATCAACTAATTATTTGTGGAATTTCTCTGCAGAATGCTCCTGTACGAGGACAACCATTCTCTAGCCACGGGACCAGTGGAAATCGATAACGTTATCAATAGTTGTTTGTGGTTGCACGAACATATCTCGCCTGAAAAACCTGAAGGTGTGAACTCGCAGGAATAACGATACAAGGAATATTAATGACTTTTGAGGATTTTATTACAAATTTAATATTTACACAAATTTGCCATGTATACGTTTATAAAGAGATTCCTAACAAATACATTTTTAAGATATTCACATGTTTGTAGAGGTTGTATAATACTATAAAATTTTTATACTTCGGTACATGTATAAAAACATTATAAATATCTTACATATGTATAAACTGTATTATTCCGTGTTCGCAAAAACTGCATAGAACTATCGTCCTACATCGTAATAAATACGCATTTCGATATAAGGATATAATTGTTGCATAGATTATCCTAATGCAGAGTACCGACATTAAATGATGCTTTAATTCAGTTACTTGCAAATGATTCGCAAGTATTTTGACACGAATTAAAAACAATCTCGTATAAATATTACATTTATTAAATACTGTAGTTCTTCCAATATTTAAAAAAAGGTCTTACTATCTAGGAACGAAGTTTCGTCTAACATAGTTCGTTGTAATTAATCGAATGATCCCTTTTCTAAAATAAGTTTCTCATAGCTTGAACTCGGGTTATACAGCCATTGTCGCATATTTGTATCTCAATTATGGCAAAAGAGTATTTAGTTCGCAGTGGTAGAAAAAGTAAGTTTTAAAGATAACAAAATATAAAAATTTACAACGTTGCAGTAAGTAGAAACAGCATAGGAAAAAAAAACTTGAAGGTATAAAATACTAAAAAAAAAAAAATAATCGAAGATCTAATAGTTTCGTTCTTAAGGATTTCTTGCATGTAACTGTGTATCATTTTCATTCAGAAAGGCACTCATTCATACCATATACATATGAAGACTGCACTGTGCACAGCAGTATCTAACTAAAACATTAGATAATATGCTGTCGATAGTTTTTACTAGACTGCGGATTTTTATGGAAAATAAAAATTATCTACGTCAATTGCAAGAGACTAAAACTGAATAAGCATTTCATTCTTCAAACATTTTAACAGGCTGAAAATTATAGATTGACATTCTTAAAAAATTTTAACCTTTCTACTGTTTTAAAGGTGCACCTACCCATTTTTGCCATAAATACATAAAATCTGCAGTCTAGTTATTACTTATACTTAATAACTTACGTTTGCTCCGCTATTATGATCTAACCGTGTTACTTTGTTCTGGGAATAATGAATCGTAACTCGGCGGCAGGTCTTTGTCGGCGACAGTCGAGGACACAGCGACTTCCAACATCGGTGCTGTGGGTACCGGTGGGTTCACTGTTCCTTCAGTTTCATGTGGCAGTGTACCCGGTCTTGATGAGCATACTGTTGGATCAGAGCAGTCCAAAGACCAGCATAACTTTTGCGATCTCTTACATATCCATAAACCCATAACGAATATAATGAAACACAAGATCATTGTGGTCACTGCACCCACTGTTACTTTTGTACCAGTGCCGGTGCTAATGAAATCATTGACACTTGTTAGACACTTCTCCTCGTCTGAACATACAATCGGTGCACAATTGTAAATTCCATCACAGAAAAAATCATTCTGCAGACAGATGTTCCTATAAATTGGCTTGTATTTGGCTGGGTCTGTGTTGTTGCAGCCTGAAAATAATCAATGCTAAATAAATGTGTGTCCTACCGGCGAGGAAAAATGATTTTCAGGTTTCTAATTGAAATTGCAGTAAGAAAATATCCAGTTAAATTCTATGTACTTTTATACGGAGTGTAAACGATGCTGAGGGCAAGAGATTCATCATCTTCTAACTTATTCTTCGAGATGAATATTTCAGTTTCCAGTTCTCCTCCAGACTTGCGTCCACTTGGATCGAATTCAGCAAAGTTTCTTGCTGTTGCTGCGGGCACAGACGAGTACTCGCTGTGCTCAGGTTCAGGAACTGGGTAATACTTTGTTCTACTGCGGTCCAGTGTACCACAGAATTTTTCTGTCAGATGGTTGTCCTTCCTCTTAAACTAATACATCATACCTCAATCATTTTTCTGTATAATAATGACATTGACTAAGCCAGTGATTTTAATACATTATTTACTAGCGATTATGTCATCATTTTTTAAAATCTACGGTCCGTGGCTAAGGATTTTTTAATGGGTCCTTTGATAGCAATAGCAATTTTAACACTATTCCTACCGACACTTCACGTATACCTATTCCTACCGTGACTGGTCAAATGACCGGTCTTTAGCACAACTTATATTTTTTAATATAGAATGAAGATAATAGCCAATTTGACAATATAAAAATATAGTTTCTTTTATTTAGGAGTATATAATGTACATTTTATTCGTTTTCACCGCATAATATTTCTTTTACTATACCCTGTTGGGCCTGATGTTCCCCTAAAAATATTATGAATAGGTGCTCTTCCAGGATTAGACCCTTCTTTTACTTCAAACACTTCCGTCTACAGCAGTTTCGATTATCTCTTCCTTATTCTCACTATCGGAACTAACTAAAAATCTCCTTCTCTTTCGTCCTCTTCATACGTTCGAAACATTCTTTCCGCATTTCCTGATCATCTTCAGAACACACTTCATCAATATTATTTATTTTCTCTAATAATAAATTTACACTCTCCGAACGTCTTGACATTTTGGGAATGAATATTCAAGGGATAAAATAAAAACTAAAATATAAAAATGTAAATCAAAATGGATAAAAAAATGAACAAAAGATAAAATGTGAAACTTACTACGAAGTATTGTTGGTTTGTTCACTTATTTGAAAATGACACTTATGACACGTAATACAGTATAAAATAAAAGTAGAATAATAATAGAATAAAAATACAAAATAGTAAAAGACTGCCGAATGTGCTCCTTGTAACTTTCACGTTTTGATGCTCTCTGTTCAGGTCACAAGACGTCTAGGCATCCCCTTCAGCTATGATTGTATTTATTTTACAGTCATAGTGGATAAGACGGTGTAAGAAAATCCGAGGTTCTGGACCGCTTCGGATACCAATCAGTCAAATAAACACCGCGAGGCCGATAGGCGAGCGAGAACTGTAAACACTTTGAAGTGCCATAAAGCAGTTCCTGGAAAGCACTTTTCGGCTAAAATCATGCCACAACTGCATTACCTTTCGTTTGTAACGACTTTATAGTTTCGGAATTGAGTCTTTGAAAGAATACTATTACAAAAAGATATAAATCATTCTACCGGTCAAATGACCGGTCGTGGTAGGTAAGACAGACTACAAATTTTTCTCAGAAAATAAACAATAAAAAAAGAAGTGAATATTGAAAAATGTATTATACGCATATTTTAGGAAAAGTCGTGAAGTTTAAAGGCGATTCAATTATGTTGTATATAGGAAATTCGAATAGAAATTTTAAAAACGGTCATTTGACCGGTCGTGGTAGGAATAGTGTTAATCATGAACCAACAAGAATTATTACGTTAGAGAAGATTTTTAAGCTAGCTTCTAGTATAGCATAATTATTGAATTATTGATAAAGTTACGATAGAGGCATCCAAATTGATTAGAAACTGGATAAGATAAAAGTATGTACCTGCACGTAGTCCAAGCACTGTGTTCCATTCTTTCTGAATGACATTTTCTGAATGACTCCGAACAAACCATCTCCCTTAGCCGCCTTGATGACAAACTTGCAGTGAACATTCTGAAGGACATCCCAACGGTCGAACATCTGCTTGGGCAGGACCATAGCGGCTGCATCGTTGGTCTCGATGATAGACTTTGCGCCGAGCATGTGGCAAATCTTCTCCGACTCCAAACCATCTGAAGGAAGAAGAGGTTATAAATGAAGTGTCTCAAACAAATGGGAAAAATCGTTCGAATTCGATGCGGAAGACTCACATATATTGTAGTGAGGGCCAAAATACGAGCACGAGCTGTAGTTCACGCAATTGTTCGCGAGAAGCATCAAACACAAAAGATACAAAACGTCCCATCGAGCCATTTTCGCAGGAACTGTCAGAAAGCCATAAAGGACACGGTTAACGTCACCGTTGATCAACGAATAATCGAGCCCGTGATTAATTTCTCGGTAATTCGCCGCGAACGCGAACACGGCCGCCAAGAAGAATAATCGGAAGACGTGGGATATTTTCGCGGAATAGTTCAGGTTCGATTCACCGTCTTCGAGGATACGTCATCCACGTATCAAAACAAAACGAATGCGGCTCTCGTGCCCGAGAGAAGAAGAGAGAAGGAAGGAGAACGATCTCTGAGATCGACGATCCCTCGTCTCTGCCTCTCTGCGTTTCAAACAGTTTCAAAACGAAAATACACGTCGCGACGAAACTCATTCTCATACATAACGTCCCGGAACGAATCCAACAGAGATGAATGAAAATACCGGGAAAACGATGCGGCTCAATTTCGAGGAAGTGGAGGTCGGCAAAACGGCGGTAAAAACCATAGAATTATGGAACGAGTCCTGTGTAAGTATCCGGTTCTCGCATTAGCAGCGATTACAAAATCTTGCAGAAAATTGCATATCGACACGTCATTTTTACTGGAACTTGCAGAAGAGCGGACAAACAAAACTTCCGAAACGTAAACAGTATATATACAGTGACTCCCAAAAATATTCGGACACTAGCTATAACTAACTTTACGATTTGATCATTTCTTTGTTAATTAAGCAATCGTCCCGGGAATTGTTTCTGGCAATAAAAGATCTATTAATGTTGATAAACATAAATAATTTATTTGAAAAATATACATAAATTCCATAATAAAAATTAGTAAAAGAAATAATGTACCATTTTTGGCTCACAAAAATATTCGGACAATATTAATTTTTCAATTTAGATAATGTAATTTAGCATTACAAAATTTGTTTAATACTTCGTGGCATAACCATTTTGTTTAAGAACATGTCTTAACCTGTTTGGCATATTGTTTGTAATTTTTTTTAAATATTCAACAGTTATATTTGACCACTCAGTTGCAAGTCTTTGTTTTAATTCAGCTATCGATGTAATTGGGATTTTTCGAATTTTTCTATCCAATTCATCCCATAAATTCTCGATAGGATTAAGGTCCGGTGATTAGGGCGGCGAATGAAGAATTTTGGGGCAGCGGTATAATAAAAATTCTTGCACAATACGTGACTTGTGTTTAGGGTCGTTGTCTTGGTAAAACTTAAAATTATTATTAAGCCCCATTTTTCAGCACTTTGAATTAAATTATTTTTGAGTATATTTAAATAATGATTTTTGTCCATGATACCGTCAATAAACACTAGGTTACCGACTCCATATGACGAAATGCAACCCCAGACCATTACGCTGCCTCCGCCGTGTTTCACTGTACCTCTTGTATTTTCAAAATTAAACTCTTTATTCGCTTTCCGCCACACCATAGTTCTTCCGCCGGAATTGTACAGATTGAATTTGTTTTCATCAGCAAATATGACATCCTTCCACCGTGTCTCATCCTTAGAAATTAGCTCTCTTGCAAAGGTTTTTCGTTTATTCCAATTCTTTTCGTTGATAAACGGTTTCTTTCTAGCTACACTTCCATTGTAAACAGCTTGCCTCAGCACTCTTCGAACTGTTTCGGCTGAAACATTTTTGGAGCTTTCTCCTAATAGCTCACTAACTAGTTTTAGAGCACTTAAGCGCGGATTTTTTTTCACTTTCCGAATAATTTTGCTTTTCTCACTCGTACATAAGAGACTTGGTCTTCCAGTTTGCGGAATAGAATCAATGCGATTCTCAATATAAAATCGTCGACATAGATATTTGCAGCAGTACTCTTACTTATACGAAGCATCGCACTAATTTCGCGGTAGGTTTTTCCTTTTTCTCGATGAAAAATTACAAGCTGTCGCACATCGAAACTCGTATTCTTTCCTATGCGACCCATTTTGAACGAATTCACGTTTACTACTGACACTAGTGAGGTGGCATGGACATCTAATGGTCCACGAGATTCTGTTTGTAAACAAACGTTTTCCAGAGATTGCCGGAGAAATATAATACGTGTCCGAATATTTTTGTGAGCCACAAATGGTCCATTATTTCGTTTAATAATTTTTATTATGAAACGTATGTATATTTTTGAAATAAATTATATATTTTTATCATCCTTAATAAATGTTTTATTGCTAGAAACAATTTCCAGGGCGATTGCTTTATCAACAAACGAATTATTAAATCGTAAAGTTAGTTATACCTAGTGTCCGAATATTTTGGGAGTCACTGTATATATATTTATTATTTTTATTTAATTTATTTAATTTAATTAGTTTTATTGCCTTTCCACTCTTCTGCAAGTTCCAGTAAAAATTACTTTGTAACTTGAAAATTGTGAGAGATAGAAGATAAGTCATAGCAGTTAATTATTGTCAATTAAGAGACACGCGTTTGTAAATTCGTACAGCATAACGAACTGATTTATCAAGTCCAACGAGATCCGATGACGAATCCTCTGGACCACGTTTTTCATTTACGATCGTACACTTGGGTGCTGGCGCCGAAAGAAAAATACGTGTGCGAAATACGTTACAAACCGTACATTGCATCCTCGGTAAACGTGGATTACTTCACTATCACGGACTCGTTCGGGACTTGTTTAAAAGTAATTGCCCGCGGGTCTTGCATCGGTGCGCATAATGGAATATTGAATTTAATTACGTGTACAGGGTGAACCGAGAAAAATTAGATCCGCGAATATGTTTACTGGGTATGTTCCACGATGCAGAACTTATGATAATAATGTCTGATAAGAATTGCAAGGTAAAAGGTACAATTACAATCATGGTGCTGTAAAAAGATAACTATAATTTTTTCCATCGTGTTTCATCGTTTACGATTGTCTCGCGAATGACCTTGAGTGACCTTGCATCATGAGTCACCGTACCAGTCTTCGTTAGTTTTTGCTGTTAAACTATAATTAAAGAATATATTAACATATTTTAGATTACTAATATATTTTTGTTAATTTTGATTTCATTTAAAAATAATTTTTAGTACAAATAATTTATTTCGAACGACCTTGTATCATATTTCTCTTGATGATAACATTTTGTATCAATTTTTATTGGTTCACCCCGTGCAATGATTATCTTTTTTTATTTTTCATATTACACAATTTTTTTAGGTCCCAACGTGACTTGCTCGACGACGAGAATAGTCCTGATAAGTACCGACAAGAATCCTGAACCAAAATGGCGGATCAAGCTCATAAATAATTCAAGGGCATCGGCTCTTTTCATGTTCGCTATAGACGATAATTACCAGCCGTTTAAATCGGATAAGAAGTACGGCTGCATTCATCCTCTTGGCTGCAAATATGCAACGATTACGTTCGCTCCGTCCGAGGACGGAATTTATAGTTATCGTTTGTTCATCTTGATTCTGCATCAGGTAAATTAATCAGTTCCGAGATCCGGAATTACTGTTAATAAGAAAATTTGTTTTTCACTCAGGAACCGATCGTCATCGATTTACACGGGTACCGTAGCATATTTTACACGAAAGACCATCCGAGTTATTTTAATTTTCCTCCGAAAGAGAAAGATGGCTTTGTAGGATATGTAAACGATTGCGTAGACGCAACCATCGACATACCTTCCGTGTCTTTGTCGAAAAATTACTTCGATTTTGGCCGCACTGAATTTGAAATCGATAATGTTAGCCAGAGGATTACTCAGGCTGTGTGCCTCACTAATCACAGTTCATGTAATCTATTAATTGTCTGGGAAAAAGGTGTGATTCTATCTCAACGATCTTTTAAAAATGGAGGATAAATAATTAAGAACAACTCAACATATTATTCAAATGCAACTCTATTTCTCCTACTACTTAAAAGAAGATAATTAAGCCTCTTTTGGATATAGTAAACACAAAAATTAGAAAATTTTAATATTGTCACAGATCATGACAATGTTTTCAACGTGGTACCAAATGAGATGCTTGTGAAAGGGAACCAGTCAGCGTTGTTTGATCTTTCTTTCCATCCAAACGCAAGCAACAATTTATTTGGACGCGAGATTGTCGCTTCCATTTTCAGAGAACACTGGGAGGACATTGTGTTCCCATTCGTTATGGCGATTAGAGTAATAGGTCTGATTATTTTAGATTACATTTAATTAAAGACTATATAAAAATCATTTGTCTGAATAATATGGTTAATTGGATTTATATTAATTTAAACTATTTGCAGGTCACTCGTTTCCGGTTGCATCGAACGGATGGATTCCGCAGTATGAAATACCTCAAACTGTAATAATGCCGCCATGCGTGCCACCATTTCCGGTTTACACGACGTTCTTGGTCAGAAGATTCGGTCATTTACCCCTGATGTTCCAATTCGTTCCACCACCGAACTCCCGCTTCATCGTGAAGCCAATGCTCGGCTTGATTCGCGAGTACGATCATTATATCATACTATTTATTAATAATGATGTCTCCGTTCGCGATAAGATTGATAGTACTGAACGGATCCGAATCAATGATGTCAGACTGATGTCACGCTGCTATGATTCAGATCAGGTGCCGGTTAATTAGTTCACCTAATTGGTATATAGCTTACACATGAATTAAGACGTTGATATAGCGTGACACATCATTTTAGCTCGCATTGTTCGTATTATTTTCATTGTACGTTGCAGTAATTTTCAAATAGTCATGGTAAAAATGTCGCCGAAAATTGAAAACGAGCAAATTTATCTAGAACGATGGACAATATACTTCAACGGGAATACCAAGAACGCAAGTTACATAGATTTCAAGGGCTACGCAGAGTATGCGAATATAATGTTCCTGAATAGCGGTGTATTAGATTTCGCACCGGTATTACCGCGGTGTCAGCAGTTTAAAGAATTCGGAATTCGAAACTCTACGAGACACAAGATCAAGTAAATCAATGGGAATTTGTCCCGGAAATTGATTTATGCGTTGTCATTCATATATTGATGTATTAACGTGATAGATACACATTTTACCAAGTACCAACCGAACTCACTATGCAGACATCGAGCGGAGAACTTGAGCCGAATGAGACTTTGATTCAAGAGTATTCGTTGCAACCGAACGAACCATGCGATTACGATTTCGAGATACAATGCGTATTACTTGTTATCAGAAATGACAATATCATTGGGTTGAAGAGCTGCGTGAATCTGCAGGTTCGCGGACGATGCAAGGAGGGAACGTTAGTGGTAAAAATTTGATGGTAAAATTCCTTCTAATAATTCGTTTTCCAATTGATAATTCGCCTTCCGTTCCAGGCAACTCCAGAGGAATTAAACTTTCAAGAGATGGAATACAATTCCACCAAAACACTGAATTTTAATTTGTACAATCATAGTCAAGTAAATATTCACTACAAATTAATTTGTGCCCACCGAAATTGGCCACTTGGAGATCTTGAACGAGATATTCAAATTCGTCCAGCTATAGGAACCATTTTCTCTGGCTATCATAAAACAATCTCGATTTCAATTACACCGCACACTCCTGGTTATTACGAATTTATTGTCCAGTACTTGGTCAGAATTAATTCTCGAGTAGACACTGTTCTGTCCGATCAAATTCCTGTCAGAGTTTGCACTGTGTGCTGTATGTGTATATTGCCCACTTTACAGGTAAAAGACTTTTCTTAATTGCATACGAAACTATAGGTAGTTTAGTTTATTTTCAGCCTCAATGGCCCTGAAATGGACTCGGTTTTTGATTCCATTACACATTTATAATATATTTATAATATAGTACATTAATTAATATATTATAGTTTGCCTTATTATAGATCTATCCTACTTCTGCTATACGTAGAACAACTAAATTATTGTTTTACTTATGCAATTAAATTATCACTAAAAAATTAAAAACTTTATGATTTCGTTGTCCTACATTATTGCCGTACTTTAATTTTATATTTATGTTTTAACAGGTTTACAATATGTGTGCCTACGGAATCAAGCAACCATCTCCGATAAATGTGAGCAAACCATTTTTGTGGGAAACTATGGAAATAGATAAGTATGATCCACAAGAATTACTTGATTTTTATGTGATCTGATTGATTGAGTCTGATTATTGGTTTTTCTTTTTAGATTAAATACAATTCTTGAAAAAATATTGCCAGGAGAAAGGGAGAAATGGAACGTAACATTCTTCCCAGTGATTGTAAACCAGGAAACTATTCTCATAAAACTGGTTCTAAAGAATTGCTCAAGGTTTTCTGTTCCTTGGAGCTTCAAGACGCATCCGTGTGGCTGCAAACCTGTTCTGAAGAAGATAGGCTATTCGTTTCAGAAGAAAGAGCTCGATTGTTTTCACAAAAAAATTTGCTTTCTGCAACCACTGTCTGGCACATTAGAAGTACTATGTCTTTGGTTATTAATATACAATTTTAAGCAACAATGGTTTGTCTGTAACGCCACGTAACATTTTTTAGGGGTGTACGGAAACTGTACTCGCCATGAAAATCCATCACACAGTTCTCGGGAAATCTGAGTTATCTTGGGACTTGGACATAGGACACAATCGCTATATTACTTTAAATATGTTAATTGATTGCATATCTGAATCGGAGCAGGAATATAATTTCCTATACGGAACTTGCGCAAAATTCGGGCAGATTTATTTTGGAAACAGAGATGCAGTGTACAAAGTAAAATTAAGTTTCAATGATTTCTTCGGAATCAATATAAAGTAAATGAAATTGCATAGGTGCATTGGATACGTAACATTACGAATACGAATTTAGCGTATTACGTGAACATCGATGATATATCCAAGATCAATGAGCGATATCATTGCGAAGTGTTTTCCTGTTTAACTCTGGTTGGCATTGTGGAAGCTCGATCAGCCATGCCTTTGCTTTTAAGATTTCAGCCTAGAATGTTTGGCCTATTCGAGGTATAAACAATTATAATTCATACTTTAAACTGTTAAGAAAGATATAGTATAGAATGTTCTCCTCCCACAAGGCAGTAGTTCCAATAACATTGGGTCATCATACGATGGAGCTGAGATTAGAAGGAGAGTCATCCGGTGATTTTAGATCAACCATAGTCGGAAAATCAATACCACCTTATTGTGCTTGCAAAAGTTTAAAATTTCCTGTGTATTTCAATATAGACTGCATCGATATGTGGTCTCTCCCAATGCACAACTGCATTACTAAAATGATTATCATACAAAACAGTTTGGATCAGGATGCACTTGGTTTCGAATGGAAATGGTAGCTTTCCAAGCTTTTTTGCCATCAGTGGATCTCTTTAGACTCTTTAGACTGACGGCCATCAGTGGATCTCTTTAGACTCAGACATTTCTATAATAATATCTACATAAAAATAGTTATTTAATTAATTTACTTCGTAATATATACCACAGTAAACTATTTTTAAAAAACTGACATCTTATAAAAATAGAGTTTTTTTTAATGAATTCTCACCGCAATTCATAGATTCGCATTTGTTGTTTTCCTTGAAACTGTGGTTTCTGGGTGTAAAAAGACCCTTAGTAATTTTTATATCCTCAAAAAAATCATCGAACTGTTTTAGCAAACATGCATCAGAGATACTTGGAGTCAAGGTATTTCCCCGTAAAGGGATCATCAGTCCACACACCATGAAGTGTTTCAAGCTGAATCTATTCACAAGAGGATACTCGTGCAGATGCGATCTTGATATATTCTGCGAATTTATAAATGCCAGTGATGAACGCAAATATCGAAGAAGTGTTCTGAAGTATAATCTTTTGAGCAAAGAATTGGAGGGACAATTTGTTATCACAGAAAAAGGCACCACTGTCCCAGTAAGCAGTTCATACCAAAACGAACTATCATGAATATTTCTACCGGGACTATTGTTGTAGAAACCATGGCTAAATATGCTGGACAAACCAGAAACATTTCACAAAACATTGACCTTTCGTTGCACCATATATCCTATAGAAGATGAGTGTATAAGAGTCAGCTTAAAAGAAGAGCTGGAAGCTGCACCATCGCATGCGATTTTCCTCGATGACAGTGTGAACTGTAATATCACGGGTAGCGGAAAAGAACTTAATATTGCCACATTCATTTTGGAAGGTTTATTATGGTAAATATTAGTTTTAATTTTAAATATATGGAATGATAAAAAAGCAACCCTCTGCACTCTGAGCTATTTTAACACCTCAGAGTCGCCATTCGAGTGTTAAAGGTTAATAAACATATTACACCTTGTAGCAGAATATTAAAAATCATATTTTGTAGGGATATCGTTAACGGTAGAAGATTCATGAAAACCATGAAAGATACATTAATACCTAAGACGAAATTATATTATTCCCAATTTGCGATGAGCCTAGCTGAGCGAAAAAGATTAATAAAAAGATCGTTTATATCCCCACCATTTACGCTTATTAATTCAGTATTAGAAGAAGTATATATAACGATAATAAAATCGATTTGTAAATTTTCTGGAATGAAATTTTAAATAATATTTCTTCTCAGGTATTGTTCCTCATATTACACGAGCAATTTTCTTTGGACATGGCTCATTTAATTCCCGAGGAGGATGTAAGACATGCTAATTACATCAAAACTATATTGAAACAACATATACCTCACGAGGGAGAAGGTGATAGTGCAGAATCATAATTTTTTTAAAAATCAGTTCTTTAATAACATTCGTCTTTTAATCAAAACCACTGTATAAATGCTATTTTCTAGATCTTCCTTTGCCTGATGTTGGAATGAAAAATCTTCGTACAAAAGGAGCATTTAGAGTTTCCTTCTCAGAAAATTAAATAGTAAATACTTAAGCTGTAAGTTATACTTGATACTAACTAATTTCTTTTGTATATGGATCCGAAATCCGTCTGAACACAGCCAAAAACTTGTCTCCCTTGTTCCTTGTAACTTTCTGGCCTTCTTCTGTACTTTCGTACAATTTTTCCACGATAGGATCTTCATTCTACGGAGGAAATTAGTTAATAAATAATGAATTTATACAAAAACAGATATGTAATTCAGAAAAAAAAAAAATGATAAAAAATGTTCGAATTACAGAAAACTTTGTATTATGTGAAACTAAGTAATATCTCTTATTAGTATTCGGCTCCTTGCAAACCTATACTTATTCGTATTCAGAGGAACTTACACATTCCTTTTCAGGAACATCAACAAACAGTGGATGTTCACGAAAATGCTGTACTATCCATTCGTGTAGATCATGAACGTCTGTTACTGTATATACAATTGCCTTTAAATAATGTACACAATTAATGATTTTTATTTAAGAAAAATATGAATTCAAGGTGTTCAAAAAAAGATACTAAAAACAATATTACCCCTTCAGCTAACGCATAGGCATACTCTGCTAGGAGTGTCTTGTTTATAATCCTCCATTTATGTTTAGACCTCTTGAAATGTGGATCTGGATACAAAAAGAACATTTTCTTCAACTGCAATAATATACAACAGCAATTAAATTGGATGAAATTTATTAATTTTTTTATTTAAAGTCATACTCTGATTTGTACCTGCCCTTTGTAAAAATAATTTGGTAAATATTTCATTGCATTAGTTCTCAGACAAGCTATGTTCTGATATTGTCCAGGATTCTGGGATCTTAATGCAGCTATACGATCCATTACATAGTCGGAAACTTTTACTCTGATTTCCATACCAAGAATCAGAGTATCAGGAAACATTGGTGACAATGTAACTGTTATAGAAAATTGTCTACTATTAGTGACCATTATTGTAACTGAAATTCTACGTACCTAGCAAACCTCCATAACCACAGCCAACGTCAGCAAATTCTACGAGTTTCTGTTCGACATCTTTTCCATCGGATTCACTTTCACTTTTTGAGAAGTAATGTGGATATAGAGAACTCCAGTTCATTTCATCAGGTTTTACAGGACTAAAAAGAATTTCATTTACAAGTCAGAGAATCTCTAAATGATATTTTAGAGTAACAATAATACTGTAGTGTAATGACCATATAACAGTTTCATTTTATTTATAGAATCAAATACATACTATTCTATACAGTGATCCGCTATGGGATTCGAGTGGGCCCGTTGTCTGTAATATTTTTTTTGCGGCAACGGTAGTAGCTCTGACATGATTGCAGGGTTCAACGAAAACAAGTCCACATGGAGTGAAGATTCTTAACCTAACCCGAGTGAAACCTAACCCAACTGACAGTCCGACGTAGCTGTTTGATAAGTAGCCGGGATGCAATAAATTACGCTACGTAAAATCAATTTTACGTTTTGACAGTTAAGTACAGAATTTCTAAATTCTTCAATTCTTGAGAGATTTAGTTTGTTAGTAGGGGAAAAGAAAAATCGAATTTTGTAGTTTGATAATTTATTGCACTTCAGCAGTGAAAACTGTACAAATGTTTCTTACATAGAACGATTGTATACTTTCTCGAACACATTGATATATTTTTCGATAACATTAGAATCATTTAAACGGTTCCTAATGAAGAGAAAGACAATTTTAATACACAAATTTTTCAGACATTTTTCGATTCATTTATATTACTATGGGGTATAGTAAATCTTCATAGTTCATAAATATTGGCTAATGACTGTTAGAACTTAACTTAATAAACAGTTTAATACTTTTATATTTTGAGATATTAATTTTTTACAGATAAATGTAATACAGATTTCTTGTATAAAATTCATTTTAATAGAGACCATTTCAGTTGCTCCTTGGCAGACTGCAGAACCTAGAACAGAAACAAAGCATTCACAAACGTATATGGAAGTTGCTTAGGTATTGTTAACAACACTGCCTTCCAGGTTCGCAAAAACTTACAATCAGAGACTGTGCGAAGAATGTAGAATGATGCATGAACACAAAATAAAGAAATCAAAAATGTTTCTATGTTTCAAATGGACACAAACTTTACTACAACAATAGGTTCATCAAGATTGTGACATAATACTAATTGTTACCTGTGCAACTGTTTGTTCTCCCAGAGGAATGTCATCTATTCTCAACGCGACTCTTTGAACAACACTGGAGGCATCGGCATCCAAAATAATTCTAAAACAATTTTGTTCCATATTATCTCAAGAATACCAACATTTCATTTATTTACTTGATAAATATTAATTACCCTCCATCACAGATTTCATCCATTGCCAACATAACTATGTCCAAGCTATCCAGAACAGCTCTTTTCTCAACATTTTTTCTTAAGATTTGACTTACTGAATCGTATAAACAATGTAACACACTCATCAGAATAAGCTAGAACAATATAAAGATATATATTATAAATTACACAAAATTGTTTAATTAATATAATTAATATTTAAAGAAGATTCATACCTCATTCTCATGAGAACTGCCCATTACATAAAAGAACAAATCCACATTACTTCTATAAACACAGGTCAAACCATCCAGCATAATGATCTCTGCGTTTGCCCTGTGAGTCTTGTTGAAAAGATTCTTTTCAAATGCTTTTTGTTCCTTTGATGATGGAAATATTTTTTTGTCGTAATATTTGGCCAATATTCTGTTGCCGTCATTGTCAAGGATGGCCATACCCTTGACAGTGTAAAGTGTCGGTTCCTAAAGTAAAAAGAAAATTGTAACTGAGGAGGAAAAATGTTTGTTTTCGTGTCTTTCCCACGTATGCACCCATGTAATATTTGATTACAAGTTTCAATACAAGTTTGACTAACCACGCATGCCACATTAAATTGCAAGAGATCAAGAAACAGTTTTACTTTGCACTAGTGTTAGGAAAATAAACAGTAAATGGGAACAGACAGGAAAAGTAAACTTAAAATCAATATAAATCATACGCGTTGTAGGTATTCGCGATCCTGGTCACTCTGATGCATCGGAGAGAGGTTATGTTGCACAAGTTTCGATGATCCACCACGATTCATGATTACAATTGCACGGGTCAATACTTACATCAATAATGAATTATTATAAGACGTACTATAATGCGAAATCTGCGTAAAAGAACGTAAGACGTACAGTAAAAGAACCTACCAATAGCTGGCAACCCATATTCACGTCAAACTTGACGCGTCAATATTCTCACAGACAAAAACGAACCTGCTGCCATCTATACTAAAATTACAAGCTTCACTGTTCTCCGAGAGCAAGTAATTCTTGTCAATATTTACATTGATTCTGTATTAGTTGTACCTGTACATAACGAGCATTAAATCTCGAATAAATAGTAATGTCATCTACTGATAGCACAATAAAAAATTTATGAAGCCTGACTATCACGTGATCATGTCAATCATATATTTTACCAGAGAGGAAATAGTGCTGCCCCCTAGTCTAATTTTTAGCCTGGACCAGAACCTGCATTGTCTTTTTAGCCTGGACCAGAACCTGCATCATCTTATCTGCATCATTTCAAATAATGCCAGAGTGGATACTACTTCCATGTTAAAAGAGGCTCTTCTATGTAGGCTCTGATCCAGCCTAAAAGATGATGCAGGTTCTAATACAGGCTAAAAAGATGATGCAGATTCTGTTCCACGCTAAAAAAATGATGCAGAAAAGTGGGGACACTAAAACCCTAAGCGTGAGCGCTCTGATTTTACTTTCTTCCCTTCCGAACAAAAGCTATGATTAGTGGAAGCAAGATAATGAGTTAAATAATTTGATAACAACGTTGAATGTAGTTTATTGATAATATAATAAACATAATGATTTTAATTCTTTCTTACACCAACAGTATACATTGGACGATTATTAGATGTAGTTACAAATAATTCGTTCCGCCAACATCGTATGGTAGCATGTAACTACCGGCACGAATCATCCGCTTGGCGATATCTGGATTTTGGCGTAGTGGCGCCATCTTCGATGGCGGGTTTGTGAACTAATTTCTCCTATCCTTCCCATGTGTAAGACAAGGACAGTGGTAGTGTGCGACAAGGACAGAAGACATCTCGCTCGCGCCACCTCCTTTTTCGCGGCGTTTCGAATTCCCTGGTAAGTATTAGGCAAACACGACAAGCAAGGAGGTATCCGACATACCAGGAGGTAAGCATACATACCATTTCACAGCAGAGAAAGAATGACAGACATAGACCTCACTCATCAATCGAATCGATGAAAAAATGTATTAATAACTCGTTTCCCAGGAATAATTTATAAACATTAGCGACTGGAAAAGATGAGGCGGACTTTCAGCAACTTTCACGTTTAGTTTCTGATGGGATTTCCTTCCGAATTAAACAGTTATTAACAAGACTCCTGTACGAAAATAACTTCAAATGATTTGACAGGTCTCTCGTAAATAATTAATTTTCTACTTTTTCTAATAGCCTTCATTGGTACACTTTTCTGATTGAAGAATATAGAATGAAGTCTTGATTAGATTCCTGTTACAGTTTTGCACAGGTCTGACTCTGTAAATTAATTAGTTATTGACAATTTTCCGGGAGGCGGCCAGCTTTATATTTCTGTCCTTGTCACACAGTCCTCAACCGTATGTCTGTCCTTGTCGGATAACTACCCCTCTCATGTGCACCTGATACTTACCAGGAGATTCGAGGCACCTCGAAAAAGGAGGTGGCACGAGCGAGACCTCTTCTGTCCTCTTCGCCCACTATCTCTGTCCTTGTCTTACACATGAAAAGGATAAGGAAAATTAATTCACAAATCGGCCACCGTAGATGGCGCCACCATCGGTGGAAAATTTCTCTTCCTGTCCTTGTTGCACAACCGATTCTGTCTGCCTCATTTTCGTGATTTAAATTGTTAATATATAAGTTGAAATCGGTATTGAATTTACAATAAAAATGCACCATTCATTGTTCACACCCGTTTATTCAAAGAAATGCTTTTTATGATATATTATAAACTATTGTATAAAAGTAACATGATTAACACGATCACGACGAGGCCATAAGTACTTTGACAGTCGTATTTGTACCACCCGTGGTACATCGCGTTGTGAACGTGTTGAATAACAAAGCTAATATTGGGTGAAGGTATTATATACAATCATGGTTTGCTTCATAAATTAATTGTTGACTAAGCGACTGGTAACTGTTACAAACTTTTCTAGCTTGTAGTCTTTTCTTTCTTCTTTAACAGCTTTGTATATTTTCGGAAAAATTCTGGTCCATCCCAATGGCCACTGTAAATAACAACAATATAAATCTTTAATCTTCGATTTTCGTTATATTAAAAATGTAAAAGTTATAATAAACGTACCGTAACATTAAATTCCAGTAGAGCAATGGGAAAATGTACGTCTTGAGAATAAATGTGAAGTAATATTCTCGTCCCTGATTGATTGGAAATGTTTCCAGCGGTTGTAATTTATAATCGAATTCGGCTAAAATACATTTGGAGTAGCCAGTAACTAGAGGGCAAGACGAATATCCGTTATAAGCCATAGTCATTGGTTTACCAACTAAATCATCGCAGATGTTCTTGTATAATACTTTTCCTTGGGCCGCTGAAAATTAAATATATATCATTAAAAAAATTCCAAGTCGAACTCATTAAACATTTTAATACCTATTGCAGCCATTGTTTTCGAGTTTGGAGAATTTGTACAATCTCCTATTCCATATACGTTCGAATATTTCGTGTGTCGTAAAGTTTCTGGATTGACAGACAGAAATCCCACTTCGTTCGTTAATGCAGTATTTTGTTTTAAAACTTCGGGTGGACCCATTGGTGGACACACGTGAAGCAAAGAATACTAAAACAGAAAAGAGTATGTTCATTTACTGTTTAATGATATTTAAAATAATAATAAACATCTTTGCTTTACCAAATGAAAAATAAATTACACTTAATATCATTTTAACTTCATTTTCTTCTGTTTAAGTACCTTCTCAACAAATATCTTATCCGGTTCATTTAATTTCTGAAATACAGCTTCTTGAGAAGCCTGTCTTATTTCCACAAGATTTGTTTGAACATTTACTATAATGTTTCTACGTTTGCAGACATCCCAAAGCGCATCAGCGTATTTTTTCACACCAAATATAACTGGTAGCGAAGTGTTGTATACAACTTTCATATTGTCACGTATATTGTTCTATAAAAAAAAGGAAGTAATTATAGAAACACAAACATACAATTGTTTACAATTGCATTTCTTAATTCAATTACTAGACTGTGGATCCTTATGCAGACACCTATTTTTATAAATTATTTTATACAGCTCTAGTATAAATGTATGAAGATCCACAGTCTAATATGAATAGAACATACTTTACGGAAATATTCTTCTGCAATATACAAAATTTTCTGTGGTGCTCCAGGACATTTAACAGGACTATTTGGGAAAGTAAATAGTGCTGTGCCTTCCTTGGTTCTTTTAAGTTTAGTATAAACATTGGATACAGTATCTGGTCCATAAATAGAGCAAACTTGCGACGTATAGTCCTTAAGACCTTCAGCTAAACCTGGTATCTGGTGTAGATCACAGTTAATTTCCATTTGTTAATTCAACGTTATAAGATAAATTGTCCAACCTCACTTTTTCCCACTGCAGTTGCAGACCCATTGCAACGATCATGATATCGTATTGCACTGTATCGCCATTGCTCATAGTCACTTGGTTCTGGTCTGGTTCGAAGCTCATTACATTTTCATGGAGCCACTTTGCATTTGGTGGTAAGACCTGTTTCATTGGTCTTTTAGAGTCCTCGAAGGACCTTATACCACCACCAACTAAAGTGAACAGTGGCTGATAGTAGTGTACCTATAAAATATAATTCAAATTAATGCAAACAAGTATTTTATGAACAGGAACATTATATATTTTGAAAAATGAATTTACATCGTTTGGTTCTATAATAATAACTTTGTTAGGGTCTTTATACTTGTTAGCAAATTTTGCAGCCATCGAACAACCTCCAGTTCCACCTCCAACTACCAATATTTTGCACCTGAAGTATTTTTCCAATTTAAACATAGTTATTTGATTCGGAGTCTTCAATATATGCAAAATAACTTACGAATGATGAAGATGTCTGTATCCATTCTTTAACACCAAGTTTCTTGTAAATGGCTCAAAATTGCAGGTAAATAGACAGGAAATGGGGTGCCGTAAACATTTAATGTGACTCATTGTGACAGCTGTTAATGTAAAAATATAAATTAATATAAATTAGTTACATTTGAGTACATTTACAAATAAAATCGCAAAAATTTAACTATTCGATAAATCAACGAAGTTTGATAAAAAGAAGGATTATTAACTAACTTATTATGAACAACTAATGCGAAAAAGTTTTTATTACGTTTCCTCTAACTAAATACCTGTGCAAAACGCAATCACCTAAGTACACGCTATAGTGTGTGTATATAATCTTGTGTAAAGCGATAATCTCAGTGCCGGAACGTTTCACTACTCCAACTAAATGATATATCAATTTGATGACGTATAAACGTTACGTAGTCAAAATCTGTCAGCCGAAGTCTACAAAATACAAGTACATACTGCAAAGTAGCAATATTCCGTGACTGATCACGAGAGTCTAAATAAATAGCTAAACAAGTATATACAGTATGTTTTAACCTTAAAGCAGTGCGCAAACGCGTATTCAAATTTCGAATGAAATAAAACAATTTCATTGACCTATCTCCGTTTTTATTTAATTATATAAACCCGCTATCAATTATTAAGAACGACAATAATACGCTTAATCCTCTTATCGCGACGATAAAAATTGAAGTACCAGATTCAGAATCACGTAATGTGACACACATACCTATGTAATTTAACACTTGTATTGGCACGTACGTGCTAAACTGAGATGATATTTTCCTTTATACCGTAGAATTATCAGTCAGACCGGATGTGAGATAATTCGGAAATAGAGGAGATAAAGAATTAAATTTTTCTCTTTGACGTTCCATTTTTGAGAAAATCGAAATTCAAAAACCACCGGTACAAGTGTCGGCGCGTCTGATCACGATCTGCAGATTCTACTTACGCGTGTACTCTGTACAATTTTGGATTTTTCCCCCTTTTTTGATAATTTAATATCACGATTAAACTACGGATTTTGGGTATTCATAACAAAAATAAGCTGATTAAATACAGTAGTGGAATATGAAAATATATAAAATTATTATTAACTGTAAAGTATAGGCTACTGAAACATTTATATTGAATTTCTCTAATCCAGTTTTGAATATATATATATATACTATTACATTTTTATGTACGACTTATAAAGCAATAGAAATCCAAACTTTTATATTCCCTCTGGTTCAAAATGGAATTCTTATAAATAAGGCGTTGATGAAAAAGGTTGAGGTAAAGAACAAGTCAGCATCTAGTTTTAGTCATTCTTTTGCTTCTCTCTTTATTGAGGATAACTTTTTTTTTAAACGCCGCCTGAAACTAGGCAAGCCCAGCTCAATCCCGAAGATCGTCAGTCGTGAGAAATCGAAGAAAGGCTATGCCACGTTTTCTCTTTTCCGTTTTCATTAAACTTCTCTCTAAAAGTCTCTAAATATACACGCTGGAAGCGAGTCAGTCATCATGACACAATGATTGTACTCGTGGCTGAGGAAGGATGCTAATCAGTGGACAAGACACGGCTCGCGAATCATTTCATTCCCAATGACCTTCTTCGCGCCATAGAACGACTCTAATTACAGAAATTTCGGGCAGGAAGGACTCGGAGTTTGTCTAGGACCGTCGAAAGCGCGCCAAAAATTTTCAAATTCAATTTTCACTTCAAATCGGATCCCCCGATTCCTCGCGGTCTCTTCGAGCCCCGTATCATTGTTCATCCACCTGCGCCATGGAAAAAATCTGTTTTTAGAAAAAGTAAACCGAAGAAACAAAAATCTCCATTCTCCTAGCGTCTTTTTCGCATTCTCCCTGCAAAATTTCGTTCTTCGCGCCGAGAATTTCGAGCGAAGATGATTTTCCCGCGACTGAGGACTTCCGGACCGAGCCTGTATCCACGAAACGCGGCCATTTTGGCCTGCACGTGAAATACAAATGCACGATTTGCAAACGATAATAATAATAATAATTAATAATAATAATAATTAATAATAATAATAATAATAATAAGTATACACTCTTCACGAATCGTCGCTTCTGTTTAAGTCCTTAAGAATAAATTTATTTACATCGCGGACACGGTTCGTTAACATCTGTTCGCTTCGTTAGAAGAAAAAAAAAAAAAGAAAAGAAAAAACATTTACTCTCGTCCATTCTCGTATATCTCGCTCAAGCTGCTGCACAATTTTCTTTCTCTTTCGTCGGCTTTTTTCTTCCGAAGATGGAAACGGAAGAGAGACTCGCCCATCTCTCGTTCTCCCTCTTCTCATTTTTCTACTTTGTTCTCTCTTCGCTCGTACTTGTTTTTCTGTTTTTTTTTTTTTTCTAAATCGGAAATTAAACTTCTCGAGCGAGTCCGTTTCGATCTTCGAAAAAGGAGAAACCCGCGACGACAAAACACCGTCCGGCCTCGTTACAATCTAGGTTTCTTGTTTTGAACAATGGAAACGGTTTCGTTAGTCCGCTGACTGAGAGAAAACAATTAGCAATAAACGTCGTTTGTACCGCACAGCCAAGAGAACGCTAAAGAAGTTTGTCAATTAAAGCTTAGCGTCGCTCTAGTTTTTTTTTTTTTCGTCTCCACGGTTTCCCTTCCTTCTTTTTCTCGTTTTGTTCTGGTTCTACAGAGATGAAAAACGCGAACGGTTTCGCAGCCTCCAAAGCAGAGTTTTCCTTCTTCGAATTACTCTCGGCCACGGGACATACGAAAATACATATGGTCGGCGCGATAAAATAGGCTCGGTCGGCTTCCTTCTAATAAGAATGAAAAATATCCGCCGCAGTGTCGCCGCCGACGAGCAAAACCGGGTATTTTATCGGGCCGAGTCGCTGCGCACCACATTTATTGCTAACGGTACCATTTTTGTTCTTTTTTTTTTTCGTTGAACGAACGCGTCAAAGGCATTTTTGACATCGATTAAACGATCCACGGCAAGGGTTGTCAGCCGAGCAATCTTCTCCACTAATTTCGATGAAACACGCAAACACGATGTAAAGCTCGCAACAATATTTCGCACGTACGTCCTCGTAACCGATATCTTTCTGTTTTGCCGGGATGAAAATGGCGCTCGAAGTCGAGTCCGCGAACCATATTCACCGTTTCTCAGTTTCAACGAAATTTCTTGCAACGACTCCAGTGATTTGTACACACTACAAAAATATTTGACACTTCCCGAAGCGTTATAAAAATTTGCAAACAACTTCGCTTACAATGTAAAACAAAAAATTCCAATCGATCCGAGATCCAAGGACCGTAATGCTAAATTAAAAATGTTCATTCATCCGAAAAGCTTGTGAAAGAAAAATTCGTGCTTGTCTGTATTCTTGTATAAGATAAATCAACGCTCAAGAAAGAAACTTGCAAAAAGATCTTGTTCTTCAATATATATTGTACAAAAGAGTTGTTTAAAAATGTATTTACAACGGCAAATTTATCGCTAAAAAGCACGCGAGTCGTGCGCGTAAACTTTCTTCCTACAATTAATACTTTCCATGATGAACGACTTACATCCCCTATTCGCGGGGCTATCTTCAACCCTCGGATAATACCAACAGTGTCTGTTAAAAAAATAAGTGTCGAATATTTTCTCCGGCTCTACAGTAACAGCGATTCATCTCCCAAATAAAACGAGTCTTCTTTCACATTTATAAAAGATAAAATACAAAAATGAAACCGCACAACCATTAGCGTTTTATACTGTTTCCCTTCTGTTCCGTCGACTTGTAGAATCATATATAAACAAGCTAATGATCGTAATTATGCGTCAGTGTTTTATCTGATAACAATAAGAAAGGGTTAAAGATTCGCTTGACAATACATAAAAACCGGAGAAGATCGTTTGGCCAACATCCCTTGCTTAACAATTCGATCCGACATGATCGCAGAATAAATACAGACAATAGTGTTCGCAAGTTTCCTCCCCATTTTGTCGCTTCGTGCATGTTCCTGTTCATTCTCACTTCTGTCCCGTTAACGAGAAACAATTAGGAGGAGGAGGGGATCGACGCGACCCTCGATATGCACAGAAAGAATTAATTAATTAATTACGACGACGACGATGACGACGACGACGACGACGACGACGACGACGACGACGAAGAAGAAGAATAACGATGGCTATGGGGGTGGCTGGCGGTGAGGTTCGCTCGAACATCCTTCGAACGATACATGGGGGTCGATTTTTGTTCTCCACCGTTTCGCGGTTCTTATCGTTATCATTATCGTTACATGTATTGGTATGTACATATGTATGTGCGCGCGCGTGTGTGTTCTCCATGGTGTGTCTTATTGGTGGGTCGGTCTCTGCGTCGGTGTTATTATAATAATCGTGATTAATGGTTTATCAATACTTTTTTTTTTGTAAATAGTAATTATTATTAATAATAGAACGGGTTAAAGGGGGTGGCTCCGCTGTACTCTCGGTATTTTTGTTTACTCGTCGACGCGACAACGGAAATCGCTCTCGGATTACGAAATATAGAATATTCTCATGGTGTCTCTCCCTCCATTTGTGGAAAAAACCGGCAGACAAAACACGATTCGCTTCGCTTCCGGTATACAGTAGCACGGCCGTTTTTTTTTTTTTTTTTTTTTTGTACAGGGGACGGCGTGTCTCCCCGATTTTCCCCATTTTTTTCTCTTTGTTTCTCCACTTAAAAAATAATCGACCTACGGTGAACGGAACTGCGAGTATTAAACCGTGGTTCGCTAACTATGCGCATGCTTCGTTAAAGATATCGTGTGCTGTCTCGTCCGATGCCGCGTACTGTAACTTGTACCACGTTTCTCTTCGCTTCTCTGTGCTCGCAGGTAACGACACGAGTCCAGCTTCTTGGACAACCCAACAGGACCATGAGTGGAACCTGTGCTTCGTATTCTGAACATTTTCTTATTCCTCGTTAGAGACTGTCTTTCAACGTTGCGATTCGACGCTGAGAATCTTTTAAGAGCAATTACAATTCCACAGGAAACTACCAAGTCACTGACAAAAGGTTTTCTTAACACTAGGTTCACAGGGCACCGAAAGAGACTATTTCACATTACTTTGTAACAAGAATTTGTCTATCCAAATCTTTAACATTTGCTTTTGTAATACGTATCCAAAGAAATACATTTTTTGAAGAATCCCAATCAATCTGAGAATTACAGTCTCAGTAATCGTAAATTAAAAATACTAGAAACAGTCATTGTAAATTAAAAATACCACAAACAGTTATTTTGACGAGTCCTGTAAACCTAGTGTTTAGTATAGTGTTCGCTCAGTACTGCTCTTACTATTTTGAGCACTTTTGATGCTAGTATGAAAAGCAGACTGAATTAGAAAGAACATGCTGTACTAAGTTTACTCTCTACTGATGCATATCCTTTCTTCGCAGCAAATAACATAGCATGTAAAGTCTCCGCTCGTGGTCCTACTGGATCGCTTCGCTGACCATTGAAATGTATACTTGCAGGTAACAATGCGAGGTAGCAAACCCAGTGTGTTCATCTACTGAACCTCTTTTGCAGGTCTAGAACTGTCTTCGACAGTCAGCAAGTGTTTACAACAGGAGAAAAAGTGAAAAAAGTTGTACGGATACTAGAATAAGTAAGTTCTACGTTCACTTCCAAAGCTAAAAATTGCTTCGTACTCCTTCTGGGTTATCTTAGCACGAGTATACTTGAGTATACGCTTTGCTGCCTCGTTATACCTCCAGGTACACACTGGGAAGTAAAGATACAGTGAAGTAGCTGACCCAGTGGGACCGTAAACACTTTCATTGCGTGCTCAGGACTGTCTACAGTGTTAAGAGATTTCAGAATTGGTCTAAAGGAGGAACTGGCATCGAAACTTCTTGCACTAGGTCCTGCTGGCTGAGCAATCCTCACTGTTATCGTCACCAGTAAGCACATTCTCGCATACTTCCACTTCCTGCGTTTCCCTATTCCTCAGTGTTCTGTGTACGTGTACGGTGTGTGATAACATGTATTGTAACGCGAGACTGTGTGACCGTTGTGTGTCGAGTCATTTCATTTGGTTTATTTTGGCATACAAAATAATTTTATTTACAGTCTGACAATAATATTAATTATTTTATCTATAGTCCTTTATACTAAATGGCGATAGTATAATTCGAATTACTTACTATATTATGCAGTTTGTCCGGCTATTTACATAACAAAACGGCACGAATAAATATCATTGGACAATGGACCAAGTGGTTTTTTCCTTCCCTTATCTATTCTCTATTCTCGTTCTCTGTACGTCCGTCTGTCTGTCTGTCCTGCGTGCACGCTCGTCAAGAACGATTCGCTGCTTAGGGACACGTCGAGACAGGAAACAGAACCTCGGGAGACGCTGCAGGACTCGGCAGCAACGAAACAGGCGTGTCTGCTTCCATCGAGATGAGAAAAGGAAAAACAGATCCCGAGGAAAAACAAAAGAGAAGAATTTCGGATTCTCGGAAAGAAAGAGAGAGAGAGAGAGAGAGAACGCGGTATCAAAAAGAGATTAAATGCACAACGAATGCGAGAAAACAGGAAACCGGCCAGCTAAGGGATCACGATGAAAAGCGACGATCCTGTCCGCGGTGCCTCGTCGGCCGGATTTTTGCGAATCGCTTCGAATCGTTTCGAACCGTTTCTGGGAACGTCCCTGTGCTGCTTAACGAATCGATCGACGATCAATTTACTAGCCGTCAGAATGGCGACGCATCGTCTATACTTCTCGTTCGATGCAAAGAAACGTGGCAGTTGAACGGGATAACAAATGCAAAAGGGGCTGGGACCGTAGCTGCCCTCGGGATCGGGGCCCTGAGGTTCCTAAATTCGATCGTCCAAACGGTTAGCTCGTCCCATAGATCGTTACCGTATCTTACTTCGTAAAAAATAAACCGTATTTTGTTCACACCATACTTTCGTGGACATTTCTTCCTGGTATGAACCTGAACTTTTTAAAAACAGAATCAAACAGCTGATCCATGGATGGAAGAACGAAATCGATGCATCGATCATTAAAAGAAAGTGTACGTTTTACACTCGAAGGATGAATATTAAGTTCTTGCAGCATCAATTCCGGCTCATCGATGGATCAAGCAGGTCATAATTAGTATCGATTGTAAGTGGAAAGAATCACTTTGTGCTTACAATCAGCGTTAAAAGAGGACACGACTTATGGGACGCTCTAATACAGATCATCTCCCTAACATCGCGCTTTTCAACTCTACTCAGACGTACTTCTAAAACCCCCTTAACGTCGTTGCTTCATTTTTTTTTTTTTTGTTTAATCATATTCTAACTATTCTAAGCTATTCAGAACACAGCTTCCACTGTTCTCCGACGTTACGGAGGAAATACGAAGAGCTATCTACGGAGATAAAAGAAATGAAAAGAAACTCTCTAAAATCTGGTCGCAGTTCGCGCGACCTTAGGGAGGTTAGCGTCTTCTCGGTGCTGTCCCTAGCTTGCTACAACTACTTTCTCAACTAATAATAAACGGATCACCGAAACGGTAGCGAGCAGCGTTCCCTCGACATTGTAGAGCGCTTTCGGTCGAGGGTGCCATGGAACTCGGAGCGATCCCGAGGCGCAACGATGGTAATCGAAGTTTATGTTACACAATGTCTGTTGCAGACGGCGCGAGTAGGAAACGGGAGGTTGGATTATCGGTCGCGTGATCCAACGACCAAGGACGAAGTGAAGTTTGCTCTCCTCTTATAACTTATCGCGTACCTAATTTCACCTGAGTATAAGAACATTATCTTCCCCGTTTTGTGTGCTCTCCCCTTCGTTCTAGTCGGAAGCAGTTAATCGCTGATCGATTCGCGTTAAGCTTCGGCTAGCCTAAAGCGGCGTCTTTCCGTCGCGGCACCAAAATGGCGGCCGGTGCACGGCACCAAAATGGCCGGGCGGAACGGGCCTCGGGAGCGTCGTTATCTTGGGGGCGTCCGTTTTTCTTCTTCTTTTCTTCTCCTCTTCTTCGAGGCCTCCGATCTTGATGGGCAACGACGAACCGCAGCAAAGATGGAGGCTTCCGGTTCACGGACGTCGGTGCCGGGTCAACCGTGGCCGCTCGCAGACTTTTCCCTTGGATTTTTTTCTTTTTCTGTTTTTTTTACCGACATCCTCTTCGACCCGGGTCCGTATACTACGTCGCGTGCGACTGCTGGGACTGCGACATCTTGCTCGAGCTCTTGTGGTGGCTAGACGAGTGCTTCTCCTGAAAATACAAACAGAACTGTGGTACTTTGCTCCCTCATCGAAAGATCGAACAAAATTTCCCCACTATCGGCTGGCTCTAGATCGGTATCGACCACTTTTCATTGGTCGAATTTTCAGTTCGAGGTTTTCGACGATGCTGTCTAGGAAAGTTGCCTAAGATCCTCGCTCGTGAAGGGTGTCGTTCAAGCAACCCCCTGAGATTTTTATGAAATTCGACAAAGGGTTTCACACGGATCTCGTTTTTTAGCGACAATTATTCGTGTTCGGAGGGTGAAAATTACTGTCAAGTTTAGTAAAATGTTGCTTTTTTCATTTTTTCTTGCAAGTCTTTTTCTAAAATCTTGTCTCCTATCCATTAAAATGATGACATGAGAAGTGTACGTCAATTTTATAGCAAAAATAAAATCGAAATCGAAGGTTTCAATTTTTCCACGTTCACTACCGCAACTTTGGGGACCATTTTCCTTTCCCAAACACGAATGATGGTCACCAAAATAAAAACAAACGCGTATCGAATATCTTTCGAGTTCTGTGTCGAATCGCTTCATCGAAATCGTGGATAGTGATTGGCATCCCTCGCATAATTCAAAGTAAATGAAACTTGGGAGCATTTAATAGAAGATCAACCGATAGTACGCGAAACAGTAATTCGCTGCACGAGTACGGGAACACAGGTTCCTCCATTTTGGACTAATTACTGCGGTTTCCGGTAGAATCGGTCAGCTTGATCGCAGTGGAAGCCATGATGGCCGTCTCTAGGATGTTCTCTTTCGTCCCTTCCACGAAATACTACTTATTTTCGCCTAATCGTTAGCAAACTGCGGATCTCTATACAAATTCCAATTTTCTCACGCAATTTTATGAAAATGATCCCTCGAGTGGTTCCCTTGCATTTTATTAGGCGTACGCAAAGATTTCGGTCTTTTCTCTGGTTTTACTCGTTAGTTGTAAACTACAGTGGCAAATAAATCAATTTGGGAAATGTTTTCCCTCATTTTCTTACAATTCTCGGATTTCTTCATCAAAGATATCAATTTCGAAACAAATAATCGATGGGAAGAGACCAAAACTTTTGCACAAACTTAGCGCTAGAACTACCGAACGTTAAATGCGACTCATAAATTTTCATTTTAATACGTGTTTGAACAAAAAATTCTGTTAAAAGCTTCCCGCTAAAATCGTGAAAATTGTAGAAGAAAAACTTAGAGATCAGACATTTTGTCTGGCGGTTCTAGCGTTAAGAAAAATCCGTGCGCGCAATGATCCATAATCGAATCGTGAACGAAGCTCGACGAGCGAAGAAAATCCTGATGATCTCTTGTCCGATGAAACAAGCGTGATCGCTCGAAGTGTCTCGATGGATTCGGATCGATTACGGGGAGAGGGGGGTAATGAATTTCAGATCGAACCCCATAGAATGCCGTTCGAACGAGCGTTAACCGTGTCGTCGGCTGATTCCCATCGGTAAAAAGGAGGTCGAATGAGAGACGCAAGTCGAAAGCGTGTCTTAAAAAACTGTACGCATGCACGCAAACACAAATGAAAGCCTGCTACCGCGGCGCATGCCCATGCAAACTCGCACACCCACGCGACATCCGTAACAAACAGCAACATCATCAACAACAACAACAACAACAACAGATCAACAACTTCGACAACAACATCCACAACAGGTGACAACAACAACAATAGCGCCGATGTAGAACAATAACAACAATGGCGAATCGCAGGTACCCTCCACCAAGCGAAATTTCAAAAATCAAACACGCGTGCGACTTAATTTTACCGCCATCCTAATCAGCGGACCGGTTATACTGTTCCTCGGCCGTGGTATGATATGTATGTCAATGGACCGACTCTTACGCATGATCATCGTAATTACATACTAATAGCTGTGATCCATATATATATAAATATATGTATATATATATATATATATATATATATATATATATATAATATGAATATATATATATATATAAATGTTAGTACACAAAAGATGCGGCGAATATGATGTGCGATAATATTATATAAGTAATTAATACACATACATGTATATCCGTATAAATATATATATATATATTGTTTTTTAATTTTATATGCATCAACATACCGTGGCGGTATCCTGGATGCATCCGCCTACGTATATATTTACGTATACATATATGCATATGGTGTTGTGTTAAGAAAGAGACAAAATAATCACTAAGGTACTTTTCGTTTCCACAGAACGTTTATTTGCGATGCTTATTTTTTTTTTCTTGGTCGAACACGTGACGCGTACGGTCCCTGTAATTAATACACGATCTACAAACAGTCGAAACACTCACTGTTCCGAATCATCTGCGTTCGCCACACACGTGTATAGTTATATTCTGATCGAGAGAATACTCGGAGGCATTCCGGTCGACTTTTTCTTTCGCCTGCGGCGAGATCATGCGACCTGTCCACGTCCGGGGAGACAAGTGGGTCACCGGTGGCCCATGATCGGAGTCCCTTTCTCTAGCCGCGAAACGGAAAACTGCTCGACCGTGTAGTGAATCACCTGTGACCCACAGCGGATCGTTCTCGGAACTTGTTCGCGGAGTTCGTTTTTCCTTCGAATAATTTTTGCCTTTCTGAAAGGCAAATGAAAAGCCGCTGATAACGCGAGAACCGCTCTCGAACTTGTCCCGCGCAGCCGCGACAGAACAACGCATTATCGTTCGCTGTTTCCCGATCGTCTTATCGTCAATTTTATGCAATTTACTGCGAATCGATCGACGTCGACACGATTGACCCTTCGAGGATTTTTCAACAACGTTTTCCTCAGAAATTAGATTAGAAGAATCTTTTCATCGATAACTAGAACATGACTTGTGTATAACGTGGTAAAGAAATTGTTCGAAAAGACTGTACATACGCATGTCTCGTGACAGCAAGCGTGTGCAATCTTTCGAAACGATTATTTGTAAATTTACTGTCACCTGTACGTCGTCTTTTTAAATAATTTTGTCGACCACGTTACACAGGAGCCTACTGTGAAGTGAAAATAGTAATAACATTTCTACATCTTTTTAATCTCCCTGCTGTACGAAATTGCATATATATCATTTTTGTCACAAATTTACCCAGTCGTGTGCACAATTAAATGTCTGCAACTGTCAGAAATTTTCAATTCTGACGTCAGCAAAATGTACCAACGTTTGTCCTCAAAGGGTTAATACGATACTGTCGACGAACACGTTCATCAGTCGCGTTGATTGCTTTGAAATAATTGGAGTTCGCAGACGTGTTTAACGATATCAGTGTCACAGGAAATGACTGAACGATCGATGCGGAGAAAAATGGAGTTTTAGCAACGAAAAGATAGTGCTTGAAAAGATAGTGCTTCCCGCAATCGCACGGGGAAAGTTCGAGCAGAATGTTCCGTGGAACAGTTTTCGATTCACCTTTCGAAATGACCCGGTCGTGTTCTGCGGGCTTCGACACCGTAAACCGGAAGTCCGAATCGGTTCCCGTGGAACCGATGCGAGAAGTGTTCTCTATACGCCGTGGAACGCAGATGTTTGTCGTAGAAAAAGAAAAAATAGAAAGAAACAGGCAACGTACGCGACAAGTGGTTGATGATACATTGTGTACAGTATTGAATGCAGTGTTTCGCAATTTGTTACACATCTTTCTTTGCCGCGTTCCTCTTCCGTAGCATATCAACGTCCGTATTTTCGTTTATCACTCGTATCGATCGCTGGTCACATACGTGGGCTCGTGTTTGTATCGTTAATTAATGTATATTTTAATAATATATCGTAAATGTATCTCTATATATCTATATATAAATATATATATAGATATAAATATATATATATATGCGTAAACATATGTGTATTGCACATATATATATATATAATAACTCTTTCTTTCAAAAAACTTCATTTTTCTTCTTTTTTTTTTTCGTTTCTTTTAATCTCACTATCGGAGAGTACAAAACCTACATAATTTACCTTAGCAATTATTTTGTCTTCGTACGACTGCCACAATTGCACATATATAATGTTTTTATTTTTTTCTATGTTTCTCTTTGAAAACAACTAGGCCGATCCCGTTCGATCTCTGGAGCCTTCGATCATCGATCTCCTGCGCGCTACACATTTTCTCGGTCCTTTTTCTCTCTCTCTCTCTCTCTCTCTCTCTCTCTCTCTCGCTCGCTCTCTTTCCTTCTTCGTTACAACGCCGACACTAATTTAAGGCCAGGATAAAGAGAGGTCCTTAACGCCTAAAGGTTATTCGTTGCTTTTTACATTCAGGAAGAACGCGGGCCCGCTTCGGGATCCGGAGAACAATGTTCCGAGTCGCGCAACAAAATATTCAGTCGATAAAATTTCCGAAAAATCCTGGGGAAAGGGGGAGGGGGGTCGATGCTCGTCGATTCGCGTACGAGAAAATGGCGATTCGTCTACGAACGAAAAATCCCAGCGTTCTTCCTGAATCCTCCGAACTGTATGGTTGTTTCGACCAACCCCGATCGTGTAACAATTATAATAAACGGAACGGGCCTCGATCTCTCGGGGGAGGGGGGAATATCTTTCGAAAAGTCCGCGACGCTGTAAATCGTACATAGCGAATTCGGATAGTGATTTTTTTTTTTTGAAAAGAGAAACGCCTTCCGGAATTTTTGCCGGCGGGAAAGGCCTGGGAAACGAGGCGACCGATCATAGCAATCACACAGTACACATGTAAATGGTCTACGTCGAGAGCAGTAGGTACTAGCGACAATAATTGTAACAATCAACAACAATGACATCGAGGCGCTATTTAACGCTAGCGGGCACGATTAAAAGAATATGTTTCTCTTTCTTTCTCTCGCTCTCTCTCTCTCTCTCTTTCTTTCTCTCTCTCGTTATTCTTTCTAGGTTTAGCTCCTTTTCTCCTACTTTGTCCGTCACAAAAAAAAAATGGCAACCACAAATGACACGCGCCGTGCATTCGTGTGTTTATATATAAACGCATTCTTAATAAATTTATATATTTGTATATATATATATATATATATATTTATATCTTTATAATATATTAATGTCACACTGTCTCTGGTTCACACACTCTATTTTTTTTCTTTCTTTCTTCCTATCTCTCTCTCTCTCTCTCTCCCTCTCTTGCTCTCTTTCAACGCGTTCCTGAGATAATATCCTTTCTATAGCAATTATTTATTCCTATTTTTGTTTCCCCATTTTTTTCTTTCTGTATATATTGTCGAAAATGTGAATATATATATATGTAGCTGTGTGTGTGTGTGTGTGTCCTTGTGTACGTCTATTATTAATAAGAATAAAAAAAGGTCCCATGCGCGCCGCGATACTCGAAATAAATATAAAAACGAACTACATACACTCACGAGACACGCACGGCAATCGAACTCCAAGCATTATTGTACAGGAGAGTGTAAAAAATAAAATTCTTAGGTGAAACTATTAACTAATTGCACGACGAACGGACCGGTTCTTTTTTGTTTTCTCTTGACTTCGGTTTCTTGGGCTCCGAGCCACAGTCGGACACGAGAAACTCAATCATTGTAGATCTATAGATCCTCGGTGATCATCGGACTGCCTGGGTAAAGTCTCAAACTCATGCTAGCTTTCTATTAACTGTTAAACAATCTGAAAATCACTGTACTTTCTACGGTGGGAGAGCGTCAATAAAATTGCTAGACAATTGTTTCACTTTTGTTTTTAGTTCTGTCGGGAATATTCTCTTTTTATTTAATAATGATAATTATCATAATAATCTCTTCATAGTTTCACTGTTTTATAGAACGTAAAGAATTTTTGCAACTATTACAACTATCACGCGAAAAGAGAAAGATGTTATTTTGAACGAAGAATCGAAAAACAAATTGACTCACTAATTTCTTTTATGATAGAATTTTAAAAGACTGAAATTCTCAGATTATCACAACAAAGGGGGATTCTATGATCGCTTGAGCAACGCGTGTAAAAAATTTGCAGTCCGTAGATCACCGAAAAATTGTTTTCACCTTAAATTCATCAGAAACGCCTTCGAGATGTCCTTCTTTCATTTTTAATCGTTTGAGATAGTTCACAATTAAATGCAACGGTATAAAAGTGGAAGAATCGGACCAAGAGAATCTATGTTCTCCCTGTGTAGCCCTCGCACTGTGACGCCCGGGTCCATTATGACCCAGCCTCAAAGACTTCTCAATTTCTCTCGACTAACCCAAATAGCTTAACTTTAATAAATCGGTGGATAGAGAAGAGTAATAATCCTATCTAGAAAAATTGCTGAAGACCTCAATGGACCCGGAACATCAAGAATCACGTCCCTACTTCCGCTGTTCGCGATCACTATGCAAAACGACCTGGTCAATCAACGAAATAACCACAATTTTCCAGTTTCTCGGCTCCGGGAACGATTCTCAAAAATATCTACACTTTTCGAAAAGTTCTACGGCTCGATCTGCTCTTTCCTCCGCTCCTGTCGATCCAACTTATCGTCACGAATGCAAGAAAAATCGGATCGCGCATGGTTCGTCGATCGTGTTCCTCGCGATTCCGAGTCCCTAGATCTCTCGCAGAACGATCACTGCGAAACCGATCCTCGATCGCGAAACAACCCTGTGATAATCGGTGCACGGTAGTTCCTCGAATAGTTACGCGTCAAAAACAATGACAGAGTGATGTACAATGCTTGCCAACGAAGTTACACAGAACTTTACGAACACTTCCGAGCAGCACACACCGAGATAATACACATACGAGCACGTGTACTCTTACTCTAGTTCACGTATACAGATTTCGCGCGACTGTAGTGTATCCGTGTATCTGTGTGTATACTTTTTTTTTTTAAGTAACTTTGTAATAAGTTTTTCATTTTTTCTTCTAGTTTTTTTTTTTAGTTTTTCCCCCTCTCTTTCTCTCTGTCCTCAATCGTTCATTCGTTTCAAAACGTGACACCCCCCCCTCCCCCCCTGTGACCCTTTGCCAGCAAAGGAACTTCACCACCCTGAAGCGAGCTCTCCTCGATACGTGAAATCGATATTACAAAGAAGGGGGGTGGGAAAGAAGTGAAAAAGAAAAAAAAAATAAACAGAAACAGAAGAATTGAAAAAAAGGGCCTATCTCTCTCGCGATTGAGCAGGTCGTTAGGATCCACCGGCACGTTTCACCGTGACCGGAAGTTACGTTTGCTTCCCCCTCGATTTGTCTGGCAGTGCTTCACACTCTCGACCACGTTCCCCTCAAAATTGTACGAACAGTTCAATGCAAAAACGGCGGACAGTCTATTGGCTATCTTTGCAGAAAGCGAATACAGTGATCTCTCTGTATATGTCGCCAAGGCCTGGAGGATAAACGTCGCGAAATTATCCCCACTACCGCGGGGTATACGAGAGGCCTCGAATGTAAACACGGCTCGGGCATGTCTCCTGAACGATACAAGACGCCGGCAAGACCCGTGTTGTTGACATGTATATCGAGAAGTCGCTGTATACAATTTTTGACATTGGTTTCAACTTCCCAGAATATCTGTTCGAGGAATCAGTGGGACCTCGGTTAACCGAACTGATCAGTGTAACGTGGGTGTGTCGGGTAACGGAACTGTTATTTAGGCACTGTGAAGCACTTATTTAGGCACTTATGCGATAAATTGTCCTGCGGCTGGACCGTCTTATATCGAATAGTTGAAACGTGAAAGACGTTCGGATAACAGAGAATTCGGACACAGAGCTGTTCAGATAATCGAGGTTCTACTGTATTATGCTGGAAAGAAAGCTAGAGGAACAGTGATTTGATGCGTTTATGACAAAAATGAGCAGGCGCAATTTGGCACAGTGGACAACTTAAAAGAATTTGAGAACATCGATGCGTTAGGCTCAACTTAATAAAATTATAAAAAAAAAAGAACGAAGCTTCGGTTTGGCTTCTGTTCCTTGTAACCGATGCAAAATGAAAATGATAAGAAACTGAAGTTAAATAAAAATATACTTTCTCTTTCAATCGTCTTAAAATAGTCGAAAATAATGTAACAACGTTTTTAAATTCCTCTAGCTGTCCACTTTTATATCGGACGCGTTCATTTCTGTCATAAAGCCACAGTCTGGTAACAACCAGGCGCGCATAATTTTGCTATTGGTCAAGGCAACATTGGTCAGCGAATGAGATTACGAAGAAACTCTTCTTTCCAGTAGCGTAAAAAAACACTTTGGTCCTTGTCCAGCGGGCAATTATTTTCAGTTACGCCGCTTTTGCATCGAACGGTCCGCGCGTCTCCATTTGTCTCGATCTCTATAGATCACCGCGAGCTTGTTTCCTCCCCCTAGAATAACTATATCCGTTCGACAACCGGCACTTCGTATTCATCCTGAATCATCGTCAGTAGTCGGGCACTGTTCGACTCTTCAACGAATCGCGACACTGTCACGTTGCTCGATCTTCGTGGCCGCTGTTTCGATCCTCTTTCTCTTCCTAGATCCCGAGGACCGTCGAGGCCCCCGCGTTCGCTCTTCGACGAAGACTCTCCCGCACTCACTTTCGATAACTACTCTAAGGAGATGCGCTACAGGTACAAAGGTGGAAAGATCGAAACATTGTGATTCGTAACACTAGGGGATAGAGATCGTACGGCATGCTGCTACTTCTACCATTCACAAAACTGGAAGGGGAGAAGAAGGGGGGATGGAGACCGGGTCAAAAGGTCCAGCCACTTCTCTTCCTCGTTTCTGTCTCTTGGTACCGGATTTTTGAAAAATATTGCACCGCTTGGCACAGTCGACGGAAACTGTTCTCCAAATTCAACGCTAGACCCACCAGAGCAGTGACAAATAGACTGCAGAATAAAAATTCCAAGAAATAGAAGCCACCTAGGAATTTCTTCCTTTCTTTTTAGGTTTAGTTGATCGAAAATAACGTATTCTTGAATTCTTCCAATCGTTTTGCAACTTTCAAGTTGCAACAATTCATTGTCCTGATAAATTCATAAAATCAGCAGTGATAAATAATCAACTTGTATCACTGAGACTGTAAGGATTGAGGAAACCCCGTTGAGCCAAATGTTTCTATTCTGACCAACAGCAGTTTCTATTCTGATCTATCCTCTAATTTAGGACTTCGGGTTCTGCACAGCAGAAAAAAATCACCAGAGTATTGTTAAGCCGTCAAGGGTCTAGATTCATTCCATTGCAAGGATGCTAGTCATTTAACTGCACTTACAGTCCACACTTAATTGTTATATACAGTGATTTCTCTATATATGTCGCCAAAGCATGGACGGTAAACGTCGCGGAATTATCCCCACTATCGAGGGGTATACCCCGTGAGGAGCCACGAAGCTCGAGAGGCGTCAGACGCCGAGGAGTGTAAATATAATTAGGGTCGTGTATGTCTCCTGGACGATACATGACGCTGGCAAGTCCCGCGTTGTTGACATATATCGAGAATTCACTGTGTTGAATGTGCTGAAGGTATCAAAACATTGTTTAGAACGCATTTCTTATCGTCATCATCAGCATCTATAGGCATCTTCGGGATTGTGAAACTCAAGAATCAGAGGAATCTGTTATCTATAACTATCATCGGCCAGAAAAGGAGTTTGGCTGGCTTGGCTAAACTACTGAAGACAATAGTTTTCTGTGTACGGCTTGAAATTGTAAAGATGTCTCTGTAAAACATTGTTGAATAGATTGATTCACTTTACTAGAGTCACACTTTTCAGAATTTCTTGCTTTTGTAAATTTTAGGATTTTTAGTAATTGGTGGTTCTAGTGCTAGCTTTCCTCACTGGCCACTTTGCAATCTCTTCTACATTTGCTTTTGTTTTTTTTTGTACATTTTAGGATTCTCAGTAATCGGTGGTTCTAGTGCTAGCTTTCCTCACTGGCCACTTTGCAATCTCTTCTAGAAACTGGCGTCGTGGCAAAGGTCAACATTATTTTATGGAGAAAGTTTCTGCATTACTGTACATTTCTTTTAATAATTTGATGTGTCTTGTCGGTGGGAGTCATAGTTTAACTCAATCAGGGACGCTGATTAAATAGCAACGATTTTTGTGAAACTTTGCAAAAAGTATGCGACTCGAGAAAGATGTTTAACGCGTATTTTTTACTAGAGTCCATCACTCATAACCAGAGGGTGAAAATAATCCTGAAACTTATAAATAATTCCCGTCTCTAAAAACAAATTCTAATGATGCATTTATCATTTACCTGACAAATCGCATCAAGTCATCGCAAATAATGACAACAAACAATGGTTTGTTTCTTTTTTTTTATGTAACCAATGAATATCTTGGTTAGGCTTTTACAGTCTTTTCAACTTCAGTCATATACTTTCCAAACCCTCTTCACATTATATACATTTTGGAACAAATTGGATCATAGAGGGTTAACGTCCGCTTCGCCCGTACAAAAAGATTGCTAGGTAATTCATCTGCTCAACAAATAATTTTTCCACTACCTAGTCAAATTTTCAGGACTACTTTCACCCCCTGAGCACGAACGACAATCAAAAGAAGATAGCGCAGTTAGCACACTTCATCAATCCTTTAGCATTAAACGTTGCACACTGCTCGAGAAATTCAGATATCTTGAGAATTGGTCCGCAATGAACATTCGATTCTGAAAAAGATCTAGTTCTTAACGACAATATCCACAAACTGTTGACATCATGTCCAGACTCCAGCAAGCAGAACTACTATTGAAAACAACAATCTGCTTTTGGTTACGATTAACATTGTGCAAGAGTTAATGCCCAGGATTTCTTAACACGAGCGTTTGGATGCGATTAAAAGTGCTTAAGAGTTAACATCGGTGCAAAAGTTCATGCCCGACTTCTCATTGAAATCCAAGGAACTTTCGCGCTGACTTAATATGTCCAACAAAAATTCCAACTCGGCTTGACGAACAGCCCCGAGGAGTTCGAGAACAATGAAGAACCGTTATCGAACCGAGGCAGATTTTCCTCGGGGTTGTCCAGGAAGCCCTTAAGTCCGGGAGTACAGTACTCTGGTCTATACTACGATAGAATCGAGGGAACGAAGAAGTGGCTGAAGTGGTGAGCAAACGCTACGTTGGAAACTACCTCTGAAAGTCCACTACAAGACAGGATTTCCGTACGAACGTTATTCCGGTGGCGGGGGTGGCGGTGGCGAGGAACTAGGGGGTGGTCCGCTCGGCAACGGTGGCGGTGTCTTGGGTTCCTGCCGAGCAGACGGGACAGGGATCATGCTCTGGTTCTGTCGCATGTTTTGCGGTAGGGAAGGCGGCGGTACGGACGTGTCGATGGCGCCGTCTGGCGTCATGATCACGTTCCCCGCCGGATACATCGGGTACTGTTGCTGGTACTGATAGTACATGACGGACTCGTACATGTATCCGGCGGGGTGGTTGTACATCGAGGGTGGGGGATAGTTAGCGAAGAAATAGGGGTCCGGCTGGGACTGGTTGACGGGGCCACCTCTCGAGTAGCCGCCGCCGCCGCCGCCTGGATCGCCGCGGCCGGACGACGGATGGGGATGATGGGGATTACGAGCATTGTTACTATTGTAGGTGTCTTGCTGATAGTAGCCGTCGCGCTGGCCGGGAGCACCGTAATGGCCCGCCGATCCTGCTGGTGGTGGACCACGCCCGATATACTGGCGGCCGCCTCTACCGCCTCCACGTACCTTGTTATTGCTGCCTGAACTATAGTGTCTGCCGTTCTGCCGTTCGCCCGGTCGGTGTTGCCCGTAGCCCGCCGAGGACATCTGCGATTGCTTCTTCGACGGCGGTACACTGGTCGTTGGGCTTTCCTTCGTGTCGGCCCGCTCACGTTTCCGACTCTCGTTCGCGAACTCCGGCACGACGTTGCCCGAGCTGTTCGTCGTCGAAGACGCGCCCGTCGAGCTCCGCGACATCAGGTCCGTACGGATCTTGATCTTCAACGGGCCCTGCACCACCGACGGCGCCGGCGAGCTCGACACGTTCTCCGCGCCCTTCAGCCGTTCCTTCGGTATAATGATCTTGATGCTGGTGTTCTGCGGCGACTTGTTCTTGTCGATCGACACCGCGTTCCCGGCGACGTGGCCGCCCGTTGAATCGGTGCTCAGGTTCAGCTTGTCTTTCGGTATCGTGATCTTGATAGGCACCGTCGACACAGCCTCCTCGCCCCCCTTCTCCTTGTCCTTCTCGCGATGCTTCTCTTTGTCCTTGTCCTTGTGTTTGTGCTTGTGCTTCTCCTTGGTCTTATCCTTGTCTTTGTGCTTGTGCTTCTCCTTCTTCTTCTTTTTCTCGCTCTTATGGTGTTCCGACCTCTTCTCCTCGACCGGCGCCGGCACCGTCAACGTCGTCGTCGACGTCGGCACAGAGACGATCGACTCGGTGGTACTCTGCACCGGTCCGGAGATAGCGCTTATGTCGACGGTCGAAGCTATCACTGGCTCGCTGACCGTCGGCAGGGACAAACATTGAGTTTGAACAGGGACCTGATGATCCATTAGCAACATCGGTGGGGACATAGGTCGCGGTTGCTGTGTTTGTTGCTGGTGTTGTTGGTGTTGCGGTAGTTGTTGTGGCTGCTGCATATGCGGTTGCTGGAACATTTCGTGGGGCATTTGTTGCTGAACCATCGACTGGTTGAACGGTTGCATGCCCTGTAGCAGAGACGGCATCGGTGCCAAAGGCTCCTGGAGGAGAGCGCTTATGCTCTGCGCGGACTTCATCGGCGACAGATATTCCTGTTTAGTCTGTTGCTCGATCTTCTTCACGTCCGCTTTGTACGTGTCCTTCTTCGCGTGGAACTCTTGAGACTCTTGTTTCCCCGTGTCCAGCCCGTTCGTCATCCCTTGCGGATTATTCGACGACATCTGCTGATGCTGCGTTCCGACGAACCGTTGCATCGGCGGCTCGACGTCGAACGGCTTGATCAGCTCCGGCATCTTGACGTCGTTCACGATCTGACTGGCCCTGCCGTTCGACGGATTGTCACGGATCGGCTGTATCAGTTCCGGCACTCTGCCGAGCATCTTCGCCGCCTCGAAGCTGGACGTGTCCTCCGCCTTGACCTTGGTCGGCTGGCCGCTCTCGCTCGCGCTGCCAGAACGATGCCTCTTGTGCGACGACGCGGAAACCTCGCTGCTGCCCGAACGCTTCATCGAGAGCGACTCCGGTTGCTGCACGGCCGGCGGGCTCGCGAACGGCGACACTAAATTAAAACCTATCGACGCGTCCGACACGCGCTCTTGCTTAGGAACTTTAGCCGCCGAGGGCGGCGTCTTCTGTTTCGACTTAGGCCTCTGCGAGTGCGACTCGCGCGGCGTCGGCACCTTCTCCGGACTGAACAGAGACTTGTGCTTGTTCGGCGGCGTCTGCAACACGCCCTGCTGCAAGTCCAACGAGTTCTTGTCGGGCTCGTCGTGTCGCGGCCTCTTCTCCGTCTTCGGGTCGTCGAGGTTGTTCAGGGACGCCAGACTCGACGCCTGGGAGCTACCATTTTTGATCGTGTCCTTCAATATCTGCGACACACCGTGGGCGGTGTGCTGGTTCGACACCGTCTTCGAAGACAATGGCTTCTGGGAGAGTAACGAACTCGAACTGGAACCGGTCGGCGACTTCTCCTGTGTATACGAGCCTTGGCCGGCCATCAGTTTCCCGTCGACGGAGACCCCGCCGGGTTGCAGTTTCTCGGGTTGATTGTATTTAGCGTGGTGGGTCGGTTTCTGCGCGTTCGGAGCGTACGGCGCGTCGAGCGTCGGCTTCGGCAAAGACAAAGGCTTCTCGATGATCTTCCTCACCTCCTCGCACCTCTGCTCGAGGGAGTCCGACTTTCTCTGACGGTCCACCCTCGACGGGTCCGGGTACTTGTACGACTTTTGCTCGTTGTCTTTTCGATGCTCCACCGGCTTATGCCTCGGGTCGTACATCCTCTTGTCGTGACCCTGGTGCTTACTCTCTACGCCGCTTAATCTATGCACACTATGGTTATTATTACTAAGTTTCTCCTGCATGGTTCCGTGCGACCCCGGCTCCGGCAACGACCCGACGTCTGATCTGTGAGCCGCGGAGTCCGTCAAGGAATTCTCCGCGCTCGACTCCTTCGACACTGCGTGGCTATGCGAATGAAGAGTACTACTGCTACTACTGCTACTCGTACCGCTCGACGAATTGTACTCCCGCTGTAACCTCTGCCTATTAGGATCGCGATTTGGTTCCCTAGCTTGACTACCACTCGAGTGTCTCTGCGGTACCGGCTGGCCGACCTTCACCTCCGGTCGGTGGTGGTGGTTGTGATGAAGCGCCTTCTGTCCAGGCGGCAACGGATGCTTATTCAACACGTTTGTACTAGATACAGGCTTGTGATGATGTGAATGATGAATGTTCATGTCCGACCCGTGGGTCATGGTGGCCGTCGTCGGGGCTGCCGCCTTCTCCCTTCCTAAGCGTTCCCGTTCCTTCTTCTCGCGGTACTCCCGATAGTCGACCGGCGGTCTTGATGGAGCCGAAGCAAGCTGCTTCTTGTCTTCTTGCTTCTCCGTGTGATGGGGTCGACTCGTATGGAATGTTGGCCCACCATCGGCTGTCGTCGCCGGAGATTGCACTTTGCGAGGCTCCGCGTCCTGCAAACGAACCTCAGTGGAATCATCTTCCTCAAAGAGACAGTAGTCTACAGCAATCTAATCCCTTAAGGTCAGGGTCAATTTTGACGTACGTTACGGAAGGTAGAGACGCACTACTATCACGCCTCTTGCAACTACTTGTTTGTGATAGTAGTGTGTTCCTACTTTTACTTGCAGTCACACGAGCGTTGGTTTTGTCAGTAGATTCAAAATTATGAAAAATAAAATTGTTGAATAAAGTATTTTCGTTGCAACGTCCATCATTTTAATGCTCGTATGACGTCGAGTTAACTCTTCCACAGTGAAATAAAACTGTTGAAGAGTTAAGAAGTCCTCTATTATATCGATCTCTGATCTATAAGAGATTATTCAGTCGCGATTGATAATTAAAGTGTTAATGTCCAGACAGAGATACTCACAAAAGGTGAATTTGGTAAACTAGGATGATTGATGCTTGGACTTTGAGTGGCGGATATGCTCATGATTTTCCTCTTTAATCTCGAGGGGCATTTATCAAATATATGGAGGAATTCTGCGGTAAGCTCTTGAAGAAGTTCAGAAGTGACGCTCCTGTCGACGTACCAGAACCAATGCTTTCCTTCTGTACTCTGCGGTATCTGTGCGAAAATAATTCCAACGTTTGAATCGATTGTGTTTTCTGTTACCTGGAAGCGTTGGCGGTAAGTTTTGGATAATAGTTCGAATGATTTACCTCCCAATTGGACCATTTGCAGGCAAGGTGTATGCAGAAACAGGCGACTACAGTTGGCTTGTACTGGAGACACATTGTCGTCAAATGTAAACTGTAAAGAAAAAATGATTTCATGAGCTCGATAGGAAACTTCGGCGTCTCGTGTACCAGCGACTGTTCCATGTAATATAACCCAGGGCATAAAAAGAACTGTACTATAAAAAGTGAAGTACAAGTTCCATTAAACATGGGTAATATCGGGATAAAACCAGGACGAATTTCTTACGATTCGTTCAAAACGATTACATTATTTCCAATTAGAAGTTTCGGTCTGTGAGAGCAATTTTTGCTTTTTTTTTAATTCCAAAGAGTACGTTTCCAAAACAGTGAAAAAGGAACACATGCTAATGCGATAACATCGATAATCCATTGTCGCGATGAGCTGTACAAAATTATTTATAGGAAATTTTTGTTTACATACGTGATTGTCAGTATATGCCCTACGACACTGTTGTATCGTAACAAATTTTACCGAAGTTTGCCCCAACATAATCCCATGATAGAGTGAACAACTGTACCATATTCCATTATATGTAAAACATAAAAACAAAAAGCTAAAATAATCCATATTTTTATTCGATATCTTCATATACTCGAGAGAACGTATTGTTTCAAGTAAAAAGATTCGCAGAAGCTTTCAAGAATTTCAATTACGTTGTTTTTTTTTTGCAACAGAAATAGGTTAAGGCTTGATCCAAACTAATTATTTCATCAAGTTCGTTCAAGTGTTATTTAATGATCGTTCGTTCGTTAAATAAGATTTGAACGTATTGGAACCAGATTGTAAACCAACCTAACTGTATTCTAACACTGCAATTTGTAGCATAAATAAATTCTAATTGTATCTCTACTTGTCCTCTTTTTCTTTTTTCTTTAATCATTAAATACCTCTATGCATTCACTCAATCGTGTCACTGCTTCCACATTCATTTCATTCACTCTTCAAAATTTGTTTTGTGCATCTACAGCTTAAAAATAAGTGTATGTAAATATAAAAATAAAAACTGGACAATATACCGTAATTTAAGAGAAAACGATCAGTCCTTAAGAATATTTCATTTACCTTCGATTAAGCAATCCTCATCGTGAACTTAGTTTACGAAATAAACTTCGTTTCGCTTTGGCATACGTTCTCTTTAGAATCAGACATTACCGCGACTGCAACGCAACATTCCTCCCCAAAAGTTACTGTTGACAATTTAAACATTCGCATTAGAACTCGGAAAACGCATGAAATCAAAGTAAACTTTCTCGTGTTCTCATGATACGTCGCGCAACGTCTTTGAATGTCTCGCCCAATTCTCTATCATTAATGTGTATCGTTGTATTCAGCAAGCAGCAGATCGAATTTTCCTATGCAATTCCATTTCACGTTTACTTTGCTTTCTGATGTGAGAACAGGTCAGAATGTTGCGCCAGTGGCTATTTGCCTGACAGTCTTAGCTTGGAAATATGCTCCAGCTGGCATCTATTTGACCAGAAGACTGCTAAGAGTAAGAGATACTAGGAAATAATGTGTAGCCACCTGTTAGATGCCATGAAGTATGAAGTCTGGGCTAAGTCCTTGCTCGCTGCAAAAAAACGTGTACAACATTAATAGAATTTAATATTTCTAGACACCTATAATATAAAACTTGTCTTGTAATTTCTCATTTGTTAAGCTTTTTCATGTAGTTGCAACATCTACAAACGATTGGAAAAGGAAACTACATAATACCTCAAGGCAAGTCAACGATATACATACCTTTAACCAGTTGACAACACCTAACAACATGTGTGTGGGGATGATCAATGGCGACATCAAACCCCAATGTTTGTAGTAGGACATTTTCATTGAAAACCAGGTCCTGAGCTTGATCAAGATATTGCTACAAATGAACATGTGGTTGAATATTTGTCGCGCCAACAATTTACCTTCGGTTTTTGTATTGGTTTCTCGTAATCTTACCTCGGACCTGATATCAGGTGGGGGCTGGTCTCTGTGGAGGCACAGGTGTGCCATTTTGATAACATGTTCTAACTTGCGCGGCTGTTCTTCTACTTTTGCTGCTAAAAATAGTGCTGCAGCTGCTATTGCATTCCTGTGGAATTGTGACAGCGAGTGGAATACGTAGAACCTGTGCATGTACACTATTGCTGTGTTGATACATAATTGCGATCTGTTATAGACCAGTTAAGGAAAATATCAAATAAATTGCCTGTTATATTTTAGTTTTTAATATAATAGTGACCGTACACTTCGTTGTTCAAATGTCAAGGAATATCTGTGCTATTCGACACTTATCTTTAATTCTAAAGATTATTTACAGTAAACAGCGTCGTTTCCAAGTTAAATGATTAAATCATTCGCCAACGAAACGAAGAAAAACACGTAGAGTATTAGAAATTGAAATCTTATAACACAGGAGATACACAAAACATTTAATGCGTATTTCGTAAGATAAATCGAAATATACGAAAATTTTTTGAAGTAATCATTTTATATGGTAAAATATGCATTCATAGATTTATCAGGTTGTAAAGATAAAGTAAAAAAAAAGATAAAAAAAATATGTAAGTAATAAACTGCATTCATATATGAAAAGATTGTTACATTAAATGGTAAGATTAGAAAATAGAGGGAACAATAGATTATACTTAAAAAATTTTATTTAAACTGTAAATTACATTAATATAAAAAACTTGATTGACTAAATCACAATGTTGTGTTTTGTATTCTTGCCTTTTATCTAAAGATCTTCTGAGCTTATTTTTTCAACTGTTTGTATCATACTATGAATATACTATCAATAGTTTCTGTTCAATGATTTCTGACTATTTATTATCTTGATCAAACGTGCACATAAATGAAATCTTCAGAATAACTTACAATAGAAAGAGAAGAGAATAATACAAATGAGATAAGTACTCTACATATTCGTTAAACGTTCAGTATATAAAATTGATACAAGAATACTATTGCATTATAGAACAGAAGAAGAAGAATTGAAATTATAATTCTCTAAATAAACTTCATATGAACCAATAATCTCGAGATACACTTAATAGCTTTTAATTCAAAATGATATGAAGAATCTGTTGGAGTTCTCACAACTGGTATGGCAATTAAGAATTTTATGACAAACATGTATCTGAAACATAAAAATATTATAGAGAGCATAAATGGTTACTATGTTCCATGATTTGGAAAGATCTACCAAGCATTTCAAAGATACCAATTCTGTTAAATAATCTTCCAAATATAAAATTTCGATCTCGAATGCAAAATTACCCAAGGTGTCTGGCGACTGGTAGGAGAAAATTTAATGGACAATCTTACAGAACAATGAAAGACAAAAATCAAGAATAGAAGAATTATGATATCAACTTTGCTTTTAAGTTATTAACAACCAAATATTTTCTGGATTCATCAATAGAGACACCGAACTATTGCATCTGTGCTATTGGTTGACTTTGATCGTTAATAACTTAAAAATGAAACTGAAACTATAATTCTTTTTATTTTTGACTTTATACTGTCCTGAAGAATCGTCTCATAAATGTTCTCTCATCCAGCGCCGAGAATCCTGCGTACACTTAGGCCCTCCGTCCACAGAGCAACAAAATATCGCTTGCTGTACGCTTCGGTGCTGCAACCAATGTGAAATAATAGACGTCTGTCCACGAAGCGTCATTGCGCATTAGTTTCTGCACATACATACACTTTGAGTTTTGTCTTTGACGCGACGCATCGTGGACGGACGGCCTAAGTTATGCGATGAAGCTACGAACTTTCTACAATAGTAACGAAGAATCGTTGAAATTCTGAAAAATGAATTTGACAGTACAAAGATCAGTCCAGCGTCAGCGTAATATTTTGATTAAGATATGATACCAGTAAGAAAGAATTGGAATAGTGTATCGACCGCAAAACAACATCAATGATAAGAATCTCGCAGAGCTGATTAGCCATTGAACATTTTTTCACATACATCGATCGACAATAACATTGTCGCTGGCAAGCTAGATCGACTCTTGATGCAACAGAACGATGCGCAAACAAAGATAAACTGAAAATACAAGGAAAATGTACTTGCATAAGGAATATTAGCAGAAACTTGTGCCTTTGGTTGGTACTACTGTCAAACTTGGCTTGGCAAACAATGCAGCCTTTCCATGACCCTATTCCCTGTCCTCCTTTCAGCTAAGAAAACTCTTCTCGACGTTCTGCGGGTACCGAGGACGTGTTCTATGGAACGCGACGGTGTCGAATAGCACAAAAATCCCGGAAATTCCTGATGCACTGGGAACGGAACGCGGAGCAACTCCAATATGGAGAACGATCATCGTGACGCGTGACCTCTTCTTTCGCACGTCACTCATGTTTACAACACGTTACGTATTTCGCGTTTAGGACGAAATTCCGGAACGATCGAGAGATCGTTACGTAAGGGGAAATGATCGGGGCGGTGCGCGATCGTTCGCGGCAACGGTACCCGACGAGTAAAATCGTCGTGCGAACCCGTGAAACGTTTGATAGGGACAGGGGGAAAGGGAGGTTGAGAAACACGCAACCGAACCGAACCATGCACTCGTTAAAAAGGATACACTACGAGCCGCTGTCCCATATCCTGAATGAAATTGGCCGCCTGCTGCCGGTAGCTCAGTTCCTTATCCGCGTCGATGCCGCATTTTCTGCTCGGCGTGTTTATAAGCTGTTCTTTCGTAAAGTACCATTTTTCGTCAGTCGCCATTTATATGTACACACAACTCGGTACTAACGATGCGCACTTCACGGCGGTCGCGACGGCGGCGGCGGTGGCGAGCACAAACGCACGATCGCGACACGTTGGAAACTTCACGTCACTACGCTAACCGGAAACGCCACTCCGAGTTCATAGCCGCGAAACTTTTCACAGTGGATCATAGTCGCACCTTGATCAAGAGGAAAACACGTATTCCCCTCGTCTGAATTATCGAGAATCGTTACTACCTCTTTCCCCGAAGAGGAAAAGGTTTTCTTCAATTTTCTTTTCTTCTACGATACGACGACCGAAGCTCGTCGGCTTTTAATATTGTTAAATTACGCGCCGACATGCCCCATTCCTTTAAATCCCGGAAATGGTGATCATTCTCTCTTTCTCACTTTCTCTCTCTCTCTCTCTCGCTCTCTCTCTCTTTCTTTCTTTCTCGAATTATTCCGGTACGCGTCGAACTTCACCGCACTGCTTCGGACTCGTGCAGGAAATGAAAAAATCAACTTCAGAAATGCATCAAAGGCTTCAGTACTCTCTTATATTTATATGATAATAGATTGTCATAGTTTACAGAGGTTCGTACGGAACTTCTTGACACCGTTACGATATCGGCCTCGTTTTTCGTTCGATTTATACTCGAATATTCGTTTTACAAAACAGGATTTTTCTGTATAATTGTAATAAGTTAATGAAATCGTCTGTTCGATAGGGCATCACAGTAGACGGGATTTATTTATACTTTAAAATTCATTTATAGGGGGCCGTTGCGTTTTGTTCGTTTGTATTTTCTTTTTACGTGTAGTTTACTCCTCGCAACTTTCTCGGAAACGAATTCACGCAATTTAAAACACGGATTTAGAACCCGATCTATCTATATAGTATGTTAGGTACACAAGGTAATCAACGTTGAAAGGCGTCTATTATTGCACGGAAATATTCTCCGCGCGCATCATTTATTCTCATGTATTATCGTGTTAAAGCGACTTTCGTTTAAAGTGTATTTTTTTTTGTCGGCAGGCTATGAGGTTGGTTACAGAAGAAAAAGGTTATATATATATATATATATATATATATATATATGTACATATATATACTCTGATTCAGAAAAAACTATTTTAAATACTTGTATTTGTTTTTTTTTTGTTTCGATGAAATCGAATTTTTTCCCCACCTCTTATGTAACAATCTTGAGGATACTCTGGCGGTTTTACGCACTCTCGTGAAATTTACCCCATTTTGTTTTGAGAATAGTAAAGTGCTACTTGTGTTACGGTTGCACGAAAAGATGCAATTACGTCGACACGGTTAGTGTAACGAAAGCGTGTGCTCGTTCGACGGGACGAGAATCGAGAAGAATTCTTTTCGATCGTGAGCACGTTTTCGGTTTTTTTTGTCGCCTAAGCAGTAAATACGCGTGCGTAACGTAAAACCAACTCGGCTAACACTTTTCAACCAACGTCATAACCTACCTGAACTTTTTGTCAGTCTACCGACAGGTATGAATCACGTAGTTTATCAATTAGAACTTTTGAGCTTTAAACTCCCGGAAGTGACGCAACCTTCGTTCAGCTAGTAGTATGTGCACGCAGCCAATGTTATCCCTGTAGTAGCGTTCCCGTTATCTCGGTCCTACCGAAGGACCCAGCTCGTTCTCTATCAAGTATTTATTAATTTTCTCTCGATTTGCATACAATCGTTTGACTTACGGCACGATCGCCACTACTTTACGTTTCACTGTATTATCTTTTTCCCCCTCTGAAGTTTCCAGAACAACGTTGACGGTGACAAGCGTGAATCGGTTGGCACTGTCTTTCCGTTTCGGAGGATTTGATGTAAGTGATCACGGTGAGTTTCTAAAAAGATTTATGTCTCGCGGCTTTCTCAAGTCCCGCTGGTTTCCCTTTTTACCGATTTTTCACAAAAACCAATCACATGTCCGCCTCATTCTTTCGAAATCCGTACATACATCAATGAAACTTCATTCAACATCCCACGTACAAAATGGCGGTCGAGTACCACTTGTTACAAATATCGTTTGCTTCATGTTTGCATTTTGAAAACGAAATGCAGATATATACGTTCGCGCTAAATTATATTTTATACATTTCTTTTAAGTACTTGACAATCGTTAATTTCTGGTATGTTGTCGAACAACGAAATTAATATATTTGTTTTGATTTCCTATGTGAATAGTGGCGGTAAATTTGAAATTATGGATCGTATTTATCGTATGTTGAAGTACTATTAACCCTTTGCACTCCGTCCAATGATATTGGACTTATATGAATTGGTTGACATCGAGAAATGTATATTTGCAAAAAAATCAATATTTTATTTTTTATAATTTTGTACAGTGTAATAAACCTTAAAACACTCCCCAATATGCATTGCAGCCTGATTTGTGCACGTTTGACAATAATAAGTCGTTTGACGCCTGCCACCAGGTGTTTTCCTGTCAGAACAAACAATGCAATCCCGTTTTCTTTGTCTCACATCGGGAATATGTAGTTTATTATCTAATCTATTGTCTGCAGAAGATGTGGATGGACGTGTTCTCGATTCACAAAAATCACCTCTCAACTGGTCAATGAGTGCCTTGACAAACTTGTGGTGCATCATTGGCGTTTGATTATTTGTTTCTTTTGAGATTCGGTAAATAATGTAGGAGTTAATGACACACATTTCCAACCCCCAAAAAAGTAACTTCCTCCACCATTTCAGCGACTTATGGAGAAAACAATACGTCGAAGCGTATTGATCAGCACAATCCATTTCAGGCTTATTGACTTGTGACAACAGTCATTTCCTCCAGTTTTAGACTTGTTTATTTATATTTATAAAACCCTCTATACAGTGCAAGGTATGCTCGCATACCGAGCTTTCTTCTACAAATTCTCCTTATCGCTCTTTTCAAGAGAAGTGCTTGGACCGTTGTGAGCACGCTTCTCACGTTCTCTTCTGACACAAAACCCGCTGACATTTTTTTTATATATCTTAGTAATTTTACTATATTTTGATTTGATTTCTTGTGCCATTTCAAGAGAAAACTTCAGGGAAACATGCATGTCTCAAAAAATTGCGCTGAAATAACTCAATTCCCCGTAATCACTAATAAACTTGAATGTCCCCTGAGAGGGGACATCCGAGTGATATGCTAGAATTACGATGTCCCCTGAGAGGGGACAGCGGAGTGCAAAGGGTTAGTAAAATTGATTTTGCACTTTGAGATGTCTTTTTTTAATCGATATTGTTCTTTTTCACATAGGCAAGGTATGTTTCGTAAACCACAAAAGATGCCTGTGACTACAACAGCCACAAAAAAGCCAAAGCAGACGCAAGCTTGTTTATATGCATCTTACGAGTGCACACAGTCTTGCCTTGAGGGATACAATTATTGTGCCAAGCATATCCTTGAGGATACAAACGCACCTTTCAAACAGTGCGGTTTTGTATATAGTACTAATGGCAGAAAATGCCAAAACCCAGCACAAAAGTTGGATAGAAGGGATATTTCGTATGTAAACATCATTCTACACAACATTTCTCAGACCTCGTACAACTGTTTATGTCTTACAGATATTGTGCTGAGCACACTCGAAAGGCTCAGATAGCTCGTATAAAATCAACATCGCGGCATGCATTGCCACAGACACCAGAAATGCTTTTACTTAATTTAAGTCATTATGTTAAGCCGACCGATTCGAGTACAGAAGATACTGAAGATGAAGAAGGGAAAGTCAAAACATTAGATCCTTTCAGTAAGAATTAAGTTAAAATCTTTATTACAAACTTGATGCATTGTGAACATTAATTATCCACTTTTACTTCAGCCGAAGTTAACGCGTTTAAAGTGAACGCAAGTGGATGCGATATTTTAGACTATGCAAGTTCTTCGGACAGCGATGTTGAGCCTACCGTAGTAAGCGATACTTTAAGGGGCAGTTATCTAGACGATAGTGATAATGAAAGTTTGTACAGTGCACAAGAAGACCCCTTAAAGTAAGGATACGATTATGCAGCAGACGTTACAGTGTCTAACGCATTTAAAAAATACAAATCTGCTTGTAGAATATTGGCTAGCATGCTTCAGCTTGAGCAAATCTTTCCAAAACTTTTAATCCTTCGTAACTTAATTCCCACAATTTCCGAAATCTCAATACTACTCACTCAACTTTTGTAGCTGCTTAATGCAAAGATAAGAAACTTATTTCTATCAAATAAATAGTATTAATTTTTTAAGGCATGCAGGTATTTTTACTGCAGAGGAGGTGATATATATCGCTCGAGAAAAACTGATACGATTACAGTCACTTTATATAGATCAATACAGAAGACTGCAGTACACATTGAAAGAAAAGAGACGAAAATATTTGCATGGTCTCAAAAAGGAAAAGGAAACATTGTGTGCCATACATGATCAACCAAAGGAGACTGCGAAAGAAAAGAAAATGTATGAGAAATTAAAAGCATTGAATCGATATCACAGACGAAGCGGAGTCGAGGCTATTCTGTATAGAAAATCATTAGAACGTAGAGCACAGGTAATACGCTAATCATTGATTTTATATCAGCAACATTTTTCGCAATTAAATCAAATTGTTTTAGGCAACTGAAGGGCCTGCGCAGAAAATACCTAGTATATCAAAATGTATCTTCACAGAGGGAGGAGTGAAATGCGGGGAGAGAACACTACCTGCTGCAAAACATTGTCGTAAACATATTCTTAAAGTAAGATTTTTTAGTTTCTAGTACAATCCATTAAAAACAGCACTGTAACAAATCATGTTCCTTGACAGGATCAACACCAAGTTTTGTTCAAAGCTTGTGGAGCCGTTAGGGCAGATATAGAATGCCATGAGCCGGTACCTGTGATTTTTGATACAAATTGTGTGTTCCATATGAATTTACCATCTGAATGTAAACTAGAATCCATGAAGGTAAATGCTTGGATTACTCTATCGTAATTATGTGTAATGAATAACATAAACATAATTGTTTAAATCAGTTTAAGGAAATAAAACCGGAAGTGCCAGAGATGTCGATAACAGATAGTCAGTCCATGGAGATCGATGTAGTGGGTGAAATGCAAGAAATTGATCCCGACGATGATATGGCTGGGTTAATGAGAGAAATGAGCGACGCGTCTCACATAAAGCCAGTGCTTAATGAAAGCTTAAATAGTGAAGCTAGCACAGACACCGCGTTTAGTTTATCAGCACAGATGAGCGATAGAGACGACCTTGTTTCTGTATGACATGATATTTTTCTATGATCTCTGACAGTTCAATATTGATATCTGTTGTTAGATAATTTCTGGAAGAATTACTTGGACAACGTCGTTTTACCGAGTAAGATAGAAATACATAAGGAATGGAAAGATTCAGTACGGTTATTTATTCATTCTTTAAATGCTGGAAAAATATTTTGAATAGAGAATGTATGTTATGTAACAACAGAAACCATTCGTGTATATCATATTTATTGTTGAGTACTTCATTTGTAAATATGTCACTTACTAGCATTCTTTTACTAATCAATTTGAGAAAAATAAAAAGGATAATCGTTCATAAGCTTTTCTTTAACCCTTCGTGCTTCATGTATTCTTTTCCTCTAGATTTTTCATAATCTCTTTTATCTTCTTTTAAATTCGATAATATGGAGTTAAGAAGCAATGTGCTTTATGCAAGGAATAGAATACTCTTTACGAGGTAATAGAATATTTCTTCAAATAGAAAACAAGAAATATAGTGCCTCGGTTACATATAAGGAAAATTAAAACTACTTAGGAAGTATAATAATATGTAGAACACGTAATAATATGTCAAAACTAACTTCTTTATACTCAGCATTTGAATTTTTACAAAAAAAAGCGCAAATCATTCGGTTAATTACATCAGTATTAATATAAGATGCAATTGAAGAAAAAATGTGCGCTTACAAGAATACAACGCTTTTTTTCAATTTTTACATTTTCTGTAAAAAAATACATTGCTATCGAGCGTAGCGTTAATATTAACATACATAAAAATAATTATCATAAGTAACTTACAATAAGTACATGAGGTTTTTTCCCGCAATTTGGTTGTTTAAATGGTACATTCTTTTTTCTCGTTTTAAGTAATAGCGAAGGTGCATAATACATATTTGCACGGACATTCTACTTTTTCACGGTAGTTGTCACAATAAATGCAATAGATCGAAATGATTGCATACAACAAAGAGAAAATAAATCTCGTTCAGAACATAATTTTTTTCGGAAATTTAAAGATCTATAATGAAATTTTTCTTACCCTTACAGTCATGGATAAAGATATTATTAGTTTACATAAGTACGGCTAAAAATATTTAGATTTATAGCTACAATTATTTGGATTTTAAGTTTGAATTGTATATTACGGTGTGACATGCAGATATGTACATAGAATGATAAGTAATTATTCGATTAGTTTTTTTTTTAATATTATCCAATCATTGTGAATGGTGTAGTATTTTTTGTACCATTTTCGTTCATTTAGGTCAATATTTGACAAAACCATTTCATGCACAAGAGTACCAGCGTTACGCGAAATTAGAACGTACTATAGCAGTGTATAAACACCGTATTTCATAAAGTCAATTGGTGAAACAAAAAGTCGGGTATGCACCTTTCTTGTAGCATCGTAATTCCAAGCTTCGTGTATAACACATCGAGGATAATTACATTTGATTGCGATAATTACAATAAAACATCGAAACCGGAGGAGCACCAGAGTTCTCAAAAAACAAACGTATCTGTAAACTCAAAATGCAAGTATGATCAACGAATACGTCTAGTGTTCTATAATTTGATATCGTCCTAATATCAGTATCTTTTCTTAGCATTATTATAAGTGTCATATCTCAACTAATGCATATTTTACTTGACTTTAAAATTATCTTAAAAGATATAGAGCACTTTGTTAATTTCAATAATACATTTGATGACAGCATTATTTGCGACATCGGTTAATAAAGTGGTATTTATCTGAAATAGTATCTAAATTATAGTACCAAAATAAAGAATGCAATTATTAATATATGTATAAATATATATTAGAAATAAACCCGAGCGCTAATAGTTGTGAAGCATATATAAATCGTGTGAACGCCAAGCAATTGATGATTAAAGAAAAATACACATCTTAATTTGGGTATTTCGTAATTATTGTTTAGAATAATAATTTTATAGATCTTTAAGGGGGTTTATTTGGTTAAATTTGCTTTATTCATAACCAACAAACAACTGCATGACATTTCCACAGATTTATGCGATCTTCTGAAGGAATACATAAAAAAAACTATGTAGTAATAATTAACTATATATTTACCTATCTTCGTAATGTTTTGTCTAATAAATTTCAAAGTATTTTAATCTTAGTCTCGATCCTTTCATTTTCATGTTACTTTAAGAGAACATAATATCTCACATAGGTACAATTTCTAATAAGTATACTTCGAATATTGTCGTTGTATTTGAATTATCTAAGTTTCCTCGAATTGCCTATTTCATTCGCAGTTGTGCACTGAATACTCTTAACGTTATAAATGTTATAAAACATTTAGCATTTGTTCCGTTTTAGTACCGCATTAAGTGTTTTCTTTTTGTTTTTTACAATAATAAGTATGTTGCTGTCAACAGAAAATTCTACTTAGCTATGCATATAAAGAAGGAAACACAATAAATTAGTCTTATAATGAAAATTGGTGTTTCGGTAAGAACTCACAACTAAAGTTTTATTGACTCAGGTAGCGACCTATAACAAATAGGTCCGTAGGCAGTATTGCAAGCTTACCATTGTTTTAAAAGTTGTCAGTCTTTGTAAATTTAATCACTGAACATAGTCTTAAGATCGTGTTCATAGAGTGCTATAATTAACATTATTCCAAGGCCACACGATAGCCCTAACCCTTGTAGAATACACTGCCACTGAGAACTACGTTCCGCAGAATGACTTGAAGATAATTCTGGAATCTAAATTACACATACATATGTGTTATATCATTGGTAGTAGTTATTACTATGTAATTATTCTATACTAACATAGAACTATAAGGTATTGTTAGGTATCAATATGGAATGTTAAAGACTGCATTCTTTTCAAACGAACATAGTAAAGTAATTTACTGAATGCAGAATACATTAACCCATTTGATAAGGCGGCCTTGCTCGCAAATATGCTATCACTCAGAAATTTTAACGAGTAACTTGCCATTATTATATAAGAGTAATGACTAGGCTGCAAGTTTTATGCATTTATGGTAAAAATGAGTGTATAGAATACATAATTGTGAGAACATTTACACAATTTAAAGACACTGTTCCACTATTTTCAACTCATTAGAATTGTTAAGGAAGGAAATAAATGTCAACGTAGCTTTTCTTATCTTACGTAGCTTTTCTTATCAACGTAGATTTCTTTCAACGTAACTGTCAACTTATGCAAATAATTTTTATTTTGCATAAGTAAGTAATGACTATAGTCACCGTTCGTATAGAAAAGTTTAAACAAATAAAAACCAGATATTACTCACCATGTCTACTAATGCTATATATATAAACATTCCTGCAGCAGCTGCAAACATCCAGCTACTCACAGCCGGAGTGCTACCCAACAACACGCCAAATACCATTCCAAATAAGCAGAGTACAGAAGATAACAGATTGTAAAAGACAGCTTGCTTGGCGCTCATTCCGGCTTTTAACAAAACTGCGAAGTCCCCTATCCAGACAAATAAATTCGAGTCAGATCTCTGTACACTTTCAAATATTTTTAATTGTTTCGAAAATGATACAGTAATATAATTAAAATCTAAGTTTCGTACCTATTTCATGAGGTAATTCATGGCAGAACACAGCTATAGCCGTTGAGAAACCACCTGCTATGTTCGCCGAGAAAGCAGCACCTATGGCCATACCATCTGTGAAGTTATGCAAACCGTCGCCCATAACCACCATCCAAGCGACGCTTGATAAAGATTCTGGTGCCGAATGTACATGACCTAATAAAAACATTGAACCACTTAATTGAGCTACTTAACATATACGCAAGTAACGAAGTCAGATTAAGTAATTAAATTATACCATGGGAATGGGTGTGGCCATGGTGTTTCGTTTCGTGCTCGCGTATAATAACAGTGTAACTTTCAGATTTGTTTAGTGGTATGTCAGCACCATCCGTGTTTTTCTTAGTATTTACAATTGATTCATCTAATCTCCAATCCTCGTTTGATTTCTTTTCCCCGTCATTCGTCATTATTTTAGACACTGAATTGCAATTTGATGTTAACGGTTTCTCCTCTTCGATTACGGGAGGCTTCTCATGGTTATTATGTTGACGATTATGATGATTATCTAAACAATAAATTTCCGTTTTATAACAGATTAATTATCCCTTTTCAGAATGTTAAAAGAAAAAGGATTTAGAGAAAGATATTAACGCATCGTCGAGCCTGATGAAAGCGAATGCGATAATCTACCTTGAGTGTCAGTGTTAATTTCACCATAACAGTAAGGGTATGATGAATATTTGTGTTTGCAAAGTTTCTCGCCTACAACATTGCTGTTTGGTCCGTCTGTTTCGCGCATCACTCTAACACGCGAAGGGAGCTAAAATGAATTATACATATTGAATGTTTTATTTTTCTGACTTTAAGTAGTATCGTTTACCTTGTTACGACGTTGCCGAAGCTTTCGCCATTCTGCAACCAACGTCAAAGCTTTCTCGGTAAAAAAAAATAATACAAGACCCGCCATTGCAACTAGTCCTTTCCACATATTTATATTGTGCTGTTCCTTGTGATCTACCTCGGCATGATTATCATCATGACCATGGTGATCATGCGTGTGATGCGGCATCATCGCCTGGAAAGAACAACGTAATTATTACATCGCAATGATCGTTAAAGATTCATTATATTCCTGATCAGAAGTCTTACATGGGGTAATAAATGAATAAGAGCATCGCCGCATAACGTTCCTACAGCAAGAGCAACCAGGAACTGCAATAATTGGTGATAGTAAATTTTACCCATGAAAGGTATAACAACTACACCAAATAAACCACAAAGACTAATTATTAGAATACTGATTAAAGAATAGGCCCACACTGAAACAAAAGAAAACTGTATTTAACAACCCACGATTACTCTAGTGTGTTAAGAATCTGTGCGTGTTACAAAATATGTTTTACCTTGAACCATATTACGCGATACATCCTCTCCAAGGTATTTAGTAACTGTTACTGGTTTATAATTCTCTGGTACACGAATGCATCCATTTCTTTCTGAACTCGATTCACCTGCTAATTGGTAAACAAGAGCTGGACACACACGTTCAAAAAGCCAACTTGGTAATATTGTATTATTATTAGTGATGGAATTGTAGGGCATATCTCTCGCAACAGTACTTAATAATTCTTTGCTATTTAAGCACTGAAATTTTGGGACAATCACGTGAGAAATATTTGATGTATTAGGAAAAGAAGTGTGTTTCATTTTTCTATAATAAAATGTGATTTCAATAATTACAACTCATCTTACCCGTTCTTTTCTGGCTCCATTCTCATATTCTGATAGGCCACTATTTTGTGTGTTCTTTGATTTTTCTACAACAAAAAATTTTCTCTTTAAAAGGCTACTATGTTTATGTACAACAATAAACTAATATTAAACTTGTACAGACTTATCTTTGTAGACGATAAGATTATATAAGAAAGATTATTTAATTATATCTTATCTAAGCATGATTAGTGTTAGAGTTTATTTATATTATCAGAACTGTAAATCAAATGTCCTCCTGTGTGTAATCTTTTTTCTCACAGTGAATCACTGTAAACAGGTTTTAATAAACAACCAAAGTAGACCATTGAAATCAATAAGTAACTTAACAGGTCCACTGGACAGAAGTTTGGACCCACAAATTAAGCTAAATTATTATCATTAAAATGGCTCCTATATAGAATCAATTCAGAAGGTATGATTAAAGCAGATGCGTAAGTAGATTTATTAGGGGGAATTTATTATGATTGATAGGTTGTTAATTGATAATTAAAAGTAATATACTGATATTAGCTATGTATCATGTATTCAAACATGTTTTGTTTTTCATGTGTACAATCGTTGTAATTAAACAATGAAAACAAACTCACCTAATGGATTTCCATGACTAGTAACAGCATTAAGATCCTCTAATTTATATACATCTGTTAGTAACCTCAGTAATCCTAATTTTTTCAATAACTTCTCGAAACCTTCTATAGTCACACTAGTACCATCTCCGTAAGTTTCGAAAATTTTTCTCATGAAGTACTTTTCGTCTATAACATCTACGTTCCTTTTTCGTCTAATCACAGCAACAGAGTCAGGATTTTTTGCAGACCTTGAAGACTTCAATTCCCCATTGTAACTTATCTCAGTCTGTCCTAGTCTCTCCATTATTTCTAAATCGTTTAAAGCTGTAAAACTTTCCTCTATTTCTGGAACACGAGTGTCTTGGACATTTTTGTCTACTTTCGTACCCTGTGGGGTGGTTTTTCTTTTCACATGAACTTCGTCAATGGCAGATGGCACTAACAATGTAGGTATTTTGTTAACATTATTATTGTTTAATTCTCTATTAGAAAAGTTAACAGCACCGTTTCTAGAAGTGCCTAAGTTATTTAAATTCACTTTCTTGTTATCCTTCTCTTGCAACTTTTTAAATTTCATTAACAACCATGATGGCTGTAGCTGTTCATTTAGTCTTGGTAAATTCTCAGAATTTACATTATCACGAGCTCTTTGTCCCGTAGTCGACAATTCGGTGTGTGCTGAGCAAGGATTATGAGCGGCGCATAAAACGCACACTACGCAAACTGTGACAAAGTGGTGAGACATATTGAATTACCTGCGAACTGAAAGGAAAAATTATATCGTAGATGATTCTATATCTTACATGGCAACTAGACTGCAGATTTTATGCATTCATTACAAAATTGGGAATGTGCAATTTAAAACAGAATATGTAGGTATAGCAATACATTATTTTCAACTCCTTAGAATGATTAAGAAAAGAAAGGACCTTCTATTTGGCTCCTACTTCTTGCAACTGATACAGCAAATTTTTATTTTGCATGGAGATCCACAGTCTAATTGTAGCTATCACAGATTCTGTTCATATATTAATGCATAACTTACACATGGCTATTGCACTTAACTAACATTGCATCGTAACAAAGTACTTGAAAATCAATGAAATAGAGGATGAATAACAGAATATTATGTCAAATAGGAAGTGGCTATCTGTACAACAATCCTTGTGATAATGAATCCATTTATAGCTACGAATGCTATCGAATTGCTTACTCATAAAATTATCAATCATATTTGTAAATCACTGTAGAATGTGATCTATGTAAAAACAAAATCTTTTCAATATCAATAAAATTAGCTTCTTTTTATTTGACACAATTATAAATGAGTTTTTTTTAATATGCATTACAACTCTTGTAAAATTGATAACACATTATACAAAAAAGTTAATTATTAATCTGATAAAGATAGTTCATACGTTTTATGAAAATAATTTCAAAAAGACATAAGAAAGCACAACAAGCTTTTCCAACAATAAAACTTTTCATACAAGATAATTCTAAAAATATTACAAACTTCTATTTATAACAAGGTGAATAATAAAAATAGGAGGAATATATAATAGATATCAATTACACATATAAGATTCATACAAGATTATATTATGATTTGAGCAATTGATCTAAATTTAAATAGTGATTAATTCTATTTTCAGAAATGAGACTGTTTTTCTAATATAGTAAATATAATACGAACTAAAATTATCCTTTTCTCTACGATTAATGTATCCGCGACTTTATCATATAACTATTTCAATCGAAAGCAAATTAATATAAATTCATGTTAATTACACAAAAACATTTCTATGCTAATCTATAGTATTTTTAAATGTTTTCAAATATTCGATGCTATTTTATTCTACACATTAATGAAAATTTATTGAATCGACATTAACAATGGAACGACAAAAAAGAACAAATACAAAAATATGTCTGTATCACGTGAACCTATTCTACAAATTATAATGTCACGAAGGAAAGAAACTACAGGGCACGATATCCTTATTGAAATCACATGCATATTAAAATCGTGATTTAAGTATGTACTACCATATAAGTGCAAAGCAGAAGAGTCGCGGGTAAACAACTAATAGCACGTTCACTGGTTACGGGGATTAACGCAGGCGACACGGACATAATTAATCGTCGTTCGTAAATAGACGTATAAATCGGCAGCTGACGGCGAGATACATATTTCCAGTGCGAAATGCTACGTAAACGATTCAAAACGTGTCCACGGCTCTTATCGTAACCGAAATAGTCAAGATGTTCGATCCCGCGGACGCTTCGTCAAAAACCGTATTTTTAGCTGTCAAAAAGGGAAGGAGACGCCGTGCTTGTCGCCCTCCTCACCCTACCACCGTGGATCGCGGTCCGTGACAGAATTTGGAATTTAGGTTAGAAAGGCGGCCTTTTACTTTGGTAGAAAAAACAAAAAACGTACTGTCAAGTTTTGACTCAGGATCGGCTGGGGTTTTCGTTGGCATAGAAAATCCGTGCGAAGACCACTCGATCGTGGAAATGTATATATCTATAGATATATATGCATAGCTTACTGTCATGTAATTACCTTTATTCGATCAGTGAAACAAAATTCCCGCTAGGAAGTAGCATATGCTAATTGATCGGGACGCGCTCCACCAGCTTGCGGAAAGCTCGCGAAGTCGAACGAAAACGTGAGAGAAGGAACCCTTGGACCCCGTCACTGTCCTCTTTCTTCCCTCCTCGACCAACCGCCAAACTAACTTAGCCGCCGCGTGTGACCAGTGAGCAACAAGTATACTGTGAACGTTGCCGATCGTTCAACAGACTGACAAACCCTTGAATTATAACTCACTTCATTCGAGGGTTACGCAATCTCTGAAGTTACGCACTGATGCTTTCCATGGAGTACTTTTATAGACGCGCAGCTGCGACGCTTCTCGGTAATCAATCTCCAGTACACATGCGTCTGTAAATAGATGCATGCCGCATTCAAGTGCGCATGCGTATATGTTCGGTGACTTCCATTGATATTCAAACACTCTTTCGAAAAGAACAACTTTTTAAAAATTGAATCAAACGATGTCAATCTTTTTGAGAAGCTAAAAGAATTAGTGTATTGGATAATGTGTAAATGAAATTATATAAAAACTGTTATTGGTCAGACAGGGATATCACATTGCGATTCAAATATTGCCGCGCTTTCCGATGTTTCAAATTCTTCAGTTTCTTCCGTCTTCTTTCATCTAAATAGCTACAGTGAAGGACAAAGATATATTTACAAAAACGGCAACACCTTCTATACAGGGTGTCCCAAAAATGTTAAATTTCCTCGAAAGAGGTGACTCCTCAGTTGAAGTAATTTTTTTCTTTACGAAAATGTTCTCCGCGGCAGTTCCTGCTGAGCGTGGCGTTGCCATTGGTTGAGTTTGATTGATCCGTGTTTTTTGTTAATAACTCCTTAACAAAGCTGCGGAGAATATTTTCGCAAAGGGAAAAGAGACTTGAGATGATCTCAGGAATTACCCCTTTCAAGGAAGTACAACATTTTTGGGACACCCTGCATATGTAGATTAAAAGTTTTAGAGTCACGAATATCAAAGATCTCAATACGAATTTCGTCTCTGTAAGAACGCTCTGTAGTTTGAATTACACAGTAGGTTGACTCAAATTGTTCAATTTATACTTCACCGATGCAGAAATGCAAGTAAGACTTCTGATTTTATTCAAATTTAATTAAAAGAACTCAAAGTTATGTGTTAATTTAATTAATAGAATAACATGGGTCTAGAAAATTCTTCCATTTCATGATTGTACTGTGATATGTATATCTTCGATTTCCACTCTATATATAGAGTGACCGAAGTTTAATGTTACAGCACGATCTGGACATCTACGAACACACTCATACATTGCATGAGTTATCAGCGCCATTGCATGCCACGGTTTATTATTTACTTGATCGTGTTGCAATTAAGATGCGAATAACTGATTATCGTGGTAGAACACGACTGTCAAAGAACTTAAAACGGACCGTTAGAAACGCTATTAAATAATCGTTCGAAGCGATGTCTTAAAAATGACGTAAGTTCGAAAATGTGTAAGGACAAGTTCGATAGATTGTCACCTGTCCATTGTCATTTGTGATAATCGGCATGGGACGTGCCAACTCACCTACTATCAGTTAGATACTATTTGCATTACAGCGGTATGTGTTTATCAAGGGATTGTTTATAGCTTACAATGAAACAGATTTTTATAGTAAGTCTGTGAAAGAGGATCGCAATACGATGGCGAACGCAGCTGTCGCGACGAACCCGGAGAATACCTCAAAATTTTTGGAGTCATTGCAAACTGATTTGAAAACCCTTGCCTCTGAAACGAAGAAGAAGTACCCGCAGATCAAAGAAGTAAGCTTTTATTCAGGATTTATATAATAGCTAAATGTTTATTTTAATGTAACATTCTGTGAGAAAGTTAGGTTAGTTTTTCAGACTTTTAAGAAAGATTGTTGAAAAAGATTATGTGGGTGTGATACACCTTCTCCCGTATAATTCGCAAAATAAACACGATAATTATTTGCATATGTATTTTATTTTAGTCATGCGAAGAGGGAATCACGAAAATAAGAACTGCATCAAACACCACAGGTGCTTCTATCTATTACATTGTAAATCAAATCTTGTACCCTCTGGTACAAGGCTGCGAAAGCAAAGATGTGAAGATTATTAAGGTATATTGCTAAGGACCAGACATTCTTTATCTCTTAATCACAGCTTCTTATTATACAGCATTGTTTTAAACTATACTTTTACATATTGTTCTAGTTTTGTTTAACTATAATGCAAAGGTTAATTACGCAACAAGCTGTTGATCAAAAAGGTGCACGTTACATTACTGACACCCTATGGATGTTGATGGAATCTGGTACAGAAGAAGTTAAAGTGTTACAGACTGTAACTTTGTTACTCACAAGTAATACCATTGTACATGGTGAAACACTTGCAAGGGTAATAATCTGCATTGGATATGAAATTTAAATCTGTGTCTTAAAGAAATAAGTTTTTCATTTGGCTTAATTTTCAGAATCTAGTTCTTTGCTTTCGTTTACATTTTACAAAAGATAGTACAACAATCAACACGGCAGGAGCCACTGTGCGACAGCTAGTGTCATTGGTGTTCGAACGTGTTGTTGCAGAAGATGAACAAAGTCCTGATCATGAAGATTCAGATGACATTAATTTAGAAGAACTGAAAATTCCTACTAATCAGGCACCCAAAGGTTTAGGGCCATGCGCTGCCGATGCATATTTAATGTTCCAAGTAGGTACATTTATATTATTTATCATCCGATACTATAATATTAATTTTGTAATATTTTTCCACAGGATTTAGTTCAATTGGTGAACGCAGATCAACCTTACTGGTTAATTGGCATTACTGAGATGACACGTACATTTGGACTGGAATTGTTAGAGTCTGTTTTAACAAACTTTTCCTCAGTCTTTTTCAAGGTACTTTCACTCAAAAATTTTAAATTAAATATGACTGGTAAAACAGAGATATCTTTTTCAGCATCCGGAATTTAGCTTCTTGTTGAAAGAACGAGTGTGCGCTCTTGTAATTAAATTGTTCTCGCCAAATATCAAGTACCGTAATTCTGTTCCGGCATCATTACAACAAGCCACGCCTTTGGACAAGCCTTATTTCCCTATTAGCATGAGACTTCTTAGAGTCGTTTCCATATTAATACAAAAATACCATTCTCTTTTGGTAAGTAAAATATTTTCCAATTTTGCTATATGCCTAAGAAGTAACGTCGTACTTGCTGCAAATATTTGTCGTAGAATTTAAGTTGAACACATAATGCAAGATTTGATATTTTCAGGTAACGGAATGCGAAATATTTTTATCTTTGATCGTGAAATTTTTGGATCCAGATAAGCCGACTTGGCAGAGAGCTTTAGCTTTGGAGGTTTTACATAAGATGACAGTGCAAGCTGATCTTCTTACTAACTTCTGTGAATGTTACGATTTGAAACCTCACGCAACTAATATCTTTCAAGATATCGTTAACAGTTTGGGTGCCTATGTACATAGTCTGTTCGTTAATCCGCAAATGATGAATCAGAGTAATATGGGTAATTTAAGCTATATTAATGATTATAGATCTTTAAATGAAATTTTATTAATGGCTTTATAATGCAGCGGCAGGTACAACAATACCACAAAATACTACGTCTCCGTTGTTCTCGGCAATGCCAATTGGTCCTGGTGTTTCACCACAGCCTGGTTTTTATTCTCGCGGTATTTGGTTGCCGGTAGTCGCAACATTCCCAAGTGGTCAAGCTAAATCTACCTAGTAAGTGTTCAAATTATGGTATTCCACTTATCATTTTTTAAAAATAGTGTGTCCATAAAAAAATCATTTTCAGTCTGGATATGCTCGATAAAGGCGAACCACCGCAAATACCAATAGGCTATGGAATCAGCATAGCCTACGCATGTTTATTGGACATTATACGATCCATTGCTCTCGCTATTAATGGTTCCGGCGAAGCTATGACAGGAAATCAATCGTACAAACCGATCGAGTCCGAACGAAAGCTTCATACTCAGCTCATTAATTCGAGTTGGTGCGGTTTATTGGCCGCATTGAGTCCTCTGATCGACACCAGGTGCATAAATATTACTTCCCCCAATTTTTTACCGCCATAAAAAATATATGTGAATGATAGATGTAATCAAGTTCTCGCACACCTCCAGTAAATAATTCTTATTTTATCGTAATTATCAGTACCGACGAATCTGCGACCGAAAATGTGCTGAAAGCTATCCAGATTTTTGCATCCCTGTGTGGACAACTAGAACTGCAAACTCCTCGTGACGCGTTCATTACCGCGATATGCAAAGCCTCGTTGCCACCCCATTATGCGTTGACAGTACTGTACAATGCTCCACAAGGTATTCCAAGTGCGAGACAACAAGAGTCTGCTCAGTATAATTTAACTATGGAACCGGACTACCGACAACAGGTTGTGGCTGTTGGAACTCCACTACCTACTGCATCGCTGCCTGTTGGTGTGTGAAATATGCCTTGATACTTTACCGATAGTGATATTTAATTAACACACCGCATCGTCTACAAAATTGCATTTTGATCGTGCAGGTGCACACCAGGGACCTGTGATGTTAACAGCAAAGAATTTGCAATGCATGCGCGCATTACTTTCGCTCGCGCATTGCCACGGGAGCATACTCGGCAGTGCATGGCATTTGGTACTTACAACGTTGCAACATCTTGTCTGGATACTCGGTTTAAAACCATCCACAGGGGGATCATTGAAAGCTGGCAGAACCGCTGCAGATCCAAATGCAGTACTTACGAACGCAGTTATGGCGGATCTTCCTGTTCTCAGCGCCATGCTCAGTAGATTATTTGAAAGTAGCCAGCATTTAGATGACGTAGCTCTGCATCACTTGATAGATGCACTTTGTAAACTGAGCCGTGAGGCCATGGAACTAGCTTATTCTAATAGGGTAAGCAACAATATGGCTGTAATATACAATGTGGAGTATTTTTAGAATAGGTCGCCTGAATATTTCACTTGCATTTTTTCCGATAGTAAACGAGATGTTCAAGTGACCTGTTTTAAATGCTCCATTTTGTATACTGCTTTCGAGTTGTACAGTTCTTTCGAATACATTGTGTCTGCCCATGCTAGGAGCCATCCTTGTTCGCTGTCGCCAAACTGTTGGAAACCGGTCTGGTGAATTTGCCCAGAGTCGAGGTTTTATGGAGACCATTGACGAATCACTTACTAGAAGTTTGTCAACATCCGCACATTCGTATGAGGGAATGGGGAGTGGAAGCTATCACGTACCTTGTTAAAATGGCGCTGCAACATAAGTACCCTCAACCTTTGCGCGATAATCAAGTATGTTCACTTATGTCGCACTTGTTGACCCTAATACGTACAAGTATTGAAATTTGATTCATTCTTTGACACAGAAGTTGCAGACGTTACTTCTGGGACCGCTATCTGAGTTGTCATCGGTGCGTCACGGTGACGTGAGACAACGTCAACTAGAATGTGTTCTGCAAGTTTTGCATGGAGCTGGGGAGACATTGTATCACGGTTGGCCCTTGGTACTTGGTATCATCGGTGCAGTGTCCGACCACCATGGGTATATTTCGCATTATTTAACGAATCTAGCCCAATATTGTTAAGTAACGATCATTCTTGTAACGTTTTACAGGGAGGCTTTAGTTAGAATAGCTTTTCAGTGTTTACAACTGGTAGTAACCGATTTTCTGCCAGTGATGCCTTGGCGGTGTCTTCCGCTTTGCGTCGACACGGCTGCCAAATTTGGCTCGCAAACACAAGAATTGAATATTTCGCTCACTGCTGTCGGGTTAATGGTAAGAACCGATTCTTCGGAACAAGGATCCAATATCTGAACTACGTGACTGCCTGTGTGTTAATCATGGTGTTACTTGTGCATTTCTTTTCAATCGTACAAGAGACGAGCGAAGCGAAGTTAAAAGTTTCAAGCCATGGAACTCCTTTGGAATAATATCAGGTCAAGAAGTCGTGATTTAGAGACGCACACGTTTGATTGTAGAAGACTTAGAAGCATCTAATGTTGTTAAAGTCCGAGCAAAAGTATCTTGAACGAATGAAATTACGATCAAGGCAATTAAATAAGACAAACATTTCTTATCGTATATAATGTGTACAGATAAAGTAGATAAACGAATCGATAGACCATGTACAATCTACTTGTAGTAAGTTTAATTTATTGAAATCTTTTTGTTTTTTGCAGTGGAACATTAGCGATTACTTTTATCAAAATCAAGAGAAACTCTGCGTTTCTTTGAAAGGGGATTCGTCCTCTGTATTTCCGGATTTTCCTGGTACAACAAACATGCCAGCGTTTGATAAGCTTTGGATGTGCCTATACACGAGGCTAGGTAATAATGAAGAACTCAATAAAGCAATGATATAATTAGAAGCGGAAAGTATAAACGATACCGTTCTATATTTAAGGGGATTTATGCGTGGATTCTCGACCTGCAGTGCGTAAATCAGCCAGTCAAACTTTATTTTCAACAATATCCGCACACGGTAGCCTATTGCACCAGCCGACATGGCAAGCTGTGCTCTGGCAAGTTCTTTTCCCGTTACTGGATAAAGTAAGGAGTTTATCCAACTCTGCCAGTAGCGAGAAAGTAGATACTAGTGGAAACATACTCATTCATCATAGTCGGAACACAGCACAGAAACAATGGGCTGAAACGCAGGTAACAATTCAACATATACATAACTACAGGCTGAGTCACTCAACTGTACCACCTAAATTTATACAAACTTTTGATTGAAACATTGTCTGATGCAATAAATAGGTTGTGACTAAATTCATGTGGCACAGTTAAGTGACTCACCCAGTTTATTTGCTACCAGTTGTCTGTATTATATCAATGGATTTTTTATTTTGAGATATCGTTGTAAGATAACTTTAGATCTATTTTTTTGAAGTATTCTATCAGTAAATAGAATAAATTTTATAGGTACTGACTTTGAGTGGCGTCGGAAGAGTATTTAATACGAAACGCCAGCTTTTACAAATGTTGGGCGATTTTCCTAGAGCTTGGTCGCTTTTGCTAGAGTTTATAGAAAATTCTGCACTTAGTAAAAATAACGAGGTACAGTACTAACATTGTTTTCTCTTGCGAAAGAAAATACCGATGCTTAAACTTGGAGTGTGAACCGGCAGGTATCGTTGGCCGCTCTGAAATCGTTTCAAGAGATTCTGTACCTTCAAAAAGGCAGCGATAGCAACGAGGCGATACAATCGAACGATTCGGAGGCATTGTGGGTTGTTGCGTGGCGTGTGTGGCTCAACATTGGAATGGAAAGCACATCGCCACCGCAAGAAGGCGAAACGGAACCTTATATACCGTCGCAGGCATTTTTAACTGCGTTAGTTCACATATTTCCAGCCGTCTTTCAGCACATCAGAAACAAGTACGTTTTTATACATCTTACAAATTATGAAGCTTTTCTTGGGTATGGGTCATTCCACGCGAAATCGGACACTTTTCGGAATTTGGATATGTTGTTGTCTTTAGTGATGCATGAACGTATCTCAAAGGATTTTCTGAAATCTTAAAAATAATTTCGATTGATTTTCGTTTCCAGATTCACTGGACCGGATTTGCAAAAGCTTTGCATAGTACTGAAAAATGCAGTCGCGGTTCCGGTGCATGGTGAGTCAACGCCCTACATTCTACCTACAATGCCAGATGTCGTCCTTACACATTTACAGGACGGTGTGCTTCATTCCATGGAGCTTCTGCAAAAAGTTTGTAACTTCGATCCATTTTCTGAACGATTTATTTCTATTCGAAATTAATTCAACTACTTTTTGATAGGAAGCACTAAACGGACCCGACAATCTGCGAACAATGATCGTCCTAATCTTTCTGCAGCTTCTAAGCTTCTCAAAGTTAGCTTGCGAAGCACCTACGTATGGTAAAATACCAACGAAGCATATTTCTCAAGTTCGAGGTGTATCGGTACGTACCTGCACTTCGAATATTTCACTGTTGCTTTGTCAAGGCAAAATATTTTTAGGAATTTGTAGACATTTAAAGATTCAAACGAATTCTTTTACTCCTACAACACTTATAAGCATTTTTAAAAAATGCGAAAAATCGATTTTTTGAAGATGAAAAACCAGGATACCCCCTTAAACAAATATTAATTAGAATTTCTCATTTATTCAGACTGACTGGGTCACCATGAATTATGTTCCTTTCGGAGAGAAAGCCCTGTCAATGGTCGTGACGCTGTACCAAAAGACAGCGCACGAAGTCGCGGTAATAGAAGGGCAAGTTCTGAAGCACATTATAGAAGCGTTACACGTGCCTTTGTCGATGAAGTATGCTTGTCCGTCGCCAACTACTTGGAAACTAGCCGTTACTAGTCTGCTTGCTGTTTTGCATACTGGTTTGCCACTGGCCAGAAAATGTCCAGATCAATTTCAAAGTATGTGGCCAGAGCTCGCGAGTACCTTAGATGATTTTTTATTCCCCAAAAGGTAACGCGTGTAAAAATTTGAATATTTCCCTTGCACCGTAACAGCTTAATTTTTAATATAATCGACAATATATTTTTTAATCATAGCGTACTGAACGTGGAACGAGGTGTAGAAGAGATTCAGGCAGACGAAGCTGTAGATTGTCAAGTTATGGAACTTCTGCGTGACGAAGTTTTGCCACATTCTCAATATATACCTCATCAGTTCATCTTGCGTGTGGTAATGCTCCTAAATAAAGGTTCTATACATTCAGCAACCACAGCGAATATTGGTATGTAGTTCTGTGCACGTTTAAAATAATCTACTCCGTTTCTAACAACACTGTTTTCAACTTTCAAGTAGAGAATGGCGGTGAAACAAAACTGAGGGAAGAATTCGCGAAGACCTGTTTCGAAACGTTACTACAATTCTCTCTTCTGGATGGATTAAATACTGAAGCAGAACACGAACCGTCGAAAAATCCTGAAAACGACGAGGGAGGAGTAGCCGGAAGGTTGGCAGTCACTGCTCTTCTTCATAGGTTCCAAGAAGTGTTGCGACGATATATAGAGAATGAAAGACGTAGCGGAAAATGTCCATTGCCCAGGTAATGGTTTCGTTTTTGTTTAACGATTCCTGTTCTCTACAGTTAACGATATACAATTGTACAATCTGATGTGACGTGTGCCTTTGTCAAATGTGATGAATTTTCATTTGTTTTTAAGTACTTATTATATGAACCTTTTCTAGGTACAGATTGTCTGAAATATCGTTTGTTTTGAAAGCAGTAGCGACACTTGTTGTATCGCTGAAAAAGGCACCGCCGAATAAAGGTAATTAAAATTTCAAATCGAAACAAGAATACTATCCTACTAATAAGACCATTACTTAATTATCCGTTCATTTTTGCTGTTCAGTTCTTAACTTCATGTGTAGAATTACATTCCTCAATCGTGTTTTGTAATCATTTATGTAGGTAGTAAATCTTTATACTGTTGAAAGTTAGCGTTGGTAGCTTAGATAAGGGTCAAAAAGTAATTTGATGCGCGAGAGATTAGTTTTTAATTCTTTCCCAAGAAATTCAGCGACGTTTTAAAAACCTTTCTAAATTAATTTTTCAGTTGAAAAGTCAGTTTGGGAGCAACTGATTGGATTGTATCCCTGTTTAGTAGAATGCACAATTGCTACCGCATCGGGACAAGTTTCAAGATCTTTACGTGAAGCTTTGCTGCAGTACCACGATCTGTTGAGGCCACCGATTCAAAATTCCACAACGTCAAATGGTGTTTGACCACTGCATTCTTTACTTCTATCCCGAAATAGCGATGTTTACTACAGCGCCAAGTAGTGAACTTCTCGTAACCACGGTTACATGTATAATAAAATTTATTGCAAAACTTTTACTTGCACGTACACGTACGAGGCGAAGTGTGAAGTATCAAGGTGAAGTACCGCTAGCAATATTTTTCTTTACACGTGCTAAAACGTTCGTCTCTTCACACATCTTTCATCGCTATGTTAACAGGTGAAGAAACTTAATGCCGTTTTTCTTTTCAAGACCGCAAAATGATTTTGATTTTGTAAATTGCAGTAGTTTCCTTTTTATAGATACAAAGTTACAAGTAGTAGATTAGCGATAAAGTACAAAAGAAAACGACTTTAGTTATTTATTTGAAACTTCCATAATGTCTGTCGTTTCAAAGAATCACGCTTGTAAATCAAAGCCTTTCCTTCGTGAGAAAGAAAATCCTCGAGATAACAAAACAATACCACACCACACGTGACATTTAAAGATAATGAAAGATGCGTACAATTTCTTTTTGCAATTAACATTATCACCTATAAACAGCAAAAGCTTACGTAATTGCAATGTGGTCTCATACGTGAGTGAAATAGCACATGAGCAAATATAGTGTTAGGAAGTCGAAGCAAGTATACAAAAGATTGTACTAAATAGCTAATTCGTAAGTGCAAATTAATTAATAACTACAATTTATACACATGCCATTCTGCTGTACATAGTCAATGTACAAGTTGGCTTTTTCTAATACACATTGTAAATATCGAACTAATCATGATTAGTATACAGTATAAGACGATTTTATAAATAATATAAAGTTATTATTCGCTATTCTTACAATGATATATAATATCGAAAAATTTTATGATATAATAATGTAAATAGCTACACAAAAATTCAATAAAAGTCTGAAATATTTATTGCTATTTTTGTATAGAAATCGCGTCGCCGTATGTTTTTTGGGCTTCGTATATTTTTTTCCACATATTTTTGTGATTCGCCAAAAATGTAACAATAGTTGTTTTATATTCTAACAATTAAATACAAAATATTGTTTCTATCCGATTTTGTAATGCATTTACATTACATTAGTTGTATCGCCGCCTAACCGTGAGCATCGTAGCTTTAGCATATAATAACGTTACCGACGTATAAAATTGATTTTTCTTTGCATTAAACATTGTAAATAGCATTAGTTCTACAAGTGGTACTTGGTTCGATTTCTTTCAACGGGCAAGCGCCGTTGTAAGAATTGGAAAGGAAGCTTCTTCAAAAGATAGATGTCGCGTTGGTAACCGGAAAGCTTCTCGAAGTGAATCAAGTTGCGATTAAAACCTTGTCGCAAAATAATGTTCTATTTTCTGAACGCGAAGTTTCCCCTCGGACGATAAATAAATTCAATAAATTTTTCCGGCGGCCGAGCGTTTCGAAACACGTGGACAAATAGTCGAAGTGTCGAGTTTGATTCACGATGTATTTTCGAGCGACGCCGCAGCCATGATTGTTTAGTTTCGGGGGGATGAAAAGTGAACGCGAGCGAGGGATTTGAATGAAACGCGTACGTGGATAACGTGCTGACTTGTTTCTGTGTTTAACGTGCGTGCCGGTTAGTTCAGAGATATGGTAAGCGATAGCATTAGTTCGAGCATCGGTTAAGTGTCTATCCCCGGCGAATAGTTTTCGCGCGAATTTTCAGGTGTTACGATTGTTGTTGGGTGCCGCCGCTACCGCGGCGCAACATTGCACTTTCAAACTTTCGATCGATTTGCACCGAATGTTGCGACTACAAAGTACAATAGCTATCGAACATGGGCGATCTTTTCCCGCGATTTCCCTTCGATCTTACGACGATCGGTTGATCCCGCGTCCAAATCGCCTCTCGTTTTTCCGGAAACGTTCGAAAACGTAACCGGGTATTACACCGCATATAAATCGATATATACTTATAAGTGTATGCTGCATGTGTGCGTGCATACGCGGGTTTGTGTGTATTTCGCTCGGTGTGACGCTCGAACGTGAATATATATGCATCTATACAGGCGCTACAAGGTAGGGATGTTCGATTCCGATTCGATTCTTCAGAAAATCGATTCTTTCGGCGAAAAGATCGATCTTTTGAAGGAGAATCGATTCTTTGCCGGAGAATCAGTCTGGAAAGAATCAACCTTATTATTATTATTTCTTTTCTTTTTTTTCAGAAGTAAGAACAGACTGGCCAATAGGATTCTTTCGTGTACCATCGATTCGATTATTTTTAGGAATCGATTCTTTGCGGAAGAATCCTATTGGCCAGTTTGTTCTTACTACTAAAATAAAGGGAAAAAAGATCAATTTCTTTTTAAACCGATTTTTTGGAAAAATCGATTCTCAGATGCCGAAGAATCGATTTTTTGTGGAGAATCGAACATCCCCACTACGAGAAACCGTGGATCAGGAACGCCCCTTTTTACGATACGATCGAATTTCTTTCCCGCGCAATTTCTGAAATATAATGAAACGCTAATTATCCGGAATTTCGAGTTACGCACAGTATATCTGATCGACGAGCGAGAAGATTTTACCCGACTACACGATTATTCTAGGCCGAACGATGATCTCTTTCTTTCATCGTAACGAGACTTTTTTTTATGTTTTTTTATTATTTCTAATGGCATTATAATTTGTTTTAGGAAATTTAGACATTTCTTTGAAATGTGGTTACGAAGTGAGCATGTTAGCAGAAGACTGCGTGGTCGCTTAAACATAAGCAGTATACCAAGATCAAAAATTTCAAACCATCGAATACAATTCAGCAGTCTAAGGAAACTCCCATCAATCGGTAATAATAGTCATCGCATTAATAAACCGAACAAATGCAGCAGATTAACACGTTGGAGGCGTAGATGCACGCATTTCCTGAAAGAAGTAAGCAACGACTGTTACCTAAGTTCCAAACTTGGATTATCTTTCCTGTACATGATACATTCATCTTTCGTATGATCATGTTACTGTTATTCGCTTATTATAAATGATCTTTGCAGGTCATTTATTAAAGCAAAACTTGACTGTTTCTTAAAAAAGAAATACTTTCTAACTAATCAGCGATTAATGGTTAAAAAGAGTGACTGACTAACTCACGAGGATGTTATGTAATTAGATTTGTTAGACCCGCAATTGAAGCCATTTGGTTACTATAAGGACGCCAATTCAGTTTTGTTAAAAAGATTGTTATCTTCGTAGGCTTGTAAAGAAAATGTTTTACATTTTGCGAAGTCTACGCCTATTAGACGAGAGAGAGGACCTCGTAGAAGAAAATGCATAAAGCGGTCAATGGTTACTTCAACTCCATTACATCGATCATCTACAAAAGATGCAGCTGCTGTAAGTGGAAAATCATCAAAATTCTATTTATGTTACATTACAGTTTTTCATACAATATAAACACATATAATTTACAATTCTTTCAGCCATCAAAATGCACACCGGTATCAAAAGTTTCTGAAGAATCTAAAGAAAACTGGAATACAACAATTCTCTCTTTGTATTCGTCGATTTTGAACACAGAAACATGCTGTTCCTCCATATCTACTATACATGATTTCAAGCCTTCCATTCCAAGTGTCTCATCACTGACAAATCTAATGCCTCCAGCATCTATAGGATCATCACACACAGACCTTTCATATGTATTAGATGATGAAGAAAACAAGAATAATGGTAAACAAATTTGTTGTAACAACCGCGAAACAATCGATTGTTCGCTTTCGAATGTGAAACAATTATTATTTCGTTTTGTTGCAGATGCCAATTCAATGTATTACTCTGCTTCCTGTTTGCAAACAGACACATCTGAAGAATACTATAGTTTAATACATTCTACATCTATGTATGGAACTCGTACTTTCCCGACCGACAAGTATTTTCCAAATGGAAAATACGCACTTAGCAACAACAATGAAAATAGCAGTAATTTATCAAAAAATCAATATTCACTCGACAGTCATTCACCGAAATATGAACCAGGGTTTAACACTACGAAGTATAATGCATCAACCATGTACAGTATAAATCATCATCATTCATCTGACACAAATGGGAACGTTACGGAGAAATATGATTCCGATGATATCGACAGCGATTATCACGATGCCGAATACATGGAGGTTGGAAGCGAGGAAATAGTAGAAAGTTGCGATGTAGAGAATATGGTTACTCATGTTCAGGAAGATTGGGAGCCATTCGATCCTTATGTCTTCATCAAGCATTTACCACCCTTAACCCCGGCAATGAGAGCTAGATGTCCCGCTCTTCCACTTAAAACACGCAGCAGTCCAGAATTTAGTCTAGTATTAGATTTGGTACGTTCACATCTGAATCGAATTACAAAATATTAAAGTTGTGCGAGAATTTTATTCGAGAACCCAACTCGTTTCTTTTCTCGTACACCTCTACAAAATATATACAAATTTAGGCTGGTCTTTCGTCGAGTTGCCTCCCTTAAGGAAATCGAGCATTTTGGCTTTGTATATTTTTTGGAGTATCAATACCAAGACCTAATTCCACCAGATGTAATAGGGAGAACGTAAAAGGAATACAGAGATATATTTTTGTTATATAGGATGAAACGTTGGTTCACTGCAGTCTACAAGAACTCTCGGATGCAGCGTTTCGTTTTCCAGTTGTCTTTCAAGATGTAACATACACGGTGTTTGTCAGAACGCGACCGTACTTTCGTGAATTTTTAGAACATGTCTCATCGTTATACGAAGTCATTCTTTTTACCGCGAGTAAGCGTGTCTACGCGAACAAGTTAATGAATCTGTTAGATCCGACAAGGAAATTGATAAAGTATCGTCTGTTCAGAGAACACTGTGTTTGCGTTAATGGAAATTATATCAAAGATCTGTCTATATTGGGTAGAGATTTATCTAAAACTGTTATTATTGATAATAGTCCACAAGCTTTTGGATATCAGGTAAATATGGACCTGATAGTAGACATTCTTTTAAATTGTTACTTACTCTTAATAAATATTTCTATTACAGTTGGAAAACGGCATCCCTATAGAGAGCTGGTTTGCTGACCGTTCGGATACTGAGTTAATGAAGTTGTTACCTTTTTTAGAAAACTTAATAAACTGGGTGAGTCTCATATTTAATCATTAATTCGCTTCTATTCAGATGTCTTTAATAATGCAGAAAATATTAATTTTGTAGGGAGGGGATGTTAGACCACGTATTAGAGAAAAGTTCCGACTTTTTAGTTTTTTACCACCAGATTAATTTAGGTAGTAAGCACAAAATTAATGTGGAAGTATCAGCCTACCTAGGTATCTATATGTATGTACATCTTACGAATGCGTGCAATACCACACGCCAAAAAATTATATAATTTGCAATAATAATCGTATTTATAAGTACGTCCAGTGAAAAAGATTTTTGTTAAAAAATGCAGTTGCTTTTGTACATTGATTTAATCAAGATACATTCGTTTGCACTCTATTTACTATTGTCAGATTATGGATGGTACTTCTCTCAGAAGTATTTTCTGTATAAAACGAAATTGATTTTAAATTGATCTCGTAAGTTTAATGTCAAGAATAAATTTGAAAAGTAATGTCTTAATACGTCGAAATTGCGTTGTTAAGAACTATCAATCAACAACATAGGAAATATTAGAATCTATATCTATTGAACTTTGGGCAGGTACCAATCAATTAAAATGATAGATAATGAATCTTTATAGTCCACAGACCAATCAAGAATTTTAATAATATTGACTGCTAGAGCTTATTTATACATTTTACAATGTACTCACTCATTCTCACATTGAATGTAATCCGTACTATTTTCATTTGAAATCATTGAGAAACATTGGTTCATTTGTTCATTGTCAAAAAGTGCTCTAGCAGCAAACGTTCGAATAGATCCAGGCATCCCTCAATTTACATGTACTTCGTAGGAAACCAATAATAGAATTGTAAATTATATCATTGAGTACATAATGTGAAATCGGGAGATGCCTGAACCATATTTTCATCAAAAAATCATAATTCTTTTAATCAACGATTAAAAGAATTAAAAGTATTAGAATCAAGTTCATTAAATGTGCTGAATACTTTTAAAAGAGATGCATGATTATTCGCGACTGTCTGTTCTTTTAATTTAGAACTATGAAGCTTATCAAATTCAGTTTCAGACAGACGAATATTATAGTTAAATTGTAAAGTTAATTACGTCTGTTACATACAGAAGTATGCGAAGCACTTACTATACATTTATCTAATCACAAAGCTAGCTTAAGAAAGCTAACACTCACAAGATAAGATCATTGCAATAGCTATCAAACAAAAAAAAATAGTAAAATTCATTGATTAGAAAGAAAATATAGTAGTAGTATACAGATAAAAGATGAATATAGAGCAAACTTCCAGTTATAAACACAAGTATCTTCCGTTTCTCACAATATTTTTACTTATATATATATATATATATATATATATATATACACATACATATGTATACAATTTATATGTGTATTATATATATGTGTATATGTATATATTATATACACACATATATATATATATATGCATAGTGAAAAAGGAAATCATAGCCATGTAACAGGAAGTCCATAAATGGAAATTCTGAGCTCGTACCTTCAGTACAAAAAAAAAATGATTGTATTCATTGTATTTATAGTTGACTAATTCAACTTGACTGTGTTTTTGGCAAACCTGTCTGCACAAATAACGTCAGCTATCTGTTGAGATAACGTCCTAAAACAAATTCGTACTATAGTTTGTCGCTATTAACTTTTTTTTACTAGATCTTTGTTTACTATATCGTAGTAAAAGTTACAACGTCTTCGATTCAAGCTTAGTCATTATAGCAAATATGATCTCAGCCTGATTACCTTCAACCCTTTTGTTCCTCAAGGTGACTGTAGTCACACTTAAATGATTGTTAACAACTCTGGTTGAGTTCACTATTCAAATTTAATTATTCCGACACACGCACACGTACACACGCAGTTGTTTATGATTCATCGTATATTATGTACAAATCATTTGAATAAAATTCCAATAATTCGTGCAATACAAAAATCCGGTACATGTGTAAGTCGATTGGAACGAAAGGGTTGAACAGTGTATTCAAACTATAAGTGTTGAAGCTTTAGTTGAGCACTACAAGTATAAATCAATATAGATTGCAGGTTATTCGAATGCATATGTATTTATATTCGTAATTCCAATGATGATTATGAATACACAATATGTATGTATCTGTATGAGCGTGAGTGTGACAACTATATTATTATAACTACACCTAATAAAATTATAGAGTTGCGTGTAATCCATAGACGGAGACCTATATCAAAACAAAACATCCATGCAAAATAATTTAGCAGAGCGAGAAGAACGTGAGAATTTATATCTTGTAGTCCTTGCTATACTTCAAGATCACCATAATACGTTTCACATTACGAATTCACAGACGTGTAAAATCGATCCTGTTACAAAGAAATGGTAGAAGTGCTCGAATTATTTTTTAAATTGAATGTTTTTCTTTTTTTATCGATTACCTTTAATAGAACTGATAAGAAAAAGGAGATATTATATAATCCTGTAGAACGAAACTTCTTGGAGTGAGGAGTTTGAATGAAACTCCTCATTTTCAATTTTACATGTGCGTGTTACGTAAAAATGGATTCAGTGTTCTAGTTTTATCACCACAAATTATTCTGTATATTTTTCCTTTGATACAATCAAAGCTTCTATGCTTATTTTTACTTCATGATCAATCATAAATCACTTACACCTCTGTTTAAATAATAAATCTACATTTCTGTGTAAGTTGTAATAGAATCTCTCAATCATATTTGTTATCGACGGATATTATCAAGAAATAAAAATAAAAGTAGGGAGATTGTACAAGAAAAATACATGCTTGTTATGTGCGAAAAGAAGCGTTTGTATTATTAATTCTTTTTATTCATCATTTAACATTGAATATAGTAAGATTTAAGTTTATACTAAAACTGCGAACATTTCCTTTTTATTTTGTAACATGCCACCACATCAAAAATACATTTACAAAGGACACTTGACTATGTTAAGGTACCCTTTTACAATTCATTTAGTGCACAAATGTTTTGATAATTGTCGATATTTGTTTAAAAATATATAAGCAATTATAATCGGCGTTTGTTGTATAACCGAACGCTGGAGACAAGAAGTATGTAACAGACTTAGCAATGAAATTGTAGAAATACAGACACATAGTGATGCAAAGTTGCATAAATATTAAATATTTATTTTCAGAATCAATTTCGCATGATATAAAATCATTTGAACATTGGTGTCAATAACTTATATTTACGTTGGGCAGTGTTTTATAATACAGAAATTCGTCGTTTTAAATACAATTTCTAAAAGTACAATTATATACACAATATGTATCTATGACTGAAAGACCACTCGTTGGATGATTAACGCCTTCTAGTCGCGCTTAACGTTGAAACAATTATATATTATATATAATATAAATGCTGATAGCAGGTACGTTGAAATAATCCTTGGAAACAAAATTGACAATAATTACTAAATAAATCGTTCATGATCATTACTTCCGACAAATCTTTTTGTAAAAGCATCTAGCTTAGAGATACCTTTCGTCCCAAGAACATACATTTGGAAATCTCCAAAAAGTCGCATTTACTTACTTCTCGCCTCCAACGTTTCGTTACTCTATTTGACCCCCATTGCTTGAGGAGAAAAAATGCTGAAAAACGTCACGTGCAGTATTATATGTATTTAAGATAATACATTTCATGTTCAACATTATTATACTTTCTCTAAGTAACAGTTACAACAAGCTAACTAACAATACTTTCTTATTTTCTATACAATTTACTATCCCACCGTACTCGAACTTCAGACACATTGAAACATATTTATTGCTGCCACTGCAATAATATCTTCCCTCAGGTATTTATGCATTTGTAGCGATGTATGGCATAGTATATTACGTTGTTACTGTAATTTATATAGGTTGTCTCAATAAAATGGAATCACCGAAATATCTGTGTTACGTTGTTTGTTTATCTGTTATTCCGTTTTCCCTTCTACAGAAAGATTTCCTCTAATTTTGCCCGATATTTACTCTTAGTGCGACCGACCTGCCCTCTATAAGGGGGCCAAGGTTTGGTCTCAATTTGCTCTCAATTTGGCATGGAATTTTGCATGTAAGCTTTGTACTTAAATACCAAGCCATCTATTGCCGCATTATGCTTTGGTGGTAAATTATTTGCAAATAGGGACCAAATGCTGCTTCGAGCATGCTTTTGACCCCAAAATGACCGGCTTTTATATTTACAAATATTGATCAAGATTTGCTCGAAGCAAGTTTGGCTGACTGGGATACATTTAGGCGATCCATTTGACTGGGACACCTTTTATTTTTCTATATCATACATCGTATCAGTTTTAGAAAACTATATTTCTCTGAATTCATTGAATGCTGCACAGTGTTGGCGTCACGTTCTCATCTTTGCGAATATCACGTGCGAAGCATAGGAACTTAATGTCAACGGAATCGGTATACCTGAGCTCGATGTATTCGAAGTTCGAGTGTAATTCTATCTAGTCGTTTGTTTCCGGGTAATACCTAGTCTCAATGCGTTTGCAGTGCTCCACGAGCAGCGTATATTTCCGGACAATATTCGCCAGTTTGTTATCACGTAGAGGTGTCGTGATTATAGAAAAAATATGTCCAAAGACTAAGGCGTCTAATTCGTTGGGTGTCCTAGAGATATAATTAAATAATAAAATTGATCATTCGTGGACTAATCGAACCAATTAAATAATAATAAGCGAGAGATATAAATGTATGTATTATATTTCATGCAATATAACAAACTTCGTAACAAAATATTATAATAAAGTAAGCCTTTAGAAAAATCAAAATTCAGAGGAGTCTTCTGACAGCGGTGGCAATGATTCAAGGGACTCTGAACAATTCCAGAGAGTATCTTTGGAAGGAGTACTGATAATTTCAAAATCTTCAGCAGTTTCAGCCGAAGCTTCCTTGTAATATATATTATGGATTCTTTTTGTATGATTAACGAGCTTGGGAAATTGCTTTATAGTTGTAGCAATATTTTGTACACTAGGACAAAGTTGGAAGGCAATTAGGGTATAGACATGACCGAATACCAGGGCATCTACTTCTGTGGGCCTTTTAAATTGAAAAGTATATAAATAATGTAGTTCAAAATAAATATTAGATGAAATATTAGATGAAAACTAGATTAACTAGATGAGAAATATATGAACACATAATTTGTACTTACTTGTCCCCAGAAAAGTATTCATTACTATCCAATCTCTCCGATAATGCTTTACAACAATTTTCAACTTCATTGCATACTTCTTCTACGCTCTTATTGTACCAGCTAAGTACATTGAGTTTCTTTATTACTTCCCTCCTTTTTTGCCAGTTCAAAAAGTGATTCAAAGGCCACGGATATATACTTCCATGTCTATGTTTAGTCACATTGTTTAAAGTTTCTTCGTCGACCCAACAAATGTACAATTCCGCGTTTAGAAGTACATTATTAACTAGAGACATATAAGCTCTCATATCTGCCTTGCAAGTTGAGGATAGATTGCTGGATAAGCTTTTGCCTTTACTTTCTATGAAGGACACGATTCTATCGAATTCAGAGTGTATGATTGACCCGCATTTAATGAAAGGTACACGACCAGTAGGAGACATGTACTCTGCATTGCTTCTCGACTCTATTTCAACTCCAATGCCACACATTTTAAGAAAAGTTTGTACGGCCAAACAGTTCGCATAATCATGCAACAGTATCTGCTCGACCACAAATGGTTGATACAAAGCTATTGTATCGGGCAATTCCTCCTTAGCTAAACAAAAAAGTTTGCACAATTCATTGTTTCACAGACTATAGGAGAAAATTTATTAATATACTATGGCTCTGATAAAATTAAGTGCAATTAATAAATGAAAACAAAAGGTGATTACTCAATTGAAAGGTTAAGTTTCGTACAAGCAAGAGATGTGATACAATATATTTAACGAAATGGAGTTGAAAGTTACCTTCTAATTCCATAGCAATTGTATCTTCTAATAGATCACTAGGCATTTTGTTATTTATTAAAATCTTAATAACGATTGAAAATTTCACTTTTTTTCTTTAGTCTCCAACTTCGTCAAATGACAGGACAAAAGTGTGTTGGTAGTGTCTGGAACTTTTGCTTTAACTTTTTCTTATAATAGACAATAGTACGTAAAATTAGCATTTAGGTAGTAAATGGTGTTTACGATCGAAATGCTTACGATCGAAATCAATTCTATTTGCAATTAAATTTTTTATTTAACCGCGATACGCAATCGCAATTAATAAAGTAGGTATATTCATAATCGTTAATCGAATCTATTATAGTTAAACTATTCATTCTATTATATTTCTCCAATTCTGTTATTAAAATTTATACAAATTAAGACTTCGAATTTCAATTAAATTTCGATTAAATCCTAACAATTCGTAATTGAAACTTTTGATCAATGATTGACGATCAACGACTAATGTATATAGTCGGCAATTGACAACTAGTTTTAACAATCAATTGAATCAATCACGATTTTGATGATTTATTTTTTGTAACAGTAGGCATTAAAAATTCATCCAAATTAAACATTTTGGTAGATAAGTGCTCGACTTTGATGTGTATGTAGAAAATTCTAGTTATCTCTATAATGAAATTGCTTATTAATCATTTAAATTTTAATTTATTCATCTAGATTTCATTGAATGCGTAAATGTATCTGATACAGTTATGCAACGGCGGATTTAGTTATTTGAATATTGCTGCCGTTTCCGCGCCGGAAGCGGCTGAACGTGGTCTGCGCAAGGACTAGTGCGCTGTAAACAGCAGTTTCTTTCTCTTTCAAACTCGCCAAGATGTCGAAGAGAGGTAAGTCGGTTTTCGTGATCGAAAAGAATCCAGGGAAATCCACCCTGAAATAAGTGATCAGCTCGAAATATGTTGTGAAAACGATAAAACAATGTCCACAACGTGTAACGGCGAGAACAATTTTTCGTTAATTCTGATGGAATTGGGATTAATCGATGATTATGTTCGGAACAAATGCCGCGTTAGACGTGTCCATCAATATCAACAATTAACATGAAATTATTATTCTTCAAGGACGTGGTGGTTCCGCAGGAGCGAAGTTTAGGATATCACTTGGTCTGCCAGTAGGAGCAGTTATTAATTGCGCAGATAATACTGGTGAGTATTTTCGAAAAAATTACAGAAGTCGCATATAACCTCAAACACTGGCCATGTTATGGCTGAGAATAACACATGGCTGATTGTCAATTACAGTTACAAAACGTTTTGCACGAAGAATCTTTGCCAAATACAGGAGAAAAAATCTTAATTATTAGTTAATCTATTTAACGGAAGTGTTTTGGCAAGGAAGCTTGCAAAACGAACTTAAGCAGTGAATAATGTTTTCAGTAGCCAGTAGTTAATAGTTAATTGTTTTCAGTTTAGTTCTTTGAATTCATCTAGCACGAAAGGAATGAAGTGTGACTCTAAATTTGATCTAATTCATGTATATCAGTATGTAACATTCATTTTTGTTACAGGTGCAAAAAATTTATATGTCATCGCAGTTCAAGGAATTAAAGGCAGATTAAATCGCCTTCCAGCTGCAGGATCGGGTGATATGATTGTCGCCACTGTGAAGAAAGGAAAGCCTGAACTAAGAAAAAAGGGTAATTTTTCCTTGAAAGAATAAAATATATTAGTTGTGCTTGCTAGCACGATAGTCATAGATTTATACGTATCACAGTTTTGCCCTGCGACACATTCAAATTTAAATGTATTGTAATAGTTACTAATTATTTTTATTATTACAGTGATGCCTGCAGTGGTGATAAGGCAACGGAAACCATTTCGGAGGAAGGACGGGGTGTTTATATACTTTGAGGACAATGCAGGGGTTATAGTAAATAATAAAGGTGAAATGAAAGGATCAGCTATTACAGGACCTGTTGCAAAAGAATGTGCAGATTTATGGCCCAGGATTGCTTCCAATGCAAGCAGTATCGCTTAAAACATACTGTATAAATTTATTGTCCTTAATAAAATATATTTGAGCATTGCTCAACATTTCTTTTGTATTTCTTTTTCGTGGCAATTTATTTATTTTTTTCTTAAAAGTTTAGTCAAGTAAATCGAGTACAAGAATATTAGTTACATAGTTATATTTTTTCATGAGAAACAACAGCCTTCGAAATAAGAAACAAATGAAAAAGAACGGTAATTTATAGGATTTTTCAAAGATCCAAGAAATCTCTCAATCATATCTTCCTGTTGAATTTGTACCGATGCTAATAGAAATACAGAAGACGATAGAGCTTTTAAAAAGAGAGGGAAATGGCACATGATGGCAAAAAAAACCTAATTTATCACCTTCGGTTATTGACAGCCTTTCAAATTACGTCTTTGAGTAATAGGAAAACAGAAGAATAGTGGAGGTATTGAACAAGAAGTATGCGAGAGGTAATGAATACACTTCACATTGACCTGATCATGAGATCCTGTTAAGTTTCAAGTTTTTCCGATCGCCGTGCAGAACAGTATTGAAGCTATTAATAAAAAAAAATAAACGGACAAATTGCATTTGCAAACAGATCACGCGGACCTGTGGAATTTAGTAAAGTACCATAACAAATAAGAAAATGAAAAACTGCAAAAATACATTTTAAAAATCTGTGTTGCATCTATACATACACAAAACAAACTGCGATTATACAACTGAGTTAAAAAACTTATTTATTTATTATATATCGTTTATTTTAAAGTGGACGCATTAACAGCTAGGTCATTAGCGACCACATCGATTACAATTGAATATAAAAGAGAAGGTTACAGTTGATATTTACATTGTTAATCGTAATTGATAGTTAAATATTGTAGTTGCAATCGTTAATCGTTGTCGTCTGTTTTTTCAATGGAGGTATATTTGAGGTCATTTCTAGTAGATATCCGTCGCATTTCTGTACCAGAAGAAGAACGAACCGTTGATGAACCTCGGATCTTTTTCTTGGAAGAACAGACTGCAATTGCATGAAACATTGCCCAACTCTGGGAAGCACAGTACAGAGTACAGTGCACGGATTGATACTCGGTGATACTCGGCGTCTCAGTTGCTGGCATATAGCGCACGTGCATGAGAAATCAGCTGTTCACTATTGCAGCGCCAGCTGGTGGATGACGCTTCAGACAAATCAGGCAAACGAAAGCGAGGTAGATTTTTGTGTTGCGAGTTTTATCGTGCGACCGCCCTGTATTTGTTAAACCGCCAACCGAACACAATGCGATTCGCGGTCGAACAGGAAATGGTGCTTCGAATTCGCGTGCGTGCTGTTCGTGTTGTTGAGTAACGAGGTTCGGGGATCCTCGAAGCAATCGCACTCTCTCTCTCTCAGGTGAGGTTAGAATTCTCGCGACGAAAAGCTTTCCTTGAATTCTACATAATCGAAGATCGTTACAAAGAAATAACATCACAGAAATAAAATCATCGCGTTCCCTCCTAGAACGTCGCGCATCAACGAGAAAAATCCGATAGTTTATTCAGTATCATCGAGCATGTCACACTTTTCGACGATTGCAAATGCATGCTGTTTTTTCTTCGATTCATTTCCGGCGTAGGTAACTAGTTGACTGTCCTTCCTTTGTTTCGAGTCCGCAGCAGGATAACGTTCATTGTTTTCGAGGTCTCGTTCGAAGAGACACGAAGCGTGAAGTCATTCGGTTAATCGAATAGAAGTTTTATTACGTACATTGATTAAATTAATTTTTCGAATGGGCAGTTTGAAATGACCAATTTCTCGTTGTACAGTTTTAGGAAGAGGAACAACGGCTTTATCATACATGACGACATCCGACTCGCGAAGGCATCGATCTTTTATTTAATTGGTGAGTACGATCGATAGATCGGAACAATTGTTTGGTTCGCAGATAATCGTTGACAGCTATCATGCACAGTTGCGTGCTACAACTGCATTTCCTTATCTGTAGTTGTCACGATATTCAAATGTATTTCGCGTTATCCAATCGCGTATCCTATGCGTTAACCCCTAAGCCTTCGACTGAATAAGTTTAGGTCATATTGGGTAATAAATTTGAATTTTTCTACAAGAGTGACTAATCGTATCGATTGTTGTTTTATTCGTGCGTATTTATCAAGCAATTTGTACAGTTCGAATTGCTCAATTTCGAGGAAGATACGAAGATTATTGAACTAATTAATTCCGTGGTTCTCATCTCCATTTTCGGACACGTACGACGATGTTATAAATCTTTTAAATACTAACAAAACCTTAACGATTATTCGACAGATCTATAAACGACTATCGAATTTGAAATTTCTGTTCTGGTAAATCAATTCTGGAAGATAGTAGATCAAGGACTGCGAATTGGGTCGTGGGTAAATTTTGAAAACGAAATGGCGCGCGTATGTGTGCGCGTGTATGGAGCACACGGCCTATTGAGAACAGTTGACGCATAATTTGCTGCAATAGATCGATTAAGTCTCGAGTTCGTGAACATCGGCGGATCGAATTGGTCGGTTTCTCGTGTAAACACGACCGGAGGCAATTGTCTCGGTCAGTAACGGGCGAAACTTTCGTCCGCGAAGTTCGAGTAACCGCGAAAGTGAACGCGCGTAAGCGAATTTTCGCGGTAAACGCATCTCGCTCGAATCGTCGTTTGTCAACATGAATTCGTGGCTGCCGGACCCGAGAATGTGGTGGACGTTCGATTCGGACTCGAATTGGGTAAATCATATTTGACAACAATGAAACTGCGATGTTCGCAACGGTCGTTCGGAGTATTTTCACGCGCTATTACCGACCGTCGTCCCGTACAATGTCATTGCCGGTACAACAAACACTGTCAAACGTTATTGTTTACGAGTTTGAATTAATTCGAACACTTTGCCGATCGGAAACCGGTTGATACGTTGCGTCAAAAAGGACTTTAATCATTATCATTTCAATATTTATTTCAAAACAGAAAAATTGAGATGAACGTCGATACAGTATTTCGTGACTAAGGAAAATGGCGTCAATGTGTGCAAATGAATCGTTCAGGAATTGGGAACTGTTTTTCTATGAGAAATACAGAAACTTACAGTTTTTGTAAGTTCTACTGTTTCCTTTAACTGTGATAAAAATGGGAAAAAATGGCGCATTTAAAAAATTATTTTGTCTGTTGGTTTTTGGATTTTACGGGTATTCTGAACCCTCTGTAAACGGACACGTGTTGCTACATTTTGGGAGGTCGTGGGACGATGTTTTAATTGGAAAAAATGGCGCATTTAAAAGATTATTTTGTCTGTTCGTTTTTTGGATTTCACGGTTTTCTGATTCCTCGGTAAATGAATACGAGTTGCTACGTTTTGGGAGGTCGTGGGACGATGTTTTAATTGGAAAAAAATGGCGCATTTAACACTAGATTTACGGGACCCGTCAAAATGACGGATTCTAATATTTTTAATTTACGAATATTGAGTTTGTAAAGATGCATCCATGAGGAATTATTTAACAAATTCATTTCTTTGGATATATATTATTAAAAAGATGGCCACAAATTTTGATAGATACAATCATGTTGTTTTTGTAAAGTAATGTAAAATAGTCATTTTTAGTGCTCCGTAAACCTAGTGTTAAAAGATTATTTTGTCTGTTGGTTTTTTGGATTTCACGGTATTCTGATCCCTCGGTAAATGAATACGTGTTGCTACGTTTTGGGAGGTCGTGGGACAATGTTTTAATTGGAAAAAATGGCGCATTTAAAAGATTATTTTGTCTGTTGGTTTTTTGGATTTCACGGTATTCTGATCCCTCGGTAAATGAACACGTGTTGCAATAACGTTTCGGGGGGTCGGGAAACGTATTCTAATTTCGCGATCGGTCGATTCAGGAAACCGTGACTTGGCACCGGAGCCCGTAGTACGTACCAAGCCCGATTCATCTGTTGTTATCTGGAAAAGGCGGGCTCTGCCCTACTTATTTATATTTATGTATTGGAGACCACGACCGAACGGGACGATACGATTTGTCGTGAACGTGGCCGAGTTTCGCGTCGGGAATTCAGCACGACCACGTAATTTCGTTACTTTCATTCAATTCCACTGCGTTTACCGTTCCGATGTCGACTCGAGGTTGCGTCGGCTAGATCTAATTAAATCACCAATCCAATGAACACAAACTTATTTACAATATAATATCAATACATGCCGTATTAAAACTCCCTCTACCCGGATCGCACATATTTTTCCATAAACGCGTTCATCTTTAATGGCTGATGTTCCAAGGGGCCGCTGCCTGCGATGACCGGGTCCCTTTTGACCCGGCATTGAATTTTACCGTTCCAAAATAAAATCGTCTAGGACATTTTTACCTTACTGTTATCGATGTTTCTTGGCTAATTTCACCCTATTTGAAAGATTAACACTTTGATCGCCGAACTAGAAACCCCCAAAATTCCATAAAATCAAAGTAATTTAATGAAATAGAAATTGAAAAAAATTAAATGTATGATATTGAGTAGTCCTCCAACTTCCTTGCAGATTGCAGATCCTAATCAAGTTTGGTACGATGAATATATCAACGTAAAAATTCATTTTAAAACCTGCACAAATAATTCCGTCACCCACATATGGGTGACGTGGCATTGTTAAGTTGAACGCTATTTAATTTTCAATGGACTTGCGTTATATTTGTTTTGAACTCGGTTTACAACTTGGCTTAACACTAGGTTTACGGGACCCGTCAAAATGACGGATTCTAATATTTTTAATTTACGATTATTGAGATTATGAAGATCCACCTACGTGGAATTACTCAACAAATTTATTTCTTTTAAAAATGGCTAAAAATCTTGCATAGACACGTTCTTCTTATTTTTATAAAGTAGTGTAAAATATTCACTTTTAGTGCTCCGTAAACCTAGTGTTAAACTCACCGGACTTGCGATAAATGGCGTTATGTCTATAAAAAAAAAAACGGGGGATTAGTTGGATGATTGTGTGTGAATAAACCATTCGATAAGCCGGAGTTATTTGTATCTGACAAAAAGGAGTAGTATTGAAAATCCCGTTATCGATCGACCGAAAGCGGTTTCGCAGATAGCCGATACCAGTAGAGCCTCGTTCTGAAGTATCTACTCGTCGTTATCTGCGGTTCCAGCGATCGATAAAGCGTGAAATCAGGCAAAAAGCGGCCGCTTTTCCGCTATTAGCCTAACGACGATACCGGGAGGCGATTAATTGTTTCAGTTGCCGTCGTTCCGGTCGTGGCTAACACAAGCTTAACCGATCGCGTGGAGTTTAACGCGGAACACACGCACGGTTACGTGGAGAGTTCCTCTTCTTGCGGAGAAGGCGACAATGGCAACGCGCGAGCAATTGTTCAAGACATACTCGATAGAACGCGTGGGCGGTTCTGTAGTCTCGCCCTATTTACCCCCTAACAATATTGGAAACCGGAAAGGATATCGGGTAAATAGAAGTACACGGGGAGAAGCATTCCCCCGGTTGTTCGTTTTTCGAGGCGGCGGCCCGACAATATTAGATTCCGCCATTCTGCGAGCGAAAACGACGCGAGGTGCAACCAGAATCGGAGGGAACTTAGGCTCTCGTCGGAAACGTTAAAATTATTATTACACACTGGACTGCGGATCTTTGTGCGAAAATAAAAATTGTCCGCATCAACGCTTTATCCACCGGAAGCCTAGTAATAGAATTTCCAATAATTGTGCTGTACCAGAAGCAAGCTTAAAAATCATATTTTATATAATAACCCTAAGAAGAAACTATTAGATTACGTTGCTGCAGGTGAGTGATAGGTTCGTGATTGAAATTGCTATTGCTATTACAGGAACTTTAAAAAATTAGGAAATAATCGCCGGTAATTAATGTGTTAATCGAGTTGAATAAAACGTAACAACGTTTTTCAATTTTTCTAATGTCACAATTTGGAATTTTTACTAGTCATTTTTGTCATAAATTCATAAAATTCTAATTATTACGATAGACTCCTGTATAGCCGGATTATACAGGGTGGTCCAGTAACTTTGACCACCTTGAATGTTTCCGTTATTTGTAATAATATGAACAAATTGTATATACCAAACTTCCATGGCATAGTGGGGGAAATATTCTGATGCGAACATTTTTTATATGGGTGAAGGCGTTTCGGAGAGGCCAAGGTCACCTTGATTTCTTTAAATGGAATCACCTACCTTTTGTATTGTGAGTCGATAGTGCGTCAAATTCTGCGTAAAATTTGTTATGCGTTTTAAATGCAATAATTAACAAGATAAAGTTCGTTTCGTATTCGGACGGCATAGTTAGGTAAGGGGAACTATAAAATATTAACGAATAGATAATCGTGTTGTTTGTGCACACTCATGTTATATAACATCATGAATCGTGCGCATTGCGAAAAAAACTTTTAGACTACAGAATCAAATGACTTTACTCTACAAAATCAGATAAATAAAAGAAATTACTGAAAGTTGTAAAAAACAACCCTCGTTAGTTTCTTCGTTATTCCGACCAGGTGCAACTATTCTAGTTTCTCAAAAAATTCAAGTCGTTAGATCAGTCTTTAAAAAAGTTGTTCCAATTAACACTGAACCTACCGAGTATTAAAAGGGACTAGTATGTGTTGCCTTACAGAAATGACAGGATGTATTTATTCATGAACAATTCTTATTTCAATAAGGGTAAGGGAATTCATATAATTCTTACCCAAGAATGCATCTTTACAGTTTATAAAATAATAATAACAATATATAAAATAATAATCGATAATTGTACAATAAAAAATTTGTATATAAACGGGTAAAAATATTAATGTTGAATGTCTCATCTTTTTCAATTAAAAGATTACCGAAAGAGCATGAAATTTCGAAATACGCACTTTAAGCATTCGCCATTTTGCCAATTTTCAAGGTGAATTATTTCTTTCGATAGTAAAAGCACTACTTTGAAAAACACACAATGCCTAGAAACAAAATACAACTACTTATTTCGACCTTCGATTACGTACAGTGACTCCCACTAATATTCGGACGCTCTTAACAATCGCATAACTTTGTCAATATTGGACTATGCTACTTGAATTTTTTTGAGAACTCAGAACAATTGGATCGCTACATAACGCGAGAAAAAGTACTAGAAAGTACTAAAAGTTGTATTTTGCAACATTGTTATTCAGGCTTATATTAAAAATTTAAAAAGTACGTTTTGTACATCTGTATCAATTATACATATTCTGAATATTTCATCTAAATCGGTCAACGTTTCAATGAACTACAAACGTTTAACGATGAAAACTTAAGGGCGAAAGTCGCATAATTTTGGTCCTGTCAGAGAATTTCGCCCTTATGTGATCATTTTGGAACATCTGTAGCTCATTTTAACGTCGACAGATTTTCATCGAATTCTCAGAATATGTATAATTCATACAGCTCTGCAAATCGTACTTTCTAAATTTTCAATGTAAGTCCACATAAAAAAGTTGCAAAATACAACTTTTAGTATTTTCTCTGCAACTTCGACCAATCGCAATTTTCGTAAAAAATTTTTTTCCCTTCACGTAGCAAACCAAATGTGCTAATTTCCAATGTCCAATATTAAAAGCTGTACGATTTTTAAAAGCGTCCGAATATCCCTTAGCACTCGAGTGGTGACTCTGAAGTATTTGTTACAATACAAAATTTGTATTTAATAGATCACTGAACATTTAAATATTATATGTGGAAATCGGATCAGTTTCGTATGAATAAAATGAAAATATTCTAAGACGGAAGAAAAATTTAGTTTTAGAATGAAAACAGCGCCGAGTGCAAAGGGACATTAGTGGGAGTCACTGTATATCATACTGTACATACCTTCTGGCGATAGCAACTAGACAACGACTGTATGTAAATCCACCGACGATGCGAACAGGTAAAAATGCACATGTCCCGACAACGTTACCAGCTGATCCAGACCCGGTGACAGCGATTGGCAAACTTACATTCGGCGATAGGGGTTAGCAGTCGAAGATTCTTTTTATTTCCCCCGGTTCTGAAGATTCCGCCCCTTTGTGGGGGCAGGGGGGGGGGGGGCAACGGCGCGTCCCCATTCGTTGTTTTCTCCACCACCTGGCCAGTGGTTGGACGATCAGTCCACGTGGACGGGTCGCCCACATGCGTCAGGTATCGTCACCGTGGCCAATTGTTCCCGGCGGCAGTACGCGGAGGATGTTGGCTCGATCAACAGATCTCTGTGTCAGCGTTCTGTCCCTCGAGACCTACTTACTTTCCTCGCGACGCGGTTTCGTTCGCTCCACTTTGACCTGTACCCGCCCGCTGTCATCGTTGACGAAAAAAAAACCAGACAAGATCCGGGACGAGTCAGTGTTAGCGCCCTTTGCCTAACTGCCTGAGTGGAAAACAAATTTGTTGCACGGTTTCAACAAAATTTTACAATACCAGGGACGTATTGAAAAATTTCAAAAAAAAATTCAGGACACAGTCCAAAGTGTCCCCTTCACGGACCAATTTTCAAAAATACGGACACTTCGGAATTAGCCGCGTGAAAATCGTTTGAAGTGAACGCTGCACCGAAGTACAGTACTGCAGAATTAAGCGTCCGCAGTTGGGACCGAATACGGACACTTAAGTGATGCGACTTCAACTGGAGGACGCGCGTGAGTCAGATAGAATAGTTCACGGTGATGTTCTATAGGTTCCAGCAATGAAATTCGTAGGGTTGCGTTTTTTTTTGCATTCTGTTTAACCGACATTTAACCCATTTGCATCATTCGCGTATATACACGCTTCATTTTCCTGGTCACAATCACCGGAGCGTATATGTACGCTCAATTTATTTTTCCTTATAATGCTGAAATATGATTTTTGTACTTAACACTTTGAACGCCAAAAACTAGAAACCCCAAAAATTCCACGAAATCAAAGTAACGAATTCAACGAAATAAAAATTGCAAAAAATTAAATGTACGATACTGAGTAATCCTCCAACTTTCGTGCATATTACAGATCCTAATTAAGTTTAGCACAATGAATATATCATCGTAAAAATTCATTTTAAAACCTGCACAAATAATTCCGTCAGCCACATATGGCTGACGTGGCGATCAACGTGTCAAATATAATGAAAAAAAAAGTTTGGTGATAAAGGCCTTCCTTTCATATTTCCTTATGATGCAAATTGGTTAACCGAGTGAATTTTAGAGAAATTTAACCGTGGATACCTTACCTGGTGCTTATCCAGTTTCGAATCGACCTGAAAGCTCAGTTCGAGGTTCCGTTTCTTGGAATTCGGGGGGGGGGGAAGTGGCGGACACTTAACCGTGCAGTACCGTGACTTCGACTCTGTCGCACTCGAGCGACAACTGCCCGCGTTTGTTTACGTTTACTGACTCGGCTCGGAGGGCGCAGGTATGAAACGAATTTTCCGCGTCGTTCTGCAGGCGGTCGCCGCGCGTCGTTCCACTTTGCAAACTCTTTTGTCTCGCGGACGAGAGTCTAATAAATCGCGGCCCACCGGAGATCGATTTAGTGCGCGTCCGACTCCCGTCGCGGTTCATTTGAACGCCGCAGGTGCGCGGATCTGAACGACCCCCGATCACCGGTGAACCGCACCTTCGGGACGATCGTTGTCGGCCCGCTAAGTGACCGTGTCAGTCCGCTAAGTGCCCGGTGAAGTGTGGTTTCTGTGGACCTCGTGCGAACGTCCAGAGACTTGCTGGCAACTCGAGGAATTTCGAGGGCGATGCGTTCTTGAAGTCTCTGGGGGTGCTTTCGGGGATGAGACTTGGTGCGGGGAATGACTGTTGTTGTCACCGAGTGTCCAGGAGGACTTTGTTGACGCGGTCCCCTGCAGGTTTGAGCGTGGAAAGTTTGTTTAACACTGGGCATCGTTGGGAATTGTTTATTACGGCTTGTTTTGGGTTGTAGACTGCGGATTTGACGCATTTACGACTTGAGATGGTGAACGTTTTAGGGGGATTTAACACTAGGTTTACGGGACGCGTCAAAATGACAAGTTCTAATATCTTTAATTTACGATTATTGAGATTATAAAGATGCATTCCAGAGGAATTATGCAACAAATTTATTTCTTTGGGTATATGTTAGTTTTAAAATGGCTAAAAATTTAGATAGACACATTCTCGTTAGTTTTTATAAATCAATGTAAAATAGTCACTTTTAGTGCTGGGTAAACCTAGTGTTAAGAGTACCGGTTTGCTGTTCTTAACCCTTTGCACTCGGCACTATTTTCATTCTAAATTTTTCTTCCGTCTTAGAATAGTTTCATTTTATTCATACGAAACTGATCCGATTTCTACATATAATATTTAAATGTTTAGTGATCTGTTAAATAGAAATTTTGTAAAGTAACAAATACGTTGTAATAGTTTTTGTAATTTCTTTGAAATGATGCCACAACAATTTCTAGTGGTGCTTCAGAGTCACCACTCGAGTGCAAAGGGTTAATTTGTTTCAACCACTTGCAATTTTTTTTTGAAAACTTCTTGAAGGTTTTCATTGGCAAATAAGATTATTGTAGGTTTTTATGTGGTTGGGGGGAGCATATATTAATTTATATTTGAGGCATGAACACGTGCGTTGAAACTGTAAAATATAACATTATTGAATATCGTGGAAAATTTTTAATTTATTGACGTAAGGGTTGAATCATTTAGAAAGGGGATGCTATTTGACACTTGTTTGCATGAAGATCCGCAGTCTATGACAGTTTTCGAGTGTGATTAGTTTAGACAATTTAACACTGTCGTTGCATATTATAAAAATATGCCATTTGTTCGAGTTAGAGTAGACTTAAACGAAATTAATCGTTTGGATGCGCGGAAAAAATTCTGTTTTTAAATTTTCTACATATTTTTGTTGACAAATAACGAACTACTTTCTTGAATCATTTTGAATTATCTTACATTCGAACAATTTCAACAAGACTGTAACGTTATTGATCGTTTTAGAACATTTGGGTATCGATTTTGCAGCATCGATAATGTTGTGTGATGAAAAGTGTTTGTCACTAACACTCAAAAATTCTTTTGGAACAGCAAAAAATCTAAGACCTGGGTTTATTCAATCCTAGGTCGTGTAGGTGAAATATAAAACACTAAAAAAATTAAAAACTAGAAAAATAGAAAAGACACCATAACATAATTTCTTATACTACAATTTATTTTACGGTTGCAGTGATTAGAACTTCTTTGTGGTCCATAATTTCCCAGAAGAAGAAGAAAATGTATATCTATTGTACACCAATAGCTAGCAACAAAATCGAATTTGATTTCGGTTTGAAGGAAATTAATAACGTACATATTTATTAGATTCTGCGTGCAAGGGGTTAAATTCATTAAACTGATCAAGAAGAAAATCAATTCTTATTTAGATCCTGTTTAATGCAGATTATTTTTGCATAAAAGTCTACAATTAGACGCAGCTGGTTTTTCCAGCCGCAATGTCAGTTAAATTGAAGAGCGCAATGAAAGAAAAAGAGAGTCGAGAAGATAGTAATAAAGATCCTCAGCTCGTTAGCACAAACCTGGTCTCGGGTTTCCCCTTAGTATTCAGATCGAGTCATGCTCGTTCTCCGAATGACTGTTCCTCGTCACTCGGATCGCACGCTAGCCTCTTCCCGGCTTTGTCATTGAATTAGCGATAATCGAATTCAAAGTCACGGAACACTAAGTGCGGCTAATTGTCCTTGGGACACGGTCCGCGTTACTCGGACCGGATTATCGGATTCGCTATCGGCGCGTCGTACGCCTCTTCTCTCTCTCTCTCTCTCTCTCTCTCTCTCTCTCTCTCTCTCTCTCTCTCTCTCTCTCTCTCTCTCTCTCTCTCTCTCTCTCTCTCTCTCTCTCTCTCTCTCTCTCTCTCTCTCTCTCTCTTCTCCCTCCCGAGCGCGCCTTTGCTCTCAGGCGAGCTGCGCACAGGTGTGAAAGTTACCTGACCGGTTGACCACGATGCATTCACGCCGGAAGATCTATTCCCGCGTTCCCTGAAATCGAGCACGTGGCCGACGGTGATCGATACACGTGCGATCGACGTCTCCTCGAATCCAAATCCGTTTTTTTCTGAGGGTCAGTCAAACATGGACTTTGCCTCCAATTTCCTACTCCAGTGGAGTCTTTTCCTAAAACATTGGGAAATAATAAAAATATTAGGATTTTGGACTGCAAATTTTACGGAGCGTTTTCATCAAGAAAAAATACTATAATTTACAAAATTATTATACCCCATTTTAAAGTGCAGAGTTGATTTTTAAGGTCTCACCTTCAGTTTTTATTTAGATGTGTAGTTTTATTTTTATTTTACTCGTATTTCAATGCCAATTGACATTTTCCTTATCAGAAAATTCCACGGAATCAAAGAGCGTCCGAGTTTCATTTTATACGATTTTTTCCCCCGGCACCGTTTTTTATCCACTTTCAAACGGATTTTTAACTCGTTTTATCCAATTTTCCTCGCTTTTTAGCACGGTTGGGTAAACGCTGATCAGTTCGCAGAAAATTAGTACCAGCACTTGAAATCCGTCTCTCGTCTTTAATGTCCTTCTATAATACACGCAGTAAGTGTGCTAATTGGCTTCCTGGTACCCGTAATTGGTCACTAGACGGCGGAATAAAAGTGTTCTACCTGGTTAGTAACGATCCGGTACGCGATAAAAATTGATCACCTTTGTTAAATAGTCTTATTGAGCCGAAAATAATACAACAGTATTTTAAAATTCTCTTGAACTTTTTTTTTGTTTCACTCGCTTTTGTCATAAATGCATAAAGACCGCAGTCTATTGATCACGAACAGGCAAAAATAGATTTATCACACGACCCTTCGTGTAAAAAGAGAGTTAACAGTCTTTGAAAAATCAAATGTAAATAATTGAGAGTTATCTGATAAATCGATCGATGGCGATCGCAATTTTAGAAGCGAACCAATGAGCGTCACCTGATTGTGTGTTACTCGCACATAATCGACGGGGCAGTTATTGTGCTAAATAGGCAGTTAAAACAAAATTCTTAGGGGTGCTAAATTGCTTGGAGCAACCTCGAAGTTTACTTAGAAATTATCAAATTAATTTTATACATATTGTTGTTTGAAGTCATAGTACACGATGTTCAATCAATCTCTCTCTCTCCTGCTAAATTTATTTAACATTTCATAAAGAGGGAACAGTGCATTTAATGGAACATTTTAACACTAAACCTAGTTCACAATTATTGAAATTTTAAAAAGGTTTCAAATAAACGTGCTAAATTGCTTGGAGCAACCTCGAAGTTTACTTAGAAATTATCAAATTAATTTTATACATATTGTTGTTTGAAGTCATAGTACACGATGTTCAATCAATCTCTCTCTCCTGCTAAATTTATTTAACATTTCATAAAGAGGGAACAGTGCATTTAATGGAACATTTTAACACTAAATCTATTTCACAATTTTTGAAATTTTAAAAACGTTTTCATAGGAAATTACTGAATTGACTTCTTTATGTAAGCACAAATTATAATGAAAATCGTACAAAGTTTAACTAAATTGAATTTTCTCCCTTCTATAAGACGTTTCACTTTTATACGTTTTGTGCTTGGTAGATTAGTGTTAACAAGGATGACGAGCAGCTACGTACTCTGTTTTAAAATAATTTGACCAATGTAAGCTTTTTAATTCAAATGAGTCACGGTTCTAGTTCCAAGACGAACCTTGCCAAATAGTAGATTTTCGCAGTCGCTCAGAAATTATAAGCCAAGCCTATAAATAGGTCTCGTGAAGCTTCATTGAAGAATTCTGTTGAATGCGACTCGAACGCGTTTCAAGAATTTCATTTTCGCTATAGCACGATATTCCTAGTAAACGGTCGATATGTCCTGTAATTTCAGACACGAATACCTCATAATCTCCTATTAATAAACTTTATTAATCCTTGTACATCTCACTCATGAAGCTATAGCCGAATATATCCGTCCGACGAGCTAATACATTCTTCAAACCCGCCTCGATTTGTTTAAATTGTGCACGTCTTACGTAATGGAAAAAAGTTGTTGCGTAATAGTTAGCCAATCTCTCGATCTCGTAATTCTTCACTAACAATTATGCGACAATTTTCACATTGCATAAGACGCTTGTAAGGAAACCAACGTGGAAACTACAGTGTGTCTAAAATGTTTTGCATCAGAGTTACGAACGTTCCATGCAAATTTACATTTTTGGTGCCTATTTTAGATCGCCAATTATTTATATTCAGTTCAATTAGAAGGCCAATGTTGATCTCGGAAAAGCAGGCTCGAAAATTATTATACATAAAAATATGGTTAATCATTTTCTTTAATTGAATTCCACAAAAGCTTGGCAGAAATTAGTTTGGAAAATCGGGAACGAAAGAAAATTCTTTGAAGATGCAACTTTGCCTCGGTGCAAAAATCGAGCTTGTTAAAGTTCAATTAGAAGGCCAATGTTGATCTCGGAAAAGTAGGCTCGAAAATTTCTAAGAGAAAATTATTGCACATAAAAGAATGGTTAATCATTTTCGTGAACTGAATTCCACAAAAGCTTGGCAGAAATTAATTTGGAAAATCGGGAACGAAAGAAAATTCCTGGAAAATGCAAATTTGCCTGGGTGCAAAAATCGAGCTTGTTAAAATTGCACCTGTCGAATTTCCACGTGTGTATTTTCGTTGGAATAATCGAACAATTTTCCAGGAAACAATTTTCCTGCGCTCGCCCAGTCTCGCGCAGCGAGTACTTTAATTGCAAAAGCGTTTTAGCATTTTGTTTTTGCACACGCCGAGCTCATGGTTTTCTAACGCGCGGCTTTATCAATAATTTTCATTGTTTGGAGGCCGTCGAGGCATCGCAGCCGGCTGAAATGTTAACGTTGTAAACGCTATCTTGGTTTATCGGGGCACTCGAGCGAGGAGTGTCATAATCGTTCGATAATTGCAGCGTCGGCTGATAACGGCGGATCGATTATCGACGAAAATTTCGTATCGCCGTCGTTCGCGCTTGCTTTCACCGGGCCGACAAAGATATCATAGTGAAAGTTCAGGATATCATAGTGATTTCCTACGGGGAGCGTGTTCTCGTTCGGGCGCAGCACGATGCCATAATCCCCACGAGTTTGCTAAACGGTTCGCAATGCGAAAGAAAGAGAGAACGAACCTTGTCGATTTTTATTGCTCAATTGTGTTAGGAAAGTCGAGATACTGACGAATCTCGGCGGCATAATTTGTCGCGGTTAGATAACAGGCAATTACGTGTGACTGAGGATCGTCTTTTTGACCTAATTGTAACTCGGTTGGGAACTTCTGCCTACGATATAAATCACCAGAATTAAATTGGAGACATCTACATATACGTAGACCCTTCCAGAATAGTCGGAACGAGCACAAAATTTATTTAACAAAAAAGAAAAAAGATTCTTCGTGATTAGGCTGTGGATTTTTATGCAAAATAATTCAGCATTAACCGCAGACTGCATTAAACAGTTTAATCACTTACTCAGCTGTGAGCAATAAAAACAAAGCTTTTTTTTTACAAAGCTTACCATCGAGCACTTCTTAATTGTTTAAAAAAAAAGCCACTCTGAATCTCAACTGCCGCAATAACATTTTTTTCAACCATTTGTCTACTCATGACCAATTATTCAAGTGTCTTATGCTCAAGCGATTTACGCGTACAAACTTCTTCCTAGATTGCCAACGATCCGACGATCTATAGATCTCCGACGAAACAATTTTGTTTGATAGAACGAGCCTGGTGGAAAGTAATAAATTGTACAATTAATTACACAGGACATCAAAATAATAAATTCGCGAAGGGACATTGTTTTTTCCCCGACTGATCGATTAATCCCAACTGATCGAGGACAGTGAGTGATCGAGAGGAGAAACCGGTCACGTGTGTTGGTCACTCGTTTCGATAATTATTCTGTGCGCCGGTGTGTCTGCGCGCGTGTCGCTCGCGCGGCAAGGATTTTGCGGTCGACACTGTTCCGCAACAATAGCAGAAGAGCCTCTTTATCTCTGGCTATCAGTTTCGCGCGATTATGCGAGCCGCGAAGCCATCCGAATTGTCTGAGTATTGTCACCGTCATCGAGGAATCTCGGTCGAGTCGTCGCAGCCGTCCCGTTCCGTCTCGTGACGAATAAACTCGACGATCATGTCTCATCTGCGATCGAAGAATAAATCGGCCAGCGTCGACGAAACGTCGAAAAAGGTGTCGAAGCAGGGCGAGTACCGGAGGATTCAGTTCACGCTGCTGAAGGGACACCTGGAGCATCGTCTTCACGAGGTAACGCGATCGTTTAGGCGAGTTTACCCTGCCGTTCATGCCAGTTTCCTATTAGAACTAGTTTGGGACGATGGTGCGGCGATATAGTGATCTTTGCGATTTTTTCTCCGTGGAACTACGAAATCTTCCGCTGGGAGTCTTTTCTGCACATTTTCGTGTTTGTTTTAACAACATCTACAAATTTTTAGAACGGTGAAAAATCAAAATTGAGCTAGTTATTAGCGATTGTTTATGTCCGTGATGAAGAAGGCATTTAGTTGTTATGGTGCAGTATTTTTTCTTTTAACTGCTGCTTTTTCAAAGATTTGGCTTTTATTTAGTGTAAATGTAGCTACAGGTGGTATTAGGGGTGCGCGAGAATCCGAAATGTCGGGTCGGGTCGGGCCGGGAAGACGAAATTTTTTCGGGATCGGGACGGGTACCCGAAAATTTCGAAATTCTCGAAAGAGTCCCGAAGGATCGGTATTCACAAAATAATCGGGATTCCCGTAAGAGTCGAGATTTCCGAAAATTCCGAGAACCCACGAACCAGTTATATCTGTTTTCATGAATACATTCATGGTTTCGGAGTGTCACATAAACAAGTGTGTGACACTGTGTATTTACATATTTTATACACTACTTTACAGCCCCGCACAGCTGTTAGAGAAACAGATAGCCAGGTTCCGAAAATTTTCGGGAAACCCAATTCCTTCGGGAATCTCGAAATTTTCGGGAACCTGACCCGACCCGATCAACCTCTTCCCGACTCGTCCCGACCAACGGGTTCCCGATATTTTCGGGTTCTCGCGCACCCCTAGTTGGTACTATAGTGTATAAAAATATAAAATTAAAAAAGTCACGTCATTTTGGAAATTCAGAATTTTGTCACCTTTTCTTTCGTCCATCTCCATCACATCTCTCTATCCTAAAGGAGTTAAATAATTTTTATATGAAGTACAAACACGTATTTCGAAAAATAATTCAATGTATACGAATAATAATAAATTCAGCTATAGAATACAATTTTCTTTATTAACATCCGTGCATATTTAACGTTGCGACATCCATTTTTGTAGGGGTCTGTTTATACATTGTGCTTTACTTTAAAGCCTTTAAAGCTTTTATTTAAAGACTGATATTTACATGAAAAAAATTTCAAAAATTTAGACAATTTTGTGTAAAATAGGCCCACAAAATTTAAATGAAATCGGCGCGGCAGTTTCCGAGCTGCGTTCGCCGCGTCCGCCCGCCGAGATCTGCGAGATTAATAAGGAAACAGGCGAGAACTATAGCGACAAGAGAATTATAATTATTTAAGACTCTTGAAATAGCCGTGTACCATGACAAAACGAGCCACCCCGGCGTTTTTTCAGACTGGCGGCGTCGCCAAAAATACATTTGGCCACATCCTACCTTTTCTCGTCGCGATTTCCGCCGGATAATTAATTTCAGAATCAGCGGATCTTTTGATCTGGCTACTGATTTACGATCTCGCCACTGCACAATGTCATTCCGGAACGTTGTCATCCCCTTTTGAACGTGTACCGCACGTCTGAAGTCCACCGGAAGTCGTACACTTCGCAAATGGAACGCCGATTCGCATAATGTTGACTCTAGAGTCACCGATCATTTCTATTCTCCTGTGAAATTTTGCAATACCTTCACACCCACGCCTCATCTTTTCGTTAAAAGGTCGTCCTGACCTTTCCAATATTATTTCTGGTAACACTCTGTTCGCAAATTGCAATATTTAAAATTTTCCGAACGTAATTCGGAGACCGTGAACTTTCCCGTACAATTTTCAAGGTTCAGTGGTTCTTTTTATGACAGAAATTAGGCCAGATTGTACGTTTTTTTTTTAAAGGTTCCGCTTTCTGTGATTACAAAAACGATGAGCGACAGTTTGGTAACTATTAAAAAATAAATTGAAGATTGATTTTATTGTAACTGAAGCTAGCACAAAGTCTGAATTTTCTATTAAAGAATTTCCTTAGTGATGATAGAGAAAGTTCTCGCTTCCTGTAAATGTAAAAACGATGATTGACAGTCCAATTATTAAAAGATAAATTTAACATAGGCTTCACTGAAACAGGGATTTGTTTGAAATTTTATATTTTTTTATTGAGAATTTTAACCAACCGGGTAAATAAACGGGTTTGTATAAATAGAAAGAATAATCATGTTTGGATAAAAATAGCATAAAATCGGTATCCGGATAATTCCTGTCAACACTGCGGCTTTGGCAACAAGAATTTCGCGGAGTTTTCAACGATGTAGCAAAACTTGCGACTGTGTTAACACGTTTACAGTCGATGACGTACCGTTGCGTCATCTGATGTTCAAAAGTGGTAACAGGTGACGTATTGCTGCGACGCACACTCAAATCTACAAGTGGGAGAATATGACGTGGTATTGTGTCTTCGTGGTTCTAGCAATTAATAGCTGGGGTCCGTAATTACCCGACCGTGGAACCCAATATTTTCATAGCGCGTAAGAGTCTTTGAAAAATTGTATAGCAGGAACGCCAGTACAATTCAATACGGGCTCCTTTCAGTGTAAATTAGAAACGCACTTAATTCAAGTCTCTCAGATTTGACTAAAAAGTAATTAAGTAAAATTTTAAATTTAATAATTTAAAGCCAAGATGTTTAAACTCGAGGCTGTTATTCTTCAGGTTAACATACAGTTAACATGTTGAGTGCAGAGTTACAATCCCCAAAAATTCCACAGCACTAATATAATTTAGTTACCAAAATCAGAACTGAAAAGTTCAAGTTACTTCTTTAATTCTTTTACATGCTGCAAAGCTTAATAAAAATTTAAAATTAATTACTAAATGTTAATGAGTACTGTTTATTTTGTATGAGAGACGTGGCAGCCAACGTTTCTTTGACGCGGTGAAATTGTTGCAGGCAACTGTTCCTATTGATTTAACAAATTACAACCTATTGAATGGAAATCGATCGGCGTGTCTGAGCATGGCTGACACTTTCTACTTCTGATAGCCACGAAAGTCGGACGAACTTTCGGAGTCGATCATGCATCTTACAAACAAAGCGTCGTTATAAGTATTATTAATATTTTCTTTATATTGTATAATTGATAATTATAAAGCTAAATAATTCGCAGAGAAGAAACTTTTTAGTTTCTTCCAATCAGTCTCAAGTTTTCAACAATATATCTAAAAAAATTGGGTTCAATCTCTTGGGTTCTCCCTCGATCTTCAGACTCCTTAGATTTTTAGAATCTCTCTCGATCTTCAGAATCTTCCCCGATCTTCAAAATCTCCCTCGACCTTCAAAATCTTCCTTAATCTTTAGAATCTCTCTTGATTTTTAGAATCTCCCTTCATTTTCAGAATCTCCCTTAATTTTTAGAATCTCCTTAATTTTTAGAATCTATCTCGATCTTCAAAGTTTCCCTCGATCTTCAGAATCTACCCGATCTTCAAAATCTCCCTTAATCTTTAGAATCTCTCTTGATTTTTAGAATCTCCCTTAGTCTTTAGAATCTCTCTTGATTTTTAGAATCTATCTCGATCTTTAAAATCTCCCTCGATCTTTAAAATCTCCCTCGATCTTTAAAATTACCCTCGATCTTCAGCATCTCCCTAGATTTTTAGAATCTCTCTCGATCTTCAGAATCTTCCCCGATCTTCAAAATCTCCCTCGACCTTCAAAATCTCCCTTAATCTTCAGAATCTCTCTTGATTTTAAGAATCTCCCTTCATTTTCAGAATCTCCCTTAATTTTTAGAATCTCCTTAATTTTTAGAATCTATCTCGATCTTCAAAGTTTCCCTCGATCTTCAGAATCTACCCGATCTTCAGAATCTCCCTTAATCTTTAGAATCTCTCTCGATTTTTAGAATCTCCCTTAGTCTTTAGAATCTCTCTTGATTTTTAGAATCTATCTCGATCTTTAAAATCTCCCTCGATCTTTAAAATTACCCTCGATCTTCAGCATCTCCCTAGATTTTTAGAATCTCTCTCGATCTTCAGAATCTTCCCCGATCTTCAAAATCTCCCTCGACCTTCAAAATCTCCCTTAATCTTCAGAATCTCTCTTGATTTTAAGAATCTCCCTTAATTTTTAGAATCTCTCTTGATTTTTAGTCTCCCTCGATCTTCAAAATTTCCCTCGATCTTCAGAATCTTCCCGATCTTCAAAATCTCGCTTAATCTTTAGAATCTCTCTTGATTTTTAGAATCTCTCTTGATTTTTAGAGTCTCTCTTAATTTTTAGAATCTCTTGATTTTTAAAATTTCCCCCAATCTTTAGAATCTTCCTCGATCTTCAAAATCTGCCTTAATCTTTGAATTTCTCTTGGTTTTTAGAATCTGTCTCGATCTTTAGAATTTCCCTTGATTTTTAAAATTTCCTTCGATCTTCAAAATTTTCCCCCGATCTTTAGAATCTCCCTTGATCTTCAGAATCTCCCCGATCTTCAAAATCTCCCTTAATCTTTGAATTTCCCTCGATCTTTAAAATGTCCCTCGATTATTCAAAGTTTCCCTCGATCAGTAGAATCTCCCTCAATCTTCGAAATCTCTTTTGATCTTCAGAACGTCCCTCCATCTTCGGAATCTCCCTCGATACTTTACGATCGCGGTTCTCCGTGGATCGCCGGCCAAGTTTCGTCGATTTACGGCGACGCGTCGTATTACACGGTTCCTGATCGAAGGATCGCGGCCAGATATCCGCGGCGTTGCTTCGCGCGTCTTGTCGCATCGATCGTGTGCAGTTTCTGGTGCAGCCGGCGCGCACTATTTTCGTTTACCTTCGACGGTGCGTGCCAACGCGCGCCTAACCGGCTAACACCGGGGTGCGACGCTGATTTATCCGTCGCCAATCCGGTTAGGGAGCCGGCAAGAATCGTTCGGTGTGCCAGAACGATCGTCACAGGAGGTAACATCCTCCATCGCGGGCAACAGCCATCGTCCCGTGCCAAAAGAGAAGAATTTTCACGGTCGCTTGTCGCTCGCCGATTTCATTCGCCAGGAAACACGATGCCTGGCATCGCACGCGTACCGGGCAGATCCATGGATCACACCTCGTAATCTCACTTTTTCTCGAGAGCGACCCCTCCCCCCACGATTCCGCATTTTAGTCTCGTTCGATAAGTGTAGGCGAACCTTGACATGTGCTCGCATAATTGTAACACGGGGAGATTAAAATAGAGAGTGGGAGGAGCAAGGATTTTTGGCTTGTTGGGACTGTAGTGGACTGTGTTAGGCTCTTTTAGCACACGAGGACCTCCATACTGGGTCGCTTATAGTTGAGGAAGTGGGAATTTAATATGTACGGTCTTTACTTGATATTTGTCCAAAACACATATATCGGCCAGGAGATGCTATTCTTTGATTCACGTCGAACGTTAAAAAGTTTCATGACCCATTATAGGGTATACCCCGTGGCAGTGGGGATAGTTTTGGGACTTTTATCGGCTAGGCAATTTGGGACATATACAGAGTAAACACTGTATAGGATGGACAAGAATTTTTAGTCCATTGGGACTCTGCTGTACGGTGTAGAGCACTATGTTAATTTCTCAAGTACAGGAGAACCTCGATATTTGATCATTCATAATTGTGAATAAGGGGAATTAAAATATAAAGCGAGAGGAACATGAATTTCGAATGTATTAGGACTGTAGAGCATTGTTTTAGATTCTTTAAGTACAGGGGGACCTCGATACTTGATCAGTTAGTTGTGGAAGAGGAAGATTTTAGACAATAATGGGGGGAGTTAGGATTTCTAATTTTTCAGAATTGTGGTATATTGTCACAGGCTCCCCCGGTGCAGGAGTACCTCGATACTTGCTCGTTCAGTTATGGAAAATTAAATTGGACGAAATGAGAAGCGAGGCTTTCCACTTTGCTAGGACTGTAGCGTACTGTTTGCATGACGATTCTATTAACAAGCTGATCGTGAATCGTTAACAATAATCGTTAATGGCAGAGGGTCCGTCATCGCATAGCAGTACCATGCCAAAAATGCTTTTAGGCGATTGTGAGCGTTATTAGGTGCCAGAGTAATTTATTTTACTTCTCGACTAATTTATTCTACATAAGACCAACGATTAGTTTTCTTTTGGCTTCCTCTTACAGTCTTTAAGCATGAAGACTACGCCTAACAAGTAATCTATTTTATCCTTCTGAAACAAAGTGTGTCGAATTAATTTTTTTTTAAATATTCCGGATGCGTTGACCACCCTGAAATTATTTGAAGATAGTTAAAATCAATGAGTCAGATGTCAAAAGCACCCCACTTTTCTCCAAACATAATCTACTAATCATGACAGTGTTTTTTCGATATATGTCAACAACACGGGTATTGCCAGCGACATATATCGTCCAGGAGATACTATTATTCTTTCATCCACGTGAACGTCGTACTCGTTATACCCCACGGCAGTGGGGATAGTACTGCGACTTTTATCGGCCAAGTATTTGCGACATATATCGAGAAATGACTGTACTTCGACTTACAAATTTTACTATTTATTTAGAGACTCCAAATTAAATTATGAAAATTTGATTTACAGCCATTGTAACCAGACTATTAATTACGTAACCATAATAAACTCCAGTAAATCAAGTATCGTTAATAAATCTTGACTCACAGTGTTTACAAGCAGAGTATTAATTATGTGAAGATAGTAAAGTCCAAGAAATCAAATAACGACGTCATTAAAACTTGATTCACAGTGATTAGAAGTATTAATTATTAACACAGCACAGTATTAATTACGTAAGGTCTTGTAACCCTTATCTGTTACAGCTTTTGTGCGTCCGGCTTCTAAAGATAAATATAGGGCAAAATAAATGAAACGAACTATTCTACCGTGTATCATACTAATGCCACCTGTAACTCTCGATGAATTACCGTGACGATTAGAGTCACGCTCGCTATTCTTTCGCGTTATCGTATCGAGCCACGTCTTATCGAGCCATTATCTGTCCGAGTGATGATCGACGATCGCAAACCGATTTCTCCAATTACGTTGCCACCAGTTGCCGATCGGACGCGGCGAATGATGTGTTTCGCATCGTGATCAGCCGTGTCACACTCTCATATATCATGTCACGAACGTCTCAAGCCGAGGTACGCGGAAATTTTCTTAACAATAATCGTGTTAGCAATCTCCGATCGTGCGTCACTTTTCTCGGCGGTATAGCCATTGTTTTCGAGAACGGACAGGAGGCCTTGAGGTACCACCGGCATTCCGAACAATAGCTCGTCCTATTTCGAAAAGTTTCGACATTTTTTACGACACCGCCAATTTAGAAACGAAATTACGAAGGCCACGGAAACAATTGTTTTCTTCGTAAAGAATTCTTCGTAAAGTTGTGAGAAATCTTTTGAAAAAGTTCTGAATCTCGGAAAATTATTTTCGTAAAGTATAGCACGTTTCTGGTACTGTAAATATTGCAAGAAATTTTCGAAAGTCGAGCAAAATAATTATTTTCTTTAGCAAGTATTTTATGTCACGGTTTAGTTGATAATTAGCGAAAATTATTTTATTAGAGTGCGACTTGTTTTAGAAATTTGGAAAAAAAATGCGAGAATGCTTCGCGATCAGCCCTTTAATTTGATGACCCCATAACTCATATCGGGGAACCTCAGGTCTCTTTTTCTTCCTCAAAACGAGCTATAGTGATGATCACGCACCGCCCGGGGCGACGAAATCCGCTGATAAAGCTTTTATCAGATCATGCTCGTTCTTTCGATTCGTGTAATCTCATGCGAGGATGTTAGGAATCTGTGTTTGAAGGGGAACGTTCGTTTCGTTTTTCGTACCGAGATCATGTTTCTGAATGACAGTGCAACAGAAATATATTAATGATATTGTTCTCTGATTTCGTGCAACGAGGATAAATGCTAGTGCGCTGTTAGGGTAAATTACTCTCGTTTCACCGTGTTTTGTCACAGTTTTGGCTATCAGGAGCTTATCGCGATAACAGGAGGCCATGATTTGTTATTCACAGAAATTATCTAGATAATTTTATTCCTGTCTCTTCGTTTCTCTCGTATAATTCTTCCGTTTGGAATTTATATTTTTATTTTATTAATGATCTAGCGTAATGTTTCCGTATCTTACTCCTAACATTCGCACGATTATAGTTCGTGTAATTAGTTTCAATGATCGCGAGAGTCGCGGAACAATTTGCGCGTCGGAAGATCTTCGTGAACTCTCCCCTCTGTGTATCATTCATTCTATTTCGTTTGTTTGTTTCCTCGAACGCTTTCCTTTGATAATAACAACCGTGACGCCGAGGGAAACGCACTCCGTTCATGGACGTTTATTATTAGAGTGCGAACTTTTGATGGGAAATCCAACTCCTGCAAATTCGAAATTCGAACTCGAATTTTATTTTTCCCGCGGAATTAATTTCTTCCCGAGAAACGAAACATCAATCAGAAAAACTCTGCTCCAGATATCGTGCTTACTGAATACATTCGCGACGACCAGAAAAATGTTAAACATTTTCGAAAATCTGTACATTTCGAATGAATAGAAAAATTGTGGCTTCAATGCATTAATTATAAAACTTGTCCCAAAATGCAGCCACCATGAAACACGAACGAAAAGAAAAATTTCGAGACGCCTCAATCGTTTATAAAATTCACTCCGAGATACATCTTTGTAAAATATATTCTGAACGAGAAGAAAAATTGCCTGACGCTAAAGCATTAATTATAGAATCTGTTCCGAAATGCGGCCTCTATGAATAAAATGCGAGTCCCTGAAAGTGTCAATTATAAAATTATAAAATACGTTTGAAGGGAAAGAAATTGAAAATTGGCCGTGGTTTGAGAAAAATAGTGCATTACATTTTCGGTTGATTGCGTTAACCCTTTGCACTCGAAGCTGTTCTAACTCCAAAATGAATTTTTTTTCCAACCTAGAATATTTCCCTTCTTTCCCTTTTAATATATATATATATATTTTTCATGTTATTTATTTAATACATTATTACTCTTTACTATATTACTCTTAAAACACTGAAATGCTTAGTAATTTATTAAATACAAAGAAATTAATAAAAAATATTTTGAATAATGATGCAGCAATAGTGACGCCTTACAGTCGCCATTCGAGTGCTAAGGGTTAATAGTTTCATTACGGTCGTGATTCGTCCTCATGCGTAGAAACCTGTTGCGATCTATTTGTTGTGCTCGCGTTCCTCGATAACATCGGTTCGCCGGGATCGGTGTAATTCAGATAAACGGAGAAACGTGAACGGTGGTTATCGCTTAGGTTTGTTTTTAATTGGTTCACCGATACACCCGAATCTTCGTAGATAAACCGCAGTATTCGCGCGCGGACTGTGAAGAGAAGACTTGTGTTTCTCAAAGTTGGACTAATTCGAAATGTACGTCAACATTCAGCGACTGTTGCGCGAGATTTATTTTTGCAAATGTTAATAGTGAAAAGTGAACGAGCATCGATACTTTCCCGACGATTTTATTCTGTTGAATTAATTCATGTTTTTAGTGCTAACTCTTTTCCCTTGATACCGAGAACGGTTGAAAAGCGACATTTTCTTGTAGAGGAGTAATACGAAGTGACGAGAGGTGTATTATATTTTGAAAGTGTTTTTTGAGAGAATTTGGGATCAACATTTCAGTCTGGAGATGTTGGTACTGAGATGTGAATATTTTCTTTGAGCAGACTTAACTGCTGCACTTTCGACTGTTTTAATTAGTTTTGTATGGTAAATTTAGCGAAGAGTAATACCAAGTGGTTAAATTATACTCTTAAAATGTTCTTCGAGGATTTAGTGACAGCTCGAGGGTTTTAATTAGTTTATATAGTAAATTTAGTGAAGAGTAATACCGAGTGGTTAAATTATACTCTTAAAATGTTCTTCGAGGATTCAGTGACAGTTCGAGGGTCTAAAAATATAAAATTTAATAAATAATAATGTTGAGTGATGCATATCATTTAATAAAATGTCCTTTGAAGATCTAGGACACGGTGTTTAAGTCCCCAAAAAACATTCAATGAACACTTCAAAAAATTGTACTTTATCTGCATTTAATGGACACTGCAGTGCAATGGACACTCAAATCGTTCGAAGACAACAAACATTCGAAAACGAAGCAGTGCCACTCAATTTTAACCTAAACGCCACCTTCTAAAAAATCTTTTCAAACATCTCCGATCCTCAAAAACGCTTGTACAATATTTCTAAAGCCTAGACACTCTCGTGCAAAATTTTCCACGCTCTAAAAAATATTTCCAAGCGTCCCTAATCCCTAAGATCGCTACCACAACATTTCCAGAGCATTTCCACAGCATAAAACCTGTCGTGCAAAACTTTGCACGCTTCTAAAATCCTAAAATCTGTTCGTTGACAACAATGTGACAATTTTAAATTACACTTGACCCTCTAAAAATCACTTCCAAGCATTTCCCGTGTTCAGAGAAGCCTCCCCAAAATTTCGGAAGGTTGGCCCGCCGGTGCAAAATTTTGCGCGCACCTCGAGCCCGTTGCAGCAGCGCGGGTGGCCGTTTAGGCGACCCATTCGCGATTAGAGCGAGCGTTCACGGTAAAGAGACAACCGAGGTAGCGGCGCGTAAAGAGCAATAAATCGCGGATGTTGTGTAATTTGCGCCACGTGCGAAACGTTTTGCAAACATGTGTTCAAAGGAGAAGCGGAGCATTGTGTCCCGGATGCCAAGACGAGAGTGGTAAATCACGGGGCTCTGGCTGTGTTCAGACGGTTGCTGGTCTCATTGCTGTGAAATTAGAAACATGTTTCGACTCTGTAAACGCCGGGGACTTCATTCATCGCGGTTCGAAACCGTTTGGAACCGACACACAGCGAACGAACAGAACCGTTCTCCCTCGAGATGCGTGCCCGAAGGTCTCGCAGAATCGATTACACGAAACGAAAGCGAGCGGGGTTTCTCCGTGTCGCGGATACTATTGTAACCGGTGGCGCACACTGAACGATTCTCCGTGAAGAAATATGTCAGCGATGTAACGTGAAATTTTTTCGCGGATCACTTCGTTTGGCTGATAATTGGATTTTAGCGCCGCCTGTTGAACGCGTCTGATCACTGCTCACCTTTTCTACTTGCTGCAAGCGTTAGCACGCTTGCCAGTGAAAGTTTCGAGCTGTTCAATGTTTACACGCTCAAATTGCTTAGTTTTGTCGCGATTTTTGGTAGATATGTTCGTTGAATATTTTTGGGAAAATATAATTTCGAGAACTTTGACAATCTTTCTGGATTGGTACAAAAATTCTTGTGTTATTGGAATGAGTTGGATTAAATACTCTTTTTACCAATTATGTTCGTAGAAAAATTATATTTGGTAGCAATGTTCGTTGAATATTTTTGGGAAAATATAATTTCGAGAACTTTATTAATCTTTCTGGATCGGTACAGAAATTCTTGTGTTATTGAAATGAGTTGGATCAAATGCTCTTTTTACCAATTATTTTCGTAGAAAAATTATATTTGGTAGTAATGTTCGTTGAATATTTTTGGGAAAATATAATTTCGAGAAATTTATTAATCTTTCTGGATTGGTACAGAAATTCTTGTGTTATTTAAATCAGTTGGATTAAATGCTCTTTTTACCAATTATTTTCGTAGAAAAATTATATTTTATATAAATGTTCATTGAATATTTTTGGGAAAATATAATTTCGAGAACTTTGACAATCTTTCTGGATCGGTACAGAAATTCTTGTGTTATTTAAATCAGTTGGATTAAATGCTCTTTTTACCAATTATTTTCGTAGAAAAATTATATTTTATATAAATGTTCATTGAATATTTTTGGGAAAATATAATTTCGAGAACTTTATTAATCTTTCTGGATCGGTACAAAAATTCTTGTGTTATTTAACTGACCTGAATTAAATGCTCTTTTTACCAATTATTTTCGTAGTAAGGTGACACCTACCTTTTGAATTGTGCCACCGGTTACAAGAGTCCATTATCTACAGGGTGTCCTAAATTCTTGTCTACAATTTCACATCTTAGCATATGCCACGAATAAAAGTAAGAAAAGTAAGAGAAAGTTGTTGAAATGAATATAATTATAAATGATTCAAGTAACTCTTGCAATTATGTCATTCCGTCTATTTTTCATAATTATTTCAGGTGTATGAAGGCTGCTGAAATCGCACATTTCCTAAATTCAAATATTTTCTGCAAACAAAAAAATTAAATTAAATTAAATTGAAGAGAAAGGAATTTATCAGGATTTTAATTGAAGTTAGCGATCGAAACGGCATCAGTGATTTGGATCGTTGTAAATAATAGCTAAATTCGACCGTGAGTTGGTAACAAAAATCCAAGCTGGTACTTATTTCAGCACGCAGTAGCAGCTAATTGCCTATGTTTTTCTAATCGTTTCATGCAGTGTGTGCTAACTAATTGAGGTCATCGGTGGCAGTGTTTAGCAGCGTTAAAGAAAAAGTTTACCGGGCAAATATTAGTACCGAGAATTCGTGGTGCATATTCGCTGGAACGAGAGAGAGGCAATAAGAACTTCACCATGAAATATTCAGAAGCAAATCCTTCCAATTTCTTCTTAGCCTTCACATTTGCACGATTTTTGACGAACCACATGTTCTACAATTTTTCTGTCGCTTAATCATCTTCTACAATATATTTTAAAAGAATTATATCGTTCTCAAAATTACTGAAGATTAGCAATGTTTTTGACTAAAATTTCACACTGCTGCAATACTGTATAATCCAGCATATTTGATTTTTGTCGAAGGACAGTAACATTTTTCATAGTTTCTGTATGACTTAATCACTTTCTAAAATTTTTTGTGAACGAATTTACAAAATTGTTACTTCAACATTAGCAATGCTTTTTGACTAAAATTTCACACTGCTGCAATACTGTATAATGCAGCATATTTGATTTTTGTCGAAGCACAGTAACATTTTTCATAATTTCTCTATGACTTAATCACTTTCTAATATATTTTCTAAACTTTACAAAATTACTACTTCAAGATTAGCAAAGTTTTTGGCTAAAATTTCACACTGCTGCAATACTGTATAATCCAGCATATTTGATTTTTGTTGAAGTACAGTAATATTTCTCATAATTTCTCTATGACTTAATCATTTTCTAAAAATTTTTCTGAACGAATTTGCAAAATTATTACTGCAACATTAGCAATGCTTTTTGACTAAAATTTCACGCTGATGCAATACTGTATAATGCAGCATATTTGACTTTTGTCGAAGCACAGTAACATTTTTCATAATTCCTCTATGACTTAATCACTTTCTAAAATCTTTTCTGAACGAATTTGCAAAATTATTACTTCAACATTAGCAATGCTTTTTGACTAAAATTTCACACTGATGCAATACTGTATAATGCAGCATATTTGATTTTTGTCGAAGCACAGTAACATTTCTCATAATTCCTCTATATCTTAATCACTTTCTAAAATATTTTCTAATCAAATTTACAAAATTGCTACTTCAAGATTAGCAACGTTTTTCGTTAAAATTCCACGCTATTCCAGTACTATAAAATGACTCAAAAATCGTTGTAAACATCTTCAATACAGCTTCCACAATCACAATACACTGAAATGTTAAAAACGAGTGACACAGTTGCACATTTAGAGAGTGATACAATTTTGTTGGCCACGCTATGTACAATTTGCAATAAAGACTACGTTTAAGTGGTGGAAATGTTGGAGTTCAATTTTCTTCAAGTGCAAGGTTGCCTTAAGATTGATTTCTTACTTTTATTCGTGCTTTTTGGCACGGTTCGCCAAGGAAAAATGCAAAATTCAAGGAAGGACACTCTGTACGTTAACGCAGGATCCGCGACCTCGGTCTTGATCCGGAACAAAGGTTAACGTAAACGGGTCAGAGTGTTTTAACGGAACGTTCTTGCCAAATCTAGTGCCAACTAATATTACTGGAATATGAGAGTGTGTCCTGATAACGATCTGGTTTCCATGGAAAACGTGAATGAGAGGAGTAGCTTACGGTCTTCTGATCAAGGAAGCTCCGCTTCTTTGTCGTCGTTGGTCCCGCAGGGATTTGGTCGCAGTTATGGATCATTTTCCTCGTGTCAGCAGGCGATACAGTCATTTTGGAGCCGAAGCAAACAGGTACAAACAGGTTAAATATTAAATACACAGGTTGGAAAGCCCGGTCGGCTTTAAAATGTTTTAGCACACATGGTTCGTAACAAAAATTCTCAAATAATATAATAACATAATATCCTTAAACAAGAATACAGGAAATACAAGCAGAGGACTCACTCTTTAAAATGAGCCTAGGTGCATCGTTGTACGATTGTTTATCATAAAGTTACAATGGCTTTGATATAAACAATTTTCCATCTGAGATTTAGCGGTTCTTTAATGCATTCTCAGCGGACTCGATTTTCTGTTGCCGCTTCTTTCACAAACACCGCGGGTCTATCAGGTTCCAGGCGATTAAAGTAGAAGCTTTGCTCTTTAGAATGAGCCTATGTAGAGCTCTCAACAATTTTTCTTTGTGAAGATACACAAAGTTAAAGATAGTCGATTTTTCACTGGAGATTGAGTGGTACTTAACTTTAGCTGTCGGTGCATATTGCAATATTTGATATTTTAGCTCAGAAAAAAATCTTTGGAAAAAAGAACTTGGGAGTGTTAAAGTAGAAGGTCTGTACTTTAAAATGAGCCTAGATAGATCCATGTACCATTTTCATTCGCGAAGTTGCAATGGATTGAACATCCTAATTTTTCCCTCGAGATGGGGCGATCGTTCAATCTCGCTCAATATTCAATTTTCTAGTGCACAAAAAAATCGTTTAAAAAGATGGAATTCTGTGGACTGAAAGTAGAAGTTCTGCTCTTCAAAACTAGCCTATGTAGAGCTCTCAACAATTTTTCTTTGCGAAGTTACACGAGGTTAAACATAGTCGATTTTTCACTCGAGATTGAGTGGTACTTAATCTTAGCTGTCGATGCATAGTGCAGTATATAATATTTTAGCTCAGAAAAAAAATCTTTGGAAAAAAGAACTCGGGGGTGTTAAAGAAGAAGGTCTGCACATTAAAATGAGCCCACATAGATCCATGTACCATTTTCCTTCGCAAAGTTACAACCGATTGAACATCCTAATTTTTCCCTCGAGATGGAGCGATCGTTCAATCTCGATCAATATTCAATTTTCTAGTGCACAAAAAAATCGTTTAAAAAGATGGAATTCTGTGGACCGAAAGTAGAAGTTCTGCTCTTCAAAACGAGCCTAGATGGATCTCTGTATCATTTTTTCCCGCGAAGTTATGAAGGATCGTCGTCGATTTTTCGTTGGGGATTGAGCGATCATGTAATTACGATCGTCGGCGGCAGTTAATTGCAGCGCAGCGGCGAGTAATATTTATTCCGCAACCATAAATGTCCACCGCAGGTGTACCAGGACGGGAATGAATGAGCAGCGTTCTATCGTTCAGGTGGAATGTGCCAAGATTTTTCGACGTGCGTCGAAAGACAGACTGCGGTCGCAACAGTGTCGCCGGGACATTTGTTGCGCGGATTACGCTCGATTACCACGGCTGTCCGGCCGCTCGATGACGGATTTAGCGCGGCTAATTACAAGATAAGTTTACAAGGCTGAAAGCTTGTAAAGAACGCCGCTCTAATTAAATCAGCGGCGCGCGCGAAGTTTCGGGAGGCACGATGATTAAGTCGAGCCACCTTCGAAACCGATGTACTCGCTCATTTTTACGTGTTCGCCTCGAGACGCTCTTTTACGACTTCCGGTGACTGAAACATAGTTGGTCATTCAGGATATTTATGCCTTGCAACTGTTTTGCATCGTTACATCTTGCTGGAACTCCTAGGCGTCTATTTTGCGTGAAATTAAATATTAAACGATATTAACACTAAACCTACCACCGCCGAAATTGTAAAAGTGCTTCTGTGAGGAATGATTAAATAAATATATTTAGGAAAGAATGTATTATAATACGAACCGAACAAAATCCAAATAAATTCGTCATTTTTGTAAGACAACATGTATTAGTTGCTTTTAAGGCTCGGTAGGTTTAGTGTTAATCATTTTTTAAAGAAACTCGACAGGAAATTCTAGTATTTTTTAATAAAATTTTTATGTCTGCTCAGAAAGAGGTAGATCGTCTTGCTCGTGTCATATTGTTCGTGATGATTAGTAGACGATTTTTACGCAAAATGTACGTTTCCTAAGGGAATTTGATACAAGATTAAGGAAAATGTATTTCGTGTTTTAATAATTTTGAGAAATCAGGGCTAGTGTGACAATATTTTTATATTCGTCTAAAGTCTTCAGTGTTTTGTCTTGTATCTATTAATTTTTGTCTAGAGATGACTATTACGATATTTGTTAAGGAACCTTCTGCTATAAATCATTCGTTCTTGAAGGACATTAAATAGTTGCTGCGACACTGTGTAACATTAAGTAAGCTTTTCAGTGAAAGACAGCGTAGTTCGGGTAGAAATTGATATAAACGAGTAGTAGCGGACTGTATGCTGGCAGACACCGGTGTTTACTGACCGAATCTGCTATATTGTTTATCGCTGAGTCATGCGTAATAATACTTAATACAACGAAGTACATACGTCATATGATTTTCTTCTTTATTAATCACGATTCCACTTTCGCGATTCAACTATAAATTTCATTTAAGTGGTACAAAGAATGCCAGATTACAAACAAGATTGCGCCTCGAAGTATGAAATATGGAAACTAAATTGATCACGTCGCGTTCGATAAAAGTGTGACGTAATTTCAGAATAATTATTCGCCCAACAATTACTTCGCAACGAGTCTGGTCGTTGACATTATAAGAAGCCCGGAAACGTCTTTATTACAGTGCTTCGTGGCTGCGGTCCCAAATTGAGATCTCCCGCTTTACGATCGAAAGTTTTCCATTCGAACGAGCATAAGCTCGAGACCGGGCGCTTTCGCCTGAATAATACATCGCGTGTGCTAGGAAGATGGGACAATATGCAGCCGCCGCCTGTTTTCCTCCGCGCAGTTGTTCCTTTTTACGAGCGTCGGTAAACGATGACACTAGCACACAATTGATTAGCGAGCGGAGAGACTTAATTGGCCCAAGTGCCGCGACCGGCGCAAGGACGACACACGCACACGCACACACACATTGACACGCCTCTCTTAGAACACAGCTCGACAGAGAAAATATTGTTCTAGCTAGGCCACGGGCTTTTTAAGTGCCGACGATCGAACCGTGCGAACTTTTTCGTCGAATTCGCGAATAAAATGCACCCGCCTGTTTGAGCTGCACTTATCGAGTAAAACGCGTGAGCGGAATTAGGTGCGAATTTACGGTTCGACGCCTCGATCCTAACAGCTTCTACATTTTCTCGGGTTACTTGGCTCTCGGAGGCTCCACCAGGCAGCAATTATTAATGAAATCTTCAGTCAATGAACAATAGAGTGTACCTATGTACCTATATTTGTTCCATGTTGCCTATCTTTGCAATCCTTAGAACGCTCTTGATAAATCATTTATTAACATCGAAATTAGGCGATTGATTCATCTGAAAATTTACATGCACGTTCTGTAGACATCCTTTCGTAACCACGAATAAGATTATATCACTAAGTTAATTTTTTATATTTTTTTAATATTTTTCGAAGCAACGGAGAACCTCGTTTACCGCTAGACTCGTTAAAAAAGTTACAGCTCACTTCGACACTGTCTATCTTAAAATAATTCCACATTTTCTGGATTAGAAAAATACTGAATTACACCTCAGACTTTACAAAATAAACCGCAACAAGTTGCATTTAATTATCCATTCTGCTTTTCCCAGGAAAAAATTCCAGAGATCCCCTTTTAGGGGATTAGAGGTTCGTTTTAGAGCCGAATCTCCTAACAAAATCGATAGACCATTTTCCCGTGAGATTATGGTTTCGTTAATCGAATTAGGTTCGCGGAAACTGTATCGCGGAATTTTAATTGCTTTTGCCGAAATCGCGGTGCCGGAACAAATATTTGACTTCACCGTCTGTGACGGCTTCCCACCGGAACGTTGTAGATCGTCGCGCTGTTTCCTCGATCGTTGGATCGGCGATCCACGCGCGCGCCAATCTCGATCGTTATCAGCGAGATCCTGTGCTACTGTGCGCGCCAGTTTCGAAGATCCACGGCGGGATATATAAGCGTCTCTCGGCCGAGTCGCTAGACAATGTTCTCGCGCGGTCTCGCACGCGTGTCTTCGATCCCGCGGCCGCGATCCACGATCTAGATCGTTGCCTGGATCTACTGAGAGGACCTCCGACCCGGAGGAACCGAAGTGCGGATCGATGACCGGAAGAAACCTGGAGAAAATGCTCAGGCTCACCACCTTGTCGAGGGTCTGTCTCCTTCACGGTATTGATCGATAGATCGCGAATCTAAATGGGATCCGGCTAACAATTTCGACCTTTAACTGATTCTCTCGTGGCGCGACAACGTTCACAACGGTTGCGAAACGTCATACAATTTTTTATTGCTTTTTGTACTTCGTGGGGTTTAATCTTCTGTGAATTTTTGGTCGAAACGAGATATTTCGGGATTTTTTAAAAAGTGAATATTGGGAATTGAAACTTCGTGGATTTCTTTATCATTCTTTGGGTGCTATGCTGGATTTTCTTTTTATTTATGCCTGAAGTTATAGCGAATTTTTGGGCACACTTCAGGGAGAAAGATTTCTTTACAACGGGAACATAAAATGGTCATTGTTGTTTCTTGAAGCAAGAGGTTCCAAAAGACTTTTCGTCTGCATGCTTGTGACTGTAGTACAAACTATAGTAGATAAAAAATAACAATAACATTTCGTAGCAGAGAGGATGGTTACATTGAGATCCTGGTAAACAATTTCCTCGCACAGGAATCTATATTCCAAATAATTTTTTAAATCTCGATCCAAGTCTTGAACAATTTCAATGACGAAGGGTACCAACAATAGAACACCTCGATGTACCATTCTCTCCAGTAACAATTAAATTCGCATTAGGCGAGCTAGCAGTAGCTATAGCGTCGACGTTTGTTCGACAGCTCCACGAGTATCGTGTTAAAAGTTTATTCGTCATAGGTGGAACGAACAGTGGGTCGCCAACGACCCACGGAAACTCCCACCGACAATCGTTCCAACATTCCCCGAGGAACGGACACTAGAAGACGATTTTCCCTTAGCAAACCCAAGTGTGACTGTCATCATCGAAAGAAACCGGAAGCAGTGTTCGATCATCCCATCGACCCCCCAACATGTTAGATCATCGATCACCATCTGTCCACGGCATAATCCGCGTTTGCACCTAGCGAAGATCATTCTCCACCTAGATCGCGAGCTGGCCGAAGAAAGAATGCCATGCGGAAGGCCAAAGACGATCGGATCAAGATCGCGACTCATCACTTCCGGATCAGCATCGAGGAGGAAGATGAAGACGAAGAGGCCAAGAAGGACGGCGAGCAGCGAAGCGAAGAATTGGTCGAAGCGTCCCCGGCCTTGACCGGCAGGAGGATATCGATTAGTATCGAAGCTGAGCCTGGAACGTCTCTGATCGCCGATCTAGACGATCTCAATCGTCCTGGAACAGCGGACCAGTCGATCGGAGATCAACGGGCACAGAGTCCTGTGCAGATCCTCGAAGTCGGAAGGATACTCGGCGATGAAGGGCCGGGAGGATCTGTTGCATCGAGAGAAGATGAGGAGAGGCCTGGGATCGAGGGATCCGAAGGGTTCGAGGTATTCAGAGGAGTCGAAGACCCTGGGACTTTGACGGGCAGGAGGATATCGATCACAATCGAAGCTGAGCCTGGGACGTCGCTGATCGCCGGTCCAGGTGACCTCGATCATCCTTTAATAATCGAACAGTTGATCGGAGAACATGCACAGAGTCCTTTGAAGATCCTGGAAATCGAAACGATAGTTGGCGATGGAGACTCTGGAGGATCAATCGCGTCGAAAGGAGACGAAGAGAGATCCTGGATCCTGGGATCTGAAGAGTTCGAAGGAATTAGGGGACTTCAAGATCCTGGGATTGGGGCACTTGAAGGTAGATTTCAGGATCCTGGAGCTAGGGGTCTCGAAGGACCCTGGGAGCACGATGACCCCAGGATTAGGGAATTCGAAAGGTTCAAAACTGCGAGGCTCGCAGAGGCGGAGACCCCGCGTCTCGAACTTGAAGGGAGAGGATCTTTGGCTGATCTCGCTGTCCCGGATCGAGCTGGAACACGGGACCGTGCGGCGTCGATGACGATCGCGGACCGGAATTTGGCCAGGTTCCACGCGGGGAGCCTCGATCTCTCATCCCCAAGGAGATCCTCGCTCGACGCGACCTTGTGCCGAAATGCTAATCCGCGAGAGAGTCGCGGGCCAAACTCGGCTCCCGATCATCCCGCTCGGCTCACTGACTATCCGGCGATGCGCAGAGATCGAGAAGCAGCCGGATCGAACCTAATCGACGGGGACCAGTCGGGAAAGAGGCAGGCGGTCGTCAACGTGGAGTCTTCGTCGGGTTCGGTACAGGTAGCTGGCTCCGAGGAGCATGTTGGCGGAGCGCCAATAAAGGACGAGACGAGATTGACGTTCTGGATAGAGAGGGAGGAGCAGAAAGGAGCGCGGGATCCTTGGGAGCTGAGGTTTCCGCAGACAAGAAAGTCGGAGCAAGTGGCTAGCATTCAGGATAGGAAGAGTCTAATAAAACATCGACCAAGCTTCAGATCCTCGAATCCGCCAGAGAAACGCGTTCCCCCGGTGAAGCACTCCGCAGGAAGGTCTTCAGACTCTTCGGAATCTGAAGACGACTACCAAGCCAGCAGGAGGACAGGCGCCAGGAGGCATTCTCTGATCGATCAGCTGATGTCGAAGACCTGGAAACCGATGGAACGAAAGGACTCCCAGAAAAGTACCGCTTCAACTAAATCCTTCAAGCACAAGTCTTCGGGGTCTCCAGGATCCGAAGATAAAGCTAGCAGGAAAGGCGCTGGAAGGTATTCCGTGATCGATCAGCTGATGTCGAAGTCCTGGAAACGGCAGGACTCTCAGAGAAGCACTGCTTCCGCTAAATCCTTCAGGCACAAGTCTTCAGGGTCTCCAGGATCCGAAGATAAAGCTAGCAGGCAAGGTGCCAGAAGGCATTCCGTGATCGATCAGCTGATGTCGAAGTCCTGGAAACGGCAGGACTCTCAGAGAAGCGCTGCTTCCGTTAAGTCCTTGAAACGCAAGTCTTCAGGGTCTTCGGATTCGTCCGACGACGACTACCAAGCCAACAGAAAACCCGCTAGAAGGCATTCCGTGATCGACAAGCTAATTTTGAAGTCGTGGAATCCGATGAAACGAAAGGACTCTCAGAAGAGCACCGCTTCAGCCAAGTCGTTCAAGGACTCTTCAGGATCTCCAGGATTTTCGGACGCTGCCGGTAGTATTTCGCCAGAGGGCCAGGCAAGAACGAAATCCTGGAATCCTATCAAACGGAGAGAGTCCGCGAGAAGTGGATCTTCCTCTGGATCCTTCAAAGGGAAGCTCCCAGACTCTCCAGGATCGTTCGAGAGAGTGTCCAGCAGCGAGGAGGGCGCCAAAAATGTTCCGTACACTATAACGAGCATAAACGAGGTCCAAAAACGAGTTTACAAACCCGCGTCTTCTTCAACGTCCTCGAGCCAAGTGTCCCCTGCAGTGATCGGCACAGTGCAGTTAGGGGAGTCTTCCCTGTTAGCTCCCCAGAGGAGTGAAGCTGGTCGAGCTAGCCCCTTATTGATCCGAAGATGCCTCAAAGCTGAAGCCGCGGGTAGATCGAGCCTGGACGGATCTGGTTTCAAGAAACAGGACTCGAGTGACACAGAGGATGACGCGGACGACGATCGGTTGCTATTGAAGAGGAGGTTGACCATGCCAATGGTAGGGTTCGACGAGAGTAGCGCGACCAGCAGACCTAACCCTCTGCTGCTCAGGAGATACCTGAAAGCTAGAGCCGCGGTGCGATCGAGTTTAGAGGACTCGGGGGATACGAAGACAGTGGAAGAGGATGATCGAGTGCTATTCAAAAGAAGGTTGACCATGCCAATGGTGGGGGAAACTGGTCAAGCTAACCGTCTGCTAATCAGAAGACGTCTCAAAGCTGAAGCTGCGGCTCGGTCCAGCCTAGATGGCACCAGCTCGAAAATACAAGACTCGGAGGGCACGCGGACAGTTGAAGAACCTAACCAGGCGCTATCGAGTAGGATGTTGACCGCGCCAGTGCCGGAATTCGTCGCAACCAGCACCCCTATTCAAGCTAGCCCTCTGCTAATCCGAAGATCCCTCAAAACGGAAGACACTCAAGACAGAAAGGCGACAGAAGAAGGTATCCAAGTGCTATCAACGAGGAGACTAACCATGCCAATGGTGGGGCTAAACCAGGACTCCCGGGACTCGGCAACGACTCCCACCCACGACTCTTTATCAGGAACCAGCGTGAATCCGATTAGGCGATCCAGCATAGCAAGTGCTGCGATCTGCTCGAGCCTGGCACCGAGTCTCGTAGGCGCCTGGTCAGGCATCCCGGGCTGTCTGCTACCATCTGCCGAGGAAAACGTTGCAAGACCGGTCCCGAACACGTCCGAGACTTCCGGCAAAAGTGCGCCGAGCGGTTTGAGATTGAAATTGCCGTTCTTGCGGCTCCACATCCCGGAGCATCAGTCGTCCGCAGGTTGGCAGGACCCGGAAGACCCCGGACAGCATCCGGACTCTCATCATCAGCATCATCATCATCATCACCATCACGTTTTCTCGCATTTTCACGTGCCCACGATCACGTTCACCGCACAGGCCGACGGCGAGTCCGGGCGCAAGTTCAACTTCGGCATACGCAGACACTCGCAGACGGTTAGTCGCCGCGTGGACGTCGACCAGAACTGGCTTTTCATTAACCGGCTGGCCGACGTTGATGTTGATGTTGATGTTGTTGTTGTTCTCGTTGTTGCTCGGTTGGTTTGGTTAGTGTCGCTGTGCTCCTAACGAGTTCTTTTCTATTAACACCTCGGAACAGCAAGAGCAAGACGATGGATCGGTGAGCCCTTTTTTCGACCTTTTCTCGCTAATCCGGGGACCTTCGTGTACATGGTCTCGTGAAATTGATTGCGGATTTGTAATATGTATTGAGAGGAAACTGATCGATAAGTTTTCCGAACGTTTTATTAAATATTTGCGCGAATGAACGCGTTTTTAATACCGCTGTTTAATACGCGTCTGTCTTTTTTGCAGAACAGTTGTGATGCTTTTGAAGGTAACAGAGTCCCGTGACGATTTTTACACAGTTTTTGAATGTATTTTGGTTTGCTTCTGCGGAGTTCGAATGATTGTTGATTTTTTCGGGAACTGTACGATCAAATCACCTTCGTTGTTTATACATTTTAATATCGTTGAAGTTAGAAACGAGTTTTTGAGAATGATCTGTGTTTTGTGAGGATGAAGTAGACAATGTTTCTGTGCACGTGAGAGAACTGACTAATCCGAGGTGGACGCTTGCACTAATCCGTGGAGTCTTCATCTAATTTCTTAAAAAACAAAAAACTGGAGAAAACAAGTAATAATCAGACGGTGAACATTTTTTAATGTAATTTATGGCGCCAAAAAGGTGACATAAATATTTTAGTACAATTTTTTTTTAGTTTCTTTTAAAAAGAAACCAGAGGAAAAACGTAATAATCAGACGGTGAACATTTTTAACGTAATTTATGGCTCCGAAAAAGTGACACAAAAATTTTAGTAGAATTTTTTAATGTCAAGGAAATGATCAAGTATCAAGGAAAAGAGTCCAGGAATATTACCAGCAATCAGTATTAAAATTGACACTGTAAAATTATAAAATCCTCAGCAATTTTGAAATTTACTCAGTTAAAAAAATGTTGCACAATCGCGATGTTAAAAAAAGCCGAGAATATCGTGAATGGGTCAAAACGGACCCGCAAAGCACAGCATCATTGAGACCACCGATACAAAACAAATTGACTTCAATTTTCAATATCTCAGTACATTTAACACGTTGACTGCGGTGTCACGCATATGTGACAAAAAAAAAGAAATCAGGAATTATTAAGGAATAACCAGAAATAAAGGAATTATTGCGAAATTATTTGTCCAGGTTTTAAAATGAACTTTCACGTTAATATATCAATTGCACCAAATTTGCTTAGGATCTATAAAATGCGAGAAAGTTGGACTCGGTGTCATAAATTTATCTTTTTTCTCAATTTTTGTTTCATCAAATAACTTACTGAGATCTTACGGAATTTTTGAGTTTGGCAGTCGAAGTGTTAATAAACATTCCCAGCCGGGTGACGCCGTGTAAAGTTAGGCGAACGGTGGACAATAACGAAACGCACAGTTCCGTCGATGACTAATACGGAACGCGGAAAGCATTAACGCGATATGGTTATCTCGGGTCCAATAAAGATATTTTTGATATCGAGCGAGTTCGCGCGCGATATCGAACTGCGATCTAAGGATCCGCGATTTCGTTTTGCACCGAAGATTTTTGCGCGTCGAATTTGGCAAAAGAGACCTCGAGCTCTCGACCGAGACATACACACACATTCCACGGACTATTTTCATAGAGATTTACGGGCAGGCGTTTCGATGGAAATGAGGCTCAACAAGTCAACGCGAGCGAATGATTGCAGCGAACGCGTTTCGCAGGCATCATTCGGTTTGCGCATGCAGTCAGCTGTGGACCGTCGATACGCATAGGCAATGTCAAGGTCGATATTCATTAATCATCGTTTCCGACGTCGCTTTTGATGAACAACTGCTTTGTTCGATCGTGGGATCTCTATTGATCCTTTCCGATCCATTCACCGCGGAGCGCGCGTGCAACCGGAAGTCGATCTTTCTTTGGTGTCACCGGTAGCAATTTGTTTCAATTGGGAGCTGAAGAATTCGTTGATAAGGAGCCAAGATTTCGGAGAAAGCGAGACTTTCTGCGTAGTTTAAATATTTCAGAGAATTTGTCCTACTGTTCGGAAGCATTAGGAATTAAATGGGAATGGCGGTGCACGTGAAGAATTGAAACGAAATGTTTTATTGTCTTTTTAGTGGAAGTAATTTGCTTCGATTGGAAGCGGAAGAGTTTGCTGATAAGGAGCCAAGAATTCAAACGAATCGGCGCTTCCTGCGCTGTTGAAATGTTTCAAAAAAATTTAATGTTTCATTCGGAAGCATACGGGAAAATAAAATGCCATTTTCTGTGTCTTTTCGTCAAGTGCAACTTGCATTTCGGAAAAATTCGATGAAATGGGCCAAGAGTTCGAGGATTGAAACAGAGCAATAATTTGTTGAATCCACTAGTTCACTTCAGCAAGCTTTAAATCATTTAATCCAAGGTACAACATTTAAAGAAATCTTCCAAGAAATATTAGAACAATTTCTGCAGCGCTCACATATTTTTAACGCATTCTTCTTCATTTATCTACGCTCACTCTTTGTTTTCTATTTTTCTCAACGAGCATATGCATTTCGCATATCACCGGAGTTAAGCACTGCCATAAATCGATTATTCGCAGACTGCAATAGCTTCTGGGTAGATAAGCCTAAACGCGAAGTCAACTCGATATTAATTATTTTTCTTTTAAATTGCCAATAATTCTCTACAAATTCTGTACATCTATTCAAATTTTCAATTCTTTCTCGAAATAAAAATTATTATCAGCTCCCAGCATTGTCAAAAATAATTCTTACCGAGCATAAACAGCTGACTTTAAATGGCACGAATCATTTGAGAGATTTTCTTTCGCAAGTGTCCGATCAAGGCAGACATCATATCGTGCGAATGTCCGGCGATAATTTCGCGATAACGAACGACAACAGTCTCGGAACAGCGAAAAGCGTGATTTAAAGGCAGGCGATTTCGTTGACATCGTTGACATGGAGCCCACCAATCCGCGTTCGATCGAGAAGACCAAGAGATTGATCGCAGTATGTAGATCGTCCTACGTAGATCATAACGTTCCGCGTGTTTTTCCGTTCGGCCGGCATCTCTTTAAATATTCATGGACAAACTATTAAAACATCTTGGTCATTTACTCCCGGACCGTAAGTAGAAACAGTTGGTCTAACTCTGGAACGCTTATGCGAGTGACTCGTCAATAACATTTCTTTTTCTCGCTTATGCATGGAAGTTCGGCTCCGCGACTTCGATTTTTACCGTTCGTTTTTCTAAAAAATTGTTTGTTTTTGATTATTCTGCGACGAAACTTTCATTAACACCTTTGTGACATTTTTCTGATTAAAATGAGCCCAAACATGACATAGTAGGGACCGTTCATGCTCGTTTTATCCACGATATAGTGGAACCTCGATTATCCGAACCAATTGAAGAAAAGTAACTGTTCGGATAATAGAACAGTTACCGAGCTACAGTGTTAGATAAAATCTTTAGTATCGCTTTAGTTCTAACAAATAGAATTGAAGCATAATCGGGAGTTTAGATATTGTCGGTTCGGATAATCGAGGTTCTACCAAATCGTGGATTAAACAGGCAAATGTGCTCCGATTTGTGTCGTGTGTGAGCTCGTTTTAATCGGAAAAATGTCTCGAATGTGTTGGCAAAGGTTTCATAAAAAAATAGTTAAAAACAAAATAGTTCCAATTAGTGTTGTCTCGGAATTTTTCACAGATATCGTTCGCATTGCTCAGGTTTATTATATTCCTCGCGTTTAATATTCGCCAGGATGAACCAATGGGTGCGGAAAGCTGTTCGCGATCGAACGTTCTACAACACGAATGTAAAAAGTTCATTACTGCAAAACTCTGTCCAGGTTTCGCCGGGGATTTCTCGATTCCCTACAGTCGATATTTGCCTTTCATTCGATGCTTCCTTGACTCTGATTAGTACCTTATCGTCGTCCTACATTCTATTGTGTCCCATTAAGTCTGAACGTCCGTTCTTACACAGCGGCCGGGATATTTACAGAGTCAATGCGGAGATTAAAACGTCTGTGGACAGCCTCGAAATTTTCCCAACACACTGGGTGTCCGAAAAACTGCGACTCGAATCGAGGAACAATTCGGAATCCTGCACAGAGAATAGTCAGAAATATTCAACTTCAAAAAATTTAAATTTAAATTTAAACTAAAATTTCCACTGAGTACACGTGCACCCGGAAACCTGTTGAGTATCCATAATGGCGGGCCTTAGCCCCGCCCGCTTAGAAGGTCTTCGATTATCTATTTTATTCCGCTAGACTGTGGATATTTTACGACAAAAATGAGTGATATGTAAAATAGTAGAAGCATTAAAAGCGTTTCAAGAGTATCTCGACATTATTTTCCATTTATTAAAATCATGAAGTGGAATTTTACTGTAATTCTTGCCTGCAATTGACGAAAACAATTTTTATTTTGCATCCACAGTCTAATTGTCGTTAACACAGTCCAGAAAATTCAGCAATTGATGCAGCAACTTTTTCTAAAGCCAGAACGAATCGAGAAGTGCTCAGTTTTCGCCTTGATCGTTAGTCGCAGGACACCCTGTGCATATAACGAGGAATCAGGAGAAGTAGAGAGACGCCTTCAGGAGCAATCTCGCTGGACCTCTCGTATAAAACTGTTCACTTCTCTCCGTTCTTAGTAAACTGCAATTCAGCGTTGTTATTTCGATAATTAACATGGAATTACGCTTCGCCCTTCCTCGATATTAATTTCTAATTTTCCCCGCTCGCTGTTGAACTTCTAACTGAACATCTCAGTTCGCAAACTTGCGCCGAGGGGCCAATTAGTCATTCGAAACAGTTTCCAGGCGGCCGGGATTCGTTTTCAAAATTGCGACGACGAGTTAAGGGGATCTTTCACTCTAGAGCGTCATTCTATAGCTCTGGTTTGCAAATTTTTTTTCAAAGAAATCAGACCGTTGTTTTCTATCGAGTTTTTGCATACACATTCTCTATCAATTGGACCATGCAATATAATTTTTTCGAGTCAGAATACTCAATATTGTAGGAATTATAGTTCCCGGAAGAGGGGCATGTTTAAAAAGTGCCTGACGTAATTGAAACCCTTCCATTGGTCCGAAATAAGAAAAAGAAGCGGGATTTCAATTAATGTGAATGCGCTCATGGCACGAACCATAAAATATCTAATTATTTAACAGAACGACGGCATTTGGAATTTTCATTTTTTCAAGATTCTAGATCGGAAGGAACATCATCTTAACTCGTCCCGCAATTTTGTTATCGCGCGTTCGCAAACTATGTGCAAAGATAATGCCAAGGACAGGCGAGTCTCGAGCTACGTTTCTGCAAGCTGCGCATCTACCAGCTCGGCGATTAATTTGCTTTCGCAGTTTTTGATCGGGGAGAACGGGAAGAGGATCAGTGAGGGATCTACGCTCGATCTGAATGTTTCTGTTCTTTTTCCGCAGACCTTGCACCGGACTGACTCGATGGTATCGCTCTGCTACCGATCTCTCGCCAGCTATATCACAGATGATAACCTCGCTGGGCTACAGAACTTCCTCGAGAACAAAAGAGTGCAGGTCGACGATCGAGACGAGGTACCATTATCATTAAAAAATTTCATCAGATCGCCGCACGCGAACCGTCCGATTTTAGAACGCAAACGTTGCCGAAGAACCGACGTTTTGATCGAGAAATACTATTAAATTTTAATACTATACTAAATAATAACTACAATTGAAATAGTCTATTATAGTCTGCAGGTTCATTAGACATGTACCATTTTAAGGCACAAGTGGACCACCTTCGCTATCTAATTGTTTTAAGGAATTTTTTTTTAAGAATCATTAACAACCGAAAAATTTCGGTTTTTTACAATGATATTAACAAAACTCTCAGCTTTATTCTCCATTTTTCTCGCAGCATAATATGTCAAAATGGCAGAGTTAGTCACCGTTTTTGAAACGGCGTTGGCACGTCGATGTTCGGGTCGCCATTGCTGACAAAAATTAAAACGTCTAAAAAAATTTTATATGCTCAATCTAGAAGGTATTATCTAGAATATAGCGTAGGATTTTTCTGATATCTCAAACATTTTTCGAGTTATACATTTTTGTATGATTAACACGGGATTTTGAGTAGAGATCCACGTACATCCACTAACTGATGTGTGTCATCACCGGACTTTGGATGAGTGATTATGATTGTTCTTCCGATAGAATGGTAGCACAGCCCTCATCCTCGCAGCGTCTAAGGGGAAGATACACTTTGTACGGGAGCTCGTCAATCACGGTGCAGACGTCAACGCCGAAGATGGGGTTAGTATCGCGTTAGATCTCGTCTCGATACTGTGGAATTGCCATTGTACAACGGAATTGATTTTCAGGATAATTGGACAGCGTTGCTCTGCGCCGCTAAAGAGGGTCACACCGACGTCTGCCTCGAGCTGCTTGAGCATGGAGCCGATCTGGAACACAGAGACATGGTATATTAGCTCGTCGTCGATTTTTCAATTCCAATTCTTATTCGCAATCTTCCAACTTCGATTTTAATCTGAGAAAGTACAGTGGCGAGCATTGATTCATAAAGGTTAACACCAGCGTAATAGATTCATAAAGAAACCTTAAATTCAACCAACTCAAATTTGAGCTTTTTAGCTTAAAATAAATCAACGACCACTATTTACATGCTCGCCACTGTACCGTGCACCTGGAAGCCACGCAAGTCTGTATTTCAGAATTTTTATCATGGGTAAAAGCATATGTTACTGAACAATTGTAACTGCTATTTTAAAGTACAGAGTTTTATCAGTGTCTCCAAAAAATTTCATTGAAGAATCTCTGAAAATGACTGAGATACAGTCACATTTCTTTAACGCTAGGTTCAGAAGTCAAGGATCCAGTTTAGGTCAAAGAAATAGATTTGTTGAACAATTCCTCACGGATGCAGCTTTACAATCTCAACAATCACATTTCTTTAACGCTAGGTTTAGAAGTCAGGGATCCAATTTAGGTCAAAGAAATAGATTTGTTAAATAATTCCTCACGGATGCAGCTTTACAATCTCAATAATCTTAAATTGAAAATATTAGAACTATTTTTCTAGTCCTATATATCTAGTGTTAAAAAATACTTGTCTCAGTTGCGTTTGAAGATCCCAATCTCTAAAAAATTAGTTATCCAAACAATATGATCTTTCTCATTTTTAGCACATATTTGTGCTATCATGCAGTCTTGAACTTTCTCAATGAAACTTCTTGAAGGTAAAATTTCTGAAAACGTGACCTTGCGTGGCTATGAGAGGATGTACGCAGCCCCTTAATTTACTCTGGCCTCTAATCCTGTGCAATGTCTTCTGCGCCACCGTTTGCCTTTTCAATTGAAGAGAGTGGTATTTACCAAGCAGTCGGAAGTCGCGCGAGAATACCGGAAATAGACACCAAGAGAGAAATATTCTATTTTTAGGGAGGGTGGACGGCGCTCATGTGGGCGACGTACAAGGGTAGATCGCCGACGGTGACGATGCTGCTAGCGCGAGGAGCTGACGTCAATGCGCACGGAAATTTTCATATATCATCGTTGTTGTGGGCTGCGGGCAGGGGTTACCCTGACATTGTTAAAGATCTCATCGCTCATGGTGCTAAAGTTAATGTTGGCGATAAGGTAATCCACCGTTGTCCACGCGCACACAAGCCGTACACCATTCATAAGAGAAATAGACTACTGCAAGATGCACTCATTGTATACAGAATAATACACTTAGCAATGAGTTCCTTGTGGCATGAGTCACTGGTGACCCATGGTATTTAAATATAATCCAGAAACATATACTTGTAGACTAACTATACGCTTGATCAACATGATTCTTACTGTATGGCTCACTGATGACCTATGGTATTTTGATTGTACAATATATACGTTAGTAAATGAACTACATTAAATGTTTTCTGAACACTCCTTTTTATTTTCAGTATGGTACTACAGCGTTGGTCTGGGCGTCGCGTAAAGGAAATGTAGAAATTGTAGATGCTCTGTTGAAAGCTGGTGCTAACGTTGATACTGCTGGCATGGTAAGATTCTAGAAACCCGTTCGCACAACAGCTACTCCAAAAAACTATCATTTACAACATGGATAGTCAACCTGGTCCCTACCGTCCACTAGTTCCAGCTTTCATGGTGGAAAGGGGTTTTGTCCGATACTTATCAAAAGCCCAACATAAAGCTTTTGATAAGTAATTATTATTATATGCTTTAACTTGCTGTAACTCTGCTTTATAAATTTTATAAAGTTACTTCCCTACTTTATAAATCACCATTACTGTTGAACCGGTGGGCGGTTAGAAAGTTTTACTTCTAACAGAGATACAAAAGTGGGCGGTAGGTATAAAAAGGTTACCTACTTCTGATTTACAACATAGCTGGTTGTAATTGCTTCATTTAAAAATTTTTAATCCATGGTGAAGGATTTGTTAAAAAACTTTCTGAACCACAGTAGTATTTTCAATGATGTTTCTTAATTCTTGTTTAAATGTCAGTTTCTTAATTGTTCCATTTTCTTTCCAGTATTCGTGGACGGCCCTTCTCGTGGCAACCCTTGGCAACCACGTAGACGTGGTGCTGCTCCTTTTGGAGCACAAGCCTAACGTGAACGCCTTGGACAAGGACGGTTGCACTGCCCTAGCCATAGCTTGCCGAGAAGGACATCATGAGATAGCGAATGCGCTCCTGAACGCCGGTGCTTATGTGAATATCCAGGACAGAGCCGGAGACACGAACTTGATTCACGCTGTGAAGGGCGGTCACAGAGGAGTGGTTGAATCTCTTTTAAAGAAGTACGCGGACGTGGACATCGCTGGAAAGGTGACCGAATTGCTGTCAAAATCTATCGTCCCAGACAGAAGACAGGATATCCGATTAATACCCAATTGGCTTTTAAATCACGACGAAATTGGATACCTAAAAATAGGATATTAGATCCTAAAATGTTGGTCCACGTTTTGGACGAGAAAATTGTACACGGTGATTCTTCCTTCACATTCACGCCAGCGGATCGATTTTAACGTCTCCGAACTTGTTAGATCCATTTTGTTGATTTTTCGAGCGTAGAAAATGTTTTTTGTAAATTTCGTACACGCTGTAGAATCACCCTGTATTTCCGGTCAGTCTGCTTGATGAGAGTCTTTATTCGTGTAGTTTTCTTTTTTCAATTTTTTTTTTTTTTTTTTTTGGTTGATTTTTGATGCTTGGATTATGCCTAATAACAGTCGAACAGACGAAAAATCGAGGGTCCAGCTAACCGAGCGAATTTTATTCACATCATTCTAGGATAAGAAAACCGCCACTTACATAGCAGTAGAAAAAGGCAATATACCGATATTAAAATTGTTACTAAACGCTAACCCAGACTTGGAGATCGCGACGAAAGACGGTGACACGCCATTACTGCGGGCAGTTAGGTCGCGGAACGCTGAAATCGTGCAATTACTGCTGGACAAGAAAGCCAAGGTCTCGGCTACCGATAAAAAAGGCGACACGGTGCTTCATATAGCCATGCGAGCCAGATCGAAAGCTATCGTTGAGATATTACTGAGAAATCCGAAAAATAGTCAGCTACTGTACCGTCCGAACAGACAAGGGGAGACGCCGTACAACATTGACATTAATCATCCCAAAACGATCCTGGGACAAATATTTGGTGCACGTAAGCTATCCATTCATACACCACAACATCCTAACTAGACTGCCGATTTTTCTGCAAAATAGAAACTACTTGCATCGATTACGATGAACAGGAGCCAAGGAAAAATGTCATTGTCACTATAATAATTTTGATAAGCTGGGACTTGTGCATTGGAGCCCTTTAATTCTTTTAATCTGTCTCCTGCTTTAAGTTGCACCTACTAATTTTTACCATAAATGCATAAAATCTGCAGTCTAGAAATCCGCATAACTAGACTGTGGATCTGTATCATAACTTCTCAAATTACTTATTATATTCTCCATTTTGACTATTGTACATTCTTGTGAGAAGAACACCACACTTTATACTATGATTTTGTGAAGCTGTTTAAATGTTAATTAATGTCCACTTCTCCAGGACGTCTGAATACTAACGAGGACAATGAAAATATGCTTGGCTATGATCTGTACAGCAGTGCGTTGGCTGACATTCTCAGTGAACCATCTCTTTCAACTCCCATAACCGTTGGCCTTTATGCGAAATGGGGTTCTGGGAAGTCATTTTTATTGAATAAGTTGAAAGGTACCGATTGCGAATTTTATTTATTCTTGATCAAGCTACGATATCCTAATATCAATAATATTAACGCTCACATTGCCGTCAGTGCGATTTTTTTAGACTCAGAAATCACAGTTTTGCTATCTACTTTTATCTAAGATTTTGAAGAATAACATTTGTATTCCTTAAGTGACCTATGATATGTCATATACCAAGATTTTCCATTCATCAGTCGGGGTTTTACTGATAACATTAAATTATTTCCACGTTATTTACAACATATCCAGTAACATATACATTTTCTCTCCTCTTGGAACCCACTTGAGATCTAACTACGTCTGAAGTTTTTCTAATAGTGCTACGAAGAAGACATTAAACATTTTAAAAAATGTGTCAACTGTGTACAGTTTATATACACAGTGCATTCAAGGTTTAAAAATACTTAAAAGTACTTTTAAGTAAATATTAGTGTAGAAATGTGTGGGTCTAAAAAAACGCACCGATGACTGCGTAATGTTTGTACCAGTAGTCGTGCGAGTGTGAAAACTAATGATTGTTTCAGAGGAGATGAAGAATTTCGCTCGCCAATGGATAGACCCCGTGTTCCAGTTTTCTTTCTTGCTTTTCGTGGTGGTGACTCACGCGTCTTTGTTAGTGGGCATCACTATAGGTCTTGCCCTACAATCATGGATCACTGGTCTTGCCTGTGGTATAAGTCTTATCGTCATTACGTACACATTTTTGATACTCATCTGGCATGCTAACAAGAGGTGAGAGACGATTGCAAAGGATGTTCTCTTAACTCTCTGATTTCTTGTAGTTTTCGATAATGTTCTAATGTTAATATTCTAGATACGATTGGTACTGGCCGTACAATTTCACGGTAGCTCTCACCACAAAGTTGAACTCATTGAAATTATTGCTGCAAGTGATTTTCTGTCATCCTCCTGGTGGTCAAGTTCACGACGGCGTTACTGCCCAACCAATCAAATTTTATTTCACCGATCAGACTCGAGTGGGCACAACAGCTGCTGGCGAGAACGCTGTGGTACAAATGGTGGGGTCCCTGTACGATTCGATCGAGAATGATTTCGGTTCCCTGTCCACGAGATTGTACAGAGCGTTCCGACCAAAACCCGATAAGTCGACCACCACCTGGAAGTGGAGACACCTTTGTTGTCTACCTTACATTGTTATATTCGAGTTCTGCTTTTGCAGTCTACTTGTTGGTATCTCTGTGCTCACCGTCTACCTCATTGACCTCTCTACCAACGAGTGAGTATGCATATTCTGTTAGGATGTGTATTACGAAGGTCATTCAAGCTCGTTTAAAGTGTAACATAACCCAGATCCGTTTGAAACGCTCCACCTTGTATATTCGATGTGAAAAATATTTCCACTAACGATACAGACAGATGTAATTGTTGCTGTGCATTGTCCAGAAAGAGCTCGTAGTGAAAATGTTATTATTATTCGCAGAGAAACGATAGAAAAGGTCACAGCACACATTATCATGATAACAGTTGCCTTAATACTAGCTGTCAGTATAATAGCAAACTTGTACACGTGGAATCGTACATTGCAAGCACTAGTTTTCTCCCAAAGACGGCACCTCCAGCGTAGCATATCCAAGTTGGAGACCTTGAAAAGCGAAGGCTTTATACAAACCTTGAGAAGCGAAGTTAGTTTAATGACGGAAATGGTACGTGAACTATTTGATTATAATACGTAATTTTATTCCATACATTGTTTCTATCGAATAACAAAGTTTTTGGATATAAATAGGTGAAATGTCTAGATAGCTACATGGCTCAGCAAAGTAGATTAGTAATAATCGTGGACGGTTTGGACAGTTGCGAGCAGGACAAGGTGTTGTTAGTTTTGGATGCTATACAGGCACTATTCAGTGATAATGGTTACCCGTTTGTTGTTATATTAGCTATCGATCCCCATATTATCGCCAAGGTATCGTATCTTTCAGCTTCTCTTAAACCTCGGACTGCAGATTTTTATGCGAAATAAAAATTGTTTTCCATTCATTGCATAGAATTCACATAGACATTTGTGCCGGTTATTATGAAAGCGAAGTAAGTCTTACTTCTTCGAGATATTTAGACTTTTGCATCTGATTTGATAAAACAATATTTTAACGTGATAATATTTAATATATAATCAATTGACTATACTAGTAAAATCATTCGACGTAACATATAACCAGCAAAAAGATCATCCATTCCATAATCATCGGCACAGTTCTCTTTTTAATCAGTGTAACGAGTTGAAAATAATTACTGCTTTGCATTTTTATCCTAAATACAAAAAATCTGCAGTCGAATAATTACAATTCGAATTAATAAAGATTCGAATGAATAAATTACGCTTCGCAGGCAGTGGAAGTCAATAGTAGAAGATTATTTACGGAGTCGAATATCGGGGGTCACGACTACCTACGCAATATGGTGCATCTTCCATTTTATCTGCAGAATAGTGGTTTAAGGAAGGTGAAAATTGCTCAACAAACTGCCCAGCACAGTAGAAAAACCACATGGACGGAAGCGGAGGAGAGTGTGAACTACACAGCATCTAGTACAATGCATCATTCTATGTCGAATAGAAGGCTCAGCACGGAGTCTGGTATAATGAATAGCAACGAGAAGCTGAAACCGCAAAGTAGAAAAGGCAGTAGGAAATTGCGATTGAGCGAGTCGATCGCGAGCAGTATTGGTAGCAATTTGAACCGATTAGGTGGCGCACAGGATCTTAACAAAATGCTTCTCACTGACGATTACTTTAGCGACGTGAACCCTCGTAGCATGAGAAGATTAATGAACGTCGTTTATGTCACTGGTAATACCCGAGGGATTAGCTTGGTACTGATGGAAACGGAAAACTTGAACCTTAGAAGAATACAGCTTTTATCGTTTGATATATTATACGTTTTAGAGAAAGTTCTGCGAGGTCCAATTTGTTCGGTTTATCATCAGCATACATGCGTACCGTGTATGTATATAAAACCTATTTGTATTCACCGGATTGTTTGTTCATGTTAGGGAGATTGTTGAAAGCATTCCAAATCGATTTCAACTGGTACCACCTAGCCAGTTGGATCAACATCACGGAGCAATGGCCGTTCAGAACGTCTTGGTTGATCCTCCATTACGACATGTGCGAGGACAACTTGGACGATGCCATGTCGTTAAAGAGTCTATACGATAAGTATGTTTCTCTTGTAGGAATGAAGCGTGTCTCACATGAATATATCCAAGTTACACGAGCCACTTTTAATGAAACTTTTGTGAGAAGTGGTTTACAAGAGATGGGAGAATTTTACGAATTTAATACTGTTAAATGACAGAAAAACCAAAAATCCAAAAACACCCATCCCATATTTTTATTCATAGAAAACATTCGAATTTCTAAGATATTTTTTAATCGAATAATGATATTTGAAATCTATTCTCGCAGATCTATTCCTTATATGAAAATACAAACTTAATAGTTTCTAAGATATTCAGTTAAGTGTGTTTTGGATCCCAACGCGGATGAAAAAAAAACATGCGTCGAATATTTTTCTGAGAATTACCTCTCACAAAAGTTTCATCAAAATCGGCCTGTATAACTCGAATATGTTCCGTTGTCAGCTGTTGCTTATTCTCGGTTCGAAATTACTAGGATACGGCCGCAAATACCAGTACTTAAAGAGGTGCAGCCCCTTTTAGAGATGGACAGGGACGAGCGGAAGTTGGACATTTTCCTAACTTTCCACCGGTCTAGTTTGCTAGTCAGCGACATGAAGATATTCTTGCCATTCACAATCAATCTCGACCCTTACATTAAGAAGAAGATCAAGGAGGAGCAACAGAGCATCGAAGAGGATGCGGGACTCGGACTGTACAAACAATACAGTCCTTGGACCATGCACGGCGGTGGTCAAGAACCGTGGAACGCGAGTAGAACTGGGACAACTAACCGAGCTATGAAACTAGCTAGGACACCGAGTCTACAGGGTCCTGGACCGGTTCCACCGACGCCTCCATCTTGGTGCATGCAGCCGTCGTACGGTTGGCAACCACCACCGTGGATAGAAATGCCTCCGATGGAACCTGCAATCAAACCACTTTCTGCGATTACGACTCTACCGGTATAGTGTACATCCAATGTTCGCTAATTCATTTTCTCCATCAAGGAAAATGACAAATCCTTTTTTCTTTTGTAGTCCGAAATTTTGGAAATCAGGCTGTCGTCTCTAACTGTAAGCGGCATTTGCGACCTTATCGACAGAATAGAGAGTCTGAATCCGAATCAAGCACCACAGTACAAAAATGTTATTAAAGAGAATAACATTAATGGCAGGGTTCTGCTGCACTGCGACTTACAAGAGTTGAAGAAGGCTAGTTTCGTTTGCTTCTGGGTACCTCGGGTTCATTTTAATCTAGCTTTTCAAAGACGTCATCCAGCTACAGATTTTTTAACGCATTATCAACCGGTGATCATAATAATTTCAATTTCGAACCAACAAGTCAGCTCCAGTAACGTAAACTAATAACTTCGTTTGGTATTACTTTATAAAAGAAGATTTTTTAACTTCCTTTTGGTATAGAAAACAATTATAAAAAATCCTATTAATTGGCTTCCGGTAGAATAAGTGTTGAACTAAACTAATAAGTGGACCCCGAGAATTGCCATCTGTACAATTGTCGAAAGTGTCCTTTTTCTGATAAACGTTCTATTTGTAGATACTTGAACCTTATTCTACTTACAGGTACTTAAAATGGCTTTCGGGGATTGGGAACTGTTCCGCATGGTGATCGCGTCACTTAGGGAAGTGGAGTTGTCATCGTTCAGTACGCACGAGGAAGGTCCTCGCAGTGTACGGTTCACTGTAGGGTCAGAACAAATTCAGCGGAAAGGTAGGAGCAAATGTCTTTCTCCCTCTGTCCCTTGTTATGGTACACAGCTTCACCGGGTAAGTCACCTAACTGTACCACCTAAATTTACTTATGAGTGTAGTTTACTTTTTGTGAAGCTACTATAGTGCAGTCAAGTGACTCACCCTGTTATATGCACCAGAACATGGGATAAAGGAAGCAGCAATTTCGATAAACGATATGTCACCATTCTATTCCGTGATTGTAGATCACAATTTGCAAAACACAACGATACGCGTGCCGACTCTCGTCGAAAAAGAGAAAGGCACCTCGAGAACCGATGGCCCTTCTAGGCGAGACCAGAACAAGCAATCCATCATGGAGAAACAAGTAAGCTTTTTTCAAAATGTAGAAACGAAACACGATGTATTTCATAATTCTTGTCGTATAACTAATTAATTAACACGAAGTGTGATTCACGCTACAATTGTGCTCCGTTTTAGTACCAGGTAAGCAGAATTATGTTCAATGTCCTCATAACGAAAGGAATAAAAAAAAAGGATAACATTCGAGTGAATCATTCCGCTGCGGTCGATTGTAGCGATTCAAACAAAGAACTCCGTTTTTTCAGGTGACTTTGGAAGAGCAAATGATTTGCGGAGCGCTGCAAACATTAAACGAAGAAGCTTGCGAGGATGTTCTAGACGTACCATCTCCCCAAGTGGTACCATCAGACTCGCTCCCAGGTGAGCCTCCTTCCGTAGTACTTTCACTGCCTTTGGTTATAGTTCAAGAACCACCGCAGCAAGATCAAAACTGTGACATCGTATACGAGTACAGTACAAACCTTTAACGATTCGAGTCGAGGACAGCTATGATTCAATAACATATCATCAATAAAGGCTCCATCGTTCCATTCGAAGATGGTGTTATGCTACTGCTAAGAGAGCAGTCGCAAACTCACCGGGGAAGTCTCTCGTCAATTTACCCGTTGGTTGAACGTTTAACAGTATTACCGATGCGTTAGGTGTATCCGAATAAAAATTTTTCTTTTTTTTTCTTTGTACGTACGTACAAACATTCGAAAGAGAGAGAGAGAGAGAGAGTGGGAGTCGCATGTCGAAGAGGCCATACAGAAACTATAAATACTCGAAAAATGTGCCAATGCGTCGTGCGAGACTGGATCCTTGTAATAGACGAAGGATAAAAAGTGAATGTGTCACCTGTTAAATAAAAACAAGAACAAAACACATCGTTCGACAATACTGATTTGAATGTATGCGTTTACCATAGGTGTATAATAAATGCATCATGCGAATAGCTTAGTGTACTACTTGTGGCAATGCTTGCGAAACGTGCTCGACGTTTCGACCTCGTCTTAAATCTATTGTTAGTGCATATTACTCTCGTTGCCGATGTATGATACTCCAAAAAGAACGCTGTTGTACACGACGTAGCTTCCGAAAACCCGTTACACTGTAACAACATTTGTAAAAAAACAGACTGTGATAATTGTTACTATCGTCGGGTGTAGCCGAGGTACGTTTCCTTTTTCCGGGCGTCACGCTGATAGATCTTGTATTCTTAGAAAGATAAGGCTTCCTCGCGAAGGAGTTTTATATACCAAAGCAAAGCAAAGCAAAGCAAAACAAAGAAAAACAAACAAACAAGAGAGAGAGAGAGAGAGCTAGTTATATTTTCATCTCTGTCGATGTATTCTTTTGTACTGTGTGTACGATTTACTGTAGACTGTCCGACCATTATATATTATACAATGCGAATGGCAATAAAACTTTGTTGGAAATTCAAGGCGACATTATCTTTCTCACAGTCTAGATCTATATAAGCTTACCGAGCATGACTTCAGTCTCCATAATCTTCGCACTGGATCCGTGCGGTGTAAACAACGACGCGACCCGGTCGTATTTCATTCTGAAATCCTCGCGCTATCAACGTTATCTCGTTTCTTCCGTTTCAATTATCCACACGTTAGCGTACTGTGGCCCAACGTGGCCGAACGAAACTCGTCCTTGAACAAATAAAAACGCGTAACGCCTCTGTTTTAGGGTCCACCTCGGCTGCGTCCCAGGACACGGATTACGTGATCCTGCAGTCGAGCCCACTTCTTCATTGGGTGCCAGTCAACGACGAACCGGAAACATCCGACGACAGTTCAGTGGAGTCGACGGTTCAGCTTCAGCGAACAAACTCGCAGCGCAGCATCGCCTCCCAGCGCAGCACAAGGTCGACCTGTTCGTTTGGTCGCAGGGACGCGAGGAAAGATGGAGGGAACGCTGCCAGCAGCAGGCCATCCTCCCTGTTCGTCTCTCCTCCTCCGTCCCCAAGGCCAGCCTTCAGATCCAAGTCGACCGACGAGAATTACGTGGCGAACAACATACCATTGAAGCCGACAATCTCCACCCCCATCAAGAAACGACGTTCCACGTCCACGCTGAACGAGGAGATAGTCCTTTCGGTCCCAGTCCCGAACTCCAGCTTAGAGAAGCTCACCAAGCTGAAGGATCGTCTTATGGGGACCTTGCCTACTTCACCAGCCCCAGGAGAGAGCGAGGACGAGTCCACGCCGTTGGTTTCCGAACTGTCAACGCCAACGCACTCGCAGTCTGACAGCGTGTTCAAACACGATTACAGCGAGGAGAACAGCAGCTCGGTATCTTCGAACAAGAGTCTGCCTCGCGACGGAGAACGGTCTATAGACATTGATTATTCTGATACAGTGAGCCTAATGGTGCGCGAGTCCCCGCGCGTACGGTTCGTCTCCAGACAAGATGCTGAGGAGTGGGACAACCCCGAGACACCTGTCTGATACCTCCTTTCGTTGCTGAACCTCTTTCGTGACACGCAGTAACACTGTACGAATTTTAACGCCCCCTTCTGACCTCTAACTTCGAGCGGACACTTCTGATAGAAATCTATCAGCATTTCTGTCACGCAAGGGACACTATCCAAGTGTAACGATTTCAATGAAATTGTAATATGACGTAGTCTGTTGACAACAAATTTGATTGTCCTACACCTTCTAGTTCCTTAGATATTCCAAAAAGTATGGTTTTAACCCTTTGCACTCGAGTGGTGACTCTGAAGCACCACTAGAAATTATTGTGGCATTATTTCAAAGAAATTACGAGAAATGTTACAAAATGTTTGTTACATTACAAAATTTGTATCTAACAGATTACTAAACATTGAAATATTATATGTGGAAATCGAATCGGTTTCGTATGAATAAAATGAAAATATTCTAATACGGAAGAAAAATTTAGTTTTATAATGAAAATAGCGCCGACTGCAAAGGGTTAATTCTCGACTTCGAGGGCTGTTTCCATACTCTGGATATGGATCGTTGGAGATAAAAAAAAAGTACTAAACTTCCAATAAAATCGAGGTGTTACATTTGAATAGTTTCCCTTGTCAGGAGTAAGTGACCGAAATCTAGAAGCCTACATTGAACAGTGTAATGTACGATATGTATATGCGTGAGCGGTAATTATAAGTAAATCAGAAGTATTCGGGGTTTGTGATAACTTTTCAGATGTAGGATGAAAATACCGATTTTACTGTGCTTTGTAAATAGTGACTAGGGGATCAGGTCAGCCTCTTTTTTTTAGAGAGAGAGAAAGAACGGTTCAAACGTGTTCATACGTTAGAGAATACACAGGAGCTAGATTAGAGGACGCGAGGGAAGAGAGCATGAGCGTGACTTAAGATTTATTTTAGGGTCTTGACATTCCTTGATCATTGTTTAACGCATTTAACGATGCGCGTATCAGGAGGAGCAGAGGTTGACGGGATTTTGTTCAAGTTACGGATGGATGACAGTGTGCTTTAGTATAGCAGGTGCTGAGTCGGTACGTTGAGGTACTGAGTTGTGTTCTTTTTTTTTTTTTTTAATATGTAAGGCCTTACTTCTGTGTACGACTGTAGATATAGAGAGACAGGTGCCTCTGGAGGTCAGTGTTAACAATTCGAAGTGACCTTAGAATTGTTAGGCCTGTTGGAAAACCCTGCGTGCATCTTACTCGGTTAAGATGATTTGCAGATTTCTCTGAGACGCAATCATTATTATTTCGCTATGTCTCTTTGGCAATAACAGCAACCGAAGACATTAAGGGTAATGAAATTAACTTTAAGTAGTTCCAATGTACTTAAGTAACAACGAGTTTATTTCTCATCTATTATCAGCCGATTTTAAAAACTGAGTGTCCAAACACAATCGATAGTATTTTATTGATAGGAAGTATTCGTCAGTTTTTGTTACTGAAAATTTGTGGTCCACTAAAACGTTTCATCCATCTCCGAAGAGACTGATGAAGGGCTGAGAATAGTTTTTTTCTTTTTATTTATTAGTAAGACTTGCACATTGTGAAGTTGGACAATTTGTAAATGCGGTTGACAGTGTATCTTGACACAGATGAATAAATCTTGAAATATTTTAACACACCGTTTCGTAATTAGTAAAAGTGTTGTATCGTACTAAAATAAATGGAATCATTTTTTTCACGTATAAGATGACCTTGACTCTAAACGGACTGTTGATTTTTTGACAAACTGTATCAGAAAGTCAACGAGTAATTTCGTTTTAATTAATATCTGCACTAGTAAGATAAAATTCCACCAGTCGCACTATTTTCATTATTACACCTGTAAAATAAAATGACACGATAACTTTTTAGGATTAATAATTCATATCAAACTAATACAGTTGGCGCTCCATAAGTACCCGTTACAATAATAATTTTTTGTGGACGGATGGTCTTCGGAGATTTAAAAATCAATTGTTTTTTAAATAAAACTACATGTTCAACATTTTCTAGATTAAAGAACAAGGTTGACCTTGAAATCTCCGAAGATCTACTATCTACACAAAAATTATTACTGCTGTACTACAGCTCCTTCAATACCATTTGACTTTTATTAATAAACTTTTTTCATATCCTCAACAATAACGAAGATTGAAGTGATCGAACTTAGGGTCCATTTTATACTGCAGCAGGTAGTTATCGAGCGATTACTGTCATTATTCATTAATTTTGTGAGAGAATGGAATAAGTATGTCATTTGAAGATTAAATGTATGAGTTTATATTAAAAATTGTTTGTGTACTTATGTGTTTGAGGGTGTTTTAAAACGTTGACTGCCATATCAATAACTATAAAAATTTCCAGGATTTCGTTAGTCTTCTTAAAAGCGAAAAAAAACTTTTATCCCAAAAATTTTACCAATTTTTTAAAATCTTGTAGTATTTCATGGAGACTAATTAAATTTCTTTCGCAATGTTTTTCTTCGATAACTAATTTTGTTCATATTAAAATTATGGTTTGTCACGGCAGTCAGAATGTTAAATATGTCAACGCCTAATTTGTACAATGTATAATAGGAACATCTTTCAAACATCTACAACGCAACATTTTAATAATACTTTTTTATTACAAAGCAAAAAGTATACATAATGTATATAACAGTATATGTATATAACACTTTAGGACGGAATACATTAGGGTATTGGTTAATAATAGCACTGTAAACACAGGTAATAGATATATTAGATCTTCAAATAATAGTATCATATGTACTTGGCTTATTGCTATTAAATACAATATATTTAAATACATAAAATTAACATAATATAGCGCCTCGTTCTACTTTCGTAAATGCTCGTAAAATGGAATACAATAAGTACTTCAACAGCCTTTTACGTAGTTCGTCGAAAAGGACGAGTCTTATTTTGTATAACTCATGATCTCGTGATTCCATGAAATTAACAAAAAAATTGTTCTGCTGCACTTTAGATGCCTTTTTGTATATATACGACGATTCGCGTAATACAATAAACTCGATCAGATCATTGATTTCCACGCGGTTAGCAGATTTTTAAATTCATTGTATTACGCGTCTTCTTTTTTTTTACAAAATACTGATAAATCAGTTACAAAATACCGTAACCGTATAGACAATAAAATTTTATCATATGATACACTAGATTGCATAATAGGAATACCGATATAAATTATCAGTTTGATTTGCCGCTAATCGTATATATCTGAATACTTCACAAAAAAGGATTAACAGAAAATAATTAATCATTTTTTACGAAGTAAACATACTAGACCGATAATAATGTACACACTTTCACACTTCAAAACTCTTTTAACAAATTGAATTTTTGTTACAAGTAAAATGTAAATCAAGTGGAATGAATATTGTATACCAACGTCATTCCTTATCTGGAACTAGACATAGTGTCCCGGCGTTTTGTTCTCCATCCAATTCAAATATCCCAAAATCTTCAACCATAAACTCTGAGTCATTTTCGACCCTTGCTGCATCATAGCTACCTTAGCCTAGCTACGTCATTCTCGAACTTTGACCTCATATAAGATTGTTATCGCAGTTAACATAGCTCTTATGATCTACGAGCTATTAAATAGGTTGTTGAAACGTTAAACAACCGCAACATTTTTCTAAACAAACTTATTACCAAAGAAAGCGTCATTGTAATCAACGTGTACTATCAATATAGTACTATCAATATATATAGAATATCAAGTTTCTTGATTGTACTACGGTAGAAATTCAATTTTTTGGTCATGCATGTGCTCCATTTACAAAATTATTATCTCCATTTTGTAGTTTCTTTACTATCAGCGAATAGTGCTTTGATTAATCACCACATTTTCACCAAATATCAGATAATACTATCGACAATATATTATTTTTTCATTCGTATAAAAAGAGTACAAAAGAGATAGGACCTGATATACAATAAAGTTGTTTCATATGGCAATAACCTAATACTATGTAGGTACTGAATGACGTTGGTATACAACACGAATGTAAAACTGGAGTACAATAGTTTCTCTTTTCTCGTTACAATTAAAGGCACTATGGCAAGTATAAAATACTATCTCACAGGAATTGAAATACGTCTATTACACTACTTGGGTACCCAAACTTCATTTAGGAATTACATGCGAAGCGCAGAATTTATACAATTCAATATAAAACATACAATTAGGTAGAAAACACGGAAAAATACGTTTTATGTAAAAAAGTATCTTAAAAGTTTGCGTACCCGGGGTTAAATGTCTCTACTTCGTAATAAAAGCACCATACATTATTCCGCAATGTATGCATATGATCTAATACGTGCTAACAGAGTGCAAGGTCACTTAAATCTGTATAACAATCAATCATCTTACTCTACAATGAATGCAGAACACGATTAAACAAGTTTCATGGCAAAATTAGATAAAAAGAATGTTTTGCAGTAAAAAATAAAATAATCGTCAAAGAATAGTAACCATTCTTGCATTTATGTGTCGCTACTATAGTACTAATAAGTACTTCGTTTCTTAAACGATATAAATTATGTACAAAGGAAATCTTCGTAGTTTAAACAAGCATCTAGTAATTAATTAAGTCTTAAAAAATTGCTAGAAATTAAAAATATATAAATCTCTGATATATATATAAATATATATTTATCAGATTTTCAAATAAATTTTTGCACAAAGTTAAGCGTAAACTAGTCGTTTGCAAAATGTATGAACGTTTGATTGGTCCCCGTTTAGACTTCAAAGTAATCACTCTAACGTCTTTGAATAGGCAGTGTCATACTATTGTCATACTCACATCAGGAAAACAAGTATGTAATCCAGGGAAGACGTGATTCAATAAATACCTTGATGATTCAGTACTTCTCACGCGTTCCATTACAGAAATAATACTTCAGAGTTGCGTTGTAATTACAGTCTTCCTGGTAATGATAGTATGCTTAATGGGACTCTGATCTGCAACCGTTGTCTGCGATGGGTCGGCCACTAACCAGGGACTGATGTCAGAGACAGCGGAATTATCATCCTACAACACAAAAATGATAGTTACCTATCGTTAACTCGCAATGTACAAATAATCTATAATAATCGCAGAAAAGGCAACCGTGTATTACACTAATAATTTGTTGTGCAAGTTAGTTTGAAGCACAGACGACATCAACACGTTGACTACCAAATTACAATCCTAAAATTTACCACAAAATTAAATTAATTAACACTCGCGCGGCCATCGGTAAAGATGTTACGCGGACGGTTATTAGTGAGTCATTTTAATATACAATACGGGGTTTTTTTTATGCATACTCGTCACAATTTATACTTTCTACATTTGTTGTTTTCCTTGAAACTGAGATTTCTGGGTTGATAAAGACCCGCCGACGGCCATGCGAATGTTATAAATACAATTTGGAACTCGGACAAAGTATTGTGAACACGAGGTGACCAATGTATGCGTACATTTACAAGGGCAGTTCGCATAAGAGACAGCATTCTTTCAAATCGGACGATTACAAATACAGTACAGAGAAATCGATTACAGCTAACTCGCAAGCATTTAGAATAAGCCACACCTTATGCGTGAGAGTTGTAGTCGTCGTTTGGATCTCCTCGGTCTTCACGACTCTTGCTCCATTTTTCTCGACTTCGGGTTCAACTTTTTTCTCGACCGGAGGTTGCACCTCTTTAAACGGGTTCAGCAAACCCAAGAATGGATTCGAGTCTATGAACGGGTTCGTGTTCGCTTTCTTTTCCTCTTCGGGCTTCACCTCCTCTTCAGCACTTTCAGAAACATTGGTAACAACATCGGTGTTATTGTTGCTGGTGAATGGATTGAACGGGTTCTGGGATTGATTCGAGACCTTGGGGTTCAGTTGGGTGGTCTTTTGCTCGATCTGACCCCAACTGTCTAAAGAGAAGTGTGTTACAGTAACATTGTCGTCCAGAGATGGATTCATTGCCGTCGATCCGCTCACGGAAAGTGTTAGCTTGTCTCCACCCTAGATAGTAATGCAAAAAAGCAAACAAGTCACAACTAAAGCCTAAAAGCACAGAACATTGGTACAACTGTATTGTTTCAAGATACATATATGCGTGTAACGGCACAAAGTATACCTAACGATAGTATAACGTTAACAATAATTTCAAACAGGCTTCGAACGAACAACTGCAATTATACTCTACGGAAAAGAATATATTTTTTTAATAACGTTCTAGATAAATGAGCGATTTTCTACGGTGTATTGTAATCTGAAAAATCGTTTCGATATTTTCTGTAACGATCGACGATGGTAACAGTATTTTCTTACCACGGATACAATCGTCGCTGCCTCAGAGTGCTGACTATTCTTCGAAACAACTGCAGGTGCATCCGTGGAAGTGATTGAAACAAGATTCGAATTTTTCCCTTGTTCCAGAGATTTTGCTTTCAGTATGTTGCATTTCAATGACTCTGGCGGTATGGGGGTGCGGGGTGGCAGTGACGAGGTGCCGCCTACTTGATTGTTCGGTACCAGTTGTACCGGATTAACTATGGTCTCGATGGTTAGACTTGTTTTCATAGGCTCGGATTCCTTCTCGGTGCTGGCGATCGCCGTTTGATTTCTAGCTTCCAAAGGTTGCTGATCTTTGGCAAGTGATTTTAACAATGAATCTACCAATGGGGACGATGCACCGTGCAAACTGGAGTTTGAGGATTTTGTACTGCATTGACTTGGCTGACGTTGCAGAGGCTGCTCCTCGGCTGAAAATTAAAATATATTTCATCAATGTACAATCAGATAGAAAGATTACACATCAAAATAGAAATAGTTTTCAATCTCTGTAAGATACCAGAGTTGGGCAAAAGTTATTTTGAATAACGAATCTATTCATTATCTTCTATATCGAATAAAATTTCGCTCGTTATTCGAATAATGCTAAATTCTGTAAGGTACTACAGCACTTCAGAGCTTACCAGCAGGTGGCGAGACTTGTGGCTGCTCTACCTGCTGACGCTGTCTTTCCCTTAAAACATGACTTTGCCTGCGAGCGTATCTCTGACTCGGTCGACGCTCGAATTGAACAGTTCTGCGCGCTCGATTCAACTGTGTCGTTTGGAATTCGGTTTTACCGCTGTAACGAAACCGTGAGCCCATTCTGAAAAAGTTCTGACGGCCGCTCGCCCCTTTAACCGGAGCCCTTAGTCGGAAGAAAGCATGATGTTCCACGGCGCATTTCCATAAATGCTTGCAAGCCTTCTCGTTCACCAATCTGAACACGAACGTATGTTCTTGCTCTCCTCTGCCTTCGTCGTCCTCCTCCACTACAACCAGGGTTAACTTTTTCTTCTTGAAATCCAAACGACCAATTTTAGGCCAGAAGAATAGGCCTATCTTTTGCGTGCCTTCGAATACCAGGATTCCGGTTGGAGTCAATCCCAAGGAATATTCACAAGCATCTTTCCCAAGGACAGTATGCATGTCCACTCCATACATGTCCAGCCATTTAGCTTTGCTTAAATAGGCCGACTCAGCTTGAGCTGGACTTAGGCCAGAACACTTTGCGTATTCCTCAAGTATTTCCAGTTCCATCTGTTCTGTTTGACCCGGGACAAAGCGAAACTCGGACACTGTTGCTGCACTGTGTGCAGCAGGGTCGTAATCACCAAGTTCAGCTGAAAATGTGGGTCATGGTATGTTGAAATATATAACAAAGGTTTGCATACGAATCGTCGACCTAATATACTTACATTGCAAAGACAGAGCAGCCAACTGGACTGCCACTTGGTGAGGACAATGAAGCTTTCCTTCCAACACATCTTGCTTTAGCTGCAGGAAGAACTGATACCTTGTTAACTCTTCACGCAATGTATTAGGCTCAGAGGAATAGAACTTTACTTTCAGGCGTAAAGTGTAAGGTGGCCCAACTGTGGAAAATGTATATGCATCGATTAATAACAGAGAGAATGAACAAATGTAAAACAAATTTCATAGAAAAGTAATCATACTTTTCACTTGTTTCTTTATCGGTTTTGTCGGGTCCAACCAGTGTTGAACATTATTGCTGTCTGTATACTGCAGTCCAAAATAGTCCTTCTCTATTAAATCTAAACTATAAAATACCTGTTCGTATAAGTCACTAGCCAATGCTTTTTTCTGTAACGGAAAAAGATGATCTATCAGACCAACTGTTTATATTTAAACATGCCTTCAGAAACTGACTGGTAATCGTTGAAGTAACTTCTGTTGGGTTCATACGTATGAGTGTTATTCGCTTCTCTTAAATCGGAGTAACAAATTGTTCTTCTATGAAATGATTAAGGACAGTGCGATTAGAATAACTGTAGCTAAGAAAGGGGTCGTAGTGCAAGGGGTTGAATAGAATATTTGACTTACTGATAGCTCGATAGGCAGATCGGTCCCGTCCAGCAACACGACTCTGCACTGCACAACATTTTTGTTGCTGAGCAGTCGCTGATTTTTTATTTGCGAGGACGCGGTTTGCCCGCTGACACTGCGCGCTCTTCGCCGTGACAGGAATCGCAGCATTTTATTTGACATAAGTTCAAAGCGCTCGTTATCTTCGTTGGACCCGACTTGGTGTTGTGTATCGCTAATCGCTACATTCCTCGGCCCGCGAACATAACTTTTTCGCCGTCCTGATTAACGCCCACCTGCACGCCAGTATGCGGATGTATAAACACGCGCGAATAATGAACGGGAACGGACACAGTAGACATACACTGATTCCAATAATTTACCACTAGAGGGCGCTAGTAGTGAATTCTGGGTTTTTACCACTACCGACACCTAGGATAAACGCTTTTGTTTGGCTGTCGGTAAATTTGGCTACCAATTTGAACGTTTTGCCACTACGCCAATTGGCGCTGCCGTCGCCATTTCTGGCGGTTTATTTAAATTCAATTTCGAGGAAGTATTTTGTTTTTCTAATTTCCACACGCTTGAGAGCTTAAATTAAAGGAGGGATAATTGCGCTTTATGATAGGGACGCTTAGAAATGCGGGGAGCCACGACATCATATCGAAATTAGCGAAAAATGTTTGTTGCAATCGGCTGAAGATTGAAAATATTCAACTACTACTACAAAACTTTATTTTACTTCTATTATATGTAGAAGGTAAAGAGTTTTAACACAAATAAATGTAGTAGGTGTTTATTTTTGTTTTGGACAAACAAGAATGATATTTAAAAACGAAGAAGTGTAAACGATTGTAGAATAATTAGAGAATAGCAAGATTTATTTATTGTGCTAATTTTTCAGACTACAAGTAAAAATATAATCATATAATAGTTCATTCTAAACATGTTTACAAATCTTAATCAATAGTTTATGCAGTACAGAGTTACAAATTTCTTTAAGAGAGAATCTAGCTACCTGTGAAGTTAACAGAGTTAACAAACTGTAAGAAGATGCATATTATAAAGACGAATAATCTTGTTACGAGAATAATGCAAACACTATTCACGTTGCTTGCAAAACAACTCGACATCTGGTTGCTTATAGATATTATATTCCACACAACAATTAAGAGAATGTATATTATTGTATCCCCGAGATATCTCTACAAGAAATTGCTGTTGCAATAAATAGATCATCCCGAATGAAAAAGACTTGTCAAAAAAACAATGCGAGTACACTCACCTCGCTTATAAAATAATTGAACATTTTATTTCCTACAAGCATACATCTAGTATCCTGTCTCCTAATTATGCATCAAATTGACTGCTACTCAAATTGATTATTCCGAATGAAAGATACTTGGCCCAAAAATAATACGAATACTACTCATCTCGCTTATAAACTAAATCAACAATTTTCTTTCTATACATTACATTTTACACGCAACATTTAAAAGAGTCTCTATTCAGTACTCTACCTCGTAATTCCTTATCAAATTAATTCCCTTTCCAATTGATCACTCGAACGAAACAATACGTATTTCTATAAATCGCTACAGCGAAAAATTCTAGAAATAGCGTACATTCGATAATGAATTTGAAAGAAAAGTGGTCCAGATGGTACGCTCATCGATCCAGCGATCCTTCAGAAGTTCACCCACGCGCCAACCGGGTAACCGACATATCAGCGGCCTCACAGGTGTCCAGGATCGCAATTTTCTGGATGGTTAACCGATTACAGAGGCGTTTGCAGTAGTTCCCCTTGGTGTATCGGCGAACTCGATTTCATTCGCGGTGAATTTCACGTATCGGAGCACGGGGTCCCATGTGGTCGCCGCTGATAAGCGGTGAATTGAACTTCTATCAAATTGCGAGAGATCCCGGCGAGTATAAAAGCCCGACCCTTGGGGCTAGGAGCATCAGCAGCTCTCTGGAGCTTCAAGGAGCAACAGGGATCCCCCGAACGTTGAAGTCTCTCACCACGGTGAACTTACTGTACGGAAGAAACAACTGGTCCAGCGGAAGCGTACGAGTAAGTACAAGACTAAAAGAGGAAATCTTTAAAACATAGAATTCAAAGACACAGCCGTAAGAAACATTTTTAAAACATAGAATTCAAAGACATAGCCGTAAGAAACATTTTTAAAACATAGAATTCAAAGACACAGCCGTAAGAAACATTTTTAAAACATAGAATTCAAAGACACAGCCGTAAGAAACATTTTTAAAACATAGAATTCAAAGACACAGCCGTAAGAAACATTTTTAAAACATAGAATTCAAAGACACAGCCGTAAGAAACATTTATGAAACACTGAAGATAAAATATACAAGTTTTTTGAGACAGAAAGTAAAGAAACTGGTGTAAAAGAATTTTATGAAACATAGAAACAAAAGAAATAGATATAATAATACAATGTGTGATAGTATACTGTGACAATTTTTAGGAAGGACTTCATGTAGAGTGTAGAGCATTAATTTCTAAAGTAATTCCTTCCTCTTTAAAATTATACACGTGTAACAAAGTCCACCTGTAGTTTAATATTTCATTTTTGTATATCTACGTTTTATAAAATACTCTTCGTGGATGTGGACCACATTTTTCGGTACTTAACAGTTTGTTTGTCATTAAGGATGCGGCGCACAAGGCACGTTGCGCTGCCAGTAAAGGCTTGGCAGTATATCGGACTTTTGATAGTGTCCCTGGCGTGTCTAACGTTAGGGTTAGTCTCCAGGGATAAAGAAGGCAGAGCAGGAAGTCTTGCGGGACCGGAACTGGAACATCAAGCACCTCATCAGTAAGTCGATAATCATTTTCATGTACTTAAAATGCGTTCAATTAGTAAAATAATACTTACAAAATGATAGATTCCAATGTACTGTCGAAAATCGAAGAATCGTTTGTTCCTAGAAGTTATTCTTATAGTTTCCATCTTGTTAAAAGCAACCTGCAAACAAATAAGCAATAAGTATAGGAATATATGTTGAATATTAATTATCGCATGGTCTGTATTATCGGATGATGGAAATTGAACATTTCCCTAATTAATTTCTGGGTTCTGAAATTAAAATAGAATTAATATAGGAATTAATTTAATTAAAAATTCACAGTGCTAATTAGATTTTCGATTTCCAGAGTCGACGCCTGTCCAAACTCACACTTCTTCACCAAGATGCCTTACTCGATCCTCGACGATGATCAGACCAGAGTTCCAAAGACGTCTGTAGAGGCTGGAACCGGAAGAGCCAGTCCTCTGTCAGACAGTCGGAGGATCTCTCGATCACGGAGCCTAGATCGCAGCTCTGAGGCCCGACTGCAATCCAGAAGGGACTCCAGGATCGAGAGAAGACTGGCCGATCGAGCAGCAACCGATCTCTCCAGGCTCCGAAGCCGCAGCCAGGAATCACTGAGACGATCGTCGGATCCGATTCGACTTTCTAGATCCTCGGATCTCGATGCTCGCCTCACTACCCGACTCCTGGACCGTAAATCGCGGAGCGCTGAACGTAGATCGGCTGTCGATCGTCGAGAGAATCGAGACACTCTGGCATCAAGGATTTCTGAACGGCGGGAACGATTGGCGGATCGATTCGACGTTAGGGATCGTAAATCTCACTCTGTGGAACGACGAGAATCGACTCTGAATCGTGAAATGAGCCGGGAAGATCGTAGAGAGGCTCGAGATCGCAGGGCTAGATCTCTGGATCGTCGAGAACCGAATTTCGAACGTCTTGACCAAAACCGGGATCGCAAAGATCGACGAAGGAGCTTGGCGAATCGTGTGGACAGGCGCGCCGAAGATCGTAGATCGTTGGCAAAGGATCTCCGTCAAGTTCGCACGGCTTCTGACGAGGATCGACGAAACGCTCGATCGGTTTTGGACGAAAGACGAAATTCTGTTGCTGCGACGAACCTGGACTCTCGATCTCGGGCTTTTGAAAGGGCCTCCTCTTACTCCCGAATCAATAGGCAATATTCTCGATCCCTGGATCGTCGGAACTCTGTGAACGACCTTCCCGAACGAAAACTGACGAAAAGATCGGCAAGCGTGGAAGAACGACGCGAAAGGGGTACATTAAATTCCCGCGAACGATCCATGGACCTCGAGACTTCCGAATCTCGTCGCGAAAGGATAGATCGATCCCTTAGGACCACCGACAGTCGAAATCGTTTGCAATTGGCAACCAGACGAGCCTCCAGATCAGATCTCGATCGCCGTTCTGCTGTACGATCCGAAAGACGGGAAGAGAGCAACGAACGAAGGGAAAGGATGGCTAGATCGGATCGTCGATTGGAGTCTAGATCAAACGAAAGACGCGAACCTCTGGCTAGATCGTTGGAACAGACCAGGGTGGATAACCGTCTTGTTAAACGTGATTTGGATCGACGAGTGAGGGATCTGTCCGGCGATCGACGATCTAGATCTGCGGAAAGACAAACGAATAACGGTGCAAATCGTCGAGAAATCAGAGCTGAACGTTCAAGGATTAATAATTTGGAGCGACGAGAAAGAGTGAATCGATTTAACGTAGATCGTCAGGTTCGAGAATCGCGAGTTGCTTCTGAACGCGACTTGGATCGACGAGCGAGGGAACAATCTAGCGATCGACGATCAGAACGCAGGGCATTGTTGGATTCCAGGAGATCAACAGAAAGACAATCGAACGATGATGCAAATCGCAAAGAAATCAGGACTGAGCGTTCAAGGATCAACGATTTGGAACGTCGGGAGAGATTGAATCGAGTAAATGTAGATCGTCAGGCTCGAGAATCACGAGAACGAGTTGCCAAAGCTACGGAAAGACGAGTTAGGGATCTATCTGCTGATCGACGATCCGAACGCAGGGCAACTGTTGAATCTAGATCACTGGAACGTCGGGAACGTCAGGAAATTAGGAGTGATCGTTCTAGGATCAATAATTTGGAACGTCGAGAGGAACCAAGACGAGTTATGTCAGCTGGTCGAACGAGGACTGATCTTTCCAGGACACCCGAAGCTTCCAAACGCGATGTAGAACGACGAGTCCCGGTTTTGTCTGCTGATCGACGATCTGAGCACAGAGCAACTGTGGAATCTAGGTCTGTAGAACGTCAGGGACGCCAGGAAATTAGGAATGATCGTTCTAGGATCAATAATTTGGAACGTCGAGAGGAACCAAGACGAGTTATGTCAGCTGGTCGAGTGAGGAATGATCTTTCCAGGACACCCGAAGCTTCTAGACGCGTCTTGGAGCGACGTGTTAGGGATCTATCGGCTGACAGACGATTGGAACGCAGGGTAAATTTGGAATCTAGATCATTGGAACGTCAGGAACGCCAGGAAATTAGGAACGACCGCTCCAGGATCAATACTTTGGAACGTCGAGAGGAATCCAGACGATTGACACTAGCTCGCGAAGCAAGAACTGATCTTTCTAGGACACCTGAGGCCTCCAAGCGCACCTTAGAGCGACGTGTTAGGGATCTATCGGCTGACAGACGATTGGAACGCAGGGTAACTTTGGAATCTAGATCACTGGAACGTCAGGAACGCCAAGAAATTAGGAACGACCGCCCCAGGATCAATAATTTGGAACGTCGAGAGGAACCAAGACGAGTTATGCAAGCTGGTCGAGTTAGGATTGATCTTTCCAGGACACCTGAAGCTTCTAAGCGTGTTTTAGAACGACGTGTTAGGGATCTATCGGCTGACAGAAGATCAGAACGCAGGGCAACTGTAGAATCCAGGATTCCAGAACGTCGTGAACGTCAAGAAATTAGGAATGATCGCTCCAGGAACGGTAAGGGACGAGTTAGGGATCTATCTGTTGACAGACGGTCTGAACGTATGGCAGCTGCAGCATCCAGGTCTCTGGAACGTCGAGAACGCCAAGAAATTAGGGGTGACCGCTCCAGGATCAATAATTTGGAACGCCGAGAGGAACCAAGACGATTGACACTAGCTCGCGAAACAAGAACCGATCTTTCCAGGACACCTGATGCCTCCAAACGCGTCTTAGAACGACGCGTTAGGGATCTATCGGCCGACAGACAATCAGTACGCAGGACAACCGTAGCATCCAGGTCTCTGGAACGTCGAGAACGTCAGGAAATTAGGACTGATCGCTCCAGGATCAATAATTTGGAACGGCGAGAGGAACCAAGACGATTGACACTAGCTCGCGCAGCAAGAACCGATCTTTCTAGGACACCTGATGCCTCCAAACGCGTCTTAGAACGACGCGTTAGGGATCTATCGGCCGACAGACAATCAGTACGCAGGACAACCGTAGCATCCAGGTCTCTGGACCGTCGAGAACGTCAAGAAATTAGGAGTGACCGCTCCAGGATCAATAATTTGGAACGCCGAGGGGAATCAAGACGATTGACACTAGCTCGCGAAGCAAGAATTGATCTTTCCAGGACACCTGAGGCCTCCAAACGCGACTTCGAACGACGAGTTAGAGATGCTGATCGACGATCAGAACGCAGGGACATCAGAATCGACGGACAATCGGAACGTCGAGCTCTTCTGGATCGCGCAAGGTTCTCTAGATCGAACTCTGCCAATCGTCAAGAAATTAGAACCGATCGTCGCTTGTCGGAGCGATCTACGCTTACTTTGGAAAGATCAAATCGATTGAACTTGGCTCGGGAATCTAATCGCGATTCGGAACGCCGTGTGAAGGATCTATCCGCTGAACGAAGATCAGAGCGTCGGGCTCTCGATGCTGGAAGGCTGATTAGATCCTCGGTGGCTGTGAATCGTCAGGATAAACTCGATCGTAGCACGGATTCGGGACAACTCCTACGGCAAAAGATGGATGTTAGCAGGTTGCAGCGAAGCAACGATCATGCGAATGATATTCAACGGAGACAAAGACTGATAGCTACTCGAAGACTCTTGAACGACGTTCGACGATCTCGCCTGGTAGATCTGAGCGGCTTCCGCGGTTCAAGGAAAGATTCGACGGACTCCCTTCGACAACTGAAATCATCCCGCGATCATAGGATCTCCGATTTCGATGAAGCGAGGATGAAGATATCGGCGGTTCTGAAAGACGAAGATTCGATGAAAGACAACATAACCCTCGAAATTGTGCGCCAGGCAATCGTAATTGGCCTCTGTGCTGTCTACGGACTGTCCATTTTCCGTGGAAAGCAGTCTTTTATTAGGTAACAATACACAGACGTAATTGTCGGATGTTTTTGCCAGAATCGTTTAATTGTCATTTAATAATATGCTCGTTTCAATCTCTGTTGCAGCAACCTCGTCAGACAGACCCCTCGCTTAATTCAGTGGTAAACAAAGGAGTCCATTCTTTCTAAGGAAACAACGATCCGCTATGTCCAGCCTGCTTCTAGTCGTTGTTCTAGTCTAATAGCACAGCGTGTTGTAATTGCAACTATCTTCGATCTGTATGTAAATATACAGCAATTGTATTTGATGTAGACAAATGTATCGCCTGTAATTAGAAAGATATATTTTGCCTGAATAAATTGTTCAAATCAAACTCACGCCCACTGTACTTACTCTTTATTCCGAAAAGTTCCTTGCCATTCGATAAGTTTTTTAATAACCGTATCTAAGAGAAGTTGAACAATGTAGATAACGATCACTAAACAAATTAGTAGATTATCTTATTCGTTTTCAAATGAAATTGTGATTGTCCTAAAGAAATGAAGAAACTTTCGATTGTGAATCTTCGAACTTTAAGACACTATTATACAAACTAAGTTTGAGCTTCCTAAAAAAGTCTTAACACTGGGTTTACGGAGTACTAATATTTTCAATTGGCAATTATTGAAATTGTAAAGATGCATCGACGAATTATTCAACACATTTATTTCTTTGCTATTTTTGTAAAGTAATATAAACAGAATAGTCATTTTTAAGGCTCCGTAAACCTAGTGTTAATAATTACAGTTAACAAAGTACTTAGAAAATAATAGTGGAAAACTGGATAGTTTTGAACGGAATTGCTATGAAGGAAAAAAGTTAGATGCTTAAGAAAGAGTTGAATATAAATGGTAAAGAGAAGAAAAATTAATTTATTAAAGTTATAATCTCGTGGTTTGTACATCACGGCGGTTTTGCTTAAAAATAACTATAAAAAAAGGTATGTTGTTTTTGACATAACATCCAGTCTTGATGAAGTAAAATTGTATAGCCTGCGTGCGTAGTTGTGTTCTTAATGATTCGATGAAAACAGGTGCCAACGACACAGAAAACAATCGACTGTTCTATAATCGACGATGAAGCTACAAATAGAACGAGATAGAACATTGAAGAAGATGTTACACTGAAGACACGTCGATTTGTGCGATATGCGTGTGCTTTCGTGGGTGCAAATATAGTTTAATTAATGATTATCCTTAAAGTGTACTAAATACACATACAACTCTGGACGACTCTGGATGTGTAGAAATGGCTTCGTTGATGGCGAAATAATGAACGCATACACAACGTGTCCGAACGCAGGCGACATATCTCGCGAACGGCGCCCACTTTAGGACACCCTGTATAAATAGAAAATAAATACGATCGTCGAAACAATCAAAGACAACGCTTACATATACAGCGCGATCTAAAAAAGCCTCATGTAAAAAACTACGGTCTACGCGAATCTGGAAGATATCTCGTTTTGATCGTGCTTCCAACTGCAGCGAGTCACAGCCAAAATTGTACAAAAACTTTCAATTAATCGCACTGATTGCTAAAAAAGATTGGCTGCCTAATCCCGACAGACTATGTAACTTGCGATTTAGGAAAACTTGAAAACACTTTTCTACGCATATACGATTTTCACTGCGAGAGTTTCAGGGTTTACATGTATATTCGTCACGCTTTCTCTCTCGTATTATCTTTAACTTTATTCTCTTTTTTAAGTATTTTCGGTGTACGATTATGGCTATGACTCGCTGTACACTTAGTACGGCTAGACGACCCGTGGAATAGTCATCGCGGTGATTAAGTACCAGACTAAAGCTACTTGTTCCGATCGGCGGAAGCAGTCCTGTTCAACATGTCTTTTTAATCTCACTAGTCGTTAGATAAATAAAAAGTCTGTTTTTTTTTGTTTCAGTAAATATAGATCAAAATATTTCTATGTCCATTTGATAAACGACTATCGTAGTTTTATTATACTTCCGAATGCGGACGTAGTCCATGCGTTTTGCGCGCACAAAATGGCAAGAAGGAATGTCGACGAGCAGTTACGATAAAACGGTAACATCGTCGTTTGTTAGTTTCCCTGTTTGTTTGTTTTTTTTTTGTTCATTTTTGTTTTCTCCCTTTTTAATATCTTTGGCAGTGATCCCAGTCGATCGTTAATCGCGAGTTTTCCCAGGATCGATATGATTTCACTGGTTTATACGCTAACAATGTCTAAAGATATTGCAAGAATGACCTTGAACAGTTAAATGGTCGCCATCTTGAAAGGGGCCGACAAAAATCGTCGGTCTGTCTTTTTGGCTGCGCACACTGTTAACTTTTTGCTCACAAACGAGGCATACGATAGATAGATTTCGTACGGTTGACCTTCTGTTATTCCTGACAAAGTTTCACTACTGGTAATACAGAATAATCCTATTTTAATCCAAATTGATAACAAGAATGAAATTCTAAAGCTCTCCGTGTGATACAAAGATACGGTTCTCCTCCCTTAGCGTCGCGTTTCTATCCCTACCGACTCGGCACGCTGTAGCCGCGAGACGATAGCGAGTTACCAGCCGACGAGCGCAAAGACAAAATAGTCTCCACTGCTTCTAAGCGTCTCGCTACGTCTCGAAAGTCGAGGCATGTTACAGAAGTATTATACTGGACATTGAAGCTATCCTATACCTCGCCTGTGCTTGTTATAAAGTACCTAACAATATAACGATAACGTCTCCTAGCAAAACCTTAGGTTCCACACTGTAACAGTACAAATTATCACAATGCCCAACAACGAATCGAGAAAAAGTCCTTCCTTTCAGGAGATCCAGCACTTTCCTCTCGACATTACGGGAGCACTAGCTTCCACCCTGATCTACCGCTGATCTACAGAGTCAATGGACGTTGGTGATCTCCTGGAGCATGCCAAGGATATGATCCAGCTCCTGCCTGAAGTAGCAAAGTTGCCGATTCTTGCCCTTCTCGTTCTTGCAGTCCTTGCACTGCGTTCGATTCCGGAGCAGATCGCGAACCAGACCTTGCAACGTCATCTCCCTGCTCTCATGTCGTTGCTGAAGAATCGTTATCTTGTCCTGTAGCAACTGCAGCTGCTCCGTGCCCTGAAAAACAGATATCAAAGTTAGAAACCAAAAATACAGCAAAAAATAAGATAATATTGCCGTTTTAATTCGGATGGGCGTAGCTGCAACTTTCGCCTAAATCAAGTTATTCCTGCCAAGTGGCACATAAATAATTTATCTATCTTTACGCAAAATACAAATTGTATCAATTACGAGTAAGGGGAATTCTTTTGATAATTAAGGGGGCAAGTAAGGGATCCTTTTAATAATTTTAAAGAATATGCTGGAAATAATGTACCAGTTTCAACTACTTATTTTTCCCATAAATGCATAAAATTCGCAGTCGAAAATCTTCTTTGCCGTTCATGAGATATTTGACCAACTTTTCATCAGATACGCCCATTCGAAATAACACGGCAGAGTAGTTATTCTACAACTTTTTTCATTTTATCAATATTAAAATAGTTGGTCACATACTGGTGTCGACAAGTATTTGACTTTCTCGTTCAAAGTCTTTACTTTGTTCTCCAAGTGCTCCCGTTCAGCCTTCAGAACCACCACTTGTTCCTTGTAGTCCCTCAGCTTCTCGATTTGCTGCTTCAAATGCGAGATCACAGCCACCTGCGTGTTTATCTGGCTCTGTTGGCAAAATAGGGAGAACGTACATGATCAGTTTGTTCATCGTGAGAGTGTACTACGTGCAAGCATTTAGATCCGCTGTACTCCTCAGCAACATGAACGTCTGACGTTGGAATTACGTTTAAAACAAATATGCATTGCCTAATTTAATTTATAATACTGATGTGTACAGCGGGCCTCGCAAAACGCAATAAAACGCAGAAACAAAAGTCAACAGCAATACTGCACGTAATACTACAGACCTGTAACTTTACCACTTCAGAGTCTCCGATTTTCACACTGTAATCTTTGAGCAGTGCGGCCATCTCACGCTCGTGCTCCTCCTGCAAGAGATTCAAGTCGTACAGCCGTTTCTTCTTGAGGGCCATGAAGTCTTTGTTCATCTTGCTCAGTTCTTCCTTCAAGATGTCGTTCTCGTCGGTGAGCCTCTTCACCAGATTATTGTCCCCGTTGTCGGTGTACTGTAAAGGATCATAAAGCTTTTGCACGGACGCGGACAATCGTTGAGTGTTTGTCTCGTGATTGTGTCCATTTTGGTATACATTGGAATTCGGATCATTCCCCTCTGTAGATCGCAGATTTAGTAGCTTAGAGTCAGAAGATACCATAGCACGGTTCATCTTCTCGAAGTCGATGGTCTTGATGGATCTCCTATCATTCAGCAGCTTCTCCCTCTCCTTCTGCAGCCTCCTATTCGTCTTCTGCAACTCTTGGAATTCTTTGGACAGCTTCGAAACTGATTTATCCTTGTTCGTCAGTTCCAACTTCAATCCTCTTATAGTGGCCAAGAGATGAGCGTCCTCCTTAGGATTCTGAGACTTCAAATTCACTTTGACCAACGCCTTCTGCTCCTTTTTCTCCTCCTTCTCGAAGGACCCTGCCCTCTCTTCTCTCCTGATTGTTTCCACGCTTTTATTCTCCACGCATTTCGCTGCCGTCTGCGTGAACATATCATTGTACACTTTGCGATCCCTAATGGTAGCCTCCAGCAACTTCCCTTCCAGTTCCATTATCTGCGTTGTGTACTTCTCTTTCATGTCCGAGAACTTCTTCTGAAATTCGACCAGCTTCTGCTGCGCCAGGTCGTCCTTCACCTTGATCTCATTCTCTAAACTTGCTATCCGATCCTCCAACAATTTGACCTTCTCGGACCCGACTTTGTCCTGCTCTGAATTCGCAGTCAATATGAGAGCGGAGACCGAGTCAGGATTCTTTCTCTTAAGTATTCGCTCCATTTCGCGCACCTGCCTGTTCAAGTCCGTGATTTTCTTGCTGTCCAGGATCACTTGATCCTTCAGCTTCTGCGTCAGCTGCTTCTCGCGCTCTACGTGACTCCTAGACACGTGCAGCTTCTCCTGCAGAATCCCTTCTTTCACTCTCAGCTCCAGCAACTCCTTCTCCAACGGTAACACGTTCTGTTGGACCTTGTCGAACTCGTGTTTCACGACTCGCAGCTGTTCCGTCTTCGAGCTCAGTTTCACCGACAAATCCTCCACCTGTTTCTTCAGTTCGAGCTCCGCGCTCGTCATGGCTTGCAGTCTATCGGTGATAAAGTCGTTCTTCGTTTTCAGTTGCTCTTTGAACATCTCCAGCTCGTCGTTCAACAGATTATTCTGCTCCTTCAAGTCTTCGTTCTTCAATCCGTAATCTGCGTTCTTCTCTCGCAGGTCGGACAGTTCTAAGTTAAGCTTCAGAGTCTCCTCTTCAAGGTCCTTCATCCTGTCCACAAGCTGTTGCGTCTTGTTCAACTCTAGCGCTGTACTCTTTTGCTTCTGCAACTGCTTCATCTCTTCCTGCAGCCGCTTGCCATCTTGCAGCAACTTCTTGTTCTCGGTCTCATAGCCGCGAATCAATTTTTCCTGCTTCTCCAACTCCTTCTCCATCAGTATGAACTTCGTATCCTTCTTATGATGAGGTTCCGGACGTCTTTCGCTCAACGAGAGCTCGTCCACCTTCGCTTTTAGAACTATATTCTGCTTCTTCAGAGCGAACAGCTCCTCCTCGAAGGATATACGCATGTTGTCCATCTGGCTCTTGTACATTTTCGTTTCGGACTCCAACTGCTGCTTCAGAAGGGCGTTCTTGTGCTTCTCCTCGCGGCACAGCATCTCCCAATTCACTTTCGTCGTGCTCAGCCTGTTGTCGCCGCCAGCCATTGTAAACCTCGGTTGAGTGTCCGGTGATCTCTGGTACCCTTTGTGTATGGAAGACAGAGAAACCGTTGAACCAGTCTTAACAGGGTCCTTGTTTGATTTTGGAGATACCTTGGGCTTAGGAGGGACTCTCGTGATTCGTTTCACCGTGGGCTGCAACTTTGGCTTCAGTGGTGGCGATCTTCTGGTCGCAGTAGTAGCTGGTCTCTTCGAGAGATCCATAGGCTTGGGTGTTCTTAAATTTTCTAACGAAGTTCTAAACGGTGGCTTGCAAATCTGATCGTAGCTCTTGGATTTTGAGAACCTGATCTCCTTTCTCGGTGGTTTAATGCTTGACGCGCTAGCTGGCTGGTTTGATTTTCGCTCCGTGTTGCTACGCTGACTAGTCGTTGCTACAGATTTAACTTCAGACCTTGCTGTTGTCTTTTGAACAGTCTCCTCTACAGCTTCTTCCTTCTGTTCCCTCGCGCTCTCCACCGACCTCTCAGCCAACAACTTGGGAATCGCATCTGCAAACAACTCCAACCTCGGCGTTAGACCGACGGTGAACAGCTCTTCCTTCTTATTGACCATTGTCACAGGCATGTGTTTCGTAAACTGTTGTTCTTTTTTAACAGATATTTTCATCTCTTCTTTGTCGCTATCTTGCGGCGATTTTTGGTCGTCTCCGCCTGCACTGGAATCAGTCTCCACGGTTTCGTGTACCGTTTTCGGATCTTCCGTCTGAGGTAGTTCTTTTTGTAATATGTCTGTAATCTCCTTCTCTGGGAATTCTGGACTCTTGTCGTTCATGAGATTCTGCTCCTCAACGGACATTTTCTCGTTAGCAGTTTGTGAAGTATCCGTAGGATTGTCCTGCTCCTTCTTGTCTGCCTGACCCTGTAAAAGCTTCAAAAAATGCGAGAAATCCTCCTGTCCGAAGCTCGAGCTGCCCGACATGCCTCCTTCGGCTCTCTCCTTTGATTTCTTTAGTACATCCTCGAAAAAGTCTTTGTCTACGTCGATTATCTCTTTCTGCAGATTATCCTTGTCCGATTCCACCTTCCTGGTAATCTTCAGCTCCTCGGATTTCGAATGCCTTTCGATTGGATCGTCCAAGTCGGAGCTACTCGATACTTCCACCTTCTGTTCCTCGAACTTCTTTCTTTGCAGCTCCAACGTTTTCGGAGCTCTTAGACTGTTCACGTTCTCGTACAGGATCTCGAACCCAGGACTGCTCTCCCTTCTCTTCTCGTTCTTTGGACTCTTTTTGATTTTCTCCGTCTCTCTGTGCACCTCCTCCTCTATCATTTGAAAGATGTTATCCTCCAATTGCCTGACCCTGTTAAGAGTGTCCACTTCCTCAGGGATATTCTCAGGTACTAATGTATCGGTTTTCGACCCGCTCTTAGATAAACTAGTACTATTCTTTCTTACAAGCTTCTCAGCCTCCTCTAACAACTCTTCCACAGACTTCTCTTCCTCCGTGGGATTCTTGGAAGAGTTCCTAGATTTCGTACGATCTTGAGCAGAATTCGGACTAAGAGCTCCGGCTATCTTACTCATCTCCTCTAAGATACTACCTATGTCTTCGTCGGTTGCATCTGTGTAAAAAGAAGTGTTAATAATCCTAATTCGTTTTTGCTTATCGCAAGCGATACTGAACATTGTGAGCTGGTAAAAAGATTAGGCCTGGCTAATAAGATTTACATTTCTTCCATGTCCAATCTTTTTAGTTCCCAGCGGTGTACGTACGATAGACTTACTCTCGAAATCAGACGGATATTTGTCAAAAGCTGCAGAAGCCAAAATGTCACACAGGGTATCGTCTCTGTCTTTTGCTTCAATTTCATTTTTATGTATGGCCTACGTAAAACAATGATACATCAGACAAGAAAGAATAAGTGTATTTGAAATTGTGCGTTCTATATTTTAATTACTTTGCACATTCTCTCTTTCTCCAGGAATTCTTTCATCGAAGAGCTAACATCTGGCGATGGTGAAGGTGTCTGCTTCACTTTGACTTCCATCTGAATGGCGTTAGAAACCTCAAGCCTGGTGTCCGGCTTTTTCAGCCACCACTTTTCTCTTTCATTTTGCTCACTCGTTGCTGCTTCCGTATTCACCTTAGGTTTCTCTTTAATTCTAACCGAATTTTCGCCTACACTCAAACTTATGGAAGAGCCCAAGCTGTCATCCTCAGTTGATATCAGCTGTATAAAAATTGTATTAATTATGTACGAAACTAAAAACAGTAGGAAAATAAAACCCAATATTATTATTATTGTTTTCGGATCGAAAAAATTCTGTATATAATTTGCAATCTGAAAAGAAACCGATCGGGTTTTGTAAATGGGAACAGGTTAACGTAACTGCCGTGTAAAAATCGATGTTACTTACGTCCTCGAAGCGAGGGGACTTTTTCGAGTTCGAAGACATTCGGATTTTCGATTGACACTACTTTTGGCCACTATAATTAACATAATCAATCATCTTTCTGAAGTGGTTTGACACTTGCCGAATCTTTTTGTTTGTTTGTCAGTTTCAATTCGCTCGATGGCCGCCTCGTAGCGACCTCACCTGTCCAGTGACGTACCCTGAGATTCAAAACCCTCGTACAAATTGAATGAAATTCTTGTGGCGTAGAACTTTAAAAAAAGTAGGATCTTTATTGCTTTATAATAACAGAATTTTTAATTAGTGGAAAAATATAATTTTTCGTTCAGTAATTGCATTTTATTCATATGTTTTATTCGTCAAATTAATAATTAATATTATAGAACAGTTTTTTTTAGTCAATAATGATGCACAAAAAGATGTCGAGAGTACGCTTCGTAAGCGTTAACAACGTAGAATTTAAGTTTCATAACAGTTCAGATTAGAATGCATAGAACATTGAGAAAAACTATTTTGCACGAGCAAACTTCCGTACTTCGGATCTTGTAAACGTTCCGTTTACAATGAATTTTTATCCGCTGTAAAAGACGAACAATATTTATTAATCGTTCTAAACATTGCGCCACATATATATTAAATATGCTTTTCGAGGAAAATGAATTCTATCGTCTTTGTAGGGTGGTGTGCATAGTGACGGCAGACCTACATAACAAATTATTACATATACACGTGGAACACCTGCATATCACAATATTGTTTATACGAATCTATATTTTTTTACATTTTATAAAAAATATATATATATAGATATAGAATATGAATACATCTATTAAACTTTGAAGGCGAATTGTGAATCTTTATTTATTATATTAGTCACACAAGTCTGTATACAACCCATAAATTTGCAACATTACTCAAAATGCACGCGACTCATGCTTTTACATTTCCAGACGTTCAAATCGTGCAATTATAAATCTATAAAAATAAATAAATTTTCTCAAAACGACGATCAATTTTTCAATATATTTCAAGCTTATGGATTATATACAGAGTTTTGCGACTGACTGTACATAAACATCTTAAGCGTAAATCGTAACATTCCTCGTAACATTTTCCGTCAACACGTTGACGGCTTGTATATTATAGACATACTCGATCATAAAAAGAATAAGGTATTATATTATTTAATGTTTTTACTGCACGTTATCAAAATACATTCTAAAGGTACACATTCTTCGCAGGTTTATCTTCGACATACAGCTACGCGTATGTTCGCGCGAGTACTACAAGTAAAGGGTCCCATAATTCGATACACCCTTGCAACCCAGAGCACCTCAGGCACCGAGTTAGAGTTTCCAGCTCGAACTTACTCATTAGGATAACACTAATCGCCGATCCTATCTCGATAATATCCGTATAATTTACTCGAGTAAAAATATATCTCTATCTGATCACATTAATCGAAGTTCAATGATAACATGGGTGCAATTTAAATAACTCTCTGTTAACGAAGCTAGTGTTACATTCATCGCAGTAGTGCTTGATATTATCGAACAGCTTTATCGACGCGGCGATGTTCTTCACGTCGATGAACCTTCTGGTCGCTTTCATCGGATTTCTGCTGTTCGATTTGCTCGAGTCTGTCGAATTGCAACCATTTCTGCGTAGTTTGCTAGGGGACACGCCCAGTTGGTCTAACACCCTCTTTTTGCCGTTTCTCAGGCACACGTTATGGCTCCTTAGGCACATCGGCGGTTGCGGTATCGCCGAGACTCGTTTATTTGGCGACTTCAACACCCTCGATCCATCCACGTCGCTGAAACCAGACGGCTCGCGATCCAACAAGCTGCAATTGACCCTATCGTTTTCGACTTTATCAGGCAGTGCGTCAAGTTTATCAGCAAGACTATTACTCGTCTCATTCTTTGGCAGCGCGATTATGGATTCGTTTAGCGTCGAGTCCTCGAGATCCGACAGCTGCTCTTTCTTCACCGCGAAGTTGATCGTATCCTCCATCGCGGTCAACACCTGTTCCGAGGATAGTTTCAACTTGCTCGCGATGTTGCGGACCTTGTGCTCGCTCGCGTTCAACTCAACGCCGTTCAATCTTTGGTTTTTATCAGTGGACTTCAAGTACTTCCTCTTCGGCCCTATATAATCGATCGGGTTCTTCCTGGGCCTAAGAATCCTACCTTCGAGATCATCCAGCCTCTCGACCTTGAGCTGCGTTACCTCCAGCTGCGGCTTCGGTGGCTCCATCTTCGATCTCGCGGCTTTCAACTGGGCACGAGATGTGACTTTCTTTCTCGTCGTCACGTATTTTACCGGTACATTTCTGGGCCTCAGATTACGAACGATCGTGTCCTGAACGTCTTCGTTAACGACAATCGTGCTTTTGATGTTTTTAATGTGACCCAGACTGTAAGTAGTCGTTTTCGGACGATTGTCGTTTTTGTTGACCGGTTTCAACGGGTTCGATCGTTCCTGGAACGTCTCTTGGGTCAAGGTGCTCAACGGCTTGACCTTGACGGGCCTCGAATAGGTCCGATTGTCAATCTCGTTGTTCAGCCTGTTGCAACGCGACACCGCGGTGTTTTGATAGTCTGTTGATACGGCCCGGTTGCTTTGGTCCATTTTATCACAGCAGCACCTGCATCGGTATGGGGCATACGGGATATCGTCCGGTTCGAACGCCATCGATTTCACGGAACTGATGTAGTTCACGTCGCCGACCATTGGTGTCATGCCGAACGCGTCGTAGTCCGGCGGCTCGATCTTGATGTTCTCGATGTGCACCATCGGTGTACCGACCCTCTGCTGTGGGTCCTCCTTTCCCATCCATGATAACTGACCCTTCAGGTTCGTGTCCGTCTTCAGACAGTCGGCGAAGAACTTGTAAAACTGCTCTAACTTGTAGCTGCACCAATGGCACATGTGTTTCGGCAACAGGTCCATCTCGTGCACCTACAGATACATAATCGATACAATACCGCTACTGCGGATCTCCTCGCGATCGTACGATCCTGAAGGCGGGGGTGAAGACGCTCAACGTGTCGTTCAGGGTCGTGCAACAGTTCTACAATTTTTTTATTATCCAAAACACCGAACAGTAGACTCCCGGACAACCCTGCTTAACAAACTGTATACAATGTCTATCTGTATACAAATTTTTAGGTGAAGGTTACTGGTATGGAAGCAATTTGCTTCGAAAACTAAGGTTAGGTTGGGTTTAGGAATCATGGAAGAATGTCGAAGACTGATTTTGAAATTTTATTAGAAAAAATTTCCCCAAAAATAGAAAAGGAAGATACTAAATTTCGTAGTTCGATTCCTGTTTCTATAATGACCTCTGGTCACTTTTTTATTGCGATTTTTGTATTCGGAATTTTTTAAATTTCACAAACGCTCGTTTGAGTGGAAATCTCCAATAAATGACAAAACTTTTTCAGTTGGTCACACGTGCACGATTGCTGCACGTTGTCTCTTGTTTTCCATTTTAATGGAAGACAAAAGATGGCTGCCGACTATCCGTGAAGCATCTTCGGACGCTTGTATAAATATTTTGAGTAGCACCTCTCAAATAATTATTTTACACGTTATACGGCAGTCTACTGTATTGTTTTATAAGAACAAGATTGAATTTATTCAGCTTTCATATGATTTTTATTATATGTGCTTGAACAAAGAATGTATTAACACGTTGAACGCCACGTCAGCCATATGTGGCTGACGGAATTATTTGTGCAGGTTTTAAAATGAATTTTTACGTTGATATATTCGTTGTACTAAACATAATTAGGAACTGTAACATGCAAGAAAGTTGGAGGATTACTCAGTATCGTACATTTAATTTTTTGCCATTTTTATTTCATTAAATAACTTACTTTGATTTTATGGAATTTTTCGGGTTTCTAGTTTGGCGTTCAAAGTGTTAAGAAACTTCTGAGGAGAATATATTTATAATTTTAACCCGTTATTTTTATTGGCGCCCGGGAGTTGTCAGTCGAGTGTAAGGAATTAATGATTGCAAGAGAAAAAGTCAGAAAATTATTATTGAGACTCCTTCGCGATTTTTGCGCTACCCTGTATGCATGGAAGGAGGAAGAGAGAATGATCCTTCGTAAAATTCGAATGTACAAAATAAAAGTAAAAATATATTAAAAATGTAAATCTAAGTTTTCTGGGCGTGCAAGAGAAACGAATTTTTTAACCAAGCAAACGTGGCTTCGATAAGTAGAAAGTGTGTGTGATGGGCGGACTATACATTGATTGAAACTCCTACACGGATCTTACGTGCCAAAGTTCTAATACTTTTAAAACGATTTATTTTCCTTTCCGTTTAACGGCAACTTCGGGAACACCTTGAACAGCGTTTACAATAAAGTTGTACCAAAAGCTTTAGTTCCAATATGGAACAAATGGTTATGCGTAGTTCCGGTGAAAACATTTTAATTTCAAGGTCAAAGTATCGATGTAGTAATCTAAGTCGCATATACGTAGTTACACGTGGCACATTTTCTACGAGTTGGAAAGAAATTGAAAGAATTAAAGAAATTCCGGTGGGAGAATTTGGCAGAAGAATTGTTTGTAATGATTAACGTTATTTGACACGATAAGTTCGTAACGTAGTCCAATCGATGTCCGCAGAATTGAATTTCTGATGGTTACGACCGTCGTCGATAATGGTTTATAGAATTACAGGATAATTAAGGTACCATTAAAATGCTATGAAACGATTGTAAAACGATTCATCAACCCTCATAAACTCCGAGCACTCTACCAGGAGTCATAATTTCGATATTTCGACAAAGTCCCGTCTTCGTCCGTTCCGGTTTCCCCAGGATCAAATCCTCGGGCAGGTTTCACCTGCGATCCTGATCGAAGCAACAAATAGCTATTACATTTCCAAAGTTACGCAATAACGGGAGTCATTAACAAGGCATATTGGCGCGCAAAGTAATGATAACCTCACTTTTGACATCGTAAATACCACTTGTCGATGCTCAACGCCGTCGTAACAGTAAAACCGAGTAATATCGTCTAGATCGTGGCATGGGAGATTTGATTCGATTTGAATAACGAAAACTCGTTCGAATCATTGCGAGAGGAAGGTGGTTCGAGGTAGGGGCGTGCATGATGTTCGGAAGATGACACGTTGGGCACGCCAGCACGCAGAGAGTCAGAGGGAGAAGAATTGTGCAGAATTAGTGACGTACCATGATCGGTAGAACGGCGTTGATTTTCTTCACGTGGTTCTCATTCTTGTCGAATATATAAATAGAGATACCGGAGTGCTTGCCGCAGAGGCGGCACACGCGACTCGACTCGAGGGTCTCCATAACACGTTGTTGTTATAAGTGAGAGCGCGAGAGAGAGTTTAGGCGCGCGAGGCTTTCCTGCCCCCTTCGGTTCGCGAGCAAACAGCAGCCTGTTCCGCGAGCGGGAAAACGCTCGAAAAGCTCGGGCTCTCTTCAGCGCCGTGCGATATAGAAAAATTCTCTGCGTCACGTTTTCACCTAGAAGCAGCGTCAAGGCTCGCGCAAACGCGGACCCGCGAGACCCTGAGGACCGCCCTGAAAAATGACGCGAGATCTCGGTACCGCGGCCGGTATGCTCGATCCTATCAGCCGACGACAAAATTCACCCGACTTTTCCCCGACGCGAATACCCACGATACCACTGCCGCCGCACGATCACAGTGATCGGATCAGCTCCGAGCTCGCCTTGTTCCTCCGCGAGTCAACGAACACCGACATCTGTCGGCACCCACGCGATCCATTATCGCACCACGGTCAAATCGCCTACAACAGTTGGGCGTCCTAACCTCGACGAACATTGACAGAAGTCTCTTTCCTAGTGGAGACATTTCGGAGACATTTGCTGCAGAATGGAGAACGTAGGCTCGAGCTCGGGTGAAAAATCGCTTTCCGAGAAGCATGCTGAGAGGATGAAACGGCTGCGGGATCTGCACGCGAAGAGGGTGAGTATCGCGGAATTTGTTAGTAGAGACGATGAACGGGATTTATTGTTATTTTCCTTTGAGATTTTAACGCTTTCGCGGTTGAAAAGTTTGTGACGCACGAATACTTCGTCCGTAACGAGTGGGAGTTTTCGATGTGACGTAGAAGTGCGTCATCCGTAGTCCGTGGGAGTTTTCGGTGTGACGGGGAAATGTCGCAACAAGTGGTTGTTTTCGTATCGTAGCCTTTAGTAATAGAGCTAACATTGCTTCCTTTTTATGGTAAAGTAATAGTTAACCCTTTGCACTCCGCTGTCCCCTCTCATGGGACATCGTAATTCTAGCATATCACTCGGATGTCCCCTCTCATGGGACATTAAAGTTTATTAGTAATTACAGGGAACTAAGTTATTTCAGCGCAACTTTTTGAGACATGCATGTTTCCCTGAAGTTTTCTCTTGAAATGGCACAAGAAATCAAATCAAAATATAGTAAAATTACTAAGATATGGAAAAAAAATGTCAGCGGGTTTTGTGTCAGAAGAGAACGTGAGAAGCGTGCTCACGACATTCCAAGCACTTCTCTTGAAAAGAGCGATAAGGAGAGTTTGTAGAAGAAAGCTCGGTATGCGAGCATACCTCGCACTGTATAGAGGGTTTTATAAATATAATTAAACAAGTCTAAAACTGGAGGAAATGACTGTTGTAACAGTCAATAAGCCTGAAATGGTTCGTGCGGATCAATACGCTTCGACGTATTGTTTCCTCCGTAAGTCGCTGAAATAGTGGAAGAAGTTACTTTTTTGGGGGTTGGAAATGTGTGTCATTAACTCCTACATTATTTACCGCATCTCAAAAGAAACAAATAATCAAACGCCAATGACGCACCACAAGTTTGTCAAGGCACTCATTGACCAGTTGAGAGGTGATTTTCACGAATTGAGAACACGTCCATCCACATCTTCTGCAGACAATAGATTAGATAATAAACTACATATTCCCGATGTGAGACAAAGAAAACAGGATTGCATTGTTTGTTCTGACAGGAAAACACCTGGTGGCAGGCGTCAAACGACTTATTACTGTCAAACGTGCACAAATCAGCCTGCAATGTATATTCGGGAGTATTTTAAGGTTTATTACACTGTACAAAATTATAAAAAATAAAATATTGATTTTTTTGCAAATATACATTTCTCGATGTCAACCAATTCATATAAGTCCAATATCATTATAATACGTCACTTGGTTCCAAAACTATACTAAATAATACGAGGGTCTGTAAATGCACGTTTCTGCCACAAAGTAGCGCTGAGTAGCTGATAGCCAATGTCCAGAATGGTTTGGAGTGCAAAGGGTTAAATAACCAACGGTTTAAATGTTACCTTCGTAGAATGAAGCCAGGCAGCAAAACCACAAGGAGGTCGTCGAAGAGGACAAAAGGAAAAAGCTTCCTTCCAATTGGGAATCACGTAAAAGACAGGCAGAATGGATCGTGCAGGACGAGGCTGCGAGGAAAGAGGCTCAAGAAAAAGTATGTAGTTTGTAAATACTAATTAAAAGACAGATGTGTTCATGTTATGTATTTTTATAGGGGGAGGACTATGACAGAATAAAGTTACTGCACATAGATGCAACGGAGGCAGAGCGAATTGCAAGGAAGAAGAAGAACAAGAGGAATCCTGATCCGGGTTTCTCGGATTATGAACAAGCAGCTATTCGTCAGTATAATAGACTGGTGAAGAATATCAAACCTAATATGGAGACGTATGACAACGTCAAGGAAAAGTTGGGGCCAGCTTTCTACGGGGATAGAAACACTATACTGCATGGTCTTCACGAGGATAAAAAGGAGGCTGTGGATAAGATGGTGGAGGACTTGGAGAAGCAGTTAGTATTTTAGCATTAAGTACTCAGACTTGGTATGGATTTGAATAATACTCGTTATTTTGTCACAGAATTGCGAAGAGGGATAAGTACAGCAGAAGAAGAATGCATAACGACGACGCCGACATTGATTACATCAATGAACGTAACGCTAAGTTCAACCAGAAACTGGAGAGGTTCTACGGAGAGTATACTCGTGAGACTAAGCTTAACTTGGAGAGGGGTACAGCCATATAACGGGAGAACTTTACACTAGTGCACTTACTACAAATACCTTGTATTTTAAATAGTATTTCAAAACTCATACAAATAGGAGCCAGACTAATGTTAAGTTGTTGTTTAGTAACGAAAAGTGCAGATGCGTTCTCCCAATCTTTTTTGAGTATCAAAAAAGGCAAATTTTGTTTATATATATATATATATATACATGTCGATATATATATATATATATATATATTAAATTATATATTAATTTCACGTGACATATGTTATGATAAATAAAAAATGAAAGAAAAGAAATGAAGTTGTTAAAACTTTCGTGCCCTCTTCTCGCAATCTGTTGATTTCCTACAACAATTTTTTTTATTTAATTTAAATAATAATTTTATATACAGTTCTCTCAAATTTCTATTGCAGTTCACGTCATACCACCCAACTATGCACTGTTCCTGGAAAAGAAATAGAAACTTCCTTTATATTGTATGCAACTGTATGATCTTTCGAAGATCATTGATTCACGGAATGCACTCTAAAAGTATACTCACGGCTCGGTGAAAAGTTGTGATGATGTGTGACTCGTATATGAATATCTTGTGTCTCGCCTGTAAATCGAACGTTCAGATTTTGTTACATTTACGATCGATACCACAATTTGATATGATCTTTGACATTTTAAAAATTACTTACCACCATTTACGGTAACAAAAAAAAAAAAAAAAAAAAATAGAGAAAAGAAACAACACAGCACACCAAGTTACTATCATTAATTCATTTGAATGCAACACACGAATAAATAAAAACATGCGTTTCCACTCAACTTACAGATATCGTAAAGTATCAACATTTCAAGTTACTCCAGTATGTAAAGGGCTATAAAAATTAATGTAAAAAGAAACAACACACGTCCATGCGCTACGATTAAGTACATATTAGGTTCTGTTTTATTGATACCGCGTGTTCCAGCGGGCGTCAATACATTATTGCTTTCTCTCGAAAAATCTTATAGTACTCTATTATCACCTTTCGTTGCACACTTTATCACAGTATGCAGCGGTCAATCTTCAAGACAGTTCGGAACAAGTTCAAACGATACACATGCTGTTAAGGCACACTTTTGCTACTCCGACGTCGACGGAGGATTTCGATCGGCGTCCATGCGCGCTAGAGACTTGGTGATCTCCTCGATTGACTTTTTGGAAGCCGTACCTGCGTTTCCATGATCCAGCAGCCTCGGCATGTCGCACTGCTCGCATTTGTTCATCAACGGGTGATTATCGAACGTACACATTCTACAGACCCAAGAGGGACCGTCCCGTTCTTCTCTGTCAACGTTATTTCCGGTTACATCCGGTTGCCAAGCGGGCAGTTGTCTGGGCAATGGCGGAGGATTGAAGTTGGAGGTCGGTGGCAACGGTTGACCAGTATAAATATCTTGATAGAACTCTTCGTTCGTTTCGCCCAGAGGTACTGAAAATTAAGACGGCAATTAAAGCTTTGCAGTGGTAACCATCGTTAATAGCAACTATACGTAACTGAATTTGCCACGCGAATTATTTAATACGAGACATTGAGCATTTTTGTATAGAACATTCTCGGGTGTTTAAAAATTCGTCTTCTTCTGCCGTTAATTTATAATTGTAAGGGATTTATTGTCTAAATTACAGACTTCTGTTGTCTTGTGTAAATGTCAATGTATGTCTGCAGTCATGAAGAGACCTTTATGCATTTTCAGTAGAAAGATCTGCAATCTAGACAATGGACCCTTTTCTTCTAACGTTTAGAAGAAGAAGGAGACACCGAGGCACGAATTTTGATTCAGCTTCCAATAAAAATGTCACTCTGTCTCTCGTATAATAAATAGAATACCAGAGAACTACCTCTTGGATCTGACCACTGATCCACTTCATCCGCCAATCTGTCGCATTCCACCTGCAGCTGATAGATTTCGCTCCTCAATATCCTCTTCAGCTCCTACGGAATGGATTTCGGCCGTGAAGCTTCCGGCGTTTCTATTATTCGACAGCGATGTACGTACCTGAGGCGGCATTGAGGAATCGAACGGTCTCGAAAGAGACTGCAGCTCTTTCTTCATCGCTTCGAGTCGTCCTTTCTCGGCCCTCAACTCCCTGGCGAGCCTTTCTTTCCGGGCTAGCTGCTCGGCGACCAATTTCCTTTGACGCTCCGCCACTACGAAAAAGAAACAAATAACACTAAAGCGACTATTATGACAATTCTTTACATGTAATGCGCAATTGTTAGAGGTGTCCGAAAATGTCGGGTACATGGTTGGGAATGCAACGTGTCGAGACGAGTTGGGTTCTCGAATACATTGGGATTCAATATTCATAATATAGAGAATCCCTATATATTCGAAAATCCCAAAATTCTCGTCCCGAGCCGGCCCGACATTTTCGGGTTCTGGCACATATCTCTAGCAATTGTTCTTTTGTATGAACTTCCAGGTAGCATTGAATCACCAAACGTGATGATCTTGAGAAATCGGGCAGGGTGCAAACCTCCAGGGGTGGTTTTAGTTCTTTCCAGAGGTCCCCTCCAGTCGCATGAATTTTCTAGGACAATTTACCGATACCGAGTCGAGTGATCGGGCCATGATCGTTCAGGAAACGCATGGTCATCAGCGAGACGACGCCGCTGGTGAGAAGGAAAAGCGGATCAGGTGGTCCGCGTAGAGTAACCGCGAGCCTGGCTATGTATAGACGGAGCGTGGGGTCAGGAATGCGTAAATATCGTTCTCAGTGTTACGTGCGTGGGCGTAGTACGTGCGACGGACAGACTGGTCGGTTCTCGGCAGGTAAATATACGTGTGTATCACTCCTATATAATACCAGCCACCGAAAAACAAAGCATGATCAACGCACGCGCGCACGCGTTCGGTATTACAACCAGGAGGATACACACGGACACACGCGTACGCACACCCCGGTTTATTAAAATAGACCGAAGGTTATTTTCGACTAGGTCGGCGAGAGGGGTGTCGGCAAGGGGATACCTTGATTCAACGGCGATCGATTCTGATCGGAATTGGCCTGTATCCGTTCGCCAACGGGACTGGAGGGCGGCGAGGTCGTCGTCGGTCCTGACGGTGTCGTCGGAAGGCTGATGAGAGGGACGATATTCGTTGTCGGCGGTACCGAGGGTGTGGTTGGGGCGCTCATTGTTGTCGTGGGCCGTGGCAACTGGCTGGGTGGTCCCGCTGGAAGACCTGAAGAGAGCAACTTCCGGTTAGACCGAGGACTCCTCGTCTCTTACGTTAACGCGGTGTTCTGTTTTTACTCGAACTTTTACGATTTTCTTCTATCAAACCTTTCAAACCTTTTGCATTGAAATTTTGCGTACACGTTTATTGGTGTGTGAAGTACACTTGTGATTTTTTTCGGGTACAAATAATCAAAATTTCGCGAGTTATATATTTTTTTATGCAGCAGGTTTTGGTGAACGTGAAAAGAAGAAGAAGATTAAATCGTTTTGTGGATCACGCACCTGGCGGCCTCTGGGGACCGGTTTGTACCGGCGGTATCAAGCTGTTGGGTCTGCTGGGACCCATCGGAGGTCTGATCCTTGCAGCGGCCACGCTGCCAACGGCTCCCGCACCGATGCTGATTTGAAGGCGACTCTGAAAACCCCGAGGATCCAGGGAGGAGCTCGAGTATGTCAGGCTCGAGCCCTGTGATCTGATGTCGATCGGCGGTTGAGGTTCCGAGGACGGCGGCCTGAGCGTCAGGCTGACAGAGGTGTAGCTTCTCGTGTGATCGATCTGCGGGCCTGCGTTCTCCACGCTGAGCAACGGGTCCGCGTAGTGAGGCCGTGGATCGACGATCAGATCGGTTCGTTTACAGGCGCCACCGATCGTGGGCACCGTTCGGAAGTCTACAGATTTATCGGTCATTAAACACTGACGGAAAGATAGATCGGAATTGACTTGGCGGAGGTGATCGTTGGAGGATCGAATAGTGGACGTTGGAGAACGTCCTGGGAATTGGATCGAATGATATCGGAGGACGTTCTGGTAATTGGAGGATCGAATAGGGGACGTTGGAGAACGTCCTGGGAATTGGACCGAATGATATCGGAGGACGTTCTGGTAATTGGATCGAATGATATTGGAGGACGTTCTAGTAATTGGAGGATCGAATAGGGGACGTTGGAGAACGTCCTGGGAATTGGACCGAATGATATCGGAGGACGTTCTGGTAATTGGATCGAATGATATTGGAGGACGTTCTGGTAATTGGAGGATCGAATAGGGGACGTTGGAGAACGTCCTGGGAATTGGACCGAATGATATCGGAGGACGTTCTGGTAATTGGAGGACGTTCTAGTAATTGGAGGATCGAATAGGGGACGTTGGAGAACGTCCTGGGAATTGGACCGAATGATATCGGAGGACGTTCTGGTAATTGGAGGATCGAATAGGGGACGTTGGAGAACGTCCTGGGAATTGGACCGAATGATATCGGAGGACGTTCTGGTAATTGGATCGAATGATATTGGAGGACGTTCTAGTAATTGGAGGATCGAATAGGGGACGTTGGAGAACGTCTTGGGAATTGGATCCAATGATATCGGAGGACGTTCTGGTAATTGGAGGATCGAATAGGGAACGTTGGAGAACGTCCTGGGAATTGGATCGAATGATATCGGAGGACGTTCTGGCAATTGGAGGATCGAATAGGGGACGTTGGAGAACGTCCTGGGAATAGGATCGAATAGGGGACTATTCCAGTGAATAGGATTGAATAAATGTTGAGAAAGAATCGGATCTCCCCCTGCATGATCAAAGAATGCAGCACTTAACACTAGATCTACCGAACCAGTCGAAATGACTGGTTCCTAATTTTATCTTTCACAATTACTGAAATTATAAAAATGTTTTCATCAGAATTTTTTGAACGAACTTTTTCATTGAAGCACATGTTAGAATAAAAATTGTATTAAGTTTGAATGGATGTAGTCTTGTCATTATTACAAAGCAATGTTCATCAGTTGTATTCATTACTCGGTAGTTCTAGTGTTAAATTTCGATCGGTAATGATATAGTAATTGCTCCTGCAAGAAGTGGTAACGTAGGATTTTCAGGGGACATTGGAGAACGTCCTGTGAATAGTTTACGCAGGCCCCTGCTCGAAGATGAGGGTGAATTGTCCAATAGTGGCGAGTATGATTGCGATCCTACAGCGAAACCAGGAATACTATTCTCGCCTGGTTCTGGGAGAAAGATCGGTGACGAAATTTCCTGATTGATACACCAGTGTATCTGTCATGTCTGATCATAGCCCGCTGCCTCCACTTGTTCTCGTGTTTACAGAAATTACGGCCAGAAAACGCTGCAATAAGTAGCAAAAGTGGCAAATAGCCAGACAGCGATTTGATGCAATATTCCCGGGAAAAAGGGGACGCGGAGTGAAAGAAATGCTCGCGAGGATCACGGTACACCCTGTGCATCGTCCTAGGGCAGCCTAAGCTAATGGACGAGAAGAAGTCGACGGTATCGATCGGGGAACGCAGTAGCGATGCATTGTATGATTATGGCGATGATCGAACGATCCGCAGGACATCCGCGTGGCAAGGTCACGATACTTAAAAATGAGCGGCGCGATCGCTGCACGTGGCAGGAACCTGTTTTATTCCCGTTTCCATACCGACACGATGCACTCGAGCGACGTAATTGCTTGTTACGCAACCGCTCCGCTGCATGTATCTAATTCATCAACTACGCTGCAACCATGTTGCAACTTGGAGCCACCGGTTAACGGAAATGGCTCGGGATCTAGCTCCGTCGTGACGGACTAACGGTTTCCACCGGTTGCCGACAGTCCGTGTTATCTTCAAACGAGTACACTGAAGTTGCAATTTCTCATTCGCTCGTTGGAACACCGCGCTTGCTACTTTGAGTTATCTTCTTCCAGACGACAGTCGGTTGGCGAACGCAATCGAGCGGATGAAAGCGCGCGTATCTTTGAAGAGCAGGTCGCCGAGAGGGTCTGACCCCGAAGAACGTAAAATTGGTGGCCGATGCTGAACAAGTTTCAGCGATTCTCGTGAGGTTCGAGGCGTCTGGAGGTCGATCCTTTTCAACCTGGTCTCCAAAGACCGCGTCGATCGCGAAGCCTTCATCCGCTTCAGGGTGCTCCGGCGTCGCAGCTCACGATAAACAGAAGAAAAGAACCCATTAAAAACAGCAACCGCGTCTTCGACACGTTGACACGGTCATGGCCGACCGGCGCAAACGAACCCGACGAGAATGCGCAAACCTCCGGTTTGCTGGGCAGTCAGCGTGTGAACCCTTTCGCTGCCACGCGAATTTTTGAACTTGCACCAGTGAGTCACAACACAAAATTAAAAATGTTCTAATGGCAAAGAACTGCGAAATATATTGAAATAACGGCACAATCTTGGCGACAGCAAGGCATCTTTCCAACAAATTTCAGAAACGATTGGGGGAGACAGAGAAGTGGTGGTCACCATGGGCCAAATGAGAAGACAAGCGCCGGTCCCATGGGACCACCGTGGCAGCGAAAGGGTTAAAGACCAGGTCACCGAGACGATCTAACCCCCGAGAAGGTAAGAGTGGGAGTCGATGCTGAACGAGTCCAGAGATTCTTACAGGATCCTAGGGGTCTGGGTATCGAAGGTCGATCCTTTTCAACCTGGTCCTGAAAGACCACGTCAATCTCGATGTCCACAAGCCCTCGTCTGCTTCGGGATATTTCGGGGTGCTGATAGAAAGGGTAAGGGGACATTGTTCTTGATGCGTACCACGATTGCCAGCTGGGCTGCAGGCAACGTTCACGTTCAGCTCGAATCCGGCCGGCTCGTTGCCGGCGTTCTGCACGTGGTTGTTGCAGTTCGTCTCCGGGGGTCCTGCGATGCAGTCGTCGAAGAATCCCCTGGTGGTGCATGCGGGTGGCGCCGAGGAGGGTGTCGACGGGTTACCAGCGATCGGCGGCGACGAGGAGATCGCTGCGACCCTGGTGCAGCTCAGGGGACAGCGTCTGGAGGCTCCGATGTCCAAGGACGCTGGCCTGTGCGGTCGCGGGTTGCTGGTGGCCACATTGTTGCTTCGTTGGAGCTGGCTCATCGCGCAGCAACGTTGCAGCTGCTGCGCGGCCGGACTCGGTCGTTGCTGTTGGGGTTGCTGAGGGTGCTGTTGCTGCTGGGCTTGTTGCTGAAGAATGCCGCAGACCGCGGCCGGAGGGAAGGCGCCCGGTGACGGTCGTGACTCTTGCGTGGCGCGCAGGCTTCTCGCGCATGTCTCCCGGTCGTGGCTGTTCTGCAACGCACACACGCACCCGGGTCAGCCAGTTTCCGGTCGCCATGGGACCTTCGAGGACCATTTCACAACCCTTCTGCCCTCGGATTTTCCTCTGCGGGGAGGCTAAGCTCAACGGGCTACCCCCGTGCCCGACACTGACTTCCTCCGCAACGGACTCGCGGTGCTTCCTGAGGGGGTGATGCGGGGCGAGTTAGACCCCTTGCGGTCCAGGTGGATCCGGTCGTGTGGCCGGGATGCTTACGCGTTCACGAATGCCGTTGGCAGATCGTAGATCCTCGCTGGGTGATCGCTAACGAGCACCGGGAACGATTAAACATCCCTTGGTGGAGGGGTTGTGGTCGGAGTTTAACACGTTCGCCACTGACGCTTGCTTCGAAGTTGTATGACGCGCAGGGGTTGAGAAAAATAGTGGTTTTGGTAGTCTCTACCCTTAGGCACCCCTTTGATCAGGAACCCTTCGGATATGACGCCCGATTCTGGGTAAAATTTGATTTTATTTGGCGTTTAAGAACTATTTGAATGACAAAAAGCTGTTCAAATATGGAATGGCCAATACTTATAAAAATTTTAGAAATGCTCGAACCGATGCTGTTTTCGATCAAAATTCCGCCGGGCTCGGAACAAAATGGACTGTGTAAACCGAAATATCCGTAAGAACAGCGAAACCAGAGCAAGACAGATTGCTTTTCAGCGGCGGCGAACGTGTTAAGCACGGATGATCATTCATCCAAGTGGATTATATCCCGGCTGAATGGTCGAATGCAAATAAATGCAACAGGTGGACCGCAAGGGGTTAGAAACGTCAGGGTTCCGCAGTCCTCTAGGATGACTCTGAGGCTCGGCAATCATTAATATCGTGCAACCGGAAGTGCCGAGAGCTGTCGGCACTTCCGTCTCGAGGGGATTAGATCAGTATTTTAGTGTGTTCCATTAAAGTTCCGTTGATTAGGGTGACGTCGTTGGGTTCGTACCACGCCATGGACGATTTTTTTTTTTTTAGTATTATAAAACGAACAAAACAAGTTCAGCACAAAGGATTCACGTACACACAGGTTCCACGCTCGTGCAACGGCAGGATACAACGGTGTTCTCGCAGGACGTTAATTCGCATAAACGGCAGTGTTATGAATACGCGAGTTGTACACCGGTGTTTGTTAGTCGTTGTCGTGCTTTGTATTTTAGCGATGACGGATGAGCGGGGAGAGAAAATCTTTGCAGACTGGTTAGGAGCACACTCTGTGCAACCGGGACGCCGTTCCTGGAGTACTCGATCGCGAAAATGAATGCAAATTTTCCGCTAACATTAAACCTACCAAGCACAAAACATATGAAAATGAACCGTCTTATAGAAGGGAGAAGAAGGAATTTACTTAAACTTTGTACGACTTTCATTGTAATATGTGCTTAAATAAGTCGATTCAATAATTTCCTATGAAAACGTTTTCATAATTTCCGAAAAACCGGTTGTTTTGACCGTGGTAGGTTTAGTGTTAACACTAGAAGTCGAAATGATTTGCTCCTAATTTTTTCTCTTAGAAATAATGGAATTATAAGTACGTTTTCAGGAGAAAATTTGTCAATAAACTTCTCTATCCAAGTAGATATTGAAAAATAAAATGGTACGAAATCTAAACAAATGCAATTTTGTTGTTATAGTAAAGCAATGTGTGCCAGTTGCATTTACTGCTTGGTAGTTCTAGTGTCAACAGTAGAAGTCGAAATGATTTGCTCCTAATTTTTTCTTTTAGAAATAATGAAATGATAAGTATATTTTCAGGAGGAAATTTGTCAATACATTTCTCTATCCAAGTAGATATTTAAACAAAACTGGTACGAAATCTAAACAAATTCAATTTTGTTGGTATTATAAGGCAGTGTATACCAGTTGCATTTACTGCTTGGTAGTTCTAGTGTCAACAGTAGAAGTCGAAATGATTTGCTCCTAATTTTTTCTTTTAGAAATAATGGAATTATAAGTACGTTTTCAGGAGAAAATTTGTCAATAAACTTCTCTATCCAAGTAGATATTGAAAAATAAAATGGTACGAAATCTAAACAAATGCAATTTTGTTGTTATAGTAAAGCAATGTGTGCCAGTTGCATTTACTGCTTGGTAGTTCTAGTGTCAACAGTAGAAGTCGAAATGATTTGCTCCTAATTTTTTCTTTTAGAAATAATAGAATTATAAATATATTTTCAGGAGGAAATTTGTCAATAAACTTCTCTATCCAAGTAGATATTTAAACAAAATTGGTACGAAATCTAAACAAATTCAATTTTGTTGGTATTATAAGGCAGTGTATGCCAGTTGCATTTACTGCTTGGTAGTTCTAGTGTCAACAGTAGAAGTCGAAATGATTTGCTCCTAATTTTTCTTTTAGAAATAATGGAATTATAAATATATTTTCAGGAGAAAAGTCAATAAACTTCTCTATCGAAGTAGATATTTAAACAAAACTGGTACGAAATCTAAACAAATGCAATTTTGTTGTTATTACAAGGCAGTGTACGCCAGTTGCATTTACTGCTTGGTAGTTCTAGTGTCAACACTCAAAAGACGGATGGCTTTGTTATAAATTAAAAAAAAAATATTTTTGATGGTATTTTGTCTAGATCCATTGGTCTTTTTATTGCATCCAATTGCACAACTTCTGCTTGAAATTCATCACCAAGAAACGAATGGCTAGGTGATGCCTTTGAAGTACTGGGTCTGAACGGACCCGGCTCCGGCATCCAAATGTAAATCTTTCGAAACTCATGATTTATCTCTAGCAAATTACAGTTATAATGCATATAAAAATATTTTTCACGTAGACTGATTGGCTGGAAGCAACTACGTAAATCCAACTTCAACGATTTAAAAGAAAACTGAATATTCCAACACATTTTGTGTCGTTTATAAAAGTTACAAGAGCACACTTACCGAAGCTCAATCCAACTAAAATACAAAATTGGTCACATTGACTCTCAGATTACATTATTTTCGACCTGGTAAAATGCTGAAAGAAAGTAAAACGTTCTTAACGCGTGTCGTGACCATCGATTTCCGTCGTTTCAGATCCACAAATAATAGTATCCAGTTGCGACGAGACAATAGGCCCGCGGGGTAAGCAACGCGAGTCGGAAGGACCATGCTCGAGAAAGCGAGTCGAGTCTCCAGGAGCAGCAATGGTGGACAAAGAGCACCTATACCTGGGCGATGCACTGGGAGACGACGTGATCAGGGAGCGCAGGGAACTGCTGCTTCAGCTCATGGAACAGCTGCATGATAGCGATGTTAGAGCAATGGCACTCCCCCATCGTGGGCCCCCATCCTCCTGGCAAGGCCTACCTGCGGGTGCCAGGTTCTCTCGTTACACCAGGTACATGCGACTGACGATAGTCGAATAGTTAGCGTTGTTGTCCGGCTCGGGACTAGGCGCGATCACTGACACTGTTGATCGGGCAGCGGCCAGATTCGGTAAACGAGATATACATGTGTGTGTGCGCGTGTACGTATACACACGATCACGCGTGTCCCTAGTCTCGTTCAGGGGGGTTGGTAACGCGGACTCGGGTCTCTCCCGTCCGTGTAGCTCTCCGGCCGAACCGAGAAACGCTAGACGCAAGAATCCGCCGCGGAAATTTCGCGGTTTCCCGGATAAACGATTTGGATGCCCTCCAAAGACGACGTTCCTCGTGCGGTTTCGCGTGTCGCCGCCCGAGACTGTTTCAAATTATTCAGGCCCGCGGATATGAGCGGACGGCCGCACCGGCCCGCGATTAATGGAGACAAAGTCGCGAGAAAATGAAAAGGAGAGAACCGTGGAACCCGTCCCGGCAAATTGTCTGGCCTGTCGGCGAACACACATCCGAATATTAGGGGATCGCTGGCCCCCGCGATCGTCGCGAACGATCCACGCGGATCCACGGCGATGGATACCTGCGAAAAATTCGGGACCGATATGCTGCTTGGATCGCGCGTTCCGTACGGGACCATTGATCGCTTACCGCTGGAAGAGAAGAAGAGAGACAATACGAGTTTAATCGATAAAATTATCTTTGTTTTTGATGAATTTTCTTACGGAATTATTTCTGGCACGTTCGCGACACTTTTCTGATTAAAATGATACCAAACACGACCCACTTTGGACCGTGTTTACTCGTTTAATCCTCGATATAGCGGAACCTCTGTTATCCGAACAAAGGGATGTAACTGGTCTAGGATAATAGTAGGATTATCTACAGTATCGGATTAAATCTTTGGGGATTTGTAGAATGAATTGAAATTCAGTTTGCATTGAATTGTTTAGCATTCTGACATTATCGGTTCGGATAATCGAGGTCCCAATGATAAAATTATCTTTGTTTTTAATGAATTTTCTTACGGAATTATTTCTGGCACGTTCGCGACACTTTTCTGGTTAAAATGATACCAAACACGACCCACTTTGGACCGTGTTTACTCGTTTAATCCTCGATATAGCGGAACCTCTGTTATCCGAACAAAGGGATGTAACTGATCTAGGATAACAGAAGAATTATCTACAGTATTGGATTAAATCTTTGGTGATTTGGAGAATGAATTGAAATTCAATTTGCATTGAACTGTTTAGAATTCTGATATTATCGGTTCCGATAATCGAGGTCCCAATGATAAAATTATCTTTGTTTTTAATGAATTTTCTTACGGAATTATTTCTGGCACGTTCGCGACACTTTTCTGGTTAAAATGATACCAAACACGACCCACTTTGGACCGTGTTTACTCGTTTAATCCTCGATATAGCGGAACCTCTGTTATCCGAACAGAGGGATGTAACTGTTCTAGGATAATAGAATAATTATCTATAGTATTGGATTAAATCTTCGGTGATTTGTAAAATGAATTAAAATTCAGTTTACATTGAATTGTTTGCCGATATTGTCGGTTCGGATAATCGAGGTTCCACAGAATCGTCGATTGAACTGACAAATGTGGTCCGAATTGAGTTTGGTCTCACTTTCAATCAGAAAAATGTAACAATTATGTTGACAAAACTTTTATAATGAACTAATTAAGAAGGAGAAAGTTCTGTCATTGGCGGTGGAGGGGATAAATTTTTCACGAGTATCGTGTACATCGTTTTCGCATATAGTGTCGCATTATTCTCGGTTTTCCAGTGAATGTGATCGTGAAATCTTTGTTAGATCATGCTTCTAGATCGCAAAATATTGACGAACCAGTTAGAAAAAATCTCTGTTGGATGGGGTTGTTCAATTGTTACGTTGGAGCATTGTCTGACTACGCAGGGGACATTCTACTTGGACGATCTGTCGGTCAAACTTTAATTGAACTATCGAGGCCTTTTTTTTTAAATGTACAATACTCGGTTAAGAAATGTACTATAATTTACGAGGGAGATTTAAATAGTAACATTGTTGACATAAAACCTTGTCTACGATTACTCCATTCGTAACGAAATGACGTCACATCTACAAGGATAACTGGTTCGTCTATAACAGAATCTCCAACGAAACATTAAGTAGATTGAGGCGTGACAGGTCAGACACGGTGCAAAGTAATTTTAGTTGACGACTTTCCGAAGATTTTTCGAGAGGAAAAGCAAAGGCTTTCACACTTTCCACGGCTCGTCGGGGCTTTAGTTAAACGAACGACCGTTTGACCCATTTCCCAAGGGAACGAACTTGTCTTATAGTTATAGGTACACACCGGTTACATACCAGGTGTCCGACAAAAATCTATGACCGCAAAAATCGCTTTCTTATCGAGAAACTGAAGGTTCTCAACCTGCATTTAATTACCATAATATTCTTCACCAAAACTATACTTTTGAACTAACCTTATTCTAAATATTACACAAAACTACATAAGGAAACCAATGCGACAATAATCGTGTTAAATAATAAACACCCTTTCGATTCTAGTAAATGTTATTCAAAATATATTTAGAGCACATCAAGGTGGCACTTATTTTATACAGTCGAAAATAAAAAGTTTCCTAAGGATTATTTCTATTCTAAAAAAACGTGAATGTTTGAAAATTTCTATATTTCAGTATAAAATTTCAGTGCAAAAATTCAGTACACTGTTAAGCAAAATAGGTTGAGAATCCAGTCCCTGGAGATGTTGCAAAGTTCTAAAAAATAGAAACAGTGGTAAATGTGTATCTGGACGATGGGAAAAATTCGTGCGGAGGTCGATAACTCCGAAACACCCGGTACGTTACGGAATTGGCAGCGAGTAAAGAAACGGTGGACACCTGTGCTGCGTGGAACGTAGGAGTGCCACATAATTAGCCGGCACTGCGCGTGCCACGCTCCCACGCGCGCACGCATGCGTTCTCCTCTCCTGCAGGTGCACTCGCGTCAATTAAAATGCAGCCGGGCTTGTTCGGATCTTCGGGTCCCGTTCAGACGTGCAAAAAGGTCCGTTTCAACGAGCAAAAATTCTACCGTCGACTCCCTTCGCAGAATAACCTACTTCCGCTACAAACCGACCCCATTCAGATAACGCACTCGAAATGAGCCGATCATGATTTGTGGATGAACAACGGGGATGACCAATTAGGGGATGACCAATTTTCTGTTCGATCTTCCACAATCTTTTAACGAAACGACTGATGGTCATTTCATTCAGGAAATTCAATAAAATTGTTTAATCCTTTGCACTCGAAGCTGTTTTGACTAAAAAACTAGACGATTTTTTCCATCTTAAGAAAATCAAATTGATATAATACCTCATACAATATTTAAATGTTTAGTAATTTATTGGACACAAAATAATGTGAACAATATTTTGAATAAGGCCTCAGAGTTAATTCTTGCAATGTACAATCAGTAACGTGCAAAAATATACAAAATTGCATCAAGCGCAATTTTACCAAAAAATGGCCCAGTTCTTGCAGCAAGGTGCTCAACAATTGTTGTATGAGATATTTTCGAGAATTGAAAGGAGTATGAAAAATCGTCCGATCGGTTACCTCGTGGATGCATCGGCGAGTTTAGAACTTGAAACTCGAGGACACCGGAAGTGCAAACGTCGGGGGTTGTTCGCTCGATCGAAAGACACTAAAGACGTTTTTTCCATCTTAAGAATATCAAATTGATATAATACCACATACAATATTTAAATGTTTAGTAATTTATTGGACAAAACAAAATAATGTGAACAATATTTTGAATAAGGCCTCAGAGTTAATTCTTGCAATGTACAATCAGTAACGTGCAAAAATATACAAAATTGCATCAAGCGCAATTTTACCAAAAAATGGCCCAGTTCTTGCAGCAAGGTGCTCAACAATTGTTGTATGAGATATTTTCGTGAATTGAAAGGAGTGTGAAAAGTCGTCCGATCGGTTACCTCGTGGATGCATCTAGAATTGAAACTCGAGGACACCGGAAGTGCAAACGTCGGGGGTTGTTCGCTCGATCGAAAGAAACTAAAGAGATTGGTAACCGAACGCGTTCAATTCGCACTTGGCTCGTGGCCACGCGATAGAATAAAACGCTGGGCGGAATTAATATTTCGCTTCCCTTTCTCCGTTCGCCTCGCACCTGGCAGCATCGGTCGTGTCAGGTGAGTGAGGCATCAATCAGAAAGAAAACTGTTTATTGGCACGCGCGGCTGCATCTACGTGCATCGGTCCTGTATCGAATTGTTGCTGTGGCCGAGGTGTCGGTGCTCTCCAACGAGGAAAGTCTGCGAACCACATCATCCTGATCAAAATTGCTAAATCTTTTCCTCGTCTCGAACTGATTCGCTAAAAAAATTGCAGACATGAATAATATACGTGTTCCCGTAGATTGAAATCGTCACTACGAGTTTTATTTTATGAGATAAAGGGTTCACATTTAGGTACAATATATTTTCAATGGAGATGAATGAGAAAATATTGTCTGCGACCTAGGGCTTGCTTTGAGGGCTACTTTCACCCTAGGTAGTGAATATTTTTTCAAAAACACACGAGTCCAATATTAAATTATTTCTCCACGATTGTTTTCAACCTAGGGCTATTTTTGAGTTTGATGTTATGAGATAAAGGATTCAAATTTGGGTATAATATATTTTCAAAGGAGATGAATGAGAAAATATTGTCTGCAACCTAGGGCTTCCTTTGAGGGCTGTTTTCACTCTAGGTGGTGAATATTTTTTCAAAAACCACACGAGTCGTATATTAAACTATTTCTCTACGATTGTTTGCAACCTAGGGCTATTTTTGAGTTTGATGTTATGAAATAAAGGGTTCAAATTTGGGTATAATATATTTTCAAAGGAGATGAATGAGAAAATATTGTCTGCAACCTAAGGTGTTGGATATTTCTTGAAAAACACACGAGTGTTATATTAAACTATTTCTCTACAATTGTTTGCAACCTAGGGCTATTTTTGAGTTTGATGTTATGAAATAAAAGGTTCAAATTTGGGTATAATATATTTTCAAAGGAGATGAATGAGAAAATATTGTCTGCAACCTAAGGTGTTGGATATTTCTTGAAAAACACACGAGTGGTATATTAAACTATTTCTCTACGACTCTTTGCAACGTAGGGCTACTTTGGAGGGTCATTTTCACCCCGTGAAATATTTTTTTTTGGAAAACATTTTGGAGGGTAGAAATTTAATTTTGGTGCTCGAATCTGGTCACGGGAGCGTTCGAACGTTCTCGCGAGCGATCGAAATACTTCGGAAGCGTACATTTTTGCCCGTTCCCGCGAAGTTTGCCAACAGGACGGTTCTTCGACACGCAAATGACGAAAATGCAAAATAAACGCGCGTGGGCAAGCATTCGACGCGGAAACGCGCGACAGCGGATCGAATTCGACCGACCCTGTGGATCTAGCGAGATCTATCGCAACTTCGGAGTAAAATAACATACTTCGACATAAGACCTACCTATCACGCGCGAAAATTTCGTCGAAATAATTGTGAAACAGCAGCAATTAAAGGGCCGGCGCAGTTTGCGCACTCTTGGCAAAGAACGTTCGGTACAATATTTTCATTGACGACAGAAGCGAATACAAAATTCAGCAAACACAAAGAAAATATTCATGTAAAAATTAGTGTGTTCGTGCTTCTTTAATGCACAGAAAGTAATTATCCAGGGAGGGTTGCAACCATCCACAAATATTAAGAACATTTCTTTTTGATAACTTGGTGTTTTCATGTTCACCCTTCAAAATTCCAATGTTATTTTATTAACATATTTTTATAAAAATTCTGCTATCATATTCGTCACATTTTCCCGGTTAAAACGATACCAAGCACGACACACTTTGGAAGATATTTGCTCCCGTAATTCACGACATAGTAAAACCTCTGTTATCCGAACTCAGCGATGGAACGTCGCAGGACGGTTTTGAGATTTTCCGGTGTAGAAAAAATCGAAATAAAAATAGGAAACTGTCAGCTGCTTGAAGATCGTAGTTTGGAAATTTGAGAAATTGTTATGTTGTTATAGCAAGTTGCGCGTGCACACAATGGGCCAGCGTCGGCCGGTTTTCGACCAAAAAGGACATAAGGGGGATCTAATTGCACGAGACACGCAGGACGTTTCTATCAGTGACGAGAGAGAGAGAGGGGGGGAGGGAGATTTTAAGAGAGGAACGAGAGAGTGTCGTTCGTCGGGACAGGCGAAAAAGGAAAAGCGGAATTCCAGCGTGCCGGCAAGATATTTGTGTCATGAAATAACCCAGGAGACACAGCGTGGCTGTTTTCGTCTGCTCCTGGCAATGCGGGGAAAAGCGAATTCCACGAGTATTTTCACGCATTTGGAAGAATTCTTGGCAGTTCTTTTTAAACGTCTCGAATGCGTCTCGGACCGGGACTCGGCTCGAACGGATTCGCGAACAACCAGCAGACTAGCATCCCCGCGCAGTAATAATTCGAAAAAAGAACCCGTCCCAGAGATTGCTCGAGGAAAGTCTATGGAATTTTCAACGAGCCTCTGCAATCGTGCAGGTTAAACGCCGGAAACCTCGTTCAATCTCGTTAGACACCTGTTGATTCGCCGTACGGCGAGCAATCGATCAGCCGCGAGTGAAACGCGTAATTTCGAGCGTCGTCGAACGGAGCAATAACGGCCGGTAATTGCAGTAATTGTTTAGAAAAATGACTGTTCCACCAGTGAATGACCCTTGCCGGTTGAATTATCTGCTCGGGACCGGGCATCGCCAATTACGTGGAAATTGCACGTGAACGGAGAACAAACATGGCCGACTGGAAAAATGCAGTCATCCGGTTGTTCGACCATCACCATCTAAAAATTGACGCAATTGTTTTAAGGGTAATTAATCAGTGAAAAGTTCCGGGTTTTTACAATGTTGTTAACGTAACTCTTAACCTCATTCTCCATTTTAGACAGAACAAAATATTAAACCTTAGCACTCGAATGGCGACTGTAAGGCGCCATTAAAAATTCCTGTATCGTTATTCAGAATATTTTTTACATTATTAACACCAGAACTACCGAGCCCTAAACGTGACTTAGGCTTATCCCTTTATAATAACAGCAAGATTGAATTTGCTGTTATTATAACATGTACTCCAAAGAAGAGATATATTAAAAAATTTCTCGTGAAAACGTTTTCATAGTTTCACTAATCGTGAAAGAAAAAATCATCCACCAGTCATTTTGATTGGTTTAGTAGTTCTAGCGTTAAATTTGTTTGTATTTAATAAATTACTGAACATTTTGGTACTGTACGAGTAAATTGCAACATTTTCGTATGTACAGCATGAAAAAATATATATAGAAGGGAAATATTCTAGGTCGGATGAAATGTTTTAGAATTAAAATGGCTTCGAGTGCAAAAAATGTTGCTACAACTCAGAAGAACAATTTTTTAATTCTCAAATTAAGTATTGTCTGAAATGTAACGTTTTAAAATTCGATTTTTTTAACGATACAGACGGACTATCCCGTTAATGCCGGACGAAAATAAGGAACCAAGAATAATAATTGACGAGGGACGCATTGCTAACGTTAAGCAGAGCTCAACAAGTTACGGCTCAAGGCGAAAATAAACACCGAAATCTTGAAAATAATGCTACACTTTTTCTCGCGTAGGCAACGTCCGCTAAAAAAGCGTATGACCTAAACACGCCCATAACCGATCAATAACAGTCACGAATATTCGTCTCGAAGAATATGTTTTTATTCATACTCAAATAGTAGTAAATTTAATTTCTTTTTCAATCAATGTTTGTGTACATCTTGCCTACCAAAACAACGTCCGCCATTGACAGAAATAAAATAAAATTATACATGTAAACACAATTATATTTGTAAACACAGACTTAGGATATATAATTCCTTGGAGAGCTGGTAAATAATTTTTTTACAGCGTGATAGCTTCATAAGTTTTGCTGAGTTCTCTGTTACGTTAATACGATACGGTGAAGTATTTATGTGGAAAATTTGAGCTCAAACAAACCGGATTTTTAAAAGTTATAAATATATTTGCAGAGATTCCTCCACCATGTGGAGGAGGATGCTCTTCGTTTTATGCGAACTAACGTTCAAGCACAGCTTGCCACTGAGGAAGCCAGAAATGCTGAGCAATTATCAAGATTAGCTGCTGAAGAAGCGCCTCCGTTCGCGGAAAGCATACTTCATGCTCCAACTATCGTTGATTGCGGATAAGTTAATAAAAAATTCCGTTTTACGTAACAAAAAATCAAACTGAAGGCTTCTATGTTTATTAACAGTAGGTTTACGGGACCCGTCAAAATGACGGGTTCTAATACTTTTAATTTAGGATTATTGTGAAGATCCATCTACGTGGAATTACTCAACAAACTTATTTCCTTAACTAAGAAAACTTGGATAGACACATTCTTCTTATTTTTATAAAGTGATCTAAAATACTCACTTTTAATGCTCCGTAAACCTAGTGTTAGCAAACCCTTAATCGGGTTTGTTTTTTAATACTAATGTGTCCTTAAAATATATTCTGAATTTACCCTACAGCTATGTAAATGGCAACAAAATTTTTCTCCGTCAATTTTCCCCACTTTATCTCGCATCTTTGAAAGGGTTCAAAGTTGAAAAGTCTCCGGATCAACAGGTCCAAGGATTCTCCACGAATAAATTCGTAACTTTTGAAGGGAAATTTGTTCGAGCACTAGCTTACGGTGCAAGAGGCCTATAAACATAGTGGTCGTGCAGCAAGAAAACCAAAGTTTTCTGTCAAGCCTTTCTGTAACAGGATCCGTATTCATTTCCCGTAGAGTTTGAACGGTAGTGCCCCCTTAACGCGCCGCCGAACGCGGGTTCTTTACGATCGCAATAATTCATGTGGCCCCATAAAGCTCGTTATTGACTCTCTAAGCAGCTCGCTTTCACGCGATCACAAATATAGCCGGGGCTCTAGACTCGTTCACTAGCGAGCCAAAAAATACTAATTTCTTTTTTCCTCTGTCCGTTTGATGAAATCGAACGAGCAAATGGTCTCGGCCGAACGGTGCACAGTGGGCCAAAAGCGCCAAAACGTGGCCAAAACAGGAAAGAGTACTTCAATTTAGTTCAAAATTGATACTCCAAGGTCTCTCGGGTCACTGATTATAAATCTGATGTAAAAATTACAAAAAACAAAATGGCCGATTCAATATGGCAGATGGGTAACCAAAAAAATTATTGGACTTTCTTGAAAATTAGTTTCCCATTTTTTCGGGCCGGCGAATATGAATCTGATGTAAAAATGATAAAAAACAAAATGGCGGATTCAATATGGCGGATGCGTAACCAAAAAAATGATTGGATTTTCTTGAAAATTAGTATTCCCATATTTTTCGGGCCGGCGAATATGAATCTGATGTAAAAATTACAAAAAACAAAATGGCGGATTCAATATGGCGGATGCGTAACCAAAAAAATGGCAACTTCCTTGAAAATTAGTATTCCCATTTTTTCGGGCCGGCAAATATGAATCTGATGTCAAAATTGTAAAAAACAAAATGGCGGATGCGTAACCAAAAAATTATTGGATTTCCTTGAAAATTAGTATTCCCATATTTTTCGGGCTGACGAATATGAATCTGATGTCAAAATTATAAAAAAAAAAAAAAAAAAAAAAATGGCGGATGCGTAAAAAAAATGATTGGACTTTCCTGAAAATTAGTATTCTCATATTTTTCGAGCCGACGAATATGAATCTGATGTCAAAATGACAAAAAACAAAAATAAAATTTTTTTTAAACAATAAAAAAATTATTATTAAAAAAGAAATTGTTGTATCAGAAAACTCTATAAGTTGGAACCATACAATGCTTATTTAACAAATTTGATTATAACTTCTAAATTTCTCGAGAAAACATGCTTGTAACATGCATGCTAGTACCATGACTACCTCTGCGTTACAAAAATGGATCGCATTACGAAAGGGGCAGTTTTGGGCAGCTACTTTTTCAAAATAATGTTAAATAATAGTGTCTACTACAAGACTCGACAAGAATCTCCGTGGAATATTGTGGAATATACAACTTTTAGTATACATTTGTAAAATCTGTGCACTAAATTTTATCGTTCACTTCATACATTCCAAACATTAATTAATATAAATCCAATGTTATTATTATGTATAGTATTTACTTCCAGGAACAGCATCCATCGTACACGCACAAAAAAAAATTCAATTTCCGTAAAATTGTAAGCTTGACACCTTTTTTTTCACAAGGTAGTTCACTGCACGAAAACTGCGAGACGACTGTATGGGATATTTGTACTCCCACCATTTAGCAAGTGTAGGTAGTAAGACCTTTTTACCTTCAACTTCTTATACAGTCATTACCTGAGAATCCAATACGGCAAGAGCCATACCCCTAACGTGAAATTCATTTTTTGCATTTTCGCCACGTTTTGGCGCTTTTGGCCCACTGTGCGGTGATTAGCGTATCGATTACATAACCTATAACGGACGGTGTCCTGTCCGCGGAGTAAACACAGTATACGTCGTGTTACGGGTGGTTTTATTGCGAGCGGTTAGGGGGGGGGGGAAACGTGTTCGCACGGTTAAAAAACGATTTCGGCCACGAAAGCTCGTCCGCCGGCTTACGTAGTTTTTAAATCGAGTGGCACGTCCGTCAGTGCGGCTAAAATCGTCGACGAAGTTTGGAATTCGTGGCATCGATTGACCCTGGTGCCTATGACACGCCCGAGAAAATAGAATCGCTTTGCAACTTTCCGGAACGAGTTGCTCTATAGGAACAACGCTATTCCCTCTTTGATTCCCTGAAAAACGAGGAGAAAATTCGCCGAAGTAGAATCGAATAAATCCACCGTCCAACGAAACAGACAACAAAGGAACGTGACGTTTTATCGATAACAAGTGCGTGTGTCTGTGTGTGTACACCGGAAATCGGCACGCGTACCGCAGAACCAGCAACACGCAACTTATCGAGGAAACTCGCATTGTTGTTGCATGTCCAGCGCATTCCGTTGCGCGGATGTATTTCGGTGTCGCGTGGACGGGCAAAGGTCCCGATCAAAAATCTCTGTTCGTGTCCCCTCCCCCTCCGCCGTTGCGGCGACGCATAGATTTTTCGAGTCGACGAATGTCACGGGGAGAATAGAACGGTGAGAGAGAATTTTTAAAGATGGAGTCGAGGCACGGTGTAATTGCATTGAATGGGCAGGGACCCGGTTTTAAAATCCGTGCGCTTCTACTCACCGGACGGCAACCATTGGAAACGTCCAACGAACGGGAAACGGTCACGCACACTTCGAACACTTGACCGGGCGGACACTTCGGGAACTGTGGAAATTTTTTCGCACGTGGCCGGGACTCGAATTTCAAACTGTCACTGTACGGTGACGCGGGTAACGGCAACTTTTCTGTCGTTTTTCGGGGATTTCAAGGAACGAACGAGCGGCGACCGTCCGTCGGGGCCACTGATCAGCTGTGCACTGCGTACTGGGACCGCGGTAGTCAATGCAACAACCGAAATGGGGAAAACCGATTCGCGACGAACCGACGGAAACGTTTGGCCGGTTGTAAATATTTTTCCGGAATTTGTTGTCGCTCGGTCGGCGATTGTTTGTCGGGAGGCCGCGGGCTGCCGATGATCAAAATAAAAGATGCTCCAACGATCGCGTAGTCAAGATGGCCGCCCGCACGACAAGTGCTTCCCAGTGCTTCCCTATTTATGAATGGAAGACGCGTCGTAATAGTTGCGGTCACCGAGGAAGGGGAAACCGCGTGCTATTTTAAAACCCACACGAATGGACAGCGATGTCGTCCGGATAGATATATTCTTTTTCATTACCGGATCCTGCTTATGATTTTCCGTAGATTATGCGAGCTGCGTTTTGTGAACGATGAAGATCAATAAAAAATTTGAATACACAATTTTCTGCTTGTTCTCCTGTCCTTCGAATATACCGAAGTACAATACATGTGTAGAGTCACATGAAAATATTAATATTTGTACCGATATATTGTACAAGATATCACCGCACCAAAACTCGATTACTTTTCGTATCATATAATTGAAATAGTAGAATAAGCGTAGTATAAGCGTTCTGTATTGCGTAGAATTCTGGATTGTAACAGAGAGAGTAACAAATATGAAATCGCGACGTCTCTCGTGATTTTATGAATAATGCGAATGTTTGTTTGCGAGGGGTTTCTAATAAATACATTATCAGGTCGAGTTATTGTAAACACTGGTATATTCATTTCTACGAGTATAAACCAAAGTAATACAATAATAGCAATAATAATCATTTATAATATAATTATAATAATATAATCGCTAATACGAAAATACCGAGTTTGTTAAATCGTTGGACTGTGTTAATAAGAAGCGCTATTTTCCCGGACGATGATTCTTCCACCTCTTTTAAGGCAACATTTACAAAGAGGTCCGCAACGACCAGGCATACTATTCGTAAAATTCTTCCCTTGCGTGGAGCCATCCACGAAAATTCAGATTTCGAAATCAAGTCGACGAATTTAACTAAGAACTTTGTATCACAACGTAGAACTTCCAAGAAACGTATGCACTATTTCATTCCGAAACCCAAAGCGCTGTTTTTTGAACGTTGCGTTCTATGCAAAATACATCGGACTAGAATATCCCTTCCTATCCAGACTACCGTTACAGTTTTAGACGTTGACAAAAGAAAGTCAATTACGTTCAGATGGGAGATAAACGGGGAACAATTTTCGAGAAGAAAAGACCAGGGAAACGGCGGAGGAATTATATTAATATGTTCAATGGTCGATCACTATCCGAATGCATACGTCTCTCTTATAATCCTTCATTTGATTGCTAACCATCAAAAGATGGGGGGACACAGAGAAACTCTTAAAAAAAAATACACGAAGTCTCGATCTAAAGTACATTGTAAAATATTAAAATGCCATTCTCTAATAATAATGCTACTCAAGTCAGATCTACGTACGACTCGTCGTACGTAGCCACCAAGGGGAAAAGAAACGAAAAAAAGAAAAAGAAACAAAGACGAACGAAAAATGTAGAGGAAAAGGAAAAATCATGTGGTTCCCTGGACACGCATAACTGGTCGTCTTTGAAGGCCTTAATACAATTTCACGTGTGTATGTACTTATATGTTCTTGTCTCTTGCGGTAAAAAAGCTACTTGTAGTCTGCATTTAATTTGAACCGTAAAACAGCGTCGACGGATCGTTTATCAAATGTAGCAAAAGTGTTTGTAGAAACGGGGAGTCCGTCGAGCAGAATTTTCGATCTGGAGCTCCGAATACTTTTTACTCTCATAAATTAATTAGATCCTTCCTACACGGAGCCGTTCGTCGTAGAACAATCGTAAAAAAACGTTTACTGCGCCGTCGCGTATGCACCGTCCGTGTCCACAGTGATGCCGACGATCATCATGCTTTTTCTGAATTAATGTGACGAGATCGTAGGCCCGACGGCACAGGTCCAGCCTAGTCGTCGTTGACCTCGATTGGGATACTGGTCGTGAACGTTGGGGTCTCCAGCTCCTCGTGCTTCTTCATCTTCATACTCTGCAACAGCAACCATTACATTTCTACGTGACTTTAAAAACGAGTTGGGCGACTAAAGATTAAATCTACATGGCTGACCCTCGTCCGCCTTTTCCCTACCAGATCACTTTTGACTTATGTACTACACAGTCTACATGGCTAACCCTCGTTCATACTAGCTCACTTTTGACCCATGTATTACACGGTTTTATAAATACATTCGTAAAGTAGGTCTAGTACTCTTTTCAATCCTCGTTCTTAACTCTAATCCCAAGAGGACTAGTCCAACCTCTCATGCGCTCCGCAGAGTCTGTCTTGTAAGATGTACCTCTTAAAAATGTGACGTAGACACAATTTGTTCGTTTCAAGTGTAAAATAAATGAAGTATCATCCTAGAATATTTGATGGGACTATCTTTGAGGAGCCTGTGAGGGTCAGGGAGATTTTTTAAAGGAATGCAAAGGGCTCAACGGAGCAGAATTTTTGTCCGATTCCAGTTCCCGTGAGGTATATATTTGCATAAATATGCAGTTCTTTCGCGGCGCGTCCGTTACCTGCTGCAGCTTGTAATGGTTAATAATGTCTTGGTCAGCCGGGCAGCTTTGCAAGAAGGCGTCCAGCCTGTACATGTGGTGCATATACCGCCACAGATGCACCAGGGTCTCCGGGATCTCGAAATCGGCGAAGTACTTGCCGGCGACCCTGATGTGTTGCAGCCGCGGCATCAGTTCGCAATCGAAACAGCACATCGTGTCCCCGGTGAGGAAACGCGTCCCTTTGCGACCTAAATGCTCGTCGATTTTCCGCAGGTGTGCCATCAGCGACGACGACTTTGGGTCTTTGTCCTTGTCCTTCGCGTTCAGTAGTAACAACTTCAATTTCTGCAATAGCAAAGCGAACGGTTAGCCTGAACGAATTGTTTGCAACGGGAGCTGCCACCAAAATGGCGGAACATTTAAACGATTCGATGGAACGAAAACTGGGGGTCAACGTGTTAATGGATTTTTACGTACACTGAACAAATTTTCGACGAGGGTAGCCACTTCTTTGTCCTGCACGAAGAGGTTGTGCCCACCGGGAATGTTCTTCATGATGTGTCGTTCGATCTTCTCGTTCTCCAAAATGGCGTCCCCGTTGTCGATTAGAATCGGCGGCGGGGTCGCCTGGAAATTCGTGCGAAAATCTGGCGGTGGTTTCTGCATGTCCACGGTGGTCACCTTCAGGGAGATCGTCTTCAACTCCGCGAGAAGGTACAGGTCCATGAAGTATTCCTGACAGAAGAGGCAGGCACCCTTCCTACGTCCATCGATGGTCGATGCCTGCGGACACATGGACACGACGTTATTCGTTGCAAATGAATTTTATATTACAGCTTCGGTGAACATTATTAACGACAGGGAAATTGAACGGGCGCGTTATTCGACGCTATGAATTCGTAGATGCCACGGTTTCTTGCGCAATCATGCACAGACTGTGGTCAACGTGGAAGCGACTCGACTCGACTCGACGAGCATGGAACTGTTTTCTCCAGTTGATCGAGCAAATTGAGAGTATCTAGCGTACTCGCTCCGCTCTCATTTTCCCGGTGTCACGGTTTATTTATTCCCTTGGTGACGCACCCCACTTTCTTTCTTTCTCCCTCAAGGCTACGCTCGAAAGTTTCTTCCGACCAGTTTGCTGCCGAAAATTGTCCTTTTCTGTGCTCATTTAAAATGGCCACTTTTCAAGATTTGATCAATCGAATCGCGCGAGCACGCTTTTATTTAATAGCTAAGCCCTTGCAAACCTTTACGTCTCGACTTCGTTTTACACACGTTCTCCAAGTTCTCTGAGATCAATGTTGGTCCTAAAGCCACGCCTATATATAAAATAATCAGAATTCAGATGAAATAATTATACTATAAGAATCGCAGTCCCAGGAGTCGTGTGTTTCAAAGGATGTCGAAATTATGATATCCAACGAGGTACCACAGCGTCCATTAATTTTATTTTAAGAATCAGCATCCCCTAACGTGGAGGCCTACGGCCGGGCTCCATTAATAGGAGCCGAAGAGGATAACTTTACGAGTTGACTGTAAACGTTACGCTGAAAACTATACACCGGAAGGTAATGGTGTAATGATAGTAATAAACCTTGGATCTTGAAGAGAGGCAGCGGTTATCAAGAGATTGCTAAATTTCCCTTTCTGGACCAGTCGAGGAAACGTGCAGCAATATTTCCCGATCGAAATTAACTTTTAATAAACGATCCTCTGGAACGGGACCAGGAAAAGGTATTTCCGCAGCAGCGCGAGGCTTTTTCCTCAAAGTTGGTCTCGGCACTTGGTACCCGGAGAGGCGATAATCAAGAGGATCGTGCATTAGCATTAGCGCGGGTAAATTGTGATCCCGGCACTGTGCCAGCTTCTCCGTCAGGAGCGTCGCCTCTATTTTCACTCGATTTCGACAATCTCGCGAGGCGGCTTCCAAAACGAAATCTCTCGGCGTATCGGAACTTTCTGCCGTGGTGGGAGGGCGAACGAAGAATGAACGCAGAATCGCCGTTCACACGGGCAGGAGTATTTTTTTCCCGGTGACGTAAGCCCGACCTCTGAGTTTTAAGAGCGAGAGCAAGTCATGCACCGCAGAGAGAGAGAGCCGGACGCACACGGTGCCAAGCTCGCCGAGACTTTTTGGCCAAGGCCAGAACAATTTTGCGCTTGGTCAGTTCCGTGTGCTTTTTGGAAAATGTCCCCGGCACGACGGACCGTGGAAGATTGATCGTCCGACGGGGCGTACCGAGCGACAAATTGCCTAAATTGCCTGGTCGTCGATGCCATAACGTCGATATCTATTCGCGTTCTCGCGGTACATTGTCCAAAAGCAGACGCGATCATACTCCTACCAAATCGCATATGGTGCGCGTTAAAATGTCCGCGGCTCAGCGAAAATAAAATAAAGCGTGAATTTTGTATGTTCACACGAATCGAGTATATTTCATTCGTATGGACCAATAATTGTTACTAGTTACTTGATCATTAAGTTTGCATCTTACGCTGGAATTTACACTGTACAGTCAAACCTGTTTTTGTGCGGTCCCTCTCAACCGCAGAGCTTTTCTTCAATATGTTGTAAAAAATTATTTGTGTTATAGCTATTTACGAAGTTTCTGGATATTTTTTCTTGTGCGGTTTCTTTTATGCGGTCTTTATCTACCGCACAAAAACAGATTTGACCGTAATTGATATTCAGTTCCACTTAGTTCATGACTATCGTTTTTAAGCGAATCAAGAGCGCTGGTCGCGGTTGACCTCCGTGGGGGTCAACGTGTTAATGATTTAAATTATTTTCATTTTTCTACCGTTTCAAATTTCTTGTCTTTCCGACAATTGCATGAAATCTGCATTCTATTTACCAGCAATTTAACTCTGCAAAATCGGATTCGATTTTATCCCAACGATACATATTAATAAAAATTAATGGAAAAATAACGCAGCTTTAAACAGTATTAAAATCTTGTTTTCAAATTCCGTATCATTCACGGCGTATAACGAGTCTGACAAGTGTTTCTCGAGAGTCACCTAATGCCGAGGAATCAGAGAGAATTGCTATAATAACATCGACCTTTTATTACAGATTCGACGAGGCTTGTAAATGAATTTCCCTCGGTTTTCGTAAAGTGATTGCCGCAGGTGGGAATTCGAGTTACGGTACATCTCATTGTCAGCAATCATGAGCAGTCCGCTTCGACGATCTAACGGAGCCTTGAATCGATCTCGGTGACTTCGATCAACGACGGAAACCGGCAAAGGTATCCGTGTCATCAAATATCAGTGGCGAGGAAAGCGTCGACGGTGGATCAAATGTCACGAAGACGCTGGAACGTCTTTCATCTTCGAGCGGGCGCGGGAGACCGGCGTCTACCCGCGAATTGCGTCCTTTCTCTCTTGCGAAAGTTCGCCGATTCGATTACAATCGACGTTCACGGTCTTTGTCGTAAACTATTAGGGGGGCCCATAAGGAATCAATTATTTTCAAATCTAAAACAAACTTTGTAGTAAATTCAACTCCATCATTATCAAGGACAGTTTGCCATCTTTCCTGCAAATTTTCAATCCCCCTCTTATAGAAATCCAGGGTTCCTGAAGCAAAATATGACTCAAGGCGCTTCCTTACATCTTCTACAGAATGTTTTATTTCTTAAATAATGCTCCAGAGATCTGAAAAGATGATAACTGACCCAAAATCTGGGTCCTTGAGCTCTCTGTCTTCAAGGGGACGCTGGAATCGACAGTGTCTTGAAATTAAACTTGGTAAACGTGGCCGTTCGAATCCTACAAGTGTTAGGGGGACCCCCAAGGAATCAATTATTTTGAAATCTAAAACAAACTTTGTAGTAAATTCAACTCCATCATTATCAAGGACAGGTTTGCCATCTTTCCTGCAAATTTTCAACCCCAATCTTACAGAAATCCAGGATTCCTGAAGCAAAATATGACTCAAGGTGTCTCCTTACATCTTCTACAGAAGTGAATGTTTTATTTCATAAATAATGCTCCAGAGATCTGAAACAATGATAACTGACCCAAAATCTGGGTCCTTGAGCTCTCTGTCTTCAAGGGGACGCTGGAATCGACAAATGTTAGGGGGACCCATGAGTAATCAATTATTTTGAAATCTAAAACAAACTTTGTAGTAAATTCAACTCCATCATTATCAAGGACAGGTTTGCCATCTTTCCTGCAAATTTTCAACCCCCCTCTTATAGAAATCCAGGGTTCGTGAAGCAAAATATGACTCAAGATGCCTCCTTACATCTTCTATGGAAGTGAATATTTTATTTCTTAAATAATGCTCCAGAGATCTGAAACAATGATAACTGACCCAAAATCTGGGTCCTTGAGCTCTCTGTCTTCAAGGGGACGCTGGAATCGACAAATGTTAGGGGGACCCATGAGTAATCAATTATTTTGAAATCTAAAACAAACTTTGTAGTAAATTCAACTCCATCATTATCAAGGACAGGTTTGCCATCTTTCCTGCAAATTTTCAACCCCCCTCTTACAGAAATCCAGGGTTCGTCAAGCAAAATATGACTCAAGGTGCTTCCTAACATCTTCTACAGAATGTTTTATTTCTTAAATAATGCTCCAGAGATCTGAAAAGATCAGAGGGAGCAATATCCGGTGAGTACAGGGGGTGCGGTAAAACTTCCCATTGCAATTCTTTGACTTTTTCCTGAGTGAATTTCGCTCTATGGGGCCGGGCATTGTCAATTTGCAGTATTACACCATTTCTGTGGACTAAAGATGCCCTCTTTTTCAATAGTTCTGAATACAGTAATTGCTGACAATACAACTGAGCAGTAACTGTTTCTCCAGGTTTCAACAGCTCAAAGTGAATTATGCCACGACGGTCCCACCAAATGCACAGTAACACCTTTCTAAGTGATAAGCTAGGTTTAGGGGTTGATATTGCGGTTTGATCTGCAGAAAGCCATTGCTTGGGACGCTTTATGTTATCATAAAGAATCCATTTTTCATCTCCGGTAACGATTCTGCCAAGAAATGGATCTCTACGAAATCTGGATAGCAATGAAGTGCAAATTGATCGACGAATATTCTTGTTGGTCTCAGATAATTGATGCGGTACCCATCATCCTTGCCTATGTGCCTTTCCCATTTCGTTTAGGTGCCTTTGTATAGTCGACCATGTGGACCCAAGGCTTCTCGATAATTCTTGTATACTTAATTTTGGATCAGCTTCCACTAGAGATTTTAGGGTGCCATTATCAAATTCAACTGGTCGTCCGAGGCCTGTCAGAGAGATAATAATCACCAGCAGCAAACCTTCTAAACCAACGTTAACACTTGTTGACCTTCAATACATCTCCATAAACATCGCAAATTTTCTTTGTTGTTACCGTTGCGTTAAATCCCGCATGAAAATGAAAAAGTATGCAATGACGAATATGATCCTCGGAAGGTACGGACGCCGCCATTTTATTGCAGGGTTGTAAAAAAAATTATACTTTTTAGAATATTTTGAACACAGGCTGCTTTTAAACTGCGGACATCTTTATGCAAAATTTTGTGCATTGATTGCAGGAAGCAGGAGTTTCATAGGCATTTATTTCCTCCTTTAATAACTTCGCTAAGTTGCAAATACAGTCTTTTCTCGATATATGTCCCAAATATCTATCCGATAAAAGTCCCAGAGCTTTCCCCACTACTCGAGGCCACTCGTATTTCGCTGTCCTTTTCTACGTTCGGCAGTGTATCTTCTAGTCGGTTTATGTCCCTGGGTAGACCCGTTTTGTGGACATATATCGAGACTGTAATATAATCGTGTTATTACCACGTTGAACGCCACGTCAAAAATTATTTGTGCAGGTTTTAAAATGAATTTTTACGTTGATATATTCATTCTACTAAACTTAATTAGGATCTGTAACATGCAAGAAAGTTGGAGGATTACTCGGTATCGTACATTTAATTTTTTGCAATTTTTATTTCATTAAATAACTTACTTTGATTTTATGGAATTTTTCGGGTTTCTAGTTCGGCGTTCAAAGTGTTAAAATCGCCAGAATTTTTCATCTTTTTTGTGTTTCATTGATTTTGGAGAACAAAAATGTGCGGAAAAATATTTTGCAGTTCGAGAAAGCATTACTTATTGGTACATCGGATAACACGGTTGTAGATAAATAAGTGTGTTAGATTTTATGCGAATAAACAAAATCTTCGACGATGTTCAATAAACTCAACGGCGAGGTTGTACTTGAGACTTCCGGTGCGTATTTTCGCACCGCGAATGTAAATAAATGTAAAGTTATCCACGGAATGTAGGCCAGAAGCAGTTTTGTGACTTTTTAGCAGGAGTGTAAGCGGAGTATCTAATTAAACAAATTGAAAGTGGTTATTATCTGGGTGCCCGGTTGTGGATCGAGTTAATTACGTCCGGAAAATTACGTGCACTGATAACGGAGAAAACTAAATGCACCCAATTGCAATGTATTAAGTAATTAACACTGGCGCTGCTAAGCAAACTAATCGAGATAGTAATCGAGGATCTTCGATATTTGATAACATCGGAGCACTTTTCTTTGCTTCACGATATTACGTGTACAATTTTGTTTATTTGTATAATTTTGTTTGAAAAATTCTCTCTTCATAAATAGTATGAAAACAGGACTTGATAAGCAAGTCAGATTTTTAAAGGACTAGGGCTGATATACAGGAGGAAATAAATTAAATGATAATGTTGCAAACGTGTTAATGGTTAAGATTATTACATCTGGTTTTCGAGCGTTCATTATACGATTTTTCGCGTTGTTCAAATGGCACACCTGTGGGATATGAGATACCGTCTAACAGTTGACCGAAGCAAATTCCTGATTTCTTCTGAAATAAGCATTTCTCCGCGCACCGGTGCACCTACACACAGTATTCGTGTTTCAACCTGACCGAGGTCTGGTTTCGGAGGAAATGTAAAACCACTGACGTCGTTAAATGACGTTGTTGAACTTACTATTACCACAAAATACTCTTCGAATAACAAAAGAAATTTTTATTCAACCGTTTGCCTTACAATTGAATTCCAAGGTTTCAGATTATAGTATACTACTCCATTTCACATGCCTGACGCTTCAAATACACATCGGTGAAAAATAAAATATTACTAAAAACATGATTGTATTGTTTCACAATTAATTCTACATGGTCAGGTTGTTATTACAGATACTAATTTATGGAATTTATTTTAAAGCAAGCCTAAAGTCAGCTTCTTAAAGTTCTATAAAAATTACAATATTGCTCTATCATTAATTTAGAAATACTGTTGATGCACTCCTAATGTTTAAGGTATACTGAGTGTCCCAGAAAGTTCATCATAATTACTTCCGTCCTCAAAGCCTTCAAAGAAATCGACAGAAAACCTAGGAAACGAGTGTACCGTAATAACGACGAGCGCCAATAAAATAAGATAGCAAAAAGCCGGAAATTTATAGATAATTGCAACGCAAAGGTGAGGCGCAAGCCGTGTACTTACGGAGTTAACCCGTAATTTGCGAAAGAATCAATTACACGGCTCTTCCGTCAGCGATTATTAAAAAATTCGAGTCAACAAATAAACGAGGGGCAATGTAGATTCGTATCTCGAGGAAAGGGAAGCGTAAAGAAGAAGCAACGGTGCAAGATACACGTCGTCGAATACATTATGCGGCCGTACACGGTAAATAAGTAAATACGCGATCACGCGAACAATTCATTTATCGGTGGAGCATGCTACGGTAATGAATACAGTTTCATAACGCACGTGTCCTCTGATCGTCGAGGATACGTCATGTCATCGTTTCTTCTTTTTTATGCGCTCGTTCGCAGACGTTACTGTTCATTAGACATCAATATATTCGAGGATAAACGTTTGGACACTTGCGGAACCGCGTTATAGCGTTTGTAGGCCATAACAGACTATACGAGCTTTTGTTCTTGACCTGCTAACCCCACCCCTCAGACAACCCAAACAACTTTAAACTATGTTAATGACGAACCTACCGAGCCTTAAAAGTCACTAATACGTGTTATTTTATAGAAATGACGAGATTGAATTTATTTGGATTTTGTGCGGTTCGTATTATAATATATATTCTACTAAAATATATTAACACTAAACCTACCACGGTCAAAATGACCGAGATACATTTTACTAGATAAAAATAAAAATTTATTTCTTCAATAATTTCAATAACAGGGTCATATATGGCTGCTCTTAAATTCTTTTAATTGATTCGCAAACTTTGCAACAAGGGGTTCTTTCCACCCTATAAAATAGGCTCCTTTTTGTGCGGACCCTTTCTTTGCCCTCTGTTTTTCATACACTCATTTCTTAAATCTCACTGTTTATATCTTTAATGTTAATTTTGTACTCGAAAATGCTCATTATATTGTCTCAATCCTAGTTTTTAAGTCACCCATGTAATGTAATGTTAGCATGCACAGCCATGTGCATGCTGCTAATAATCCCATGTGGGGTTCTATAGCTTAATAAAAAAAAAAAAAAAAAATTCTTTTAATCTTGTTACCGCTTTAAATGGCACCCACTCGTTTTTGTCGCAAATGCATAAAATTTACAGTCTATTCAATCACCATTTGTTACTAAATTTCTATATATCTAGTAGACTGTTTTATGCATCCATGGCAAGAATGGACAGGTCAAATAAGAAACAGTAAAAAGCTTTAAAGAATTTAAAAATACTGTTATTAAAATTATTAAGAAAATGAACACATGTCTATGTGGCCCCTGCATCTCGCAGTTAATTGATACAATTTTGCATAAAAATCCACAGTCCAATAAACTTTTCGAGAAATTACTAAAAAATCTTAACACTAAGATCATTCCGTAAACGTTAATCGACACACGTACTTATCTTTTTTTTTTTTTAATTAGGTTAGAAGGCTTCGATGAAGCTGAAGAGAAACTTGCGAGTGCGGTTTGCAAATTTTAGTTTATGCTTCGGTTGAGCTCGGAGCTATTTATGTATAACTTATAAGGAAATTATACCGTGACCCTGCTCGGAGATTCACGACCATCGGTCTAGCTGAAACCGATGACGCTTGTGTAATGACCTTAGAGAAGATTAAGCCGCAACATGCGATCGATTTTTTGTAACCGCACTCGGTAATGCGATACTTTTCCCGTCCGCGTTTTCGAACGAGAAGCACGCAGGATATTTCCCGTTGAACAGTGCTTATGTTTATATAATATTGAGCAGTGTTTATGACAAAAATGGGTAACAGTGAAAACTGAAGAATTTAAGAATACAGTTAGGCTGTGTTCCCAATTTATTAAAATTCTTGAGAAACGGTGCCATTTTCGTAAGGCGACATTTATGGTAGAGTAACCTAATTTGTCCCACGTAAACGTAGCTGAGCTCAAATTAGATTACATCGGTACAAAAATATTTGATTAACCCATTTGCATCATAATGACATATGAAAAGAAGGCCTTTGTCACCAGTCTCTTTCTTTTTTGTTATATTTGACCAGGAAAATTGAGCGTATATATACGCTACTGATGCAATTGGGTTAATTTGGACCACCATGTATTTTGAGAAAGAAAAATATTTCAAGAGTTAACAGTAGTACTAATTGCTTAGAAAATGGATGCTTAGAATTAGTATTGCTAGTGGCACTGATTAACCACGATTTATAAATTAGGTCCACGCTGGTATACTTCGGCGCCCCTGCTATAAGCGCTTGGTAACAGAAGCTTGAACAGGTTTTTCACTTTAAACAAATCGTTCCTGAAGAGGCAAAGATTGTTGCTACGAGTGTTTCGGTGGCAACGACCGACGGGTAAGAGCAAATGCAAAATAACCCGAATTGGAAGCGTCGAGATAATCGCGAGGAGGGCGTGGAAGGGGGAAAGAAGTGTGTTTACGCAGCAAAAGGGGGAAAGAAAGCCAGAAGAGCGAGGAAAGCGGAAGGTAAAGGAGTTCATCGTTTAACGGTAGAATCTCGAGGACTTCGGCGAGCTCCCCCGTCGTTTCATCCCGTTTGACACACTTACGGGGACCTCGCATGATCGCCTTCCGAGTGCAAGGTCGGCCAGTTACCATTAAATCTCCTCGTGTAATGAAACTTCACCGGCTATTTTACGCTCCCGCAGGATTCCGCTTTATACCACTGGTTCTCTCTCTCTCTCTCTCTCTCTCTCTCTCTCTCTCTCTCTCTCTCTCTCTCTCTCTCTCTCTCTCTCTCTCTCTCTCTCTCTCTCTCACATATTTCGTTCCCCCTCTCCCACTTCCTGGAGGATTTTTTAAAAAGTTAGAAATATTTTCCTTGGGGAGTTAAACCTCAAATCTACACTACAGATTTAATTTAATAATATTTTCCTCGGGGAGTTAAAGCTTAAATCTACACCACAGATTTAATTTAATAATATTTTTCTCGGGGAGCTAAATCTAAAATCTACACTGTACATTTAATTTAATAATATTTTTCTCGAGGAGCTAAATCTCAAATCTACACTGCAGATTTAATTTAATAATATTTTCCTCGGGGAGCTAAACCTCAAATCTACACTGCAGATTTAATTTAATATTTTTCCCGGGGAGCTAAACCTCAAATCTACACCACAGATTTAATTTAATAATATTTTCCTCGAGGAGCTAAATCTCAAATCTACACTGCCAATTTAATTTAATAATATTTTCCTCGGGGAGCTAAACCTCAAATCTACACTGCAGATTTAATTTAATATTTTTCCCGGGGAGCAAAATCTCAAATCTACACTACAGATGTTATTCAATAATATTTTTCTCTGGGAGCTAAACCTCAAATCTACACTACATATTTAATTTAATAATATTTTCCTCGAGGAGCTAAATCTAAAATCTACACTGCAGATTTAATTTAATAATATTTTCCTCGGGGAGCTAAACCTTGAATCTACACTACAGATTTAATTAAATAATATTTTTCTCGGGGAGCTAAACCTTAAATCTACACTACAGATTTAATTTAATAACATTTTTCTCGGAGAGCTAAACCTCAAATCTCCACTACAGATTTAATTAAATAATATTTTTCTCGGGGAGCTAAACCTTAAATCTACACTACAGATTTAATTTAATAATATTTTTCTCGGGGAGCTAAACCTCAAATCTACACTACAGATTTGATTAAATAATATTTTTCTCGGGGAGCTAAACCTCAAATCTACACTACAGATTTTAATTTAATAATATTTTCCTCGGGGAGCTAAATCTCAAATATACACTAAAGATTTAATATATTCATAACAAAAATGTCTACGTCAAAAATAAAAAGTTGAATTTATTCTCTGCCCAGTTCTTAATATAAAATGTACTTTACTAAAGACATTTATCGAATCATTTTCCACGAATATTTTCAATAGTAATAAAGTGCGGATCTTTATGCAGCCAAAAATTTTTATACGTCAATTGCAATCTATAGGAGCTAAGTAAAAACTTATTTTGCTCATTAATAATTTTTATATGTTAAAAATAGTATACCGACATTGTTAAAATTTTTTAATCTTTTTACTATTTGTATTACATCTGCTCATTTTTGTCATAAACGCATAAAAACCGCAGTCTAGTAATAAAACACAAGATCTAAACCTGTCGGTATTTTAAAATGATTAAAAGAGAAATTATGCTGGAAATGTTGCTCGAGGACCACGCGCGTCCTCAGAGGGTTAAAAAACGTGGCAGCGTTCAACAGATGTTGCTACTGCCACTTCATCACGAGAGAACGTTATACCACGGCATAGTGAGCATTGCATTCGAATATCAATAAAACATTGACACGCGTATACTAATTTTAGAAAAAGAAATTATAGAGTTGTCGGTTTTATTAATACCAGCGACGACACGGATAATTTATGACAATTCGGAGAAAGGTGCCGGGCCAATAAATCAATGTGTGTTCATCTTCACGTACAGGGTGTATCAATAATTCACAATCGCAAAACTTCCACTTTATCTTACAAGAGGAAACGATTTATTATGTCATTACTTATCAACCCTTAAAAATTGCTGTATCAATATTCAAAATATTTTTTACATTATTAAATTTGTTTGTATTTAGATTACTAAACATTTCAGTATTGTACGAGTAAATCACACAATTTTCGTATGTATAGCATGAAAAAAAATTTATAGAAGGGAAATATTCTAGGTCGGAAGAAATGTTTCGTTTTGTAGTTAAAATAGCTTCGAGTGCAAAGGGTTGCTACAAACAAATTGGAATTTTAAATGCCTTAGTGATTTTTGGACCGTCCTATGTAAAATCAAACTTACTAAAATTATTTTCTCTCTCTGTGTAAACTGTGCGAAATGAATGATTTTTGAATTACTATTTTCGCCGCCGGCAAGTAGAGCTTGCGGGATTATTTGCGTGTTCTCACTTGGCTGTGCCTTATTAGCGTAAGAGTCTTGCAGGTAAGGTGTTAAGCTAATCAAATTATCATCGGCAGCCTCGAATACGAGGAATCGAAACTGCCGCTGCCGCGTTCCTGTGTCGGTTATTTATTTATTTATTTAGGCCGGGGAACGATAACAGAGGTTGTCGTTTAGACCGTTTTCCCACATAGTGTGCACAGTGCGCGCGAGATTCATCGGCAATCAAACAGCCGACGCGATAAGATTAGCGTTTGACACTGCTTCACGGGAACGGCTTGAGCTAGATTAGGAGCGACACAGGTGAAGCGAGTCGAGTCGAGTCCGATCGCCGGATTGGCGAAAGTTTAATCGACGAACTCGTAATTGGACAATCGAGGGAAGCCTCTTTCCCTTTAAGGAGTCGTTTCCCAGGAACGCACACGGTGAAAGACCGTTCCGAGAACTTGGATCGAGTTCGCCCTCGATCGAATCGATCGCCAACAGCCTATCACTCTTGCACCGTCCCAAACAAATTTTTCCTTCTAATCCCTCGTCCAATAACGTTCCCCTGGAATCCAAAAATCGATAACCCTCCATTTTGAATTTCGTCGACATTGCATTTACGGGACCCGTCAAAATGACGGGTTCTAATGTTTTTAATTTAATATTATTAAGATTCTAAGGATGCATACATAAGAAATTATTTAGCAAATTTATTTCTTTGGGTATATATTATTTTAAAAATATTCCTAAAAATGTGGGTAGAACGTTCTTGTTATTTTTATGAAGTAATGCAAAATAGTCGCTTTTAGTGCTCCGTAAACCTAGTGTTAAGTCTGATTTTATTTTATATTGCAAAATTGATCAAACATCAACGCTTGTACGTTAAGTTAGAGACTTCGATAAGTATCTTGGTATTTTTTCAGATTTTTTCACTACCTGGAATAATAATAAACATTCAGGTCTAAAGGAGTTGTAATGCCGGCGGTGTTAGTAAGAAGAACTATACAAATCAATTTTTCAGGAAAAGTATGATTTTTTCACTTATTAGCTACTCGCCAATATTTACTAACTTTCAGCTGAATGATATAAAATATATTTCATTTCATTCTGTACATGAAAAAGATGTTTTGCCTACTATAATTGGCAGAATTTTGATAAGCATAAGATAACAGGGGACTGAAAGTTATTCCGCAGTTCGAAGTGCAGTTGAATATTTATTCCTTTCTCGAAAACCGTAAGGTAATAAAAACCGTTTCCCAATCAGCTGTTGACTATCGAAGCGCACAATGCTCGTTGTTATCTATATTGGGGAAAAATTCGTTCGGTATCGTCGATTTCACACGCGTGTCGTTTGTCGAGCCTCGAGCAAACTGTCTTCGACAGATAATCAATTATCCGGCGACGATTCCGGTTGGTTGCCACGAAACCTTATAATTGGGCCGCGTATCTTTACGCAAAATAAAAATCATTTGTATCTAAAAAAAAATAATCTATAAAAATGTGCATCTTCTGTCAGCATTCTGTGTATTTCACGGACATATTTGTGCTACAGCGCATAAAATCCAGTTATGACGAACACCGTGCATCACCGGCCGCCATATTGGAAAAGATGCAAGGTCCGATGAAAAATTCAGCCCCATTTTCTATCTCGTGCTTCGCTATGCACGACTCTAATCTGGCTAAATTAATAATACGACCGGCGCGAAACGCGTCGTGCTCGTCATTGACCGACTGTGCTCGTGTTTTCCCGATGAAATTACGCGGGAAAAAGGGACACGGCTCGCCAAGGCGAGCTATAAACCATGAATCAACCGGTGACAAGCACTCCGGCTCTGCCGAGAAAGGAACGCAGCATTACCGTCGAAACGTATCACGGGAGATAGCGCAGTCAAGGGTTTCCGACTTCCAAGAAGAGAACACCGATGACGTAGTAAACATACGCAGTCTCCGACCTAACTTTACCAACGTGGATCCTTCGGTTTCAACGTTCGTTACGCGTAGTCCGATTTCCGCGTGATCTCCTTTGCCATTGAGCGACATTGACCAGCAGAGAATTCAGTATCAATTACCCAGGCACGAAAACAATCGGTTTCCCATCGATCTTTGCCACTTGGGGCCCGAGGACGACTATCTTCTATTTTATCTGCTAAATGGAAAAAAAGTTGTAAGAGTACTCTCTCAGCGTCGTGAAACTTAACATTTCAATTTTTACTTCTTTCAATACGTTACTCGGATTTCAGGGAATTTTTGAGACACTCAAAATGCTAAATGGCCACTTGAAAAATTACCGAAAGATAACCTGGAATACCACTGTCCATTGCGGCAACCGGGACGATTGATTCGCTGACATTGTCGCTTCAACCAATTGCAAAATTATGTGAACCTAATTACCTGTTTTCTTTGCAGTACACTACCAAGATATGATAAAATAGAATTGTTTTAAAATAAATATATTTTATCTGATAAAAATTCGCGGTGACCCTATCGGCTACACTATGTGCACCAACGAAAAACAATTGAGAACCGCTGGGGACACTGGAGAGGCTATGGGGTAGCTGATATTTAGTTGCCGAGTTGCAACATCGTTCCTAACAAAATAATAACCAGTCTGCGGAGTTTGTGCACTTTTAACAGAAATTAGTAGTTTGAAAGGATAAAATTAAATTGAAAGAATAAAAAGATTTTAAATATTTAACACTAGATTTACGGGACCCGTCAAAATGATGGGTTCTAATGTTTTTAATGTAATATTATTAAGATCCTAAGGATGCATACATAAGAAATTATTTGGCAAATTTATTTCGTTGGGTATATATTATGTGGGTAGAACGTTCTTGTTATTTTTATGAAGTAATGCAAAATAGTCGCTTTTAGTGCTCCGTAAACCTAGTGTTAAGAGTGTCGAGGTACCATTTTCAATTTTCCTAAACGACCACCCGTGTCTTGCAGTTCCTGCAAACAATTTCAAATTTTGCATAAAGATCCGCAGTCTAATAATAACCCTGCAGGTTACACCATGTGTACCAATGAGTAACAAGGGTTGAGAACCGCTGGGGACACTGAAGAAGCTATACATACGGGGTAGCTTATATTCAATTGCCATGCTGTAACATTGCCCCTGACAAAATAGTAACTATACCAACCGTGATAAGACAGTTACTTTGTGGTAATTATAGGTTATTGTAAACCGAGTACAATTCTTGGCCGTAAGGCTGAATAAAGCAATATTACTATTATTCTTATTAACTATACCAACGGTAGCAAGGAATAACAAGGGTTGAGAGCCGCTGGGGACACTAAAGAAACTGCGTATACCGGGGTAGCTTATATTCGACTACCGAGCTGTAACATTGCTCCTAAACGAAACCGCAAAACGTCACCGGGAAATAACCATCGAAATGTTCCCGCTGAATGGAGTGATTCGACCGAGTAGAACCGAGACACCCGGTACGTGGGAGATCGCCGAATCCGGCGTGGACGTTATCGTAGTCTGTACGCCGACTTCGTTTAGGGAAAAACGATTCAGTGGTTAGAATTAGTCATCGACGAATACGATTATTAACGGACGCCGACCATGTTCCGAAGTCCAGCCGTTCGAAGGAATATTGGGCGATCGATCGGCGCGGTGGATCGATCTGATCGACGGTGACCGAAATGGAAAAAGCAGAACGACGACGGGCCCCGGGTTTCGGGGGGAAAGGAGACAGCGGGCCGGGGTCCTCTTTGTCACCACCGGGGTTCTTCCGCGGTTTTCGGCGCGGCGCTCGTGATCACCGAAACGATGAAGAAGCCGAGAGAGGAGGAAGAGAGTACAGGAAGAAACCAGTCCAGTTCCACGCCCATATCGTGCACGGAACGATAGCCTTTTTTTCCCCCTATCTCTTTCTCCTTCCTCGTCTCTTCGGTTCTCCGCACGCGTGCCAGGCTCACCTTGATGATCAGCTCGATCTCGGGCACCTCGCCGTTGCTGGTGCCGTTCTCGTGGCTGTCGTCCGCCATCCTCGGGTCCCGTTGTCTTCTATCGAACTGCCGAAAGACACTCTTCTGCCAGTTCTCCGCAGCAATTCGCGATCGAGCGGAACACGATTTTTCCTTCCTCCAAAGCTGAACTACGACAGAACGCGATGGAAGCTCGCGGAATACTGACGCAGCCCTCGCCGCGCCACGTTTACGACAATGGCGCCCACCTGTGGACAAACGCGCAAGCTGCGCGCGCCGACCGCCGTCGGTACGTCAGAGAACAGCCCCGAGCCCGGGAACTTTCGAATTTGAAACGCGATGGTTTTTGTGGATTCATGGCGTTCGTTGTTGTCCGAGACGCTGAGATCCCATGAAATATTTAATTGAGGAAATTCTTGTTTCATTCGAGCCTTTTTGTTTCGTATACCCTAACCCCTTGGAACTTCCTGAAAAGAAATCTTCATATTTATGATATAACGGGCTATTCAATGTCTCAAATATACTTCCTCCTGTCGAGTTTTCTATAGACTGGTCCGCAGAAATAGAAATTTGCATAAACGCCCACGATCTAGTGGCTATGACGTAATGTTTATTCTTGGATAATGCACTTATGAATGCAGAAATATATAGTACGTTACAAACTGAAATATATAGAATGCCGGATAAATGAGAAATAATGAGATATTCTTTTTATTAATAAATTGATATGAAAGTATGGTAGCCAGCTCACGAATTCGTACCCAAAGAAAATGCAAACACCATTCGTTTCGGAGTCGTATGAATGAAGGTTATGTTGTTCTACTTTTCTATATGGAATAGACATTTCTCTTGACCTTCTGGTCTCCTATGCCCATTAGATATATATTGTGGAATGGATGCACCTTATGCAAGGGATTGCATGTAGGACATGGCGTAAAAGAAAACAGATTTCTTGGTTACATTATTCACGCATTATATTCTTAACGATAATGCTTAAACAATAGAGCAACAATAATAAAACAGCATTTCATATGTACACAATTAATAACCTTCCTTTTACTGTATCAAACGCATCGGCTTGCACGGCCTCCAAACAATGCATGTTCTCTACACATACATAAACGTCTGCAAAATCGGGACTAAAAAGTCTTGAACGACATTCATGCCAATCCGTCTTTTTCATACGTTTCCGTGGAAAGTGGAATAACGATCGAAGGAAGAAGTAGGGAATGATTCCTATGGGAGTATTGCAGATGTTACTCATACAGACACATCTATTAGTAGAATAATGATTATCACTATTTTTAGTTAGTTTCTCGATTCTGTTTTCTTCTACGAGTTCGCATCGCCAGAAATGCACAGACGTAGTTGGACTTAAGTTAGATTATATCTGCATAAAAATATGTTATGAATTTCTCTTCAACCTCATGGTAATAGGGACGACTATTGTATTGCTTTCAAACATTCCCCGATAAAAAAATATCGGATCGCCGCTTCGCTGCGATTGAAATTGATCATGTCGAAAAGTAGCGATTCCCATAACTCTTGGGGATGCATTACACTCATTGAATGGAACATCTTCTATTAATAAGACTTCCAAAAAGCATTTTGTTCCTCCACTTGTAAATATAATGATTCAATAAAAGGCACGGAGATTTCTAAAGAGTCTTTGAGGTTCTAATTACCCACGATTCAATAACCTCATCAATCGAACCGCAATCAATTTTTGTCGCATCCTCACAGTGCGCTGCAAACAATTAAAATTTCTCCCAAGAAAAAACAAACAGTATTAATAGAGGAATCATGCGAGTATCAATACCATTTGTTTTCTCAAGTTCCTCTAGCGATGTAACATTTCTGCACTGTTCGGTATCGAGGCTTACACTACTATCAATATTTAGTAGGCGTGTGATAAATATCATACATCACGATAAATATAAGATTAGAATAATTATAATAGTAATTGACTAATTTTGGCTTCGTATAAATGTAGTTCCTAATTTGCCTATACGTTTCCTGGACTTTTATGCTCTCTAACGAACATATAATGCATTATTGGCCTTTCCCTCGTTTCTCCCTTTTCAAGGGGCATTTTTCATTCAGTTCCGTAGGGGGTCCAAGCTTTCCAACGAGAAGTCATCCGTGTCGATGGATAGGCCTCTACTAAAACCATCCTGAAATTTCAATCGTTAATCATTTCCCGCATCGATAATCAAACAAAAATTAATAGATCAAATCGTGCACCTTCATCTCAAGTAGTTTCTTATCTAAAAGACCAATAGCGTTTTCCAACTCCTGCTGGCTCGGATTGGAAATCGTTGTGGGTGCCCCAAACTCGCCCATCTCGAACGGATCATTAAAATCATTTTTAGTATTCATTGGCGGCGGTGGGTTGAAGGGAATGCTGCCAAACAAATCCTCCTTCACTCCGTTTTGGCGTCTGGAGTCCTTCGCCTTCGGTGGTGGAGCCACTAAACCAAAAACAAAGAAGGAAGGAACACATTAAAATTTCAATCTTGTGAACTCATATCCGAAAAGCAATTTGGTAATTAGCTTACACAATGGAGGTGGACTTGTAGTCCCGTTACTCTGGGAGAAGAAATTGTTACTCGGAGATATCTGTCCATTCAGAAGAGGATTATGGTTCGTTTGATGATTGGTTGTGCCATTCGATGCGGTTTCGTATGCTCTTGGATTAAAATCTTCCTCGAACTCGTCCATCAGCAGTCCTTCCAGTTTGGTGCCAACCGATGGCGTGGGAGTTGGCTCACTTCTGCTTGCACCAAAATTTCCCATAAACATCCAACAAATATTCCAAAGAACGACGACACATTAATTGCCAAATATCAACCCCACAATATTCCACAAAATCAAAGTAATTAGCCCTTTTGAATCACAAAAATTCTAACAAAATTCAATACATTTACATATACATATCATAGTGTAAATTAATATTTAACACTAGAACTACCAAGCCCGTCAAAGTGACGGATTTCAGATTTTTTCTTTTACAATTCGTAAAGTTATAGAAATATTTTCTTGAGAAATTTTTTAGTATACTTTATTATTCAAGTATATGTTACCAAAAAAATCCTATGAAATCTGAATTAATTCAATCCTGTTGTTATCATAAAGGAATATACATAAGTCTGGTTTAGGGCTTTGCAGTTGTATGTAGTGTTAAACCTGGTCAAAGAATAGAATCATCCATAGTAGCCTCTACGTACCCCATGAAGTTGTCATCGAAGGTCTTCTCAAAACTTCTCGGAGGAACCGGCGGTGGTTGGGACCCGTTCGGCGTATTTCCATTGGTGTCGTTGCTCGTGTTCAAAGAAGATTTGTTGCTGGTACCGTTCACCTGCGTTGTCTCGCCCGATGCCCCAGGAACGTGTAGGATATCCGGTAGGTTGTGCTGCGACAAGTATGCCGACACATCCGCCTAGGAAAAGGATAATGGGACCATTATTCCCTATTACACTTCTCCACGGGGAGCAGCTTTAACCCTTGGGCCGCTACTCGTCAATTTTCCTTAATATACTTTTTGGGGACGCACTCATCTCCCTTTAAATCTACCGTGAACAACTGTGCAATTATATTGAGTAAATCAGCTGATTCAAACCTTTAGTCTGGGGCGATCTTAGGCTATACAATTACGACATTATATGAAGTTAATCAGCTGATTTAACACTAGGTTTACGGAGCAGTAAAAGTGACTATTTTAAGGAGAATATCCAAATTTTTAGCCATTTTAAATAATATATAACCAAAGAAATAAATTTGTTGAATAATTCCCCATGGCTGCATCTTTACAACCTCAAATTAAAAATATTAGTACGCGACATTTTGACGTCATCCGTAAACCTAGTGTGAAGTCTTCAGGAATTAAGCAAGGTGGATTCTTCGCAGCCATGAAGTTCAATACTACATCAAATTTGAGTCCTCTAAAGCGAGCTAATCTCTACTATTCGATCTTTCATTAGCTGTAGCTGTTCTTAGAACTAACCGAGCCTTTGATAGCGGCAATGTCCTGCAACCGCTGACGATACACATTATTCTCATGCTCGAGCCGCTTGATCTTCTGCTGTAGAACCATACATCGCCTCTGCGTCTCCAAATCCTTCCCCGAGGTCTCCAAAAACCGCCTGTACGCTAAATCAAACGCCTGACCAATCGTCAGCGTTATTTCCTCGGCCAGTTTGTCACTGACAAACACGAAACACGTGTGCCTTTCCGCGTCCTCTTCCTTCGCGATGAAGCTGAAGAACTTCTTCTCGCCCTTGTCATCGGCGCAGTAGGATATTCTGTGCAGCGGGTACTGGTGCATAATCCGCTGGAAAGAAACAATCGACTGAACATCAAGTCTGGTTGAGTATCTTAATATCCAATTGATTGTAGAACGCAGTATTACCTTCGGCGACGTTTTCGACTTCGGCTCCTGAATAGCGACTCCATCGATGCTGATGGTCAACTCGACTTTTGGAGTCTTCGTTCCTTCACTCTTCCTCAGCTGCTGATTGAACTTCAGCTTGCAGATTGCTTCCTTCACCACATCGATGCCTTTGGGTTGGTCTACCTCTGTGCTGCCCAGGTACTGAAACATTTAATTGAGAAATTAGGCGGATGCATTTACTGTCCTTGGAGTCCATTACAATTGTGTTTATTTTAAACTTAATGTGCTTCTTTATAAATTCTTCAAAAAATTCAATTTAATTCCTTTCTCTACAAATTTTTTTAAATTCAATTTAGTCTATTTCCTCACAAATTCTTTTAGGTTCACTGTAATACACCAGTACTTTTTTATTCAAGGGATTGATCCTTTTGTAGTGTCGGCTACCGAGCAACATTATAAATCACACGTGAAAGATTATGAATCGAGGGTAATCATATCCGGATGCATAATGCATCCTATCTTTTTTTCTGTGCGTTCTCCGGTTGTTGGTGATTATCATAAACCATTGCCCCCTAATAAACAGCCGAGATGATACGGCAACAGGATCAATGGTCAAGGCAGCCTCTAACGTTGATTGAACGACACGCGTACCCGCAATTACTACTTTGTGGCATCGATCGATTTAGCTGATCTATTTTTGCTTTAACGATCTTCGAGTCTGCAGAACGGTCTTCTACATTTGGTCAATTGAAAGTTGACTTTGCAACGCTGATCTCCGAGATAAAACTTGCCACTTTAATCTTCTCCTTTAAAAGACCAATCGTTTAACTCCGTTACACTCCTCGAAAATAATTGCATAAACGATCCTGGAATAGTACATCACTATTTTCTGCTTCACACTTTGAATCAACAAATTGTACATATTGTAAGTTGCACGTTTGTTGCAAGACATGACACAGACTGTGCTTGATTGCAAACGGCTCATTATTTTTTAGGACACTGTTGGCAAAAATGGAACGTGTAGACGACAGCAGGACGCTTAGAATGATGTTGCAATGAGTCAATTTAGGATGAATGGACTTGGATGCAGAAGAAATTCTTTGGGCAGCTCTCGGACGGCATTGAACTCCTCCAAAAACAGGAAGCTCGCAACGATCCGACAAATTTCGCCGAAGGGATACGTTTATGCTAATTAATCGCCAGAGTAGCAGCAACAACGGGATGTGGCCGATTCGTCTCGGTCGGCCGAATAGTGAAATTCACCTCGGTCACGAAATTTCAAGGTGCAACGAACTTTTGCGCGTTCCAACGTCGTCCGGCGCGCAAGTTCGTGTATTCGTATTCCGAAAGAGGCGCACACACGCGTGCCAAACCGATTCCCACAGAGAAATGAAAGGCAGGGAACACCGTGAGGGGATTATGCAACTTTTTTTTCGAGCGACAGGGGCCAATGCAAGAGACGATGAACGTGATCCGGCTGAAGAAACGTTGCCTAAAATACAATTCCACATTAGACTCCTACCGACAAATCGACGGACATTCAACAACCATTATTTTTCTCGATTTCAGATCAGAACTCAAAAACAAATCTCCACAAGTAAAATCCTCAAAATCAGAGTCCACGAATGAAAATCATTGAAGATGATCGATTCTATTGGTCGAAGGGTTGCGCCTCATTTTTCACGTGCAATTCGCTCGAGCAATTGTTTAATTAGTCGCGACTGCGTCGACTGGGAACGAGTGTCTGATTACGTATGACAACGCGATACGTCTGGAGCTAATTAAAATTAAAGCGAAGCGCGATAGTACACACCCCTCGCGAATCCACATTGCCGAGGAACCATAACGTTATCTCTGTCGTCCGAAGATAAAGCTCGGCTTCTATTTGTGCAAAGTAAACTACTTGTCCGTTTCGTCTGTTTGGGCGGTAGTAAATTATCTTGTTATCTAGCAACGTTGCAACGTGTGGGAAATAATAATAATCGTTTCCGCGAGTGTGCGACGCTTTCGCGGATGAGAAATGGCGGACGCGGATGTCGAACGACCTTCGCCTTTCCGCAGAGGTCAACATCTGGAGGAATATGGGCCGCGATTGGAAATCGTTTGTTTTTCCTTCGCGGTCGATCAATTTCGCAAACGCGGCCTCGACGGCCGTTGCTAAATTCGCATGTCGCTTCTGGCTTAGCGTGCACTTTATGGGGAATGCGTTCGTATCTCTCCGAAGAGTCCGGAGGTTATTAATAAGTCGACGTTTATTTATTACAAAACGCCCAGGAATTATGCAACGCGGCAACGTGCAGCCACCATGGCGGCGAGATTTCCTGTATATGGATCAATTTGCGGGGAGCGCGAATTGCCAGCGGGATAGAAACACGTTGGAAAATTATTAGAAATTGGGGAACATGAGAATTTTATCAAGAAGATTCAGTAAAAAATTGCTTAAATTTTTTAGAGGGGATTTTGAGAGTGTAGGTGGTGAAACTGCGGCTTTGTTGGTCTCTTGGCAACAAATGTTTTGAAACTGAGCTGGAATTAAGACGAAAGAATCCCCCCAGCGTTCAAACAGTTAGAAAGTCTACCTACGTCCGTACGTACATGTTCTTGTCCTTGATTCGAGTATTTTCAACGCTTCGCCAATCAATGAAATAAAAAGAAACGCGAGATCGTTATATTTTCTCTGCACCGGCCTGCGCAACTGCAGAGAAATCGGAGAAACAAACAACTCACGTAAATAAAAATCTACATTGTTTCACAGTCTCGTGTCCTAAAAAATGTCAATTACCGGTTCATTTATTACCGAGGCGTATAACAAAGAAATTGAACGCGTCGCTCGATGCGAGAACTCAAAAATTCTCCATTAAAATGAACAATAAAAATATGAAGCAGGCTCGTGGCACGATGCAGTTTATATTTCTTTGACAAAATATAACAATGAAGCTTTTGTCTGTTTTTAGGCACACGCTCGCACGGTTGCAAGGCAACAAAGAGCACAAAGAGTCGAAGAGAAATCCGTGAAATCGAGAGTTCACCAAACGACTCCAGTGAAATCGCATTAACGATTATCGTTTCACACTTTTCATTCGTTTTTTCTGTTAGATGGAGCGATTGTCTGTCCATTTTGAAACCGCCTGCGCAATCCAACGAATTTCTAAAGAGGCGGGTGAACAGTACCTTGACCAGGTAGGCGATGTGGCCTTTTTGCAGCGCATCCGGTGGGTGTATCCAGTTCCTAGTCGTCCCTACAACAAGGATTCAGTGGTTTTATGCAATCGATCGATCGATCAATTCTATTCAGAGATAGTTGGTCTGTCTACTCACCATTTTTGCTCGTTTGATTTTTACTATTCGCCGAGTTCTGCGCCCATTTCAATAGCGTTGAGTTCCTCATGCTGTCGGCCTCTGATTTTCACCTGCTTGCTGATACCCGAAACAAAAGAAGAATCATCCATAAGTATTTGTACGCAACACTTGACTTGTGCAACAAATATTTTAGATATATTACTGAAGTACTACTACTGTTATTAATAGTGACTACTACTATTAATAGTTCTGAAGGTCTGTGGGAATGTTTAGAATTACGACTATGCTTTTAGAGTTCGTGGGGACCTTTTAAGACTTGGAAATGATTTTGAATACATTTTTAGAGACCATACAAATGTATAAAAGTGTCCGGAGATGCATAAAGATCGTTATCTATGCTTCCTGCATTTGTGATTAACGTGAGAAATTTTTGTGCAGAGCTGACTTATGCAATAAATATTTTAGATACAATTTTTATGGCCTGTGAAAAATTTGAAGATCACGAAAATGATTTTAGGGCCTCAGAAGAGAACCTTTTAGGATCGAAGAAAAGGCTGGAGCCTTTGAGTAAATTTTTCTAGACTACAAAAAAGTGTGAAAGTGTCCAAGAGCCATAAAGACCGTTTTCTGTGCTTCCTGCAGTTGTGATTAACGTGTGAAATTTCTGTACAGAGCTGTCTTACGCAATGAGCATTTTAAACACGGTTTTTAGGACCTACTGAAAGCTCGAGACTTATGTAAAATATTCCATCTAGTGCCTGACAAAAAGTTGGAGGCATTGAATACATCTTTAGAGAACAGGAGAAGGTGTGAAAGTGCCCATAAACATAATTTTCTATACTATCCGCGTTCTCTAATTACCGTGTGAAATACGAAATAGTAGAAACTTCGGGAGAGTTTAAAACACAATCCGCATATCCGCATTAAAATCATTCAGACGAGATAATCAACTTCTATTTCGTTCCTGTTTCGTGCAACAGCTTCAGGAAATTTTCATTTATGTAGATCCTCAGAGATAGAACCAATTAAACACTGGTGGAATGATTATTGACGTGTTTCCATTTCGCCGCTCGAGGAAATATTATCATTTAATTACAGCGATGCTGTCGATTTCCTGCGAGTGGAGATCGTACGAAAAATTCCGCGAGGATCGCGCTCGATCTACGATCGACCAGCAAAATTTCGCTCCGCTGGTGGACGATTTTGTTGGAAACCGTGTCAGATTTCCATGCTTTCATCGAGATCACTTTCCTGGACCGTGGCACGCGATAGAGAAACGTTTCTACGTGATCATAACTCTCGGACAGACACTCGTGAAGGCGTTCCCCGCGATGCAAAACGAGCGGCGAACACAAATACCAGCTCTTGTCCCCTTTTCCTCGCTGGAAATGGAAATGATCTCGGCGAGCGAGATGATTTCGCGCGGTCCAAACCTTTGCGTCATCCTCCATCCTCAAGTTCAGATTGTTGTTACACGGATTTCGCAATATAGCGGGTGTGCGTGTGTGCGAAACGCATGAAAAATTACACGCACACGGCCGCGTTTTCCAGTCTGCGGTTTTCTGCCACCGCATATCTCCTGGGGTACGTGCTACGGTTTCTTTGGGTTGATTTTCTTTGATCTACCGGCGGATTGGTTTCAACCTGAACACCCGTTAGATTAACTGTTATATTATTAACCCTTTCGGAATGAGTGTCGACACATTCTGACGATCTTGTGTACAGCATTCTTCAAGTTGCAAAGACGTAATGTGATTTTGTACATCCAGGAAGATCAGTACGTGTTTATATTTCCTATTATTTATTCTATTATTGCACAATATTTGAGATGGTAGAACATACACAGGCTCACGAAAGTATTCGAACGCTCTTTAACACTTTGACTGCCAAAGTAGGAACCTCAAAAATTCCATAAGATCAAAGTAAGTTATTTAATGATATAAAAATTGGAAAAAATTACATGTATGATATTGATATTGATCCTAATTGAATTTGGTACAATGAATATATTAACGTAAAAATTCATTTTAAATCCTGGAGAAATAATTCCGTCACCCGCACATGGATGACATGGCCAGTCAACGTGTTGAAACAGTATAATTTTTTGTAAATTGGACCAAACGACCTGGCTTTTTTTTAGCAATTAGAAGAATTGGTTTTCCAAATCATGTGGAAAAGATATTTTGAAAAAATTGCGATTGGTAAGAATTGCATGAGAAAATAAAAATGGCACTTTTTACAACTTTTGTATTTGAGCCTGTAATGAAAATTTAAAATATGCGTTTTGTGGATCTATGTTAGTTATACAGATGCTGAAAACTTCGTTGAAATCGATTAGTATACACACGAGCTACAAATTGTTAAGTGGTGAAAATGGTAGTTTTTCAATACTTTTGTTCAATTTCTGCTTAAAATCCACAGATTCTAACATCTTACTTTCGATTAAATTTTCAGTGTGTTTATAACTAACATAGATCTACAAAATGCATATTTTAAATTTTCGTTGCAGGCTCAAATAAAAAAAGTTTTGGACAGTGCCTTTTTTATTTGCTCTTATAATTCCTAGCAATCGTAATTTTTTCAAAATCTTTTTTGCACGTCATTCAGGTTGTTTGGACCAATTTAAAAACAGTTATACTGTTCTGAAGGGCGTTCGAATACTTTCGTGAGCCAGTGTATTTTCATTAAAAGACTCTCAATCAAGCCACTCATTAGCCCATTTCGTTTTCGCAACTTATTTAATCGACACAAAATTGGCCCAACGGTACAAGATCAATGCGACAGAAAGATAATTAATTTTATATACTCCTCGGTTTCCTAACATTATTTGCGTCGTTTATAACTAACAAGACGAAGCACAGAACGCTCTGTTTGCTCAGAATCAGTGAAAACTATGTCAAATTGATGCGAGGAACGAACATGGTCTGATGAGTGGCTTGATTGAGAGACTTCCACTGAAAGAACCAAGCGTACACAAGCCAATCGCTAATGCTTCGTATGTTGCGAAATAAATTTTTATTGACAAACTACTTTGCAGAAATGTTCAATTGAAGAGCCAAGAGTCCGTAGATTCGCGATAAGGTAGAGTGCCCACGTTACCGACAAAAATAGGCGAAAAAAGGTTTCACGTGCCTCAACTTTTCGCCCTTATATGAGAATATTTTTCGCTGGGAAAGGGCTCGTTCGAAAGAGGAAGTATCAATCTAAGGATCTCGTCAAGGTTCTATCAGGTCTTTAATCAATTTTATGAAGAAATGAGTCAAATCCGGGTGGAAAGAAACAACGTTGTCACAGCATTATGTTTCATCGAGGGGATGAATCTATCTGAGTGGAGCACGGGACAAACCCCGTTGTCATGACCATGGAAATAGGAAGCGTCGAACCGGCGAGTTAATCCAACAAGTACCAATCGACCGCAAATATATCCGGACCTAAGAAGCTTTCCGTAGATTCGCGATAAGGTAGAGCGACCACGTTACCGACAAAAATAGGCGAAAAATGGTTTCACGTGCCTCAACTTTTCGCCCTTATATGAGAATATTTTTCGCTGGGAAAGGGCTCGTTCGAAAGAGGAATGTTCAATCTAGCGCACGCTGGTCACGAGCTGACGAGATTATGCAGATACTTGGTAATATAAGCGTCAGAAGTAGGCCAAAAATTGACGATGCGCATGCCGTGGAATCCAAGCATTTTTACGCCATTGGATGAGTTTTCTGGATGAAATCAAGAGTAGCGCGCGCCAGAAAATATCTCCAGCTACAAATTGAGCTATATTTTGTCTTGATTCTCTGCGAAACAAAGCCAAAAACTTGAAGCACGTTTCTGGCGTCAGAATTCATGATAATCGATAATACAGAGCAAAAAATCGTCAGACCAAGACCAAAACTGATCTTAAGTCTGTGTCTGAAGGCTGTGAACAGAAATTATACAACAATTGCGGATCTGCTGACTCTGAAAAAGTCACGTGACTACCCTTGGCCCTTAATGGTATCGCGCAGCTCGAATGGACCATCATCGAGCCCATGACGCGCAGGAATCGGCAGAAAAATCACCTGGTCTCGCACCTGTTCCGCGCGAAACGTCGCATAAATCGTGCACGGATTGAAATAAAAAAAAAAAGAAAAGAAAAAATCGTGTCGTTCATTCAGAGAGAAAAGGCTTGGCGTTGCGTAATCGCGAAACAACTTTTCACCGTTCGCGGACCCTGGGAAGCGCCTCGTTGCCTTTTTTTCCTCCGTTGAGAGTCCGCGATTATACAATCGCGGAGATAAAATAATCGCGGAACCGTGTCCTGGGAGCGTGGAATTCGTCAATAGAATTGCTTCCTCGACAAATTAGTCTGCGTCTCGCGTAATTGTTGATTCATTTCGCAACGCGCCGCGCGCTGCCGATCTTTCCGCAGATTTCACACGGCAGCCCGAAAAAGTGCGAATACGGTAAACACGAATCTGCAGCGTGCAAATTCGTGTTAGGCGAGCGACAGTACTTGCGAAGCTACGAACAATTACCACCCCCCGAAATAAAGTGTTCATCTCATTACAATACAATCAGACAGGTATTCCGAGTCTTTATTTTAACAACTCATATTTTTTGTCGGATATTTTATGCGATGAATTTCTATAATATTTATGATTTTTGAAGCTTCAGACTTGTTTGTACATTTTTGTATTAGTTATGTAGGAACGGTTTCTTGTATTAATTATTTAGAAAAAAGAAATTTGTAGTCGAGGAAGCTATGCAGTAATTGTTTTGACGATTTTGATCGTGCGTTTTCCGCTACCGGTGTTTCGGCAGCTTTCCGGTGCAATTTCTCGCAGGAACGCGGGGAAGTTCATAATTCCGTGGCACTCTTCAAGTTTTAATTAGCAGGCCGCGTGAAACCGGCTTAAAGCGCGGACGATTGTTCGCCGTTCGAGCAGTCAGCCTTGGACACGAAGGCTAAATCCTTTCGCGTTTCATCATCTCGCGCATGACACTATTCACACTTCGAGCGGTTGCTGTGTGTTCAATTAGATCAAGTATCCACCGACGCGAGACGTGCAAAAGTCACCTCCCGTTGAATTCCGAGGGTACCTTCGCAAATGTTCAACCTGAAAATCAAGAATCCAAAGCTTCCTCGACTGTGCTATCGGCGAAACCAACAAACAAAACAAATAAAACCGGTGAAACAAAATGTAACCAGCAGCGGTACATTTAGTGCAAGTTAACGGACCAAGGCCGCCATATAAGCGGCATGGCACTTTTAATTATTGTGTCCGATGCCGCGTATATGGCGGCAAAATATAAGTATAAATATTTTCCTTTCTATACTTGATATAAAAATGTTGAGTCCATAGTTTCTTTTCGTATGAAAAATTGCTTGGATCTGGTGGGAAGTAAACTTGAAATACTTCCGGACCGTTAACGGTTAATGATCGTTTTTGAGGTGGTTCTATTAACCCTTTGCACTCGAAGCTATTTTAACTCGAAAACGAAACATTTCTTCCGACCTCGAATATCTCCCTTCTATATATTTTTCTTTTCATGTTATGGTGCAATTTACTCGTACAATACTGAAGTTTTTAGTGATTCATTGAGTACAAACAAATTTAATAATACAAAAATTATTTTTAATAACGATACAACAATTTTTAGTGGAGCCTTGGATTCAAGTGCCGAGGGCTAACAGTGCAGATTTCAAGGACAAAAGTAAACAAGAAAGTAAAACTATCGTTTAAACGATGATTCTCATTAGACAGTCGATCCTCGCATGATCTTCTCGTGCACTGGCCGAGCAGCGCATGGCCCGTGACGCGTTCTGCTTCCTCCAATGTCGAAATAATTATGCGTATGCACACGCGGATCATGCGAGCGCGGCTCGTCTGCCAGAATGGAATCATCTGCTGGATTACATCCACCCTTCCGAGCCCTTCTTCCCGAAGACTCTGATATCCGAGAAGTATCATAAACATACTGTCCGCTAATCGGCTTGCTATACCGAAGATGTGATGCTAGCAGCCAGCGAGTGGAATAACCGCTGCGGGAGAGCGTTTCAGTGGCGTGTCGCAATTTTCCGACGATAGGCGCATTCCACTGTGAAAACGGAATCGATTTTCCAGGGTTTTCGAGTCGCGAGAACCAGCTGCCGGCAATTTCGAAACGACAACGAAGCAGAGCGGCCCCTGAGCACCAGGCACCGTCGACGAAAGAAGGAGCGAATTCCTCGAGTGTTAACTGAAAAATGAGCGCAATCACGATCTCGCTTTTGTGCCGGTGCTAGCCGGTATCTCCTGTACATTCTATTTGAGAAGCGTTTAACCGTTGAAAGGTGGAGGTTCGGATTTAATGCACGACTTCCTATTCCTCCCACGTAGCCGCAAAGAGGTCGGAGCAAAACGGCCGGGCCGAGTCGGTCCGGTTCTCCGCATTGTGCCCGGTTACTTCTGCGAACCCGCCAACGAACCGAATGCTACCCGCCCGGAGAGACTTTCTGCGCCTTTCTGCGCCTTTCCGCGACTCGACGTGTGCCCCGCCACGCGTACAGTCACCCGCAATAATCGATTCCGCATGGAAACGCGAACACGATCCGACGCCTACGCCCGCCGAGCTCGTTGAACCCAACTGCACAATATTCTTGCAATCAGCGCGACTTTTTCGAGGAAGCGTTACGCTCAATTTCTTCGAAACAGTCCGGGATGACAGTCTGCGAAGTTTTGATCGGATCTGACCAGCCGTTTTTCGGAAAAATGGGTTCGATCTTCGAGCGGTCTGTCTAGTTGAAGTAGTTCTAGCCAGTTAGGGGTTCTTCAGGAATTTTCCAAAACGAAACTAGTTGGTACATCGGTTTTAAACTTTTTGGGCTTGTTTGCCAATCTTTGGAGAATGTTGTACAATTTTTCTTTCATGCGGAAATCACGATTTTGTTGAAATAGGTTTAATCTTTCATGGGGTCTATCTAGTCTGGCCCGATTGGGTAGGGAACTTGGATAATGGACCTCCAGGATTTTTTTTAAACGGACCTGGTAGGTACGTCGATTTTAAATTTTGTGAGCTTGTTTGTCAATCTTTGGAGAATGTTGTACAATTTTTCTTTATGCGGAAATCACGATTTTGTCGGAATGGGTTCAATCTTCCAGGGGTCTATCTAGTCTGGCCCGATTGGGTAGCGGACTTGGATAATGGACCTCCAGGATTTTTTTAAAACGGACTTGGTAGGTACGTCGGTTTTAAATTTTGTGAGCTTGTTTGTCAATCTTTGGAGAATGTTGTACAATTTTCTTTTATGCGGAAATCACGATTTTGTCGAAATGGGTTCAATCTTCCAGGGGTCTATCTAGTCTGGCCCGGTTGGGTAGGGAACTTGGATAATGGACCTCCAGGATTTTTTTTAAACGGACCTGGTAGGTACGTCGATTTTAAATTTTGTGAGCTTGTTTGTCAATCTTTGGAGAATGTTGTAGAATTTTCTTTTATGCGGAAATCACGATTTTGTCGAAATGGGTTCAATCTTCCAGGGGTCTATCTAGTCTGACCCGATTGGGTAGCTGTAGGACCTTCAGGATTTTTTTTAAACGGACCTGGCAGGTATGTCGGTTTTAAATTTTGTGAGATTGTTTGTCAATCTTTGGAGAATGTTGTACAATTTTTCTTTATGCGGGAATCACGATTTTGTCGAAATGGTTTTAATCTTCCAGGGGTCTATCTAGTCTGGTCCGATTGGGTAGCGGACTTGAATAATGGACATTCAGGATTTTTTAAAAACCGACCTGGCAGGTACGTCGGTTTTAAATTTTGTGAGCTTGTTTGTCAATCTTTAGAGAATGTTCTACAATTTTTCTTTTATGCGGAAATCACGATTTTGTCGAAATGGGTTTAATCTTCCAGGGGTCTATCTAGTCTGGTCCGATTGGGTAGCTGTAGGACCTTCAGGATTTTTTTAAAACTGACCCGGTAGATACGTCGGTTTTAAACTTTTTGGGTTTGTTTGTCAATCTTTGGAGAATGTTGTAAAATTTGTTGTATGCAGAAATAATCATTATGTCTAAAGCACAGAAATGCACAGAAGTGTTTACGCTTGTGGTTATCATGAAGTCGCTGATCGGAAGTTGTTTAAACAAGAAAAGCCAAGAGTAATGTATATAAAAAATGGATGTCAATTAAAGAGAAGTACTCAATCTTTGAAGCCGACAATTTCCTCTGCTATAATATTTTTTTGTGAAATTTTCTCATTTCAACAATGAAAGATCGAATATCTTACGGTAAGATATGATGCCATTTTTAAAAAATTCAGTAGCAACTAGATTGATTTAGGACAGTGCTGTACACAAGGACTTGAATTGTGAATGTTCTAAAGTAAGTCGTGCTCGTAGAACTTTATAGACAAAGCGAATTTAGGGTTTGAAAGCATACTGTTGCGGCCGACTGTACCCTAGTACTTTTCTGTCCAACTAGAATAACTCTTCCTCTTCTGTGGTTGGAATTGTCGTTCGGATTGCGTGTGTTCCCCTACACGCCAGGTCCTGGGGCTCATGAGAACTGGGTCCTGTCGTTCTTGGTGACACAATGACTTCTCAACGTTGATGAGCTCGCTCGGAGGAAGCCGAGTCAAAGAAACTGGCGAGTTCATTCCGTATGAAATTGTACAATTCGTTGCGACACGGTGCGCGGACATCGATCAAACGGGGGAATCTCGACATCAAGAAATTGCTACAAGCCGCTCCGAGCCTTAGAACATCGAACAACAAATTCCCCAAAAGATTGCAATATTCCGCAAATCATTTTCCTTGTCTCTGTCTTGGAGTTCCCGAAAATAATCAAACACAGATTTCCGCTTTAAACTTTTCCCCTTGGTTATATCTTGCAGTTTCCGAAAAATAAAAATTATATTAAACCTTGCTATTAAACATTGCATTCAATTACAGACGTTCACACATTTTCCTACAATTTCTTCAAAATCTTTTTATATTCAAAAACATTCAAGTTGTCCCAGAATCTGAAAACAGTGTCACGCTTATGCGCATTCTCAAAGATAAAAATTTGTAGTTAGTATGCAAGAAATAATAATGTGATAATGCGAAAATACTAGTGAACAATGCTCCCAAAAATGTTGTGAATGCAAGAACATTTCAATTCTACTTATTAATAATTCTCATTGTACCTATGCTCTCGCTTTTGAATATGGAAATTAAAAATTAAAATTATTGAACGAGTTTATGTTTGACTGAAATTAATAGCGAAATTTATTTCTGCATTCTAGCAAGAGTTAATAATAATGTAATAATGCGAAAATACTAGTGAACAATTCTCCCAAAAATTGTGTGAATGCAAAAACATTCCAATTCTACTTATTAATAATTCTCATTGTGTCTATGCTCTCGCTTTTGAATATGGAAATTAAAATTAAAATTATTGAACGAGTTTATATTTGACTGAAATTAATAGTGAAAAATATTTCTGCATTCTAGCAAGAGTTAATAAAATGTAATAATGCGAAAATACTAGTGAACAATTCTCCCAAAAATTTTGTGAATGCACAAACATTCCAATTCTACTTATTAATAATTCTCATTGTATCTATGCTCTCGCTTTTGAATATGGAAATTAAAAATTAAAATTATCGAACGAGTTTATATTTGACTGAAATTAATAGCGAAATTTATTTCTGCATTCTAGCAAGAGTTAATAATAATGTAATAATGCGAAAATGCTAGTGAACAATTCTCCCAAAAATTTTGTGAATGCACAAACATTCCAATTCTACTTATTAATAATTCTCATTGCATCTATGCTCTCGCTTTTGAATATGGAATTTAAAATTAAAATTATTGAACGAGTTTATATTTGACTGAAATTAATAGCGAAAAATATTTCTGCATTCTAGCAAGAGTTAATAATAATGTAATAATGCGAAAACACTAGTGAACAATTCTCCCAAAAATTTTGTGAATGCAAAAACATTCCAATTCTACTTATTAATAATTCTCATTGCATCTATGCTCTCGCTTTTGAATATGCAAAATTAAAATTAAAATTATTGAACGAGTTTATATTTGACTGAAATTAATAGTGAAAAATATTTCTGCATTCTAGCAAGAGTTAATAAAATGTAATAATGCGAAAATACTAGTGAACAATTCTCCCAAAAATTTGTGAATGCACAAACATTCCAATTCTACTTATTAATAATTCTCATTGTATCTATGCTCTCGCTTTTGAATATGGAAATTAAAAATTAAAATTATTGAACGAGTTTATGTTTGACTGAAATTAATAGTGAAATTTATTTCTGCATTCTAGCAAGAGTTAATAATAATGTAATAATGCGAAAACACTAGTGAACAATTCTCCCAAAAATTGTGTGAATGCAAAAACATTCCAATTCTACTTATTAATAATTCTCATTGCATCTATGCTCTCACTTTTGAATATGGAAATTAAAATTAAAATTATCGAACGAGTTTATATTTGACTGAAATTAATAGCGAAATTTATTTCTGCATTCTAGCAAGAGTTAATAATAATGTAATAATGCGAAAATACTAGTGAACAATTCTCCCAAAAATTGTGTGAATGCAAAAACATTCCAATTCTACTTATTAATAATTCTCATTGCATCTATGCTCTCACTTTTGAATATGGAAATTAAAAATTAAAATTATTGAACGAGTTTATGTTTGACTGAAATTAATAGCGAAAAATATTTCTGCATTCTAGCAAGAGTTAATAATAATGTAATAATGCGAAAACACTAGTGAACAATTCTCCCAAAAATTTTGTGAATGCAAAAACATTCCAATTCTACTTATTAATAATTCTCATTGCATCTATGCTCTCGCTTTTGAATATGCAAAATTAAAATTAAAATTATTGAACGAGTTTATATTTGACTGAAATTAATAGCGAAATATATTTCTGCATTCTAGCAAGAGTTAAACGGAAGATAATTTTTTTCAAAAACCCACTAGCAGCGCAATCGGCGCACAAGCGCAGCAGCCGCGGCTCCGGCACTCAATAACTCAGAAACTCGCGTTTTCATGGAACGTTAGAACCATGCTCTCGCGTGGATCTTATAAATTTTTCATGACTCACAAACTGTGGGCAGGATTTGTTGCGCAGAACCAGCTGCGAAGCTGCACAGAAAACCGAGAACAGAGAGCCGGGCTGCGGTGCGCTCAACACCTGTTGCACCGGCTGCCACCGATCTACAGGGTGTCCAGCAGAAAAGGATCTCCGACTGAACAGAGAAATGTGCCACGCGCGACACGTGCTAGCTGCGCACGATGCACGTGCAGCGTGCAGAGCGCAGCGCAGGGGTGAGCGGCCCTTTCACATACCCGGCGACTCGCTTGATATTTAGGCTAGCACGTCAAATATCGCCCGACAGGAATCCAGACTTTGGTCGCTCGCACTGCTCGACCTTTGACATTAATCTTAACCAGCAATTTCAACTTATTGTTCTGGCTGGCTCAAATGTTACAGCGAGGCAGGCTTTGAGAAATCATGAAAAGTTTAAAAACAATGATGCAGTATATAATTATCTAAATTGTGTAAAATTGTTCCAAAAATATATCTACGTTTTTGTAAAGCACCAATGTATACGATTATTTGAAATTGCATAGAATTATTCCGAAGATGCAGTTGCATTCTTCCGATGCACCAATGTATACAATTATTTTATAAGTTTAAAAATCATTCTAAAAATAGGGGTACACTTTTCTGATACACTATATCTAAAATATGTATATAAAATTACTAGAAAGATGCAACTGCATTTTCTTGATGCACAGGCACCTATATACAATTATTTAAAATGTCTGAAGATCATTCTGAAGACACAAATGCATTTTAGTATTGCATCGATCTGTTTTATTTGAATTGTATAAAAATCTCTAAAAATAGAAATGCATTCTTCCGATGCATCAATGCATACGATTATTTGAAGTTGTATAGAATTATTCTGAAGATGCAGTTGCATTCTTCCGATGCACCAATGTATACAATTATTTTATAAGTTTAAAAATCATTCTAAAAATAGGGGTACACTTTTCTGACACACTATATCTAAAATATGCATATAAAATTACTAGAAAGATGCAACTGCACTTTCTTGAGGCACAGGTACCCATATACAATTATTTTAAATGTCTGAAGATCATTCTGAAGACACAAATGCATTTTAGTATTGCATCGATATGTTTTATTTGAAATGTATAAAAATCTCTAAAAATAGAAATGCATTCTTCCGATGCATCAATGCATACGATTATTTGAAGTTGTATAGAATTATCCTGAAGATGCAGTTGCATTCTTCCGATGCACCAATGTATACAATTATTTTATAAGTTTAAAAATCATTCTAAAAATAGGGGTACACTTTTCTGACACACTATATCTAAAATATGCATATAAAATTACTAGAAAGATGCAACTGCATTTTCTTGATGCGCAGGCACCTATATACAATTATTTAAAATGTCTGAAGATCATTCTGAAGACACAAATGCATTTTAGTATTGCATCGATATGTTTTATTTGAAATGTATAAAAATCTCTAAAAATAGAAATGCATTTTTCTGATGCAGCAGTAAATAAAATTAAATAAAATTGCTTTGAGTGGCTCAATCTTAAGAGGTTTGAAAACTGGTGATAAAATTGAAATTTTAAGTGTTTTTAAGTGTTTTTTAAAAGGATCAGCTGGTTGGAGGTTCGCAGGCCACCCGGTGAAATATTGTTTAGCAGTTGCAGGGTGCCGGTGAGCGGCTGGCCGAGGTGTCTCTTACACACGGCCATCTTTTGTCGACTTAGGAAAGGTAGCCCGCAGTTAAACTGGATCCCAGTAACACTATATCTCGCGAGTACCCGCGGAACGACTGCGACTTTCGCGTGATATTATTAGCATGCATTGCTCGATGCGGCGGAATGCATCATCCACGGGGAACGCAGAAAAATCGGGGTCCCTGAAGAGTTCACGAATTTTCAAGGTACAACTCGAACTTTTCTTCGCTCGACACGTGTGCAACACGTTTCCGAGAACCGAACGCTGCAGAAGAAAAATATTATTTCCCTGCCGGATATTATCGACTGTACAATGCATGTTTACAGTTGCAAATTGTTGTTGTTAAGAGTCCGCGGGATGGTAGACAGCACCGACGAGGGACCTTCTCCGTCAATGAAAATACCCAATGGAATGTCTCATCGAAGCGGAATTACGAAGTCCATTTGCAAATCATTAAAATGTATAATTACCGCGGAGCTAACGTCATGAATAATGTATGCACGCAGGCTAGCGTCGCCTAACCGAGAGAGACCATAGTGCCGCGCGAGACCAGTGCCCCGTTTAATGTCAACAACTTTCGCCACCAATTTCGTGCGGGCACCAATTCTGATCCCGAAAACGGCGGAAGCGACTTTCGTTCCTCGACCCGGTCGTACGTGTGTCCCCTCGTTTCCTTTTTTGGCTACGAAGATCTGCTGCCTTACTCTGCCGCGCCAATTTCGCCATTTTTTCCACTCCATTTTGCACGATTTTTTACCCAAATTCTAAGAAACTATTCCGATTTCCTAATCATTCGAGTACCAGCAATATTAACAATTTTTTAAAAATGCAACAAGCCACAGAGTCAGGACAGAAAAAATACAGAAATGTTCTTGCATCTTTGTTTTAACAAGAAAAAATATTCTTTTGTCAAAACTTGTTGAGATAGATAGCAAAAAAAAATTGGAATTGGTCCTATACGGCAGATAATATAGGTCCTAATTGATTACCAGCAATTTTAACAATTTTTCAAAAATGCAACAAGCCGCAGAGTCGGTACAGAAAAAATACAGAAATGTTCTTGAATCTTTGTTTTAACAAGAAAAAATATTCTTTTGTCAAAATTTTTTGAGATATATAGCCAAAAAAACTGGTATTGGTCCTATACGGCAGATAATATAGCTCCTATTCGAGTACTAGCAAATTTAACAATTTTTTAAAAATGCAACAAGTCGCAGAATCACTATAGAAAAATACAGAAATATTCTTGAATCTTTATATTAACGAGAAAAAATATTCTTTTGCCAAAATTTGTTGAGATATATAGCCAAAAAAAACTGGAATTGGTCCTATACGGCAGATGATATAGGTCCTATTCGAGTACCAGCACTTTTAACAATTTTTTAAAAATGCAACAAGCCGCGGAGTCAGTACAGAAAAAATACAGAAATGTTCTTGAATCTTTGTTTTCACAAGAAAAAATATTCTTTTGTCAAAACTTGTTGAGATAGATAGCCAAAAAAAAATTGGAATTGGTCTGAATTCAATCTATGGATTGAAACGTAGTTTAGGTAGAATGGTATAGTGAATTCTCGATGTATGTCAACAACAAGGGTCTCGGCAGCGTCATGTATCGTCCAGGAGACGTACCCGTAGTGGGGATACTTCCGCGACGCTTATCATCCAGGCCTTGGCGACATATACAGAGAAATCACTGTATTTCAAACACTATACAAAGCAGGTCTATTAAATTAGTACCGAGGCTGGATTACCCCAGTATGGATTCGTTTATAATTTTATTTCAGGAGAAGAATGAAAAATCGAACAGTAACGCGTTGGATAAAATAACATTCTGTACTCTTGTGTCTCAAATGTGTCGTTTTAGTAACCCTACGTGGATTCTGCGATTTATAAATGTTTATAAAACCAGTCAGTGTGCCCTGAAATGTGAGCAGAAAATATTTGAACGTTAATCAACCGCAGTCATCATCAACAGCCACAGCGTTGAAGCAAAGCTGTACGCAGAGTGTGCAATCGAGCGCGTCGCAATTATCGGCAGAGCCTATTAATAAAGCCCGAAAGATTGGAAAGGGCTAACTGTAAACACGTCTTCGAGCACAGCGTATAATTGCTCTATTAGACGACCGTTAGAGCAGAGTCTGTCGAGAGAAGAGAAAAAGCATGTTCGAGGAGAGAGCAGCAGCAGCAGCAGCAGCAGATGAGCTCGTCGCCATCATCGTCATCGGCGCGCGGCGGATCCAGGGGGAACCGTTTCCATGGAATTTTCTAATTGCTTGTCGAGACACTGGCACCGTTTAAATGTCCGTCGGACGCGCCAGTCACCGACGCAGTTTTTCCACGAACTAACCCCAACCCGCCGACGACCTAAGAGTGCTCTCGGTGTGCGTATGTTAATCGCGGGTTGCATAACGTTCAAGGTGAGAACTCCCCCTCTGTGTCCCGCGAATCGCGTTTCACCGTTGCGGTCACCACATCTGCAGCACACGGCCCGCCAATTAGTTGTCGTTGTTAATTTAATCCCTGACCCTCCGAGGCTGCTATTCCTCTCTTCGCACCGTTTGTTGCTGCGAGGCTCCAGCAGAGTTCCAAACCAATTCGAGGAAAATTTTTCGAGAAAAAATATTGAAAATACTATTTGAAGTAGTACAATTGAATGCGGTTCAAATAAAATGTAACTTCGAATAGAACGAAAAATTTCGGCAAGTAAAATATTTTTATTCTGATAGCCAGATACATAAAATAAAATATTTCACTGTTGTATTTCAAATATTTCCTTACAATGAAAATAGGTTGAGCAAATAGATAATATTGTAAATTATAATTTTTTTTTTCTATTTCAAATATTTCCTTACAATGAAAATAAGTTGAGCAAATAGATAATATTGTAAATTATAATTTTTTTTTTCTATTTCAAATATTTCCTTACAATGAAAATAAGTTGAGCAAATAGTTAATATTGTAAATTATAATTTTTTTTTTTTGTATTTCAAATATTTCCTTACAATGAAAATAAGTTGAGCAAATAGATAATATTGTAAACTATAATTTTTACCATAAGAAACTATAATAGTTAACAGAGTATTATTTGTAGCTTAATTAAGAAAATTTGAATGTAACATGTTGATAAACAGACGACAATTTCGACAATGTAATAACATTACACGCAACAAAATATTAGAAAAGTATAGTAAGTACAGAAGAAGAAGAAGTCTACAACAAATTGCAGATAAAATGAGAAACTCGACATGATATTTAACAAAAATACAAAGGAACTTCAACGGAAGCAAACATGTAGGACACAACAATCTCTGCACTCGGTTGTCACTGTCAAAGTATCAAACGCATTAACCGATGCTCTAAGAAATTATTTAAACAATCAAAACCAATAGGGTAAAGGAACCAATTACTGTGAGGGTACCAATTACTGTGCCTACATTAGTCATACTTATTTTTAAAGCGGAATGGATATTAAAAAAGTAATATTAAATTTGTTTTATTAAAAATTGACTCCCACTAATATTCGGACGCTCTTAAAAATCGCATAAGTTTGTCAATATTGGACTATACTACTAGAATTTTTTGACAAGTTAGAATTGGTTGGTTACATAACGCGAAAAAAATGTTTGATTAAAATTGCAATTTGTCGAAATTGCAGAGAAAGTACTAAAAGTTGTATTTTGCAACTTTTTTATGCGAGCTCATATTAAAAATTTAAAAAGTACGTTTCGTACATCTGTATCAATTGTACATATTCTGAGTATTTCATCGAAATCGGTCAACGTTGCAATGATCTACAAACGTTCAACGATGAAAGCCTAAGGGTGAAAGTCGCAGAATTTTGCAACGTTCACCGATTTTGATGAAATTCTCGGAACATGTATAATTCATACAGATCTATAAATCGTACTTTCTAAATTTTCAATATAAGTCCACATAAAAAAGTTGCAAAATACAACTTTTAGTATTTTCCCTGCAATTTCGAGCAACTGCAAGTTTTGTAACAATTTTTTTTTCACTTTATGTAGCAAACCAATCGCGCTATCTTCTTCGAAAAAATCGAAGTCGTATAGCCCAATATTAACAAAGTTATGCGACTTTTGCAAGCGTCCGAATATTAGTGGGAGTCACTGTATATGTATATCTCTTTACGAACCTGTTTTTGTGCGGTCCTTTAAGACTATGCGATTTTTTTTTGTGCGATTTTTAACACCCTTGTAATGTTCTCATCACAAGAAGATGAGTGTTTTGGACTAAGTAGTTTTGAATTATGTGCATTTTGAAAATCTCTCCATGTTTAAAATGAGAAATTAAATTTTTTTTTAATGTGTCCATGTGTAATTTAATTATTTATTTTGCTTGGAAAGCACTTTCTCGCTATTTCGTAAATCTTTGACACATTTTCTAAGTGAGACTTTTTTTATGCGTTCCCTCCCCACCGCATAAAAAAATTTTCTTTAATATGTTGTAAACAATTATTTGTTACAGCTATTTATGAAGTTTCTGAATATTTTTTTGTGCGGTTTCTTTTATGCGGTCCCTATCTACCGCACAAAAACAGGTTTGACTGCATAATTAACACGTTCACGGACAGTAAAAATTTCAGTCAGCTGCAAAAATAGACGGGCAATTTTTCTTGAAACTAGTTGTACTATCCGAAATCTGATTAGACATAAACAATAATAACAAGTTCACTGTCATTAGTAATGACAGTTGGTCATTACTTTGAAATGTATATTAATCACAAAAACTTAAGGTTGTATAAAATTAAATGACACAACAAGTTAACTGTCATTAGTAACAACAGTCGGTCATTACTTTGAAATGTATATTAATCACAAAAACTTAAGGTTGTATAAAATTAAATGACACAACAAGTTAACTGTCATTAGTAATAACAGTTGGTCATTACTTTGAAATGTATATTAATCACAAAAACTTAAGGTTGTATAAAATTAAATGACACAACAAGTTAACTGTCATTAGTAATAACAGTTGGTCATTCTTTTCAAATGTATATTAATTACAAAAACTTAAGGTTGTACAAAATCAAATGAATAAAAATTGGCTTTAAAATTTGAATGCTATGGCATTCATGTCATTTTGCGTCACTATGAAAATGAATGCTATAGCATTCACGTCCGCGAACATGTTAATATAGTCACAGTACATAGACGGATATGACTCTTAGGTTTCCAGCGTGCCCTGTGTACATATTTCAAATGCGACGCTAGGCGAGAACCACCGCTTTCGTATAAGAGTCGGTAAGAAGAACGGCGGTACTGACTCGTAACGAGAATTTACTGTAATTGGTGCCCCCACGGTAACTGGGTCCCTTACCCTAATGCGTGTAAACGCAGCGCAGGATTTTTGCAAGTGTCAATCGAATCGGACGAGACGAAGCTCCCTTATTGAACGGACCGACGGTCTCCTGAATACCGCATCCGGGATCACTGTCACATTTCCTAACGAGCGTGAATCGTTTTCGTCCGCGAAAACGACCGTCTGAATGGCTGGCCTAATGGCGCAAGAAGTTCTTTGTGCGGCCGATTGCAATCTGCGTGGAGGGTCGTTTCAGCGGATCGTCGCCCGGAAAACAGAAAGGAAATTGATTAAGCCGCCGAATGGTAATCTCCTGTTAATTCAATACTACGGACCGCATCGGTAACCCCGCGCGACCCATGACACTTATACGCGCGTTTCGTATCGCGTCCTCCGCCACTGATAACTGTCTGGCCTGCATACGCAACGACAATCGGTCCCGATTTTCTTTTTCTCTTTTTCTTCTTCTTCTTCAATCTGCTTATCGAGGCCGTCGATAGCATTTCTCGTTTTGTAAATCGTTCTCTCGATTCTCCAAAGCCCATAAAGATCGCTCGAGAAACTGGAACGTCGAAACGCGATCGTTTCGAACGGGATCGAGAGACTCTCATTGAGAGACCACGTGATTACGGAATTAATTAATGCGTTAATCCGCTGGTATCACGTGTTATGATCTACATATAACAAAGGCGAAACTGCGTTACGCAACAAAGGCTGCGGAGAGTGTTCGCGATTCATTCGACCCGTGGTAGCCTAATCATCGCTTTTTCGCGAAAATGGGTTCAACTTTGAGATTTAGAAGCTTTGCTGTTTTTGATAGTGTACAATGTGTCCTACTTAATTCGCGTGGGATGCAAGTTTTAAGTTATTAGAGGCTGGGGGAAGCCATCAATTTTGTTTGCGAGCTTGTGGCTCGAATTTGTACTGTTTTTTAGTTGTAAATCTCGTATTTTGATCTTTGAAAATTAGATTGAAAGTAAAACAACAATTGTTACTATATTTAGCCTCTAAGAAACTTTTATGAACGAGTTTTCATTAACATTTATTTAAGTCACTCAGAAAATCCAGAAAATTTAAATTAGATAAAAAAAATACATTTCGCGACATTTTCGACTTGTATTTTGTCACACTCTGATACATTTGTATTTAAGTCGCAAATTTTTTAATTGCTTTTGTAGGGTATGGGTTCTGTTTGAAATCTTGAGGCATTGAATTTTGTCCGATTATTTTTGTTCGAAGCATTAATTGTTGTCAAGTTGCAGTCCGTTGCATTTTCTTGGTACACTGTATGCATCGAGTTGCGTTAATCCGATTGGGAACTTTTTAAACTAATCTCTTCCGGGCCACGTGACAGGCGCGCAGTTCACTGTATCACGATTTTTTAAACACGCTTATCGAGAGTCGTAGGCCCCGATGGTCTCCATCCTATCGAGATACACTATTAATTCGAAGACACAACAAATTTCAAGTGTTACGTCTGATCATGTTGCTACTGCGCGGCAATTATGATGAAACTTGTGACGTTTTCGCCGCGTTATCGCTGAATTTGTACTTCGGTTCGACACGTAGTTTCATTGAATAAAATTGTGCGAGTTGTGTCAAATAAAGTCGACTACAGAGGAATAACGCAAGTCAGCGTAAAATGGTAAAAGATAACACGGCATGTGCCACATAAAGTTGTATCATTTCTTTCCAAATAAAATTGACTGTAGTGGAAGACTAGAAGATACGGCAAAATGGTAAAACGTGACACAGCATGTGCCAAATAAAATTGTACCACTTTTGCCAAATAAAATCATCTGCAATGGAATAATACGTGACAAAGCAAAATGGTAAAAAATAGCAGCATGTGCCAAATAAAATTGTACCACTTTTGCCAAATAAAATTATCTGCAATGGAATAATACGTGACAAAGCAAAATGGTAAAAAGTGACACAGTATGCACCAAATAAAATTGTACCATTTTTGCCAAGTAAAATCAACTGCAATGGTATAATATACAATAAATGCAATGGTATAAAATAACACAATTTTTACCGTATAAAATTGTACCATTTTGTACAAATAAAATTGACTGTGTTGGAACAGTATGGAATACAGTAAAATGGTAAAAAATAGCAGCATGTGCCAAATCAAATTGTACCATTTCTGCCAAATAAAATTAACTGCAATGAAATAGTGTGGTACAAAGTAAAATCATATAAAATAACACAATTTTTACCGTATAAAATTGTACCATTTTGTACAAATAAAATTGACTGTGTTGGAACAGTATGGAATACAGTAAAATGGTAAAAAATAGCAGCATGTGCCAAATAAAATTGTACCATTTTTGCCAAATAAAATTATCTGCAATGGAATAATGCGTGACAAAGTAAAATAGCAAAAAGCAACACAATATGTGCCAAATAAAATTGTACCATTTTTGCCAAACAAAAGTAACTACAATGGAATAGTGTGGTACAAAGTAAAATCATATAAAATAACACAATTTGTACCATATAAAACTGTACCATTTTGTACAAATAAAATTGACTGTGTTGGAACAGTATGGAATACAGTAAAATGGTAAAAAATAGCAGCATGTGCCAAATAAAATTGTACCATTTTTGCCAAATAAAATTATCTGCAATGGAATAATGCGTGACAAAGTAAAATAGTAAAAAGCAACACAATATGTGCCAAATAAAATTGTACCATTTTTGCCTAACAAAATTAACTGCAATGAAATAGTGTGGTACAAAGTAAAATAATATAAAATAATACAATTTTTACCATATAAAATTGTACCATTTTGTCCAAATAAAATTGACTGTGTTGGAACAGTATGGAATACAGTAAAATGGTAAAAAACGACACAACATGTGCAAAATAAAATTGTACCATTTTCGCCAAATAAAATTATCTGCAATGGAATAATGCGTGACAAAGTAAAATAGCAAAAAGCAACACAATATGTGCCAAATAAAATTGTACCATTTTTGCCAAACAAAAGTAACTACAATGGAATAGTGTGGTACAAAGTAAAATCATATAAAATAACACAATTTTTACCATATAAAATTGTACCATTTTTACGAAGTAAAATAAGCTGCAATGGTGTAATATAAAATAAATGCAATGATACAAAATAACACAATTTTTACCAAATAAAATTGTACCATTTTTACAAAAAGTAAATTGACTGTACGGAATGGCGTAAAATAAAGTAAAATGGCGTAAAATAACACTTGTGTTGATTGAAACGGAGAATGCAATGGAGTAGTACGTGAAGTAAAACGGTATAAAAACAACAAAAAATGAAGGAATGACGGAAGCGATTGTCCGAGGGTTCCCAAAGGATTGAAAGTAATTTCGTCAGCCGCGTGAAATCGAATGCGAAGTCATTGGCGCGTGCTGTGGCGAAATGAAGAAGAGAGGAGAAGAAAAGAAAGATCTCGCTGACGCGTTTCGCGAGTCATTACCCGGCGAATCCGCGTAGCGCCGTTAATCAACGATTTAACTATACATTCAGCAGGGCGAACCGTAATTGCCGCTACTTTTCCAGCGGATGCGGACAATTAGAAAATGGTCGGCTAGCACTTTCTCTCGGACCTGCACAGCGTGAATGATTTCCCGCCGGTAGTCCGTTCGGACGCGGCCCGAAAAAAAAAGAAAAGAAAAGAAACAGAACAGAAAAAACTTCTGTTCGATCGTGATCGTGTTCCACATTTCACGGATTTGTCGAAAACGATGACGATGCATTCTGAATATTTTTTTCCACTGTACCTTTCTCCATCGTTTGCAAGAATTGTTGCTCAGGAAAAAGCTTCTTTCACCTAACAGGAACACCGAGCTACAATTATAGTGTATAACGAATTGCGAACAGAAAAAATACGAAATAATTGAATTGTTACACTTTCTGAAAGGAATAAACATTTACAAAAATCGCAAAGCGATAGTGCAACGGTTACTCTAGTAAGTAGACTGTGAATCTTTCTAAAAATTCGTATTTTCATAATTAGTTGGTACGTACGTTAAAAAATAGAAAATTTTCTTTCGTCAGCCGGAGACTCATTAATTTTCGCTGGAGACTCATTAATTTTCGTTAACATATTCGCCTGGCTGTATTTAGAAAAGTGTGCACATGCCAGAAATGCATAAAGATCTGCAGTTTCCTAACGAGAGTACGGGACAAAGTACACGAGTGCGCTTAAAAGTGCATCTAGAGCGAGAAGAACGCGAGGGACGTTGCACCGGATCGGAACCTGTTACGATCCGCTGTCATCCTTAATTCGAACGATCGTGGGATCTATTAGGATCACTGCGGAAAGGCTCTTGGACCGACTTAATAAGAGATCCGATCGAGACAGGTTGAGAAATATTTATTCGCTTTACAGAGCGGCCGAGAGCCATGTATAGATCGCGAAGATTTTATGGCTCGTTTCCCAGCGTTTAAATTATTTATAATTACGCTGGGGATCTTTATTCAACATCCCACTTTTGCGGATTGTTGAACGACTACCAAAATAAGAGAAACATTTCGTTCGTCCATTAAAAAACTGCTAATAAATAAATAAATAAAGTGAAAACGCCATTTAATTTTGTTTAAAATGTTAGTATGCCGACCGAGGTTTAGAATACCCCTTTTATTTGGAACGAAATAATGTTTTCTTATCTCCATATCTTGTTAATTTGCTAATATATATAGTACGAAGCGTACTTTTATTTATAGTTACAACGATAGCATCGTTTCCACTGTTCGTGTAAAAACGCGGTAACGCTAACATGCTAATTAGGAAAATGTATAAATAAACCTCTTCCCTTGCACTAAAATATCGAGCCACACACCTCGCAAACACTTCGAATTGCATTTATTATATACAAGTACACATAAGTTCTATTCTCAGTAAGAGATCGACAGCGATAAACAAATACTTGCGAATCTAAGCGCGAAATAAATCGCCAAGCTTACGATTGAGATAACAAACTCGGAGAAAAATAAAAAGATAAGAGAGAGAGAGAAGGAATTTAATTAAGTAGACATACAGGAGAAAGAGTATGCTAGTCTACGGTGTGGTTTATCAGCGCATTTACATTTAAAATGTGCATAAACCACCGAATAAATTTCTACTTGCATCCTGTCCATTCATTATGTAACCTGTGGGAGATTATGTTTCCGTACTAGATACTTTAAGATTATATTTTAAACCACGTGGTGGACTTTTGCACGGAATCACTGTACCCAGAAAAATAGGTACACTGGCTCGCGAAAGTATTTGAACGCCCTTTAAAACAGTATAACTTTTTTAAAATTGCACCAAACGACCTGACTTTTCTTGAACAATTAGAAGAATTGGTTTCCCAAATCATGTGGAAAAAAGATTTTGAACAAATTGCGATTGGTAAGAATTGCATGAGAAAATAAAAATGGCACTTTTTACAACTTTCTTATTATGTTTGAGCCTGCAATGAAAATTTAAAATACGCGTTTTGTAGATCTACGTTATTTATTCACATACTCACAATTTCATTGAAAAATGTCAGAATCTATAAATTTTAAGCAGAAACTGACCAAAACTTTTAACGATTTGTAGCTCGCGCGTATATTAATCAATTTCAATAAAATTTCCAGCATACGTATAACTAACATAGCTCTACAAAACGCATATTTTAAATTTTCATTGCAGGCTGAAATAAGAAAGTTGTAAAAAGTGCCATTTTTATTTTCTCATATAATTCTTACCAGTTGCAATTTTTTCAAAATCTTTTCTGCACACGATTTGGACAAGCAATTCTTCTAATTGCTCAGAGAAAAGTCAGGTGGTTTGGTCCAATTTGAAAAAAGTTATACTGTTTTAAAGGGCGTTCGAACATTTTCGTGAGCCCGTGTATATGCATTTCGAAAAGATTCCACTGAAAATTGGAGAAAAGAGTACAGTTTATATTCGTCCGGCCCTCGCGGATTCTGCTGCACGATCCGAGACGGGGACCAATGGGAATCCGAGATTCTGGAGCACAGAAGGCGGCGTTAATTTATAGACACGACAAATCCACGACGATTACTGTCAGCCACCGGTGCCCGACAGTCGCCGGACACCGATTCGCATCTAAATGGACCGGCGAGTTTCGAATTTTCCACGTCTATTATCGTCCCGGGCGCGGATTCCAGCGGCGGGCCCGATCAATTGTGGGCAATTTCTACGCGAGGTAAGAAAGTAAATGGCACACAACGCGCCCCGCTAGAAAGTAGAACGTTCGAGAGAAGAGCCGCCGGGATTTCACTTACAAAAAGCATAACGTAATCTCGCCCGTAAACCTTTCGAGACACGACGCCGCTCTGCCACCGAGTTAGTCAATGAAAAGTGAAAACGTGCACCGTGTTCCTTTGCCTCCCAGCTAAACGATGCAGCATCGCATTGTCTCCCGTCCTCGAAATTTTCCTCTCGACCCATTCGAGAAAACACCACAAAAAACCAAAATCTTCGTTTAAATCCACGAATCCTTCAGTTCGCCATTTTTTAATATTTTCAGCTCTTAACCCTTTGCACTCGAAGCTATTTTAACTCCAACACGAAACAATTTCTCCGACATAGAATATTTCCCTTCTACAGATTTTCTATTTACGTTATACATACGAAAATGGTGGAATTTACTCGTCAATACTGAAATGTTTAGTAATTTATTAAATACAAACAAATTTAATAACGTAAGAAATATTTTGAATAATGATACAGCAATTTTTAGTGGCGCCTTATAGTCGCCATTCGAGTGCTAAGGGTTAATATCTTCTCTTTTTGTTCGATGCGTTCTTCTGGTCATTTATTCTATCGAAATTTACAGGACACGTGTAATGCAAAAACGGTTCAAGTCGAAACAGTTAATCATCGGATAATCAGGTATTAAGTAAAAGCAGTACGAACACGATGAGAAGTACAGTGACTCCCACTGATATTCGGACGCTCTTAAAAATCGCACAACTTTATCAGTATTGGACTATACTACTTGAATTTTTTTGAGAAGTTGGAACAATTGGACCGCTACATAACGTGAAAAAAGGTTTGATTGAAATTGCAATTGGTCGAAATTGCGGAGAAAGTACTAAAAGTTGTGTTTTGCAACCTTTTTATGCAGGCTTATACTAAAAATTTCAAAGGTAACTTTGTACTAGTTAAGTTAGGTCAGTATGGCCCTAGACATTATTAATTATATAGTTGCAAGACTGGTCCGCCGTTGCGAAAAGAATCGAAACTGAATTTATTCAAAACAATAAGCAAGTAACAAAAAGAAAGTACCAAAAGTTGTGTCTTGCAACCTTTTTATGCGGGCTTATACTAAAAATTTCAAAGGTAACTTTGTACTAGTTAAGTTAGGTAAGTATGGTCCTAGACATTATTAATTATATAGTTGCAAGACTGGTCCGCCGTTGCGAAAAGAATCGGTACTGAATTTATTCAAAACAGTATACTTATAAGTAACATATATGTTAAGTACAAAGATATAATAATGTAACATTATGATATAATATCTGTGGTCGCTAATGGACCTAGTTGTTGATGCGACCTGTATAAATAAATAAATTAAAAAAAAAAAAAATAAGCAAGTAGCAAAAAGAAAGTACCAAAAGTTGTGTTTTGCAACTTTTTTATGCGGGCTTATACTAAAAATTTCAAAGGTAAGTTTTGTACTACTTAAGTTAGGTAAGTATGGTCCTAGACATTATTAATTATATAGTTGCAAGACTGGTCCGCCGTTGCGAAAAGAATCGGTACTGAATTTATTCAAAACAATAATTATAAAAAGACTAACACTTTTTTCAACTAACTAGAGCGACGATGGATACTATAAATAACGTATTCTATGTCACCCGGAAGCATAAGAGCTCAATGTATGTTTATGAAACAGCGGTGTCTCATAGGCTATTAAACGATTAAACAAAGGTGAGTCGTCTCGATTAAAGTTTGCAATGGTCTCGAATTTCGCCCGGTGTGTTTGTGCGCGGCGTTTTAATCGCTCAGAAATTACTTTATCGCGCGTACAACGAGTCAGCGGGATAATAAGTCGAGTTTCAACATTCCAGGCAAACCGTTTATAAAACTATGCCGTTGAAACGGCCTCGGTGACTCACGACAATAAACAGATCGGCGACGATCGTTCTCGTTCCCTCCATCCCAGACCGCGATCAAACAGTTACTTGGATCCATTAATTACGGAAGAACAGGTAGGGACGATGACTTTCGAATCCGCACAATGGCACCGTTCCTCCAGCAATTAAACATTCCAACAAAGGCGAGTCTGTGCTGCGAAGACACACCGCTGCGACTCGGCCTACGGCACTGTTTCTGAATAACGAGACGGATTAAGCCTGTTTCACACTTGCAACAACCGTAGATACATTTTTAGTTGATATTGAAGAATTTGCAAAAGCTTCTTCCCGATTTCCAGGGACCTGGAGAACGTTTTTACTACCATCTTGTAGAACGTTGCGAGACTATTGTGAACAATAGTGTTTTATAAACTGAGGACTTTTGTGCAAAATAAAAATTGTCCAAGTCAATTGTACGAAAGAGAAATTATATGAAAATGTTCTATAAACTGAGGATTTTTGTGTAAAATAAAAATTGTCCAAGCCAATTGTGTGAAACAGAAATTATATGAAAATGTTTTATAAACTGAGGATTTTTGTGTAAAATAAAAATTGTCCAAGCCAATTGTGTGAAACAGAAATTATATGAAAATGTTCTATAAACTGAGGATTTTTGTGCCAAATAAAAATTGTCCAAGTCAATTGTGTGAAACAGAAATTATATGAAAATGTTTTATAAACTGAGGATTTTTGTGCAAAATAAAAATTGTCCAAGTCAATTGTACGAAAGAGAAATTATATGAAAATGTTCTATAAACTGAGGATTTTTGTGCCAAATAAAAATTGTCCAAGTCAATTGTGTGAAACAGAAATTATATGAAAATGTTTTATAAACTGAGGATTTTTGTGCCAAATAAAAATTGTCCAAGTCAATAGTGCGAAACAGAAATTATATGAAAATATATTTTCTCTTTTAATCATCTTAAAAAGTCGAAGATGATACAACAATATCCTTAAATTCTTGTAATGTCTTTGCAGTTTTGTATTTGAAATACTCAAGTAGAAACTATGGCAGCTTTGAAATTGGTGATTTTTTGGAACCACTGTATTTCAGTAACAATTTTTTGGAGCCACAGTATGTCAGTAAAAATTTGTTAACATTAAACCTACCAAGCACAAAACATATAATAGTGAAACTTCTGATAGAAGGGAGAAAATTGAATTTATTTAAACTCTGTACGATTTTCATTATAATATTTGCTTAAATGAAGAAGTCAATTCAGTAATTTCTTATGAAAAGGTTTTCATAATTTCAATAATTATGAAATAGAAAACCAGTCAATTTGATCGTGGTAAGTTTAGTGTTAAAATAATTTTTGAAGGTGTAAGATCATCATCAACAAAGTGAGGACTAGACTCGACTAAAAAAATATATACAATTGTAATAATGTTGAGGAAATACACAGAAAAATCATAGCAAGGTTAAATAAACGAGTTGAAATAAGTTGACTGTCAAAATAAATGTTCACCCTATTGCTGCAATCCATGCACTATAACTTTGGAGCGATTGGAGTAAGATGGACAGCTGTTATGACAACTCGAAGTACACAAAGTCTTCTCTGGTCTTCAGACACAACTTGAAACGCTGTTTTCAAGTTCCGTTCAACAAGTTCCACTAAATAGACCCCCTAAACAAAAGTTCAACTAAAAAATCCAAAAATCCCAACATTTTGACAAAATGCTGTACCCTATTACAATCTCTATAATTGTCCAAACATGGTTCCCTAAATTCCATAAAACCCCTACAATTTTTTGAAGGCACCACTGGACCGAAAAATTCCGTCCAACAAAATCCACTGAATAGACAGAAAGCCTCAATGACAAAACAAGTACAGAAAATATAAAGTCCTAAAGTCTCATAATTAGACTGCGGATCTTTATGCAAAATAAAAATTTGTTACCTGAATTACAACGAACTGAAGTCAAATAGAAATTTATTTTCTTCCTTATTATGTTTAGCAGATTGAAAACAATATAATAGTATGCTTAAATGTTTCTAATATTTTTGCTACTTAGAATTACACCTACCAATTTTCCTCATAAATGCATAAAATCCTAAAATCTCATAATCGATTTCGTCTCATCCAACTAAATAGACAAAAAGCCTCAATGACAAAACAAGTACAGAAAATATAATGTCCTAAAGTCTCATAATTAGACTGCGGATCTTTATGCAAAACAAAAATTTGTTACCTGAATTACAACGAACTGAAGTCAAATAGAAATTTATTTTCTTCCTTATTATGTTTAGCAGATTGGAAACAATATAATAGTATGCTTAAATTTTTCTAATATTTTTGCTACTTAGAATTACACCTACCAATTTTCCTCATAAATGCATAAAATCCTAAAATCTCCTAACGGATTTCGACTCACCCAACTAAACAGACAAAAAGCCTCAATGACAAAACAAGTACAGAAAATATAAAATCCTAAAGTCTCATAATTAGCCTTCTTTCTTATATTTTTGCTGCTTAGTATTACCCCTACCAATTTTTCTCATAAACACATCAAATCCTAAAATCTCATAATGGATTTCAACTCACCCAACTAAACAGACAAAAAACCTCAATAACAAAACAAGTACAGAAAATATAAAATCCTAAAGTCTCATAATTAGACTTCTTTCTTATGTTGTTGCTGCTTAGAATTACCGCTACCAATTTTTCTCATAAACACATCAAATCCTAAAATCTCATAACGGATTTCAACTCACCCAACTAAACAGACAAAAAACCTCAATAACAAAACAAGTACAGAAAATATAAAATCCTAAAGTCTCATAATTAGCCTTCTTTCTTATGTTGTTGCTGCTTAGAATTACCGCTACCAATTTTTCCCATAAACGCATAAAATCCTAAAATCTCCTAACGGATTTCGACTCACCCAACTAAACAGACAAAAAGCCTCAATGACAAAACAAGTACAGAAAATATAAAATCCTAAAGTCTCATAATTAGCCTTCTTTCTTATATTTTTGCTGCTTAGTATTACCCCTACCAATTTTTCTCATAAACGCATAAAATCCTAAAATCTCATAACGGATTTCGACTCACCGAAGGTTCAGCTCCCGGGGCTCCCTAATATCCAAGAGTGGGCGTGAAACGTGGTCAAACTAGCGACACATGCCCGAATCTCGCGACCGGTATGATCGATGGTGACAAAAAGGAGGAAAAGGAAAATGGTAGCCGATCGGAGGATGAAAAGTTGAAGGAACCCGAGCCACGCGACAGCTCGTGATGGACTGATCGACGCGCGCGTTTATTAACCGAATGAAACCGAAGCGAGCCCGGGACAAGAGAGACCGGGGCCTGGAAGTGGCGAATGGTATCGGTACAGGCCCGAGCGCGAACGATCTCGACCGACTCGACCGGCGGAACCAGTCGTGGGAGTCGGGAATCGGTGCTGTAGATTATTCGGTGGAACGAGAAGGAGGTCCGATATACGTGGTGGTACCAGCCACGGCCGAGACCATGGTCCTCCTCATCCACTTTCGTTCGCGTTCACGTTCGCGCTCGTGTCCGTGCGGGCAATTGATCGCCATTAGAGATGTCCCAACTGCAAGTTCCCCTTGAGCACCATCTTCATCCGTTCATTGTCTCGGTTCACCAGTTTACCTGGAATTCGTCGGCGTTATTTCGCTAATTCGACGGACTCCGAGTTGCTGAAGAGAACGGTGCAGCTTGGTGATAGGTTGCTGCATGGGCACGGTCACCGTGCGTCCTTTATTTCACCGCTCTGTCCTTGGGATTTGTCGGCCATAAATGGACTGCGGATCTTTTTGCAAAATAACATTTTTATACAATCTACAGGAGATAAGTAAAAATTTATATTGCTCATTAGTCACTCTTATATGTTAAAAATGGTATATCAATCTTTTTACCGTATTGAATTACACCATTTTTTGTCATGAATGTATAAAATCCGCGGTCTAGTTATAAATTACCGGTTATAAACTAATTATTTACCTAAACTTGGGCCTAGAGTTAATTCGAGTGAGTTATTCGGCAAAGAGGTCATTGAGTGATGACCTACTTTTAAAAACAAATTCAACGATTTCTCGGTTGTTGAGTGAAGAAGACATTGGGTCAAAAATGACCCGTTTTTAACAGCAACTTCGAGCACTCCTGAGTCGAGAAAATATCGAGTCAGGATTGTCCTGTGTCTAGAAGGAAAGTCAAGAAGACGTATAGTCGGAAATGTGCGATTCAAAGTAGTTTAAGCACAAATTTAAATAATTTTGGGTTGCTGAGTCACGAGCAGTGGGCAAAAAATGACCGATTTTTAAACGCACGAATTCCTGAATTATTTATTAAGGAATTGGAAATTTAATTCCTCTCCTATGTTACTAGAGTTTCACACGAGAAATGCAGAATGTTTAACAGTGACTTATTGTTACACACGTCGGATGCGATAGAAATGTTATCTTTGTGCATTTGTCACTTTATGTAATTCATCCACATGACACAGATTTCGATTAGCACTGTTGCCCCCTTAATTGCGAAACGAAAACATCCGTATTTGTTTGGGTTGATCTTGAGGCAATCATTTTTGAGAAACTCGATAGCATTTGGTTATCGGTGACCCCTGCAGCCAGTCAAAATATTAAATAAACATTTTTCCTTTTCGAGAGCGAAGTTATAGTAACACGTTGATTGCCGTGTGAGTTATATTTAGGATGAGCTGTGATTGGTCAAGAGGTTGAGTTAAACATCATGAATTGCATTCTCTGCGTAACGAAAATATGTGGCCCCAATGGTCAGTTTTCTTTTCTGATTTGACAACTAATATTTCACGCGAAGCAAGAATCATCGTAATCAACACTTTCTTTAACAAATTGCACGCTTTTTCTGGTGACAATTAATTTTTTCGTCGTCTGCGTTCTTCATTTACAAGATCGTCATCGCCATCTTTAAATTTCTCATGCCATCGACGTGCGAAACGTTTATTTACAGTATCTCGACCAAAGGGTTATCGTTAAATCATTTATTATAATTATCGTGTCGAATTTGATTTCATTTTTATTTGTATTACTCCATATGATCTTATTCTTCTTCTTCTCGATTCGATTTTAACGTTAATAATGCAGCACTAATGAAACTTTATGTATCTTTACAATATACACTTATGATTAATGAGCTGTCTTGATCCGTTTATTAATTGATCAGGTGTGAATCGCGTATTTTTTCCAAGTAATGAAAGTTATCTGCAAGCAAATCACTAGTAGTAGATGCAATTTCTTAAAGTTCAACCAGATCAAAATCATAAATTACGCTCTGACACAAAGATTTGGATACCTCCTCATCAAGCAGAATCTTGATTAGAAAGAATAAAGCATCATGCAATTCCTCCTTACGTAAATCATCTCATCAATTCGCATCAATCAATCTACAAGTCAATTTACAATTCGACTCTCTATGAACGTGAGCAGTCTAAAAACTAAAAAAAATGAAAGTAAACAATTCAGAAAAATCAGAACATACACGAAAATATTAATTCAGAAACACAACTTAAATCTCATAAGTGGCCTTCAAGTTTTTTGGACTTACGACAAAAATGAATGCAATTTAAAACAGTAGGAAAAATTTTTTAAATTTAAGAAAATCCTTGCAGTACAATTTATTTTATGATTACAATGACTGGAACTTCTTTGATGCCTATAATCTACTAGGAAAACTAGAAAATTTATATTTATTGTATAACCACCTGCTCTGTAAGAATGGCTAAATATTGACTACGATAAAATAGAATTTCATTTCAATTTAAAGGGAATTAATAACATACATATTTAGAAAATTCTGTTCTTCATCAGGAGTCTGACTCGACATTATCTACCTGGTTGCTATCTTTTACAATTAACTTAAAAACTTAGCATAAAAATCCGCAGACTACTCATAACAAATTCATGGCCCACCAGACACAATCTAGCCGGCAGACGAATATTACAATGAACAAACAATAACGAAATGAAGATCGACAGTCAAGTCCCGGATCGAAACGTATTCGCGATTCCATGCAGAATCTCCGCGACGATTCGCACCAAGGCCTCATTCTTTCAAGGAAGACTAATCACTCTAACGGAAGATCTGTTCTTTTCAAGAACCGATGACTGCTGTAACGATCCTGGACGGGGATAAAGGTCCGGTGCGCGATTCGAGGACTGCTGGCGAGCGAGAGATCCGAGACAGAATGGTGGTAATGGCGACAGAATGGAGGGAACGGAGACAGAAGCGCGATCGGTGATCGTAGATGATTCGATAGAATGAGAAGGGATAGGAGGATGGCGGTACCAGCCACGGTCGAGACCAAAGCTGTCCGTCCTCTTCTGTCGCGGATCATCGAGAGCGAAGGATAGCGCATTCTCGCGGCCATTTGTGTCTCAATCGACCGGCGATAACACCGTTTTTTACCGACTATTTCGATTATGAGCCAGCGATTTCCAGATCCCAATTCGATATTGCAATCTATGCAATCTATCTGCGCAGAATTTTTCATCCTGGAGCCCCGCAAAACGTCGAACAACTCCAATCGTGACAATTACGGTCACTTTTTTACGAGATAAAATTTTTCAAAGGCGTATTGAAGCTATTTTTACTTCGACTTCAGTGTCCAATGTTGTAAAAAGCTTTTTCTCCGTGATAGAGTGTGTGGAAGCAATTTTTATATGAGTCTTGAGTACTTGAAGCTGTAGGGACCATTTTCAATCCTTCACTGATCCATGAATATATTTTCAGGTGTAACAGCGTGTTTAAAATTATTCTTGGACTGCGGATCTGCAAAAATGTTCTGTATTAATTGCAGGAAACAGAAGTTATGTCAAAGTTTTGTCTCCCGATCAATTCATTAAGGATCAAGAAAAAGAGATCAACCAGGAACCGCAAACCCATGAAAAATGTATGCCTTCTCCCAGGTAAATCATTCTTCAGTATCGTCTTTGGTGCCTTCCAAAGAATCGTCTTTGGTCTTTGCACACTATCTTCACACTTCTAAAAAAAAAAGTTGCGTTTCCCAGTCTCCGAGTCTAGTCTGTCTAGGGCAAAGACCGCTCGAACAGATCTTTTTTCTTCGGGTTCTTCGAGACCGGAACTCGGTCAACCGCAACAAGTGCGAACGCGTAAGAGCCCGGGGAAAACGAGGGATTTCTCATTGTGCGACTCGGCATGCCGGTTCGCACGAAATCTCCGCGATCCTGTTACGTTCGGCGACGTTGCTACTTTCATGCCCGCGGATTTTGTAATTCGGCGTTTGTTTTCTCACGCGTCAGACGCGGATTGCGCTGGTCCCCGAGGCCTCGCGAGGAAGGAAAGACGAGGGTCCGTTGGAGGGACGGAAAAGAGAAAAGATCGAACATCCTGTCGCGATGTCTCGTCCTGAATTTCTCCCGGGGGTTTCATAAAGCCTCGGAAGTGGACAATTTTCGTGTCTATTCAGTGAAAACGCTCGGGGAGATAGTCGTCAGCTGGCATCCTCCGATTCGGAACGATCGAAATCTGGGTCCTTGAGCTCTCTGCCTTCGAGGGGACGCTGGAAACGACCGTGTCTTGAAATTACACTTGGTAAACTGGCCGTTCGAATCCCACAAATGTTAGGGGGACCCATGAGTAATCAATTATTTTGAAATCTAAAACAAACTTTGTAGTAAATTCAAGTTTTCATTTCTTAATTCGTTATATAATCTCCATGATTATCAAGGACTGTTTGCCATCTTTCCTGCAAATTTTCAATCCCCCTCTTACAGAGATCCAGGGTTCGTGAAGCAAAATATGACTCAAGGTGACTCCTTGCATCTTCTACAGAAGTGAATGTTTTATTTCTTAACACTAGAAACGTGACTTAGACTTATCCCTTTATAATAACAGCAAGATTGAATTTTCTCAGATGTCATACGATTTTTATGGTAACTTGTACTCCAAAGAAGAGATATATTAAAAAATTTCTCGTCAAAACGTTTTCATAATTTTAGTAATCGTGAAAGAAGAAATCATCCACCAGTCATTTTGACTGATTCGGTAGTTGTAGTGTTAAATAATGCTTCAGAGATCTGAAAAGATGATAATCAGAGGGAGCAATATCCGGTGAGTACGGGGGGTGCGGTAAAACTTCCCATTGCAATTCTTTGATTTTTTCCCGAGTGAGTTTCGCTGTACGGGGCCGGCCATTGTCAATTTTCAGTATTACACCTTCTCTGTGGACTAAAGATGCCCTCTTTTTCAATAGTTCTGAATACAGCCGTTGTAATTGCTGACGATACAACTCAGCAGTAACTGTTTCTCCAGGTTTCAACAACTCAAAGTGAATTATGCCACGACGATCCCACCAAATGCACCGTAACACCTTTCTAAGCGATAAGCTAGGTTTAGGTGTTGATATTGCGGTTAGATTTGCAGAAAGCTATTGCTTGGAACGCTTTATGTTGTCATAAAGAATCCATTTTTCATCTCCGGTAACGATTCTGCTAAGAAATGGATCTCTACGAAATCTGGATAGCAATGAAGTGCAAATTGATCGACGAATATTCTTGTTGGTCTCAGATAATTGATGCGGTAACCATGTTCCTTGCCTGTATGCCTCTCCCATTTCGTGTAGGTGCCTTTGTATAGTTGACCACGTGGACCCAAGGCTTCTCGATAATTCTTGTATACTTAATTTTGGATCAGCGTCCACTAGAGATTTTAGGGTGTCATTATCAAATTCAACTGGTCGTCCACTTCGAGGCCTGTCAGAGAGATCATAATCACCAGCAGCAAACCTTCTGAACCAACGTTGACACTCGTTGACCTTCAATACATCTCCATAATCATCGCAAATTTTCTTTGTTGTTACATTAAATTCCGCATGAAAATGAAAAAGTTTGCCACGACGAATATGATCCTCGGAAGGTACGTACGCCGACATTTTATTACAGAGTTGTAAAAAAAATTATACTTTTTAGAATATTTTGAACACAGGCTGCTTTACCGAAAGCTGTAAAAGAATACGTGTTTCCTCTTCAACGATCGGTACAGAACTAAAGGCAAAACAAATTCTGTGCAAATAATTGATCACTTATGGGTACCCCTTACTAACGTTCCACAGAATTCTAATCTACACATAGAAAATGAAATACCAAATGTAGAAAAATTTAGGTCCCAATTTTTCATCTACAGTAATTTCTCTTTATATGTCGCCAAGGCCTGGGTGATAAACGTCGCGGAATTATCCCCACTACCGCCGGGTATACCCCGTGAGGGACCCCAAAGCTCGACAGACCTCGCACGCCGAGGAGTGTAAACATAACACGGCTCAGGTACGTCTCCTGGACGATATATGACGCTGACAAGACCGGTTTTGTTGACAAGTATCGAAAATTCACTGTAGTCTTTCACTGTAATCTTCAAAATTCCAGCCCACTCGATAAACTTGACCTTCCGCGTCAAATCGCACATCTCAGTTTACTCGACGATAACGTAATCAACTTTAGAATATGTTTAATCTGCATAGCGCAGGCTGGAAATGTAATTGTCGCGCCAATTAGCGGAATTTCCAGGGAATCGACGTAACAGTGACGCAACGAGGTAAACCAACACCGAATCCCTGGACATGATATCGCGGAAAAAATAATGGAATCTGTTCGAACGCGAGATAGCTGTTCGCTCCTCTGTTTCCACGTGTGTCGGTCAAACGTCACCGGCTAGAACGTGAACGTGAAAGAAGCGGACAGGTTTTAGGTATGATTCATCACGAGACGGGGAACCGGTTTTTTTCGCATATGCCTCCTCTCATTCGTTTGTACGTCCGAGCGACAAAGACAGACGCGGTTGCACAATTTTTGTTTTGATCGTCTTCGGCGAACGTCAATTTCACGGTGGATCCTCTCGTTGGCAAACAACTGCTACCTGAACTTCAACTGGTTTCTGTCGATTCTTTCTTGCAGTACAGTGAATTCTCGATGTATGTCAACGACACGGGTCTTGCCAGCGTCATGTATCATCCAGGAGCAGAGCTGTGCAGAATTACAGTTGAACTACTCCAGGAATTATAATTTACTGAAAATATAAATGAAAATTTACATAATTCAGTTACAACTTTACACGAACGTAGTGTGCGTGTGTGTGTACATAGCTTTTAAATTGGCTAGTAGATCTCCAGTAGAAATCTACAGCTAGAAATCTACAGGGTCGATGAACTGGAAACGGCTCTTTATTTCAACGAAAAATAGAGCTACCTTTGGGAATTTTTTTTTACGGAACTAGCACAGATATCAAATTCAAATTTTGTGGGTTTGTTTATCGATCCTTGAAGAGTGTATACAATTTTTTCTGTAAGAAAATAATAATGTTGTTGGAAGTTAGAGCGACGGTTATCGTCGGAAGTACCTCGAACGTGATATAACAATACTTAATTTAAGTATAACAACTAAAAATGAAATAGAGCCTAGAGAAGATGATTTCACCTCTAGTAGAATATCTTTAAACAAGAGCAAAGTAGAAGAGCACACAAGAGATTAAAACATTCAGTTGAAAAGAATTGAGAAATCGCTCGAGCACAATGCGATCGACAAAATATTGACAATCTTCTGTAAATATTTCGCTTGGGTACACAAGATCGAGCAGCACAGCTAAGCACACTCTGCGAGTGTTGCCCGAGCGAGTGTTGCCGATGCAAGTGTATATTGTTCAATCGAAAGCGGCACGAATCGTTTTATGTACCAGAGTGTGCTGGATGCTCAATAAATTCTTGCCGCTTTTCTATGTACGGTGTATGCATGCACCGGCACGAATCATTCGAGCAGAACGCGCCAGCAATTTTATCACTCGTGTGTACACACCGGGAGCGATTTACCCGTCTCGTCGATCTTTTTGGAACTTTCTCGAGTTCCGGTTTCACTGCTGCCTACTGCCCGGACAATGCTCAATTGCTAGCGAACTCGTCTTGGACAGTGGATACGCGCGAAAGCAGGGAAAGTATATCTCGATTCACTATGCTTGACACACATATTAGTGGGCGACGCATAGCCGCGTATGCATGGCTGAGATCGTTGCTGGAGAGATCATCCAGCGGCAGGTTCAACACGGAATCGCTTCGAAATTAGATTCGTGGGGCATTCGTATTCCTAAAATGAGACAATGCCATTTATTAACCCTTTGCACTCGAAGCTATTTTAACTCCATAAATTGCACCATTTTCGTATGTATACCATGAAAAAATATATATAGAAGATAAATATTTTAGGTCGGAAGAAATGTTTCGTTTTAATTTACTCGTACAGTACTGAAATGTTTATTAATTGATTAAATAGAAACAGATTTAATAATGTAAAAAATATTTTGAGTAACCATATAGGAATTTTTAGTGGCGCCTTACAGTCGCCATTCGAGTGTTAAATCTCAGCGATTCAAATAAACCATGAATACTCATTTTGGAAACGAAATTGTTTCTCGGAGACTATTCCCCAATATTTTCGATAGTTATAAATTTTCTGTAGTACTTGTGTTCAATTTCGCCTCGTGTAATGAAAACACACTTTCTTCCTCTTTCAAGCTAGCAACTCAATTACCGCGGTTATCTTCAGCCACTAATTTAATTCAGTCATTTTCTCTTATCCTCCAGAGCTACTTTTTTCATTTCACAAGACAAAAGAAACTCGGTTTTGTGTCTGGCTCGAGGTGAGAGTTGCTTTTCTTTTATTTTTCGAGCTGGGGGCCGCGTGAGAAGGAGGAAGAATTCCTCTGGAGAAAGAGATCTGCCTGCATATAGATCTAGAAACCCGTATCAGATGCTACAGACTGTTCCATAATTAATACCTGACCGGGAACCAATTAACACTTTCAGTAGCACGTATGACGCCAAGCTTGAAGATTAATTTTTGCTACAATCCATCAATTGAAGTACTTTATGAGTACCTTTACGATTAGATCATTTCGGATCCTTAAGAGCCAAAGATAGTCACGTGACTTTTGCAGAGTTTTGCATAATTTCCGTTCACAGCCTTCAGCCACTGACTTAAGATCCGTCTTGGTCTTGATCCGACGGGTCCTAAGTCTGTGACTAAACTTGTCACAATTTTTGCTCTGTATTATCAATATCATGAATTCTGACGTCAGAAACGTGCTTCAAGTTTTTGGCTTTGTTTCGCAGAGAATCGAAACAAAATATAGCTCAATTTGTAGCCGGAGATATTTTCTAGCCCGCGCTACTTCTCGATTTCATCCAGAAAACTCATCCAATGGCATAAAAATGCTTGGATTCCGCGGCATGCGCATCGTCAATTCTTGGCCTACTTCTAACGCTTATGTTACCAAATATCAGCATAATCTCGTCAGCTCATGACCAGCGTGCGCTAGATTGAACATTCCTCTTTCGAACGAGCCCTTTCCCAGCGAAAAATATTCTCATATAAGGACGAAAAGTTGAGCCTTGTAAAACCATTTTTCGCCTATTTTTGTCGGTAACGTGGTCACTCTACCTTACCGCGAATCTATCTTAAGCTGTGTCGACACTGAAGAAAAAATCGCCGTTTTTACCAAATAAAAGAAAAGAAAGAAAACAACAAGGGGCAATAAAAATTCGCTGGATGTTGCTTCAGTGTCCAAGCTTTATGCAAAACAGAAATTTCCAAACGGAAGAGCCGAGCTCCTTTTGTTTCAGGAAAGAGTCCTCAACAAATTGGATGAATTTTCTGGTTTCAGGTGGAATTTGTTACTGGATTGCTGATAGTTTCCGTATCGATTGCAATGAATTCCATCGGAATCATTAAGCGTGTAGCAAATCGGATCGGTCGTTGGTCTCGGTGGAATAAGTTTCAATAACGATTACGAAGCAGGGAAATGGCCGTCTACGGAAACTCCGGTCTCTCCAGTCTCTCTCAATAATCTTCGTTTACGTATCGCTGACGCGGAAATTATACGTGGTAAATCTATCAATTCCGTTCCACGGACTCTTCCCTCTTCCGCGATAGTGATCGCTGGTGAATCGCGGGTCTGGAACCCTTGCCAGCATATCAATTACGCGAATAATTGAACGACCGCGGGTCTCTAGGCTTCGAGCTGTTCCCATGTTTCAGTAAATAATTGAGAAAACCTTGTGTAGACCGACGACGGCTTTACAAACGATTCGGCCCACCGAAAAAAGAAAAAAACCATAGACAGTGAATTCTCGATTTATGTCAACAACAGCAGACATACCCGAGCGGTGTTATGTTTACACTCGGCGTCCGAGAACTCTTCATGGCTCCTCGTGGGGTATACCCCGTAGTGGGGATAATTCCGCGACATTTATCATCCAGGTCCTGGCGACATATATAGAGAAATCACTGGAATAGCGTTGCAGGTTTTTAGAATATTTGCGACTATAGCCTTTTCCTCCTAGACACAAATTCCTGAGAGGTGGCGACGAACCGAGGACGCATTTTTTCTCGAAAATCTGAAAATTCAAGCGTCTGTAGAAACTTTGAAAAATTTTTTTCGTGACTGAAACCACCATGGATTTAAAGGTTGGCGCTTCCTCTTTGCAAAGACTCCTTAACAATTGAAGTAAGTCTGTGTCCTTTTCAGTCTACTCGATTGGCTTACGAAAAGCTCGAATTTTATCCGATTTCATGAGAATATCTTGAGTACGATTTTCTATTTAAACAAATTCATGAAACAATGACACGTCCGAAGCGAACGATCACAGACATTATGCGGCTTCCCCCGAAGTACCTGTATTTTTTAAACGGGTGAACTCCCGAAGTTAAAATTTTATATGTGGGGTCCTTGCGCATTATTCATAACATGCTCCAAATTTCATATCGATCGGGCACCGGCGCCTTTCGGAATAATATCCTTAATTCCAACTGTTTTACAGAAACGACTGACTGCGCGTCGCAAGAAAGCCGACAGAGTCCTGGTTTCTTTTCCAGCGCAACATTGTACGCTGTCCGGAACGGTACGGGACCGATTCGCAAAAGGGGGAGCCATTGTTGTGGTAATCGGCACCCTTGCGTGTAATAGAGCCGTGGACGGTAACGGATCTATGCGTATGAGTCGCGGGGAAGCCGGCGCGTGTGTGCGCGTGTAATTAACGCCGCGCGTTAATGGCCAGGCCGGGGAATAGGATTTCCGTGTTTGTAAAAGGGCGACGCACCGATTCTGGATACCGGTGCACCTCTTCGCGTTTTATTCGTCGGAATGGCCGTCGTTTTTTTACCGTCTCTTACCCCGGCACTGCCATCGGCGGAGCCTTCCATCCGCGAATCACCGTGACAAAAACGCCGGCACGACGCATTAATTACAACCGCTCTTCCCGTACACCGTGCACGTAATCAGCTGGTCCCTCCGACCATGCTCTTGACCGCCAGCAGCCTCTCTGCCCGCATTTTTGGTGCGCCAACATTGTGTCGACCAGCGACGGGTCGATGCCACCTTGTGTACCGGGTGCACCGTTTTATCGGCACTACCGTTTCTTCGATTATGCCCCCATCTGTGCGTACGGCTCGGTTTTTTACTTCCTGACAATCCTTGATCGCCGCAATTTAGCTAAAATTATTTACAACTATTAACAGGAGAAATAAATTTCTATTCATCCTCTCTCTCTTGCAAGCGATACATAAATATTTTATTTTGCATACGGATCCTCGGTCTAATGATAAGTTACCTCAAAAGTGGCAAAAAGTAATAAACCAGAATGGAAAATATGTTATTAACCAGTCAACTGTGTTTGACGAGTATACTCGTCATGAAGAAATGGCAATATTTTGTGTCATGACGAGTATACTCGTCAAAACAGCTATAATTCAAACAGCGGTTAATTTTTGCGACGCAACTTAGGTACACATTTTTCAAAGAGGTCGCGACAGCTAACTGGTTCAATAAATCCATGAATGAATATCTCAATTTTCACAGATTTCTCAATGTACAGCATTTTCAAGAAGACACGCGTCTTCAGTTTCTCGCCCGCTACGTCACGAAAAAAAAAAATCTTAAAATGAACGATTATGAACCTAGAGAAAAATATCACAGCTTAAATATAGGCCATTTTTCGAGAATCGGGTATTTAACAATCAAATACTCCTGGGATCTATAAACTTTTCTTCTAACTTCTACTTCAACAAACTTCGTAGGTCCCAGGAACTTTGCAGTAACTCATAAAGAACAAAAAAAGAATTGCAGAAAAATTCGCGGACGAAGAGAACACAACTTCAGAAATCGTTTTCAAATTCGCAAGGTTAACCGCGCGAGTCACGTGCAGATAACAGTGGCACTATCTCAATGCAAAGGATCCTCGGTGCGTAGATCTCTGCGATCCATAGAGTCCCCGAGGCGTGTTTGCCATTCCGATCGGCGAATAGCACGCAGAGCTCGCGAGCTGCTAAAGGAAGATCCTTTCTTCCGGAGCGTGGATAATCGGCACCCGATATCTCGTCGTCGTCTGGTTCGTTTTCATACGCACAAGCGTCTAATTACATTGTACACCGCGAGCTATGGCTGACGAGTGAATAATTAATTATGCGAGCTCGGATGCCGGCTGGCCGATGGTACGTGTCTTGTGTAACGATACCGCGGAAACAATTCTCAGATGCAGCACGTGGCCGGCTCTCGTCCACGTTGCCAATGATCGTCATCCCGTCATGATCATCGCCATCCACGACGGACACCACGATGAAGATTCAATAATTTCTATGCATGGATATTTCATACGAATCGCGACGTTTAATGATTTAATCGATTTATTACGCGGCGAGTCGCGCTCGCGGAAGTCGGCATTCTTGCATTCAACGATTTATGAATTATTGTTCGAAGAATTGTGTTTGCAGGTTCGCATTGAATTATTGAAGGAGTCTCGACGTTAACAATGCAGAATTTATTCCAAGACTCGCGGTGTTTCTATTCGGAACAGCTAAAAACAGCTTTCTACGTACCGTGAGCGTCGGTATTTTTTAGTGACGAAACTAGGGGACGTATGAAATTGTAACTTTGCTAGTTGTGATTTATCAATCTTTGAGGAGTGTACACAAATTTTTCCATGCAGAAAAAATCATTGCTTCTGAAGTTACAGCGATTTTATCGGGGCGCGTTCAGGAAAACCGAAGCAGAGCTCCAAAAGATTGTGTATTGAGGACAATAATGGACGTATCGAAATCAAACTTTCCGGGTTGATTTATCGATCTTTCAGGAGTATACAAAAATTGTTTCGTGCAGAAAAAATCATTAGTTCCGGAGTTATAGCGATCTTATCAGGGCGCGTTCAGGAAAACTGAAGCAAAGAGTTCCAAAAGATTTTTTATTGAGGAAAATAATGGACGTATCGAAATCAAACTTTCCGGGTTGATTTATCGATCTTTCAGGAGTATACAAAAATTGTTTCGTGCAGAAAAAATCATTAGTTCCGGAGTTATAGCGATCTTATCAGGGCGCGTTCAGGAAAACTGAAGCAAAGAGTTCCAAAAGATTTTTTATTGAGGACAATAATGGACGTATCGAAATCAAACTTTCCGAGTTGATTTATCGATCTTTCAGGAGAATACAAAAATTGTTTCGTGCAGAAAAAATCATTAGTTCCGGAGTTATAGCGATCTTATCAGGGCGCGTTCAGGAAAACTGAAGCAAAGAGTTCCAAAAGATTTTTTATTGAGGACAATAATGGACGTATCGAAATCAAACTTTCCGAGTTGATTTATAGATCTTTCAGGAGTATACAAAAATTGTTTCGTGCAGAAAAAATCATTAATTCCGGAGTTATAGCGATCTTATCAGGGCTCGTTCAGGAAAACTGAAGCAAAGAGTTCCAAAAGATTTTTTATTGAGGAAAATAATGGACGTATCGAAATCAAACTTTCCGAGTTGATTTATAGATCTTTCAGGAGTATACAAAAATTGTTTCGTCCAGAAAAAATCATTAATTCCGGAGTTATAGCGATCTTATCAGGGCGCGTTCAGGAAAACTGAAGCAAAGAGTTCCAAAAGATTTTTTATTGAGGAAAATAATGGACGTATCGAAATCAAACTTTCCGAGTTGATTTATCGATCTTTCAGGAGTGTACAAAAATTGTTTCGTCCAGAAAAAATCATTAATTCCGGAGTTATAGCGATCTTATCAGGGCGCGTTCAGGAAAACTGAAGCAAAGAGTCCCAAAAGATTTTTTATTGAGGAAAATAATGGACGTATCGAAATCAAACTTTCCGAGTTGATTTATAGATCTTTCAGGAGTATACAAAAATTGTTTCGTGCAGAAAAAATCATTAATTCCGGAGTTATAGCGATCTTATCAGGGCTCGTTCAGGAAAACTGAAGCAAAGAGTTCCAAAAGATTTTTTATTGAGGAAAATAATGGACGTATCGAAATCGAACTTTCCGAGTTAATTTATCGATCTTTCAGGAGTGTACAAAAATTGTTTCGTGCAGAAAAAATCATTAGTTCCGGAGTTATAGCGATCTTATCACGGCAAAAGATTTTGAACCTGAATCGCTGCCATGATTGGACTTGAGATGAATAAATATGTGATTAAAATGAAGCAGAGTCTAACTGAAGATTTTAAATTTCGGTAAAAATGATGGTTAGTTTTTTAAATGGAGAGTTTGATTTTTTTTTAAGCCATCGAGACGAGGTCTTTTAATGGATAAAGTTTTAAGCGCACCGAAAACAATCTCAATTTGATTGGGATTGTTCCGAGCGTGTTTGTAGTTGATTACAGGCAAGATACCAGAGGCTGAGACCTCAATGTTTTCGGTACAACGGCAGATAAGGCGTGGCTCTGCGAAATATGATTAACAGAATTACGAAAAGTATGGTAATTGCCACCGTGTACAGCTAGCTAAAGACTACCAGCAGCGTGTCTACATCCTCGAAACCTTTACGTAAGTAATGCTATGTTAACATGCTTTGAGATTACCTCCGCTGATTGACCATTATCTGGATTGATCATTTCGTGCATAAGATCTCGAATTTTGGCCGACGTCACGACCTGTAGTAAATTATTTTTTAAATCTCTTCGTATGACCTTCTGTTGACTGAACAAAAAAAAATTGTAATTGACGCAATAAGGTACCATTTTTATCGTTGATGATCTAAACAGAAATAAGTGATGATTGACAGAGCAACTTACCATTTTTATTACCGATGACGTAGACAAAATAAATGGCTATTCACAGAGCGAGGTACGGGAGAAAGAAAAATAAATGGTAAGTAATAGAGCAAGTTACTATTTTTATTATCAACCTATTAACAGAGAAAAGTACCATTTTCGTTAGAGAACTATGTAAGAGAAGAAATGTTTGTTAACAGATGAAGGTACCATATTTCATCCGCAGAATTTAAAAACAATAAAACACCGTTCATGAGAGAAAAGTGCCATTTTTCCTCCATCAAAACCTTCAACTAATAATTCATCAAATTTTATTCTTTTTCTAGTCCAAAAAAGTGAAAATGTTTTTAAAAAGACAGACGTTAGATTCATACCAGAATGCACTTTCAATTAATATACTTGATTATACATCACACTTAAATGCAATTTGAATTAAAAATAGCACCGAACGTCTCAGAACTCGTTACAAAAACAGTTAAAAACTGGATTCCTGAGCGGAAGAAATAATGTCAGGGGTTTTACACGGCACGACTGAATATCCACTACCTAATTAAAGCTTCTAGGAATTACTATAGAACGCGTGACATCGTTACAGAATAAGGTCCCCCAGAAAAGGCCCGACGTTCCCAAAGTAAAAACTTTTCCCCCAGGTAGCAGGTCCCCTAATTCCTAGAAACGCTGCACCAGAAATATTCTCACGTGTCCATCGGGTGAGTTCTTCAAATCGGGAACAACATGTCCCTACGAACAAAAGACGCCGCACGAAATCCGCAAAGTATCAACAAACTTTACTGTACGGACGCTGTTACACGTTTCGACGAGTCACGTAATGGACAGGCCAATGGGTGGAAACACGTTACATCAACCACTTTGTGAGTTTCGTGTTCACTGAGAAATTAAACGCTAGAATGATTTTGCACGGAGCGCCTCTGACGTAACGATCGCCATTCACGATGGAAAGAAGAAAAGAAAATTGTTCTGGGGCCATTTAGCACTTGGCTGTAAACGCGGCGCTCGAAATAGCCGAAGGATCCTGCGAATTCATCGTCCATTCTTCATTTTACCCATCATTTAACCACCCCTGAACATCCTTTTGTCCTTCCGAATAATTCGCTAAAACAATAAATGGTAACACAGATATACAAGACCTTTACAATCGCGTTCAAGTTGTTTAGGGTAAGGGACCCAATTACTGTGGGGGCAATTACTGTGCTTATATTAATTATATTTACTTTTAAAGCATAATGAATATTAAAAAGGAGCGTAATACATTAACCGATTTTAATGAAAAAAAAATAATGTATCTTTTTTAATATTCATCATACTTTAAAAATAAGTATAATTTACATGAAGCACAGTAATTGGGTCCCTTACCCTAGTATGGAACAATCGCGTTGAAGATCGCAATAAAGCTTTGTTATCTGTAAAGTTAAATTATAATGGCCAGACTGCAAAAAATTGTCAATTCCAACAAACTGTAACAAAATAAAAATTCATTTCCTTTCTTAACTACGTGTGTGTGTGTGTGGATCTCGACTACCTATTGCCTCTGACTGTGTACTCGCTAGTATGGGTCAGGCGAGACCCAGTCACCGGCAACTACGGTCCGTCGTGCGAGGGTTAACAAGTTTAATAAATTGAAAATGGTATAACTCAGTTTTGTCGTAAAATTTTGTCTAATAATGGTACTTCAGAGATTTATTACACGTTATTCGACGAATTACTATAGTTAAATTGTTGGACTCCTTCGTTGAAGATGAACAATCATGTTCAGATTAATTGTAAAATTGAATGAGACTGTTCAACATTGTTCACGATCAGGATGTTTATGCAAAATAAAAATTTTCTGCATCATTTAAAAGGGGCTAGAACCAAATTTGTTTCTTTCTCCAATAATTTTAATAAACTGTTGATAATGTTCCCGATTCTGTCATATCCCGTTTATATTTTCCAGTGTCTCATATTTTTGCGCCGCCCTAGTCATAAATAATAATTCAACGTATCTACAGGAGAGATACAATGACTTCTCTATATATGTCGCCAAGACCTCGATAATAAACGTCGCGGAATAATCCCCACTATCGCGGGGTATACCCCGTCAGGGGCCCTGAAGCTCGAGAGGCCTCGCACGCCGAGGAGTGTAAACATAACACCTCTCCTAGACGATATATGACGCTGGCAAGGCCGGTGTTGACATACAGTGACTCCCATAAATATTCGGACACTAGGTATAACTAACTTTATGATTTAATAATTCGTTTGTTGATAAAGCAATCGCCCTGGAAATTGTTTCTAGCAATAAAACATTTATTAAGGATGATAAACATATATAATTTATTTGAAGAATATATATACGTTTCATAATAAAAATTATTAAACGAAATAATGGACCATTTGTGGCTCACAAAAATATTCGGACACGTATTATATTTCTCTGGCAATCGCCTTCTGGGGACGCGATATTCCAAGAACGGGAAAACGTTTGTTTACAAACAGAATCTCGTGGACCATTAGATGTCCATGCCACCTCACTACTGTCAGTAGTTAACGTGAATTCGTTCAAAATGGGTCGCAAAGGAAAGAATACGAGTTTCGATGTGCGACAGCTTGTAATTTTTCATCGAGAAAAAGGAAAAACCTATCGCGAAATTAGTGCAATGCTTCGTATAAGTAAGAGTACTGCTGCAGATGTCTGTCGACGATTTTATATTGAGAATCGCATTGATTCTATTCCGCAAACTGGAAGACCAAGTCTCTTATGTACGAGGGAGAAAAGCAAAATTATTCGGAAAGTGAAAAAAAATCCGCGCTTAAGTGCTCCAAAACTAGTTAGTGAGCTATTAGGAGAAAGCTCCAAAAATGTTTCAGCCGAAACAATTCGGAGAGTGCTGAGGCAAGCTGGTTACAATGGAAGAGTAGCTAGAAAGAAACCATTTATCAACGAAAAGAATATTGATAAACGAAAAACCCTTGCAAGAGAGCTAATTTCTAAGGATGAGACATGGTGGAAGGATGTCATATTTGCTGATGAAAGTAAATTCAATCTGTACAATTCCGACGGAAGAACTATGGTGTGGCGGAAAGCGAATAAAGAGTTTAATTTTGAAAATACAAGAGGTACAGTGAAACACGGCGGAGGCAGCGTAATGGTCTGGGGTTGCATTTCGTCATATGGAGTCGGTAACCTAGTTTTTATTGACGGTATCATGGACAAAAATCATTATTTAAATATACTCAAAAATAATTTAATTCAAAGTGCTGAAAAAATGGGGCTTAATAATACTTTTAAGTTTTACCAAGACAACGACCCCAAGCACAAGTCACGTATTGTGCAAGAATTTTTATTATACCGCTGCCCCAAAATTCTTCATTCGCCGCCCCAATCACCGGACCTTAATCCTATCGAGAATTTATGGGATGAATTGGATAGAATAATTCGAAAAACCCCAATTACATCGATAGCTGAATTAAAACAAAGACTTGCAACTGAGTGGTCGAATATAACTGTTGAATATTTAAAAAAAATTACAAACAATATGCCAAACAGGTTAAGACATGTTCTTAAACAAAATGGTTATGCCACGAAGTATTAAACAAATTTTGTAATGCTAAATTACATTATCTAAATTGAAAAATTAATATTGTCCGAATATTTTTGTGAGCCAAAAATGGTACATTATTTCTTTTACTAATTTTTATTATGGAATTTATGTACATTTTTCAAATAAATTATTTATGTTTATCAACATTAATAGATCTTTTATTGCTAGAAACAATTCCCGGGACGATTGGTTTATTAACAAAGGAATTATCAAGTCGTAAAGGTAGTTATAGCTAGTGTCCGAATACTTTTGGGAGTCACTGTATATCGAGAATTCACTGTAATCTTTTTCCAGATCCAATGGAGAGCGTCTGAAATTGCCGTTTGGCTGTTGTTTCGGATTCTGTTGCTTGCCCACGACCACGGGTCAAGAATTTTGGCACGCAGAAGGTGTAAAAAGGCGGAAGTGCAGGACAAACGTGAAAAGAAACTCAGGATGAAGCCGAAAGCGAGCATAGTGGAACTCGAGTGCTGAGCGGAGCGCTTAGTGGGCGTTCGCGCGATATGAAAAGTTATCTGCGGCCGTCGACGTGCTTGAATTTTATTAAACGACAAGCACGGTAAACGATCTCTCTCGGTACAAGCAATGGTACCAGTTCGTCGAATCAGTTACGACGAAAAGGGTAGCCGAGAGAGGCGGGTACCGGGGCTCTCTGAGCCCACGTACCGTGCCGTTTGTCGTGACATCGGATACATTTTCGCCGCACGAATACGAAATAAGTTAACTGTGACACAAGCCACGGGTACCCACAATACTCTGCCGGCTACCAAGAGCCTTTATGACGTACCACGGTATTCAACATCTCCCGTTGCGTCCTTGGGGCGATTCGACACGCGACAACGGAAGCTCGATTTTGACCGTTCAGACCGTTCCCCAATGTTTACATGGGTTAGGCGAACGTTATCGTGATCTTAGATCGTCGATCGAGATCCGTGGAATCAGGAACGTTGCGGTATTTCGTACCCGTTTTGTTTCTCTAAGCCGGCAGGACACATTTTCACTCTGAGTTAAATTACAGATTTTTCATTTTGGCAACCATTTCAATCATATGTTCGAAATTATCTAATCACGGTTGGACTGTTTTTTGTATTATATTTAAATTATAAGGAAAGTATTACCATCCGTTTAAATGGCGATTAAATTCATTACTTAATGACCAGTTTGATTAATGACTAGTTGATATTAATTAATATGTGTACTATCAACAGATATTGTTACGCAATGCTAATTTATGTAAGCCTCGCAAGGTCCGAAAGGACAAAAGAGATATCGATAAATAATTTATTTACCTCGGATACCTGTTATTTGTTGCAATATTCTTCTGCGACGTATTTTTCTTAATTTTGGCATAAATAAATGCCTCAGCTTTTGGTAAACAAGCGCGTAACTCATTCTGTACATGCACGCTTGTGCTACTATAAGCAAACATGCTTCTATATTGTTGTTTTCATATTACAATTTAAGAAATCAGAATTTGAATATTTATAACAAAAAAGGTATAATCAAAATAATTGTGATATGCTGAATTTAAGTATTCCGAATAAGTATAATGAAAACTATTTCGAGAGACACAATTAGAAAGTTCATTAAAAAAAAAAATGTAATAAAAGTTATTTATGCATGCACTATTTAAATATTCGCAAAAAATTGCCTTGCTTGCCAGAAACTAAATGTAATAAAAACGATTCAAGCACGCACAATTTAAATATTCATGAAAAAAATGTAGGTATGATGAAAACAATCTTGCCATGCATAATTCAGGGGACACATCAGGAAAACTTTCGATTCAATTTCGCTTAAAAACTGACAGCCAACGACAAACTATTACCATTACAAATCAGCGATCTCCAATCTTAACAAGTATCATGATTCGACTAAATAAATTGATTTGTCGAATGCCTAAAAAATTTCTCATAAAAACATTTTTACAATTTTAGTAATTCTAAAAAAGAAATTAGAAATCAATCATTCGGTAGTTAAACCTGCAACAGCGGAGTCCGGGTCCGTTTTGACCCATAAAATAAAAATTCTCATTCAACTACACAGTTCCTGGCGAATTAATTAAATGAACAGCTGCTGCATTCGAAACAACAGAAAGATTAACGTGTCCACAAGTCGTGCCTTCGAGAAATGTTTTTAGAAAATCGATCAATAAATCAGTATATTTATAAGAATGCCGTCTTAGGGCCGACGAGGCCCCACTCGAAATGCTAATGACTCTTTAATGATAATGTAACCGTGGACTTGGATGAAATTGTACCATCACATTTCCATTAATCCTTTCGACAGAAATACATATTAAATAGAATTAACTGGAATCGTTGCATTTCTAAAGCAGATTTCGAAGGTCCGCTAAAATGGATTAATGCTAAAGCCCGGGTGGAGGCAAAGCACGCATGGCACACAGATCGCAGAAGCGCGAATCGTTTGAAACCAGTCCTGTGCGTGCGGTGGAAAAAAACGGATAGCGCGACCAACAAAACAGTTTTCATCTGGAATCACCCGTGTCTACATATACATATATACGAGAGACCTGTGATCGCCTTCCAGAGCCGAAGGAGCGTTGCATTTGCCAGCCTGTGTCCAGGGATCACGGGCAGACCTTTGCGTTTACCTCTTTTCCGACTAGGTATCCTCTGTCTCCGTTGCCTTTCGCTATTCCGCGGCGGCGCGCGTAAAAATACCGAAATAGAAAGTCTCCCCGGTTAAAAACTTTTCCCTTGATATCCTTTCTCGTCCTGTTTCGCCTCCTTTCTTCCCTTTCTTTTCCCCCTTGTCCTGGGCCCGTAATCCCCGTGGGACCAACACCGGCTACGTCGGGCCCGGGATTCGATTCCGGCCCGAGATTCGCAAAACAATTAGAAATAAAGTTCCACTCACCGACAATGAATTGGTGTGCGCGACGTCGCCGACTGACGTTTCTACCAGCGTCGTCCGCTTTCCCTGAACGTAATCCACCTGTTCCGACAGCACAGAAACCACCGATGCGAATGAGAAAAAGTCTGCTTCAGAGTCCAGGCGGGCCTGGAGAGCAGACAGACCCCTCTAGCGGCCATCGAACGCAGAACCGCCATCTTCGATCATGCCGTGTGGCCATGTCACAGAGGCATACAGGAACAAACATTCTATATGCGTTTTCGTGACCCGATTTTCCTCGAGAGACCCATTACCATTCGCTTATCACGCCCGACGTTACCGATAATTCATAAATTCGACGCTGATCTGCATAAATCTGGTGGGCGGGCGAAAGAGCATGAGTCAAGATCACTAATTGCGCAGAAAACCAGCTTCGGACTGCGATATTAGATCGGCTGGCACATTTTGGACGTGGACGTTGATAACATATGTTTGGACTCGAGATATATCATATCCGATTTAGAATTGTTCTTCTCTTTTTGAAAATGATGAGTTAGATTTAGATTATTTTGATGTTTGTCTTCTACTCTTTTGCTGGCATATTAGAGACATGTCCTTATGTGTGTATGGATTATGGATTTCATAACTGATGTTCTACTTTCCTTCGAATTGTGTCAATACAAATTCTATGCAATTGATGAACATGGACATACTTTACGCACGATTGCATATTTGCACACTTACACACGTGCAGGCTTGCGAAGTTATGTCAGTATATGTCGCGTTGGTAAGGTACCAAGACCAGGGACATGAACACGCTATAAAATGGTCTCTCTATTCCTCTATGTTGTCCATGGTCGTGTGCCGCCATCTTGTGGCGGCAGTTTTCATTCCAGCTACTGAAAAAAACCTTTACGTTTATTTAGAAGCGAATAAATACCACCTTGAACTGGTTATAAATTTAATAAAGCATTTAATACCTCATCTCTAATTTTCAGCTCTCCTTGAACAATTCATACAATGACCCAGTTTAGGTTACAAATAATAGATGATGGGATACTCGACAACAAAATATAAAATAACAGCAGAGTTGCTGTCGCATCCCAATCAAAATTATCGAAATATTAGCATACAATGATTATTTATTAAATAAAATACCCGCAGAGCATTTGATTCTTAAAAAATGTAACCCTCTCAAAAAATTATCCCCGTACACAGGCATTGAGTTATCAAAGATTGCAACTACTGCAAAAGTTACCCTATCGATCTTAGACCAATCAAGTCTACGAATTTTGAAGAATCTCGGAAGTTTTGCCAAGAAAATGGAATAAGTAAGGCGAACTAGTTTAGAAGTGCCCTTGACCGTTTTTGACGGGGACGGCACTGTCAGTCGCTCTAACATTCAACATGGCCACCTGATAATGTAGCAGACGATACAGGTGGGATGAAAAATTGTAAATAAAATTCGGTTCTAGCTTGAATTATGAGTGGACGTGTGCAGAAAGACAGTGCCGATGATTCTGATCGTGTTGACGATGCGGTGGATCCTAGAGTGCAGGTAAACCGTCGCGTTCTTCGGGGAATAATTGATAGGCTTCCAGAAGCCAGCCACTTATGATATTGACATTTCCACGTTGATGCGGATGCCCTTTGTTTATACCTTGCGGGTCGTTCGAATACTCTGCGTTGATTATCTTCCTCTTGTCTCCCACGAGAACCGCATACTCCTGATGTTTTCACGGCTGTACGTTCTGTTTGCCACGTTGCAAAGTGATCTATATTTTCGTTCATTCCTCCTTTCCCGGATCGCAGGGTTACCAGATGTACTCTTCTTAGAATACATGTATTCTTTTCGATCTATGCCATTTTTGTGCTCTTTGCTCTTTCTCTGTTGTCCGCTTTTACCTCTTTCTGAGCTGTTACGAAGTGGTAATAAATATTAATTCATTGTGATTAATTACACAGCTTCCTAAAAATATTTTGTTTCCAATTTTTATGTAATTGTATTATTATGTTCGATTTTGTATATTGTTTATGCTTTTTTGGCAACCAGATACACGGACAACTAATTATAAAAATTACTGTATAAATTAATTTAAAATATCATTTTTTAAAACTTGGGATCAATTATATTCCCATACTTATGGGGAATAAATAATTCGAAATTTGTCTGCTAGAAAATATTAATTTTTTTAAGTATAAAGGCTATCAAGAGTACTATTTTTTCATATTATACTGTCTGGTAACTCTATAATAAATATACTGGTAATTCCATGTCCAATAAATGTTGGGAACAAAGTGTTTACTACTGATTGTGTTTTCAGATTGAACTTGAAAGACTAAATACTGCTACCGATGATATAAACAAGCTCGAAGTTGATTTAGATGTACGTATGATTCTATTATTTTTATGGGCTTTGTGTCCAGCCCTTAGGTAATTCTTGATGGTGACCAATTAAAATAATAGCCACCCTCCTTGATGAACCTAAATTAATAACAAGTTTTGAGATCAGTTGTGATTACATTTCATTGAGGTGATTGCTGTGGGTAAATGGATAATGGCTTGAAGGATCATCTTGTAGTCATTTGGATCGTTGTCCAAAGAAATGTTTCATGAGTTTAGATGTTGTGCCCATTCAATTTATTGTCAGAAATTGAAATTTATGTAAACTATACTTAAAACTTTGTATGCTTGATAAATTGTCAATTTGCTTTTCTTCTTTTAGGAGGCAAGAGCAACTTTCAGAGCACTACTCTGCGAGTCTACATTCAAAATCGATAGTTTAGCTAAGAAACTTGGTAACTGTATCGAGAAATCTAGACCATACTATGATTCCAGGTTCAAAGCCAAAGAAGTAAGACATCTTGTATGAGTAAAATTATTTTTATGTTTCCCGAGCATTTATTCAATAATTCTATGCGTTATTAAGGCTTTACAAGAAACGCAGAAAGCTGCTATTAGATTTGAAAGAGCAAACAGCCAGCATGCAGCAGCCAAAGAAATGGTTTACTTAGCTGAAGAAGGTCTAAGAACCGAGGGAAGATGTTTTGACCATGCTTGGCAGGTAATTAAAACAATAATAATTAGTCCGTGCGAATATGTAAATTCCATTACACTTAAACAAATATCAATTAGAAAAATTTTTCTAGGAAATGTTAAATCATGCAACTGCTAGGGTCAACGAGTCTGAACACGAAAGAGCTTTGTCAGAAGCAGAACACAGGCACACCACTGCTTTATATCACAAAGCTGAACACGAAGTGCAAAGATTGCAACGCGAATTGAAGCGTGCAATCGCTAAATCTAGGTATGTATTTGTAATATATTTTCTATGATTTTCTTTGGCTAGTGATATTGAATGATTTTCTAGTTTACATAATAATGCATGGAATGTACCGCATTCAATTAATACATATGTTGGTTCCAAAGATTGATATTTTGTGGATACATAATATATTTATCTTGTTTTACCCCAATGATTTTTAACATACCGTTTTTACTTTTTCCCCCGCCCTATATAAATATTCAATAATTTATTTTTGAATGTTTACTACGTTATGTTAATTTTGTATAGATATTAGAATATTTATGTCTTTTGGTTATATTCATGTTGGCAGTATGGGTGCACGTCGCAGCTTGCTTCTGATAAACAGTATCGCCTACAGGCACAACTTGCTCATGTTGTAAGTAGGATAGATATTCTTTTTTTCATTTTTTTTCTCTCCACGACACTTGATTTATTGTGTGTGCTATGGAGTTCCCTTATACCGATTGTATTCTTTTCGTTCACCTCCCTCGAGCACGAGTTTCAAAATATTCGGCAGACAAATATTTCAATATATAATTTCTGCTTTGTTCAAACATGCTTTTTTACAGTATGATTTCTCGTAACTTAGACTTCGAAAGCACGACGACGAGCTTCTTAATAGAAGGATTAATTGATTCACTTTTCTTACACAGACCGTATTATGAGGTGAAAGCACATTTTAATCAAATGCTAGAGGAACAGAAACTGAGAGTGAGCGTGCTCGAAAGATCAGTGGGCGAGGCAAAAATGACCTACGCGGAGGCCCTGAGAAATTTAGAGAAAATTAGCGATGAAATTCATAGGGTATAACTATCTTCTTCTAAAAGTTCTACTACACCCAGATAATTATTTATAATGTTAATTCCCCCGCAGACTAGAAGGTACGACGGGACAGACGACTTCAGTAAACACTCAAGAGACAAGGCCGGTAATCAATCTAAGTCAGCAAACTCGTCAGACTCCAGTGTGACCGGGTCACCCGACAGCACCGACTATACTAGCGACGAGTATTTGCATCTTCCTGATAAAATGAGCCCTAATGTTCCATGTCCTGTGCCTACAAGAGTAAGTGCAAGGTTGTAGCAAGGGACTGTAGCTTGAAACTAAGTAGATACTTATGAACGTTATCATCTAGGTGGACAGAGAACCTTCGTCTGAATATCTGGGCCTAAACAACTTGAACCTCTCATCCACGGAGCCACGGAAGTACATAAAGCGAGACCGTCCAAAGAGCCTTGCAGCAACAGACTCGAAACATATCATAACATTGAATCAAACCAGTTCGTCGACGTCACGATTGTCGGACTTATCAAACATTATTTCACCCATCGAGAAGCGAGTCACGATTCAGACACCGGTGGAGACAAACAACACCAATGCGACCACACAAAATGGCGAGGAGTGGACAGAGATCAGCCTGAACAATTCTCCAGACGAGATTTATTACAATAACGAAGTGTACTCGGACGACGATGATCAAATCCCTTATAAACCGCTACCGATGGATCTCAGTCCGGAGAGTAACAATCCGGTGGCCTCTGATGGAAGAACCCAGTCATTCGCTGATCCAACTAGTCGGAAGAAGTTAGTCACTCAAAAATCGCTGCCTGCTATGCCGAAAGGGAACGACGTCACGCTTACTGCTGAAAAGAAGGCGGAGGTCACGAGGAGTCCGTCTATAAAGAGCAAGACCAAGCTGGACAGTAGTTTAGCCAATTGGATAACTAGAAGCTCTGCTGGCGGGGAGGCTAGCGGAGGTAGCTCAGGTGAATAATTTTTAGTAGTAGACAGAGTGTTGAGTACTACAGTACTCTCGCCTAATAGTATAAATTGGTGGAGTCCTGTACATTCGATTAAAAAATAGCTCCACGACCTTTGAATGCTATAATTTCAAGTGGGTGTATAACATTGCATTAAATATTGCAGCAAATTCCAGCAGGAGACAGTCGCTGGACATGTTATGGAGCGCTGGGCCTGGAGAGAAGGTGAAAGAGTTGCTAAGTCATGGAATGATGATGTTGAATATATCTAGCCTCACCGAGAGGCGTTCCAGTGAACCGAGAACCGTCGATAAGGATAAGGACAAGTCCGAGAAGTGTGAGAAGCTGGAGGGGAAAGGGAAGAAGGTTCCTAGTCCGCTAGAAAAGACGCTAACCTACCTGAACGCAGATGAAGAAACGTCCGATAGCGAAAGTTTAGCAAGGTACGTGTTTTGTCTAGGTGGGCGAGATTCGATGATTGGGTTATTTTGAATTTGGATTTTACTAATTGGCTGTCACATGGAAAATAGTGTGGAGATGTTAACGGAGGATCAGATATCGTCGCTCATGATGGAACCTGACATGAATCAAGTATGCCAAGAGATATTAGGGACACCCTTAGTCGAAGTGTGTCCATTGCTGCAAAAATTGCAGCAACAACAATAGCACTCCTACTGACGACACCGATTCTACTTGAATTGAAACTATGCAACAATAGAAAGTGTTCAGAAACCATGATAACGGAACGAACTAGTTAAGGTATAGCTTTATTTATAATTAAATTTGCCACGTAATTAGTTCCTGCACCATCATTACTCATAACAGAAACAGGGGGACTTGGTTTTCCATCCAGTTTCATAAGAACATAATTAATCCATGGTATTTAATGGGGACGTTCATACAAGTCGTACTTATGTTCTGCTTTGGTTAGAAATTATTTGTATATATTCAACGTTGGTAGGAGTTTTTAATATTATATACAAACTATTGATTTTAATCATTGACGTGCTGTATACATAATACTGTGAATATCTTGAAGCCTAATGAGAGTTTCTATGCGTATGCTCATAGAAACGATCTGACCGTTACTTGGGACAGTTTCGGTATCATTCCAATGAAATTCGTTTCTCGACTAGTATCTAACAGTACGGTGGAAGACTTATTCGATTAGAGAAGCAATACGTAGTGAATTTTAGATAGATGTATTGTTCATTAAAAAAGAGAAGCAATTCTTTTGTTCGTTGTACGTTCGGGATACCGATTGGTATTTAGGGATAATAAGAAATGGAATTTTTTTCCATCGAGTTTTAGGAAATATTTCACCTTTTAAAAAAACTTTCTGTCTATCTGTGTTTGAAGAAGTACAATTACATAAGCAATTCGTTTTTTATATTAAAGAGCAACACCGGCCAGAAAATTGTAATTACGGGAAATCATAATCCGAATGGGGGTGGTATGCTCTTCTTTGAAGTGCTAAGTAGAACTTGTTTAGGTAAGGCAACGTGATTCTAAATAGACGATTTGCGGCTTCGATGAGCATACTGTTTCACATACCAAGCTTTAATAATTACTGATTGTAATAGTGTTCATCTGCCAAGCTCAGCAAAAAACATTTTGAATGAATCTTTCCTCAATTCTGATGAGATATATAAATATATAAATATAAATAATTTATTGGACTAAGTACCTTGTAGTTGTCAAGATATATAAATATTTAAAAAATAATTAAAATATTCGAATAATTATCGTACGTGAAGCTAGACAGTCCAATCAAAAGTCAGTTGTAAAATGAATACTTGAAAAAAAAGATGTCATTGTTTTCAATAGTTTTAAGTTAAGAATAAATTTTACACATATTCTGTGCAATGTGATTATATATAGTCATTTGTTTTACAACACTAATTGGGTTGGATTGTCTATTTGCAGTAACAAGTGTAGTTTAACACGAAAGATGTATGCAATATGCTATTTACAGAGAATAATATATACATATATGTATATATACATATGCAGATATTATTTATTTTTATTACATAATTTCCAGCAAGCAATATTTATTAATTTTTTAAAGAAGATATTATGTACACAAAAAAAAGGAATCTATACCAAAGACAAATGAAGTGCAATTTACAAAAGAAAAACATTAATGTTAACCCTTTGTTCAATTGAGTAGACTTAGCAAATTATATCAAATGAACGGTGAATATGGGTTTAAATTATAACTTATAAGTTCTCGATACAGTTTTTTACTACAGACATTATAAAATAGTGTCATCTATGTATACATATATATACACAAACATACATATGTGAATTGTACAAAAATCGCAAAAAATTTATACCTTTTAACCAAAAATATTTTTTTAGAACAATCATTTTTCCTTTAAAGGATCCAAGAAAGATTTAATTTCAACATTTGTTTGTTACAAACCAAACGATCGAGCCAACACTTGCGTGCGAAATTCTTCGACTCCATAACAAATAATACTGTGCAATCATTGTCGACGAACAAAATTCTCATAATATTGTTAATATCGACGTTCAGTCGGAAGCGGCCATACCCCTAAATATTTTACTAGAATTTTCTCGGCTAACAAAGTAACGATGATGACGTTACATATAACGCGAGCGCATAATTATTAACAATTGTAAATATATAATATTGTATATGTGATTGTAACTATGTATATATCGTCATCCTCATTAAAATACGATTGCAAAAATTATTAACACCGCAGACTATTCCGTGCGACTGTCGGCGTTCGAAGTCTAACGGCTTTTTTTGAATTGCCGGAACTTAGCCTCCTGGATTGTTACCAAGTGGCATAACATTGGTAACCGACAGTGACATTAATTGTGGAAAATATTAAAAAATGCAGTATGTTATTGCAAAATAGACGTTACTATTTCAATAAAACTCTCCCTTAAAATTCAATTTAATATAAATTTCCTCTAAAATTAAATTTCGTTAAAATTCTTTTCGCAATATTAAATTCGATCAAAATATGTTTCCAAAAATTCAACAACGCTCTCCTTTAAAATCGAATTCAACATAAATTTCCTGTAAATTTACATTTCATTAAAGAATTTCAAAACAATTGACAAAATCCAGCAAAATTTGAATCGCAGCGTGTACACAATAAATGATCTGCATACATATCAGCAACAAGATGGCAATACTGTTGTAGGCAATAGTTCGCAGACCTAGCACGATATGGAATAATTAATGTACTCGCAGCGAAGCAAATTAGTGCAAAAATTTGAAAGGAATTCGCCGGATGCGGCCAACGAATTGCGGATGTTCGCGCGACGTCCGCTGGAACTACATGGCGTCGCGGTCGCGTCGGAGGAAAAGAGACGGAGGATCGAGGAACGAAAATGGCGACGCGTGCACGGTGCCGATAATTTTTCGTTAGGTTCGTCGGTTCGTTATTATTTTTCGTGGTCAAGAAGAAGCTGAAACGGGAACGGTGTTGGGCGGTTGGTCGCCTGAACAGTTGATCTCGTACGGGATTAGGATCGTTTCTTGTCGGATAGTCGCGTGAAGCTTCGTCGGCCGTGGACACCTACGGCCAACGGGGAAAAAGAAGGTGTACACACACTGTTTGCGTATGGCTTTTAAACCGCGGGGACAGCCTGGTTTCGCCGCGAACCATGCATCCAGTGTGAGGCCCCGTCGTTGGCATGACGAGGGCGGCCGCGTTTTATCCGTTTCGTCCGTTTCATCATACCGTGCGTCGTGAAAACCGAGCGGACGAGCTGCTATGTGCCCCGTAAAGTGCATCGGGTGAAATCTAGTTTTTCCCGTTTTGAAAGACTCGCGGAACGGTGCGCGAACGGAGACGACATCCACCATGGCGGTGAATCCGCGTGATATGGACGGTTTCATGCCGCTCCTGTCAACGACGGACATCAAGAAGAAGCTGAACGTTGGCAGTTTGCTCTACAATTACCTGGGCGACCCGACCAAGAGCATCGAGTGCCAGGACATCGGACAGTTCATAGATAACATCATACCGTGGCTGAGCAACGGCAATCCCAAGGTATGCTGACATATCCCGAATTCTTTACGGACGATCCCCCTGCCCCCCCCTCCCCGCTTCCCGAAATTAATCGAAATGAATCGCATCGAACCGCATCATCGACTCGCCGGATTTGTTCAGCTGATTCGTCGGATGAAAGTCATCGCACGTTCTCTTTCTCTCTGTAGCGGTGTCTTTGTATATCACGAGAGAACTAACCACGGATCGTTCTTGTCAAACGGTTGATGTCCCTGCCTTTTTAGGGCCTGTATTGACTCCGTTTGTACCGAATAGACGTGATCTGGTATGTAAACAAGACCGTGAAAACCCGCCCACTAGAGCTTTCAATCCCACGATGTTAATAGGCGCGTAGTATGGAGGGTACTTTCGTGGGATTGTTTAATAACACGCATTGTTCGATCGGTTAACGATAAGAACGATTAAGGAATCGTAGAAATGGTGGGGTGTGCCGGGTGACAAACGGGATGGAGTGTGTGCGTAGCAGTGGCGCTCAACCGGTAATTTTGCGAGCAGTTGATCATGCTAACGATGAATCTATTTAATCGTAGGAGCGTTATTAGTACGTGCACGAAAATATGGCCGATGACGAGTTGATGACAGTTGCGAGTGTAGGACTCCCTTGGCCCACGGACACAGTATTTGTGTACATTTTATTTTTGTCGACCTATATATCGCCGTGCACTCGAAACTTTCTACGCTCGATACTCTCGAACGAACGATACGATTGCGAGACGGCGACCAATTTGTAAATCAAATTCCATGTGCAGCAGATCAGGAAGGGAAAACATATAAATTTTTTTTTGCCACGCGGGAAACAGGTGCTTTGGCCGAGGATCCCGCGACCTTTCAATTGCTCAATCCACTGGGAGATCTGTCGATCCGATTTACTCCCATTATCATTCGCTGGCGCAGATTGACCCTTGGAAAGGTTAGGACTTTGGGCAATGGGCGGGAGATTCGAATCGGTTCAACCTCGTGACTAGGTTTGACATTTTAGTTAAGATAAAGGGTTGTAGTTATCGAAATGAGGGTTAGGCTATGCTGTAGGTGCACTCTCGAAGTCTTGTTACAAACATTTTGACCATTCTTCGTTTGTTCGTTGTCGGTTAAGAATTTTTTATTCGACACTTTTCTTGTGTCTCAGGGGTGATTGTTCCTGTAGATTCTGAGGATTAAAAACATTTGCAGCCGTTGGAGAGTTATTTAGTCCGGAAGAGTTTGCTGTATTTGGGAAAGAGCTCTATTATTTTTTCTGTGAGCTAACCTAAGAATGGTCTCAGTACCTCTAATACTTAATTTATAATAAATTAGAGGAAATTAAGTGTGGGATTAAATTTAAATATACAGATTTATGCTTTTTGTGGTTGATTCAAGAATTGTAAATGTATAATTATAATGGCTAGGAATAATATTGGTTGTCGAATTTTGAGGAATTTTAGGAAACAGCACGTTGTTTAACATTAACAAATATAAACTTCTAAGATGATACCTTACAAGGACGTACGACTCGTTGAAAGTCGAAGATTGCATCTCTTTGTGCAATTCTGGAAAATGTTTTTACCAGGCCCGTAGGGCAAATGTTTATAACAGTGTTTCCTAAAGGAAGCTACCAGTAAGAGCTCCAACTAAGTATAAAGTATTCAATAAACATTCAATAATTGTTTTCTTAAGTTACATTTTTGTTGTACTTCTAAAATGAAATCTTTCCAGTACAATTCTGGAAAATGTTTATTAGCGTGTCCTTAAGGGCAATATTTCTGATACTGTTTCCCCAAGGAGAGTACATTTCAATAACTGTTTTGACTAAGCACATAGTATTCGATAATCATTTAAAAATTGTTTTTTAGGGCATACTTTCGTTCTACTTTGAAGATCGAATCTCTCAAGATCATCAGCATCGACCACAGCTCTAAAAAAGTATTTTCAGCCCCAGTTCTGAATTGCATTACCTGAACGCATTCGAGCGGACCTCCATCCACCCGATCTGAATGTCTCAGTGACAAAGTGCAGCATTTTTATCATGATGCACCTCTGCCAAGAGTGGTTCTCAACCGAATTTTATTCTCCTCACCTTAACCCTATAGTCTCCGCGCGGCTAATACTATTTTCGTCGGTTTTATCACGATCCGTAAATGTAGCGCCTAGCTCGCGGAGTACCGGTACCATTCCGTTGCACCCCAAACGATTAGGTTTCCCTTGTTTGAGGCTCGGCGGCCCCCACCCCCGAAATCGATATCACGACCTTAGTTTTAATAACGTTGCTCGCGTGACTGGGCCTCGGAATTGCAACAATCGCCGACACGCCATGTAAACGATTATTTACAACAGAATTAACGCCGGCCGGTTCGGCTTTCCTCTTCTACCACGAAACCGAGCCCGGTTCCACCGGAGCCGACCATTAAGGGAAGAACTTTCACGCCATGTACGTATCCGTGTCCTTTGGCGCAGTATGTCACGCGGAGTATGTCGCGGAAAGACGTTCGTGTTTAGCCGGGGGCCCATTAAGATCGAGCTAAATGCTCGCCGGTAACAGCCGGAGAAATACCCGACGGTAACACCTGAAAGTGAAACCTTCGGAAACACCGTTTGCCGGCGAAATATTGGCCTAACGCTTTAGAACCACAACGGGACACGTTGCCCAACCTTCTCGTGCTCCTTCTTCTACGAATCGGCCTAAATCGCGCCGACTTTTTAACTAGAGAAATTCTACTTTTCTCTTCGTAGAATTGAAAAGTCCAGTCAGTCCAAAAGCTTGCCCCAGAGGGCAACCCCCGGCGCTCCGAGAGCGAAAGAGCGCGCATACTCCATTCATATCACATTGTATGCAGTTTGCGTCGCACGTAGTGTTTATCTCGGACGAATATTACATATATTCCCAGTAAAAGGCTCCATAACCGTTTATGAATAATTAATAGCCGGTTATCGCCTATTTAATGCCGATTAGAGTCGAATAATATACGAGGAAGAATAATAAACGGATGATAATTGAGTTATAATTGGTTCGAGGCCGCGCGCTTGATTATACGGGGGACTAAGTAAAGACATGATCGCCCCGTTGCAGGTGTGCTATTAATTAGAAATTCAGAGTCGGATTTTCAGGGGATTAATTCGTATTGTTTATTTTCGCGCATGGTTGTTTCTCGTTATTAATTAGAACGTGTCAGTAGCGAACGAATCAAGATTAATAAGAAGAGCCGCGACGCGCCCAGAGATAAGTCCCGGCCAGGAACCGGTGCCAAAATGTATATCACGGATAATGATAACGGGACTTTTCCCATTATCTTCCATTCAGGATTTGATACACCCACTGCGACGCCAATTGGCCAGGAAATTCAATTCCATTCGCGTCTCCAGTACAATTGCCACCGCGACTGTTCCAAAGCGTGCAGATATTCAGGAGAAAGTCACGAAAGAAAATTTCGTGACTCTCCTACGAAGCTTCTCGACGGGAACCGATAACGGCGCCGAAGACTTCACAATGAAACTAACAATTCAATAACGATCACGGATTGATACAATACTGTCCGCGAATGTACAACGACAGCGGAAACCTTCGAAACTGCACCAGACTCTCTGCAACGACAGCAGAAATTTTATAACAGCGCCAAAGTGTTGTTATAATCGCAGACGTTACGGTGGCTTCGGAATTTTTATGATAGCACAGAGTTGATTTCACGTAGTTCGCAATGCGTTCATTCTATGCATTTTTCAGGAGAGTAGCTTGAACGAGATCAGAATTTAAAGGCACTACCGACAAGTTATTCAAATTATTCAGAAAAGAAGTCGACGCTCCTTGAAATCAACGAAGAGAAATTTTGATTTTTTGAATAAAGATCCTCGTGTGGGGTAATGAGCAGACTTACATGGAGTTATCACAAAAATGAGTAGTGGACAGACTGCGGATCTTTATGCAAAATTTTCCACCCGAATTGCAACAAACTCGGGTGAAATAGAAATTTATTTTCTTTCTTGATGTGTTTACTTTCTACTGTTTTAGAATACGCCCACCCATTTTTGTCATAAATGCATAAAATCGGCAGTCTAGCGACGAAACAAAATGGTATATTTTAAGAGTACGATTATTTGTGATGAGGGGAACGAATCTATTTTGCAAAAATAGCAAAACGAACGGATTTATTTTGCATAAGTTTGGGAGAACTAGTAATGAGGCTACTCCGTAACGCCAGCAAAGAAAACAGGGTCGTCACCAAGGCGTCAGTTACGAGCCGCTACCAATTCGGTTAACGAGAATGGGCCCGGAGTGACGTCAGAGGACGTGAACGCCGCAAAATCGACGCTAACCAAATTTCGTCGGGCAATATGCTTGCGTCATGCTGTCCGAGCACAGCATGCGAAATACAACAGAGAAGTCTATCGCCCTTCGTCGTGATAAGCTCGATGGCCAGGCTAAACTTTGCCGAGGTAATTGAATTTCTTCCATAATACATGAACCGTGTGCCCCCTTGCGCACACTGCAACGGACACTTTTCACCGGGCAGCGCACAGGAACGCTCACTAAACAGGCATATTTATAACGTACGGTTGCCCGTTCACTCCTATATTTAGCGTTCGCTTTTTATTGTTGTTGTTCGCGGCTCCGCCGTTTCTAAGAAGTGACTAGTTAACCGGGGATCGGATCAAGTTCGATGCACGCCAAGAACTATGGGAAAACATGCCTCGAAGGGGGCCTGTCGAACTACGGGATTTCGTTTCACTTTCGCCCCGTCTCTGTTTCACCCTGAATATCGATCTCGATCGCAACACAGCGGGAGAAATTACACCTCCTCGGATTAGTGCAACTTCACGTATTAACCTGCTACTCGGAATGCTCTACGATGCTGAATAACGTCTTCCTTCTCGCCGCGTACTTTTACGCTCCGAGTGTAAATTATTCGAGAAAGTGTACAGCAATTTTGCCGACAAGAGTATTAACACTAAGCCTGCGGATTACAGGGGCTTACTAACTACTCCCCAGCTCTTATTCCAATAACAGAGAACATTGGAACAATTGAACATGGACTGTGACGCAGTGCACGCGAAATTAGGGGGAGTTTATGTCATCATTTTACTCACTTCGGATTTGTTTATAAGATACGGACCTCCGAAGTTTGCTATTTTTCCTAGGAAATTCAAAGAGTTACTCCAAGGGGGTGAAATCGACCCTTGAAAATTCAACTTGGAAATTCATTTAACACTAGGTTTACAGGACCCGTCAAAATGACGGGTTCTAATATTTTTAATTTACGGTTATTGAGATTAACAAATTTCTTTCTTTGGGTATATATTATTTTAAAAATGGCTAAAAACTTGAATAGACACGTTCTTTTTATTTTTATACAGTAATGTAAAATACTCACTTTTAGTGCTCCGTAAACCTAGCGTTAATTTGACACTAAAGAACAGATCTAGAAGCAAAGATTGATTCAGGGTTAAATAATTACAATATTCGTTTGCAAGCTCCGCAGTTAGATGCACCTAGCCAATATAACGTCACCAAAGAGTTAAAATTTCACTAATTGTACGGTGAAAAATCTGAAATTAAGTTCTACTGAATCAACATCAAGCTTCCCGGATTAGCGCACCGAGTTTGCCCCGCACAAGCGGTCCAGATTGAAAATGTTCAGCTTCAAGGAACTTTTCTCAGTAATTAGTCCGAATCTCGAACAAGAGAAGAGTTGTTCCCATTGTTTCCAGTACTCGTTAGACTTCTTTCAAGCAACCGCAACTGGACAATCCCAGAAAGGAAAAATTAAGGTATTGTTTACTCGGCATCGGTGGTCGCATTTAAACCAGCATACTCGCGCATCATTATCTGGCGACACTTGTTGCTGGCAGCCTCGTTATTAGCTCGAAAATGTCCGCAGCACGCGAAGAGACCGCGTTTTATTCGCATGAAAGGTAAACTGAGTCAAAGCACGCGACTCGTCTTCTTCGTTCTCCAAGCGACAAACTCGAGTCGCAGTCGTGCGGGATGTTATTTGCATACTTATGGCTTATGGTAATACGATAACAGTCGATCGACATTTTTTTATACCCCTCACTCGCCATTAAACGATTTCTTGCTCGCAGGTTTTGCGAAGCAGTCGCCTGCTCTCGAACCTCCTCAGCCTGCTAATCAGTAGCGGTGATTACTATAGTCTGGACATAATAATACTTACGGAGTATCGTGGAAAAGCACATCGATTTCAGAAATTTATTGTTATTCCGTGGATTAGAAAGCCGCGCTTTCTTCGGGATCGAAAACTTTGGAAAGTTTGTAATTAGTTCCTCGTCACCCCTCAGCTTGTTAATAAATATCATACTCGGTAGGTTTTAACTGTTGATTGGAGAGTTCGGTCGGTCTGTGTGCACGCGCCGCGCAAGCGAACTCGCTGAGACGACTTAATTCGTCACGCTAGTGATAAGTAATAAATGCCATAATTTGTGGTTCACGGTGATGGATGATCTACGGAGAGACTTTCTTCGGTGAGCGGGCAGTTTCACTGGAAAATAAATCATTGAGAGAAATACAGGAAACTGGTGGCTGGATATTATTGTTTACACTGTACGATTCGTGCGCGTGAACTGTAAAACATAAATATTAACACCGAACCTACCAACGACGGTAAAAATTACCGGTTCCAGATTCTTTATTTTACTATCACTGAAATTATAAAGACGCTTTCCTGGGAAATGATTAAATAAATATATTTGCGATTTCTCCATATATGTCGCCAAGGCCTAGATGATAAACGTCGCAGAATTGTCCCCACTACCGCGGAGTATACCTCGTGAGGGGCCACGAAGCTAGAGACCTCGGACGGCGAGGAGTATGAACATAACACGGCTCGGTTATGTCTCCTTGACGATACATGACGCTGGCAAGACCCGTGGTGTTGACATATATCGAGAAGTCACGTCATTTTTATAAGACAACCTGACATCAGTTACTTTCAAGTCCAAAACGATAAATATTAATTTTCTCTTTTTACTAGGAAATTGTTAAGGACGTTATAATGATTGCTGCTACGAAGAAAATAATGTGGCAAGGAGTTAATGCAGAGTTAGTTAAAGGATTTCGGGACTACCAATTTTACAAATAGGCTACACGACTTGGAGTTTGCACGATTCGGTGCAATCTTTGGCGACGCAAAAGCCGAGTTTCATCTTCGAAGGATTTTCCAGTGAAAAGTCAGCTGTCCCTGGCCGGTTAACAGGTTCAGACAAAAGAGGACGCGGCGTCAAAAGGATCATAGCTTCGAACAGCCGTCTCCTCGGTAGAGGGTCCATCAAGGAGGTTTGCAGATTGCAGGCCGTTCTTAATTTTCGGCAAACTCGCCATTGTCGCGGTGTTGGCAGAGAGCCTGCTGGCCGGTACGTGATCAGCCTCCGAATTTCGGCCTTATCGATCAGGCCTGAAGAAAGTTTCTTCTGCTGCGGTTGATTCCATCCCTCTCCAACATCCTCCAGCCATCTTCTGCCGGTTGGTATCGGCATTGGACCTTTGCGAGTCCTGTCTGGCCCGGGTCCCTTGCCGCTAAATTCAATTCCGAGCTCCGGGGAGCTCGGTTTGCTGCTGGATTCAGGGAGCAGTCCGATTCAATCAGGCTTGCAGGCTACCTCTTAGGTTCACCGGCGGCGTTGGGGTTGAATTTAGATCTGGCGGAGTTTGATGGGAACTCGATAATGCGTTATTTCGCTTGTAGACTGTCTCGACTCGATACCTAATGGCTGCTGTCCAGGGAAATTAATTTTCCGCATCTCTCAATTTTCATAGAATTTGTCAGTAGGCTTACCACTGGTGGTCAAATAGTATATAATAACATATTGGTGAAATTAGATTTTTCTTCTTGAGAAGTGAGTGAATATAATTTATTTGAGCACGTAACCAAAAATTTCTGCAGGATCTAAATTTATCTTGTTTAAATTTAATCTCTGCCACTGAAAAGGCAACGAATGTTGGTTATTTTTAGTGTCATAAAGTAACAAATATTGACACTTTACTTGCAGTAGGAAGCCTATTAGGGGAGTACTAGTATAAAGATCTTCTTTTACGTAATAATCCCAAAAGAAATTATTAGATTATGTTATTAGGGGTGACTCGATAGTTCTCGATTTACTAAGCAATCCTCGGCAGTTAATCGTAGATGTTTTTAAATTGTAAAATAATTGCTGGTAATGTATTGATATTAAACTAGCGCCCACAGTTTGGGTTGCTAGTTTCACCCCCGCGGAGAATGAGTGATACTGTCTCGGATAGCCTAATTCACGCCCGGGGGAAGATGAACTCTTGAATTACTGTAGTCTATCGGAAGGAACGCGATTTTGTCAGCGCATTAGGAAATTTTTGGAAATTATTCAAATATCTTGAGTTGATTAGAGGTCTTTTTAAATAAAAATCTAAAATTGATATTTAAATGAATTTAAACGAATTTAAATAAATTTAAATAAAATTAGATGAATTTAAACGAATTTAAATAAATTTAAATAGAACGTAAATAAATTCTCAAGGTTTTGCAGTCAAATATTTCTCATTTTCGAAAGTGAAACTACTCAAAAACTATTCAGTGCTCAAAACTCGTAGATTTTAAAGAATTATTGGTTCAATATGAAAGATTAATATCATTGATATATGCAGGTGTGCAACCTATCCCCTGGTGCCATCGCGTTCATAAGCCTAATTGATTCTGCGACCAGTCTTGAGTCACTTAAAAATGCAATGACGCAATAAGGAAGAATATGTACTATACAGTCGCGATCCGAGTGCAGCGAATTCTTCGCATACAATTTCGACTTTCGTCGAACCCGATAGTAAATATTCGATCATAATTGGTTATAACAAAAGCAAGACAAACCGCAATGCGTCGATTACGTAATAAGTATTAAATAGCTGCAGGCATAATAAATATCGATCGTAGCTCTGTACCGTGGCACACCGACTAGAATACGTTCAGATTAATAAATCTCAGCTTCACCGTTTGAACGAACAGAGAAGAAAACAAGAAACGTGATCTTTTACATTTTTTCAGCGCAATAATAAATATTATATTCAACTTGCTAATGAGGCTATAAAAACCGGACTCTTGAAAAAACCTGCTGAGCGTTCGTCATCGACCGATTTCAACCGTGTCTGACCACGACAGGGTAAATCTACTGATTCCTAGAAAAAGGAACTCCAACTATACTAATTAAATGCCTGTCGTGGACAGAAGTTATTTGGGTCGCTTACTGTTTGCGAGGTAATGGGATAGTCAAATAGGCGTATTCTAATTAACTATTTTATTTACAGTTTAACACGCTTCTTAACGTTTTTAACTACAAATTAGGAATTCAGTATGGACGTTTTCCAAGAGTTCTTTTAAGAATATGAACGTATTAGTATCAGCTCGTTAAAATCAATGAAGCAAGGAGGAAGTTTTTATTTGGCTCCTGTGTTTTGCAATTGATGCGAACAATTTTTTTTTTGCACAAAGACCCGCGGTGCAATTATAAAATTGAAGAATTGAGTATTTTATTTGTACTATATTCCAGTTTTTTAAATTCGTCTCTAATAATCGCCACATTTAATTAATTATTACCTGCTGTCCGAATAAAATTTTCTTTATTTTCTATTAACAACTCGTCCGCGAAGTCTTAGTTCACTTTTGCAAATCGATATAAATCCTCGCATATTCGCAAAAAGATCCCGTTGAGCTCAAATCTCGCAGGCTCCTCGGTTGCCATGAATCTTCGTGAGCATAATCGATGAAACATCGCCGCCAGGGGAGGGGGATGAGGCGTTTAGGATGCCGCGGAGCATTATAAGGATATTTATCGTTTCTACGACGACCTTTCGCCGGTGTTATCGAGCGGTGCAGCAAGGTGTACCGGTGGAGAGGTTATGCAAGTGACAATGTGTGCGTGCGCGATGCACGTGCAAAAGCATCGAGATCACCGTCATGCGAGGGTGATGTCATGGTTTAAATTCGAAAAAGGAAACGTTCGCGGCGAATGAAAAAGGAAGAAAACTAAACGAGCGAGCGAGAGAGAGAGAGAGAGAGAGAGAGAGAGAGAGAGAGAGAGAGAGAGAGAGACGCAAAGATGGAAAGAGAAAGAGTGGAGCAGACATATATCGCGACAGTTTACGTTGTGTCCTGTGTCCTTGACATCGATACCAACGCAACGATACCTTGGAGAAAAAATGGTGCAGCTAAGATCTGCCATAACGAGCCTCATTGTGATCCAATTGCACCGTGGCGGTCGAATGAAAGGGATGCAGGGCACGCGGAAATTACTGTCGGAAATATTCCCGCTGCAAACACTGCAAATTACTCCCAGATCGATCTCAGACTGTCTCCCGATACTGATTAACGTCGAAGTTAGGTTAACCCCTTGCCCTCTGATTTATTTTACCGTTACAGTGATTAGAACTTCTTAGTCGTTTATAATTTCCGAGAAGAAAATTTATCTCTTCCGTATATATGTTCTCCGATGGGTCTCTTATATTATATTGGTAAAGTTGGAATTTTAAAGAAAACTAATAATTTATGCATTTACTAGATTATGTTCGAAATCTTCGTCACTCGATATCATAGTGCAAGGGGTTGAAGGGTCGAAGCCACTCATTTCTTCTTTTAGAATTGTTGAAAAGCATTTTGGTTTTTTCGTACGGCGAACTCCCACACGACGCGGTCAAAGAAATTGTTTAAAACGAGTGTACACATGTATTTCAGGTGGCAATAAATGTACAGTGACTGTGCGAACAGTTATTACAATGCACAGTGTTTTTAAACAATTTTTTGATGGCGTTACACGTTACACCAATTTATACAAAATAATTATCGGATCAAGGGCGCAGTTTGAAGCTCGCATAAAAGAACAGCAATTAAAAGAAATGTCATTGTACGAGGAAAAACACAATCGTGAAAGACAAAGACGTACGAAGAGACAAGAGCGGCTAGAACGAATATGGTGCGAGATAAACCAAAGCCAAAAATACCGCAGAAAGCAAAGCAATCGTCCGGAAGATAAAGAAGCTGACGAGGCAAAGGCAGTAAACAAGGCCTGCAGGAAAAAGTTCACCGCTAGTCTAATCTAAATTAGAACAAACGATGAGAATCACTGCTTAAATGAGTCGAAAGAGCAATCAAATAGATTACCGTTGGTGGAGTAGTATTGGACGCGGAGTTGCCTAGCGATTTACGACGATAAACGCAACGTGAGCCACGTCGAAGCTATCGCGACCATAAAGGAGCAAACGACGAAATGCAATGAGCGCTCTATTCGTCATCCGCCGCGATGGCGCCTCGTGAAATGCATTTCGCTGCGGAAGGTGCAACCTCCCACGTGGTTTCGACGGTTTTAACCCTTCGGCCCTGATGCGGCATGAGTCGTCCGCGACTCGGAACGATCGCTATATTTCGTTACGGTTTATGTAAAATTTCTTTGCATTTTCTTGTATAGATCGATGCTCGAATTTTTTCCATTTAACCCTCAGGTCAATAAAGGTAAATTAATCTGACCATTCAGGAACATAAAATTTACAATAAGGTTTATTCATAATTTTTATAATTTTATTACATAATTTACATATTTTTATTTTCACAATTTTGCTATTTTTCAATGAAAGTATTAAAGAAGCTGAAAAAAAGTAATTAAAATAGACTCCCCTAACTTTTTGTGGTCCTACGTGGAGCTAGATTTGTTATTGTCTTTTGCAATGGTTACACTGCTAAAATATTGAAACAATTTGAAGGATTTAACGACATAGTTATTAAAGTTAGTAGAGGATTAAAAAACAAATTTCTGTCTGACTCCCGCAGTCCAGCAATAATACAGTTCTGTAAATGTATATTACATTGATCAATAATCTTGGAATTATATGCAAGACCACAACAAGACAAAGAGTAGGATTAGTGAAAGAAAGAAATTGTTATAGACAGTTAACAGAAAAAGGAAGAAGAGAACGAAAACAATTTGCATAAAATGCAAGCCGGTTTGTAAAATACAGTTAACAGAAGAAGGAAGAAGAGAACGAAAACAATTTTGTATAAAATGCAAGCCGGTTTGTAAAATACAGTTAACAGAAAAAGGAAGAAGAGAACGAAAACAATTTGTATAAAATGCAAGCCAGTTTATAAAATACAGTTAACAGAAAAAGAAAGAAGAGACCGAAAACAATTTGTATAAAATGCAAGTCAGTTTGTAAAATACAGTTAACAGAAAAAGAAAGAAGAGAACGAAAACAATTTGTATAAAATCCAAGTCAGTTTGTAAAATATGCTTTACTAAATATCATGTGGATTAAGAAAACATATACTTATAAATGGGTTTGAAATAAAAATAAATTCTCATAATAAAAAGGCACGTGTCACACTGAAATAGTTGGGAAGGCTTAAACTTTATTTAACTCCACTGCAATACACATGTCCCACCCGAAAAAGCTCTCGGAACACACGCGTCCCAGTTTTAAATATTAATACACGAGCTTCGGACTCGATATACGCTCACCCCCAGATAGATATCAGGTCAGTCCATAAGTTCGTTCGTATTTGAGTCATACGTATGATTCACCTTGGCCCCCCCATGATTCACCACATTTTCAATTAATCTTCACGTCGATACCCAAAATTTTCTGTGACGTTCGACAATATTGCACTCCTTATTTCCTACTTAAATTTTCGTAGATGTAAATCAATTTACAATTATCCGGGGAAAGTAGAAATCTGTAGCAATTCTTCCATTTTTCAGCCAAAACATTTGAACAATTTTAAATATTAGGGGTACCCATAAATAATCAATTGTTTGCAAAGAATTTCTTTTGCCTTTAGTTCTGTACCGATCGTTGAAGTGGAAGCACGTATTCTTTTACAGTTTTCGGTAAAGCAGCCTGTCTTCAAAATATTCTAAAAAGTATAATTTTTTTTACAACCCTGTAATAAAATGGCGGCGTCCGTACCTTCCGAGGATCATATTCGTCATGGCAAACTTTTTCATTTTCATGCGGGATTTAGTGTAACAACAAAGAAAATTTGCGATGATTATGGAGATGTATTGAAGGTCAACGAGTGTCAACGTTGGTTCAGAAGGTTTGCTGCTGGTGATTATGATCTCTCTGACAGGCCTCGAAGTGGACGACCAGTTGAATTTGATAACGACACCCTAAAATCTCTAGTGGAAGCTGATCCAAAATTAAGTATACAAGAATTATCGAGAAGCCTTGGGTCCACATGGTCAACTATACAAAGGCACCTACACGAAATGGGAAAGGCATATAGGCAAGGAATATGGGCACCGCATCAATTATCTGAGACCAACAAGAATATTCGCCGATCAATTTGCGCTTCATTGCTATCCAGATTTCGTAAAGATCCATTTCTTAGCAGATTCGTTACCGGAGATGAAAAATGGATTCTTTGTGATAACATAAAGCGTTCCAAGCAATGGCTGTCTGCAAATCAAACCGCAATATCAACCCCTAAACCTAGCTTATCGCTTAGAAAGGTGTTACAGTGCGTTTGGTGGGACTGTCGTGGCATAATTCACTTTGACTTGTTGCAACCTGGAGAAACAGTTACTGCTGAGTTGTATTGTCAGCAATTACAACGGCTGTATTCAGAACTATTGAAAAAGAGGGCATCTTTAGTCCACAGAAAAGGTGTAATACTGCAAATTGACAATGCCCGGCCCCGTACAGCGAAACTCACTCAGGAAAAAATCAAAGAATTGCAATGGGAAGTTTTACCGCACCCCCGTACTCACCGGATATTGCTCCCTCTGATCTTTTCAGATCTCTGGAGCATTATTTAAGAAATAAAACATTCTGTAGAAGATGTTAGGAGGCACCTTGAGTCATATTTTGCTTGACGAACCCTGGATTTCTATAAGTGGGGGATTGAAAATTTGCAGGAAAGACAGCAAACTGTCCTTGATAATGATGGAGATTATGTAATAAATTAAGAAATAAAAACTTGAATTTACTACAAAGTTTGTTTTAGATTTCAAAATAATTGATTACTTATGGGTCCCCCTATATTATATCCAAACGCAATGACTTTGTGCACCCATTACTATTGGAAAAGGTGTCTCAAGTAAAACTCGATGAATTCGAAACTTGATTAAAACTTGATAAATCGGTAGATCCAAATCGGGAAAACTCCGGTCGAAAGGGTTAACGGACCCTGTCCCCAGTTTTGGCGAGTATAAGGCCAGACGACCCGCCCACGCGTAGCCGCGGCTTCGAACGATCTTCGAACCGTGTGCACGTACGATCTATTGTTGTCCCCCGTTCGTGATCTACTTGACGCCGGGGAAGAGGTCGCGTTGCTAGAGCCTTCTTTCAGGCGAACTTTATGCGCTAGCTGATTCGCCAGATAGGGTTCAAGGTGCGTCGCTATACATAGTCGGCTCTCTCGCCGGCCACGACGACGACGATAGCCATCGATCACCCGTTGATCCTTGACACACAGTTTTTGTACCTACGAGATCAGCTCTTCTTGGGGCTCCGTCGGCCGGCCCATGATTCCATTAGCTGACGATCTTCGCTAATTGAACAGTTAATTCATCGCGCTACCGGTCATCCGGCTTGCGACTCGCCGAAGATCAGTTGGTGAAGATAGTTGAACCATCTGATGCTGCAATTGCGAGAAATTTCATTATGAATGGGAGTTTTTATGCGCCTTTGGGTGACTGGGGAGCCTATGAGTAGATCTTTATGCGAAATAAAAGTGTTTCGAGTCAATTATAGGGACGAACGTTAAATTAAAATGTATTGTAAAGTAGTGCAATAACGTTCTTCGATTTAATGTTTTCTTAGTTTTCTACCTTATATATTTATGTTTGTCATGAATGCGTAAAATCTGCAATCTATTTATGAGTTTTGTTTGCTTGGATTTGTTGGAGTCTTGGAACACTTGAATGTCTCAGTATATATTTCTGATGCAACAGTTGCAGTGAATATAATTTTGGAACGATCGGTACCTTTTCTACAGTTTGTGATGGGTTGGAGGTAAATTTTTTGCGAGTTTCGTTTGTTTGGGTTGGTTGGAAGACGATTTGTTAGGGTCTTGGAACACTTGAATGTCTTAGTATATATTACTGATGCAACAATTGCAGTAAATATAGTTTTGGAGTGATTATGAACTTTTCTGCAGTTTTTGCTAGGTTGGAAGTAAATTTTTCGTGAGTTTTGTTAATTTGAAGTTGCTGGAAGACGATTTTTCAGGACCTTTGATCCTTTCAGTGGATGTTTAATGAGAATCTGCGAATAATTGTAGGTATATCAAGTTTGTCAAGACAAAGTTTCTTCCATTGCATGTACCACTGACACGCCCCGTTCCTCAAGATTCACTTTAAAACGATTAGCTCCCTCCGCTTCCTTTGCCGGTTGGGTTAAACCCGTGGTTAACAAGTCGAACGTTCTACGTTGAACAGACGAAGGGATTCGAGGGTGAACGAACTGTTTCCTCGGAGAGGACGAGCCAGATCAATATAGAAAGTGCAAGTGTAGCTGTTGGGTGGTGCATTTATCGTCGGTTCAACCCCTAGCTCTCCGAGCAAGCTCGGCGATCCTTCTTTCCTTAAAGCTCGAGCTATAACGAGAGTTCAATCAAGCCTGACGCCACCCTCAGTTCAACCACACGTTCGCTATAATATCAATAAACAGCACCTCAGCGAGTTATAAATATTTTCTACAAAACAAACCTCGAAATTGCCTCCTCAAAAGTTCGACACCAGCATCGATTTTATCGTTACTGAAACGTTTAAAGCAGAGAGGTAATTATAAAATATAATCAGAATCCTGTGTACCTAATGGAAGAATTCTCTGGGACGTTCTGGTCCTCAAGCTCGTAAATTAAATTGAATTAAAACATTTTCGTCAGGAATTTTTAATAGAGGCTAAAAAGTAGAATGATTAAAGTAGTGAAAATTACAAATTGTGGACGTTATGGTCGACCTAATGGCCCGGAAAAAGATAATCAGACTTTTGTGAATCTAATGGAACAATTCTCAATAAATTTTCAATCCTACAATTTTTAATTTACGTGTTATTCAAGAAATATAGTCAGAATGGTACAAATATGGAAATGGCTAAAAACAGAATTAATAGCAAAAATTATAAATCGTAGGTGTCGCAATTTATAATTTTTTGGTTAACATGAATTTGGTAAACCCAATGAAATTTCAAAATTTTGAATAGTCCAACCCTTAATTTCAATTTAATTCTACTATTTTCGTCGGAAACTCGTTGCGACAAAGAGCTGAAACTACTATAACGACGATAAAAAAAAACTTGCGGGCATCAGGTTTGAGATAACGGTTCAGCAAACATTGCATAGTGATAGAAGGGTTAATAGGTCCGGCAGGTTCGACGTTACTCGATACCAGAAGCCGAGCCGAGGCGTTAACGGTGAAAAATCGTTTCCGAAGTGCACGGCGGTTGATCCAATGTCAACGTGTCTGCGAAACCGTCCATTACTCTGCGGCGACGGTTTAAATACGTTTAACGAACCGCTATACATAGGCATATAAACCTATTTTAGTTGCCGCGGGGTAAACGTTCTCTCAGGGCTGTGCCGTCTGGCTGTGACATCATTGCTCAGCGCCGAAGCTTTTCGTTTTTCTCGTGCTGTCTGTCCTGGCTTCCATATAATTAGCACACGGCCTGATCATTAACGGCATCGCGAGACTCGGCGTGCTCGATCATTCGCGGTCTCAGTTACGCTGAAAACGGAGAGGCAGCAATCGCGGATTTAGAGGATCACCGTCGAGGCAACTTGCAATGCTTTCTGGATCTCGATCCGCGTTCTCCTGATCCTTTGGGAAAGAGGATTATCTGGTTCTAGGAGAATGTTCCACAGAGTCGAATAATGTTATTTTATTTTAAGCTTTTTGTTAGTAGAAATCTATTATTTCTATTTATCTATTTATCATGAAATATATAGATTTCTCTATATATGTCGCCGAGGCCTGGATGATAAACGTCGCGAAGCTCGAGGAGTGCAGACACAACACTGTATCTTTCTTCATAATTTATGCAAAAATACGAAATTTATAACCGCGAAGGCTGCTGCAAAGATAAATAATTTATTCGGAGCGAACATGCTAAGGGTTAATACTGAAACAAAATTATGTAGATTAAAGGGTGATTTCGTGTAGTTTTGGGGTGGAAGAGTTTCCCGGAAGAAAATACAATAATGTTGCAACGATTTCGGGGGAACGCGTGATTGTCGGAGGGTACATTTCGCGTGTGAGTAACTTCCCACCCCTAACTCCCACACGCATTAGGCGTTTTTAGCGGTTTCGCAGTCACGGGACTGGAACGTGTGTAATTCGCTCAAACCTTCGCAATTACGTGTTGATGGCGACGCGGCGCAGAAAAAAGAAAATAACCACCGCGAAGTAATCATTACGAGTGCGCATAGGGGTCTCGCAGACGAAGCATAATTATGAGCAAGAGGGGAAAGCGCGAGAGGGGTCTACGATTTTTTTTCAGGTTTAAGGGAAGCGCACCGGCGGAGTTTATCTTCCGTGGATCAATATGCCGCTGGACCCTGCGATGCAACGTAAACACCCCCCGCTATGGGGAGCTTTCACCCTGTAATACATTTAAATTCATACCGGCAATGAATTTCCAATTGACGCCGCCCTCTCGATTTCAATCTGCAGCGGCCAAACATAAATATTTCATACCCCGTTCAATTTCACTCGCACTTTGCCAGAAATAATTGCAGCAATTTCTCGGTACCTTTAGGACACCATGAAGAGCTTGCTTTACGTTTGACGGTGTTTGTTTTTATTTTTAGAAGCGTCTTTGTTCAGTTTAATTTTCTTAAGGGGCTTGTAAACTTTCCTCGTTATTTTCGGAGCGCTTCTTGTACTTACCGCTGTTTAATTTTCACTTAATCTGATAATCTTTCTTTTTCTCGTTAATCCTCCGTTGCTCTTCCTCGTTTCCAGAAATTAATCTAGGCGAAAGACATTCAATTTACGCGAAAATCCACAGACGAATCGCGGGGCGTTAGGGGTTTAATTTAGTTAGAAAACGTGGCGAGATTTGTACATTAATTTTCAAATTGCTTTCAATGCTGAATTTAATTTAATTTGATAAAATACAATTATTCTATGAAGAACGTACAAAAAGAGTGCTTAGAGATTTTTTGTTTAAAAAAGTAGCTACCCTGTCACAAAATGTTTTAAAAAATACGGCGGGAGACTCGTACTGTAATTTTCAGATTTCCTGATATTTAAAATTTGAAGAATCAATTAGCAAAGAAGCTAAGCAAAGTTCAAAAGTCAATCGTTCCCAAGATATCCTTCAAATCGTGGAGTCACACGTTTAGTATTTAACAACCTATTGAAATTCAATTAAATCGAAGGATTGAAATATTTTTTAACACAACAATCTGCAAGTGATTTAACGTTGCTGTCTTAGGCGCCTCGCCCTGCCAATCTCTTCTAAAATTAAACCACGACGTGTATACAGACGACAATAGCCTTTAATGCAAAATTAAATCCTCGCGTATGCATGACGCCTACCTCCCACGAAAAATCGTGACGAGCATGAAACACCGGCAGCGAGCGTGTTAATTGATCCCTCGTCAGAGAAACCGCATAAGAGCCTTCTATGTCGAACAAATTACCCAGCACACCTCGATCGTCTCCTAGCTCTATGAGAGACTCAGAAACAACGTCCCCCTGAAGCGAACGAGGAAGAGTTCCTCGATAAAACTGTGTCCACACTGAAGCCACAACGAGCAACTTTCCAACACCCAACCCCTTTTTTTAATACAATTTTAAAATAATACGGTACCAAAAAAAAAAAAAAATACTTATGTACAATGGATCCAAAAAGTATTCGACACAAAAAGTGTTGTTCTAACGGGGAGACTCCCATCTTCAAATCTGTGGAAGATTGATTCACGGAAAACATTTTTTCATGTTTCTACAGAGTTTTCAATTTATAGCATTTTTGAGGAAAAATGGGTCTTCAGTTTCTCGTCTGCCACGTCGTGTAAAAATATCTTATAGGAAAATGAATAGGGCAGAGCGAAAGTAGAATTTCCGAGCTGTAAAATGAGTCCAAGTTTATTGCTGTACGATTGTTTTTTACGAAATTGCAACAGGTTAAATACCGTCAATTTAATGTTCGAACATTTTTCGGATCCACTGTGCATACCTCAGAGCTCATAGAATTGTTTCATTACTTTTGGTGTTTTGAGGAACACATTTACCGTGTTGAGAAAGAGTTGCATCTACAGTAATTTCTCTATATATGTCGCCAAGACCTGGACGATAAATGTCGCGGAATTAACCCCCCCCCCCCAACCGCGAGGTATACCCCGTGAGGGGCCAGTAAGTTAGGGACCTCGGACGCCGAGTGTAAACATAACACTGCTCGTGCACGTATATTCTGGTATAGTCTGTTATATTCTAGTATTTTCTAGTATATTCTGACATATTCTAGTATATTATGGCATTTTCTTGTATATTCTATTATATTCTGCTATATTCTGGTATATTCTGTTACATTCTAGTATATTCCGGTGTATACTGTTATATTCTAGTATATTCTGGTATATTCCGGTATATTTTGGTATATTCTGGCATATTCTACTATATTCTGGTATATTCTGGTAAATTCAAGTATATTCTGGTATATTATAGTATTTTCTGGTATATTCAAGAATATTCTAGTATATTCTGGAATTTTCTTGTATATTCTATTACATTCTGGTATATTCTAGTATATTTTGATATATTCTGGTCAATGCTGGAATATTCTGGTATATTGTAGTATATTCTGGTATATTCTGTTATATTCTAGTATTTTCTAGTATATTCTGACATATTCTAGTATATTCTGGTATATTCAAGAATATTCTAGTATATTCTGGCATTTTCTTCTATATTCTATTACATTCTGCTATATTCTGGAATATTCTGGTATATTCTGTTATATTCTAGTATATTCTGGTATATTCAAGAATATTCTAGTATATTCTGGTATATTCAGGTAAATTCTAGTATATTCTGGTAAATTCTAGTATATTCTAGTATATTCTGGTATATTCTGGTGTATTCTGGTATATTCTGGTATATTCTGGTGTATTCTGGTACATTCTGGAATATTCTAGTATATTGTAATATATTGTAGTATATTCTGCTATATTCTGGCATAATCGAAAAAGAAGAAAACAACAAAAAGTCTGCTATATGTAGCATGGGCACAGCTTAATGGTCTCCGCGGTCGATTCACAAAGCAGAACAAGAGCGAAAGAAAGAAAAAGAAGAAATAAAGTTTTGTTCTCGTTGCAGGTTGTTCAGAATGGTTTGGAGGTGCTCACGTTCCTGGCGGATCGAATGGGCCACGACTTCAAGCCCTACGTCTCCAGCATAATTCAGCCGACGATAGATCGACTAGGTAGGTGTCGCGAAACTTATTATTTTCTTTCCTGTAGCCGTTCGGCCCGTTTCGTTTCCGGCTTGTTCGTAAATTATTCTTAATAAAGGAAACTGTCGCGCAACCTCCGGCATCCTTCTGCGCCAGTTCGCCGCTCGCGGGAGCCTAGTTGTGAAACTGTTCGCTCGACGACCATACGCTCCGTCTCTCTGTAACTTTATCGCCGGCGATACCTGGCCCCGGTTCAGACTCCGATAAAAAAGAAAGCCACCTGGACTGCAGGATCGGAGACAATATCTCGCTGCCGAGGCGGTTTTCTGATACCGATTCCAGAGTAAAGATCTACTGTTCGATTCCAGGTCTCTTCGGGGTCTTTACACCCGCGTGGCCAACCTAAATACGTGAACGGTCCTGAAAATTTAATGGTAGAACTTCTATTTACGTGCTTGACAGCAGAACTACTGAACACCACACGTGACTAGCCTGCGGTGCTTCCTTGGACCGAGAAAGTTGCTTTTGTTCACGGTTTTTCGCGAGTTTTAGCGTAATCTATGCGCGAATAAATTAAGCAGCTTCCTTTTGCTTTCGACGCATCTCAGCGTTCAGATTTTTTCCTTACATTTTTATATTAAAATTATCAATCCTGTAGGGTGTAATTGTCTCCGAAAAATTGAAACTCTGTGTTAAAGTTGTTACAAAAATTGATGAAAGAAATATTGGGTACCTGGGTTTAGCAAGTATTAACAACGCTGTTCTTAAAAATATAGTTGAATTAGGAAATTGTGTCAACAGCTTCGAAAACTATTGAAAACGTTTGAGAACGCAATTTTTAGAATCATTTTTCTATTGCACTTTGTGTTGAGAAAAGTTTTGATATTTTTGCAATGTATTTGTGTAAATGCTGCTGCGAGGAGAACATAGTTATTGTTTTACAGTTAACCCGTTCGGTCCAAAAATTATACTGAAATAGTTGAGCTACGCAAACAATGCAGTTTCATATATTTTCAGTTTTTCATTGTTCATTTTTTCCAATTTACTATGAAAAGAACTCTGTACTTTCACAGAATATTGAAAGTTGAATCGGTTAATTGAACTTAAAATAGAAATATATTTAAAAAAATACGTATGCTCAGCAGCATTTAAACAGCCTTGAAGTATCTGGAACAAATGCGGCAGTAGAAAAATGACAATGACGTCATCCAGGACACAAAGGGTTCGGATGTCGAGGATGGATCTTTATATTCTGTGTATATTTGGCATCATTTTGATGAGGTTGGTCCAACTGCATCCAGCCACACACTTTACGACCGCGTACAGTAAAACAGTACGGTTTGTTGGCATCAGAATGATGTAAAATATTAATCTCCCGTGCAAATTATTTCAAAGAATTATTTCTTGCTGTCTGGGTCGTCAAAATCGATACTGTAGAATCGTCTTCAACTGTCTCGTCCTTGGCCCTATTTTAGAAGGGTAAGATGTTTTCATACTACAAAATTTTATGCGCTCGTAGCACGCAAAAATGATGGAAATATTATAGAATGTATAATTTCGAGTACCGTTAAATTGTATTTTTAATTTATTGAGATCATTCGCGAAAGAAATGGAATTTAAGCACAGTCCTGTAGAATTCCGCCTACAAAAATGGGAATTCGCAAGCAATTCCGCGGTCCACTTATTGCTCATTAAATCACTTGGTTTTGGAGCATTCTTCACAGACTGAGTGCTGGAAAAAATGTCACCCGATCCTGAATGAGAGCAATTAGACCGCGGAACTTTATGCGAACCTCCATTTTGCATAGATCATTTTACAAAAGCCGGAGTTTTTAAAAGACTCCTTACACAGCTCACTCTCTCAATCACACATATTTTCTTACATCGAATTTATGTAAATGTAAAATAAAATAATTTTCTGATAATTCCAATATAAATATCTATTCTACATAAAAAGAGAACTCGAAAATCCCCTTTAAAAAACAATCCCTCAAGAAACAATTAACTTACACTCTCAAGGGCAGCTAGAAAAATATATGTCTCCTGTAATTTTGACTATTTCCACTTCGCAAAAATCACACGTGTACTCCAAATGCCAGTAAATACGTGTGCAAAATTCCGATGCAAAAGATTCGATGGTTTTTCTGAAAAAAATTTCGAAAAATTCGCAAGCGCCGTGGATCGACTGAAGATCCCCGGGCCAGCAATAACTCGCAACAGCTGACAAACAAGCTGAAGAAATAAAGTTCGCAGGAGGCGATAAAGTCAGATGTAGACACCCTGTATGCGAAAACCGTATTTCAGCCGCTTCGGAGCGTCTTATCGGTTGAACTTCATCGCTCACTCGCCGAGAGCGCCGGATAAAATAAGCACGGAAGTCGAGCCGCATTCAACGCGACGCGATATTACGACCGAGATATAAATATACGGCGAAAACCGGTCTTTTCAGTTTTGTCCCCGGCAGCGTGATCTGCACGCGATCACGTGCGCGCGTGTCGCTGTAACCGCTTTAATTAGGTGACACGGTATTCTTTGTTCCCGCAGGAGACAGCAAGGATGCGACCCGGGAGAAGGCGCAGCTGGTGCTGCTCAAAATCATGGAGAAGGGCTGCATGTCGCCCCAACAACTCCTGGACAGACTGCGACCGTCTTTTGTTCATAAAAACGCCAAGCTCAGGGAAGAAGCTCTGATCCTGCTGACGACAACCTTGAACGAGTAAGGATCTGGACTCTGGTCTCGTGAAGCCTCCTCTCTGAACTGATCGAATTTTGCAATGGGACCTGGACCTTATTATGGATCGTATTTTGCAATGGGACAAGGGACCTTCTGGCAGAATTTACTGTATTCGGATGTTATTGATTTTTAACCCTCCCGTATTAAATTCCAATAAAATTAATGCCAAAGAAGGTCTAAATATCATAATTATCGGCCAAATTTGTAAGGGTTCGTTGTGATAGGAATTGGTCTTGAAAAATGTGAAGAGAATTCTGGATTTCTCAGCAAATATAAATAGAAGATTCCTGATAAGACAGTACATCAATAATACAACGAGAGTTGCTGGTACAAAGCTTTGATTCTTGTAGAAACATCAATATTAGAGATTTGCTGACCGCTGACTGTTCCTACTGGGATCAAACATATTTTATCTCTAAAATCGCTTTGAGAAAAGTGTAAGACAACACCACTATCAATATTTGTAAATGCCCGTCCAAGTGGAAGTAATCAGTAATAGACAAACACGTGTCTCCAGTAGCGAGCATGCAAACCTACTCCTTAAGTGCACAAGTGCTCCTTAAGTGCTTCCAAATAACAAATTCTCAAAACAAATCCTCAGCATATAAATTAAAAGACTCGTCCTGCAAAGATTTCTGCATACTAATTTAACACTGGAACTACAGGAAGGGTCAAATGATTTTTCCCTTTACACTTATAGAAATGATAAAAATATTGATACATATCATGTGTTACATGTTATGGTAAAATATTTTTTTACCAAATCAGACGCAAAAGTCTAAATATCTCGGTGAAAGGAAACATGACTAGACTGCGGATTTTATCCATTTATAACAAAAATAAGTAGATCAAGTGTAAAATAGAAAGAACATTTAAAGAATTAAAAAATGCAGTTGTATTATTTTCGTATGATTACAACTATTCAGAAAAGAAGTAAATGTTGATGTAGCTTCAGTGTCTTGCAATTAATGTAGCATAAAAATCCGCAGCCTAGCCGTAACTGAAAATGAAAAACCTGCTCAGATACATTAAGAAGCTGAGAATGAAATGCATAGATTGAGTTGTCACATTTGTAAGAGCATTAAGTCCACCATAATGGTTAAGATTATCTTCCAAGATTTGAATGGCCAAAGTATTCGAGACTTCTCAATCAGGTACGGGCAAAAAGTATCAGCGTATTACCGTTGTAATTCGATTGGAACAGAGGAGACGCTTCGTGCGTGCCAGACTAATGTCGCAAATTCCGTTGCAGGAAGAAAAAACATTTGATTCCGTAATTGCCACGATAAATCCTTTTTCAGGCATGGCGCGGACGAAATGATCCTGTCGGGCGTGATTCCAAGTATCGTGAAACTGCTCTCGGACCCATCCGAAAAAGTCCGGGAGACTGCGATGAACACGCTGGCAGACATCTACAGACACGTTGGCGAACGGCTGCGCGTGGACCTGCAGAGAAAACACAATGTACCGCAAGCTAAGTAAGTCAGGAGGGAGATCGGTTCATGGAAAACCTTCAAGAAAAAAATGAATTTCTACAAAACGGTGGCACATACCACTAAACTGCGGCTCCTGTGCTTCACCCTCGCTCGCTTCTCAGAAACAGTTGCACGAAAGTCCTAATCAATCTACAATCCTACTGTATCTTTTGTTCATAATCTCGTTTCTCAACGTCGAGTCACAATCCCAAAGAAACAAAAGATTTCACGGTATTCAAAATAAAAAATAGGTCATTTTTCACCTAAGGAGTGTATGAGAATTAAAACAGAGCTAAGGGATCATCAAAAGAAGAATTTTGATCTATTTTAAAATTTTTAAAGAATTTTCTAAATTGCAAAAAGAAATTTCTGACATTGCTGTATTTATTTGAATAATTAATAAATGTTAGAACAATTGTCATCAATTTTGATTTGTAAGTGATTGCAGTATTAAATCTTCCTTGCTTTCATCTACTTTCTGTAGTCACCGAGTTAACGTGTTAGTCAGAAATGTATTCTTTTGTCTTTATTGATGCTAAGCAGCTTCAGTCACATAGCCGTAGGTGCTACGAGGAAGTGTGTGTTATAGTTATCATAGTCGGTCAATTAGATCACGCCTCAACTTCGATGATATTGAATACGTCAGTAAGCGATGAAGTCATTCCAGTGGGTGTTCCCTAATTATTTTGAGCATTGTTCCAAGAGACACTCTAGAAGCATCACTTACACAACTGCTGGTCTCTTGTCCGGTCGTTCAGGTTTAATTGTTGAGCTATATACGTACTGCCTACCTAATTGCTAGGTTGAGGTATCATGTGCTTTAACTGTTGCCTCATTAGATGACAGTCCTCCTGCGCAAAGTAACGTTTACAAAGAGTGTAATGACAGAGTGATTTAGAAACGTGGAAAATCGGCAAAAACGACGTGAACGTTTAATTAAACAGCGGAAAAAAACCAATGTACAATTTATGTGACACAGAAGCTGCAATTCTTTCATTATCCGTGCTACGTTGTTATTGCGCTCTGCTGACGCTGCGATGTAATTAATTAAGATACGATATTTTCATTGATGTACGATTGAATTAATAACGTAGGAGGATGTTCTGTGCAATTATTTTTGAGGATAGTATGAGGGTTGAATTAAGTGTTATATGACAATAAGGGCTGTTCTCACCGCCCGAACGTAATTGATTGGCCAGTAGAAAAAGGTTCACGTGAAATATGTTATTTTAAAAATTGTATGGTGTAGTTTAGGTAAAGACCACCCCTTAACTGGTGATTCTACAAGAAGTTTACTATATGATGTTGCTGTTGTTGTTGCAGGCTGCTGTTGCTGATAGAGAAGTTCGACCAGCTGAAAGCAGCCGGCGACCTGCTGCCCCTGGCGATGTCCTCGGACGGTGAGTAGAACGAAGTTGCTTCAGGGACTGTTACACCACGAAATGAAGTCAGGAAAGTCGGAAAAAGCTTGCGGCACACGCGTGTCACCTCGCTCGCGGTAATGTTATTCAGTCTGTATCGTGCTGCCATCCATGAACACAATCGCGTGGCCGGTAAATGCCTTCGCATTCAAGAAGAGACCCGCCTTGTCTCTTTCTCTCTCTCTCTCTCTCTCTCTCTCTCTCTCTCTCTCACCTGGCGACCACGTTCTGCGGGCGCGCACGATGAATATTTAGCGAGGACCGCTTGTTCGCCAACGTGATAAGAATATTTACTTAACCGGCCACGGTAAAACACAACCAATTTGAATTTAATTACGCCGTCCGGCCACGTTCGACTCCCGACTTCTGGTTCAATTGTCCTGGTCGTCGATGATCATTCTTGCCGCCGGCTTTTTCCATCTTTCTTTTCGTCCCCTCTGTTCGCGAATAACGGCTCGCCACCGTTTCGCGAGATTGATCTCCCGTACAAATTTGGGCGCAATTAGGGGACCACTGTTTCTGCACGAAATTCGCCAATTGAGCCGCTCGGTTGGGAAAGAAACGGCAAAAACGGGCAATCGGGCCGGGGAACATCTTGAAATTCAGGTTGACCGGCGAGGTGTCTCCGAGCGATCGTCCCCGCAAACTTGTACCGGTCACACATTCGTGGAATTATTCATAGAGGCCGAAATTATGGGGCCCGACCGATTCTTATCTGATCCCATTAACGTTTCTTGCACTCTTTTTGCAGAGTATAATTAAGTGATTCGCGTACTATCCTGCTGAAATCCGTGTCTAAACCGTCCCAGACTGCCAGCGAGATTGCATAGTCCTGTTAACCCTTTGCACTCGGCGCTATTTTCAATCTGAAACTAAATTTTTCTTCCGTCTTACAATATATTCATTTTATTCATACGAAACTGATCCGATTTCTACATATAATATTTAAATGTTTAGTAATCTATTGAATACAAATTTTGTAATGTAACAAATATGTTGTAATATTTTCTGTAATTTCTTTGAAATAATGCCACAACAATTTCTAGTGGTGTTTCAGAGTCACCACTCGAGTGCAAAGGGTTAATACGTGTACCGGTCACACATTAGTTCAAATATTCGTAGAAACAGAAAATATGAAGGTAGATTAATTTTTATCGGATCCCATTTCTTTCCACAGTACAATCAAATTGTTGTCGTGTCCATGTTTGCACCACTGCAAACAAGACTGTACAGTTCTGTTTGTGTTTCTGAAAAAAACTTCAATTCAGAAGGCTAGATCAATTTTTGTCAAATAAGGATTTCTCCTTTTTTTTTCCACAGTACACCTAAGCGAGTCTCAAGTTCACGTCTGAGTCGTCTCAGACTACAAATGAGATTGTAAAGGACACCGAACACGCTCATGACCGTTGTATGAGTCAACGATTTGTGTTTATTTTTTCTCGCTGCGGACGAGATTAGAACAAAGCTGCTTGCTGTTGGAGATAGCCTCTTAAAATAATATAACAGGAGACTGTAGAAAGGTTGACAATGCAGGAATGTAAAGAGGAGGCATTGTGTGTCCTTATAAATAGACTATTACCTCCGTATATGTAACGCACAGCTTGGGAGTGTTGATGAACTTGTACATAGTAGTGGACACTATTCGGCACTGTCTCATTGGCCGGTGCCCTGCCTCTTGGCCACGCCCATAGCAGCGAGACACGCCTATCTTCAGGGTGGGGTGGGGATGGCGACGTGCTTGTAACGAGGGAACACTGGGGAATAGAAAATACAAGTGATTAGCCTGACTGAATTAATTTATATTTACACTATTAGGAGATATACCAGTTGCACGAAGATTTATTAAATTCTTTTAATTATTTTAGACTTAATCTCTTGGATTCTCTCACTGTTCATAAATAGATTACTCTATAGTTATAAATTATACTATCCTAGCTCAGTATTAATTATTATGTACCGAACAAATGAAAACTGGTATTATTTCGAAAACATAGTTCCTCCCTTAATTTTTATGGAACAACAGTTTATTGCGCAAGGGATTGCAGGACTTAAAAATGGCAAAGAGTAGAAAACGATGGAAATATTCAACGAAAACGAACCTCGTCACGATCGTCGCCCACAAATCCTGAAAAATCATGGTTCCCGAGGCACGGCGGAGCAAGTTTCGCGAATCCTGCCTCGCATTACCCAATCGGACTCGTGTCTTTTGATCGAAACGTTGCATAAGAGGAGTCCTGCACCGTCGCGATGTTTTCTTTTTTCCTTTTCGCGACCAGACAAAGATTGATTATACAATGGAATGCGTGTGCGCGCATCGTGAGTCATCGGGAATCTCGATTTACCCGTATTCCTTTCCTCCATCGACGAGCACCGTTTCTTCGATTTTACTCGTTGCCTCTTTGTTGATTCTTCGTTCTTTTTTTTTTTTTCTTTTTCCACCACTCGAACAGAACTAATATGCGAAGTATTCGATTGCCGGCGACACGTAATATTCGCAATCGAAATTCGAACAGGCCTACGGCAGTCTTACAATGTTACAAGGCCGCTCGTTTGGACGGAGACGTTGGTCCGGTATGAATTACAGACACCGTTTGAAACAATACACCCGGCCGATATTGCACCGCGCGCCGTCCACCTATCGGCCTATGTAATGTTATGTAATACCGCGGAGTAGATAACAAGGATTAGCGATCGCATTGTGTGCGCCACGCCGCACAGTGGGCAATTTCGACAAAATCGGATTCAAAATCAAGGAGCTTTCGATAGGAATCAGATAGAGCGATGAAATTTTTTTTTAATGAAAGCTGCAACTTTGTAGAATATGGGAAAAATAGAGAGATTGTGGTACGAACGTTTTTTAACCGCGAGAAAATTCGTTAAACGCGCGCAAATTCAAGAAAATTTTAGTTTCTCCAATACCACGAGCGGAAAACATTTTTTTTTAACATGCTATACATCCTTTCCCATAGACTTTTTCGCGCTGATTTCAAATCTGGTCTCAAAATTTGTCTGCGACCTCAGAATTTTGCAAAAAATAGATTTTTGTGACAGAAACTAATGAAGTCATTTTTTCGTTGACATGATTGGATGGTAGTAATCTCCCTATTTTTCCCATATTCTACAAAGTTGCAGCTTTCATTTAAAAAAAATGTCATCGTTCTACCTCATTTCTATCGAAAGTTCTTTGATTTTGAATCCTATTTTGTCCAAATTGCCGGAAGAAGCCGCGGGATAATTGTCTTCTAAATTCGGCCCTTGGAGCATACGAATTATTCTCAGTTCCCGAAAATCTGAAGTTCCTTAAGAATTTTCGGACAAATGCGTTTTATATTATACAAAATTAATTACAGTGATATTTGAAAGTTGCAAATTCTACTGTAGGGAGCATCGTTTCGTCACAGATTGAATTTAGGAATTCACAGGAGACGAAATTTTATTTGTTTGTCTGTCCAATGTATGTTCAAAATGATTATTTAAAAATTTTTAATATACCACGGTTTTAAGCCGGACTAAAAAGTATAAAATAATTTTTCCCAGCCCCGTACAGAAAATTTGTGATTGCGAATTTTTAATAGCTATGAAAATACTTGTAAAATTAAAAACGAAAAGTAGAGACAGAACCGTTCATATCATTCGCAGTGCAATAAAATTGTTAGTGCCTTAGGTGAACTATTTATGCGTTAATTATCTATTGCATGCGCCCCACGTTATTCGTTTTCAATGTTACAAGCATTTTCATAGCTATTCAAAATTCACAAATGTTCAGGACCATCTGTACGGTGTTAGGTCATAGGAAAAATTATTTTACACTTTCTAGTGCGCCTCAAAAACGTGGTATATTAACCCTTTGCACTCGAGTGGTGACTCTGAAGCACCACTAGAAATTGTTGTGGCATTATTTCAAAGAAATTAGAAAAAATATTACAAAAGATTTGTTACATTACAAAATTTGTATTTAATAGATTACTAAACATTTAAATATTATATGTAGAAATCGGATCAGTTTCGTATGAATAAAATGAAAATATTGTAAGACGTAAGAAAAATTTAGTTTTAGATTGAAAATAGCGCCGAGTGCAAAGGGTTAAAAACTTTTTTTTATTTAAATCATTATTCTCTGCTTTTCGGTCTTGTGTCGTCATGCAGTTCTGAGCTGTGTTCAAAGTTTCAAGTCTCTGGCTCATCGGGAAGTTAGTGTAAAATCGATCGCAAAATTTTTCCCGGACAAACAGACAGACAATGGTAAAATCCTGCACCAGAAATTCCATTCGAATCAATTTCTGAGTCACCTCCTCAGCCCCTTTCAATGGATCGTTTAATCAAAACGATATCCGCGTCGCTCTTCAACGTCCCGGCTTCGAATTAAGATACGATCTTACGTAAATAATTTGCATCTTAATGTCACATTGAAGAAGGTAGGTCACGGAACAATAGGCCCGCTGCGACGTGCGAATATTTGTCCGGCGTTGTCCTCGTTCCATATTTTCAAACAGTAACCGAAAGAAAGAAAAAGAAAATAAATCACACACACCAATTCGGTTTCGAATTTAACGAAACGCCGCGAAACTTTCCGTGTTCCCTTTCGGATGCGATGTTCCTTTGATGTTCCCGCGGGTGAAAGTGTTCCGCCACGATATCTAGTGTCCTGGAATGCGAAAAATCCGGTAGCAAACACACACACGCGCGCACACATACACATACGGGGAGCGGGGAAAAAAAAAAAAGAACGAGCGGAATACAAAGATAGGAAACGATGAACCTTTTCGGTTCCGCGTATCAAATTCGCAAGTCGCATTTCAGAACGCGGCACGGTTCCTTCGTTCGGCGTTCGTGCACGCACGCTGATCACGATTAGGTCATGCATGGGCTTGGCAGAAGGAATTACGGCTCTTCGCATGATTTCAGGTATATTAATAGAACGCCAAATTACCGTGAACAACTAACGACCATCTTCCGCGTCTACCTTCGACTCTTTTCCTGTTGAAAGTTCCTTCGAACGGATCATCCTTCGCGAGACTATGCTCAATTTATTGCGCCCGTTCTTCCTCGTACAGCTCGACAAAAGTTGTATCTCATCATTGGCCTGATTAATAATTAGACCACGGATTTTACGCGTTTATAGCAGAAGTAGGCGAGCGAAGCACAGACTAGCAAAAATATTATCAGGACCTTGAATAAGTTCTCGCTGTTTCTTTTACAAAATAAAAGCTTTATTTAAATTATAAGGAACAAAAACATTTCATTCAAAGTATTGCCCATCACTAGCGACCACTCTCTCCCATCTTTCTGGCAGTATATGAATTCCGCCTCGGAAAAACGACATGTCTTTTGAGGCTATCCAAGAATCGATCCATTTTTTAGCTTCTTCGTGAGAATGAAAGCGCTGGTCAGGTAGGCCATGTGCCATCGAACGGAATAGGTGAAAATCAGAAGGGGCTATGTCAGGTGAATACGGCGGGTGGGGTAGAACTTCCCATTGAAGCGTTTCCAGGTAGGTTTTCACTGGTTTTGCAACACGAGGCCGAGCGTTGTCATGTAGCAAAATCACTTTGTCGTGTCTCTGCTCGTATAGCGGCCGTTTTTCTTTTAAGGCTCGACTTAAACGCATCGATTGAAGTCGATAGCGCTTCCCCGTGATAGTCTCATTCGGTTTGAGCAGCTCATAATAAATTACACCCTGCTGATCCCACCAAATACAGAGAAGAAGCTTCGAACCATGGATATTTGGTTTTGCAGACTATGTTGATGCATGGCCGGGCTTACCCCACGATTTTCTACGCTTTGGATTATCGTAGTGTATCCACTTTTCATCGCCAGTCACGATGCGGTGCAAAAAACATTTTCTTTTCTGCCGTTGAAGCAGTAGTTCACACGTGAGAAAACGCCGTTCGACGTCTCTCGACTTCAATTCATACGGTACCCAATGTTCTTGCTTCTGGATCATTCCTAAAACTTTTAAACGTTCTGAAACAGTTGACTCATCTACTTGTAATGTTTTTCCAAGTTCTGCTAGCGTCTGACATCGGTCTTGATCGAGTAATTCCTCCAACTTTTCGTCTTCAAATTTTTTCGGTGCGCCAGAACGTTCATTATCCTCAAGTTCAAAATCATTATTTTTGAAGCGTCGAAACCAGTCTCTGCATGTCGTATCCGACAAAGCATTGTCACCATAAGTCTCAACAAGAATTCTATGTGCTTCAGCTGCAGATTTCTTTTGAATAAAGTAGTGCAATAAAATTCCCCGCAAATACACTTTATTTGGCACAAGAGTAGACATTTTCAGAACTAAGAAAAAATTGCTTTGTTTACACTAAAGTGAACTACCATACACTGAAATTTAAGGTTAGATACACTACTACCTTGCATTTGTGTTACCATTCGAAATTCCACGAACGGGGTACTGCTACTGCCATTTTTGAAGAAACAGCGAGAACTTATTCAAGGTCCTGATAGAATTTGAAAGCATATTTTCAACCTGTCCAGATTATTAAGATGTCTATTTAAAACGTGCGTTGCTAATGAGACAGAAACTTTTTATTTTGTATGAACATCCGCAGTCTATTAGTAATCAACATCGTTTTATTTCTCTTTGACGTATAAACATTTTTTAACGCTTCAAACACTTTTGAAATTTAAAAGTACACTACCGCTCAGAAGTATCCGGACACTCCGCGGTGGATACCTCCTCGTATTTAATTTTAGCGTATTATTGGTAAGTTCCACATACGTAATTTTTAATTTAAAACGTTAGATGTTTCATAAGAAACTAATAAAAGTCGACGATAATTTCATGCAACGCTAATACATGTTTCGCAAGTGTCCGGATACTTTTGAGCGGTAGTGTACCAATACCTATACTATCTACTATCCTATATCTCGTTAAACAAATAACAATTTCCACAGAGAAAAATTAATTTTCCATTCAATACCGAATTTAGAAGAAACTGTTCCCAGCTTTGTTTCTTTCAATCCGCTATCCAGGAAAACGGTTTTATTAATGAAGCAATCGCAGCCCCGTAATCACTGAAGCGTACGCTTCAACGGAACACCGAATTAGCGACCTTCGACGATAATTTTCATTCACGATTCCAGCGATGTCGGAGCGTTTAGGCCCGGACTCTTTCCTCGCGGATCCATGTCGTGAATTCTTTGTCGGTTTCGTGGAATCTCCGCACAACAGGCCGACGGTGTATCCTTGTGCACACGACACGGAAAGGTTGAACGTACACTGAAGCAAACGAAAAATTTGCATAAGCCTTCGTTCTCGCTCTCTCTTCCCCTGTGACCCGCCACGGGACTCGTGTTTGTCAGAGGTTCGCGTTGAATCGCGATTACACTATCCGATTTCTCTGGCGCTTAACGGTGCCGTGCATTATTCAGCCGTGGATTTTCTGCAAACCAGTCCATAACTCCCTTAAGGGCTCGCTCGGACGGCCTATCCACCGTGGATCCATGGGAAACCACGAGTCCCGCGAAAACCTGCCTCCTGATCGGCCAAGAAATTTCTCGGGCTAATTTTACTCTTTAGATCTATTAACACTCACGATTTTACAGTACTTTATGGAAACGACAACAGTGCATTTAATCGGAATTTCTGAATTATTCAAGGAACAAGGAATGCAGCTTTATTATTTCAGTAATCTTCGATAAGGCCAATTTAAAATCCGCCATTTTGACCGGTCCCGTATGTCTAGTGTTAATTTAATTTAAGATGCGTCAGATTGGCGAGATTAACTCCTTGTACAATAATATTGAGTCAGACTCGTGATGAAATTTCAAACAGAATTTTCTAAATATTTATATTATTAATTCCCTTTAAATTGAAGTGAAATTTTATTTTATCGCAGTCCATATTTAGCCATTACAGGACACGTTGTTTTACGATAAATATAAATTTTCTATTTTCTCTAGTAGATTATACGCATCCAAGAAGTTCTAATCATTGTTAAGGGGTTAAAGGGGTTAAAGTTGATTGATTACTTCTTCAGGATCTGTGAAGATGTATATGTATGTAGATCTAGGCTTCGTATGGGTTCTACAATTACCCAAAATTTAAAAGTTTCTTAAATTGAAAGTTTATCTGATTAATTGGAGTCGAAGTTTTACAACTTCTTGCCATTTTAATTTGAATTAAACAATTTTCAAAACCTCGGCCTAGCCACTTCCTTCTTCAAGGTCTTCAATTCCTGTTCCTTCGGGATCAACGAAGATGAAGGTCTCCTAAAATGAGATGAATGAAGATCTCAGAATCCTCTTTTCGGGATTTAGCACTCCCCCGAAATCGGGATCGACATTTCCAAAGATCTTCATTATCAAGGCGGGCTCATTTAAATCCTCCTATTTCCACGGGATCAGTGTCAATATTCAGGATCAGTGTCAATTTCCACGGATCCTAGGAGCAGTTTCAGGACTCTATAGTTCTTCCACCCCGAGTTAGAACTTTCTACGACGGACATGTTCATCGACAGTTTAGAATAGATCAGTCCACAGCTTGGCTCGGAGGAATTTAGGTCTCGTTTGTTCTATCAATCTTCTCTCTAGAAGATCAATACCGGATTGCGGCTCTTCGACACGTCCTCTAAGACTTCCGCAGCACCGGAGGATCTTACGATCCCCATTCAGGCTTCTCGGAGATAACCCTGCCAAAAGAAAAGACTATCCCCTAACTGTCTCCGCCAATACATCAGCTCAGTCGAGCGGTACTCGATCATGCTCGCGGCCAGAAGCCTCGATTGCTGCGATCCGCTTAACCAGGGCCGCATTTATGTTTCCATAGGCTGCAAACACTATCGTATTCCCTTCTTCTATTTAAAAGAAAAAATGTTTGTAATTCCGCAATCCCGTATTTGTAACTTTTGTAGGCGGGGATGTAACAATCATGTTGACATATTTTTCTTCATTTTGATATTCTTTCTTCCAGTCATTTCTATAATCATGTGGAATTTCTTTTCCTACATTCGTTTTTGAATGAGCTCCAGATATAATATCTAAAGTATCTAATAAGGCTAATAATAAATTATTTTGCAATTAAGCAAATGCATGGGGGTGACCGACTTTCAATCTTTCACAAAAATTACAAGGCTGCAAAAATTGAGGTTTAAGAATTTTCTGAAAAATAATCTTCGCGAATTCCTTGAATTTTATTATACCAGACAGTTCGCCAAATATTTCATTTAACAAATTCGGTACCAAATATAACTGTCTCATTTCAAGTTCCATGCTTTTTTAAATAAATTATTAACCCCTTGCTGTAAGATTATCCTCAATAATTTCCTAGAAAAGGAACGAAAATGAATATTTCTTGCATGCTTATATACTTTAATTCAATCTCAAATCCTGTCCTACAAGAAAGGCACAATATCCATATCTGGGAGGATGTTAATGCAATTTTCAATTTTTGCAGGCAAATTTTAGGAAAGCGGAAACAAATGAAATTTAGTTTTCAACAGTAGTGGCCCTTGTAGATCTGAAATAAATAAAAATCGTACTAAATTCTGTGGAATTTTATATTACAGTATTTTCTAAAAATTTTCAGTAAAGATCCACAGTCTACTCAGTATTATAGAGGAAGGGGTTGAACGTAAAAAGTTCGCCTATATCCACGTTTCTATTTAACATCGTGGTTTACGCGACATCTCGGCGAGTCCAGGATTAACGTCGACGGGGCAGGATCGACGAAGATCTCGCTGGATCGGGATTAGAGGCGAGCCAAGGCGGCCCTGGTTGTCTTACGTTTTTCGCCGGCAAACACGATCGGAATCTCGATAGGTGTATTTCTGCAACGCACACCGGTTTTCCAGCGACACGCCGGGATTATTCGCCGGTGCCCCGTTCACCGATCGATCGAAATTAGCACCCACACCGCCGTTAGATCGGTGCTCGATCGCGTTGTTGCTCGGCGGCGACCTTACCCTGAGGACAGCGGTGTCCCGGGACGCGTGTGTACACGTGCGCCGCACGAAGTGAAAGGTGTGCTGCAGGGTGGCGACGCAAGATTTATACTGATGCGGTGCAACCGCACCAAACACCGTTTCTCTCTCTGCTACCCGCGATCGGAGATATTAGACAGGGAATAACGCTATGCCGAGATGCCCTTTTTATCCGCGCGACAGGGGCCGCGACTCTCGCTGACATTCCGCTCTCGCTGCGCGTTTGTGACAAAAGGTCTGAGACACCGTCGCCTCTTAAAGTTTACCGAGCGCGCACGGTTAACGAGTCGCGGCTCGCAACGGTGCACCGTTCAATTTACGGGAAGTCTGCACGGTTAAATTTACGGCATTGCCCCCCCCCTCCTCCTCCTCCTCCTCCAATACTGTCTAAGCGAAGCTACCCCGGTAGACAAGGATCGAGGATTCTCCTGTACAATGCATGTGCAACGCCACGACTGGGAAAAGTAAAAGTGAATTAAAGAAAATCAAAGAAAAAGTACCAGTGGATTGTTGAGATCCTCCTAAGAACATAGCGTTCTTGGTTCGCGTTATTATCAGTCGGTGTGTTTCCTGTTTCGTCCCGTTTCGTTTGCATAAATGCACTGGCACGTGTGTCGTCTACACTTGCGTCGCAAACCGCTTAAGTCTGTCGATGAAGTAGAATTTCGTTTTCTGCATTTCCGTACAGTGAGAAATTGTATTCTGTTATCGTCTAGTCTTATTTGTGTGTCCAACTTAATCGTTAAACTTTAAGGGATTGTTTAATTTTCAAAGTGAAAATTAAATTCAAAGTGAATTGTAAGAGAAAAAAAAAATTCAATAAAAGAATTCTCTTCTCTTATAATTCTATCAAGATGAAAGGAATATTATAGCGTCCTTAAATTCTTCCGATGTCTTACTATTTCCGCATTTCACCTACTCCTTATTGTCGCAAATGCGCAAAACCTGCAGTTTGAAATCGATCGTTTCCATCACAAACAAACGCTACAAGCAAACTGGACATTTATGTAAACTCTTGAGTATCTATCTATAAAAAATTCTGAAAACTTTACAGCGATTTCTCCATATATGTCGCCAAGGCCTGGATGATAAACGTACCGGTGGATTGTTGAGATCCTTCCGATTAAAATGAGCCCAAACGCGACATAAGTCGAACTAGTTTCGTAGACTTATAACAGTGCATTGTATTAGTCCTAATTTTTGCAGGTGAAGTACCAAGTCCAGTAAAGAAGAAAATTATTTCTCATAAAATGGCAATTAAAAGCAAAAAATTTTCGAATTTATATCAAGCATAAGAATGTTACTATCGCTTAAAAATAGTTTGAATTAGTAACATTTGGTAGCTTGGGCTTCACACTCTACAAAACGTGAAATAGTTTGCAAGAGAAGAACACTTTGAGTGTCAAGATTTCCCGGGATATAAACAATAATTTGAACCAACAAAATGAAATAAATCTGCAGTGCTCACTTTCAACGGCTGAATTCATGTTATTATGAATATAAAAATCTGTCACAACAGCCAGATAATCACAACACACGTTCTGATACCTAATACAGTGATTTCTCTATATTTGTCGCCAAGGTCAGGATGATAAACGTCGCCGTATTATCCCCACTACCGCCCGAGACCTCGGACGCCAAGGACTGTAAACATAACACGGCTCGGATCTGGCCCACTATGCGCCACCCCTACTACAGTGACTTCCCGTTATAAGTCAGTGCAAGCTTCGCGGTTGAAAGTCATTGGAACTACCCACATCGTCGTACGTTTATGACTAGACTGCGGATCTTTATGCATTTCTCGGTTCCGAAAATTTTCAAAAAATGCTATAATATAAAATTCCACAGGATTTCGTACGATTTTTATTTATTTCAGATCTATAAAGGTCAATACTACTGAAAATTAGAATTGTTTCCACTTTCCTAAAATTTGCCGACAAAGATTGAAAATTGCATAAACATCCGCAGTCTATTTATGACATAGAGACGGATAGTGACATTTGCGTTCCCAGCGTGCACCGTGTACTTCAAATGCAACGTTCGCCGGGAACCTCAGATTTCGTCTAAGTGTCTCTCGCCAGAACCGCGCGACTGACTTATAGCGGGAATTCACTGTACCGCGCTCCGAACGCACGAATGTGAAATTGAAATAATAGTAGTTCTGGTGAGAGGACCGGAAGGATAATGTTTCGATTAGCCTACGAAAAATGTCCAACACGCGTTCATCCTCCGGTTGGAAGAAGTCCAGTGATTGCATATTAACTCTTCGAGGCACACGCTTTTAAAGAAAATAAAAACCTTAGTTGTACAGAATTTTGCGAATTCACTGCGTCACACAATGCATCAATCACGGCAGTTTTGATCTGCATAAATGTGTTTTTCACTTATTTACGCATTCACCATCGGTGCATAGCATTGCCAACTGAATGAAAAACTGTAAATAAAAGATTAAACTGTACGACCACGAGTAACTTCAACTTTTCGAGGTGGGTTAAAATATATATCCCACCGTGCATAAAAAGCTAAGCAAAAGGTGGGATAGTTTTTAACCCACCTAGCACCAAAGAGTTAAAAACGCGAGGTTCAGCCCCGGGCTAGCAAACTCGTAGGTTCAGCCACCTCGACGGTGTCTTCCATCTTTGTTCAGTTGATCGCGGCCGGATTCTGCCGTCAGCCTCCTTCCCACGACGCGTTGATTATTCACTCGCGCATTCTTGGTGGTAGAGAGACTTCCTAGGCTGAATCTGCATAAAGTCGGAGGATACGGTCCCGTATGCTTTGAGGAACGCACGTCGTCGACTTCCTCGTCGCGAGATCGCACGATAGTTAGGTAGAGCCGTCTTGCTTTTACCGCGGCTCTCTGGACGATATTCTTCAACCGCAGAACATCCTTGTAGAACTGTTTCGAATGGTTTAAGGTTCTTCGGGGATCATCCCCTAGAAATAGGGCAGATTCGAAATCTTCTCAGTGAAAGATCCGCGAGTCTCTTTGAGATGTTGTTCAATCGTTTCCATCGGGAAATGGGAGCACCTCTTCAAATCTTGAGTGTCAAAGACTTTCATCCCCTGAAAGAAAGTTCTGGTCAACCAGAGTTGTGCAGAATTACTGTTGAATTACTCCGGGAATTATAATACAAAGTATATTACAAAGTAATTGAATCACATCGTAATTCAGAAAAATTTAAATAAATTTTTAGTGTTCACACACTATGACGTGTACATCCGAGTATGCGTAACATGTTTCGTACAAATTACTGTACGGTTTTTATTGTTCTATGATGGTTGGAAGAATAGACGGGAAAAAAGCAAAGATATATATAGAAACGATGCGAGGTTGAGTTCAATACCGGGCGATTACGAAAAATTTAAATTCACATCGTAATTCAGTCATATTATAACTTATAATTCAGATCTCCATTCGATTCAATTACAATGTAATTCGTAATTGCAGTTGGAGTACAATTATAAAATTCCTTGTAATTAAATTGCATAAAATAGCGTCACTCGTTGCATAAACAGCACATAAGTACATGAAAGAAAAACGTAAAAATATACCGCACTTCTTCAAAGTTCTCGGCTATAATTTCGAGAGCTGTACTTTAATTATAGTGTACTTCAATTACAAATCTGATTAAAATAATTAGTAATTGGATTAAGTGAAAGGTTTGAGTTATGTGATTCAGATACGACGTAGTTGAATTACTATATAATCTAAATACAATGTAATTCAATTGTGTAATTAAATTACAATGCAACTGAGCTAGCACAACTCAGTGGTCAACTTCCTCCATTGGAGATTATTTCAGAGGCAAATTAGCCAATCTTATAATTCGAAAATTCCAAGTACAGTGAGTTCTCGATATTTGTCAACAACACAGGTCTTGCCAGTGTCATGTATCGTCCAGGAGACGTAACCGAGCCGTGTTATGTTTACACTCCTCGGCGTCCGAGGTCTCTCGAGCTTCGTGGCTCGCGGGGTATATCCCGCGGTAGTGGGGGTAATTCCGCGACGTTTATCACCCAGGTCCTGGCGACATATATATAGAAAGATCACTGTACTTCGATTTGAACAGACAATTTTTATTTTATTTCGTTTCAATTTAGAGCTTCTCGGAATCTTTTAAAAGAATTCGTTCGAAATTCTCAGTACAAATTCCTAGCACAAACTTTCTAACACACCCTCAACTTCCAACCAGACATTCAAGAATTGGGCTCGGTTTACAATATCCTACAATTACAACAAAATAAAACTATCTTATCCACGCATTCTCTCTCTTCCTTTCTCTGACATTCTCACATAAAACACATACAAATGTCTCTTACAAATGTCTCTACAAATGTCTCTCACGACTTTTCACTGCGGCAGAGTCGCGGAGAGAAAATGATGACCTCGGAAGGAGGATCGGCAGAAAACGGGGAACCGCCGAGCGTTTTCATTTTCATTTCGCGCGTGTCGGGCCAGTGAGAAGAACCGGGCTTTAGAAACCGGGTACGAGCGGCGAATAAATTACGGATAGAAAACGCTCGGCGGCGGCGGCGATTCCTTCAGAAAATCGTACGCAGCGTCGTCCGTCATTCGTCGGTGAAAGTCCGGGCCGTTATTTATTGTTCCCGAGGATCGAGACCGCTTCCGATTTCCCATCGACGGGGTTCTGAGCAAGTTCGAGAGGAGCGCTCGCCGTCTGGTTTCAGCGTCCCAACGGAATTCCCGATGGTTTTTCTCGCGCGGCGACGATGAAAGGGAGCCGATCGAAAACGGGGGAATGCCGATTCCACGGATCGGTCATTAAATGTTGCTCAAAGAGGAATCGCCCACGCGGCTCGAACGAGACTTCGAAGGCGATAATGGTACCCTCTCCGCCTTGCGCAAGAACGAACGCGAGTACGCGACGCTTAGGCGAGCGTATTATCGCGCGGCAGCGAGCTTTTATCGGCCGAGTTGTTAATCGAGGGTCAAGCCAACAATTATGGGCTCGTTAGAGTGATTTGGTCACCTTGTTCTCCGCCGGCGAGAGGATTTATTCGATTCGCGGGATCGTTCGATTCTGTGATCGATTATTTCGCGTGCCTATCGGGGTCAGAGACGTTGATGGTGTTTTTTTTTTTTTTTTAATTAGTTAGAAATTGAGGTTCCTGAAGACGTTAGCAGGTTTGTAGAAGTGTTAGGAATCGGTTCTGAGAATTTTCAAAGAGTTCTTCTGCGAGGTTCTTCGAAAATAAATTAACACGTTGAACACTACCGGTGATCATCGGTGACCGGCGCTGTGGAATTACTTAAAAATAGTTATCATAAAATTAATACCACTGAATATCTATTTATTCGTGCCGTTATAAACTGTAGTGTAAAATGAGAGCTTCATTATCAAGTAACTAACAATTCTTATTAACCCTTTGCACTCGGCGCTATTTTCATTCTAAAACTAAATTTTTCTTCCGTCTTGGAATATTTTAATTCTATTCATACGAAACTGATCCGATTTCCACATATAATATTTAAACGTTTAGCGATCTATTAAATGCAAATTTTGTAATGTAACAAATATTTTGTAATATTTGTTGCAATTTCTTTGAAATAATGCCACAATAATTTCTAGCGGTGCTTCAGAGTCACCACTCGAGTGCAAAGGGTTAATAACATCGGCTACTACGATTAGGCAAAGCTCATAAAATTCATGTGGCAGTCAAAGTGTTAATTTGTAAAAAGAGTTGTCGACTTCGGAACAGTCGAGGGAATATTTTATAGAGCATCTATGATCCTGAGGATCCATGATCCTGAAGATCCAGCTTGAACTGTTTCTGCGGTGTCAGCGTTCCAGCTCTAGAGACACTTATGGTCGGTGGCATGCATAGTTATGGCGACCCATGCTCCAGATACCGATGTGGGTCATAGATTTTTCTCCGAGATCCCGAAAAAACCGGAAACTCGGTCGATCGGATCGCCACGCGTTTCCCCCCTGCGGGACACAGATTTATGATCGCGTGCGTGCCGGGAATATTGGTAATTACCGGGGCAATTAACATGCACCGTGGACCGAGTGGGTCGGACGGTACGTCTTTTCGAATCGGGGAATTTCAACGCCTTAAGGTCGATGCACATCTCACCGGCCCGGCCGGCCGGCTCAAAATTATAACCCTGGTTTTGGCCCTAGCGTTTACTGGCGGCAACCGTGTCAGGCTTTGGAACCGAATTTCTTCTCTGGCCTCTCGACCCTTTCCAGATGGCCTTTCGAGAGCGCGTTGACAGTTCCCTGCTGTGCGTGGCACAAAAAAAAAATGTTTTTAGGGGCTCCACAGCTCCTTAGGTAATCTATCCGTACCTCTCCTTTACAACACCATGGAAATAGGAAACGTTCCTGGCACTTACAATTAGTGAAACAGCATCGCACATCCTTATACAGGGTGGTCCACACAATTGTTTCAAGTCATAACTCCGTTATTATTGCATTTACGAAAAAATGATAAAGGAGAAAGATAAATGGTTCGAAGAGCACTACATCTGTAGGCCTTTAAATTTTTTTTAGATGCTGCAGTGCATGTGCAATTAACAATTGCATCATTTCTTTAAATAGAATAGATTCTTCCTTTCATTCTACGTAAAAAATGATTAGGGTACCATGGCAAAAAAATTATTAGATCTCGAGATATTTTCAAAAAATGTCTTTATTGAAGAAGATACTCAAACACTTCATAACTATGTTGTAAAGGTAAACACCCTTTCGACATTGTTATCATAACAGAAACCGATTTGTACGAGTGAGCATTTTATAATTCAGTAGCAAGTCACGTATCGTAACTCGAGTACGAAAACTAAGATTTTGAAAAAGTGTAGCTGTATTTCACTAAATACAAGAAAATGTATGACATTTTTTGAAAATATCTCGAGATCTAATAATTTTTCACATTCAACATGTGTTTTTGATTCACAAGAAAAATTACCTGCCTATTTAAAATACGACAGATGTTCCCCTCAAACCCAACAAATGGTAGCTCGAACCTATAGCTCCGAAAGGGAGTACCGTATTATTAATTATTCTGGTAGCTTTTTCCTAATAACGCTCAAATTCCTTAACAAAGTATTCCCCATCTATTACCACGAGGGACTCTGAAATGTTCTAGTTAACAGCTTTTGAAATAAATAATGACGAATTGTTTCACCGCACAGATTGTCAGATGATATTCTTTCTTTTTCGTTAGCGTGGTAATAAATTGTTATTTCGTTTGTTACAACGTTCAAATTCCTTAACAAGATCTATTACCACGAGGAACTCAGAAAAGTTCTGGTTGATAGTTTTTTAAATAAATACAGCATGTTCATTCTGTCTTCGTACTGCCACGCTACGAGCCGGCCGGCTAGCCTGCGAACATTCTCGTCGAGAATGCTAGCCGGCTAGCCGGCCGGCTCTAGCATTGGGCAGCGAACCCCTGGGGTTCTGGTAGCAGAGGACACGCTGTGCCTTTGTTCCGAGCCTCTCGAACCCTCTGTAATAGCTGTCCCGGACCCCAAAATGCTTATAAACGGGGAAAAAACGGCCGGTCGGCCGGCCGGTGAGATGTGCATCGACCTTTAAGCGGTGTCTCCGACAGCTCGAGAAACGATTCGAACGTCGCATAGCGTTCTTGGTTCACGTTATTATTAGTCCGTGTGTTTCCTGTTTCGTCCCGTTTCATTTGCATAAATGCACATGCACGTGTGTCGTCTACACTTGCGTCGCAAACCGCTCAAGTCTGCAGATAAACTAGAATTTCGTTTTCTGCATTTCCGTACAGTGAGAAATTACATTCTGTTATTGTCAAGTCTTATTTGTATGTCCAACTTGATCGTTAAACTTTAAGGGATTGTTCTTGTTCGAGCGAATGATCATCCTAGAGCGAGATACTAGACACGACATAAAGCCATTCCATTCAAAGTGAATTATAAGAGAAAAAAAAATTCATTAAAAGAATTCTCTTCTCTTATAATTCTATCAAGATAAAAGCAATATTATAGCGCCCTTAACACTAGGTTTACGGAGCACCAAAAGCGACTATTTTGCATTACTTCATAAAAACAACAAGAACGCGCTACCCACATTTTTAGCAATATTTTTAAAATAATATATACCCAAAGAAATAAATTTGCTAAATAATTTCTTACGTGTGCATCCTTAGAATCTCAATAATATTGAATTAAAAATATTAGAACCCGTCATTTTGACGGGTCCCGTGAATCTAGTGTTAAATTCTTCCAATGTCTTACAATTTCTGCATTTCACAAACAAACAAACCCTACAAGCAAACTGGACATTTATTTCTAAACGCTTGAGTATCTATCTATAAGAAATTCTAAAAACCTCCGTATTTCGTTAAAATTTTTACAGCGATTTCTCTATATATGTCGCCAAGGTCTCGATGATAAAAGTCGCGAAATGATCCCCAGTATCGCGAGGTATATCCCGTGAGGGGCCGCGAAGTTAGAGAGGCCTCCTGCACGATACATGACACTGGCAAGACCCGCGTTGCTGACATATATCGAGAATTTACTATATTTCCTTTCGGACCATTCTCAGTGCAAAGCGGTAGCCATAAACGTGCGAATAGTTTCGGAACAGTTTCTGGACGGTGAACAAACAACTGTCGGCCGGCACGATTTATCACGTTGTTCCCCGTCAAATAAAGAGACGTTAATTGCCTGCTTGATGTCCCATTTCGACCGTGTAATCATGCTACGAGCGCGCAGTGTCCTCCCGGACACGTTTATTTCTTCATCGTCGCCGAAGGACCGGGCCGGCCCCATCGCCGGGGCGTGCACGTTTATTACAGTTTAAACATTGTAATCATACCGCGATCCGACGACATTCTTTCCCATCGCATGATCTTTAATTACCGGCCGGGGCGTGCATCGCCGGGACGATGTTTAATCACCGGGCATCGAACGATTTCGTTTTTCCGCTCGTTTTGCTTTTCGGCGCAACCACCAGCTGCCCCGGCGTGTGGTCCCACCGAGATTTAGACGAGAACTATCATTAGTCGCACGATTCAAAGAGAGAGAGAGAGAGAGAGAGAGAGAGAGAGACGCGGATTTTTACGGGGTCCCATGTCCCACGGCCTGATTCTTGATTCCAGCCGACATTAATCTTCCCAGCGTTCCTTTCTCCGCCCGTTTTCGCGTTCCATCTTCTGGAACGAAACCCGCCGCAAGAAAAATGTCCTCGTTCGTGATTATGCTCGCTGCTACCAATTGCCTTTTTCGTACTGAAGCTGACAAATGAACGCTCGTTGCCACAGCATTGTGCCCGCCGATTTGCGAAATGTTCATCCTTCGATGTGCAACTTTTTCGTACGAGTTTCTTCCTTTTTTTTTTTTTTTTTTTTTTTTTAGCGAAACACGTCAAACTTTTAATCGAGGTACTTCGGTCGCATTGATCTAAGCATGGGTGATCGATAGACTGCGAATGCACTTGTGACAAGAACGAGTCGGTGCTATTCAAAACACTAGATTTACCAGACCCATCAATACGACGGACTCGAAATTTTGAAATTTTCAATTATTAAGAGTGCAATAGAATTGTGCAATAGATTCGTTGCTTTGAGCACATAAAAATGGCTGAACATCTAAATAACTACAATTTTGTTATTTTTACGATGTAAAATAGTCACTTTTAGTGCTGCGTAAACCTAGTGTTAAAAGAATAATTTGTTTAAATTACTCCTACTCAGTTTTGTCAAAAATTGGAGAATGACCGTTGCCTACATATCAGTAACCGGGAAATACTCTTTTAATTTTTACTGTCGGAACCATTCGACGAGCCAGACTTTCCTAGAATGTTTTAACGTAATTCTAGACCATTGTCGTAGAGCTCTACCTTCGCGCAAATATTTCCCCCCGGCGAATGCACGAACGTGTGCGCAGCGTGATAGGCTCCCGTGCCGAGCAAAGTGTTGCAGTACACGGCGCGTAAAGTCGTTATCGTGTTACCAAACACGATATCGAGGAATTAAAGACGAAATTTTATAGGCGGCAGCCGCGTTCGAATATCAGGTTTTAGGGGGAAGAAATCCGTCGGCCGAGCGAATAGTTAAATCGACTGCGAAACAAAAGCGCCCGAGAGGTTCCCGAGAGGATCGAGACCGGCAACACGATCGGTCGATCGTCTTTCCTCTTCGCAAGTTCACTCCGAAGTTCTGCTTATGGGTTTCCTCCGGCTGCGAAACGAACTGTTGCTCGATCAAATTCTATCAGGTTCAGGACATATACAAGATGACAATGCTAAAAACCTGCGTGACAAAAGGAGCTTCATAGATAATTAATTTATTTTTAATTAAATCAACTAGCAGACACTTGAATTAGTTTTCCAACAACCTGCGGTTGATAAAAACGAGAAAGACTTAAAAACTCGCCAGTAAATACGGTGAATTCTCGATATATGTCAACAACACGGGTCTTGCCAGTGACGTGTATCGTTCAGGAGTTATGTTTACATTCCTAGGCGTCAGAGGCCTCACGAGCTTCGTGGTATACCTCGCGGTAGTGGGGATAATTCCGCGACGCTTATCATCCAAGCCTTGGCGACATATGTAGAGAAATCACTGTAAAAGAGAAGAGTACGATGGAGAAGGAGAAGTATAAACGGCAGCTCAGGCAGCAAGAACGAAACTCGCGTTATCGGTCCATTAATCGGAGAACGAATGACATAATTAAAAGCGCGCCGCCGAGATAAACACAAAAGTGCGCATCAAAGAGCGGCCGGTTATTGCGAAACCGGCCGACAAATTGTCGGTCTACGTGAAACAAGTGGCTGATTAATGCCGGGGAAACAGCCACGGAGCAGAAGTTCAATAAGCCCTCATGAATATCAATCGATTTCATACCTGGTGCACGTCTCGTGAAACCGGATGATTTATTTCGTGTTATTGAGAAGCGTTCGGTTCCCCGGTCGACTGCTTGAAAGCTGCGCCGAGTCTGTGGCAAGGTTCAGAACCTTATTCGTAAATAATACGATTTTAGCAACCAGTTTCTTTTTCAGTTCTGATCGTGCTCGCGAAGAAAAACAGGTGACACTGTTCTTTTTTCTTGAGAGACCCATTCCTGCACCGATCCAATTCGGATCGGCTGCTCGATCGAGATCTAAAACTTTTCCGAAGTGGGGCGTATGAGTCGAAAATAAGGAATAACAGTTTTTTTGTTGAATGCCTCAAAATTCGGTGGATATGCTGTTAAGGGGGTGCGCCCATTCGAAGCCGCCAATTTTAGACAACCTATGTGACAACAAATTATTACCAGTCAAGTTTCTAAAAATATTTATACATTTATCTTTATTGTTATTTAAATTATCGTGTGATTCTCGCAGCTTGTCAATTTTCCTGACTGCTATAATATCTCAATAATGAGACATTATATTAGGGGGACCCGTAAGTAATCATTAGGAAATCTAAAACAAACTTTGTAGTAAATTCTAGTTTTTATTTCTTAATTTATTATATAATCCCCATCATTGTCAAGGACAGTTTACCATCTGTCCAGCAAATTTTCAATCCCCCTCTTATAGAAATCCAGGGTTCGTCAAGCAAAATATGACTCAAGGTGCCTCCTAACATCTTCTACAGAATGTTTTATTTCTTAAATAATGCTCCAGAGATCTGAAAAGATCAGAGGGAGCAATATCCGGTGAGTACAGGGGATGCGGTAAAACTTCCCATTGCAATTCTTTGATTTTTTCCTGAGTGAGTTTCGCTGTATGGGGCCGGGCATTGTCAATTTGCAGTATTACACCTTTTCTGTGGACTAAAGATGTCCTCTTTTTCAATAGTTCTGAATACAGCCGTTGTAATTGCTGACAATACAACTCAGCAGTAACTGTTTCTCCAGGTTTCAGCAACTCAAAGTGAATTATGCCACGACAGTCCCACCAAAGGCACAGTAACACGTTTCTAAGTGATAAGCTAGGTTTAGGGGTTGATATTGCGGTTCGATTTGCAGAAAGCCATTGCTTGGAACGCTTTATGTTATCATAAAGAATCCATTTTTCATCTCCGGTAACGATTCTGCTAAGAAATGGATCTCTACGAAATCTTGATAGCAAAGAAGTGCAAATTGATCGACGAATATTCTTGTTGATCTCCGACAATTGATGCGGTACCCATATTCCTGGCCTATATGCCTTTCCCATTTCGTTTAGGTGCCTTTGTATAGTTGACCATGTGGACCCAAGGCTTCTCGATAATTCTTGTATACTTAATTTTGGATCAGCTTCCACTAGAGATTTTAGGGTGTCATTATCAAATTCAACTGGTCGTCCTAGGCCTGTCAGAGAGATCATAATCACCAGCAGCAAACCTTCTGAACCAACGTTGACACTCGTTGACCTTCGATACATCTCCATAAACATCGCAACTTTTCTTTGTTGTTACATTAAATCCCGCACGAAAATGAAAAAGTATGCTATGACGAATATGATCCTCGGAAGGTACGGACGCCGCCATTTTATTACAGGGTTGTAAACAAAAATTATACTTTTTAGAATATTTTGAACACAGGCGGCTGGTTTACCGGAAACTGTAAAAGAATACGTGTTTCCACTTCAACGATCGGTAGAGAACTAAAGGAAAACAAATTCTTTGCAAATAATTGATTACTTATGGGTACCCCTAATAGTATACTAGAAATCTTCCACGACCGCAACAAAATTTCTCTACACTAACTTTTGCATATTACGATAACTGCGAGTATCAAGTTTCTTTAATTTCTTTAAAGCATTTGGTCTATTTAGTCTTAACCCTTTGCACTCGAAGCCATTTTAACTCTAGAACGAAACATTTCTTTCGACCTAGAATATTTCCCTTCTATATATATTTTTTCATGCTATACATACGAAAATGGTGCAATTTACTCGTAGAGTACTGAAATGTTTAGTAATTTATTAAATACAAACGAATTTAATAATGTGAAAAATACTTTGAATAATGATACAGCAATTTTTAGTGGCGCCTTACAGTCGCCATTCGATAGTTAAAGGTATCTGAGAAAATGTACACAAAATTCTAGAAAGGTCCTAGTATGAAACTACATGATCTGAGTAACCACCGTAAGGGTGAAAAATACAGAACAAATATTAACAATGCAGAGTCCTATTCGATGAATCATTTTCTAAACTAATTTCAGTAGATATTGCTCCAGAACGTTTGAAAAATCGTAGATCCGGAAGGATTCAATTTATCTTTTCCGGCAACTGCAGGCCGAAGATACAAGAACGAATCGCCAAGAAAAAAAAATTCTTTACAAATAATTGAGTACTGTCTTTACAAATAATTGGGTACCCCTAATATGATCTTCAAATTTTGCACACATATAAAACTGGGAATCCAATATCAACGACAGTTTTCTTTTTATTGCCTGAATAAGTAATTAACCCTTTGCACTCGGCGCTATTTTCATTCTAAAACTAAATTTTTCTTCCGTCTTGGAATATTTTAATTCTCTTCATACGAAACTGATCCGATTTCCACATATAATATTTAAACGTTTAGCGATCTATTGAATACAAATTTTGTAATGTAACAAATATTTTGTAATATTTGTTGCAATTTCTTTGAAATAATGCCAGAATAATTTCTAGTGGTGCTTCAGAGTCACCACTCGAGTGCAAAGGGTTAAAAAGTTTCATACACGTATTAAATACACGTATCCAAGACTCTTCTGTACAACAGGGGGTTAAAAGTAAGTGAGTGGAACGTCAGACACGCGGCGCAAATGATTCCTGCCGCATCTCCCGTAAACCGTTCTCGGTCCAGCGGCAAGAATCATGTCGCGCAGAGGACGGGGAGCCCAGCCGATAAAGAAAAACTGCGTAATCCGGATCCTCTAATCGTCGCTCGGTAAGGGAGACGTATTGGATGCCACGGGCCCCTCGATTTGGCCCCCCAATCAGGGCCACAAACGATAGGGGAGGGTCCCCTCCCTACGGTCGCGCGAGTGAGCACCGCTTACCGGGAGAGTTCCCGTAGAGTAAACGAGAGTCGCCATTTAGCGGCGCGAGAGAGAGACGGCGTGGTGATTTCGCGATGCTAGACGCCACACAAAGCAGTGATTTCGCGCGCTCGCGTGTCTCCGGGATATCGTAAAAAGAGACGTTCGGCTGACGGTGATCTTGATCGTGTTTCTTTTTTTTTTTTCTCTTCTTTTTTTTCTGTGTCACCGGGTCGCCCGGCGGAGAGTCGATCCGAAACAGCGCATACACGTACGCGTAGACGCTCGTCGACGTCTGTTCACGGACAATGGGCAAGGACGATCGTTTCAGTTTTCCACCACGTTGTTTGTTTACCTGATCCGGAGGCTGCCTCGAGACGGGACGACATCTCCCATCCAGTTCGACGATTAGATTCGCCACGGAATCGTCGGTGTCTCGGCCTTGTCGGTTTCGACGATTTCAACGTGAACCAACAACGATCGTCACGAGCCTCGACGCTGCCACGCGGGATTATCGCGCGGCAGACGTATTTTTTCGCAACTCGTAACACACTCGATCGCGATAACGAGCCGTTTCTAGTTCCTCCATATGTAAAAAAGAAACGGGCCAGTGCGCGTCGCTGGAGCGGCGGATTCCATCGTCGATTCCGAACGGGCCGGCTGTGTTTCATCGAAACGACCGCTGGAAGACAATCGACGGAGTTTACAGTCATCGTGACGGACGTAATTTCCTGATTCGTTCCACTGTCGGACGCGTCTACGTGAACGCGTCGATTCGTTTCGTGACAATGGCAACGACGACGAACAGTCGCGTCCTGTTGCGATTCCGTTCGTGCGAGTTCCGCGGGTGCCAGGAGAAGCGCGTGCCGGAACAAATAATCGGTTCTTTCTGAAATATTAATGCACTTTCTCGGCCGCCACGCCGAACGAATTTCACCGTCGAAATTATCCGGTTTTTCCTTTTATCGAGAGATCCCGGCGGCCAGATATCATTTTCTAGAAAGAAGCACGCGCGCGCGCGAGCGAACGGTCTTCGTCGTGTGAAAGGTAAACTGTGCACAGGTAAACGAGAGACGTTAGTTCGGTCGCGGAGGCTCGTGTTTGAACACGTGTGCGTGAGCATATATGTGCGGTAATGAATTACGCGTAAACGCCGCACGCCGGCATTCGTGACGCAATCATCCTTGGAAATGCAATTCGTTTTTTCTTTCCGCAAATATGCCGCCGATTGTGCCGTTGTTGCTCGCGGAAAAATTCTTACGTAAAGTGGAAAGATAATCGACGTGTCGTCCGGGGAAGGTTAATCTTGGATATATTTGACGGAACGCGCGCGCTCGCGCGGTCCTCGCCGACCGGAATGATAATTGTGCTTGTGGAAACGGTTTTATTTTCGTCGACCGAGGTGAAAAGAACCTCATCGGCATTTTCTGCGACTCTTGCGATAGACGATTTGTCGCGTTCGAATCGCGCGACCGAGCCAGCCGAGCGTACCGCGCGGCTGTGCGTTATCTGTAACGTGAGAAAATAACTCTCTCGTGTCTCATTGCCGCAGTTATTACGAATGATATCGCGGATGCAAATCTAGCTTCTCACCTTAGCGCGTTGAACTCGTGCTCAATACCAAGTTCGATCGGTAACCCGTATTCGCGATGTTCCATCTTTTTTAGCAACGCACAACGAAAACCATCTAGGATTTTTTAGTACTCAATTGTCGGTACTCGTACGCATTAAAATTAGAGTCCACGATTGAATGCTTCGACGTAATTGCTACTCTTGCTTCTCCGATCTTGTGTAATAACCGATTATCAAAACGATAAATGAAAATCGTTTGCAATCGGATTGTTGATCGACACCTCTTGTGATTTCCCAAACCGGTTTCCCTGTTACTTTTTGTTACATTGTAAATCGAATAGTTTCTCTTTTGCTGATGACTGTCAGTAGATAACGAAGAATCAACGATCCTAGGATTCGGGACCCAATTACTGTGGGGGTACCAATTACTGCGCCTATATTATGCTTATATAATATATAATAAATATTAAAAAAGAGATATGTACCATATATAGGGTGGTCTAAAAATGTTTTATTTCCTTAAAGAGGGTGATTCCTAAGGTCATTTGAAATAACTTTTTCCTTTACGAAAATATTCTCCGCGGCTTCTTTAAGGAGTTATTAATCAAAAACACGGACCAATCACAGCGCGGCTGCAGCAGACCGATTCCGGCTCGGCCAATCGTAACGCCACGCTCAGCGGGACCTGTCACCGAGCCAAAATCCGTTTGCTGTAGCAGTGTTCGGATTGGTCCGTGTGTTTGGTTAACACTAGATTTACGGGACCCGTCAGAATGACGGATTCTAATATTTTTAATTCAGGAATATTGAGATTGCAAACATGGATCCATGAGGAATTATTTAACAAATTGATTTCTCTGGGTATATATTATTCAAAAAATGGCTACAGATTTTAATAGATATATTCATGTTATTTTTATAAGGAAATGTAAAATAGTAATTTTTAGTGCTCCGTAAACCTAGTGTTAATAACTCCAAGCGGCGGAGAACATTTTCGTAAAAGAAAATGTTATTTCAAATGACCTTAGGAACCCTTCTAGGGAAATGTAACATTTTTAGGACACCCCGAATATTGACTGATTTTAATATTCATTATGCTTTAAAAATAAGTATAATTAATATAGGCAGAGTAATCGGTACCCCCATAGCAACTAAGCCCCTTACCCAAGAGAATAGTATAAATGTTAGTACCGTTCGAATAACTTGATGCATACCGAGTTCAAGTTATCGATCTAATTTCGTTCGTTAAATTTCAAAAAGATTACAAAAAGTTATACGGATTCTTTTCCTAATTGAGGATCGCTAAAAATCACTTTCACTGATGCGTTTGTTGATAACTCGGGCCGCTGCGCGCGCAGGGTGTCAAAAATACTCGGTATAAAAATTTCTAACGGACGATTATTAAACGTGTCGATGGTGCGTCATTTTGATCGAGCGAACATTTTTTCGCGCCTGTTATGAAATCATTTCGTTTATCGATGTGTGCCATCTTAATTAGCGGGATGTTAATTTTGAAGGAAACCAGAAGATCGCGGAACAGGCTGTGCCACAATGAGGATTTCTCACACTGTAATGACGTTTCCTGAAATCTCGTTGAGTGCCGTGTTGTGTTCTGTAAGACATAAGGGATCGTTCAGCGGCTCTTTTGTTTTTTGACTGTGTATAGTGATCTCTCACTTGTAAAATGAATGACGCCGGTATCATTGTGTCGAGCGGCCACCGCTGCTTGCACAGGGGATTGAAAAAGTATCCTAGTATTGATCATAAGATATGGGATCCGAGTAGTAGATGGATTCTTCAGTGGGATAACATTGTGAAGCACCCAGGTGCTAGAGCGAGAGGATGCCATTGTGACATTCACAAGCCACCATGGCTATATCCAGACTTAGGTACATAGTTCTAAAAATAGATGCATCATTGACTACAATAGATTATGCTCCACGAATTAATCAGCTTCATTTAAGCGTACTAGTTATTCCGCCAAACTAATGCTTGTCTCGATCTTTCTGATTTCAGTTGGAAAGAGCACTGATGAGACGGACAGGGCGGTGAGTATTTCATCAACTAGTCCTTAGATCACTTATAGCAGTCAGTATTTATTAATAAGTAAAATTACAAATATTATCGAGTAGTTTATTTCTTTACTCCTAATGTATTTTTTATGTTTATCCAAGATTCAGATATAAAAGACTAAGATTTCTTTTGATTAAGAAATGTGATTGAAAGCTTACGATGTATTAATAACTGAGAAGTTCAACCAGTGCAATGAGCTTAAGTGGAATTGATTAAACTGTTGCAGATTAAGTCAGCTCCTGTGAAGAGGTCAACGGCTCCTCCAAAAAGAGGACAATTTGGACCTGCGAAAGCTCCCCCTTCTGCTATAGGTACATACGGGTTTACTAAACAAATATTAATGAGTGTATGAATCAATAAGGTTGGAAGATACTAAAATAATATTTTCTTACCAGTTTGTTTTGAGCATGGTACCTTAACAATAGAGCAAAATAAGTGTACCTTGGAATGATTCAATTTGTTGTAGACCTGTAATCTTAATCAGAAGTATAGCGAACCATAAGCACAGTATGTTGGAGTACATTTAAAGAGCATCAGGATATAAAATAGACATTATTCAGGCTTGTCTTAATATTTGAAATAACTTCTGTTTATGGTTTCAGAATAACATTTTTTATCATTAACCTTTATTTAATGACATTTTTGTTTGTTGTGTTATATGTCAATCGTTTTGGGTGCTACAAGCTACTTATATAAAACATCACTGTTCTACTTGCCTTATGCCAGTGTTGCAAATCTCACGATTAACTTTACGGAAGCACATATTTCCCTTGCAACCACCGCACAGATGTGAAGCGTTGCTAATTTACAAACTCTTACGCTTTGACTTTTAACGTGGCTCAGTGTTTGTAATAATGTTAATGATGTCTCGTTGTACACCAATCAAATGTTCAACACACTGATGACATTTTGGTGACAAGAATGCTAATTATTCGCTTGCATGACAGCTCATCCTGGTAATGCTACGCAAACGGTTCCAAGGGCAACAACCGTGAAAAGAAACGTATCAGTAAAATCGACAGCAGGTATCTAAAACTCCATTGGCTTTACTAGTCCCATTTTATATCATGGTGGTTTCTTCAATAAGTTCCGTATATGTTCCTTTCAAGACTTCTTATATTTGTATATTTTCTCCCCTTCTTTATAGACAACCATCATGGTATAAACAACAACAAGAAAAATTATGAAAATTCGATTGAATTAATACGGATCATGTACCCGCGCATATTTTCATTTAAAACCTTCGCATACCATCGCGCTTTATCTCGATCATTTGCTGATTCAAATTAAACATAATCCAAACGCAAGCGAGATGCTCAATAAAACGCTTACACGTCTGTGATCTTTCTGCACCGCTTTTCATGTCACGTTGTTCACTTCATAATACTTTGTGAGGCACAATACGCTTAGGATAATAAGGTATTGTATAATACACAGTCGGTGAATTTTTATTAGCACAAAGATGCCGTAGTCACGGGTAAAATGAATTATTATAATACGTAAAATCATAAATTATTTATGAAATGCTCTAGCCAGTTATTATTAACATTGCGGAGTAATTTTGATCGCGACAAGTAGTACTTATATATGCGAATTACAACAAACAGAACAATTAAATATCTGTATTAAAATGGAATATCAAAAAAGATGTCACAAACAAACTTTTTATTTTCAAGATAATATAGTCTCGAAAATAATGTTTAAAAAATTTGTTTACGTTGTCGTATATAATCTGTTGGACAGTATAAATTCTGTCTTGTACATTCTTCTTAATTTATAGCTTAAACAGACATATTTAAGTGCTCTATTTTTTGTAAATCCATTTGTCCATACATTCATACAGGAATATAAAATTATGAATAATACATATAGGTCAGGCTGGTGCCGTCGACGAGGAGACATTCGTCACAGCATTCGAAGATGTGCCATCGGTGAACTTGTTTTCAGCAAAGGATCTTGAAGAACAGATGAAAGTGATAAGAGAAAATATTGGCGACGACAAGAAGGATTGGAAGCAAAGGACGGAGAACGTACGTTTCCAAAAATCGAAATGTTTCTTTATTAGTCGGTATGAATGTAGTTACGTAGGTTTAAGTAAAATTACCAATTTTTAAATATTTTTCTTTTTCAAAAAGAAAAATCGACTTTTTGACGATGAAAATCCAGAAAACCCGCATAATAGGCTTTCAGTAGCAAACGTGTTTTCAAACGGTTGTTATCAGTTGTTATCAGCTTGCACGTGCGCATCTAATAAAACGAATTTGTCCACCAGATGAAAAAGCTACGATCGATCGTGATCGCGGGCGGTATGAACTACGAGAACTTCATGGAGTGTTTGAAGAGCATGCAAAGATCGTTCGAGGTCGCCTGCACGGATCTCAGGTCGCAAGTCGTGAGGGAGGCGTGTATCACCTTAGCGTATCTTAGTGTACAGTTGAAAAATAAGTTCGCCAGTTCTGGAGAGGCAGTCTTGCTCACCTTAATGAACCTCATACAAAATAGTGCCAAGGTAAGATTCCTGATAAATTGCTGCCCGGTAACACGCGGTGACGTATGGGAACCGTAACAAAACGTGGCAACTTGCGTCAACGAATATGCACATACAGGTCGTGGCATCAGCCGGTGCAGTCGCCGTCAGGTTTATTCTACAGAACACACACTGCAGCCGTTTCGTGCCAATTATCACCTCGTGTTTAAGTAACAAAAGTAAAGACATACGCCGAGCCTCCTGCGAGTATCTGAATCTAATTCTGCAAACGTGGCCTACCCAGATATTACAGAAGCATGTACAAATATTACAAGATACCATCAAGAAAGGCATCGCGGACTCGGATTCGGAAGCGAGAGCTTTCGCCAGGAAGTGCGTTCATCTATTTATTAATATTATTACTATTTATTGCAATCCTTGCTTTTCGGCTTAGAATTTTTATTCCTATTGAAATTCTTTTTCTATTTCTGATATTCTCTTCGAAGAGAACATCGAACATGGTAATTAATCTTTAAATATTTCCAGATCATACTGGGCGTTCAAAGATCATTTCCCGGAGCAGGCAGAAGCGCTGCTCAACAGTCTGGACACGGCGTACAAACGTTCTCTGATGTCCCTTAGCAATAGCGGTAGTATTAACAGTTTGAATGTAGTCACGAGATCGGCGAGCGTCAGCCCCAGGACATCCAGACCTGCGATGAGCGCCACAGGTGAATTACATTCTTCTATTGAATTCTAAGACGTTGTGTTTAACGAATTAGGTCATCCTATAAGTCCCGTCCATTTTTCCTGCTGACTAAAAACCGAGATTATAGGATGACCTAGAGATGTATTGTGTGTTAGATGTAAATGGTGCGTGTCTGTCGGCGAGAGAGCAACGCAGTGTAAAATACTTCTCACTCTTTTTTCATGCTGCTTTTGTGACTCCTCTTTGCATTAAACATACGAAGGTAGTACGGAAAATTTGCATCAGACCGCGGGTCAACCACACGGCCCGCTCAGACGTACCCCGTCCTTGCCACGGTCTTATCGTCAGTCCGGTATCCCAATTCTACAGAGACCCAGTGATAGTCATTGTAATTGTTATACACATTGTTTGTTGCTTAGAAACTGTCACCGCGACCTTTAGTGTACACTGCACCCATGCATCCGATAATACGCGACGTCCGTCGAATGCGTTGTTTATGTATATCCGTCTGAACACTTTTCTCAGATCGTGGAACACCGGGCGTTCGATCGACAAGCGCCATAGATCTGCAAGCCGCACAAAGAGCGAAAGCTAGGATGATGTACGCGAACATCAGCAGGCAGAAAGCCTCCCTTCGTGAGTTCTCCCTTCGCTAATTTCAATTTTACATCTTGACACGCTGCGTTTAGAGGTGTGCGTGAACCCGAAAATATCGGGTCCCGGACTGGTCGAGAATTTTATTGGGTACAGGGACGAGTTCTCGAAAATTTCGGGATTCCCGAGCAGAGCTGGGTAAAATTTTGCAGAAAAAATATTTCTGATACTATTCTAAATAATTGTTTTACAATTCAAATAAATTACTAGTTTAAATAAGCAGTCAAATTTCCGCAAAATATTTTTATTTTGATAATCTAAAACATGGAATAATCGTGTAGAATTATCCCATTGTGGTTGTACCCTACTGGGACATCCTGTAGACGTATGGAATAAAATAGATTACTCTAAAGTTGTTTTTTAAGAGAACGGTTCATTTGCGATCTATGGTTCCTGTGAGATTTTGGTTCCCCGTTACTGTACAATGCATTGAAGGAAAATTTGACTTTGAACATCAAGGTCGACATTTTCGCACGGATTTTTTTGTCCATAAATCTCCACCGATTCAGAGGGGTAGAATCACGATACGACTGGCTTGACACGTATTTTTTATACACCTTGTACATCAATATTTTCAGAAGTAATATTTGATAGTTAGGAATAAGAAAAAAAAATGCTCACTATTTTGAGAATCCTTTAAACAAAGTACTATTTTAGAAACGTTGTAACAAATAAAATAAGTTTAAGAGTGTTTAAGTTTTAAAAATGGACGTTCAAATAAAATTGACTATTTACCATTTACTGTAAGAAATAGTAGTATTTTACTCAGCTCTGTTCTCGAGAGTATTCGGGATTCCCGGGGCATGTTCAGGTTCTCGTGTAGATCAGACTTCTCGAATATTTTTGGGAATCCTGAAAATTCTTGGGAATACCGAAATTTTCGAAAACCTGACTCGTCTCGACCCGATGCCTTCCCGACCCGTTCCGACCGTCGGGTACCCGAGATTTTCGGGTTCTCGCACACACCTCTGTCTGTGTTGTTGTAATACGTTTCGACCACGACTCATGTTATTGCTCCATCCATCTAGCGCGTCCCAGTAAATCACCAGACACCACAGCGGTGGCCAGTCCAGAAAGAACCGCAAGAACAAGAACGAGAATGTCCGGAGTGTCGCAATCCCAGCGTAAGTAGAAAGAAAGGGGACTATGAGCTCCCCTTGAAGAAACATGATACAAGAAAGGTCTCAATTTGTATATTACACGGTAACAGCCAGCAGTCGGTCGGGATCGCCGTCGTCTAGGCTGAGTTACGCCACGTATAATCGCGAAGGAGAATCCTTGATCGCGAGGCCTAGGCGATTATCTGGACATGGCATCAGAAGCACCGGCAACAGCCGCGAACCCAGCCCGCAAAGATTCGGAATGGACAGGAGTTTCGTTAGTAAAATACGGTACGCTGTGTTTACACGACTACCATTATTTCATGTTAGCACGCTGAAACGTTCTTCCACCGAATGATGTTTCGCTAACATGGAGTTTGATCGAATCCTGCAATGGCGCATCGGAGTCTCTTATTCAAATTTTCTTTTATTAGTTTACTCAAATTACCCAGAAGTACAACGCTTCCTTACCGCGATGCTCCTTCAATATATCAGCTTCTGTTGGGCAATTGAATGCTGTAGCCTTGAACTACATACCTGAAAGTGTTCTAGAAGATTTGTGCAGAATTTTTAGAGCCGCCAGCGTGTGTTTGCAGGATTCGTTAGACCTCTAGTTAGCAGATGGAGTGTTTGATTTTAATTATGACCGTAGGGGAAGGAATTTGTACATGTCGCCGACGGACAGGCCTCAATCCAGACCGGTGATGGCACAGAAAATGCTGCAACAGTCGCGCGAAGCGGAATCAGCGTTGGCGGATGCGCTCACCTTCGACAATATCGACAGTTACACCAGAACGCCCAGGGGCAAAGGTGATCACAGTGACGACAGCGAAACTAGTAGCATTTGCTCCGAAAGGAGCATGGACAGCTTTAGACGACCGAATGACGTAAGTGAAAAGAGTACTGTAGAGTCTCTGGCATAGCGATAAAAACAGTTCTCACCTTACGATCAAAGTGGAAGAGCAAAGTAATCAAGTAGCGATGACGTATTGTGTCTAGTAACGCTCTTGTTCATCGTACATTCGCAAACTCGAGCTTGTTTTTTTCTTTTTTGCTAAACATTCTGCAAACGAATGATTGAGCGCGTTACTTGGCAATGACCCGCTGCTCAGAATTAAATTCCGACACACTGTACATTTATTTTCAAGTATACGATATATGTAACAACGTAACCCAGACATACTTTAGACAATTATTGTACACTGTGCTTCCTTAATATATATGTTCACTTAGTTCATTAACGCTTCTCGAATGTTTATGTGCGATGAAAGCACTATGCGGCTGCAATATAATTTACAGTCAGAGACTGTTAGCTTTGAACGTGTACGTGTCTTCGGAGACAGTGTTTTATTTTCTTTTTTTTTTCTATATGAAGTCGCATTGCATAAATATTGTTTCATAATACACCTTTGCGACATGGACACACCTCTATGGGTCCGCATACGATCCCCTAATTCTTACCCTCGCGGGGGTAGACTTAGGTCGGAAGCTTAATGAACCAGTGCTTCCAGCGTCCTAGGACAATGTAGATAACGCATGTATGGTTTTTCCTTTTGGTTTTGTTGCGGCGTATTTGTTTGGTTTGGACTAACGCGACGTGCCGTTCTGTTCTCCATATCTGTCCATCGTCCATCTACCCATTAGTCGTTCTCATGGAGTGGCTCGCAGCAAAGACTGTACCGTGATATGTGGGATCAGTCTATCCCGAAGGTTTGTTCAATTTACTATTCATATATCCATTTACTCCATACAAATATACTATACACTTGTGGCCTAGAAAAACAGAACTCAGGTCGAACCAGAAGTAATTTCCGTTTCGTAATTAACATTCGCCGAGTTAATAACCGCTATTTTATATAACCATTCTCGTTATTGCTATCAGCCCATATTCATGCGATTTGTTTCATCGCCTGCAGCGGAAGTTGTTTATGACTCGACCATTAATGAAAATCCATCTACTTTGCGAATAAGATTTTCTCGTGTGGCTGTCGTTATTGCAATCGATCCGTTGTGATTCTTTTACATACACGGACACATTGTTTTGCAGGATATTAAGGAAATTATTGAAAATTGTGGGCATAAACATTGGGGAGACAGGAAAGAGGGTTTGGTAGGCTTGCAACATTTCCTCTCGAATGGGAACACGCTCACGGCGACGGAGCTGCGCAAAGTGACGGACATCTTCACTAAGATGTTCATGGACTCGCACACGAAGGTGTTCAGTTTATTCTTGGACACGTTGAACGAGCTGGTAGCCACCCACAGCGAGGACCTCGGCGACTGGCTCTATGTCCTGTGCGCGAGGCTCTTGAATAAATTAGGCACCGATCTTCTCGGATCGATCCAAGCGAAAATTCACAAGACCCTCGACGTCGTCAGGTGAGACCACGTGATTTACGGTTCAAGAAATTCTGTACGTGCGATTCAGGATAATCATTGAAAATCTGCTTGCAGAGAATGTTTCCCAGGGGAGCAGTTGCTGCCCGCGGTGATGAGGTATCTCACGGATCCCACTCAGACACCGAACACTCGCGTGAAAATAGCCACCCTCACCTTCATCACGCAAATAGCAGAAACGGCAGAGCCATCCGCGTTAAATAATTCCGCGGGGACGGCACTCGCGAGGTTACTCGATTGGTCCAATGACGTTAAGAGTCAGGATGTCAGGAGGCATGCACAGAACGCTGTAATATCTCTGTACAATTTGAACCCTCCGAAAGTGACCATGATATTGGCTGAGTTACCCAAGTATTATCAGGTGAAGAAGATTGGATATTAGGTGCGCAAATAAATTCGGCGCCTTTTTAAAGTATACAATTTTGTTCAGGAAACCGAGAAAGCAAACATGACGCTGTATCAACTCTGCGTCTTTTGCTTTCTCCGCTCTGAATCGGTTCACGGGAGAACCAACGAAATGTAAAATATTCCTGCTTTAAAACGCCACCAAGAGCGGCAAGAAAGTATAACCTAAACTGAAGTTACGGTCGATTGAATAAAAAGGCGCCCAACTTACTTGCACCCCTTATTTTATCTAATATTTTTTGAACCGTTATTAATACATATATAACTCACAGGAAGCAGCATTACCACTAGTACAGAACCACCTTAGAAAATCCTCAGGCTCCAGTAATCCAGCGTCACCCGGTACACCTCCTCCCAGAGCTCAGAGCTCTCCGGCACGTTCGAAGATCAAACTCGAGGTGGAGAACGCTGATGAGAACCTGGAAGAAGTTTATAAGTGAGTAGTTGTCATACTCGCGAACGGAACGTCCGATAATCCCTGTTTCTTTGTTACTTTAATTCGAAAGTACTTCCCCACAGGTCGTTAAGACGCACCACAGCCGAGATTCAGAATTATGGTTTCGAACGTTTAGAAAGAGCGACCACAAGCAAAGACAGCGGGATCAGCAATATGGCTGACGTGGAAGAGAAAATGGAAGGTCTTACGTTGTGTAACTCGGTAAGAAAACGGACGATGTACGTGTTATTTCTAAAAGCCGATTTTTTTATATTACTTTTTGGGATATTAGGGTCGCTCATCTTCTGTTTCTTCGCCCACCCAAAGAGGACGATCCGTCACGAGTATCACCGTCAATGGATCCAGCGACACGATCGCGGGAGATCTAATTCTACCTCAAGAAAATAATGGTTACAAGACGCATGGTATGTTCACCACTTTTATTCAAGTTTAATGGCTCTGATTTCACTGGCATAATCTCTTAAATTTGTGTTCTGCAGCAGGGCCTTTACCAGATTCATCAAAGAGGCCAGAAGTTTTAGATAATATGATAAAAACGCTCCAATCGAAGATGACGCAAACTGACGAGAAAGTATTAGCTCTTCAAGAGTTCCAATTATACGTACGGGAAGGCGACGCTGCGTTCATCAAACAGCATTTCAAGTAGGAACAACCTCTCCATTCATTTGGTCTGTCACAGTAATATTCGAACACTTGTAAAAAGTCGATAACTGTTTTAAAATTGGACCAAACGATTTAAATTTTTTCGAGATGTTAGAAGGATTAGTTAGTGAAGACAATTTTAAAGGCTGCTGTTCACACCTTTTTGTATCTGGTTAAAGTCGTTTGGTCCAATTTCAAGAAAGTTGTCGTCTTTTTAAAAGTGTCCGAATATTACTGTGACAGACTGTATGTCCTCCGAGTTATTATCCTTACTAGAATTTTAATCTCATTTTTATCCTTCAGGAAACTGCTCAAGACATTGCTAGACAGTTTGACCGATGACAGCAAGAAGATGCAAGTAGAAGTACTTCAGACGCTAATCGACATGCTTAAGTGTCCCGAGCTCGTAGACAGTTTTTCCGGGTACCCCGAACTGCTCGTATTAAAAGTAATTAACGCGTACAAATTGGACGATCAGAAACTAGATTCTTCCAGCAGCAGCAGCAGCAACACGAGATCTCCCGTAAGTATTCTAGCAAGACACTATATTACTTTCTAGAAACGGTCATTCCGATTTGGCATGACCCATAATAGTAACGTAGCATTCGAAACCATTAACAATGCTACTTGGAAACAGGTTTTCTGGGTGGCAGAAAAATGTGCCGCGACGATAGCGATGGTTCTAAAGCCAGAGCAGGTGATACATTTGGTCTCAACTATAATCACCACTGAGCCACACCCTTTGAACATGGGGGCGATTAAAATGTTGCACAAAGTAGTGGAACACTGGGGCCGGGATGCTATAGAACCGCATCTGGCCCAAGTTATGCCTGGCCTCATCAAGGCAAGTAAAAATGCTGTTACCTGTATTTCCAGGGCTGATACTTTTAATTGGTTTCCAAAAATTAGTTAACGATTACTTCGACTTTTCCAGGCTTACGACGATAAGGAGAGCGCAGTACGCAAGAGCGCCGTCTTCTGCATGGTGGCGATACACTTGGCAGTCGGCGAGGAGGTTTTGAAGCCTCACCTGAGCTGTCTGTACACGAGCAAGCTGAAGCTTCTGAACATCTACATCCAGCGCGCGCAACAGGCGAACAGTCAACCGGCTAGTCCGCGTAGTAATAGCAAGAATTAACTAACGTCAAACTCCGCGACACTCAGGATCGCGATACTTAGGAGATTCGCTCGTCTGAGTGCGAGGCATGAGAATATGCTGTTTAGCTTCCTCAGTAAGTCCGACCCGTGAAGAGACCCCGGAAACGACAAAGTCGAAAGCTTCTCACTTGGAACATTTTATAGACTGATCTGTCACGGCAAAAGGTGTTTTGCGGTGTGCGACATGGCTGAGTTCAGCTCCTGACAGTGATGTTGCACGATGAGAAAACCAATCGTTGTGCATGTTTCGCGATCCCATTGTTTTGTTTGCCAAAAGAAGAAGAAGAAAAAAAAAAAGAAACGAACGAGGAAAGAATTTATACATGTTGCAACGTAACCAAGAGTTCCCGACGTCCTTCCGTTCGTTTGTTCTCGTTTCTCTTTCTGATAGCTCCGCAGTATCGGTACGCGTGTTTTATTCCCCGTAGAAGTTATTTTTTTAACGATATTCATTCACACAGTCAATCGTCGATGCAGGGACATAACCGTCGTTCTAGAATGTAAGATTTTTCACGGACTTCGATACTAAGTTACAACATAGTTTCCGGCGAGAGAGAAAGGAAAAAAGAAAGAGAGAAAAAGAGAGAGATAGAGAGAGCTTCCCCGTGTCGCGCGAAGCTCGCGGCTGAGTACAGTATCGTGCCTCTCGTCCACTCGTTTGTGATTTTATATATTTCTGGAATTCTTCTTGTTTGCTACTCGTTAAGATCTATAATGTACATATATTATATTTAGATATTTCAGTGTATTGTTGTGCGTCTCTCTTAGTGGTTGGTTGCAAAAGCTTCGAGAGAAATGTGAATACCGTTGAACGAACGTGTTTCTTCGTATTTTCTTCTTTCTTTTTTGTTTTTATTCTGACAGTGCGACATCACTGCCGAGAGACTCGTGATACGATCTGCGCGCAGAATGTTCGCGAGAACGCTGACTCGATGTGTTCGGGGTCAGACAACAAGATATTGTATAAAACGCGTGTGATATGTTTGCTCGCCGATTCAGAAACGTCGCTGACACTGACTGATCCGTGCTGTGCACCTTGCGATAAAGCGAACAGAAGAAATAAAAACGCGTTCAACATCATTTTCTCCCGAAATTAGACGGCAAACATGTTCGATATCGGCTTTGTACGATCAGTGGGGATGAATAAATTGTAAGAAGAACGTCTTTTCGCAATTCAGTATTAACGAAGACCCGCGCGAACGGCGCACGGTGGTGCGAATCCACGAAACAGCGAATTAAATGAATTCCGCTATTGTTTATGACAAAGAGACGGTTTCCGGTGGTTCTTTGATCCTTGAAATCGGATTCTCGAACGAGGAACCATTAGAAACTATCCTTATAGGGGATGCTCGAACAAGTGAGGCTTTGTCGTTTGGTGGTTACGAATCTGATTTAATTCGCAGTTTGATTGGACCGCCGTGTTCGTTCAACGACGCGAGCTTGAAATCGCGGAGAACAGAAACCGGTTCGGAAGTGCATGTGCTAGTCAGATTTCCAAGGACGCACAATGACCCGATAGACGCGAACGGAACAGGGTGGGAGCTTCTCCACCGGATCTGACGGGGCAAAATGTCGCGCGAGAACTCGGAGAAAGTGTCTGCGAGCGAGAGAGAAACAGAAAAACGAGCGCGTGTCGATAGAGCGATTGTGAGCGAGAGATTACAGGAATCGGGCGGAAACTAGACTAGAAACGATTAGGAGAACGAGATACGTTGAGGATCGACGTGAATGTCGATGAGCGGAGGAGGGGAACCGTGCGCGCGCGCCACGTTGCCAATAATATAATGGGAAAACGTTGAATCAAAGCTAACGTAACAAGGTTTAGTAAAAGAAAACGTTCTGTGCCATTGTCGTTTCTGTTCTACTATACATATATATAATAAGAATGAAATGATATATAAATACAATAGTGATCACCCTTCGTCTTTTCTTACTGCTAGGATCCGGGATAGTTGAGAGATCATTTTAACGAGATCGTATTCTCCGAAAGTCGAATCGTCGAGGTATTAAAACAGAAAAGAAAAACGGAGAAGGAGGATTCTGATAGCCGATCGCGCGACGAAATTCGACACCGCGGTCCTTTCCTTTCGAGGAAAAGAAAAATCGATGCGAGAGAGTCTTACGGGTAAACAATCGACGCGCGATTGAAAAACGAACGAGAGAATAAGAAAGATTGATCGAACGCAGACGTCTCGCCTGACTCGATCCGATCTTAAACGGACGCGTGTCGATTCTAATAGACGGCCAAACAGTGCCAAAAGAAGCTGTCGGACGAATTGCGGACAGAGGGAAAAAAGAACGTTTTCAGAACAGACGAAAGAGCATGTGTCTCGAGTGTTGTGTCAGCGCTACTTCTTTTACTTGGTGCCTTTGGCGTGGTCAGGACGAGATTTGTTCCGGGGATCGTCTTTCATCGTCTTGTAAAAAGATAACGCTGTCGTCGTCGGAGCGATTGTAACCTGCATAAATAGGGTAGAGCGTCTCCTCCCGTTTATTCGTCGGTGTCACGTTGAACGAAAAAACAAAAACCGGAACAGTGATAATTTTCTCTAGAATGTTTCCCTAGCTGATCGGGTTCTCCATCTTCTTCGCGTTCGATTGCCGTTTCATTAATTGTAGAGGAACCATTAACCGCTTGTACAGCGTGATTCTACTGTCGGTGTCATGGAATCTGCAAACTTATTCTGTACCACAAAAGCAAAGCATCGAGACATTAGCATAATCTACGGTGGTGTCAGCTATCAACTTTTACATCTGAATTTTAGTTTTCGCTGTTTCTATCAGGTCCCTGCATAGTCGCTAAGTGTTACGGGGTTCGTCAGAATGACTGCTTCCAATATTTTAAATTTACGATTATTGAAATTTTAAACGTGCATCCATGAGTAATCATTCAACAAATTCGTTGAGTGTGTACTAAGGCTAACAATTTGGTTTGGCATATTCTTGTTATTTTTATAGAGTAATGACAAATGGTAATTTTTAGTGGTCTGTAAACATAGCGTTGATTGCCAGACCTCGAAAAAGTCCCACAATATCAAAATGGTTTAGTCAATGAAACCAAAACTAGAAATATAAAATTGACTGTACGCAGTGATTAATTCTTCAACTCTTCTGTATCCTAGTAGGTTCAAGAACGCGTAAGAGAAAATTGATTTGTAAGGATTTGAGTGTATCTATCCATGATCGCCATTTTAACAGTTCTTTGAGGGTGAATGAATTTTTATACACAGGTATAAATGGTCAGTATTGAACAATCGTTTTATAGGAGGAGAGTTTGTTTTTAATGGGAAGGTTGATTCTTTCGTTGATTTTGAGGTACATTGTTTGTTTATAGGTTTTATGAGACTGACTTTAAATCCCCTTGTGCGTGTAACATTGACGTCGTCAAAGAATGTGTATCATCTATTTTCATAGGACGATAGAGACCGCAAGACGAGATTGTATGGACGCGAATGATCATTTTCATCGATTGCTCTTCACTTGAGATACTTCGGTTGGTGTTAACTTGCTGCGATGGTTTAAGATGTCCCCGGCATGCTTCATAAGACAAAAATATGTATGATGATTGTACAGGTTGCTGCGAAAGTTGGGAGACTTGAATACCTCTGTTGGTTCTTAAAAAATTTAGTGTAATGGACTTTGTTTGACTGCTAATGTGCATCGCTACACAGAAATCACTGTTTTCTCATGCGTGGGCTTTTCTGTGGACATCAATCTTTCTATCAACGCTATTCGTCTTAAGCAGCATGTTTAAAAAATTGAAACGTTGTTGGTAAAGTTGTTTAGACCTTGTGCAATACGAAATTATATTTATTCTAGATGACAAAAGCTTGAGTTCGTCAGATTTACTTTTTACAGTCATCTGATTTTATCTTTGTATTTTAGGGTCCATTAGAGGTATTCGTACACTCAGCTCTTAACGAACAGCCCTGTATTCGTGACTACCAATTTTGTCAAGGTCCGTAGAACCGTTAACGTTTATGTTCGCGACTATTCTTCTCGCAACCCATTCGTCGTCGACTTTTCTTTGAAAAAGAACAAAAAAAAAAAAACAAGCATAATACAATTTAGAGTTTGACCTGGTGTGCGCGGATCGTGTATATATATACATATTATTAAATATAGAACCTAATGTAACTATTAATACGGATTAGGTAGCTCACCGTCACTGCCTGCAGCGTTTTGGTCGTGCTGAGAGTCTTTGGCACCGCTGGACTCTGCGTAGTGTCGCGATCGTTTATAAAGAAACGAGAGAACAAAAAAAGAATAGGAAGAAGAGAAAGAAAGAGAGAGTGAGAGAGAGAGAGAGAGAGAGAGAGAGAGAAAGTAGAATCGCTTGTTTTGTTAAGTTTTTGAGCATTATTATTGACAACAGGTTTTACATTGTATTTACTAATGCGTGTACGATATCCGTAGGTATATGAAGAATTATTATAACATTGTATTAACGAGGTCCTTGCCAATTTTGCATTACGACGACCGGATGATCAGGCCACGTGGACGTTCGATCAGCGCGTGAATCGTTCGTTACATCGACTATAGGTATATCCCCGCTATATTTGTTTTTAATTGATAAAGGATAAAAAAAAAGGCAACTTCGCATAATGTTTAATTGTATCAGGTCATTTCGTAAGTCTGCTGCGCTGAGTGAAGTGCTAGGTCTACCAATAAATAATCTACTATTTATTTTCAAAACATCTTCGTTCCCTTTTCTCCCTTATAAATAGACTGCGGACCTTCGGTCCATTCCCGAGAGAGTCTGCATATTACTCATCAATTGTGTTATCAGTTTCCTTCGTTACCTTCGTGCTTATATTCTTGAAATTTGTACAAAATGGTAAATTAAGTAACGATAAAATTGAGAATTTGTTTAAAGGTGCGCAGGCTACTTATAAACTGCGATTCTGGACGAATAAACCATTGCATTGGACTCTTTCTTCTTCCAAATGCGACAGAGAATAGTGGATTACTTATTGATGCGCTTAACGAGTCTCGTTCGAAGGTCTTCTCTTCCTGGGTTTCTCAATCAACTGATCCTAAACTGCGAGCGTTTATGCGAGTTGAGAAACTGATCTTCAGAAACGAAATACAGTGAATTCTCGATATTCGTCACAAACATGGGTCTTGCCAGCGTCATGTATCGTCCAGGAGACATACTCCTCGGCGTCCGAGGCCCTCACGGGGTATACCCCGCGGTGGGGATAATTCCGCGACGTTTATCATCCAGGCGTTCGCGACATATATAGAGAAATCAGTGTAGATGCTTGTAGTTTCTATCAATGATTCTCCGAAGTAAGGAAGAAAATCTTGTAAAACATAATCACAGTTTCTACGACATATGAGAGCATAAACGATCGCAATCCTCGTCCTGTCCAATAATTCCGGCAAATCTAACTAACCAATTTCCTCGTTCGTTTCAGCGACCGGTGTACACTATGACTAGACTGCGGGTCTTTACGCGAGATTCAACTTTAATCAATCGTTTCATAAAAAAAAATTACCACTGGAAAACGAATCGTTTTGCTGACTGGAGGCCAGCTCAAACTGCACAAAGATCCGCAGTCGAACTTTCTCAAATCGGCAGAAGACTGACGTCACAGCTCATAGATCATCGCACTCGCAATTCCCCATCGCAGAGTACTAGGGCACTCGGGGGCTTAAGAAATGATCTGATCACCGAAAAGGGGTCATCGTAAGCGTTTCCACGTCGCCGTCCATACGCGTCTCGAATGATCCCGAGATCATCGAGCAAGAACAAGAAGAGGGGCCCGTGTGGAGACGATCGTGAGAAATCGTTGCGATGTAAAAAGAAAAGAGGAATACGCTTCTGTGGAGCCGCGTGCGTCGACAAACGATTAGCATACGAGATGATAGAGAGAAAGAGAGAGTGAGAGAGAGAGAGAGAGAGAGAGAGAGAGAGAGAAAGTAGGAGCATCGTTTTCTCGAGTTTTCGAGGGAGAGAAAAGAAGAAGACCGTCTCGATATTCTATTGATTCTTGCACGAGTAAACTTTGCGCCGATCCTTCTTCGCTTCGTAATGATATTCGTTCGTCCAAGCGAATTATATACGCATATAGGGTTAAACAAATTTTTGCACCGCAGACATGGCTATTAATTCTGTTGGCAAAATCGACCGGCTCGTTCTTCTTTTTGTTTTTCGGTTGGCCCCGCCCCGCGTACGTTTGACACGCACAGATATTATTATTATTAAAAATACATAGGTGTGTATACCTCTCGGTGTTCCCCGGCTCTATCCCGATCGTGATCGTTTTCTATCGATTTTCCAAGTAGGAAAGGGGAATCCACGAGACGCAATATTGTACCGTTGTTTGAATCGCCGACGTATTTAATACGCTAATCTTACTAGTGTTTAGAGGATATATTTTATATGCGAACGATGAATAGTCGATTGCTTCGTATTGTCTGTCAATAAACGAGATTTCAAAACACTAGTCCCCGTGTTCAGAGTATCGTGTGTCTTAACATCTTTATTTTTTTTTCTCTGTTCGTTTTTTCTTCCTCCTCGATATTCTTTCTTTCTTGATTCTTTTTCTTTTGTATTGTGAAACGATGTTTCTCCAGTAGTCGATCATAGTTAGCGTACTCCCTCTCCCCGGAGATGAAACAACATAAAAATTGACAGAATTAATACGCGATACTGCTGCAAAACGTCGCAATTAATATACCGTTTGTACAACAGGTCTTTTCCGTTGCAAGATTTTCGTCTGAAATATACAGGGTGGTCTGAACTTCGTGCCGCGAACAGGACAGAGCCGATTCTGAATTTTAAAGTTAGTCGAAACGCAGTGGAATACGGTTCTGTTAGGCGTGTTCTTTGATAAAAGTTGTTCAACACGTTCACTTCCACGTTGGTCAGACATGGTTGACGTACTCTTTGATTAGGTTTGAGAACTTTTGTCATGACTAGGCTGCGGATCTTTGTGCGAATTATGATTTTTTGAATTATTTTATAGAAGCAAGAATAAGAATTTATTTTATCTATGAAAATATTCTTTACCGCGTCGAAAAAGTAGACATGCCATTAACGTCTATTGCTTTAGCTCGAGTAGTTTAAACATTTCTAAATGTCGTAAATGCATCAAGATCTCTGGTCGTGCCATATTCGAGCACACTAAATTTTATTAGAACTCTTAGCATGCAGAGGAAGTAAAGAATTTTCTAATTTCTTTAAATAAACTGTTTTTTGAAGTTGTGGGTTTTTTAGAGGATGTAATTTGGCAGTCAACGTGTTGAACAGTTGACGGATAGCCTTATCAGTTTTTTAAAAAGTTCAATTCGCAAACTCTAGGCGAGAAACCTGATGTTTCTATTTATTTCGAGCATTGGTCGAGATATCAATTTTGGCCCACCCTGTATACTTTATTACTAAATGTCGACTTTATATGCTATACACGTATGCGTACATTTATGGAGCTCATGTAATTACATCTCGTATTTAATTTCTGTTCGTCAGTTGACGGATTCGCGTCTGAATAAAGCCAATTGTCGTATACTTTCAAACCGTTTCAATCTGTATTTTTCTTCTTAGACCGCCAATAAATATCGCATGCATTGTTTTTATTCCAAGAGTTTCTTTTTATCGACCATGATTTGCAAATATCCTGAAACATATATCGTTGTCAACGCTTTGTCCTGCAGATGTGATTTTGAACTCGAACTTCGAACGCGCGCTCTGTTATCTGCGCGCGCATCCTTCCGTCGACCAATCAGCGCTTAGCTTTTATGGCGGCTCGCAGAAGTTTGAGAATTGAGAATTGTCTTTTGCAAAGGTACGTGGAAATTCGCATAAATATTTATGAATATTGTAATTATCAGTAGCAGATATTCAAAAGCTGTCAATATATTATTTAATAATCACAAAAGAAACTATTAGATTTTAGCGGTAATTCGCTAGTTACTAATCGAAGGTGCATTCAAGAAATTAATAAATAAATCTATGCTATAAATTTAAAAACTATAAAAACTAAAAAAACGAACTATAAATGAACTATAAATTTTATACTGTAATTTTTTGGGTGGGTATATAACAGAGTGGTCCTCCGTTTGTGGTTTCCAAAAATACAATTTTATTAGAAACATTTTACGAAATTTTACAATGGTATACACATATAGACGTACGGTACATGTGTACATACGGAATACAAGCATGCCGTATAGCACGATACAAAGTATTGTACATGAATCACAAACGCTACTCTGCTCGCACAGCACGCACACTTATATTACAAATAATCACCGTACAGTTTGAAAAACGAAAGGCACTTGTCGAACTAAAAATCTCGACGCTTAAACTGCCCCACGGTCTTTCGAAATTAAGCTAACGGCTGTCTGTCCTAATGAAAGAGTAATCGTGAGTTCGCTCACTTTCAGGCATCGACACGATCATCGAGAGTTCGGTTGGATTGATTTTCATGGATTTGTAATTCCCTAAACGATTCTCGGACAAGCGGACCACGATCAAGATCAACCGGAAGTCCTGCTCGTCGCGCCGCCATCTTCCGCCGACAAAGCGAGTTCGATCGGCCATCATTTTCCATCGAATGTCTCCGTTTAACCTGGTCCACTGATTACGAGATTATCACGTTGAATAAAAGCACACTCGATTAGTCAGCGGTAGAACATCCGCGCGGATTTCCAGTGGCTCTGTGAATGACGCCTAAGATAGACCTAACATTTTCGAAATTTCCGTTGGACGTCCTGTAACTTACAGGTTGTAACACGTTTATTGTCTTTTTGCGCTCTCTACGATTTTAAACGGTGAATATACGAACTAGATTCGACTGGTGTACCTGGTAGAAGGCGCCGAAAATGTTCGTAATTTTTCTTCTTGTACGATAAGCAAGCACATTCGATGTTAGATCTATCTTATGTCTCAATGTGTAATCATTAGACTGCGGATTTATAGGGTTATAACATTTGTACACATGTGAACACAATTATTTTGATTGATATCGTCGACGACAATGGATGGAACACATTGTTTCACACTATTTTTTGATATACTCTAGTCCGCAAGGAGATAGATGTTTATATAGTTCCGCAATCTAATGACCACATTCAATGGTTTCTCTGTACACAACTTGTAAAAAGCGGCCAACTTGTAAAAAGCGGACATTGTGCGGCCGGCTAGTCTATTATTAACCACAAGTAGATCGTTTTGGTATATATTACAAAAGTATTGAAAAACGGCTGGATTTATAAATGTAGGATGTTACACGCGAATAAACGATGCACAAAAGGTCGTATTTTTAAGTACCTGCTCGAATGGACAGGTGTATAGAAAGAAACTATAGCCCGTAAGTCGAATGAATCAAGGTGGATGTTCACTGAAAATAGCACCTGCGTACGTAACAGGATGCCTGACAATACAGAACGCTAATCGATGGGTAATCATCATACCCACAAACCGCAAAGTTCCAATAGACAGTATTTCCAAATATAGTATCGTGTATTTTCAGACATCTTCTGCAGAAATGAAATCATTCAGAGGCGAAAGAAGACACCGAACCTGGGCATTTGGAATACGGGATGGAGACTAATACCTTAAATAATGAATTATATTAAAGACTCTGTCGCTTATACGTTAAAAGTAGCTCGGTAAAGTATTGTTTCCATAGTAATGTACACGTGGATCGCTTCCGGCCGAATCAAATCATTCGATGAACCGTTTGAAACCGGGTCCGTAGAGATGATACCCAGGTCGGCGCGATACCCTATCATACGATTTTCTTTGCGAATATTGTTAGATCACAGCGAAGTTGTTTAAATCGATTTCCAAGGAAGGAATGCTCAGCTCGCCCGGTAAGCGGCGAACAACGAATCACCATAGAATGCGGCGCCGGCCAGGGTGGCCCGTAGCGCCGCGTAGCCAACGTTGTGCACGAAGAATCTTCATCCGTCTCTTCTACGGCCATCCGTGGACATTTGCACGGAAGACTGTATCAGATCAACATGTAATACTGTTTTGTGTGTGTCGCGTGTAGAGTCGTTTCCGGTTTCTCCCCTCTTTCTCCTTATTTGGTAGAACAATATCCGTCGCTCTGCGACGTCGATCGTCTCTAGCCGGTTTCGCGTTATCGCGGGGAACGACACGAAATAGAGGCAGTAAACCCGCTAGTACACGAACGCGATTGCATCATGCTCACGCGATACAACTCGCCCGCGCGTTTCGATTCTCAAGACTTTTTGCGTTACCCGCGGAGACGATCAACGTCGAGCGATAAAACCGCGTTTCCCCCGTCGTGGCTGTCCTCTACAACACTGAAGCGCAAGCGAGAAGCTTAAGTACGAAACCACGCAGCTTTTTTTTCCCGGGAAACGCGTTCCCCGAACACTACTCTACGACACCGTACACTACCATCGACGACGTTATTTAATGATACCGAGTGGTGATCGGTGCGCGGGTTGCTCGTTAAACTGTTATCGTTTTCCAGAGACTAGCTAAAGAACGTAATCCCCGTGTCATGTGTCGAACGAACGTTGTTTGCTTACGTCTACAAATCACGGTTACAGGAATTTCTCATCGCGGTCCCAGCCCGTGCGATTCGACGCCTTTCCTTTACACGTTCTGCGCGGTTTTCGGTTTCGCGGGGTTCAGCGGCTCCGTGACCGACGATTTCCCGTACTTCTTCTCGCGTCTTCGTATCTGCTGCGCCTTCTTCAGTTTCGCCTCCGCTCCGATCGCCACGAAGTGGTTCTGGAAGTACTCCTCGATCTCGGAGAGCTTCTTGCCGTGAGTCTCCGGTAGAAGGATCCAGACGAACACCGCCGCTCCGATCGACACACCCGCGAAGAACCATTGCACCGCATAGGACCCTTTCGGAACAGAAATTTCTCGTGAGTTCGATATCCTAATTGAATCGGTTTGTTGCAGCTCCACGTGAACAATCAGTGATTCGGTAAGGTTTAATCTACGTACCACCCAGGAACGCCTGCAAGCTTCTGTAGCTCTGGAGAGCGGCGAACAACAGCAAGTTGGCTATCGAGTAGCTGATAGAGTGAGCGATTCCTCGAATCTCCGTGGGGAACAATTCTGCGGTCATGGTCCACGGTATGGTCAGCATGCCCACCATTGAGGTACACACATAAAGCAGCAGACACATAACAGGTACCTGCAGAAAGAACCACATGTTGTCGCAATAGCATCAACGATTCCGCTTTTAATAGATGAATCATGCGAAATACATACCCAATAGCCAGACTTATCGCCGTCTCTAATCTGCAGAGTGAAATAACCGGAAACGCCCATACACACAGTCATCCCTAAGGACGAGATGATACACAGTGCCCGCCTTTTGTACCGTCTGAGAAGCCAAGTGTTCACCATCGAGCACAAGAACCGGGTGACACCGACTAAAATCGACGCTATATACGGGTCCACGCCTGAACCGACTTCCTGAAATTGCGATAATCGTCGTGAGACAGACAACCGGCTGAGAGGATCCCGGCCGGACGTTGTCAATGACGCCGACTTACTTGGAAGAACGTGACGGCGTAGAAGAGGGTGATGTAGATACCGGAGAACTGTTGGAAGGAGAAGAACAGGAAGAGGATGATCATCGGCTTCCAGCCGGTGGGCTTCATGAACCCTCGCAACTTGTGCAACGCGCTACCGTGCTTGCTGTTCCTCTGCTCGCTCATCTTGATCTCGTTCTCCTTCATTATGGTCATGTACTGAGCCTGCGCCGCGTCCTTCTGACCTTGTTTGATCTCGTACCTGTACAGCCTACGGGAAAATGGTAACAGGATTCAGAATCTGGTGAAAGCGCGCGGTCTATTCGATGTTGGAATCTCTAGCGACACCAGGAATTTCTAGTTGCTTGTGCAGCATTCTGTATCGAGTGCACATAAAGTCTCTACAGAAGACGAAGGAGTTTCGTTAAGGTATCAAGATCCTTACCGATCCAGCGATTGCCTCGCTTCGTTAACTCGCCCCTTCGAGACGAGCCATACCGGCGACTCGGGGACGAACAGCTGGACCAGAATGATGGGTACGATAGCGTAGATGATGCTGATCCAGGCTACCACTCGCCAATGAATGTAGGCGCCCTTCACGTACGAGAGGACCATGCCGAAGGAGGCCAGAGTCGGGCCGAAGGATATCATCGATCCCCTAAGCTCCGGTCGCGCGACCTCGGTGATGTAGACGATGGCTGGTGAAGTTGCCAGCGCGGTAGCCAAACCGGACAACAGCCGACCGCACAGAAGCATAGGGAAGTTGGTCGAAAGGGCGATCAGTATCCAGCCCGCGATACAGGGGATCGAGCCCAATTGAAGGGTTCTCAGTCTTCCAAAGATCTCCATGAGGAAACCACCCATCAAGGCACCGATAGGCGCGCATACTACCACCACGCTGGCTGCAACATTCACCGGGGAGAACCACTGTTAGATCATAGAACTCGTTCCGAGACAAATAGGCTTCGCGCTAGAACTACCGGTTGAAATTGTCCGGTTTCTTGCTCGACGATCATTGAAAGTAACCTATTCAGCGTGAGCGCGCTTTTGACATGATTAATAGAACATTGCACTGTAATGATGTTGCAGTTACTGCTACCGTTGCGTTTCACGGAGTTAGTTCGCCGAGGGTCCGCAATTTTTTGTAGGGGGCAGGTCGATCGCCCATTTTGTCAGTTTATTCCGGTCATTATTCAGTAATCGATTTAGTCTTAACTTTCCAAGTTGCTTCATAATTTCCACACCCAATAGAAGCGTAAAGCTACCATTCTGCTACAGTAGATTCTCGCTCGTTGCATGCCCGATCAAATGCCTGTTCTTTGTGCGAATTCGTTGTATTAGGTTGGCAAGAAAGTAATTTTGATTTTCACTAATAGATGGCTTTATGTTTTGTTTCATTGATTTCTGTTAACGTTGCGTTTGTTTTCTTTCTGACATTTCATAACTGCATCTTTTAGGTTACTTTCGAAGCAAATTACACGTAATTTTGATTAAAATTGTTAGTTCTGTATCAATTTGAACATGGAGTGCAAAAACGAACATTATAGGCACATATTGCTTTTTTATTTCCGTAGAGGTAAAAAAGCTGCCGAGGCTCACAAAGATATATGTGAAGTTTATGGTGTGGATTGCTTAACAGAACGCACGTGCCAGAATTGGTTTGAAAAATTCCGTTCTGGAAATTTCTCAGTTAAAGGCGACCAACGTTCTGGTCGACCATCTGAAGTTGATGATGACCAAATGAAAGCCATTATTAAATCGGATCGTCATATAACTGTCCGAGAGATTGCAGACAGGTTAAATGTCTCGCATACAACTATAGAATATCGTTTAAAAAGTCTCGGAATCGTTAAGAAGCTCGATATTTGGGTTCCACACGAATTGAAAGAAATTCACTTAACGCAACGCATCAACATATGCGATATGCATCTCAAACGAAATGAAATCGATCATTTTCTGAAGCGAATCATCACTGGTGATGAGAAATGGGTTGTTTACAATAACACAACTCGAAAACGATCATGGTCGAAGCGTGATGAATCAGCCCAAACCACACCGAAAGCTGAATTGCACCAAAAGAAGATCATGTTGTCAATTTGGTGGGATTACAAAGGTATTGTGTAATTTGAGCTGCTCCCAAGGAACCAAACCATCAATTCAGATGTTTATTATCGACAACTATCAAAACTTGACATAGCAATCAAAGAAAAACGGCCAGAATTGGCAAATCGCAAAGGAATCGTGTTCAACCATGATAACGCTAGGCCACACACATCTTTGGTAACATGTGAAAAGTTATCGGAGCTTCGTTGGGAAGTGATGTCACATCCACCATATAGCCCCGACATTCCACCATCAGATTATCATTTATTCCGAAGTTTACAAAACTCTTTGAATGGTAAAACATTCACTAATGATGATGATCTGAAATCGCACTTGGATCAGTTTTTCACCGAAAAGGATCAGAAGTTTTATGAGCACGGAATTATGAAGCTACCAGAAAGATGGCAAAAGATTATAGAACGTTCATTGCTTTGATAAAAAAATTGGATTTTATTTCACCTAAAAATACCGAAATTACTTTCTTGCCAACCTAATACTTTGTTCGCTTTGTTGGGCAATGTAGCTTAGCGGAAATGGTAATTTCGTGGATCGTTTATAGTCATTCCTGCCTGAATCATAACGGAGCTTCCTTTATCAGACTAAAAATAACATTTGACTATTTCCCAATCTCGCTTTACAACCAGTCTCAACTTACTGTACTTCTATTACAGGTACTTGGACCCGGTGCATCAGCTGTACCGCTGATTTAGTATAGCAACCTGCTTATACATCTGCGTCAAACGGAGATGAAGACGCCCTATTAACCCGAAAGATAGACGTAGACTTGTCTGCACTTCTATCGCGACGCTATTGCGTATCTGGAGATGACGTATTGCCCGGAGTCATGAAAGGCACGAGAAGGAAAAAGTCTTATCTCGGACTGGTCGGTGAATTAACATACTCGATAGATCCGGTGTTATCTAACTGTTACATTGTGTCTGCCTCCTCCCACCGATGGAATCGCGGTGAAATGATTGAGCGGTCGCGAAACGGGACAATTATCGCTTCTGCTGTGCTAGAGGCTGCGTCCTCACTTCGAATCGATTCACGGCTACCAGCGGATCTAGACTCGCCGATTGCATCGTCGTCATTGGGAGCAGCTTACCTATCCAGGAAGTTTGCTCTTGAGTGGCGTGCAGTTCCGCGTCCTCGGCCTCCAGGTGCGGAATCAGAATGGCGGAGTAGGCCATGCACAGGCCGACGGATATGTGGAAAGACGCGGCGATGATGCAGGCGGCGATCTAGGCAGAGATTCGATTAGAAACTGGCCCTGAAGTCGATCACCGTATTGTTCGTACGAATCGACAAGGCCTCCGTACCTCCGGTATCGCGTTCCTCAGCCGGGTCGTCTCGACGAAGCCCTTGTTGAGACTCCTGCTCGACACGATCGCATCCTTGAAGCACTCCCGCTCATTCTCCTCGATGTTCTTCGACGCCTCGCGTTCAACACTGCAACAGAAAATTGATATCTTCACGTTGGACCGACAGGAATCGTCGCTGGGTACAGCCGAGCTCTCGTTGAATCGTTCTTCGAGTTCCCTTCGTGTGCAGGTGTATGATTGGAAAGTGAAGAAATCTTGGAGAAATGGAAGATCAAGATGGAGTTGTATCTGGGAGTGGAAACAGCTTTTGTTGGTCTGTTCTTCGAGTTCTCTTTGAGGTCACTTACTCGACTGGAACGTGGAGGACTGTTTGAGGAATGAAAAATTGACCTAGCCTTTGTTACACACTTAAAGCGACCAAGAAATTAAAAAAGGGAGGAACCTAGACAGCGCCGGTTTGATTATGACTTCACTTGCCGGACCCATGGAGACCCCAGTAATTCTATACACCGTTAGTCACCGAGACGAGCAACTTACTGAGTTATAATTACCTCGGTCGATCTACACAGAGAATCTAGATAACAATAAGTAATAACAGTGTCCAAATGTTCGCCTGAACCATTTCTAACCGACTAAGACACGTCGTTTGTTAACATTGTATATCTATGTATTCTGCACTCTGAGTATAATCCTCAGGCCATAAAGTCTTCAAACACGTTGAAGATTTCCCCTGCCAGGTTCGTGGTAGTTGACGTAACTGATAAAAAATGAGGAAAGAAGTACCATGTTCACCAGAGACACTATAAACATTTTTCTACGATGGCCGATTAATTGCGAAAACTGTTTTGCAACTTCCTCGGACGGTGACGAGAATGCGCTTGCGAAGTTTTACTATTTTTGTCGTAGCATGCACGATCTTATAAAAAAAGAATATTTATGAACTCTATTATACAAGAAATTTAAAAAATGGATGACATTGACCCATAAATAGAAGAGTATTGTTTCTCAATGTTTACAACTTTTATTGGAATATGCGTACAACAATAACTCGCCCAAAAAGCAGCTGTAAGAATTCAGTAATTAAACATGACATTTTCAAAGAAGGGTGTCTTCAGCCCATAAAACAGTAAAAACATTGGAAGAATTTAAAAATACCGTTATATTATTTTCAACCCATTAAATACATTAATACTTTATCCCATAAATTCTGTAAAACTATTTCAGTGATTTTGGTCTACTAGGAACTCGATTGGCGTCAAAGACTGATCATCCTCGAAAGTTGGAGTGACGTCAGAGAAAAAAACAATAATAATTTTATTAGCTTACGGCCGGTCGGGAAGACGGTCTCGGCACGATGATTTATCATTTTTCTCGTCGAGCATGCATATGTATGAATTTTTCTACGAAAGCGACGCTCAAGGTTGCCGCGGGAGTCTCGCGGAACATTGTTCCGCGTGAGAACTATGATATCACGTTCGCCATTGTTGATTCTATTATCGACATGGGCCGATTCACGCCTCTTGACAACAGTTCTGTCGAATATCCGCGCAATGTCAGACCTATAATGACGGTTTTCGTAACGGTGACATCACACACGGACAAGCCAGTTTATCGAGCACGCGCGGTGTTTATGTCTGCTCCTGTTAATTGCGAGTAGATTTATGGCAGCTGGGCGATTTGTCGCGACAAGTTGATGCAACTTTCAATCGACCGATGACCGCGAACACAAGATCCTGCTCAGTACAACGATGTAGACGGACTAAACGAACCGTGATAATAATATGTTCAGATAAAGAGGACTCAAATGGGTTCCACGATTGCATACACTGCTTCGGCGAACTTCCTTTGAATTCCTTTGAACTTCCACGAATCACGTTTTTCTTGGCGAGTCGTTCTTGTATCTTCGGCCTGCAGTTGCCGGAAAAGATAAATTGAATCCTTCCGGATCTACGATTTTTCAAACGTTCTGGAGCAAGATCTACTGAAACTAGTTTAGAAAATGATTCATCGAATAGGGCTCTGCATTGTTAATATTTCTTCTGTATTTTTCACCCTTACGGTGGTTACTCAGATCATGTAGTTTCATACTAGGACCTTTATAAAATTTTGTGTACATTTTTTCAGATACCTTTAACTATATAATTTAAGATTAAATAGTCCAAAGACTAAATGCTTTAAGAGAAGAATGAATAATGCTTTAAAAATGCTTTAAAGAAACTTGATACTCGCAGTTATCGTAGTATGCAAAAGTTAGTATACAAAAAATTTTGTTGGGGTCGTGGAAGAATCCTAGTATACTATTAGGTGTGCCCATGAGTAATCAATTATTTGCAAAGAATTTGTTTTGCCTTTAGTTCTGTACCGATCGTTGAAGAGGAAACACGTATTCTTTTCCATTTTTCGGTAAAGCAGCCTGTGTTCAAAATATTCTAAAAAGTATAATTTTTGTTTACAGCCCTGTAATACAATGGCGGCGTCCGTACCTTCCGAGAATCTCATATTCATCATTGCATACTTTTTCATTTTCATGCGGGATTTAATGTAACAACAAAGAAAATTTGCGATGTTTATGGAGATGTATTGAAGGTCAACGAGTGTCAACGTTGGTTCAGAAGGTTTGCTGCTGGTGATTATGATCTCTCTGACAGGCCTCGAAGTGGACGACCAGTTGAATTTGATAACGACACCCTAAAATCTCTAGTGGAAGCTGATCCAAAATTAAGTATACAAGAATTATCGAGAAGCCTTGGGTCCACATGGTCAACTATACAAAGGCACCTACACGAAATGGGAAAGGCATACAGGCAAGGAATATGGGCACCGCATCAATTATCTGAGACCAACAAGAATATTCGTCGATCAATTTGCACTTCATTGCTATCCAGATTTCGTAGAGATCCATTTCTTAGCAGAATCGTTACCGGAGATGAAAAATGGATTCTTTATGATAACATAAAGCGTTCCAAGCAATGGCTTTCTGCAAATCGAACCGCAATATCAACCCCTAAACCTAGCTCATCGCTTAGAAAGGTGTTACGGTGCATTTGGTGGGACTGTCGTGGCATAATTCACTTTGAGTTGTTGAAACCTGGAGAAACAGTTACTGCTCAGTTGTATTGTCAGCAATTACAACGGCTGTATTCAGAACTATTGAAAAAGAGGGCATCTTTAGTCCACAGAAAAGGTGTAATACTGCAAATTGACAATGCCCGGCCCCGTACAGCGAAACTCACTCAGGAAAAAATCAAAGAATTGCAACGGGAAGTTTTACCGCACCCCCGTATTCACCGGATATTGCTCCCTCTGACTACACTGTCCAACAAAATCAAACTTTTCTCGAGTTTTGCAATACCTCCCAGGTACGGCGCACAGTGGGCAATTTGGACAAAATCGGATTCAAAATCAAGGAACTTTCGATAGGAATGAGGTAGAGCGATGAAATTTTTTTTAAATGAAAGCTACAACTTTGTAGAATATGGGAAAAATAGAGAGATTGTGGTACGAACGTTTTTTAACCTCGAGAAAATTCGTTAAACGCGCATAAATTCAAGAAAATTTTAGTTTTTCCAATACCACGCGCGGAAAAAATTTTTTTTTAACATGCTATACATCATTTCCCATAGATTTTTTCACGCTGATTTCAAATCTGATCTCAAAATTTGTCTACGACCTCCGGATTTTGCAAAAAATAGATTTTTGTGACAAAAACTAATGAAATCATTTTTTCGTTGAAATGATTGGATGGTAATAATCTCCCTATTTTTGCCATATTCTACAAAGTTGCAGCTTTCATTTAAAAAAAATTCATCGCTCTACCTCATTCCTATCGAAAGTTCCTTGATTTTGAATCCGATTTTGTCCAAATTGCCCACTGTGCGGCGCGCTCGTCTGCAAATCAGTCTTCCAGGGACGGCGCGCCTGTCCGCGGATGGCGCAAAAGCCACTATAGTGGTCCGTACCGTTCAAACTGATGCTTTTCACGGAAACCACTATAGTGGCGTAAAATGCTTGTAGCGGCCCGGCTGTCGCCACACCGCTCCCTTTTGTATACCGAAGGGTACCAGGGTTTTTCCCGAGACACCGGCGTGACCTCGGTATGGACATACCTGGTACCTTCCCCTGCGCGGTTAGACTATTATAAATAGCGCCAAAAAGTCTACCGAAGTTCTGTTAGTTGCCTGCTGCCGTTCAGGACCACTCCTGTCAAAACACTCTGTACTCCTACGGAAACAATAAACACTGTGTATCGTCCTAAGCGATCTTCCTACCGCGTGTCATTAACCCACTCTCTACATGCTCAAGAGATTAAGAGCTGAGCTAGCTGTACAGGGACGTTTTTCTTTATTCTCCATTTATTTCTTTCGTTAAAAATAGACTGAGGATTTTATGAATTTATGCCAAAAAATGAGTTGTAATTTAAAACAGTATAGATATTTAAATAATTGAAACACATCGATATACTGTTCCCAATTTGCTCAAATTATTAAGAATGTCTATCTGGCTCCTGTATCATGCGATCAATGCGGAAACTTTTTATTTTCCAGTCTAGTTATAAAAGTTTTATACATCTGTATTCCATCGTCGATAAGAAAACCTCTTCCGCCAGACGAGTCTCCCGGAACATTCAGATAACCTACGCTTATGAGAATCTAGTTCCGCTGAATTTGCTTTTTATCCTATCACAGGCTCCTTCTCATATATTTTTCTCAGTTGTATCGTAGCTCCGAAAGGGGAACTCTGCGCCATCGGATACGAGATTCATTCAGGACCTAAGAACGTTACAGCAAATCAATACTCTCCGGAGTAAATTGCTGTTCTTATGTAATCCAGGCGGACTATGATGGGGGATCTCCTATCTCCTAGTTTCTTATATAATCGGAACTTCCTTTGATTCTACCAACTTTCTCAAGATGAAACAGCAAATTTTTATGTACTAAATAGTTTAGCTAATTTCACATTTCATGTTCAAAGTTGTATTCCCTTTCCGCAGAAACGCTGTTGAAACATGGAAGAGTGTTTGTAGAGAACAATGGGCACTGTTGGTGATGTTTGTGTACTAGAAATTAATATTTCTAGTACACAAACATAGACAGGTTGATCTATCATCAATTACGTTACAGAACTTCTAATCAATTTAGCTAATTTCACATTGCATGTTCAAAGTTGTATTCCCTTTCTGCAGAAACGCTGTTGAAACATGGAAGAGTGTTTGTACAGAACAGTGGACACTGTTGATGATGTTTATGTACTAGAAATTAATTTTTGTCCAATTAACAGAGACAAGTTGATCTATCGTCAATTTACGTCGCAGAACTTCTAATTGGTAGTTGGGAAATATGCAGTTTTGTAACTTGAGGTAACAAGAGACGTTAAAATGCATGCACTCGATGCAGAACATCAGATCTTGGCAGCCGCAAGAACGCAATTCTCAGTAACTTATGGCAGAGGCGCGAGTCGCAGCTAATCTGTGAATGAACGTGACAATGGCAAGCGACTCGGAGACCGAATGCATGCTCGAGCGATCATTTTTATAGCTCTTCCGACGACGCGTTTCCAAGAAAGGGTAACGACACCCGTACGATTCCCCGCGGCGTGTTTAATTACAACCGGAAAGCGTTTCTCGCCTAAGCCGACCGGTCTTAACTCGTCGGAATTAGCCGCGCGGACAATTAACAAGCGTCGATCCGACGATTTCTGTTGACCATGCGCGCAACGAAAGGAACAACGTTGCATAATTCTGAATACGAGCCTGATCGTTCCTGCTAATTCAAGCTAACTCGTTTACTAGCGCTCGATCAATTTTTTAGAGTGCACGCGACCATTACGTAATTTTCTAAAGAGAATAAATGAATTGTTACGGATCGACGCGCCTTGTTAAGTAATTAGCGACGTTGAAGGAAAAACGATGGCTTTTTTTCTGCTCGACGGACGTCGATATCAATTTACAATGTGCCAACAATGATACAATATTCTTATTCAGTCCTTGAGGCAGGCGATTCACTTTTTCTTGCGTGTGATTGTCAGCCTTACTATATTTCCTACTATTGCTGGAATCTACGCCTTCTTTGCTATTTAATGACTGCATTTATTTATTTCTTCTATTTTTACGCGTTTGTCACTTTGCTATTTTGAGCTTGTATTTTTCTACGGTATTTTTTAATGTAAATACAGCAACACGATGTACAGTAGATATGCACAGCTTATTACACTGAGTCTACTCTCACTCTGCTATTCGTAATTAATTAATATCAAAAATAAAATGAAATGAAAACAGCAAGCTGTTATTTGGTGAACATTCACAGCTCAATATTTCTTTTCTACTTTTGGCTTGTTGAATCTGATCTCAAATAATGGCAGTAAAATGTTATTTGGCAAACAGTCAGACCATAATCATTTTTTTGCACTTTCTACTCGATGGATCTGATCATTTCAATTCACATTGTGGAAAGAGGACCACGCGTCCTGGCACGAGAGGAAAAAAAAGGTTCAACGGCGATTACGTTGTTGACACCCAGTATATTCACCTCTCTCGACCACCGCGATCCTTTTCTATCGATCTGCCTCGGCGAAGACTGTTTCGAAAGCATCTTTGTCCACGATACCAGTCACTCGTCACCGTGCAAACACGTTGCCATAATCACTTGCCGGCCAATCCTATTCCAGATGTGCTTTCGATCTCGCCGACGCGAGAATTGCTAAATTGATTATCCACTTTTCAACAAACCAGAAGTAGAAAGCGGGGAACACCTTGTTGCAACGATCCTTGCTGCTGGTAACCCAGTTGCAGTCGTTGGTGTTATTATTCTGCACCATAAACTGCACATTGTTGCTCAAACGAAACCTTCAACTTCAGTTTTTTAAGAAAAAAATTCTTACAATAATTATATCTTCCAAATAAATTATTTGGGGCAACAAACCCTATTGTCAATCATTTTGCTTTTGATATCCTGCGCTGTGTGCATAATTAATAATATTTGCTCTCGCAATGCTGTTTAATCAGAGTTAGTTAATGTTCTGGAGTAAGTGTCGCGTTTGAAAAGAAATTCTTATAATAATTATCTTTTCTAAATAAATTATTTGGGGCAGTAACCTCTATTGTCAATTAATTTGCTTTTAATATTCTGCGCTGTATGCATAATTAATAATATTTGCTCTCGCAATGCTGTTTAATCAGAGTTAGTTAATGTTCTGGAGTAAGTGCTGCGTTTGAAAAAAAATTCTTATAATAATTATCTTTTCTAAATAAATTATTTGGGGCAGTAAACCCTGTTGTCAATTATTTTGCTTTTGATATCCTGCACCGTGTGCATAATTAATAATATTTGCTCTCACAATATTTGTTTAATCAGAGTTGGTTAATTTTCTGGTGTAAGGGTTGCATTTGAAAATTCATTCATACAATAATAATATGTTCCAAATAAATTATTTGGGGCAGTAAACTCTATTGTCAATTATTTTGCTTTTAATATCCCGCGCAGTGTGCATAATTGTTAATATTTGCTCTCGCAATATCTGTTTAATCAGAGATAGTTAATTTTCTGGTGTAAGGGTTGCATTTGAAAATTCATTCATACAATAATAATATGTTCCAAATAAATTATTTGGGGCAGTAAACTCTATTGTCAATTACTTTGCTTTTAATATCCTGCGCAGTGTGCATAATTGTTAATATTTGCTCTCGCAATATCTGTTTAATCAGAGATAGTTAATTTTCTGGTTTAAAGGTTGGATTTGAAAAATCATTCATATAATAATTACATTTTCCAAATAAATTGTTTGGAGCAATAAACCCCTATGCATGACTAATAACGTTTGCTTTCGCAATACTATTTAGTCACAATTAGTTAACGTTCTGAGTAATGATTACGTTTGATTAAGTGATCCAGATTTTATCGTTGTGTAAATGTTTTTCTACTGTATTTACATTAAACGACTGATTCAGAGCAGGGAGTCTGCGTTTGTGCAAGCTTCAGACGAACATTTGTTGTTTTAATTCGATAAAAACGATCTTTTCGCAAACTCATTGGGAATTTTACACCGTCTACGGCTTCTATAATTCGTCTGGAATTATGTCATGCTCGATTATGTCTACGTAACGCAAGTCATTGCCGTGCTAAACACATTCGTCGACAAAAAAATGTTCGATTCAGTACAAAAAGGTGAGCGCGACCGAAAATTCCACCGTGACAATAAGCATGACGAGAAGAGTCTAAAGATCATGACAGTCTGGCTCGAGATGTTTATTAACAATGCACAGTGTCTGTTAAATGACCGGTCTCGCAATGATTTTTCAATCGTGAACATTTAGGGCAGGGGTTCTCAAAGTTTTACCTGGGTGGGCCAAATTGTAAATTCTAAAATATTTGGCTGGCCAAGAAAAGAGTTTTATAAGAGTTCAGACATGAGGGAAAGATTTATACTAATTTTTTAAAAAGATAATCGTTCTTTATTTAGGAGAATAATTACTTTTTATTTCAAACTGCTTATTAACACATTTCCACAATCCGGTCAATACTATATACGTATACAATCTATATAACAACAAGATATGTTACATATGAAATTGAATACTTTTGAAATCCCTGATTTAGGGGCAACGCAAAACAAATAAAATTGATCATTGTGACCAGACAGCGAATTTTTACGCAAAATAAAAATTGTCTGTATTAATTTTAACCTACAGGAGCCACGCATTAATTTTTTTCCTTAATAATTGTAACAAGCAGGAAATAATGTAACAGTAATTTTGAATTCTTTAAATGTTTTTACTGTTTAGCACTTGATCTACTAATTTTTGTCGTAAATGCATAAAATCTGCAGGCTACTTATGACAATAAAATGACATAATTATGTGTTCAGCGAAGGAGAAAGCGACAAATTTTTGTCGTCAAATTAACTCGTCATTTCCAGTCAAAGGGTTAAAATTCACCGCTTGAAAACGTTCGCAGCGAGTTTAACTCACTGTTTCGATGCAGTATGGTCGACACAATAAGTGTCGATGCGAAACGGGCAAATGTATTCGACAAACGAGCTCTTCTCGAACGACCAATAGCGTCACCGATCGCCGGTCTAATAATAATTTGTCAAGACTAGGCTATTTCCTGGTGCACACATGGTAAACCCAACTTGAGAACAGCGAATTCAATTTTTTCTCGTATAATGCTTCCTCCGTCGCGTTACGTAAATACGTTATCGTTCGTTCGCATGGAGACATAGTCGTGGCTGGATCCCAGATTTTATGCATACATAGCGATCGTGAAATGAATAATAACTGTTGAACTGATTTCCGCTCGACGCGTGTAGATTTGGATAGAATTTTGGCCGTACGATAAAACCGACACGTTCATGCACTATTTTTAACTATTATTACTGATTTCGACACTCGATCAACCGCCGAACCGAAATGCCACGAAACAAATGAATTATTTGAATGTTTTGCTAATTCCGTTTATTTTTGTATTTTTAAATTATTCTGTTGCAGTATTTTTTCATTGCACCTATTCCAAAATTGAAGACGTTTCAATTGAATTTATTTATTTAGAATTTCGACTTCAATTATTTTAGTGTTTTTAATACTTATTTTGCTCTTTTCCAAATATTCTTATTATTATTTACTGTATTTTGTAACATTCTAATTGTACTTTGATACTCTGACACTGTCATATTTTAATTATAGAGAAACCCTATTGGATGCACAATCTCACACTGAGCGCAAACATGATGCAACATTCACCACCACAGTAATCACTATGCAATAAACTACAGTCTCCAAGTAATCTAATAAGAAAAGAATTAGGTGAGCAGGATACCTCAATTATTTTAGAATTTTCATATTTTCGATATTTCACTATTATTTGTCCAGATATTTTTCATATTCTAACTGTACTTTGATGTTTTGTCACTTTCACTTACACGAAAATTTCTTAATATTTTAATTGCGCGTGCTTTGACACTTTAGCACTTCAACTTCAATTAGATTAGAGTGTTTACACTTCCAATATCTCATTTTTACTAATTTTTACTTATTTTTATTTAATATTCTAACACTCAGATATTTTTATAGGCAGAACCCCATTGGATGCACCAAGGGATGCACAATCTCATACTGAGCGCAAACATGATGCAACGTTCACCACCACAGTAATCACTATACAATAAACTGCAGTCTCCAAGTAAACTAATAAGAGAATAATTAATCAATTCGATTCATTTTACATTAAATTAATTTAGAATTTTTATATTCTAACTGTACTTTGACATTTTATCACAGTCACTTATACGAAACTTTCTTAATATTTTGATTGCACTTGCTTTGACACTTCAGCACTTCAACTTCAATTATTTTAGTGTTTACGCTTCCAATATCTCATTTTTACTAATATTTACTTATATATTTTTATTTAATATTCTAACACTCAGATATTTTTATAGGCAGAACCCCATTGGATGCACCAAGGGATGCACACTCTGAGCCCTAAAATGATGCAACGTTTACCATGACAGAAATTATTATTCAATAAAGTGCGGTCTCCAAGCAAACGAACGAGGAATGAATCGGGCGATTGTAAAGGACGAGCCGCAGGATAACGATTAGGATACGTACTTTGTATAAATGCAGGGTGAGTCGTGCATGTGCACGGTGAGACTCGAGCACTATCTAATCTCGACTAAGGAAGTGTCTTTTCGCGAACCTCGGACTCGTTTTTATCATAATGCGATCGAGATTCCGTCCCCGCGACGAATTCCCACGCGATCTTTACTGAATGATCGTCACGCGAATCATTCTACATATATGTACGCCAATTTTTAACGCGTCGACGCTTTCTCAATCATAGTTCAGTATTATCTAAGAATAGCATCGTTAGAGAGACACGTGCTGCTAGCACTGGCATCATTATCTTTTGTGTGACGTTTTTGGACGTAATCACGAGGCGGGAAATACGATTTTCGCATCTCGATCGTGGAGAGCACTCGAGACGAACGATTTTCGTCGTACGCGATCTTTATCGCCGAAGAATTGTATTATCCTGAGTGATTTTTGGCGTGATCGGTGTCGATTGCTTCGTGATCGATTCGCCTAACACGTCGGTCAAAGGGCGCGTCGCGTTATAGTGCGACAGGAAGTGGAGTATTCAGAAAATACGCTCTCAAAATTTCATAATTCTATTCCCGAACATAACGGAGTAATAGCTCGTTTAGTCTGAGTAACAATAAGCTGGTGATAACGAGAATGTTATTTTCAGTCCAAAAGTACAGTATAGTACGAAACAAAAGTATAGTGTAAAACTATATTTGTTTCTCAATGTTTTACACTCACTTAAAAACGGAAAATATCAAGACTATATGCAAAATCTCACAATTTTTTTAATTGTCAATATTTTTCTCTCTATTTGGTACAGTCAGAGGAATTCTAAACAATATACATTTTTATACATAATATAATATAAACTTCTGCTCCACTAAAGTCGAAGATTCTAACAAAAACTTTGTAACCACACTCCAAAAACCGGTAAATACACAGGAACAAGGTTCACGTCGATAATATTTACTGTATCTTTATAAAAAAAAATTTGCACAGGCCCAAGGAAAGACCAGCCACGCTAAAATCACTACCAGAATGCTTAGCACTTACGAGAGCGAATATTCGCCTAACCAACAACACGTGCCTACTCGAGATCGCCAGAATAGTAAGTGGAGAGTGACCTCGATTTTGTATCGAGGCAATAGGAAGCAGAATAACGTATCAGCTGTGACATTTCGGTATGCGTGATTTTCTTTGCGATTATTTTAATCTGGTGACGCTTTACGGTGATTCACCCATTCACCGAGATTTTTTAATGGTTCCAGAAGTGGAACACCGAGTGGTGTACACGTATTTGCTATATCGCGAAGGAGATCTCGAAGCAAAACGATCAAAAACAACACCGAAGAATTTCCGACGTTAAAACCTTGCCGTCACGAGCTACTTTGAGCAAGAAACGAAAATGGACGTCAAACGTTGATATCGGCAGCAGGCAAAAGTCAACCGTAAAGAATAAATTTACATCACCGTTTATGTTGACACGAAGACATACAGTAACGGGCAAAACTGAGTCTACACTATTTGAAGCAACATATGTCTTGAATGTTATTGAGAAGTTAGAAGGATTAGTTTATTAGACGAGGTGTTAAAAATTTTGGAAAAAAATTTGAATTGGTCGGAATCGCAAAAGAAACAGTAAAAGTTGGATATTTCAGCTTTTTTATCTGAGCCTGTATTGAACATTTAAAGAATGTATTTGATTCGCTCGAATAAATTATATCCATGCTGAAAATTTCACCGATATTGGTTAATTCGTTTACGAGTTATAAACGATTAAAAGTGCGATTTTAAGTCGAAAATCGTGAAAAATGACAATTTTTCCACTTTTAACCGTTTATAACTCGTAAACGAATTAACCAATATCGGTGAAATTTTCAGCATGGATATAATTTATTCGAGCGAATCAAACACATTTTCTAAATTTTCAATACAGGCTCAGATAAAAAAAAGCTAAAAAAACTAATTTTTACTATTTCTTTTGCGATTCCGACCAATTCAAACTTTTTACACCTCGTCTAATAAACTAATCCTTCTAACTTCTCAAGAACGTTCAAGTCATTTGATCTAATTTTTAAAAAGTTATGTTGCTTCAAATAGTGTAGACTCGGTTTTGCTCGTTACTGTAGATAGAGCAACTATCTACAGCGAGGCATGATGATTCGCAGAAAAAAAGACTGGAGGAGGCTATCGGGCCGCTTCGAAAAATTAGTGTCAATCGGAAAGGAAGATACAGCGGCTTCGGCTTGCTTCATTAGCGAAGCAATTTGCATGGGACGAGAGGGGACAGCTATCTGACTTTTAATCGTTAACCCGGTGGGACCTCGCGTTCGCACGGATCATTATTATTGCGTCGTTCGTGTAACACGTGTCCAAGCAAACGAACGGGGCCGCGCGCGAAGACGCGTGATCCAGCGTAACTTTAATTTCCAAAATGGGCTGCCGGTGGTCAGTGACACTCGGCCCCTCGTAAACGCGGGACCGCGAAATGGTCACGCCTAAAATTAAATTGAGTGCGCTCGTTCCCTGGCCGTGCCGTGACACTTTTTTTATTTCTTTACACTTTACATCACCGTTCTTAGTTCGCTAGAAAATTCGTTTCGTTCTTCGTAAGCGATTACTGTGTTGAAATATCGTATAGAAATGGTACATTAATTTTTAACCCCTTGCACCACCATTTTTAACCCCTTGCACCACCCCTTGCACCAAAATTTCATAGAAAAAAGAAAGATAATTTATATTTATTGTATGTCTATGTTTCCTCCAAAGGATATATATCGACTACGATAAAATAGAATTTTGTTTCGGTTTAAAGGAAATTAATAGCATACGTATTTATTATATTAGACTCTGTTCAGAATCTTCATCACGAGTATGACTCGATATTGTAAGGCAGGGGGTTAATGGTTCATAAACTTTTGGCATCCTGCCCTTATAATTGGCAATTTTTTCTAGAATTGTTTTCTAGTCTAAATTCATGAAATGCAAACCCATTTGAACCCACGCTCATTTTAGTATTCTTGAGAAATATTCACGTTAAGAATTCTCATACATATTCCATTTACACTAGGCTTACGGGACCCGTCAAAATGGCGGCTTCTGATATTTCTAATTTACGGTTATCAAGATTGTAAAGATACATCCACGAGGAATTATTCAAAAAATTTATTTCCTCGGGTATTTAAAAAATGGCGAAAAATTTGGACAGATACGCTCTTGTTATTTTTATAAAGTAATGCAAAATAGTGGACTTTTAGTGCTCCGTGAACCTAGTGTCAACGCGTCGTGAATTTTGCGTTTCAAGTCCCGCCTCCTTCATTTGTATAAACAATAATTTCTACTAGTTACACGATAATAGAGTTTGCACGTTATTTATTCAAATTATTTCGTACGAATAAATTAGTATTCAATGCCACTAATTTTATGAGAATAGATACCAGTAGTTCCAAAGGAAACCAGTAGTGCCGGTCACCGGTGACCGGCGCGGCAGCTACCGTGTTAATAAACAATGAAGCTCCTAGGCAAGTTCGCCGTTACGTTCGCGTTTCATTCACGTTTGCCAAACGGTCTCACTCGCGGAGTGTGTATCAACGCGGTGAAATCTGACGATCCTCCAATGTCTGTCGACGAATGATAAGTACGAGTGTGGCTGAACAGCAAAGTAGTGTGTTATGATCTTTATTGAAGCGCATATTACGATAAAAATTGTGTGGGATCTCAACAAACGTGGTGTTCTCTTAGTTACAAAGCAATACACACCGACCGCAATTAGTACTCGGTGATTCCAGCGTTAGTATCAAATAGCAAATTCTAGTAATTACTCCTTGTGGTTGAAATTGTAGAAAGACACGAGAGGTGAATCGAAAAAGAACGTTCACAATTACCGAAATTATAAAAGCATTTTCATGAGAAATTTCCAAGTAATTGAAGCACACTTAATAAAAATGATATAAAGTCGGACTAAACTCTCGTCATAATTGTAAGTACACATCAATCGCAATTAGTACTCGGTAATTCCAGCGTTCACATCAAAATGCAATGCGTAGTAATTAGTCCCTTCGGTTGCAGTTGTGAAGAGGCACGAGGAAAATCGCGATGGAACATTCCGACGGCGACATTCTCGGCTCCATCACCGGCGAGGAGTGTCACGCGCGAAGGACACTTTCGAAAACTCGAAAATTCGTTCGAGGACAGCGAAGGAATCACAATAACGCGAGCGAGTAGGTTCGTTTAGATCGTCTGAGATGGTGTCATCGTCATCAGAATCATCTATCGGCCTGTTATGAAACGCGAGTCGATCGATCAGCCGGTCCCGAATGCCGATAGTTTTGAGAACCGCTTCTCACGGAACAATGCCGCGACCGGTCGGCTAGAATTACGGCTCGATACACGTAATTAAAACGATTAGTCGTCTAGCTGACGCCGCGCTCCGGCCGAGCGTTTCGCTTGCTCAACAAATGGGCTGACGCTTATCGATTCGCTCCCGGTTTTCACTTTTATTGAAACTTTCGTTAGCGCTCCGTTAACACTAGGTTTACGGAGCATTAAGGGGGCCGGCAGGCATTTGGCCTTGACTGTCACGCTATGTTATGCTATGCCTTTTTTTCTAGACATTTTACGTCTTAAATAAGTAAGTAATCAATTAAAAATGCATACCACCGTGTTTGTAAATGTCTTTGCTATGTCTGTATAGAGCCCTTTTTTCGATACGAACACTAAATCTCGCGAAATTAAGAGAATCTCTCAGCGGCAGCCATCTTGTGACGTCATACTTGCTTCAGAATTCGAATTTTCTGCCGAATATTACAAATTACTCCACGATGAGGTAGAAATTCGCAATTTGGGCTCTATACAGACATAAATTGGACTTTTAGGAAACACAATTGACCACTTCTAAACTGCTCATTGCAATATTGAAGCGATAGTTTGAAAAGGTTTTGACCCATGCATACGTATACGGATTTCAAACTCTGCCGGCCCCCTTAAAAGCGAGTATTTTACATTACTTTATAAAAATAAGAAGAATGTGTCTACCCAAGTTTTCAGCAATTTTTAAAATAATATATACCTAAGGAAATAAGTTTGTTGAATAATTCCACGTAGATGGACCTTCGCAATCTCAATAATCGTAAATTAAAAATATTAGAGCCCGTCATTTTGACGGGTACCGTTAACCTAGTGTTAATCGAGTTACGCCGATCATTGCTGCAATTTTTCTTAGCCTTGTGACCGAACTATCACGCCTAGATAATTCAAAGTGTTCCAGATAGATATCAGAATTTGTCAACTGGAAAGTTTTTGTCATTCAGACAAAATTTTGGCAGGAAGATTCGCACAAAATTCCTTTCTCTGATAATCTTTGAACGCCAAACTAGAACCCCAAAAATTCCATAAAATCGAAGTAAGTTATTTAATGAAATAAAAATTGCAAAAAATTAAATGTACGATACTGAGTAATCCTCCAACTTTCTTGCTAACTAACTAAGATAACTAAGATACTGAGTAATCCTCCAACTTTCTTGCTAAACTAATTAAGTTTAGTACAATGAATATATCAACGTAAAAATTCATTTTAAAACCTGCACAAATAATTCAGCCACATATGGCTGACGTGGTGTTCAACGTGTTAACTAAAATTCTTCCAATCCAATTCTTTCAGGTACAATCATTCTATTTCATTCTTTAATTAATTTCCTAATAATAATAATTTTTATTTAATTTTTTATAATTCTTTCATTCGATTCTTTTACCTCGGGTCTTTCATCCGATTCGTTTAACCAAAACCTTTTAATGGCATTCAGAGTATCCGTCATGAAATTTTCTGTCCGGGCCTAAGCAGTTGGCCGGCTCCAAGCAACCACACTTAACATCGATTATGCCTATGGCGGTTCAATGAAAACGCTGTTAAAGATCGTTAGACGAATTGAATGCACCCGAGGCGACGTTCCCATGGCCCGGAGACAAAGAGCGAATTTTTCTAGTTGAATACGGTTGTTGCCCGTGTGTCTCTAGCGTGACAAACGCCGGGCCGGCACAATGCTGCACTATGGCACAGAAAAGGTCACAATGTGCATTCGGAGCTGATGGAGGCATTAGGATCGCGGTTACGATGAGATCTTTCGACGACCTGCATCATTCGACGGTCTACGGGCAACGCGAAGGACAAAGAAAAGGGAAAAGATCTTTTCGACCCGTCTTCGGGGAGCCTATGCAGGCCCCCGATGCTGTATACCTGAGACCAACAGCTATAGTGATTGGAACATTTCTTTTTTTTTCTAGACTAAAACACCGGTCCAGAAACCAGATTCCTGCAGCTGTGCGACAGCTGATGTTGTTGGGCCGAGGATGTTTGTGTAAACGTCAAATTTCGTGGCTCGGTTTAAAGAGTCTGCAGCCATTTTTCAGTTTTCATGCAGGCTTAATTTCAGATGCATTTTTTGAAGATTTTTTAAGTATTTTTTACGCTCTGTATTTACTAAGTGAAGAAGCAGAAAAGTGAAGAAGAAGAAAACGAAGTTTAGCAATAATTGTAGAATTTATGGAAAAATATGTTAATACTTCGAAAAGGAGAAAATCGGTGGAGTGTGGAAAAAATGGTAAGGAAACAAATTCTAGGGCTTACATAAAAATTGTACAACTTAAGAAAAAATTGCAGGACTTTGGGAAAAATTGTAATCGTTATAAAATAATTCTGGGGTTCACAAAAAGGTTGTGCAGCTTTTACAGAAGATAGCAAAACTCATGAAAAAGCTGAAGACCTTGAGAATGGTGAGACCTTGAATAGATTTTGTGAGTATTTTTTACGCTCTGTATTTACTAAGTGAAGAAGAGGAAAAGTGAAGAAGAAGAAAACGAAGTTTAGCAATAATTGTAGAATTTATGGAAAAATATGTTAATACTTCGAAAAGGAGAAAATCGGTGGAGTGTGGAAAAAATGGTAATGAAACAAATTCTAGGGTTTACATAAAAATTGTACAACTTAAGAAAAAATTGCAGGACTTTGGGAAAAATTGTAAGGGTTATAAAATAATTCTGGGGTTCACAAAAAGGTTGTACAGCTTTTACAGAAGATGGCAAAACTCATGAAAAAGCTGAAGACCTTGAGAATGGTGAGACCTTGAATAGATTTTGTAAGTATTTTTTACGCTCTGTATTTACTAAGTGAAGAAGAGGAAAAGTGAAGAAGAAGAAAACGAAGTTTAGCAATAATTGTAGAATTTATGGAAAGATTGTAAAACTTCGAAAAGGAGAAAATCGGTGGAGTGTGGAAAAAATGGTGAGGAAACAAATTCTATGGCTCACATAAAGATTATACAATTTGAGAAAAAATTGCAGGACTTTGGGAAAAATTGTAAGGGTTATAAAATAATGCTGGGGTCCACAAAAAGGTTGTACAGCTTTTACAGAACATAGCAAAACTCATGAAAAAGCTGAAGACCTTGAGAATGGTGAGACCTTGAATAGATTTTGTAAGTATTTTTTACGCTCTGTATTTACTAAGTGAAGAAGAGGAAAAGTGAAGAAGAAGAAAACGAAGTTTAGCAATAATTGTAGAATTTATGGAAAGATTGTAAAACTTCGAAAAGGAGAAAATCGGTGGAGTGTGGAAAAAATGGTGAGGAAACAAATTCTATGGCTCACATAAAGATTATACAATTTGAGAAAAAATTGCAGGACTTTGGGAAAAATTGTAAGGGTTATAAAATAATGCTGGGGTCCACAAAAAGGTTGTACAGCTTTTACAGAACATAGCAAAACTCATGAAAAAGCTGAAGACCTTGAGAATGGTGAGACCTTGAATAGATTTTGTAAGTATTTTTTACGCTCTGTATTTACTAAGTGAAGAAGAGGAAAAGTGAAGAAGAAGAAAACGAAGTTTAGCAATAATTGTAGAATTTATGGAAAGATTGTAAAACTTCGAAAAGGAGAAAATCGGTGGAGTGTGGAAAAAATGGTGAGGAAACAAATTCTATGGCTCACATAAAGATTATACAATTTGAGAAAAAATTGCAGGACTTTGGGAAAAATTGTAAGGGTTATAAAATAATGCTGGGGTCCACAAAAAGGTTGTACAGCTTTTACAGAACATAGCAAAACTCATGAAAAAGCTGAAGACCTTGAGAATGGTGAGACCTTGAATAGATTTTATAAGTATTTTTTACGCTCTGTATTTACTAAGTGAAGAAGCAGAAAAGTGAAGAAGAAGAAAACGAAGTTTAGCAATAATTGTAGAATTTATGGAAAGATTGTAAAACTTCGAAAAGGAGAAAATCGGTGGAGTGTGGAAAAAATGGTAAGGAAACAAATTCTAGGGCTTACATAAAAATTGTACAACTTAAGAAAAAATTGCAGGACTTTGGGAAAAATTGTAATCGTTATAAAATAATTCTGGGGTTCACAAAAAGGTTGTGCAGCTTTTACAGAAGATAGCAAAACTCATGAAAAAGCTGAAGACCTTGAGAATGGTGAGACCTTGAATAGATTTTGTGAGTATTTTTTACGCTCTGTATTTACTAAGTGAAGAAGAAGAAAAGTGAAGAAGAAGAAAACGAAGTTTAGCAATAATTGTAGAATTTATGGAAAGATTGTAAAACTTCGAAAAGGAGAAAATCGGTGGAGTGTGGAAAAAATGGTAAGGAAACAAATTCTAGGGCTTACATAAAGATTAAACAATTTGAGAAAAAATTGCAGGACTTTGGGAAAAATTGTAAGGGTTATAAAATAATTCTGGGGTTCACAAAAAAGTTGTGCAGCTTTTACAGAAGATAGCAAAACTCATGAAAAGCTGAAGACCTTGAGAATGGTGAGACCTTGAATGGTGAGACTTGGAACAAAATGTAGGGCCTACGAAAGTATCGTAGAACTTAGGAAATATATTATAGGATTTGTGAAGAAATTAAGACAATTGGGAGACGTGAAAATATTAGGTGGATTTTGGGTATTATAGGTTTACAAAGAACAGAAGAAGGTTGTGCTGATTTGAACGATTTTTTCAGGCTAGCCGGTGACTGCAGTGATACTGACCTCAACGAATAGGGATCCATGTTTCCTTCCTATTTGTCTGGCTGGAGCAGTCTCGATTCCTGAGCGTTTGAACCGCTGCTCCCTCTTCTTCCTCCGGATGTGTTAATCAATTCCGACTTCACCTCGAAACGAACACCTCGTCAGCTCAGAACGAAGTTATGGCACTTGGTCACCATCGTACGCTCTGCACAGAAAAATCAGCCAACACATATAATCACGCCGATTGCTTGCTGCCGCCATTTGCTGTTTTCCGCTTAATGTCAGATCGTTAAGGAACACGATTTGCTCGGGCACGCGAGCTCGCACACGAACGGCCCAGAATTCTTCGAAAATTGTCCTCGAAAAGTATACCCAAACCTTTAATTCCATATACTCTTGATCGCAATCTCTATAGTCAAAAGACGTGCACTTATTGCGCTCTGGGGGACACAAAAATACTTTGTCAGTGAGGGAATGCTAACAAAATTGTTAATTGCAACCTGGAGGCAGAATCGTTGTGATTTATGAATTAAATTAACTATTAAACACCTCTAAAGAAGAGCTAAAGCAGAACTTAACGAACTCGAGACGATGGTTACTCCGTTAAGAACTAAAACCGAGCATGAACATTTTTGTATTTAGAGCCTCCAAAGATAGGTATGCAAACAATTTGTCGGATGCGCGTCTAATACATTAGATAAGATTGAACAAATGTCAGCATGCGATTCGAAACTTGTGTAATGTAGCGGAATTGAACGGAGGTATTCCTGCTTTGAATAATTCACCGTGCGGGTAGATACCGTGGTCACGAACATGTGTTTCGAAGGAGACTGTGGAATACCATAGTTAATGATACTGTAATTTCGTAGCCGAGACCGCCTCCGTGGCAGGACACTAACTTTCTACGAGGCGCTTTGCAGAAACACGGGCGCCGCTATCCGTTGATCGATCATTGCCGAGGAATATTGTTTATGGGCCCGGACGCGCTTTAGCTCTATTGAGATCGCTTTATTCAGTATCCACAAATCATTGTTCAATTTCTATCGCCGTAGAGCTCCGATGATTCGACCCTTTCGCGAGCGTTTGTTGTACAGTGCACGCATGCTCTCATAAGTTGATATTCGAGCTGCCCATTCGACAAATATGATAGAAAATTGAACTGAGAGAAGATCGGTGAAATTCATTTTTATCTGCAGATTCTTTCGATTCAGTGGTATTGAGCATATAATTATTAAGGAAGTTTGTTTTAAACGGAGAAAGTTAAACTAAATGCTTTGCCAGTAAAATGTAAAAAAAAAGCTTGGAAGGTTAGTTTATCGATTTGTGCACTACACTTGAGGAATTATTAATGATATCTTTTTTAGTATTTAAATACAAATATCTGTGCACATTCCAGTTTCGAAAAGAGGAAGCATAAATTTTTGTATGCTCAAAAACTGTACCACTTTTGTTCGAGATGCTCTTTAAAATTTTATGCCAAAATGAAAGTTGAACTGAGGATTCTATACATTTATGAGAGAATGAGTTTGCAAGATTTGAAACGGTACAAAAGATTTAAAAAATGCTTTCAATATGTTACAATTACTAATGGGATAAATGTGTGGACTACATTTTTATTTTGCATAAAGAACCATTTCGCATTTTTATTTCTTTCGTAATAGTTTGAAGTGCTACATGAATATGTAGGTATATGGTAATGCGTGTCAGGTGTTTCTGTGGAGTTTGAACTGTTTTGACTTTTGAAGTGTGAACAGTTTAGGAAAAGGTTCAAAAGTTACCAGGTTTTACTCGAGCTGTCTACACATATAAAAATTAATTGATTTATGAAATTGATTTTGTGGTTCGTTTATGAAACCGGTCTTCTATGAAGCTAAAGCTACGTCCGTTTACTATAAAACCAAATCAACTATAAAATGTCCAAATTACTATAAAATGCTATAAAAGGCTTCTATGTCGTTCCTGAGTGACAACTTGCAATAAATTCATTTGCAACGTCGAAGTTAAGACGCGCAGCACATTAAAATCTCGCTTCGAGATTGATAATAAACGACGACGGATTTATTCGTTTCATTAAAACGCTAATCCCCAGATAAGTTTAAACTCTGTGTAGCTCGTCCGTGACCGGAAGCCTCTAAACACGGTCTTAGCGTCAATTTAAATTAATTCTGCTTCGTTTAAGAAAAAAAAGCGAACGCGTTGACGAGTACAAATGAAACTCTGGAAACCAATGACAGCCATAAAGAACTCTCAACTGCCCCAGCCGCTGTCCACTTTGATAAACTTCGAGCTATTAAAGCGTAGATACAGTTAACAGGATCGTAAAAGCTGAAAAACAAATTTAATCGCGCTCTTTACCACTTTGTTTTTACAATTCGATTGATTTCCTTCGTAATTAAAACGAGCATCGTGTGTTTCGGCCGTAAAGATTTCCTCGAGCTTCCAGAAAGCACGTGTGCTCGCCGGTTTCCGTATTTTTCCAGGCGAAGTTTCTCAGATTATCTCTTTTACGATCTCTAATTTTACTCCGGAGACGCTAATTGACCGACAAACTATACTTTACGCGGGGAATGAAGCGCAGGTCCGTTTTTCTTGCGCCTCCGACCGACATTTTCGGTACTCCCGTTGCGGACCGTTAAAATATCTCCGACGGCTGTAATTAGTTGCATAAGGCGTGCTAGTTTGTACGAAAATTGTTCCTACACATTAAGAAATCTTGTATAATGCACGAGTGAAGTCATTGTAAATATCACTCACGATTATTTAAAATAGTGTAAACGTTGCTCTCGCGAAAATATTTTCATGAGACTCGAGAAATGCTTGCTGGGAATTTTCACGTAGCAAATATCAGCACAACTGCTGTAATTTTCAAAGAACAACACGTCGCAACTTTCGAGCACGCAATCAGTCTATTTAAAGCCGCGGTAAACGGTCGGTTCGCTTCAAGATAATTTCTGGAACGTAAACAAATTACTTACCATTCGCTGCAAGCGAAATGCTGCAACTCGTTAAAAAAATTCTGCGCAGAATGAACGTTCGATTCTCTAAAATTACTATCAGGCTCTAAAGCTTCTACGCTTCTAGGGAAATTATTTTCCACTCATTTTCCTTATCCACAATTTTGTTCGTACTCGCGAGTCGTTCGTTTCCGTCGCTGGCGACACCGATCGTCACAAAGGAATCAAACCGATCTAGATCTTTGAAAATCGCACACGTTCTCCGTCTCTCCATACGTCGAACGACTGTTTCCTGAATCCTGAGGTATTTCCGCGGAAAGAGCCCGTTAACGAGGACACAATTTCTGAAATCGTTCGGCGATAAATCACGATCGATGCAGGGGGACTTTGCGCTCGGTTGCATAAGCGACTCACGTGCTGCGGGACCTCGTCACGTGAGCCACAATTAAGGACAAACACCGACGATTATTCCTTTATATTGGCTGACGATCGAGAAACATCTTCCACGCGAACAATCGATCCGCGGCACAATTCGATTAAAGATCGCGATCGATGCGCGAGACGCGTCTTTCTGCGTCCACCGAAACAATCAGCCGCAATTATTTACTTCGAGACTACAGCGTTTACTCGATACATGTCCAAAACGTGGGTCTAACCAGAGACATATATCGGGCAGGAGATACTATTCTTTGATCCACGCCGAATGAAAATTTCATGGGCCCTCACAGGGATAGTTTAGGGACTTTTATGGGCTAGGCATTGGGGGCATATGTAGAGTAAACTGATGACTTTCCTGATGTGAATATCGCTAAATTAGAATAATAACCTACGACAGAACGTTGCCTTGAACGTGGCATTTCGCAGTTGCTTTTTTAACCGTGAATTTTACGAGCCATAAATGCTTAGTAGTTTTGTAATCTAGTAATGATCGTAGGTCAGTGGACAGATAAACACAGACGGCATAGTAATTATTACGAAACAATGGTTGAAGAATATAGACAAGAGGATTACACTTATCAACCGTATCGATCGTATTGGCGCAATCGCAATTGCGAACGGTTATTAAATTGATCCCACTTTTCCAGTTCACTGGAAAAATATAATCCTTCTTAACCAATATCTTTTTAACCGCACTTTATCATGCTCAAGTCTTTCCTATTTATTGGATCTACAATTGACGATGACATCATAGTTCATTTTCCTTTATTTTTGTATTGCGCGACATTGTACGGGTCACTAGTAATGACAGTCATCGTACTCGTTGGTTCGTAAAAAGGCGACCACTCGAGTGAATCGATCATTTTTCTGGTGAACGTAATCTGACGATCGTAATTTCCCGTCGATCATCGTGTCATTATTAAACTTGTTATCTTGTCTGTGTAGTATCGATTAGCCGGTACAAGATTAATCCAGCACTCGAGACCATTATGCGAGGCATTATCGTCGTCTGGATCCGAGGCGGGACGAATGATTAGAATGATTTGAAAATTCCCCGAACATTGGCACTCGCCGATAAACACGAGCGTAAACACTGAAACGTCTCTCGAAAGCTACGATTCCGATGTATTTTGCACCTTGAAACTAGCGCAACTTTTTCATGGACAAACAGTCGGATCAAAAAATTTCTACTCTCATAAATAAGGTCACCGAAACGTCCTTCGAGTCGTGGAAAAGCTGCCGAACTGTAGTTTCAACAGAAGTTTCGAAGAAGTGAAAATCGACGCGGTGCAATTCCAAAATTCCGATTAAATGTTAATAACTCCTTTTTTGCTCGGAATACAATTTTCCTAAACAACACTAAATTTCACGATGTTCCGACGTACGTATCTGTAGGTCTAAACAGGTGTTTGCGCACGTTTTTGCTCGGAATAAAATTTTCCTAATATTAACACTAGGTTTACGGAGCACTAAAAATGACTATTTTACATTTCCTTATAAAAATAACATGAATATATTTATCAAAATCTGTAGCCATTTTTTTAAAGATATATACCTAGAGAAATCAATTTGTTAAATAATTCCTCATGGATCCATGTTTGCAATCCCAATATTCGTGAATTAAAAATATTAGAATCCGTCATTTTGACGGGTCCCGTAAATCTAGTGTTAATAATTCCAAAACCAGTATTCTCTACTTGTGACTGACTATATTAGGGGTACCCATAAATAATCAATTATTTTCAAAGCATTTGTTTTGCCTTTAGTTCTGTACTTTCACATTTTTCGGTAAAGCAGCCTGTGTTCAAAATATTCTAAAAAGTATATTTTTTTTTACAACCCTGTAATAAAATGGCGGCGTCCGTACCTTCCGAGGATCATATTCGTCATTGCATACTTTTTCATTTTCATGCGGGATTTAATGTAACAACAAAGAATATTTGCGATGTTTATGGAAATGTATTGAAGGTCAACGAGTGTCAACGTTGGTTCAGGAGGTTTGCTGCTGGTGATTATGATCTCTCTGACAGGCCTCGGACGACCAGTTGAATTTGATAATGACACCCTAAAATCTCTAGTGGAAGCTGATCCAAAATTAAGTATACAAGAATTATCGAGAAGCCTTGGGTCCACATGGTCAACTATACAAAGGCACCTAAACGAAATGGGAAAGGCATATAGGCCAGGAATATGGGTACCGCATCAATTGTCGGAGATCAACAAGAATATTCGTCGATCAATTTGCACTTCTTTGCTATCAAGATTTCGTAGAGATCCATTTCTTAGCAGAATCGTTACCGGAGATGAAAAATGGATTGTTTATGATAACATAAAGCGTTCCAAGCAATGGCTTTCTGCAAATCAAACCGCAATATCAACCCCTAAACCTAGCTTATCGCTTAGAAAGGTGTTACTGTGCATTTGGTGGGACTGTCGTGGCATAATTCACTTTGAGTTGTTGAAACCTGGAGAAACAGTTACTGCTGAGTTGTATTGTCAGCGATTACAACGGCTGTATTCAGAACTATTGAAAAAGAGGGCATCTTTAGTCCACAGAAAAGGTGTAATACTGCAAATTGACAATGCTCAACCCTATACAGCGTAACTCACTCAGGAAAAAATCGAAGAATTGCAATGGGAAGTTTTACCGCACCCCCGTACTCACCGGATATTGCTCCCTCTGATCTATTCAGATCTCTGGAGCATTATTTAAGAAACAAAACATTCTGTAGAAGATGTTAGGAGGCACCTTGAGTCATATTTTGCTTGACGAACCCTGGTTTTCTATAAGAGGGGGATTGAAAATTTGCAAGAAAGACGGCAAACTGTCCTTGATAATGATGGAGATTATATAATAAATTGAGAAATAAAACCCTGAATTTACTACAAAGTTTGTTTTAGATTTCAAAATAATTGATTACTTATGGGCCTCCCTAATAATTCCAAAACCAGTATTCTCTACTTGTAACTGATTATAGTACTCCAGCTTTTCTAACTTAGATTAAATCTTTTAGCTACCTGTTTAGAGCTCTTCTAAAAATAACGATAATTGCACTTGTTGAGAGTCGAAGCGATTTTTATCGAAGCAACGAATTAATGTAACAATTTAACGCCCGCGTTATAATTGTAAAATTAGAAATAGGAAATACGTCGATGTGAACGTGAACATATCTCGCATCGTTAGTTTCTAAGAAATGATCGAGCTCTTCATTTCGGAAGTGTTGCGAGCAAATCTTATCTTGTCACATTTTTTGCCTGCGATGTCACAGAAATCCATCGATCAAAACCTGTTCGATCTGGTTCGCATCTTCGTTTTTCCTTTTTACTGTTTCGAAACTCGGTGGCTTCAACAATCGCCCGAGCACATTGCAATTCGGACAACGCCTATTTCTGGTCAATTGTGCAGACGCGAAGGGGGTCAAAGGTCCAGGAAAATCGGCATCGTAGAATAACGACGAGCATCAGCTGCAGGTGCGATCCGAGCGTTATTGCACATCGTTCATGCGATTAAATCGTCTGGTGACGCACCGGTGTCGCCGGCTCGTAGTCCAACGATTTTATTTAGAGGAAACAATGCGTGCAAACGTGGAAGATCCCAAGTGTCAATACGATTGAACCCGATCCGATACATATTCATTACAGTACGAGCGAGAAAGCGAGCATGATTTACGTTAACACTACTTTGATCGCGGTAGACCTCGCCTCTTATCGCAACGAGGTCTATAAACATAAATGTCCAGCTTCGCCGCCTCTTTATCGCGGAATTTATGATTGCGTTTGCAGAGACTGCCTGTGTCAGGGTCGATCCGGACACCTGGAAGATTCCAGAATTCAATCCTTCGTTCCCATAATTCATTATTAACCCTTAACAGTCTGAAAGTATTTCAAGTTTACTTCCCATCAGGTCTAAGCTATTTTTCATACGAAGAGGAACTATGGACTCAACATTTTTATATCAAGTATAGAAAGGAAAATATTTGTATTATTAATTAAATTGATTTTTGCAACTATATACGCGGCACTGGACCCAGTAAGTCCTCAAGTTTCATCAAGTATTATTTAAAATAGCCAGGAGATTTGTATACAATTGCCTCCAATTTTGGAAACACCCTGTACACGTGCTCTCAATTTTGAAAGCACAGTGAGAATACACTCAGAAGACCAAGGACCTTCAGAATTCTGTTTATAGAATCTCTTTATATTTCAAGTGAGCAAAACATGTCTTCATGCCTAAGTCCACCTATTTTTTAAACAATCTATACCTCTACTCGAGCTTTTGAATTAGAACGAACTTTGAACCAGTGTTGCCAGGTGAGGGGAGGGAGCACGAATCGAGGGGAAAGAGTTACCCCCTCCCCGCCAGTACCGGAGCATGCGCGACAGAGTCGAAACGCGTCACGTGGGGAATGGCGCGGTGGAAGGGGAAATTAGAGTGGGGGAACAAGACTTGATCTGGCGACGCTGAACCGAAAGGAGAAGTATTCTTAGTTTTTACAATATTGTAATGTTTAAAACATCCTAACCCACAGCCATTCTAGATCCACGGTCAAGCTACCAAATCTCTCGGACGAAGGATCTTATTGTTGTCCTTACGGGGCCTGGTCACCTATTTTAGGATCAACCTGTATACCTAACCGGGCTCTACGCAATCATAATAAATCCTGGAACGATCTCGAAGCGCCGCGTTATCCTATCCATCGAAAACGGCGTGGGTCCCTATCACGGAGCGTCTATTTTTGAAACGGTAGTCGCTCGTATTCCTGCGTGTGTATTGCGCGTGTAAGAGCGTGCGTTCTACGGTGCGTACAGGACGCAGACTGTTCTCGAAAGCGGCTTGCTCGATACATTTAAACCGGCGCCGGACTTTCGACGGATCGACTTTTCCTTTCCGTTTCGCAAGGATCGAGAGCACAATTTCAAAACGGAGCAAGCAATCTTTAGAAAAGCTGCGAGCCGAACCACCGGAGGCCATTGTCCTCGCGGCATTTCTGTCGTTTGTCAATACACTCAAACGTGGAAATAATAAATTGCACAAACATTATACAACCAGGATGCAACAGCAAATCTTGTTCCACAATTTTGTTTCTTAATCACTCTCTGAATTGATCGTCAATTACTTTGAAGGCAATTAAAAGCAAATTAATTGTACAGAGATTATACAACACATTTGCAACACAAGGGCTCAGGTTCTTCAATACACTGATATTATTAACACTAGATTTACGGGACCCTTTAATTTACAATTATTGCGATTGTAAAAATGCATTTAACACGTTTATTCCTTGGAACATATATTATTATAAAAGCCGCAAAAAGTCCGACTGAATATATTCTCGATATTTTTATACAATAAACCGCTGCGTAAACCCAGCGTTAATTAACTCGCGCAGTTTTCCAACGCAGCAATACAGCTACAATTAACCATTTACTCTTTCCATTGCGCAGAAATTAAAAACCGACGCTCGAAAACGAGGCGAACGAAATCTCCCGGGGAGCCGAGCACGGAATAACAAACAACAACAACAACAACAACACGGAATCCTTCATCGACGTATCGCAGAGTTGCCCAACGACGTATCAGCTCGCATCAAGCTCCATTTCAAAACAGTCGAAAGCGGAATACGAGTCCTTCGAACGCTATCACGGTGGATGCTCGGCGAATCGTTACCGTTATCGTTAATACGGTCTCGTTAAATTGCAAATTTCTTGTCTGGCGTGACGTCTAGCAATAATAGCGCGACTGCCCCGGGCCTGATCTACGGTCAAGATCCCCGAACAAAGGAGTCGGCCGAGGACTCGGTGAAATCCGTCCCCTCGTCCGAAGGATCGATGAAAGTCAACGTCCGTGTCTGTGTCAGCTATTATCGGCGCGACGTTTCAAGCGGTTTCGATCCGGTTTGCTTCCGCGTACGCGGGGCCGGCTGCGTAAATAAGGTAGCAAACGGCCGGGACTCACCTTCAGGAACTGTGTCTGTAGTTCTTCGGGCCCCGTAGGCGACAAGGCCCCTGGCCTCGGCTCCGGGATTCGAAAGGACCAGCAGTAGGAGGGCAACGGCTGCTCCTTCGGGCTCTGCCGGGCGATGTTGGGCCTCCTCGGGCTCACCGGCTTGCTCCGATGCTCAGAACGGAACTGGGACCTTGTTGGATCGGCTGGCAGCGCGTCACGACGTTCTACTCGCGATGGTCGGTTCGCGACTGAAGCCTGAAAACAGGCAGACAAGCCGCGTCGGTCGATCCGACGTCTGCTGCCTCGCGCCATGCCGCCGTGGCGGTGCCCACAAAGAGATCGATTTAACCCTCCGAACGATGGCCGAACCGTTTTTACCCCTGCTCGCTGGAATCTTCAATTTCTGCACCGTAGCATCCCTTCGCGAAGCCTCTACCCGATTTTCCCCGATTTTTGGAATTTTTTTGAAAAGAATTTGGCAGAGACATTGATTTTGGAGCTTGTGGGCGCGCTTAGCAATGTTCAGAGAACGCACCACTATTTTTATTATGCGGAAATTGGAATTTTTTCACGGAGGTGTAGTGGTTCGAGGGGGAAGTTGTACGAAAAACGTATGGGGCGTGTAAAAGATGGATTTTATCATTTTTATACTGTATATTTTCTTTTCTCTTGGTTATTGTAACTTTTAATGTTATGTTTTGTGGGAAATCGTTTTTGTTCTACCCCCTGGGGAAAAGTTAGTATGGAGCAGATAGTTAACAATTTTAAAAACTCACGATTTTCGTTTCTCTCGGTTATTGTAACTTTTAATGTTATGTTTAGTGGGAAATCGTTTTTGTTCTACCCCCTGGGGAAAAGTTAGTATGGAGCAGATGGTTAACAATTTTAAAAAGTCACGATTCTCTTTTCTCTCGGTTATTGTAACTTTTAATGTTATGTTTAGTGGGAAATCCTTTTTGTTCTACCCCCTGGGGAAAAAATTAGTGTGGAGCAGATGGATAACAATTTTAAAAAGTCACGATTTTCGTTTCTCTCGGTTATTGTAGCTTTTAATGTTATGTTTTGTGGGAAATCCCTTTTGTTCTACCCCCTGGGGAAAAATTAGTATGGAGCAGATAGTTAACGATTTACAAATGCCACGATTTTGGGATTTATTTATTTTTTAAGTGAATAGCGGTTTTAAATATTGATGATGTATTTATTAGTCTTCAGAGAATATGCAGCTGTTTGTGTTCTGCGTTAGTTGTAATTTTGCTCAAAGTTATGGTGATCGAACTTGTCATTTTAATGAAGCCAGAAACAAGACACTTAGAAGAAGCGCATCAAGTTTCTAGTGAATTGAATAAAGATATCCTATCGTTTCGCAAGCATGTGGGATTCGCACTTCATCGAAGTGTCACTTGATCTCCCGGTTTCTACATATCAGTTCCACGTGTTTCCTGGATGAGCCTCAAGAATGTTTAACACATAGTCCGTAGCTGGGATCGCGAAAGGGAGCCGCTGCGATAAATCTCCATATGCGAAGAACATCGACAGTTAATCCATATTCATCCGAGCGCCGCGACAACAGGAAACGGGAGCTGTCGCGAGAATCGTAGGGCAATCATTTGCTCACCGTAAACGAGCAGAAGGAAATTAACAAAAAAACAAACAAAAACTTAAAAATTAGAACAATTTAATGGTTTAACTTCACCTTGGCAACCCAGAAATTTTTAACTTTTTAATATACAATCCTGTACATCTTGACGAGAAGGTGCCAAAAATCGAAGTTTCAAGGAGAGGAATTCACTGGCTCAAAAATTACACGTGTTTAGAATTAATTAAGACATATCACATGATGACAGATGATAATCCATCAGAATTCCGAACATTCGGCTCGATTATCTTATCGCGAAACTTTGAAACGAACCTCTCAATTAACTCTAAAATTGTCCTCTTTTTTATAATAGTTTATAAAATATTCTTCAGAACGGATCACTGCCCTCTGATTTTTTTCCAGGTAGGATACTTCAAAAGCGGACATTTATCGAGCAACGGCGTGGACCGAAAGGACATTTCGGCGATATTCAGGATCTCGTCAAGGTTCTATCAGGACTTTAATCAATTTTATGAAGAAATGAGTCAACTCCGGGTGGAAAGAAACAACGTTGTCACAGCATTATGTTTCATCGAGGGGATGAAACTATCTGAGTGGAGCACGGGACAAACCCCGTTGTCACGACCATAGAAATAGGAAGCGTCGAACCGGCCAGTTAATCCAACAAGTACCAGTCGTCCGCAAATAGATCTTGACCTAAGAAGCTTTCCGTAGATTCGCGATAAGGTAGAGTGCCCACGTTACCGACAAAAATAGTCGAAAAATGGTTTCACGCGCCACAACTTTTCGTCCTTATATGAGAATATTTTTCGCTGGGAAAGGGCTCGTTCGAAAGAGGAAGGTTCAATCTAGCGCACGCTGGTCACGAGCTGACGAGATTATGCAGATATTTGGTAATATAAGCGTTAGAAGTAGGCTAAAAATTGACGATGCGCATGCCGTGGAATCCAAGCATTTTTATGCCATTGGATGAGTTTTCTGGATGAAATCGAGAGTTGCGCATGCTAGAAAATATCTCCGGCTACAAATTGAGCTATAGAAATTGGGGAGCTTAGAAATTTGGGGTCCTAGAAATTGGGGAGCTCAGAAATTTGGGAGCTTAGAAATTTGGGTGCTTAGAAATTGGGGAGGTTAGAAATTTGGGAGCTTAGAAGTTTGGGGTCCTAGAAATTGGGGAGCTTAGAAATTTGGGGTCCTAGAAATTGGGGAGCGCAGAAATTTGGGAGCTTAGAAATTTGGGTGCTTAGAAATTGGGGAGGTTAGAAATTTGGGAGCTTAGAAGTTTGGGGTCCTAGAAATTGGGGAGCTTAGAAATTTGGGATCCTAGAAATTGGGGAGCGCAGAAATTTGGGAGCTTAGAAATTTGGGTGCTTAGAAATTGGGGAGGTTAGAAATTTGGGAGCTTAGAAGTTTGGGGTCCTAAAAATTGGGGAGCTTAGAAATTTGGGGTCCTAGAAATTGGGGAGCTCAGAAATTTGGGAGCTTAGAAATTTGGGATCCTAGAAATGCATCCTAGCATTTCTAGTCTATCCTAGCATTTTTATACCATTGGATGAGTTTTCTGGATGAAATCGAGAGTAGCGCGCGCTAGAAAATATCTCCGGCTACAAATTGAGCTATAGAAATGGGGGAGCTTAGAAATTTGGGGTCCTAGAAATTGGGGAGCTCAGAAATTTGGGAGCTTAGAAATTTGGGTGCTTAGAAATTGGGGAGGTTAGAAATTTGGGAGCTTAGAAATTTGGGGTCCTAGAAATTGGGGAGCTTAGAAATTTGGGGTCCTAGAAATTGGGGAGCTCAGAAATTTGGGAGCTTAGAAATTTGGGTGCTTAGAAATTGGGGAGGTTAGAAATTTGGGATCCTAGAAATGCATCCTAGCATTTCTAGTCTATCCTAGCATTTTTATACCATTGGATGAGTTTTCTGGATGAAATCGAGAGAAGCGCGCGGTAGAAAATATCTCCGGCTACAAATTGAGCTATATTTTGTCTTGATTCTCTGCGAAATAAAGCCAAAAACTTGAAGCACGTTTCTGGCGTCAGAATTCATGATATCGATAGTACAGAGCAAAAAATGTGACAAGTTTAGTCACAGACTTAAGACCCGTCGGATCAAGATCAAGACGGATCAGTGTCTCAAGGCTGTGAACGGAAATTATACAGCAGTTACCGACCTGCTGACTCTGAAAGAGTCACGTGACTATCCCGGGCCCTTAATTTTGTCCAGCTTTCGTTCGTCGAAAGAAGGCGATACGGCAGCGTGCGATTTAGAGATGTCGAACGTAAGAGCACGTAGGGGTTCACGTGCACACCGGCCGGCGTTACGAAAACGGCAACGGGGACGAAGGCGTGAGAATCACGTGGACGATCGGTCACCTCTTCCACGGAGCACCGTGCGCACACGATGCGTTCTGCATAGGATTCTACATTATAGGAGGTGCTACGAGCACCGGACGATCCGCGTTGCATCGCGGCTGAGATCACTCGGGAAACGAACGGGGAAAGGCTAGCGGTCTTTAACCCATTTCTTCAGGGTCGCCTTGTTGGCGGAGTCGGTAGGTGTACGATCCGCGAAACTAATGGGGAACAGGAACAGATTATTAACAATCATTTTTGCAACGCGAAAAATCAAGGCCTGTTAACTCCTTGATACATAGATTAATCTTTATGTCGATAACCAAATTTTTTCGAGAATATCCAATGGTGTAATTCATAGTTAATCAGTCAATTAATGGTAAATTAGTCTGCGATCTTCCAAGACCATAAACATCTACAATATTTTTGCTAATTGTCAACGAGAATGTTAAGGAATGTTAAGTTATAAAAAGAAATTGAAAGTGTATATATACGGTTATTGGCATAAGGGGGTCTAGAGCGCCATCTTTTAGTCCTTGCTGAGGAATTTTTATAAATAAACCGAAAGCCTGATTTGTATTGAGGTTTTGCGTACACGTTTTCTATTATTTGGACTATACAGTAGAATTTTTTGATGTCGGCATACTTAAAATTGTAGGAGTTATGGTTCCCTGAAGAGGGGCTTGTAGAAAAGTGCCTTATTGGCTGACACGATGAAAATGGACGTCTATAATGAATATACAATATGAACATCTATAAAAAGCTATGTATATGTCGATTATTATGCTAGTTTGCGAATGTCCATTGTGATTAGCTCGAATGTAACATTAAGCTATATCCATACTGAAACAAAGTGTTTGTTTATCCAGTAAAACAAGCTGCTCGGTGTTGCTTCAGTGTGGACGTAGGTTTAGAATGCCAGCAAGAGAATAAAAAAATTGTCGTTGGCGTTGATGACGGTAATAAAGCTAGAGAAGTTATAGGCGATAATTCAGAAAATACCGGAGCGGTTTAGGATGATCTATCTGTATCATCCCTGCGATTCTTCTCCGCAGTAAAACCATCGATAGTACTAATAATAATTCGCCGCTCCACGAACTGCGCCTCGGTTACGCCAATTGTGCGATATCATTTTATGATTTTAATTGTCGAGTAACGTATCGATTTATTGCACGCGTGTATCTGATAACGTAGCGCCATAAGAGGATGATAATAGATTAGTGCAGGTGAAGTGGCGGATTTTTTTTCAATGACAGGTTACTACACGCTGTCGCCGACTCAACATACTAAACTCCTCGATGGAAAATTGTGTTCTGAAACGTTTTTGCTGTTATTCGATTCGGAACTTCGTTCTGCATGGACTCGATAATCTTTCTATCTTGATGATTTGTGGGAACACGTGTGAAGATAATATCTTCGCTAATAAATCTTTCTTGGTATTATGTAATAATACGATGGCGACAATAAGTTAATAGAAATGGGCGATAATGTGAGAATATGATGTAACGTAAAGTAGCATAGTAGTTCAAATAGTAATATGTATTAATATTAATTAGATGAGGTGAACGAAGCACGACGAAACGAATCTAGCGTAACAGTGCTCCGTAGCGAAACTTCACTCGAGAGTCGAGCAAGTTAACTCGTCCTCCTTGTTAACCGGTTGAACCCAGATTCTCGCTATCGATTCAATCGATCGATCGCGATCTACCATCGAAGTATTCTTCGATCGCTTCTGCATGACCGGTCGTTAAAGGGTCCGTCGGAAATTGATAGCTCCCATTAATCCGCTCCCCCTATCGAAATCGTACGACTCGTTAACAGCTGGGAGTGACCGATCGACGCTTTCGTTATCGGCCGATTGCGTACATTTACGTTAGCGAAATAGATCAAAATATACGAGTTAACATGCAATCACAACATCCCATCACTCATGTCTCGTACAACCATTACCCCTTAATCCTTAACACGTTGACGAAAATGCTTAAAAATGATCGCCAGTTAAATGGTTTTTTTATTAGGAAATCTCCTGTTACTTGCATTGAATATCAATTTATTCGTCCTGAAATATAGTGTTAGGTGTAAAATTAATAATAATGATAACAATAAATATTATTTAATTAATTTAATAGTATTATTTAATTATTATTATTCATTTTATACCTTACACTATATTTCAGAACGAATAAATTGATATCCAATGCAAGTAATAGAAGATTTTCTAATAAAAAAACTAATTATTTAACTAATTAATAATGAATAATAATTGTTAAGAACTCTGGTCGTTTATAGAAATGACCACTTGCCTTAAAATTTCTTTTAGAGCTACAACAATTTGAAACCAGTTGTCATTCAGAATTTCCCAGAAGCAGCAGAAGATTTATATTCATTTTATACCTACACACAATCAAAGAATCATAATATACTTTAAAAAAGTACATCTTTTAATACAAAATAACTTTTTTAAACTTCAGCTTGTTCCAGATGCTAGAAAGATTAGTTTACTAGCTGTTGTATTATAAAAATTGCGTTACGAGCTCAGATAAAAAAGCTGTAATATTAATATTTGCAATTTTCTCATAAACTTTTTACGCGTCATATAATAAAATAGCACTTTAAAATTCTTGAACAAGCCCGAGTACAGTTTTAAAAATGTTACTCCGTTTCGAAGAGCGTGCGACGACTTGTTTTGATCGGCTGTGCGTAATTAATTCTTGTTTCGCCAGCTGATATTATTTCCCTCTTCCATCTAAAAAAAAACGTAATCAAAAGGTTTCTCAAGTGTTCGTAATACAGAATCGTTTCCTTGGTTCAATTACTCACTTGACCCGACTTTGTTGACGCTAGTCTTCGTATTAGATCGCGTCGCGAAAGCTGCGCGTGAATTTCTTCCTTTTATCTCGCTCGAATGCGTGCGTGAACGATGGAGCGATCGAGAAACGCGTTTCCAATCGATGGAAATATTTTCAGCAACAGTATCTCAATGTTTACTTGCGATTACGACAGTCTAGAACCCTCCTGGAAAATAGAAAAAATAATTGTACTGAAATTTCTGTGTTCGGGCCTGTACCTCGGACTATTTCTTGGTCCATCAAATGTTAAACACTGTTAATATTAGATTGAATTATTAGAAGTTAGCTGAAGAATTATTAGAACTCTAGATTAGAAGAATTGTAAATCGCTTTCCCGTTCTCGATTCGAATTTTCGCGCCTAGAACGAGTTGCTACTCAGTCGGTAAATGGCACTACAGAAAGAATACTCGTCCGTGGCATCGGCCACATCGTGGTCAGCGTTTCTGTTCTGCACGATAAAGTGAAAGGTTAAACATGGCGACGTGGAGCAGACTTTTGTTTTCGACTGGACAAAAGTTCTTCAAACACAATGGATTATTGGTGAAAACAGTGCCAAAAAACGGTAACTTTGAATCGTAGAAACAAAATAGCTACGGCATCGTGTGTTAGTTTCACGGACAAAGCATCATCGCCGAAAGCGATGCTGTTTTGTTATGCAACTTCATCTGTACGATCAATTCAAAGTAATCGTTCGTTTAGTATTGTTGCCCCATTAATTGCCACATTTATCCAGTCTCGTATTGCGATGACAGTTTTTGCCTTAATTTTTTTATAGCACCTGACAATAATAACAAGAAATTCAGGGGAGAATGTCGTCCAAATGAATTGACGAACCTTAATAGATTATAATAATCAGTAACATTTACAGTAGTTTTGTAAAAATATGATGATCTTTGTCACTTCGTTTGTTCGTTTAAGTCCAATGTTTATATTCATGTAACAGTTAAGCATCTATTATGTTAAAAAGCAGCAAACAATTTAAGATATATAGCCATACGATTATGACATAAATCTCCTATGTGTGGTTTGTTCACAACAATAAATTGCAATTGCTGTCTGAAAATGTATAGAATTATTTTATATTTAGGCAACTGAGACAGAAATTGAGATACAACTATATAAGTATTTACAGCATCCTCAATACCTACTGACATTTTTCTTCGTTAGTGCAGACATCAATTTTTTATTTTAGTTTAAAGATATACGATGAAAAGATATATTTTGTACGATTATGATGAAGCACTGTATGCAAAATATATATCCAAGAGTAATGTGATTAAAGCAGACGGCTTAAATTCATTTATTTCTTTACAGATATTATAAGATGTATGGGGCATGATCGAACTATGGTTGTGGAACCATCAAATTATCAGTGGAACAAACTAAAGGACTGGTTTCACTTTTACTTCTTCGTTGGACTAATACCAATTGCCGTTGTTGTTGGCATGGCTAATACTTTTATAGGGCCAGCTACATTGACACCAACTCCAGAAGGCTATATTCCAAAGAATTACGAATATTTCAAGGTAAGGAAAGGTGAAATTTTATTAATGCTGCATAAGAGTTAAACTGATTACCATATGATCTGTTACTTTACAGTCGCCTATCACCAGATTCTTTGCAAAACACTTCACTCCCAACCCGCAACAGGAGTACGAGAAACTGCTCCACGTAATGGTATCGGATTGGGAGCTTGGACAAATGAGACAATTGGAAAAGAAAGTTAGCAAGATGATCCAAGAAAACCAGGACTACAGATACTTCAACTTCAGGAAAAGCTACTTGGCTGTTGATACTATACGACAGAGACAACAAGTGGCATATGATGAAAGTCACCAGTGAAAGTGCACTGTTTGTATATCATGATTTTTCTTGTCCATGCATACTATTCATTTGATGAAATGGTATGTCATATAGATCATGTGGTATAATGTTAGTTTAATAAAAGAAATTGTAAAAACAATTTTCATTTAATCCTGTTTTATATTGTTTTTCAATGAGTTTCACCCCCACTTTAATCCTACTATAATCCTTACTTGAGTCATAAATAAATCTGAGAGGACAAGGAGAACGACTATTGACATTACAATAAAAATAAGTGCACAACTTTGTCTTAAGCGTTCGATCTGCCACCGCTTATTAGGCACAGATACAAGAATCAAAATAAAAGATATTACAACATCTAACGCCTTAGTTATGGGATCTGAAATAAACCCCCTCCACCAAGACAATAGTAACGCCATCTACGGTGGCGGATTTGTGAACTAAATTTCGTTATCCTGCCCATGTGTGAGACAAGGACAGAAGAGGTCATACTCGCACCACCTCCTTTTTCGCGGCGCTTCGAATCCCCTGGTAAGTATTAGACAAACATGATAATCAAGGAGGTATCCGACAAGGACAGACATATGATTTTACGGCAGAGAGAGAAGGACAGTAGCATACCTTCTCACTCGTCTATCATACCGGTGCAAAAATCATTAAAAACTCACTTATTATTTACGATTTATAAATATTTGTAATTGGGCAACACAAACTGGATCTGCAGCTACTTTCGTATATGCTTTGTGGTTGCATTTTGTTCCCACTTACATAGTTATTAACAATTGTCGAAACTTCTACACTATATGGACATATATGCGAGTAATTTATGCACCTTTGTAAGTCAAGAATGTAAAATGATCCGGTACAAATCTCCGTATTGTTTATTACAGTAAATTCGATTCCTGAGTAATTAGTTATTAATAATTTTCCATGCGGTCCGCACATAGTGCCATCGCGTGATTTGAAAATGCCATGTGTAATTAATATTTCCTGCATTTTCCATAAATTATTAATGCATTTTTGCAGTTAGAGAATCTCGTACGGACCTTCATTCAAGTTCGAAAAACAGTTTCAATTGGGTTTCGTGCCTGATTAGTTAGGTATTAACAATTTCCGGAGAGCCGGTTTGTGTTTGTATTGCTTGCAATGCGAAGGAGACATGTTGTGCGATGGTGGCGCCAACTATGGTTGCGGGTTTATGAACTAATTTTCCCTATCCTTCCTATGTGTAAGACAAAGACAGAGATAGTGTCCAACAAGGACGGAGAAAGTATCACTCATGTCACTTCATTTTCTTGGCGCTTCGAATCTCCTGATAAGTAACGGGCAAACATGGCGACGAGTAGGTGTCCGACAAGGACAGACATATGATTTTACGGCAGAGAGAGGAGGACAGACACAGACCATCTCACTCGTCTGTGAACAAAATTGCTTCGAAGTAATAATCTATGAACATTAACGATTAGAAAATATGACGCGGGCTATCAACAAATCTCACATATAGTTTCTAGTCGGATCTTCTTCTCCATGAAATAGTTATTAGCAATTAATACGGCTCCTGTTCTAAAATAACCTCAAATAATGTGACAGGTTATGAATAATTAATTTTCTAAATGTACAGGCTTCATCGATGCACTTTTGTTAGTTAATAATGTAAAATGGAGTCTTCGCTACATTCCCATTTCAGTTTTATACAAGAGTGATTCCGTATGAATTAGTCATTAACAATTATCCGACAGGCGGCTGGCTTTACTGTCTGTCCTTCTCGCACATTGCGGTCCTCCTTGTCTTACACGTTATGGGTACTAGAAAACCCCGTAACAGCTCCAAAAATCGTTAATAACTAATTAATTAGTGATGAAACCTATACGAAATTGTAATGGGCATGTAGCCAAGGGTGCTTTCTACATTCTTCAATCGTAAAACTGCATTAATTAAGTCTGCAAAAGTAGAAAACTAATTAAAAAAGTTATTTCAGAACACGGGTTTCAATAATTATTAATTACTATCTAAATCGGAAGCAAATCCGATCAGAAAGTATATATGAAAGTAGCTGAGGCTTTATTCTACATGCTCCAACTTCCAACAATTACAAATTATTAATGACATGTGAGTTATTAATTAATATTCTATTCAGTTGTTTGATGTGGGAGAGCGACACTGTCTGTCCTTCTCTTACTGTCATAAAATCATATGTCTGTTCTTGTCGGATACCTACTCGTTATCATGTGTGCCTAATACTTACCAGGAGATTCGAAGCGCCGCGAAAAAGGAGTTGGCACGATCGAGACCTCTTCTGTCCTTGTCTCACACATGGGCAGGATAGGGAAATTTAGTTCACGAAGTTGGTAGATGGCGTGGTTACTAGATGGCGCCACTATCGCAGTGATGAAGCGGGTTTATTTGAAGTATCTTATGTACGCAATGCAATAAAGAATGAGAAGATATTTTCAGGGCTACTATTTATTGTCCTTAATAAAATCACTTAACAGATCCTGCGTTACTTGATATAATATATTGTATTTTAGACCTTTTCCATCGCTTTTCCACTGCCCCCTTATTAAAATGGCAAATATTCTTTCATTAAGCTTTATAATAATGTCGGAGGTTTCTCATAGGACTTGGATAAACGAAATACGTTTAAATTATAATAAACAAGTTTATTATATCTTGCTAACATTTGTTCTTATGTGCATTTCACAACGGCACTACATATACAACTAAATATTCTGTTATAAAAACTGTATAAATCTCGAATTGTCAGATGTGAGCTTCGTATAATATAATAGTTCGTTCCTTGTCTGCACACACCTAGAAAGACCTGAAACAAATTATTATATTTAATTAACACACGGTGTATGTTTATGCCTACACTAAAAATTGATTATTGAATTGCATGTACTTGGAAAGACATTACCTTATGCATGTGATCTGCCTCGATCTGTCCTCATTCGTATATTTGTAAATACCATATTTGTATTTTCTATTTATACATATTAAGCTTGATCTATTTTTTATTTCCTCCTGTGAATAATATTTTTAGTATTACAAATAACATAATGGTCACTCGAAAAACAGCCCGTGGGGAGGTCCAAAATAAAAATCATTTTTTTCCGCGTCGACGTTCCATTACAATTTAATCAATTAGCAGAAATCAGGAATTGCTTTAAAGATTGACTTTAAAGATTAACGTTTAAAGATTGCTTTAAACGTTAAAATATAAGGGGGTTACGCGGAAAACAAAGTGTTATAATTCACAAATCAAGAATCTCTTACACGTGTGGACAATGTGTCTCGTGTTAGGGGACTCTCTCGGTGAACAAACATAAATTAACGATCACTAGAACAAGCTTTACTTTTACAGTATACCCTTTTGAGAAAGAACTCAACACTCGTGATTCTCTGATAGATATATTCCTTTCCTGTTTCAACTTATTACATATCTTAAACTACATAGAGAAACATTTTGTACTTATAATAATGTTACACAGTGAACACACTAAAAAATGACTAAAAATCATATAATCTCGGTACGGGTATTCGGGAATTGAAAATATTCTTACCTTTCCTGTTAACGTTGCGATTTTGAAGTCATAGAGCAGATTCGGTATTTATATATGTATACATATTATATATATGCATAATATGCACGAATATACATATAATATGCACGAATATACATATAATATACATATATAAATATATATATATATACATATACATATATATATACTTTTTACACGTGTGTCAGTGTATTTGTATGCGTGCGTGTACATTCTCTTATATCGCGGTTCGATAGTCTTTATACGTATATTCTTTGAAAAAAGAATTTCCATCGATCGAATTTCGTTTCTTAAATAATTTATCCTACTACGATTTCACAGCAACGTGTATAGTGTTTTACACAGTATTCGTGTCTCTTATCGGTGCTTCTTATTAGGAGAATCCGACTTAAAAACGAAACAAGAAACAGCGGTCGCAGGAAACTATACTTCAAGCGCGTCTCGAAACAACAATATGCGTCCATTCTTTTTGGTGCTGTTCGTATGTGTCTTTTTGGAAAAATCGCGAGGCCGCAAATCGTACCTTTTGGAGAAAGTGTATCGAATCAATAAATAGCAATTCGCAACTACATTGTTACATGTGAATGGCGTAATATGTAAGTAGTGTCTAACGATGCGTTCGTAGCGATCCGCTAATCGTCGAGTGTCGTGTACGCTTCTTCGAAAGAACCTAAAAATCATCGACACGTGCTAACAACGTGGTGCCACAGCTTAATTAACAAAGCGTTTCTCTAGAAACTCTCTCACGCCCCTAATCGAGCGATTCCAGTGCGAATCTTCTTCTTTTGTTCGGACAAAGTCGCGAGGGCTGACGGACAATGCAAATGAAATCTAACATAAATTTTCAACACATTATGCATCCATCAGCTGAGGATTTATTAATCAATTTTTCAGTAATAATTTCAATTTTATGTCAAAAAATCACCTCCAATAACATAATGTTCTTTGCTTAGGGAAGATTGTAACAACGACTGTAATTGTATACAGGGTGTTCCAAAAATGTTGCGTTTTCTTGGAAGGGGTGATTCTTGAGGTCATTTGAAGAAATTTTTTCCTTTGAGAAAATCTTCTCCGCGGCTTTAAAAAAAACTTACTTCAAATGACCTAAGGAATCATAGATTTCAAGGAAGTGCAACAGTTGGGACACCCGGTATAAAAAAATCACTCACATTAACACTTGCTACACCCTTTCAGGACCCATTTTCTTTTCAAACAATTTTCAGTAATAATAATTTCACAGATTTCTGACAGAATTTGATATAAACAAAATTCATTTAACTCGTAATAGGCGCGCTAATAGATTTCTTAATACAATTTTTGGTAACAACAATTTCAACTATACCCGATAAAAGTGAACGCATAAAATTCTAACAATAGAAATACTGATCAGTGGAATTAAAAAAGAAAAATTCTTGATGTTTTGCCAGCCCTCGTGCACATCGTCGAATCGAGTCGGAATTTCCATTATTTTTTGAAAAAGTGTATGCAAATCAGCATAGTCGAGTACAACAATCGTGGCCAATCAGCACTGGACGTCCGGTAAATAGAATCCTTCTGTTCCAAGGTTACAGAAACGATCTGTAAGAAAATTAGGGAACACAAGCCGTCCTCTATCGCAAGTACTTTTTTTTTCTTTCTTTCTCTTTTTCTTGGAATAATTCCATCAGTTCCGCTATCTTGATACAATTTGTTACATAATACGAGCACGGTGGATAATAAACGGGTCACTTTATTTTCGAAACATGTACTCCACCAAACATCTCCAACAGTTCAATGTTGAACAGAAAAAATACTTTTTATTTGACAATTCGAGGGTATAAACCGAAAGTGGTCAGTTCTATATCAACTCCGTCGCTCCGAATGGCAAAATAATAACTGATAAAGTTGTGCACGTTGCATACTTGAAATACTATTCCACATCGCGTTTCTCGTCGTGTCTAAAACAATATTTCAAATGTGTTTCGTATCGTATCGTATTCACCCAGCTCAGGCTGTAACGAATCGAAGCGCGCTAGAAACAGCGGTCGTAAAATACAACGAACGAAAATCCGAAATCTTTTTCATCGCTCTCTTTTTTCGTCAAAGCAGATCGTTCATTTTCCGAGGCGAAACATAATCTACGGAGGTTGTACGCGGAAAAATGGCCGCCGACGGCGTAAACGAATGCTTTCGATTATCCCGTGTGAAGTGTGGTTCCCGAGGTTAAAATCTCCCTTACGATCTCGTAACGACTAAACCTAGAATCATTAGAATTAATCACCGTTCCGCGCGTTTCTCAGTCCTCGACGCAATTGGCCCACGTCAAGCGCAATCAGAATCGCCGGAAGAGGGGAGGGAGTAGGGATCGAGGGGAACAAGTTGCCCCCTCTCTACTAGTACCGGAGAACGCGTCACGTGATTGGGCCCGCGGCGGAAGCGTGGGGGGTAGCACGGTAGAAGGGGTAATTGGAGTGGGGGAACAAGTCTTGATCAACACTTGTCCCCCACTCTACTCCTCCCCCTCTGCGACGCTGTTCCCCCACTCTTCCGGCACTGTCCGGTCACGTGACGCGTTTAATTACTGGCGGAGAGGGGGTCACCCTTTCCCCTCGATTCGTGTCAATTCCCCCGATCTGGCGACTCTGAGCGCAACACGGCTGTTTCGATCTCTCTTCTGTTTGTTTTTCGTTTTTCTTTTTACAATTTTAAAAATCCCCGGCGTCCCAGCCCCGACGGTTAGTATTCTATACTTCAAAATCGCCGTTCTCACGTGCCCGCGGTGTCGTGGACACCAAAACGGAACAAACAAAGTAATACGGATATATATCATCTTCGATTCGTTAGATCCTTTGTTTTTTTTCTTTCTTTTCGCTTTTTATTCACTTTTTTTTCTTTTTACTTCGGCTAGATTTCGTAAGATGATAACGGTGGGATTGGGGTCCGCGCCAGGCTGGTTTCGCTGCAAATCGTTTCTCGCTGTGCGAGTTCGATCTTGTTCGATTGTTCACGATGACGATCGATCGACGGTTGTCCGCGATCGTTGTGTCGAAAATTTTTGACGATTCATTTTGCTAAGCAATCTCGCGGAGGTCTGCTAATTGTAAAATGTTCGCTCGATCCGGAGTCAATTTTCGAGAACGTGGAAAGATTCCGGAGACGACGAAGCACGGAATTTTGAAATTGAAGAATATGAAAGTCTCACGAGAACGGCACGCCGGAATTGCTCGATGATTCGAAAGAGACAGCGAGCAAGATTATGCGGGGCGAAATTGTTTTATTTTTGCTTTTAAAAACGATAGAATTGTTCGGGAATTCGATGCCTGGAGAAATGTGCCCGAACGATTCAACCCCATCGTCGATAATCGATTTTCAACTCGAATCCAACTCGATTTTTATGTCTGTTTTGTATCGTCCTTTTTTAATGTAACAAACTCGCGTTTTTTGTGAAAGAGTCGTCTCTATCTCTATGCGGTAATCATTTTATTTCAATAAGCTTTTTCGAAGGAAATAGAAACTCTGATTTATTTCCAATCGATCCAAATTGACAACTAACTCGTCGAAATAATAAATATAGTTTCAGAATTTCAAACTAGTATGATCTTATAATTTCCTTACGAGTTCCATAAAACTTGCACCATCTAGTTGCAATTAACATAGAAGATATTAAATATTTCTAACTTGTTAATCGTCATTCGTATTTTGCGTTTCAGTGAGATTTCATTTTCTTCTTAATGCAACCGCTTTTTTCATTTCATTGTATTATGTCAATTTGTGTTACATCGTTTTCTATTACGCTTTTAGACGCTTTTGCAGATGGACATCCACTTTGACACGGAATTATAAACATTTTATTTGAATCCCAATTTTGTAGCAGCCAGTGTAAAATATTAGATTCAATAAAACGATCAATATTGATCTCAAAGAAGTATGTTCAGAAATACGTAAGAGAAAACAAACATGCAAGGATTGAACCCTGGAAAATTAATTTTCCTTGACAATGACAAATACTTGAATTGATGAATCCAATACTAAACACAAGTTTGTAATTTTAATTAGCCTGGTTCCTCGCAAGCTAAAATACTTTTATAGATAAATAAGAAGAATTCGATTACATTCACGATCATTTCCACGAATACTTAGTACCAACAATAATAGGATAACGCAAAACGGGTCATGGCTGCCATAAAATTGTTAGAAACTTCGTCCGTGGATCAATACAGATCCTGAAATCTCTGTTACATTGCAATAACAGAAATTTCACTGGAATGCACTGGAACAACTTGATCCGATTCAGGACAATTTTATCAAATTCACTGCGACAATTTTATCCAATTGATTGGGATTCAAATGTGGAGAATTCTAGAACGAGACTTCCGGTTTGATAGAATTCTGAGACAATTTCACCCAATTGATTGGGATTCAAATGTGGAGAATTCTAGAACGAGACTTCCGGTTTGATATAATTCTGTGACAATTTCACCCAATTGATTGGGATTCAAATGTGGAGAATTCTAGAACGAGACTTCCGGTTTGATAGAATTCTGAGACAATTTCACCCAATTGATTGGGATTCAAATGTGGAGAATTCTAGAACGAGACTTCCGGTTTGATATAATTCTGTGACAATTTCACCCAATTGATTGGGATTCAAATGTGGAGAATTCTAGAACGAGACTTCCGGTTTCATAGAATTCTGTGACAATGTGACACTGTGACAATTTTATCCAATTGATTGGGATTCAAATGTGGAGAATTCTAGAACGAGACTTCCGGTTTCATAGAATTCTGTGACAATGTGACACTGTGACAATTTTATCCAATTGATTGGGATTCAAATGTGGAGAATTCTAGAACGAGACTTCCGGTTTCATAGAATTCTGTGACAATGTGACACTGTGACAATTTTATCCAATTTATTGGGATTCAAATGTGGCGAATTCTAGAACGAGACTTCCGGTTAGATAGAATTCTGTGACAATTTCACCCAATTGATTGGGATTCAAATGTGGAGAATTCTAGAACGATACTTCCGGTTTGATAGAATTCTGTGACAATTTTATCCAATTGATTGGGATTCAAATGTGGAGAATTCTAGAACGAGACTTCCGGTTTTATAGAATTCTGTGACAATGTGACACTGTGACAATTTTATCCAATTGATTGGGATTCAAATGTGGAGAATTCTAGAACGAGACTTCCGGTTTTATAGAATTCCCTTGACAATGTGACACTGTGCCAATTTTATCCAATTGATTGGGATTCAAATGTGGATGATCTATGTCTCGGGAATACCCGAAAGAACAAATTCCGTAAATTCGAGATCTCGTCGTTTTCCCGTTCATTTTTCACAATAGCGTTCAGAGACAGCCTCGACGCGGTGCCCGATCCCGGAACGGTACCTTCCCGTGTACCAACAACATATAAAAACATGAGGGTGATTTCCTGGTTCTGAATTACGAAGAATGAACGTGATGCGCATATATCGTCGCGAATTAAGTTTACGGGTGTCGTTTACGCGACCAGTCCGGCGACTCGTTTCCTCTTTACCGTTCCGTCGACGTCACTCTTTCTCGCTCTCTTTCTCTTTCGCTCACTCTCTCTCTCTCTCTCTCTCTCTCTCTCTCTCTCTCTCTCTCTCTCTCACTCCCTTTCTCTCTCTCTCTCTCTAAACAGTGACACAACGTTTACAATTCTTAGGGGTTTTGTGGGGGGGGGGGGGGGGGGGGGGGTAGTGGCGGCGTAGGTACAATACTCGGGTGGGTTAAAATCGCGACGATTTCCGGTTCCTGTCGAACTTGTCACATCCCCGGATAAGTGTACACGCGCGGCTAATTAACGTTTATACAATCGGTGTCGTGTTTCGCGCGTGCTGTTTCATTAGACTGCGGATCCCGATGCGTCGGCTAATGGGAAATCGTCGATTCGTAACGGAGACACAGAGTGCAAATGCGGAGATACAATATCTTCTTCCGACATGGGAGAACCGCAGTCAAATATAACGTGTGGCAAACAAAAGATTTCTCCTTCTCTTTTGTTACGCCGCGAACGTAACCGAGCTTGCCGGCAATCAACAAATATGCACCGAACGAAATTACTTTTCGTCACCCTGAATCCCTCAGGGTGTCTCCTCTTCTTACGACCTTACAAAATTGCCATGTAAACATTCTTTAAGCTCTTTCTTCTTTCAAATCTTCCCACCGACTGTTCCGAATTTACTGCTGATCGATACTTTTGGAAATTTTTCACCGTGGACGACGGTCGTCGTAGTTCCAGCGCGATCCAAAGTCGAACGATAGTTACTTTCGATCCTTCGTTTCCCTTGAATACGAAACTGTGCCTCGACAGGGTCGGACAGCCATGCGAGATTTCCATGGAAAAATGTCTGCCCTGACCGGTAACGGTTTTGATCGCGATCATTTGTCCGAATAGTGGTTATCTTCGACCGCGGGTCTCTCGAGTTCTCGGTCTACTGATTCTACGCCTACGGGGGAACATGATTGAACGAAACCTCCATTCGACGCACCGTTCTCACCTCCACAAGTTTCGCCTAGAAAAATGATAGTGTGGCTACTCGCACGAACATCCGCAGTCTAGGCAACAATCATCCTCTGCGGTCGACGGCACGCAAACGCACGTAAAAACATCTCGCGAGCCCGGCGCGAGATCGATCTCTCGTCGCGCGGCTACGCGCCGTCCGTTATTTCACGATAAGAATACATATATATAATTAATCAGCGTTTAAATTGGTTTTATGTCAGTCGTTATTGAGCAGGACGTTATACTGATCCGACATTGCGCTATACGAACGAATCTGACGAATGAGCAAAATCAAAGGCGTGCGTACGCGGCGTTCAAAAACCGATGCTGGTTGAGAACTCTTTTTTTTTTTTTCATCCTCCCCCGAAACTCGCGTTCTGTCCGCGAACACGCTTCATCGTTATAATTATATACCCTTCTCCGCGTCTCCTTTTCTCTTCTCCCTCTCTCTCTTTTTTTTTTTATTCTTTTGTCGTGTAACTCTTTTGAATCGTTCCTCTAAACCTTATCGAACTAGAATCGGTATGGCGAACAACCGAGGACAACGGTACGATAAACGAGAAATTCGTTCGCCAAGAAAGAAATCGTGAAAAGAAATCGGAAAAGAAACGTCCGCGTGCCAGAACCAAACGGAACAATGGGTCTGCGAAGACCCGCGGAAATGATAATACAACGTTACACACACTCGCGCACGCATGCACACGCGCATGCACACTCGCATGCACACGCTCCCATAGAACCGCGAAGATGGAAGATTCGTTTCTCCTCGATGGACTCGACTCGTCGCGGCGGGTCTCTCGGTTTTACAACGGCAACAAACAATGAAACGTAGCACGCATGCGGAAACGAAAATCATTCCCTCTTTAAACTCCTCCCCTCGTTCTATCCCACCCTCATTATCTCTCTATCTCTCTCTCTCTCTCTCTCTCTCTCTCTCTTTCTCTTTTTTTCTTCTCTGACTCTCCCGTCTTCGTTAAATTCCGACACACACTTTTTTTCCGGGATTTTCTCGTCGTTTTGCATTTTTTTACGATTTTGTCTTCGATTTTCAAGGTTATCGACAACATACGCTTGCTCTCGCGCGGGGAAATATAAAGCTTCCCGCGCCTAACGAGTCGGTGAATCATCATCATTCAGTCCGTCTTTCGTTTTCTCCCTTTTTTGCGATTTTTTTGCCTTCTAACTTTCCTCGTCGTACCTTCCGACCTACTACTATATACGCTTGAACGATATCCTCAGTCTCGACTAGTCAATGAGCAATGCGAAAAGTGTCCCGGGTCAGCCGGGACCCCGAGAAGCATCCGACGGACACTTTTGTTTCTGTCTTTGTAATCTTGTTTCGTTTAATCTCTACTCGGCTTCGTTCGTCACGCTTGGTTCTGTTCGATTTTTGCTCGACGTTAGAAAATTTGTCAAAACCGAGAACAGTGTCGTTTTCTCAAACAGCTTACACTCTCGGCTGTCCCTGTAAGACTGAGGATCTTTCTCTTCTGAATAGAAGATCTTTCTCTCCTTCTCTCCTCTCTTCCTCTACTCTCCCTGCCTCCCTCTTTTATACACAGGAATCATTGTTTCGTTAACAATTTACTTGTCAATTATATTACGTTATATTATTTATAAATTTATTCGCATGTAGTTCGTCAACAGGCCGTGGCTATACAGGGTCCACTACATTGGTTTTAATCCAAGTGGCGCGCGGTCTCCCAAATATATATATTTATATGTATATGTTACAGGTGGTGTGTGGTTGCGTGTTTATCTGTGTGTACGTGTGGTTTCGTCGTACAAGTGTAGGCTGTGTAGACATAGTGTGTGGTTTCATCGTGTGGACGCTTATGATAACGTGCTCTCCCTCCCTCGCAGACACGAGATATACGAGAATCGTTTTACACCTCGTTTTTCCCCCGCCCTCGTACCCTCTCCTCTCGGATTATTTTTGTTCGCTCTTACGATTACCCTACATAGACTCGTCGATTACTTGCTACTGTACCGAGCGTTGTTACTTCGTTGCGCTTTCCTTCGTCTTGCTATAGTCATCGAACTTCAGGCACCGATTTCCGATCAGTCTACCGTTCCTTCTACACTCTGTACTCGCGAGTTTGTTGTGTGAGGACGATCAGTTGGCTCGGCAAAGCGATCTGATTGGTGTTTCGTAGCCCCCACTGTTGGGTACTGTCCGCTAGCCCCGCCTACCGACACGCCTACTCTCGACATTCGCTAAACTGCCTCTTAGGCAGTTACCTAACCAACTTAGCATCCTCACACAGTTGAATAGTCAAAACGAATCGTGCCCCTCGCATCCATGAAACGTTACACAACATAATTCAGATGTTACACATTCTATTCTCCCCCCCCCCCACTATTATCACGGACCATATGAAGTTTCTAGATGGAAGGAGCACGGTTCGTTCGAGAACGGATGACCTCGAAGCCAGACTCGAGCTTAGCGAGTGAATTTCAGGCGCGATGTTTCCCTCTCAGTTAGCGTACAGCTCAAGATAGTTAACGATCCTCTTTCGGGGATTCAAATATTTGTCGCCGGAGGTTCAAACGGCTTCCGGAAACGTTGTTGGTGCACCACTTTGCGGAGGTTCTGACTGAGATGATTCAGGCGAACCGAGACCCACGTGAACAAATCTCCCAAACAATCCGATTACGTCAACTGCAACCCCAACACGTCGCGAGAGACGTGACATTCAAAAATATAAAATATGAGAAGTCATATAAAATAGAGATCAAACATAAAAGATATTTAGCACAGTAACAAGTTCACAACTGAATAGACTTCAAATCAAAGAGTAACCCGTGTTCTACATATCGAAAGAGTCCAAAAGTGCAATGTCCTTTATAGCAACCATCTGACGCCAGTTTCAAACAAGCGAATGAAAAGAGTAGGTTAGTCAGCTACTAGGACCTAGCCCTTAAGGCTCCTTCGGAAACCCAGACCATTGTGCAACAGACAACTAACGGTAGCAACGATAGTACGCGATAAGGGCCAAGATAAACCGCTCTCAACCGCGATCCAGCATCAGCCGCAGGTGTCAGAGAGCATGGTCTCAGTTCCCCAGGTAGCCAGAAGTTCCGCTATCATGGCTGAAACCGTTCCGAGCCCCCGGCGTATCACGACGATCCTGTCTACGTGTTCTGCGCGTTGTCGTAATCCTTTCCTTCGAACAAATAGTTGGACCAATATCCGAGATTAAAGAGGATGAAAGTGAGAGGGAATGCGCGTCGCGCGATGAAGTCGATCCTCGCGCTGCCCTTGTCGCGGGAGATGAACCAGCTGCGAGCCAGCAGGCCCCAGCAGCACCTCTCGTTTCGCGAGAAGGATGCCCGTCCTGCCGAGGTGGGCGGCGACGGTGTCGCCCTGCGAGACGTGGTGGGCGACGGTGTGGGCGACGGGAACGGGGATGGCGACGGGGACGTTGACGGCGATGACCTTCCCGAGCTCTTCAAGGAGGTTTGCTCGTTCCTCAAGGAGCTTCTCGGCTGCAAGTTGTGCAGCGACGGAAATGACGCAGACCTCGGATCACCTGGATGACCGAGGAACCGCAGATGACGGTGGCCCGGCAGAGGTTGCGCCATCTGTTGCTGTTGCTGTTGCTCCTCTTCTTCCTCCTCCTCCTCCTCCTCTTCTTCGTCCTCCTCCTCGTCTCTGTCCGGTTGTCGCTGCACGTTGTGATGATGATGGTGATGATGATGGTGGTGGTGGTGGTGGTGGTGGCGGTCAGGCCTGTAATGGTACTGTTGGTGCCGTTGGCGTGAACGATGGTGTGATCTAGCGTTGGTGTTTGCGGTGGTTGTTGTGGCTGTGGTTGTGTTGTACTGGTGATGGGAATGACTGCGTGCCACGTTCCTCAGTCCGTGAGCTTCCTCGTCGACGTTTATTCGTCCTCCCCCTCTTCCCGGAACAGGTAACTCGACCAGTACGCGAGGTTGAACAATGCGAATACGATTGGGAAGAAGATTCGCGATATCACATCGATGCGCTTGGACTTCGTCGGGAACTTGGATAGCCACGACCTCCAGCAGTTTTTTTTTCGTGGTTGCATATGTAATTCGCATGGTGGAATCCGGTCCACCGACATGGTGTCCTCCGGCTGTCGAACCAGAGGTTTCTGAAAGCAGCCGGGCGATTGAGCCACATTAGTCGGCGAATCATGAGAACGTTTCCTCGCACCCGCAGTTCGAGACGTTAGCTTCGGTTCGATTGGTTACAGGGCTGTTGGTCGCAAGGGAATGTGTTCTGTGCCAGCCGATTTTAACGAATTTCTTTTGCGAGATGCCTCTTGGAAAGGATATTATACGTATTTCTTTCGCTGATCAACGTCCATGTTGGAGGGGTGAGAACCCTTAAAATTGAAAGCTGCGAACTCATATTTTTAGATGTCGAGCGGGCCTAAGGCTGCGGAAAGTTAGTTTTCGTTCGCAAATAACGCTAATTAACCTCTTAGCCAAGACTCCGTAATTCATGATAAGGTAGAGTGACTACGTTACCGACAGTATTAAGGGAAAAATAGTTTTAGGTGCCTCAACTTTTCGTCCTTATATGAGAATATTTTTCGCTGGGAAAGGGCTCGTTTGAAAGAGGAAGGTTTAACCTAGTGTGCGCTGGTCATGAGCTGACGAGATTATGCAGATATTTGCTAATATAAAGGTTAGAAGTACATCAGTTTGAACGGTACGACACTAAAGTGGCTTCCGTGGAAAGCATCAATGTGTACAGACCACTATAGTGGCTTTTGTGCCATCCGCGGACGACCGTGCCGTACCTGTGATTTAGAGTTGCGGACGAGCGCGCCGTGCTTAAGAGGTTAATGTATTCGTCATTCACGAACGACAAACATACATTGAGTTTATTAATCATCATTTTATTTCTAGTTTAAAATTTTCGAATGAAAAAATGATTTTTATATTCCTGAGAATAACATGGAAATTATTAGGCATTTCAAAAAGGCATTTCTGAGGTACGATTCGTAGAAATTGGCTTGTCTAACCTGAACATGTCCCCTTGTCAATCCAGACATGAGCACCGGGAGCCCTGGGAGCTCTCTGGCTGGCCCCTGAGGACAATGATTCAAAAGAAATGACACCAGATAAAGAATAAAATCGCATGAGTAGCGGCCTTGATGTTTTCGAGAGAAGGCTCCGAGAGGGCGTGGTTTCGTTGCTCTCGAGCTCCACGGAGCCACGCCAGTGGCCCACAAGGCAATCGTGGCCCATGTCTGGTCTCGCATGTCTACTAGACTGCGGACAAGCTGTTCCGAACACTGATTTTTGAATTTTTGTAGAATTCAGCATGCACCATTAACTTGTGTAATTAAATAACAATAACAGCGATTGATAGCTGCAATGCTTTTTGGTTTGTTTCTTTAGAATCCATACTGAAATTCGAATAAGTGACGAAGCGTTTGCGAACAACGCCATACACTTCTTTCACTGATTCGAAGGATCAAAACTCGCCATTTCTTTTTTTGTTCTAGAAAAATTTATGCAATTTAAAAGCACATAAAATCCGCAGTCCAGACATTACGGTCCGTTCCCATATATCGAGTACAGTTAATCTACTAAAATTTTATTTTAGCCAAGACAAAATCGTGCAAAGTTTTTTAAAAAGATGACGGTGTATTCTGTTGGTAAAAGAAATGTGAGCTCGAATTCGAGAAAATAGAGATTATGTATTGATTTGTACAAAAGCAAACAATTGTATAAAAATATTTTAGTTCAAAAATTTTGGCCAACAGCGTACACGTTAGGTTTTCAAAAAATGTTAAAAATGGTCATAATCGGATTAATAGAAATAAATGCACCAGACTGAGAACCGGCGATTCAATAATTTATATATAATAGAAATATGCGAAACTCAATTCAAACAAAAATATATTCATGCATGCTTTTGTCGATTATGCTACGCGGCTCAATCGTGGACCGTAATGTGTTAAAAATGGAACAGAATGATTTTGTCACTGTAAATGCGACTAACCTGGCAAATCCATTAATCTGTGTATACATTCAACGATTACATTGTTTAATATTTAAAATTCAATAATTTTTTGACTTGATGATGACAACAAATAAATGCCAGTCTTTTGGTACTGTTTTTAATCATTATATTCACTGTAACAATATCATTCTGACGGACAGTGACTCACAGACTAATTTGTTCTAAAGACAAGAAATGTAAAAATATATAAACCACCAAATAATTACGTTCTTTTAACAAATAAGTTAACAAGAAATATTTTCCGTTTATACTTCTCTGTTGTTTTTGCAATGTATTTCAACTTTCTCGAACGGCTAACAATAAAATGAGCTGGCAATATTTTTTAAATTGTTTAAATTGAAAATAGTTTATATACTTCACAAAAAAAGAAAGCATTCTGCAGAAGCAGAAACGTTCAACCCGTGAATCACTGTGCCCCAAACTAAAGTGAATCCTTAAAACAAGACGACACTACTGTCAAACGAGATACTCGCTCAGAGAGGAAATGAGAGTGCTCACGCCCGGGATTTTAGTGCTGCCCCCTAGTCTAATTTTTAGCCTGGACCAGAACCTGCATCATCATTTTAGCCTGGACCAGAACCTGCATCATTAGCAGTGGATTCCAAATAATGCCACAGTGGATGGTACTTCTATGTTAAAAGAGGCTCTTCTATATAGGCTCTGATCCAGCCTAAAAGATGATGCAGGTCCTAGTACAGGCTAAAAAGATGATGCAGGTTCTGGTCCAGGCTAAAAAGTTGATGCAGGTTCTGTTCCAGGGTAAAAAGATGATGCCGGTTCTGTTCCAGGCTAAAAAGATGATGCAGGAAAAGTGGGGACACTAAACCCCGAGCTTGAGCACTCTCATTTCCTCTCTGACTCGCTTTCGTACCTTGCGACGGCGACAAAATAACAATCGACAAAAAATCTGACCGTTCGTTTGTTTGAACAGACTCGCAAAACGTTCCTCGATATTCTCGAAACAAGTGAAGGAGAAGTATTAACAGAGGAGAAGATCCAGGAGGAGATTCCTTTTCAGGAGAATCGGTCGACAACAAGACAGACACGGAAGGAACATCGAACGTGTGAATCCGACTTAAGGTGCACGAAAGTTCCCGAGAGAAACGGAAGTCCGACGGTGTTCGTCGAACGTTGGGCAAACACGCATGCATTATAATAGAACTCGACAGTCTCGTTGCCATAACTCGTGGACAGTGGGTTTGATCTCTGAACGAAAGGGGAACGTGTAGACACCAGGAGAGCATTCTGTGAGCAATCCTTGGACGGAGAAAAATGTTGTTTAGGCGATATTTCCTTTTCACAGTTAACAGTCAGAAACCATGCATAAACGTGATACACTGGTAGTGCCTAACGTAGCTACACGCACATCCAGCTTTGATCAACGATAATTGAAAAAGTTAGGTCTATGAAAACGCTCGAAACTCTATCGAGTCCCTGAATTTAAAAAGGCGGCTACTATAATAAATATAATCGTTCTATTCAGTCATATTTCTTCCAAAGAAAACCAACGTGACCCCTCTCTCCGAGGCCGTGGATCTCGCGTGTTCCCATCACTGAACATTTTTGTTTTTCGCCTACTCGATGCGGTTACGCATTCACCGTGACAACGTTCAAGAAGTACAATATCGAAATGGACGACATAGACTTCCATTAGCCATGGAATGTTTGCTATACATGTATATTAGGTTGGTGAATATGAAATGTCCGATTTGTGACAGTAATGTTAAGCAAACAACTTCTTCCCAAATAAAACCTATTGATCAGAGCGAGCACTATTATAATTAACAGACAACTATTATAATTCTGACAACGAATCACAAGATTCTTGATTGTATCAAATATTTCGGTCGTTCTTCATTTACAAGATTGTCGTATTCAGCGTGGAGTTTTTTCCACCATCTACATTTTGATTAAACATCGCAAAATATTATCGACCATATATTTGTTTCTTCACTCATATAAAAAACATACAATCACATTGTTATTTTCTAGGCGAAAAAAGATATTTATGTCTACTGAACCCCCATGTATTTTTCAATGTCTATACATTGACAAGAAAGTGCGGTCAAACTTTACTTCAGGAAACCAGAAATTTATAACTTTTTAAAATGTAATCCTGTAGATTTTGGCTAGAAAATTCCGAAAGTCCAAGTTTCAATGTTAGGAATTGCGAGTATATACCAATATGGCGGCGCCCTTACTTGCCAAAACCGCTGAAAATCGTAATCGTTACACATGCATAACTTTTAAACTACTGATCTCCTACGATTAAAACTTGGATCTTCGGCATTTTCTCGTCAAAATCTTCAGGATTACATTGAAAAAAGTTAAAACTTTCTGGTTTCCTGAAGTGAAGTTTAGCCGAAAATAGAATTTTATCCCGATTTTTGACATATTTATTATACTTTGTACCGAACTTGTATCACCAGTCTGCCTCGATGTTGTAGTGAACGGTGTTAACAAATCTTCAGGCTAGAATAGCATCTCTTGAACAAAGCGTTTCATAACATTCGCACTTGAAAATCAGACATTTCATACGTAACAACCTAGTATACGTAGGATGTATACACAATGAGTCTCTAGATATCGAATCGACTCGATCGTAACGCTGAAAGTCATATTACTGAATATAATAAATTAAAAGATAATAAGATACTGGACTTTTAAAGTGGAAATTATTTACCTGTAGAGAAGGTTGAAGTGGTCCATCGTATCCGTTCTAGCGGTTTACAATAATAAAAAGTAAAATAATAGAATGAATGTATACGTTAATCATAGCTATATTCGCAGAGATTTTGCAATGATAATGTCACAACAGGCAACTAATCGAGGACAACGATACTCGCGGTCGTCTTTGATTGACATGGCGTCGGCGTCGGCTATGATCTCTCTCGTTTTGCAATGGGAAAGAAACAAAAAAAAAATACACGTTCTACTACGACTACGGGCGGCGAATTGTTAAACAAAAATAGAAAAGGATGTTCTCAAAGAGCTTGACAAAACTGAAATCCGAGGAAAAGACTCGAGCTTCTATTCTGCATTTTGTTCGGTCCTTTTTTTTTCTCTCTCCCTCTCCATCTCTCTCTCTCTCTCTGTTGTTTCGTTTTTCGAAATCTTTTTGGTTCTCTTGCGCGACCTGTACCGTCCGACAACGTGTGCGTGTACAGTATAGGTTAGGAAAAGAAAACGATATCGACACTGCTTTTTTATCACTGACCAAAGATGAATGCTGCCAGAAGATAATGGAACGTTAAGAGCCGCTGCGCACTGTCGACCAGTCGCCGGCGGTCATGGATCGTTGAATCAATTAGGCTCGGGAGGACAGACTCACAATCAGTACAGTGAAATGTGTTGGGTCAAAGTTCAAGCGTTCACACGACAAACAACTCTCTGGCGTGATTGACTTACCTTAGAGCAACAAATACACTACCCCTCAAAATTAGAAAGACACCGGATCATAATCGCGGAACAACTCATCTTCGATTATGCTCGATCTTTGAACTCCCCTGTAACATCCTGTCGAAGAAATCTTAAGATGTTCCGCCCTCGCTCGTCTCAGACTGTCAATTCTCAACCTTCGTGTACCTGAATAATAATTTATTGTAACAATATAAAACTCAAGTCACCTCGTTTCCTTCGACATTTTGCAAAGTTAAACGACTCTGCGGAGTTGAAAAATTTTTTTCAGATTCACTTCAATGTGACCTCTTGCAGGGAAGTCTCCTCTTTACAAGGAACTCTCAAAAATTGATCTGCGATTTTTTTACACGATTTTGTCGCACTTTAAATGTCAAATGTACACTTTCCATTTGAACCGCAATAAATCCGCAACAAAAAATCGCAGATCAACTTTTGAGGGAGACAAATTTTTTTAACTCCGCAGAGTTTGAATTTGTAATTTGTCAACTGAAGGAGAACCATTTCGGTTTTCTGTTGGTTTTATAACAAAAAAGAGACTGAAAATGTCCAGGGAAGGTAGAGAATTGACCATTTAAAATGAGCACGGATAGAATGCTTTAAGATTTTTTTACAGGAAGTTACCGGAGGTCCTTTAATTTTGAGGAGCAGTGTACATTTTCTTCGGGAAGGATGGCAGGTCTCAAATTCATATCCGTGCCAATTATTAATAACTAGGCTGCGGATTTTATGCATTTGTAACAAAATCGAATAATCTATAGTTTATACAATAGTTTATAACAAAATTGTCGAAAGACAGAAGTTCCTTTTGGTCTCTTTAATTTCTTCTAAATTTTAAGATTCGCATTTCTTGCATCAGACAATGTTTACTTTGCATAAAGATCCGCAGTCTATCAGTGACTATACTACACATAAAAATTCGTCGAACCATTTAATCGAAATTTTTAAAAAACTGAAGAATTCATCTTCGTATTTTCTACTGTCGTTGGAAAATTGTACAAACAATTCTAATAAGGGATGCATCGAATATTTCCTTTTCGTTTCTTTTCTTTGTGGACGATAATTTTGCAATTCCAATGATTTCTTTGATGTCCAGTTGGTTCGGAAGGCCTCTTTATTCTTTACTAAAAATCGTTTGAATCGCGGAATTTGGTCGACAGCTTTTGCATTTCGCTGGCGATTTATCGTCAGTGCGCGACAGCTCTGATAAAGCGGCTTGGATCGTGGTGGTTTATACTGACCAAACCGAAATTCGACGCATTATCTGGCTCGACTTGATCGGAGGCTACGTCGATCGACGTTGATTGTTCGGTTTCAGACGGTGGATAATTTTTCCTCATGTTTTCACTGTGCATGTCGCTGCGCGATGCGTAATTTACTAGGGCGAACTCGAGGAGAGCGCCGAATACAAAGGTCAGGCATACGCCTGTCCATATATCAATAGCCTTTGTATAAGAGACTGGTGGCAGTGAGGCATTTATTCCTGACGTCTGCGTGGCCATCGTCAACAGAGTTGTCACACCTGTACCGCAAAACAATCACTCATTTAGTACACCGAACCAAAAATCGATTTTCATGTTTCTTGCATTTTCTCCAAGACAAAGTGTCGTAGAATGCATGTGCAAAAGAATTTTTAAACGTGTTTCTCTCAAAATCACTTGTTCCGAAACGGTTGCCACGATGTCTCAAGTTCCAGTTGACCAATTGACTCGAAATTTTAGGAGTCTTCAGTCCTGTTATCGCCAAAATTTTTTAAATCCGTCATTTTTTCTTATTTTTCTATCGTGCCGAAGCCCGAAAAATATTACAAAATCCATTTTGTAAATAATCAAGATTTTTCGTTTCTTTCGGTTCGGGCCATAACGACATTCACACTGATTAGTAAACAATTTCATACTTTTTTTTGTTTCCGATGACTAGAAAGACCGGTATCGTGGCAACCGTCGACTCATGCTTTTCAAAACGTACATTCGCAACATAAATCTGCGTGAGAATCAAAAACTAATTTACCAATCAATTTCGAGGAGAGCTCGTTAGATTCGTTGTAAGATTAACCAGGTGCTAACAATATTGACATTTTCCTGTCAATTTTTCTTCTAAACGTTAAAACTGTATTTTGTTTTTAGTACAGTTTACTATACTGTTTATTTAAGAAACGAATTCTAATTGAACTTGTTCCTAATTCTCACTTGACAATGATAACGATATTTTTCGTAAACGTCGCTACAGAAAATTTCGGATAAATCTCATTGCTTTGCTGCCTTATTGTAATGAGCAAAGTGTCTTCTCTTTGAATGCAAATTTATATAAATTTAGCAGTAAAAAAGAAAACACTGGATATCACGTTTTCTGTGAAGTACAGTAAAGTCTTGATCTAAGCCGAACGGAGCTACACGATCTTAGTCAGCTCGCCTATCCCCTCCACTAGGGGAGTTGCCTCGGTTCGGCGCGGTCACAAGAAAATAATAGCCCTGCACGATCTATGTCACCGCACGGACCCGAGGATTGGGCTTGGATCAAGACGTTTACTGTACCGTGGAATTAGCGTATCCGAAGATATTTAAGTCGGAATTGTTTCAAAGTGAGATCGACTTCGTTCCGTTGAATTTGTTTAAATATTACCTAGCGAGACTCGAGCTGGTACAGCACTCTGATCGAGCCAGAATGATACCCAGGATACAATGACAAGCATGCAGCACGGGATGTAGATCTGAATAAGGTAGTAGCTGAATTCTCTCTTGAAGAACAGGTCTACTTTCAGACAGCTGTACTCTCCTGTTGGCAGAGAATGATGAATTATTTAAAAATATCAGTAACGTCTGTATACAATAATAAGCAGAAGGAAAGAATCGACTGACCGGTATTCGTTTTGCTATTACAATAATCGGTAAGAAACTTCTCCAATGTGAATCGAGGCAGGTGTAAATTTTTCACAACTTGGACAGGATCTCCTTCTTTCCAGAGGAAAACCAAATCTGCGGTTGTCCAACCGTCTGGAAAAGTGAAATCACAAATTAGCAACATATTCTCCGTAGACAAATATTATTGACAAAGATTCGTTTACTTACAACTCGCCATACGCAATGAACAAACTTGTCGATCCAGGGGGTACAGTTTCAAATTCATCGGGCACGATAACGTTAGGGATATCCTGTAACACAGTTATTAATTAGCATAGGAACGTTTAACACGTGTTCGCTACCAGAAAATAAACAAATTTATTTCACGCACATATTTTACTGAAAATTATGAAGCGTACTCGAAGAATTTCTAATATTTCTGTGACGGTAATTTTGTTCACATTTTACAGGATACAAGGTTGCATTTTATCAAATGACTATTTATTGCAATCGAGAGAAGCTGAATAAAAATTTCTGCTTTGAAAACTTTCATATTGAAATTTCAATATTCAAACTTTAACAAGCCGAAAGTTTGATGTTTTCAAATTCTTCGAATCTGCCGCTTCAATAAGTCTATTACTATAGTCTGTTCACGGCTGTGGAGATCACTGCTGGTAGCGCATTGTTAATTCGTTAATATTGTTTGTTCGCATTTACCGTATACTGTATAGTACGGAACCCTGGGGGAAAATGCGAATGTAAACATTCGGCATGATAATGTTGTGAAAATGTCCCTCTTTCTCGTTCGAAAAGAACAGATCTGGCATCCAAACACGACTCGCGTCCGTTAGTGTTAAATATTTTAATTTACCTGCAACCATACAGACGTTAATCGTTACAAACCACAACGAAATCATGTTGCTCGGTCGAACAGAGACTAGTTAACACTCAACGATATCTCTTTTTACTAATACAGTCTCTACTCGATAAATGTCACAAATATCTAGCGTATAATTGTCCCAGAACTATCCCCACTACCGCGGGGTATACCCCATGAGAAATCACGAAGCTTTGCTGTCCTTTTCCACGTTCGGCAGTGGATCAAAGAATAGTATCTTCTATCCGATAATTGTCACTGGCCAGGCCCGTGTTTTGGACAATTATCGAGTAGACGCTGTATCTATTGATTCTTTTTATTGGTTTATTTGCATTGTTCAACTTTCGACAGTGAAACTTTCTGTTCGACCGAACGCCAGAGATCCGAAGAATTCGGAGATTGAATTCCGTTCCGTGGATCGGATTGCGAGCGTGTCTAATTACCATTGGCATCGTCAAACCGTAATCGTTCGTCCAACCATTGTTCCCGGAATGTTAACTGTACAGAATACTCCTGCAGACGAACAGAGAAGGCAGCGATTTAATCATGTGGTCTGGCTCGAGCGTCGCTAAGTATAATTAGCAAATCATTTAGGCTCGGGTAATGATCGTTCGGGATCGCTAGACGAAGAAAACGAATGCGGATGGGGTTCGTTTAGAAATCGGTAAAGAAAAGATAATCGTGGGTAGCCAAATCGTCGACGTTAGAAGTTCAAATCTCGAGATCGAAACTAGTTTAATTAGTAATCATTTTCAGTTTATTTTTCTGTTGGATAAACTTCATTCACGAAAACTGCGGGTTTTAACTTCATAGACCCGATCAGCGAAAGTCGCTTTTCGATTTCGATTAGTTTAGCGAGAGATAATTCTTTAGCTATCGATTTCTGTGCCACGAAGAAGGATTTGACTTTTTCAGTGATTCACTTAATTTACAGTGACTCGCGCAAATTGTTCACAGTGGTTAGTCTGTCCAGATAGTGCATACAAATTTTACGTTAAAAATTATAGAAATGCACCGTACAAGGGTATTATAATATAAAAGACAGAACAACAAGCAGACGTCACGTAAAGCTATGTCCACACTGAAGCAACGTTTTATCGTCTCTTGTTTCCTTCGGTTGCTACAGTGTGTGACATAGTTGTACAGAGATTTCTCTATATATGTCGCCAAGGCCTGGATGATAAACGTCGCGGAGTTTACAAATTCTTGCACTCATTGTTCCTTCGCAAAATGACCAAGAGAAGTGAACAAATGCGCGAGGCACCTTTTCACAAATTTTGTACCTCTGTACACCAATTACGATAATTAATTTTCTAAAAATAATATGAATTTTAGAAAAATAAAAATTAGTTTTCGTGACAAAGATGTCGATAAAGGTTGCTATGCGGTACTGTTATGATGATTTCATTTCTAACGTCGGACAGAAAATCTCTAGGGTCGAATCTAATCGTGAAATCAGCCTACGAATCAGAATCGATGACGACTGGGGTGGAGGTGGGGGGATCATTGGATTAACGGGAAGCTAAATGGTTCGTTCTCGATTCTCAAAATAATTCTCTAATTGGAGGAAACACTGTCGTAAGGATACGGATCGCAGAGACGATCCAGAGTCAGTGTGTGAGATCGAGATTTCCGTGCAGAATGGATCGGATGGGGCCGCTAATCGTAAAACCAACGCAAAACGGGTGAAAAAAACGGTTCTAAGAACAGGGGAACGATACTTTTGTAACCTGTCGGCGATCTTGGTGATCTTGCAATGGTCCTACCTATTCGAACTTCGTTTCGACTGTAATCAGACACCTTGGGCTTTTAACGCTCCCGAAGTTTAAACATTAAGTTAAGAACTAAACGTTCCTTTTGTTGTAATCAGCAGTCGGACAGAGAAGGAGTGATTTTTCACTGCAATCTTCTACGATAAAATGGATTGAACTGTTTCTGAAAACTCTGCGGAGCCTTGATGCATATTATAAAAAAGAACATTTTTGAACATTTAATCATTTATCAGTAGACTGCGGATTTTATGCATTTATGACAAAAATTAGTAGGTGTAATTTTAAGTAGCACAAATATGAGAAAAATTTAAACATACTACTACATTATTTTCAATCTTCTAAACATATCCAGAAAGAAAATCTATTTGACTTCAGTTCGTTGCAATTCGGGAAAACAAATTTTATTTCCCACAAAGATCCGCAGTCATCGGTTAAAGCTGGGCAGGTTCTGAACGATGACCCTGCCCTAGTTTATTAAAAAACTATTCTCAGTTTTGCGTAAAAGCAAGTGTACATGTATCTTTGTATATAAACAAATTTAAACGAACAAATGACTGTATGATATTGAAAATTTCATCCCAGTTGAAATCTTCAAAATTAAACTTTTCCCCAAACTTTCCAGAAAAAATGCTTCCAGATTAACAAAAAAAAAAAAAGGATGATCAACACATTCCAGACTAATTTTCAAGTACAAAATTCGGCTCCCTCTCGACCGAAAGCATCGTTTACCGCGAATTTCTCGCGCCGGACGACCGGTATCGACAAGATGGCGGCCGCCGGCGGCCATTTCGATCTTAGTCGGTCTCGGGCTTGTTTCCCGCGGACCGTCGAAGGTCCGCGGAGATTGTCTGCGAAAGGAGATTAGCCTCTTTTCGCGTGAAGAGCACTCGGCGTCCGCGGAAGGTCGCTGTTAATTCCAATTTTCTCTCGGGAGCGTTACAGTGTCCCAAGGACGCGGGCGGCCATTTTCGCTGGAAGAAAAAAGGGACGCGGATGGTGTGTTTTGTTTCGGCCATTTTCAGGCTCTGTGTTGGTCGTAACGGATGGCTCGAAGTGGACCACACTCGTGTAACACACCGCGGGTGTATAAGGCGATGTAAAGAGAACTCATGCAAGAAGCAACATCGAAGCTCTAGCTACGTTACCAAATGGTCCGTACTAAAACAGAACTCTAGTTTCCAAGGCTAATGGTTAAATATACAATATAGACAGTATGTACATGTACATGTATATATATATATATATATATATATATATATATATATATATATATATATACAAATATAGATATATAGATATATGATATATGTTGATATATAGATATATGTTGATATATACATAGCAGGTATAGACAACTAGCATGCATCTTGGCTCACAGTTCCATATCTTTCCCAGCCGGGCCGGACTTGTCCCACATCGACGGCGTCCTGTTTGTGTGTCTATCTCTGGGAGGGGGGATAAAGGCAAGAGCATCCATATTTTGCTTGTATATTTTCTCGTATAATTGTTGTTGTTGTTGTTGTTGTGGTGGTGGTGGTGGTTATTGTTAGGTTAGTCGTTTAAACTGTGATCGCACGTCCTGAAACGTTCCCAGGCTAGAACCAGCGAGGTCAAACCTAGGCTAACCTGGACCTAGCTAACATCCTCTTGTCGTTCCTTGTTTTTGTGTTTTTTTTTTGGTGGGGGGGGGGGATTTGTGGACTTTTAGGTCCGGTTCTGTCGACCTGGGGCCCACAGAATCCTCTGAAAAGTGGGCGACACGTTGCGCAGGATGGTCACCTAACCTAAATGCTAGAACACTGTCTCGTTCGTTGGAGGGCGGTTCGTCCTAATCCTGCATTGTTTATTGAACACCTTGATGGAAATCAAGGATAGCGCAAAGACTAGTAAATATTTGTTTCACAGTAGAAACGCTGTCCAGCATTTCGTTATACAGGGTGTTCCGTGAGATTGCTCGAAAAGCAACGAACGTTCCAAGTTGTTAGGGTTCTGGTTGATCGTTAGAAAGCAGAGTTCGGTAACACGGTAATGTCTCGACGCACGCGCAAGAGATGTGAAAATCTGTAACATGATACAATATCGGTGAGACGAGACTAAGTCAATGACGATACCTTTTTGTTATTAATGATTTTCCTGTGGAACGTTCACCAACACGTTCGTGACATTCGGCGGATTAAAACGAGCCCAAACACGACACAATTCGGAACTCATTTGTTCGTTTAATTCGCGATACAGTGAAACCTCGATTATCCGAACTGTCGATGACACCGTCGAATACGAATGGTTCAGAGTAAAGCGATTTACAGATTTAATCCAGCGTTTGTACAATCATGTATAATCCTAATACTTACGTCTCTTTGATTAGTTCGGATAATAGAGGTTCAATTATATCGTGGATTACGGTATTAATTATGATCCGAACTGTGTCGTGTTTGGTATCATATTAATCGGAAAAGTGTCGCGAATACGTCAGTGAAGGTTTCATTAAAAAATGATTAAAAAGGAAAAAGTTATGTCAGTGAATTATGACACCGAGACACCCAAGAGCTCAAAACACAGTGTTTGTATTTGTAAAAACAGTGTCAGATTGTTTCGGGAATGTGTCGAGACATTACCGTGGCAGAGTTTTCCAAAAATTCTGTAATTCCGTTCAAAGGTATGCTGAACGTTGGATCAGCGAGGCGAAAACTCTCGCAGATTTCGCGACGCGTCCTCTTTTCGTCGCTTTCGTCTCGAGAGTATTTCCCCTTCCCGTCGTCGTCTAAAAACAAACGGCACTTCACTAGGGTAACACCTAGTTCGCAGACGATCCTTAATTATTCAAAATCTTCGATCCGTTTAGCGCCGCGAAAGTGATATCTCTCCCCGCCGCTTCATTCAGTCGGTTTCCCTTTCACTTTCATGAATACATTACACGCAAGTAGTACGAGTCAGCGAATAATCGGCCTGTACCGTGCGGACTGTGTTTTCAACGGATATATATATATATGTGTGTACCACTGCTCTAATTAAATCGATCGACAATTTCCTCTGCGATCTCTGCTCGACACGCGCGACTCCTTTCCGATGCATTTTCCAGCATTTTTTAAACTATATTCCAGAAATTATTCATATTCTACGATTTCTACTCTCCTCAATTTTCATTTTCGTGAAGAATTACGCGAACGTTTTTAGAGCTACATTTTAACGCCTTTCAGTGGATAATTGTTCAATAAAGATGTTATTTATATTCCACAATCTTTACGCTCCACAAATTTCATTTTTTTATAAATCGAACCTCACGTCAACAATTTTACAATTTTAAAAATTTTCACGTTTTACAATCTCTGCTTTTCACAAGCAATGCATTTTATTTCATTCTTGCTAAATCGTTTCACTCCGTGGCAGCATTTTTATTTCCTAATCGACTTTTCCACTTTTTTTTCAGTGAATATAAACACAACAAAAACCTCCGCTTTTCACGTGCAATTAATTTCAGTTTTATTGTACCGGTTAACTTCACGTCAACATGTTTATTTGCGAAACAATATTTTTCCCTTTGTAACGAGTATAAATGTAAAAAGATTTTTTACTCTCTCCACGTGCTTCACTCTTTTATTTAACTTCAGCTATTTAAAATAATATTTCCAATATTATTTTAAATATGAATATAAATGTAACAAGATTGTTTGACTAATTTTATCATATTCTACTCTCTCCACTTCGCTCTTTTATTTAACTCCAGCTGTTAAAAATAATATTTCCTATATTATAATTTCCAATATTATTTTAAGTATGAATATAAATTTAACAAGATTGTTCTACTAATTTTATCATGTTCTACGCTCTCCACGTGCTTCACTCTTTTATTTAACTCCAGCTGTTAAAAATAATATTTCCTATATTATAATTTCCAATATTATTTTAAGTAAGAATATAAATGTAACAAGATCGTTGGACTAATTTTATAATATTCTACTCTCTCCACTTCGCTCTTTTATTTAACTCCAGCTGTTTAAGATAATATTCCCAATATTATAAATTCCAATATTATTTTAAATATGAATACAAAAGTAACAAGATCGTTGGACTAATTTTATAATATTCTACTCTCTCCACTTCGCCCCTTTATTTAACTCCAGCTGTTTAATCCTTATGTCAATAACCTCACTGTCAATTTCTTCTTATAACTTAAATGTATTTCTTGACAAATAGCAAAGTGATTATAAATTTTTATGTTCCCGGGTGTGATCACAAATTAATTTATATTTAAGGCACAAAAATATGCATTGAAATGATAAAGAGCTACATCAACGAATATCGTAGAATCTGTTGGTTATTGGCATAGAGGTAAACATAACATTTCCATCGTGTTAAACGAATCGTCATCTCTCCCTGTTGTTCGAGAGCTTGCGGCGAAACCCCCGAAAGCGATATTCCCCGGGTCTACGATTAATTAGAGACGGGTTAATCGAGAAAGGGGAAAGGGCTCGCCGCTAACGGCTTGGCAACTACTTAATGAATGATTCCGGCGGAACGCTACCCAACGGGGCCTGCGATAAACGCAATTTCGCAATCATAGTACTGGAAGACGTGTCTCGCAGCCGGTCGGTTAAACGAGGGCTGGTCGATGTCAGTGTGTTCATGAGAAACGAGCTGCGAACAAAAGGCGAAGGAAACGAATGGAGAAGAAACGAAAATCGTGGCGAAAATATGATCGTGAATCGAACATCGACAAAACAGGAGAAGAAAAAAAATAAATAAATAAAATAACAGATCGTCCCACTGCAGTCGACGGTACGTACCATGTGGTCCTTTTAAACGTCGGGGAAAACCAAATGTTCCTGCATGGAAAAAGTGAACATTTGTCTATACATAATTACGGTCAAGCTTCTAGCGACGAGCTAAGCATATTTGCATGACTTTCCGTCGCACGTGTTTCGCCGTATCGCTAGACTTTATCTCTTGCTTCAATCACACCGAAATACGTCGAGAAAAGGTTAATATAGAACTTGGGAAAAAATCATAATCGCACGCCGAGTCTCGCTAGAACGTCCGCGAAACCAGGCTCCGCCGAGTAGTATAAGTCGGCGCTCGGTCAGACTACAGTTCGACGCGTCTTTCTCCGCGGCGAAGACATTCTCGAGCTTCGTAATCGCGCGGAACGCATTGTACGAGCTGGTATTAGCTCATCGGGCAATCATTTCGCCCCGTACAATGGCTTTTGTACGCAACGTCGAAGAGAATCCCTCTGCCAGCGAACGACACCAACGCCAGACGATCCATATTTTATTGGGTTGAGTAACGAGTCCGTCCGGATCCCCTCCCTCCCCCCGCATAATACAGGCCCGATATCCGCGGAATGATTTATACGCAATTCGAATTTTTCTGCCCCACTTTGCCCGCTTTTCAATTACCGTCGCGCCGACAGCTCTCTCGCTCGCGGAAAAATTCAGATCCGACGCGTTCCGCCTCATTTCTCCGGAGGAAAGCCATTTCGAAAGTGAATCGGAAATCATCTCGCGGAGAATATTCTTTGCGACGACTGTTGTGCGCGCGCGTGCGCGGTATCGACGATTCAATACAACTGCGAGGTTCTTTTCAAATTTTTAAATCGTTCGAACAAACATTCCCACTGTTGCGAATGAGTCAATTGAAATGATTTGAGTGACGGAAAATTTGGACGAATTTGTTCACGAAAGCTGAGTTTCACCGGTTGAGGATCGAAACGATTTTTCCTGTTCAACGCGAACTTTTCCACGACCATAAATCATCGAGATCGAAAAAGCTCGTGTCACTCAACCCAATGAAAGGACCGTTTGGAACCTGAGGGAGCAGGTCGGTCCTAAAAGCGTCGATCCCCGCACATTTATAGAAAACTCTCGTCACGATGAATCGAACGGTGCCAACTCGAATTCGCCGGCCAGTGAAATCGCTTTGAAAAATGGCCCGCGAAAATCGGGAAGCACCGTCGCGTCATTTCCATTAACACCGGAAGTGACTCGGGCAAACCCGATAACAATTCTCAGTGAAAATCCACCAAAAGCTATAAAATAATAAAATAAATACCGGATTCACCGAAGTTCCTAACAAACGAATCTGCTTCCGTTAACATAATAATATAATATATGCGACGATACGTTTATTCATTGTGACGAGAGATTCCTCTCGCATAGCAATCACTTTCCGTTCTCGGCACGAACGCGACCGGTAACAGTCAGTACACGATCATTGGCAATTTTCAAGAGATCATTCTAACCGCCATCCTCTCGGAATGTTGTGCGGTCGGTCTAAGTGAATTGATGATTCGATGAAACTCGTTTTTCGTGGTGGCGAGCGTGCTCCAGGTTGATCCAATGATTGATGGATGACAGCGAAACAGAGACAGACAGATAGATAGATAGAGGGGGAGAGAGAAAGAGAAAGAGAGAGAGGCAGAAGAGACAGACGATAAAGGGTGTAGAGACAGAGACGAATGGACTCGGGAACGGGACTGGTTTGGCCGGGGCGAACATACATATGTAACATGCAGTCATAGAAATAAAACACAAGTATGCATGATCCATGACGATAAGACATTATTCGGTTCACAGCCTTTGTCGTCTGAGAATGTACACAGGGTGCTCCATGAACCATCATTCTGCTCGCAAAATCAATAGACACGTTTGCAAATAAGATTTACTGCACGGGGACTTCGATCGTCGTACCTTGTTCCTGTGTCCGACCATCGCTGGTTATTTCTACTTCGGTCAATTTTTATTCTAAGAGTTCGATTTTTCATTGATTTCCAACTTTTTTGGGGGATATTGAGACATTTATACATTTTTGTAATTTACATAAACCTGAGCATTGTGTTTCTGTCTCGTGTCTGACCATCGCTGGTTATTTCTACTTCGGTCAATTTTTATTCTAAGAGTTCGATTTTTCATTGATTTCCAACTTTTTTGGAGATATCGAGACATTTAAACATTTTTATAATTCACATAGAGCATTGTGTTTCTGTCTCGCGTCTGACGATCGCTGGTTATTTCTACTTCGGTCAATTTTTATTCTAAGAGTTCAATTTTTCATTGATTTCCAATTTTTTATGGGATATTGAGACATTTAAACATTTGTATAATTCACATAAACCTGAGCATTGTGTTTCTCTCTTGTGTCCGACCATCGCTGGTTATTTCTACTTCGGTCAATTTTTATGTAAAGTGCTTTGTTTTTCGTTAATATTAAATTTCTTCGAGATGTCCAGGATCTTAAACATTTTTATAATTCACGCGACCTTGTGCATTAGATTTCTCTCTCCTGTCTGACTATAAAATCATCGAATCAATTCTACTGTAATTAATAAACCACTCTTATTAAATTTTATTTCTCTTTGTTATCGAGGAAATTGAATTCGAGAGCCTAAATAACTCGCGTGCACTTCACGATTTCGTAGCTCTCGTCTGTCTGACTATCACTGGTTGATTCTACTTCAGTTAATATTCATGTTAAGAGTGTTACTTCTCATTACTTTGAAGAGCGAATACTTTGACAAAGCAACTAATTAAACAATCATCTTGATTGGTGAGAAACGTGTAATACTGTACTGGTATAAGTAGAAATGCCAAGCAATAGTCAGACATACAAGCAACTGGAACTTTGTAGCACTTGAATCGTGTAAATTTTAAATTCAATTGTTTCACAAACTAACAAAATATGTTCTTACAGAAATTCTGAAATATTCACAATCTTTGCAAAGGATCACGTTTTTTAGTTATACTATTGTCTTCGAATGTTCACATCCAGCAATGGTCAGAAAAATTAGCCACAAAAATTTAACACAAATCTTGCAAGAAACGACTCTCACACTTTCTTCAAAAAACTCTACAATACGTATGGTTTATAACGAATACATGTTTCACATATTTCACCGTTACACCACTAGCTGAAGCTCACGCCAGTAGAAACACTCGGCGCTAGTCAGAAACAGGATTAAAGGACCCGCGTGGAAAAAGGAATCTCTGAATCGGTCTTTTTTTCCCGCGAACGAAGCCCCATACAGAAAAATGTTATTCTACGGTTTTTCATCTGCTTTTGCTCGTAGAATTGCCCGGCTTTTCATCGTTGCCATATTTCGAACACTCTGTATAGCAGGTCGTTAACGGCAGCCGGTGCACGCGGCTGCCCGGAAACGAGAAGGGGGGAAAAAAAGGAACGAAAAATAGCTCGGCGCGAGAAATCACTGTTCCATCATGCTTCGCGTGACACGCCGTTAGAGAGGGGCGAGGGCGAAAGATTGAATCGCGTTCTGAAAAGGCGCACACCTTCGTCGTCGACGCCATCGTCGTTGTCGTCATCGTCGTCGTCGTCGTCGTCGTCGTCGGCGAGAACTCGATTTTATCGTCGCCGCCATTACACTGAACCACGTGTTTCCCGACGGCCCGCGTTCTCGACAAGTGTTGGATCCTTCACGGGACAACGGAGAGACGCTTCAGATCTTATCGAGCTTTCACGCCGGAGTCGAAAGTCGTTCGATCACTCGGATACACGATTAACGCTCGCCCGTTGGACTAATCGACGGCCAAGTGACGGAATAGACGGACCACACTTTTTACTTAAAACAATACAGTACAGTTTACTTAAAAAATGTTTAAACATCCCGCATGTTAGGCTATCGCTTAATAAACCTTCTGTTGATTTTATAGTTCTATGTATGAACTGCTTTTTGGAACTGTGGACATGTGAAATTATGTGTACAATGTTTTAGGGATTTTTTCAAAAGGATTTCTTTTAGATAAATTGTAGAGGACTGGTTGTAGACTATATTACTTAATAAATATTCGACTACTTTTATAGATGTATGTTAGTAATCTTTTTTAAGCATTTGTGTACAGAATTACACTGATTTCTCTATATATGTCGCCAAGGCTTGGACGATAAATGTCGCCGAATTATCCCCGAAAACTCGGCTCGAACTCGGCTTAAACATAACACGGCTCGGGTATGTCACCTGGACGATATATGTCGCTGGCAAGACCCGTCTTGTTGACATGTATCGAGAATTTACTGTACATACTTTAACAATTGCAGAAATTTTTGGTTAAGTGGATAGTATTCTACAGAATAATATTGTATTTTAATTAGACAATTATTTGAACATACTTATGTGAACAATTATTTAAATTATGAGGATTGTATGAGTAAGTTTCATATATCGTGAACAATTATTTATTTTATGAGGATTCTATGCAAGTTTCGTAGATCGTGAACAATTATTTAAATCATGAGGATTCTATGCAAGTTTCATAGATCGTGAACAATTATTTAAATCATGAGGATTCTATGCAAGTTTCATAGATCGTGAAAAATTATTTAAATTATGAGGATTCTTTGTAAGTTTCATAGATCGTGGACAATTATGTAAATTATAAGGATTTTATGCAAGTTTCATAGATCGTGAAAAATTATTTAAATTATGAGGATTGTATGCAAATTTCATAGATCGTGAAAAATTATTTAAATTATGAGGATTGTATGCAAGTTTCAAAGGTCATTCTTAGATCAATGCAAGTAATATAGCTCTTGTTTTGCCTCTTGCCTGACAAGGACTTGATCACTATCAAATTCAAACCTGACACAGGGTGACCATTACCGTCGACTCAACCGACCAAAAATGGTAGAACGTTTCTAGCAGTTGAGTAACAGTCGGTTATCAATTTCTTCTTGATCCTCCTCAGCAATCGATTCTAATCAGAATAGAAAGTTGCCTCCTCAGTGACGCTGATTAATAATATCAGTTTCGTCACTCCGCCAAAGCAGAAGCGATGAGGTGTACATACAGAATGATCCGAAGAATCATGACCGAACCTTAAATCCTGTCAGCTGAATCAGCAATTTTGTTCAGGTGATAAGCGAAGCGTGGTTATTCTTGATCGATCGTCGATCAGTTATGTGCAGATATAAATTATTGGTGACTATTTAGTAATCAGCTGTGCGATTGTGACAATTGAATAGTGAGATATATACATATTTCATTACATATTATAGATTAAATAATCCACTCCGTTAATGAGATATCGTTCGCTCAGGTTTGTACGAGTTGCCAAGCGCACCTGGTATCGTCGATCCTCTTCCTTAGATCATCCTGTACATCATCCCGGCATAAGAGGGATCTCGCTCGCGGTTTTCAATTTATTTATCCGATTCAACGGGATGAATACTGTTCTCGATGAAGAAGACCGTGAATAGACGGAATTGGTTTAAAAGAGTGATCGATTCTTCTGTCCGTGCTCTAGTATAATAACTAGCCGGCGGATTTTATGCGTTTCTAGACGTTTCACTTGGAAATCCTTCGTGTACAATCTGTCGCAGAAATCTACACACGGAAACCCACAAACATGTTTCATGGCCGTCGAGCCATTCATTTCAACCAACGAGTCAATCAACGTTAATAAAACGTGCCAAATATTTTCCCTTCAAAGTGAATTTAAAACACAGAGAAGTCCTTTCACCTGTCACGATTAATATTTAAATTGTCAGTCCACATCAATATTTCAATATCCACAATGTCCGCAAAATCTCTCCGGGTAAATGCTGAAATTAAAAACGAAATACCTCGCATATTTTGCGGACGATGATTGACTTGTTAGTTAAAATCAATGTTTCAATATCTATCGAGCTAAATATTTTTAATTAAATATTTTGCATGTTTCACGAATTGACTAGTTAATTAAAATCGACGTTTTATTGTGTACAAAGTGGCCAAACTATTTCGAAATTAAATGTTCAATTTAAAGAAGGAATATTTTGCATATTTCTTAGAAAAAATACTTAGTTAGTTAAAATCAATGTTTCAATATCTATCGAGCTTTCGGCGTCTCCGCCCTTTAAATTCTAAAATTAAAAACGAAATATTTTGCATGTTTCACGAATTGACTAGTTAGTTAAAATCAATATTTTATTGTGTACAAAGTGGCCAAACTATTTCGAAATTAAATGTTCAATTCAAAGAAGGAATATTCTTCATATTTCTTAGATAAAATACTTAGTTAGTTAAAATCAATGTTTCAATATCTATCAAGCTTTCGGCGTCTCCGCCCTTTAAATTCTAAAATTAAAAACGATATATTTTGCATGTTTCACGAATTGACTAGTTAGTTAAAATCAATATTTTATTGTGTACAAAGTGGCCAAACTATTTCGAAATTAAATGTTCAATTTAAAGAAGGAATATTTTGCATATTTCTTAGATAAAACACTTAGTTAGTTAAAATCAATGTTTCAATATCTATCAAGCTTTCGGCGTCTCCGCCCTTTAAATTCTAAAATTAAAAACGATATATTTTGCATGTTTCACGAATTGACTAGTTAGTTAAAATCAATATTTTATTGTGTACAAAGTGGCCAAACTATTTCGAAATTAAATGTTCAATTTAAAGAAGGAATATTTTGCATATTTCTTAGATAAAATACTTAGTTAGTTAAAATCAATGTTTCAATATCTATCAAGCTTTCGGCGTCTCCGCCCTTTAAATTCTAAAATTAAAAACGATATATTTTGCATGTTTCACGAATTGACTAGTTAGTTAAAATCAATATTTTATTGTGTACAAAGTGGCCAAACTATTTCGAAATTAAATGTTCAATTCAAAGAAGGAATATTCTTCATATTTCTTATTTAAAAGACTGAGTTAGTTAAAATCAATGTTTCAATATCTATCGAGCTTTCGGCGTCTCCGCCCTTTAAATTCTAAAATTAAAAACGATATATTTTGCATGTTTCACGAATTGACTAGTTAGTTACAATCAATATTTTATTGTGTACAAAGTGGCCAAACTATTTCGAAATTAAATTTTCAATTTAAAGAAGGAATATTTTGCATATTTCTTAGATAAAAGACTGAGTTAGTTAAAATCAATGTTTTATTGTGTACAAAGTGGCCAAACTATTTCGAAATTAAATGTTTAATTTAAAGAAGGAATATTTAGCAGATTTCTTAGATAAAAGACTGAGAGTTAAAATCAACGAATAATATGCATAAAATAAAATGATACTACCGTTCAAGAATTCAAATTAGACTGTGCACATTTGATAAACCTTGATTAAAATTTACCAGTTAGAACGAATGATATAATGTCCACAAAATGTGCAAACTTAGGCGTCTGCGGCCGACTGTACACGAGTTCAGAGGAGCAAATCGAGGCGACAAATTCCTGTTTAAATTCAAATTCCTTGGCGGATTTCTTCGGGAAACTATGAATATGCATAAACATCCGCGGGTCCAGTGATGACGCACGAACGAAGGGGAATGGGAACACGATGGAGAAGGAAAACAAGGGATTTGAAACTCTCGACTTTCGACTCCGACATCCTGCGTACGAAGGATCGTATTTACTTTGCGCGAACTTCGCGACTTTTTATTTGCTATCGGCGGCGCGGCGGAGGAAGACGGGAAATGTCTCGGGGATTATTTTCTGAGATAATACAGCCCAGCATGAAACATTCAGACCGATTCGGAACAATGTTGGAACGAGAAATACTGCTTTCGATTCTACCTTCTCCGATTCCTGACTGGTGGAAAAATAAAACGTTCCGTCTTCCGGCAGTCGTTGCAATTTCTTAAAAATATACCAAAAATTCCGCGGGCTTTTCAAAGTTCGCAGCTGCGATATAAACTGTACTATAAATTATAATTCTATATATTTGAAATATTAAGTTGACAGTGCGAAGTAAATAAATTCCGACAGGTTATCGATAGCGCGTTTCATAAAAGTTCTATGAATCTTGAAAAGACGACTCGAGGGAATGTTCTTTGAATGGAACTTCGCGTTCTGTGTGGCAAAAAAGAAAAGAAAAAAAAAATAAGAATCTCCTCGAAGTTTTTCAAATAACAAACGGTACAAAAGCGTGAATAGGGCCTCATATCCTCTCGAATAATTATTTGAACGAACTTTCGCGTAAAATCAATAGTTACGGAGTTGCTGAAGTGGTTCCAGTTGCGTGACCAACCTTGTATGAATTAGAGTATCAACTCGTTGCACATGAAATGTTCTTTTCAATCAAACTACAAAGGCTCCGTGCCTCTCCGCGCGGATTTTTCGCTCTTTTTTTTTTTTAATCAAACTCTGAAATCGCGCTGCCTTTCAAAAGTTTCTTGCCGGGGCCGATTACAATATTATACTTTTTTTCACGTGATATGCATTCTTTTTTTCCACTCCGTGAAAGCACAACGTTAAATTCGATTAATACCGCAGTCTCTGTGCGACGATTATTAATTTCCACGGGGTTTCGATATTATTGTTTGCACGTTGTTAGGATTGTTATTGTGTTTCTTTTCTTTTATTCGAACTATTTCGATTCACGGGAATACTACTGTTTAACTTTATACGTTCCGTTCAATAAACGCGTTTCAACACGTTCAAGATGGCAGCGGTGTTAATTTCTACAGTGAAGTACAGTAATGCCTCGACATATGTGAGAAAGATGTTCACGATACTTGTGAAAAATGTGTGTGTTCACGTAATTGCGACATTTTTCCGATTGAAACGAGTCCAAACACGACATAATTCAGAGAACATTTGCTTGTTTAACGAGCAATATAGTGGAACCTCTACTATCCGAACCGATGTCTCGAAGAGTTTCAATAAGTAATTAATTCAATCTAAAGGGATTCATATACGATTCCTTGTACAAATCTGTAACCATTTAATCTAGCACTGTAGCTAGGCATCGGTTCCATTGCCTAAACAGTTGATTCTCTTTGACTAGTTCGGATAATAGAGGTTCTATTATATCGTGGATTACTCGACTAGTTATGATCCAAACCGTACCGTGTTTGGTATCATACTAATCAGAAAAGTGTCACGGATACGTTGATATAAGTTTCATAAAAATATAATGAAAAGTACAAGAGTTTCGTCAATAAATAAATATTGTTTCACCGACAACCACTCGGATTCCGAACTTTTCGCACATATCGAGTCACCACGGTACATCCACCCGTAAAAACAGTTACGAACCGTCACGATAATCCACAATCTATCCTCGTTCATCGTCACGAGGAAGGATCCCATCGAGAATCGTCAAGGGATCATCGAGAACGTGTCGGAACGCGTGATAGCGTCCCCGGCAACCTAATAGAACGGTCGAAAATCGTTATTGCCGAAAACAAAAGGGAACCAGACGTCAGAAAAGAATGGCGGAATGACAATGAGGCGTCCCTAGAGGTTGGTCCGCACAAAATGTTCGATCGTGCCCCGATATCGATTGTCTTCCTGGGCAAATATTATCTCGCCGGAGACAGGGGGCTCTGTTTAACAGTGGGATCAACGTGTGCTTTTGTGTGTTCTCGATATCCGTGTGTGTGTGCACGCGGGCGCGCGCGAGTGTGGGCGTGTTTGTATCCCGTGGATGTGTGTCAATGCATGACAGAAGGACAGTGAAACGCGGGCCCGACACGATCGCTCGCACGCATGATCAAAAGAAAGCGTCATCGTCGTCGTCGTCGTCGTAGTCGTCGTCGTCGACGGAAAGAAGAAAAGCGTCCACACACCGGGTCGAGTATGCGAACGCGCGCCGTTTGATTATGTCACGCCTCTCTTTTCCCGTCTACTTTCGGCTTCGTTCCTCTTTACCCTTCGTTTCCTTTTATTCTCTATTCCTTTTTCTTTCTTTCCGTTTTTTTTTGTCCACCTCCTACTCCTCCTCTCCTCGTGTATCTATTATTTCGTTCTTTCTTTTTGTTCCTCCCCTCCGTTTCTTTCCTGTCGCCCGTTTCTCCCTGTCGTTTCTCGGTTTCTCATTTTCACCGCGCTTTTCTCTAGGCAAAAAACGGATCGCGTTCCAACAAGGCACAGAGAGACGTGGTTGCAGACGCACAGTCAATCGAACGTTCGAACAATCAAAGTAACATAACAAAGAGACAGAGAGAGAGAGAGAGAGAGAGAGAGAAAGAGAGAGATGTAGGGAGTGAGAAAGAGAGAGATCTACAGGGCGACACCGAAAATTTTAGACCTCCGAATCACCAGTATCCTGAGCGCAATCACTCGCCGATAAGTCCTTCGGCAGTTCTCATTTTGTGTAATATCGTGTATCGTGTTAGCTACATTTCCATTTTAAATGGAAAATAAAAATTTGTCCCTAGACGAAATTCATTTACACATTTGTGTGCAGGTAGAGACGACTTTGGCCTTAAATGAAAAATAACAATTTATTTCTAGTGGAAATTCATTTTCATTTGTGCATTCGTGGGCAGGTGCAGACGAATTCCATTTTAAATGAAAGAACCAGTTCATCTCTGAAATCCATTCATTCTCGTTTGTGAGGTGCTGCAGACGACTTTCATTTTAAATGATAAATAACAATTTGTGTCTAACTGTCCAGATTTAAGACGTGTGCTTTTTGGCCTGTCCCTTTAACAGGAAGTCAAAAAATAAAAAATTGACTATGGTTCTCTGAACCTTGTTAGAGTGCAAAATTTGTTTGACACTATAAAAGTTACTACAAAATTTTCAAATAATGCAGACTTATAGATAGAATTATACAAATGATTAAGTGGTGGTTAGAGTGATGAACCATTTTCCATTGTTTTAGTTTAATTTTATTTGCGAAACAGCTTAAATCGACAACTAACTACATCTTTCACAAATAATTCTTTGCCTGAGTTTGTACTGATTATTTTCTAAAAAAAGGAGAGAGCGCGCAAGAAATGAAAATGATTGAAAAGCGCGGCAATATTTGAAACACAATATCTCAGAAGATCGCATTTAACACAAATAATTCCACAAACTGAGTACAATTAAAAAAAATCATTTCCATCATCTCAGATAAATAATTGATCAACCACTCGAACCCTAATGCCTGTACAAATTAATTAAACTTCAATTCATATAAGCACATCTGAAGCTATATTCACGTTGTACTTCGCACGAACCAATCACGGCTCTCCACGTGTACAGCGCTTTGTACACCATGAACATAACCTCAAAACTGCTCAGACGATGGCGCCAAGTTCAAACTTTCAATTTTCAATTCTAAATATCTGAAAAACGAGGGGTTATTTTCGAAAACGTTGAAGAACTTTTCGATTTGTATTTGCGTCGAGAATAATCGGGCATAGCCAAGTTCAAACTTTCAATTATCAATCGTATTAGATCGTCCCATAAGTTCGTGCCGTTTACTCCTGTACCATTTAACTTCTAAAAACAAAATACGCAATCACCCTTTCATTCCACAACCTCTTCTGCCCTTTTTGGCAAAGACATCATACCGTCACTATAAAATTTCTGCGGTTTTTCACTAAAATACTTTTCAATGGTGAATAATATAAACATATCCACGGCACGAACTTATGGGACGACCTAATAAAGTCTTGAAAAACGAGGGGTTATTTTTTAAAATGTTGAAGAACTTCTCGATTTGTGTTTGCGTCAGGAATAATCGAACATTGCCAAGTTTAAACTTTCAATTTTCAATTGTAAATATCTTTAAAAACGAGGGGTTATTTTTCAAAACGTTGAAGAACTTTTCGATTTGTGTTTGCGCCGAGAATAATCAGGCATCGCGAGGTTCCGTATTTTTGGAGGACCCTGTAGAGGCAGATGTAGAGAGAAAGAATGAGAGAGAGAGAGAGAGAGAGAGAGAGAGAGAGAGAGAGAAAGAGAGGAGATAGAGAGACATATGCCGATTATGTAGAATAGTAACATGACAGTCAACGACATCGAGAAAATCAACGAGGTGCGACTGATAGGCACACATCCACTGTTCAGCGCGGCTCAAAAACGGAGAACGTGTATATTTATATACGTACGCGGTATCGCGTCGGTGTGTTTTCTTTTCCCGTGTGTGTGCGTGTTTTTCTGCTCTCTGTTCTACCAGATCCCGTTCGAATTGTTTCACTCCTCTTTTGTTCCGTTTCGTCGCGCCCGGTCGCATACGTATATACATATACACGGAGATACGTAATACAAGTAATACAAGTACAGACAAGTGCAAGTCTTACGGCATCATATACACGTGACGTTAATAGATATACACAATGTGTGGATATACAGATCGTATTATATAGGCCTTGGCTCATGATTACTTTATATTGCACTCACCATATTATAATCATTTATTTTGCTGATAGAGCGGAGAAAGATGTTGACGGTCACATTTGTCGGCTCATCTAATCACGTCGACCGGAACAGAACAAAACAAATCGATTAATTAAATCAGTCCACCGTGCGCCGAGATTTTTGCGTGGTAAAATTCTATTTTCTTTTTCTTTTTTTTTTTTGTAACATTCGCTTTTTTTCTCAGCATTTTTTCTTTACCCAATTAATCTCGTTTTCTTTTTCCGCGCGACGAAAGCGATGCTCGCCGATTTCCGAGGCGAATCGGATGGACAAATTTTTTCTTTTTTCTTTTCTCTTTTCGAAAACTCACCGCAAAATTTGTCTGTAATGAACAAATTGTACTTTTTTTTGCATCGACGTGTTTCGTTCGATGGAGAACAAGCTCGGAGTCGACGATTTCTCGAGTCGCAACGTTGAAACGACGAAAGGAAAGTATAACAAAATTATAGAGCAAGTGGCTCTAGATCACGTCAATAAAATTGTAAGATAGTTTTGCAGAGTATGCTTGTGGTACACGCTTGGCGAAAGTCGCCATACTCGCGTCGTGAACGATGGCGCCCCGTCGGGTTTCGGACTGCCAGAAATCATGCTCTAACGAGATTATGCTCCTCGCGTTCGGCCTCCACACGTTCGCTAGATTTATGTTTTCCCCGCGTCATGTTTCTACTTTAGGGGACCAGTGAGAAATGTTGTTTTTGGACCAGCCGTGTAAATGGGAACGGATGATTTTGACTGCCGACTCAGATAACCACAAAAATTCGATACAATGGTAGTAATTTATTTAACAAAACCAGAAGGTCAATTGCATTTCAAATCAATTAATTTTGCAGGAAACAATCGAATGAATCGGCAGTCAGCGTGTTACAGTATGAATCTGGTTGCGCGTTTGAAGTAATTAGAGACGAAGAAACATCAGAGCTCAAAGGAAAGACTGAGTTCAGAAAGATGATTATTATACCGCAGCAAGAAGCCAAGCAAGATTGTTGGAGAGAGCTTTCTAGCATCAGTGGTAAAATTTTATTTCGATTATCCTACATAACACGTAATAAAAAAATAATCAGGGGTGTGCTACACAAGATGTCATGTAAATGAAATTTTTTAATGAAAGTCTCCTTCTTAAATTAATCTTGGGAACGAAGCATCGAAAGAAAAATCTTAATTCTCTACGTTTGGCTCATTTTTTTATTTGGAACCACCCATCCTCTATTTTGAACCACATCCACTATTTTGAATTACATGAAACTGTGGATTTTCATGAATATTTGGCAACATTAAATACAATTTTGCAGCAATAGGCTCAATATTCAGAAGACAATAATGAAAAGAATGAATAATCATATAAAAATAACAATTTTAAACTATTTTAAAATTGTTTGTAAGCCATAAGTGCACGAAGATCCGCAGTCTCAACAACTACCCAGAAATTTTATCATTTTTCTTAATTTACTGAAAACGAATTAATGAATTTATATTTGACCTTTTTTTCTCCTCTCATCGGGTAAAATAAGGGCGCAGAGATTATTGCAAGATGCAACGAACCAGTACAATTTTGCGGCAAATTTTCTTCAGGAACGTCCATCGATTTTGAAGGGGTAGATTCATCCCCGAAATCGACGACCATCACTTTTGCCACACCCTGTGCTTTTATTACTTAAAGAAGCATTGGAAGTATCTGCGTATTCGTTTGAAACCGGGGATTGATGGTTCACTGACTCGGGGGAGCAATGAGAAGTGACAAGAGGGTGAGAAAGAGACAGAGCGGGATCGTGATCGAGGAGAGATCGATTGGTCGAAGGGAGTACGTGAGAAAAGTGTCTCCGAATGTTTCTGCTCGCTTTGCTGTTTCACCTCGAGCTTGCTTGCCTCCTGAATATGATTAGAAGCTTCGAAACATCGATTTTTTGGCCACCGTTCCGTGGCGCGCCATCTTCGAACGGGAACATGGCGGATGACGTTGAGAAATGAGAGATTTCGTCATGCTGTCACTAATGCTTAGTCGTTTTCGCACGATTTTCAGAGGAAAAAAAACCGAATATTTTTCAGCGATATTTCCAGAAAAAATTAATGTCAGTACAGTAGTGTCTCTATGTATGCGAAAACCTCAGGACTGAAATGTCACTTATAATCGAGGCGAAACGTAATCTAATAACGTAATCTACTTTTTTGTTTTTCATCATTTCCTTACGAAATTGCTGTGTACAAATTTCTGACATTTTTCTGATTGAAACGACTCCAAACACGACACAGTTCGGGCCATACTTTCTCGTTTAAACCACGAAATAGTAGAACCTCTATTATCCGAACGAATCGAAGGGGAACTGTTCGGATAATAGAAAACTTCTTTAGTTGTAGTGTTGGATGGAAATTTTACTGAATTGTATTGTGTATGAATCGCTTTAGGTTTAACTACTTGTCATCCAAATAATGAATTTAAATATCGTCGGTTCGGATAATGGAGGCTCTAAAGAATCGTGCATTAAACAAACAGATATACTCCGAAGTGTGTCGTGTTTAGGCTCGTTTCGTTCAGGGAAATGTCGCCGACATGCTGGCAAAAGTTTCGTGCAAAAATAATGAAAAACCTCCTGTCCTGTCGTTGCAATTGTTTATGGAGACATTACTGTACACTTCCAGTTCTAGCGTCAACGTTAACGACTCGACTGCCGATATTTATGTAGTTTCTGGATAACAATTGAGTCGTTTAGCGACGAGTTTCAGAATATTCGAGGCAATACGGAATTTCTATAGTGTTCGAGCGGTCGAGTGTGCTACAAATGCATAAACATCCGCAGTCTAGTGATGTCTGACGGTGAAATGATTCGGAAGTCTGGTGAACGTCCAAGATGGGAGTTCCATGAGAGATTGAATCGGATTCCGATGCAAATGGCCTGCAATCGACTATTGTGCGGCGACTCGAGGCGATTCGATGTCGACTTCGGCAGCGTTTCGCTTCTGACCACTGACGAAAGTGGCATACGACCTTTTCAACATTTTCCTAAACTCAATGGCGGGTCACCGTGCGCCGGAAGACAATAACTGAACATTAGCTCATATTACGACACAAAAATTGCAGCATTCAACGTTGCTTCTTTCATTATTTCAAGAAAAGTCTCAACACTATTACTTTACATTTTGCTTCTTTCATTATTTCTGGAAACGTCTGGAAGCTATTATTTTAAATTTTGCTGCATTGATTATTTCAGGAAAAGTCTCAACACTGTTACTTTAAATTCTGCTACTTTCAATATTTCTGAAAAAGTTTTGAAGCTATTCTTTTAAATTTTACTTCTTTGATTATTTCAAGAAAAGTCTTAAAGCTACTCTTTTAACTTTTGCTTCTTTCATTATTTCAGGAAAGGTCTTAAAGCTATTATGTTAAATTTTGCTTCATTGATTATTTCAGGAAAAGTCTCAACACTATTACTTTAAATTTTGCTTCTTTCATTATTTCAGGAAAAGTCTTAGAGCTACTATTTTAAATTTTGCTTCTATAATTATTACAGGAAAAGTCTCAATACTGTTACTTTAAATTTTTCTTCTTTTATTAATTCAGGAAAATTTTAAATTTTGCTTCTTTCATTATTTCAGGAAAAGTCTTAGAGCTATTCTTTTAAATTTTGCTTCTATAATTATTTCAGGAAAAGTCTCAATACTGTTACTTTAAATTTTGCTTCTTTTATTATTTCAATAAAATTTTAAATTTTGCTCCTTTCATTATTTCAGGAATTGTCCTAAAGCGATTCTTTTAAATTTTGCTTCTATAATTATTTCAGGAAAAGTCTCAACACTGTTACTTTAAATTTTTCTTCTTTTATTAATTCAAGAAAATTTTAAATTTTGCTCCTTTCATTATTTCAGGAAAGGTCTTAAAGCTATTATGTTAAATTTTGCTTCATTGATTATTTCAGGAAAAGTCTCAACACTATTACTTTAAATTTTGCTTCTTTCATTATTTCAGGAAAAGTCTTAGAGCTACTATTTTAAATTTTGCTTCTATAATTATTACAGGAAAAGTCTCAATACTGTTACTTTAAATTTTTCTTCTTTTATTAATTCAGGAAAATTTTAAATTTTGCTTCTTTCATTATTTCAGGAAAAGTGTTAGAGCTATTCTTTTAAATTTTGCTTCTATAATTATTTCAGGAAAAGTCTCAATACTGTTACTTTAAATTTTGCTTCTTTTATTATTTCAATAAAATTTTAAATTTTGCTCCTTTTATTATTTCAGGAATTGTCCTAAAGCGATTCTTTTAAATTTTGCTTCTATAATTATTTCAGGAAAAGTCTCAACACTGTTACTTTAAATTTTTCTTCTTTTATTAATTCAAGAAAATTTTAAATTTTGCTCCTTTCATTATTTCAGGAATTGTCCTAAAGCTATTCTTTTAAATTTTGCTTCTATAATTATTTCAGGAAAAGTCTCAACACTGTTACTTCAAATTTTGCTTCCATTATTATTTCAAGAAAATTTTAAATTTTGCTTCTTTCATTATTTCAGGAAATGTCCTAAAGCTATTATTTTAAATTTTGCTTCTTTGATTATTTCAGGAAAAGTCTTGAAGCTATTATTATTGTATATTTTGCTTCTTTCATTATTTCAGGAAAAGTCTTAAAGCTATAATTGTAAGAGCTATTTCAGGAAAAGTCTTAACACTATTATTTCATACACAATGCAGCCATTAATCGCTAATATATTCGAACCTTGTAGCGTTCGCCTTTGAACGGGAAGATAAAGAACTAAATTTAGACTGTGTTTTATCGGCTCGTGAAATAAAATACCTAACACAAAATTAACCTATTCGTGCGGTTTCAACCGCGAATTAGTCTACAGAAATTCGCGGGATAATGGCCGCGAGATAAGCCTTCAGGAAAATCGTAAAAAGTGGTATGCCATAGTAAACTCGAACGCTCCGTTTCGTGACGTTGTTTAATGATTCTAATGAGATGATCGATACGTTCATATTTACTGGCCGGCGAGTATGTAGTTTTCCACCCCTGTGACTCGTTTCACTCTTCGTTGCAACATCGAGCCGCAAATTTGCTGCCTTCTAAGAAATCGCAGTTCATTCTTTATGCAACGAGTTGTTGCAGTTTATCGCTTCTAATGGACGTGCAATTTTTCATTACGGACTATAGCGATAGTGTACATTACTGTCTTTTGATCGTCAATCTGAAAATGACTCGTTGATTCGATGGACGAAGTTGATTGTTTCTACCACTCGTTAATGAGTAAAGTAACAGAGCAATGTTAAATAATCCTTAATTTTATGTAACAGTATTATTTCTGCGATCAAGACACAGGTAAAATAATTGCATACTGATCTACGTAAAAGAATTCCCAAACGTTCCCACAAATGAACAAAAATCAATATTAATTTTCCCTAACGTTTCATACGATGAAACCAAAAATACACAAACTTTTGAACGCATTCGAAACAAAGATTTTTATTCTGAGACGTTCATCTTCACGAAACACCCTGTATAAAATCGATCTAAAAACCGTTCTACCATTTGGGAACGATTTCTTCACGTGTCTTGTCACCGGACCAAGATCCACACGTTAACAAACAATTTTTCAGAACAAACAAAACTTCATTGTCAAAGCAGCAAACGTGATCTACGATTGGAAGACAGAAAGGAAAGAAAAGAGGCAAATCTACCGAAGGACACAGACACGTGCGCTCGTTTAGCAAACGATGATCAATGCGATGACGATGATCCAGCCTCTTCGGTGATTCTTCCAGTCTCAAACATCATTTTAGCAACAAGTATGATCGATTCGAAGACGACGCATCGAGGATACCGCGAGTATCGTAGAGGATAGAACGAACGACGAACAAAGGAGACAGTCGATCGTTGGAGCACGAAGAAGAAATAAAAGGCGAACAGAGATCGTGATACTGGTACTCGGATCGAGATCGAGAGGTGAAAGCCTTACCATTCTTCTCGCGACGAGGTTTACGGTGTACGAACCCGAAATCGATCGGGTTTATCGCGAACGATTTTGCATTTTGCATAGCGTTCCCCGTTCCCGCAGAGCGGAACCGCTTTCGCGCAGCTTTCCCCCCATTTTATGGTTGTTGTCCCGAACAGCTCGGGTTTGCACACACATCTGTACAACATGCCGTGCATGCTCCGCTAATCTTTAATCCCTTATTGCACCAAAAGTTTGCTTTTCGATCGTCGGCGAGAGACCGCTCGTTATTCGTGAAATCGGTTTGCCCCTAGATCAATTTGCAATTTAACCCCTTGCTCTGCAATTTTACAGTAATTATCTGTCATCGTACTCTAGGAGACAAAATTCATAAATATGAGTTGAGAATAACAGCAAAGTCGAATTTTAATACATCTTTCTAAATACTTGTGGCGAAATAAAATTTTCTACTATGCGTCTACATTAATTAATAGTATATTCGTACGAGATACGACAAGAAAATTAATATTAACCTCAAAGAAGTAGAAAATATAAAAGAAAAATTGATGCGCAAAATAGGGGTTAATAGCAGCAAGGGGTTAAATATACAATTTCAGCCATTTTCACGAATGCTGGCAGCAGCTGATTAACCCTCGGACTAATGAGAGTTCTAGGCCTACGCCGGAGTCATTTCTGACCCACGCCGATATTTCTCTACAGTTTTCCTTCGATATAAGGCGGTGGCTCGGGACAGGCTTCCGGGATGAAGAAGAAGAGGGGATTCTCTTATTTCGAAATACAGTGACTTCTCTATATATGTCGCCGAGGCCTGGATGATAAACGTCGCGGAATTATCCCCACTACCCCGTGAGGGGCCACGAAGCTAGAGGCCTCGGGAGCCGAGTGTAAACATAACACGGCTAGGTTATGTCTCCTGGACGATACATGACGCCGACGAGACCCGTTTTGTTGACATATATCGAGAATTCACTGTAGAAAACGTCGTCTTATATCGGAATAAAATTGTGCATATCGACGGTCGAATGACCCCGGCATACGGAGGGCTAATTTTCGTGACTGTACTCTGGGTGTACAGTCAGGTATACCATTTTAGAAACGGCGACTTTGTCGTCCGGAGGAGTACAATAACAAGTTGTCTAAGTTGTACTGCTGTAAAAGTTACAACGAGGCGTGCGACCAAGGCAAAATTACGAGGTTAATCGGAACGAGAGAGGGAGAAGGAGAGAATGAAAACACTATTTATAATAAGAGAGGCTCTACACAGTCAGACTCTGAACGGCATGCGGAGTAAAAATGAAAACAATGAAAAGGAAAATCACTCACCGGTTCGAACACGGTCCCGGCCGATTGCAGTGAGAGAAGCCACACACACGCATTCTGGCTATGGTAATCGAGGGAGAGGGGAGAGAGAGAGAGAGAGAGAGAGAGAAAGTTTTGTTCGAGCAAGAAACAATGAGACAATTAAAATGCTACACAAGGTAAACACATGTGTTTGTCAGATTTTGTGGACGCATCTTTTTCGAGAACCGAGGCGCGCTGGAAAAAATCGAAAATTAAAAAACGATGCGACCAGGGAGAACCGAGGACACGTGCAATTGTCACTTCCTTTTATTGTCACTGCTCTTCGCTGGCGAACTAATCTTCTGATCGGACAAACGTAACAAGCGATGCTTGTTACTAGGTAACAGACTAACAATTTTCTAACAATTTTCGATTTCTTTTATGGTTTTGTAGAATTTACGAATTCTTTATACATTTTCATTGTTTTGTATTCTACTCGATTTTGTCGCAAACGCATAGAGTCTATTGATTAATATATTTCACGTACTAATTTTTAAATCAAAAGCTCGACGACATTTTTTACTAAAATTTATCAGTTTCCATGTGGATTCATATAGGACATTTCGAAATCAAAGTTAGTGAATGATGACCAGTGAAAAGTGTTTTATTATTATAATTTTATAGCTGACATTGTTGTTGTTTTGTAGCTACAGAAAAATCATAAGTTAATGAAGTCACGTGACCAGAGACGCCATTGCTTCTGCATTTAACCCTGATTCCAATTTGTTGTGTATACTACGCGACCTAGTTGCTTAAATAATAATGTAATTCTCGTTGTCAAAATTCAAATAAAAACTTTTTGTTCGTTTCAATTCGTCCTGTATATTTTGAGAAATAAAGTTCAAGAAACATTCATATTATATTCATTTCACATTTGTACAGGGTGTTTCACAATATTAACAGTTATAGCAAGTAAAATATAATAAAAATCAACGGGCACGATATTTATATTTTTCAGTGTTACAAGTTGTTACAAAATTCAATTTTTTTAATCGCCCTGTACGTACTCTTTATTACATATAAATCTTTATTTATATATAATACAAACTTCTACTGTACAATAAAGTTGCAGAACGAAATAATTCTTCAGTGTGAATGATTTATTTTTTAACTCGCTTGGAAAAGTTCACAGAATTTTTTAAACACCCTGTACAACATGCAATTCGTCTATTTTCTCTTCTTTCAACCAGTTAATTTTTCATTTATAAACGCTCATAATGACCGAGACAAACAAAATCACAATAATTTTACAGCGATGAAGATAATTATGACACAATTTACCCCAATATCGACACACTGTAACACAACAAATCAGTAATTATTCGTTAGCCCTTAAATAGCCCTTCCAAATGTACTTTAAAAATGCAATTTCTCTCTATTCAAATGGTAAACATAAACATAGTAAGAAAATGTCATCTAAATCCACGAACAGTTTCACAATACTTAAAACAACACTTAAACAATTAAATAATTATTAGCATAAACTTGAGTGGGGACCCAACAGGTTCGCTGAAGGGTTGAACTAACAAGAAAAGGAAAAGTTCGAGAAAGTCGATATCAAACTGACGAATGATCTCATCGCCCGGTTAAAAGGCTGACGAGTTAAGAAGACAGAAATATAATCCTCCCCTAAATTAATTAAAACACCGTTGACCCTGATCTAAAGATTATCCGAAGCTCGTCGGCCTCAATCTAAAGATTAAGACAAAAATATAATCCCCCTCGAAATTGGTTAAAGCACCGTCGACCCTAATCTAAAGATTACGTCGCTCGTTTTCCTCGAGCCTGAAGGAAATCACTCTGCCCGCAGAAACAACAGCGGAATCGCACTTTTGACAAATGTTTAGCGAATAACAATGGAAATAAAACGGGGTGGAGGGTGGGGGGTGGGGGGACACCTATCGCAGCCCAGAATCGAAAACATAGTAAACGCGGGTGCATTAGCGCGTTTGCATAATGGAGAAACTCGCATTCAGATCGAACGCAGTCGGAGCACACGGAAACGGAAGAAATTCACCGTGTGGCATGATCGATTATGCAATAAGGGATTAAAGAGCGCGTCGGCGGTCGATTCTGTAAAAACACAATCCGTGTGTATATGTGTGTGTGTGTGTGTACGTGTGTATCGATATCTATGGTTGTGTGTACGCCATAAATAACAAAGGAGAGAAAATGTACAAGATTCGGAGAATATAGTGTTTGTGGTCGTTTGTTTGGTTGCGTCAGCCATAAGGCGATAAAATCCTGATCGCCTTAATAGTTCACATGTAGACGCAGTAAAAATATATATATATACGTATATATAGATAGATAGATAGATAGATAGATAGATAGATAAATGGTAAAAAAACGTCAAATTCCATTAAATCATCTACGACACAATAGCGTGAGGCGACAGTATATGGTATAGTATTACGATTACGAGCAGCACGATGCTACGGGGTTCGCTTTTCATGGCTTTAGCACTCTGTTTGCACGCTGCGTCCAATTGGAGCTCATAGATAATAGAATTTTGTTTGATTACGCTTTGAAAGCGCCGACTTGGCGCAGCCGATTTCTCGAAGCCTCGTTTAGCTCGATTTTCACAAACCGCGATTTCGCGTCGTTCTTGCAATTTTATTATTTCAGTGCGACTTCCGGAGACTTGGAATTTTAGTCAAGTTTGTCCCTGGTGCATCAAAGTTTCAGTCGCTTTCAGTTTATTTCTTTAAATCTTTCAGTTTATTTGCAATAGTTTGATCTACAGTGGGTCTCGAGAAACCGTTGATGTTTAAACAGCGATAATTTCGTTGCAAAAAATAGTACGACAATAAACCTGGTCTCATTGTGAAGCTTGAGACATCGACTTTGACCTACCATCATTCGTTTTTGTCTAAGATAATTTTGCACAACGTGATAGGTGGAAAACCGAAGACATGTTTTCTCTTGAAAATGCTACCAATTGAAGCGTCTCTAAAATCATTGAAAAATTTTTTTTGGACGTGAATCCACCCTAGATTTGAAAATTGTAGCCTCCTCTTTACAATGGCGTAAAAAACTTCACGTACGATTTTTTTTACTCGTACTGTCAAATTTAGTATAATATAAGGTACATCTCCAGTGCTTTAAGTGACCGAACTCGGTCCCCATTTTTGTTTCACAAAACAGTGAAAAAAAAATCGTAGATCACTCTCCGAACAGTCCTTGCAAAAAGGAGACTTCAATCTTCAAATCTGTGGAAGATTTGGTCCCGAAAAAAAATTTTTTAAGTTTTCACAGACGTTTGAAATTATAGCATTATTGAGAAAAACTGAGTCTTCAATTTTCCACCTATTATATTATGTAAAAATATCGTGTAAAAAAAACGATGGTGTGTGAGAGTGGAGTCGTCAAGCTTTCGAATGAGACCAGATTTACTGATCTACAATCATTTTTTACGAAATTACAACAGGTTAAAATCTTGTTTTGATGCGACTTCTGAAATTTTGACACCTAAAATTAATTTAAGAATTTTACAGTTTGAACAAACTTTATCTTCTTACTTGAAGACTTTTATTTGATCTAAACATTTAATGATTTCAGTACAGTCAATCTGTGAAATTAAAAAATTTTTTTAAAAATATTCTCAGGGTCTTAGAATTTGATCAACCCTTTGAATAGATCTTCGAAGGCTCAGGTTAAATCTAGCTCGCACAAATTTGAAAATCAGTTTCATTCTGAAGCCCTGATTTGAAACAGTGTCCAAAAGCTTGAAGCCTTGAAGTGATCTAGGAATTTTAAAATTTGGAAAAGCTTCGTCTTCCTTGTCTTAGCATTTGGATGGATCTAGCTTGCGCAAATTTGAAACTCCGTTTCAATGTAAGCTCTGAAGCCCTGAAATTTCGTTTAAATGAATATCCAAAAGCTCGAAGCTCGGAATTGATCTAGGAATGTTCGGACAAACTTTGTCTTCGCAAATTTAAAATTCCATTTCAGTGGGCTCCACGGGAAGCTTCGAATCTCGATTAGGTTTCCGGAATCCCGGAAACAGCTTCTCGCCGGCGGAATTTGAGAATCAGGGCCGATTAGATTTTCCGAGCCTTAGAATTTGGTTTGATCTTGTTTGCAGAATCCCCGAATTCGGTTTCCCGTGACGTTCGTCTCAGAGTTTGATTAAATTTCCGAGTTTCCGAAGTCTCTTAGCCTTGTTTCCTCCGTTTCTCGGAATTCGAGTGTTTCAGACGGGCAGATGTCACTGACATTTTCTTTTCCACTTAATTTTCTCTTGCTTTCTCGCCTCCGTCGAACTACTTTCTCCATTATCCTTCTCCTCGAAGGAAAACGCGAGCGTCGTGCTGTTCGCAACGTCCAAAGTATCTTCGTATAGGCATACAGAGAAACAAATGAGCATGTAACATACTTCAGTAGTGGAATCAAAAAAACTTATGATAGTGGGCCTTAAATACGCACGAGAGCCTGTTTTACAAAAGGGAAAGAACAACACAAAGAGGTAAAGAGAAAATTCGTGTCGGTATATGTGTGTATATGTGTGTGTCTGTCTATAGTAGTCTGTCTGTATATTCTGTTTCATATGTATCGTGTGAGCGCGTTTGTGCATGTGTGCATATTTACGTGACACTCTGCATATCGTGAGACAAAGAACAGCAGTATAGGATACTATAAGTAGCGAATTAACAGTAAACAATGTGTGTGTATATATATATATATAATACATCGATTAATGTGTATGTATTATCATACAACCACATAGCACGACGCATAGTCGTCGAACAGTTCTATCTACGAATTCTTTCATTCTATGCTCGATCTCGGTGATCTAGGACTAAACGGTCGATCGTAATCGATAGGACGACAATCACAATGTTGACGGAGATTAAGGGGGAATTCGCCTAACGCCGGACACTTGCGCTTTAGCACGAGCGAAACGGAAAGATCCGAGTAAATTGAGTCAGAAAATATTAATAACAATGAAATGAATAGTTTCGACAGATAAGGAAAATTAATAACGCAAGCACAGGCCTGGACAGTTGCAAGAAAATGTGCACATTGCTGGCAGAATAATGGCAAAGACAGGCATGAGCATTATTTATTAATATCTTTGGAAAATTATATGAAGAATATGTTATTTGGTTGTATGTTATTTTGGGGGGATGTATGTGTTAGTTTATTCGCATTTAAACATGCTTCTTTCCTAGCTTATTTCGTTATTTGGCTACCAAAGGTAATTTTATACAGTAAAGTCTCGATCCAAGCCGAACGGAGCTACACGATATTAGTCAGTTCACCTATCCCCTCCACTTATTTTTTTTATGGGACTTTCGCCAACTTATTTGTGGCATTTTTCTGATTAAAATGACACTAAACTATTTAGTAGTTTAATGGACGGTATATAGTGCGCCTTCTATCCTTCTCTACACGATCTATGTCACAGCACGGACCCGAGTGTTGGGCTTAGATGAAGACTTTACTTTGTATTTTTTCCACTTGTTTCTTTAAAATCGTGAATGGAGGTGTAGAGAAAATTTCTGACAGTAAATATTTAAGGCCGCTGATGCAGCTTAATGTAACGAAAAAATATCGAAAGCACGTACAAACGTATACAAAAAGAAAATGTTTGGTGTTCGGTGGTAGGAGAACTCCGCCCACTAGCTCTAAACGAAAGGTCTATCTCGTTCCGTTTCGGATTGTGTCGCAAAACAATTTTCACCTGTCTATTATCTCTGCGGTGTCATTTATTCTCGGTATAACTCGTTTTCTCTATTCTCGCAGATCTATGAAGTTACTCTGTATTTATAATACATACAGATTGTACACAATGAAAGACGAACACTGAAATGTTTCTGTGTGTCTGGTGTGATGTGTCTGGTGGTACGGGTGTGTGGTTTCAGAGTATGTGTGTCTGTGATTTCGGGGCATTAGATTTTTAACTTACCATAGTAACGTCATTTATTGTTGAGATACTTCGAACAAATATATTGACGCGGACAATCGCGGGCCCATCTAACATAGCAAACAGAATAAATAAAATTAATTAATCGTTGAGCAAACATGAAACGTATCGAGTGGTTTGTGTGTAATGAAAACGAAAGAAACGTTTCGCGTGTTTCGGTCTTTTTCTGTTCTCTTTTTTTTTCGTTTTTCTTTTTCTTTTTGTCTTTCGTTCGCTTTCGCCGAAAACGACGATTCGGGAAGGAGACAATTGGTTCTGTTTTCCCCGTCTTATTATCATCTCTTTCGCTCTCTTCTCGTTTCTTTTTTTCTTTTTCGCACGGCGGCGTCGCCGACGAATGCCTCCGGGTGTTCGACTTTTGTCTTCGGCAACGTCACCGACGACGCCGCCGTTTCGCCGATTTCCACATGGCACTTTGGCAATTCGTCGCTGGGATAACTGAAGCGCGGGAACAACGGCGAAAAGAAACGAAATCATTCGTGATCAAACCAATCGAAAACAGTCCCGTCGATAATCAGATGAAAATCAGTGTCTCCCGTGTGATTCAATCAACTCGCCGGACGAAAGTGCACTTAATCTACTTTAGCGTACCGTTGACCATTTTCTAGGGATTGATACGATTTGTCAGAGCCAAGACTCCGTAATTCACGATAAGGTAGAGCGACCACGTTACCGACAAAAATAGGCGAAAAATGGTTTCACGTGCCACAACTTTTCGCCCTTATATGGGAATATTTTTCGCTGGGAAAGGGCTCGTTCGAAAGAGGAAGGTTCGATCTAGCGCGCGCTGGTCACGAGCTGACGAGATTATGCAGATATTTGGTAATATAAGCGTTAGAAGTAGGCCAAAAATTGACGATGCGCATGCCGCGGAATCCAAGCATTTTTACGCCATTGGATGAGTTTTCTGGATGAAATCGAGAGCAGCGCGCGCTAGAAAATATCTCCAGCTACGAATTGAGCTATATTTTGTCCTGATTCTCTGCGAAACAAAGCCAAAAACTTGAAGCACGTTTCTGGCGTCGGATTTCATGATATCGATAATGCAGAGCAAAAAAATGTGACAAGTTTAGTCACAGACTTAAGACCCGTCGGATCAAGATCAAGACGGATCTTAAGTCAATGGCTGAAGGCTGTGAACGGAAAGTATACAGCAGTTACTGACTCTGAAAAAGTCACGTGACTACCCTTGGCCCTTAACGCAACGATTTCCTGAACGAATTCGCATTTTCGTTTCAATGTCTATCTTTCTTCGAGTCAAGGGTGGTATTAATTTATTTTAGACTGTGTACTGTTGGCAATGATTATTTTCTGTGGACTGACAGAATTTTCCAATCTTAAAGATACGATTTTCTGTACGAAATTTTCATTTCCAGGTGTCTATTTTTCTTTGAGTTAAGAATGGTACTAATTTATTTTCTACTCTGTACTGTTCGTAATAGTTATTTCGTATAGATCGAAACAATTTGTCAGACTTCAAGCAACGATTTGTTGAACGCCTCTTTTCGAGTTATGGTTGATGTTAGTTCACATCCAGCTTTATACTGTTTTTACTAAATATCTATTTCCCTGTTGATTGAAATAATTTATCAGGCTAAAACCACGATTTATTGAACGAAATTTCTGTAACATCTATTCTTTTCTGTTCCAGTTCATGTCCATTTATTGTGAACTCTGCGCTGTCCTCAATAAACAGTTATTCTCTATCGACTTAACTAATGAGCCAGTCTTAACAATTAGTCGAATGAAATTGCATTTTTGATGCAACATCTATTTTTCTTCGTGTTACAATTCATATCAATATACCTGACCTGTTGTCAACAACTATTTCTTTTATATCGATTGGAAAAAAAACAGCTTTCCCGATTTGTATGTATTTTTCCTCGAATCACGATATCGACAATACACTTTAAACCGCGTATCAACAAATGCTATTTTTCTATCGGTCGAGCCATTCAATTAACAAATTGATTTTGCGGTCCCGGTAAATAAAACGCGTTCCCACCAGCCCGTGCGCCTACCTCTCCGCGATCATAAACACTCGTGTATGTAAATCGAGGATGAATATAAAAGATCCGATGCATTTTAACCAGCGAAATGCGCTGATACCACGTATTTCCTGCAACTGCATATGTAGTCGGCACGGTGTGTACATGTGCCTCGTATTTTATGCAACTGCAAAATATTCTGACTAGTGGGGGAATGTTTGTCCGAGCACGCGAAAAAATGTAGACGAGGAACCGAGAGACGATAAAGCGTAAAAATATTGATTCGCAAAATTGAAGGTATACCGGCCCGGTTCTTTTGTAATTGACTCGTTTTTACACGCGGCCCGGGCGGTTCGAGGAGAACGAAATTGCATTTTAATGATGCATCGATGCACCCGCGAAAATCGTGCCCCCCCCCGCCCCCGTTCGACTTTTTCTCCACTCGTAATTAAAACCGGAACGCGGATTTATCATTCCGAACGCTCATCGCGGTTCACGAGGCTTTTTTACGTTCGCCAAATCGTTTTTCGCCTGTTTTCAGAAAAATCTTGACAAAATCGCTCGCGTAACGTCGAATCTCGCACAATTGAGTTTAACGAGTTCCAGAATAGGTTACAAGTCGCATTTCAAGGGATCCTGCTATTTTCCAGTGAATTTCATTGTCCGCTCTATATTTATTCGTGCGCATAATGCGATCTCGCTTTATGAAAGGCAAAAAGACGTCGTGGTTAGCATAATGCGAACTGTTCGAAAAGTGGACTCTATTTTACATAATCGAAAAGTTTCGAGCATCAACGTATTCGGAACGTTCGCCAGTTTACGGAAGAAAAAGGGGAACCAAGAAGCAACGTAATTATCGTAATCAATTTTAGGTGAAGCGAGTACACGCCGTGCGACGAGCTTGCGGCGTAATTGCTTCACTTCCGGTGGGAAGAACTTTCGTATACATTGAACAAGCAGACCGTGTAACGTGACTCGTCGTCGTTAACGTTTTTTCACCTGTGCAGTTTTCTGTTCAATTAATGTGGAACGATGTTCCTCGGTTTAACACTAATTAACCGCGGAAACGTTCCTGCTCTCGCGTTGCCTCACAGGAGAACTTAATTTTGCGCTAAAACGTGGGCCAGAATGTAGTTCACTCCGGAGAAAATTGTTGGAGAAATAATAAAGAAATCATTCTTTAGAAATAATTAATAATGTAGAAATCGTTCTTTAGAAATAAAGAATAATATAGAAATAATTCCTTACTTTCTTCCTTCTTCATAATTTATAGCATAATTGTTTCGGTTTTATTTAGCTTGTTCGGTGCTGGCGAATTTGTCTGACTAGTCCTGGATGTTTCTACTTGCACTGAGGTTTTATCTACTACGAATTTTATTTTTATTTTATGTATTACGTTATACATTATATTATTATTATTCACAATAAATTTTATCTATTATGAATTCGTATAGATCCTTAGACAATATTGGTTCCAAGTAGAAACAGTCAGCGATGGTCAGACGCGACGCTACCGAAGTTTCAGGATTCAGTTTCCAGAAAATGGAGCTTTGTATGAAGTACTATTTTTGCGTACCTTTCTTTTAAGTATTCTCTAGTTTTACCAGCAGTTCAGTGACACTAAAAATCACTGAAGTATTGAAAATTTATTTGGAAAAATTCAAAGAAAAATCAGAGGCTTCCGACTTTGTGCTATTCGAAGTTCCGAAAATGTGTGTCTCGAAGCTAGTCGAAAAGGGTCTCGTGTTGACCCGTAGTTTCAAAATTGAGAAGGAAATACGCAAGGACGTGGAGGAATTTCGCGTGATTTGCAACCTGATCCGAGAGCTACTCGTTCAGTCGCGTTCGCGTGTGAATTCTGACGGTCGCGTCCTCGAAGAGCGCTCTGATCGAAAGATTCGTAAGCTAATCGCAGGCTGAACGAGCCAGGCGTATCGTCCTGAGCCATACAGAGTGTCTGCGTACCATTCCGCCCTACATGAACCAGGACAAGACGTCGGACACGTTGCTCCCGTTAACGGCGTCGCTCGTCGACTGATCCTCATTGTACACGCATCGATACGCTACTTTTCTGTATCGCCGTGCCTCTCTCCGCTTTTCACCGGGAACGAAATAAAGAAACTCGCTTTCGCGCGAACGCGTGCACGCGACGCGCGTGCACCGGGTATTGTACCGCGATCCGAGGCTGACACGTTCAACGACGAATCAAATTCAATTCACGCGAATGAATATTCAAGTGCTATCTCGTATGCATGATTCTCCTCACCTCTTTTCTTCGAGAAGTATTTCAAGGAACTACTCGACGACGTCACACGCCGGACTAAAATATGAAAAGACCACGCCGCGCGCCGATGCATCGAAATGAGAATCGCTCTCCTGGTTTATTTTAAGAGATACAGCGTTCCCTCTTCGTTGGGTGTGGTTTCGGGACCGGAAGTGTGCTTATAGCGAGAGGTGGTCGCGATTTTCGGATTGTTTTCTCGAATTAATGGCTTGCCTCAGTTTATGTTGGAGATTCTTAGGGACGTTAGAGTAAACTAAAGCAAGCCATCGTTAGGCTAGACTGAGGCAGGCCACGCCCACTGATAGCTATTAAAATATCAGAGTGGGGATAGTGACCGGGTCATTTATTAAATTTGCTTTGGGTCTAGCTTTGGGGTTTTGTTGATGAGATTGTTCTATTGGCTTGCTATTGTTTTCATCGGCAGTCTTAAGTCCCAGTGGTTAAACGGAAGCAGGCCACGCCCATTAATTGCAGAATGACATGGTGGGGGAAGGGACCAAATTGTATTACTTAGGTGTGTGGTTATTTTTTACGGTTTCATTGACTATTGAATCGTTTCTGTTCAGAGACGTTGGCTATACTGATGCGAGCCACGCCCACTGAAAATTACTAGAATATAATAGTAGGAATAGTGACCGGGTCATTGGTTAAATTTGCTCTGGGTCTAGCTTTGGGGGTTTTGTCGATGCGATTGTTCTATTGACTTGCTTTTGTTTTCATCGGCAAACTTAAGTCCCATTGGCTAAACCGAAGCAAGCCACGCCCATTAATTGCAAAATGACATGGTGGGGGTAGGGACAAAATGTATTAATTGGGTGTGTGGTTATTTTTTACGGATTCATTGGCTGCTGAATCGTTTTCGTTCAGAGACGTTGGCTACACTGATGCGAGCCACGCCCACTGAAAATTACTAGGATATAATAGTGGGGATAGTGAGGAGGTCATTGGTTAAATTTGCCTTAGCTTTGGAGCTTTCTTGTGCTCGTAAGAAGAACTGGTCACGATTTTACGATAGTTCCATTGACTACTGACTTGCTTCTGTCTTTACTGGTGAGCTAGCAAGCCACGCCCATTAGTGGCAAAATGATATAATGGAGATTAGCGACCAGACTATATTAATTGAGTGTGTGGTTATTAGTCACGATTTGGTAAACCATTCGTTGGTTTGCACCCTGCTTCTGTCTGGTTCTGCTGTGTTCTATTCATTGACTGAAGCAAGCCACGCCCACTGGCAATTACTAGAATGATACAGTGACAAGGTCATTGGGCAACTTTGTTGCATTTATAGAAGGTAGGTGTGAAAGAGGACTGTTAGAGACTTACTTCTATCGTGCTATGTAATTTTTCGTTCCTATTGGTTAGATCGCAGCAAGCCACGCCCACTGAAGGCCGTACAATGACACGGTACGTTGGATCCGAGGTTAATTTGTGATTGTGCAGAACATCGGTTAGGATCTTGTGATGGTTCTATAAATTAGTGACTTGCTTCCACCAATGTTTCACTTCAATTGGCCAGGTCGGAGCAAGCCACGCCCACTGAAGGCCGTACAATGACACGGTGGGTTAATTTGTGATTATAAAAAACATTGGTTAGGATTTTGTGATGGTTCTGGAAGCTAGTGTACTTGCCACCACCTAGTTGTGTAATGTTTCGTTCCTATTGGCTAGCTCGAAGCAAGCCACGCCTACTGGCAGTAAACAAAGTAGCATGACGGGGTTCACGAGAAGCTTACATTAGGTAAATTGTTAATTAGGTCTGAATAAGCTCCTAGACCAAGACTGGATAGCTTTGACTAGGTTCAGCAAGACCTACGTTTATCCAGGGTTAATTACACCGGTTCTGGATCACATCCGAATTATCTTCAGCTTGGCTTAGGTCTTACAAGACCTGGATTAATCTCACTTGATTCCAGATTAAGCCTTATCAGACCTACATCATACCTACAGCGGCTACAGACGTGAGTTCTTTCCATTTCGATCTACCTAAATCTAGGTTAATCCCGCAAGTAACCTGAAAATTAATCAGATCTATCAGGGTCCCTCCTATCCTCGATTTAACCCAAATCAGATCGAGCAGGTCTTCCTTTCCACACAAAAGACAATTCATCCAATCCTCTGGACAAACTGTATCATCCTCGGAATCCTCGAAACACCATAAAATCCCACAACAACGATTCCCCAGAGCAAATCATACAAAATCCCACCGATATCAACAGTAATCCTTCTTCACACAACTATCCTCGCTAAAAAAACACACACACACAGCCATAGATCAACCGTGAGACTTAGCACACTACCTCCGAAGAACCTTCTGTGCTCGGTTTCTCTACGTTCGCGAATAGATCACTCGCAATTGCGGAAGAGCGTGCGGAGCACCCCGAAGCGCCGCCGTCGCCATTCCCGTTTCCAACCACGAAGAAGAAGCAACTCTCACGCAACCCTGATCGTGACCCGCGGCGATTCAACCCGTCGTCGTCGCGTCGTTTCAAGCATACAGGTCGATAGGCGACGATCCGCTTCGACGATCCTCGGCATGCTCGCTTCAAGGTGCAGAGAGGGTAACGAGCGTTTCAATCGGGACCGTATCAACGGGCTCATTAACTAATCGTCAAGCACTATGGGGGTTAGGTCTGGGTTAGTTGCCAGACGGGGTCGGGCACGGAAAGCCCTAAGTGAGAACGACAGCCAATATAATCATCCCCTCCTCCTCCTCCACCTTCATCATCGTTGTCCTTCTTCATCGTTCGCCTCTTCCCTCCCTCCGGTTTTTCCCTTTCTTTACCAATCTCTCTTTTTCATTATTTTTCCTTTTGTTTTTCCTCGGCAATGTGCAATGTCCTACGTGGGCGTATGTAGAAACGTGTATTGTACTGTACATACGTGGAACACAGAAGCTAGAACAATGCCGCATGCCTGTGTCTATGCTAGAATGCTAGTTTTGTTTGTGTGGGCGTTTCGCAGTCTAAGATGGAAGTGTATCATGGCAGACACAGATGAAACTGGGTGGGGTACTTGTGGTATAGTAAGTGGGGGTTAGACGGTGTGGTAGAATCGATGGGGGTGGGGTTTAGTACGAGGGCTTTTTCGAAACTACGTTCTATGGCGTCGCGAAACAACAATGTTCCGAGATCAAAGGAGCCGGGCGTTCGACAGAGCAATACTCCCGCGGAATTGTGCGCCGGATGCTTTCTATTCCGGAATGGGATCAACGCATGCAGATCGCGATCAATTCCGTCTGCGATTGATCACAGCCGCGGACGATTCGCGCCGACCGAAATCTCGTATGCATATCGAATTCCTCGTTCTTCTCACCCTCGCCGTTCCCTGATCCCCTATTCCTCACCTTCCGGCACCCCTGACTCGGAGCGAACATCTCCGTATGAATTTTTGCGAGCGAATTTTACCGGCGTTTGCAAAAATTATCTCTCGATTTCGAATTATTCAGTGGCATTTTCTTCGAATGTGTGTTGATCATAAAGTTCTCTGCAATAAGAGACGAGCTCCTGTCATTTTTATATTCTGCTGCTTTTGTTATTGTTGCGACTACTTTTTCATTAGGTAGTTAACTTTTTTTTTTATTTCAATAGTCGTGTACATTTCCAGAAATAAACACTTAGTATTTAGATATTGGTATTTAATATCTGATCGATTGAAACGGAGCTCCTTTTGTCTGCGCTGAACGGAATAGATTCGATCGATTCGAAAAGAAAGAAATTTTTAGAGAAGGGGTGGATTCCCGTCGAAGTGAAAATAGATGAGAGAACAGGCGGGAGGCAGGGGCTCGACGTTTCCCCGGGTCGCGAGACTTCGTTTTCCAGAAAATTCATTTCGAAAATTTGTGAAACACGCTTGTTATTGGACACGCCTGGGCGGCAGCGCGTCTGGCCATTACATGCTCTTTCTACTTGCGAACGGTTCACGGTGCCGCGATATTAAACTGGCTGTTCCCACAACAGATGACATTTTATATGAGCGCGTTCTACCTATCGCCGCGACGCGATGAAAAAGAAAACAGCTCGTTCAGAAACACGCGTCCGTAAATGCTTTATTTCAGAGATTCAGCGTGTTTTATGGCTCCTAAATTTGATACCAGATGAAACGTTTTAATCTCTCTTTCCCTCTCATCTCTCTCTCTCTCTCTCTTATACTTTATTATGATGTTATTCTCTGTTTTCATTGTTTGTACCTCGGAATGCTTTATGCGAGGTCGTGAAAATAGTAATAAACCTTCCTGGAGACGAGATAAACACTATCCAAGAGTGCTCGGTAAGTGCACTTCAAAAGTTTTGTGGAAAAGTGGTAAACTATGATTAATTCATCGATTTCAGTTATAAATGAACTCAGTTTTATGTAAACCCTTCGAGGAAATCGTTGCTACAGAAATCTTTGGATTTTCGTTCACCCATTTTTAGTTGAACATAGTTCATATCGAACAATTTTGTTTAATTTGTAGTGGCTCACTTTAAAAAAGAAAATAGGTGAATATTCACTGTGAGGAATGTGTCTCTACTGTATCGCTGTATCTCTAAAATAAAACACTGTGAATGTCTATCTTTAATTTTAACTTCACTTGAGTTTCTTATAATCGACTTAGTCCTTTCTTTTGCATAAAGATGCTACACTTGGAAAAATAGAAAATATAAATTCAAACATTTTATTAGCGTTCTCCGTAAATGAAACAGTCCAAACAATTTCCGGAAGGCCACCGTATTTTATAAACAAGTGCTCCAACGTTCCAATAACAATTACCAGACACGTTACGTTAGCAGACACGTTTCGTGACAAATAAAACACCAAATAAAAATGAACTCGGACAATCGGATGTTTCCAGAATCCCAGAAATGTCAAGTAATAAATAACTCGTAAAATTGACGAGAATGAGTAGGAACGGACAACAATAGAGAGTCCAACAATGAGAACATAAATTCGCCGGATTGTCAAATATTTTTCCCCGGAAAATGTCAAACGTCATCGACAAAATTTTCTCGAAAACAAAGTGCCCGCCGGGGAAAATCTGCTCGCAGTTTTCGCATAAGCTCGAGTATAGTTTCTAGAGAGCTCGTTTTCTATGCATAGGCGGTTTCCGGTGGCGCGATCGTGCGGAAATCGCGATTTGATCTGGTGCGACAGTATGGTTAAGGTTCTGAGTGATCAAGCTACGATAATGTAACAATAATAACGTGGGGGGGGGGGTGGAAGGAACACGATGCTAGCCTGGCTGCCATCGTTGCGGTGGTCGGTTCTCGTCGTTGACATCCGTTTTGTCGCATATCTATAGTCTCTCACCGAACGCTCTAAACCTATGGTTGCGGCTACGTTCAAGTCTTGCAAGCAACAGAAAAATAAGGAAAAAGTACCCGGCCAAGAGAGAAATGGCGTTGCGCCGCAGTTAAAGATTCTTGGACTGGTTTAATTGGTTCTACTTACCATCTTGATGTCACTAATTGTCGCAATGCTTCGCACAAACAGGTTTACCCGGACAACGGCCGGCCCATCTAAGGGCAAAAACAACAGAGCCTCTTTTTAGTCAGTCAGTCGTTTTCCATGTCTTACAATACTCTACTTGGACATGAATTTCAGAATTTTTTCGTTTCACTCTCTCTCCGCTTCGAAGCGTTCTTTTTTTTTTTTGTTTTCTCTCTAATTCCGTGATCGTGTGCTCTCCCTATTTGACTTTTTAAAACAGCGGCCCGTGTGTCTCACAATACTCGAATTTCAGTTTGATCTTGTCGTCCGTTGCGAATAATTTGCCCTAACTCCGCGATCTCCCTATCGAATTTTTTAAAACAGCGGCCGTGTGTCCGACGATAATATGAATTTTAGAGATTTTCTCAAGCTTAGACTTCGGAGCTTTTTTCTCAAAATCCGCGAGCTCCCCGTTTAATTTTCTTCTGCTCGAATTTTAGAATTATTAATTACGTAATCGCGTGCTTTCCCTGTTTAATTTCTATTCCGCGGCCGCGTGTCTCGCGATATTTCGGATATGAATTTTAGAGATTTTCTCAAGCTTAGATTTCGGAGCTTTTTTCTCAAACTCCGCGAGCTCCCCGCTTAAATTTTCTATGCTCAAATAGGAATTTTAGAATTATTAATTACGCAGTCGCGTGCTTTCCCTGTTTAATTTCTATTCCGCGGCCGCGTGTCTCGCGATATTTCGGATATGAATTTTAGAGATTTTCTCAAGCTTAGATTTCGGAGCTTTTTTCTCAAAATCCGCGAGCTCCCCGTTTAATTTTCTTCTGCTCGAATTTTAGAATTATTAATTACGTAATCGCGTGCTTTCCCTGTGCAATTTCTATTCCGCGGCCGCGTGTCTCGCGATATTTCGGATATGAATTTTAGAGATTTTCTCAAGCTTAGATTTCGGAGCTTTTTTCTCAAACTCCGCGAGCTCCCCGCTTAAATTTTCTATGCTCAAATAGGAATTTTAGAATTATTAATTACGCAGTCGCGTGCTTTCCCTGTTTAATTTCTATTCCGCGGCCGCGTGTCTCGCGATATTTCGGATATGAATTTTAGAGATTTTCTCAAGCTTAGATTTCGGAGCTTTTTTCTCAAAATCCGCGAGCTCCCCGTTTAATTTTCTTCTGCTCGAATTTTAGAATTATTAATTACGTAATCGCGTGCTTTCCCTGTGCAATTTCTATTCCGCGGCCGCGTGTCTCGCGATATTTCGGATATGAATTTTAGAGATTTTCTCAAGCTTAGATTTCGAAGCTTTTATACTCAAACTCCGCGAGCTCCCCGCTTAAATTTTCTATGCTCAAATAGGAATTTTAGAATTATTAATTACGCAGTCGCGTGCTTTCCCTGTTTAATTTCTATTCCGCGGCCGCGTGCCTCGCGATACTTTGATATGAATTTTACATTTTTTCTCAAGCTTAGATTTCGAAACTTTTGTACTCAAACTCCGCGAGCTCCCCGTTTAATTTTTCTCTGCTCAAATTTTAGAATCATTAATTACGTAATCGCGTGCTTTCCCTATTCAATTTCTATTCCGAAACAGATAAACATTTCTGGTCTGCGTTCGAAGCTTTTTTCTCCACCTCGGCGATCCTGTGGCTGTCCCTATTCGATTTCTGTTTCGAAATGGCGGCCGTGCGTCTTGCAGTGTTCTAGTTGAATACGAATTTCCGACTGTCTGTGTGTCGCTCTCTGTTTTCGGTGCTTCGCGGCGCTGTTCCCATTTGGTTTCTGTCTCGAAACAGCGGCCGATTATTTTTTTTTCTTTCTGTTTTGTAGCTTTTTCCGTTACGTTTTGCGGACGGGGAATCGAGAAAATAGAGAAAAAAAAAGCGGATTGAATCGGTGATCGAGAGCCGTTTGAAAAATTGTTTTGCGTCCCCCCAGGGGATCAGTCGAACGCAGCCAATCCGACGAAGGAGGATTCGAATCGAAGTTGGACATCGAGTTTCGTTTGAGGGCTGCTGCACTTTTGCCGGCTGTCGTCTGGGACACACGGTGACACACGCGTCGATCCGGTACGATCGTCACGAACTAGTTTCTTTGTCAAAGGGAACGGTGGTCGTGCGCACGTCAAGTGGGATGTTCGTGGTGTACACTGTCGGACAGTGATTCTTGCTAGAGGATCTTGTGTGCAGAGGCCTCTCGCAATTCCAACCTGAATCGATCACGGCTCCGTCGGGTCATCCGACGAACGAGAATTTCCAAACATTTTTCAAAAATTATACAGAAAACGATAATCGCTAAACGGTGGACTTTTGTACGAAATAAAATTTTCTATCTTCATCATAAGAAGAAAGGACTAATTAGACTGCGGATTTTATGCATTTATGTCGAAAATGGGTAGGTGTAATACAGAACAGTAAAATGATTAAAAGAGTTTAACAACGTCGATAAACCATTTTTAACATATAAAAATTATTAATAAGCAAAATAAATTTTTGCTTAGTTTCTATAGATTGCAATTGATGAATAAAAATTTTTGCATAAAGATCCGCGGTCTAGTAATAATATTCTTAAGTTCTTCTCATTACAGATATTTTCAGTAGAAAAGCCTTGTCTTAGGCAGACACGTTACTCAACGACTCTAATCCTTTAATATTTTTCTTTTAATTCGTTTTACAGTTTCTAGAAAATTTCATTTTTTATTTGTTTAGACTCTGTACGTTTATTTAAATGCTTATACAATTTGTAGAATTATTTTCAGAAAGCTATTGTGATTACATTTTAAAAATATGTAAGGAAATTTGCGTGATTTGTTGGACGTCCCTGTACGTGCAAGAACAAATCGAAAGGGCGAGGATAAGTGTCTCGGGGAGATTTAATTTAATGAGTAAATTAACGTCGCGTGCGGTTAAGTCGATTTGGCTCGCGTGTCTGACCAGTGCTGATTGTTTCTACTTCTGGTCGCGTTCAGTTAAATGGTGCGACAGATATTTTAAGAAAGTCTCGATCGCGTGTCACAATTAAGATAACGAAAGCCTTTATGCAAGCAATAAAATACAGGAGGTTTAGAAATTTGTGTACTAAAAATTCTCCATTTGCACAAACCACTCATTAATAGTAAAAAAAAAAAACAGTAATACTTTAAGGAACATATTATCAATATGTTTCTTCACTATGAATATGTTTGTACATTGATAATTGAAGAATAATTTAGTCGCGAAAAGTAATATTTTATTATGCGTTGGTTGTGAGTAGAAACAGCTAGTGATGGTCAGACAAAATAATTTAGGATCATCGAAAAAATTTTTAAATTCGATTCTTTGGGTGTATCTCGCCCTTAAGATTTGTTATTTGTTTATTTGCAATTGCGAAGAGCCTCTTATGTGCAAACTTTCCCTAGTCAGAAAGTAACTAGGACTGCCAATTGTGAGTCTGATCAGTAGACTGCGAATTTTCTGCATTCACCAGAAGGGAATATAAACTAAATTATAGATTATTTTCAAATCAATAATGTGCAGCGTTCCCTTTTACAAAATGCAGTCCGCAATCGATTGATCAGGTAAATCATTCCGGAGAACACAGGAATACACATTCGGATTCAACGTTCGATGATAATGGCCCTCGGACGATCTTATTCTATAACACAGCTAAACACTAATTAGTTTCTGAGTTAGGGAAAATGTGAACCTCTCGAATAAGAATCTGAGAATTGTACAACACGTGACAAGGAATCGAGCATAACTCTTGCATAACATAACTACGCATCAGCTTGAACACATCAACAATATTCTCCATCTATAATGTCCAAAATTTTGTTACTTACGAAAAGCAACAATTTGCAAAACTTGAACTCGGGAAAATATAAGACGCGATTCCAAGTATAAATGTCTCCTCGTGAATTCAAAATTATATTAACACTCGGACTCCTACGAGTTCTAGACCTAGGGTAAGGGTCCCAATTACTGTGGGGGGTACTAATTACTGTGTCTACATTAATTATACGTATTTTTAAAGCGTAATGAATATTAAAAAAGAGATATTAAATATTTTTCATTGGAATCAGTTACTATTTATATTTTTTCTAATATTCATTACACTTTAAAAATAAGTACAATTAATGTAGGCACAGTAACTGGTCTGACCCACACCGATATTTATAGTTTTCTTTCGACATAAGGCGATGGCTCTGGACCGGCTTCCGTCGTATTTCGGATAAAGAAATTTCTTATTTCGAAATAAAAAGCCCCGTATTATATCGGAATAAAATTGCACATATTCAAGGTCACTAGAGCTTATCCCCACCAGGATGGGTCAGGAATGACTCCATAATAGCATACGGGATAATCGAATGTTCTGTAATTGACGAATTATCTGATCCGAGATCTATCTTTCCGCTACCAATTAGCTAAAACGTTTCCTAAAATAAGTGTCGAGTAATGAGAATTAGCGGACTATTAACGGCAACTGTTCGAATGTGTAGCTGAACGGATAAACGATGCAGAAAAGCGGATCTCCCCGGCTAAACTCGATTCCATGTCACGCGATGTACGTCACTGAAAGAAAATGGGCTAAAAGCAAATTCGGAAGCTAGAGGCAAAGTGCTGTGACCACGGATACTTTCGACCGGGTTTCGTACGTGACACATACACCGGGAGACCTATCGATTAGGTGTTGTAATCGTCAAAGAAACACGTATTTGCAAGATATGTGACTAATATACTGAGAGACGGAGACGGTGCAGTTGGTCTTTACACGTTCGCAGCTGTACGAACATTAAGGCGACTGTGCTTGGATGTGCACGAGGCGAGTAATTCCTTTTACTTCCGGTTGTCTTGTCCTATTTACTTGCTCTCGCGGTCTCGTATGTTCGTTAACAAGCTGCTTAGAAAGGATTACTGTCTTACCTGCCCTTCAGAAATCTTCCCTATGCATTTTTCAACCACTTCAAATATAAATTCGTGTTTCTGCCAAACCGATAAATCGATTCTCCCTCTTATTATAATCGTCGAGAGGACGAATATCAATTTTTCGGGAAAAAGTCAGCCAATGTCTGTTTATATCGTGCACGCATTTAATTAATTCAATTGTGTAACGTAATTGAATTAATTGTACAAGGACAATCAAGTAGTGAATTTATACGGTCAAAGATCGCATTAAAGATTGGACGAAAATTCCAGGAAATTCCAACGTTGAAATTGAAATTTTTTATTCAGTGATTCGAGATAAGCAATGTAGGAAAATTTATTTGAAACGTAGCAAAAATCTGTGATTAAAGATCGCAAAAAAACTCCTTTGGTACGTGGCAATAATCTGTGATGAAAGATCGTAAAAAAGCTCCCTTGACACGTAGTATCATTTGATCAAGGTAATTAGCGAGCTCCGAATGAAATATAATATTTCTCTCAGGTTCACAAGCTGTGTATTAAAATTATTTATCAAAACACCGCGGATAAAAATTCTGGACAAGCATGGTTCAAACGCGATGTTGTTCTTTCAGAGTAATTAGCCTCTGCTAAACTAGAATGCTTGTTTCACAAAAAAGTTTGCACGTATTCGAAACATGACATTGCTATTCCGAAGTAATTGATCGAGTTCTAATTGAGTGGAACGTTAACTTTCAATCGTGGTACTGAAACTATTTGCTAAAAAAGAACTGCACTTAAAAACATTGAAAACGTTTTTGTTGAAAATGTTTCATTGAAACGAAACCGTTTATTTAAGTTTCAGTCTGTATATGCTCAGAGTGTTTAATAAAAAAGAAAAACATGTAAAAAAATGTTGAAATGTTTCAAGTACATTGGAGAATTTATTTGTGCTGTAAACTGTGTATATGTTACGTTTGTTCGTTCAAAAACGGCGGTTAAAATTGATGGAATGAATCGCTGTCGTTTCACAGTGATTCATAAATCCCCGATACATTAGAATGATCGCTCTCAATCTATATTACACCGAAGTTAAAAATTGTCTTTCCAGAGCGACGAGCAAATTTTGTCATAAATTGGTCTAATCACCAAGATTTCAATCGATAAATCTGCAGTTAAATGTAGTCAGAACGAAATACAGTCCTTTGTAAGTAACTAATAAATTTATACGAATTAAGCTTTCGTTCTGCGCGCTGAGATTCTTCGTTGAAAACCGCAGTAAAATCTTGTCGGAAAGAAATGCAGTTGTTCCAAAGCGATCGATAAAGTCCTGAGAAATTGCAAGAATTGACGTCAACGTGCATACGGAGAATATTTTGTCAGTGTAATTAACGAGCTCCGAGCGGATTGTTGTATTTCTTTCGGCCCGTGTTATGCGCTAAAGGGCCGCGGCTGAGGATTGCAGAAAGGGAAGCTAATGTCGGGCACGTGATGCCAGGCGACTTTCTCATTTGTTTGCTTTCAAATTAGCCTAGGCTCGGGGACACGTCACTTGTTCAACGATAATTAGGGGCAACACGGAGTGTCCGAATATATATATATATATATATATATATATACACATATACATAAATACATGTTTGTGTTAAAAATTCTCGCGGAACGTCGCCCGGAGCATGATCTCCGGGCGGTATACTGCACGCGGTCGGCTGTAATTATCTGTGATGCGCGCTCCGTGTGTCTGACCCTATCGAAACAATAGGGGACACTCGCGGTCCAATTTTCCGAGGCGTTCAATGCCGTCGCATAATTTTCTTGCCTGCGGACAACATCGAAACCCAATCGGAAAACCGGCGAAACAATTCGCACGCCGCGCGAGAAAGATTTTCCCGAATAATTGGACACAGGCGTCGAATACATATTTCATCGACTCGGCGCCCATTGTTCCGCTGGCGGGTCGATGCGCGCCCGAATTAAACAAATTCGCGATTTTTCACAGCCCGTTTAAGCCCCGACACGCTCGTCACAATGAGAAAATATTTTTCAACAAATTGTGTGTACACACCGTCGAGGAATCGACACGCCGCCGAATTAAAAATATTTCCATTTTCTGCAGGCTTTTAAACAATGTTCCGCTGACACACGCGGTGGAGTTAAACCAACTGTTGTTCTCGATGGACCATTTAAACATTGCTTGACGCATGTTGACTACAATGATAACGCGTTGCTCACGAATTATACTCTGCACGGAATTAAATAAATATTTCAATTTTCTGCGGTCAGTTAAACATTGTTTTACTGTGCCGGAGTCATTTCTGACCCACGCCGATATTTCAGTTTTCCTTCGATATAAGGCGACGGCTCGGGACCGGCTTTCGTCGTATTTCGGATGGAGAAATAAAATTCTTGTTTCGAAATAAAAAGCTTCGTCTTATATCGGAATAGAATTTTTAAACAGATTCTCAATTTTCCACAGCCATGTAAACAATGATCAAATTTTGTTGACGACTTATACTCCGCAGGGGATTATGTGAACACAAACACAGCCGTATTTAAACTCCACTCGGTGCAACACAATAACGAAACGTTTTTAACAAATTATGTGCCGTGATTTGGTCTCAATTTGCTTTCATTGTAATCCCATGGGATTGATACCCGAACGTGTCAAAAGTTTGGCAACAAATGGCAGGAAATCGACGGAACGGTTTGCCGATGTATTTCGCGATTGTTCTACGTCCATGCCGCGAATATGATCAATCGGCCCTCTTTCCTCGGTCCGTAATTATTCGAGTGGTTTATTTATATTGGGAATAATAACGATAATAATGTTAACGTTGCGGCAAGCGTGGACCGAATAAACTGGCGGAACAATGAACTGAACAATCGCGGTTGAAGTACAGCCGTAGTCTGGCAACGGTGCTCGCATCAAGTAGTACAAGTGCCGTTTATGTCAGACGCACGCCTGGGAATTCAATGATTCGTGCCAGTCGGGCCGTAAGGCTGTCTGCCGTAAGCGGCAAGAATCATTAGAGTAGTCTGGACTCCTACGAAACCGTGTACAATCGCTATGAAAAATCCACCGACGCCTGTGTCACTGAAAAATTAAAATTAACCAGCTGAACGCGGCGAGAGTGGTCAACATTTTACGGAATGATTTTCGCAAAATTAGCGACTATTGCGCTGGAGGCTATTTTGAAATTTAGAAATTTCATCGGACACAAGAATGTCAGTCGACTGATTTTATAAATACCGAAACTTAGTGTATTTATGTACTTTTCAATTTTCAGAACCGCTGTTGGATTTTTAGGAATTTGTTAAGTGGAAAATGAATTGAATTGTGTGAGAATTGTTTTCTCAACTTAGTGTATTTATGTACTTTTCAATTTTCAGAACCGCTGTTGGATTTTTAGGAATTTGTTAAGTGGAAAATGAATTGAATTGTGTGAGAATTGTTTTCTCAACTTAGTGTATTTATGTACTTTTCAATTTTCAGAACCGCTGTTGGATTTTTAGGAATTTGTTAAGTGGAAAATGAATTGAATTGTGTGAGAATTGTTTTCTCAACTTAGTGTATTTATGTACTTTTCAATTTTCAGAACCGCTGTTGGATTTTTAGGAATTTGTTAAGTGGAAAATGAATTGAATTGTGTGAGAATTGTTTCGTTTTTTGCTGTCGTAGTACTTAGTGTAAAGATTGCAATATGAAGTGGAAAGTTTATTATCAAGTAACTAATGGCCCAGAACGAATAAAATAAAGCAGTGGCCAATTTAAGATCGCGCATGTTGACGAGTACATGACGATCTAATTCACCAGTACACAGACACAGTGACGTCTTAAGAACCATCGTCCTGAAATGGTTTGAACGTACAAGATTCCTCAGCTCGAAACAAAAAGCAAAAAAGCGACACACCTGAGGAACAACCTCGAAATTCGTCGATTCAGAAACTGTTGACAATTCCATTTCTGACCGAACGACTCTACTAAACACTTCACAAAAGCAAAAAAGAAAACGTTCGACAATGTAGCAACCTCCCCCATCTTCCCTGTCCATTTTGGGCAACGTTTTCCAAAAAACAAATAAAAACGATGAAAATACAATCTACGATCCACTGCTACAGCCTCTCCTCGCGTTACCGGAAGCATTGTTTTACAGAGGTGGGCACAAGTTGGTATAGTATTCGGCGAAGAGAAAGAAGTCTGAGAGCTTCGTTTTTCAATGTTAATTAATTCGATTTTTCTTGGTTAATTGGCGGTGAAAGGTCCACTGCACTCGAGTTCAGGAGTTTTGGTCTGTTTTGAAATATATGTGCTTTTTCCCGGATTTTATTTGGCACTTTGCAGCCTAACTTTTTCAATCGATTCAGATTTCTTGTTGGCAAAAATTTGATATTGAAATTATAGTGAAGATTTTTTTTCTAGGTTATACATTCAAAGTGTACTATTGGATGTAGTATAACTGATGAGACACAATTGATAGCAGAATTTAATGCAAAATGGTACGATATGCAAAAATTAATTATTTAACTGCTGATATTCTGTTGTTGTTTTGTAATGTGGTTTTAATGGTGAAGTATAGTTTGTGCAGATTGTTCAATAATACACGGAAGTCTCTATTAATTTTCAAAGACTGAATGAAGCAAACAATTTTAGCTACTTTCAGTACGGAGAAGTTGATATCATTAATAATTACATCATTGATATGCAAAAAAGTCATAGAGAGCCTCCAATACTTGAAAATGAATGTAAGTATTAATACTTCATGCTGAAAGTTACTGCCAACTCGTGGATTGGCTTGATACCAGCTGCCAAATATCACCGATGCTTCCATTAAGGAGATTAACCTTTCATAGTTCACTGGCACACGTGCTATGCCAATAAGATGAACGAGTAATAATATGACTGCGGATCTTCCTGCAGATATACAATTTTAAGAACGAATGTATAAAAATTGAGGCCTCAAAAGAATATTTCGTAGACTCCATTACTAAATTTCGGATCACTATGCAAATATCAATTTTCGTGTGCTAATGCAGTACTCGATGATATTCCGAATTAAATATAAACTTTGATTATACTCGAACAATTTTTGTACGTCAAGATATAAGTATTCGCTATTAATTATATTTAAGAATTATTGTATTCTTTTCACCAGTCTCTTTCCAAAAGATAAAAGCACAAAATCTATCTAGGAGAAGGTACGTATCTTATTAAATTTGTTTAAACACTTTTAACGAGTATTACAGGTGATCAACATTGTTACACAATCTGCAGTCTAGACGAAGAATCTTATTGAACTTTCCCAGCACTTTTAATGAGTTCTAGTTAATCAACACTGTTATCACTGCATAAAATCCGTAATTTAAAAGAATATACATATCTTTACTCTTTTCAAACACTTTTAATGAATATCCAGGTGATCAACACTAATTGCATAAAACCCACAGTTTTGGGACAACATCAGAAAAATAATACTATCTGGTAACACTGGTAACAGAAACACACAATTACTCAACAAAATGTTTTAGTTATTAGATATGGTCAATTAAATTGTCTCGCCCCCCAAAAATTTCGACTCACAAACCAAATAAACAGAATCTACAACCCTTTAACCTCTCAAGCATTGTACGCCACTATAGTGGTTTCCGAGGAAAGCATCAGTTTAAAAGGTACGGACCACTATAGTGGTTTTCCATGGAAAGCATCAGTTTGAACGGTACGCCACTATAGTGGTTTTCCATGGAAAGCATCAGTTTGAACGGTACGCCACTATAGTGGTTTCCGTGGAAAGCATTAGTTTGAACGGAACGGACCATTATAGTGGCTTTTTTGCTAGGCGCTGCCACGCATGCCGTCCCTGGAAGTCAGAGTTGCGGACAAGCGCGCCGTCCCTGGAAGACCGAGTCGCGGACAAGCGCGTCGTACTTAAGAGGTTAAAACTCTCACAAACAGAACAAAACCTACCTATAATCGTGAAATCATCCCCCTAATTGCACCACCAACAAAAGTCACAGATCAAAACTCACGATCTCGAGGACCGTATACTTTCATTGGTCATTTCATTGGTCTTTCATCGATTAGCTTCTCGATGCACAAACAACCAGCCCATCTCTGGTGCTCCATACCACGTCATAGAACAGCATACTATCGGTCGAGAATCGTTATCGCAGACTCGCATAATCGAGCAAACAGCTAGCAAGGTAGTACAGCTCGATCACAGAAATAGCGTCGTCTTTCGGACTAATTAACAATTGGAACAATTCCGTCTTATCGGGGACTCGGCCAATCAGTCTCCGAGAGACGTGACAGGTAGATAACAGTGTCGGCCGCGTAACGGTGTCGGTATCATCGGTGTACGATTGACGGTGTGCGTGTGCGTGGGCGTACGCAATAGATCCTAGATCCACGGCGAAACAAATCGCGGCCGTCATCGTTGCCAACGGTATCGCGCTGTTGTTCGTCATCGCTATCGGAAACGTGCCATCGAGGATTCGTCGAACGTTCCATCAACCGGAACGTTTATGCCCGAGACGAACTCGCCTAACAGCACGTGCTTCCTTGCTCCTCGAAACCGGACAGTCTTCGAGGAAGACTGCGCGAAATTTTTCACTTTGGTTTAGGCTTTTTCTGTTTCGTGTGCCTCGGAATCGACGTTTGCCAGTCTACTTGGCAGTGCCTGTTGGCAGCGCTGTTGGCAGCCAGGAGGCCCCCGGGAAAAATAAAAGAAGCGAACGAAATCCGGGATCGGTTAACCCTTTGTAAGCTGACTTTCCAGTGGCACGATACTTCCATCTTTCAGACTTGTTTTAGTGTGCTGCTTCGATTTATTTTCCTATAATAACACATGCGATTTAGTAACACGTTTTGTTGTTACAACGTCCCTTCGTGGTTAAGAAGTATTTGTTTACTGTGATTCGTGATTTCTAAATGGAAAATAAAATGTTTAGGCACCTGGTTTTAGTGTCAGAAATGCAAGTCAATTTCTGTATCTATCTTTCAGTGTTGTATTAATTTATTGATATCTGTCAATACTTTTGTTCTCTGCTTCTTTTAAAATGCACACAACCACAGCGGAATGATATTCGAGATCGCCGTAGATCATCTACACGATGCTAAATATACAGAACAATTTACCCCGTTGATTGACTGCGAAAAGTAATTCACTTCGAACGACCGGTTAAACGTTTTCCCATCTTCTGAACTGTCCGTACATCGTTCCCACATAATCGCTTGCAAGTATCGCAAAATGCAAACAATGGCTCTGATTCAGTTGACACAGTTCGCATTTATGGCGAAATGTGAAAGCACGCGAATCATCAAGCGCTGACCTATTCGTTCGACCAGCGTATCGTATTCTCTGACGGTTGACCTTCGACTACGCTGAATTGACCTTTGACCAAAAGTCGCGAGGACCTTTGACAACAGTGTGCTGTTGAAAACACTCCATTAGAAATTTAAATTGAAATATTCCAGGTAAGCAGGAGCACGTATCGCTCTATTTAGAAACGTGATGTTGACCTTCTTCTGGGAAACTACCCTAATCTGAGGATTCATCTGTCCTGCACAGGGCGTTTCCGAAATCTTACAAGCGGTCCAGTGGTGAGATTCCACGTGCAAAAACAAGTCGAAAAAAGGATATAACATTTTTTCGTTTTCGAGACAAATCAGTTTAAATATCCGTCGAAGTAGAATGGGTCGGTCATGGTCAGACGCGTCAGCCGGTCCCTATCTACTGGCACGCGTATCCGCTGAATTGTCAAACTCGATTTTCTCGAAAACGAAAAAATGTTATGACCTTTTTTCGACTCATTTTTACGTGTAGATTCACTCCGTTGTAACACCCTGTATAAGACATCGATTTATCCACTGCTTGCAACCTGATTATGCTTTTCTGATTCATTTCTACCACTAAACCCGAGCGAGTTCAGATTTTGTCGTTTATACATCTCTAAAGCCTTTTAAGCCTTATACAAAATATATCCTGTTTTCGATGGGACTCGATGCAGGAATAAACTTTAACATTGTTAAATCCTGTGTCGTTTGAGTTACTGAGATGAATTTTAATTTTTTAAATGGGTGACTGTGTTTTTCTGTATTGCAGCCTGTGAACAGACAAATTCAATGAACTTTCACTTTGAGTTGATAGTGAATCTCAAGAATTAACATTGATACAAGCTGTCTCTCACATACGTGTCCTACCTCGAACAAAAATACTTCAGTGCATTTTCTTTCTATTTTCGAGATTCGAGGTCAACTCAAAATTACCAAATTACAGATCATTGAATTCCTCAATCTCCCAGCCACAAAAAAAAATAATATAATTACTGAAGCAATATACGACCTATTTAAAAATCCACAAACTCACCTCGATATCTGGCAACACAAGAGACATAAGAATATAAGGGTTCAAGCAGACAGTCGCTTCGAATACAGTACACATTTTGCACAAAATTTTCTATGGACGACCAATAAATTAAACGAGGTTTCTCATTGACTGAATATATATATATTGAACTCGGTGTACTTGTTAATTAGGCTCTCGGAAGTGTCATAGAGGGTTAACCGATCGAAATCAAGATCCTCGAAGCTCGGACGATCTCTTCGCATCCCGAAGAGATAAATTGCAGACGAACAATTAGTTCGTCGACAGCGTTGTTCGACGCTGTCTATTCTCTCTGAAAATAAGTCGATTAGTGGACGATGCAGGGAAGAATTCGAGTCTCGTCGACGGGGGAAGGAGTGTAGAATCTGGGGAAGCCTGATTTTTCGAGTCTCGAACTCTCGAGGCACCGTCGAGCGTCAAACTGTATTGGTCGAGACGCTCGATTCTCATTTCTAGATCGTAGATCGATGGATTCCGGATGGAGGTCACGGCATTTATGTAAATCACATTATTAGCCGAATGGCGATTGAAAATCCGTGGTCCCCATTCCGAGAAATTTCAGTGTCTGAATTACTGGCCTTAGTTTCCAGATCTCTTCAATTTTTAGTTCGTGGGTTCCCATATCAATCTCGATATAAATTAGCAACTGTTCTATTATTAGTTTCTATTTTATCTCTAGTATCTACTTTATTTTTATTCACTTTAAGGTGGAAGGTACTGGCCTTTTAAATATTTCATTAAATATTTTAGCGAATTTATTACAGGAGAACTGAGCAATGCAGAGCTACACAACTTTTTTCAACGTGTTCAGTTGTGATTTGGCATTGTACAGACATTTTTATTACACCCTGTGTTCGATGGTGCTCGTTATAGATTTTCCTGACTCACTTATTATAATACTGCGAAACGCTGGTCTCTTTAAAATTGTCAAAAATTAAGAAACGAAGAGGACTGTTCGTATGAGATCGTTTACGGGATTCTAGGATCATAATCTACAATCACATGTAGTTTTCGTAATTTTGAGCAATTTCTCAAAACGCCACCAAGCCTGTCAACGCTGTCTACAATAAGAATCGTTAAAGTTACAGAGCAACAAAACTTCGTGTCTGCAATACTGAAACACGTGCGGAAACAACGCGCCAAGTCGTTTAGGTCTGCGCCGCGCAGTTCCTCCGTAATAAATTCCGAAAACTGACCTATTTGCAGAAACCCTAGAAAACTACCGTTTCTCTCGCCAGATGAAAATGTTTGCAGTTTAATTAAGAGCTCGAGCACTTGATGCCCGGCGTCTCCCGCCATTATACAAATGAAAACACGACTGTATTAACCCGCTTCTATTTACATACAAAGTAGAGACCTTCGAATACTGAAAATTGCGCGCGGGCCCCGGAGTATGTGCGCGGTTAACGCGCGCGAAATAGAGACCCGTAATTTCGGGTTTTGTATCGCACCGGAGATACTTCATCGTAGATTAGAGTCGGTACCCGTCGCGGATCAGGCTCGCGTAAATCTGCGAAAAAAAGTTTGCGAAAATCGCGGTGTTTCTCTCGTCGGCGGCACGACTGACAAATGGACTATCTTTCTCCGGGGTATCAAGCTTGGCGTCGGACATGTCGGTGTCTCCTAATCGTGCCCGACCTATCGTTTTCCTCTTTTCTTTTTTCTTTTTTTTTTCTTTTGGTTCTTTTCTTTTTCTGGTCGGTTTCAGTTCTTTCTTTCTTTTTGTTTTCCTTTCTGTTGGTCAAGGGAACAACTGGAAGGAACTGGTGGATGTAAAACAGAAAAACGAAAATATCGATTGTATTCACCTGTTGCGTTTTCGCCGCCGGGCCGGATACGGGCGTCGTACCGTCCTTGTGATCCTAGAATGCTGTCTAACACCTCCTTCTCCTTCTCCCGAAAGTTCTTCTCCTTCGACATACATCTGCAACCAGGTGCGAGGGATTCGTGCGAAAGGTGTACACAGCGCCGGGGCTCGTTATCGATCGATACACTCGGTGTCTTGCAACTTGCGACCGTGAGAAAAAGCATGGTGGCTCCTCGAAGGAAAACTGATCGAAAATGTGGAACGAGATTTTTTCGTAGCTGGCTTCGTTCTCGAGCTGTACTGGTTGCAAACTCGTAACCCGCGCGTGTCCGACCATTGCTTCCAGTTTCTACTTACCGCTTGCGAAACGTGAGCGTCGAGACGTTCGCAGTCGACTTTCTCGAAAACGACGCTGTGTATAACGAAATTTTATTGAACCACCGTCTTCCGTCATGTGGAACCACCATTTTATATTTTTGTTACAAGACACCCTTCACGAAATTATTTCACGTAAACTAACCGATTTCACTTTATTATTATTTACGATACTAATGAAATGTTTGACCATGAAATGGAAACATAATTATTCGATGTATTATTGAAACTACAATTCGAAAGAATAAAGGTAGCTTTAGAATTTATTGAAGTGTACAATAATCGTCAATTTACTTGCCCAGAACGCATTGAATCTCGCAATTGAAGTTCGCGAAGCAAAGAAATCGTCTTCCAAGAGTTTCATTTAACTTTTAACAATGACGACTTTGTAATAACTGTATGCCCGCATTTAAGACGTTTATGCTTTATCTGTCGATAAACAACGCTGTCTCAAGTCGAGTAAGATTGAATAATGTCCCACTAATTATCGGTCTGTGAGGAATAAAACGAAGAGGTACGTACCTTGTTGGATATAGCAGGGCCGTTATTAACACGAACAACTTCAATGCTCCAGGCCACATTGCGGTAGCCTGTAATGCATAAATAAAAGGCTTCTTAATTACAAGCTCGTACCGGGTCGAATTTTTATTTGCTACGTTTATGTCGCAAAAACCGTGCCCCAGTTTATTACGTACGAAAGTAAAAAGTATTTCTACCTCGTTATTGTTACAAACATATTAATCTCTCTCTCTCTCTCTCTCTCTCTCTCTCTCTCTCTCTCTCTCTCTCTCTCTCTCTCTCTCTCTCTCTGTGTGTGTTTTACTAAAGCGGGATACGAATTTTGCGAGGATCAGTCAGAGATCACTTGCGGTTAGTTAAACTTCGTTTTTAATTGCGGAAAGATCTGCTTAAAATTAAATACACGCATCGCGGCTCAAAAGTTTGGAGTACTCTTGAATTTTCATTATTATTATTTTCATTATTTTTATTACTATAACTGTGTAATAATATAAGCATTATATAGTTGAAATTTTTACGAATAATTTTTTCGATGAAAAGTTGATTTATCCTTTCAGAGAATTGTTCGAGCGATTCAAGTTTTGTAAAGATAATTATTTAACACTAGAAGTGTCAGGCAGTAAGATTTATCTATCGTCCTATAAAAAGAAGAATAAAAATTCAGATTTTTACCACTTTTTGGGCGAATAAAAGTTGGATAAAATCGAAGCAATTTATTTGATAAAATGGAAACTGAGAAGTTAAGATTTACGATTTTAACACTAGAACTACCGAAAGAGTCAAAATGACTGGTGGATGATTTTTTCTTTCACGATTATTGAAACTGTGAAAACATTTTCACGAGAAATTTTTTAATACATCTCTTCTATGGACTCCATAGTATGGAGTACATGTTACCATAAAAATCGTCTGAAACCTGAGCAAATTCAATCTTGCTGTTATCATAAAGGGATAAGACTAAGTCGCGTTTAGGGCTCGGTAGTTCTAGTGTTGATGAAATTGTAGCCAACGTATTTGTGACATTTTTGTGATTAAAATGACACCCAACACGACAGAATTTGGATGGTAATTACTCGTGTAATAGATCCTCGATTATTCGAACCTCGATATCTATTAGCGCAGTTACGTTTTCAATTCTCCTACATTTCACGGACCATAAGCGAATTGAACACAGACTCTCGATCTATCACCGCGGAAATAAATTTTCAAGTCTGATGGAACAATTCGAACATGTTAACGAAGTTATTCCCTCCGGAAGTCGAGCGTTCTCCAAACTTTTCGCGCGTGGATATTCCCGGGGAGATTAATGGTATAAGCGATCCGACATTTTGCAGGTACCGTCGAAGCACGAGTCGAACGATGGCAAAAAAGAGCTATGCAAAACGAGGGACGAGGCAATTTCGCGATACAGCGTCCGACGAGATCCGTCGAACAACGTTTGCACGGGCCCCGGGAAGTTTTATCGGAGCGTTAATTAAAGCGCGATGGGGATCGAATGGAACCGGGCACGTACCATTTTTCCGCGACGAAACTGAATTCGCGTCCGGCTTTATAAATATCTGCAATCCGGCCCCGGCGACGTCGCGATCATGCGAGCAACCTTCGCGGAGATCGAACGCGTGGCGCGTCGCGTCGCGTGTTTGAAGCGACGCCAAAAGCCCAGATGCGACTCGAGGATAACGAACGTCCGCCGGGAGGAATTTCAATTGTCCAGTCATAAACAACCAGAAAATGCGACAACGGAATACCTTAACGTTTTTCAACGGCGGCCAACGAAATTAGACGGGAACGACCCCCCGCGACGGAACAATGCCCGTTGTAAACGCTCGCCACCGAAACGGAGCGTTTCCGCGCTTTTTCCCGCCGTTAATGAATTTTTCATTAATCCTTCATCTTTACCGGGGGTCGCCCGCGAAACTGTAATTTGCTCGGGAACCGCCAAAAAATTGCGCCCTCAAAAAACATGGTCCGAAGACGATTTTTATTGTTCTGTGAAATTTTATTTGATGCGTGGAACTTATGGGACCGAAATGGCACTTATATCGTGTAGGTACAAACGCTATTACTCTCGTACCGCTAGCATAAAATTTACAAAAAAATATCGAGTAGTTATCAGTATCAGCGTATCAGTGAGACGAAAAGTACAAAAAGTACAAAAGTACAAATAACACTTTTGTTGTTAACCATTCCGTTACGAAGCTTTTGTTAACGTATTTGTGGCTTTTTTCCGATTAAAATGATACCAGACACGGTACCGTTTGGATCATGATTACTCGCGTAATCCACGATACAGTGGAACCTCGATTATCCGAACTGACGATGCATATTCGCTCGTTTGTCCAAGTTGCACGGAAAATTTCAAAGTTTAAGTTGCGAAATTTAAGAAAGAATTGTAAAGTGTAAAAGCAACACGAATGAGTATAACAATTTTGTTCTATAAAATCTATGTTTACTAAAGGGATGACCTGTATTATTTTTTTAGATTCTCTTGAAACATCGTCGTTCTAATTTACTTCTAGAACACACAGGCGACGCGTTCGCTTTCAATTTGTATGCAAATAATTTCCGCACTGATTAAACTCATTTTCATCGAACAATTTTTGCGAGAGATGCCGGCCAACAGCCAGCTGCTTTCCCCTCCATAATTAGAAGAAATATGTTTACGAAAGGTATCGGCGATTGTCGAAGCGTATTCGACATTAACGTTAATTAGTGCGCCTTCGCCTCGTTCCACCGTGTTGCGCATAGTTTGCCCGTGCATTTTTTAATGAAGCATTAACAAATATCGGGGAAAGGCTGCGACGGTGGCCGCGTTGCATTTTATGAGAAATTTCGCCGTCGATTGAACATCCAACGGGGTTACAACGGTGTCTCGTTAATGAAATGAAAATTGCACGACACTTTGTCACGATCCACGGTCTCTCTTGCGAACTCGCATTCGCGTGGACTTTCGCCAAAAATTCATTAAATGTTTCCCTATAAATAATGAGTTTCAGCTTCGAATGTGTCACTCGCGCGGGAACGATGCGTCAATCACCGTGTCGAAATGAAATTTACAAACTGTAGCCGCTTTTCACAACGCACACCTCGCATAACGTTTTTCCCGGACATGTATTATCAATGATAAAATCTCGAACTCGTTAATGCGAATTCCTCCCGTTGCAAACACGGCTCGACAGCTAATTATAAATTCGATTACGATCGCAAGTAATAAATAATTAACCTCGCCGGTCAAGGACCGTTTGTCCGACATCGGAGCAAACCAGACTACTGCTAATTGCCCTCGAGAAAAATATTAACCCTTCCGTTTAAAGCCCGATGTATCGATATTTTCCAATAAAACAGGAAGTTAAACATTGTCAATTATTCTTTCACGCATCCGAGGAAATTCAATTTTTGTCCAAACTGCAGACTCACTGTTAACTTGTATGCATGGCATCGCATTTGCCGTTTTCCAAGTACGTAAATGTGTTTCCGTAACAAACACGCGTCCCGTGGAGAGTTAACATAAAATTTGAATTTATCAGCTCGCGGATCGACCGTTCGAGTGCAGGACGATCGGTTATCGCTAAACACGTACAACGTAAATTTCTATCAGTACGCGTATCCGTCGCATATCTAGCTCGTTTCCGCGCAATTAACACAAAATATCAGAAAAACCGCCGGGACGGCGAACAATTTCTAGAATAATTTCCGCGCGAGCGATATTATCGTGCGATTAATAATTCCACGCTCGCAGTATTATCCCCAGCGGGGGGGGGGGGACAAATAACCATCGTACAGTGAAGAAGAACCGGTGACCCGCGCGGTATTTAAAGCTCGATCTAATTTCTGTCCGTGCGGCGACAAAGGGGGCGAGAGTTCGTTCAATTTGCATAATACCTGTAAACATTTTCTCGGACGAAGTTCCCCCGGCCTGGCCGCAGAGAATATTCTCTGGCCGCCTTATTATTTTTTTATTCCGGTCGCATTTTTCGTCCCTTTCCCGCGGGAAGTGCAAGAGAGAGAGAGAAACAAAAGCCGTTCGATGCACCGGGCTCCAGATGCGGCTGGCGATGCGTTGACCTGTTCTACTTGCCGCATCTCGCCATGCATCTTTCTCCATTGTATTATCGAACAATTTTCTAATTTCCGTGTATATATTATTTTTATAGAAGGAGCACGTTAACGCGTGCATCCATGTCCTTCGATTGAACAGCGATGCGCCCGTAATATTGTAAAAATTGTTAACGCAGTCTTCGGTTCGTTTATGAACTGATTTTACGCGCCTATAATAAAAATGAGCACACCGAATTCACAAAAGCGAAAATATCGGAGGGATTTGAATGAACTGTTGTATTATTTTCTCGTTAAAATGATTAAGGGAAGAAATAGACGCTTGTGCGGTGTCTTGCGGTTAATGCAGACGATTTTTATTCCGCATAAAAATCCGCAGTCCGCTCGTCACCAGACTCTAAGGATATTCTGGAAGATTCTAAGGATATTCTACTGTCATTTCCGACTTTTTGAGGTGACTGAAAGAGGAAATATATCTTGATTTCACTACCGTTTCTCACGATTGCCTTGAACAATTTTTATTTTGCACAAAGGTCCGCAGTCTACCTCTGCGCCAAAGACATACGAACGAAATTGCAAATCTCTTGTAAAGAAAAGGGTTTTAAGAGGGCGTTCCGATTGGGTCTCGCGTGACCCGTACCAGCGAGCGTACAAAGACGGAAAGGTAGTCGAGATCAGACGTATGTGCGCGAACCCAGCCATCAAATTAACAATAAAAATAATTTTAAAAAATTGTTTTAACCCTTAACGCTCCGACTTTTAATTGTGAATATACCGGGAACTCCAACTTATTCTCATCATACTTCGACTCGCAAGTTTTTAATGCTACAACGACGTGTAAATAATAATATTAAAGTCATTCAAAACAATCTTTATTCATCTCAGAAGCAATATAATTTTGATTACAATATTTATATTAATCGGTCGCGCATCGGTGGTGCCTGGGAGGCACCCTTGGAGCGTTAAGGGTTAAATTTTTGCGCTCCTTACGTAAACGATACTGAATGAGTGAGATGTTTGATCTGGAAAAGTCTAGCGGTTCGTATAAAAATTTTTCGTTGTCGATAGAATGCGTTGACCCGTTCTACTCGCGGCGCTCGCGGCCAACACAATGCCCGCGAAAAAATTCGCGTGTTATCGGGACAGAAACTGGCTCGAAAGTCGAATATCGCTTGTTATCTACACCGGTCCGGGGATTATCAATCGGGAAATGAAACTGGAGCGTTACTAATGAGAGATTCGTTTGGCTCCCATGGAACGGCCGACGGCTACGGAGGCGGCTACGACCATCGCGGCGCTGCTCGATAAACACAAGCAGATTCCCTTTGTTAATTATTCAAATGGGACCGTTTGACTTAATAATTAATAACGTGACGCGCTGCATCTCGAACAGGGTAAATACACAAGCGCGCGCGCGCGCGTGCACACACACACACAGGGGAACATCGAGGGGAAGCGAACGGCCGATTGCGCCAGACCGGAAGCCACCGGAAAATGTATCGGGTTTGCCGCGCACGAAACTGCCCTACCCAATCTTCGACGTTTACTTTGCCAATTTTACCGGAAAACGATTAACATCCGCTCGTACACTCCCCAATCGAATTATCAGACGGGGCGGAATCCGATTCGCGAAAAGAATTTCGATTTTTTGCAGATTTTTGGTTGGTTTTGGTGGTGTTTGTAAGAAATTTCTGCTAATAATTTTAGTTACTTGGACGCGTCTCTTCGGTCTATTAATGCTTTTATTGTTATATGTTCTACTGCATCTTGCCACGAAAATATATTGTCTAGTTGTAATTAAAATGGAAAATGTCCTATGCAATTTCGTGTGACACATAGCACGTTGAACATTATCTTTAATATTGCTCTTGCAATATATCATTGTTTTATCGTTTCATAAAATTCAATTTGGCAGAATTCCAAATAAATATACCTCTACAACGGCGCTTTTCAAAGGGAACGGTCTTGGCAGATGACTAAACGTTTGTCTACGACGCGTTCTAACTCGAACTCATAAATAGTTTGCTATGCGATTTCCGCATAACACCCGAATAATTCACGGTTACGGTGCAAGTATGATAAAAGTAAAAAATTGCATCGCTAGCATCAAGAACAGGTACCTCAATTGACAATTGACTAAATGTATATATTTCCTATATATCTCTCGCAGGCTACACATTAACATTAAAAGTACCGAGCAGTAAAAATAACCGCTTTGTAACCTTCTATAAATATTCTAAGAACATTCTCAAGATCTTACACCGTTTTGCATTTGACGCTGCGTGGCTCAAATTTTTGCAATGAATGTAAAACAATTCACGTATCTTGGAAACAGCAAATATCATCTAAATACTAAATTAATAATATTTTAATATAATAATAATAATTGATACTAGTGACGATTTGTTGGGTCGCGAAGAAGGCGCAGCGGAGCAAAATACTTTTGTCGCATTTAAAGATAAAATTATACTGAAAAATATTGATATGTCAGTATGTGACTTCGAAGTGGGCCTCTAGAAGATTAACACAATTTCAGTATAATTGTGAAGGGAAGGATCATAAACGAGTCCCTTCGGCCCATCGGCTAGTTAAGGACCAGCCCTTCCAGAGCCAGAAGGACTCGCAAAGAAAAAACCTAAATTATTATTTTCGCCATCCTCTCAAAATGGTCGCACTCTGTCGCGAAAGGGTTGACCCTTTAGCGCACAGGTGAAAAGTATTAATTTTTCCGACGAACTCCGAGCTTTAACATAATGATGCATAAAACTACTTACTAGTAAATCAAAAATTCATCGAGAAATTCCAAGAAAATTTACAAACAGTACCGGAGGCACTGGAGGGTTAACAGACCCGAAACGGGGATCAAAGGGTCAAGCCACAGGACGGGTACGTTGTATCGGTTTTGCCGTGGACTGTACACGAGACGCTAACAGCGTCGACAGGACCGAAAAGGCGAATGATTGGCTGCGTCCGGACAGTGCTGCGAATTAGGTCAGTGTTGGTGTGTACGTGTGAGAGCCGTGTTTGTGTTCCGATTCCTCGAGAGTGCTCAAGCAAAGGGCGAACAAATTTCTTCGGCAAACAAATCCTCGATGTACAAACGTGTTTTTAAGTAATTGCTTTCGCCCCGGACCCTCCCGCGCCTACAACCCCCCTCGTCCACCCCCCTTCAACCCCCGTTTCACCCGGCCGACGCCATCAACCCCCCGAACCCGGCCGAACGGCGTCTACCATTAATTTTAATCAAGCGAAATACCCGCTAAATTCGTACCCGCCGCTACATGTGCACGGGGACCGTTCCTAATTTCGCTGGGAAACAGCCCCCACCCCCTTCCCCACTCGAACTAAATTATCGTTTTATCCCGTCCGGTAAACAACATTCGAAACCGTTACCGAGTGGGGGTGGGAGAGGGCTAAAATGGCTGCGGATACTCTGGAAAGTTTCGTCAATTCGTTTCCCGTAAATATCCTACGAAAGCTATCCGAAAAAAAAGAAAACGTTCGGTATACGTGCGGGGAAAAATGTGCTTCCCACGTTCCAAATCGATCGCGCGATTAATCTTTTCTTACCGTTTATTCGTCACCGTTAACCTGCATGCACAGTACCATTAATAACACAGCTTTCCTTATCCCACACTCTGTACACGGACATTAATTCGAGCATAATCTCGTCGTTAACGTAACCGGTTCTACGTTACGCAACAAGAAAAATAAAACAGTTCCCGTCGCAAGGAATACGTTCGGCCGACACGGCGCAGAGATGAGATAAACGAGCGACCGTGCCAGAAAAGGTCACGGTGTCATCTCGGCCGTTACGCTTCGTATTTTGACGTTAGTATTTATGAGACCTTCTTACCGTGGCTCCGAGAGTATGGTCGGCTGATAACGCGCACAGTGCATCGGGCAACCCGGGGAACGAGAAACCGTAAGCAAGCGATCCGCTCTCTCGCTGTTCTCACAACTGGGTAACCAAATTTCATGCGGAAGTCGAGGGATCCATATCTCTCTCTCTCTCGTTACACACAGTGTCCCCACCACGGTCTCAGTCTCATTTCGTTGTTCTATCTTCTGTAAACCGCGGACGCAGTGTGCCGTGCGTATCTCTGTCCGGCTATGCGTCGAGCTCCGTCACTGGCCCAGTGGGAACGGAGGCTCCGTCCCCCGAATTTCAAACCGTACTACTTTTCTCGTTCCCCTATCGATTCCGTTTCGGTTCCCCGTTTATCCCACCGTCGAACCAACGAACGGCACGGTTATTCCCTATTTCGAGCGGCAGCATGATCGATCGGTAAAACTCGATTCGCGGCGTGCAACGATACATAGGACCCCCCCTGTTACCCCGAGATGCGACGATCGTACGTTGGCGTGGGTGGTGGCCAGATTCGAATTCCGCGGAGGCGCGTTAAAATCGTGTTTCGGATTTCGGACTAGATCGCAGAGAGAATCGTGATACGGGAAATTGGTGACGTTACCTGGAGAAGCTGATAATCCTAGGCAGTGAGGGTTCCGTGATGCAATGATACTGGCATGGTGCTCTCCGGTACGACACTGGAGCTGAACTCGACTCGTCAAGTGTCCTGCCTCGGAAGGTTCGTCTCCTGGACTGCCACCGTTCAGAAACCTACATACACTCACACCTACTACCTGGTTGCTGGCACCGCTATTGATCCTTGCCCAGACATCCGCCGACCCACGCAGACGCTCAGCGTTGCCGCGTCGCTTTAGCAACATGACGTCATTCCGCGCCCCGGACCGCCCCCCACACCCGCCCGCGAACCTTCCGCGCTTCGTCCTTTTCTTCCTTCGCTTCGCTTCGTTTCGTTAGGTTACCTAGCGCCCTGACACTCCTATCCGTGTGTCCCACCTACCCGCCCGATTTACCTTTTGCTTACAAATATCGCGATTTTCACCGTGACCGTATCAATCCCTGCAAGCACACGCACACATACACGCACGCACGGCATTTACGTGTACCTGTGCACACAAGCGACCACGCAACGCCGCGTAGTGACCGGGAAAAACTGAAAGACTGTAACTAATTATTTCTTTTTTTTTTTTTAAGTAACCACTGCAAAATCAACTACTCGAAAAACGAAGTATTCCGGAAAGCAGAATCGGTGTTCGACCACGCTCGGCAATGTCGGCGAAAAAATATTTATCGGTGCGAGCTACGTCGTCGGTCGCAAGTGAAAGACAATTCTCGAAAGCAGGAGAAATTTTTTGAGCCGGCAGGCAGGACGACGCGAGCGAAATTAGTTTCTCAAACGGAAGTCAATGTTTAACACTCTGACTGCCACACTAGAAACCTGAAAAATTCCGTAAAATCAACGTAAGTTATTTAATGAAATAGAAATTGAAAAAAATTGTATGATACTGAGTAGTGCTCCAACTTTCTTACATTTTACTGATCCTTATCTGGTACAATGAATATATTGACATAAAAATTCATTTTAAAACCTGGACAAGTAATTCCGTCACCCACGTATGGGTGACATGGCAGTCAACGTGTTAAAATGGCGATATAAGTTGTTTTTGTAATAAGTATTTAATGAGTTTAGGGTATACAAATAGTACATCTTATATTACTTTGTATGTTGTTGATATAATTGTTGCATCAATTATTATTGTTACATAATATAATAATGTTCAGTTTTTATTTTGCAATAGATAACAATTCTTGAGTCGTTCATTCTGTTTGCGAATAACTAATGTCAGTCGCACCGAGCAATTCAAGTAACTAGGTAGCAGCTAGTTATTTACTCAGTGTAACTGGTAACTACCGAAAATAACTAAATTTCCCATGGCTAACACCGTGTACACGGAATTACAGCCTCGTTGTCCAGCCACGTGAACTTCTCCCGCGATCCTATTCGGTGAACCGATCGTGCGATACCCCTGCTCGTATGATACCTTGTTTCTGGTTAATTGCGACCGGATTCGATTGTTAATGATTTCACTGGGAGGCCAGTTTTCCCGGATGCTCGATCAATAACCAGGTTGATCGAGTTTTCCAAATGCCCCAATTTGCGTGCGATGACGTCGAGATCGATTCGGGGACTCACTCGATCTCGAGGAGCTTTCGATTCTCGATCGATGAGAGAATTCACCGGTTCCGAACGATATGCATTGATCCATGATTATTTTGAATCGAAATGGTCGATTAGAATGTATATCGAAGATCGCGATTGATTCTTGTTGATTGTCGGATATAAATGTTAATCGTTGAACGGTCATTGCTGATTAAAGATAATAAATATTAATCGTACGATAATTTTATGCTTTCAGTAAACTGTGCGATGATTATTTTCATCGCGCCTGTCATTACGATAAATATTTAAGTTGTCAATATTGATTTCAAATGAATATCCGATAGTCAATGTACGTCCCAACAGAAACACATTTATGTGCAACTGTTTTCCGGAGATTTATATATTTGTCCAAATTATATACAACGTTTCAATGTTCACGCTGAAATTAATATTTTATGTATGAACGTGTAATAAAAGTAATATTACAAGTAATATTAGTATTCGCATTAATTAAGTCTTTACGTACCATTGATAAACAGGGTATGTATTATACTTCATATAAACAAAAGCTTGTGTGTATATGGGAGGATGTATGTACTTGCATACATGTGTGAATGACAGGGTCCGTTACTATCCGTGGGTTTCGTTATCCGCAGATGGTCTTAGAACCATTTCCCTGCGGATAGGGGAGTCCTACTATATTGATTTCACGACAAAAAGAATTTTAACAAATAATCCAATTGACCATGATCAGTAATTAATTACCGATCCAATCGGTAATCAAATACTCTTAGACACTGCGATTACATATCAGTTAAAATTCAATACTTAATTGTTTTTTAATTCTGATCGGTATTCCCATAAGTATTGCCAAACTACGTTTCTAAAATAACTATCCCTTTCAAATGCTAAAGCACGACAATTTTACCAAAACAGCGTCACTGATTTTTTATTTTCTTTGTTAGACGTTATCTCTTAAAATATCAATATCAAACCAATGTTGTAGTATTTACATATTTATATTTTATAAATGTAATGTATGTACCAGTTGTACTTGATAGAAAATTAAAGATTATTCGAATAAATACATACAAAATACAAACGTTGAAATTTTGTACACAAAATGACTGATGTTTTACTGTAACCATTCTTAGATATTCCAACTGTAGATGGCTTGGTATGCATAAATAACTGAAGCATTTCTATAATATTTTGGTATGAGTTTGTATTAGTGTACAATAGAATATACAATTACTACAATACACTAATGGCCAGTTCATTTGTTCGCTTTACAATCGCACAAACTTGCTATAACATTAATTTATGTATAGTGTATATTTCTTAATCTAATTAATGGTGATAAATTTAATACTTATAAGAGCTAAAAAATTATTAAGAAATAGTTTAGAGACGAACATGAGATCGCATTCCTGACATATTTCTATTCTGCATATTACGTTCCAATGGCATACCATCTCGTCTCGCGAACATAAATGCTTTGGGTCTTAATAAATTATCCTCTAAACGTACCTGAAAAAAGAAAAAACAAAACATTGCATTAGTAAAAGATTTAGTTATAAGTATCAATATTTTTGTCAGGCTAACTTACCCCAGTTGTAACTTGATCTCGCCTCTTGAGTTCATTTATTAAGTGTAATAATTCTTCTGATCCCTCCGCTTTTGCTTCTCTAATATTATCTTCTAATTCATCGATCTGGTATACAAGAAGGCCATACATTTGATGAAATTATGTTACAAAATTTAATGAACTCTGTTAGTAAAAGTTTCAATTTACATACCACATGGGAATAAAATGTGTGTTTGTGGTGGGTTGTATTGTCAGTTTCCAATACATATTTGAGTAGGGGAACTATTTGTACATATTTCTGGAGATGCATATACGCCAATACTTTAAGACATCTAACATTGATGTACTGCTGTTTCTGGATTGAAGCCATCAATTCTAATGCTATATCAGGTGCATTTTGCTTTATTGCCAATGCCGCTGTAATAGCAGTACTCCTAGCAGGTGGCCTATATACCATCTCGGACACTTTCCTCCAAGCATTTACTGCACATTCAAACGATTCTGGTGTATTCTAAAAAAATAATTAAAAACATTTAACATATCAATCAAAACTAATATTATAGTAAAGACAATGAAATGATTACTTCTTTATAACATGCACTACACAGCACAAGAAGGCAGTTCTTGGTAACATCTCGCCATGCTTCACTATTTATTGCAAAATTGAACAATTCTCTAACTTCCGCAAACATATTATTTTTGTACAAGAGGCACATTAATATGTTTATTGTTGTCCTTTGATTAAAGAGTGATGTGTCGACAGCCTCATTAAAGGTGGCTAATGCAACCTTCGGTTCGTTCAAATAATAGTACATTCTCATCACCACTGTACCAAAGACGTATGAACCAAATTTCAAATCTTTGTTGGATGCATGATACTTTTCAATCATTTTCTTTATCAATGTCAGGTCATCGTCACTCTTCTGTATTAAATGCAACATTGCTTTCAAGTCTTCTGTGAAGATTACACCGTCTGTCGATTCACAAACTTCTTTCATTTTCGAGCGGAATGTGCCCTCTATCGACACGAACTGATTCCGGTAAACCTGCCTCGTATTTTCGTATGCGGGTATACCTAAAGCTTTTTCTGTATACATATACCGGACGCCGACTAAAATACGAAAAATATATATTACATTTAAAAGACAAACACGAATGATGATCGGGTCTTTTATATTCTGCTTATTTCTCTTTGAAATGCTGCATTATATAACCCTCGTCATAGATTTCTAATACTTCGCCGATTTTAATTTAAAATACAAACATTTAGGTTAGTAAGATTACGTACCATTAAGTATATTATTTTTCGAGAATACATTGTTCACGAGACCCAGATTTAGTCTGCAGAATCCTCTAATTGACAATGCCATGATTCCAATGATAAATTAACGCTTAACTTCTAATAAATCACCCTTCTACTTTTGGAAGAATGTGGTCACCGTACTAGGTTCGCTGCGATGTAAATGCAAAAGAAAGATGGTTATGGTATTCGACCGGAAGTCTTTGCTGCCGCCATTTAAACACGTGGTTTCCGATTTGTACAATGATTGTACATTACATAGAAAAGGATGTTAACAATTATACACATCAAATAAGAATAAAAATAATTTCAAAAATTGGTTGAAATTTTTACATTTCTTTTTTACGTAAATAATACTGCACTAATAACGAGACTTTCTTTTCCGGTTGTGTGTAGCGGTGAATGAATTTGGTGAGAGAGAGAGAGAGAGAGAGAGAGAGAGAGAGAGAGAGAAGGATACAAGGTTTGAGTGGAGAGAAAGCGGTGGAGAAGGGTGATAAAGGGCGATAAAGGGAGAAGGGCGAAAAGGTGGAGGAGTCTAGAGGTGAAAAATGAGCGGAGAATAGGAGGTTAGGTTGGCGTGGCCTTACATCATATAAACCGTGTACACAGTACACAGAAAGAATGGACAAAATTATTTCAAAGAATTTTGCAATTTATTATGAAATAATCAATATATAAATGTTTATACACAGACACAAAGTTTCAAAGTTGTCACATTTATTGATTGCAAAATAAAATCGTTTTCATTAGTCTATTGCGTATTTTTTTATGATCAACTGTGCATTTACCTATACAATACAATCTTAAATTACAATATTCACATGACATTATTTTTATTAATAGCATGACATGATTTGTTCGCGTTATTTTTGTTACCAGATGCAAATCTTCTTTGTTTTGTATATTTACTAAATTAATAAAATGCTCCCACTTAATTGGGTTGTTGTTGTCTTCATAGAAAATTACGTCCCCAAAGTATTTCTTATAAGTTTCAGTATGTGGGGTAGGACCAGAAACAGCTGAATGTCTTGTGCTGTTGGTGGATGAGGAAAACTTGGTTTTAAACAATTGACGACAGATGTGTCCCAAGAGACATTGTCATAGCTTAATTTGATGCAGCACCATCAAATGATAAACTGCATATGGAAACTTCACTTTCATGGAGCAATTGCAAACACATTTTTACTAAATTGAGTACCACTTTGATCTTCAGTGCCGATGTTCACATACCTGCAATGTATAATACCTGTATGTATTATTGGAAAGCTCATTGACAACGAATCATTTTTATGGATTGCCATTTTGTCAACCATTAATGCACAAACACATGCTCTACCTTTAGCTTCACAATCAGAAACCTTAATTTTTAAAGTATTGATAGATTCTGTGTTAAAACCAGGTTTACATTCCACGGAGGAGTACCTCCTTTGCAGAGTTCTGGAATGGGATAACATATTTTGAAATGTGTTTCTGACGTAATTATCAGCCCATGGTGAATAGAAATTCAATGTCAGTGCAAAAGTATTTCGTACAGCAGGATATATAGTATGCTGTGCGAGCAGGTAAAGTAACCTAAAGCAAAAAAAAAAAAGAAAAAGAAATAAAACATAGACTTGGATGCAATAGAAGAAAAAACACTCATATACAACACTTCTAATTACCATGCCAAAGCAAAGCAATTAGGTAATAAAATGTTTTTGGCTTAGGCTGTTAAAATTTATACATACCGAAAGTAGTATAGAGGCATCTTCTGTAATTTTCTCCTTATTTTTCAGTTCATCCACCAATGTGTGTAAGTCTTTAACTTTTTGTTAAACCTTCTATTTTTTTGGAGTAATGTTTTTATTATTTCTTTTTTTAGAAATTTGTGCATTAACAACGTCTATATAGTTCTCTTTCTCATTTTCTATATCCAAATTCTGGAAATCTCCAATACACGCTTTCCGCTTCCTTATTAAAGATATCCCTGGTTGCTTATTTTTAGTTTCCAAGGTAAAGGCATCTTGTTCAGTATTTGGTTCAGCATTTAATGAAACATTTGGTAGAGCATCACATTTCAATACTCGCTGCAAACCCCAGGAAGATTGAATCAGTCATTACTGAAATGTTTGAAACAAACTCGTGCAAAAGCACAAAATTCTATGTTCATACGTTGTATCCATTGCTTCCTCAAATCTGGATTTTTAGGAAATCTGTAATTAATGTAAAGCAAGGGACAATAAATAACCATTAATTATTTGACAACTATTACGAAGATAATCTTGCATATAGTAAACATCAAATATTCATTTTACCAGTTATAGGTTATGCGATATTGTATTTAGCTATATAACATCAAAAATTAACAGTAATAAAATACTTACTGATGAAAAGATAGGTTGGTAACAGAACTGTATTTCTCACTATAACTCTCAATACAGCATTTTACCATTTTGAATCACTTAATACACAAAATTCACACGCAGTAAACGGAGTTATTCAAGTGACGTACAATGTGTAATGGCGGCGTAGTATCGGCGTCGGTCTGCCGTGTCAGCCATTTTGGAATTATCTTGAGAATTATCTTTGATGTCACAAATTCAACGATCTTTTCTTCACTGAAGTCTCGGATTTCCTATACACATACTACACCCATGCCGGGTCTATAAGTATATGTATATGGTCTAAGTGTGTGTGTATGGTAGGAGGTCAATGGCAGAAGTAGTTATAAGCTTTGTAACTCTCTCTTTCTTTCATTTAGTTTTAATTTTCTTTCTAGTTTTAAGATGTATATATAGAATAAGTACGTATAAGCGATAGATATAAAAGATAGAAAAATAAGATTAAGATAAGACCGGCGTGAGGACGAAAGGCGGAAAAAGGAGCGGGTTGTATAAAAATTGTAACCCTGAGGGGAATCAATAAAGTATCTATCTGCTGCACTAATAACATATTTGATTTGAAAAAGTATAGCATTTGGTTCATATCATATCAAATTTAAGCTTTAAAACAAAGATACATGGTTATTAAATATTTTATTACTATAGAATACAGAATACATATTTATACATTGACACTTCATAGTAACTACTTCTTCCCATTTTTGGTAGTTATACTTGTTCACACAATAAGACTGCTATCGATTTACTTATAATTGTGTTGATTAAACCAATCAGCTGATTCCAAACTTTTTCTATTATATGTGTCGCATTAGAAAATTCACAGATATTAAGTGAAATGAAATTAATTCTTGATCAACATATGGCAAGAAAAATTATTGACCATATTATTTGTTTATAATTAAAAAGAAATGTTTAATGTATGCTATACTAACTACTTTATACTATTTTCTTCTTTATGCAGTTGTTTGTCTTTTGTTCTTTCTTTTCTTTTTATATGGTATTTATTTGAAAGAACAACATTACGTAAAGTAGAATTTAGAAATCTTTTATTAATAGATTCCTTTGGTTTCATCCATCCACTTGGACCCATTATCTCGGCTCTCCTTGCTCCAAGCTTAGCTTCTTCCAATATAGCCTCAACGGCCAATCTGTTTTTATACATAGGAATATTATTTGAATGTTACTTAAGAAGTTAGAGTTTGACAGTGATATGTGATTGTATGTATAAATTATGTATAACTAATAAAAATATTCTATATTATAATATTTGAACTAATTGCTTACCTATTTAAGGTTTCGTCATCCATTCTATCAAAGTACATACAATTGCGATAGTGTTTGCACTTAAAAACAAATATCGTTTTTTTCTTTCGTTATTGAAACTACTAAGTATTTACGAGACATTCTGTTGAAATGTATGAAATTATTTTTAAAACCACATAACTTAGTTCCATACAAAATTATCTGTTGAAAAAAAAATGTATTTATAAATAATTTTATTTGTACATCAGAGGAAACAAATCTTATGCAGTATACTTACCTACGTCAAGATATTTATTGTACGTGGATTTTCTGTCTACTCAGTAATTCTCTGACATAAACAACAGTTACGTTACAAATTTGAGGTTATATTCATATCTTGCAGTAAACCAAATTATCATCATAAGCAACTGCACCTGCGTTGTTATTCGCGTTCTTTGATTTGAAAACTTTTTAGTCAAATCAGTTATTTATTAATTATAATTATATTATGTATACACGTATTTTGTGTGTAGTTTGCAAAAAAACGTTAATTGTAGCCGTTTAATCAAATTTAGATTTCGAATAGTTTGCGTGCTACGATATTTCAATAAAATAATAAATGGAGGATCAGGAATTAATTGAACTGAGAAATTTGAAAGCAAAATTGCTTGAAAGCACAAATGTATTAACTGAAAAATTAAAAAACTATGAAGGAAATGACCGAAAATGTCTTTCATTTGACAAATTGTATCTAACTGATTTTAATTTAATATTTCTCTTATTGTCAAAGAAAAATAGAATATAATATATGTATGAATTTTATTGTAGAGCATCAGATATCACAAAAGATATCATAATCACAGAAAACCCAGTAGATAAACACAAGAAACGTAAATTCTGTAAAGTTACCCGTCAGGTCACAGGTATAAAATTTCAAAATATAGTCAGAAAATGGATGAATGATGATATTTTTAAATATACTGCTGACATAGTAACATCAGACCTTAATTTTATTATAGAGCTGGCAGTAAAAATAGAGGTATACTTATAAAATAATTATATAGTTATATAGGATGTCCCATGTTTTAATGGCTACATTTTGTCAATACGTATATTTTACCGTTAAAAACCTGGAACACCTCATGTATATGTGAGCGAAACTTATTCTGTAATTCTGTTTTAGGGAGACAACGAATTTGAAATACAAAATATAACATGCCATTTTATAGGTTTTCATGATTGTTATATGTTGGAAATTAAGTCATGGATACAAGACATTAGCAAGAAGAAAAATTTTTCACTCTTAGTATCTGGTATTTCATAGTTCTTACAATAAATGACTATAGTAATAGATTAAATAGCTGATGTTTGATGTTTTTCCTTTTTAGCTTTTTCACATTACAGTGAAAAATATAAAATCAGAAAGAATATATTAGACCAACTGCAGGAGAAAAAATATGCTACTTGGGAACCATGTGTGGAGAAAGATGGAGGAATAATGGTGTTCATACAATCCCCTCAAAATATAAAAGAACATCATGTTTACTTACAGTTTCAGTGGTCACTAATATTTCTAGAGAAGTTTTGGCAAAGCGAACACTTTTTCGATATACAGCCTACCCCAGAAGGTACTAGACATAAAGTGTGCATTTTGTTTTATATACTTATATTTTTTAAATTATTCTTAGGTGAAGACTTTGCAAAGGAAAACCATGATTTACTAAGAAATTTCTGTAAAAAATGTATCACTACTAAGGAGCTAATAGGCTTATGGCACAAAATATGCAATGCAATTGACTTGTACGAAAATAAGAATGAAAATGATTTACATGAAGATACTCAGGGATAAAAATTGTTTGATATACTAATAACAATACGAAGAAATTTTCCAATGTGTGAATTTAATTGTAAACTTTTAACTGGCATAAAGTATTTATCAAGATTTTCTTTTAAAACCTTTTTCCGCCCTATGTGGTAATTCCAAAACAATAAGTTTACATTATAATAATAACAATTTCGTTTTGACTATGTAATTTAATTAAAATAAAAAAATTTTCTATATTAACATTTTTGTTAACTGAACCTAAATTCTTATATTCAAGGTCATCCGAAGGTGACCTTGACTTTTTATTGAGAAATTATTTGAGAATGTCTAGAATTCAAATGTATAACGGATCGACTCATTTTGATTAAAAACTTTTTGTTCAGATTATCAAAAATACTGGTGATGGTTAATCTTGGAAGATACAAACATAGTGTGTACCTCATTTAAAAATATATAGTTATACGTTACGTTTCAAAGTGTAAACTTCTAAAAACAATTTTGATATTGCATTATTTGTCTTAAAAACTCGTACAAAGGAATATTTTTTAATTATAAACTCTTTTTTTAAAGATTTTTCGTATATATCCTTATATTGCCAAATAAGGAAGAGGGAACTACAACTCCCCAGTGGCGCAATCGGTTAGCGCACGGTACTTATAAGACAGTATAACTGTGAGCAATGCCGGGGTTGTGAGTTCGAGCCTCACCTGGGGAATATCTTTTTTTCATCTTAATCTTTCACATGTTTCTGTCATCATGTGTTTGTAATATATTACGAAATGTTTAAATGAATTTAACGGTAAATTAAAATGTATACAATTATGAAATGCTCTACACTTTAAGTGTATGCTATAATTAAAATATAGTTTACATCTTTTTCTAATTACAAACGGTACAATATTATCTTTTATATTGTATAGAACAAAGCCAGTGTGTTTTTTGTAATAACTTTATTAACATATGCATAATATTTACACGAAGTACAAAGAAACATGACAAGATTAACCTGCTGACTTTGCAGCCTCTGCAGTTTCTGTTTCTGTTTCTGCTTCTGCCTGTTCAGCAGCTATTTTAGCATCTCTTCGATTTCTCCATGCCTCCATATATGTTTTCGGATGGATTGGAAATAAACCGGCTAGTCCAAAAATTTTAGCAACAGGTTTTGAAACTTCAACTCCATGCCCCAGCCAATACTGTATACGTTCCAAATTCAGGGCAATTAATCTCTCATTAAATTTGTTCGCCATAACATCATAACTGCCAAGTTGTTCTATTGGTGGTTTATGCTGATTAAGTTTTGCCTAGAAGAATTCACTACATTATTTGAATGAAAACTATGGGTCAATTCTTATATTTATTAATATATGTATAGAGTATTTGTTAGCTTCTACGAAGACTACGCATTATATATATATGTAATAACAGGATAGGAATTTTTCATTTATATAAACACCACAGTTTTATGTACGCTTATTGAACATCTACTGACTTACATTCATTACGACAATATGGTAAAATGGTCTATTTGCGCATCCATATTTAACAAACCGTATCACTTTATTGAAAGGTTGCATTACACCAGTCCCCGAAGCATGATGCAGTGGTAATCGCGGCATTTTTGCAATTAATTCAATACCTTCCACCGACCAAATTATAATATGTTTGAGAGTTATGTGTGAATATGCTGATATTACTGCTTGTTTGTAGTATTTTCTATCGCCAAATGACAGAGCAGTAGTGTATTCTACATACTTAAACTAAATCATATAAACTGTTTATTGTATATTGTTATAAACCGGCTCGTTCAAACCTTGTACCTCTTGCACAACAAAAATATTTTTTAAGCTAACCTGCATATAGCACTATATGTAGTCATGAAGTAGAACATAGAACAGAAACTCTCGTCGACGATTTGTGAAGGGATCATTGACGACATCTATTGACAGTGACATTAAACATCCACGTTTTTTAACAATTATCACACAAGTGTCTATGGATTTCAAATCCCAGTGATTTTCAAATTTGTTGACATATTAGATTGACAAAGATTAATCAAGTCAGACAAAGAAGATATTTTCACGATCCTCTACCGGCTTCGCAAACTCGTTTTTAAAGACCCTCGCCTCGATATCTAATAAAATATAAGATACAAAGAAATCAAATTATAAATATTTTCATATTTGAAATTCCAGAAATATGGAACAATTTTCCGGGATTGATATCCAAGCAATTCAAATCAACCGCCGCGCGCGAGCGGAGAGTTCAGCGCGTAGGAGCGCGCCTGCGCAGTATGCTATTCTTCGCACTTCGGACATCAACTCGCGCAGCCAAGCGGTGAGCCGTTGTCAGTTTGACGCGCAGTGGCGTGCTGTGTGTTACGATCGTGTGCGATGTGTCCAGTTCCTTGGCCGGGATAACGTTCACCCCGTTTCCAGTAAGATTCGCGATAGCAACGAACGAGTCGAAACACGAGGACCGGCGGTTTCGGCGAGCGTGGCGTTCCCGTCGGAAAACGCGTGAGAAACGCGAAACAAGAAAGCTGCGATTCGACGTCGGGCTGCTGTCAAGTTTTTCGTGGGATGCACGATATCGCGCGTTTTTTCTCGCTGCTCGTCTAGTTTCCGGGTTGCACGCCTGGCAAGGTAGCTAACCTCGTTTCGGGCTGGAAAATCGAGCACTTTTCCCCCGTGCGTGTTCCCCGAGCCATAAACCATGGGCGATGCACCGAAAGTGGAGTTCGTTCTTGGCAGCGAGGTGTCAGTGGGCCAGTTCTTCAAAAGCAGCTTCGCGCGGGCCTTCGTCACCCACACCCGTGACTCGAAGTCGCTCGATTACGGGCCCCTCGACAACAAGATCGCCGACCAGAACGAATTGAACGGGAACAACGACAATAACAATTTCTTCTCGCTCGTGAATTTCGGAAATGGGACCGCCACGCCGAACAACCGCGTTTCCGGCAAGGGCAACGCTAACTTGTGGAAGCAGATCGAGGTAAATAAAATTGAACTTCTTTAGGGGTGACTCGGGACGTTGTGTACACAGAACAATATTGTGTACGGTAAAATGTCATTGGAGTTAAGTAAAACGTTTAAAGAAATTCGTTGATCCTCGTTCGATTCCTTTCGACCGTTTCTTCAAAATGGAGCGGACTACTTTACACATGTAGTTTCACTTATTAAATAACCTCACCATTTGACCGGTGGTGGTTATGATTAAGTACCGGCTCGCGCGGGTGAAACACGTATCACAAATGCTACGCTTTTCTACTCGTAAAGCGTGTATGTATTAATTATTTATAATAACGGTTATCGTACGCGCGGCATTCCGTTAGATCTCTCAGCATCTGCGACTGTATCGACATCGTCGTTACACTCGTAGAATTTCGGTTCCCGTTTCCAACGGGACCCTTTTTTTCCTATAATACACAAGTGTGTCAACGATTCTCTCAAACTAGTCGCAAGAAAAAGAAAAAAGAGATTAATTGTTTCGCATGAAAGAAGCATTTCAGATCTTGCTGTTAACGATATTTCGTTTACTTTCCCAGGTGGTCAAATCACCCGCGGACATGAACGAACTGGAGGTGTTGCGGAAGGTGAGTTCACGCACCTGCCATACTTTTCTAGTATATTTTGAATTCCGATATACGACCGTATACCGTTTGTCCGAGGATCCATGGGATATTCGATTTGCACGGCAAGTGGACAATCGTTTAAACCGCGATTTAAACGAGCATGGCCCGGGTCGGATCGTGCGCGCATGCGCCGTAAATCTGGCCGGATTAGAGGCGCTATTCGAGCGGCCACGTTTTTCTGACCGGTCGACCGACCCTTTTGTTTCGCGCGATGGTTCCGTTTCGATCGGTTCTGCGAAACAATTCGAAATCGGCTGCATTGTTCGCGAGCCGGCCTGAAATCGACACTCGCGAGGGAAACACCCGGTGTTAACCGCCGGTCTGCAACACTGAAAATAACCTGTCCGCATCGACCGGGGCCGAATATTTTCGCGCGCTCACAGTCGGGTCAGCACCGCAGTTATTTTGACACTTGTCCCTCTGTTCGCACGCGTTGTCTTCTGTTTCCAAGAAAACCCCGAATGTCCGTTTATTATCGTCGTTATGGCGATTGCGCAACGCCGGAAATTCGACGCGGCCCCGTTATTAAACCGATTTAGTATTGCGTTCGGTTTCGGAGGTTTCTTGCGGCAAATAGTTTTCCTACTTTCTTTATTCATTCTCCTTTGTTTATTATCTTGTCAGCTATCCGTCCAAATAACTGCTTCCCAGTTTCTCCATTTAGATTGGATCGCGGAGATGATTTTTATGGAATATTTTAACCCTCAGCACTCGAGTGACTCTGAAGCACCACTAGAAATTGTTGTGGCATTGTTTCGAAGAAATGACAAAAAATATTACGCAATATTTGTTAAGTTACAAAATTTGTATTTAATAGATTACTAAACATTTAAATGTTATATGTGGAAATCGGATCAAAATATTCTAAGACGGAAGAAAAATTTAGTTTTAGGATGATAATAGCGCCGAGTGCAAAGGGTTAATTTATATTTGAATTTATTTATCTCGATTTTCTCGTAACTCGTAACATTAATATTCGGACACTTAATAAAACTTTTTTAATATGGGACTGTAGGTCTTGAATTTTCTTCAGAAGCTAGAACAATTAGTTTAATATTTTTAGAAATGTAATTTTTTCTTCTTCTTCTTCTTGTTCTTGTGCAATTCGTGCACTCCGCAGCAATATTTTCGCGTTTTCGTTTGGCGGATGAAAAGATTTTGCAAGACCGCCTACAAAAGTTCATCGGAGATCGATCATCGAGCGGACATCGTTCTTCCTTTCACTTCGTACAATGTCAAGCCGACTTTATCTGATCGCGCCCATTATTGTTATTTGTCAGTTGCACAAAGAAAATGATAAGTGAAGTCGGTTTTCCGACCTTGGTGCGCGTTCTCTCGAAACCGTGAGAAGAACGTTCAATAAATATTCCGATGAAAGTAACCTGGAATGTTATACAGAAATATATACCTACTCCAACCTTCTGAAAATAGATTGCGAATTTCTGTGCAACATCAATATTATCTGCATTAAATGCAACACGCAGGAGCCGCATTCATTGGTTTTTTAACACTAGAACTATCGAATCAGTCAAAATGACTGGTTCCTAATTATTTCTTTCACATTTACTGAAATGATAAAAATGTTTTCATCAGTTTTTGACTGAACTTCTTTATTGGAGCACACGTTAGAATAAAAATGGTATGAGGTTTGAATAGATGTAGTTTTGTCATTATTACAAAGCAATATACATCAATCGTATTTATTACTCGGCAGTTCTAGTGTTAATCATTACAATAAGTCGGGAACGGTACAATATTTTTAAATAATCTCAACATTTTCGCAGTTTCGCATGAAATCTGCAGTATACAGGGTGTCCCAATTGGAACAGGCTGTACCTCCTAATCGATTCTAAATAGAAGAAACTGTTATAGGTCAAAGTTATCGGACGGTGCATAATATGCAAACTTTTGTGCATCGCTGCAACAGAAAAGTGCAACAACCCCCTTTCTTAAAATGGAAACTGCGTTTCTGCTTGCACCGATTGATACAGTATCCTTGTGCCCTACATAAAAGCATTAGCATACTTATGCCCTAAACATTTTCGTTAGGAAGTTATCGTAGTTTAGGGGGATAAGTATATTGCACTCAAAGATTAAAGTCATCGGCGATCAAAGTTATCGGGCGGTGCATAATATGCAAACTTTTGTGCATCGCTGCAACAGAAAAGTGCAACAACCCCCTTTCTTAAAATGGAAACTGCGTTTCTGCTTGCACCGATTGATACAGTATCCTTCTGCCCTACATAAAAGCATTAGCATACTTATGCCCTAAACATTTTCGTTAGGAAGTTATCGTAGTTTAGGGGGATAAGTATATTGCACTCAAAGATTAAAGTCATCGGCGATCAAAGTTATCGGGCGGTGCATAATATGCAAACTTTTGTGCATCGCTGCAACAGAAAAGTGCAACAACCCCCTTTCTTAAAATGGAAACTGCGTTTCTGCTTGCACCGATTGATACAGTATCCTTCTGCCCTACATAAAAGCATTAGCATACTTATGCCCTAAACATTTTCGTTAGGAAGTTATCGTAGTTTAGGGGGATAAGTATATTGCACTCAAAGATTAAAGTCATCGACGATCAAAGTTATCGGGCGGTGCATAATATGCAAACTTTTGTGCATCGCTGCAACAGAAAAGTGCAACAACCCCCTTTCTTAAAATGGAAACCTGCATTTCTGCTTGCACCGATTGATACAGTATCCTTGTGCCCTACATAAAAGCATTAGCATACGTAGCATTTGTAACATTTTCGTTACAAAGTTATCGTAGCTTAGGGGATAAGTATATTGCACGTTGCCGGTATAAAATCATTTCTCCCCAAACCGAATGGTTGCAATAAAACCGACTTTCGTTGCCAGGTATGCTCCGTCTCGCATTTACACAATGCGCGCAAAGTCTGGTTGGATCGTCGGGTATCTGCGAAACCGTAATTGAATTCTCATAGTTTATTCACTTGTTCCCTCCTCCGCTTACCTGGGTCATGAGCGATTAAAACCAAAGCAGCCTGCGACGGTCGTAAACCTTGTACCTGCAGTCGTTAGCGCTCGTCATTTCTGGCAGGATATATTTCAAGAAATGCTGGTATACGTATATACATGGAAATCCTTCTAACGGGAACAGCGAATTATCAGGTTCGCATACCTGCGCTAGAACCTATAACTTCTCCAACGAAAATTACAAAGGCTCACCCACCTCCATTTGCCTGTCCCCCCATTAAGGACTCTTTAATTGCAGTGCGGACAGGTACTGTAACCATACAAACTGGTGCGAGGCTTGCTAAAATAATTATTTGTCACATAGCATTCAAACTGTATTAACACTTTGACCGCCAAACTAGAAACCTCAAAAATTCCATAAAATCAAAGTAAGTTATTTAATGAAATAAGAATTGAAAAAAATTAAATGTATGCTATTGAGTAGTCCTCCAACTTTCTTGCATTTTACAGATACTTATAAAATTTGTTACGGTGAATATATTAACGTAAAAATTCATTTTATAACCTGGACAAATAATTCCGTCACCCACACATGGGTGACGTGGCAGTGAACGTGTTAAACGAAAATACAATACAGTCAAACTACAATACATCGAAATACAGTACAGTCTACCGCACAAAAACAGGTTTGACTGTATTTAAGTAGATCATTTTCGTTCAGGCTGTTTAATGTAATTATCAGATTGCAGACTTTTCCGCAAAATGAGAATTCTCCAATTCAATTGCAACGAACAAGAGTTGAATCATTATTTCTCTCAGTTTCAATAAATCGAGGCTAATGCGAAAAAATCCTTAACACTAAATCTACCACGCGCGGTCAAATGACCGTTTTTGAAATTTCGTTTAGAATTTCTTGTATACAACGTTACTGTTTCGCCATGTAACTTGAACGTGCTGAAAATGCATAAATGTAAATAAAACTTTTCCAAATAGAAAAAAATATTTTGTTTACCATCCAATTGGCTAAAATCTCTTTCTATATTAAGATACATCTTTTTTTTTGAAGCGGTCATTTGACCGCTCATGGTAGGGTTAGGTGTATATGAAATGTCGGTAGGTTTAGTGTTAAATTCACGCAGCGTTTTCTCGGTGCAGTGTTTCACCTATTTCGATGGCAAACGCAGAAAATCCGCGTCGTTCTAATAATAGTCCGAATTCACACGACTTGCACAGTCTAGTAACAAAACGCATTCAAGCCGCTGCAATTCTGGGAACCTTTTAAATCAGCTACGTGCAACGGCCGAGCCCGGTGATTTCAACGCGTGGCGCATCGCGTTCGCTCGCTGCTGCGCTTCGTTCCCGATGCGCCGAACAGCGGGCCGTTTCCGTAAAATCGGTGGAATTTAGCCAAAAATTCTCATGTCCTCAGATAGGTTCAAACTGGGTCTTTTCGTAAGCTAATACTTAATTTGTTAAATATATAATAGTCCAAGTCGCTCTTAGTCAGGTTTCTCCGCGCCTCGAATGCCACATTTTTATTTCCTAAAGTCGTAATTCACTATTACGCTATCACATAAAATAATATTCTTTATATTGTATAGGAATGCTGTAACTTTTTTGGTACGGTTAGGTGTACCAACATTTTTCCATTATTAAGTCTAGGAAACAAGTAGGTGGTTCGGATGAATTCAAAATTTAGCAGCAAAACACCTGAAATGAAACATCCCCTATTAGCGTAGTTTTATAGAGGCGGGTCCTCATTATGGCAAATAAGCAATACCAGAATTAGACGCTATGACCCCCAAAACCGTTATATTTGTAATAAGTAGACTGCGGATTTTATGTATTTATGGCAAAAATGGGTGAGCACAATTTGAAGCAGTGGACATATTAAGCAGATTTAAGGGCGCCGGCGCATTGGTGTTAGCTTAATAAAATAATTAAAAGAGAATTTATGAATTTATGAATTTATGAATTTAGTCCAGGTTTTTTCCTTAAAATTCGAATCCGTGCGCTTCGGCACAGGTGCCGCAAAATGCGCACGGCATCGTGCACGCTTTTTCCATTTTAAGCAGCCGCCGATCGGGTGGGCTTTATTGAGCGGAAGTTCGCTCGAGCCCCTTCCGTAATTATCAGTCGAGATACCACGCTCGCCGCCAGCTTTGTGCGTTTTGTCAGCGCTCGATGCACTCGTGCATACGCACACACCTGCGGAGAATCGGACAAACGTGAACACGGGAGTTGCGTGGTGAGCTGACCCCGGGGCCCCCGGGTGTCTGTGTACGCATGTGTGCATCATGCATCGTTGTTTCCTTTTCCGTGACGTGTCGCACACCATCCTGCTCTTTTTCGATCCGTCGTCGACCGACAGGATGTCGGCGCGTGTGTGCGCGCGCACCGACCAAAATTACTTGCTCGCTTCCTCCTCCCGTGAAATCCCCCTTTTGAAAGCGTCTCGAACAATGACGATCCGCCGGAGTCACCGTGCTCGAAAGTTCCCGAAAGAAAGAATATCGTTTCATTGACTCGCGCTGATTTCTCTGCGGCCATTTTCCTGCATCCAGTCCGCTTCGTCCGCCGAGGATTCCGCTCGGAAGATGACCCAGCGTGGAACCCGCGTGCGCTTCCGGTCGCCATTGTTCGAACCACCCTTTTCAGTCCTCGTCCGTTTCTCGCATCGATTTTACGTATTTTTTACCGATTTCGCACGAACAGCGTGCCCCATACTTCGTTTCATTAGTAAACAATGATTATTCTGAATTCTTGTAGAAGAGTAATCCGTTTTACACTCTTTTACAATTATCTGATTTTTGTGAACATTTCGAAACTGCCGTAGGATGTTTCATAAGAGTTTCGCAAATGTGTCCAAATATTGTACAGTGTATCAGTCCACGTACCTCTCCCACAATATTGTTGTAGATTTTAATTGGCCATGTAAACTTAATTAGGCACACGAAATTACCATTTCACGCGAAAGAGTTAGAACAAAACATTGTTTGCTTTCTTAACTACCTTACTTGAGCAAGATGATTCTCATCAATTTCTTTGCGTGCTTTCCAACGAGGCGGTTGTTCGCTATTCAAACAAATTTTACACTTTTCATCTTTCTTAGCCAACCTAACATAATGCAACAAGAACACTCTCGTTCTCATTATTACACTGCGGCTTTTCTCCATCTGTGACAACGGATGTAATTTCGAACAGTAAAACAATGAATTAAATATGAAAACAAACGAACATCAATACATTGTTACAACTTAATAGAACTAGAAAACAGAGAAATAAAAACTGTTTAATTCCTGTAGCCTGCAAACAATTTTTGTTTTACACTAAGAACCGCAGGCTACTTATTATCATTAGGTGCAATGATTCTCTCTGTGCAATTATTTGTTTGCCATCGATGTCTCTGAATAACCAACTTCATCAATTGTTAACGCACCTCGTAAGTCGTGCACGAATAAAAGAAAATTGCAAAGGGGACTAAAACTTTTGCATACACCTAATATCGTCGAGTTGAAAGCTTACACTGTTCGGATCGGTTTATTTAAATAATTGAATCGCGCAACGATCTCGAAGGGACATTTAAATACTGATAAAAAGTGACCGTGAAAAGTAGCCGCGATTTAAATTTCAAATTTGAATCGCGCCGAGTTTATCTCGAACCTGTTACGCGCGTGGCCGTCCCCGTGCAAAATGGCCGCCGCTTCGAGCTTCTCCGCCAGCTGGTTGGTTAGGCGATCGCGTTTTTCGATGTTTTTCGACGTCGATTTCGCGTGAAATCGAGCGCCAATTAAAACCCAGCCGTCTGGTTAACTCGGAGATACGCGAACGCATTCCTCTCTGACGATTTGTCGTACGCACTTCACACTTTCTGCCTCCGTGCTCGAAGTCGCTGGCGTTCGAAATGTGCGGTGAAAATATGGATGGAACGAGAGTAAACGTTCTCGTTACGAAATTTCGAAAGCGGAATAAAATTTAATTTCCGCGTTCGGCGTCATTTCACAAAGCTTCTGTCGTTCGTTCGTCATCGGGGACTTTCGGAACCCCGCTATGAAAAGTAATTGCATCACTTTTTACCATTGTCCGTTGTATCGGCCGCTGGCTATTTCACAATTCGCAGAGTACGCTTTTGAAAGCCGCTCTGAACACTTCGGGACCGAAATACCACATATAGCATTTACACACATTATTTTGTTTCCACTTACTTCATCGCGAAGCTTCTATTAGCAGACTCGTGACATTTTTCTGATTAGAATGAGTCCAAACACGACACAATTTGAATTATATTTGCTCGTTCGATCCACGATACAGTGGAGCCTCGATTATCCGAACTATTCAGGATGGTTGAATTAGTTGAAAACCTGGGTGTTCGGATGATGGAAGTGGGATGCCTAGCTAGCCTAACACTGCAGCTATAATTGAAATTAAAATGCAGAATATTGGAGAATTCAGATTTATTATCCGTCGGTTCGGATAATGGAGGTTCTACTAAATCGTGGATTACTCACGCAAATACTGTTCGAAGTATGTCATGTTGGGTATCATTTTCATCGGGAGAACGTGACGAATATGTTCGTGAACGTTTCAGAAGGGTAAAATTAAAAACAGTTTTATTTATCTTCGTCGACAATGGAGTTTCTGGGCCTGGTGAAGGTGCACACGCGAATTTCGTCGAATCCTAACGCTTAACGACTACTTGCTTATTCGGTTGTCAACACGAGAGGGTTTACGAAGTCTTCAGGGTGCATCTTGATCTCCTGGTTGGAGAGTGTCGCCCGTGAAAACGGAGCGGGCGCGTTATTTTCGAGCGGTTTCACCTAGATGCTTGCGAGCTTGAGGTCGAGCCGCTAGGAAGACGCGCGCGGATTACGGGAATTTTCTCAGCCGGGAACGGGTTGATCCATGGATCGTGGATCGCGGATCGTGGCAAGCGAAAGCGTGGCTCGGCTAGGCTCGCGATGAGAAAGGAGCCAGGAGGACGCGAGGGACGCGATTCACTATAATCGCGCGTACACGCACGTAACCACGCGCCGCGCGTTTTGCAATGGAGACACCGGGTACATCGTGCTCTGTCCCGCACCATATAATTTGTCGCGACTCGTCCTCCAGGATGATCATTATTCCAGATCCGTGGACAACTAGGTAACCTTTTTCACTACCGCCTCCAGCCACGCTACTCGTTAATGAACAAACCGTCAATCAAACTCTTCCGGTGCGCCGGGTTAGTACCCTGTTGCTTGGCTTCGCCGGACCAAGTGGACAAGGTTTAGCGAACTTGTCGAGTTAGTCGCGTTAATCGTCTAATTTACATTTTTGTTGGAAGCTGGTTATTCCTGAAGATGATCCAGTGAACTTGATAGCGTTGCTGGTCTAACGACTTGCGTTGACGAGGGAAACTATGTTGGTGGTCGTAGAGCTGAGCAGGATTTGCATCTTCTCTTGGGCTTCTGTAAAGAAGCGAGTTCTGTTTCTATTAGGGACCATAACTGTTATAACCAAAAAGAAAAAAGTCATGGAATAACAAGTATTTCATCGACTAAAATCGTATTGGTTACAAATAAGGATTATAAGTAACCGAAAGCTTTTTCTCTTGTTGGTAAATGTTATCGCCGAGAGAAATTCATTTCGATCGCTAATAACAGTTATCAATGAGAGAAATTTATTTCGACCGCTAATAACAGTTATCGACGAAGGAAAATTGTAATATTAGGACCTTGAATAAGTTCTCGCTGTTTCTTCAAAAATGACAGTAGCAGTACCCCATTCGTGGAATTTCGAATGGTAACACACATGCAAGGCAGTAGTGTATCTAACCTTAAATTTCAGTGTATGGTAGTTCACTTTAGTGTAAACAAAGTAATTTTTTCTTAGTTCTGAAAATGTCTACTTTTGTGCCAAATAAAGTGTATTTGCGGGGAATTTTATTGCACTACTTTATTCAAAAGAAATCTGCAGCTGAAGCACATAGAATTCTTGTTGAGACTTATGGCGACAATGCTTTGTCGGATACGACATGCAGAGACTGGTTTCGACGCTTCAAAAATAATGATTTTGAACTTGAGGATAAAGAACGTTTTGGCGCACCGAAAAAATTTGAAGACGAAAAGTTGGAGGAATTACTCGATCAAGACCGATGTCAGACGCTAGCAGAACTTGGAAAAACATTACAAGTAGATGAGTCAACTGTTTCATAACGTTTAAAAGTTTTAGGAATGATCCAGAAGCAAGGACATTGGGTAAAAGCTTTTATTTTGTAAAAGAAACAGCGAGAACTTATTCAAGGTCTTAATAGTTATTATTAAATAGTACAACTTTCTGGTAGATAAGCAATTATTTAATAAATTTTTTATTCATAACATTAATTGCTGCAATCAAAATTTAATGTGACAAACATGAGTTTTTCCAAATTTTCTCCTGACAAATTACACCGCAAATCATCTAACGTTAATTTTAGAGCACAAAAGGTTCGTTCAACGCTAACCTGAGTTGCGGGCACAGCGTGAATCATGCACGCTAGTTTTGATTAATACGGGAGTCTATATTTCTGATTTTCCCAGCTGAAAAAATTTTGAACATTTTTTTTCAGATTTTGTGTTCTTATGGTCCGTTGATTCGTCTTGTTGTACGAAAACTTCTCAATGAATTTCACAGGCTCGCTCCATCCGAAAAAGAGTGGACAATTCAGTAATTAAATAAACAACTGAAATGAATTTTCTCATCAATAATTATAATGAACAAGTGAAAAGAAAATCGATCATCGATAACTGTTATGAGCGATCGAAATGAACTTCTCTCATCGATAACTGCTTTGAGCAATTGAAACAGTTTTTCTTCATCGATAACACTAATCGAGGAGGATCCAATTTTTTGGACACTAATGACTGTTATTTGTAACCAAAAAGTATAATTCTATTATAAGTCTTTGACAAATTCTTCGAATTTTTTCCTGTATATTTTGTGTAGATTATCTTACATCTCAACAACAATCGACTTTCTATTAATGATTTTTATCGTAGAAAATTTTAGAATAACTGTTATTTTTGGCCCCTGGTTTCGACTATTGAAGCTACCAACGTTGTCAAGATTGTAAGTGACACTCTGATGGCCTCAGCTTGATTTTCAAGTATGTCCTTTCGCAAACAGTTGGTGGCAAAGACACACGTCACTTGGAGTGCCTAGAGGTTACGATGTAATGCTGTGTAATGCTGAAAGATAACGATACGAGTGACCCTAACGGGATCAGGAAAAGAGGATTGGGTCTAGCATTCAACAGAGGGTATCATGACAGCAGAAGAGAGACAATCGTCCAGTGTTACGCAAAGTAGCATCATTTTATACTAGTTATCCTTTTTGGAGAACGACTCTGAAATTGTGCAAGAACGCCTATCCAACCCAGAACTCAGCGAGACCCACTAAAAATAAAATGGCTTGTTAATGGTAAATAAAAGAGTGTGAAAATTGTGTTCCACCAAGACCCGCAACAGTTAGCACAAGAACCTAAACATAGTGTTTCAGGAATTGTGTAGCTTGTTACCTTCGTGCATCTTCATTATCATAGGACAATTTCTTAATGGACCCACCGTAGTGTGACCAGACGAACGCAACTGGCAATCGAGACACAGGATGTAACGTCTAGAAAAGCAAAAAGTAACGAGTATATTTACCTTACTGCACAAAATTACCTAGATTTGCGACTAGCAAGCACAAATTTGTTTATACAACATGGAACTGCCGTGGTCTGTAGTGACACGGAATGATACAAATATTCCAACATTAATAATCGCGTTAAATGGCAAAATGTGTTGAAAATGCCGTTGAAGGGCAAAAATTGTGAGTTTCTTGAAAATAGAGACATGAAAATAGTCCGTAAAGTCCATCTCGTGGACTAGAAATAGACTAGAAATGCTAGGATGCATATCTAGGATCCCAACTTTCTGAGCTCCCTAATCTCTAGGACCCCAAACTTCTAAGCTCCCAAATTTCTAAGCACCCAAATTTCTAAGCACCCAAATTTCTAAGCTCCCAAATTCCTGAGCTCCCCAATTTCTAGGACCCCAAATTTCTAAGCTCCCTTTCTAACCTCCCCAATTTCTAAGCACCCAAATTTCTAAGCTCCCAAATTTCTGAGCTCCCCAATTTCTAGGACCCCAAATTTCTAAGCTCCCCAATTTCTATAGCTCAATTTATAGCCGGAGATATTTTCTAGCGCGCGCTACTCTGGATTTCATCTAGAAAACTCATCCAAAGGCATAAAAATGCTGGGATCCCAACTTTCTGAGCTCCCTAATCTCTAGGACCCCAAACTTCTAAGCTCCCAAATTTCTAACCTCCCCAATTTCTAAGCACCCAAATTTCTAAGCTCCCAAATTTCTGAGCTCCCCAATTTCTAGGACCCCAAATTTCTAAGCTCCCCAATTTCTATAGCTCAATTTGTAGCCGGAGATATTTTCTAGCGCGCGCTACTCTGGATTTCATCCAGAAAACTCATCCAACGGCACGCGCATCGTCAATTTTTGGCCTACTTCTAACGCTTATGTTACCAACTATCTGCATAATCTCGTCAGCTCGTGACCACCTCGCGCTAAATTGAACCTTCCTCTTTCGAACGAGCCCTTTCCCAGCGAAAAATATTCTCATATAAGAACGAAAAGTTGAGTCACGTAAAACCATTTTTCGTCTATTTTTGTCGGTAACGTGGTCACTCTACCTTATCGTAAATTAAAAATCGAAACAGCTGGTCAGTCCAGCCCAAAGATCTGTGGTGGAAAATTTAAACGAGCACAGGAAGAACAGAATCTTTCCCATGAGAAGTGGGTGCGGGCTGCAGCAAGATACTTTATCTCATCGGTGCGCACCTACCCGGTGGCAAGCCGATAAACCAAGTCCGTGCGATTAGATATTAAAACACGTGTGGAGAATGAAGGCTCTCAGGGTGACTTTGCGGGTCGTTTTCCCACGCTTCCCGTCGAATCTCAAGTCTGATCCCCATGTCGGTCGTCCTCCATTTGCCACCGAGTGGCAGTTGAAAGGGAGGAAGGAACGGAAAAATCGGCTGGAATTTCGCGCCGCCCGCGATTCTAATTCCTCTCTGTCGGCCGTGTCTGCACTGTGTACACCTTTCGCCATCGCGGCATTATATGATACACCGGCATGAAACACTGCCCACTTACCTTTCACAATTTCTACAGGGTGGCCGGCGCTAAAACAAATGAACAATCAAGTGGAATCGAAGCCTCTCCTGGTTCCCATAGTCGCGGATCGGCTCGAGCCACCCGGAGCGGCGCGTCTCGATCCTTCTTCGAACGGTTACGATCCAAATTTAATCCGAATTGCGCAATACCACTCGGAGGAGGAAAGTGCCTCTCTCGACACTACCGGGAATCCTTGGGAACGAAACGGTTCCGAGCACGTTTCGACGCCGGGGATTTCGTTTGGAGGATGCTGGTCACGTTGATGGATCCGACTGTTCACCGTTCGCGTCTTAAACGTCGCTTTCTTGACCCCTTACCGTTCGATGACCGCACCTTTACACTGATTTCCACCGGTTTTCGCTGCGGTTCGTCGTTTCGCCGAGTTCGCAATCCTGGCTCTTTGCAATCAAGTTAACAATTCGCTGGGAAATCAATTCGGGGCCGCTCCAACGTCGAACAGTTTTCTAGTCTTGGAATTTTTGCAGTTTTTTCGCTGTTCAACTTTCTATTCTTTTTTTTTTTTTGTATTTTCTAGTCAATTGTGACTTCGTCTGCCGTGAAGGTTCGTTGGTTATTTTCATTCTATCCGATTTTGCACGACGAGTGCAGCGTTATGTGTTTCGCACAAGTCAAGTATTTAGGGGCATTATTCTTATGGTAATCAAGTGCGTAGCAGTTTGTCGCAATTTTTTCTTAGCACAGAATACAATTTATTAGAAGTTTGAATATTTTATATTAGAAATTTCATCTGTATTATATGCAGAGCCTTATAATGTTACAGTTGTAACGAGATTGAGAAGGTCAGCATTTACGATGGAAAATATTATCTTCAAAATAACAAAAATTAACTCCTTGTAAGATTTTCTTCATGGCTGCAATAATTAAAATTTGTCAGAATAGAAAAGGAAATTTATATTTATCGCATGCCAACATTTACTTTAATACTATTATTTTCAAAATAACAACATTTAAATCCTTGTAAGATTTTTTTCATAGCTACAATAACTAAAATTTCATTGTCTTCAAAATTTCGCAGAAGAGAAAAGGAAATTTATATTCATCGTATGCCTACATTTGCTTCAATACTTAAATATTAATCAGAAAGGAACAGAGTTGTATTTTGTCTTGAAAGTGTTCATCACACACACGACTGATTAACATATGGGTCTAAAAGAAGAAATGAAAATGTTAAATAAACAAGTGAAAAGTCTGATACAATTTTAAATTCCCGTTTCTCGAAGCGACGAGCTCAAGTTCAAGTTTCCCTTGCGTCCAAAAATGACCATAATCCACGATAAACGCAGCTCCGTTCAAACATTGTCAACATTCAATTACTTCTGCGTTCTCAGCACCGCCGGAGGAGAGTATAACGGTCATCGGCGAACTTATGCGTGCAGCAGAAGCCGCAAACAGTGTATTATTAAAACGCTACGATGTTATTAGTCGTCGTGGAGGCTGTTCAATTATCGTAATCACGTTTGTTCGCGTGCGGGATCCGTTTCGCAACGCGCGACATCTGCGCGTTTCTTTCGAAGCGATTCGCCAGAGGAAGATGGAATTTCGATAGGATTAATAGCCGGTGCATACCGATGTCGAAAGCGCAGTCGGCTAATATTGGAATCGTTATTGGAATCGTTATTGAAATCGGGTCGGTTCGATTCTTGCGCCAGGGAGATCAGGGCGACGCAATATTCCCCCGCTGGTCGATGGCGTACTTTACAATCTGATATTCAATATTAAGATCATTGGACCGTGGTGGTTCTCGCCGTGTGATATTACATACAGTCGTAACCGGGGATCTATCTGCGTGACTTCAAATGCCAGTTAAGCTTCGCCAGCGATCTCATCCTCGTGAGAGATCAGGAAATGAGAAGGAAGCTTCTCGGAGGCTCTCGGCGCTTAACAGTTATTCGGCCCGCAGAAAATGGATACGCCGCCGCCACCTTCGTAATAAATCTGGATCGCGGCGGGAAGATCGAATGATTCATCCTCGAGCAAGCGCCGATCCCGATTGGAAAACGTCCTCGAGCTCCTTCAACGGTGAATTCGATTTCAAGTTCACATTCAAACGCGGTTTCCATGGTGAATTTATAGCACCGCGGAAAGCCATCTCCGAACCTGTATTTAAATTCAATGCAGGACGTGTATTCCCGATGAAATCGCTGTTTAAAAGCTGACTCCGTAATTCACGATAAGGTAGAGTGACCACGTTACCGACAAAATTTGGTGTAAAATGGTTTTACGTGCCCCAACTTTTCGACCTTATATGAGAATATTTTTCGCCGGGAAAGGGCTCGTTCGAAAGAGGAAGGTCCAATCTAGCGCGCGCTGGTCACGAGCTGACGAGATTATGCGGATGTGTGGTAACATAAGCGTTAGAAGTTGGCCAAAAATTGACGATGCGCATGCCATGGAATCCAAGAATTTTTATGCCATTGGATGAGTTTTCTGGATGAAATCGAGAGTAGCTCGCGCTAGAAAATATCTCCAGCTACAAATTGAGCTATAGAAATTGGGGAGGTTAGAAATTTGGGAGCTTAGAAATTTGGGGTCCTACAAATTTGGGAGCTTAGAAATTTGGGTGCTTAGAAATTGGGGAGGTTAGAAATTTGGGAGCTTAGAAATTGGGGAGCTCAGAAATTTGGGAGCTTAGAAATTTGGGAGGTTAGAAATTTGGGGAGGTTAGAAATTTGGGGTCCTAGAAATTGGGGAGCTCAGAAATTTGGGAGCTTAGAAATTGGGGAGGTTAGAAATTTGGGGTCCTAGAAATTGGGGAGCTCAGAAATTTGGGAGCTTGGAAATTGGGGAGCTCAGAAATTTGGGAGCTTAGAAATTTGGGAGGTTAGAAATTTGGGGTCCTAGAAATTGGGGAGCTCAGAAATTTGGGAGCTTAGAAATTGGGGAGGTTAGAAATTTGGGGTCCTAGAAATTGGGGAGCTCAGAAATTTGGGAGCTTAGAAATTTGGGTGCTTAGAAATTGGGGAGGTTAGAAATTTGGGAGCTTAGAAGTTTGGTGTCCTAGAAATTGGGGAGCTTAGAAATTTGAAATCCTAGAAATGCATCCTAGCATTTCTGGTCTATCCTAGCATTTTTATGCCGTTGGATGAGTTTTCTGGATGAAATCGAGTTGAGCTATATTTTGTGTTGATTCTCTGCAAAATAATTCCAAAAACGTGATGCACGTTTGGCACGATTATACAGAGCAAAAAATGTGACAAGTTTGGTCACAGATTTAGGACCCGTCGGATCAAGATCAAGACGGATCTTAAGTCAGTGGCTGAAGGCTGTGAACGGAAATTATACTTGGCCCTTAAATTCGCATTTGCGGGCGATTATTGGAGACTTTGTATTTACATTCTAATTCGATTCGATTCGATTAACACTAGAACTACCGAACCAGTCAAAATGACTGGTGGATGATTTCTTCTTTCACGATTGCTGAAACTATGAAAACGTTTTCACGAGAAACTTTTTAACATATCTCTTCTTTCGGGTACATGTTACCATAAAGATCGCATCAAACCTGAGCAAATTCAATCTTGCTGTTATTATAAAGGGATAAGTCTAAGTCACGCTTAGCTTTCAGTGACTACAGTGACTCTCACTAATATTCGGACACTCTTAAAAATCGCATAACTTTGTCAATATTGGACTATACTATCTGAATTTTTTGGGGAAATTAGAATAATTGGTTTGCTACATAACGCGAAAAAAAATTTTTCATTAAAATTGCAATTGGTCGAAATTGTGGCGAAAGTACGAAAAGTTGTACTTTGCAACTTTTTTTACACGGACTTATATTAAAAATGTACACAGTAAAATTTTAAAAGTTTTGTACATCTGTATCAATTATACATATTCTGAACATTTCATCTAAATCAGTCAACGTTGCAATGAGCTACGTTTTCAGGGATTTCGCCCTTATGTGATAATTTCGAAACATCTGTAGCTCATTACACCGTTGACCGATTTTGATGAAATTCTCAGAATACGTATAATTCATACAGATCTACAAATCGTACTTTCTAAATTTTCAATGTAAGTCCACATAAAAAAGTTGCAAAATACAACTTTTAGTACTTTCTCTGCAATTTCGACCAATTGCCGAAAAAATCGCTTCGGCTATTTATCTCGTCTTATTTATAATAACTAGACTGCGGAACTTTATGCAAGTATGGCTTATAAAAATTTTCAAAAAGTCCAAAATCAACAAGTTCGATAGAATTTAGTACGATTTTGATGTATTTTGGATCTACAAAGGCTATTCCCACTAAAAATAAAATTTCACGTGATTGTCCCACCTTCTTAAAATTTGTCCACAAAAATTGAAAATTGCATAGACATCCGCAGTCTAATAATACCGATCTTCGAAAAGCTATGTTAAATGGTATAAAAATATCACCCTGTGTCATATGATTTTGTTCGCAAGGTTAGAAGGGTTCGAAGATTTTTCGGATTTAATTTCGTAAGAGCTTAATCTCGCGGAGCAGCGAAATAGAAATATAAAAATGAAAATAGAAATAGACATACAAATAGGAATATCGTTCGCGCGGAGCATAGGATATTAAATATTAAATATTGAAATTGTATATTAAGACTGTATCGAAGCGGGTTCGCGCATTGATATTCAAATGGAGGATGGAGAGAGGAGGGTCGCCGAGGAAAATCCGACGAGCAGGACCGCAATTGAAACAGCATGGCTCCGTGGGAGAAACAGACACAAAGAATAGCCGAGGAATCGCGCGACTTTCGAAGAAGAAGAAGCGGGGAATGTTAGGGATGTTGAAAACGCTCAAGGCCGAACTAGGGACGAAATTAGATTCCACCGGCTCTTTTCTATCTTCTTTGTGAGGTTTGTAAATTCGTTAGAGGCGAGAGATCGCAGCCGCCCGGGCCGCGAGACGAAAACGAAAAAAAGAAACGGAACGCTTGATTCGCTTAGGCTTTTCAGCGTTCCGTCAGGTTCGTTTTCTCTCGGCGAATCTCGATTCCGATATTCCTTCGATCCTCTTTACGTAACATTGTTACCAGCTGGCCCGATAACCTCGCTGACATTTGAACAACGTGCTTTTTCCCCCGTCGTTATGGTTTGACGAATTTTTTTTCCTCCGCCCGGCCACGTGGGAGCGACGGCCGTTTCACGAAACGGAATCGTGGAATATTACAGAGCCACGATCATTAAACGGACGATATATTGATCCGATGCTAAGTTTATCATCGGATTGTTACCGGATGCTTACTGCTAATCGCAAGCGAGGAAGAAAGACAATCGGAGAGTGGGGGTAATCAGACCTACGCGACGATGACCCCTTTAGTCCGACTGGGCTGAGTTATTGTAATCGTTAATCGGATTTTTCATTTCGGGAACGTGAGATTAATTACGGTTCCCGTTTGAGAAATGTGGCGCACATTGCGATTCATAAATCTTTAGACATATGTGTTTCCAAAAAAAAAACACTTTTTGTCTGTTTCATAAAATACAAAAGCAAACCGTTTTGTTTGAAATATCGAATTGAAGTGTTATTTTTGCTTCCGCATGTTTCGTAATTTTGTTCAGAAATTAATTTGATGTGTTCGTAGGATAATTTTCCTCTCAATTTTGGGACTTCCAAATATTCATTTGAACATTTTACCTTTCATTGATAATTTAATAGATTATTTTAGATTTGATTATCTTGGGTGTGTAACGTTCGTAGCATTCTGTTTGCAACTTTTTCGTACAATAGAACGCATCTTTTGCCTCTGATCGATATAGTAATTGCACCTCGAAATTAATTTGATCTTATCGTTGGACCACTTTGACATTAGGTTTACGGGGTACTAAGAGTGACCGTTTTACATTGCTGTAAATGTTTATGTAAATTGCTGCCTATCCAAATTATTCGTCGCTTTCTAAATACTGTATACCCAAAGAAATAAATTTGTTGAATAATTCCCTATGGATGCATCATTACAATCTCAATACAGTGATTTCTCTACATATGTCGCCAAGGCCTGGATGATAAACGTCGCGGAGTTATCCCCACTACCGCTGGGTATACCCCGTGAGAGGATGTGAGGTTATGTGTCCTGGACGATACATGACACTGGCAAGACCCGTGTTGTTGACATATATCGAGAATTCACTGTAATCGTAAATTAAAAATAGTAGAATCCGTCATTTTGACTGGTCCCGTAAACCTAGTGTTAAGGTGGAACATTTTTCAGTTATTTTGGGATTTTAAACTACCGATTTTAACAATTTATGTAACGTCGATAATTTAACCGAGTGATGAGTTTAGGGAGTGTAAAATTCGCAGAATTCTATTGCAATTTTTTTCGTGCAACAAAATTAAATTGGACGTTCGTACCTAGGGTAGAATTCATAGGATAGAAATACCATAGGATATAGAATAGAATTTTGCTTATCATTTTGGAATATCAAAGTACCAATTTGACCATTTTACCTATAGTTTAACAAATTGAATCACCCGGGCCGTGGAAAATCCATTCTATCGCAACGTTTCCAGAGGACAGAAGGAAAATGCCCTTTAAAATAGTATAACTTTTTTTAAATTGTACCAAACGACCTGACTTTTTCTCGGCAATTAAAAGAATTGAATGACGTGCAAAAAAGATTTAGAAAAAATTGCAATTTTAATTATACAGAAATTATACAGCAGTTACCGACCCGCTGACTCTGCAAAAGTCACGTGACAAACCCTCGGCCCTTAACACCTTGACTGACCAACTAGAAACCTCAAAAATTCCATAAAATCAACGTAACTTAATTAACGAAATAAAAATTGAAAACAATTAAATGTATGATATTCAGTGGTCCTGCAACTTTCTTGCATTTCAGAGATCCTAATCGGTACAACGAATATCAACGTAAGAATTCATTTGAAAACCTGGACAAATAATTCCGTCACCCACACGTGGGTGACATGGCAGTGAACGTGTCAAAGGGCGTTCGAATACTTTCGCGTGCCTGTGTAGGCTAATTAAACGCGCAGAAATTCCGCGATATTGACGGAGGTGTTGGGAAGGGAAACCGGAAACACTCGAGACGGCATTGGGCTCGATATTTCAAGTAGTCTATACTTCTTTATACATTGTGCTCGGCCGGTGCAGCGCTAGTTAAGAGTTCGCAGGCGTTCAAAGGCGTTCGCGGAGGCGTTTTCGCCGGCAGGAAAGCGTTGTTCAAGCGGCTCTCGAGTTTCGCACGGCCGTTTCGCGTTTTATTGAACCTGCATCAATGAAAATGCATAAGCCGCGGGCCCCCTGAAAGAGACGGTTTTTACCGTGCACGAGCGCGCGATGCCTAGAAACCGTCGTCGATGCATCGAGGAAAGTTCGCCGGCTGCAATTTCCTTCGGGCCCGGCAGACGAACATATTTTCTGCATCACTGAATCTCCCTCTCCCTCTCTCTTCATCCGTTTATCTATCCGTCTCTCGTTCCACGCGCGATTCTACGTTTCGCGATCCTTACGCTCGCGGATCGAAAGAAACGCTTCGGCATCCAAAGGCCGCGTTTCCAACGCCGCCCGTTCGCAAAAGGATCGCCCGAACTTCCATGAAACGAAGCGCCGAGCTTCCACGACGGATTCTCCTATTTTTCTCCGCGCCAGAGTAAATAAACTTTGCTTTGATAAATGGCCGGAATTCATTCAAGACGCACGCCCAAGAATATTCTCTCCAGCCCCGACGGACTTAGGCGAACGAACGCCGTAGGGCTGGCTGAAACTCTTTCCGAAGAACGGTTTTGTGTTCCTTGGTGCTCCATGGATCTCTCGATCGGTTTGTTTTACTGTAATTAGGATCTTTATGCGGAATAAAAATTGTCTTTTGTACAAAAGCCGAATAGAAAATTTTCTGGAATCGTTTTAATTAAATTTAAATTCGCTTAATGTTTTCACCGTTTTAAATTGTACATCTTTCATGCATTTATGGTGGAGGAGATACTTATTTGACTCCTGTGTAACACATTGATGCAAACAATTTTTATTTTGCACGAAGTCGGCACAGTCAAGTATCGTTTCCAGCTGATTAAAGTTATTAAAAAGAGAGAGAAATTCCTAGTCGGGTTCTGTTTGCAGATAATTTTTATCTTGTATTATCAATCTTGTATTGATTTATAGTTTTACTGTGACTCTGTGCACACCGAAGTAAAATGTTTAATATTAAGTATCCCAGGAACATATCTGTTTGAAATCGAAAGTCAGTAAGGTAATTTTCGGACACATGATTCCCAAAATTGCAGCTGCTGTTCTAAACAATACGAAACAATAGAAGAGTGAAATAGCACAAGAAATTATAGCATCGAACAGGATACGCTAACACTAAGAATTATGGGGGCTCTCGAAAGAATAGATCGTACAATTTTCTCCACGATAAAATATAGGAAGTAAAAGCAGCCAGGGTATGCATTAGAAGCAAATCACTATGGCTGAACACTCCGATGAAAATTAATTAATCGATTTGTTAAAAATATGTACGAAGTTAAGAAAATCGTTAAATGATTCTACAAGGAAATTCCCAGGGTTGTGTCTTAATTAGTGTAACAATAAGTTGTCGAGTATGGAATATAATATTTTTAGACGCAATGGATTCTCTAAATGTGTGAAAGTTGAATAAACGAACAAGTCTCGTTTGATATGCAGTGAAATTTTAGTTTGAATAATAGTTTATTCTATCTTATTCTTAGAGATGGAAGTCTAATCGATTTAAAAGTTTTAATGGAAGACTTCCTGTCCGTTATTGGTAATGAACATGCATTTGCGTGGAAGTTAAGGTGTGATGATCGACTGATTTATTTTATGGTTGTGTCTAGTGGAGTGTAACTTTTAGATGGAGGGCGATTTGAGTGGCTACAAGGTCCGTTGCGTTCTTTTTCTAATTTTGTAATAAGTACTCCTTAACTCGTTGTTAAGCATAAAGTAGCATTTCGGCTGAGGTATGATCAATGCTCATCTATGAAGAATCAAAATTAAATTAAGTTAAATAAGCAGAAACATTTTTTAAATATTTCGAATATGCATAGCATTTTCCGAAACAAGTGCATTTGTGTCACTAGTGTTTCTCAAATATTTTCTAACCACAACAAAAATTGAACGAGGATTTGCTAAACAAAAAATTATGTGCATTTCCGAATCTGTTTTTAATGTTTTGTACTGATTTGTCCCAGCTAAAAAATCGCAACGTTTCCTCAATTGTTCCTTTTTTAATGTAATCACCTATGAAGATACTATGAAATTTTGTACATATGAATTTACGTTTTTTAAATCAAATTCAAGGTACCAAAAATTGAATTTAAATCCTAATTTGTTGACTATTAAAAATCAATGTACAATGAAAATATCTAAAAGATCTATTCAAAGTGTAACAATTTACATTTTAACTAAGAGATCCATACAATTTTATCCACTACTAAAATTCATTAAAATAATTTATGAATGGCTTCCGTAAATGAAAGACGCAATGACGCAACGAGAGACGACGATCGGAATTATACTTTAAAAACTATCGAACAGATTTAATTTTTAATCTAGGTATCAGTATCACTTCCCACAGTTTCCACCAGTATTCCATCACAGTTTCGATGATCCGCGAGAAATCATCAGCTTTGAGAACGCAGCTAATTGGACCCTTTCTCCCACGCGATTCTTCTCGATCCCCTATTCTAATTGTTTAAAAAAAAAAAAGAAAAAAAAAGAAATCGCGAGATTGCGTGTCGTGCGACCGTTGATTGCAATTTCTCAGCACCGATCCGTTTACGCAGATTCTCCTTCCACTTTCAGTTCGACTAATCTCCGTCAGCCGCGACGCGATCGGTTTGTTAATGTTAATTAATTAGCGGCGACAGAGGCAGCCGCGCGTTAATTAGCTACGACAGTCTGGAGATCCAGTTTGCTGGGACGAGCAGATAGAGGCGCACGGTGTCACTGAAAAATCAGTCTCACGGCTCACATCCGGCATTCTTGCCCGCCATTGTCACGGCTCGATTTTCGCACTATTTACCGTCGCGTCCGCTCCCTTTGTCTCGTCCCACCCTCTGCCTTTTCGTCACCGGCTAATTGCTAGTACGATCTTCTCCGATCTGTGTCAACGATTCGTACTGAATCGTATCTCTCTCTCTCTCTCTCTCTCTCTCTCTCTCTCTCTCTCTCTCTCTCTCTCTCGATTAGCGTTGGACTCGTTTCTTTCTTGCAAGACGATGGACCATTTCTTACTTCTCATTTACTGAACCATTCAGGTCCAACGGTTCAATTTTTTTCGGGGAATTTGCGCTATTAGATTCAATCATGAAAGGGGATTTCGAAGATTCGATCAGTATATTTTTTATTATTTTTTCGTTCTGCATTTTAATCCTAGAATATTCTCTTTAAGACTCCGTAGATTCGTGATAAGGTAGAGTGACCACGTTACCGACAAAAACAGGCGAAAAATGGTTTTACGTGCCTCAACTTTTCGTCCTTATATGAGAATATTTTTCGCCGGGAAAGGGCACGTTCGAAAGAGGAAGGTCCAATCTAGCACGCGCTGGTCATGAGCTGACGAGATTATGCAGATAGTTGGTAATGTAAGCGTTAGAAGTAGGCTAAAAATTGACGATGCGCGTGCCGCGGAATCCAAGCATTTTCATGCCGTTGGATGAGTTTTCTGGATGAAATCGAGAGTAGCGCGCGCTAGAAAATATCTCCGGCTACAAATTGAGCTATAGAAATTGAGGAGCTTAGAAATTGGGGAGGTTAGAAATTTGGGGTCCTACAAATTTGGGAGCTTAGAAATTTGGGTGCTTAGAAATTTGGGGTCCTACAAATTTGGGAGCTTAGAAATTTGGGGTCCTACAAATTTGGGAGCTTAGAAATTTGGGGTCCTACAAATTTGGGAGCTTAGAAATTTGGGGTCCTACAAATTTGGGAGCTTAGAAATTTGGGGTCCTACAAATTTGGGAGCTTAGAAATTGGGGACGTTAGAAATTTTGGAGCTTAGAAATTTGGGGTCCTAGAAATTGGGGAGCTCAGAAATTGGGGAGCTCAGAAATTTGGGGTCCTAGAAATTGGGGAGCTCAGAAATTTGGGAGCTTAGAAATTTGGGAGCTTAGAAATTTGGGGTCCTAGAAATTGGGGAGCTCAGAAATTTGGGAGCTTAGAAATTTGGGTGCTTAGAAATTGGGGACCTTAGAAGTTTGGGTCCTAGGAATTAGGGAGCTCAGAAATTTGGGATCCTAGAAATGCATCGTAGCATTTCTAGTCTGTCCTCGCATTTTTATGCCATTGGATGAGTTTTCTGGATGAAATCAAGAGCAGCGCGCGCTAGAAAATATCTCCAGCTACGAATTGAGATATATTTTGTCTTGATTCTCTGCGAAACAAAGCCAAAAACTTGAAGCACGTTTCTGGCGTCAGAATTCGTGATATCGATAATACGGAGTAAAAAATGTGACAAGATCAATCACAGACTTAAGACCCGTCGGATCAAGATCAAGACGAAGCTTAAGTCAGTGGTTGATGGCTGTGAACGGAAATTATACAGCACTTACCAACCTGCTGACTCTGAAAAAGTCACGTGACTACCCTTGGCTCTGAATCCTAGAATATTCTTAATTTAAGTCTTTGTAGCATATATTTTATGCACTATTTGGGATGCGTAATTAACACGGAGCAATTTTATAAGACTAATTAGTAGACTGCGGATTTTATGCATTTATGGCGAAAATTAGTTTTTTACAGCAGTGAAGAAATTAAAAGGATTTATGAACGTCATTGTGTTATTTTCAATTCATTGAAATTTAAAAAAAATTTTAATCCAAACAATTTTTATTTAAAATCTGGACTTTCCCAGTTTTTGTGGCTTTTTTTCTAACTTTTCAGGAGATCCGACTGGAAATTCATTAAAAACTTTGTAAAACAGCCCCTGTCCTTGTTTTTGGCTGTCCGTTGCTTTTCAGCAAACTTTTCCGGTTAAAATTTGCTCAAGAGTTGGGGAACTGCATTGGTGTTCAACGAATTTGATTAATTTACGTGAGAACGACTTGTTTGTTTGGAATCGGAGATCGATACGTCCAGCCTCCGGACCGTTTATTTGACTCTTCTTTCCGAGTATAAAAACACGTGTAAATATTTTATTATGTTTCTCCCGGTTTTTGGTCCAGGATCATCAATTCAACCGAATTATAATGTTTAATGTGTTTAATGTTCCGCTCTGTTCTGAATCATTCTCATTAACGCGTAATAGACGCAATTAACAGGGAACATTGATTAAAAGATCTAAAAGCTGGAGGTCAGTCATCCCAGTTGTATTCAGGTCGCCAACTTTCGTATATGATTTTTTTATTTTAATTATGTAAGAAAAGGAAAATCGTGAATTTAGAATTTGAAATCTTGTGCGAGGAGAAGCTAAGACAGAAAGAAGAAAAGAAAGTTCGGCTGGAAAGTGTTATCATTCATTACGGCGCAAAATTCATGGTAGCGACGCGGCGATTCATGATTCATTGTCCAGGCAATTAGTATTCACCGTACGCGTTGTCGCTACATCTTATTGTGCGCGGAAATTACATTTTACGCGAGTCTTATCCCGATGTGCCATTTCGACGATTCGATCTTCGCCGAATGCGATTCGCAGTTCCTACTGTTGAAGGATCTCAATCATTTCTATAAAACATTATTCGCAATTAAAAACCATCATGCCCGCGCAATATATGTATATAAACACATCACAAATTAGTAACAATTTTTATTTATTTCTGTTACAAATTATTTATTCCTTTTGATACATTAAAATAATTTAAAGTAGATATCAGTTCTCTTGTGAAAACGATATTTAAGTACGTGATAACTGTGCAGTTTTAGGTAATTTTTATTATGTAGAATTTAGTCTATTAAACTAAATCAATACAAAATCGCAGAAAGTAAGAATAAATGACCTCATTATTTTTCTAAAGCAGCGCGGGTTCCAGTTTCAAAGATTCATTTTTATTATTCACTGTGCAAAAGCGATGATAAAAATTCATTTAGCCTACTAAAATACATAAAAATCGCAACCCGATTGCGGCCGACCCCGTTGCAATAAAAATCCCGGAAAATTCGAATAAATGGTCTCTTTATTTTCGCAAGGCGGGGCGGAGGCCATTCGGTTCTAAAAATTAATTTTTTATCAGTCATTGTACAAAAGTGATGATAAAAATTCATCTGATCGACTAAAATGCATAAAAATCGCAACCCGATTCCGACTATTCCGGGCGCAATAAAAATCGTTGAAAATTGAAATAAGTGGCCCAATTATTTTCCCATAGTGGCCCAGACCATTCCGTTCTTAAAAATAAGTTTATATTACTCATTGTACAAAAGTGATGATAAAAATTCATCTGATCGACTAAAATGCATAAAAATCGCAACCCGATTGCGGCTGACCCTGTCGCAATAAAAATCGTGGAAAATTGAAATAAATGGCCCAATTATTTTCCCAAAGCGACACAGGTCATCCAGTTCTAAAAATTCATTTTTTCTTATTGCTCACTGTACAAAAGTGATAATAAAAACTCATCTGATCGACTAAAATGCATAAAAATCGCAACCCAATTGCGGCCATCCCCGGCGCAATAAAAATCGTGGAAAATTGAAATAAATGGCCCCATTATTTTCCCATAGTGGCCCAGGCCATTCAGTTCTAAAAATTAATTTTGTATTACTCATTGTACAAAAGTGAAGATTATTCATTTGAACGATTAAAATGCATAAAAATCGCAACCCGATTCGGACCGTCCCCGGCGCGATAAAAATTGCAGAAAATTGGAATAAATGGCCCCATTATTTTCCCAAAGCGACACAGGTCATCCAGTTCTAAAAATTCATATTTGTTTTATTGCTCACTGTACAAAAGTGATAATAAAAACTCATCTGATCGACTAAAATGCATAAAAATCGCAACCCGATTGCGGGCATTCTCGGCGCAACAAAAATCGTGGAAAATTGAAATAAATGGCCCAATCATTTTCCCATAGCGGCCCAGGCCGTCCAGTTCTAAAAATTAACTTTGTATTACTCATTGTACAAAAGTGATGATAATTCATTCGAACGATTAAAATGCATAAAAATCGCAACCCGATTGCGACCATTCCGGCCGCAATAAAAATCGTGGAAAATTGGAATAAATGGCCCAATTATTTCCCCATAGCGGCCCAGGCCGTTCAGTTCTAAAAATTAATTTTGTATTACTCATTGTACAAAAGTGAAGATTATTCATTTGAACGATTAAAATGCATAAAAATCGCAACCCGATTCGGACCGTCCCCGGCGCGATAAAAATTGCAGAAAATTGGAATAAATGGCCCCATTATTTTCCCAAAGCGACACAGGTCATCCAGTTCTAAAAATTCATATTTGTTTTATTGCTCACTGTACAAAAGTGATAATAAAAACTCATCTGATCGACTAAAATGCATAAAAATCGCAACCCGATTGCGGGCATTCTCGGCGCAACAAAAATCGTGGAAAATTGAAATAAATGGCCCAATTATTTCCCCATAGCGGCCCAGGCCGTCCAGTTCTAAAAATTAACTTTGTATTACTCATTGTACAAAAGTGAAGATTATTCATTCGAACGATTAAAATGCATAAAAATCGCAACCCGATTCGGACCGTCCCCGGCGCGATAAAAATTGCGGAAAATTGGAATAAATGGTCTCGTTATTTTCGCAAGGCGGGGCGGAGGCCATTCAGTTTTCGCGATCCCGCGGCGGTATCGTTAACGATCGTCCGATGGAGCGAGACCGTTGGATCGTTCTCGGTAATCGCGGCCGTGGATCGTCGAACGCCGGGTATTTGAATATACACGCGCGGCGGAAATGGAAAGAGAGCAGATGGCGAAGGGGATAGGAGGAAAAAGGAGGGCGGAAAATCGAAGTAAAAAGAGCCCGGGACCCGGGGGAATTCCAACAAGACGAAGAAAGGTGCCCGGATCTTCCTAGCAAAACATCGTCTGCGCGTTAGCCTCGTGGACCTCTCTGTTCGTTCGTTCGTTTGACTGGAATGCACCAAAAATAAATTCGGCGGCGGGAGTGCCATTTTGGAATCACCCCTTAATGCATTTGTCTCTCTCTCTCTCTCTCTCTCTCTCTCTCTCTCTCTCTCTCTCTCTCTCTGTTCCTCGTCCGCTACCCCCTCTATCTCTCTTTCCCCCTATTTCTCTTTCGCTGGCCTGCTCTTCGTCCTCTTCCTCTTTTATAACTTCATTCTGTCACATATTTCGTGTATCGTATCATGTTTCTGATTCCACGGCGCCGGATACGCGTCTCTGACTTCGAAAACGGTTGTACCGACTTGTCGATGACGTCGCCATTCATCCTCCGTCTACGATTTTAACCTGCTAACAGGGGCGGCAGGGCCGACTTGTCATTTGTAGCCGACTATATCTCCATCGTGGTCTTGTTCCACCTTTTTTCCACTACATGTGTCTCGCGAACAGATGTTTCCGACTCCGCGCATAGTTCTCGCGAGATTCAGACCACGGCGAGCTAGAAAAATGGCCATCCGGTCCCCAATTATCGTTGCATCGGTAATTCTACCATTAACGCATTAACTGCGCGATTAACCATATCGATCACGTATAGGTGACATTAATCTTCGACCAGCTTCAGAAATTCATTTTCGTTGCGATACCTGCGAACAAACCGATTTTTATCAGCATAATCAATTTCATTAGGATGTAGACTGCTTAACATAACATCTATGTTAAATTTGAATCATCCGGTTTTGATCTTGTGAGAATTTTTGGGATCGATATTTGGGTCTTAAAATGGTACTTTGATGTCGACCCTTGGTTTAGAATTTTTTTTTGAAAGAATGGTGTACTGTACCAAAACTTTCTCAATGGGGCCTCATTATGTTAACCTTGGGGAGTGGAACAGTATTTTTTTCAGCTCCTCAGCGCACAAAATGGCGGTGCAGTAGCCAAAAACAAGAACCTTTTATTTTCACGTATTCATTGAAATAGCAAAGCTCCTCGATTAAACCGCAAATTTTATTGTTTCTCTGTGACCATTCAGAGACGTTTAATATTCTCCATAAATGTGATTCACGCGTTAATTAGTACATTTCAGTGGCTTGAACCGAGCAATCGAGATTGCGAATTTATCTGCCAATTTGCCGAGCAAGTGTAAACGCGTTTCGTGAGTCACGTTAAACAGGAACACGATTTCCATGAACGTGAAAAGTGTAACCAGACAGGGTAACCGACTTTTTAATCTCCCGGGTCGTTGTGAAACGACTGATAAGCAGAAGGCACACAATCACGGACTTGACTCGAGGCAGTTATCATTGTTCAAGTTCTTGAAGACTGACGTAATTTCTTAAAAAAAAAAGAACTCTCGTAAAAAAGCGATCCACAATCTCCACTGTTTGTTTTTCATCTGACGAAAACTCCAGATTCAAGAAGGATTATTTCGGGCAACAGTTGAGACAAATTTCCTACCTGTAGAAGCACACGTGACGCGTGCTTGTGTTCTCTAGGACCATAAACTGAGAGCTCTGATTGGTGGATAGTGTTCCAGTTGCCGCAGAATCGGAATTTCTTTCGATTTTCTTCGCAACAAATCGAAAGGATTAAGAAGAAAAAGATTTGAGACTTTTTACCAAGAATGCAGGCAGCAATTCTTCGGAAACTGTAGCCATAATTACAATACTAGTCTCGTCGTAAGGCATGTAGCCGAGCATAATGATGCCCATCAAGTAGAGACATTTATTTCCGGAAGCAGCGAAAAGGCAGTATCCAACTCTCGAATGTGGATATTGATTTAACTCCCATGAAGAGACTTAATCCTAATGAGGGCATTATAATTGTACCCATCAGCTGGGAAGATTTGTTCTCTGAAGTAAGATTCAACTGTGCAAACACCGGAGATTAACTTTCAAATACGCTCTCTTGGTCGGCAGTATCAACTGGAGTTTTCAATTATTGCTAACTTTCCGTTTAATACTGATTGCACTCTTTAGAGCGTCCTTTTTCAGACTGTCCTCCGACGAGGACTCCTGCTCAAAGCTAGTAGCTATCAATTACTGTCACTTCGTCTCAATTATCATTAATCCTCTGCTAACCGTTGGTTGCGCGCCGAGGATCATCATTTATAGGATTTAGCAAAGTGGTAACTGTGGAGGCTTCTATTCTCAGAAGTAGTATTAGACTGTTGAAGGCAGACCAGAATCTAGTTCCTCAAAGATTATTGATTATACTCTAAGCCTTGGAGTCTAAGGTATAATTTATCGTTAACTCCTGTCAGCTCTTCCCAATTGTTATTAATTTTTCGTTTAAAGTTCATGCGTCGGGGATCGTCGTTTCCAGGATCTAGCAAAATGGTGCCTGCGAGTTCTAAGGATTCTGTTCAGTGAAGTAGTATTGGCCTGTAGAAGACAGACCAGATCACAGAATGTTCTAACGGGGCCGTCAAGCAAAATGGCGTCGACCGATCAAAGACCGCCCTACAATCTAGCCTACTTGCAAAACCAACAGAATCAGGCTGAAATCCCGAAATTCCCAACTTCTAAACAATTTTGCAACAACTTCCAAACTGCAGCGCTTCAATCTAGTTTCCTCAAGATTCAAGACTGCGGCTCGACTCCACTTTTCCCTAACCGCGTGCCCCACCTCCATCAGTCTCCTAATCTCGATTCTGGCAAGTAAAACGGTTAACGATGCATCTGTATAGCAGAACTTTCACGCGAACATGTTGCATAATGTTACGCGTGGTTCCACGGACAGGCTTTTATCCTCGATCGTGGAATCACGTTGCTGGACTACATATTAGGAGTACCCATAAGTAAACAATTATTTGCAAAGAATTTGTTTTGCCTTTAGTTCTGTACCGATCGTTGAAGAGGAAACACGTATTCTTTTACAGTTTTCCGTAAAGCAGCCTGTGTTCAAAATATTCTTAAAAGTATAATTTTTTTTTACAACCCTGTAATAAAATGGCGGCGTCCGTACCTTCCGAGGATCATATTCGTCGTTGCATACTTTTTCATTTTCATGCGGGATTTAATGTAACAACAAAGAAAATTTGCGATGTTTATGGAGATGTATCGAAGGTCAACAAGTGTCAACGTTGGTTCAGTAGGTTTGCTGCTGGTGATTATGATCTCTCTGACAGGCCTCGGAAGACCAGTTGAATTTGATAACGACACCCTAAAATCTCTAGTGGAAGCTGATCCAAAAATTAAGTATACAAGAATTATCGAGAAGCCTTGGGTCCACATGGTCAACTATACAAAGGCACCTACGCGAAATGGGAAAGGCATATAGGCAAGGAATATGGGCACCGCATCAATTATCCGAGACCAACAAGAATATTCGTCGATCAATTTGCACTTGATTGCTATCCAGATTTCGTAGAGATCCATTTCTTAGCAGAATCGTTACCAGGGATGAAAAATGGGTTGTTTATGATAACATAAAGCGTTCCAAGCTATGGCTTTCTGCAAATCAAACCGCAATATCAACCCCTAAACCTAGCTTATCGCTTAGAAAGGTGTTACTGTGCATTTGGTGGGACTGTCGTGGCATAATTCATTTTGAGTTGTTGAAACCTGGAGAAACAGTTACTGCTGAGTTGTATTGTCAGCAATTACTGTATTCAGAACTATTGAAAAAGAGGGCATCTCTAGTCCACAGAAAAGCTGTAATACTGGAAATTGACAATGCCCGGCCCCGTACAGCGAAACTCACTCAGGAGAAAATCAAAGAATTGCAATGGGAAGTTTTACCGCAATCCCCATATTCACCGGATATTGCTCCCTCTCAGTATCATCTTATCTCTGGAGCATTATTTATGAAATAAAACATTCACTTCTATAGAAGACGTAAGGAGGCACCTTGAGTTACTTAAGCCTGGATTTCTATAAGAGGGGGATTGAAAATTTGCAGGAAAGACTGTCCTTGATAATGATGGAGATTATATAATAAATTAAGGAATAAAAACTTGAATTTACTACAAAGTTTGCTTTAGATTTCAAAATAATCGATTGCTTATGGGTCCCCCTAATAGTTCGTCAACCAGCTGGCCGACGCGGCGACGGTTGTCGTTCGAACCTCGAAGAGCACGAGCATGTCGACCATGAGTGCTTTATAATACGACAGAGAGCGTAACACGTCGAATCCCACCGGTGCTCGTGGTTCGTCTATGCGCGAACACGAACACAGAACAGATCGGGCCTGGTCGGGAGGATTGCAAGAAAATCATTGCCGGGTTTTTTGTCCCCGGTGAAAACGGTACAGTTAAGTAACGATTGGACGTTTTGCGTATGGTTTCCTCGGGGCTGACCTCCACGGGTTTCTTGCTCGCACGGCAGAGCCGCGCCGATGGGGGAATTTGTACGGAAAGCTGAAATTTTTAGTGGGGTCCCAAGCGGATGGGGTTCCGCATGGTCGGTCAGCTTGAACCGTCCACCGGCTGAATACTATCGTGACGTCACTCGCTACGGTCACTGCCTGAATTATTCAGTATTCCTTCGTTTCTACTTCTACACACCGGCCTGGGTCTCTCTTTGTGCTAATGGTCATCGTCGTGTACATACGGTACCGTTCATAATTGTTCGAATTACAGAACCCTGCTCTCGCCTGCGAACCACGAACAATGGCGCGCCGATCACTATTCATTTATTTACTGCTAAACGCCCCGCGAACGCACCAATATTATGCAGTTTTATGCGCGATGTTCTCAACGCGAGCCTTCAAATCTTTTTTTAAATTATTCGCGTCTATAGTACAAGTAGCGTGATCTGTTTGTTCATTTTTAAGGGTGCACTTTTTGTATTTGTTTCTTTTTGTCAGGAAATATTCCTTAATTGAGCAGATTTGTTTAGTGCAAATTTTAGCACACTCTTCATTTATTCATTTGAGCGTGCACATATTTCGTAGTTCCGCAAAATTTGTTTTTGATACGATGTAAAATTGAGTATTTTGCACAAAATTAAGAGTTTCGATTCACACCTTTTTATTAGAATCTAATTTTTCACCATTTTGTTCATTGATACAAGCGTATCTTACATTTATATCTTCATTAACAAGTATTTCTTTCGGTGTTACATTTTAAGTTTTATTTTATTTACTATTTTACGTTTTTTTTATCCTTTCCTTGACCTGCAATTTTACTAAACACTCAGCCAGAATAATTTATTTAACAATTGCACGCACAAAGATTAAATATTGAAAATATAATAAGTATTATTGCACTATTCAGCAAATTTTCGCAATAAAATTGTCAGAGCTTCTGAAACGAAGGTTTCCATCGCGGAACCAAAATGGCGGACCGGTTCGAACCACGGGCGGTTCACCAAATGACTCTAACAACATCGTTTCCGATGATCTCTCTTTTACAAGACTCAATTGTTAAACGCTCAAACGAAATCTGCAGACACATTGTCTAACAGACGCGCAAGTTGAAAATGCTGAAGGAAAGCGCAAGATGCAGGGGCAACAACAACTGACAGCGGGTATAATTAAGAAATTAATAGAGCGGACGCCTCGAGCGGTGTGGATTCTAAGGCAGGTGAATCGGTTACTTCAACGAGTGTGAAGTGGCTGCTAATGAAATCTGTAATACATCATAATTGTGCAAGCGGAGGCCTGATTCTGATTCTTGATAGAAAATAAATCCCTCTTTGCAAACGCTGCGAACACGTAGAAACGAACAGCATGAGACTTCCATGAACTGTTCATGCGCGAACTAATTATTCCGCGTAATAAATTCATGCTTTTACCATTCTTACGAAATTGTCTCATGTAAATTTCGGCCATTGAGGAATTCCTAACCGCGCAGAGAAATCGTGCTCTTTTCTCACGATTTAATTCGTCGCTGTTACGTTACTGTCAACGACTTGTGAACAGGCGACCCATCTTCATCAAAATGGCGGAATCAGTATTTTTAAAAAATACTGAGCGATAGCTCGTCGCTGTGAGATTTAACGTGGACACTTCAAACTGTATTCTGTGACATTACCTCGCAAACAAAACTAATTTATTTATAGCAAACATAGCTGGACCATGCTACCAAAAAAATTCGATGGGGGTCTCAGGAACCTAACTCTACCATTAAGTTAAATTACGAATTGTTATCCAATAATCCATTTCGCAGGGAATATTTTGCAACATGCAAAACACTTCAGGAGCAATGGCCGCAACTTGGAAATTTTCCAATTTTTCTGTTCCATCCTTTCTTTCCGGATTCGGGGATTTTTTCGAAGTGCTGTAGGTGTGTGCGTGTGTCAGGGACAGAATTCTGTTCGCGATTTGAATGATGGGCGATAGATTGAACGCGGAGACCGATTCGAACGATGAACGCACGACTCTTTCAACATCTCTCGCGTCCTGGCTTCGTTATCAAGCATGGCCCATCGCCGGATATCTCGCAACTCGTACCGTATTTTTTCCCGCCATTGTATGGAAATGTCAGAAACCTCGTGTTTCTTCGAGGGGTTCTTTATGCCCGTCTTTAAGGACGAGCACCGAAAAGAAAAGGAGAGAGAGAGAAGGAGAGAGAAAAAATGCAAATGTCCAACGGCTGTTGTAAACAGAAAGGAAAAGAGAGAAAGAGACAGGAGGCGTCTACTGTGTTCGAACGATCCGCATTGTCGACACGCACGCTCTTAAATGAGCTTCGATTAGTAACTCGTCTAACTGTTCGACGGTTAATTGTTTGTTCGATAACAGCCGCGTGACTGGAATAACGAAAACTCGCGCCCGTTCGATTAAAATTCTCCGCGGAGGCGCGATAGCTTGTCCAAGATGGCGACCCACCTGTAATTTTGAGAGTTCGATGGACTGCGCACGCTTATGCTTATTTACGCAGCTGCCATAAGCGGTGGGACATGCATTGGTTCCGTGAAAGAAACTTAGTTTTTTCCTTTCTTCTAGCAATTATTTTTATACTCAAATGTTTTCAGGTGTTGCGTCCATTTCTGGCCAGAAACTCGGTCGTCGATCTTTAAATGGCCCCATTTATGTTCGACTGCTCATTTTGATAAAAATTGTTTGACTATTGTAAATAATATTCAAGAACACAAGATAATATTCAAGAAAAATTTAATCTGTTAATAAGGGCAACAAAAATCACTACGGAAAACTCGGTCGTCGATCTTTAAATGGCCCCATTTATGTTCGACTGCTCATTTTGATAAAAATTGTTTGACTCTTGTAAATAATATTCAAGAACACAAGATAATATTCAAGAAAAATTTAATCTGTTAATAAGGGCAACAAAAATCACTACGGAAAACTCGGACTTCGATCTTTAAATGGCCCCATTTATGTTCGACTGCTCATTTTAATAAAAATTGTTTGACCATTCTAAATAATATTCGCTAAACTTCCCTGTTTACAAGAAAAATTTAATCTGTTAATAAGGGCAACAAAAATCACTACGAAAAACTCGGTCGTCGATCTTTAAATGGCCCCATTTATGTTCGACTGCTCATTTTAATAAAAATTGTTTGACCATTCTAAATAATATTCGCCAAACTTCTCTATTCACAAGAAAAATGTAATCTGTTAATAAGGGCAACAAAAATCACTACGAATGTCAGAAAAAGTTAACACTCTAAGAAATCGATAAACAGTACCGCCTTTAAAATCATTATTAACGACAGAATGTTACCAAAAATTTTATTTCCGTGTGAATATCAGGGTGTAAAAATAGTTATTGAAAGTTGAATAAAATTTTTGGAGACGTATCGAAAGTTGAATGCTAGCGCAATACTATGGACGATTTTATTTTACGTTTAGAATTCGAAATTGAATAAAATGAAATGAGTTTAGTACGGTTTAGCATGGCGGACTTCAATTTCGCAATGGTTCGTAAGAATTGAAAAGTAAAATGGTTTGGCGTGGCAGGCTTTAATTTTGTAATGGTGCGGAATTCGAAAATGAAAAGTGAGATCACTTGAAGACCATTGGTAGACGAGAGCAGAGTTTGTTGTACAATATAAATAACCGTACGCTCTGCTAACGTCGGTTTTGTGTTCACTCCACCGTGTGAGAATCTCCTACGCAAGGTGAAACCTTGTATCAAGGCGTGCGCACACCATCGTGCCTCTTTCTTCCTTTAAAAATAATTATTGCATCCAGGAAAGTTGTACCAGAAACCGGACGCTTTCCGTGCCAACAATAAGCACGCCACTCGAAAAATGTTAATTAACCGAGGCACGCGTTTCAGCACGTCGTCTGCACTGTAAATCTTTACAACATCTTGTCGTTTCATCTAATCGCGTTTTCAACGCGTTGGAATATTCATGTTCGCACTTAGAGTGACAAAACACGTGTTCAACCCCTTAACTCGTAATTATCCTCACGGGATCAGCATAGACCTCGTTGTTAATAATTTTGTTCGAGGGAAGGGAGTTCTGTCTTTATGCAAGTAGAATAGGGTTGTAATATTGATATTTGTATCAATTTTTCAAATCTCTACAAGCTTGAGTTGATATTATGAGGGTTGAGGGGTTGAAGAGTATTTTACCCTGAAGAATCACATGAATTTTATAACATCCTTCTATTGAGGTCCTCTAAGCATCTACAAAATTAAAAAGATGGGATCAATTTTCTAAAAAAGATACCTTTTAAATATAAAGTAAGGGATTAGGGGTTGAAGGGATGTTTCACCCCAAGGAACCAAATAAACTGCGTGAAAAACTTTTGCTATGACCCTGTATGTTCTGCAAGATTAAATAGCGTATCTATAAAAATGAAATATTGAGTTCTGGAAGAACCAATGAATTACAATGATCATTGTGGACAACAAGGGGGTACATTTAAGTAAGAAATGTTTAAAATGAAATAAGTATTGTCAAGGTGCCTCCTTCGGGTATTTTAACAAAAGCGTGAAGTTTTATGAGAAAAAATGAATTGTAGTTAGCTGGAACCAACTAGAGGATGGATTATTAATTTCTGTGTTTGTGTTTCAGCAATACCAGTCATTGATTGACGAGAATCGCAGGCTGCAGGATGCACTGGCGCTGAATCGGACGCCGCACACGCAAGTGATCGACAATATAGTGCTGCAGACGGAGATCGAAACATTGCAATGGCAACTGAAACAGGTTTGTATGTAATCGCGGCTGACGATCGTTTAACGTGCTTGACTCACACGGGTAAACTGGTAATGCCCTCGACCAGATTACCTTGTTCCGATTATTTAATCCTCGATCGGTCGACACCGAATTATTTTGTCGAGATAACGCTTTGTCGGCGCGTCGTTGCCAAACACACTGCCATATTAAGCATCTTCGGGGAAACCCAAGTACACCAACTATCCCTTAACATCGGTGATTCATCGGAGAACAAATAACTCATTGAACCCGCTCATTGAACGTTCCCGTTTCCAAAAATTTCTTGCCATTTAAAAATCAGTGATTCATCAGCGAACAAAAAAGAGTACTTGTCCTTTTAAAAATCGCCGATCCACCGTAGAACCAAAAATGAATGCCCGAATGGTCCTATTTTCGAAAAATGTAGTTCTCGAAAGGAAAAGTAACACAGCGTGTCGTATTTTTGCAGAGGTATCAGAGTTCGATCGCCGACGTTTCATGGCGAAAGTCCCGAGGATGCAAATGCACTTAGTGCATCTGCTGAAAAGATATTTCTCATCTGTGTTAATTAATTTAACCTCTCCGTGTATGGTAGTTCTGGTTGGGTGACCAGAGGCTCACGGACGCTGATGTGTCCCGACACCTCGAAGGCCTACGATTTTTTTTCTTCCAGCTGCAGAACACTTTCACTATCTTCGGCAGAAACTGCTTCTTTCATGTGACTAATACCGAGTGGAATGAGGTCCTGCTTCTACTCTGGTTTGGCCCGATCTTGGCCGTGCAAGTCTCGCTCCACTGGAAAATTCCAGTCTGTTTGCTTTTTCATTTTCGGAAGGACAACATCATTTTTGCGCGGCTACAAATTTTTACGACTCTACGTTAGTACATACGGAGGACATTAATCCTTTCAATCTGGACGCTCTGGACTTATGTTAGATATGCTAGATCCAATCAAACCCTTGTGTACCAATTTTCTTTTACATATCTTTGAACCCTCTTCTTTGACATCAACATTGGTTGTTCAATTCAGCCTAATATAAATGGCTATTTGACAAACTCATTTTTGTATCATGAAACACTTTTGCTACTCTGTACTAGGCATAGGAGGGGAGGTGTACTCTTAAATTAACACTTTCAAGACAGACGCTTCGGATTTCATAGTAGTTCTGTGAATGTGCCGTACTTCAGCCTCTGATAGTCAGCCCTTCTGAAAACAAATTGCTTAAAAATAAATAGCTACTAACAAACTCTTACACATTGCAAAGAGCACAATGGTCAACGCATTCCTCACTTGCAATGTGTAGCTTTATGTTCCTATATTATATAAGTATTTAAAAAACAGCGTATCAATAATAATGACTACTGGCACAATAACCCAACCATGTATCTATAACATCATTAGAGGATAACATGTACCAATTTTGCTCTAAAATTCCAGGTGGATGCGAACAGGCAGATGTACCGCTCCCTAATGGAGCAAGTGGTGCGTTTCCTGGACCGAGCCCGCAAAAGCTTGGATATTCTTCACGAGAAGAGTAGTCTTAAGGACAAAGGGTCGACCGGACGAGTCCCTCGAAGCAGAAGCGTCCACGCGGTGCACGAGGACTCCTCCTCGCCGAATCGTGGCGCCTCTACGACGTCCTCGTCTTCCTCATCCTCGGACTCGTCCCGCTTCACCAGGGCGAAATCCGTGACGCAGATCTCACCCTGCACCACTGGCCACCGTGACTTCACCTGGTCAGTGTTGCGCAGGAACGACCCAGTGCATTGTACGCCGCCGCGCAACAAATCCATTGATCTCAATAAATCGCACGACGCAGTGGTCTATAGAAGGCCGAAGCAGCAGGAGATGGACCCTAACGATGTCCCACCTCAGAAGCTGTCGCAGGAAGCGTTCAGGTATCTATTCTCAGCTGTTCTTAGCTATCATCCCTGTTACCTCCATTTTTAAACCTCTGGACCAGTTGGTGTCTCCCAACAATTTAACTTTTGCTCAACCTATAATCAGAGGTCTTGAACACTAGGTTTACGGGGTATTAAAAGTGACTATTTTACATGAGAACACGTCTATCCAGATTTTCAGCCATTTTTAAAAAATAATATAAACCCAAAGAAAGAAATTTGTTGAATAATTCCTGATGGATGCATCTTCAATTAAAAATATTAGAACGCGTGTCCCGTAAACCCAGTGTTAAAATGAGGGGGGTCAGTAATTAGGACTTTATACGGTCCCCATAATAGCCATTACTCCCATCTCCGTTTCCCCTATTATTACTTATTAATTCCTAGAGAGAGAAATTATTTGTGACTCGACCTAACAATTCTGTCGCCTTACCATAAAAGTCGATGATAGAACATCGTATTGACGCTGTTACTCTTTGCAGATTAATGAGAACGGTTCAGTCGCTGCTATCCATGAGGGAGCCTGATCTAACGAGGTACACGCCAGTCGATAATACAGAGTCCTCTCCATCGCCGGTAGATCACGGCCGACACAACAGTCACCACAACGAGGTATCGATGTCCCTACAGAACAATAGTTTTGTCAACTCGACGACAGTACAGGAGGCGGTAAGTTACGCACGTCGTCGCAGCTGTGACCACGGGAACGAATCAAGAGGAGCGGAGAGTGATGGTAGAAATTGTTTCATGAAATCGTTGTCTCATGTCGCGGAGACTGAACGGACCTTACAGACTCTTCTTCCGGGTGTTAGAATGTCCATCGATGCCACGTCGCTCAACTCAGGAAGCAGCAAAACCACCGAGGAGGAGGACGCTCTTCCGGCCCATAGCTCCATCAATCTTTCACTGCCAGAACATGACAATTCGTTCATGTTTACACCAACTTCTACGCCAAATAAATGTACCAGAAAAATTGAGAAGAAGGAAAAGGAGAAGGAGAGATATTCCAAGTCTAAGCCAGCTGCTAGTGTCAGCAGCGTGGAGGATGAGAGTGGATTCTCTTCTATGAGTTCGTTTCAAGAAATTGGTTTACCCAGCGCTCTGCCTATCTCACCGATCAGGGGTTGCCACACAGAGATCGGTCTCCCTGAAGTACCTGTGGACAAGGCTAGGCATCGCAGGTGGTCCTCCACCCCGGTTGAACTCAAAACCCTTCTGAAGCAGCACAGACGTAGCTTAGCCACCTCGCAAACCAATAGCGAATCTCTGAGCGTTTGGGTTTGAGAGTATGGGTGTAACTTAATTTCTAAATGGAAGCATCTAGTGAATACATCGGATACATTGATATTCAATGAACTTTAAGCGACTGAACGTTGAATGCGATCGAGTATCGGTACCATACAGTTTCCTGTAAATATTGTGTTCAAGACACTGCCTATTCACCCTGCATTTTGTTCGCTTTTCGCCAAGAGTACTTAGAACAAGGTAATGTGTTTACTTTGTGCTTTGAGTCAACAGGTCTTCTGATGTTTATATTTTATAAGCAGGCTGATAAACACAATGTAGGATATATAAACTTGTTCAAAGCTTTGTTAGGTAACTGCGGAGTAGTTTGCTATGAGTAGACTGCGGACTTTTATGGATTCATGAAGAAATTAGCTGGTTGAAATGTATAACAGTAAAAGATTAGAAAAATCTAAGAACATTGTTATGATGTTCTCAATGTAAAAGATCTATTAAGGGATGAAGTCAATTTTTATTTAATTCCTACTGTCCACAATCATTACAGAACATTTTTATTTCGCATAAAGATCCACAGTCTACTAATGAGCATGCGAATGTAGCGAATACCTTACGTACAGAATAGCAAAAGAGTTACAATAATTAATGTTAATTAGGTGCAAAATATTTTCTATAATTTCTATTAAGTATGCGTATTATAGAAACGATCGACATTCATGAAAAACCAAAAATAATGTTCAACTATACTGTAAGGTCTTAAGCATGTTACAAAACAATTCGTACTTTACACAAGTTGTTTTTGTAAGTTACTGTTTGACGTAAGAAGAATTGACGAATTGACGAAACACGCACGCTTATCCTTCTTTCATGACCTTCAAATTAAAATGAGCGACTCGTTGTAAATGATCACCTGTGAGCTTTGTACATAAAAGAGTGGTATATAATTCAAACCCTGGAAAATTTTGTAACACAAATCTAACTAATTCTGTTAAAAAAAAAAACGACAAATTCGAATTACTGAATTATTTCAAAGTATCCGAGTGGAAATAGTATTTGAATTCAAATAAGGAATTAGGTCGAAAAATATCGACGATACTTCCGAGATAATCGAAATGCGAGATTATCGATATCGAAAATGGGGTGATCGTTCGAATGATGCACGTCCTCAGACGTTCACAGTTCATTTATGGAGAAGCGTTGACGAGAAAATCGCAAATTATCGCAAAGGTTCGTTGAATTGTTAATGTAATCGTTATGTAAATTGTATTTGCGTAATCGACAACAAAAGAGCCAAAGTGTATTCGAGTGAATCACACTTTTTAAACTTCAGGCATGACCGAACGGGCAAATTTTAAAGACGTATGCATAATTGTCCGAATGTCGTTGATAAACGTATCATTTTACTACTTAAAAGTGGTATTGCGTGTTGGACACTGTTGCTTGTCGAACTACGAAATCCGTTTACATTGTTACTTTTGCTATTAGAAATAATGAAGAATTTGATACAAGGAAAGCATGTAAAATGTATTTTTATCAAACAGAAAAAAAGAAAGTGGACTCGTTACATTCTGGAGGCCAGATGCTTGCAATTAAAACTAGAAACTATACATGTCCGTGTTAATCAGTACATCCGACACTTTCCACGACCTTCACCCATCTACAAGTTAATTAAAAAAAAAAGACATCTATCGAAACAACAAAATTATCGACCAAGATCGTATACCATCGATCGGACTAAATGAAAACCAAGCAGACAGTAAAGTTCGGAAGAATTTTCCATTCTCCGAGTCGCGACGTGATCAGGCAATATGGTCGGTAACGTAGATATTCTACTATAACGAAAGCTAGGTTACGGCAGCGAACGTTCCCCGAAATTTCCAAATCTCCGATGAGGAAAGCAAAACTGTCAGCTGGTTTGCACGATGTTTTTTCTTCATCTCTACTATTTTACCTGTTTATCTAAAATAGTAATTCCTTCATTTGTACCGACCTCCAAACATCAGAATACCAAACTCAGAATCGTATTTTATGAACATTCAAAATTCTGTAACAAATATTTACTTGCAACAGAAGGTATTACAATTTTACTTAGTACAAGAATATAACGAAAATTAATTTTATTTTTAAGCAAAATTCAATTGTATTTATAAAATTGTGCTTGATATATTTCATTTTGCAGTTAGCGGGTAATAGAATTGCTGTCCGCGAATATAATAGCTGTCGATTATTTTAATCAAGTCTTCGTCACGATTTTGTTTAGTAGTATAAAATTGCAAAAATTCGCCGTAGCGCGATACGTGAAAAACGGGGGAACACGTGGCCGGTAATTGGCCGGAGAAAATGGAGTCGAACGGAACACCGGGCCTGTAATTATTTCGAACGTTCCTCGAAATTTCCAAATCTCCGATGAGGAAAGGCAAAACTGTCAGCTGGTTTGCACGATGTTTGCGAACCGACGAACTTTTGCAACTGTCTGGTAGATGGGGGGCGTGGTGGAGGGGAGGGGTAGGGGATCCGGTGGTATGCGCACGCATCGCGATAAGGCGAAAGCAAAGACAGCGCTCGTTATCAGTACGGCAGGCGTCGTTCACTTGTCCGCGAGTCGGTCCAGAGGGTAGCCAGGAGATTGCGCCACCAGCCGAGCCACTTTTAGATTGATTTTCAAGAGCACCGTGCACAGGGTAGGCGCTCCGCGTTTATTTTAACGTGGCCAGAGTGTTCGAACGGGCCGCGACCGTCTCGGGTGATAGTTTGAACAGCGTGACGAGGTGAGAGGTTCGGGTGCGGGCGCCTTTTCTCTCTGCCGGTCTGGAAGAACGTCGTTCGATCGTGTCCCACGGGAGGCACAATCGGTTCCCATCGTCGCACGGTGTCTCGCCTGTTATTGCACGGTTGTCCGCGTGTGTGCCCCCTTGTTCCATCTCTTTCTTTCTCTGTCTCTCTTTCTCTCTCTCTCTGTCTCACACTGTCTGTTTCTCTCGCGCGACCTCTCTTTCTGGTGTGGACGGTTCGCACCAGAGTTTCGCGTGCACGCATACAATAAAAGAGCCGCCCGATACACGCCTCTCGCTCTCTCCAACAATCTCTGTCCCTGTCGCGCCCGCGGTGTTACTCCCGTATACGAACGTAGTTGGTGTGCGTGTGTACCTCGGAACGTGCGGCTTCGTGGCGCAGTGCGTGAAATGAGTGACAAGGACCGTTCTTCTCCCATCCTCGTTGAAAACAGCCTCAAGTCGCTACTGGACCAGCCGAGTATCTTTCCACTGATCGGTGAGTATCGTGGCGTAGACCCACCACCGGGAAACACGATTCCCGATTCACAAAACGCGGCCCGAGTATCTTTAGAATGCTCTTCTTGACGCGGGCTCAATATACATCCCTCTCTCCCTCCACCACCCCGCCCCCCACCGGTGCGTCCCCTCCAAGCCCCGCGCGCTCAATCGTCTTCTAGAACACGGGATTCTTGGTTTATTCTTCGAAATTCGCGCAAATACTACTTCAGCGCTGACTGGCGGCCGTCGAAGGAGTACGAAACATGATTTTTTTCCCCATTTTGTTCCCTCCTCCCCGCCCCCTCCCCCACCTCGACCTTTCGAAACCCCCGCGTGCGTGCTGTCCACCTCGGTGTCATTCGATATTCCCAGTCGGTCACACGACCGTCCCGAGAACGTCGTCGGTGACGTTGGAATTTTCCTTCTAACGTTCGCATGATGGCGTTTTTTTGTCATTTTGCACGTTGACGTACACGACGCGTGCACGCAGGGCACAGGTCGCGGAAATGACGGCGACGATAGCGAGTTTTTGTAAATTGCGTTTTAATATCGGAGCGACTCGAGGGAGGAGAAGAGAAGAACAGAGTGGTCAGCACATTTGTGTTGATTGGTTGCGCCGGCGCTTGGTCCTCTCGATTAACCTCGTTTGGACCCCGTGGTGCACCACGTGACGCGACCAAACCTAACCTCACTTTCACTTACACTCAACCTGCATTCGTGCGCTCCGTACCCTCTCGCCTCGTCTCGGCTCGGCTCGGCTCAATACGGCCGACCAGCCGAGCGGTATACTAACCTTTCCGATTTGACCATGGAACCAGCGCTCTGTTAATGCCATGTGATAGAGTTAACACGATCAGTGCGCATGTCGACCATAGGCGACATGGGTGTTTCACGATTTTGTCTGCGACTTGACAGGAATTACGGGGGAAATGAGAATGTCTGTGATGTTCTGCTAGTCCTTCCCCGATACAATGAGTAGTAGTACTATGAATTGGTTCAGCCCTAAGCTATTTTACAGATGCTTAGCGTGGCGAGGGGTTAGGGTACTGCGGAGGACCAACACCAGGATTTTTTCAATGAAAATTGTCGGAGTATGAATATCTAATTGATGACAATTTTGGTACTTTGTTTTACTATAATGTTCAGGATAGAAAATGCTTGGCACGTTTAACCCATTTGCATCATTAGCGTATATATACGCTCAATTTTCCTGGTCACTATCACCGGAGCGTATATATACGCTCAATTTATTTTTTCTTATAATGCTGTAATATGAAGTTCTTTTACTTGTAGTCATATTTGTACTTAAATATAATTAAAAAAAAAGTTTGATGATAAAGGCCTTCTTTTGCAAAAAAATGTAGGGTACATTGTGAATTATGGTATATTTTCTAGACATTGAAGATACCATTTATAACTAATATTCATAATATAATATAATATAGACAATAAATTATAATATAATACGAGACAATATAATATAATAACGATAATATTATGTTCATATATTCTACATTTCAGTTCTAGTTTCAAAAACTAATTAGTATTAAAAACTTTGATCTCATATTTGGCCAGTGAATGAAGGGGGAAAAATGTATACTTATTTTTAAATTTTGGAGTATCACAATTTCTCGATTAAAATAATTTGAAGGCTCTAGTAATTGTTTTAATCGACACCGAGAGCCTTCCTCTCGAAGATGTCATTGTTTTATCTAGAAGACAACGGGGGGCGGGGACATGAGGGGGGTGGTAAGTGTATTACTATGTTTTCGTAGTTATTTGTTTTAGTTCGTTGCTCGTCGATGGTACTTGAAACGATATGTTAGTAGTTTTACGTCAGTCGGTCCCGTAAATTGGAATTACAGGCGTAATAGGCTTGGATAATTGACGCGTAGCCTCGAATAATGGTTTAAAGCACGTTCAACGGCATTTACGAAAAATTGACAGTAAGATGGCACTGTATTGTTGTAGGCTGGGCGAGGGTTGCGATTGCGTCTTACAATAATGATCCTCGAATAACGTGCTCCGTTATGGGAACACTGGAAATATTTTTCTGGTAATTAATTGGCCGTGAGGAGTACAATTAGATCTATATTAATTGTAATATTTTATTAAAATTGGTGGAGGGAAGCTTTGGAAAAATAACACCCCTGATAGGGGTTGATTAATCCTCATTACTGGATCTCTGATATTATAGAAAAATTATAAATTACTGTGGTGCTCCATTCAGTAGATAATTGAAAATAAAAATTAACACTGTGGGAAAACTTGGTTATTGAGATAAAAAAATATGGAAAAATTGTAGTAAATGGCACATTATAAATATATTATAGACACAAAATTTGAACAGTTCTCTGAAGGTTGAGGGTGTGTATAATTTTCTGTAGAATAAAATTATATGTTTGTTTAGAAGAGAATTATTCTGAAAGAATGATCGAAATTCTGAATATACATATATTAATCAATAAAATATTCTGTTCATATAAGTATTTATTTTTAAAAACGCGCACCAATATGTGAAAACTGAGCCAACCACATCAACTCAAAAATTGAAAAACCTTCTTTCAGCGATTAATATAAACACCGCGACCATTTTACGAAAGCATAACCGAACTTTTTATCATTATCTCAGTTTTCTAGAATATTTATGTAGAAGGTCGATTGCGATAGAATGCTTATTTGCGTCGTATCGAGAATAATAAATTCGGCTTTATTGTCGAGCTGCATTATCTGCGGAACAAGGTTCGAGTCCACTTCAGGTAATTGTGTTCTACACAATCGTGCCACTTCGCACAGGCAAAAAATCATGGAAACGTGGTCAGAATACCTCTTTTTTTCTCTTCATCTCTACTATTTTACCTGTTTATCTAAAATAGTAATTCTTTCATTTGTACCGACCTCCAAACATCAGAATACCAAACTCAAAATCGTATTTTATGAACATTCAAAATTCTGTAACAAATATTTACTTGCAACAAAAGGTATTACAATTTTAGTATAAGAATATAACGAAAATTAATTTTATTTTTAAACAAAATTCAATTGTATTTATAAAATTCTGCTTGATATATTTCATTTTGCACTTAGTGGGTAATAGAATTGCTGTTCGCGAATATAATAGCTGCGATTATTTTAATCAAGTGTTCGTCACGATTTTGTTTAGTAGTATAAAATTGCAAAAATTCGCCGTAGCGCGATACGCGAAAAAGGGGGGAACACGTGGCCGGTAATTGGCCGGAGAAAATGGAGTCGAACGGAACACCGGGCCTGTAATTATTTCGATGGTGTTCGGGTAATAAGTCGAAACGTAGAGATGGTAAATTAAGGACAGTTCCCTGACTCAACGTAATGGCTTACTTCCCATTCAACTTTGCAACCAGTTTCATGCGGCGCTCGCGACGGAATAGGTTCCATTATAAGGTGACATCGAACGATTAGTGTGCGTCATTTTCCTCGTACAAAAAGTGTTCGCCGTTTAACGAGTTGTTTTGCCGGCCGTAATTATGGCCGCGCTCGCGCCGCCATTTCTTAATTAATTTGTGGACACGAGTATCGCGACGCTGAATCGTTGGTTTCGCATTATGCATTGATACTCGACCATTTCCACCGTTTAATTGTACACCACAATAAAACGACACTTCAATACAGAGACCAAGGGAAAATATCCACGTTATTTTATACCATTTCTCTGTGCCAGATTTATTAATTTTATTGCACATTATGCATCGATACTTCGAAGTAAAAACCGAGATAAAGAATTTGTGTTATTTTTATTCTATTTCCCTGCGCCAGATTTATTAATTTTATTGCACATTATGCATTGGTTTCGTTTCTATTTTCTAGTATTTAATTGTGCACAATAAAAAGCTGTTTTAATAAAACCAGCTGGAAAAGTAATTTCCGTTATTTTTATTCCGATTTTCTGTATCGGTTCGTTTAATTTTATGGTACGTTATGCATTGATACTCCTTCGTGTCTACTGCTTAATTTTATGCAACAGTTTTTAGAACCACATTTCGATGCAAAAGCAAGAAAAAGATTTACGTTGTTTTATTCCATTTTTTATTTCATTTTAATTTTGTGACTATTTCAGATTTCGTTTGGTGGTGTTATAGTATCTCGACAGGAATATTTCGGAGCGATATATGTCACGAATTTATCGAATAAATTAATAGCGTTCGAAACTCTTCCGTAAAGTCTATTTTCGAAATCGTATTGGTCGTCATGTGTTTTAAACGAATTATCTCTGTTTATTTTGTAACGATATTATTTTAGCCGCAGATATCACGCCTCGTGAATGAGAGTTTATTAAGATAACTACACAGTAAGTCCAAGTCTACTATCGTTATCAATATTTTGATGCTTGTGCTTACGATTCCTTGTCGATCCAGTTCTAATATCGAATTAACTACTTCACTTTCAAAAAGGATCATTACACATTTTAATAGCCAAATCATTTTATATTTAGCAAGCAGAGGATGCTCAAAAATGGATCCATGGAACTCTAGAAATATGCAATAGACACAAATATAAAAATAAAAAAATTTCTATTTTCATATCTAACAATATACAGGACGTTGAAAAAAGACTGTAACAGACTACAATCTCGTTCAAAACTCATTGGATAAAAAATAACCCCCATTTATTATTTGATTGCTCATAAATGTACAGGGCGTTAAAAAAAGATTGCATCACACTATAATAACGCCTAATAGCAATCAGAACAAAAATAACTCCCCGTTCGTTAAAAAATTAATTATTTTATTGCCTAAACTTCAACGACGTCCAATAACAATCAAATTCAAAATAACCCCCATTAAATAATGTACAGAGCGTTCAAAAAAGATTGCATCACTCTATAATAACGCCTAATAGCAATCAGAAGAAAAATAACTCCCCATTCGTTAAAAAATGAATTGTTTTATTGCCTAAACTTCAACGACGTCCAATAACAATCAAATTCAAAATAACCCCCATTCAATAATGTACAGAGCGTTCAAAAAAGATTGCATCACTCTATAATAACGCCTAATAGCAATCAGAAGAAAAATAACTCCCCATTCGTTAAAAAATTAATTGTTTTATTGCCTAAACTTCAACGACGTCCAATAGCAATCAAATTCAAAATAACCCTCATTCATCCAAAAACTAAATTGTATCCCTGTACAATAATGTACAGGGCGTTCAAGAAGAATGATATGACGCTCTGTGCCTCCTATGAAGTCAAAAGAAAGTGTTTTGTCAGAAAAAATATCCTTCTCTCGATCCACAGATTCTCTACGACCGATTATAAAGCATCTCCGGAAAAACGGTCTGGAACGAGCTCATTAAAAGCCGCTATTAGATAAAGTGTTCCCCTAACGACATTACAAACTTCGTCCTATTCAGTTTATCACCGAAGAGAGACCATAGTTAACTCGGCTTGGCCAGTTAAAAGGTCAACGAATGATTAAAAATGTGGCGGTGGGTAATTTTCTGGCGAGCTTGCGCTATCGAACGGAGCCGCGTGCGATTGCTCTCCGTAGTTTAATGGTTGCTCCAAACAAGATTGCTTCTAGGTTTACCCGGGTATCAGCGATTCGTATCATCGGTCGATAAAATGAGACTTTTCGAACCGCGTGCACGCGTGACACGTCTTTTTTGATCTGGCAATCCGGCGAACCCATAACAACAGCAATATACCTCTGGAGTTGGAACGTTCTGACCGTTCGATGCTAAGATAATATTTAGTGGACAATAGTAGACATATTTAAACATTCCAAGACAGTTTTTGCTCTTGAGGACCATAGACGGGACAACAGAGCCTGCAACAGACGCCATTTTCTATTTTTCTAGGTTTCAAACGTTCTACTGATTTAACAATGACAGTTCTAAAATAATGTATGACAGACAATGTTAGGAATATTTTGTTACGTTCTAAAATAACCAGTACTGTATAAACCACAAGCACATTTTATGACAAAAGCCATAACAGAAGCGAAAAATTGCTACTTCCCTAGATTCCCAACATTCTACTGATTTAACACTGAAAATTCTGAAATAATATGCGACAGACAATATTAGGAATATTTTGTTACGTTCTAAAATAACCAGTACTGTATTAACCACAAGCACACTTTATGACAAAAGCCACAACAGAAGAAACAAATTGCTGCTTCCCTAGAGTTCCAACATTCTACTGATTTAACACTGAAAGTTGTAAAAAAATATCTAACCGACAATATTAAAAATATTTGTTTAAGTTCTAAAATAATCAATAAACCATAAACACACCTTGTAACAAAAGCCACAACAGAAGCAACACATTCAGATTCCCAACATTCTGCTGAGTTAAAATATAACAAGTGATCCGACGAAGAATATTTAAACATTCTTGGACAGTCTCTCGGTTCTCTCTCGGCCAGGAAAATTAAGCAAGCCAAACGAACCTCGGCAAGCTAGCTCTCGCGTCGAGTCATAGGGTCGTGTTTATACGGCACCGGTAAAAAACGTGTTCATTTCTTCGCGGCACTCCGGAATGAATTAGCATAAATGTCGGCGAATTAATTATTGATAGGTACAAGTCTGCCGGGGTACAAGTTCCGCCGGTCGAGCCGCTAGAAATTAGTAAATAAATGCGTCTCGGGTTAGAAAGAAGTATTCGGTTTCTTCGTTTCTCGGCTTTCGAAGTTGCCCGGGGTAATTAATGGTCCTGGTGCCGTCTGTCAAGGCGACTTTAGGGTCAACCATTTCCTTAGGAGGAAGAGGAGGAGGAACAGGAGGAGGAAGAGGAGGAGGAGGAGGTTGAGGTGGTTCTAAACTCATGGTTTCTACGGGTATACGCTCGTAAACCTGTTTAAAAACATTTGACGCCTGCGTATGAAGTCGTGCGCGGACAGCGTCAGTAATACACGGTCCCGCGATACCTCTGCTTTTTCTTGTTCCTCGCGAGCAAGAACCAGCCGGGGAACGCGTGACTACTTACTTAATGATCCACGTGGCACGTAAGGGGTTAACTTGAGCGACGCGCGGTCTCTTTCCCCGAGGCTTGATTGACGGCCGTGTTCTCTTGACTGGTTTCGGCCCTCCTCTGCCGTTGGTCCTTTCTTTTTGCTTGGCAGGAATAAGTCGTTCGAACGCCTAACTATGCCCTCGAACCTCCGCGAAGATTGAAAAAACGGGACCCGATGATTGACGGCGGAAAAGGCCTGAAGAGATTGGCTTTAATTGCGTCTCCCTCTTTTTCACTAACCACCCGTTTTTGGCAGTTCCGGGCTAAATATAAATATTTTCCAAGACTTCGTAATTCACGATAAGGTAGGGTGACCACGTTACCGACGAAAACAGGCGAAAAATGGTTTCACATGCCTCAACTTTTCGTCCTTATATGAGAATATTTTTCATTGGGAAAGGGCCCGTTCGAAAGAGGAAGGTTCGATCTAGCGCGCGCTGGTCATGAGCTGACGAGATTATGCGGATATTTGGTAATATAAGCGTTAGAAGTAGGCCAAAAATTGACGATGCGCATGCCGTGGAATCCAAGCATTTTTATGCCGTTGGATGAGTTTTCTGGATGAAATCGAGTGCAGCGCGCGTTAGAAAATATCTCCGGCTACAAATTGAGCTATGGAAATTGGGGAGCTTAGAAATTTGGGGTCCTAGAAATTTGGGAGCTTAGAAATTGGGGAGCTTAGAAATTTGGGTGCTTAGAAATTGGGGAGGTTAGAAATTTGGGAGCTTAGAAATTTGGGGTCTTAGAAATTGGGGAGCTCGGAAATTTGGGAGCTTAGGAATTGGGGAGGTTAGAAATTTGGGAGCTTAGAAATTTGGGGTCCTACAAATTTGGGAGCTTAGAAATTTGGGTGCTTAGAAATTGGGGAGGTTAGAAATTTGGGAGCTTAGAAATTTGGGTGCTTAGAAATTGGGGAGCTCAGAAATTTGGGAGCTTAGAAATTGGGGAGGTTAGAAATTTGGGAGCTTAGAAATTTGGGGTCCTAGAAATTGGGGAGCTCAGAAATTTGGGAGCTTAGAAATTTGGGTGCTTAGAAATTGGGGAGGTTAGAAATTTGGGAGCTTAGAAGTTTGGGGTCCTAGAAGTTAGGGAGCTCAGAAATTTGGGATCCTAGAAATGCATCTTCTGGTCTATCCTAGCATTTTTATGCCATTGGATGAGTTTTCTGGATGAAATCGAGTGCCGCGCTCTAGAAAATATCTCCAGCTACGAATTGAGCTATATTTTGTCTTGATTCTTTGCGAAACAAAGCCAAAAACTTGAAGCACGTTTCTGGCATCGGAATTGATGATATCGATAATACGGAGCAAAAAATGTGACAAGATTAATCACAGACTTAAGACCCGTCGGATCAAGATCAAGACGGATCTTAAATCAGTGGCCGAAGGCTGTGAACGGAAATTATACAGCAGTTACCAACCTCCTGACTCCGAAAAAGTCACGTGATTACCCTTTGCCCTTAAGACGTAGACTTTCGACGTTGAAGTTGCATCGTGTTAAGTTGATTACTTCCTTAGAAATGGCTGAAATAAAAATGGCCCTTTGTGTCGTCGGTTGTGGCATCCCATTTTTCACAAAGTTGGGACTAGACTGCGGATCTTTATGCAAAATAAAAATATTCTATTTCAATCGCAATAAACTGGAGTGAAATAGGAAGTGATTTTCTTTCTTAATGTATTTAATTCTTCGAAAATAATGTATTTTTAAATTCTTCTAAGGTTCTCACGGTTTTAAATTACTCCTGTCCATTTGTGTCATAAATGCATAAAATCCGCAATCTATTTAGAAGCTGCATTTTGTTTAGTTAATAAGTGGTACTCCTTTAGAAGTGTCTAGAATAAAAATGGCCCTTTCTGTCGTCGGCTGTAGCATCCCATTTTTCACTGCTACCTTTATTCTAGATAGTTTGAGACTATAAAAATATTTTTATAAACCTGCATAGAGCTTGAATTGAATGAATTTAAAAAAGAATGTTTAAACATATGTAGCTCGTAACAGCGTTTTAAAAACGCAACCTTAACGGTACCCTCAGGGCATGCGAGATTCGAATATCATCAGTCGTCTTGTTTTATTAACCCCTTGCCACATTATAACGTGTGAGACTCGTGTTGAATGTTTACAACAAAGTCTAACAAATATAAATGTTGTGCCTTTCTATTTAGACGAAATCAAATTTTCTATTTTGTGTATTAATATTTAACCTTCGAAGTAAACGTAGCCGTACAAAAAATATAAATCTTCTTTTCTCTTCTGTAACACTTTTGGTGATAAAGATGTTCTAATCACTCTGGCCCTAAGGAAAATAGTACGATAAATACAAATTGATCAAATTTGAACCCACAGAAATTGCCACAAAATTAGCTGATGGAACACCCTTGGCCGAGGTTTGGAATAATTAGTTTGAAAGGCCCTTTGTCCCGTAAACGGGTATTCGAGTGATCCCCAAACAGACAGTTCTTTCACAGGGTTCCTTTTCTCTCTCTCAAAAACGTCCGCTAACGTCCCGATTGTTAGCATCGAAAGACCTGGGAGCGGGTCGATTTCTTCTCCAAGAAAAGGTCAAGTGACCGATGTTTAATTTGAGCTGCCCGGTTTTCTCTCACAGATCTCGGCTCTCCTGTTCGAACCCGCCTAACCGCTAACCGGTGTTTTCAACGAGTTGACATTTCAGTTATCTATCTTGCCATCTGAGATATATCTGTTTTTTTCCGAGGTCCGAGAAGCACGCAGCGCGTTATCGGCGTTAGGGGATGTAGATTGGGTGTGTCAGCTGTTAATCAACTGAATCTCCATATTTGAAACGGGAGGAGAACGGCTTGGGCCATTATTTCTAGCACTTGCTGAAGGCTTGCATTAAAATAAAATTTTTATCTCGAAGAAAAAGAGAACACTTTCGACCCTCTTCTCTAGCAGTTAACCTTTATGCCAATACAGCCATTTTAGGCTACTATCAAGTCCCTTATCTAGTTACCATTGCTCAACAGAGGTCCAGCATCTTCATCTCTGTAGAAACATACAAAGATTCGGAAGAAAGATCTGGGATCTTTCTCAATTTTGAGAGATTTATGTCTCTCCTATAATGATGTGGTCAGTAAATGATTTTTCGTGGAGGTAGTTCCCTGTTTGGGCTGTTCTCGAGATTCTCCAGGAATGTGACAGAGTGTAACCTGTCCTTATTATCCGTCTGCAATCATTCTCTCTTTCCTAAACGTCAGTTCAAGAGAACCTGCTACTTATTAGAAATGATCATGCCGGCCTAGACTTTTAGGAAACGGATTTCTCTTTCGACCTGTCTCATTTCTTCAATAGCAGACTCGTAGACGGGAACGGTCGTCGGTAATTAGGTTGCCTAACTGGGCGTGTCTCCTCCAAAAAAAGTCGTTTTCTTTCTCAAGAAAACTGATTCGGTTCGCGCTGCTATCGGCAACCTATTCCCTTCTTGTGCGAGAGCTGATGAATGATTGCAAGGGATGGCCTCCTATTGGTCCAACTGGGTTCTAGACGTTCTAGTATGTTTTTGCAGGTGGCATAATGGGCATGGATAATCTACTGAAAATATCAAAGAAATTATTTCCCTACGAGGCGAGCTATCTTCGTTTCTCATTAAACAAATTTTTAAAGTTATAGTTCCAACTTTGAAATCTGTTTTTATTTTATAAATTCTAAAAAACCCAGCTCCAGTTATGTTGAAAGTGACCATCTCCCCGTGTATAATTAGTGTTGATTGGTTGCCGTAAAATCTTTTGTCAAAAAGATCCACTTTGAGCCATCCTAGGCTCGACTCTTCTTCATCAAATTCAATATGGCTGCCATTCAGCACGGTAAATATGTACCAGGAGGCTCGAAGCTTCTTGTTTGTACCGAGAATGATCGATTTCTGCCTAAACAATTACGCTTAAATCGTGGTTCATGTTCTCCCTTTTTTCTTTGACAAGAAAAGGTCGAATTCGGACCATCCTAACCTCGATTCTACTTTGCGACACGTCAAATCCAATATGGCTGCCATACAGCACGGTAAATATGTACCAGGAGGCTCGGAGCTTCTTGTTTGTACCCAGAATGATCGATTTCTGCCTAAACAATTACGCTTAAATTATGGTTCACGTTCTCTCTTTTTTCTTTGACGAGAAAAGGTCGAATTCGGAGCATCCTAACCTCGATTCTACTTTGCGACACGTCAAATCCAATATGGCTGCCATACAGCACGGTAAATATGTACCAGGAGGCTCGGAGCTTCTTGTTTGTACCCAGAATGATCGATTTCTGCCTAAACAATTACGCTTAAATTATGGTTCACGTTCTCTCTTTTTTCTTTGACCAGAAAAGGTCGAATTCGGAGCATCCTAACCTCGATTCTTCTTTGCGACACGTCAAATCCAATATGGCTGCCATACAGCACGGTAAATATGTACCAGGTGGCTCGAAGCTTCTTGTTTGTACCGAGAATGATCGATTTCTGCCTAAACAATTACGCTTCAATCGTGGTTCACGTTCTCCCTTTTTTCTTTGACAAGAAAAGGTCGAATTCGGAGCATCCTAACCTCGATTCTACTTTGCGACACGTCAAATCCAATATGGCTGCCATACAGCACGGTAAATATGTACCAGGAGGCTCGAAGCTTCTTGTTTGTACCGAGAATGATCGATTTCTGCCTAAACAATTACGCTTCAATCGTGGTTCACGTTCTCCCTTTTTTCTTTGACAAGAAAAGGTCGAATTCGGAGCATCCTAACCTCGATTCTACTTTGCGACACGTCAAATCCAATATGGCTGCCATACAGCACGGTAAATATGTACCAGGAGGCTCGGAGCTTCTTGTTTGTACCCAGAATGATCGATTTCTGCCTAAACAATTACGCTTAAATTATGGTTCACGTTCTCTCTTTTTTCTTTGACGAGAAAAGGTCGAATTCGGAGCATCCTAACCTCGATTCTACTTTGCGACACGTCAAATCCAATATGGCTGCCATACAGCACGGTAAATATGTACCAGGTGGCTCGAAGCTTCTTGTTTGAACCGAGAATGATCGATTTCTCCCTAAACAATTACGCTTAAATTATGGTTCACGTTCTCTCTTTTTTCTTTGACAAGAAAAGGTCGAATTCGGAGCATCCTAACCTCGATTCTACTTTGCGAGCCACCAAATCCAAAACACGGGCACCGCACAGCAGGGCACCAGGGGCCTCGGATCGTATGGTGTGTTGAGGATGATCGATTTCCGAAGGAGTGTCACTCGAGCGGTCTTCAACTTGAGCCACGGTCTCTTTTTTTCCTCTGAGGCCTAGAGGACGTTTCAGTGCGGCGAGGCCGGTCGCCTCTGGCCTGGCGTTGGCCTCCAACCGAGTGCCGCTCTTCTGGCAGCTGGCCAGAGCTTATGCCAGGTTTCAACATACCGGTCAACATGGATATTTTCGGGTTTGCGGCGAAACGACAAGCCCTGCCTTCTCTTTCCTCGCTTCTGACCTCGCCGCGCGCGCGACCCAAACGCCATGCCCACCGTCCGATCGCCGATACCGATCCCGATTTCGATCCCGATCTCGAACGGCCCCGACACGCGTTGCCAGCCACACCGGTCTCCTAGGGACACATTTTCTCGCAGGCCAGCCACCATTTTATCGATTAGAGTGCCGCTCGCCAATCGCTGCCTTCGCCTCCGTGCCGCCACCGGCCTTTCCTCAAGGTTTTTCGCTTTTGGACCACTCAAAAATCGATTTTTCTATGCTTCCACTGATCTTAATCATGTGCAAAGACTTTTCTTAGGTCTTGATAATTATTTCCGTCTTTTTTTAAGGAGATTCAAATGGTAATAACGGGACTGTTGAATCGTCGCCGTTTTGTAAATTATTGTCAGAGTTTAAGCTCTGTACCGTACGCCACTATGGTGGCTTCCGTGGAAAGCATCGGTTTGAACGGTACGGACCACTATAGTGGCTTTTTTGCTAATCGAGCCAGCTTTGCCGTCCCTGGGAGACGCAGTTGCGGACACCATAGCGACTTCCGTGAAAAGCATCGGTTCGAACAGTACGAACCACTATAGTGGCTTTTTTCCCACCCGCGGTAAAGCACGCCGTCCCTGAGAGACGCAGTTGCGGACACCATAGCGGCTTCCGTGAAAAGCATCGGTTCGAACGGTACGGACCACTATAGTGGCTTTTTTGCTAATCGAGCCAGCTTTGCCGTCCCTGGGAGACGCAGTTGCGGACACCATAGCGACTTCCGTGAAAAGCATCGGTTCGAACAGTACGAACCACTATAGTGGCTTTTTTCCCACCCGCGGTAAAGCACGCCGTCCCTGAGAGACGCAGTTGCGGACACCATAGCGGTTTCCGTGGAAAGCATCGGTTCGAACGGTACGCCACTATAGTGGTTTCCGTGGAAAGCATCAGTTGGAACGGTACGAACCACTATAGTGGCTTTTTTCCCATCCTCGGTAAGGCACGCCGTCCCTGAGAGACGCAGTTGCGGACGACCGCGTCGTATCTGCGAGATGGAGCTGCGGACAAGCGCGCCGTGCTTAATATCCAAGTACATCTATGCAGATTTTTTGTCGCAGTCGCCGAGGGTTTGTTGAGAATAAACAGAATCGGTTTCAAGATAGTTTTCGTGTTTGCGATTTGAGAAGTATTGCAATATTTTGGTAGGATGCGGAAAAGTCTTATCGGCCTCGTTTTACAAGAAGCAGTTCGCGGTTATCTGCCGGGCGATACCGTTAATTAGCGAGACCTGATTTCCGAGATCGCACTTAATCTCATAAGTCGCGCAGCGATCATTATCAACGATTTTGCTTTTGCGACGAGCCTTTCATCTTCTGTTCTTCTGTAATTGATAGAAGTGAATGGTATCTAGAATCACCGAGAAAGTTTATCCATCTAACATAATGAAAAACTAATCTTTCCGTGTCTCGACGAGTAAAAACATATTTTAAAATCATAATAGCCTAATAGTGTTCTGAACTGATTCAATGTGAGGAGAATACGAGGCAGAGAATATCACAATAAAATTTCGCAAATTTTGTAGACATCTCGGAGAATAAAATCGACGACAACGGAAGATGAAGTATGACGCTCGTTATCGAAACTGCTGTCCATAAATTCCACCGAGAAGATGGCTCTTTAATTAATCCTGGACAATCGGCGGGATTATTCATATAGGGGTCAGAACCGGAAGCGTCTAACATCTGGCGAGAGGAAGCGGAGGATATTTCGATATCCGATCTTAAAAGCTTGGCACAGTGTCATCTACATCCACTCCATTTTTACGAGCATCTCACCTGGTCGTCTGTTTGACGACATTGGCTCGCGAGCGATGAATATTTAGCCTAACATCAAATATTACTGAAACGTCGATCGTCTGCGAAGACAGGGGCAGTAAAATGATTCATCTGGCTTAGCACAGGAATATCAATCCACAAAAATTCCATTGAAATTTTTAAGACCGATAACCGATAAGAAACACGTAGACCGTCACGCGAGAAAACGATTACTTCACTAATCGGGCAATTTTATAAACTAATTCTTCAGGAACGACGCGCGTGCATTGCTCTAATTCTGAAAATCAAAAACTTTTACAGTGAAATTATCAGGGGTGATTCTATGCTTCATCGTTTACTTTTTAGAATTTGGAGGATGTTACGAGAAGTATCAAAAAGTCTCAATCGTCAGATTATGGCAACATCCATGAAATCATGCAAGAAAGATCGTAAACAAAAGAAATCTAGGATCGAGCATAGTTAAAGGATTCATACTGATTAACCAGAAGGTACATTAGGTTAATACTAAAATTAAAATCTCGTTCGTTCTTGTCTGTTATTTACAAAATAAAAAATATAAAATTGAGAATTAGTAAAATTGTAAAATTGGTCTATTCTGCCCGTATCTCGACACCTCCATCTATTTTTTAACAGAATGTACAATTTTTATCTATGAAATTTAAGTTTCGGCAATCTCAGTGATAATTGAAAAATTATTAACCATCGTGCAAAGCTCCCGCAAATTTTTTCAGAAGCTTCTACAACTTTTCGAGATTGCAGCCTTTCCTTCGTTAATTCGAGTTACCGAGGTGGAACTGTGTTTTTCGGTGAGCGATAAAAATTGATCGACGACTCAGATCCGGCGATCTCGGCCCGACAAGATCGATAAAACAGGAGCCAGGCCCGCGTTCCGATCGAATTCCGCCCGCTATCGCCGCGTAATCTCGACTGTTAGCGGCTCCTCGACACTCGCCTCATTTTGGTAGCGATTCTCCCTCTCCCGGCCGGGTCACTGAATGAATCTCTTCTGAATGACTCGAAGTCGTCGTGGACCATCGGAACCAGACCCTCGTGAATCGCTAGGAGCAGCCAGATTCGTTCGAAGTTGAACGAGCCAGGCCATCACCGGCTCTGAACGGTTTCGACGACAGCCGAGAAAGTTTCCAGCGACGAGCACACAGCACAAGAATGTCCATTCGATTCCGACATTCTGGCTCGCTGGTTCTCCATTTTCTAACGCTGCTGATCACCAGATCTTGCAATCCTATTTTATTAGCTTGTTCGAAATGTTATTCCGTTTTCTCAAGGTAAAATAAAAGACGTTTCCCACTGTATCCAGAAGATTTATTCGGCGACGCAGCCGACCATTTTGTTTTATGATCTTCTGCCATTTTGTTGGCAACTTGAGAATCCCGTGCTCGCAGAATTCCTGTTTTTATTAGCAAGTAATTGCCAAAAAATCGCCTGAAGGTGTTAAAGCTAATTCCTGTTCAGTATAAGCTTGATTTGAGAAATTAATTCAATCGTGTCCTACGATAGAGTCTTTGCAATTTCAACAATTCTAAAATAATTAATCCGCAACTGAATACGCAGAATTCTCTACGGCTTTATTTTATGGTTTATTAACGTTTTAGGGGGAATGTAATTGGTATCGTTGCATCTAAAAATTTTATTAACAAAACTAATTTAATAAAATTGTATTAATTTTCTATTTTCGTTCGCATTTTGCAAAATGCAACTGGCAGATATCGCTCCATGCGACAATTTCATCCAGAATATTTCTTTTTTTTTGTGCATTTAGTCCACACGAGGATTAAATTCCAACATATTTCGCATTTCATAATTTTCTCACAATTTAGAAATCGCAGAAAAAAATCCCAGGATAATAAATCACTTGTAAATGAGTTATGGAGATTTTGTAGGTTCAACCGACTCCGGCAGCGAACTATGCTAGCTCCGAGCAGAAAGTAGAGGCTCACCCGAGCCGTGTTGTCCTCTCCGATTCGTTAGCGTCTTCCCGAGGTGTAACAACTAGCGCGTTAGTCTGAGACGAGTCTTATCTGGTCATAACTCGCTCGCTCGTTATTACGAGAGCTTAAATAATTTACGGTCCCGAGCGAAGGGGACCACGTGGACGTTTCTGCTTCCGTCTATTTACGATTCTGTAAAATGGACTCCGCCGATAAGATAGCGTCTGTGATTTAGAGTTCGCTTCTGATTAGAAACGAAAACGAGCCACTGCTCGTAGCTGCGTACCTCGATCGCCGATGACGGAGAAGTACGTCTCGGTCGTTTCTTTCTGCGCGACCCACGATTATCGATAATACGTTCCTAGCTCGATTTTCGACTCGGCCCAGTAATTAACGTCCGTTTGACAGATGTTGTACACGATCTGCCGACGATTCGGACCTGTTGATACCGTCCCGTAGCAGTCACTAACCGTAGGAGATAATCATAAGTCGATAATTTTGACTTTTCCCTAATTTTAACAATTTTAAGAAGCGAGAATGCTTAATTTTTATAAACTCTCTTAACCCTTCGAGTGGTGACTCTGAAGCGCCACTAGAAATTGTTGTGGCATTATTTTAAAGAAATTACAAAAGATGTCACCAAATATTTGTTACATTACAAAATTTGTATTTAACGGATTACTAAACGTTTAAATATTAGGAGTACCCAAAAGTAATCAATTATTTGAAAAGAATTTGTTTTGCCTTTAGTTCTGTACCGATCGTTGAACAGGAAACACGTATTCTTTCACAGTTTTCGGAAAAGCAGCCTGTGTTCAAAATATTCTAAAAAGTATAATTTTTTTTACAACCTGTAATAAAATGGCGGCGTCCGTACCTTCCGAGGATCATATTCGTCGTTGCATACTTTTTCATTTTCATGCGGGATTTAATGTAACAACAAAGAAAATTTGCGATGTTTACGGAGACGTATTGAAGGTCAACAAGTGTCAACGTTGGTTCAGAAGGTTTGCTGCTGGTGATTATGATCTCTCTGACAGGCCTCGGACGACCAGTTGAATTTGATAATGACACCCTAAAATCTCTAGTGGAAGCTGATCCAAAATTAAGTATACAAGAATTATCGAGAAGCCTTGGGTCCGCATGGTCAACTATACAAAGGCACCTACACGAAATGGGAAAGGCATATAGGCAAGGAATATGGGCACCGCATCAATTATCCGAGACCAACAAGAATATTCGTCGATCAATTTGCACTTGAAAATTTGCAGGAAAGATGGCAAACTGTCGTTGATAATGATGGAGATTATATAATAAATTAAGAAATAAAAACTTGAATTTACTACAAAGTTTTAGATTTCAAAATAATCGATTACTTGTGGGTCCTCCTAATATTATACGTGGAAATCGGGCCAGTTTCGTATCAATAAAAGGAAAATATTCTGAGACGAAAGAAAAATGTAGTTTTAGAATTAGAATAGTGCATTAATCCGTCCACTGCTTTAAATTGCTCGCACTTTTCATGAATGCATACATAGTCTACATTCAGGACACGTAATGTTACACACAATCTGCTGATAGCACTTGATGTTACACAATCTGTTGATGTTCCGTAACGTTAGACATAATCTGTTGATAACTCATGCCAGCGGTGGGCGCGGTAGGGGCCCCTCGAACGCCTGCTTCCCCCACCAACCTCGCTTTCATGCAGCGCGCACTTTCGCCGCGTTCGCTATAGTCTCGCGTCTTCTTTGCCCCATAGTAACGGCGCTCGCTGGAAGGGGTCAATGGGCGCTATGGTGGGGACTGTCTTGTCACAACCGAGACAGAAATGCCCATCCTTGACTTAGGCCTTTTGACATCTTATACCTGTCTCTAACCCTACAGTATGATCACTAGTCGATAACAGTGTATTATAGATGTCGAACAACGTTACACAGAATCTGTTGATGCAGCATGCTACTACAAGACTGCAGTTTTTGATGCATTTGTTACATCTAGAATACAAGAGAATATTCTTGTAATTCATGTAAATCTTGAATTCTATTCAGAATTCTTGTATTAAACAAATTTATTCCCCATTTTAGTACCCACAAAATTAAGCTTGAAAACAGAAACTTGCATAAAGTTAAATCTAGTGATAACAGCGGATATTTATGCAAACTAAATATCGTAGACATTAATTGCAAGGCATAGGAACCAATTTGATCGCGGATGCATTTCTGACAAAAATGAGTAGGTGTAATTCAAATCAGTGAAAAGATTAAAAGAGTTTAACAACGTCAATACACCATTTCTAACATATAAAAATTACTAATGAGCAAAATAAATGTTTACTTAGCACCTATAGATTGCAATTGATGTATAAAAATTGTATTTTGCATAAAGATCCGCAGTCTAATTATAACATAAATATATATTGATACTTTACATTCTTGTAATCTATTTATCTGAAACTGCATAAAAGCCATTCTTGCCATAAATGCATAAAATTCCGTATGTTGTTAAAAATGCAAAAAAAAATAAAGTCTAGTTATTACAAATTGTTAAGAGTTGGACACAGCTAGTGCTACACACAATTCGTCCGTGATTTAAATTTTCTGATATCGCGTTATGTCCAACTCCAATCCAAGAAAGTAAGTAGCCGACAGAAGTGTATCCATCGTTTGCTAATAATCCGACGTCGAGCAACAAACTTTGAAAGTTTGGAAGCCTCGGTACACAAACATCGTCGCCGAGGGAAAGTTAACGAAAGAAGGGTAGGGATATATATATATATATATATACGTATATAGGCTATCAGGGTAAGAAGTAGGTGGTCGCAGCAGGATTGCGAAGATGAAGAGGCTACTTGGATCAATTCTTGATCCGAGCGCCGCGGGGGTCAACGGAGCGAAAGCGACCTAACTCCTGACTCGTTAGGCGAGTAATCGTCGCGGACTGTTTGCAGTCCCGCGATTCGTCAGCGTTTCTTGTTTCTGTGCCCGTTTTTTCCGCGCCTGTTTGCATGTCACAGTTTAAACAGACAGTCAGGCTAATGTAATTGGACGAATCGTACAAGTGTGCGGAGACACGAAGCCTCTACACACCGCGCCTCGAAATATGGCTTCCGCGTCAAGGTTGTTCGCGGCCGCGACAAGAAAATCGCGAGGATCGAACGCGCGTTTTCGATCCCTCCCCTAATCCCCTCTCAACAGTTTGTCGACACCGTTCTCAGAAAATTCCACGACCAGTTTCCGAACCCCCACCTACTCGCGAAAATTGCAAAATTTCAGCTAGGTTGATTTATTTCTAATTTGCGAAAATGTAAATTTGTGCTGAAACAGGAATCAACGAGAAATTCAGCTTCCAAATGTAACTTTTGCGGTCGTAATTGCACGGCAAAATTGTGAGAAACATATTCAGAATATTCTCGACGAATTTCCAAACTCCTGGCAACTCGCAAAAATTGGAAAGAGTTGCGCTGATGTATTTATGATTTATGGAAATCCTGAAAGAGGAATCAACGCGAGATTCAGTTTCCAAATTCTGCTTTTACTGCCATAATTACACTGCAAAATTGCGAGGTCGGTATTCTGAAAATTCAAGCATCGATCAACTTACAAAAATTATAAATTTCGAGATGTATAATTCGAGCTTGTGGAATTACAAATTTCCACCGAAAGAGAAATCAAAGTTATAAACATCTTTCGAAAATTCAATCTTTAACTGGAAGTCGTAGACATTCTACAAATAATAATGGCGCCAACCACAATCTAGTAGATCCAGAAGATCATCCATCAACATGGCGCCTAATTGGTTTTAGCCATCTGTCTCTCATTTTCTCAATTTAGCTTGTCTCCTGCTGTCTAATTGTCACAATGGTAAAAAATTGATATAGCACTGAGCGAAATAGTTCAATGTCTAAACTAATGAATTCATCTATTCTCGAATTGGTGAACAATGGCCCTAATCAAAATCGTAATTACTATATATAACATTAACAAATTGTTTCAACTTTATTACTAAACTGTGGACATTTTTCAACAGAACATATCCAAATATAAATCGTACTCTAACAGTATATGCTCAATAATAGACTGCATTTACGACAATGCATTTATGACAAAACTGAGAAGGTGTAATTTCAAACAGTAAAAACATTAGAAGATTTAAAACATACTAGTATATTATTTCCAATCGATTAAACATATTGAGAAAGAAAATAAATTTTGCAACTCAGACAATTTTTATTTTGCATAGAGGTCCTCAGTCTACTGATTAATAATACCACAGCAAATAAAAAACACCTCATTCCCTTTCCAATAGACTAGTGTCTAAATTCGATAATTTATAAAAATAATTCACACTTTTATCGCGGAGTATTTTGAATGTTAAGCGAAGCAAAATTTTTCCTGCAGCATCTATCAGAAATAGTACATAATTAATAATACATAATAGTACATAATAGTTAAAATGTACTAATAGTACATAATAGTACATAATGTTTACATAATTGCCTAACAATCTTGACGAGCTACGAACACACAAACATCCGGGATCCACGCACAAATTGCACATTTCTTAAAAAGATTGCAATTCTCGACATGAACCAGTGGTCAGTATACGAAGACTATGGTTTCCGGTTGAAAAAATGCCGGTGAACAAGAAGATGACCCAACCCAAATTTTCCATTAATTTCCACCTACTCCAAACGCGTAAACATTTTTAATTCACTCAGAAATTGCACATTTCACTGTTCCACGCTGAAACTTGTACACCATAATTGCTGTTTAAAACAATTGTAATTATCGATAGGAACCAGCGGTTCGCGCTCGACGTTTATGGTTCCCTGCGGAATAGATGGTTGTCCAGAGTATGATGACTCGAATCGGGAAGAAAAGACGTCCAGAGAGATTTCGGGGAGGTATGCGTGCACGTTTCTCGGCGACCGGGAATAATATTCGATTTGGACGGTCGCCAAGCGGTGAAAAAGCAGATTTCGGCTAAGTGCATCGGCGCGCTATTTCACCTGCATTTCGGTTTACCATGCGAGATACGCGCGCGGCACGTGATGCACGGCTCCGGGTGCGCATCACGTGAGCGTGCGTAACGACGAACAGTCCGAATATTTCGGTTTCGCCGCTATTCGCGGCGATAACGCAGCGCGCGCGTTTCGCGAGAACCACGTGCCCGTCCTCTATTTTCGACCGCAATCTATCCGCGTGATGCACTCGCCGAACCTGTGCATCCTTTACCCCCCGATAACCCAACGTGACCCGATCCTTTTCCTCCCCCTATTATCCTTTGCGCCCCGCATCCCCAAATCTATTCGTCCCTGCTTCCCCTGCCAACGCATTAACCGTTTATTGCAATAGTTCATTCGACATTGCAAACACGATTTGTTGATATCCTGTAACTTCCTGACATTAACGCGTTCGCTATTTTTCATTTTTCCAGTTTTTCCCGTGATGCACCCGCCGAACCTGTGCATCCTTCACCCCCCGATAACCCAACGTGACCCGATCCTTTTCCTCCCCCTATTATCCTTTGCGCCCCGCATCCCCTAATCTATTCGTCCCTGCTTCCCCTGCCAACGCATTAACCGTTTATTGCAATAGTTCATTCGACATTGCATACACGATTTGTTGATATCCTACCTGAAATTGTTTAACGCGTTCACTATTTCTCATTTTTCTAGTTTTCCGCGTGATGCACTCGCCGAACCTGTGCATCCTTTACTAGTGTTCCTTCTCGAGAACTTCTCGAGAAATTTGATAATTGATTACTTCTGATTTCTCGAGAAATTCCAGTATTTCTTGAGAAATTTAAATCTAGGAAAATTCTTATGTCACTCATTTATTTTATAACATAAATTCTTAAATTCTCTTGAATTCTTCTTTAAAACTTTCGAAAAACTGAATACCGAATTGAGTAATGAGTTTCTTGTTGTTATTACAGAAGAAATATCTAAAAGAAGAGACAAGATTGTTGTATCCCCTATAAAATATCTGCATAATCCAGAATCTCTGCAAAAAGATTCAGAAGATACATTTTTTTTGTTTAACACCCAAGGCAGATATGTATAAAATGGCAAAACAATTTCTAAGCAGACCTTTTGGAAAATATAACAATCATTCTTATGAAAATAGTGAAAAACTTTCAGATTCTCAGAATGAGGAACTATCACTGGAAAAACAGTTAGAAATTGCAGATAGCCCTCAAGAATTTAGTGTCAAGAGTTTAGCGGCAGAAGAAAATAAATTCCGGACTCTAACAACGGAATTCCAAATTTTTGAGTCCACTGGAAAAAGGACACCCAATCTTCAGCAACTTTTGGATGTTCTGTATACGATAAAGCCAACAACATCCACACAAAATGAAAGAAATTATTCTACGGCTACAGATTTTGTTACAAAAATAAAAGTAGATAGTCTGATTCTTCATTAGACGCATTATGCTTCTTAAGAAGTCATTTCAAAACAAAAGCGTAATGTTTCACTTTATAAAAGTTTGGTAAAAGTTTTCCAATATTTTTTCATTTTATTAAAAATTCTCGAGAATTCTCGAGAAATATAGTCTTATTTCTCATTTATCGAGAAATGAAAAATGTTGAGAAATCAGGAACACTATCCTTTAACCCCCGATAACCCTGCTTTCGTCCCTGCTTTCCCTGCCAACACATTCTTCGTTTATTCCAATAGTTCATTCGACATTGCAAACACGATTTGTCGATATCCTATAACTTCCTGAAATTAACGCGTTCGCTATTTTTCATTTTTCTAGTTTTCCTATTTTTCATTATTTATCACCTGGACACCTATTCATCGGCCATTGCGGTTCTATTTATTTTTCATATGTTTTTAGTAAACATTGTTCAGTAGTGACTTTGAGTCACGTATATGGTGCTCCGGATAGCGACCGTATTAGCACTGATAGCGAATCTGTCAACATGACGGATTTCTCATTTTACAAATATCGAGATTGCAAAGATGTGGACACTTGCTGGGCACATTTATTTATTCAGACGTATTTTGTAAATAATTTGAGTTAATTTGGGCTAGTTCTTTCACTACCCAGCTGTAGCAAAAGATTGACTGAATTGAAGTGAGCTTCACGTCAGTTTGAGTACTATATTTCTCCGAAGAATGTGAGAGAGTAGCACGACTATTTGTTCTATGGTATTACTAATCATTATACCGTTAAAAATAGAAATATCGTCAGACGGCCACAGAAACTTAGCATAAAAATGTGCATCTCTTTTTGTCGAACGGTTTCCGGCATACATAATCTGTCATTGTCGATGATAAATCGACCTATCCTTTTTCGATTGTCTTTTCAAAGAGCATAGTATTATCATAATGCGACACATTCGTCTCACTGTCGGCATAAAGTATAAATCCCCTGAACGGGTCGACAACAAAAATTCCGTAAAAATAAGGAACGATTGAGAAAAGTAATTTTCAGTAGTAATATTTGTAATTAGAGTTTAGGAAGCCGTGGAATAAATGATTGATCACCGTAATGAGTATAAACGACGAATGTAATTCGATCGATTGACGGTGCTTTGCCGAGTTCTTCAGAAGATTATTTTCGTTTCATGTAATTTTCCTTATGGCGTTTTTATGGCTGATCGTTTGGCAGCGCATCGGCCGCCAGGAACGGAATGATCATGCGGACACGACGATGCGTTCGGTGCACTTTGAGCGCGAATGCAAGCGTCGCAATCGCGTCCTTGTGTATTTCATCGGTGACACGGGCTTAAGGTTGATTCCCACTATCCTTTGCGCCGGGAACTATTTACTGAAATATTTTCGAGCGAATAGGCAAACAGATGTTTCTGCACACAGCAATTTTCATACACCAATTTGTACAAACCGGAGATAAGTTTGCCTTCTCCGTGTCAAGTCCAAAAACCGAGTCCTCTCGACAAATCTTCAACGAATCCGTGCATTAATAATTTTGGCATTATTCCATCTCAAAAAAAAAAATTAAACTATTCACAATGTAAATTCTGTTCAATTTATTGACTCGTCTAAATGCGAATCTCTACTTCCAATAATTGTATATTTCATTTTCACTTTCTACTAATTAACACGTTGACCGGCACGCTAGCCCGTCAAAGATTTACTATAGCAAATAATTTGATAACTTTCTCATTCCTTGTAGACCTTCACAAAGTTCGGTTTATTTCCTATATATTGTAATGAAAATCGATTTTCAAGTCCGACAGAAAAATGTAGCAGTATACGTAACAGTCGGAGTGTTAATATTTAGTTACCATCTAAAAAATGGTAAATATGAAATAAAATTTTTTTAGATGACTCCATATTAACACTCCCACTGCTACATTTTTCTATGGGACTTGAAAATCGATTTTCATTACGAAAATATTTATTATATATATATATATTTTTCGATACATAAACGAAGGATATGTTTGATCCAAAAATATGAAATAAAATTTGCATTACTGATGGGGCGACCCAACGCTAAGAAGAAAATATAAAATACAGTTCCCATATTCTCATATGGGAAGCTTAGTTTACGAGATGGGCGTCCATAAATTCATTTCGCGATACGGAAAAGTGAAACGAGAAGTTCGATGATTCGGCAAGCGAAGAAAGCGATGCAATTAATTTCGAAGATCGACTTCGCAAGGATCGAGCGGGTCCGGTAAATACGGTTCGCCAATCGGCCGAGTATTTTTAGGATCGATCACGTTAGCAGATGATGCTCGATGTGCACGGACCTTTAATCTATCAACTCTCGCACGGTCGTAAATCACGGTTCGGCTCACAATACTGTGCTAACGTAACGTTACCGGTTCCACAGCCTTTCCTAATCGGCTGTGTTTTATCCCGAGCAATTATACGGCCGACAATTTCATTCGCGATAGAATGATCGTGCCTTGTTCAAGTGTCGCGGGCAACCGCGATTATGGAAAACGGCTAAATTGTCCCGGCGAATAAAAACCAATTCGGAGATAAAATCGCAACCATTTCGAATCAGCAAAAAAAAAAACAGGATAATCGACGAAATCCCGTACGATTTTATAAGGGGTATTAAATTCGCCAATTTCTTCCAACATTCTGTCCGCCATAGACAAGCATGTTCTTTCTAAAACTGGCTCATAAAAAGGATAAAATAACGTTAATAAGTTAATGCGGTGCATTTTCTCCGTCGGGCTTGTTTTTCTTTTATATGTGAAAGGATTGGCTGATCGCACAGCCATTTTCTTAAAACAGCTCGTAAAATCGAAGCAGTTGGTTTATTTATAGATTGCGGATCTTCCTGTAAAATGAAAATTTCCTAACTCGATTCTAAGAACCCGAAGTTCAATAAATATGCATCTTTTTTTCGATAATTTTAGTAAATCGAATAGAGCGTACGTGACTCTCATGTTTACAATTTTATTCCGATATAAGACGACGCCATTCATTTCGCTATGGCCTCTTCTCCCTCTTCATCCGAAATAGGACGAGAGCCGGTCCCGAGCCGTCGCCTTATATCGAAAGAAAACTGCAGTGCTGTATCGGTGTGGGTCAGTAAGGTCCGAGGGTTAAATTCTTGCAGTCTTATATTTTGAATCGTGAATTATATTCTTGCACAGTTTTGCATTTTACCTGTGCAGGTAAAATTCGAATTGTAAAACGTTCTAGCACCGGAAATCGTGTTTTAGGTATCGTCGTACGGGCACGTTTTGCTTCTATTCGAGTGACGGTGGCCTTAAAGGGGAACGAGCGATCATTTTCGCGGAAGGGCGAGTTCAGGAAGAAAAAGTGCGAGCTTTCGACGTGCCGCGCCGCATTGTACACAATATTTGGCAGTGGTTCAACGAGATTGTGTCTGCTGCGAAATATTTCGCAGGAATTTCGTGTAAATTTTGCGTGTTCGGCGTGTGCGCAAGACTGTTTCTAACTGGCCACAATGTGCTCGCTCGAACGGCAGCTAGGTGAAATAGTGGCGCGTTACAACTACACGTGTGCGTGTACGGACGCATCATTAGCAAGACTATCATTAGCCAACAAGGCCGTGAGCAGCAGGGCCGTCATCGACGACGGACGGCCACGAGCTCTGCGAGCGGACGTCTCTTCTTTATTGCGAATTTGTCTCGCGGCTCGCAAAATCCGTTCAGCTGACAAATTTACAGTCTTTACGTTCGAGCGATTAACAACTTGGAGAAATCATCCAAAATGTGCCCCAACAAAAATTTCACGATCAATAACAATAGCTACAGTAAACATGAAAGCAGTTTGAAAATTTGTGTCTCGCGGAAATGCGTCTGTCAAAAGAAGTAAAAAATATTAACATAAAATTTAAATCCGTGTCTTAAAGAAATGGTGGTTCTGTCAGAAGAAATAAAAAATTTTAAAATACAGTTTGTTTGTATTTGGAAAGCTCCGTTTTCAAAGGTTTTCGAATACTATGCGAAATTAGAGCAGGTGCAAATTCGTGTCTTAAAGAAATCGTTCTGTCAGAAGAAATAAAAAATATAAAATACAGTTTGTTTGTATTTGGAAAGCTCCGTTTTCAAAGGTTTTCGAATACTATGCGAAATTAGAGCAGGTGCAAATTCGTGTCTTAAAGAAATCGTTCTGTCGGAAGAAATAAAAAATTTTAAAATACAGTTTGTTTGTATTTGGAAAGCTCCGTTTTCAAAGGATTTCAAATACTATGCGAAATTAGAGCAGGTGCAAATTCGTGTTTTAAAGAAATGGTTCTGTCAGAAGAAATAAAAAATATAAAATACAGTTTGTGTGTATCTGGAAAGCTCCGTTTTCAAAGGTTTTAGAATACTATGCGAAATTAGAGCAGGTGCAAATTCGTGTCTTAAAGAAATCGTTCTGTCAGAAGAAATAAAAAATATAAAATACAGTTTGTGTGTATCTGGAAAGCTCCGTTTTCAAAGGTTTTCGAATACTATGCGAAATTAGAGCAGGTGCAATTCCGTGTCTTAAAGAAATCGTTCTGTCAGAAGAAATAAAAAATATAAAATACAGTTTGTGTGTATCTGGAAAGCTCCGTTTTCAAAGGTTTTCGAATACTATACGAAATTAGAGCAGGTGCAAATTCGTGTCTTAAAGAAATGGTTCTGTCAGAAGAAATAAAAAATATAAAATACAGTTTGTTTGTATTTGGAAAGCTCCGTTTTCAAAGGTTTTCGAATACTATGCGAAATTAGAGCAGGTGCAAATTCGTGTCTTAAAGAAATCGTTCTGTCAGAAGAAATAAAAAATATAAAATACAGTTTGTGTGTATCTGGAAAGCTCCGTTTTCAAAGGTTTTCGAATACTATGCGAAATTAGAGCAGGTGCAATTCCGTGTCTTAAAGAAATCGTTCTGTCAGAAGAAATAAAAAATATAAAATACAGTTTGTGTGTATCTGGAAAGCTCCGTTTTCAAAGGTTTTCGAATACTATGCGAAATTAGAGCAGGTGCAATTCCGTGTCTTAAAGAAATCGTTCTGTCAGAAGAAATAAAAAATATAAAATACAGTTTGTGCGTATCTGGAAAGCTTCGTTTTCAAAGGTTTCCAAATACTACGAGCAACATTGCACTTTTCAACAACGAGTAGAAAGATGAGATCGTTTTTGCATATGAAACTCTAATAAATTTATTATCACAATACATCCGTATCAAAATATAAAACGACAGCATCAAACAGTGTAAACAAGAAAAATTGAATAATTAATTCAAGAGATGAGTGTACGTGTCCAAGAATTTCCTCTTCAGCAGCGTCTCCACCAGTCTGCAATAAAAAGAGAGCAGGTCTTCAAATTCCTAAATCGACAATTGTCCTAACGCTTAAAAATGCCAAACAAATTCGAAATAAATTTTACAATTCTCAGAAGTAATTCCGAGAGCTGTTTCCGCAAACGTTCGCGCGCAATTTCAAGCGATGCAACAGCTCGGTTGAAGATCCGCTGATAAATTGAAACGAAAGTGTGCATTCTTTCCAAACAACCAGCTGTCCAAACAGTAAATCTTTACACGCCATAATCTGCAAACATGTTCGACGCACAACGCCAGAGAAAATCTCACCGAACCTCAACCTGAACCTCGGTCCACAATAACCGCAACCCGGTGTCCTAACACCTTTCAACAAGAAAACTCGCAGTTCCTCGAAATCTGAGAGAAGGTGCGTTCGCATGAGCATCGATGGCCAGTCGACGACTGGGAAAGTGCCGTGTCGTGTGTGCGTAAGAGGAAAATTGGTTGCGAATGGAACAAGTGGAACAGGAAAATGGATCTAAACGGTTCGGAGAGCCTGGTGGGTCGCGAAGAGAGGACTCTCAAGAAGAGAGAGCGAGTGTTTTACCAGCCGGTGTTTCTTCGGTGTGTTCTTGCGTCAATCTTTGCACTGTGTCTCGTCCGGATTGCTTCGCGCGGCGTATCTTGGCCAGGGAGGATCATTCTTCTTGCTTGCCCTCGGACGCGCCGGAAATGCTGGACCCGCCGCTCTGCGGGCTCTCGTTTCTCAAGAGGCTGTTGCTTCTCTTCGGCTGTTTCGCCACCGTGTTCACGTCCAGCGTGTCGATGTCCTGCGGCACATCCCCCCTCCTCCTTCGTCTGCTGCGCCTCCGACGGGACCTCCTTCTTCTTCTGCCGGATCGGCGACGCCTAGATTTGCGACCCCTCCTTCTTCTGCTGGATCTTCGTCGTCGCGAACGCTTCCTCCTCCTTCCGCTCCTGCGACGGTGGCACGGGACTTCGACGCCGTTGTCCGCTGTGGTCAGCGGGTGTCTCTCGAGGAAGTCCAGGTTGTACGTGTAGCATCCCCTAGAACCGGGACAATTAAACGTTAGGCCGCTTCAAATTGACCCCCCCCCCCCTTAACGGGGCCGGCAGGCATTTGGCCTTGACTGTCATGTTACGCTGTGCCTTTGTTTCTAGACAATTTACGCCTTCAGTAAGTAATCAATTAAAAATGCATACCACCGTGTTTGTACATGTCTTTGCTACGTCTGTCCAGAGCCTTTTCTTCGATAGGAACACTAAATCTCTCGAAGTTAAGAGAATCTCTCCGCAATATACGTATATGAACTTGAAAGGGTCAAAACCTTGACAAATTGACGCTTCGATATTGCAACGAGCAGTTCAAAAGTGGTCACTTGTGTTTCCTGAAAGTCCAATCTACGTCTGTCCAGAGCCCAAATTGCGAATTTCTACCTCATCGTGGAGGAATTCGTAATATTCGGCAGAAAACTCGCTTTCTGAAGCAAGTGTGACGTCACAAGATGGCTGCCGCGGAGAGATTCTCTTAGGGCCCGGGACGCTTGGTGTTCCACTCAATCCTAGTCGCGCACGCGCAACGTGTCGCATATTACTCTGGTCATCAGAGAAGGGGAACATCGTATTCCCCTCGATTTTCTCGACCTGGCGACACTGGTGTAGCATCCCGTAGGAAGGACGATGTACAGTGCATTCTCGTTACGAGTCAGTGCCAACCTTACGATTTGGAGTCAGTGGAACTACCCACACCACCGCGATGAGGGGTCGAACCCCGAGAGCCGTCTCTCGAGCTACGTTCGACATTGTATCGGAGAAAGACATTTTCTCAGTCTACTTGTCACTATCGGTTAGTAGTCATAGGCTTGTGACTTATAGACGGATGTGACTCTTAGGTTTCCAGTGTGCCCTGTGTATTTCAAATGCGACGCTCCGCGAGAACCTCAGATTTTGTGTAAGAGTCAGTCGCCAGAACCGCGTGACTGACTCTTAACGAGACTTCACTGTAATGTCAAGAGATTCGGAACAGAGAGAGATTCGACGATTTTTAAATATATAAAATTGTGTCCCTTTAAAAATCCAATATATACATCTCATTATACGATGTTTAAGTACTATCTGTTGAAAAATTTAGTTAAATATCTGGAACTGGAAGAACGTGGCAGCCATTTTCCCAAAGCTCTCTGTGGGCTTAGCAAGCAGTCCTATCTGCAACTGCATAAGTCCAGGGTGTACAGTGAAGTCTCGATATATGTCAACAACACAGGTCTTGCCAGCGACATATATCTCGAGCTTCTTGGCCCCTTACGGAGTATAACCTGCGGTAGTGGGGATAATTGCGCGACGTTTATCATCGAGGCCTTGGCGACATATATAGAGAAATCACTGTACCTACAGCATCCCTTAACCCCTCGCCCTACGACATCGAGCCAGACTCGTGATGAAGATTTTGAACAGATACTAACAAATATGTTATTACTTTTCTTTAAACCGAAATAAAATTTTATTTTGTTCTAGTTGATATATATATCCTTTGCAGAAAACATAGGCACACAATAAATATAAACTATCTTCTTTTTCTGTGAAATAGTAGTGCAAGGGGTTAATAAAAGTAGATGTATCGAATGTTAAGCGATGTAATGAATAAACAAATTCCTCAAAAGGCTATCCGAACTGACAGCGTGAAAAATAATTTGTAACTGTAACAATTTGTATTTGTAGCTGTTTGATTATTCTTGCGAATTGATCGTGATCCACGGGTTAGAAGGTGATGGTTGCAAGGGAAGAACTGCTAAACTTACCCCTTCAGTTTTTGCAAAATCCCATAAGCGACGCCTCGCTTCAAAGCGACCTGAACCTGTCGCCTAATCTCCGTGCTTGGCAGATCATATTCCTGGGAAATATAGCTGCTGATCTCTCGAGGTGTTGATCCTTGAACAGCCTGTAGCCTGCGTATAGCCTCGACCACCTGGGCCTCGATTTTTTGACTTTTTTTCCCGGCCATCGCTCGCTTTCACGATGAATCATATATGAATCGAAACTGTTAACACGGAACAAGGTCTTGATTACTCCGACGCTAAACAAAAATGCAACATAGTTTCCTAACTGCTTTTACCCCACACCCTTCGATTTAATTCTACTTTATTCCCTCCGAACGAAGTATGATCTCAAACATTCACATTTTAACCTTGAAATTTTTGAATCTTAAATCTTAAATGTCGGGCACAATTTTTTAATCGAACTCAAAAGCCAATATTTATTACAGTTTATTAAGCGAACCAAAGTCCGAGAGGGCTACGAAAATATTAAATGACGAAATAGTTTTTCGAGTTTTAATTTTTCTAGATAAAATAGCTTTCTATGTATTACAATTAAATAATAAACAACCAATGTGGGGAGGAAGAGATTGGAATTTAAAATAAAGTTAATTACTGATTGTAAGGGTCACGAATTAATTAATTAACTAATTTTGTGCAACTTTAATGGAGGTTAGCGCACCAGTGAATGTGTTAAAAAGAAATAAAATAAGTGGAACACTTAACAATAGACTTGATTGAATAAATAGATAGTTAACTGCCCGTAACATCTTCATCGTCCGCACAGGGGAATCCCCATAAACGTGTTCATCATCACTCACATTTAGAAATCCCGGGACTCGATCTCTTCCTGGTAGCCTCGGTCACATTTGCTATCAATTTATCCGTCCCTTAGAGCCTCGGAGCGAACACAAATTTCCCATCAGTGACTCTTCTCCGAAAAATCTTCCTCGAAAACTACACACGGTAAATTTACTTCTAAACAAAATCAAAAATATCGAGGCACAGGAACGGTTCCATTCGGGCAAAATTTTCGCACAATTCCCGTCGATCGGATCATGGGAATTGTCGTCCAGGTACCACGGACCACCGAATTTGTTGATTAACTATTTCGCAATTAGAACATCTGACGAATCGGTCGCCGGGCGACGATTTTCATTTTGTCGACGCGCAATTTTTCGTTCTGATCGACCGGAAACGAGACTCGATCTGGTGCGCTCCTCGTCTTACTACTGGCTGCGATCCAGCGTACAAAAAAAAAAAAAAAAAAAAAAAAAAAAAAAAAAGAAAAATCGCGGGATTTCGATCTATTTCTAAATCTATACTTTTCCCGACTTTTCCCCTGCCTCTCGCCCCCTGCGTTTCGAATGATCTTTCTCTCGGTCCGTTTCCGTCTACCGCTGTCCGGCAAGCAGAAATAAAACGGCGGCGAATAGCGCCAGCAGAGAACGGCAGACCTTTAAACAGTGTCGTCACCGAGGCTGTTTTCTCATGCCTTCGTAAATATAGTACTCTTCCGGCTGTTTGACTTGCAAATCCAGCCCGCAATTAGAGAACCGGCCCGAAAAATTGCCGTTCGAATTATCGGCCCGCCAACACGGGAATAGCGAAATCGGCCCGAAACCGGCCCGACGATCTTCTTCGATGACGATCGACCGTGATTCTCGAAGAATTCGTCGCGGTTCGATATCCGCGTTTCAGCTTTTTCATGGCCGACGTCGAATCACGTGTTGGAAGCCGATCTTCTTTGCTCTGACTGTTTTATGCCGTTCTGCAATTTTTTTTTTTTTGGAAATTGGAAAATTGGAAATTGGAATTATATATATATATACAGAGTCATCCGTTTTTAAACGGCCAAACGTCAACCAGCTATAGAGGACCTCAAATGGAACAACTTTCACCCCTAACACTTTTTTTGATTCGAAGTTATTTCATTCAGTCTCCACGGGGTGCCCCATGTCAAAAAACCAAGATGCAAAGGTCATACAAAAAAGTTGACTTAATAAAAGAGATGCCCCTATTTATTTTAATCCAAACAAAGGAAAAATCATCAAGATACATAATTGCAGTCCTAATATATTTAATCTTAAGTGAACGCAAAAAATGACGGGTTTTTGCAATTATCTAAAAATCAAGACCGAATCAAAAAAAGTGTTAGGGGTGAAAGTTGTTTCATTTGGGGTCCTCCGTAGCTGGTTGACGTTTGGCCGTTTAAAAACGGATGACCCTGTATATATAATTTAATTGTTTAACGTTGCTTCAACATCAAAGGTCATTAGCAACACGGTACATTTTCTTTTAATATATTATACATATTTGTATCGTTGATATGGAAAAAATTTTTAAATAATGTTGAGACAGTGCTGGGCGAAATAGTATTTGGAATGGAAAATAGTAAATAGTTTATTTCATTTTTAAAGCATACCTACAATCGTACAAATGAAATAAAAGTTTTTGAGATACTATTTAAAAATAGTATTTTATTTGGAAAATATTGAAAATAGCAAGACTTATTTCGTAGGACTGTGTAAAATAGTATTTCAAATAGTTGATAGTAAATGATACTTTTCTCGTATTTTCTTATTACAACATTATCGTCTGTTTATCAACATGTTATATGAAAATATTCGTAATTGAGCTATAAATAATACTTTGTTAACTATTATAGTTTCTTGTTTGCATTGTAAGGAAGTATTTGAAACATAACAGTAAAATATTTTATGTATCTGGTTAGCAAAATAAAAATATTTTACTTGCAGAAATTTTTCGTTCTATTTAAAGTAGTATTTCATAGTGTATACAGTTTGTATATATTTATACATTTTATAGTGTATATAGTTTATAGTATTTTATAGTGTGTATAGTGTTTCAAATATTGTTTCTCGAAATTTTGCCCAGGTCTGTATTCAGATCGATTGGAATCTGAAATGATTTTGGATTTTCGCACTTCTAGGAACAATTATTAGGCATACAAACCAGCGAATTATCAGATTTTCAGAATCCGACTCCATTATTCGTAATTTATTAAAATTCTTAGGTTCTCTTTTTTCCAACAGATGCCCAAAATTCATATTTTGCATAATGCTCCCGAGTCGTGACAAAAAGAGAATGTCACCAAAGTTTATTGAATTTGTTGTTACACTTAATTTTTCGGTCGATCAATTTTCAGAGACTGTTCCTCAACATTCTTTGATCGCGTTAGAAACAATAATCGCAATCGTTATCCCGAACCGTATCAAAATCGTCGCGGCAATAAATTCTTTTTCTTGAGCAACCGAACGTTAAACACATAAACGATCGTTTCAACCTAGATTTTTGATAAAATTCTTCGAATAGAATGAGATTTGCATAAACATGAGCGGTTCAACGGAGGCCTACGCGAAAGTTCAACAGTGACTGCGAGGAAATATTGCTAATTGAAAAAAACTCTAATTGCGCGTGTATTCTAGTAATGCTAATTATTCGTTGGCAAAAGCGGTTTAATTACTTCCTCCGGAGTCGTAGATAAGTAATTACAGATTACCGGCCTCGGTGCGTATATAGATTGTCATAATCGTCCGGCAGCTATCTCCGTCGGATCGACGGAAAAATGATATCCTGCCGAGTTCTGCCGTCGATCGGCCAGCAATAAATTATTATAATTGAGACGCGGTGCCGACGACGGCGATGTTTGCGCAAAGCGATTTACTGCATCGATCAATGCGTGAGATAAATTCGCTGAACGGTCCCTTCAACGGGTCGGGGAGCCCGCGTGCGTGACATTTATTTCGCCTTATCGTGTAGTATCGACACGCTAAATTACATGGTAATATATTCAGGCGAAAATATGCATTATCTAAACGCGGTAAATTGACCGAGAACAGTGACACGTCGCGGCGGATCGAAAAATTTCTCGTTTGCTCGCCAACCGGCTAATTATCGCATCCATCGAGCCCTGAATTTTCGAATTTTTCTCATTCACGGGCGTTCGAATAATTATATAATATGGCGCTAATGGGAATTCGTTCGGTTCGGTGACAGTCCCCGCGAAAATACCTATGCGTTATCTAATGCGAAAAATTCCTCGTTTACGCGCAGATTGGCTAATGACCACAATTATCGAGCCATTTAACTAGCCCTGAATTTTCTAAATTTTTCAACACCGTTTACATGATTGTACAATATAGTTTTCTTTAGTGGAAATTCCGTTCGGTTCGTTTATAATCTTTGCGAAATTATGCACTGTCGAAATGCAGTAAATTCACCGAACAGTGACACGCTACATTTACCGCTGTAATTACCGCAATTATCGAACTAGCCCTGAATTTTCTAAATTTTTGGCAGCATTTAAATAATTATTTAACGGGAATTCGCTCGGGTCGGTGTATTTCTCTGCACTGAATATTCGCCAATGAAACGTTTATAAAAGCTGCCAAAGTTAGCAGTTTATGCAGTCCCTCGCGATCCACAGATCAATTTCTCACCGTTGGATCAGGTCACATTTTTCATAATAAGTCGTATTTGTAAGGCACACGATGCGAACGAGAGTAAATTGTTTTTTACAAATGAAAAGGAACTCAAACAAGCGATTCTTATGAATAATATTTCTGTACAAAGTTATGGTATTAATTTCTTCGGTTGATTGGTCGGTTATTTCTAAGATAAACAATTTTAAATAGGAAATATAGCTGGGGCAAACTAATATTTATTTATACGTACTCCTTCCCTTCCGGACTAGGACGGACTTCCGGTTTTCTATTACATTCTTGTACTACAATAAAAACAGAGTAAATTTTACTCTAGAGTAAAATAATGGCTAGAGTAAAATAATAACTGAAACACAAAATAATCACTGGAACACAAAATAATAGTTGGACTAAAGTAATAACTGGAACACAAAATAATAGCTAGAGTAAAATAATAACTGAAACACAAAATATTAGCTAGAGTAAAATAATAACTGGAACACAAAATAATAGCTAGAGTAAAATAATAACTGAAACACAAAATATTAGCTAGAGTAAAATAATAACTGGAACACAAAATATTAGCTGGAATAAAATAATAACTGGAACACAAAATAATAGCTAGAGTAAAGAAATAACTGGAACACAAAATAATAGCTAGAGTAAAGAAATAACTGGAACAAAAAATAATAGCTAGAGTAAAATAATAACTGGAACACAAAATAATAGCTAGAGTAAAGAAATAACTGGAACAAAAAATAAAGCTAGAGTAAAATAATAACTGGAACACAAAATAATAGCTAGAGTAAAATAATAACTGGAACACAAAATAATAGCTAGAGTAAAGAAATAACTGGAACAAAAAATAAAGCTAGAGTAAAATAATAACTGGAACACAAAATAATAGCTAGAGTAAAATAATAACTGGAACACAAAATAATAGCTAGAGTAAAATAATAACTGGAACAAAAAATAAAGCTAGAGTAAAATAATAACTGGAACACAAAATAATAGCTAGAGTAAAGAAATAACTGGAACAAAAAATAAAGCTAGAGTAAAATAATAACTGGAACACAAAATAATAGCTAGAGTAAAATAATAACTGAAACACAAAATAATAGCTAGAGTAAAGAAATAACTGGAACAAAAAATAAAGCTAGAGTAAAATAATAACCGAAACACAAAATATTAGCTAGAGTAAAATAACAACTGAAACGCAAAATAGCTAGACTAAAATTAGCGATTTAAAAAAAGACATTTATTGTAGATAATTATTTAGCAAACAGAAACGTCGACCACCTATTAACAAGTATAAAGATCTAAGACATTTTTTGGTCAGAAAGGTTCAATTATTTCCGAAGACTCATATTTGTTATATTGTGCAAGGTTTTTGCGCTGACGCGCTGAGCTTCATTTTTGAGATCTACGGCGCAGTTTCTCGCGAAGATTGGCGCCAGTTTGAAGTGAAGCGGCTGAAGCTGCCGATTCGCGGCAAAGAGACGCGCTTTATCAGTCTGGAATCATAATAGTGAAAAAGTCGGGTAGTAATCAACTCGTTAAGCGAAGTGCTGCTCGGCGTCACGGATTATCTGCGAAATCTAGCACTCGAATGAAGAAGTGTGGTCAATGCAATAGAAATTCTGATAAGGAGCTGTTCAGAACGTTGGCCGGATCTCCTGCAGAGAGCAGCACGAACGAAGTCGGACTCTACTGGCATCTGGCACGGGTTCATGGAATTTCATGGCACCATCGGGAACTTACCATCGGTGTATCGAGTGATCGACCAAGGAAAAACAGGAATCCGCTCCTACTCCTCGATTGTTCCGAAATTTCCCTTCGAACGATCAGTTGGTCGCCATATTTTACCATTTTTACGGCTACAGATCATCCTATCGCTCCTATCCTTCACTTCGATGCAGTTTTCAGCCGCTCAGAGAGGAACAAAATTATACGTTGCTTAAATTTATTGTTGTGTATTTAACGCGTTGATTAATGAATTTCTAGATTTTAGACATTTTTATGGCAGGACATCAGTTAATTCCAGCCACCGAAAAGGAATCAAAACTGCGTAAAAAAATTGCCTATTACTTACATTTATCATACTTTGTTAACTTTTCTTAAGGTTGCCGTAAGTGACCAGAATTTTTGGTCCTTAGGGTCAGATTAATTTTATACACTATGTTTGTGGTCTTCAGAGTCAAATTAATGTTATGTGCACATTGCTTTCTAAGGAAGTTAATGATTATTCTAACATCTCTTAACACACAGGGATAACATTGCATTGAGTAACATTTGTACTGCGAAGATTGTTATCGGAACACATAGTGGTAGAAATATCGGATTAAATTGTTCAAACAATTATACCGACGTAAATGTTTCAAAATGTATCAAAAGTATAACATCTTTTTTTAGGCGCAACAAGTGGAAGGAAAATTCCCAAAAAATGCAGAGACACTGTAGAACCTTCTCTCCAATAAACAAAAATATATTTAAACCAAAAATTAAGGATTCACCCCGCAAAAAAATTGTAGATTCATGCCCCGTGTACCTAAAAACAAGCGAAAGGTTGAAATAGCACCGTTCGAATAATTGGACAATGAAACAGCGGTGGGATACGTGTAATAAAACACCTAAAAAAGTAGGTTTGTGGGGAACTAGAGGATCGGTTAGGCTCGTGATTTTTGTCGTGCCCGTAAAATAAACTAGCGAAATGAAAAGGTTCGCGAGCGCGCAAGGCCGTGCACCGGACACGGCGCATTCATCCATTGCGAGATCCGCGTTCGAGTTGTTTATTGTTGTTCGGGCAACGCGAGTTCCTGCATAAACTGATCGTCGAAATGATTCGAAATTGCCTAGCCTCGCCGCAGGAATTGCCGTATTAAGCTTAATGGGTATTATAGATGTTTAAAGTGGCATTCGGCGGAACGCGAATGAATTCGTCGGGCCCGCGGCATTGTTGTCGGTCGCCATTAAATATGGCGCCACGGTTGTTGCGGTTGTGAACTTGAAACTAATATTAACCTTTTCGGTGGGATTCGCCCGCTCGAGTCGTCCCCGGTTCCCGAAAACTTTGCATAATCTGCGAAAAAATATTCCAATTCGATCAGTACAATCGAAATAATTAACATCGATCCCAAAATCCAGTAGAAAATTTATTTTAATGAGCGCATCTCTTTAGTTAACGATATTAAAGTGTCCAGTTAGATTTTATGAATTTATGACAAAAATGGGTTTAACAATGTCAATACACCATTTTTAACATATAAAAATTATTAATGAGCAAAATAAATTTTTACTTGGCGCCTATAGATTGCAATTGATGTACAAAAATGTTATTTTGCCTAAAGATCCGCAGTCTGTAATATAAATATATATTGATACTTTAAATTCTTGTGATCTATTTATTTGAAACCTCATAAAAGCCATTCTTGCCATAAATGCATAAAATCCTCTTTTGCTCCTAATTTCCGAACAGATCCGCAGTCTAGTAATAACAACAACTGTGGGAAAATACTAAATCATAACTGGAACGATCTACTCTCATCTTGCTTTCAATGTCAACATAATTTTTTTACTATCTCCAAGGAAGGACCAAAAAATTCAATTTTTAATTGGGAAAAAATTGTGTTTCCCTGATTAACACTAGATTCACGAGACACATCAAAATGGCGGATTCTACTATTTTTAATTTCCGATTATTGTAATGATGCGTCCATGAGAAATCATTCAACAAATTTATTTCGTTGGGTCTGTATTATTTAGTAAACGACGAATAATTTCGATAGTCACGTTCTTGTTATATTTATAAATTAATGTAAAACGGTCGCTCTCAGTACCCCGCAAACCTAGTGTCAACCCTTAGCACTCGAATGGCGACTGTAAGGCGCCACTAAAAATCCATGAGGAATTATTCAACAAATTTATTTCGTTAGGTCTGTATTATTTAGTAAACGACGAATAATTTCGATAGTCACGTTCTTGTCATATTTATAAATTAATGTAAAACGGTCGCTCTCAGTACCCCGTAAACCTAGTGTCAACCCTTAGCACTCGAATGGCGACTGTAAGGCGCCACTAAAAATCCATGAGGAATTATTCAACAAATTTATTTCGTTGGGTCTGTATTATTTAGTAAACGACGAATAATTTCGATAGTCACGTTCTTGTTATATTTATAAATTAATGTAAAACGGTCGCTCTCAGTACCCCGCAAACCTAGTGTCAACCCTTAGCACTCGAATGGCGACTGTAAGGCGCCACTAAAAATTGCTGTATCGTTATTCAAAATATGTTTTACATTATCAAATTTGTTTGTACGTAATAAATTACTGAACACTTCAGTATTGTACCAGTAAATCGTACCATTTTCATATGTATAACATAAAAGAAATATATATATACAGGGTCATCCGTTTTTAAACGGCGAAACGTCAACCAGCTATAGAGGACCCCAAATGGAACAACTTTCACCCCTAACACTTTTTTTGATTCGAGGTTATTTCATTCAGTCTCCACGGCGTGCCCCATGTCAAAAAAACCAAGATCCAAAGGTCATACAAAAAAGTTGACTGAATAAAAAAGATGCCCCTATTTATTTTAAACCAAACAAAGGAAAAATCATCAGGATACATAATTGCAGTCCTAATATATTTAATCTTAAGTGAACGCAAAAACTGACGGGTTTTTGCAATTATCTAAAAATCAAGACCGAATCAAAAAAAGTGTTAGGGGTGAAAGTTGTTTCATTTGGGGTCCTCTATAGCTGGTTGACGTTTGGCCGTTTAAAAACGGATGACCCTGTATATACAAGGGAAATATTCTAGGTCATAAGAAATGTTTCGTTTTGGAGTTAAAATAGCTTCGAGTGCAAACGCTAAAAATCGGTGATAACAATCGGCGATAACAATCGGCGTGAGAAGGGGTTAATTCGGAGGGACGAGTGAGAAAACAGTCGGCCGATTCGAACGGTGTCGAACCCGGAGCGAAAGTGGTCGCATAAATGTCGGGACCGGAGAACGCGGGTTTAACGAATGTGGAGAGATCGGTGAACCGGAAGCGAAAGGCGCGCAGCTTCACGATTCGTTTGGTGCGAGGTATACGCGCGTAAGATCGTCAGCCTTCTGGCCTTTAAAACGCGTCAACGGACAGCGGAGAAAATCCGCCATCTTTGCCAGTCTTTCCCCTCCCCCACGGGCCAGCTCCGCGAATTCTACGAATAATTCGCATCCGGCGATTAACTATAGTGATTCCTCTCGAATCGCTTCCGCACCGAACCTGTTCGATTCGCCTGCATACTCGAGATCAATTGCGTTTGCTCAAACTACTTGAAACATCACTCTTTCAACTGATCATTCTACCTGTCACGGTCCCCGGTTCGAATTATTAATTTAAACAAATTTTTAAAGACATTTATTGTCCACTCATTTCTTTTAATTATCAAAAATTGAGTATACCTAGAGCCAGCAACCCCTAAACGAAGGTGATGTATATTCCTTAATAATGATAACAGTATTGAATTTATTTAGATTTAATAGGATTTTTATGGTAACGTGATAAAAACTTGATTGACACTAAACCTATCAAGCATCAACAGTATTTGATTAATATTGCCTTATAAAAATGGCAACCCTAAATTTATTAAGATTGTCCGTAATTTTCAATATAATAAGTGCTTGGACAAGGAAATTTATTCCACTATTTACCACGAATGAATTTTTATAGTTTCAATAATTGTAAAATAGAAAACCGGTCATTTTGACTGTGATGGGTTTAGTGTTAAAGAAATATACTAAAATATTTCTCAAGAAAATATCTCGATACTTGAATTGTGAAAGAAAAAATCTGAAATCCATTATTTTTGACAGGCTCGGTAATTCTAGTGTTAAAGGAATCTAGTGTTAATTTTGATACTCTGGGTCAAAATAGACCCAGGCATCGCCGTCGGACCAAGCAAGTTATTATGCTACCAACAATTCTTATTTCAGATGTCACTATGGAAATTAGAAGTATTTAAGAATGTCAATATTTTAAGTTTATCAAAATTATTAAAGGAGGGGACTTCTTTCAGGCGTCATTAGAGAAATTAAAAGAATCTAAGAATGTCAATATTTTTAGTTTATCAAAATTATTAAAGGAGGGGACTGTTCTTTCAGGCATCATTGAGAAATTAAAAGAATTTAAGAATGTCAATATTTTTAGTTTATCAAAATTATTAAAGGAGGGGACTGTTCTTTCGGGCGTCATTAGGGAAATTAAAAGAATTTAAGAATGTCAATATTTTAAGTTTATCAAAATTATTAAAGGAGGGGACTGTTTTTTCAGGCGTCATTAGGGAAATTAAAAGAATTTAAGAATGTCAATATTTTTAGTTTATTAAAATTATTAAAGGAGGGAACTTTCTATTTTTCAGAAGTTTATTTTCCATACAGATGAACGACACTGATGAATCGAGAATATTGCCAAGGTGCTTTGGTCTTGTGTGATTTGAAATTGAGTGAAGCAAGGGTTTCAGTGACCCTCTAAATTCGCGAATACCTGTGCGGACGGTTTTCACGCAATTTGCGAAAGCTCGTTCGCGATAAATCACGGTGAGAGGGTGACTCAGATGTAACACTTAGAAAACCCGATTGAATGAGATGCCTAACGCTTACGCAACCACGCCGACGACGAGATCGGCACGAGTTCCAGCGGCGATGTTTGCAATCCGCAAGGCCATGCCTCCAGAATTTACTATCCACCGTGTTACTCGGTTAGTAAAAGCTTTCGGTGCGGTTAATTATCCTGCAACCTTCCGGCGAGCTGTTCTCTGCGCCATTCGAAGCCAGTGCGTATTTGTTTAACAATCCTTGATCGAACGCGTCAGGCGAGTTACTCCAATTTTGAATTAACCATCAAATTTCTGTTTACTTTGTCAGCTTGATTAAAAACTAATTTGGTTTCACTTTGGTTAAATCTTGAAATACATTTTTGGCCGAACTGGCTCAGAATTGTGGATAGAAGCTTTGTTTTTATCCTATTTGTTAATTGAACTTAAACTTCAGAATTATTGATGAAACTGTTCTGGGATTGTACATAAAATTTTTGGTTCAACTTTTGAATTTGGTTCGGAAAATTGTAGATAGAACAGATTTTTTCAAAAGAACAACAGAATTCTAAAATTGTTTCTTAATTTAAATTTTGGAGGGAATTTTTGGCGGGGCTGTTCTAAAATTATGTACAAAATATCCTACTCGATATTATTATCGGTTTTTTAAAATTCGTTTGATAATGACATTTTTCAACTATATTATGTTTTCTGGAAATTAAAATTCATTCCATGATTTTTTCCCTTCCACAGCTGTCGTTCTACTATTTTAACATTTTCGCGTGAAATAAATGAATAATAAGTGCGAGGTCTGCGGTCTAGTATTATTTAATAACACTTCATCAATTTGTGGTTTGTAATAGGTTCGTATATCGTAGTGCGCGCGAAGAAACTCATCACTTTATGATCGTTGTGGTGCGCAATATGAATTGCCTATACATTAATATGCTTGCCCATTTTTTAAGCTTTATTTAAATAAAATATATTCAAATTTAAATAAAATTAATAAAAATTTCTCACCAAAAGCAATTCTCGAATGATCAACGACTATCGAATCCCCTTAATAAATTGCAACAGTATTTCACATTGAGACAGAGTCTATAAAAACAATACACATCCATGCGTCCAATAGCGTTTCTTTAATTTGCGTAATTAAAACTGGAAAACGCAGTATCATTCCCGTTTTTATCACACAATTGCACCGATGTTACACTCGATTGCGCCGAGGCATTTGTAATTCTCATCATTTCATTTAATCACCCTGAACGTTGGGTTTAACAATGGGTCCGGCTAAATGTTGTTGTTGTCTAATGGGTTAGAAAAATTCGGATAACAGATTCGAGCGTGTTCGGTGTGTTGGTAGTTGTATCTTGGCGCTCGTGTGCTCGTCCAGCTGCGGCACGCACGGAGAAGCTCAATTAAATTGATCTCGGTAGTGTACCATTTTATTACGGCATTGTAAGGAACAATTGTTTTCTCACGTGTCTGAAAAACTGATTGCCAGTGATGTCACGTCCGGAGACCGACCTTCGTAGCCGGCACGTCCGGCGCACCGGAGACTCTTCTACGTAGATTCAGAAAAACGAGAGAATCACGACTCACCTAACCGCTCGAGCCATTTTTAGCCGGCTTTTCGTTCCCAACTTTCGCGCAAAAGTGTCCCTTAAATTTGCCCGCAGGAAACCACCGCGATCCCTAAAAAATAACGATAATAAAACATTAATAGAATTCGCAATTTTTATTTTTATCGATGATATTTTTGCCGGACAAAAATTAAAATAAAGCGAAGACTGTGGACAGCACCCGTACTCCATTAATTTTAATTTAATTCATAGCAGGAGAACATTAAAACCTGCAAACATTATTATTGGATACTTTCAGCTTCGATTTTAAAACAAAAATAAAGGTGTAATCCTAAATAATTGAATTACAGTTCGAAGATTGTTAGCAATCGTATTTTTGCTGATAATATTACTTACAGCTCAATTAAATATCAAATTTTATTAAATAATTGAATTGAAGTTCAAAGATTGTTGGCAATCGTATTTTTTACTGTTAATATTACTTACACCTTAGTTAAATGTCAAACTTCATTAAACACTTGACTTGAAGTTCAAAGTTTGTTGGGAATCGTATTTTTGCTGTGAATATTGCTTACAACTTAATAATTTTCGAACTTTATTAAATAATTGAATTGAAGTTTAAAGATTGTTGACTTGTTATTATTACAAACACCTTTTTCGAATATCAAACTGAATTTAATAATCGAAGTTTGAATATGAAAGTGTGCACCACCTCGACATTACTTCCAAAAAGTCCACGCCACAAAAATTAATATAATTATATTCTGCATCGAGTTCTGCACTGTTATGAGATTCGTGTATTTGCACAACGGTATAAATTATGCTGAATACACGAGAAGAATTTCTCCCAGCAATTTAGCTGCTGAAGGAAGTCCTCGAGGCTTCAAGTTCGAACTTCACGTGAAGAAGTCAGCGATCGGACTTCGTCGACATTGTACGACGAAGGAAATGTTTTACGAGCGTCCCGGGGTTTTTAGTATTTTTTTCTTCCTCTTTTTCGTTGGCTGCTTTGTCCGTGATTAATCACGTGGGAAAGTATCACGTGCATTAGGCAGCATTGTAATGCGCACCGTGTCCGACGTCCTTGCGGCGTTCACAAGGCATTTTTCCATTCCCCGTTAAATACCACGGTGCACGGGATGAACGCGCAGCATTTATAGAATCCATGCCAATTAATGAGGCGGGTTAGCAGAACGATACGGAGGACGAGGGAAATCTTTAATCTCCCTGTCTTTGTTCCATCGGGAATTTTCAGCTGTTTATTAAACACATATGAATTTAATCCTTTTTCACTAGAACCAGATTTTTTCTTTCGTAATTGTTGAAGCTGTAAAAATGTTTTCGTGAGAAATTTGCTCATATGTTAACTGTGCAATGCACCCTCAATGAATCTGATTCTTTTTCACAATTATAGAATTGAGGAAATGCCATTCACAGCTTTATCAATTTTTTGAGGTTAGAATCAGACCTTTTCTTTCGTAATTGTTGAAGCTGTAAAAACGTTTTCGTGAGAAATTTGTTCATATGTTAACTGTGCAATGCACCCTCAATGAATCTGATCCTATTTCACAATTATAGAATTGAGGAAGAGCCATTCACAGCTTTATCAATTTTTTGAGGTTAGGATCAGACCTTTTCTTTCGTAATTGTTGAAGCTGTAAAAACGTTTTCGTGAGAAATTTGTTCATATGTTAACTGTGCAATGCACCCTCAATGAATCTGATCCTTTTTCGCAATTATAGAATTGAGGAAGAGCCATTCACAGCTTTATCAATTTTTTGAGGTTAGGATCAGACTTTTTCTTTCGTAATTGTTGAAGCTGTGAAAATGTTTTCGTGAGAAATTTGTTCATATGTTAACTGTGCAATGCACCCTCAATGAATCTGATCCTTTTTCACAATTATAGAATTGAGGAAATGCCATTCACAGCTTTATTAATTTTTTGAGGTTAGGATCAGACCTTTTCTTTCGTAATTGTTGGAGCTGTAAAAACGTTTTCGTGAGAAATTTGTTCATATGTTAACTGTGCAATGCACCCTCAATGAATCTGATCCTTTTTCACAATTATAGAATTGAGGAAATGCCATTCACAGCTTTATTAATTTTTTGAGGTTAGGATCAGACCTTTTCTTTCGTAATTGTTGGAGCTGTAAAAACGTTTTCGTGAGAAATTTGTTCATATGTTAACTGTGCAATGCACCCTCAATGAATCTGATCCTTTTTCGCAATTATAGAATTGAGGAAGAGCCATTCACAGCTTTATCAATTTTTTGAGGTTAGGATCAGACTTTTTCTTTCGTAATTGTTGAAGCTGTGAAAATGTTTTCGTGAGAAATTTGTTCATATGTTAACTGTGCAATGCACCCTCAATGAATCTGATCCTTTTTCACAATTATAGAATTGAGGAAATGCCATTCACAGCTTTATTAATTTTTTGAGGTTAGGATCAGACCTTTTCTTTCGTAATTGTTGGAGCTGTAAAAACGTTTTCGTGAGAAATTTGTTCATATGTTAACTGTGCAATGCACCCTCAATGAATCTGATCCTTTTTCACAATTATAGAATTGAGGAAATGCCATTCACAGCTTTATTAATTTTTTGAGGTTAGGATCAGACCTTTTCTTTCGTAATTGTTGGAGCTGTAAAAACGTTTTCGTGAGAAATTTGTTCATATGTTAACTGTGCAATGCACCCTCAATGAATCTGATCCTTTTTCGCAATTATAGAATTGAGGAAGAGCCATTCACAGCTTTATCAATTTTTTGAGGTTAGGATCAGACTTTTTCTTTCGTAATTGTTGAAGCTGTGAAAATGTTTTCGTGAGAAATTTGTTCATATGTTAACTGTGCAATGCACCCTCAATGAATCCGATCCTTTTTCACAATTATAAAATTGACGATGGGCCGTTCACAGTTTTATCAATTTTTTGAGGTTAGGATCAGACTTTTTCTTTCGTAATTGTTGAAGCTGTAAAAATGTTTTCGTGAGAAATTTGTTCATATGTTAACTGTGCAATGCACCCTCAATGAATCTGATCCTTTTTCGCAATTATAGAATTGAGGAAGAGCCATTCACAGCTTTATCAATTTTTTGAGGTTAGGATCAGACCTTTTCTTTCGTAATTGTTGAAGCAGTGAAAATGTTTTCGTGAGAAATTTGTCTATATGTCAAGTGTGGAATATACCCTCAAGAAATCTAATCAATTTTATTACAGTCACTACTGTTCTATTTTCTCGCAAATGAAGTGTCAATATTTACTATAAGCACTGCTATCATACTTCGTAGGTAGCAGTTCTTAATGAAATTTTGATTTAATATTGATGTTCTATTACAGTAAAAATTAGCGTCGAAATCAAGGTAAAAAATGGTGTCATATATGACTGTTAAACGCATTTAAAGTGTTAGTAATTGTTTATTGAAGTATACAATATCATAAAATACGAAATCTGATTAAATCTTGTTATTAGTGTAAAGAAACATACGTATAGCATCAGTTGTGTTTAGTGCTCGGTTAAATCTATTCCTTGACTCACTTCTTGTAAACCCATCAACCTTCCTGTTCCCAACAAAACAGCCACTCATTTAATTTATGGTTCCCATTGTTCCCAACGTAACAGCCATTTACTTCATTTATTCACCTGAAGATGACCACTTAAACTATTTTCATGGTGTTAGTTAGTATAGGTGTTAGTAACAAGTCAAATGTTTCGAGTAATGGTACAATAATTGTCAATAGCGTCTCAGACTCCTGTTTCTACTACAGTTTTACGACATGTCGACAAATGAATGCGATTCAGGTATTTCAAGCGGCAGTCGCGTTGGACAGATTGTTTGGCACCGAACCGAACCAATAAAATCAAATAGTAAATCAATTAGTACGTAGTATTAACACGTAACACGTAACAAGATCTTTACGTAAATTCAAACTTGTCTGAGTCGTCGTCATATACTTTAGAAAACAAAAACAGTTTTCAATTTTGTTACATACAAATTAAATTAAAATAAAAAAGGATATGTTGATATGTTGTTTTTACGCCTGTCCCGCGTAAAAAAAATATCAGAAACACATAAACTGAAAAATGTTGTGTTCACTAATTAGTAAGGCACCGTATTACATAAAATAGGTACTTATTTTATTCTGTTTCTTTCACGCTTGTAAATATTAATCTACAAAACACGAAAAACTTACACATAATTGTTCGCGATGCACTTTGATGCAATATAAAAACAGTGCAGCGATATCTGAACAGATAGTACAGTAAATTTTCGATATATGTCAACAACACGGGCCCTGCCCGCGACATATATCGTCCAAGAGACGTACCCCGAGCCGTGTTATGTTTACACTCCTCGGCGTCTGAGGCTTCAGGCTCTCACGGTGCAACCCCGCGGTAGTGGGGACAATTCCGCGACGTTTATCACCCAGGCCTTGGCGACATATACAGGGTGTTTCACCTAACTCGAACATCTAAAATATCTCGCTTATTTTTTATGATAGAAAAAAATTGCAGAGGAAAACATTAGTTGGTTCTGGGGGGCAAATATTATGATAGGCAAAAAAATTTGTTCAAGGTTATATCTTTTGAGATTTCAAGGCGCGATTTTAAGTAAAAAATGTTTCGTTTTCGAGAAAATCGCAAAAAAAGAAACGAAACAAGTTTTCATTTTTGTACTTATTTATTTACATTTTATTTACGTTATCATCTATTCAATGTAGATATTGTTCAAAATGTTGCCCTTTTGCAACAATGCAAGCATTACATCTAGCACTGACTTGATAAATTATTCGCGTATTCAACATTAGAATATGTACGCGGCATTGTAGCTGAAGAGCTATTCACTCGAAAATATCTGAGTGACTGACTAAAGACTGATTAAGGAATCATAGAAGAAAGCAAGAATGTAAACAAACGAAAGAATGTAACAGTTTGATTGTCATACTAGAAACCCGAAAAATTCAATAAAATCAAAGTAAGTTATTGAATGAAATAAAAATTGCAAGAAATCAAAGTAAGTTATTGAATGAAATAAAAATTGCAAGAAATCAAAGTAAGTTATTGAATGAAATAAAAATTGCAAGAAATCAAAGTAAGTTATTGAATGAAATAAAAATTGCAAAAAATTAAATGCATGATACTGAGTAATCCCCCAACTTTCTTGCATGTTACAGATCCTAATCAAGTTTAGTACAATGAATATATCAACGTAAAAATTCATTATAAAACCTGCACAACTAATTCCGTCACACACATATGGGTAACGTGGCATTCGACGTGGTAAAGGATAACATCGAGTGTTTACATATCTCACTGTCACAACTCACACAACAATGTCAAAACAATCACAAACACAAGTGTATGCAACAACTCGAGAGAGCAAATGACAACGAGATATCGAATTTTTCCGATTTTCTCCAAAACGAAGCAAAAACGAGCAAATCTCTAAAAGACTTTTTGTCTTAGTTTTTCGATCCCCTACACGCTCCTGAAGTTTTGCCATTTAAATTCGGGACACCCTGTATAGTTTTCCAATTTGGACAAAATCGGATTCAAAATCAAGGAACTTTCGATAGGAATGAGGTAGAGCGATGAAATTTTTTTGAAATTAAAGCTGAAACTACGTAGAATATGGGAAAAATAGAGAGATTATTACCATCGATTCATTTCAACGAAAAAATGACTTCATTAGTTTTCGTCGTAAAAATCTATTTTTTGCAAAATCCTGCGGTCGTAGACAAATTTTGAGACCGGATTTGAAATCAGCGTGAAAAAATCTATGGGAAATGATGTATAGCATGTTCAAAAAAAAAAAATTTCTTCCGCGCGTGGTATTGGAAAGACTAAAATTTTCTTGAATTTCTGCGCGTTTAACGAATTTTCTCGAGGTTAGAAAACGTTCGTACCACAATCTCTCTATTTTTCCCATATTCTATAAAGTTGCAGCTTTCGTTTAAAAAAAAGGTCATCGCTCTACCTCATTCCTATCGAAAGTTGCTTGATTTTGAATGCGATTTTGTCCCAAATTGGCCACTGTGCGACGGCGAAGGGGATCGTTGGTCCAGCGATCCCTCTTTCCGCATTATGTAAAATTGAAGACGCGGTATATACAGTAGCGGACAAAAGTTTAAGACGAAAAGAAAAGAAGGAAGTAATAATTCAATTGACATGAAAAACATAAATGCAGTGGTTTTATTTTGGTGGTAACAGATGAATAGTTTGTTTACATATTGACAACAAAAATTTTTATTATGTTTCTGAGCATAATAGTAATAATATGCAAAAGAAAAACAAATCTATATTATATTTTCATGGTCAAAAGTTTAAGACTATGTATAAAGGAAACATTTCATTCGAAAAATGTGTGAAATATTTGTTTTATTTTAATAATTTGTCCAAAATCCATTATTTTTTATCACCTCGGCACATCTTTTCGGCATCGAATATACTAATTTTTGACATTTTTCAACAGGAATGGTATTCCAAGCCGTTTGTATTATAGAGTAAAGTTCATTAAGATTTTTTGGTTTATAATTTGCCACACTTTTCTTTACTATATTCTATAAGTTTTCAATTGGATTTAAGTCTGGTGACTGCGAAGGCCACGGTAGTACGTTAATATTTTCTTCACGAAAAAAATTTTCACAGCTCGGGCTGTGTGTTTTGGATCATTATCCTGTTGGAATATGAAACTATGAGTCATATTATTGTGTGCATATGGTAACATGGTATTCTTCAACACGTCTATATACTGGAAACGGTCCATAATTCCATCTATACGACGTATTGGTCCAGGGCCGTTGCGAGAGAAACACGCCCACACCATAACGCTACCACCCCCGTGTTTAATTGTGGGTAAAACGCATTGTGGTTTCAAATCTTCACCAATTCGGCGTCTTACATATTGTAACCCATCAGAAGCAACACGATTAAATTTTGATTCGTCTGAAAATAGTATTTTTTGCCAATCTTGACTCGTCCAATGTTCGTGAGCTTTAGCAAATGCAAGTCGCATTTTCCGATTTTTGGAACTGAGCATTGGTTTCTTCCGGGGTCTTCGTCCTCTTAAATCGAAGTTTTCCAAACGTCTTCTAACAGTTCTAGCACTAATGTTTGTGTCACTGTTCGTGTTTATTTCAACTGCAATAACACTTGCAGAACGAAAGCGGTCCTTTTCGCATAAGCGGTGAATCCGACGATCCAGTTTCGCAGTTGTTTTCCGAGGTCTTCCGCTTCTTGATCGATCAGAATATTAACCAGTCTTTAAAAATGTGTACCACGCTTGCTTACAAGCCGTTTCTGATTTATTTACAAGACTTGCTATTTTGGAAAATGTCATTTTTTCTTTTCGCAGTCTTACAATTTGCTCTCTTTCGTTTGGTAGCAAACTCCGAGACTTACCCATACTTTTCTCCACTGTATATAAACTTCAACCAACGAGAGACATGCCAGACTCCGATTTCAAAATTTATATAGCAAATTATAGAAAGAGCGTAATAGATGTTGCTTGTTAGACATATCGTCTTAAACTAATGTCCGCTGCGCACAAACGTTCAGTAGAAACAAACGACTGAAACTTCTACATTGTTTACATTTGACGATCACAACATTGAGATGAAGGAGATGAAACATATACCTGTCTTACTTTGAAATATCAAACAGAATAGAAAGACAGTACTTGTATATTACGCGTATAATCGAAATCGCGTATCATCGTCTTAAATTTGTGTCCGCTACTGTAAATGAAACGCGACCTCTGTATCTGGAATGCTCGGAAATATCTCGGGCGCCGGATGGTTCGATATCGTGAGCGGGACTCCCACGTGTCGGGCTCACGTGTCCCGCCACGTGAACACCGTTGCTCGATGGTAATCGCGTCCGGAGGGTGCTACTGGTAGTGCTGGTGATGTTGTGTCGACGATGGGTGACGGTGGTGGTGATGGTGATGCCGAGAGATGGTGGTGGCTCGATGGGGTGGAGACCGGGGAACTATTAAATGCAAAGCGTGTACAAACGGAACTACCTGCTTATTAGTCGCCTTCCGAGAGCTGTGTTGCGCAACCTCGCCTGGCGGACACTGTGGCCCTATACTAACTCGAGTCACCGTCGAACAAAAAAATCAGGAAACGCTCCGAGAAAGAGCAAAGTATCGTTTAACCCCCTCACCGTAGGCCGACGATAGACGTCACGGTTAATTCGTTTTGCACTTTTCGCGCGAACGAAAATCGCTACCAGCAAACGTCGCTCACTCGTTTCGCTCGATGGCTTTACTCGCTCGGTTTTCCGATTACTTTGTTTATTTCTTCCGTTAGTCGTTGTCCGATCAGTTTCTTTAACACTGAACTTAGCAAGCTTTAAAAGTATCTGGTAAATATTGCCTCACAGAAATGGCAACCCTATCGAGATTGTTCGTAATTTTTGGTATAATAAACGCTGGACGAGGAAAATTATTCTACAATTTTCCCTAAATCAATTTTTATCGTTTCAATAATTGTGAAATATAACACCGGTCATTTTGACCGTGGTAGGTTTAGTGTTAACACGAAGTGAATCGTCTTATACAAGATTGAATTTACTTAACGCTGAACCTGCCACGGTCAAAATGACCGGTTTTATATTTTACGATTATTGAAAGTATAAACATTCATTCATGGAAAATAGTGGAAGAAATTCCCTTGTTAAAGCATTTATTATATTGAAAACAACGGACAAACTCTACGGACAAACTCTACTATCAATGATTGACATTTTTATAAGGCAACATTTACCAGATACTGTCAATGCTTGGTAGGTTTAGCGTTAAACTTTGCACGATTTTCATTATGTGCTTAAATGAAGATGTCAATTCAGAAATTTCCTATGAAACCGATTTTATAATTTCAATAATTGTGAAATAGAAAACCGGCCATTTTGACCGCGGTAGGTTTAGTGTTAATCGTCTTCCAATGTATTAATTCATTTGCTCGTTTCCAGTTTATTTGTTCATGTATTTTCCCGCCTCTTGGTTTATTTATTTGCGCGTGTACTTTCACGTCTCTTGATTCGGTCATTCTCTGACATAATTGTCTCTTGATTCAGTCATTCTCTGACATATTTGTCCCTCGATTTATTCATTAATTTATTTGTTCACTAATTCTGCAGCTTCCTTATTCATTAATTTATTATTTATTCGTTCATTTACTTGCTTGGCTCTTGATTTATTTGTTCGTTAATTTGCTACCTGATTTATTTATTCATTGATTTTCTTGTCTCTCGGCCTATTTACCCGTTTATTTGCATACCTGTCTCTTTATTCATTTATTAATGTATCTGCTAACTTGTCTTTCGATTTATTTATTCGTTCATCCACCGACTCGTGTCTTGATCCTCCATGTATTCATTCACCTTTTTGGCGCTTGGTATATTTATTCACGTATTTACTTATTCGTTCCTTGATTTATTTAGTCGTTCGCTTATTTGCTTACAGATTTATTCATTTATTCATTCGCTCGTTTACTTACTGATTTTATCACATTCACAGCTACGTTCGTGGCCTGTCTTTCGGAAGACATGATCTGATACACATCCGTCGTCGTAATTTCGTTGTAATTTGTTGTAATTTTAAATATTAAACTCTTTCGGAAATGATGGAGTGCAAACATTCTGCAGATTCAACTTGAGACGAAAGAAAGTGACGTAATAAAATTGCACTACCAAAAATTGATAAAAATACCCACAATTTCAGTAATCGTCTGAAAATTTCAGTCTTTCGAAACATTTTTTCTTGAAGAAGAAGATTTAATTTTCAATATATTATTTGAAAAATAATTTTTAAATTATTTTTCAAATAATCCGCTCCAAGCATCCTTGCAACGAAGTCAGTATCGTCCGAAGCGTCGCGATAAAAATTTTTTCTTTCAATTTACAAAGCTGCCATCGCGAAGACCATTATCTAGACGACACTTAATAAACCATTACGCTCAGTTGCCTGTGGAAACAGCCTATAAAGTGATTTTCCTGGAACGTCTGAAAACCAGCCATTAGACCGCGGATTTTATGCATATATGATGTATGCAAATTAGTCGAGCACAATGGAACAATAAGTCGAACAAACGCTATCGTGGTTTTTATATCTCGGCCGAGCCTTTTCATCCGACGAAATCAATTTTCCTTCTGCCCGATCGAAGACCGGCTGGACGAACGTGCGCGCGCGCGCGCGCACTAACAATCGCATAAAGAATCTCCTCGGCGCATCGTATTATCTTGATCCCCGCACTCGATACTCTTCTGCAGGCTGGGATCGGCTCGCTCGTTTCCGATCGCGAGCAAGAAACCACCGGCGATCCCGTACTCGTCTGCAATAAAACAGACCGTATTAAGTAACGATATTATCTTGTTTGCGGTTGCGTAAACGCTGAAATCTCCGCTCGGCCGCCATTAACGCGCCGGGCATTTCAGAATTCGTTCGGTCGCTCGACCGTTACTATCGTAACTATTACGGGTGCCCATAAGTAATCGATTATTTGCAAAGAATTTGTTTTGCCTTTAGTTCTGTACCGATCGTTGAACAGGAAACACGTATTCTTTTACAGTTTTCAAAATATTCGAAAAAGTATTATTTTCTTTTACAACCCTGTAATACAATGGCGGCGTCCGTACCTTCCGAGGATCATATTCGTCGTTGCATACTTTTTCATTTTCATGCGTGATTTAATGTAACAACAAAGAAAATTTGCGATGTTTATGGAGTTGTATTGAAGGTCAACAAGTGTCAACGTTGGTTCAGAAGGTTTGCTGCTGGTGATTATGATCTCTCTGACAGGCCTCGGAAGACCAGTTGAATTTGATGATGACACCCTAAAATCTCTAGTGGAAGCTGATCCAAAATTAAGTATACAAGAATTATCGAGAAGCCTTGGGTCCGCATGGTCAACTATACAAAAGCACCTACTCGAAATGGGAGACGCATATAGGCAAGGAATATGGGTAGCGCATCAATTATCCGAGACCAACAAGAATATTCGTTGATCAATTTGCACTTGATTGCTATCCAGATTTCGTAGAGATCCATTTCTTAGCAGAATCGTTACCGGAGATGAAAAATGGATTGTTTATGATAACACAAAGCGTTCCAAGCAATGGCTTTCTGCAAATCAAACCGCAATATCAACCCCTAAACCTAGCTTATCACTTAGAAAGGTGTTACCGTGCATTTGGTGGGACTGTCGTGGCATAATTCACTTTGAGTTGTTGAAACCTGGAGAAACAGTTACTGCTGAGTTGTATTGTCAGCGATTACAACGGCTGTATTCAGAACTATTGAAAAAGAGGGCCTCTTTGGTCCACAGAAAAGGTGTAATACTGCAAATTGACAATGCCCGGCCCCATACAGCGAAACTCATTCAGGAAAAAATCAAAGAATTGCTTTAATTGCAAAGAATTGCTCAAAAAAGCAAAGAATTGCACCGGATATTGTTACCTCTGACTATCATCTTTTCAGATCTCTGGAGCATTATTTAAGAAACAAAACATTCACTTCTGTAGAAGATGTAAGGAGGCACCTTGAGTCATATTTTGCTTCACGAACCCTGAAAGATGGCAAACTGTCCTTGATAATGATGGAGAATAAGAATAAATTAAGAAATAAAAACTTGAATTTACTACAAAGTTTGTTTTAGATTTACAAAATTATTACTTATGGGTCCCCCTAATACTGTACGGATTTATTAACAATCAGTAGACAACGGCTTTTATGAGTATATAACAAAATTGACTAGTTACAATTATAGACGATGGAAAGATTAAAAGTAATGAAGAGTTGGGATATATTATTTTTTAATTTTTCATTTCATTAATATTAAAGAAAGGATGCAATTTCAAATTAGCTCTCCATTTTTGCAATTGATGCAATTTTTATTTTCTACAAAAGTCCGTTTAAGTCTGTTTATGACAAAGATCGGTACTGAGAAATTGAGAATTCTTATTTTGCAGAAAGATTCACAATTTAGTAATGTTTTCACATCATTTTCGAAAGCTGATTCTTTCAAAATCTCTTCTAACTAGGCCATTTTAGAATGTACAAACTAAATCAAAAGTACCTAAAAATTACCTTTCGTCAATTTATCATTTACAAGGAAACTCGATGCTAATTAAATACTAAAAGCTTCGAGCCCGTGCTCGTTAGTTCAATATTATGATTTATGTCGAACCACGAGTGACATAATATTGACTCAATACTGTTAACCATCGTATAAATATCTTCAATGATGCGCGTTGAAAATGGGGGGATTGAAAATTTGCAGGAAAGATGGCAAACTGTCCTTGATAATGATGGAGATTATATAATAAATTAAGAAATCAAAACTTGAATTTACTACAAAGTTTGTTTTAGATTCCAAAATAATTGATTACTTATGGGTCCTCCTAATATTATACTCGACGCCTTGTCACGCTGAAATAATCCGATTTTATTTTTCTATTTGCACTAATGTTTGACACGGATAGAAACAGAATGGTAATCCCAAGGTCAGGACTGTAAACGGAATGAGAAAAAGTTCACTTTGCTCATGTATCTCAAATTTTAAACGCACGAGTTTTTCGCTACCCAGTTTTAACCCCGTATAGATCGCGGAATGTTGAAGAATTAAATTCGACTTGAATTCTACGAAGAATACCGAGGGAAACTTTTTCCCGGCACCTAATAGAAATACGGAGACGCGCGGGGTACATATATCGGAGACGGATATTCCTTCGGTTTGAAAGTCAGTCACGTTTGTATGTCATAGGTTTCTTATGACTTTCAAGCGGTATGACTCTTAGGTTTCCAGCGTGCCCTGTGTATTTCAAATGGGACGCTCGGCGAGAACCACCGATTTCGTATGAGTGTGTCAGTGAAAAGAACGGCGGGACTGACATACAACGAGATTTCACTGTACACGTCATCGGGGACTTAATTGAACGTCAGATCAATTCCCGACCGGCGAGATCGACGGGGTGTCTCAGGTTGAAGATCCGCAGAATTTGGTCAGCGTAGCGTGCCTAAATCGCAGCAGAGGCTTATTATCGTGTGGCATCCTCGATGTTGCCAGTCAATCGCAGCCGGGGCTCGAGACATTGATGGAACGTCCTGCGCAACCCCTGTATTTTCCGCTCGGCCAGTCTCCATATTTAAATCGAGCCTGGTCCCCAACCCGGTTCAATGATGCCGTTCTCTCCCGGTCGGTTCGTCAAGTTACCCCCGCGGAGGATCTGTGTTTGTTTGTTGCATCCTTTCTCCGGGCTGAACCTCTTTTGTTTCTCCCCCTCCCTTTCTCTCTTTCTCTCTATCGGCGTGCAAACCCACCCCTCGCCGCCTGTTTGCGTGCCTGCAACCCTGTTCCTTTGGTCGAGATGAGACGCAAGAGGAGGGGAGGGGGTGAGGGGTGCAGATGGGGTAGATGAGCGAGGCTCCGCCTGGCGTTCGACAGATAAAGGTCTTGTATTGGTCGATTAAAATATAAATTGCGTTCCCGGACCGATTCGCTTCACCCCGCACGGATGAGGTCATCCTTCTGCAATCGCGGACGGCTCTGCGACGACCACTTCCGGTACGCGTGCCTCTTCGGACCGCTGCTGACAACAGAGACGCCGTCCGAACAGCTGGACTAAATTATTCTTTCACGGTTTCCAGGTTATTTCAGGGACCATGACTGTTAAAAGCAAAAAGACGAAAGTCATGGAGTAACAAGTATTTTATCGACTAAAATCGGTTTGGTTACAAATAAGGATTATAAGTAAAAAATTTTAGAGTAACTGTTATTTTGATTCCCTGGAATTCAGGGATCATAGTACTTGGGGACATAGTCAAAAAATGTTAAAAATTTTTATTAAGAATTATTTGGTTGTTCGCCTTCCTCGTTTATTAGGTTATCATCTATATTTTTGTGCTTTTTCTATCATTGACTAAGTACTCGTTTGTTGGCTACTCGTTTTTTTACTACAACATTTAGACCAACCATCAAATAATGTTGTCATCAATATGTTTACTTTTTCGCTCATATAAACAGAATACACTTTGGTCACAGTGACCGATGTTGAAATAAATTTCATTTAGAAGTAAAATTGGATGTACAGATAGAAACTGAAGGTAGGACTTGAAAGATTAGGTTGCACCTTTAAATTGCATACATAATAAACCTGCGGATTATAATAGTATTTCTTGATTAAAACACTTTCTAAAATTTGACTAATACGTATCATAGATTTCTAAGAAGTATTAACACTAGGTTTACGGAGCGCGAATTACCATTTTATATTACTTTATAGAAATAAGAAAAATGTAAAATAGCAAAGAAATAACAAAGAAATAAATTTGTTGAGTAAATTGGATGCATCTTTACAATCTCAATAACTGTAAATTAAAAATATTAAAATGAATAAAATATTAAAATTTATTGAAATTGTGAAAATTTATTTGAATATAAAATTGGTAAGCAAGTTAAATTTATAAGAAAATTTTAATTAAATTTATAAGAAAATTTTAATTAAATTTATAAGAAAATTTTAATTAAATTTATAAGAAAATTGTAATTAAATTTATAAGAAAATTTTAATTAAATTTATAAGAAAATTTTAATTAAATTTAAGAGGGTAAATTCTAAGAAATTCTCTGAATATGAAATCTATGGGTAAATTAAATTTGTAAGAAAATGTAAACCAAGTGTTAAACGGTACTAAATAAGATAATGAGTCAGACGTTCGCCGCGTCAGTCCACTCGAATCGCGGATATTCTTACCTGCTGGACAAGTTGTATTTGCGAACGTTCGCAGGGTCAGGTGAATCTGGGGTAGAAGGTGACGAGGTGTACAGGTAGAGCCGTGCGTTCCGCGGTTAAGACAACGGATGTTTTATTAATGGTACATGTAAGATTAACCAGGATAAATGAAGTACCGCATTACCCGGACGCTTATAGCGCGGAAAAAGCACCGATCGCTGCGTAACATGTCCCGCCGCCGCGGTGTTCGTCGCACGACTGTATACATGCAGTCCGAATGATCCGCGCATGAGATTACTTTGATATACGACAGTTTATCGTCGAACACGTTGGCTTGTCGCAGGTCAGGTCAATTCAGGTCAACGTACTCCTTGCCCCTTGTCTCTCTTCCTCATCTCGGTGTCCTCGCTACCTATCGCAGACCAAACTCTTTGCTTCCCGACTCGGTCCCCACTACTTTCCTGCCAAACAATTCCGAACACTATCCTATTAAACGGAACCATTTTTCTTGCATTTTTTCTTCCAGTTCTCATGCTTCTTTTAAGACTTTACAATTTTTCTCACACGTTACTTCCCGGCTCCTGCAATTTTCCTTAACACTTTGACTGCCAAACTAGAAACCTCAAATATTCCATAAAATCAAAGTAAGTTATTTAATGAAATAAAAATTGAAAAAAATTAAATGTATGATATTGAGTAGTCCTCCAACTTTCTTGAATTTGACAGATCCTAATCAAATTAGGCACAATGAATATATTAATGTAAAAATTCATTTTAAAACCTGGACAAATAATTCCGTCACCCGCATATGGGTGACATGGCAGTCAACGTGTTAAAGTTTATTCGAGTTCTTACAATTTTTCCTGTTCTTAACACTAAACCTACCGAGCCACAAAAGTAGTTACTTTAACTAATACATGTTGTCTTATGAAAATTACGATATTGAATTTATTCGGATTTTGTTCGGTTCATATTATAATATATACTGAATATATTCGTTTAATAATTTCCCACGAAATCATCCTTGTAGTTTTAGTAATTGTAAAATAAAAAATCTGGGGCCGGCCATTTTGACCGACGGCGGTAGGTTTAGTGTTAACCAGAATTTTTCCTGTTTCCTTAAAAATTATAACAAGATAAAAATCGAGTAGGAGCACTCGGAGCGTCGTGTTCTCTGCAAGTGTCGAGTGCTTTGGAACAGTTTTGGTAGTCGCACATAAATCATACTTAACCCTTTGCACTAGGATTTATTTTACGGTTCCAGTGATTAGAACTCTTTTTATAGTTTGTAATTTCCTAAAAAAGGAGGAGATTTATGTCCACTGTGTGCCTATATGTTCTCCAATGGATGAACGTTAACGAAATCAAAATAGAATTTTATTTCGGTTTAATTAGTAACACACATACAGTGACTCCCACTAATATTCGGACGCTCTTAAAAATCGCACAACTTTGTTAATATTGGACTATACTACTTGAATATATTTGAGAAGTTTGAACAATTGGATCACTACATAAAGTGAAAAAAGTTTTTTACAAAAATTGCAATTGGTCGAAAGTGCAGAGAAAATACTAAATGTTGTATTTTGCAACTTTTTTATGTGGACTTACATTGAAAATTTAGAAAGTACGATTTGTAGATCTGTATGAATTATACGTATTCTGAGAATTTCATCAAAATCCGTCAACGTTGCAATTGACAAAGTTATGCGATTTTTAAGAGCGTACGAATATTAGTTGGAGTCACTGTATTTATTAAACTGTGTTCAGAATCATCATTCTGACACGATATCGCACGAGAAGGGGTTCATTTAATTGAACGAATGATGCAGTTACTCTGATTTTAGTCGTTGATGAGTCGAATTGTAGTTCGGTCAAATGCGATCACTTCGAGGATATTTGTCGAACAGTATCGAGGAAGCGCGGTCCATGAGTGTTTTTAAATTGGGTATCGCCGGGTGTCCCATTAAAACAACCCGTCGTCACCCTCTCGAGAGTCCGAGTATCAATTAGTCGATGATTAATTTCAGGATGCATTATTCATTGCGGCAAGGACTACGTGACACGCTAATTAATAGTCCGAGATCCGCGGTTCGCGTCTTTAACGAGGAAAGTATCGTACAATGAACATTGATCTCAACCGGGGAATAATTTCGGTGCTGTCGAGTATTGTCGATTTTACAGCGATCTTAGTATTAAAAATCGACGATCATTCCGACCGGCGCTTGCGATTATAAACGCGACACGATCTCATGCACGACTCGACTCAATAAATTGCAGAGTTAGTGCTTTGAGTTAATTAAAAGCACGAAGGGGTTGAAATGTATTCAGAGGCAGGCTGTAATTAGCTGGAGGAAGATCCAGGATTATTATTAGACCTAAGTACGCATATAGGGTGCATAATCAGAATATCTTCGATACTTATCGTTTTATGTCAGAACCGTTCTCAATATAGCAAACCGTACATTTGGAATTCGTAATTATTCTATAGAGTTGTTCAGGACGATTTGCAAGACCGACATTTTAAACGATGCTCAAACGCTTCTTCATTATTCATACTATATACTATTCAGACAATGTTTTCAAATCATTTTTGTAATCGAGTTGATATGGAAGCATCTCACAAAATAATAATTTTTTTACCATCGTACCTCCACACTTTTTCACGTGGAATGACGAGGGAAATCCAACTGTGTGATAAAAAATAAGCATTTCAATTAACAAAAAAAAAAAAAGTGCAGATCAATTGCAATTGCAATTGTTCAATGCAGCTGCATCGTTGCAGTTCTAAGAGAAACATGATCCTACGAATGTAGTACTCTTTGAACCGTTCATTTGTCTTCTTTTGTAATTTCCAAAAAAAAAAAAAAAAGAAAGGAAAAAGGAGAAAAGAAAGGAGGATATCTATTGTATGCCTATATGTTCTTCAATAGCTGTACATTAACAACGCCCAAATAGAATTTTATTTCGGTTTAAAGGAAATTAATAACATACGTATTTATTAGACTCTGTTCAGGATCTTCATCACGAGTATGGCTCGATAATAATATGGCCTGTATTATAAAAAACAAAGGCTAAAAATTGTGATAGATATATCCTTCTTATTTTGATAAAGTAATGTAAAATACTCGGTTTTGGCGCTCCGTAAGCCTGGCCATTAATTTGATTAATGATTGTAATAATTTTTGTTCCTTTCTTTGGTAGCTTTCGATAAAATGAATCTAGAAAACAATTTCTGACACTTTCTATGCATTTATTTCAGCTTAGTAGTCAATCAGTTCAGTATGATGATAAAAAAATGTGGATTTAATATAAACCTGTTACTTGCGGATTTTTATGCAAAATTAAAGTCAGTTGCAAGATCCAAGATTTGTGTAGACATTTGTTTCTTTTCTTAATAATTGCAATGAATGCGTATTTTATGTATTCACGGAGAAAATGAGTGATAACAATTTGAAAGAATGGGAAGATTAAAAGAATTGAAGAATTGCTATTATGTCTAGCTTGTTGAAATTATTATAGAATAATTGGTGCCTGTTTGGTCCAATTGGTATAGAAAATTTTTATTTTGCACCAAGATTTGTAAAAGCCAAGACTCCGTAGATTCGCGATAAGGTAGAGCGACCACGTTACCGACAGAAATAGGCGAAAAATGGTTTTACGCGCCTCTACTTTTCGCCCTTATATGAGAATATTTTTCGCTGGGAAAGGGCTCATTCGAAAGAGGAAGGTTCGATCTAGCGCGCGCTGGTCATGAGCTGACGAGATTATGCAGATATTTGGTAATATGAGCGTTAGAAGTAGGCCAAAAATTGACGATGCGCTTGCCGTGGAATCCAAGCATTTTTACGCCATTCGATGAATTTTCTGGATGAAATCGAGAGCAGCCCGCGCTAGAAAATATCTCTAGCTACAAATTGAGCTATAGAAATTGGGGAGCTTAGAAATTTGGGGTCCTAGAAATTGGGGAGCTCAGAAATTTGGGAGCTTAGAAATTTGGGTGCTTAGAAATTGGGGAGGTTAGAAATTTGGGGTCCTAGAAATTGGGGAGCTCAGAAATTTGGGAGCTTAGAAATTTGGGTGCTTAGAAATTGGGGAGCTCAGAAATTTGGGAGCTTAGAAATTGGGGAGGTTAGAAATTTGGGGTCCTAGAAATTGGGGAGCTCAGAAATTTGGGAGCTTAGAAATTTGGGTGCTTAGAAATTGGGGAGGTTAGAAATTTGGGGTCCTAGAAATTGGGGAGCTCAGAAATTTGGGAGCTTAGAAATTTGGGTGCTTAGAAATTGGGGAGCTCAGAAATTTGGGAGCTTAGAAATTTGGGAGCTTAGAAATTGGGGAGGTTAGAAATTTCATAGCTTAGAAGTTTGAGGTCCTAGAAATTGGGAGGTCAGAAATTTGGGAGCTTAGAAATTTTGGTGCTTAGAAATTGGGGAGGTTAGAAATTTCAGAGCTTAGAAGTTTGGGTTCGTAGAAATTGGGGAGCTCAGAAATTTGGGAGCTTAGAAATTTGGGTGCTTAGAAATTGGGTGCTTAGAAATTGGGGAGGTTAGAAATTTGGGAGCTTGGAAGTTTGGGGTCCTAGAAATTAGGGAGCTCAGAAATTTGGGATCCTAGAAATGCATCCTAGCATTTCTAGTCTATCCTAGCATTTCTAGTCTATCCTAGCATTTTTAAGCCATTGGATGAGTTTTCTCGATGAAATCGAGAACAGCACGCGCTAGAAAATATCTCCGGCTACAAATTGAGCTATATTTTGTCTTGATTCTCTACGAAATAAAGTCAAAAACTGCACGTTTCTGGCGTCAGAATTCATGATATCGATAATACAGAGCAAAAAATGTGACAAGTTTAATCACAGACTTAAGACCAATACGGATCTTGAGTCAGTGTCGGAAGGCTGTGAACGGAAATTATACAGCAGTTACCGACCTGGTGACTCTGGAAAAGTCACGTGACCACCGTTGGCTCGTTAATGACGCACGAAGACGCGAATTTCGTCCAGATTTTTGCGATTCTGGCCCACCGGCGGTGACTGTGAACGGTGGAACAAGCTGGAACGCGGCGACGGTATCGTCCGGGGACGAATGCGTCTTGTCGTCGAGTGGGGTGCAGCTTTGGTCCACGTGACCGGGGAACGTGCCACCGGGTGCACGTGGACCGCGTAGACTCGCATCCCCTGCCGCTCACTCGTCCGGCCTCGTGCTTTCAACCCTCTTTCGCTCGAGGCGGAGGAGAGGAGACTTGTTCCTCTCAGTCATCCTCGAGCCTCTTCAGGCTCTACGCGCGCGACATCCTTCCGCCCGCGTTTCGCGTTTCGACGTTCGATATACACGCGTACAATAATAGACGCGCGTGGCGTGTACGGAACGGGTACGAGAGCGCAACTTTCGGGCTACCTCTGCCCCCATTGTCCGCGTTAAAGAATCACAACTGCGGGGGGTGGAGGGGCTCGTTTGTTTGTTCCGCACGACGACGCGTACTGTGCGTCTCGTCCTCGTACGCACCTACCCTGGACACGCACGGGTCTCGTTACACGTCGACCACGGTTCCACCGACGGGTTGTTGCTTCGTTCGCGATACGCCGTTCTCTGTTGACCGTGCGATTCACAAATGTCGCCTGGATTTGTTGCTGTTGCGGTCCATTGTCTTTGGGACGTCCAGTGGAACTGATTTTACAGTGAATTCGCGCTATGAGTCCCTCGCGCGGTTCTGGCGAGGGACATTTAGACGAAATTTGTGGTTCCCGCCGAAAACTTTGTTGTATTTGAAATACACAGTGCACGCTGGAAATGTCCCTCGAGTCTATATGTCAAAACCCGGGACATACGGGTGGGGACAAGCGGACTGAGAAAATCTATTTCTCTGATACAGTGTTGCACGTAGAAACGGACAGCGAAGCTCGAGAGTGGGGTATACCCCGCGGTGGTGTGGGTAGTTCCAGGGACTGGAAAACGCGAGGCTTCTAGGGACTTATAGCGGGAATTCACTGTACTGCTTACTATGTATTATGAAACGGAAAATTATCACCTGGATTTATTGTGGTTGTGGTCGATTGACTTTCGGGTGTCCAGTGGATCTGATTTTCGAGATTGTTCCTACGCAATTTGCAAAACACTCTTCTCTATTGACCAGGCGACTCAGAAATATTGTGGTCTTTGGGGTGTCCAGTGGATCTAATTTTCAAAATTGTTCCTACTCGATTCATAAAACACTGTTTGTTCTCTATTGACAATGGGATTCAGAAATATTGCGGTCAAGTGTCTTTCGGGTGTCCAGTGGATCTGATTTTCGAGATTGTTCCTACTCGATTCGTGAAGCATTATTCTCTATTGACATTATTCTCTATTCGGATTCAAAAATATTGTGGTGAATGGTCTTCGGGGTGTCCAGTGGATCTGATTTTCGAGATTGTTCCTACTCAATTCGCAAAACACTGTTCTCTATTGACCATGGGATTCAGAAATATTGTGGTCAATTGCCCTTGGGGTGTCCAGTGGATCTTTTTCCCGTGATTGTTCCCACTCGATTCGCGAAACATTATTCTCTATTGACCACGTAATCGAGCATTCCAGGATGAAACTCACGATTCACCGTGCACCTACGCTAATTTGACAACCAGTCCCAAAGACAGACTTTAAATTTCGCCACCGAAAGCGCGGTCATCGAGAGAACGTGTAACGCAGCCCAACGCAGTTGGCAGCGTCCTTGATAGTCGGTTTCGTTGCATCGTCGTTGAAAAGAGTATCGGTGGAACCAGCGTCGGCCGCAACGTGACCCGTCGAGTAACAAGTTAACCAGAAAGGTCTGTTCGCAATTTAGCACGGGAGGATTTTGTTCATAGTCGACGCTACAGAGATCAGGTAGCGAATGACTATTGAACCGTCCCATGATTTTCCCGCGGCTCTCGTCGGCCATGTTTCCCTCTCGTAACGTGCCGGTAAAAGTGTGTACAGTACATGTGTGCTCGTCGTATTTAAATTCAGCATCGATCGGAATCTCCGCCAGCCCATCGACATGAAAAATTGATGGTCTCGCGTTTATGGAAGTGGCGTGGGCAACGGGGAATTACCACGGTGTTACGCGCGTTTACGCTCGCCGGGCCATTGTTTTCTGCTCCTCGATTCCTTTCGGGAAAAACTTTCAAGATTCGAGAGAGAGAGAGAGAGAGAGAGAGAGAGAGAGAGAGAAAGAGAGAACATCGCTCGCGATCAGCGCGGTTTCTCGGCGACTCGCGGCCTCGCGTGTCGTGCCCGTTTCTCGGCAACACGCTTCAATTATAACTAACATAATGTCCCGCGAGCCTGCAATCTGCTGGGCGGAGGCAGCAATACCGCCATTCTCGAAACCAACTTCGCGGCTATTCTTAGGCTCTTCTTATTCTCTTCGGAACACTTTCCACCGCGATTAATCGGACTTCGACGCGCCGTTTATCGCGAATTTGTTAACCTAATCGACATTCATTCCGGTAGACTCGTTTTGCAAAAGACAAAGTGGGGGACTATCGTTTTATCGTTAATCGTGGACTGCCGATGAATGAACTGTGGGTTTCCACTTAATATGTTAGAGATTGAACTGTTGCGTAAGGATGAAAGAAAAAAGATTTTTTGGTTTTCGGTTTTTCCTACAACATATTGTTTCCCTTATTTTTCTTGTTAACCCTTCGCACACGGAGCTGTTTTTACTACAAAATTTAACGTTTCTTCTGACCTAGAATTGTTCCAGTCTATACGATTTTTTAAATTTGGAATACAACTTGTTTATTGAAGACAAATAAATGTGGAAATATAAACAATATTTTCAATAATGGTATAGCAATTTTTAGTGACGCCTCATTTGTGTGCTATGGGTGAAATTCTGTTGGATTATTTGCTTCTAATTGGTTAACTCAAACTGTATTCTAGTAGACTCGTTTTCTGTCAAGTTTTGTAAAAGACAAAATGGGGGACTATTGTTTCATTGCATTTGTGCTACTTCATCGAGAACTTCGTTGTTCCGGAAGTGAATGAGCTTGTGGATTTTGGTTCGTTATTATGAGACTGTGGATTTTCCTGCAAAAACAAATTTTTCTACATCTGTTGCAAAATTCACCTGTTTTCCTTTTTTTTTTTTTGGAAACTGTAAAATCTTCAGTTTCTTCCTGCTTTTACATTGTGAAATGTACTTCTATATACTGTCTGTCTTCTCACTGACAAATCTACTTCGTTGCACAGTGGGAACACAATATACTGACTCAAACTGAGAAGAATAATTTGCGAAGCTTTATCCTAGCATACATTTTGTACAACTATCTTTGACGAGCGTACGAGGGCTAAACAAAAATGTATCTCTCTCTCTACAATAATCTTGATAAATCAAAAAATAATGTAACAGTGTTCTTCAATTCTTCTTCAGAATTTGATCTATTCAATTCTGCACAGGAAGATCAATGTGATCAAAGAAGAGTTCGATTCATTGTTACAAAATGTATCTACAAATGTTCACAATTTTTCGCTTTAATCTTACTAAAATCTCTGCCGAATCTCCAGACCATCAAAATCGTATTAATTAAAATTCCTCCGTCGCGACATTCGGTTCTCGCTGCTAAGAACAACCTAACAGAATCACTATTTAAAAAATTCTTTAAATTCCAAGGAGTTCAAACATTGTTACGTCCCGTGCTTCATCGCGAAGTGTTAAACACTCGCGAAAAGATAATCACCCAGATCTTCCGGTAAAGATTTCCAGGAGAAGAAACTCTGACTAGGTTCGTCCCTTAAAAACGAACAAGTGTGTGTCCGGGCGAACTGCGAAGTGTGTAAATTTCAACCTGCAATGTGTCTTATCAGTGAGGACCCCTAAGGGGGTGGCTAACTCTCGTTGAACGATCGAACAAATAGTGCATTGCTCTTGGTGCACGGAGCAAAAAAAAAAAAAAAAGACTGAAGAAGAAGGAGATCCTGAAGCGATTCCGAATGGGGAGCGAAGAAGGAGGCGACGGTATGGCAAGCGTGGACGCTGCCTCGTCCTGGCAGCAGTATTACACCTGGTGCGGTCCTTACACTCACCCCCATCAACACCCCCCTCCGCCCTCCCATGCTCATCCTCATCCTCATTCCCATTTTCACCATCCGAGTCATCTGAATCAGTACCAGGCGGGCCAGTACCAGCAACAATCGCTGGCGGCGTCTACCGCGAACACTTCCGGTCACTATCCGACCTCTCAGCAGTATCATCTTCAGTTGCAACCTTCCCAGACACCGCCACTGCACCAGCAACAGCAGTTTCATCCTGCTAGGGGACAGAATGCGCCGAGGAGAGCCGCTCCTTACGACCGACCAGGTATCCGATACTGATTTCCATTCCGGTACAGGTAGATTTTCTGACGATTCCGACGATTTTTAGGATTGCTTGTTGTGCGCCACGTTACGAACACTATAAAAAGGTCCTTAACCTCTTTAAGTATGGCGCGCTTGTCCGCGAGACTCTCTCCCAGTACGGCGCGCCTGGCCGCAAATCTGTCTCCCAGGGACGGCGCGCCTAGCCCCGGATAGCAAAAAAGCCACTATAGTGGTTCGCACCGTTCAAACCGATGCTTTCCACGGCAGCCACTATAGTGGCGTACCGATCAAATCGATGCTTTCCACGGACGCCGCTATGGTGTCCGCAACTGTGTCTCTCAGGGACGGCGTGCCTTACCGTGGGTGGGATAAAAGCCACTATAGTGGTTCGTATCGTTCGAACCGATGCTTTCCACGGAAGCCGTTATGGTGTCCGCAACTGTGTCTCTCAGGGACGGCGTGCCTTACCGTGGGTGGGATAAAAGCCACTATAGTGGTTCGTACCGTTCAAACCGATGCTTTCCACGGAAACCACTATAATGGCGTACAGTACTTGAGAGGTTAATAAGTTTTACACAATGATCTTGAAGGGAATCTGCACATTACGAACACTATAGAAAGAACTTTAATAAAATAAATAATTGTATACACTGCTCCTGAAGAGAACCAAACCAAACGATTTAAACCACGATTTGAAACACAGCAGAATTTCCCATAGAACCCTGGCGGAGGATCGACAGGATCCTCTCTTTTAAAGTAATGACCAGTCCACGGGCAGCGGCCGTTAATTTAAGGTGCGAGTGTGTCGGTACGCGTGCAATTTTCACGGGGTCTCCGAATAAATTCGAAGTACAAACGGCAACGGAACCGGTCGAATAAGAGAGCAACAGATTCCCCCATGAATAATTCAGCGTCCGTTTTCCAGCGACGGGTTCCTCCGGCGACGCGACGTACAGTCCTCCCGCACCCCACCCCTTCATCCCCGAGCGACGACCGTCTTTCCAGACAGGGTGGATTTGCCTCGGTCGATCGTCCTTTTCTTGTCGACATTTTTGTTTTGCCTGTGTGATACGTAAGCGGGTCCCCGTAGATTGTGTCGCGCACGGTTACGCAAACGTCTTTTCAGAGGTATCGCGCGTCTATCGTACTATTCTTCGTCTTCTTCGTCTTCTTCATTCCGCCGGAACGTAGGCGCGTTCCCTCTACGACGACCACGAAGAACCAGCTTTCTAGCTTGAGCCCTGGATCCTCGAAATTTCCCCAAATGTCTTGCCGATAAAAGTCCCAGAACTGTTCCCACTGCTGCGGGATATAAGCGAATTCTCGATATATGTCAACAAGACGGGTCTTGCCGGCGACATATATCGTCCAGGAGACATACTCCGAGCCGTGGTATATTTACACTACTGTCTGAGGCCTCCCGAGCTTCGTGGCACCGCGATAGTGGGGATAACACCGCGACGCTTATCGTCCAGGCTTTGGCGACATATATAGAGAAATCACTGTATCTAATGGGAATTTGTGCTAACAATTTTTCAGTTTGATAAAATAGAGAGCAATGAGAATTTTTGCCACTGTTTAGTTAGATAATAGAGAATTGTTTGTACTAGCATTTAAATTGACAGTTAAAATGCTATAATTAAGAATCTCTAACCCAAAATTTCGTAACAGATAGAATGTCCCAAATTTGTAGTCTGCAAAATGTAAGTGTATCAAAGATTGGATCTTCTAGCCGATATATGTCTCTCGGTAGACCCGTGTCGTGGACATATATCGAGAGAACACTGGGAGGCATTGACACGTTGAGTCAATGCTTACGCCGACGTCCACCAAAGTCACGTAAAATCGAAACAACCTATTTAATAATAGAATAATTTTACTATTTATTGTTTATTTTATCAATTGATTTTATTACTCATTTATTATTTATTTATTGTTTTTCATAACAATAATAATTTATACCATTCTCACAGTTCGTAGATCTTAATAAAATTTGGTTTGCTTAATAGGTTGAAGTGAAAAATTGATTTTCAAGTTTAGTGAAAAAATCGCATTCCTCGGTCACTAATGGTCACCATCAATTACGCGACGCCGAAGGATAATTATACCCCGGAACGCTATAGTCGTATCGACTACAGTGAAAAAATAAATTGCGGTGATTTGTTAAAACATGCACAAGCAAATTACGGAAACTTGAAATTTGATTTTCGCCCCGCAACCTCTGTTTACCGAGCGAAGGAAAATTGCAGCCCGCGACGCTGCCATTACAAGGTAGCAGATCGTTAGAACGATCGTCATTTTGCCGCAACGATTGCGCCTGATCATAATGATTATCGTGTAGTTAGGCGCCTGGCTGATCGACTCGATAACTGGCCCTTTAATTTGCCGGCGTGCACGTTGACGATTATTTATTTACTTATCGGTGCATCGATCGCTCGATTTCACCTGTTCTTCAATACAACTTTCTGCTACATTTTTTAATACATTTTTGACTAAATCATCTTCATGTGTCCTCCAAAAGAAATTCGAAGAGCAATTTCATTGGAAATTTATTGTGGCACCGTTTGACGCATCATTTATTTTGTTCAGTACCCTATCAACAGTTTTCAGTGCATGATTATTTATCTAGATTTTTTATTGAGTGAAGATATGTTGAACTATATTTTTAATATTTGAAACACAGGAGCAGAGATTTAAAACGTTTGATGAACATTAAATCAAAAATAATATGCAACATTTATTACATGCAAATTGAGACACTATTCCCGACTTTAAATTATAATTAACACAATTCAATTTCCTCCGAATCGTTGTTCTCCCCTAAATCGTAAAAATTAAATAAATGTATCAATCTCTTAGTTGACACGAGGCTCTGGCACTTGATCGCAATAAAATATAAATAAATATATTGAATAGAATTAAATAAAGAACAGGGACGTTCGATTTTGTCGTTTCGAAATTGAAACACTAACTTCCGACATTATTCAATTTTAATTAACACGATTAAATTTCCCCCGAATCTTTGTTCTCCCCAAAACCGTAAAAATTAAATAAACGTATCAATTCTTTCCGAACCGATTGCACACTATAATTACACCCAACATTTCACAAGCGACCCTAAGCCCTGTTCCCAAAAACGTTCGCTACAAAGTGGCCAGGAGCATTTCGCCACCCTAATCAAGGATCAAGCGTACAATATAATCAAAGATCCGGTGGAGTACGACGCTTATTTAATGTTCGTCGGTCTCGATGGCGTCTGGGCTACCGATTAGGGTAATCGGTGTATTCGCCGGTCCTCTGTCCGCTGTTTCGGCGTTAAAAGTATCGTACCAAGAGGATTTACGTGGAAGGAACGCGATCCTCAGGGGTATAGCCGTCGGAACGTGGCCCGGGGACGGGACTTTTAATCAGGATATACAAGGTACATTCACGAGAAAAAAAAAGAAAAAAGAAAAAATGAACCACGGCTGAGACCGTTCGACGTTATTAATTCCTCCATAAGGATCGAGCCATTTGGTGATTGACATCGCGTGACGATCGGGCCCGGCCGGGCTTATGTAATTTCGCGTAGAATCCTCCAGGGTTGCCAGCGGAATAATAGCCCATCCGGAAGCCAAGGACAGGGTAGAACGCGATGGATCGTGCCGGTGAAAAATGTAGCAAAACCATTCCTCGATCGCCGGCTCTCCGTCGCTTTCTAATCTGCCTCCTTCTTTTTTGTTATCCGGCTGCAATTCGAACGGGAACGGAAATTGCGATCTTGCCCACCGACCATTAGAATGAAACGATCTAACTCGCCCGCGGCGATCCCGCACGCCGGAAAACGACGATCCCGATCCCAAAATCCTCTATAGTCCTCCGCTGAAGAGTCCTGTAGGCGGAAGAGCTCCGAAAAATCGAAATTGTAATGAAAATTTGAACAATTGTGATGAAAACTGCTAAAGCTGGACTGTGGATTTTTGCGCAAAATAATACTCCAGAATTGAAAACAGTTATGTACTCCACGGACGCAGTAGAACTGGATTGATCTGGAGTTTGAGAACTTTAGAACGCGATTGATTTGGAATTTAGAAACTCTAGAATTTGATTGATTTGGAGCTTGAGAGCTTTGGAACTTGCTTGACTCGAAATTGGGAAAGATTTCGAAAGCTTGCGCGATTTCGAGTTCGGATCATTAGAACTTGATTGATTTGGAGTTCGAGAACTTTAGAACTTGACTATGTCAGTGAAAAGAAGACGAGCGATAGAAAACGGGATAGAAATAGAGAAAAAAAATGGAAAATTCCTCGGAGACCGGAAGTCCGCTGAAAAGTCCCGTAGGCGGAAGAGCTCCGAAAAATCAAAGTTGTAATGAAAAATTAAACAATTGTGGTGAAAGCTGCTAAAGCTGGACTGTGGATTTTTGCGCAAAATAATACTCCAGAATTGAAAACAGTTGTGTACTACACGGACGCAGTAGAACTGGATTGATCTGGAGTTTGAGAACTTTAGAACGCGATTGATTTGGAATTTAAAAGCTCTAGAATTTGATTGATTTGGAGCTTGAGAGCTTTGGAACTTGCTTGACTCGAAATTGGGAAAGATTTCGAAAGCTTGCGCGATTTGGAGTTCGGATCATTAGAACTTGATTGATTTGGAGTTCGAGAACTTTAGAACTTGACTATGTCAGTGAAAAGAAGACGAGCGATAGAAAACGGGATAGAAATAGAGAAAAAAAATGGAAAATTCCTCGGAGACCGGAAGTCCGCTGAAATGTCCCGTAGGCGGAAGAGCTCCGAAAAATCGAAATTGCAATGAAAATTTGAACAATTGTGGTGAAAGCTGCTAAAGCTGGACTGTGGATTTTTGCGCAAAATAATACTCCAGAATTGAAAACAGTTGTGTACTACACGGACGCAGTAGAACTGGATTGATCTGGAGTTTGAGAACTTTAGAACGCGATTGATTTGGAATTTAAAAGCTCTAGAATTTGATTGATTTGGAGCTTGAGAGCTTTGGAACTTGCTTGACTCGAAATTGGGAAAGATTTCGAAAGCTTGCGCGATTTGGAGTTCGGATCATTAGAACTTGATTGATTTGGAGTTCGAGAACTTTAGAACTTGACTATGTCAGTGAAAAGAAGACGAGCGATAGAAAACGGGATAGAAATAGAGAAAAAAAATGGAAAATTCCTCGGAGACCGGAAGTCCGCTGAAAAGTCCCGTAGGCGGAAGAGCTCCGAAAAATCAAAGTTGTAATGAAAAATTAAACAATTGTGGTGAAAGCTGCTAAAGCTGGACTGTGGATTTTTGCGCAAAATAATACTCCAGAATTGAAAACAGTTATGTACTACACGGACGCAGTAGAACTGGATTGATCTGGAGTTTGAGAACTTTAGAACGCGATTGATTTGGAATTTAAAAGCTCTAGAATTTGATTGATTTGGAGCTTGAGAGCTTTGGAACTTGCTTGACTCGAAATTGGGAAAGATTTCGAAAGCTTGCGCGATTTCGAGTTCGGATCATTAGAACTTGATTGATTTGGAGTTCGAGAACTTTAGAACTTGACTATGTCAGTGAAAAGAAGACGAGCGATAGAAAACGGGATAGAAATAGAGAAAAAAAATGGAAAATTCCTCGGAGACCGGAAGTCCGCTGAAAAGTCCCGTAGGCGGAAGAGCTCCGAAAAATCAAAGTTGTAATGAAAAATTAAACAATTGTGGTGAAAGCTGCTAAAGCTGGACTGTGGATTTTTGCGCAAAATAATACTCCAGAATTGAAAACAGTTGTGTACTACACGGACGCAGTAGAACTGGATTGATCTGGAGTTTGAGAACTTTAGAACGCGATTGATTTGGAATTTAAAAGCTCTAGAATTTGATTGATTTGGAGCTTGAGAGCTTTGGAACTTGCTTGACTCGAAATTGGGAAAGATTTCGAAAGCTTGCGCGATTTCGAGTTCGGATCATTAGAACTTGATTGATTTGGAGTTCGAGAACTTTAGAACTTGACTATGTCAGTGAAAAGAAGACGAGCGATAGAAAACGGGATAGAAATAGAGAAAAAAAATGGAAAATTCCTCGGAGACCGGAAGTCCGCTGAAATGTCCCGTAGGCGGAAGAGCTCCGAAAAATCGAAATTGCAATGAAAATTTGAACAATTGTGATGAAAACTGCTAAAGCTGGACTGTGGATTTTTGCGCAAAATAATACTCCAGAATTGAAAACAGTTATGTACTCCACGGACGCAGTAGAACTGGATTGATCTGGAGTTTGAGAACTTTAGAACGCGATTGATTTGGAATTTAGAAACTCTAGAATTTGATTGATTTGGAGCTTGAGAGCTTTGGAACTTGCTTGACTCGAAATTGGGAAAGATTTCGAAAGCTTGCGCGATTTCGAGTTCGGATCATTAGAACTTGATTGATTTGGAGTTCGAGAACTTTAGAACTTGACTATGTCAGTGAAAAGAAGACGAGCGATAGAAAACGGGATAGAAATAGAGAAAAAAAATGGAAAATTCCTCGGAGACCGGAAGTCCGCTGAAAAGTCCCGTAGGCGGAAGAGCTCCGAAAAATCGAAATTGCAATGAAAATTTGAACAATTGTGGTGAAAGCTGCTAAAGCTGAACTATGGATTTTTGGGCAAAATAATACTCTAGAATTGAAAACAGTTATGTACTCCACAGGCGCGGTACCTTCAATATAGTGAATTCTCGATATATGTCAACGACACGGGTCTTGCCAGCGACATATATCGTTCAGGAGACATATCCGTGTTATGTTTACACTCCGAGGCCTCTCGAGCTTCGTGGCCCCTAAAGGTGTATACCCCGCGGTAGTGGGGATATTTCTGCGACGTTTATCATACAGGCCTTGGCGACTTATATAGAGAAATGTACCTTCAATAATCTTCCTATCGTAATCAAAGTTTTGAGAGCTTTATGCTTACAGTCTCTCACAATTTCCTGGTGCTTTCAATCGTTTCTTCTTCCCAACGGAAGGTGTTATTCAATCTTTGTAACAAATAAAAATTCTACTTCCTCTGTGACTGCTTCATGCGTTTCCCAAAAAATTGTGCTTTAAAATCGAAGCAGCTTCCCGTGCGAAAATTCATCTCGAAGGGAAAATGTCCTTTTGACGTCACCACTACATCCTTCTGACACTTTCAATCGTTTCTCCTAACCAATAAAACATTCTACGCAATTTTGATAGTAAATAAAGTGCAATTTCTACTTTATGCGAACCAATGTCCAGAGCCACAAAAATTCTATCAAAACCCAAAATCCCCGGAAAGATTTCCACTGTAAAATCGTGGAAGTTTGGAAAAATTCGTCGGCAAGGGAAAATGTCCTTTTGACGTCACCACTGCATCCTTCTGACACTTTCAATCACTTCTCCTAACCAATAAAACATTCTACGCAATTTTGGTAGTAAATAAAGAGCAATTTCTACTTTATGCGAACCAATATCCAGAGCCACAAAAGTTCTATCAGAACCCAAAATCCCCGGAAAGATTTCCAGTGTAAAATCGTGGGAGCTTGGAAAAATTCGTCGGCAAGGGAAAATGTCCTTTTGACGTCACCACTGCACCCTTCTGACACTTTCAATCGTTTCTCCTAGTCAATAAAACATTCTATACACTTTTGGTAGTAAATAAAGAGCAATTTCTACTTTATGCGAACCAATATCCAGAGCCACAAAAATTCTATCAGAACCCAGAATCCCCGGAAAGATTTCCACTGTAAAATCGTGGAAGTTTGGAAAAATTCGTCGGCAAGGGAAAATGTCCTTTTGACGTCACCACTGCATTCTTCTGACACGTTCAATCGTTTCTCCTAACCAATAGAACATTCTACGCAATTTTGGTAGTAAATAAAGAGCAATTTCTACTTTATGCGAACCTATATCCAGAGCTACAAAAATTCTATCAAAACCCAGAATCCCCGGAAAGATTTCCAGTGTAAAATCGTGGGAGGTTGGAAAAATTCGTCGGCAAGGGAAAATGTCCCTACTTCGCTGACCATACTCGCATTGTTACGAATACGCAGAGAGCGGCCCCGTGCGTGCCGTTATTTTTCTCCCATGGAAATACACACGGGTAATCCCGAGGCCGGAATAAACAGCGACGTCCATCATCCGGAGTGGCGGTACATGAAAACCGTATCTAATCGTTCGCCGTTTCCACGAGCGGCGTCATACTGTTTCATAGTTTCTTCTTTTATTCAAATCGCGGAGTCCTCTCCGTCGCGCGATGAATTCCGAGGCGAGAGCGTTTCTCCTTAACAGCCTGAATAATTCGCCAATATTTACAGAAACGCGCTGCGACCGTTCCGCGAGCTGCTGTCCGCGAATTTGATTACTATAGCACGCCGGCCACCGTCGCGTCGCGTCGTTGCGATTTGCAATACCGATCGCCGCGGGGATTGCGCATTTTATGCCGTCGAACGAATCGGCTGAAAGCGTTGGTTTATTGAACGAAAAATTATTTGTTTCGAGAATGAGCTGTCGTGAAAGGATTGTACTGTTATTATTCTGCGAATTTTTATGGGGTTCGGTAAAATTTTATACCGTCCTGTTCATGATTAAAATATTGGAAATATCTATTCTCAAAAAAATATTTCACTATCTCTGGCTTAATTCCTATAATTATGAACGTCTATGCTCAGTGGGAATAATTAAGGAAATTATAGGGAACTATAAAAGGTACCGAACAAATTAAACAGCATTTCGCTGGAAAAAATCGCAGAAGGTGAACAAGGATAAACGAGTTTTTTTCTATAAAAATAGTGTCATATATGAAGCAAACAAATTCCAGTACTGAGTCGATTTTAATAATTACGAGGACAACAAGGCTTTATAGAGCAGAAAGTGTTTAATTGAAGGATCAAAATGGACTAATCGGATAAATGGATACCTATTATTCATAAAAACGTTGCACATAAAAAGCGCCGTTCTCCTTGCGATTTATCTCTAACAATTACGAACAAGCAATGATTAAGAAATATCCTTCACGGATACGTAAACAAATGAAACCTGTCCAGGTCACAATCTTTATTAATCGCAAAACTAAATTTCAGTCACTCAATTTACTTATAATTACAATCACAAAATAGTAAAAACCAGGCGATTTTAAGAATACTCTCTCAATTTATTTATAATAACAAAGACAGAATAGTAAAGACCAGGCGACTTTAAGAATGCAATTATATTATTTTTAACTTGTTAACTTGTCGATAACTTATATATTTTATAATATATATATATTGTGATAATAATTGAGAATAATAAAATATTCTGAATCGAATGAAACGTCTGAATTTTTAACTAGAAATAGCCTCGAGTGCAACGGGTTGAAATTATTGATAGAAGAAATAAAATTTGAATGTTGCACGGAGAGATAGGCAGTCTAATTACAAGTATAGTGATCGGATCAAGACCGAAGCTCACAGCACGCAGCAAACAAAACGAAAGGTGTACCGTCGGAAGCGCCCAGTCTCGATGTCACGATCTAAATAGCATAAAGCGCTGTTAGAACAATCGCGGCCGAATCGTTCCGCTGAAACAATGCCCAGGAGCACACGAAGGACGTTCAACGGAAGCCTGGCCGGAGCCTTGACTATGTCAGTGAAAAAAAGACGAGCGAGAAAGAACGGGATAGAGATAGAGAAAAAAAATGGAAAATTCCCCGGAGACCGGAAGTCGGCCTAGTAGTCAGGACACGCGAGTGCGCGAACGTCACGATTGGTACTCCTGGCAAATTCGCGAATTGTAGCAGAGTTCGTTTAAACCAGTCCCGAGGATCCATTGAACCCTATCCCTAACCTCTCAATATTAATCTCGAAGAATTCGCCTCTGGAGCATGGTCGTCCTTTTCAGCAAGCAATTGTGGCTCGTTTTGAGTCCTCAACTTGATTAAGTGGAAGTTTGGCGTATTTTAACATTTATTGATTCAAAGCTTGAGCACTAGTATTTGAGCACTTTGAAGTTTGAGGTTTTCCGAACTTCAATGATTCGAAGCTTTCTGGCTTCCGAACTTGATTGACTTGAAGTTGAAAGCTTTGAAACTAGAAGTTTAAAGGATTTAGAGCTCCGTTGTTTTGAAATTTGTGGTTTTTAAAATTTGTATGACTTGGATTTTGAAAGCTTTAGAACTTGATTGACTTGAAATTTGAAGGCCTTAAAGCTAGATTGATTTGAAGTTTGATGTTTCTAAAACTTGAATGATTTGAAGTTTGACAGCTTTAGAACTTAATTGATTTGAAATGGGAAGGATCTAGAAAACTTGAATGATTTGAAGTTTCGAACTTTAGAACTTGATTGATTTCAAGTTTGAAAGCGGCAGAACTTGATTGATTTGAAGTTTGAAAGATTTAGAACTTGATTGGTATGAAATTGGAAGGATCTAGAAAACTTGAATGATTTGAAGTTTGGAAGCTTTAGAACTTGATTGATTTGGAGTTTGAGAACTCTAGAACTTGATGGATTTGGAGTTTGGGCGCTTTAGAACTTGATTATTTAAGATTTTGAAGCTTTAAAGCTTTAGTGTCTTGAAATTTGATGTCTCCAAAACTTGAATGATTTGAAGTTTTTAAGCTTTTCAACTTGATTAATTGGGAGTTTGAGAACTTGATTGATTCGGCGTTTGAGAGCTTTGGAACTTGATTGATTTCAAGTTTGAAAGCTGCAGAACTTGATTGATTTGAAGTTTGAAAGATTTAGAACTTGATTGGTATGAAATTGGAAGGATCTAGAAAACTTGAATGATTTGAAGTTTGGAAGCTTCAGAACTTGATCGATTTGAATTCGGAGAGCTATAGAACTTGATTGAGTTGAAGCTTGAGAGCTTTAAAACTGACTACTTTATGATTTGGGAGCTTTAGAACTTAACTACTCCCACTTGGTGCTTGGTCCTACTACTTGGAGAACTCTGTAATTCGATTGATTTGGAGTTTGGGCGCTTTAGAACTTGATTACTTTGAGATTTTGGAGCTTTAAAGCTTGAGTGTCTTGAAGCTTGATGTCTCTGAAACTTGAATGATTTGAAGTTTGAAAGCTTTAGAACTTGATTGATTTGGAGTTTGAAAACTCTAGAACTTGACTGATCTGGAGTTTGAGAACTTTGGAACTTGCTTGACTTGAAATTGGGAAAGATTTCGAAAGCTTGCGCGATTTGGAGTTTGGATCATTTGAACTTGATTGATTTGGAGTTTGAGAACTTTAGAACTTGACTATGTCAGTGAAAAAAAGACGAGCGAGAGAAAACAGGATAGAGATAGAGAAAAAAAATGGAAAATTCCCCGGAGACCGGAAGTCGGCCGAGTTCGCAGGACACGCGAATGCGCGAACGTCACGATTGGTACTTCTGGCAAATTCGCGAATTATAGGAGACACTGTTTATTTAAACCAGTCCCGAGGATCCATTAAACCCTATCCCTAACCTCTCAATATTAATCTTGAAGAATTGGTCTCTGGAGCATGTTCGTCCTTTTCATCAAGCAATTGTGGCTCGTTTTCCGTCCTCAGGATAGAGATTCGAAAAATCCTGATCTAAACGAACGAGGAGAATATTCTCCTTGTACGTAACGAACGAGAAGAATGCGACGCTACGAGCGTAATCGATCGAGGATCCTGCGGCTCGCGTCGTCGTTACCGTCGGCCTCAAGGACGCCGAAGGCGTTCCGTCTCGTTGCCGAGGATAATGCAACGTTTCAGGATCTAAACTCAGTGGTCAGTGTTGATTCCTAAGCGGACGATCCCAGGATACGGCCTTATGGTCGACGAATAATCGATTTCCTCCTCGACGATGCTGCTTCGGCATACTCCTTCCCCGACAGCTTACTATACCCGTTTGACCCGCCTCCGGGTATTTAATATAATACCGCTGAGTCATGGAGGCTCAATGCACATTAGCCGGGATTTATGTCAACTTCGCGTTGTAATGTCGGGTCACCCGCTATGCGCTTTTTCGTGACGGTTTACTCGGGAAAAATCATAATGACGGACGCTGTTTCCTATCCCTGGAGGAACCGACAATTTTATACCTAACCACCTCTTGCGCAGAGTTAGGTTCCAACTTGTTATTAGTACGCTGCGGATTTGATGTGTTTTTGAGGACAATCGGTAGGTGCAATTTGATCCAATGAGAAGTTAATAGAGTTTGAACACGTCAGTGTACCTAGTATTTTTAATTACTGAAATTAGTAGAAAAAGAACTTTTTACTTGGCTCCTGTTTTTTCCAATTGACGCACAATATTTTTATTTCGCATAAAGATCCGCAGTCTGGTTATTAGGTTGTGTAGGAAATTTTTGACACTTTGAACTCATCACGAGCTTTCTGACACTATGAGATAATTACTGAATTTCTAAAACTTTTAATTCACCACAAAAGTTTCTGATACTCTATCTTTCATAAGCTGTCTGACACTTCGAACTATTCACAGGTTTTTCTGACATCATATTATTTATTTTAGAATTTAATTTCGAGTTACAGTGAATTCTCGATATATGTCAACAACACGGGTCTTGACAGCGTCATTTATCGTCCAGGAGACATACCCGCGTTATGTTTACACTCCTCGGTGTCCGAGGCCTATCGGGGTGGGGATAATCTCGCGACGTTTATCATCCAGGCCTTGGCGACGTATAGATCACTGTATTTCTCCAGACTGAAAACTGCATTTATGCAGTGAAAGATAGAATGTTCCAAATTTGTAGTCTGCAAAATGTAAGAGGATAGAAAAAGTGATTAAAATAATAATTTGCTTTGATTTCACCGAACGTTTGTGGTCGGCGGGTCGGCGATCGACGGGTTTGGTTCTTGATCGTTCGTCGATCCCTCCGAGACGATCCTCGACATTTCGTACACCGTTCGGCCAGTTCGAAGAATAACGAACGATTCAAGGAACAAGATGCAGGATGAGTCATCCTGCGAAATCCACCGGAAGATCTGCTCGGCCCACACGCGCCGGCATGGCTTGCATGTGCAATGTGCAAGCAGATGCACGCACCGATGCAGATTCAGGGGCCACTGTCTCGTCGGAGGACCGTACGCCGCGCCGCCGCGATCCTTGATCCTGGATCATTGGACACGTATGAAACTTAACGCTTCATACACCGCGAGCCTATTAAGAAGCTTCTCGATCGCCGTACTATATCGAAATCTTAATCACTTTCTTTTCGATGATAATCATGACAGAAATTGTTGGATTATGTTCCTTGACTTGGTGGTCCGCGATACAAATTATCATTGCTACAGTTTTGATCTATTAACCAATGATTGTTGGAAAACAAGGGGAACAATTGGGATCGATATCTTTTAGAAAATATGGAATCTGTGTTTCTCTGGAGTTTCTTTGAAATCAAAATCTTAGGAATTAAGTAGCCCGAGAATTTTGGAACTGTGGGTGTTTCGGAAATTGTAGAATCCAAGACCATCGAAGTTCTCTGACTCTGAGACTATTTCTCCGAGATTATTTGTAACCAAAAAGTATATAAATCGATATTTTTTAATCATTTTGTTCTTTTAATTTTTGTCTTTATATTTTGTGTAGATTATCTTAAATTTCAATAATAATCAACTTGTTATTAACGATTTTTATCGTAGGAAGTTTTAGAATAGCTGTTATTTTTGGTCCCTGGAACTCAGGGATCATAATAGTTCAATAGCCTTCGAAATCACTAGCTTAGTCGATGAAGAGTTGAAACTCGAAATAACAGCTTCAGAACCCGAAGATCGAGAAGCATTGAAATTGTAGGACCCAAGAAGTCGGTGTCTCAAAGCCAAAGAATATTGCAGCGAGATAACTCAGGGCTTTCGAAGCACAAGGGTTGAAAGCTGACAGCAAGTGCCGACTACCTTTAAGGCTGCACAATGTTCAATTACATTCAGCGTGTTCAATCGCGAGTAAATGATAGTACTGTCTCTAAACGTTGAAACGAGGAACGGTGGCCACGCATCGGGGCCCTGTTATAAGAGGGAAAACACGCGATAATTCATATTCACGATTAACTCGAAACCTCGGCTAGTTAGCGTTCCGATGCACCGGTATAATTGCATCCTGACAGTGAATGGATTTACACTTCTGCTTGGGGATACCAGCTTCTGCCAATATCATTCCCTCTAATCAACCGATTAAACGCATTATCCAACCGTTCGGTACTCGAATCGACATTTTGCTTTGTTTATTCGTTTCGTTCCGCAATTGTGGCTGGCATTTTCGTTTGCTCGTTTGGACCACGATAACAGCTGGTTCGGGAACGTTTATTTTTACCTCGGAAACGCGAACGTTAGACAACCTGTCTTTTACTGGAAATTTACCAGTCTGAATCTTTGAGATTTTGTTGCGAATCTTGGAGATGTTTCTGTTTGAGAGCTTTGCGGGTTTCACACTTTGAAAGTTAGTCTTTGAAGATTGCAAACAACGAAACTGGAATTTGATTATATTGAAGTTTGAGGCCTTCAGAACTTGATTGACTTTACCTCGAGAGCTTCGAAACTTGATTAAAAGTTTGGGGAACTTTAACAATTATTGAGTTAAAGCTTGAGCACTAGTATTTTGTTCACTTTGATTTTTGAGGTTCTCAGAACTTCAGTGACTTGAAGCTTTCTGGCTTCCGAATTTGATTCATTTGATCTTGAGAGCTTTGCAACTTGATTAAGTGGAAATTTGAGGTACTTTATCATTCATTGATTTAAAGCTTGAGCACTAGAATTTGATCACTTTGATGTTTGAGGTTCTCAGAACTTCAATGATTCAAAGCTTTTTGGCTTCCGAACTTGATTGACTGGAAGTTGAAAGCTTTGAAACTAGAAGTTTAAAGGATTTACAGCTTCGTTGTTTTGGAGTTTGGGATTTTAAAAATTTGTATGATTTGAATTTTGGAAGCTTTAGAACTTGATTGACTTTAAATTTGAAGGCCTTAAAGCTTGATTGATTTGAAGTTTGATGTTTCTAAAACTTGAATGTTGAAGTTCGATAGCTTTAGAACTTAATTGATTCTAAATTGGAAGGATCTAGAAAACTTGAATTATCTGAAGTTTCGAACTTTACAACTTGATTTATTTGAAGTTTGAAAGCTGCAGCACTTGATTTATTTGAAGTTTGAAAGCTGCAGCACTTGATTTATTTGAAGTTTGACAGCTTTAGAACTTAATTGATTGGAAATGGGCAACATCTGGAAAACTTGAATGATTTGAAGTTTCGAACTTTAGAACTTGATAAATTTGAAGTTTGAAAGCTGCAGCACTTGATTTATTTGAAGTTTGACAGCTTTAGAACTTAATTGATTGGAAATGGGCAACATCTGGAAAACTTGAATGATTTGAAGTTTCGAACATTAGAACTTGATATATTTCAAGTTTGAAAGCTACAGAACTTGATTGATTTGAAGTTTGACAGCTTTAGAACTGGATTACTTTGAGATTTTGGAGCTTTAAAGCTTGAGTGTCTTGAAGTTTGATGTCTCCGAAACTTGAACCCTTTGAAGCTTGAAAGCTTTAGAACTTGATTGATTTGAAATTGTAGGGATTTAGATAACTTGAATGATTTGAAGTTTGGAACTTTAGAACTAGATTGATTTGGAGTTTGAGAACTCTAGAACTTGATGGATTTGGAGTTTGGGCGCTTTAGAACTTGATTATTTAAGATTTTGAAGCTTTAAAGCTTTAGTGTCTTGAAACTTGATGTCTCCGAAACTTGAATGATTTCAAGTTTTTAAGCTTTACAACTTGATTAATTGGGAGTTTGAGAACTTGATTGATTCGGAGTTTGAGAGCTTTAGAACTTGATTGATTTGAAATTGGAAGGATTCAGAAAACTTGAATAATTTGAAGTTTGGAAGCTTTAGAACTTGATTGGGTTAAAGCTTAAGAGCTTTACAACCGACTACTGTGAGATTTGGGGGCTTTGGAACATAACTACTCCCAAGTTGGAAATTTTGGCAGCCCCGAAGACAGAAATTTTTATAACTGAGCAACTTCAAATTTCAGTATTTTTGTTAGCTGCAAGTTTTGAAGTCCAACGTATTTGAAATTGGTAAGTTTCAAAACGTGACTAGAACTTCGCATTGCAGTTTCTCTTCGAAGACTTTGAACTGCCAAAAATTCACAAACCGAACGGCCAAAAGCTCGTAAATCCAAGAATACAGATTTCTAGTACCTCTCAATCCCAATCCTTTCTCTCGCATCCTCCAGAAATCGAACCTTCGATACCCAGTTCCCGAAGTACAAAAGGTGCCTGCCCTGGCACCAGGGTAGAAGGTGGCGATAGCAATAGCGAGGCTCGCATAAAATTACATCGCCGCTCTCGGCGCAACGAATCGGCATCGCCGGTGGTAAGGGCTTGGCGAAACAAAGCCTAATAAAGGTCCGCGAACGAGGTGGAAGGAGGAAGACAGAGCCCGTAGGAAGGAGCCACACGGGTGAACAAAGAAGGCTCTTCTTCGCGAAGACACAGTTCTCTCGGTCCTAAGCGTGCCTGTACGAGCCTCCCACTTGCGCATTATGCGAGGAGATACCCTATCTGCTCGCAGAGGAACGTTTTCCCGTTCTTTTCTGCGGCGCATGCCTGATCCCTGACCCCGGGCTGCGATCTCGGCCCAAAGAACCTCCTCCCTACTTTACGATGCTGGGCCCACGCGCCCCGTAACATACGGCCCTGCTCTTGCTCTTCTTTCAGGGTCCCTCCGACGATTTTTCGAATTTTCCTCACCCCCCCCCCCTCTCATCACAGCATCACCTTAGTTGAGTGTGTTACTTCTTGAGTATTCGAATGTGAAATGGTAAAAATTTTCTGCTTGTGAAAATTGATAAGTGAATCATAGTGACCAAAAATAAATTTCTACATAATTCTTGTTCCCCGTAATTGTTACAGAATATTTTTAATCGTTGGTACAGAGTGTTCGAGTGACAGTAACGAGGACCAAAGATTAAATAGAAAATTATATCCATTTTAATAAACTGAGAATAGCGTGGCATAGTACCTGAATATTTCCGAAGCTTTTACAGGACAATAGTTACGATAAAACCGTTCTGTGTAATTGCATACGCAGGAACGAACTCGGAAACTAGCGCTAAAGTGAGCATTAGGTTCACAAAAGCGCCAGCACGAGCGTACCGAATATAGTACCTCCGACCACTAATAATCCACGTGATCTGTGGACTAATTAGTCCCCAGCCAGCCACCACAGTCCACTGGGAGAAGAAAAGGAAAAGAATAAAAGATAGACACACCTCTCTCTCTCTCTCTCTCTGTTTGTCACATCTTTCTTTGACCTGTCTCATCAGTTTTAGCTCGATGCCCCTCGCATCGCTTTTAAACGTAGAGTTTATAATTTTCATCGCGATTCTCTCATTATTACGCCTGTCTATTCTCTCTCTCTCTTTCTCTCTCTCTCTCTCTCTGTCTCTCTTTCTCTCATTTTCATTACATGACGTTGACTGCAATATTGTACTTGTGTCGTTTTCAGGTGACCCCATGATAACATCCTCTCTGAAGGGTAAGTGACAAAACGACAGCTCATTCTGTCCTCTTTTTTTTACAAAAAAAAACTTGTTTTTGGTTTCATCATATTTTTTTGGCCCTGCATCTTCCACCCTCGCCCCCTCGATCACTCCCGTCCGACGATCGATCCGTGGATCACTTGTACGGATCGTCGTTTCCACAGACTTTCCCCGTGCACCTTCTGGAACGAGGACAATAGTGGGACGTGTCTCTCATTTGCATGTGTTTTTTTCCTCCCCATCCATTCTCGGTTTTCCACTGTTCACGCTTTACATTCTTTCGTACACACGCATACACGACACCGTAGCAGGAATTAGAGGAAAATGGAGGCCAGGGAAATTTAATTCGAAAACATGGATCTCCTAACCCGAGGAGAAGCTCTTTTTCTCCTCTTCGGAGACTCGGAACGAACGATATCTGAAACGTGTAAAAATCGCGAGCTCCTTTTTACTTTTTTTCAACGTCTCTTTAGCCTTGATCGCGTATTCCAAGATGGCGGCGATTGCTCGAGCGTCGAGCAGTCCTACGATGTTCTTTACAATCTTGTTCATTCCAGCCTTTAATCGCTCAGAAAATTACTTAGAAATAACGAGAGAGCCTTTCCTTGCATTTTACAATAAATAATTTCCATGTTTTCGGTCGACGATGATTATCCTCTCACAAGATAGAAGAACAGAGAAGAAAGTATTCGCTCAATCTTGACTTTTGCTTTCAATTGCCGATACTAAAGCATGTTCTCAAAACAAAAAATTATTTACTTCCAACTGCTTGCCAAAAAATTCAATTTCATTTCAAGCAGACGTAAATAATTTTCAGTTTCACCGATGCATCGGTATCTCCAACGGAAAGTGAAAATAATGACGCGCGAATACGTTCTTCCCTCGGTTCATCTTTGGTTCAATGATTTTGAACAATTCTCAGGCTCGAATTTTCCATTTTCGAGACTAACAATCGAAGATGCTTGAAAATTACGTAAGAAGTTTCGGAAAATTGTTGAACGAAGGGGATACTTGTTGTTCAGGGTGATTTCTCAAAATGGAAATTGAATTTCCCGCCGGAAGCGTAGGCAGTCGTAGGTAGACGCTTGAGCTCCCATTTAGAGAACAATAGCGGATCGAATGTTCGATCGTAGTGCAAGTAGCGAATCACAGATCACACACGGTTTATCAGAGCACGACTACCCAGTAGCGAGCAGTACGATAGCGAGCATAGAGTATGTCACATACATCGCGATAGTTCGTAAGCTCTGCATTTTGTCCACCGAAACAACCAAGCTAATCGATCCTCGATCATGTTTCAATGAAAAGAGACGTTCTCGCGATCGGGGTACCTTGCCTCCCCTGTAACCGACTCACCGATTGGTTGATTATTTTTTATGAGTGACTAAAAACGATTCCTGCATCGATGGGGGAATTGCCGATGAATCGATTTGCCGTGTGGACAGTTTGAGTGGTTTTTCGTGGAGAGAAACATTTGGGAAATTCGTCAGAATTTTTTGGGAATCTTCGAGAGGCGTCCGAGAACGAAGGAAAATGTTTTTGGGTGACCGGAACGTTTGTTGTCCAATAGGGTAAGGAACCCAATTGGGGGTACCAATTACTGTGTACTAATTATTTTTTAAGCACAGTGAATATTAAAAAAGATATATATATATATCATGTATATTAACTGATTCTAATGAAAAAAATGTAATATCTCTTTTTCAATATTCATTATGCTTTGAAAATAAGTATGAACAATATAGGCACAGTAATTGGTACACAGTAGTTCGGCCCCTTGCCCTAAAAGGGAAATTTGGAGGAATTGCACGCTGGCAATAGTATTCAGCGATGGATACTATACTTGGGTGGCTGAAAATGGAATTTGGCATCTGAAGCATGTGGGTTCAGGTGATCGAGGGACAAATTTAATTTTTTTTTACAATCTTTTCAGGTATACATTTTCTTAGAAACCGAACAGGATTTCTTAACGAGAAACGTAATTTTGTGGATATCAGAATTACAGTGATTGCAAGCACGGTAATAGAACTGATAAATATTAATGCGCCGACACGCAAGTTAAATCTAAAAATCGTCGTAGAGGCAATAATAAGCGGCAGGTAAATATCAATGGAAATAAAGATTAATTAACTTGTTAACCAGGTAACTTTTCATTTTCACACGTTGAAAGAGTCGCGATGATTCATGGTTAAAAATCACCTGTCGTGCCGTATCTCTTCAACAATGCCAGGTAGATGTTTATGCAAATCTTCATTTTTACCGATTCGATTAGAAACGCGATATTTACTCATCACGTTAACCGGTATCGTTTTATAGTGAAGAACGAAAACAAATGCCACTTCGTCGACGATTTTCAGGCACAAAGTTCTTCAAATCCATAGTTCATTTATTGAATAATAACTCGTGATCGCGCATGCATCATTGAGAGAGACAAAAAAAAAACACAAAATTGGAAAACATTAATTTCTTTCAAAATATACTTTTACATAGCACTTTTTCATGTTTGAAGGAACGGAGGCTCACCTCCGCCATCGCGCAGCGGTGCGATCGTCACCGTTTTCTTGACGCGCAACAGCCATAATCAATAACGCCGCGACTTATAAATTATTGACGATGAAACGCGGCGAATTAATGCACATATTAAACGCAGCCTTTTGTTCGACGACCACCGGCCAATCCCGTTCCGATCCGCGGAAACTTTGCTCTCGCTGAAACGCGAAACCGCGAGGAGGCTGCGCGCATGAATCTCGTCAAGCATGATCGCGGTGTTCGAGCTCGATCTCGAACGTACCACTCGAAACGGAAAACAAAAAATATTCTCCGAGATTATTCCCTAGACTACCTTCATTCTCAGAAATTATTTCGCGAGTCACATTTACAGAAACAACTTCCTAACTGTGCCACATTTACAGAAACTATTTTACTAAACCGTGTCACATTTACAGTAACAACTTCCGAAACTGTGTTACGTCACTGAACGACAGGAAGAGTAGACATAAAAAAATGTTTTAATACAATCCAAGCGTGTCTGATTGTATTAAAAAATTGCTCAGTCCCGGATCGCGACTTGTTATTCAAAGAAAAATTTTTTAAGTGGTCAGAGCATCACGACAACTATTTTAGTACAATTGAAGAGATTTATTCGGTAAAACGAACGCTAAAAAATTGAGAGGGCCTTAGTATAAGGGCTACTCTGTGAAAGCTTTTGTATCTCCTAGATGTCGAATGAAAACAAAAATTTTTAAGTGGTCAGAACATTACAACAACCATTTTTAGATAATTTAAGTGATTTATTCAGTAAAACGAACGTTAAAAAATTGAGAGAGCTTTAATATAGGGGCTACTCTGTGAAAGCTTTTGTATCTCCTAGATGTCGAACGAAAACAAAAATTTTTAAGTGGTCAGAACATTACAACAAGTATTTTTGTACAATTTAAGTGATTTATTCAGTAAAACGAACGCTAAACAATTGAGAGGGCCTTAGTATAAGGGCTACTCTGTGAAAGCTTTTGTATCTCCTAGATGTCGAACGAAAACAAAAATTTTTAAGTGGTCAGAGCATTACAAGTATTTTTATACAATTTAAGTGATTTATTCAGTAAAACGAACGCTAAAAAATTGAGAGAGCCTTAGTATAAGGGCTACTCTGTGAAAGCTTTTGTATTTCCTATATCTCGAACGAAAACAAAAATTTTTAAGTGGTCAGAGCATTACAAGTATTTTTATACAATTTAAGTGATTTATTCAGTAAAACGAACGCTAAAAAATTGAGAGAGCCTTAGTATAAGGGCTACTCTGTGAAAGCTTTTGTATTTCCTATATCTCGAACGAAAATAAAAATTTTTAAGTGGTCAGAGCATTGCAACAACCATTTTTAGATAATTTAAGTGATTTATTCAGTAAAACGAACGTTAAAAAATTGAGAGAGCCTTAGTATAAAGGCTACTCTGTGAAATCTTTTGTATCTTCTATATATCGAACGAAACAAAAATTTTTAAGTGGTCAGAACATTACAACAACTATTTTTGTACAATTTAAGTGATTTATTCAGTAAAAGGAAGGCCAAAAAATTCAGCTTTATTATAGAACCTACTCTGTGAACTCTTTTGTATCTCCTATATCTCGAACGAGTTAGATATTAATATTTTAATTAAGTACACCATCTACATCGTCAAGACACTGAGGTCTTCGATCTAGCTACCCGATTTCGCGACACCGAGCGCAGTTGTTCGGAAAAGAATGAATCGTCAGTGGTTGGACACTGTCGTCCGCACGACGAGGAGTTTGTGCATCAAGTGCACAATTCCAGGAGGAAAGTGCATCGGCAATCGCGTGTCTCTCGGCCCGTGGAGCATGTATCTCGAAGGTACGGCCAGATATTCTCGTCTCACCGACAACATCGCTGCCCCTACATTTTATCTGGCAAAGATGTGGCAATGCCGTGTTATGGCCTAGCTCTCCGGCCGACGTTATGGAAGGATAATCCCATGCGGTCGACGCTTGGTCTCAGATTTCCGCGCGGCGACCATAATCACGTCGAGGTGGAACGAGAGGATAGCCGGGCCGGACGACTGCTATCCCGTGTAAACTCGGCCGATTCCAGAAAAATCGCGGGACACTTAAGAAATTGACAAGACACCGGGATCAGGAGCGGCGGTGGGGTGACAATCGGAAACACCTCTCCACATTGTTCGACTAATTTTTCTCAAAATATCTCCGGAATAACAATCGGAATGCTGGATCTTTATGGAGGGTTAAACTTTTCGGGATCAATTAGAAGAAGCGAGATTAATCGAATATTTTGTTGTAACCTGCACAGCTTGCATCAAAGTGTACAATTCAGAAATCCGTATTAACAACTGCATTTGTAAATATTCGAACACGCAGAGTAATGATTAGCTTAAGAACCTCTTCTGACGCGAAGATTGTTTCCCGCTAATAAACGGAGCATTTCCATCGAAGAAAATGGGTGTAATGATAGTGTTTGAAATTGACCGGTTGGTTTCCAAGATCCCAGTGTTTTTCATTTAAGCAACAGAATTGCTAAACCGATGATTGGAAAATCGCCCGCGGCAGATCCGACGCGTTTCCACACCGCGGCGACGCGACGATGAACCGAACCGATGAAACGATCGGGTGCGACGCGAAACGGGAATACACTCGGCTATCGGTACTCTGTTATTATCATTATTATTATCATCCCGCGTAATTATACGTCGACGTTAACGAGCCGCTACGGTCGTAATGATGGAAAACCGTTTAAATAACAGAACGCCGGGGATGGGGGTGGGGAGTAATGAAGCCGCGTTCGCACAGCTGTCAGCCCGGGATGACGCGTTTCCAGTGAAAACCGGTCGTTAGATTTCTATAATGCATTATATCGGCAGGATCTCGCAGGATCTCGCAGGATCTCGCAGGATCACGTTCGCTCGAACGCTTCTGGCGTCTTCAACCCCCTCGAGAAATCAATCGAGACGCCGCGAGACGTGCAGGATTATTGAATTGCTTGTTAAACGCCTGTGTTCACACATTGTAATTAAATAAGACGATTTTATTCTTGCTCGACGCGTGTTGTATAACAGCTCTGAAACTGAGGAAATGGTACCCAAAGGGTTTTCGCACGCATTGGAGAACGCTTGAACCCGCAGGTGTCCTTTACTGTTCCGAAAAATGCACAAAAGTGCAACTGGAGACTTTTCTACGATAGTACAAAATATTTTGAACGTTCAGGTTGTTATTATCAGTTTTAGAAGTGGTAAAAATTGTTACCAAAAATTTCCACGTCACTATCTTCCTTTCCGCGATCACAGAAACGTCATAAGCTGCTCCCGAAGGGTTTCCTTTCACATCACGAAGACCGTAGCTAATTGAAAACTTCTGCGACCTTCAGTTACTCCATACTGATTCCAAAAATGTTGGAAACCGTTCCCAAAATAATTTCCACACCCTCTAAAAATTCCTTCAACCCTAATTTCCTTTCACCGATCACAGAAACGTCACAAACGGCTCCCGAAGGGTTTCCATTCGCATCACGAAGACCGTAGCTAATTGAAAACTTCTGCGACCTTCAGTTACTCCATACTGATCCCAAAAATGTTAGAAAGCGTCCCCAAAATAATTTCCACACCCTCTAAAAATTCCTTAAACCCCAATTTCCTTTTATCGATCTCAAAAACGTTACAAGCGGCTCCCGAAAGGTTTCCACTCGCGTCACAAAGACCGCAGCCAATTGAAAATTTTTGTGACCTTCAGTTACTCCATACTTATCCTAAAAGTGTTAGGACCCGTTTCCAAAATAATTTCCACACCCTCTAAAAATTCCTTGAACCCCAATTTCCTTTTACCGATCTCATAAAGTTCACAAACGGCTCCCGAAGGGGTTCCACTCCCGTCACAAAGACCGCAGCCAATTGAAAATTTTTGTGACCTTCAGTTACTCCATACTGAACCCAAAAATGTTAGAAACCGCCCCCGAAATAATTTCCACACCCTCTAAAAATTCCTTGAACCCCAATTTCCTTTTACCGATCTCAAAAACGTTACAAACGGCTCCCGAAGGGGTTCCACTCGCGTCACAAAGACCGCAGCCAATTGAAAATTTTTGAGACCTTCAATTACTCCATACTGATCCTAAAAATGTTAGAAACCGTCCCCAAAATAATTTCCACACCCTCTAAAAATTCCTTGAACCCCAATTTCCTTTTACCGATCTCATAAACGTCACAAACGTCTCCCGAAGGGGTTCCACTTGCGTCACAAAGACTGCAGCCAATTGAAAATTTTTGAGACCTTCAATTACTCCATACTGATCCTAAAAATGTTAGAAACCGTCCCCAAAATAATTTCCACACCCTCTAAAAATTCCTTGAACCCTAATTTCCTTTTACCGATCTCATAAACGTCACAAACGGCTCCCGAAGGGGTTCCACTTGCGTCACAAAGACTGCAGCCAATTGAAAAATTCTGCGACACTCAGCTACTCCATACTGACCTCAAAAAAGTTAGAAAGCGTCCCCAAAATAATTTCCACGCCCTCTAAAAATTCCATGAACCCTAATTTCCTTTTACCGATCTCATAAACGTCACAAACGGCTCCCGAAGGGGTTCCACTTGCGTCACAAAGACTGCAGCCAATTGAAAAATTCTACGACACTCAGCTACTCCATACTGACCTCAAAAAAGTTAGAAACCGTTTCCAAAATAATTTCCACACGCTCTAAAAATTCCTTGAACCCTAATTTCCTTTTACCGATCGCAGAAACGTCACAAACCGCACCCGAAGGGGTTCCACTCACGTCTCAAAGACTGCAGCCAATTGAAAACTTCTGCGACCTTCAATTACTCCATACTGATCCCAAAAATGTTAGAAACCGCCCCCGAAATAATTTCCACACCCTCTAAAAATTCCTTGAACCCTAATTTCCTTTTACCGATCACAGAAACATCACAAACGGCTCCCGAAGGGGTTCGACTCGCGTCACAAAGACTGCATCCAATTGAAAAATTCTGCGACCTTCAGTTACTCCATACTGACCTCAAAAAAGTTAGAAACCGTTTCCAAAATAATTTCCACACGCTCCAAAAATTCCCTGATCCGCGGCTTGCGTTGGTCCCGAAAGCGTCACTCGCTGTTCCGGAAAGGTTTCCACCCCCGTTCGAAAGACAGCAGCCAATTACAGTTTACATAACGCTTGTTCCCGCCTTCGGACGATCGATCCGCGCAATCCGTGCCAATAATCATAATCGCGCAGTTAGAAAAACTCGCGTCGCTTCAGAATCAGCGTTCCCTTTTCACTCGGATCGGCTCTCGTCGCCTCGGCGCGCCGGCAATCATTATACTATGCTTCTCGGTATCGGTCGGCCCGGTTGCACAATCGGGAACGAAAAATCGGTTTCTCATCGTACGCACTACGGGGGTCTTGCTCGCGATAAGCGTGCTGGAACGATTATATAAGGAATTTATTCATCCTCGGCGTCCTTACCCGCGACAGAGAACGGGTGTACCGTCCACAATCGGCTCGGTGTGATTGATTATAATTACAAGCCTCTGTGGAACTCGCGGCCGACGAGAAGCTTCGCCTCGAGCCTGTGTAACGAGGCTGACGATTGCCGGGCTCCTCGTTACGATCCTCGACAAAAAGATCGATTCGTCGATCGTCCTACGTCTTTGACACCGATCCGTTAACGAGACCGATTTCCGACGATCGGGGGAAATCGACCGCCGTTTTACGGCCCGATCATTTCCACCGTATCGCGGCCAATTAACGGCCGAACAGAGGCGAATTCTTTTCCCCGATTGTTCCCCGGGATCGAGCCGGCTGCCAGAAGATCACGCTGATAACATCGGTGACGTCGGGAGCATGCGAATAACGAATTCCTCGCGTGTCTTCGCGCGGTATTTTCAACGCCGGCCCTTTCGGAACTTGAGGTGACCGGCGCTTGGATTATAATTTTATTAACGCGATTAGGCGCTTTAGACAGTTCTCCTAAGCTCCCCCAACGATTTTTAACGATTTCTGATGGTAATTACTGGAAATCGGATTTTATGCATTTATTTTCTACCTGTTAAACATATTAGGAGGCACCCAGTAATCAATTATCTTGAAATCTAAAACAAACTTTGTAGTAGATTCAAGTTTATATTTCTTAATTTATTATATAATCTCCATCATTATCAAGGACAGTTTGCCATCTTTCCTGCAAATTTTCAATCCCCCTCTTCTAGAAATCCAGGGTTTTGCAAGTATGCAACGACGAATATGATCCTCGGAAGGTAGGGACGCCGCCATTTTATTACAGGGTTGTAAGGAAAATTATACTTTTTAGAATATTTTGAACACAGGCTGCTTTACCGAAAACTGTAAAAGTATACGTGTTTCCTGTTCAACGATCGGTACAGAACTAAAGGCAAAACAAATTCTTTGCAAATAATTGATTACTTAAGAGTACCCCTAATATTAACACGTTAAGTGCCAAATATCATTCCCAGAATATTCTTGCAAAATCAGAGTAATTTAATTAATGAAAGCAAAACTGGAAATTTTAAACGTATTATAGGGGATGCTGTTTTAACCCTTTTGAGTTCTAAAGATATTAATAAAATTAGGTTTATCTGGATATGTCACAATAAAAATAAACGTCTAAACCTAGTCAAAAGTCACTGTCAGTCATATGGGACTAACATGGCAGTTCACGTGTTAAGTCGACGAAAATCAATTTCACTTCAGTGTGTTGCAATTCGGGTAGAAAAATTTTCTTTTGTATAAATATACGCTGTCTAATAATTACAATGGAAATATCCTGTTCGATAGAAATTAATTTCACAAACTAAGCACCGCTTGAATTGTGCAACGTCAAAGTATACTATTTAAAAGTGCAACTGCTTTTCCTGTTCTAAATTCGGTGAGGTTTTGAGGTCATCTCAGGCGATAAATATCGAAGTCGCAAAAGCAATGATGCATGCAGAAACAGAAAATTAGAGAATGTTCACCTGAAGAGCGCAAGAGAGTTGCCAACGGCTGAAACTGCAACGCGTAGCGTGAATGCATAAATGATCAACTAGTATAAATTGTCCCATCGTCGACGAAGAGCGCAACTTGCCATCGCGACGGCCCCGGCCCGCTAATTTCACAGCTGACGAGCAGATGTTGTCAACGCGGCGAAACATTTACGTTACAGATCGCAGAACGCCCTGTGTGCCTCACCGACACCTGACAATTAAAGATCGTGCGCCAAACGAAACGATTTACCGAGCGTGTGCCTAGATCCTTACACGTAACTGTAACTAGATCTTTGTGCCACTCTCCATCGATTATTTTATAATGTTCGAAATTCGAGAAAGTGAAACAAACATGCTGATCATTTTTGTTGCGCATGATTCTTCGCATTTGCGATGTCATAAATAGACTGGCGGATGTTAATACAATTTTCAATTTTTGTAGGCACATTTTTGGGAAATATTTTATAATGTTCGAAATTCGAGAAAGTGAAACAAACATGCTGATCATTTTTGTTGCGCATGATTCTTCGCATTTGCGATGTCATAAATAGACTGGCAGATGTTAATACAATTTTCAATTTTTGTAGGCACATTTTTGGGAAATATTTTATAATGTTCGAAATTCGAGAAAGTGAAACAAACATGCTGATCATTTTTGTTGTGCATGATTCTTCGCATTTGCGATGTCATAAATAGACTGGCGGATGTTAATACAATTTTCAATTTTTGTAGGCACATTTTTGGGAAATATTTTATAATGTTCGAAATTCGAGAAAGTGAAACAAACATGCTGATCATTTTTGTTGTGCATGATTCTTCGCATTTGCGATGTCATAAATAGGCTGGCGGATGTTAATACAATTTTCAATTTTTGTAGGCACATTTTTGGGAAATATTTTATAATGTTCGAAATTCGAGAAAGTGAAACAAACATGCCGATCATTTTTGTTGTGCATGATTCTTCGCATTTGCGATATCATAAATAGACTGGCGGATGTTAATACAATTTTCAATTTTTGTAGGCACATTTTTGGGAAATATTTTATAATGTTCGAAATTCGAGAAAGTGAAACAAACATGCTGATCATTTTTGTTGTGCATGATTCTTCGCATTTGCGATGTCATAAATAGGCTGGCGGATGTTAATACAATTTTCAATTTTTGTAGGCACATTTTTGGGAAATATTTTATAATGTTCGAAATTCGAGAAAGTGAAACAAACATGCTGATCATTTTTGTTGTGCATGATTCTTCGCATTTGCGATGTCATAAATAGGCTGGCGGATGTTAATACAATTTTCAATTTTTGTAGGCACATTTTTGGGAAATATTTTATAATGTTCGAAATTCGAGAAAGTGAAACAAACATGCTGATCATTTTTGTTGTGCATGATTCTTCGCATTTGCGATGTCATAAATAGGCTGGCGGATGTTAATACAATTTTCAATTTTTGTAGGCACATTTTTGGGAAATATTTTATAATGTTCGAAATTCGAGAACGTGAAACAAACATGCTGATCATTTTTGTTGTGCATGATTCTTCGTATTTGCGATGTCATAAATAGGCTGGCGGATGTTAATACAATTTTCAATTTTTGTAGGCAAATTTTTGGGAAACAAATCAAATTTAATTTCTAGTGGTAGTAGCCTCTGCAGATCTGGAATAAATAAAAATCGTACTGAATTCTGTGGAATTTTAGATTGTGACATTTTTTGAAAATGTTCAGAAGACTATAATTATAACAATTATAACAACGTCCACAATCTCGCAAATAATTTAAGTTGATCTGAAAACAGCCTGGTTATAAAATCGAGTCGTATAACATTCTTCGTCGGTAACGTGGTCGCTCTACCTTATCGTGAATTACAGAGTCTTGGCTCTTAAACTTTCCTGCCAGCAACGTGACGATCAAAGAGCACTTAAACGGTTCGGAAATTTTCCAAAAATGTGAAAGACCGCCCGAAGAAAGCACAGAGACTGTTCTCCGTGTGCTCGAGCCAGGGTTGAAGCGTTTCTCTTCAACAAAAAGATTGATCGGCCTCCACGACGTGGTGGATCCATTAAAGAAAGTAATCTCGAACGAGCGTGGACAACCAGAAACCGACGACGACGACGACGACGACGACTGCTTTCACTTTTTATTTTCGCATGCCCGATTTGAAACCCGTTACCGAAAAAAAAAAGAAAAGAAAAGAAAGGGAACCACCTTCTGTTTCTCTCTCGGCCCGGACTTAGCCCAATTATTTCTTGAAAAATATACGGCCGTTTCTTTTTTTGCGGAATGCCGTGGCACGGGACGGTTTCGCGGCGCGATACCAATTAAACGCGGAACGTGATTGTTCTTCATTCGCCTTGCGGTGATTAAGCCCCCCTCCACCCTCCCCCCGAGCAGAATTCTCGGCGCAAAAAAGTCAACGACAAATTGAGAATGGCCGAGCTGTGTTTCTCTCCTCGAAGACCAACAAGAGCGTTCGAAGAACGTTGAAACCGGACAAGTTCGACGTACACCTGGCAAACTGTATATGTTTTAATAATCCGTGTGACATCGACGTCTTTGATCGACTCTCCGGCTCGGAACTTTCTGTTTCGAATGAACGTAACAGAACGGGGACGTAAATTATTGCATCAACATGCTGCGCCAAACGTGAAACGAGAGTCGCGACGAATAATAAAAATTGTAGAGAAAATTTATTGGCTTCTCAACTGGTCTAAACGTTGAAGACATCTTCAAGAATTTATTTGAGATAGTTAACGTCGTCCACGAAAAACAGTTCAAACATCCGTTTGAAAAATATACGTTCTAATTTTGGAAATTTTCCGTTTCGAACGAACGTGACAGCATGGGAGCATAAACCTTGCAATAAATCTTTAAATCGAAATGTAAACAGTCCAGGAACATCAACGAGAGATGAAGCGATAATTTATTAGAAAATATGTATGGCGATTAATTGACTGCGGATTTTATATGACAAAAATGAGTAAATCTAATTCAAAACAGTAAAAAGAGTTTAACAGTGTCAATGTACCATTTTTAACATATGAAAATTATTAATGAGCAAAATAAATGTTTACTTAGCGCCTGTAGATTGCAGTTGATGTATAAAAATTTTATTTTGAATAAAGATCCGCAGTCTAGTGATTTAGTCGAAAGGTCTTGGGCGATAAAATTCTTCCTTCCGATTTCTTTAGGCTAGTTTCCAATTTTTAGGCCTCGGGTAGATTAACAAAATCGTAGGACCAGGTCTGGGTTTGTTCGAGTGTCGTCTAACGCGAACGAAGGAATGGCGGGGACTCGTCTAACGGGTGTCCAGCCGAAAGAAAGCGGTCCCGTTTCGATTTGTTCCGCTTTTCGTGGCCGACTTAACGAAAAATTTTAGGAAGGCCCTTCCACGGAGAAAAGCGAGAAAGAATTGGGGCCGGCCGGACCTCGTGAGGCCCCGCAAGGCCCCGTGAGGCCCCGTAAGGCCCGAATCGCGGTAGGGGAACCGCCTGGGCACATTTCACTAGGAGGAGAAAGTGACCCGCCGAAAGTTGTCGTTTTCACGTCTGGCCCGGTCCTCCGGTGCCAATTCTACCATCATGAATCCTTTTGCCATACGCTCGAATCATTTTTCGCTGATACTTCACTCCCTGGCAATTGTTTAACCCTAATCACTTCAATTTTTTAACTCACCACTTCTAACATTTTTCTGGGCTTTTATGGAGACATCAAAAAATTGTTCAAGATATTCTTTCGACTCTGCTCCCTACACTCATATTTTTGATATTTAAATTTCTGCAAAATACAGTGTAATTATTGGAACTTTTTATCGTATGCTTGTATATATTGGTTGTTTATAGTAGGCTGTCTAAAAATTCCTTTCAGAATGCGTATGATACTGAGCATATTTCAATAAACCTGACCTATCGTTCTCTTCAGAATATTGTCCACGAGAAAATTTATCCAGGTTCAAAAAGTGCCTAATTTTTGCCATTGTCCGTTAACGTCGCAAACTTTCAAAGATTTTAAACATTTATCATCCTCAATGTCTTCTTTCCATTTATGAACAAAATGGAGGGAATTGCAGTCAATCAATTATAAGATAATCGACTACAAATAGCATTTTATTTAATCACAATTATCAGTAGACAGCATTTATGCATTTTATGCATTTATCATGAAAATGGTGCAATTGAAAGCAGTGAACAGTCTCAAAGAATTCAAGAATAAAAACTTAAAATAAATGAAAAAATATGAAAATATAAAATAAAATATTAAAATTATTAACGAGGGAAATTTACCCTCCCGCATCTTGCAATTAACGGACAAAAATAAAATTTCTTAACTGAAATTAGAACATGGTTATATTTTCGAAGGAATTCAAATGACAATAAATTGCGCTTTGCAGCCGGGTTATGAGCGCAGAAAATCAATTATGCAGAACGATCGGGCGCCTGCGAGGTGCATTTCGCTTATGGAATCGTTCGGTTCTCGGACGTATTATTACGTCAATCGTACCGCCGTGGATTCAACGCGATTCGACCGGGGTTTAGGGCCGGTTCACACGTGCAACACGTGCAAAACAAGGAAGGGTGGGGGGAGGGCTACCTGTCGTGGGGCAAACGATGCGAATTCGAACGGCGAGCTGCCATAATAACAAGCTGTTAAAAGCGAACTTCTTTTCTCGACGGGGAGAGACCACGGAGATCTCGATGCTCGGCAGAGAGAGACGCTTTCGTTTCCCGGCTAAAGGTTAAACTGTAGCTACGGTCTCTAACGATGCTGCACGAAATGGGAATCGAGACAACCTGTTGATCCTGGCTGCTTCCTTTCACTCCCGGCATCCACTCGGAGAGAAACAGGCCCGGGAATTAATCCATGGATCCTCCACCGGCCTTATTTTGCCATCATTTCGTAATTCGATCGATCGCACACCTTTTTCTAACCCTGGATCCACGGGCACACTAGAACCCACTATTCCACGGTAAAAAAAAAAAATAATAAAACTCATTCAGTCATACCGATTTGCATCCTAATTACTAGACTGCGGATGTTCATGCAATTTTTGTAGACGAATTTTAAGGAAATAGAATGAAATGAAATCTGTGGATCCGAAACAAATCAAAATCGTACCGAATTCTATTGAATTTTGTGCTATAGCATTTTTTGAAAATTTTCGTAAGCCATAAATGCATAAAGATCCGCAGTCTAGTAATTACACTGGGGGTCTTTGTGTAAACTAAAAATGTCCCAAGTCAGTTGTGCTAAGCAGGAATGAATTAAAAATTAATTTTGATAAATTGAGCATGTCCCTCATCCTGATTTTTAAAAAATAAGCCATGAAATTTGGAATTTCCGCAGTGTTATCATTACTAGACATTTATTTTTGCGACAAAAATGAAACGCAAACCTGTGAAGACATTACAGGAATTCAAGAACACTATTTTCGCCTCATTGAAATTGTCAAAGGAAGAGTGACTTCTGTATATATGTCGCAGAGGCCTGGATGATAAACGTCGCGGAATTATCCCCACTACCGAGGTATACGGGAGGCCTCGGGCGCCGAGGTGTGTAAACATAACACTGCTCGAGCATGTCTCCTGGACGATACATGACGCTGGCACGACCCGTGTTATTGACATATATCGAGAGTTCACTGTACATTGTCGGTTAGCTGTTGTCTCTTACAATTAACGTAGAACATTTTCAAATACATTGTAAAATAAAACATCTAACAAAAGTTCCTTTGGTCTTCGATTAATGCACACAATGCAAACTCAACCTAGAGTAAGGGACCCAATTAATGTGTCTATATTAATGATTTTTAAAGCATGACGATTATTAACAAAGAGATATTAAATTCTTTTCATTAAAATCAGTTAACATGTTATACATCGTTTTCTTTCATTTTCATTATGCTATAAAAATAAGGATAATTAATATAGTCACAGTAATTGGTACTCAGACAGTAATTGGGTCTCTTACCCTAGGTTTAAGAAAGAGTTTAAAAAAAGTTAAGAAATTTAAGAAGTTTAAACTTCAGAAAAGTTCAAGAAACCAAATCGCGCGACTATGTAGAGGGAAAAGTTTCGGAAACGATAAAACGAGAATCAAGTTGTTTGTATCCGCTCGTGTTATTTAACAACATTGGAACGTACGCATTGCGAGAGGAGCGTTTAGGAGAGCCTAATTGGTCCCAGTGTTAGATCAGAGTGGGTACAGTTACCGAATTCGATCGCCGCCGCCGTTGTTACTCAACTATTACCCGGTGACAGTTGACCGGCGATGGCGGTAGTGCTTTATGACACAACAGAGCCGAGTACGTATTTCCCTCCCGGGATCCTACTCCAAATATAAATTCTGCGGAGAGTTAGGTTCGAAAAAGCGAGCCGGGACGAGCCGGGGCAGCGTTCCCGTTTCGTTTTCATTGGTACCGGGCGACCTTTCTCTTCGTGGTAGCTCGGCCGGTCGCGTCGGGAGAAAGGGAAAAATGGCGGTCGGAGGAGGGCGAGGATCAGGATGAACGAAGACGGCAACGTTAATTCTGCCTGGAAGAAGCATAAGAAGCTCTGAATCACCGGTGAACCGGTCCCGTAGCCGCGTTGCGCGAACGCGGAAACCGCTGGCAGCCTCGCGCGGGTCACGGAAGAATTCCTTTCTCCTCCTCCATTGTCGTTCCTCTTCCTCCTTCTCGCTTCTTCCTCTTTTCGGTCTCCACTTCATCCTCCGGTCTCCTCATCCTCCTTCTCCGCACGTGACCGTCCCCTCTCCTTTCTTCCGTGCCCTTCCTTACACAGTGTTTACTCAATTTATGTCCAAAACTCGGGTCTAGCCACGGACATATATCGGCCAGGAGATACTATTCGTTGAACTTTACACTCCTCCGCGACCGAGGTCTTTCGAGCTACTCCCCCCCCCCCTCGTCCACGGGGTATACGCTCCGGTGGTGGGGATAACACCGCGACATTTATCTGCCACGCCTCGGCGACATATAGGTCGGCGATATACAGGAGGTACTATTCTTTCGAGAGGTCTCTCGAGCTTCTTGTCCTCTCACAGGGTATACCCCGCGGCAGTGGGGATAGTTCTGCGACTTTTATCGACTAGGAGTTTGCGATATATATTGAGTAAACACTGTATTTGTTCCTCTCCTTTCTTCGGCGTCGTGTCCTTCCTTATACAGTGTTTACTCGATTTATGTCCAAAACATGGGTCTAGGACATATATCGGCCAGGAGATACTATTCTTTCGAGAGGTCTCTCGAGCTTCTTGTCCTCTCACAGGGTATACTCCGCGGCAGTGGGGATAGTTCTGCGACTTTTATTGGCTAGGAGTTTACGACATATATAGAGTAAACACTGTATTTGTTCCTCTTCTTCCTTCGGCGCCGTGTCCTTCCTTATACAGCGTTTACTCGATTTATGTCCGAAACACGGGTCTAGCCACGGACATATATCGGCCAGGAGGTGCTATTCTTTCGAGAGGTCTCTCGAGCTTCTTGTCCTCTCACAGGGTACACCCCGCGGCAGTGAGGACATTTATAGTTCGGGGACTTTTGTCGGCTAGGCATTTGGGACATATATAGAGTAAATATATAGAGTGTATAGAGTATATAATATATAGAGTATTTACTTGCAATTTAATCGAATGTAATTATTCGAACGGCATCGAACGAAGTACAGTGTTTACTCTATATATGTCCCAAATGCCTAGCCGATAAAAGTGCCAGACCTATCCCCACTACCGCGAAGTATACCCCGTGAGGGGCCAGAAACCGAGGCCTCTAGTTGTCCTTTTCTACGTTAGGCGTGAATCAAAGGATAGTATCTCCTGGCCGATGTATGTCCGTGGCTAGACCCGTGTTTTGGACATATATCGAGTAATCACTGTATTTGTTCCTCTCCTTTCTTCGGCGCCGTGTCCTTCCTTATACAGTGTTTACTCGATTTATATCCGAAACACGGGTCTAGCCACGGACATATATCGGCCAGGAGATACTATTCATTGAACTTTACACTCCTCCGCGACCGAGGTCTCTCGAGCTACTGGGCCCCCCACCGGGGTATACCCTGCGGTGGTGGGGATAACACCGCGACATTTATCGGCCACGCCTCGGCGACATATATAGAGAATCCACTGTGTTTCCAGACCGAAATAACTTGTACGAGAAAATAATAGTCTGCGTGGGGTTTGTTAATACTCTTTCCGAGACGAGAATAGCTTTATGTAAAGAAACTTTATGAGTTATGAAAATCATGCACAGATAGTCAAGTTTTACGTCAGTATCTAAAACCGTCATAGAATTGTTCCCAGATATTTATTACAAAGGTGAGCGACGATATTAGAACCAGAGGTGGCAATGTTTGGCGAAATAAATATTTCAAGTACTACTTAATATTTTACAGTAAAATATTTTAGTAAAATATTTTTGTTCTGACAATCTAAACCACGAAATACAATATTTTTATTTCAAAAATCTGAATCATAAAATAAAATATTTCCAGTCAACAATCTAAGACACATAATGTTTTATTTCAATAATCTGGCATCAAATAAAATACTTACATTGAATACGAACCATTATTTTCAGCAAGAATATTTAAAAGAAAAGGAATAAAATATTTCCAGACGAAATCCAAATATTTTTAATATTCTATTTTGAAATAGTATTTTAAAAACTTATTGCATCAAATGAAATATTTCATTTTCAAAGTTGCACGCATACTTTACGATAAGTAGGATCATTTACTATTTACTATTTTAAAAATACTATTTTACCCAGCTGTGGAACCAATGAACAAGTATCAACTATGCCTGGATACTTCGCCTGCAATTGGAAAGTTTAGAATTCATTTATCAATTATGCTAGTGAGTTCGTTTTATACAAGTCTTACTAGAGATAACTGGAGGAAAAAATAAAAAAGACAATTTTTAAAACTTTTACTCGAGCCCGAAATGGAAATTAAAAAATATGCATTTCGTGTATCTATGTTAGCTGTAAATGTGCTGAAAATTAAAAAAAAAAACGACAAAGATGTAAGAATCTGTGGATTTTTCGAAAGACGTAGAAAATTGTGATTTTTGCTCAGACCGGAAAAGATTAAACCTCTCGAGGACTGACTTCGCTTTGATAATTATCGACGAAGTTGATAGAAAACGAGTTGTATCAGAACGTTGAAAAAAAAGGGGTGTTTCAGTGATTAATCGCGGGCGATTAGACGGTCATTTATCCAGCGACAGCGCACGAGGAAAGGCAGTAGTCGCAGCTGTTAGAATCTTTCCCGAAGAACCGGAGGAACTCTCTCTCCGTGCCCCACTCGCGGTGCCCCCGTACGGTCCCGGTAAAACCGTCCAGTTTCCCCCCCGATCGGCTCGGCGTCGTCGTCGCGGCATTTCGCCACTTTCGATTTTACCTGGCGAGCACCGTATAGCCGTAGCTCCGTTACCGTTAATTTCATGGATCGGTCACGATCGAACCGCGGCACCAGGAAGTGGGTCGATCTGACGTAGAAAACGGGGACAGGCTGCGTGCGCTCGGGGGTCCTTCTCGATCTCTAGCAGTCCACGTTCCGATTTCTTTCGTTTTTCTTTCTCCTCGTGCGTCACAATGACTGTCGCCTTCTGTCGCACCGTCGCGTCGCGTCCCGTCGCGTCGCGTCGCGCGACGCGTTGTTTGTTTTACTAACGCCGCCGCGCCGATCGGCGTTATTTTATTGAAACGAGAGCTGCCTGGAAACTCGTTCCTCAGATTAACAGTTTTGGAAAGTCAAATCTCGAATGGAAATCTGTCCGAGCATTTTACGCGTTCGCCAGTGTCCACGGGGTTGTGTTGAGCTGGATCGACGGTACAGGTTCGGCTGGTTTACGTTTCAGGATTTAGGTTTAGTGCGCTTTTTGTGAAATTCTTGGTGGATACGAAAAATTATGAGATCTGTAATTTATCAATTTTGTGTCGAATTGTTTCGTTTTTTGGGGGGGACTGTCGACGGTCGTAGCCGTTGGAAAAACATCATTGATTAATGTTTCATTTTTTCCCAAACCTCTTATTTAACCGTACCAAGTATGAAAATGAAAATTGTGTTGAACAATTATGAGGAACAGGGATTCGAAAAAATGTATGTGTTTTAGTGCGCTTTTTAGTCCGATTGGGTCTGGTTCAGGTGAAACTCATGGTGGATACGAAAGATGATGAGATTTGCAATTTATCAATTTTGCGTCGAATTGTTTCGTTTTTTGGGGGGGACTGTCGACGGTCGTAGCTGTTGGAAAAACATCATTGATTAATGTTTCATTTTTTCCCAAACCTCTTATTTAATCATGCCAAATATGAAAATGAAAATTGTATTGAACAATTATGAGGAACAGGGATTCGCAAAAATGTATGTGTTTTAGTGCGCTTTTTAGTCCGATTGGGTCTGGTTCAGGTGAAACTCGTGGTGGATACGAAAAATTATGAGATCTGCAATTTATCAATTTTGCGTCGAATTGTTTCGATTGGGGGGGGGGGCTGAATGGTCGTAGCCCTTGGAAAAGCATAATTAATTAATGTGTCATTTTTTCCCAAACCTCTTATTTAATCATGCCAAATATGAAAATGAAAATTGTATTGAACAATTATGAGGAACAGGGATTCGAAAAAATGTATGTGTTTTATTGCGCTTTTTAGTCAATTGGGTCTGGTTCAGGTGAAACTCATGGTGGATACGAAAAATGATGAGATTTGCAATTTATCAATTTTGCGTCGAATTGTTTCGATTTGGGGGGGGGGGGGGCTGAATGATCGTAGCCCTTGGAAAAGCATAATTAATTAATGTGTAATTTTTTCCCAAACCTCTTATTGGACCATGCCAAATATAAAAATGAAAATTGTATCGAACAATTATGAAAATCCAATTATGAAATTTTAATTTTAAAAATTCCACACCGGCGCCGAGTTAAAATCAAGCAACGACGAGTATACACGTCGAACGCAGGCCAAATGCCGCTATTATAAATTTCAGGAAATAAGTAAAGCGAAATGAGGAGAGAATTACATTTTTATTCGATAAGAAATTAACAATTCATTAACGTCAACCACACTGCAACAGAGTTTTGAATTGACGATGGTTAACAAAAGATTTACGGGACCTGTCAAAATGACGGGTTCCACGTTCTTTAACCCATTTGCATCATTAGCGTATATATACGCTCAATTTTCCTGGTCGCTATCACCGGAGCGTATATGTACGCTCAATTTATTTTTTCCTATAATGCTGAAATATGAAGTTCTTTTACTTGTAGTCGTTTTTGTACTTAAACATAATAAAAAAAAAAGTTTGGTGATAAAGGCCTTCTTTTCATATATCCTTATGATGCAAATGGGTTAATTTACAATTATTGTAAAAGTGCATTTATAGGAAATTTAAAGCTGCTAAAAATGTGGCTATATTCTCGATATTTTTATTAAATAATCCCAACTGGCCGCTCTTAGTGCTCCGTAAACCTACTGTTAATAACCTTAACACTAGAACTACCGAGCCAGTGAAAATTACTGGTGGATGATTTCTTCTTGCACGATTACTGAAACTATGAAAACGTTTCCCCAAGAAATTTTGTAATATATCTCTTTTTTAGAGTACATGTTACCATAAAAATCGTCTGAAACCTGAGCAAATTCAATCTTGCTGTTATCATAAAGGGATAAGTCTAAGTCACGTTCAGGGCTCGGTAGTTCTAGTGTTAATAACTGAGAAACAATATAACTGTAATTTTCAATTGTTCCGACAATTTCACCGTTTCGTACACTATTCCCCCATTTTCGCAACAATTCCGAAACGCATCGTGTTACATCGGAACCGTGTTGGGTAAGGATTGACAGCACCCCTAATCAGTCCATTGATTCAGCAAACAAACGAGTGAAACCATCACCATCTCCAAAGAAAAATCCGCCGCTCTAACATCGCTCTCACCCCCGCAGCGTCCTCGCCGAATCTCAAGGCCTTCGGAGCCCGGGGTTTCGCAAACACGGAAGCCGGTGGGCACCTGTCGGCTCCCGGATTGGCCGGGTGGCTCTTCGGAAAAGCGAATCGCCACGATCGCTCGAGAAAATCCTGGAGCGCGCAGGTCCGAAAGGAAAAGGGGTTGTAGGAGAAAAGAGAAACGACGCTCCGCGAAACGAAGACGCGTTCGTCGTGGCGGACGCTAGTCGAACAAGGACACCGCTATCTGTCTCCATTCAACGAGGAGTAGGAGAGGAGTGGTGGAGGATCTGTGTATCTCTGCGGAGGGGTGGGGGCAAGGAAGGGGGAAGACGGCGGTACCGGTTGGTGGGGGGTGGGGGCGGGAAAAAGCGGATGTTCGGTGAACGGGAGAGAGACGCTGATGGACGCGCGGCGGGGAGAGAGAAGAACGTGGACGCGTGTGCTCGCGGGAGAAGTGTGCGAGAGAGGGGACGGAGTAAGAGAGAGAGAGAGGGGGTATGGATCGTAGCCGGAGCAGTCAGTGTCTTTCCGGACGCCGCAGATTCGAGGCACGCAGCTCTCTCTCCCCTCTCTCTTCCTCCATTGTCACAATATCTTTTTCTCTCTCTCTCTTTTATCCAGCTCCAACCCCCTCCCCTTCATCCCTTGATCACCGAGCAGCTTCTCGGCCTCTCCCTTTCCGCCCTTCCTCGTGTTGTCTCACTCTCTCTCTCTCTCAACCTCACACTCATTCCGCTCGCTCTCCTCTCTCGCGGTTCCAGGACGACGAAGCGCGTCACCGTCTCTCTCCCCCCCACCATCCGGAACCCGCGAGCACCGGCCAATCGGCGTCTAGCTTCCGGCAACGGTGACGGCCCAATGGGCGAACACCGGCGACGGATAGACGCTGACGATCGCTGATTTTGACAGTCGACACACGACGACGGTACCGTGCTGCGCTCTCCTTTCCGTGCGTCTGCGAACAGGCCTCCTCGCACCTGGGACCCTGTGGCTCTCGGCGACCGTTCGTGTTCGGCGGCGGCGAGAAACAGTTTGTCAACAAGAACTCCCGGTGTGCTGGAAGAACGGGGGGCTGCTCCCTCGATGCCCTCCGGTTGACAGTGAACAGTGGTCCTCGGGGGAGAGAGGGTGGCTTCGCCTCGAGATCACCACGTGGTCCCTCGGTGGTCCCTAGAGGTGTCCCAGTCTCTTACGGTACCCAGAGTCCTTAGGACACCCCCGGGGGGGTCAGTGAATAGTGCGCCGGGATACTCCGGGTGGTTCGCGTGACTTGGCCGGAAGAGCCGTGTCGGGTGCAGGGACGAATAGACAACTGGGAACGCGCGAAGCCTCGGCGCGCGCCTTGCACCCTTGCCCTGTTGCACCCTTGCGTTCGCCCGCGGTAGCTTTCCGTTGAACCCCTTGGAAGTCGAACCTGAGGTCTCTTTTCCAAAGGCGGCCTTGGAAGTTGCTCTGTTTTCTTTTGGTGTTTCGCGTTTTTGTAACTGTTCGGTGAACCGGGTCGGTGGATTTTTTTTTTTTTTTTACGGTGCATCATACAGACGGTGTGAGAGTGGTCCGACGACACGGGGTGCGAGGACTTAAATGCCCGCGTGAGAGGGTGAATCGATGAGCTGCGCCATGGAGTATCAGCAGTTGGCGCCACCGCCGGTACCAGGCGTGCTGCACCAAGCGCACCACCAGCAGCAACAGCATCAGCAAACGGTCCAACCCCCGCAGCCGCACATCGTGGTCGCGCCTGCGCACCAGCAACAACCCCAACAACCACCGCCGCCGCCGTTGCCGCCCACGTCACACGGGCATCAGGTGGTGCACGCGCCACTTCCGCCTATACACGACGACAGCACCAGCTCGAGGTGGAGCCAGTATCAACACCTATGGAGGCAGCACCACGTCTATGTCAATGGTAGGGTGTCGTTGCTTAGAGAGTTTCCAGGTGGTTCTATGGCGTTACACCCTCCCCCCACCCTCAACCCCCGTGGAACCTCGTCGGTGGTGTCGATAGTTCGAGATGTCCTTCGGGCTTATTGATCCTTTAGTGGAGAGGTCTTTGTTGTCACCGTGGCAATTTCACAGCAGGGATTTGTTATATTATGGGTACCCATCATTATTTGCAAAGAATCTGTTTTGCCTTCAGTTCTGAGCCGATCGTTGGAGAGGAAACACGTATTCTTTTACAGTTTTCGGTAAAGCAGCCTGTGTTCAAAATATTCGAAAAAGTATAATTTGTTTTACAACCCTGTAATAAAATGGCGGCGTCCGTACCTTCCGAGGATCATATTCGTCATGGCAAACTTTTTTCATTTTCATGCGGGATTTAATGTAACAACAAAGAAAATTCGCGATGTTTACGGAGATGTATCGAAGGTCAACAAGTGTCAACGTTGGTTCAGAAGGTTTGCTGCCGGTGATTATGATCTCTCCGACAGGCCTCGAAGTGGACGACCAGTTGAATTTGATAATGACACCCTAAAATCTCTAGTGGAAGCTGATCCAAAATTAAGTATACAAGAATTATCGGGAAGCCTTGGGTCCACATGGTCAACTATACAAAGGCACCTACACGAAATGGGAGAGGCATACAAGCAAGGAACATGGTTACCGCATCAATTATCTGAGACCAACAAGAATATTCGTCGATCAATTTGCACTTCATTGCTATCCGGATTTCGTAGAGATCTATATCTTAGCAGAATCGTTACCGGAGATGAAAAATGGATTGTTTATGATAACATAAAGCGTTCCAAGCAATGGCTTTCTGCAAAATCAAACCGCAATATCAACCCCTAAACCTAGCTTATCGCTTAGGAAGGTGTTACTGTGCATTTGGTGGGACTGTCGTGGCATGATTCACTTTGAGTTGTTGAAATCTGGAGAAACAGTTACTGCTGAGTTGTATTGTCATTATTGAAAAAGAGGGCATCTTTAGTCCACAGAAAAGGTGCAAATTGACAATGCCCGGCTCCATACAGCGAAACTTACTCAGGAAAAAATCAAAGAATTGCTATGGGAAGTTTTACCGCACCCCCCGTACTCACCGGATATTGCTCCCTTTGACTATCATCTTATCTCTGGAGCATTATTTGAGAAATAAAACATTCACTTCTGTAGAAGATGTAAGGAGTCACCTTGAGTCATATTTTGCTTCAAGAACCCTGGATTTCTATAAGAGGGGGATTGAAAATTTGCAGAAAAGATGGCAAACTGTCCTTGATAATTGTTAGTTTTTGAACAGTGGATTTATTAAAGTAATTTTTAATCAAGGTTATTACATATTGAATACATATGAAGAAATACGCGCACGCCGTACAACAGACACGAGGAACAGCCACACACCGAATACCGCGTTCGAGAGAGAAAACAAAAAAGAAACTACAACGAAAGAAGGTCCACGAATTTTCTGGAATGGCGCGTAATTTGAATATTCCAACAATAATGATGGAGATTATATAATAAGTTATGAAATAAAAACTTGAATTTACTACAAAGTTTGTTTTAGATTTCAAAATAATTGATTACTTGTGGGTCCCTTTAATATTTGATCGATGACCGAAAGTCTTATCGACCCTAATTTTGTAACCCCCAGGCAACGTCAATTTCAAGTACCGTGATTGAATATTTCTGCTTTAATTTGGTGTTTACGAAAACTACATAAAATTATGACCGAAGGTCTTATCGACCATAATTTTGTAACCCCCAGGCAACGTCAATTTCAAGTACCGTGATTGAATATTTCTGCTTTAATTTGGTGTTTATGGGAACTACATAAAATGATGACCGAAGGTCTTATCGACCCTAATTTTGTAACCCCTGGGCAACGTCAATTTCAGGTCCCATGTTTATATATTTTTGCTTTAATTTGTTGTTTATGAAAACTACATAAATGTACGTTTTTTAAAATTATTTTCTACACTTCTCGAAGGGTTGTTAATGCTTCACCCACAGGAAGCCTATTAGTAGGTTTTTAATGACTGAGCTGGGTGTAAAAGAAGCTCTACAATTTAGTTGTTATGCTATGTTAGTTCTGAAAATTTGTTGAATTATGAATAAAATTTCTGACGCTTTTCAACTATTTACTGAGACATTCTCAACCCTTGATTTTCGATTTTAAAGAGATTATTTGGAAATTGACGATGAATAATCTGTTGTTAAAATAGGATTGTTTATGTATTCGCAGAAACTTATTGGTCTAAAATCAGCATTGACAGTCTTATCAACACTAGGTTTAGGGACCAGTCAAAATCTGGGTTCTAGTATTCTTAATTCACAATTATCGAAGTTGTGAAGATGCACGATTGAGAAATTATTCAACAAATTTATTTCCTTGGGTATATATTGTAAAGAAAGTGGCAAAAATTTCTATAGACACATTTTCGTTATTTTTATAAAGTAATGTAGAAAAAGTAGAACAGTCTTCTAAAAACCAGAAGAGATTCTTAAAATTGTAATGTAATAAAATATTTATTATTTTCATAACCCAAGACCCTTGACAAGGATAAAGAAGTTCTGTTGTTACAAATGAACCTCCAAAAATGTCCACCTACTGACATGAATATCTACAAGAATACTTTTTCATTGACCCCGTAATTTTTCTGGTGTATATTATTAATTGACAAAAAATCCTTTTATTTTACATATTCAAGCTTCTACAGTCTCGATCTGAAGCTCGGAGATTGTATCTAGAGATTGTTCGGTATACGTTTGGCAAAGGTTTAATTAGATTACTCAGGTGAAGCCATGAAGCTGGTGTAAAGGTCAGCTGAAGTTCCTCAAACGGGACTGCACGTTTCAGATACTTACGTTCGCAATCATTCTTGCTCAACTACAAACACTGAAATTAAGATAAAAACTACGATACACAAAACATAAAAAAATCAGTAGACTGCATGGTCAAAAAGTTGTGAGCAGACATGTTTGTTAATTAGAGCCTTTACTACAACAGGCACAGATCTTTCTGTTACCTTAATGCGTTTTTTTGGACGATCTTTCCCACCTGTCACGACCTCTTAAATTTCTCCTCGACCGAAATTATGACACCGTGCGCCTGCTTTGCGTCATCGCTCATTAAACACGTAATATAACAAGGTATGAATATTAAAATCCAGTGAACGTCTCTCTTTCGAGCCTGGGCACGTTTCATCTCCGGTACTCCTTGAAACTCGTCGTAAATCAAATGAAAAATCGTCGCGATATTTTCCATCTAGCCGGGACGTTTTTATTTTTCAGAGCATGTACCGCAAGAAAAAAAAAAATATGGAAAATCATTGCAAAAATTGGAAATAGACGAGCCTCGGACACATATAACTGGCTGTTCCATGTCACAGTTACACCCTGAAATTGAAGCTCTTGTATTTTTTAACTTCTGCCGAATTATCTCTCGCGATAGCCCGCTAAATTTATTCCCCTTTTATGCAAAATATTACTCATTTTTAGAACGCATCTAATTACATTCGAAATATTCTGCTCGATAAGAACGTTATCGCTATAAATATATACTATAAATTCTATAAGTACTACTATAATATTTCAACTGCAAAGTCAAACTTCAAATTGCCCGTAACAACTCCATTGCAAATAGCAAACTCGTGTTTATGCAATTTTCTTTTTGGGTTAGTTCAATCCTTTACAAGACTCGTTTCAATGATCAGGAGGTACAGTCATTATCGCCACATCGAAATGTTCTTATTACAAATACAGTGATTTCTCTATATATGTCGCCAAGGCCTCGATGATAAACGTCGCGGAATTATCCCCACTTCCACGGGGTATACCCCGAGGAGTCTAAACATAAGACGGCTCGGGCATGTCTCCTGGACGATACATGTCGCTGGCACTTCTCGATATATGTCACTTGTAATTGTTCGTAAGTGTTTGTGATTCAAATAAATCTGAAATAATTGTCACAGAAGACATAGAAGGCATTAAGATTTATTTATTGTAAGGGGTAGAAAAAGAACAGAGATTGGACCACGCCTCCAACAAAGGAAATTGCAAATGTTAACAGCACGACCCAGATGTTTGATTAGGTGGATGAAGTGGACGAAGAAAAATTCGATCGATAAGCTTTTTCCGAAAATCGGCAAACGTGGATCGCGCGGATAAAACACGAGAGAGTGCTATTCGCGAATCAGAAACGCCCACCTGTTGCTTACATCAGGTTGCCTACATTTTATCCGCAATTATATCGCGGCGTGATCTAACGATCGACTTAGATCATACACGCCGCAGACTTTCTCCGTCATTTCTCCCCCTTTGATTTCAACCGTGATCTACAAGGCGCGCTCTTGTATCTAATAACGATCCACAAAAAACGGGTACTAACCAGAAACTTCCGTTATACCGTTACTTTTAATCATTCTACCTTTTGTATATTTGCAGACCCATTAACATAGGCCACGATTTTTTAAATATTGCATAATATTTTTTTATTTTATTCTGGATTTATCAAGGACTCTTAGCTTTGTAATTTGTGTCTTAAGTCGCAGGCTTAATTGTATAGTTTAAATTAATTTTGCAGTTATTGGGTGCTTGCTAATAAGACGAGACTGTCGAGATTTGTATGAAAAATTAAAATTCTCTGTTAATTGCGGGAAACAGGAGCTACATAGAAATTTTAGTTGTGGATAGTACGTCGTAATTGTTTACATTCTTCTAATGTTTCTCCAGTTTTCAATCTCACCATAAACGCATAGGGACGACACGTGTAAAACAGTGGAAAAATTTGAAGAGTTCGAGACATATCATTTTTAAATTAATAAATTCTCGTAGGAGGAAATAAATTGCTGGCTGTTTCTCAAATCTTGAAATGGATGCAGTTTTTAACGTTTCACCGATCAAATGGTAGATAAACATAATCTGAAATAGTTCAATGAAAAGAGGAACAAGTCGGTGCTGGTCGGGCGACGTAGTCCAGCGAATTGTTTATTTATTTCTGGGTTCAGGCCCGCGTTCCCTGTCGCGCGTAAGTTATTTATTGACTCCGGCGATCCGAGTTAACGGGTTCGAACATGGAGCGTGAATGAATCATGCGTGTCCGCTTGCGAACGTGTGAATTCACCTATGCACCTATCCTACTTGCGACGGAATCGACTCAAGGCTATTAACATTTGCATCCTCCCACGTCTTCCACTTATTCTATCTCTATCTGGCCATCTGTTCAGCCGGTCTATCCGTCTCTCTCTCTCTCTCTCTCTCTCTCTCTCTCTCTCTCTCTCTCTCTCTCTCTCTCTCTTCGTCGCTCGTCCTTTTCATCCGAGCCGCTCTTTTGCTCTTTTGTTCAAAAGGGAAGCGACTCGCGGAAAAACACGAGGCTCATCGCGAAACCGCTCGCCAAAATGGCGTCCGAAACTGCAGAATATTCTCCTCTTATCAGTAAACCGTGAACTTCATGCGTTTAGCGTAACTTGTCCAGTGAACGAGATGCATGAACGCTTAGGCTGCGCGTCCGTTGAAATCAGTATTCGCAAATCGTTATTTAATTGCCTGACTGCTGTTTCTATAAGAAGGCTGTGTCGTTGTTGAGACCTTACCATTGTTAAGTCCTTGATTCGAACAATATTTGATCGTGGCGTTAAAAATCTGACGTGGGATTGAACGAAAAGAAAAACGTAAAATGGGCCAAACGAGCGATGAACTGACTTCAATTTCGAATAAATTCAATTTTGTTAATTTTAATTAGCAGAGGTACCGCGGTGAATGATAATTACGCAAATTTATCCTAGGTTCACTGCAGCACCTCGCAAATTGCATAGCTGCAATGTAAAACAGCGAAAAGATTTTTCAAAATTTATTTTCAAATATTATTTTTAACATATTGCAATTATTAATGAATGAAGTGAATTCTTATTTGGGCGATATTTTTATTTTGCATAAAAATCCCCGGTCTACTTATTACAACAATTAATTGATTCGTTGAGAGGATTTTTTGGAGGTATTGTATTAATTGTTGGGAAGTGGACGTTTATAGCAATTGCGTAGATGGCAATGTTCGTGTAAGCTGTTTGTGCATTTTTTAACACACACTTTTAATGTTAACGTACTCGAGCCGGTTGTTTTTCTCGATTCGATTTAATTGCTAGGAAGCAGAGCATAAATTTAGAGGTTCTCTAAATTATTTATCGCGAGTTCAATCTCACTATAATTCATGCGCTGCAACGTGATATGAATGGAGAAAGTGCACTGTCCTAATAAGTACTTGGAGGAACTGAGTGCATTTAAATTCGCATTTCTGAAGACAAAGTTAAGCGAATACAAACTGTAGCACGTAATACAATTGCTTCGGTTGTGCTAAAGTTTAATGAACTTCGATGACTTTCTCCGTTTCAAGTTTACAAATTTCTAGTAACATTGAACGATGCACAAAGAGTGCAGTCAAACTGCATTTCCTTCTCAAACGCTCCGACAAATCAGAGATAAAGGGACATTGAACGTCAGTAAAAAAACGATATTTTGTGCAATCCAAGAAATTTCAATCTTTGAAAAACTTGTAACGAAGATTTAAATGCAAATTCATTTTTTGAAATCTTTTTACACATTTTTAGACACACAAAAATTGCAGTGAAATTGTCAAGAGTGAAACTTCACGTTCAATATTTATTAAAACTTGTTCGTTGTGTGCTGCATATTTGCATTAAGGTCTACAAATTTTGTATGCACTATAGATGCAAATTTGCATATTTTCGGACAAATTCGAGAAAGCAGAAACTATAGCAAAATTATATTTCTGTTTCTAGTGTTCCACTGGAAAACATTCAGAGTGAACTTCAATGAATTTTGTGCACAATACATTTTCATTAGAGTCGGCGATCTATTAACAAATTTTCCAACGATCTGCACACAAATTCGCATATTTGCAGACAAACTTGACAAACCACAAACTATAGCAAAATTATGTTTCGGTTTCCAATGGTCCGTTCACTGGAAAATATTCAGAGATGAAAAATTAATTTTGTGCACAACGCATTTTCATTGCAGTCTGCGATCTATTAACAAATTTTCTAAAGATCTGCACACAAATTCACATACTTGCAAACAAATTCGACAGACCAAAAGCTATAGCAAAATTATATTTCAGTTTCTATTGGTCCAGTCAATGGAAAATATTCAGAGTGAACTTCAATGAATTTTGTGCACAATGCATTTTCGTTACAGTCTGCGATCTATTAACAAATTTTCCAACGATCTGCACACAAATTCACATTCTTGCAGACAAATTCGACAGACCAAAAGCTATAGCAAAATTATATTTCGGTATCTAATGGTCCAGTCAATGGAAAATATTCAGAGATGAACTTCCGAACAATTATAATAAAATTGTAGAAATGATTCCTCTGAAAGGAAATGAAAATAAACGAAAGGATGCGGCAGTATGGTCGTTTCGCGAATGGTTTCCAGGTCCTAAAGGCAAGATCGTTGATCGATCCACGTTCTTCGTCGTTTAACTCGGCCGTTTAGCGCTCGCGTGCGTTCTAAAACGTCAAACGACCTCGTGAGCTCGTTGCGGCCGCGTTGTCGGGCGTGCTCGTCGAATTGTCGTCGAACACAATGGATCAAAGCGCTTCGGGGGGGCACAATGCTAGGGATGGGCGGACCAGCCCGTCCTGCGCTTTGACGTTGTCACGTCAACAATGACGAATCCGGGGATCGTGTCATTCCCCGAAATATATCCGCGTCTTCTTCCTTTCTTTTCTCCTCGATTTGTTTTCCTCTTTTTCCCTTTTTTTTTTCGCCATCAGGAAAACGCGATTACGTAACGCCACCATTGGTCCTCTAATCGCTCGTTACGGTTCATTAGAGAAATTTTGCCGATCTCCCAGTGGTTAACAATACGGTTCGAAAATTCTCTGGTATGACTATGCTTATTTTCAAATTTGCGTTCCATTCTGTTATTATGGTCATGGGATAGTTAACAGTATGCTTCAGGAACATTTCAGGAATGTCCCTGAATTTTAAAAATATTTTTTTGTAATATTATTTCTGTTTAATATTGTCCTAAAATATTTGTAAGATTTCTTTTGGCATATGGGATCTGTATCAGAGATTGAATAAAATTAAACTGGAGATGAATGTGCAAAATCGTCTGCATAAATGTAATTGTAAATCCAGTCATAAAATTTTCCATGCATTTTGTGTACACAAATGTATAAAAATTGTGACTCTAACAAGGACTGACTCGCTAAAAAGCAAGTCAAAAATCATTTATTGAAGTCGACCATGAAGGAAGCAAAAATTTTACCTAATTCTAGTATTAGTAGACTAGTCAACGAAGCCACAGATTTGCACAAACCTGTTCAAACTCGCTCAAACCACTCTGAAAGATATTGATTTTATTCCACAAACAGTTCCAACATCGATTTTAAACTTTAAATTATTAATTCGCAAAAAAATGAGCGCGTGAAGCGACAGTACAGGGAAGAAGATCCGCGGACGTTCAAGAAGAGCGTTCGCAATCGTGTTCAGCGAGCGCAGAGTTAACAGAGGTCAAGATACCGATCAGAAAGATGGATTTAGGTCACGAGGGAGGAGCAAGTCGGTGGAAAGTGTTTAAAATCTAATTTCAGCAAGCGCAGAAATAAACGGCTCGCGAAGATGTTTCCTCGTTCCCGTCATCCTCCGGGGTCCGATTTATCGTCCGCGTTCTTTTTCTTTTCTTTTGTCCTCGCGACGAAGACAGAGAACTTCTATTTTTTGTGTTCTCTCTTTATTGACGCTCGATCTGTTCAGGTCCCGCGGGATCGTCGAATCGGCCGTGTTCGAATAGGCGGTTTACATGAATCGAGGTCACAGGTCGGCCTCCACTTTGCGTCATAGACGTGTCAGCATTCTCGATATTAATTACTAGCGACTTGCGCGACCACGGTCCCGCCTCGTACCTGAACTTACCTTCGAAACGTGTTTCCAACGATCCGCGCTCGTGTTTCTGTACGATTCGATCGGTGTACAGTGTTGGAAAAAATGCTCGCGGAATGCCGCGATATTTATTTCAGAGTAAACACGAGAAAACGTGATTTTTATGCTTCGGTTACTTTGAGGTGTCCGTAAAAACGGGATGCCGATTCGTACGCGCCATTCTCAGGAGGGCTGACCACCTCGGGCACAATCTCCTTAAATTCCTTGGAAAATCGCAGCTGCAATATTTATTCCGATTAAGTGCACCTTAAAGTAGCATTATTCTCGGGATTTGATCATTTTAGAAATGAAGAAAACTGGAAATTCGCAGCTGCAATTATTGGGCAGGCTGACCAGCGCAGGCACAATCTCCTTAAATTCGTTGTCCGAGGAATTCTAATAAATCCTGAAAACTTGGTGTAGCCACGATAAAAATTGGAGATTCGTAGCTACAATTTTTAAGCAGGCTGGCCAATGCAGAAACAATCTCCTTACATTTTTTGTCGGAGGAATTATAATAATTCTGAAAACTTGATATAGCAACGATAAAAATTAAAAATTTGTAGCTACAATTTTTAAGAAGGCTGACCAATTCAGGCACAGTCTCCTTAAACTTTTTGTCTGAGAAATTATAACAAATCCTAACAACTTGGTATAGCCACGATCAAAATTGGAAATTCGTAGCTGCAATTTTCAGGCAGGCTGACCAATGCAGAAACAATCTCCTTAAATTGTTTGTCCGAGGAATTATAATAATTCTGAAAACTTGATATAGCAACGATAAAAATTGAAAATTTGTAGCTACAATTTTTAAGAAGGCTGACCAATTCAGGCACAATCTCCTTAAATTCGTTGCCCGAGAAATTATAATAAATTCTGAAAACTTGCCACTGAAAATTCTGAAAACAAGCCAGGCCAGGCCTATTCTCGTTGCATTATTCCATCATGAAAAATCACGAATGCACATTGGCGAGCTGGCGTGAACGAATGGGAATTGCATTGTCTTCGGATCGTGGGAAAGTTGATACGGTATTTTTAAGGTTTACGTTGCCCGAGCAATGGAGGGACAACCTCCTTGCATCATTAAAAGAATCGGCGAGCTTCAAACCGGACACGACAGTCGTTTGATACAAGGGACGTCGAATTTATCGTTTTTTTTTCGTCTTCCACTACGACAGATTAGACACTTATGTGATTCTTCGAATGCTTACATTGTCTAACTATCGCGGTCTGAATTTCCTTGAAGCCGTCCGTCATGAAAATTCATAGAGCTCAGATGACAGATGACGGCGAAGGCTTACTGCAAACAAATCCATTTTTAGTGCCTTTTTATTGTAGAAGCATAAATACTGAAAGAACGTTTGTGGCGTTGCTTGTATTGTCTGAACAGTGTCCGAGCAATCTCCTTCGATGCTCATATGACGAACGATGCTAATGACACGTTGCAAAAGAATACGGCCACCATATTTCTATTATGAAAGAATAAGCTTTTTTTGTGTCTCTTATAATGCTCACACTGTCTGACCTGTACGGGCTCAACCTCCTTCAATCTGTCATAAAATTTATCATGCTGACAGATGACACCGAACACCTGGCGCGAACAAATTCAATTACGTTACTTGTGTCTCTCTCTCCTGGCAGAATAAGCATACTAAATTTTTAACACTGCGTCTTGCCGAGGCAGACTCAATCCCCTTGAATTCATCTATCGTCAATATTCAAATAAAATTCAATTGCAAAGTGGTACGATTGTTTAAAAATATTGTAACTGGATTTTATACTAAGAGCCCATATGTTTGTTAAAAAAAATCCAATTTAATTAGCTTCTATTACCATAAAATGTTAGAAATATAGTCACAGTACCGTGGTCTGGTCACTATAGGCTCAATCTCTTTGAATTCGCCATCATCAAAATTTAAATATAATTCAGTAGCAAGATGGTACGATTGATTGAAAATATTGTACCTGGATTTTATACTAAGAGCCCATATGTTTGTTAAAAAAAAATCCAATTTAATTAGCTTCTATTACCATAAAATGTTAGAAATATAGTCACAGTACCGTGGCCTGGTCACTGTAGGCTCAATCTCTTTGAATTCGCCATCATCAAAATTTAAATATAATTCAGTAGCAAGATGGTACGATTGTTTAAAAATATTGTACCTGGATTTTCTGTAAGTGTACTATTGTACTGTACTGTTATTGTCATAAAATAAATTTTAGACTCACTCTCCTCGAGTTCACAAAAATCTACGTCATAATCATATGACAAGTGGTATCATTGACGTACAGTATTCTAATAGCAGCTAGATTTGTAATAGTGACATGGTCTGATTATTGCAAACTCAATTTCCAGTTACCTGTCATAGAAATTCAAAGGTTCTCAACAATTCTAATTCGACTACTTCATTACCCTTGCAAAACAAGTGCCAAGAGAATTCTATAAACCGACTCTGTCTGACCACCGCAGACCCAATCTCCTTAGTCACTGAAAATAGCAGAGTTCCAGCGTCTCGCCTGCGCTCGGCGGCAATTATCTCGTCCAATTAATTGTTCGGCGATCAAACGAAAGGACCGGAATCGATCGTGGAAGAACATTCGTCCGGAGCGGTTCTCGGTTTCTAGAGCAAAGCGAGAGTCCGGCGTGTGTCACCGCGAGTTAGCGTTTCCCGAAGACCGTGGCACATTGACCGTCACCCGACCTTCTCGAAGGCCGGCGCTTTAATCCCCGGCCTAAACGAAGCCGTAAGAAATCACTATACCTCCTCCGGGTGGCCGCGGAGAGCTCTCGCATCCACCACTCCCGTTACGTGCGCCTTCGTTTAAGGTGCACGTGTTACTCGTGACGCTGTCCGCCGCTCTTGCACGCCACCGGTTAAAGTTTCACGTTTCAGGGTCACGCTTTTGCCCAACGAGACCCAAACGGAATTCTAAACGACCTCCGGCGATGCACTCTCCCTTTCTCCCCTTCTCTCTTTCTCTCTGTCTCTCCCTTCCCCCCCCCCCGTGCTTTCTCGCGGACCGTGCTGCGATCAGCGTGGGAGGAGAAAGTGCTCGGCACTTTTCTACCGTTCTGCACAGATTTATCTTGATCGCAGAATAGCTTTTCGAGTCTTCTTCCTTTCGTTGCACTCTTTCGCGCCGGAATTTCCATTTTTTTTTTTTTTTTTTAGGAAATAAACTGCAATTATTGACACTTTCCCGATCTTCGCAGAAGCGAAATTTTTCGACTCGAAAACTGAATTTTTGTGCCGGTGAATTCGTTGTGCCAAGATCCGAAAAGTTGAGCAAATTTTCTGTTTTATTTTTATTTTATTGAAGATTTTGTATTTATCGCGTTTCCTTTAATTCTTTAAAATAATTGTTCAGAGACCTGTCGCACGTCTTGACTTTCAGATTTTTATTTTACTAAACGAATTACTTTGAGTTTATGGAATTTCTGAGGCAGTTAAGTCAAAGTGCCATTTATCGCGTTCCCTTTAATTCTTTAAAATAATTGTTCAGAGACCTGTCGTACGTCTTGACTTTCAGATTTTTATTTTACTAAACGAATTACTTTGAGTGTATGGAATTTCTGAGGCACTTAAGTCAAAGTTAACCTTTCAATTCTTATTTTACTACATAAATAGATTTGTGGCATTTTCGACGTAGCAAAGTCTCAGTCATTTTCTGAATTTTATTCTATGTGTACACAACACGCATATATTATCAGTATTTTGTCTAAATACACAACTAATAGCCAAACATTTGCACAAAAAACCGGAGAATTATAGCCATTATAATAACAAGCCATTCTACATGAACGGTCACGAAAGACTAGAACTCTTGCATACACTTTCAGCGTCGCAGTGTAACTCCGAAAAATCAGAATAAAATTCAAAAACAGTATTGTTGTTATTTATTGAATTATTTTCAATATTACAACAGATTGCTTTCACATTTACATTTTATTACCGCGTCAAATTTACAATCGAACACATAAACGGTGAACATAGGTGAAAATATTTATTTACAAGAAAAAATATTTCTCTTCACAATTTTAGGAAGCTAATCGAATAAATTCCCGCCAAAGTTTAAAACATTTATTTTGCATAAAGATACACAGTCTAGTAACGAGCGAAGCTTTTCGACCTAGTAAAATGTTTAAATAATTGAAAACATTTATTTTGCATAAAGATACGCAGTCTAGTAATGAACGATCCTCGGTGAAGGGTTTCGACAAGTCAACATTAAATCTGATTTATGAACCATGTACCTAATCCAAAGCTGCACCGAATGAATTCGCGCAGTGGAAAGATCGGAGTTCGAGGTGGCATCGATCAGCGTCGCGCAAAAAGTCGAAAATCCGGATCAAATTCACCTGTCGGCGAAAAAGCGTCGGTGGGAGGGGAGAAGCAAAAATTTGCAACGATCTCATGACGTTTTTGTTAAGGACAAACCCGACTGCGGGATGGAGGACGGTCGAATACCGCGGGCAAATCGGCTTCGAGCGATTAAACCGTTCGGAAGCCGTGCAAAAGGGACAATCGAAAAATCATTAACGGGATCGAAACAATTAGAAGAACGGCCGGGCACGCGTACCGGTGGAGTTTAACAATTCGAGGACGAAATCGCTCGCAATCCACGCTTTTCCCGATCATCCGGATTTCCTCTTACATTCATTACGACGGATTATCAAGCTTCGCTGCGTAACCAAGCGCGCGGCCGTACGCGAAATATGCGCGAGTATGCGAATAAATTGTGTGCGCGCGCACCCGCGTGCGTGCACGCCGAATGGCAATCACGCGTACGTGTTCCGCGATGCTTGTGTGTCGGTACACGTGCGTCCCGATGGGACAGAAACCAACAATTATTGCACGCGGAGGAGCAGGGGGAGGGGGAGGAACGAGAGGAGGGGTTCGCGCGACAAGCACAGCGTGGTTATTCCTACTTTTATACAAACGCGATGCGTATACACTATCGTGCAAAAGTTTCGCTGCGGCGTGTTCGAATGCGCTCTGCCTGCACCATTGTTTGCGCCGTTCGCGGACCGAATTGGTTGCATTTCAAATTTTTTGTAATTTTCCTGTCGTAACCCTTCACCGAAGCTTCGCTCATTACTAGAACTGTGTATCTTTATGCGAAATAAATGGTTTCAATTATTTAAAGATTTTACTAGGTCGAAAAGCTTCGCTCGTTACTAGACTGTGAATCTTTATGCAAAAGAAATGTTTTCAATTATTTAAAGATTTTACTAGGTCGAAAAGCTTCGCTCGTTACTGGACTGTGAATCTTTATGCAAAAGAAATGTTTTCAATTATTTAAAGATTTTACTAGGTCGAAAAGCTTCGCTCGTTACTAGGAATCTTTATGCGAAATAAATGTTTTCAATTATTTAAAGATTTTACTAGGTCGAAAAGCTTCGCTCGTTACTAGACTGTGAATCTTTATGCGAAATGAATATTTTCAATTATTCAACAATTTTACTAGGTTGCTACTCAATTCTTTCAATCTTTTATACTAATTTTTGGCACAAATGCATAAAATCCGCAGTCTAGATTGCATTACTAGATTCCAGATCTTTATGGAAAATAAAAATTGTCTGCACCAATTGCAACAAACAGGAACCAAGCAGACATTTTTTTCTTTTCCTAATGATTTCAGCAAGCGAGAAGTAATAGCAATTCTTAAATTTTTTTAATCTTCCCATTTGTTCAAATTGCATTTACTCATTTTTGTACATGAATGCGTAAAATCCGCAGTCTAATTACAACAAATGTGCATTCATTTAGATTTTCCAGAATTTTTCTTATATGTACATTAATATGGAAATTCGCTCAGAAATTTTATATTCAAATTGTGATCATTTCGTAGAAACAAATAGTACGTCCACAAGCCTGGACTCATTTCAAAGCTTGAAGCCCCTACTTTCGCCAATCAGCGTTCGTTTTCCTCTAAGATATTTTTACACAGCAGTGTAGCAGTTGGGAAACCGAAGTTCCATTTCTCCCAAAAAATGCTGCAAATTCAAACGTCTCTGAAAACTTCCAAAAATTTTTCTCGTTAACGAAACTGTTCTAGATTCGAAGATCGAAGCCTCCTCTTTACAACGACGTTTTACAAACTGATGTACGATTTTTGTTCACTGTTTTACGGAGCAAAAACGAGGAACAAGTTCGTCCGTCTGAACCCCTTATGGTCTGTGTTAGGTCTGGCTTATACTACTGTGAAGTTGGCCGCACACCTCTCATTTAAAACTCGATGGAACGACCAAAAAAAAAAAAAATGGTAGATCAATTTTCAAGGTCTCGTTGTCAAGAGGAACCTTCAATCTTTACATTCATTGTGATTTCAGCCTCGAAAAAAATTTTTCAAAGTTTTCACAGTGGTTTGAACGTACAGTATTTTCGAGAAAACATGCGTCTTCAGTTTCTCGCCCGCTGGATCCTGAAAAAAAATCTTAAAAATAAAAGATGGATTATAGAACTAGCGGATTCCAGCTTTGAAACGAGTCCAAATTTATTATCGTCGTACGATCGTTTTTCACAAAATTATTACTGTTTAAGTATAGGCAATATTTAGAGAATATGGTGTTCAAATTTTTCCTGGATTTCTGTGGGGTTAAAAAATATCGAAACCCTTTGAATCTCTGCTCGAAACGATTCGTTACCGTAATTTCTTTGATCAGTTTGCAAAACGCTGTCCAACGCGAGTAAATACGGTCGAATGTGTGCAGTTGCACGAATCGCAGTTCCTCGTCGGAAACGCATCCGCATCCATAATGCATGTGCCGCAGGTGTCCCGAAACTTTTGACGGGCAGTGTATCCCCTGACGCTCGACTATGCCTCTCCCTCTTTCTCTCTCTCTCTCTCTCTCTCTCTCTCTCTCTCTCTCTCTCTCTGTCTCACTTCCGAGAGAGACGGTTGCACCGTGGTCGTATGTATAAACAGCGGTGCAGCACGCGCGCATCCACGTGCTCTCTCCCGACGCGTGGGGAAGCCGATCCGCGAAATTGGATTTTCCTCGAGCGCCATCGATCGCTGGAAAATGATTACTCAGGAGACTTTATACTATTCGTTCTCCCCCCCCTTTTTTTCTTCTGTTCTTGTTGCCGGTTTTAATTTTCCACGAGGATTCTGCGCACCCACCCTCCGTTTCCACGCCGTTCTAGCGCTTCTTCGCAATGAATCGCTTCTCTCCTCGTCACCGAGGTGCTAAGACGCTCAAGGACGCTGACTTTGCCTTTCAGGGCCTCGTTCGGCAAATGGCGAGCCCTTGAACCCTCGGTAACTGCTCTGCGAAAGGTCCTAGGACGATTTTAATAATTTGATTAACGATTTTAATCATTCTTGTTCCTTTCTTTGGTAGCTTTCGATAAAATGACTCTAGAAAATAATTTCTTACACTTTCTGTGCATTCATTTCAGCTTAGTAGGCAATGAATCTTCAGCATGATGGTTAAATAATATTTATTTAATATCAAGTCATTACTGCGAATTTTTAGGCAAAATAAAAGTCAATTGCAAGATCCAAGATTTGTGTAGACATTTATTTCTTTTCTTAATAATTGCATTGAATGCGGATTTTATCGAGAAAAAAACGAGTAATAACAATTTGAAAGAATGGGAAGTTTAAAAGAATTGAAGAATTGCTATTATTTCTAGCTTGCTGAAATTGTTATAGAATAATTGGTTCCTGTTTGATGCATTTGGTGTAGAAAATTTTTATCTTGCATCAAGATTTGTAACAGCCAAGACTCCGTAATTCACGATAAGGTAGAGCGACTACATTACCGACAAAAATAGGCGAAAAGTGGTTTTACGTGCCTCAATTTTTCGTCCTTATATGAGAATATTTTTCGCTGGGAAAGGGCTCTGAGCTAAGGGTTATGAGCTGACAAGATTATGCAGATGTTTGGTAATATAAACGTTAGAAGTAGGCACCCCTTGGCCCTTAAATCCTTGAATTTTGTCTCCACCGTTTTGTGTTTCCCCTATTCATCCCAGAAATGTGCCAAATAAGCTTGAGAGTCGACAATGGATCGCCAGAGAGTCAAGAATAAATTCATCCGAGGCAAGTGAAAGTAATTCGCGACTCTTATATTTGGAATTTCGCCGGGATAATGTAATAAAAGTTGGATAATGCGTGAAACGGGAACGTACATTATTCGAAATGCAAATGCGAGTAAGGAACGAAGCGTTGGCGGAGTTTATGGCTGCTAATTCGGTATTCGAGCGATCGTAAACTCCCAAGTTTCGGCTTTACGACGTCGAATTTCCATGCTTCTTGTCTGATATGTAAGACAATGTGCAGACGTCGACGTTCTTTTTACACGGTGTCGCGAAAAAAATTTTTTCTTCGGTTCTAAAACGTGATCTGCGGGACACCCGTCCCGGAAACTGCTGAGATCCTCATAAACACGATCCTGACCTTAGCGACGATTTTTAATCGACAAATTAAATTGAATAAATGTTTAATCAAAAAATTTACGGTTCTGAAACCGTTCTCGTACGTTGTCAGGCAATTAATGTTTGTATAAAAAGATTTCAGAAAGCATTATTATTATTATTGTTCGTAAAAAATCGTTCTCAAATGGTACTGCCATTATTGTTGGAAATATATCGGGCTTCATTTGAGAAAATCGAAAAACAAAATGATGACTATGAACGTGTGAAAAGCAGGAAGACATTACTATAATATTTCTTATTTTAGAATCACAAATTATCATTGTCAATAGGAGAAATTGCTTGAGAAAAATCAAGGAGTAATACAGAATCAATAAATAAAGAAACTAAGACATTTTACTGGTAAAATTTTCTCAAGTTGACAAAATGATTAAAGAGCTCTATAATGTTATACCAATTAATAAAAAAACCAATCACATCTGCCAACTCCGCAAATGATTAATCTATGTTGAGCTACGTTTACTAACAAATTGTCCGCTTTAACCTTAAATTTGTCCGCGACAATTTATTGTAAATGTGTGTTGTTTTTAAATGCGGTGACTAATGTGGCGTTGTTGTCTGTTTGCAGGTAAGCCGAGCAGAGTGAAATAACCTAAACAAGTATAGTTCGCGTGTTGGTTACCCGGGACGCGTGTAAGTAAAAGATTTGCATACTTTTCGGTTCGGCGGATGCGCTAGAACCGGTGCTAACTTCGATAGAAACACCGTGACACAAATAGACAGCCGTGTTATCGAACGACCCGACTGGATGATAACGTCGCCCTCCTCCTGGACCTCGCCGATAAACTTTTAACTCGTTTCTAATGACATCGGCTGCCAAGATTTTTCTCCGGCGCATTTAAAATTTCGCGGATTCCTCGTGCTAAGCTAAAACGCAAGTACTTAAAAAAAAAGAAAGAAAGATAAAACATTCGAATAAAATAAATCTTGTGATGTTATTGTGAAGCAACGTATATTTGTCGAATTTTACAATTGTGAACATTCTAATTTTTCTTTATATAATTTATTTTCATATTTCCTTCATAATTTATTTGTATATATTCTTTTCTTTTATAATTCAAATTTCTCAATGTATTAAACTGTACACTATTGCAATCTAAATAAAATCTTGTCATTGTTAAATAAAAATCTATATCCGCTGCGTTTTGCAATTGTGGAAATTATAGGAACGTTTCCATGAGAAATTTTTGACTAAATTAAATCTTGTCGTAAAACAATGTACATCAACCGAGTTTAGTATTCCATAATTCTCGTGTTAGGATCTTTATTTTATAAAACCTGAAAATAAATAATCGCCCAACAATCCATAGTCTAATTACAATAACAGCACTAGAAACACTGAACGGTTAAAATAACAATCTTCGATTTGATTCTGCAAATCCTACAAATTCTTTTAATACAAATTGATTCAACCTGCAGATTGAATTCCCACAAACCACTACATCTCCAAACCAGTCAACTGAATTCCACGTTTGGTATGCAAAACGATGACGAACGTGTCAGGACAATAAACATTGCACAATAAAAGTGTACACAAAAATATGTTTAGTCAGACTAGAAAAAAAGAAAACTAGCGAAGAAAAAGTGAAAATGGAATGTCGTTTCGGAAGAAGTCGTTCAACGAGCTACAACTCGTTGGATATTTTTAGTCCGGATTCCAGATTTCGAAATGTTAATCGCTGCACCGTTACACAGCCACTTTTTTTTCCAGCGGAATTCTTTTTTTTTTCCTCCCTCGGCCGTGCACGATCTATTTCGATTTAACGATCCGTCGAACCTGCCCCGTGACCTTGGGATGCTTGCGCGCTAAATTAATGTCAAGGTCGCCGATGATATTACACAATCGCGTAACCTCTTGCCGACGCCCGATAAAACCGCGTCTTTCTCCAAAGAGATTATCGGTTCCGGCCGCAACGCTGAATGCGGATTAAATCGGATGCTCGAGGTCACCCAGGCTATAGCAAAACCAAAATTATTGTCTTCGACATTCCTGCTAATTTTTAAGCGGCCAATACATTACATTTTATTTTTATTATTTGCTACAGAATTTATTTAACGCTGTCACAGTGCTTCCATTCTTTTTTTTTAATACCGTCGGAGTGCTTGAAATTTTTTAAATTTTTATACTGGATTTTACAGTGTAATAGTAGTGTATTAATTTTTTTTCAAGCACGCAATAGTGACACCAAAATTGTCTTCGACATTCCTGCTAATTTTATGCAGCGAATACATTACATTTTATTTTTATTATTCTCTACAGAATTTTTTTAACCCTGTTACAGTGCTTTTATTTTTTTTTAATGCCGTCGTAGTGCTTGAAATTTTTTAAATTTTTATACTGGATTTTACAGTGTAATAGTAGTGTATTCATTTTTCTTCCACCCAAGCAATAGTGAAACCAAAATTATTGTCTTCGTAATTCTTGCTAATTTTTGAGCGGCGAATACATTACATTTTATTTTTATTATTCTCTACAGAATTTATTTAATGCTGTTACAGTGTTTTTTAAATGCCGTCTTAGTGCTAGAAATTTTTGAAATTTCGACACTGGATTTTACAGTGTAATAGTAGTGTATTAATTTTTTTTTCCAAGCACGCAATAATGAAATCAAAATTGCCCTTGAAAGTCCTACCAATTTTTGAGCAAGGTAAAGCACCTTGTGTTTCATTTCAATTATTTTCTACAGAATTTTTGGATTTAAAAAATTTTTTGAATCTTAGTGCTTTGTAATACCATTGTATATTCTGTAGAGTAATGTTAGTGTATTCATTTTTCTTTCTAATTTTATTCTGACATAATAGTCTTCCGTTCGATTAGTAGCCAAAATATGAGTTAATCGGACAGAAAATGGAAAGTATACCATTTTAAAAAATAAACATTTTGTGAATCTTCTTCGGGATTCTGAACATAAAAAGCGGGACAGTCTCGGTATTTTATAAATAGAATAGTGTCTTTTTACGCTGAACCTTGACTTCCTATCTCCCGAATTTTTTTTTTTTTTTAAATTGCACCACTCCAAAAAACACAGATCTCACGAAGACACACCGCATTCTGTTCACTTCTTCTTCTACGTTCTTCAAGTTCGTTGTAATCCAACATGTCTCTATCTTTATCCCTCTTATCACTAAATTCGGATTTTAAATACACGCAAAAAATGTATCAGCTTTGTAAGAAGATAACGATACATCATGCTGAAAATTATCTGGAAGTACTAATTCGTTCACCCACTCAACTTCCCGATGATTTATTATCCTGATGGTTTCTAGAGGTTTTAAAACAACATCGGGGATCTGGTAGACTGGTCGACGCGAAGCGGAAAGTTTTTTTTTTCCTTTTAATGTTTAAACAAGCGGAGCACCGAGTCACGCGTTATCGTCTCGCGTTTAGTTTATCGCGCCTAAAAACTAACGTTCGCTCATTACTATAACGGTGACCCGGTAAAGGAACGGATATCGAAACGAGTAAAACGACTATAACAATGCCTATCTATCTCTGTTCTCTTTTTTGCCAGTTTCTTCGAATTATCTTTTTAAAAAAATGCTCAACCTCGATCGTTCTAAAGTTGCTCCACAAAAATTGCAATTTTGAAAGTTCACGGTTCAGTCGTACTAAACAACCAACTTCAAAATTGTAGATCGTTCAACCTATTTTATTTAATGTAGCTGTCTAATGTATTAATCTTAAATGTACCAAAAAAGTTATTAATAATTAGACAGCAGGTCTTATGCTTGCATATATTTATGTTAAAATGAATAGGATGAAACATACAATAGTAAAAATATCAGAATTTAAAAATTTGATTATATAATTTGCAACTAAAAACAATGAAATATAATAGTAAGAATATCAGAATTAAAAAATTTGATTATATTATTTGTGACTCGGAACAATGAAACATAATAGTAAGAATATCAGAATTAAAAAATTTGATTATATTATTTGTGACTCCGAACAATGAAACATAATAGTAAGAATATCAGAATTAAAAAATTTGATTATATTATTTGTGACTCAGAACAATGAAACATAATAGTAAAACTATCAGAATTTAAAAATTTGATAATATTATTTATGACTCGGAACAATTAAAAGTAGAAATAAATTTCTACGTGTTTCTTGCAATCGGTGTGCATAATTAATATTTTGCCTGGAAATCCACAGTCCAATAATAAATAAGATGAGCAAGACACAATTTAACATTTAATATTGAAATCATTATTCCGAAAAAAAATTTGCAAGCGTCTTTTAATGAATCGTTTATTGCTAGCATTTCAATTTGCACAAAGATCCGCAGTCTAATGATAAGTACGCAAGGCAGAATTTAATAGTTCCTATTAAGATCACTATTTCGCGGAACACTTTTAGGCGCCTTTTGAGGGAACGTTTATTGCCTGCATTTTGTGTGCCGGATAAATTTCGCACAAGGTTTTGCGGAGCCGTACTTTCGATAACGGCTCGCCGAAGCCGCCGTAACTCGAGTTACGTGTAAAAGTAAATTCCGAGTGCAATGTCCTCCGACAATTTCACTTTCCACGCGACGAAAGCGAAGAAACTGTGCTTCTCATGCACTCGCGCGAACTGCAGTCCCACTTGGCTGCTCGTAAAAAAAAAAAAGGAACGAACCAGTGTAGCTAATGTGCACGCCGCGTTCGCTTTTCCACCTGCAGAAAATTGCATTCGAACGCGCCTCAAAACTCCTTCTCCATTAAATCCTCCTCCGTTCCTCGCACGACCCGGCTCATTTGTCATTATTTCATCACAGCTTTGTCTTCGATCGAAGAGAAAACGAAAGTTTTTACGACGCGGACAGCAAACAGCGAAGCTCATTTGGACGTCGTTAGGATAGTTCGCCGGGTTTCCGAATCCGTGATGTATAGGTATCTTTAATTAATTTGTTCGAACGATTCAATGGTTTTCCACGGTTTTTTAGATTACTGTAGATAGAGAAAGTGTAGAGAGAATTAGTTGATGGTAATTGATAGCGTGTTCTTAATGTTTAGCGTAGATTCCGTTTGCTTCTTCCGTTTGTGTTTAGTTTATACAAACTCATACATACGTATACGGTACTTAGAAACGGAGAACAAATTTGCAAGACCGTTAACAATGCTGTTAATGGATATGTTGGATCGATGGCTAGTAGGTACAGCGATTTCTTTGTATATGTCGCCAAGGCCTGGACGATAAACGTCGCGGAGTTATCCCCACTACCGCGGGGTAAGGTTCTCTAGGCAACACAGGTGTCCTACAATTCATCTCTACTAGTGTTTTCTACTCACTCGAATTAGTGTCCCAAATGTCCTTTACTCAATTAAACAAATGTTTATTTTCTACTCACTCAAACAAGTGTGCTACTTGTTTTCTACTCAAAATATTTTTCATCTACCCTACTCAAAATAGATGTCCTGCATACATGATCTCTACTCAACATAGATGGTACTAATTAATTGAAACATGTGTCCCAAATGCCCTTTACTCATTGAAACAAATATTCAACATACCCTCTACTCATTGAAACTAGTGTCCCACTTGTCCCCTACTCGCAATACTTTTTCTACACACTCTGTGATCAAAATACAGGTACCATAAGTGGTCTCCGCTCACAACAGGTGGTCTCTACTCACAGCACGTGGCACCATGTTCTCTACTCAATGAAACATGTGACCCAAATATCCTTTACTCATTAAAACAAACGTACCACATGTTCTCTACTCTATCACACAAATGCCCTACTTGTTCTCTACTCACAATATTTTTCCTAAATGCTCTCTGCTCAAAATAGATGTCCTACAAATGGTTTCTATTCGCAACAGGTGGTCTTCGTGCATTCTACTCACTGAAACAATCATATTATTTGTTTTCTACTCACAATATTTTTCCTAAATGCTCTCTGCTCAAAATAGATGTCCTACAAATGGTTTCTACTCGCAACAGGTGATCTTCGTGCATTCTACTCACTGAAACAATTATATTACTCGTTCTCTACTCACAATATTTTTCCTAAATGCTCTGTGCTCAAAATAGATGACCTACAAGTGGTTGCTACTCAAAATAGGGGGCTGTATATTTTGTACTCGTGTCCTCTATATTTTCTACCCAAAATAAGTGGCATATATATCGTGTACTCGTGTCCTCTATGTTTTCTACTCAAAATATGTGGCCTATATATTTTGTACTTGTGTCCTGTATATTTTCTACTCAAAACAAGTGGCCTATATATTTTGTACACGTGTCCTCTATATTTTATACTCAAAACAAGTGGCCTATATATTTTGTACTTGTGTCCTGTATATTTTCTACTCAAAACAAGTGGCCTATATATTTTGTACTTGTGTCCTGTATATTTTCTACTCAAAACAAGTGGCCTATATATTTTGTACTCGTGTCCTCTATATTTTCTACTCAAAATAAGTGGCCTATATATTGTGTACTCGTGTCCTGTATATTTTCTACTCAAAACAAGTGGCCTATATATTTTGTACACGTGTCCTCTATATTTTCTACTCAAAACAAGTGGCCTATATATTTTGTACTCGTGTCTGCTATATTTTCTACTCAAAATAAGTGGCGTATATATTGTGTACTCGAGTTCTCTATATTTTCTACTCAAAACAAGTGGCCTATATATTTGGTATTTACATTCTATATATTTTCTATCCATGTTACACATTCTACTAAAAACATTTCCCCTTTACATTTCCTGCTCGCAACAAGTGGCCCATGCGTTCTCCACTAATCAAAACAATTCTCCCACGTCCTCTCGACCCAAACCAAGCATCCCTCGTAGATTCTACTTGAAACAAGTATCATAAACATCTTCCACTGACAACCTAAGCGCCACAAGTTATCCAGGCAGGACAACCGTCCTCCGCGTTCCTCACTCAAAATAAGTCTCCCACGCGTTGCTCATGTCAAACAGGTATGCCGCTAACACTATCACGTCCTCCATTCGTCACACTCGGTTTTACTCGTTCTACTCATCGTAGGCGCGGTAATTGCAGACCAGAACCTCCATCGAACATAATCTGCCGATTTTCGCGTTGCTCGTCCGGCGACAGAAGAAAAATGAATTTAGAGCATGTGTAGATCGGCGCGCAAAACGACCGGTTAGTGATTCATCGATCTAAAAATTATGTAAGTTTGCGACGGCCTCTAATCAGCATGGAAACGGACCATCATCGGCAGGCATCGGGTCCGACGTATAAAAATTCCGTGTCGGCGTTGTTACGCGCGTTTATTATCGCCGGGGAAAAATCGCGGCAGGTTTCGTGGAATATCTAATTAGTCATTAGTTACTGGATGTCGTGCTCGGCACCCGTCTCTTTCTTTTTTTTTTTTTTTTTTTGTTGTTTTTGATCGGACGAGATCGGCACGCGGTTCAGACATCGTCATGGAAGGCTGGCCGACAATTACCGGCGTTTGTCGCCGGTCGGCAATGACACGGCTGCGAAACGTTTTCATGGTCTAAATCCTAAGATTAATATGATTATTAGCGGCAGATTATTCAGTAGTCGGCTGTTCCACGCTAATTGTTTACATCCGTCGCACGCGGATTTTTCTTCTTGACTGATTGACCTATATAACAGCTCCGGGCTCGTCTAATTACAGTAATAGTTACGATAAACCTCCGAGCTAATCAAATTCTGTAAACTGGAAACCGTCTTAATGCGTTACAGAGTCAAAGCTTTGCAATAAAAAAAAAAAAAATAATAAAATCAACGCATGTTGTAATAACTAGGATCTTTATGCGAAATAAAAATTTTCCATCTCAATTGCAACAAGCTGGAGTAATTTAGAAATTTATTTTATTATAGAAATTTAGTTTCTTCTTATATTCCTCTTATGTTTTTGCCGTTTTGTGTTTCTCCTGCCCATTTTCATCGTAAATGCATAAAATCTGCAGTCTTGTAAACGCAACACGTGGTATATACCGGGAATTTAATATTGAAATTATGCCTCGCAATTACTTTGATCATCATGAATTTTTTTAAATTGTTATTCGCTTGTTAATTTGATTTACGCAACAGTTCATTGCTACCAAATGTGCAGTACATTGTACGTAACAGTGCATTGCACATAACATGCACATAACAGTGCATTGCACATAACATGCACATAACAGTGCAGAACTATACGTAATATATACTAACAGTTCACACACTTCAAAGTATAATACATTAATTAATTGAAATGAATAATTTAGAATTAATTGCTACGCAATATATTTACAATTTATTTATTTGGACCATTAATGAATTATTCTGACCGGATCACATTTGTTGTATCATACTTTTGTTCATTTAGACGAACGATTTTAGAATGCAGGTTTCGAATCGAGTCGATGAATCATCCATAATTACACCGACACAAACGCACACTTTTTTTTTGCGAACGATGACGTTCGGATTCGCTCGTGGATCCACTAAAAAACAGGTTTGTAGAAATTGACAGGTGGCAATCATTTTCTCGACTTCCGCTTGTTTTCCTTGTTTTCCGAACTGCTTAACATTTCTCAAGCCTCAAATTTGCATTTCTTCATTTATATATATATATATATATATATATGCGCGTTTGAAGTTCAAGTTCGACGGATATATATATATATATATATCCGTCGAACTTGAACTTCAAACGCGCATTTGCATAGTTCTTCAACTTAGCCGTGTAGTATTGGGAACAGTGTTGGTCGACGTGTTTCTTAAGTAGCAATTAACAATTCTTCTGTGTGAAGTTTTAGTATCGTATTTCCGTTTGATTCTTATTTGCCTTAAGAAATGTTCTTTTATCTTCGCTTTTATTGTGAACCGATTTGCATGTTTGGAAGGCTTTACTGTTGCTCCGAGAAACGTGATATTTCTAAAAAAATATTTAATTTTTATGTTGTTGGCCTCCCAGTTTTTAATTTATACCTTATTGCAAACAACATTGCCTCTGTACGTTTTATAGGAATTTTATATTAGTTTCTTGTTGAATGCATTTCGAAAAAAATTTATTTTCACATTTTTAATTCTGCGTTTTTCGAACAGTACCTATTTTCAATCATTTAAAGAAAATATCATACTGTTTCTACCTGAAAGTGTTGCAGTCCAGAAAATGATCGAGTCTCATATGGTTCCTAAATTCCAGGTTACTGTATCTGAATAATATTTACTTGTAATTTTTCATAGAAATTTAGTACTATTTCCTTCTTGAAATTATTTAGTTGATTAGGCTGTGGATATAATTAAAATGTAAATTTTCGTTTGCCAGCTAATTGTAGTATTATGAATCTAAGTGTCTGACCATGGCCGACCGTTTCTCCTTAGAGCCTTTTTCTCCTTTTCTACCGATTTAATGTTTCCTCGAACAGCACGTCAACTATTTCTGACAAAGTGATTATTGAAAGACCAAGGCATTGTCTAATTTTCCCACATCAGGCTTTGTTTCTCAGAAATTCGAAAATGTGCATGTGTTCCACGAAACAGTACATTGAATACAATTCGTTGGACGTTTCAGATCGTCAGTCATTTTTCTACTTAATCTATGTTAAACACGGTGAGATTACAAGTCATTTATTTTTACCGTTGTACATTGTTCTGTTGAATATATCAGATCTGCAATAAATAATGTTCCTTTTTTTTTAAATGAACTCCAAATATTGTTCAAATCCTAAACATTCTCTAACCATTTTTCTAGAATAGTGAATGTTTGGGTACACTGCACTTCCGATAGTTTAAAAGGATACTATCTAATCTTAATTAAATTTGAAGAAATGCATTTGCAGAAACAAATTAACGCTGTTTATTGTTTCCTGTGCAATTGATAAAAACTGTTTGGTGCGCCACTTTCAGACTATAAGAAGAACATGATCTATCTGGTTGTAAACTTTCTCATGCCACTTTATTTAGAAGTGGTTGTTTCGTCGAAAACACACGGTCGTTTTTTCGTTTAATAGTATTCGCCGCAGAGAAAACAAATCTATAAAACGATGCGAAACCGGCGGGTCATCAGGTTCAAATCTATTTCGAGCACATCCAGGGAAGTGAGCGAGGACACATTATGCTACTCGGAGCCTTAGGCACATTTTTATTCAACTACAAATACAATACATAACAACAATGAAGCACATAACATTTCAACTATCCCTAGACCCCTTCATTTCAATTTCAATTTATTCTCCTAACTTACAGGTCTTTTCTTAAAAATTTTTTGGGCCTTAAATATATTTTATATTCGGTCCATTACATTTCCCCCTCTTTCTCATCTTTTTCCCTACAGAGATAACAAAACTGTCTTCTTCTTCTTTTTACTTTAATTATTTCTATTGTCTCAAAAATATTTTCTTGGGCCCAACATTTTTGGGTCTTGGACACTTTTATATTCGATTTATTACTGCCTACTCAACTCTCTAATAAAAATACACATAGAGACACTCCTTAAGATCTTCTCTTTTAAATTTTAACTAATTTTGCTGACCCAAAAATATTTTTATAGGTCCCAAATATTTTTTCTCAGAGCCCAGGTACAATTCACATTTAATTAATCATCTTTTCACATTTCGTCCTAAATAATTTCACGGGTACACTGTCTTGACAGCCTTTCTCTTGTATTTTAATTATAATTCCGTTAACCCAAGAATATTTGTATAGGTCCCAAAATTTTTCGGAGATCCCAGACATAGTGTCCAAAGTGTTTAATGACTAAAACTGTCCCAAATTTGAAGTATTATGGCAGTATATACAGTCCCACCACTCTAGGAACAAAAATAAGGGATCAAAGTTGGATAAAATAAACTACGCCACCATGAGTCCCAAAATTTTCTTGGGACCTAGGTACAGTGTCCAATGTGTTCATAGAGTAAGTCTTGTAGTAAGTAGTAAGTAGTAAGTTTTGTAGAAGTCTTCTGATTTCCATCGCTCTAGTAAGAAGAATAAAATTTATAAAGACCATGATGAGTCCCAAAATTTTCCTGGGACTTAGACACAGTGTCTAATGTAGTTATGAAGTAAGACAGGACTTCATTGAGAGTTTTATAGAAATTTTCTGGTTTCCATTGCTCTAGTAAGAAGAATAAAATGTATAAACAACGTAGCGAGTCCCAAAATTTTCCTGGGACTTAGACACGGTGTCTAATGCGTCTATAGAGCAAGATAGGCCTACATTTAGGTTTTTATTGAAGTTTTCTGGTTTCCATCGCTATAGTAAGAAGAATAAAATGTATAAACAACGTAGCGAGTCCCAAAATTTTCCTGGGACTTAGACACGGTGTCTGATGTGTATATGGAGTAAGACAGGGCGTCATTGAGAGTTTTATAGAAGTTTTCTGGTTTCCATTGCTCTAGTAAGAAGAATAAATTGTATAAACAACGTAGTGAGTCCCAAAATTTTCCTGGGACTTAGACACGGTGTCTAATGCGTCTATAGAGCAAGATAGGCCTACGTTTAGGTTTTTATTGAAGTCTTCTGGTTTCCATCGCTCTAGTAAGAAGAATAAAATGTATAAAGACCATGATGAGTCCCAAAATTTTTTTGGGACTTAGATACGGTGTCTAATGTGTTTATGAAGCGAGACAGACCTTCGTTTAGGTTTTTATAGCAGTTTTCTGGTCTGCATCGCTCCAGTAACAGAAGTAAAATGTGTAAACACCATGATGGGTCCCAAATTTTCGCGGGACCTGGACACGGTGCCGAACGCGCGCGCCAACAAAGACAGCTATGCGTAATTGACCATAAGGCAGCGGCCGAGCCGTGTAACGTTACAAATTACGGTCGGACTGGCCGAGTGTCCTTACATAAGCGAGCGTCGCGAGAAAGTTCCCGGATCGGCGACAATTTTTGCGAGCCGGTCGTGTTTCGCTTTCCAGAAAGCGCGCGCCGAGCACCGCTCGCGGATCGAGCGACAAAAAGCGAAAGGGAAGAGAGAGGCAGGGAAAGACCCACGGAAAGAGAGACGGAGCGAGAGAGAAAGAGAGAGAGAGAGAGAGTGACAGAGACAGAGGAGAGAAAGAAATAAAAAAAGGTAGTGGCGTCGGAAAAATCGCGCGCGAGGCAAAACTTCCTGTAACGTAAGAAACCGTAACCGGTTTTACCGTCGCGAACACGCTAAAGGAGTGTACACACAGGTGATTATGACGACGATCCAGAAAAAAGTGCCGCGACCGCGCAACCCGAAGATCGCAATCTTAGATTCTCGATCGTGAGCCATCCACGATCGACGATGATCCGGTCGAGCGTAGATTTTCTGTCGACTTCATGCTAACCGGTCGCCTGTACACGTTATAAAGATTTCTGATCTGGGAAACGAGCTGGCTGGGTCTTCCCTGACCCCTGGCAAACCATTAACTATTTATCTAGTGCGTCACGAATTTTTGATGTGCTATCTTTCTGATTTTTGGGGAATGAAACGTGTGCGAGATCATTTAAGAATGGAAAGAAAATTGATCGATTTATTGTTATTTATTAGTAGACTGCGGATCTTTATGCAAAATAAAAATTGCCCGCATCGATTGCGAGAAATACAAGTATTTCTCCACTTGCCAATTATAATAGATGAGAAATAGTATATTGACGTTTGAAATTTTTTAAATTTTCCCACAATTTCAAATTTTATCTACTCAATTTTATTATAAATAAAGACCCACAGTCTATTTATTACTAATGAAATTACAAAAAAAAATGCTTCGATTGGAAATTATCAGATAAGTTTAAAGCTCCCCAAGAATGATTTAGAACTTCCAGTAAAAAAGAAGAATAGAAATTGTAACAATACTGAAGAACTATTCGAGAGCTGCACGGAGGTAAATGTTTACTTCTAAACAAATCTTTGTAAGTAATCCTGAGACGATCTGAATCATTGCAGTGACTAACCAACAGCAAGAAAGGTCGGACTATCAATTCCATCGGTCATTATTCAGAAGAATGATTCACGCAATCGCCGACAGACGCGAAACCACACATAATTAATAACTTCTGCTTCGCGGGACGGAGAAATGTCTGAAAGCAAATATCCAATCGCAAGAATAATTAGGAAAATGTTCGAAAACTCCGAACCTCTCGAGATCGATTTCAGCTTCGAGAAATATTGTTTCTCTTTGGCGCCGAGGAAGCAATTAAAGGTCAGCTCGAAGAGGCTAATTAGATGTCGGAGAAAAATACAAAGACGGCGGACCGTTAAAAGATGTTTATTCGACAAGCCGCAAATTGTTTACCGTTTTTATCCGACTCGAAGCGACCCGCAGAACTGGGACAAACGACAATGGCAATGAAATCAGTCGATTTCCACAGTAAATCATTGCACGGTGCGCGAGAATGCCAGCTCGAGAGCGTGTTACTGATTTACGACCGTCGGGGAACTAGTTTCCGATTAGGCGAGTCGGACTGCGGGATTTTTCCGGCGGGCAACGTCCACTGATATCGATCAGGATGACGCCCTTGGCTCTCATCTCTACCTCCCTCTCTGCGTGTAAGCTGGTAATTTCTTTTAATTGAGAACTTATTTCGGATCTGTCGCGGCAAGTGTTTCTCTTTTATCTGATAACGCTAATTATTTCAACGGTGTGATACCTACTCGGGCTATTTATATATTCAATGAAACCAATTTTTTTCACCCGGGAATCTACATACAGGGAGCAGATGGGTATAAACAATCGTTAAGGCTGTTTAAAGTTCACGCATTTGTTTCCTTGTTTGCTTCGGTGGAATTATTTATGAAAATCCTGGCCGAGAGGAATTTACTCTTTCGGATCAGTTGATCCTTTCGCGCTTCAAGAATGCTTTCAATACTTGTAATCTTTATGTACTTGTCGACATTGTTCGAAAATTAAAAGATTTTCGAAAATAGTTGGATAGAGACTCCGTTCAATTCAAATTTGATGCGCATGCATTGCAAAAATTGGCAAAATACGAATAAAATCAAATCAAATAAAGAAATATATAGAAATATAAAAATATAATATATAAATATACAAATAAAATCTACTAACTGATGAGTATAATATGGACACCACAATATAACTTCATAAATATTATATAATTACAAGCAAAGCACAGTGTACATGTTATACAGTTTTATTTTTCACTCAAACATTCTTACTTACTACAAACGCATAAAATCCGCAGTCCAGATTTCATAAATCAGATTTAATAAATAGATCGTTTAATAAAATGATCATATTAATATAATAATAATGTCCCGAGTAATAGAATCAAGTAGAATACATATAGAATATAGTATAAAAGAATATAGAATATAGTATAGAATATAGTATAGAATATTTAAAAGAATATAGTGTAGAATATAGTATAGAATATTTAATAGAATATAGTATAGAATATAGAACATAGTATAAAAAATACAAATAGATATAAACAACATAGCAGAACATAGAAATAGCATATATGAAAGTGAAAAGTGCTAAAAGACAGATTTCCCTTCGCTAATAATTGAAGAGAAGGCTGAGGTATTATCTTAAGTATTGTTTTAAGAGACGATAATTCTTCAGATAACACTTCAATCAATTATAGCAGGACTTTCTACATTATTTTTTTCTCTTCCCTTGTGCATTCTATTCCTATTTTATCTCGGTGCAATTTTTCCATCAGCATCGACAACACAATTTCAAGTTTCAAGGTCCCTTTGGAATCTTCTCACGCGTGTTATAATAATTCCACGGAGACCAAAAGTCAGATAAAAGACGAAAGAGAGAAAAAGCTAAAGAAAGAGGCAAACAACGTCGAGAAACCACCAACAGGAAAGCGAAACGGCGTTCGTTAATTAATTAACATTGTCGCTGTTGCTCGGAACAGTCGTTCGATCCTTATCACCGAATTTCGAAAGGATTCTTCGACGGATTCCCATCGTGCATCGGGTTTAACCGTCCGAATTCGGGTCGCAGTCGAATTTCTCCTCTCGAGGGAAGGAAAAGGAGCAAAAAAAGGATCAGGAGGATGAAAAAGGGCGCCGAAAAGAGAAAGGGGAATCGTATACGTGTGCACACGTACACACAGACACAAGCACGCACGCGATTTTTATACATTAAAATCCCGTGTATGACCAAACACGTATTCGCGATCCCCCTGTGCGCGTCCTCGTTATTTCGGTGAAAGTGAAAGTTGCGTGGCGCGCAACTTCCTAGTTCGATCGTGTATCTTTGCCGAAGGGAAAACGCATAAAATAACGTACATTTTCGCGAACCAGCGGGAAAAGAAAACGAGCCTGCACACCTTGCAATTTCTTAATTATCGCGAACCCTGCCCCGGGATCGCAGGTTTCACTTTCGCGGCCCTCGGAATTTTCGGAAACGCAAAAACAAAGCGGATTCTCGTTCTTCGCGTTTTCTCCTGCACTTGCTGCGACATTTTGTTAATTGGCTGCGGATTTTTGCGCGTTCATGCCACCTGAAATACGAGGGAAGCATGAAATATGGAAATTTTAAAATACGAGGGAAGCTTTACTCTAAGGAAAATTTATTGTACTGTTATTTCATTTTTTGTTGTAAGACATCCTCCAGTTGGTGGAACTAGTTTCTCTGGTATTTCAATTTTTATACAGTTTTCATAGTGACCGAAATTTCCTGGGATTTTTATTTCATTTTAATTGTATGCAATTGTCTGGTTGGTGAAACGAGCTTCTCTTGTATTCTACTTTTTTAAAAGTAGAACAATTAGGCAGATATTAGTAGCATTTTTATTTTATTTTTGGAATATCAAACAATTAGGCAGATATTAGTAGTATTTTTATTTTATTTTTGGAATATCAAACAATTAGGCAAATATTAGTAGCATTTTTATTTTATTTTTGGAATATCAAACAATTAGACGGATATTACTAGCATATTTATTTTATTTTTGGAGTATCAAACAATTAGGCAGATATTAGAAGCATTTTTATTTTATTTTTGTAATATCAAACAGTCTACCAAATATTTGAGCCCATAAATTTAATATATCAAGTACAACAGGTTCACGCCATGTGTCCTGTTGTTTCATGCCGTATTGTTATAAAAATATTTCCTTTTCAATGAACTGTCCTGGACAATTTAGTAACCCAAGATCAAACGATTCAGCACGTGCAAGGTTTATGCAAAATAAAAATGTTGTGCATCGATTCGAATAAACAGGAGCCAAATGAAACGTTCTTCCTTTCATTAATAATTGCAGTAAATTAAAAATGATACATTGATGTCTCTTTTCTGTATTTTAAATTGTACCTACTCATTTTTCTCACAAACGCACAAAACCCGCCGGCTACTCGCAACACACTATAGCACCCAGAAAATTTTCGCACAAGATCCTAAGTGCCCAGCAAGCAACACCGACCGAGCGTCTCAGCCGGAAAAAATTCGACTGTTTGCGCGGGAACCTAATTGAATGGTCGGTAGCGTGAACCACCTGCTCGATGGCGGAGGTTTTAATAAACCGTGTCGAGTAGCATGACGGACACCTGACACAGTAGCTTTTACCCGGCCATTCAGATCCTCCGGGTGATCCTTGGAACGGGAGTTCAGCTGGGAACTGGAATTGCGGCCTTGACACGACATAAGGAATAATAAAAGATGTCAGAACAAGCGTAGACGGCCGGCACAGAAGCGTGTCGCCGGCCAGCAGCTGTCAGGAATTAATTTTAGATTAAACAACCGGTGGGTGCCTCACTAGGTCAACTTGATTCGAGTCAATGAGCGCCGACGATGGCGCTCGTCTTTCTGCGAGTAACAAGGATTAGACACCAGGCACGTTTCCCTTTCCTATCCGCGACCTATTCTTATCCATTCTCAACCCGAATTATCCCATCTTCCAAAATTTCTACATTCTACTGCCGAAGCACTCGATTTTCACTTCAATTTTTACGCGCAGAATCTGTTTTCTTGATCTCGAAAAACTTAACCTCAAATTTAAAAATTTAATCTCAATATCTTCAAAAAACGGAGGTTATTTAAGGATTTTTTCTCTTAGTAATCACTGAACTGGGCTGAACTTCATTTCCTGGGACCAAAATTTTGTAATTTTTTCTTTATATAATCCTGTAGATCCTAACAAGAAAATGCCAAAAATAGAAGTTTTAAGGCGAGAAATTCACTGGTTCAGAAGTTATGCGTGTATCGCAAAAAGCGGGAGTTATTTAAGGATTTATTTTCTTAGTAACTACTGAACTGGGCTGAATTTCATTTCCAGGGACCAAAATTTCTTAACTTTTTTTAATATAATCCTGTAGATCTTGACGAGAAAATGCCAAAAATAAAATTTTCAAGCCGAGGAATTCACTGGTTCCAAAGTTATGCGTGTATCGAAAAAGCAGAGGTCCTTTAAGGATTTATTTTACTGCCGAGATATTTGATTTTGACTTCAATTTTGACATTTAGAATTAATTTTCTTAGGGATTAGTAGACTGCATATCCTAACGCAAAATAAAAATTTTAGGAGATGCAAAATAATAATGATATCCATATCTTTTTTTAATCTTTCTAATGTTACAAATGTCAGCTTCTCACCCTTGCCATAAGTGCATAAAATCCGCAGTCCAGTAATTAGACTGACGCACCTTGAGAAGAAATAATATTGTCCGTATTCAACTTACAATTAATAAACAAATGTCTTCTCGACATTGTAGATGTTTATTTATCTAGTTTTATAAAAATCTGAAGGAAACTGTTTTGCATCGACTAGAATGTTTCTTGTGATAAGTATAAAATAACGCAATTAATTTCTATTAATATGATCGTCTTCTTGCAGTACCGAAGGTTCTTGCATCTAGTTAATATTAAAATGGCCGGCACAGATGTTTCTCCAAGATGGACACAAAATGGTGGTTCGCGTTTTAAAAAATACCCCTACTGTGCGAGGGCTAGTACCACTGAACGAGAAAAATTGAAACAATGTTTGGTTGCGCACTTTATCATCAAATTGTCTGTAGTTTCTATTGTCTGAATCGACTTGGCAAATCAGCTCCGTTCTTTGTGATCTTGGCCTTTCAGAAACGACTTCTTCCGTTCGCGCGTTTTCATAGCTTCTTGGGGAATACCCGTGGAAGATTTACGTCACCGATTTGGATTCCGCTGAAACCGTGGAATTTCTCTCGAGGAATGCGTAACGAACACGGAATCGCGGACACTTAGATAGAACTAATGCCGGTGATTAATTGATCGGAGAATCCGCTTTTTATCAGCTCGGATTCCGTCCAACAGATTTTCCAGATAGCTGGCCGCCAACTTGTTGCCCGGACGCTGTCATATTCTTCATTTCGTTCGCTATCGATTCATGCGAAAAGTGTCCTAAACTGACTGCAACTGTGTACATTATTGACACTAAAAATGTAAAATATTATCACGAGCAAGCAGGTACAGATTGCGCTTTTCAATTTTATATTATTATATTTATGTCGCATCAGTTGTGGCGTCACTTCTAGAAAACAAACTGCAATTAATACAGGAAAAATTGGATGAATTTCTTAGAAAAATTTGTATGGTCGCCAACTTGTCCGGACGTTGTCATATTTTTCATTTCGTTCGCTATCGATTCATGCTAAAAGTCTCCTAATCTTAATGCAAATGTGTATAATTGATTAAAAATTTAAAATATTGTCACGAGCAAGCAGGTCCGGTTTGCGCTTTTCAATTTTATATTATTATATTTATTTCGTATCAATTGAGGCGTCACTTCCAGAAAACAATCTGCAATTAATACAGCAAAAATGGGATGAATTTTTTAGAAAAATTTGTATGATCGCCAACTTGTCCGGACGCTGTCAAATTTTTCATTTCGTTCGCTATCGATTCATGCTAAAAGTCTCGTAATCTTACTGCAAATGTGTATAATTGATTAAAAATTGACAATATTGTCACGAGCAAGCAGGTCCGGTTTGCGCTTTTCAATCTTATATTATCATATTTATTTCGTATCAATTGAGGGGTCACTTCCAGAAAACAATCTGCAATTAATACAGGAAAAATTGGATTAATTTTTCAGAAAAATGTTTATGGTCGCGCAGGTAAAATTTGACCAGGAATTAATTAGCGGTAAAAGTTGAAATTGCTCGCTGCTTGCGTCCGAGCATCGAAAAACCGAAGTTTCCAGGAGAGCCTGTCAGCAAATGGCTGCTAATCATCGAAAATTATGACTGAAAGTTATCGCATCGCCTCGACGCGATGTTACGAGGTGCAACGATCCCCACGGTCACCTGTTGCCAGCGCCAATAAAATAACAAAGTTATCGGCGCCGTTGATTATCACGCGGGATAGCCGTCGTTTAACATACTGGCTCATTAACAAATTCCATGGCAGCATTTTATCTCCCGCTTTTCACTCTGACGCTTATCGTGTGTACACTGCTGTTCAAAACCTTTCGACTGCCTCCTTTAACATCGATAACGATTTCATCCTGGTGGCTCAATTTTTGAAAAAAAATATTTCCCTTTGGAAAATCGTCTGCCTAAATATTCGAGAAACTATTGTCCCGTCTGCACTCAAATTTCAATTCAGTATTTAAAAATTCCTCGGATCAATAACGATTTAAAAAAGACAACATTGCGTATTAAATTTATTGCATCAAGAAGAATGTAATATTATTAAATAAATTGTCCTGTGTACACACAAATTTCAATTGATATGTGTTATTTAAAAATTCCTCGGATCAATAACGATTTAAAAAAAATTACATTGCGTATTAAATTTATTGCATCAAGAAGAATGTAATATTATTAAGTAAATTGTCCTGTGTACACTCAAATTTCAATTTATACGTGTCATTTAAAAATTCCTCGGATCAATAACGATTTAAAAAAGACAACATTGCGTATTAAATTTATTGTATCAAGAAGAATGTAATACTAAAAAATAAATTGTCCTGTGTGCACTCAAATTTCAATTCAGGCGTGTCATTTAAAAATTCTTCGGATCAATAACGATTTATAACATTGTGTATTAAAATTATTGTATCAAGAAGGATGTAATATTAAAAAATAAATTATTAATGTGCATGCAGAGTCGTTTAAAAGTTAGAAACAGTGACGTTGCATACAATAAATTTCTTTGATTAAAAAATACGTGTCTAAAATTGAAAATTAAATCACTGCAGGACAATGCAAAAATTATTACAGTGCATACACAACAAACAGTGTTTCTTCTGAAGCATAACAGTAAAATTTTGTCATAAATGGCTGCGTTAATATTACCAACATTCAGATCATGTTCACGATTATGTCCAGATTATTTCTACACCAATGGCCACGTTAATATTATCAACACTTAGATTACGTTCTGCTACACTGTTTCAAGTTTCAAACATTCTTGTTTCTTCAATAAACTTTCTCGTGATATACAGGCAGGTCCATTTGACAGAAGGAATTCCGTCAGATGCATATTTTGCAACTCACATTTTCCATGACAAGCGAAAACCATGTTCCCGAACGTTTCGAACAGAATTTTTTTAATAACTGCGAGATACTGCCAGTTCATCCGGCACGTGCAGCTGCACATTTTGTTAATGAAAACGCGTTTGTCTCGCAATGAATCGACGTTTCCTCGTCGCAATCTGTGCGAGATAGTGTTAAGGTCGGACAGTCGAAAAATGCGTAGGTTACGAGATATTTCGAGTTGGCACACTGATTAGAGAAGATGCTGAGACGTTCCTTCGCGAGAAAAAATTCCTGGAAAACTCATCGTGTCTAAGCATTTGTTGCACCCCAGGATCTTCTTCTTGGAAGAGAATCGTCTCGCCATTCTCGGAACCGTAATTATTTAATTACACACACAAAAAAAAAAGTAAAGAAACACAAGAGATAAAAATTAACTCGTAATCAATAGAGTCGTCACAACAATTGAAAAGACATTTTTAAACTGTGAAATGGGGCTGTTAGATCCACCGAAATTTGTTTGCATATTAACTTTTTTTGTTGCTTGTAATTTAAAGGTTACTTCTACGGACTTAATTGTGTGAGAAAGAATTTCTTGGAAAAAGTTTTCATGGAAATGGAGATGGAGGATCGATTAGAAGCGATGCGTCTCGGTGATTATGCTAAGAACTTCTGAAAGGTGTTGTACAGGTAGCGCGTAGGATCGTTTGCACGCGTGGACGCAGATAGGCGAGATGCGAGAGACCATCGCCATGCAGGACTGACATTTGGATGGCCTCCTTTCTCCGCGTGGCACGTGGGCTCGTACTTTTCGGCGCGTTGCGAGAAAGTTGTTAGGCATACAGACTGATCCTAAAATGGCCGGCCGAAAATCCTGACCAGTCGAGTACGCTGGAACACTCGAAACTTCCGGAGCAAACACTGCACTCCCTAACTAGAACACTCCCTCTCAACAAGCTATGATAGCACTGAAAATATTGAAGATAGCACCATGGTAGCGTGATGATAGATGATTCAAAAAGAGTAGAATTTACTCTGACTGCAAAAATTATAGACATCATACCCATTGGTCAGAATAATCTCCCTAAATGACGACTTGCTATCAAATAAATCGAAGAAAGTACAAGCTTCGATATATTAATACTAATTTTTAATGTATTGGATTTGTTAGATTTGTTGGTGTTGTTTTCCAGAGTACTTTTTTAGTTATAAAATAGCTCACACCCATTTCTCAGAATAATCTCCTCAAATGACGACTTGTTATAAAATTAATCGAAAAATAAAGTACAAGCTTCGATATATTAATACTAATTTTTAATGTATTGGATTTGTTAGATTTGTTGGTGTTGTTTTCCAGACTACTTTTTTAGTTATAAAATAGCTCACACCCATTTCTCAGAATAATCTCCTCAAATGACGACTTGTTATAAAATTAATCGAAAAAATAAAGTACAAGCTTCGATATAGTAATACTAATTTATAATTTGTTATATTTGTTGGAACAAGTAGATATATTTCTACTGTTCTCCAGACTCCCTTTTTCATTATAAAATAGCTCACACCCATTTCTCAGAATAATCTCCCTAAATGACGACTTGCTATGAAATAAATCGAAAAAAAGTACAAGCTTCGATATATTAATACTAATTTCTTATTTATTATATTTGTTGGAGCAACAAGTAGATATATTTCTACTGTTCTCCAGACTCCCTTTCCAATTATAAAATTATAGATTCGCATGAATATCTGCAGCCGACAGAGTTCGATGCATCGTAAGTAGAATCAGCCTCCAGTAGTCAGACAGGGAGTTCACTTGCGTAATAAAATTGATTTTCTTGGAATTAAATTTTCTCAGAATTTTCTTGGCAGGGTAAACAGGAATGGAGCATTCTGGTCCCGTTAAAAATGCGAGAGTAATGATTTATTGGAAAATATTAATTTTCTAAAAATTCCAAGAGAATTTAGTGGATAGTACTTGGTGGAATGAAAAGTGAAATTCTCACATTTATTTCGCAATAAAATGAAAAATTGGTTCCCCATCGTTCGCTAAACTAAATCGACGAAGCGCTTTCACATTCGACAGGTTGTTTGATTTATTTCGTCATCATCATTGATAATTAAGTATTTTACAGTTCACCGCGACGGTGAATCGAAGCTGTTGAAACCGGTGAGTTGCACTTTCATGAATAGCGCTCGATCGCAGTTCTTTTTCAACACCGAAAGCGTCGATCAATTAAATCGACTGATTCGTAATTAATTCATGCGGTCTCTCCTTTTTACAAATTATTTATCGCACCGCCATTGAAAGCAACGCCTTCTCAAATTCTTATAAAAAAGGATCGTTACATAATCAAACAAGAAATTCATCAATCATTTAACTAAACGTTTTTGCTGCACGTTTAGCTCCCGACGATGAACATTCTTATCTGATTCTGCCGACTCGTGCGAGCTTCATTCATGTTTCAAATTGTCCAATTTCTTCGCGTGTCTCAAATTTTGCGAACCTGAAGAGCCGGTCGAAATTGACGAAAGCGAAAGCGAAACCGAAAAAGGCGGCCTCTGTATTTTCGCCGGTCGTTCGGCAACTATCGATAATTATCGTTCCCATCGGCGCTTCTTATCTGACCTCGCGTTCAATCGGCTATATCATTTACCGGGACGATAATTGACAATTACCGCCGTTTCTTTTTTACTTGGCCGGGCGCTACTGTCGAACGGGGCGATTTTAATTGATACGCTTCGCCCTCGACGGGCCGAGACGTCTAATTGGACGCGTCTTACGGAGGTAATAAAGATACGCCAATTATCTCTGTCGGAATTACGCCACCCGATTTATCTCCCGCTGTTGTCCAAGGCGTGCGAACTCCTTTCGGCGCCAAACATTTGTCAGAAGCTTCGGTCCGCCAGCTCGAACCTGAAGAGTAAGGAGATTAGGGAACGCACCGTGAGTCACAATCAACATCCCAATTCTTACAAAAATACAATTTTATTTTTACAAGCATGTACAAATATTTGTATTGTATTTGAGTCACCTGATTCAAATTGCGAGCTCGATGTCACAATTAGAGGATAGTAGACTAGGAAACTCACTGTGAGTCAGAATCAATATTCTACTTCTTACGATAATTCGATTTCATTTTTATAAAGCATGTACAAATATTTCTATTTTATTTTTGTCACCTGATTTAAACTTCAACCTCGATGTCACAATTAGAGGATAGTAAATTAGGAAACTCACTGCGAGTCAGAATCATAATCCTACTTCTTATAAAAATACAATTTTATTTTTATAAAGTATGTACAAATATTTCTATTTTATTTTTGTCACCTGATTTAAACTGCAACCTCGGTGTTACAATTAGAGGATAGTAGATTAGGAAACTCACTGTGAGTCAGAATCAACATCCTACTTCGTACGAAAATACAATTTTATTTTTATAAGCATGTACAAAAACAAATACAGTGTCTACGCGATATATGTCCAAACGTTAGACCCGTGTTTTGGACATATATCGAGTGAACATTGTAGCTTCTGTTTTTCTCTTCGAAGTGTACATCCTGATCACTATTAGCGTCCAAAATTGTTATTCGTTATTTCCAAACGTCTGCTTGCTCGATTATTATTTAACTGATATCCAGTACGATGTTTTTCACTCGACCTAATAATAGTATCTTTGCCAAAGCAACTGCGACATAAACGAACCGCGATAAAAAATATAGTATAATACCCACCGAGGTTAACGACAGAATTATCGAGCAATAAAAACTGAAAATACATTCACTTGATAATATCTGATCAAGGAATCTTTGAATACCATATCCTGCCGTTTAAAATACCCGCTACTGAAAATTGAATATATTCTAAAAATCGAATTACAAAAATCCATGAAAATTTCTGTTGATTGGTTAATTTTGTCGAAAATATTCTCGGCTTTCTCGTCAACTTGATTTAAATTTGTTTTGTTTAACTGCTTGTTGACCTTCCTCAACTATCAGTATATTCATGTATGTATTCTGCATTTATGAATGCATAATAGTATCGTCATACCGAAAAGAAAGCTAAAAGACTTTCTAGCCAACCTAATGAAACATTAGGCACGTAACATTTTACTTCCTCGACGAATCCTTCCAGCATATTGCAGAGGAGATGGAACTCTTAATTAGTACTTGATAGCATCTCGCCTTAAATAGATGATTTTATATGCTGTAAGCATTCACATATTTTTTTCGTTTCATTCATTTCTGAGAATATAATTTAACCAATGTTCGCTTCAGAATAATGTCTCGCATTGTGCGTTATTAGATAACATGCACTTTATGCATTCTATGATACGTTCACATTTAAAATCACTCTGATTGCGCGTCCAAATTGCACACTTAAGAATTAATGCTACAAGAACACTATTAAGAGGTTAAACTACATTTTTTTCGACTGCACCTTCCCTAAATCTATCTAAATAATTTTATAATTGCACAGACTTGTCAACTTGTCTTTAATTACAATTTTCGTCCAAAATTCGAAAATCTAGGGCGTAAAAATTTTCCAAATAAAATATTTGCAAAAATGCATTTTTCTCACCATTCAAACCATTCATCTTTAAGAGCCAAGGGTAGTCACGTGACTTTTACAGAATTAGCAGCCATAAACTTCGCCAACGCTTCGTTTCTTCTCGCATTTACATTTCGAATAATGTACGTTCCCGTTATACGCATCATCCAACTTTTATTACATTATCCCGGCGAAATTCCAAATATAAGAGTCGCGGATTACTTTCACTTGCCTCGGATGAATTAATTCTTGATTCGCTGGCAATCCATTGTCGACTCTCAAGCTTATTTTGCACATTTGTGGGATGAATAGGTGAAACACAAAACGGTGGAAACAAAATTCAAGGATTTAAGGGCCAAGGGGGGCCGACTTCTAACGCTTATATTACCAAACATCTGCATAATCTCGTCAGCTGATGACCAGCGCGCGCTAGATCGAACCTTCCTCTTTCGAACGAGCCCTTTCCCAGCGAAAAATATTCTCATATAAGGGCCAAAAGTTGAGGCGCGTGAAACCATTTTTCGCCTATTTTTGTCGGTAACGTGGTCGCTCTACCTTATCGCGAATCTACGGTAGATTTACGGGACCCGTCAAAATGACGGATTCTAATATTTTTAATTCACGGATATTGAGATTGCAAACACGGATCCATACGGAATTATTTAACAAATCGATTTCTCTACGTACATATTATTTAAAAAATGGCTACAGATTTTGATAGATATATTCGTGTTATTTTTATAAGAAAATATAAAATAGTCATTTTTGGTGCTCCGTAAACCTAGCGTGAGCTGCAACGTCCAAAATCTTGAGGATTTCAACAATTTCCAAGCAAAAAATCGGAACAAAATTCAAATCAACATCCGAGATTGCAGCAGCGCAAAGTGAGTGGTGGGGGCCCTCGTCACCGATTTCCCATGGGCCTTCTTTCGCTCGGATATCATCAGTCCTCGCGGTTTCTCCACGCGGACGCGCGAATCGAATCGGATCGAATCGGGCGGGCTCGTAAACGCGGGCAAATCAAAATCGCGCGCGGCAAGGATCGGGGGAGAAAGAGAGAGAGAGAGAGAGAGAGAAATCATAGATCGCGAAACGAGCAAGAAATCCCGCCGACAGTAGAATCCGTTCAGGCTGTTCTCCCGGCGCGCACGCGTTTTCTGCGGGCGGGAAGCGTGGCGTCCGTGATTCTGCATGTTTCCGCGTCGACGAGCAGTCATCAATCTCCCGGCGAGTTATTAATTGTTCGACGCGCGCACGGCGATTCTGACTCACGTCGCCGATGTCGGGCCTCTTTGATGTCGCTTCACCGAAGTCACGACCGCGTGACTGTGGCCGCTCGCGGACCGGTCGCCCGGACCACGTGGACGTCGCAGCGGTCGTCAGTGTTTATTGTTTTATCCTGAAACGAACATTTAGACACGCTAGTATTTGTAGAATCACGATCTATCCGAGGATTCCTGTTTTTACAGGCTGTTTTATGAAAGACGAAATACATAAACAATCTATTGTATGTCCCGAGGGATCGCTTCAGGTGGAAATAAAATAAATACGCTTTTATTGCACTGCTTTCACGGGCTGTTTTATGAAAGACAGAATATATGAACAATCTATAGTAAAATAAATATGCTACTATTAGAATGGTATCGTAGACTGAGTTTTGCGTAACTACTGGAAGATCACTTCAAATCTGAACGAAACAAATATTCTATTACCATGTTGTTTGGTTAAACTTCGCCTCGGGAAACCAGAAATTTTTAACTTTTTTTTATGCAGTCCTATCGATTTTGGCGAGAAAATGCTGAAAATCCAAGTTTTAATCCTAGGAGATCGGTAGTTCATAAGTGCGCAAAAAAAGTATGCAAAATGTGCGATTTTCAGCGGTTTTGAGAGGCAAGGGCTCCGTCATGCTGGTACGTCGATTTCCGTTTACCATATAAGAACTCTTTGGAGCAATACATAGGAAAAGTATTTATAGTCTGTTTATCGCAGCCCGGAACGATCGGCGGAGTTTTCTACAGGTGGATTCCGGCGACGGGAACGAGCTAAATTAGACGGCAATTAGCGGAAAATAGGAAAAACGCTGGTTCGCGGCCTGGAAAATGAGAACGAAACGAAGAAAGTCGTCTCGGGTTTCGCGAAAACAAAACTACGTACACGCTTTGATTTATTACCGGGCGGAAAAGAACAAAACGAGGACTTCCTTAACACGCGCGGCAAAGCGGCCCAGACTTCCTGCATAATATCGAGATCGAGTTTCGATTCGATCATTCTTCTGTTTTTTTTTTTTATTTTATTTTTTCCTTCCTCTGCTGCAGCCGCCGCCGCCGCCGCTCGTCGAAAACTCCCGGACAGTTCCGAGCGATTTTCTTCGTTGTCATTATTTATTGCACGCCGACGGGAAAGTTGCTTGCGGACCAGAACGATATCTGCGTGGTCGGTTTTCGATTTCTTTTAATACGCCCGATGTCTTTCGTACGCGCTCTTAATCCTTGCACGTTCCTTAGAAATTGTTGCAGCAAAGATCCTCAGATAATAATTCATCGAGTTTTATTTTATATTTGAAATCAACACGTTTGTAGTTCCGTGTCAGATGAAAAACATATTTTATAAAACGAGCATAGAAACCGATGATTTAATAGCACTTGAAACAGGAATTTGTAATTTTAAAAGGAATTCGTAATTTTAAAAGGAATTTGTAATTTTAAATGTTCAGAAATGCATTTTACAATACCAGTATAGAAATCAACGATTTCACTTTACTCGAAGAATTTATAATCTTGCATTTAAAATATCTTACAACACGAGCTCAAAAATCAAATATTTCACTGTATCCGAAGAAACAAAAAAATGTAACTTTATATTTAAAAAATTCGTCTTGGCAAATAAAGAATTGTGTAACATCTTTTGATGATTCTATAACTCCCTAACACTAGAAACCTTCGTAAGTATCCTCCAAAAAATGACATCGTTTGAAGAATAACACTATCGTTATAATCTCTCATTACAATCTCGTTATAAGCTCATCCAAGGTCCCGATCAATTAGCGGGGGACTGTTTCTAACAACAAACAGGATTCAGAGAGAGAGAGAGAGAGAAACATCTCCCGAGGATTCCATAATGATAAATTCCTACACAGATGCTATTTCAAATTGTTGCCTGTAAACAATTATAAAAAATCTGTCGTAAAGGAAACGTTCCACGGCGTTTCAATCGATCGCGGACACACATTTAATGGAGGCTCGAACAACCGCGTGTACGAAGAAAGAAGTTGTTACTGACATTGTTATTATTTATTGTGCCGGATGTAATTATGTTAGAACGTGATGATGCACGCACGTATTTTTGTCCCGAGCAGATTAGTATGCTTGTCCGCCGTGGATGCAGTGTAATCCTCCTCTCCGTGTGCTTCTGCTGTGTTTACAGAGACTATAAACAGTCGCGGATTAAATATAAACGAACGGTATTTACAATTGTTAAACAACAACTGCCTGTAAATCCTTCGTTCAGGCCTTAAACAATTTTTCCCTGCGAGATAATCGAAAAGTGAATTTTTGGATCACGGGATATAATAAAATGAATAATTTGGTATAACTGAAAATAAAACTGTGTAAAATATTGTTTTTTATTTCGACATAATAATATAAAACAATATTTTACACAGTTTTGTTTTCAGTTATACCAAATTATTAATTTTATTATATCTCTTTTTAATCGAGACTTCTATTAAAACGACTTGCAACAATTTCACAGAATTTTATTTCTACATAATAATATAATTCTGTGAAATTGTTGCAAGTCGTTTTAACAGAAGTCTTGATTAAAAAGGGCAGGAACACGTTGCTTGGATTTTTGTTTTTCAATGATAAATTCGAACAAGTGTTCGGAGGTTGATTATTATACATTAACTTGTCACTTAATTTTCAATACGGCGACATTAAACGAGAAATAACGGATAAACAAGGATTCCTTAATCCTTGTCGCGCGTATACACGCAATAATTACCATGATCGATGGGAAATGAAGGAAATTATATGCATTTAAGTGGCAGCGACGATTAAGGCCGACGCAAATTAATATAATTTCTTGCGCGTCGCTTCATGAAAACCGGATAAACGATCTTCCCCGAACACGTGACTGGGATCTTAAATATCGAATCGATCCGTTAAACGTGACTCGAGGAAATCATGCTTGTTCTGTCCTTAAAAAAAAAGCCATTCACAAATTCGTAAAAAATTCAGAAGTTCATTTTTATTAACCAAAACAAGGGAACCATTTCTTATATTGATAAAATATGAGCTGAGCTCTGTCGACTATTATTCTTTCCATTTTTTATGCATGGAATAAATGTGTGACGCAGCATTTAAATTTTTTAGAATTTTACCTCTTCTTTTATTGTTTGTAAATCATCCTCTTTATTCGCCAAAAATGGGAGCTGTTCCTTGCAGAAACAAAATATGAGCTATGCTCTTTCAATTATCATTTTTGACTTCTTTTTGTGTATAGAATAAATGTGTGTCGTTCACATAAATTTTTTAGAATTTCACGTCCTCTTTTATTGTTTGTAAATCATCCTTTTTATTCGCCAAAAATGGGAGCTGTTGCTTGCATAAATAAAATATGAGCTATGCTCTTTCAATTATCATTTTTGACTTCTTTATGTATATAGAATAAAAGTGTTTCGTTCATATAAATTTTTTAGAAATTATCCTTTGTATTTGTCGTAAAGGAGAGTCGTTTCTTACGTCAATAAATGTGAGTTCCGCTCTTTCAATTCAATTATTGACAGCATCATTATTAGACTGCGGATCCTTATGAAAAATAAAAAATTTTTACCTGAATTACAACGAACTGGTCTGAAATGCCAATTTATTTTTCTTATTATGTTCAGCAGGCTGAGAATAATATAATAGTATGTTTAAATCTCCAATATTTTTGTTCTAATATTTTTGCTATTTTAAATTACATCCACTCATTTTCGTCGTAAATGCATAAAATCCACAGTCTAATCATTATCTCGTATGCAGCGAATAAACAGCCGCATTAAAATCTTTTTTCGCGATTTTCCTGTAGCCTACAACAATTTTAACCAAACGTTGGCGCATGAACTAACAAATGTTTTCAATCGGCGACCGAAATTGTTGATCCAGCGTGTACTTTCAATTCTGCTAATTCCGCAGCGACGTCGCGACGTCGCGCGTCGGCGTGCGTGTTCGCGTCCCATACGGAAATCCCGCGGACACGAACGCATAAAAGGGGAACAAACTTCAAATGCCAGTTACACGCGGAAGGTAAACCTTTAATACTATTTTGATGAGTGAAAGTGCTGTGTATGAGAAAATTAGAACAACTGACATATACTCGGTCGTAACGCGGTTACCTTTCAGACAGAGAGACGCAAGCCAGGTGTTATTGTCCCCCGCCGTCCGTTCACATATTAAATTACTTAATGCCCAACTATAACAATAATTACACGCTTCGCGAACATCGTCGCTTCCATATTGTCTGAATTAAACTGCGTCGCTTAGCTCGTCCAATTAAACAGAAAAATGATCGTGGCCGAGCTGGCGATCTTGATCATCGATGTGTCTCGCAGGGAAAAAGGAATTCGACGTACTTTCATCTTGAAAATTCTTCCTCTGACTCGGTGTACTACCTGCAACAAATTAAGATCTGATTTATGACTTCGGATCGTAGAAATGGACGCGGTCAAAATTCGTAGATTTGATTTACAGCCTGAAATTCGAAAGAGCTGATTTATTACCTGGTCGTGGAAGAAATCTGCATTTAGAAATTCACCATTGGTAACGTTTCGATCGGAAGACTACAGTCATTGATACACTACAAATTTGGATAGCCACTGCACTCGCTGAGGCACACAAATGAATATATTTACTTAAGACAAATGCAAACTAAAAATTCCTAAAATCTACGATTTACGAATTACAAATAAAAAATCAACCTCTAAGCGCCTGATCACGGTGCAGCAAGCAACTATTAGATTGTTGCACCTGGAGGGAGTGTTCGCTCGAAAATACAGAGGATCGACTTCGAATATTGCACGACGCGCGCAAGAAAAGAAGACGAAGAAGCTGAAGCTGAAGCTGTGGAAGAGGACGAAGAGGTTGCCGGAGTCGTGCTCGTCCCAGGCTGGAAAGAGAGAGCGATAGGAAGCGAACGAAAGCTTGACGCGGCGGTGGGACGGGGGGGCGAGAGAGAAAGGCACGAAAAAAGAGCAGGGGAAAAGGCAAAGAACGGCAACTTCCTTGATCTAAGCCGATCTTAGGCGTTTCCCAGTCGCGTGACCGATCTTTTGCCCCCCTTCGCGCGGCCAGACAACGCGTGCTTCCCGTATCGGCCTGTTACGTCACCGGTTCACTTTTGCGTCGCGGCGATCAGTTTCGCCCGAGAAAGTTCCCCGGCTGCTTTCCCGGCCGACTCCTTTGACATCGCCGACTGCGTAAACTGCATTCACTGCATACGAGAGGATCAGGAACACAACGTACTTCTCAGCCACCGGCGTCACCGCGCCGAGGCGAACCGTTATTAACCACTCCGAGGTGGTCCTGGGTTTTTCCGGGGATTAGATCTAATGACGGCATTCGTTACACCGACGGCGTCATCCATGCGATTCTAATGGTTGCTTCGCGATTTTACGGATTTTCAGTCGCTTCCTTTATTTCGTTGTTGCGAATTCGTGGGCTGTGCTTTGCACACCTACTCCACTTTGGTGTGTGTGTAAATACTCTGAGTTTTCTACTTTCTTTGTTCTCGATTCTACAGTTTCTGACTGGTATATTCTAGGTTCTATAGTTTCTGCCTTCTATATTCTAGAATACTGGACTTTAAATTCTATATTTTCTGCCTGCTATATTCTAGATTCTATATTTTCTGCATTTTACATTCTATATTCCAGATTCCACATTTTCTGCCTTCTATATTCTAAATTCTTTATTCTATATTTTCTACCTTCTATATACTAGATTCTAGATTCCATATGTTCTGCCTTCTATATTCTAGATTCAATATTTTATATTTTCCGCCTTCTATATTCTATATTTTCTGCCTCCTATATTTTAGATTCTACATTTTCTGCCTTCTATATTCTAGATTCTATATTTTCTGCCCTCTATATTTTCTGCCTTCTATATTCTAGATTCTATATTTTCTGCCCTCTATATTTTCTGCCTTCTATATTCTAGATTCTATATTCTATATTTTCTGCCTACTATATTTTAGATTCTATATTTTCTGTCTTTTACATATATTCCATATTCTAAATTCTATATTTTCTGTCCTCCATATTCTAGATTCTATATTTTCTGCCTCCTATGTCCTAGATTCTATATTTTCTGCCTTCTATGTTCTAGATTCTATATTCTATATTTTATATTCTATATTTTCTGTCTTTTACATATATTCCATATCCTAAATTCTGTTTTCTGTCTTCTATAGTCTAGGTTCTAAATTCTATATTTTCTGCCTTCTATAGCCTAGGTTCTAGATCATATATCTTCTGCCTTCTATAGTCTACATTCTACATTCTATATTTTCTGTCCTCTATAGTCTACGTGCTAAATTCTATATTTTCTGCCTTCTATATTCTAGATTCTATATTTTCTGCTTTTTACATACATATATACTACATTCTAGATTCTATGTTTTCTGCCTTCTATAGTCTACATTCTACATTCTATATTTTCTGTCCTCTATAGTCTCCGTGCTAAATTCTATATTTTCTGCCCTCTATAGTCTACATTCTCATTCTATATTTTCTGTCCTCTATAGTCTCCGTGCTAAATTCTATATTTTCTGTCTTCTATACTGAGATTCTATATTTTCTACCTTCTATATTCTAGATTCTATATTGCACATTTTCTGCCTTCTATATCTTAGATTCTATATTTTCTGCCTGCTGTAGTTCACATTCTAAATTCTATATTTCCTGCCTCCTATAATCTACATTCTAAATTCTATATTTTCTGTCTTCTATATTCTAGATTCTATATTTTCTGCATTCTGTGTTTTAGATTCTGTATTCTATATTTCCTCCCATCTATATTTTAGATTCTATATTTTCTGCCTTCTATAGTCTAGATTCTAAATTCTATATTTTCTGCCTTCTATATTTTAGATTCTATATTTTCTGCCTTCTATATTTTAGATTCTATATTTTCTGCCTTCTATAGTCTAGGTTCTAAATTCTATATTTTCTGCCTTCTATATTTTAGATTCTATATTTTCTGCGTTCTATAGTCTAGATTCTAAATTATATATTTTCTGCCTTCTATATTTTCTGTCTTTTACATATATTCTATATTCTAAATTCTACATGTTCTGCCTTCTATAGTCTACATTCTAAATTCTATATTTTCTGCCTTGTATATTCTATGTTCTATATTTTCTGCCTTCAATATTCTACTCTCTGTACTCGTCCTTCGACAAGGACGCGTTCCCTTTGGAATTTTGTACGCAAGTAATTAAGTATAATTTAGCGGAACGTAGATTTTACAAATATCAGATACTAAATCAGGTTTACAAATTTCTGTCCACGTCTGTGTTTGAAGATTTGCAGTCTGTTAGGACAGAAAAAGGACGAAAACGGCTAGCAGGACAATCGGACAAGGAAGCGTTCGCCGTGAGGACCGAGAACACCAGCAATTTGATCGGTATGCCATCGGATCCAGGAGCCCGTCCCAAGGACACTGGGAGAGCGCATCCTTGCGAAACCGAGCCCGACCACGGAGATATCCTCTCCGATGCAAATTGATCGGCGCGAGGGTTACGTAACACCGGCTGAAAGTCGCGCGGAATAATCGCGCGGATGATCCAAGTTGCATAGAATGTAAACGATTAAGGATCAACTAAAAGGACTGCCGTGTATTACGTGGATCCGCCGCTCGGCGTTTACGTTCCATTGCCAAGGACGAGCCTCGAAGGACACCGCGAGCTTAGGCGCAGAGTTCGCGAACGCGTGCGAGAACCAGCGCGTGCACGATCCTTTCGAAACCTGTTGCCGGCCAATCGGATTCGCGAACTCGATTCGCCAATAGGGACCGACCGGTGAATCGATTTTGGCCAGACAAGCTATTAAATCAATTATCGATCGGGGAAGTCGAACACAAAAACACTGGACTCGGGGCGAGAGGTTCGAGATTATTAATCATCCTCGAACGATTTCAGTTTGTTGATTGATCGATGTGGGGTATTGGACTACGGATTTTGTGCGTTCCGTGTACTCTATTTTGTACATTGGATGTTCTATACGTTCTCCGTTCTATGTGTATTATATATTTCCTAGATTCCATACTTTCTATAGTAAATATTCTATATTTTCTATATTCCATATTCTGCATTCCATATTTTCTATATTCCATATTCTGCATTCTATATTTTCTATATCCTATTTTCTACTCCATAGTCTACATTTTCTATACGCTATATTGCATATTTCCCAAATTCCATAACTTCTATATTCCGTGTTCTATATACTATATTCTGTATTCTATATTTCCTATATTCTGTGTTTTATATTTTCTATAATCTACATTCTCCATTTCCTACATTCCATATTGTGTATTCTATATTCTGTATTTTCCATATTCTGTGTTCTCTATTATCTATATTCTATGCTTTCTATATTCTATATTCTCCATTTTCTACGTTCTATGTCTATATTGTGTATTCTATATTCTGTGTTCTCTATTTTCTACATTCTATACTTTCTATATACTATATTCTCCATTTTCAACATTCTATATTCCATGTATAAACAGATCTATATTCTATTTATATTCTCCATTTCCTACATTCCATATTCTCTTATTCTATATTCTGTGTTCTATATTTTCTACATTCTATACTTTCTATATTCTATATTCTGCACTTTTTACATTCTATATTCTATGTATACACAGATCTATATTCTATCTATATTCTCCATTTGCTATATTCGAAATATGAAAGAATACAGAATACTGAATTCAGCACTGTGTTCTATGTTTTCTATATTCTATGCTTCCTATATTCTATATTCTCCATTTTCTACATTCTGTATTCCATGTATAAACACATCTATATTCTATCTATATTCTCCATTTCCTACATTCCATATTCTCTTATTTTATATTCTGTGTTCTATATTTTCTACATTCTATACTTTCTATATTCTATATTCTGCATTTTTTACATTCTATATTCTATGTATACACAGATCTATATTCTATCTATATTCTCCATTTGCTATATTCGAAATATGAAAGAATACAGAATACTGAATTCAGCACTGTGTTCTATGTTTTCTATATTCTATGCTTCCTATATTCTATATTCTCCATTTCTACATTCTATATTGAAACTATACATTCTATAAGTGAAACATTAGTGTTCCGTTTTCTGTTAGTCAATACAACATATTATTGCATTAATCTTGAACTTCATACAAACTAAGGATCAGAATAACACGCCAATCCAACAAATTCACAGCGAATCGACAGAAGCTAAAAATATATTATAGTTTCAATAAAAATTCACTTCTATCCAGGACATTTTTTGCCCGGTTGTATACTTCCCCTCGTATTTTTCTCGGGTGACAGTGAACATTGTTTACATGCATCAGCGCGAATCATAAAACAGTTGCTGTTCTTACCAACGTAATCACACAAATCACTTTTTTTTCTGTTTCAGGTAAGTCACTGCGAATGCCTGAAGCTGCTGCAATCGCTGATTCTTTTCCTAGACGACTGCGGGTAACGTCACCAAACTATACACGTTCTCTCGTACATATTCCATCGCACGACGAAGATCTACGATCAAAAGATCTAGAAATACGAACTTTACTACTCGATTTAAATTTCTATATCATTTCTGTATTAATAAGATTCGTGTCCGATTATTCCAAGCGGTAATAGACTCGGGTGCATTGTTTACAAAAAACCTGATACTCCAGATTACAAATTATACGGTAAAAAAAAATTAATCTATATTATCGACGTTTCTTTCGAAAAACTGAATGATGTATATAAGAATTAAAATATCCGCATGATAATTCTTATATAATCCTCTCATTATTCATCGTATACGACTACAAATAATTGAAAAAAAAAAATAGTTTCATAAAAGCTGATTAAAGGTCTCTAAGGGGCCAAAAATCTCTGCAGGATAATTACATACCAAGCGTCTAGCTTTTCTCAAATACTATCCAATCATTATCACATTCTACACGCCATAAATAATTCGGAAAAATTAATATCAATCATTGTCATAGTATACACACCACAAATAATTGATTTAAATTGATATCCATTCAAAATATCACAAAAAAAATTTTGAAATTGATATCAGTCATTATCGTATTCTACACACCGCAAATAATTAAGAAAAATTAATTTCGTGAAAGCTGATTCGGTAAAACAATTTTTAAAGATCTCCAAGGGGCGAAAAGTCTGCTGGATACTTTTTCATCCAAGCGTCTAGCTTTTCTCAAACATTATCCAATCATTATCACATTCTACACACCATAAATAATTGAGACAAATTAATATCAATCATTCTCATATTATACGCACCACGAAAAAATTGATTTAAATTGATATCAGTCATTATCACATTCTACACGCCACAAAGAAATTTTTGAAATTGATATCAGTCATTGTCGTATTCTACACACCGCAAATAATGAAGAAAAATTAATTTGGCGAAAGCTGATTCACTGAAATAATTTTTAAAGGTCTCTGAAGGAGCAGAAATCCCAGCAGAATGATTCTCAGCTCAATCAACGCGCAACCAAAAATGACTTCATCCGACTCTCACCCGTCAGCTCTTACGCACACGGTGAAACGGTGATCGTCACGCTCACAATTCCATTATCTCGCACGCATCGTTTCTTTGCGTTCTATAGCAAAGAGACTCGGGTTGCTTTCCTGGCGTCCGCCACACAGAAGAAACATTATACAGGTTCTACACGGGCGCACTCATACATCGGGCCGATTAGATTCCTTTTGATCGGGCTTCGCGTCGCTCCGCGGACTTTCTCTTTCTCGGATCGATCCGCGTAATTGCTTCGACAAACGCGATAAACACGGCTCGGAGCCGAGTTATCGTTAACGGAACATCGTCCGCGACTTCCGACGTTATTCCTGGCAAGCCGTGCCGTTCGCCAGGCTATCATTACCGAGCATGTGGGCGTTCCTCGGACAGTTTTCGCGGGAATGCTCGAAGAAACGCGAAAACCTGCCGGGCTTATTGCCCCAAGTATAACATAGTGCTTTCTTTTGTGTGGGCTGCTCGATGGGCCTTTCGAAAGCTGCGGATTCTACGAAAATTAGGTTGACCAGCTCGCGGATTTACTACAAGCTGTATAGAAACGTGTACAACGGTGAAACAAGCAAAATCGGAAATATTTTTCTTCTATTAGGTCGTACCATAAGTTCGTACCGTGGATATGTTTGTATTATTCACCATTGAAAATTATTTTAATGAAATACTGCAGAAATTGTATAGTGACGGTATGATGTCTTTGCCAAAAAGGAACGAAAGGGTGATTACATATTTTATTTTTGAAATTCAAATGGTACAAGAGTAAACGGCACGAACTTATGGGACGACCTAATATATTTCAAGAGTTTCCTAGCATTTAAAAAATCATCTGCGAAAGTGGGAATTTTCAAAGTTTGATTTCTGTGGACCACTCTCAGAATCGACATACAGGGAAACGTGTGTGTTAACGAATTTAGTGAAATCTGCAGTATATTCTTTTTATTTTCACTCCAAGAATTTTGTCAGCAGTGTAAATATTTACAAACTGGCTTGATATACACTTTGATCCAGTTCTAGAAATATTTATTTCCTCCAGTTTCATTGAATTCCCGAAGAAACGTTCCTTCGCCTAACTTCTCGTATTCTGATTAACTTAAATTGTAATTCTTACCAAATTTAATGACAAGATTGAGTTCTCAACAAAATGTATAAATAAGAATTCAATTCAGTCTCCAGTTTCATAAAATACAATCGCAGAGAAACAACTAAAAAATCTTTAAAAGTAGACCGAGGATCTATATGTAAAATAAAAATTGTTCGTATCAGTTACAGGAACCAAATTACAATTTCTCTTTAAGTGGTTTTATCAAGTTTGTAAGAAACGCGTTGAAGTTCCCAAATTCTTTTGATCTTTCCGTTCGAAATGAATAAAATGAATAAAATAAACGCATCAAATCCTCGGTCTACAAATCACAAAACTAAAATCCACCCAGGCAACAACTTCCTCAATGCTTGTACCCGATCACCAACACAAGCGCAACTCCCAAGAGCAATAAACTCAGCGACAGACAAGCCATAACCCAAACACAATAAAATCAACCCAACCGGGGAACCGATCAACCATCATACCAGCTCGACTGTTATGGTGCTATCTCAATTATTATACATAGCCGGTAAAACGCAATAACACCCACCGCAATAAACCAAATCATCGTCGACGCGATATAATTGAATAGTCATTTCGATCTGGTATTTTAATCGTATTATTCGCGCAATTATCCGGCAGGGGGCGGGGGGGGGGAGACAGCGTAATTACTCGATTGGAGCATAGTGTATCCAGCGATAACGGTTTTTCCCCGTAGCCACGACAACACAATACGATCCAGCAAGTCCGTGGCCGGACTTGTGTTACTCGAAGAGACGTGGCTTGGCCTGGCAGCAAGTGAAAGTTGCTCAAACCACTTTCCCCTCGGGCGAACGAGCGATCGCGCCAGCCGACTTCCGGGCTGCGATCCAGCCGCGAATGCCGGAGATCCACCGCCCCGGATCGATCGATCGATCTGCTCGAAAAATCCTCCGTTCCGCGAAACCCTGCCCCCATCGCCGATAAATTCTCCTCGGACCCCGGCTGTTCGACAGCTCGAGCTTTCTCGTCGATACTTCAGGATCCTCTTGTTAGTCCATCGAACTCGCATTTGTTCGCGGAATCCTGCCTCGTTCGATATTCCCGGAATTGAATTTGAGGGAGAGACCGACTCTCTCCGACCATTTTTATTCCTCACACCTTATTTATTTCCTCCGATTTTGGAAATGCCATTTTGTTGTCCGCAGGATACGTTATCTTAAGCTTTTAAGTGAGGACGACGAATTGATTCGAGATTTGAGGTACTCAGCTTTCAGAAACTGTTCATTTTCCTTTTAATTCTAGTTTGGAAATTGTGATTTCTAATGTGAAAATTCTTAATTCTAATTTTGTCGTAAATCGTTCTATGTGATATTTATATTATCGCAGTTTTTAAGTGAGGATGACGAATTGATTCGAGATTTGAGGTACTCAGCTTTCAGAAACTGTTCATTTTCCTTTTAATTCTAATTTGAAAATTGTGATTTCTAATGTGAAAATTCTTAGTTCTAATTTTGTCGTAAATCGTCCTCTGTGATATTTATATTATCGCAGTTTTTAAGTGAGGATGACGAATTGATTCGAGATTTGAGGTACTCAGCTTTCGGAAACTGTTCATTTTCCTTTTAATTCTAGTTTGGAAATTGTGATTTCGAATGTGAAAATTCTTAGTTCTAATTTTGTCGTAAATCGTTCTATGTGATATTTAAATTATCGCAGTTTTTAAGTGAGGATGACGAATTGATTCGAGATTTGAGGTACTCAGCTTTCCGAAACTGTTCATTTTCCTTTTAATTCTAATTTGAAAATTGTGATTTCTAATGTGAAAATTCTTAGTTCTAATTTTGTCGTAAATCGTCCTCTGTGATATTTATATTATCGCAGTTTTTAAGTGAGGATGACGAATTGATTCGAGATTTGAGGTACTCAGCTTTCGGAAACTGTTCATTTTCCTTTTAATTCTAATTTGAAAATTGTGACTTCTAATGTGAAAATTCTTAATTCTAATTTTGTCGTAAATCGTTCTATGTGATATTTAAATTATCGCAGTTTTTAAGTGAGGATGACGAATTGATTCCAGATTTGAGGTACTCAGCTTTCGGAAACTGTTCATTTTCCTTTTAATTCTAATTTGAAAATTGTGATTTCTAATGTGAAAATTCTTGATTCTAATTTTGTCGTAAATCGTCCTCTGTGATATTTAAATTATCGTAGTTTTTAAGTGAGGGCGACGGATTGGTTCGAGATTTGAGGTACTCAGCTTTCGGAAACTGTTCATTTTCCTTTTAATTCTAGTTTGGAAATTGTGATTTCTAATGTGAAAATTCTTAATTCTAATTTTGTCGTAAATCGTCCTCTGTGATATTTAAATTATCATAACTCTGTGACAAAGAGTAGTCCGACAATTATTCTTAGATTGAAACAGAAATTTTGTTGAGAAATCAAACTGAAGACTCTGAAAATACAACTTTCGCACTTTAACACCAGATTAACGGATCACTAAAAATGATTATCCAGTGATCCAGTTTGGATTATTTTATAAAAATATCAATAATATATTCAGCCAGATTTTTAGCAGCTTTTACCATCATCTATATTCCAAGCAGTAAACGTGTTAAATAAATTTCCCATAAATGCATTTCTACAATCACAATAATTGTAAATTAAAGAGCATAGAACCCGCCATTTTGACGAGTCCCGTAAATCTAGTGTTACAATCAGCTCAGGGTAATTGTCATGCAACTTTTCCTCGCGAAGTTACAACAATTCTTAATATAGTATCAAAAATAATATACAATATTATAATATATATAGTATTATAATAATATATAGTGTTATAATGTATAGTATTAAAAACAAACGAGCTCTGGCGTAATTATGGGAGTGGGTTAGCAAAGGGGAACGTTGCGAGCCGATCGATCGATCGGAACGATCAAAAGCGATCGAAATTCGAATTGGAAGCCACCCGCGGCGCCTGTCGGATCAGGAATTCGTGCCGGAGACCTGTTGAACCGGAAGGGATTTCGACGGGCGCGCAGGCGATGCGCTCATGCTCGCTCATGCTCGCCTCGCGGAAAACTTCCGAGACGCTTCCGACAGGCTCATAATCGTGCAGGAAAATCGGCGTACCCGCGCGGGAAACGATCTGTGAAATTGTGCGCGTCGACTTCCACGTGTCTGGCCGCGTCGTGACAGCAACTTGGAAACGCAACCGTGCGCTGCCAGTTTCCGCTTCTCTATTTTTCTACTTTATCGCGCGATCTTTCACTGGATCCGTTCTACGCGCTGACGGCCGAGCAATTAACACATTTTATTCATTTGACTAGACGTTGCTGATCTCGATACGGAGATATGGCGGACATTACGATGTTGAAAAACTGTGGAGTTGTTGAAGGATTGAATAAGATCGACCGCGATGTGGAACGGATCGTTGTTGTTGTGATAACGAGCGGATTTTGTCTTTTTTTGGGACGTGGTTGTGAGGAAAGAGTTTTCGTGCAGATTAAAAATTGTCTGCGTCAATTGTGAGAAATATGAGCACGAATAAAATTTACTTGACTGTTTTAATAATTGCAACAAGATGAAAATTGTAGACGTTGTTATATTCTTTACTGTTTAAAAATTGCACCATTTTTATAATGAATTCAGAAAATTCGCAGTCTTGTTATGAGAATAAATATGTAGAAATTACATCGGAATTTATTGTGCTTTGCGGATTTATTGGAAATTTTAGGTGAACATTGCGAATTTGTGATAGTATCTACATTTTATATTTTTTATGAAAATAAAATTCTACATTCATGAATAGAGTACGCCTAAAAAAATTACAGCAAATTCGGCAATACTGCCTGTGTAGTCAACTCTTCAACCTTAAAGAATAAATATTAGAAATCAAAAAATTTCTCATCGTTGACCAAGATAAATCGAGCCAAAAAATTTTTAAAAATCCAGTAAACAGTGGCTCACGCCTGCAAACAAAAGGAAGAAAAATCTAGTTCATCTATCACGTACATAGCGGAGTGTAATCAATATTAGAATAATTTAACAAATACATGCTTGGTCCAAAAAATTTCTCATCGTTGATCAAGATAAATCGAGCCAAAAAATTCTAAAAAATTCAATAAACAGTGGCTCACGCCTGCAAACAAAAGTAAGGAAAATCCAGGCTGTCTATCAGGTAGTATAGCGGAGTGTAATGAATATGAGAATAATTTGACAAGTACATGCTCGGCCCAAAAAATTTCTCATCGTTGACCGAGACAGATCGAGCCAAAAAATTTGTAAAAATTCAATAAATAGTGGCTCACGTCTGCAAACAAAAAGAAGGAATATCCAGGCCGTCTATCAGGTAGAATAGCGGAGTGTAATCAATGTTAGAATTATTTGAGAAATACATGGTTGACCCAAAAAATTTCTCATCGTTGGCCGAGACAAATCGAGCCAAAAAATTTGTAAAAATTCAGTAAATAGTGGCTCACGTCTGCAAACAAAAAGAAGGAATATCCAGGCCGTCTATCAGGTAGAATAGCGGAGTGTAATCAATGTTAGAATTATTTCAGAAATACATGGTTGACCCAAAAAATTTCTCATCGTCGACCAAGACAAATCGAGCCAAAAAATTTGTAAAAATTCAATAAATAGTGGCTCACGTCTGCAAACAAAAAGAAGCAAAATCCAGACTGTCTATCAGGTAGAATAGCGAGTGTAATCAATATTAGAATTATTTGACAAATACATGGTTGGCCCAAAAAATTCTAAAAAATCCGGTAAACAGTGGCTCACGCGTGCAAACAAAAGGAAGGAAAATCGAGGCCGTGTATTGGAGTAGAACAGCGAATCGCGCTTGGCCAGGTCGATCAACCGAGAGTGAATTTCCGTCTGGCTCTGGCGACCGCGTTCGCCAAGAAATCAGATTGCGGATGAAAGAGAAATCCGTGGCTGTGAATGCGGCGGAGAGGGAGCGGCTGCCGTCGGCGCAGCTCATGGTTCATTAAAATCAAGAAAGTCGCGGGCGGGGATGGAAAGAAAGAAGGAAGCGGAGGCCAGCCAGCAGGAAGAGACACGAGAAACGACCGATTCCGCGACTTTTCGCCGTTCGTCTTTCTTCCTCTCTGTTCCGCGTCCCTTTCGGTCTCTCTCCGCCCCCGTACGCTCGCAGCCGTACCTTAATTTCTTTCTTTCTTTCTTTCTTTCTTTCCTCGGCCTCTTTTTTCCTCCTCCTTCTCACGGAAACGGGTTCGTTGCGTGCGCTCTGACACACGCCGTAACGCGCATAAACACCGTTCCAGGTTATCAGGAAGCGAAGAAAGCGGCCTCGAATAAAAAGCCCAAAAAATTAAATTTCTCTGGGCGTATTTATACGTACATTGTCCCGTCCGGGTCGTTTCTCTTACGCTGTCCCAGTCTGTCTCTCTGTCTCTCGCTCCCCGTTCGAGCGATCGCGCTTTTTGCCGCCATTCTTCGCGATTTTCGAGATTTCACCGATCGCCTGCTCGGCGAGTCACCGAATCTGCAATTATTTTCCCGTTTGTCGCTCAATTCTTAATGACACCTGCACACAGGGAATCGTTGCAACCGAACTGTGGATCTCTGTGCGAATTGAAATTTTGTCTGCATTGAAATAGAAATTTATTTTGAATTTATTTTAGAAACTTATCTGCCCTCGATTGTTTCATGATTTTTTAATAGAAACTCCTATCGCGAAGCAACAAGTCACTCTCTGTAACCGTAATTTATTACTATATTTGGGGTTTCAATTATCGAGAATCCTATTAATAGACCGCGGATTTTTAAACGAAATAAAAATGTTCTGAATTAATTGCAAGGACTACATAGACTTTCCGTGACAATTTTAATGGGCTGGAAATGATAGTACCTGTAAACGCTTTAAATATTTGAAAGTTAAAATATTAATATTTAATGTCTTAAAAAGAACGCTTTAGACACGCTGTTCCATAAAAATGTTTAAAACATTGCTTCCTCGTTCGCGAAAAGGAAAAGTACGAGAAGATGGTTCCAGTTATAAAGTCCCACACGAAGACTAATTATTGCGTTAATATTTTCCAATTAGACGCACAATTAAAAGTACGCGTAGGCTTCCGGGTGAAATTCTTCAAAACGGCGAACAGTTTACTGGCAAACTTACTATTAGAAAACTATAATTTACCATTTTATATGTGCGCGTCGCTTCCTGATCAAAATATTACACCACAATTTCAGCAGAATTCGAATGGATCATTTGCACCGACGAAAACGCATTATAAAGTGAAAACAATACGGAAACATAGGCTGAAATAACATCGAATATTTTATTCGCGATGAAGTTGTGCGTTTTCCAAGGGAAGGGCGCATCTAAGCCGGCGAGTAATTAAAATCGACAATGAATTTGAAATTACAAGCAGCCGCGACTTAAATATAATTTACGAGCACCAATCATCTTCGAATTTATGTTCCGCTTAACTATGCCTTTTACTTTTGTACCGACGACGACTCGTCCAGAAAAAGAACGGAAAAACCGGGGAATCGGTATTCGTGAATAAGTTAAGTCTTATTGAGACCCATCGAAACGAAACTGCGATTCGCCTCTCGTTAATTCGAATAATTATGAAACCCGGCTTGTGTGTAGCCGGTGCGCGCTCGTAAGTCGCTTGAAAATGTCCCGTAAATCTAACTTTCTCCGTGCACACCGAAATGCTTATCAGTGACAATTTCACCCGGGGTAGATACTCCAGAGAAACATTATACATTTCTCCTTTCTCGTTCTAGCCAGTTCGTCCAGTTTCCTCTTGCTTTCACGGTAAAGAATAATTGGACTGCGGATCATTACGCAAAACGAAAATTCTTATCAGCCGTGACAAACAAGAGCCGGATAGAAATTTGTATTCAATAATTTTACTGTATCAACAATTTTGTCCCCTTAAATTATTTTAATTTTGCCACTGCTGTCTGCAACCTTATTTTTGTCGTCGCCATGTGCATACTGGGACGTTTATGTTCTATTTTCTTTTACTATTCCAGGTTTTCAATAAATCTGAAAAAATTCTGGAATGCGTATTGAAGTCCTTATTTTAATACTATAATCGCCAGAACGTCAAACGTTTAAAGCATTAATGGGGAAAAATAAATGCGTGAAAATTCATTTCCAAATCTGGACGAATAATTATGTCCCCCGTCTTTGGGAAACATGGCGCTGAAAGCGTTGGATTTTTTTAATCAGTTTCATGAAATTCCCCGCAGTCTAGTAACGATGGAGAATGCGTTGAATAAAATATTCTGTATTAATGAACAGGTAGGTGTATAGTGAAACTTCTTCGGGTAGCTAATAGAAAGATCAACGTCGCTTGTGGAATCCGTTTCCAGAAAGAACGGACTCGCGGCCAACGTCTCGTGAAATGTTGCGCTAACGACGCCATTTATCCGAGGAGAAACGTTATTGCTTGTTTCCGAGTCGTCTCTATCGAAGTGAAATTGTCACTGATAAGCATTTCGTACGGGGAAAGCGAGCTCTATGGGATGTTTCGAGAGCAATTTGTAACGATAACGGCTCCTCTTGTTTCCGACGTTAATGCGGCTCCACACAAGCGATCGGCGATCGTTGGAAGATTAAGCAGGCGGTTAACTGTCTCACAATTATCGTCGAATACATCTCAGCTCGACCACGTGGAATTTGTTTCACTCCTGTAAAAGGCGAGCTGCAATTTGAATTCCTATTCATAAAGATAATCTGGTTTCTTCAGCGGGGAGATGATCGTTTATTTTTAATGTTGATATGGACACTCGAATCGCAAATGTGTGAGACAAGCTTTACTCGCTTGTCACCATTTTTCTTCTAAATTTTCAACTGCTTAAAACTTCTTTTTTAAATCCCGCTTTTATATGCTCTAAAATTTTCCAATATTCGCTAACCGTTCTCCAGGAAGCTAAGTGCTTTTTCGAAGTCACAAACTCCTAATATATTTTACAAGCTCCTAACAATTTTCTACAAGCACAATTTTCTACAATACTTTTTAACAGACTCTTAAAATTTTCATTGGCTTCTAATCCGTCTTTGCAAACTTCTAATTATTTTAACAGGCCCCTAATATTCTTTGCAAGCTCCTAATGCTCTTCTACAAGCTTAAACAATTTTTGAGAATTCTGTTCTGTATGCCCTTACAATTTTCGAAAGCTCCAAATACTTTTTAACAGGCCCTTAAAATTTTCATTGGCTTCTAATTCGTCTTTGCAAACTTCTAATTATTTTAACAGGCCCCTAATATTTTTTTGCAAGCTCCTAATACTTTTCTACAAGCTTCAACAATTTTTTAGAGCTTCTAATTCTGTTCTTTAAGCCTTCACAATTTTCGAAAGCTCCAAATACTTTTTAACAGGCTCTTAAAATTTTCATTTACCCCCAATTCTTCTTTGCAAACTTCTAATTATTTTAATAGGCCCCTAATATTTTTGTGCAAGCTCCTAATGCTCTTCTACAAGCTTAAAAAATTTTTGAGAATTCTGTTCTGTATGCCCTTACAATTTTCGGAAGCTTCAAATACTTTTTAATAGACTCTGAAAATGTTCATTGGCTTCTAATCCGTCTTTGCAAACTTATAATTATTTTAATAGGCCCCTAATGTTTCTTTGCAAGCCTTTAATTCTTGTCATAGGACCGTAAAGGTTTTGTGGGAGCTCGTAACTATTTTCATTTTGTTTCAACATTCTTCCACGAGGCCATAAACCTTTTCAGCCCCTAACAAAAACTCCGCGAATTTTTCCTGAGCTTCAAAAAGTTTTCACGAACTCCTAAAAGTTTCATGGGTCTCCAATATTTTTCATAAGCTTTCATAGGCTTCGTATGCTTCTAATCATATCCCTTAAGACCCTAAATTTCGTCCATAGGTCCCCAAAATTTTTCTACAGACGTCTAATGCTTCCACGATATTTCGCATAATATCGTAATATTGTAAAACCCTATATAATTTTTTCAGGACTGCGGAAACATTTCCGAAAATTATCCAAGGTCCAAAACATTGTTCTCAAAGGCCCTAAATTTTTCACAGGCCCAAAACATTATTCTCAAAGTCCCTAATAAACGGAACAGGCGTTTCGTCGTATCAAACATTTGTGTCCCGTTCGCCGCTCCAACATACTCGCGAGGGAAAGTTTTCGTTCTTACCAAATTCTTTCTCCTCTTTCACCCCTCTTCCTCCTCTCCTCTGCTTAGGTCAACCATAGTCCCCCGGAAACATCGCCGAATAGAAACTGCTCGAATCCGAGCCGGTTCGCGCGTCGCCTTACTTTTATTTCGAGCCGAGAACCGTCCGGCGACTTGACAAATACAAAAACCGTAGGAACAAGTGGGAAAAATCGGACTAATTGCGTGGGCCCCGGTTATTATGTCGCGTCGATGAAAAGATGACGCGCGTTTTATAATGACGCCGGCTCGTAACAGGTTCGGCGATCGTTTTACGAGTACCTTTTCAAATACTCGCGGCGCAGGACGTTTATTGCCGCGAAGGAGAAAGCTCGAAAGCTGGGCGGAAACGGAGCGGTTTCATACACTGGGTGTTTAGGAAAACTGCACACTATAGTTGACGGATTAATCCATGCTTCCTGGGAAATGCGTTCGTTCTTTCAAAATTTCAGAATTTTCCATTTTTGGTCGCTTTTGATCGGGCACAGGCTGAAAGCTCCATCAAATCTGAATTAGGTAAATTCTAGCTTGAAATCCTAACGTTGCAAATTTAAAATTTATTGTTACAAAGACCCCCATTTGCTTTGGTGTAAATGGCAAATGTCTAAAAAATTAAATACTAAAAATAAACTGGTCGAATTTATTACATTGAAGAAACAAGGAAATTTAGTATACGGGATTTGGGTGCCCTACTATAGGCTGTTTCACGTTGAACCAACCACTTCAGACACAACTTTTATGGCGCACCCTGTAGTCCGTGATAAATTAGGTGGAGTTTAAGTCATCGTTTCGCTGGTTTTGTGTTTGTTTATAAAATATGAACGTTTGAATTTTGCAATTTTTACTCCTACCTACCTCCATGAGCACACAAAGTGCAAGGGCCTTCTAGAATTTTTATTTCAGAAACTGTTTATTTGATCGAATCGAACCTTTTTTCATAGCAATCTCGAAAGTTTATTCTATCGCAAGGATATTTTTCCAGTTGAGAAATTAACGTTATAACATTGGAGATTATAAATTAATTCTCATTTTATATATTCCTAAAAATCATAGGCTCGTATTGAGATGCATAGGCTCGTGTGACTATCGATCTTTTTTCTCTCGATCAGAAAGTCGCCAATTATTCGTCTTACGATCAAAGATCGATAAATCTCTCTCCTCGGCGCAACATGGCTGTTGCGACTGTATGTGGTTTCTTTCTTGACACTACGGTCATGCATTTTTCATCCGTAGAGTCGTTAATGTTTCTTCTCGATTCGGCGGTCACCGATTTCTTCTCGATACTTCGCCTATCTCGTTTTTTTTTCCCCACAGACACCGTGGACTTCACAAATGCCGACTTTTCCTCCCAGGATCGGAGTGTCATCAATCTCTCTCCTTGTTGCGGTGATCGCGGCTTTCTTTTGTACGTGCACCGCAATTATCATGTCTCCTTCTGGACAGCACAATCCCCGATTCGTGTTATCTCTCTTCGGTATCGACACACAAACAGACCGCGGACGTTCGCGAAAACGTACGCGGGAATAGAAATTAAGCGGGCACGCTAAAATGCAGTTCCTCTATTAATAGTTCAATTAGGTTAAAAATATGGTAAAGACCGCGCTCGGTGAATTCGTTATGGACACCCATCGTAAAACCCATCGTTTTCACTCGCCCGACCGCCGGGTCACGATTAAAATGTAGAACGATTGTCGTCGATGAGAAGCCGGGAATTTATAAGTACAGTCGCGCGGAAAAATTTTTGCTCCGATTCCATTCGGAGCTTATGGATTTACAATTCTGAAATAATTTCGAAACAGGTGTCTAAAAAGTTAGTCGACATCGTGAGGAAAACACAGAAATTGTAAAAATGTCGCTATATTAATTTTTAGTGGTTGTTAAAATAGATCAGAGGGCAATTCTATTTTTTTAAAAACTGTAGAAAATATTCTTACATCTTTTATTTTAAATGAAACGTTCTTTTTTTTGTAATGGCACTGTTTCGTTGATTACAGCAATCGCCACGATTACAGCAATCACGAATGATACAAAATAAAGTTACAGAAAAATTGTCAAGTTCATAGAATCCTGCATTTTTTGTCTGCAAGAACCATGACGAGAGTTGTGATAAGCCAGACGATATTAAGAAATATTACTGGCGTGATGAATCGACGCATGTATTATAAATAATATAATGGAACAGCAAACTGGTCGGCTGACAGTGAGCTTAGCTTGCATTATTTCCATGTAGGACTCAATGAAACGATGTAGCATCATTTCCGCTGATTCCAAAAGTGTCATTACACTTCACCAACACAACTCCAACGAAAAATCTTATGGAACGATAGATCGTGCATTGAGTCGAATAAAACTCGCGATTTCACGTAAACCTCGCTCGAAATACGCCCGTAGATCTGGCAACGCAGCCATGACAGTGATTCTCAACTTAACTCGCTTGCGAAACCCTTCTCATCGTGTAAACAATTTTTACGCCTATAGAAAAATAACATACATTGAAAATGTATGAAAATTTATCATGCATACTGGCCGTCGTGAAATTAAAAAATGAAATTAACAGGATCACAAAAAGTCTCTCAAAGTTTAAAAACTACTTTCTTCCTCTCTTTCGCCTCATGCTCAAGACATATAACCCTTTGCACTCGGCACTATATTTTAATTCTAAAACTAAATTTTTCTTCTGTCTTAGATTTCCACGTATAATATTTGAATGTTTAGTAATCTGTTAAATACAAATTTTGCAATGTAACAAATATTTTGTAATATTTCCTGTGATTTGTTTGAAATAATGCCAAAATTTCTGGTGGCGCTTCAGAGTCACCACTCGAGTGCAAAGGGTTAAAACCTCAATCGAGGTTCCCTTCAACTAAATAAAGATTATAAAATATATGAAACTTTTGAGCAATAATTACTCGGAAAAGCGTGTCCACGTGGACAAGCAGAGAAGTGTACTTTACCAATTAATGTTTTTGTGGACAAAGTAGTGCAGTTTTGTTTCAAAATTATGGGATTGGCGAGTTGAGAGCCTCTGGAATTGGCCCAGTATCAATGATCGACCTGTACAAGGTTGCATCCGTCGAGGCCCGAGATGTCTCGCGTTCCAGCATTGGCAGTTCCCATGGGACCACGTGCTGCGAACGTCTCTGTACCAGTGGTTGCACGCTCGTGTGCATCCGAGCGGGATAGGAAACGATTTCCAGGAGGTCTGGAGGCTATCAGAGGAGCGGCCAAGGACGTGTTCGTGGCTCGTTGCGTTTCAACCCGTTACGCGCGAGCTCTCGTAACTTATAATCGCAATATTCGCGACTAGACTGCCGATGGGATCAAGTTCAATATGTGCGTCCACGAGTATCGGCCGATTCCATATCTCGTTCGAAGCAAAAATAACCGGGTACAGGCTGTTCCACAAAACGCGGCCCTCCAAACCGATCTCTCCGAGACGCGCGTCGATCATTTCCATTGTGTCTTTCAGCCTCGATCGTTGACTTCGAAACAAAACTGTGTATAGGACGTTTCAGAAAACGTGGTCCTTTAAACTTTTCTTTGTGTGAATGTCACATTTTTACATGATCGTTACATTTTTTATTGATTTTTCGAGCTTTGGTTGTCGATTTTGAGGGCAAAATTTATTTCTGTACAGGACGCTTCATAAAACGTAGTTCTCTGAATTTGTTTTTTTTTGTTTTGCATGATCGTCAATCATCACATTTTTCATCGATTTTTTGAGCTTTCATTGTCGATTCTGTGGAAAATATATTTCTATACAGGACGCTGCATAAAACGTGGTCCTTTAACACTAGGTTCACGGGACCCGTCAAAATGACGGGTTCTAGTATTCTTAATTCGCGATTATCAAAATTGTAAAGATGCACGAATGAGAAATTATTCAAAACATTTATTTCTTTGGGTATATATTGTAAAAGAAATCGCTAAAAATTTAGAATGATACATTTTCGTTATTTTTATAGAGTAATGTAAAATAGACATACTTGGTGCCCTGTAAATCTAGTGTTAAACTTGTTTTTTATTGATTTTTGGAACTTTGATAATCGATTTTGAGGAAAATTTATTTCTCTACAGGACGTTTCATAAAACGTGGTCCTTTAAACTTGCTTTTTTCTTTACATGAACGTCAATCGTCACATTTTTTATTGATTTTTGGAGCTTTGATTGTCGATTTGAAGGGAAAAATTGATTTGTGTACAGGACGTTTCATAAAACGTGGTTCTTTAAAACTAGGTTCACGGGAACCGTCAAAATGACGGGTTCTAGTACAATTATCGAAATTGTAAAGATGCACGAAGGAGAAATTATTGAACAAATTTATCTCTATGGGTATATATTGTAAAAGAAATTGCTAAAAATTTGGATAGATACATTTTCGTTATATTTAAAGTTATGTCGAATAGGCATATTTAGTGCCCCGTAAATCTAGTGCTAATCTTGTTTTTTATTGATTTTTGGAGCTTTGATTGTCGACTTTGAGGGAAAAATTTATTTCGCTACAGGACGTTTCATAAACTGTGGTCCATTGAAATCATTCCTCCAACATGGAAGTCAATCATCGCATCCTCTAACTTGTCTCGAAGCTTCGATCCTTGATCTGTAAAGCAAACTTACCTGTGTACAGGACACTTCATAAAAAGTGGTCCTCTGAACTTGTTTTTCCGAGATAAAAGCCAATTTTTGTACTTCCAATTTTGTCTTTGCGCTTCACTTACTTGCACATGTGTTTATCATCGTTGGTTAGGTTTTTCAATAACCAGAAAGTGCAGGATTGAATAAAATTCCACGTAGTTCGAGATTTTTAAGAAAATCTTGTATCTTGTGGATACCAATTTGCATAAGTTTCTGCGGATTTATCATTCTGAGTGTACTATTTGTAGACAGATCTGCGTGTACTGTTTGTATTAGCACTTTTAAATAGGTTGCGGACGTCCATGCAAATCCATCAATTTTTTGCGCGAATGTGTATCAGAGCAACAATTAAATGTAAATTGATTTCTTCTATCGTACGTCTCGCCGTGCTGTAGAACTTTGTCAGAATTTATGGAATCTTCTACTTCGTCGTGTTTTGCATACATTATCCCGCGAATGCGCAAACATCCGCAGACCGGTGGAATTCGCTGTTTTAGAAATCGTCGATTAATGGCTGCGAGTCTTGATAGCGTTTTCTAGAGAAAAAACAAGAAAATCAAATAGGACAATCGTTTATGAAGTTTCTCGTGATCGATGAACTGAAACGGAATTAATCGGAAACATTAAAAATCCATTAACGCGAGTACCGACAATTATTTCAGTACTGAAGCTTGTGCAAATCACTGGAATACTTTAACTAATAGTGTTAATAATTTAGCAATTCATAATTTAATATTTTTACAGTACATGTGAATTAATTTAGTAATACACCTATGCGTTAAAAATTATCTAATCCTGCTCACGTGTCTTCTATTAGCACATATTAATTACAAAACTGTAAAGACATTATAAAAATCGTTGTTACATTGTCTTAAACGAGATTGTAATTTTTTAAAACGCATTTTCACCTAACTTCTGTTTCCCACGATTGACTAGGACAACTTTTATTCAGCATAAAACTCCGCAGTCGGTTAACGTGCATCGCGATCGGAATTTTGAATCATCGTCCTGTTTTCCTACAATCCGATCGGCAAATTAGATCGTCGCGGTTTCCGATCGTTCGCTATAAATTTCTGTCGCGGTATAGCGAGCGCAAAGTCGACGGGAAACGTGTCGATTGTGTATGTAGATACATATTACCTTAATTGCTGGTCGCCTATGTCCTTGCGGCACACCTGTATACACCTGTATTAAGCTGCTCGATCGTACGAACGAGCGAGCGAACGAACGGCACGTTTTGTGGTCGAACTATTGGAGAAAAAAAAAAAGAGAAAGAACAGAAAAAAATGCGAATTTGCCTCGCGTTTCGCGGAACACGAACGTAAGATACCCGGGGCCTATGGGACCGAGAAATTCAAACTGCAGCACGTTCCGCAGGCCGTTAGAACCGAGAATGAATCGGTTCTGGTTAAAACAATTTGACCACAGCGTGAATCGTAATCAATTTTACGCAATAACCTTGAGCCTCGAGCTCGATTGTTGTTCACTACGACAACGCGTGTCAGTGTGCTTTCACAAGTATCGTGACACTGAATATTATTCGCAATTAGTCCGGAGATCTTTATGCAAAAGACAAATCTTCTGCGTCGACTGCAGATGGCGTTGAATCGTTAAATCAATTAAGTATTTTCACAAGCATTTTTAAAACTAGCGATGAAATTACGAAAATCTATACAGATTAATCGGAGCTTCAAAAATAGCGATTCTCCGATGAAAAAGGAAGAAGGAAAGAAAAATTTCAAATTTTCCCGCCAACAATTTTTTCCAACCTTCGTGAAAAACCGATAAATATTTTGCAAATGCATAGCCTTGCCGTGAAGCTAAAGCATGGAGATAGCGGCGAACATGCGCAGCTCGACAAACTCGTTGAAATACGCGACATGCGAGCAAGAATTCTTCCCGGCGATTTCACGAGCTCGCTGATAAGGCGTAATGGATGCGCCGACGCCATTGGAGCGGCTCGGCACCGGCGATAAATTTCAAAAAGCCCGCGAATTTGATAAAGAACCGCCGCGTCCCGGTATCGTTGTCGTTACACGCGTCGTTTCGTAATTTCGACCGGGGCTTTGATACCTCGGATTACTCGGCTATCCAGTTAAGACGTTCGCAACCGCTGACGTAATATTACGTCTGTTCGTAAGCTGCAGCTGATTGCAGTTAACGCGAAGTTACGCGTTTAGATAAGATACAGCTGATTGCTGACGAGGCGAAGTTACGTGTCTGCTCGGGCTACAGCTGATCGATGATGACGTAAAATTACGCCATTGTGTAAGGTCATGGAGAAAACCGCGTTGTGCCGTTCTTGATCCCAAATACCACATTTAGACATTTTTTGAACATTCGAATGTCATCGAAATCAGAATTCTGACCCACATTTTAGTATTTTCGGTTTGTGGAAGCATTCGTCAATTTTTGTAAATTTTCAGACTTTTTCTAGCACACTAAATCTTCGAACAGAAAGAGTAGCATTTATGCAATTTTTAATTTCGATCAGAATTTAATGGTTCACAAAAATTGATGAATGCTTTTTCTAGCACACTAAATCCTCAAACAGAAAAAGTAGCATTTATGCAATTTTTAATTTCGATCAGAATTTAAAGGTTCACAAAAATTGATGAATGCTTTTTCTAGCACACTAAATCCTCAAACAGAAAAAGTAGCATTTATGCAATTTTTAATTTCAGTCAGAATTTGATTAAAATCAGAATTTTTATGCTTGTTTTAGAATATTCATTTTGTGGAAACATTAAACAGTTTTGGTGAATTTTTAGATTTTTTTCTAACATAAATCTTTAGAAAGGAAGAGTATTGCTCAAGCTTTTTTTTTTAATTATGAGGTCGAGTAGAATTTTAATAAAATCAGCAATTATATGCATCTCCATTATATTAATCTCCATTTTATGGGAGCATTAATCAATTTCTGCTAATTATTAGATTATTTCTGGCACTATAAATTTAACTTTTTCATCTCCATTTTATAGGAGCATTAATCAATTTCTACTCATTATTAGATTATTCCTAGCACCATAAATTTTCAGAAAGAGAAAATAAACATTTATTATAATCGTTCTTGCTGTCAGCGAACTAGACTTTGTTAGTAACAAATTAGTATTGACTGAACATCGGTCAGTTGATAAGTTCTGTGATCAGTTGTGGGATTTTCGAAAATGATTTCTAGCATAATAAATCACCAAGGAAGGAAACAGTAAAGTTTTTACTGTGAAGCAGCTAGACTTGGTTAGAACGTTGTGTTTTGAAAAAGTGGAGCGATGAATATTTATCGGGAAAGCAATACGCGGTTTTCAGGTGTTTGTGATGATTGTATGTTTACGGAGCACTATATAGTATCGGAATCCCGCATCGTAATCCTTTTCCTGTTTCCAGACGCGTAATCGCCGAGCGAGCGGTAACGTGCGTCGGTAATTAGAGAAGAGCGCACTAATTGGAGCGTGCTCGAAAAGAGAAAGCATTTTAAGGAACGCACCGTGTACTTCCGGCAGCCCGGGGATCCCCGGTTCGCAAACTTTTGCTCGGCCGGTTACGTAAAAACGCTGCTCGACTTTTCCGCAAAACTTGAAAAGTGAAATTTCCTTTTTCGCGGGGGAACTTCGTCATTCGAACTTCGTTATTCGTTCTATCGCCGTTAAAGGATCCGAGCATATAAATTGTCCACGTAAGAATTACAAAGAAGGCTTTAATCTAATTAGAGAAAATATCTAACGAACTGATTTTAACCAGTTGGCACTTTTTCTTTTGTAGGAAACAACAAATTACGTTGTCTCGTTAAAAAGTAATTCCTGCTCGGAAAACATGGGCTTTTTACAGTTATAATATTAAATCTATAAATTATTAAAACAATGTGTGAACCTTATAAAGCTTTTCCGCTTTTACGCGAAACGTTTTTCAGTATTAAAAATCCGGTATTAAAATTTCTATCGCTGTCCGTCCCGACCGGAAAACTTTCCGGTTTTTCTTTAACTTTATAGCACCATAACTTCTCGTACAACAATGTCTGAAGATGTCACATCGGATAAAAATATTTTTACGTTCGCATTTGTTCGCAAAGCGAAAATCGCAGTGGTCAGTACCGCAAGTTGTCATTGACGTCAATCAGAATAGATTCAATGGAGAAGCGCTATCAGCGGCCGTCCGCCATTTTTCCCCTTGGCCTGCAAGAAGAGGAACCAAGATGGAAGACACCGCTGACTTACGATCAGTAAATCTCGTTCCGTTGTCGGCGTTATCGATGATTTATGCGTGCGGTAAGCCGCCGTCATCTTCGTTGAGGAACGGTCCGTAAACCGCTTTTCCGTAAAAATCTATTAACCTCGTCGCCCAGATGATTGCGTCGCCATTTTACGATCGAGATTCTGCCAATAACGTTCCGCCAGTTCACAAATCATTCATCGGCCGATGATTGCTTGCTCGTTCGGGGGCGATGGTGCTTTATAAACATTTACAAGTAGAAGTGACTAATTTTCTTTTTAGGTAAATGAAAATTATTCTGGCTGTTTAACATTGAACACAAACATTTAGACAGTCACATCGACTCAACACTACGTTTAGGGAGCACTAAAAATTACTATTTTACATTACTTTATAAAAATTCGAAAGTTGACCGTTCATAGAATTGTTGATACATTATAAACTACAAAATTTTAACGGGTTAACCGAACGAAAAACATTCTATAAATATTCGAAAGTTGACCGTTCATAGAATTGTTGATACATTATAAACTACAGAATTTTAACGGGTTAACCGAACGAAAAACATTCTATAAATATTCGAAAGTTGACCGTTCATAGAATTGTTGATACATTACTTTAGAAAAATAACATGAATGTATCTATTAAAATTTGTAGCCATCTTTTTAATAACATATACCCGAAGAAATCAATTTGTTAAATATTTCCTCAGGGGTGCATCTTTACAATCTCAATATTCGTAAATTAAAAATATTAGGATCCGCCATTTTGACGGGTCCCGTAAATCTAGTGTTAAATAAAATAATTCTTCATTTAGAGTTATACTTCGCTTAAGAACTAAGAAGTAAAATAATTAAAAATTATGGAGACCGCTGTTTTAGCAAAAGGTGTAACATTTTGGATAAAAATTTGTTTTTTTATATGGTCATAACCGTGCTTAAATATTTCGACTACAATTTTGCCATTAGTTTGGAAAATATGCGAGACATAATTGTTGCTGCAATCATTTGAGACTTGAGCGAGTATTACGCGCGGATTAAAATTTTTGCAGCACGGGATCTGGAATCGATGGTTGTACGTTCCAATGGGATTGTACTTGATATAAACTCGATCGCGAGTTAGACCTTGATCACGGATTTCAGTTTCACTTCGTATTCGATCTATCGTCCGAAATAGCCGAGTATCGGACTACCAAGGCCACAGGAAACCATCTCCAAACAAATGCGATTGTTTATCCGCGGCAAACGCGGTGGCACGGTGCCGTTGTTGTCCATTATTTTTCGCGTGCCATTTTCTTTTCTGTTTTAAACAGTTGCGCACGGTACGCTGCTCGGAAACCATCGATTCGCGTTTCTACTTCGTGACGATGCTCGAACGAAATAAAAAAAGAGCAACGTAACAAGAAAAATAATAGTAACATTTCATTTGCCATTTTTTTTTATTATTTGTGCTCTTCGCAAAATTTATCTTTGCGAAAGAAATGTCCATGTTTGCCATTGTGCCTGATACATAAATTGACAATTTAATATAAATAAAAATAATAAGAAAATAAGAAAATACAAAATAATACAATAATTTGCTATAAATTTTTATTATTTTTATATTTTATTTTTTTATATTTCGATGTTCGATTGTTTTTCTCAATGGAAACCAAATTTTTTTAGATCACTAATTACATCGTACGCTACCTGTAGGAAATTTAAGAAAATTTGAGGCAATTTATTTTCAATTAGTGCATAGTACCGTGACTAATGCAGACACATTATAATCATAGTGAGTGGAGCATCTAATGATCGTAGTGTCCAAGAAAATATTCTGCGTTACGAATGAAAAATTTGTTAAGTCATAGTTCCGACATAAACAAGCTGTTATGCTTTATTATTTTGTAAATTATTATGTTTTATAATATATTAATATATATTTTATAATTATATTTTATGATTATTATATTTTTATTGCAAATTATTTTACTGTTTCATGTACGAGAAGATATATTTCATTATCTTGATCCATGCGTTATACTTCAATTTTAAGAACATTTGTAACCACAGTCCTTGCATTTTTATATTATTAAAAGCCAACGTTATTAATAGAATCTAATTAAATTCTGATCTGATAAAGATTCCGTCTACGATAAAGGAACGGAAACGTGTCAAGAATATTTTCAAAAAATCACAAAAAATATCTCGATCGTCTACGGACCCTTTTCGGAAGAGTAAGGTCACTCGAACACCGGCGATCATCCGGACAGCGAAGTATAATAAATAATGAGCCGCGACGAGCGGGGATTATGAAAGTGTAACGTTGCTCGTTGGATTAGAGTTACAGCAAGAAACCGTGGCGGATAATTGATATGTAACAAAGATAAACCGGCTGAAAGAACGGAAATCGCCGGCGGTTCATTAATAAAACGCATTTTCAAATCCCTTTCACCGGTTTATCGCGAATCAAGCCGAAGGTAAGGCGCGTTTCCACGAGGAACGCAACTGCGTGAGACTCTAATGGTAATTTTATTCCGCGGCACGGATTAAACGAATTCAAATTTCACCTGGCCGCCTCGAGCGGAACTCGAAACCCGTGCTCTCGCGATTTCCCGGGAATTTTTCGGGCCAATCTCCAACACACACAAAACGCGATTATCACTTCAATTATTAACCAATTAACTGTTTCGACCTCTTTGAAAAATGTTTCCCTAAAATGAGTCGTAAAAATGAACCGTATAGCTGTTTTGACGAGTATATTCGTCATGACACAAAATATTGCCATTTCTTCATGACGAGTATACTCGTCAAAAACAGCTAACTGGTTAACAGCAATTTCGAAACTATTTGTTTCCGAACTTGTGTCGCTAAGTATTTCATATAAGACGTATTTTTAAAAATATACCCTATTGAAAATCAAGCAATTCAAGCCTTTAAGAAAACCCGAGAGACCCGAAGAGACCTGCAGTTTTGGTTTTCTATATAAATACAACCGAATACAGTGATTTCTCTATATATGTCGCCAAGGCCTCGATGATAAACGTCGCGGAACTGTGCCCACTAGCGCGAGGTATACCCCGTGAATGGCAAGGAAGCTCGGGAGGCCTCGAACGCCAGAGGAGTGTAAACATAACACGCGTATGTCACCTGCACGATATATGTCGCGGGCAAGACCCTCGTTGTTGACATATATCGAGAATTCACTGTACACTCGTCAGAGCAGTGTCGTGCTTATTTCCTCTCACCGGAAAAAAGTTCAGCGAAGCAGACGCAATTACCGTAGTCTTTTATGCGTAAAACACAAACATTTTCTTTTTCAAGATTTGTTAATGTTCTTTTGTATTTCAAGAAACTAGATAATTAACCCTTTGCTTTTAGAATATTGCCCTTCTATGAAAATGGTGCAACTTGCTTCTACAATACCGAAATGTTTAGTAATTGATTAAATACAAACAAATTTAATAATCTAAAAAATATTTTGAATAATGATACAGCAATTTTTAGTGGTGCCATACAGGCACCATTCGAGTGCTAAGGGTTTAAAAAATTGCTGGAGAAACAATCGCTTTGAAATCATTTAAAACATTTCAAGGACTGTAAAATTCCAAACAAAAATGGCACTCGGCGGTGTCCAATTTCGCTGGAAAAATCGCAATTGTCGCGTCGTACGCGAAACAAAATCGTCATCGTCGGGAGATTGATCAAAGGCCGCGCGGAATATCTGTTTTCCTGTTTTCTTCGGCGCAACAACGGAGGAACAATTCGTCTCGATTTTTCCGTCAGTTGGCGGGACACCGGTGACTCACATCGTACTTGAAGCATCAGGTAAAACGCTCGCGTGTTGCCGATTACGTAAAGGAATATCTCGCGCGGTGGATCAGGGATGACGGGAGAGGAGAGGAGAGAAAAAGACACACACACAGAGAGAGAGAGAGAGAGAGGGGGGGGAGAGAGGGGGAGAACGTAGTAATTAGAAGCACGGTCTCGGTGTAACGAAGGAGCGAACCGGAGAACTGGTTCTACCGTTAACGGAAATCGTCTCCGGCCCGATTCAGAACAAGCCGCTCGCGCCCTTTACGGCACACTTCCGGTTTCGTTACGCGGTCCCAAACCAGTTAGAAACTCGGTCAAACCGATCCGACTATCGGCGCCACTTTTCCGCATACTTTTCGTGCCGATTCGATCATGGTTCTCGCGCTCTGTCGATCATCTCGAAATCGTGATCGTCTTACGCGATACGGAGGCTCTGTGGATTACTTCCGGTGCGGGAGCTAGGTATCACGTGGCTGTGAGTACTCGAATTTTTGGCGTAGATTGTTGTCGATCATCCGTGTATTGGGCCGATGAATCTTTGTATTTTGGATGACAATTTCAGTGATCTCTCTGTATATGTCGCCTAGGCCTGGATGATAAACGTCACGGAATTATCCCCGGTACATAACACGGCTCGGGTATGTCTCCTGGACGATATCTGTCGCTGGGAAGTCCCGTGATGTTGACATATATCGAGAGTTCGTTGTGTATTCATTATTCGTGTCTAATTTGTCGTCTTTCACTGTCGCGATTTTCCAAATTTTGTTTAACTCGCAGCACCATTTTGAATATATCTTTTTACTCACCCTTCGGTAAATTACGGTATTATCAAAATTTCCAAGTGTAATTTTTGAGACTTATAAAATTATAATAAACGTAAAAGGAATAAAGTAACTAGGAGCTGAAATTATAACCTCCTCGTTGCAGTGGCGGCCATATTGGCAAGCTGTAACCTATAAAAATAAAATTCAGCCAAAAAGTTAGTTAGAATAATTTAGAAAATACCGCTTTCTCTCATCGCAATCAATTTTCATCTTCCATCTAATCAACTCTGTCGCTCCAGTCTTTAATTGACTATGGTGTCCCAATTTAAAAAAATTTTTCGCCAACCCCCCTCGCCCCGGAATTCAATTTCTCATCTCTTAAAACGTTTCTGCAATGAGTTCTCCGCTCCCGATTAACCAGGAAGCGTGCAAGGGAATAGCCCTCTCGTTCATCACAATTTTCAACATCCTCCGTGTCCTCATGATTGCCGAACACTTCCTGTCTTCGCGATCCTCGAGCACGCTTCCTCTTCTGACTTCACGACAGAAAAACGCTTCCTACCATCAAATATATTTATTAAATCGCTTCCTAACTTTGCGATAGCCGAACGCTTCCTATCATCAAGATATCAAATTGCTTCCCAACGTCGCGATAGCCAATCGCTTTCTACCTGCGCGGTGTTCGATCATTTCCTAACTTCGTAATAGAAGAGGACGCGTCGTATCATCAAGGTATCAAGTTGCTGCTTAACTTCGAAATACCTAATCGTTCTAAAACTTATACTTCTCCGCTCAAAATTTTTACTCCGTTCTTATCCTCGAGACTTTGAAGCGGTTTGTAAAGTGATGGGCAATAGTTCTCTTATTTTCAAGACGGTTACTTCGTAACTGTAATCAGACGCTTCCTGCGATCAGGATGGCCAACTGCTTCCTAACATTGCGATAACCATGCTCTTCGGCATTTCGAATAACTTACCGACGTCCTAGCAACATCTCAAAATTTTTGTGCGGCTTTTCAAAGATTTTTAATTTTTAATTTGTAATTTTTAATCTTTTAGATTTAACATTTTGCAATAGTTCTGTTATTATCACGATATCGAGTTAGTGTGCGACTTCGGCGTAACCAGCCGCTTCCTGCGATCAGGATGGCCAACTGCTTCCTAACATTGCGATAACCATGCTCTTCGGCATTTCGAATAACTTACCGACGTCCTAGCAACATCACAAAATTTTTGTGCGGTTTTTTAAAGATTTTAAATTTGGTCGCAATTTTGCAATAGTTTTGTTATTTCAAGATATCGAGTTAGTGTGCGACTTCGGCGTAACCAGACGCTTCCTGCGATCAGGATGGCCAACTGCTTCCTAACATTGCGATAACCATACTCTTCGGCATTTCCAATAAATTACAACAAAAAAGCAACATCTCAACATTTTTGTGCGGTTTTTCAAAGCTTTCTAATTTGGTCACAATTTTGCGATAGTTTTGCTATTTTCAAGATCTCGAATTAGTTTGCAATTTCGACGTAACCAAACACTTCCTGCGACCAAAATGGCCGACTATCTAACCTCGCAATGGATTCCCAATTTCTTCGATATTTCCAATGACCTCTGACTGCTTTCTGTATTCCAAATATGCAGTCGTTTTCTAACTTCTAGCGAAACGCTTTCTTCCTTCATATCGCAGTTGGGATTCATTGTTTTCTCCCATTTAACGCTTGTTCCAAAATGTCTTCCCTTATTGGGATCCATTTTCATCCTGTCGCGATCAGTTCCCCTCTCCGCGCACGTGCAAGGCGTCCTCCCTCGTCACAATCAATCTTTATCGTCTCTCGATCAGCTTGCTGTAGCCTAACTTCCGAGGAGGCCAGGGCGTTCTCCATCGTTCTCCAGTTTCCCGGCTGGTTTCTCCAGCCGTTTCTCGCTCGCTCGCAGCTTCTCCGTCGTTCGTCTCCGTTGCTCCCTTCCTCGGTCGCCATTGCGCCGCCAGTTCCCCGCCTGTCCAACGCGAGATTAGTTCCGCAGAGCTGGCGACGACCGGTAGCCTTGAACCAAATTGCGAGCTGTCGTTGTTTAGTTGTTTAGCTGGCGTGCACGCAGAAACCCGGCGTATTCCGTATGGTTATTAGGCGTTTAAAACGTCCGTCCCCCGTCACTTTTCGTCGCGATCGTACCGATCTCCCGTGCCGGGCTTGCATCCTCGATCCTTCACCGTGACAAGATCGATCGATTGAAAACCGGCGCGATACTTCTCCTCCTCCTCCTTCTCGCCCCACCGTGAATTTCCGTTCAAGGTGTTTCAACCGGTGATTACAATCCGTTCGAACAAACTGAAGTAATTGCCAAGTTTCTACGCAATTTTCCGCACATTCTCTTTTCTTCTGTAGAATTAAGAGCGCTCGGCTCGCGACAGTTTGCTCCCCGGGGTCCAATACTCGAGAGAATTGTAAAACGGGATGTTGGGAATGTAGAGTGATTATGGTAGGGTATGACATGGCAAGGAGCTATCACAGTCAGCAGACTGTGTCTACAATGACATCTTATGGGTCAGAAAGGCCCAGAATGAAATATTTGAAATCTATCTTCTAGTGAAATTGATCTCCAGAAGCGATCATCTTGAAACCAAGACACGGGGAGTCCTAGAAAAATTTCTGAAGCCCAGTTTCTAGCTAAATCAACTCCAAGAAGTCATTATCTTCGAGCCAAGGTCCAGAAAGTCCCAAGAGAAAAAAATATTCGACATCTATTTTCTAGTGAAATTCATCCCGAGGAGTGATCATCTTGAAACCAAGACTCGAGGAGTCCTAGAAAAATTTCTAAAGTCTAATTTCCAGACGCACCTCCGAGAAATCATCATCTTCGAGCCCAGGTCCTGAAAACAAGTCCCAGAAAAATGTTAGTGACCTACTTTCCAGGCTTCCCCATCTCCAAGAAGCGATTATCTGCTGGAGGTTCAGAAGGTGCTACAAAAATCTGGCGAATCCAGTTTCCAAGCAGACCAATCTGCATAAGAATGATCAGGAGCGGACTGCGTTTGAGAAACTTCCCGAAAATCGTGCTGTCTCCTCGTCGATCCATCATCCAACCCATTCGATCATCCAAAGCGCGAGAGCGCGAAGCTTGTGTTCGAGCTATAGTATCGGTTTAGGCTAGGAGATACCGTGGCTTTCTCAAGGATAGCCATAGACCGGCAGGATGGAACGTTGTGCGGCCGGCCATCGCAAACAATTAACGCGGTTCTCGATGGGGCTAAAAGAAGAAAAAAGGAGAACGCGGAAGGAACGCGAAAGAAAGAGAGGATAGAGAGAGATTCGAGGACGATGGCGTTGGCGGTGGTTAGGCCTCACTATTTTTGGAGGAGCATCTCCAAGGCCAGCCACGAATCCCGGCGCTCTTTTCTTTTTCTTTTCTTCCACGAAGCAATTTCTGATGGCCATGCTCTCCCTCCCTCTCTCCCTCTCTCCCTCTCTCTCTCTCTCTCTATCTATCTTTCTCCGTTCCTATCTTTTCTGCGGCTTGCAAACGCTAGGGGCAGAAAAGGTGCAAAGAGGCGAGGTGAGGACAGGGGACCGTGTCATCGCGTATTCTAAAGCTGAATAAGAACGTGTGTGCTAACATTTCGCTGGTACATTATTTCCCTCGCGTTCCGCTGTCGACCACTCTCAGGAAGAATCCGCGTTTTCGACGAAAAAGAGCCTCGTTGAACGGCCCTGAAGAGTCCAACTTAATTCCTTCGCGAAATTTTGCTGCAGCATTTTAATAGAGCCTCCGGAGAAGCTTACTTGAAGATATTAACATTGCTATTTTTATTTTAAGCGTTTCTTCGTCGTCTTCGCGCGAACACTGGGACGACACTTAAATCGCAAAACATTTGAAAAATTAAAGGAAATTAAAAATATGCATTTATTACTTTCAACTTGTTAAAATTTTTCAAGAATGACAGAAGTTTAATCAATGCAGAGCAAGTAAATAACTAAATGTGAATTTGTAATTTGCTAACATCAATACTTGATGCAAAAACTATAAGAGTCCAATGTAGCTGGACTTCCATATAAAAGTTGATTATTTTAGTGTGGTTATTTTAGGGGTAACCATAAGTAATCGATTATTTGCAAAGAATTTCTTTTGCCTTCATTTCTGTACCGATCGTTGAAGAGGAAACACGTATTCTTTTACAGTTTCCGGTAAAGCAGCCTGTGTTCAAAATATAAAATGGCCGCGTCCGTACCTTCCGAGGACCATATTCGTCATGGCAAACTTTTCCATTTTCATGCGGGATTTAATGTAACAACAAAGAAAATTTGCGATGTTTATGGAATTGTATGTAGAAGATGTAAGGAGGCACCTTGAGTCATATTTTGCTTGACGAACCCTGGATTTCTATAAGAGGGGGATTGACAATTTTTCGGAAAGATGGCAAACTGTCCTTGATAACGATGGAGATTATATAATAAATTAAGAAATAAAAATTTAGTACAAAGTTTGTTTTATATTTCAAAATAATTGAGTACTTATGTGCCCCCTATTAATATTTGATTCATCCACTAGGTGGTAATGTAGTAATAAGGAGTTTGTAAATTTAAGTTTATTTCATAGCAGAAATGACCAGAATTATCGCGACTGTTATCAAAAAATTGAGAAGGGACGTGTAGAAAATTTTAAAAATAAGAATCAGCGAACCGCAGCTTCCAAAAATTAAGTTTCACATACCAATGAAATATTGTAAATTGTTTGTGTACGTGCTAAAAAGTAGTACAAAACGAGTAAAGCTCGGATTTTGTGTGTTTTCAGGGAAAGAAGAGAAAAAGGACGCCGACGGAGAGCTATGGGGCAATGTGGAAGCGCAGGCCGCCTTCCTCGGCCCAAACCTATGGGACAAAACTCTGCCCTATGATGCCGACCTGAAGGTATTGAACCATGTATGTACAAAAACGCGAACACGGTAAGCCCGCCGCAAGCCCGGCTGAACCTGAATCCCAAAAATAAGACAGAAACAACAGGATCGAACGTTCTCTTTCGTAGAAAGCTTTAGGATCTCTTCCGTCCCGATTTTCATTTGGCCCTCTGTCTCATCACGAACGACAATAATTAATCCGACCCGTTCATTTTGTACGGCCACCGACAACTGTTTTCTTTTTCTGTTCTCCGCTCGATCCCGTCAGTATCATTCGTTAATCTTACTTTCGAGGAAAGTGCTGCAGTGATTTCTCTATATATGTCGCCAAGGCCTGGACGATAAACGTCGCGGAATTATCCCCACTACCGCGGAGCTCGACAGGCCTCGGCGCCGAGGAGTGTAAACACAACACGGCTCTGTTATGTCTCCTGCACGATACACGACGCTGGCAAGACCCGTGCTGTTGACATATATCGAGAAGTCACTGTATTCGTTCCAAAAAAAAAAGTCTCCTTAAGATTGCCCTAACTCCCGCTCCATGTTAGCAGGTTCCACGTGTCCATCGAGATTTTTCGAAGATTTCTTGAGAATTACGAACAGTGTTCAGTGAATATTTATTTGTTGAGATAAAATGTACTTTGACAATATAGCTTGTTGAAGCTCTATCTGATTAAATGTGTGTCGATGTTTAACGATTAGGATCGAAGTCGCACTCCAAAGATTAGGATCGATGAAGATTTCTCAGATTGTCGGGGAAACCCTGTGTCCGTTAATACATAATAATATTTCATATTTAATCGTACATTGAAAGATTGTTCCGAGTTCGTTGTAAATAACACTGTCGTCGTTCGCGTTGCAAATTCCCTTTAGAATAAATGATTTAGGCATTTAGCACACCTCTGTAAAAATTCATGAAGCTATCGGAAACACTTTCAAAATTATTCACCGCCCAATCGTATTTTTATTCACTTCTAGTCATTCTTTTTTTCGCTTGCTTAGAACATTGTTTTCCTGATTAAACACGGTAATTAAGCTTGCTACAACTCTCGGTTGAACAATACACGTACATCAGTAGTTTCGAAGAGAATTTTTTCTTGCAAAGTAGAATGATTGATTGCTTGATCTATTGAAACTCTTTGAAGTGTGATCATCTTCACAGAAACGAAAACACATGCGAATTGAAAAAGAACAGCTAGACAACTGTAGCAGAAGAAATAAGAAAAACGAACATAAACGTCGTAGAAGAACGGGTATGGATTTACAAAGAATTGTGTAACACTCTAATATTTTGTTCAGTTATCATAATTGCCTATAGAATACATCATTGTCATCCATTCGACAAAATGCAGCCGCAAGATGTACCAAAAATTGCTTCCAGGGTGTTTCCCATAGCTTCATCATCGCTGACAGAAGGGTATAGCAAGACAAGGAACTCCGATCATTTGTTCTAACACGTTTCATTTAATATCAAGGTCATTAAGTGCTGCTCTAGACAGTTAACCCTAGAAAGGCCAATATTATTTAGCCAATAATATTTAGTCAAGCTTTTGTGACTATTATTATTAGACTGCGGATGTTCATGCATTTTGCAATTTTTTTTTAGACGAATTTTAAGAAAGTTGAATCAAATGAAATCTTACTTTCAGTGGTAGTAGTCTCTGCAGGTCTGAAATAAATAAAAATTGCATTAAATTCTGTCAGATTTTATACTCCAGCATTTTTTGAAAATTTTCAGAACCCATAAATGCATAAAGATCCGCAGTCTAATTATTATCATTTTATGCATTTATCACAAGAACGAATAACTGCAATTTGAAACAGTGTAAAGGTCAATTTTTCAAATCGAAAGGAAGAAATAAAGAAGTCTAATTATAATTATAAATGCTTCACCTCGAAACCCAGCCTTTCAAGGGTCTGTCGAACGAGCAGACCGGATCGTTATATCGGACAAGGTGTCCCTGAATGAATAGAACGCTCTAACGAACCCCAAGACGCGTGTTGATGCACCTCGAGCCAGTCTCGACACAGTTTACAAAAAAAGCGAGATTGGAGAGGATGCGACATTTTGCACCGGCCGCGTAGAGATAGTCCTCCCGAAGAGTCATCAGATGACCGATACCCTATTGCAGTACGTGGATCTCGACGAGTTCCTCTCCGAGAATGGCATTCCTGCGGACGGCGTGGCCGGCGGCGGGCAGGGCACGACGCAGACCGGGCCCCTACACAAGATCAACAACACCGAAGCACCTGGACACCAGGGACCGGCCGGGGTTCACCTGGAGCCCGTGACCAAGCGCGAGAGATCACCCTCGCCGAGCGAATGTTGCTCACCCGACACCATGAACCCTCCCTCGCCCGCGGACTCCAGTGAGTAGCTTCGATTCCGGCTTTTCTTTCCTTTGGAGCAGGGACTTCGAATCGGAAATGAGTTTTCAAAGCCCACAGTCTTCTAGAGTAGAGTGAGCCCCCAAGGCCCAAAGCCCGAAAATCCCAATGCCCCGAAGTATCACAGCACGAAATTACCAAAGCCCCAAAGTCCCAACGTTCCAAAGTCACAACGCTCCAAAGTCCCGAAACCCCAAATTCTCAAAGCTCCCAAGGCCGAAAATCCTAAAGTATCAATGTCCCAAAGTCTCAAAGCCCCAAAATACAAAGCTCTCAAGGCACAAAACTCCCAAGGCCTAAATCCCCAAAGTCCTAACGCTCCCAAAATACAAAGCTCTCAAGGCACGAAGCTCCAAAGTCTCTACTCTTCAAAGTCATAACTTCCCAAAGCCCCAAAGTCCCAACGTCCCAAAGTCCCAAAGCCCCCAAGGCACAGAACTCCCAAGGCCCAACGCCCCAAAATCCCAACTCCCCAAATTCCCAACTCCCCAAAATCCCAAAGACCCCAAAGTACACAGCACCCAAGCCCCAACGGCCCAAAGTCCCAAAGCTCCAAGGCACAAAGGTCCAAAGTCCCAACTCCCCAAAGCCCCAACGCCCCAACACTCTAACTCCCCAAAGTCTCAACGCTCCAAAGTCCCAACGCCTCAAAGTCCCAAAGCTCCCAAGGCGCAACGTTGCAAAGTCATAGCTCCCCAAAGTCCCAATGCCCCAAAGTCTCAAAGCGCCCGAGTTACAAAGCTCCCAAAGCACAGAGCTCCCAAGGCCCAACGTTCCAAAGTCCCAACTGCCCAAAGTCCCAACGCCCCAAAGTCCCAACTCCGCAAAGTCCCAAGGCCTCAAAGTCCCAAAGCTCCCAAGGCCCAACGTTCCAATGTCACAGCTCCCCAAAGTCCCCACTCCCCAAAGTCTCAACGCTCCAAAGTCCCAACGCCCCAACATCCCAACTCCCCAAAGTCGCAAAGCTCCCAAAATACAAAGCTCCAAAGTCTCAACTCTCCAAAGTCATAACTCCCCAAACTCCCAACTCCCCAAAGTCTCAACGCCCCAAAGTCCCAACGCCTCAAAGTCCCAAAGCTCCCAAGGCGCAACGTTCCAAAGTCATAGCTCCCCAAAATCCCAATGGCCCAAAGTCCCAAAGCGCCCGAGTTACAAAACTCCCAAAGCACAGAGCTCCCAAGGCCCAACGTTCCAAAGTCCCAACTGCCCAAAGTCCCAACGCCCCAAAGTCCCAACTCCCCAAAGTCGCAACGCCTCAAAGTCCCAATGCCCCAAAGTCCCAAAGCGCCCAAGGTACAAAGCTCCCAAAGCACAGAGCTCCCAAGGCCCAACGTTCCAAAGTCCCAACTGCCCAAAGTCCCAACGCCCCTATGTCCCAACTCCCCAAAGTCCCAACTGCCCAAAGTCCCAACGCCCCAAAGTCCCAACGCCTCAAAGTCCCAACGCCCCAAAGTCCCAACGCCTCAAAGTCCCAATGCCCCAAAGTCCCAAAGCGCCCAAGGTACAAAGCTCCCAAAGCACAGAGCTACCAAGGCCCAACGTTCCAAAGTCCCAACTGCCCAAAGACCCAACGCCCCAATGTCCCAACGCCCCAAAGTCCCAACTGCCCAAAGTCCCAACGCCCCAAAGTCCCAACTCCCCAAAGTCCCAACGCCTCAAAGTCCCAATGCCCCAAACTCCCAAAGCGTCCAAGGTACAAAGCTCTCAAAGCACAGAGCGCCCAAGGCCCAACGTTCCAAAGTCCCAACTGCCCAAAGTCCCAACGCCCCAAAGTCCCAACTCCCCAAACTCGCAACGCCTCAAAGTCCCAATGCCCCAAAGTCCCAAAGCGCCCAAGGTACAAAGCTCCCAAAGTCCCATTGCCCCCAAAGGCCAAGGCACCAAGGTTCCAAAACCTCGAAGTCCCAGATAATTACAAAGATACAACAGTACCAATCTAATACCAGTATCTTGTATCGGTAGAAGTCTCGGCTTCCATATAATGTCCGCTAGATCGTTTCTCTTGTGTTCCTCTCATCAAAACATCGATTTAGGCCCGGGAGTTGACGATGTCGTTCAGTTTTCTTTAGACTCGCTCTCTCTACCTCTATCTCCTTCCCTTTTTCTCTCTTGTATCTGCGTATTATATGTTTGTTACTCCTATCGACAGAAGTTTGAATCTCTTTAATTATTTAGCTATTAGAGAATCACCGATTGATTGTTCCCTCTCCGCGCGACAGATTCCGAGGACTCGTCACGAATACAATATGGCTTGTCTCTTGTAGCGCTCTCGATGGCCTCATCGGGGCGAGACTTCGATCCACGCACCCGGGCCTTCTCCGACGAGGAGCTCAAACCCCAACCGATGATCAAGAAATCACGGAAGCAGGTGAGTTCGGTGTGTTGCCAAAAATTTCTTCATTGATATTTCTATACGAATTACTCGCGAACACGAGCATATTGACAATGATGTCTGATAAATTCTTGAGCAGAGCGAATTCTCTGCTATAAAATGATATGCTCGTGTAACGAGAGTATTATGATAAGAATGAGAATATAGAAGTTATGAGCGATTATGTTGGAAGAACGAAAAGTTTCATTAAAGTTGGTTCTTTCTTCTAGTTGATGGTTTATTCACCTTGCAGTTTTTGCTGCGCCGAGTCCATCCTCGAACTCATAAGACACAATTGTCCTAATCTACCGTAAATCTATATTCTTAGAAATACACTGCCGCAACACTTTAACCGCTTCTAGATTCTCGGATAGGCAGTTAAAGAGTTTTATCTGGACCTTAAGTGTCGACACAAATGATTCCTAAGGCTGAATGGACGCACAGATCAATTATTTTGTGAATTACTACTAGACTGCGGACTTTATACATTTATTACAAAAAGTTATGAACATTAATGTGCTATTTTCAATTTACTAAAATTACTGAAGATCCGCAGACTAATTACAACGATAAAATCGTACAAATATACTAGTTACATTGCATTCCAAAATGGCCATAAAAAAATCATGTGTGCATTCAGCGAAGGACACAAGAAAATACAAAAATTAGTGTGACTAGTTCCAAACTTCGAATTGCTTGTTAGATGTCTTAGCTTTTTAAATGTGCAGCTTTTGAGATTCTTTCTTAACGATTTCTCAACGTGTTCACAGTCTCTTAATTTTTTTAAATCGACTTGGGACAAGCTTGACCCTTTCCCAGCTCGAGAAAACGAACATCGATGGTCCCCGAGGCGAGGTGTCACAGAACAGAGAAGACTTCGCTTCGAGCCTATTTATAACTGAGCCAATTTCTAATCTAATTTTCTTCTGTTCCCTATGATCCGCCGCTTGTGACCAACAGTTCGTTCCGGATGACCTGAAGGATGACAAATACTGGGCGCGTCGTAGGAAGAACAACATGGCAGCGAAACGATCACGGGACGCGCGCCGCATGAAGGAGAACCAGATCGCTCTCAGGGCCGGCTTCCTCGAGAAAGAAGTAAATCTTCCCACGCCTGTTAGATTAACGAACGCGCGTTAGAACCAGACGACAACACCAAACTCCAAACGTTCCATAGTCCCAAAGCCCCAAAACTCCAAAGTTCCAACGTTCCAAAGTCTCAAAGCCCCAAAACTCCAAAGTCCCAACGTTTAAAATCCCCATAGCCCCAAAGCATCAAAGTAACAAAGCCTCAAAGTTCCAAAACCCCAAGTTCCAAAGCTCCAAAGCCTCAAAATCCCAAAGTCACAAAGCCCACAAGTCCGAAAGCCCCAAATCCCAAAGCTCCAAAACCTCAAAGTTCCAAACCCCCGAAATCCCAAAGCCCCAAGTCCCAAAGCTCCAAATCCTCAAAGTCCCAAACCCCCAAAGTCCCAAAGCCCCAAATCCACAAGTTCCGAAGCTCCAAAGCCCCAAAGTCCCAAACCCCCGAAATCTCAAAGCCCCAAGTCCCAAAGCCTCAAAGTCCCAAAGCCCCAAGTCCGAAAGCCCCAACTCCACAAGTTCCGAAGCTCCAAAGCCCCAAAGTCCCAAACCCCCGAAATCTCAAAGCCCCAAGTCCCAAAGCCCCGTGTCCCAAAGCCTCAAAGTTCCAAACCCCCAAAGTCCCAAAGCCCCAAGTCCGAAAGCCCCAAATCCCCGAGTTCCGAAGCTCCAAAGCTCCAAAGTCCCAAACCCCCGAAATCTGAAAGCCCCAAGTCCCAAAGCCTCAAAGTCCCAAAGCCCCAAATCCACAAGTTCCGAAGCTGCAAAGCCCCAAAGTCCCAAACCCCCGAAATCTCAAAGCCCCAAGTCCCAAAGCCTCAAAGTCCCAAAGCCCCAAAGTCCTAAAGCCCCAAGTCCGAAAGCCCCAAATCCCCGAGTTCCGAAGCTCCAAAGCTCCAAAGTCCCAAACCCCCGAAATCCCAAAGCCCCAAAGTCCCAAACCCCCAAAGCCCTACCGTTCCAAAGTCCCAAAGCCCCAAATCCCAAAGCTCCAAAGCCTCAAAGACACAAACCCCCAATGTCCCAATGTTTAAAGTCCCCAAAACTTCAAAGCCTCAAAGTCCCAAAGCCTCAAAGTCCCAAAGCCCCAAATTCTCAAAATCCCAAAGTTCCAACGCCCTAAAATCCCAGCGTCCCAAAGTCCAAGGACCCCCTAGAGCGATTAGGGTGAATGGCCCGCAGCACAATTCCAATAAACGAGTCCACAGAAAAATTCAGGCGTGACTAACGATTGAACTCTCTTTTCCGCAGAACATGGGCCTGCGGCAGGAACTGGACCGGTTAAAGAACGAGAACATGCTCCTGCGCGACGAGCTGAGCAAGTACACGGAGGTCTAACAGCTTGGCGGGCAAGCGAGACAACGGCTCGTCCTGTCGCCGAGACGCGGCGGGACACGAGCGTTTGTTGCGCCGGCTCCACCTCCCACACTTATAGTCGCAGCACTTAGGTATCGCCAGTCCGGAAGCAAACTAAACAAGGGAAGGAAGGAGCGCGCCGAATCACGAGACCATCCTCGACAATTGAACAGAACAGCCCGCTGTCCTAGAGGATCCCGAGGATATCCTTCGAGAAGTTCTGCTATTCATCGATTCTCTCTATCTCTCTCACATAGAAGACACACATGAGAAAGACACGCGAACCAAAACCGAAACACACACTCACACGCGAAGCCCCTATTACACAGACACGCAGACACAAAACAGCAGAGACAAAAACGTCCCACTTTCGACACCATCCCCGACCCCGTGATCCTTTCGAGAAGAAAAACAAGGAGAAGAAAAATCTCTCCTCACCTTTCCCCCTCCCCGCCCCATACCCTGAGAAAAACAAAAAAAGTGTACATAGTTATATGTATAGTTAGATTATATGTATACACGCATACATACGCGGCCGTGTGTATGCCCTGTCTGTAAGTGTGAGTCTGTAGCACGCGTGTACAGCTGCCCCTGTACACCTGCAACCGCGCGGACGTGTGTGCGCCCGTGTAATCATGCGCGAGGGATATTATAAAATATGTAACTTGTATCGTCGAAAGATCTCGCGTGCCGGTAACAATACGCGTTACACAGACGCAAACACGTACGGACAAGCAGCCGCAGACGCGAACGCCGGTGTGCGTGCCGGTACAATGTCCACGAAGCATCGCGAAAAACGAGGATCCTCGCTGGAGGACGTTAAGGGGGTCCCTCATCGCCGCCGCGAGACCGTAGCGAGGCGAGTGGACGCTACACGATGAAAGACACAGCGGGTACGATTGCCACAATCGTATCTGACCATGGCACGCACACGCCGAAACGGGCTGGAGCTGATTAGAGTAATAAGCGAGAACCGTGCGAACATAAGCACGGGCAGGCGCTCTCGAGCTTCTGTTTCTTTCTTGTACAATGCGGCCTCACATCTGATCGTGGATAGACTCTTGGTCTAACGTTTCCTCGTTGCTTTCGCGACCCTCCTCCGTCTGCGCCCGGCTCTCTTCTTCGCCAAGGATCACAGGATCACGGTTCTTCTTCGGAGCGAGAGAGACTCCTCGCTGGATCTGTCGAGATGATCTCTGATACAGGGCCCAGTCGACTACGTGAAAAACCCTTGACCACCTAATCTCTGGAATAACTCTGTACATCAAGTTTTTAGGATTTACTGTCCTGGCGATGTCAGAGGATAGCTTGTCTCCTTTAAATCAACTGTACAAAATGTTCCCTATGGGCCACAAGAGTCTCTCAATTTGCTCAAAGAATTTTTAATACGATCCTCTATGGATGACCTCTTGGATCGCCTAGGGACTTTAGGCGATCCTCTTGAACTCTGAGATCCCCTGTACACAGAATCTTAGCATGACCTAATACAGAGGATCTCTGGAACTGTCTCCATAGAGGGTATCTATCGCGTCATCATAGAAATGACTACTTTGGGCGATCTTTTTTGGGATCTTCGAGGTAGTCTGAAGAGAGATCTTCAAAATCCGAGACAGATCTCCGAGCTTTGTACTCTGGGGCTGCGGCAAATCGGATGCGGTAACTTAGCGTACTGTGATCCTTTGGCCTAAGTGGAGTCATTTGGCTCCAGGTTCGTGAGAAGGTTAGGTTCCGTAACGTTGTTCCACTTTGTTCAAATATTTAAAATTCAAAGTACCTTATTCGAACCCGTTAACCAGGTGACGATTTTAAACAAATCCAAAGAATACAAGAAAAATGTAATGAACGTGAGAATTGTTTAATTTCACAGTTCAATCAATCAGAAATGTCTGCAGCTGCCTTTCAAATATATCTGGCAGTTAGAAACAAGAAATTTGATCATTCTGGGGCCATCAATTGATTTATTGGTTGAAATTCAACGGACATATTAAAATGAATGAAATGTTTTATTTCTACAATGATGAGGATTGCAAGAATACATGTCAGAATTTTAATGTACCCCTTTTGGGTGCAGTGTAGAAGCATGTCATCATTTTCCAGAATCTGTTTCATCGTCGTACATTTCTCAAATGACAGTTAACCCATTTCGAATACTGTATAACCTATTATTTTGTGACTATTGCATAATTTTATTGTATTTGTCCAGAATATGAGATTACAGATTATTGTATTCATCCAGAATGAAGATTACAGAATATTCAGTATAACTGTTTCTGAGGAGTGTATGCGGGTTAATTTTAAACTGGAAAGTTAATCAGTGACCACAAAATGTACAAAATCGTTACCTTCCTTTTTCAAAAATGTGAAAATTCGAGAGGCGTACGTAGACTTTTATGTCCAGCTATATTCTGTACCAATAGAAATGCTATAAAACGATAAGAAGAAAATGGTGGATGGATGACAGGTTGAATAAGGTGCGCAAAATTACTTTCTGTACATAATGTTAGCGTTCTATTCGATTTCCGTCGATAACATCGAAATTCGCGGAACGTTTCGAGCGGACAAAATGGCGTAGAAACGGTACCGGAAGCGGACGGTGGAGGGCGGAGCGTCCGAATCGGCGGTCAATCGAAAAGTGAAATAACGAACGAAGGATACTTGGGAGAACGACGCTTTTCTGCGCACGGACTAGGTCCTAGTTCTCTAAGAAACGTTAATTACTGTAGCGTATCCCACGTGGTGATGGTACACAAGTGATTCTAGTTGTTTTTATCATAATGTAGATCAAGTGCTTCTTTTTCTTTTTTTTTTTTCTTTCCATACATTTAACAATTTTACTATCTCTTCTTTTTACGTTGACTTTCGGCGCCCCGGTTGTCTCGCGCCGTTGAGAACGAAAATCCGCTCGAAGTCAAATCGCTCGAGTGCGGGGAAAGCGTCGCGACGGGTCTCTTTTTGGACATCGTTTCTCTGTCTCTCCCTTTCTCTCTCACTTTTTTTTCCGTTTCCCCTAATCTGTCGCGCTTCGATGGTCGATGGTTTGTCGAACAACGGACACACCGAGCTCTGAACATACGTACGAATCATTCGCCCCTTGTAAATATTTTCTAAAGGAATCGTACTAATCTAATTTCCACTCCCCTAAACCCTGACCGTTCTGTTTCTCGGTTCTCTCGGCAGTTCCGCGGCGTTTACGAGCGGAAACCGCGGGAGAACCGCACGAAATTTCGTTGTTTGCGGAAGAGGGACGCTGTTCTCACAACCACTGTTCTATCTTTTCCTTCCTCGGCCACTCCTCTTGAAGCATTCGTGCCCCCATTTGCGGCCAACATCGTCGTTATGGTTACCAATCGCAGAAACTGCGCACCAAGAGAGGACTACTCTCAGATATCAGCGAATTCTATTCTCTATCCGTAGCTGCTTCCTCTTGTCCCGCGATTGTCGGGTGCACAATGCTGGCCAAAACCATAAATCATGTCACTGACATTAAATCTTCACCGAGGAACAGCTCCTTTGGCTCTTGGATAGCTGATCCTTTAGTTTAAGCCCATCTATAGCTTCTGGCAATTATTTAACTCCTAAGTGGACCATCACAATCCTATTCAAATTTATAGTAATGATTATTTAACCATTAGTCAAAATTAACTACCACTGTGGTCATGTATGAGTGTTAATTTTCATTGCAATTGCAAAATTTGATACATAAAATATCAGATCCGTCAGTTTTCTTAGAAATGTAGAAACCTCCACAAGATATGAAATCAAATTAAACTTACATGAGTAGAGTTATAATGATTGTTACGTGATTGAAGTAACGCAATTGTGATCCCCTGGGTCAAGATAGACCCCGACATGCCTATCCAAGAGTTAAACCACCCCCAATGATCAAAAGTATCGCTGTTACTTCCTTCTTGGCAGTACAAGTGTTGTAATCGAATTTTACAAAGACATGTTTATTGAAACTCATTGCTACCACTTCTGAATAGTAACAAAAATGGCACCAGTTTTACAATGACCCAAAACCTTGATCTGTGGTCAACAATTTTATCATTTAAGAACTAAAATACCCTTTATCGATGAAAAGTTATTTTCTCGACTCAGAAAAAGTCTCAAGTCTTTCGTCTCTAGCTCATTCCAGTGCCTTTTGGACTAAAAATGGCGTCCTGAGACGGCGCTGCTGGTTGTATTTATTAAATTAATTCTTTTGTCAACCGTGACTATTTCCTCTGGCTAAGGAAAATGTAATTTGCAAAATTGAGCCGCAGTGCACCCGACCGCGAGAAATTGATATGAAAATGGCGAGCATAGCCCATCCACACGCCTTTCAAGAATCTACAGTAACTCACAGATTTGCATAAAAGAGATTCGAACGCGTTGATCCGAGTAAATTTGTACATAATCTTCGTCCTCTCTCCTGCATTGTTCGTTTTGGGAAAACAAAACTGCGACACGCAGCCAGTTGTTCCCCGGTTCGATTTTTCTCCCCCTCCCGAAGAAGGCGAGAAGAAAAACGAAAAAACGCGGATTCGACCATCGTTTTTGAATCCGCCTGTACAATGGCAGCCTTGAGAGAAACCTGTGAGCCACTGTGAATACACGCGACTAATATTTTACATACTGTTGATGCGTTAGATAAGCGATTCTGCTCGTTGCAACGCTCAGTGACAATAATCGAGTATAATTAATACATATACATATATATGTTTTTTAGCACTTTTTGCGACGTAAATGAAAAACCGACACACTGAGAGTACGTTTTTTCCCGGTTGTACGTAGAAGAAGCCTTTCTCTCTCTCTCTCTCTCCTTTTCATTCGTTTATTTTTATATACATAGTATATATATACATATACATATAAATATATGTACGCTTGTTATCGATTGTTTTTTTTTTCTTTTTTTTTTTTTTGAAAAAGTACATTGGATGTTTTTATCGGTCTGATCGGTTGCTTGACCATTGACTCCACGGAAACCATGAAGAGCTTATACTATTATATCGTACGATAGAATACGTTAACTATGTATGTGTACCACATGCATATATATGTATATTTGTAGATACAGACGAAGAAATTAATTTTTGTAGGAGGCCTTGTCAATGACAGATTCGCTGCGAACAATTTCTTTCACCTCTTTCTTCTCTCTATTCTCTTCTGTCATTTATTGTTTCTTTTCTTTCTTTTTCCATTTTCTCTTTTTTAATTGATTAGTATTCGTCCAAATGATTTTTTGTACTCGCGACGAGCCCGACGATTTGTCCCCCTCCGTATCTTGTTAGATCGTTCTACGATCCTCGCCTTTGATGATATCGGATGGATTACGTTTCCCTGTCCTCTATTTTTTTTTTTTTTTTTTTTCGTAATTAGACACCGTTCTTCCATCTTTTCCCCTCTCTTTTCTCTCTCTTTAGTGGGACACTAAATCCGTGTTATCGAATCATGTCGACGTTATTGGACACAATTGTTTTACGCGTTGTTATCGTATACATATATGTTCTTTTTTTTTTGCCAAGATTTTATGCATGTTGTATAATGTGAAATTTTTTTCTAGTTGATAGTGTGCGCGGGCGAATCTCGTGCGTCGCGACACAACAGGATTTCGAGTTCCGAAAACGACCTTGAGCGACCTTGAGAATTCGTTCGGACGTATCCGATTGGCGGACTGCGAACGTTCGCGCGAATTCGGTTTTTGTTTTTGCGAGAAAATTGTTTTGGACCATTTTCGCGATTTTATGGCAGCCTAGATCATTTGAATCATTATAAAATTTATTTTGTATATTTTTTGATCTGCTTACTTGAGATCAACGTTCATTTATAAAACCTGATGTAAATAGCTGATAATTTAAAATGGCTGCTAGAAAATTCGAGATTAAATTCAGCGTTTGCAACCCTGGGTCAAAATGGACCCAAGTCCCGTCATCCGAGGGTTAATTAACATTTTATCCAGCTATTAACTGACTTTTCAATGGCTATACTGTGTCTAAAGGAACCTTGAAAATTTCTTTTACGTATAACTATCACATAAAAAAAGAAATGATTTTTAGATCTTTATGCATATTTCCATTTTTGTAGACTGTTTCATAAAAACCAGAATCAAGAAAAAAAAAAGGATTACTGATTAGTGTTAACATAAATGTCGGTTTATATTTCACAAATATGGAAAATGTATGTTTAAAATGTTCCTAAATCGGGGCTGAAAATTTCTTCAATTTTATCAAAAATCAATATGTAAAATTTAAAATAATGGAAAGATAGAAAAAATGTCAGCAAAAAGGACATTTTTACGTTGCATGAAGATCCAAGATCTAACAATCACCCATTATAATGGTTTACGGAACCAGGTTAGGTTCGCCATTGAAAAATTGCTGAAGAAGCTCTAAAATTATACTTTTTGATTTTTAAAGGACCATTATTGCTGAGAAACTATTGAACTAGTGGTTAAAGTGTTAATAAGGGATTTATCTTTTCTCATTTTCGCTCTGAAATCGCGCAGCGTCCGCAGTCCGTCGATTGTTTCCGAAATGCGGAAGTAAGGATTGACAACACAGTGATGTCACGATGGATTCAAGGGGGTTTCCTACTGTACAGTGTTGAAAAAATTAAATTTTATTTAATCAGACCGTCTGAACGTGTTTGACACTCCGACAAACGTTTCCTGAGTAGAGCACTTCGAGGCTCCGGCGTACTTTAAACATTCAGTCTTCCAGGTACAAACGAAAAGAATTGTAAATAATGAGTTGTTCTGCGAACTCTATTATTTATACCTCGAATATAATTTATAACGAATAACTCTGCTTCTTCGAATTCGCTGAACACAATAAACTTCTACCTCGAATGGCGGACTTTCGAATTTTCGACGATTGGCACGTTGAAGTATTTATTTATAATTCTGAGTATTTTCGAACCTGGTACTATCTAAATCGATCCTTTCATTCGATCTTCTGTTAATCCTTTGCGGACGAGGAATATTTACTAGATCATTATCAAAATGTTAACACTGAGAAGATAGAAAATTGTATACTAATCTTTTGCTTATATATTACCTGTACAATCATTTTTTACTTTGTTTTATATCGAAACTTTTTACTGGGTTAATTGATCAATTGTAAAATGACGTTACAGTATAGAAAATGGTGGGCATTATTCTCAAGACTTGAATATGTTTTGATTGTTTATAGACGAACAAGAAGGCCATGAATTAATTTGCACACCCAATAAATAGTTAAATCACTTGTTTGCGATTTTGAGAGCCAGATATATGAGCTTGATGTCGCCAATATGGCGGCGTTCGTCCTCAAAGGGTTGAAAGATGGCGTGCTCGATGAAAAGTCTGCAAATCCCGCTATCCGAGGATTGATAAAGATAAACGGTGCGCGAGAAACATATTTGGAGTATTTGGAAAATTATGATTACTCAATTATCTGGTTATCGGTCAATATTTTCGTTGACTTTCGCAATATGGCCGCCATGCGGCTGCCGTTCAATTTCTATTTCCGCGATTTCGCGTTTTCTCCAACGAACTGTGACGTCGAACTCGAGAATCAAACTAGTTGAATAAATTGTATAGAACGTTCCCTCTCCCATGGGAAACCGAGTTTTTTCAACTGAAACACGTAGGAAGATCCCTGAACGAAAAACCGAAAACATAAATGCGACAAGCATCTCGCGGCATCGTTCGAAAACTCTATTGTCATGGGACACACGTACATATATACACACATACGCAGTCATACATGTACACACACACGTACCATTTTCGTCTCGGTGTGGCACGTGCGATACCGAAAATCTTCATTCGAAAAAACCGAGAATATGCAAAATTTCGGAGTCTGTTCGAGCGCGTTCAACACGTTCGCTGCCGCCATTTGCTTGGGCAGCTGTTACATACTGTTAAAAACTGTATCATACTTTTTATATTTTATTCGATGCAATGAACTTTCTTTGCGACGGTTATTCATGCAAACTCACGTTTACGAGTCACCTTACGAAAACGGAAACTCCGAGAACTATGTTTTCATCGGGTCGCAAAGAAAACGTTTGGTCGAGTCAGAATTTCTGGAACTTCCGGTTCAGTATTTCAGTTTTATCTGTTGTTAGACTGCGAATTTTTATGCAAAACAGAAATTGCATTACTTTCAAGACACAGAAGCTAGACATTTATTTCTTTTCTCAACAATTTCAATCAGCCTGAAACAGTGTTTTTGAATTCTTCAAATGTGTTTATGTGTTTTGGTTGATCTAGTTATTTTTGTTATAAATGTATAAAATCTGCAGTCGATTTACCATTAAACGAAGTGACATTTGTATGCTGATCAATCATGTATTCGCCATTATTTCAATGACTCGCTGCGCCATTTATCAAAATAAAATTCTCTTATTACCTAACAACGATTTTCACGTCTGACACGATCGCATAATCGTCCGCAGTCTAATCGAACGGATATTCTGGCACGACCTAGCCGAAATTCGAATAAAATTGCACATTTCAAAAACACAAATCGCGAGACGCAGAATGGAATATAAAATTGCAATAAAATGACAACGGATTCGTGGAACTTGATGAAAGTGAGTTTGCAGAAAAATTCATAGTTTATATATAAATAACAATGAGAATACCAGGGAAAGAGAATCAATCGTTACAGGGTAACACACTGTGCTCGATATTATTTGCATCGGACTTTTCCCGACGAGTTTTCCTGTCTACGAAAGTAATGGATTGATGTAAATAATTTATAACACGGTCGACACCCTCGATAATGCTATTTCGGTACCCTGACAGCGAACGTGTTATGGCAACGGATCGAAAATTTCCCTACACAAGCGACAGCGACCGGAACAACACCAGCAAGCAAGGAAAAAAGTGAATCTTTTGTATCTAACGCGTATAGGAGGAAAACATTTGTAACAAAAAACGAAAATCGACGTACGTGGACTTTGCCAAACACTGCAAACCCTCGAAGCGATTTTTTTAAATAGTTCCCTGGAGAAGCGACGGCGGTATTAATAGGATTTTCAATTACTGTACCAAAGAGAGCCCCACAATTTGTTTAATCATTTTCATTTTAATGTTCATTAGATATGAACTAAAAGATTTTATACAATTCGTCAGATTTAAAGAATAGAAATTTCCGGCTTCTCAATGGAGTTACTTAAAAATCGGCTGGATCGTTAGAGATCTATTTGAAAATGAAGTTTATTTCTGGCTGTAATTATCGGAAAGCTGGCCCGTTTTAAGGGATGGAAAGATTTTGCTTCTCGAGAGAACTATTTCGAAAGATCGGCAGCTAAAAATCGAAATAAAACAAGAGGAAAGTGTGATCGGTTTATGTGGTTTCGGCAGGCGCCACGCGCGTTTTTCTCGATCGTTTGATGGTGTGGTTGAGAGTCGTGAATCCGAACTGCGGGAAAGCGAGAAACGAGGAGGAAAGAGCGGAGAAAACAAAATAGAAAACCGATCGCGGAGAAAGAGAGACGCCCGTTAACGTTTCTCGGAGATCGATATTTGTATAAGTACCTTCTAGTACAAGTTGCTATTAATTAAAAGAAAAAACTACGTCTTAGCTTTCTAAGTGGCCGGTCTTGGATGTCCGCAGCCCCCACCCCCCAACCCCCTCCCCCCTACCAGTTGTCAAGGATGAACGATTATTAATAATGAACCGCGACGTAACCGGAAGCGCAATAGAGCATGGTCAGCGACGAGAGCGAACGGGGGAAAAAAGAGAAGTAACAAGTAAATGAATAAATGAATGAGTAAATAAGTAAATAAAAATAAATAACGCACGCACGCGCGCGCGCGAGAACACACACGAGGTTACCGAAGAGAAAACGAACACAAAAAAAAAACACGATAAATAATAATGAAACCGTAATGGAAAATCGTAGCGAATTAGAAGAGAACACCGGTAGACGTAACCGACAAGCTTTTGCTCCAATTAGAATTAAACGACGACGAATAAGTGAGCGAAGGGATGAACTTGTAGAGACGAGAACGGAAAAATGATACAACAAAAGAAAAAAAAAAAGAAACACACACACACCCAATTAAACGATGAAGGTGAGAGAATACCGAGGAACATGCAAAAAAAGCGAGTAAAACGCAGAAGGGAAAAAAGTTTTAGATAGCGTCGCCGCGTCCGCAAATAAACACGCCATCCGATCCATTTGAAACGAATGAACCGAACACGCGAGAATTAAAAAGAGATAAAAAAAAAAAGAAACAATACGACCACCAACGTCAAAGTGTATCACATTTCGAGAAATATATGTATTTGTTATTGTTTTCATTGAATTATTATTGTTGTGTCTGAATTGCTCGATCTTCCCCCTCCTTTATGAAGGCTCCAGCTTTCTTTCTCTTTCTGCAGGGAAATAATTGAGAATTTTTATTTGTGGCATAAGACGGAGCAAGTAATTTTAAATCGTTCTGTTCCATCAAAGAATCGGAAATACTAAAAACGCTTCTCTTTCGATTTGAATTCAAATAAATTTCCATAAATGGTGATGGCAGCGCCGCCAGGTGGTCGATTTCGAAAGTAGCGGCAAAATGCTCAAGTTTGTAGCCAAATTTACCGACAGTCGATATCCTTTCATTCTTTCTGGGGAATATTCTCAAATAAATTAGTTAACCTCAGACGAGGTACAGCTTCTAGTGGATCTAGTTGCAACATTTATCGTTCGTCAGCGTAGAGGGCGTAAAAAATCTAATTGTTGTTAACGATGTCGGTATTTCAGATCGTGAGACACGAAAGTTTCGTGACGAAACCCCATGTGGTGATTGGTCTCCTCCTATACCTCGTCTGTGCTAACAGTATGAATAAAGAATGCACTATACCCGATTCGTGCTAACGGGAAATCTTAAATTCGAGAATTGCCGATAACGAATTTGCCGACTGTAAAATGGTCCCCGCACAGTCTTCGATCACAGTTGTCATTAAAGAATGAAATAACAATTAAAAGACAGAGAGAAGCTATTTTTATAATCTCGTATTTACGAAGAACATTACAACGCATAAGCTGACAACGGAGCGCAATTGGATTTCCATAGGAGTATAATTTATTCGTTTGACTGCAAGGTCGAGACACGAAAGGCCTTCAATCGTTGTAACAATCAATGGGACGGCAATTGAAGATTCGTTATTCGTTGATAAAGCACAGAGCTATCGAGTTCTGTGGAATTTGCAATGATTTATCGTTTCAAATGAACTTGCAAACCAATTTATGTGCGCAAATTGTAACGGAGCGCCTCGTCTCGGAGACAGTTAGAGTTAGCGGTCGATAGAAAATAAAGAGTAGCAGGGGTGATTGTAGAGGATTCGCACCGAAACAGCCGTGGAAAATGGATTTCAACCTGAAGAAATTAGTGAAAGATGCTGGTGCTACGCTTAGTAGGGTTGTACAGGTGAGCAAAGTTCGCTATAATAATTTAACAAGTTTCCGTTGACTAGAACGAGCTCTCTTTGGTCAATTGTGATCGAACGCTGTCATTTCTGACATTTTGTACTCTTTTTCAACGGGGAAAAAATTTAAAATACAATTCCGACGAATTGCTCAAATTTTCTCTATTTTGCATTCACGAATTCGAGTACCGTATTGTCCGACTTATTTGTTATTTGTAATGTGTGAACTTTTTACTGTACTCTCTGTCTATAGTTTAAAGTTAATTACTGTAGGCTGAGGTTAGCAAATGTATTTAATTTATACAACTATCTGTCCTCCGTACTGTATCATTTATCATTCTACCACTTTCTGGTAGTATCTCTTAAGATTAAACGTTGTCTACTTTATGTAGGCTCGCCGGGGTATAGTCACTGATTGTGAGCTAAATAATTCATCGTTCGATGACTCAGAACATATTAAATAACTTAGAATGACTAAGGCTGATCCTCTTCCCTACTTGCGAACCCATACTTAAACGCTTCTAGGTATTCTAGAGGTGTTAATTCAATTCAAAAAATGAATCCACTTAGGGAAACAAATTGTGTCCTTGTTTAAAATTATATGAATCATGAGCTGGTCTACATTCTTTCACAGTTAACTGAGGAAACATTAGGAAAATCAGAGAAAACAGAATTGGATGCACATATAGAGCATCTTGCCGAAAGGGCAAATGCTACTAGAACATGGACAGAAAAAATTCTGAAGAACATGGAGTCAGTACTTACTCCAAATCCAGGTATTGGAATCATTTCTTTGTAATAGATTTTGAATCAATGTGTTTGCATTGCAATCATTTTTTTGTAATACATCTTGATGTGTGTTCTTTCTTGTGGATTCTATTATAGGCAATAGGATTGAAGATTTCTTCTATGAGAAGATCGACAAAAAGAAGCCTAACAGGTTGAGTAATCTCGAATATGTGGGTATGGACATGATAGAAGCTGGAAATGACTTTGGCTCAGGAGTTCCTTACGGTATATACATTCTCTCTGTGACCTACTTCAACCAATATTGACCTGTTCTCAGATGAAAATTCGAAATTTTTATTGTAATTGTTGGAGGTGTTCAAGAACCCAAAAACGACGGGTTGGGACGAGTCGAGAATTTTATTTGAGTTCTCGAAAATTTCAGGATTCCCGCATATGTCGGGACTCCCGAGAATTTTCAGGATTCTCGAATGTTTTCAGAAATATCGATATATTCGAGAACCCGACCCATCCCGATCATCGGGTTCTTTAGTAATTATATTTCAATTTTTCAATGTTTTCATTTTAGGAGCTGCACTGATAAAAGTTGGCCTGTGCGAACAGAAATTAGGACAAATTGAGAGAGACTTTATCGGTACATCAGCTAATTGTTACATTCAACCCTTAAGAAAGTTTTTGGAAGGGGAAATGAAAACCGTTAATAAAGAAATGGCAATATTGGAAAATAAACGGTACAAATTAGTATTTCTCTCGAAATGTAGACGCGCAGTTTTAATGAAAATATCAATTACTTTTAGATTGGATCTAGATGCATGTAAGAACAGGGTGAGAAAAGCAAGGAGCATGCTGGGCCAGCAAAGTGTAAGTTCTATTATTTATTATTTTATTCAATTGTGTGCTATATACGTTTACCACGTGTTTTGTCCCGTACATTGCTGCATCTGATAGGAGTCCGGCGTATCACCTGAAGTGTTACTCGATCAGGTATTGATGAAGCTGATGGGTTTGTCGGCTCAAAAAATGTCGTTAATTATGTTTTGCTTCTTAAATCTTACATAGAGTCCAAATTAAATTATTTAAGGGTATAACGACTGCACTCAATGAAGTAAATCTTTAAGTTTGTTTCATTCATTGCTTGATTCATCATGATTCTTCTGTATCTCATATTTAAGTTGATCATTGGTATATCTTTTGTGTGTATTTTCTTTTATAGGTATCTATCGTTGATTTGCATATGTGTATATAAACTTACATTTTCTTTTCTAATTCATTCAAGTATTTGAACATTTATTATAGAAAAGTTCCATACCCTAAATTTTAAAATTGATTTTCTCGGAAATTACACGCGAGAGAAAAGAATTTATAGAATGCCCATTGAAAGTTACGAGTCCAACAACAGTTGAACAGTTCTATAACAATAAGGAATAAAACTGTATATTGCTCTACTTAGGCAGAGAGGGAGTTAAGGGTAGCACAGTCAGACTTTGATCGTCAAGCGGAAATAGTGAAGCTGCTGTTGGAAGGAGTTTCAAGCTCTCAGGCTGGACACCTGCGTTGCTTGCACGAATTCGTCGAAGCACAAGCCCGTCATTACGCTCAGTGTCACGCAACGATGCAAGACCTGCAGCGTGAATTAGCCGGGTAAGACAACAGTTTCATTCCTTACTATCCAATTTCTTTAAAATCTTTAATTATCCTGCACTATCCTTGTACAGCTATCCCACTCTCTGGTGATCCGAGTGAGTAATGCTTTATAGTAATTGGTTGTTATGTCTTCTACGGCATACGAAAGTATTTAGTGGAAGCTTAATAGAACCATTACTCATTCGCAAAGATCATCATGATCTGTAGATAGTTACAACTATTACTTTCTATAGACCTCTGCTTATTTCTGCAAAGTGGTATATGTAGCATTTATTTTTTAATCTTTGTTTTGTTAGAAAAAGCTATAGTTATATATTGATTCGTTGTGAGTACCGTAATTGTCGACGGTCACGGTGAAAATAGTATTTATGTTCGTCCTTGTTTCTGCTATTGTACGGTGCTTGTTATTTTTTATTTATACCTCTGACATACTCTTTCTATTCTCTATCTTTGCTTGCATGATTGGGATTGCAGGGCGCGTCAGCCGAGTCCTTTGCTGAGAGTCAACAGCGAAGATGTGATCGAGCTAACCCCCTCACCCACACAATCCCAAAATTCACCTGTACATCTACCACTTGCTGATTCTAACTATGTTACCGCTACCTTTGATACCGACGTCTCCAAAGTTTAGTTTTACAGAGCGTTGACCAGAGACGAATGGCAATAATTAGTTGTATCCGTAAAAAGGATTAACCATGGGAAGCATAGGGCAAAAGCAATTTCCTCAGTTGTATAGATACTTGTTAACTATTGCAACATTTCTATAGACATGTTGAACAATACTTAGTCTATTAAGTCGCTATCAAACTTGTAATTATCGGAGGACAGTTAATAAAATCGTATTTGCGAAATGCTTAAAAACTATTATTTTACAAGCAAGATGTAACTTCTGACTTCAATATAGCATACATTCGTGACTATAAATAACGTGACTAAGACCACAGCTTTGATACTTCTACTTCTCATTCAGTATCAACAAATTTGTTGTGTAGTTAATCGATGTTTAATTCTAATGCATGATATCACGTTCCGTTGGTATTGATACACTGTTGTAGAATTAAATGGTCTATGTTCCTATAAAAGTAATGTACGATCATCGTCAACATTAACTCTGTGTATTCCTCAGACTCGTATTCATTTCAAACTTCTCCAGTTTATCTTATCAATGTCTTGTTTATATTACTTGTGTCACCCTACTTGCCAGACCGCTTACGCTTTCACATTTCTGTTAATAACATTTTTTATTTCAGTTTTACCCAGCATGTATATCATACACAGAAAATTGCATTAAAAACGAGCATTCTCGCGTGAATTCTTTGCAAATTCCTTTTCTGACTAAATTCTGCAAAAAAAAATCTTGCTCGTATTCTACATTTGAAGATTCGCGAACTGAACTTAAAACATCGAACGATATTGATAAAGTTATTACGAAAAGTTGTTTGAATTTTAATAACATGTTCATCAGACTTATCCAAATTGTAATTTATCCTACCCAGCTTATCTGGGGGCCCTTATCACCCCACCACTACCCCACCAACTTCCAATGTATCAGCGGAAAATGGTCAAGAACGTGCAAGGGTACTATTTGATTATGAAGCGAGGGATTCTAGCGAATTAAGCGTCGATCAAGATGAGGTAACAAAATTTGTGATTTAGATAAACAGAAGCATGCTCAGAGCATAGCTGAACAAATGGCATGACTTGTTGCAGAAAGTAAGTTTAGTTTAAAAACTACATTCATCGTAAGATTTGACCACTTTTATTCAAGGAATTTATTTTATATTACATATATGCATATGAAATATCTTTTTTCCCATCAGCTCCATCGTTTATGAGTACCTTATTGCGGAAAAAAATTATTTAGAAAATCGAAATATTTTTTGCATTTACTTTAACACTGGGTTTGCGGAAGCACTAAAAGTGACTATTTTACATTACTTTGTAAAAGTAACGAGAATGTGTCTATCCAAATTTTTAGCCATTTTTGTTTAAATATATACTCAAAGAAAGAAACTTGTTGAGTAATTCTTCCTGGATGCATCTTTACAAGTAAACCTAGTGTTAAACATGTCTGGCCTGTGTGCGAAGAAATACACAAATGTCAGACTGCACCGTTATTTCATATGCATCAACCTAACAAATTCGACTAACTTAATCTTACGTAAAATTTACGTTATTTAATTAGTACTTGTTATAATGAATTCTGTTTAGAGGAAATTATTCGATATTAACAGTTGGTGCATTTCTTAGTATACGTAATTAAAATAGTTATCCATTTTATGGCTGCATAAAATTCAGTGCAATGTTTTTGATTCGTTCTTAATTTTGATAGAATACTGTTATTATACTCGAGAGATGAGTTTTAGATCGTGACTTTTGTACGCTGTTTTTCAAGAATGTAAGATAGGAGTAGAATGTTAAAAAGCCAGTAATGTAAATAAATTTCTATAGATGTACGCATATTACAAGTCGTTGCAAATTATTGTAAAGTAAAACAGAGATATAAATGCGCTGGGATTATCATAATACTCATGTAGGATTAACTTAAGTCTCTTATATATTTACGGAGTTTGCATTTTTTTTTATAAGATCGGCATTATATTTCTTTGAGAAATCGTGCATGATATACATATTTTAATTTTAAGTTTTGTGTCTGTATATTGGCTTTTCTACCTTTTTTTTCGTTTAAATTTTGTTCTTGATGTTGTATCACACACAAGTTTGTTCTGGTTCGTCTGTATATTTGTTTGGTATTAAGAATTATTGTTATGCATATGCATACAGTAAGTTACATACAAACGAATGCATATGTACATTTACTCGAACACTGCATGTATTAAATAAATATATCAATTTCTTTTCGTCAAATGTATTTTATTTGTTTTTTACGTCCTCAAATATCTTTCCAGCTTTCCCGGTGTTTTAGCTCGAGCTTTTTCCAAACGCATATCATCCAATAACAATGTATCGAATGTCATGAGATCTAACTCTATCTTTTAGGTAATTATTGTCGTTGAAATACCCGGCGACGAAGACTACGTGATGGGCGTGAGAGGAAATCAACGAGGAAAAATTCCAAAAGCATATTTAGAAATGTTAATCGTTTGTCAATGAATATTTGACTACATACTAGTACACATTCCAATGTATTTTGAAAGTTTCATTTTACCTTTTAATATGAAATGAAACTGCCTTATGCACTGTCAATACATATGTTTAAAAATCGTGTTTCATATTGTGCAATAAGTTGGAGGAGTTCTCAGTGTTCTTTAAATGTAAATTTACGAAAAGAAAAACTTACTCTCTTCTATAAATAATGTATTTCTCTTTCTCGAAGTATCAATATATATGTATAAATCTTATATAGACTGTTGTACAAAAGATAAACTATTAGCACATTAATTGCATATCAATAAACGAACACGGTCAATTTTGCAAAAATTATAAACAAATTAAGAGATTTCGGTAGGCATAAGTATCAATTAAATGCTGCTAAAAGAAAACTTGTACCTATATTTGTTGTATGTTGAAATCTTCCATAATATAAATAAAATTAATATCTCGTTTTAAAGAATGATTGTTCATTTAATAAATAAATTATCAAAGTATTTTGTTTTATGAATTTATTGTTAAATAAAGAAATATAAAATTACTTCTTTTTGGATACACCCACAGTACGTCCACGACGACCTGTAGTCTTTGTGTGCTGACCACGCACACGGAGACCCCAATAGTGACGCAGACCTCTGTGCGCACGAATCTTCTTCATACGTTCCAGATCTTCACGAAGTTTGGAGTCTAGGTAGGAGCTGGTAAGCTAAAATTCAATAAGATGTTATTTTTCTAAATGCTACAGAAATATATTTCATTGAGATATTCCATATTTGTGTATGATGAAAGTGAAAAAACTAAATGTTGCACACTATTATATAATTGCCAGGATGTCAATTAACCTAATAATGTTAACAAGCAACCTGATGTGCTGTTCCTCTTGCACGACTACCATCTAATCGATATAAAAATTCATATGATTAGTCGTGAAGGCGTGCTGTACTTTACGCGTAGACTGAACATGAATAATGCTTTGATACTATATTATTTTACAATGTTACTGCGATACTCACTTGTGAATATTTGCCGTCAACAATATCCTTTTGTCTATTCAAGAACCAGTCTGGGATTTTGTACTGCCTAGGATTGCCCATAATGGTGACAATTTTTTCAACCTAAAACGAACATTTTTGTTAGACACGTGCACTATAATTCATTGAGATATAAACAAAGTAAGAGATTGGAACTATATTTAACAAAATAATTTCTAAGTTATTCTTACTTCCTCTTCGGAGCATTCTCCAGCACGTTTGTCCAAGTCGATGTCAGCCTTTTTCAACACAATGTTGGCATAACGACGACCGACACCCTTAATCGCTGTCATAGCGAACATAACTTTTCTATTACCGTCAATGTTCGTGCCCATGACACGAAGAATGTGTTGGAACTTCTCTGGAATTACGAGCGACTGAAACAAACAATTAAAATGTTCAATGATCACGACAATTACCATAAAAATCGTGTTTGTTAACGTCGAGACTAACACATGAGTTAACCTATAAGCACACCTATGACTACAAAATTTTTCTAATTTTATCGAAACTTGTTATTAATAGGAATCCAAATCTCAAAGAAAACGGTACAATATTTCCATAATGAAGCTTTAATATTATAATACACTTAGGAAATATGATAAAAGAATAGAGTTATCGAACGGTAGGTTAACGATGTCTCAAATGTACCATTTTTCGTAGAAAAGTAAAAAATATTTTCAAATTCGATTACACAAGGAAGTACACTACGATTTCTAATCAAGATTTTCTAAATTTTATTGAAGATTCAATTGTAAAATAGAGATTTTAATAAGCACTGTGTAAAACTCACCATCTTGCCAATCTGTCAGGCACTAAAAGAGACCTAACCGGAACCGGAATTATTCACCTAGAGAGGGCAGCAACAGTTACTTTTTGAAACCGAGATTTTCGATCCATAAAGAAAAGTGTGAATTCATTTACTCTGTTTTAAATTAATTATTGATCGCCGCATCAACCACTTGAATGGGTCATTAATGATTTCGTTTTACAATTCACAACTTGTGCAACTTTGAATGTCCCAGCAGAACAAATTTTGTGACGATTGACTGTCGCTCAGGTTATTTCTAAAGGTAGGTTTTATTTTTTCTGTAATAGATGATGATACAAATTGACGTTACTTAACAGTTAATTTATGATCTTTAATTAGTGTGGTATTAGTAAATATTGCACGTCTTCTTATATGCTGCAATATCTAATTAAATGTTTGCTAATTTTCCCGCTGAAACAAGCGGGAGGATTATCCAAAGAATTTTATATTGTTGCTACTAATTTGGAGAATATTGTATAATACAGTCCTTAATCTTTATGTGTGAATATTGTAAGAAATTATTAATACATTTTGATTATCGTATGGTAATGAAATGTTGTAGTCTCAGTGGTTTCAAGGATTCATGAGTAGGTGGCGCCTCTGGTGTTATAACGGGGGCGAAATCTAAGCACTAATAATATTTTAATATTTAATGCAATTGTTTAACATATTCATATCTATTAAAATTTTAATGGAGAATTAATTATAATTTCTTGAATTTGGCACAAGATTGTACTTTCATCGATTTTGTTAGATGAACGAAGATTATTTTAAAAGCAATAATGAACGCCTTTCGTTCAAAAACTATACAATCAATAAATACATTTATTTAATATATTTATATACTTTGAAATTTTACTGAAGAATTAATTATATTTTATTGAAAGTGGTATGTGGGTTTTGTTCCTTCAGGTATGTTGGAAAAACGAAAACTATTGTAAAAGCAATAATAAATGCTTTCCTTTTAAAAGCTATAATATACCTAGCTGTAAAGTAGTGTTTAGATGAATTATGTTATTATTATTATTAGGACTCATTAGTGTAGTATTTTTAGTATGGGGGTTTTGTTCCTTCAATTATGTTGGAAAAACAAAAACTATTCTAAAAGCAATAATAAATGCTCTCCTTATATTATACCTAGCTTTAAAGTAGTGTTTAGATGAATTATATTATTATTATTAGGACTCATTAGTGTAGTATTTTTGAGATTTCATTTTATTAATGCCACGACTGCCCTCCAGTCCGTTTCGCTTTAACTGTACCAAAAAATATTTGAGCAGTCGAATCGTAACAAGGTTAACATGACTATAAAATGGAACTGCAGAGGGGTTAACAATAAAATGTTTTAAATATTCGTTTGTTCGGTGGTCCGGGCAATTCGAGCCGGTAAAATCGGATCGATGAAACTGCCCGTTATCGGAACAGGTCCTCGGGAGCTCGTTTTAGAAAAATTTTCAAACGCAGCATGGAAATCTGTCTCGCGGGTGTAGTTTCGATAACTCAATAAAAAGCGGAACGTGGAAAACGTAGTCTCGCGTGTGCGGAAGGCGGCGGCGGGAGAGAGGAGGGCCATTTTCCAACGGGATACGATTTCCTGCTTGGTTTTCCGAGATTTTCCTCCTTTCATCCCCGAATCTGGCAGGGCGGGGCAAAAACGAGCGTCCAGAGGGTAATCGGGAGGAGGAATCCCGAGGTATGATACCCCTCTGATTCGTTTTACGACGGTCGTTCCCTCGAATTAGGACGGAATAAGAAAGAATTCGTGAATCCGCTGATTTCGACCAATCCTCCGTTATCCTATTCGCGTTGGGGCGGCTGTTCGATGTAGATACGCATGATACAGCCGTTGGATACCTTTCAAGCGCAATGCTGTTCGAAATAGTTATTTTACTCCACCCTTTCGAGCCCCATAGACACATGGATTTTACACATTTATGGAAAAAATTAGTAGATATACACACTGTTTGAAACAACATAACTTTTTTAAAATTAGATCAAATGACTTGAATGTTATTGAGGCGAAAACAATTTTTGAAACAAAAATTTGAATTAGTCTGAATCGCGGAAGAAATAGTAAAAATTGTTTTTTCCAACTTTTTTATATGAGCCTTTATTGAAAATTTGAAACGTGTTTTATTCACTCGAATAATTTATATCCATGCTGAAAATTTCACAAATTTTGGATAATTCGTTTACGAGTTATAAACGATTAAAAGTGCGATTATAAGTCAAAAATCGTAGAAAACGGAAATTTTTCTCACTTTTCTCTCACGTTGTTTGTAACAGTGTGGACTCAGTTTTGCTCTCCAGTGTAATTTAAAACAGTAGAAACATTAGAAAAATTTGAAAACACTGTTATATTATTTTAAGCCCATTAAACATATTACGAAAGGAAATAGATTTCTATTTCACTCCAGTTTGTTGTGATTCACGTAGAAAAATTTTATTTTGCATAAAGATCCGCTGTCTACTCATAGAACATATTATTGGTTTCCCTGCAGTTTATATTGTTAAATAACACGAGCATGTACAAGTAATATGACAATCTGTTCGTTAATGTTTAGTTACCTCCTAAGCTTCCTTTTGCTACTACATGTATTTTTATTTAGACAATTGTGGTGAGGGAAATTTTATTCCTTACAAAGACAATTAAACACATATTAAACGAGGATTGTTAGCGAATGAAATTTATTAGACGATAAACTTTCAATGTTATCTAACACGAACTATAATAGTAACAAAAATAACCTGCTGTTCGATTTTCCAAAAATTTCTGAGTCGCACTGATCCCATTTAAAAATTAAATACGAAATAAAAATGATTAATAAATGAAATTGAATTGTCAGACGATAAACTTTGAATGTCACCTAATACGAAGTGGACTCAATAAAATTAAATTGCTGTTCGAATTTCGAAAATTCCTAAACTGCCCCATTTGAAAATTATGTAGTGACAAAATTAAATTATATCGGACAGTAAGATGCAAATACAATCCAATAGAAATTGATACTGGGGTTAGTAAAGTATTGGTCGATTCTCAAAAATGGTTCCATCCCTTTTAGGAGCGGAATGGCACGATATTGAAAAACTTTTGACCCGAAGTGAATGTTCCGTCGTGAGCGTGGGTGAAAATCGATAGATTCGAAGGATCAATAAAAGCAACAATTCGAGGCTCTATCAAATAAAGTGATTTCGAGCGTTCTGCGGTTCCCGGGGTAGTCCAGGTGGCTTGAAACGGCAATTAAACGTATAAACGGTCGAAATTAGCCGCAAGAATTGGTTTCGAGACTCGGTAAAGGCATGCCCTGAATGGATCCGCGGGCATCAGGGCCATTTAACACGATGACACCCCATTTACCACCCCCGCAAAGAGACTGCTGGATACCGGGCAAAGCCCTAAAGCCCATATGTCAGCACGTGCCGCTGCCCATAGGTGCTCTGTATCGTTAAATGCTCGTGCTGCTAGAAACGGTGTTTGCTGCTTTTCGCTTATTCGTTGCAAACATCATGCTGTCACGTACCGCGAATTAACACTTTCGTCGATGAACGATCATCCGACGTTTAACAACCTCCCCGAGAGGTTTAATAACTAGCCTGTCGATCTCTATGCATTTATAGTGCACGCAGATTTTTAAAATGCAAGAAAACATGCACAGTGACAAATATAAACGACATTGGTAACCAAAGAGTGACCCAAAAACCAAGGATTTTCTCGCCCTTTTTGGGCCCCTCGAATTCAACTTTAATTTTTGTGCCAAATGATAGTTTATGTCAAGACATGAATCACAAAGTTTATTTAACCGTTCCCAGGTTTCTCGAATTTCAGTAACAAATTAAGGATTCTCGAAATCCATAAGGACCGACATTTTTATGAAACATTGATTATGAATACTCCAGTAACCAATGGCGGCTCGGAGCTGAAATTAGTGTGGGTGTTGCTCCAGAAAATTTCAGCTTCCTATGTGCGCATGCGCACAACGGTCAAACGCACAGTTTTTTACAAAGATTTTTGTATCTTTTTATTATGTTAAATGTTATGGATAATATCAAGTGGAAGTAGGGGGCGCTGCGGTAACATACGCAACCATCATTGAATTTTTATAAAATTTTCTGATATTGTTCATGATTTTCGACCTTAATTTCGTCAAGCAGCTCGAAAAGTTGTTATTTTGCACGTTCCTCCGCTGTAACAGTGTTTTACAGCTCCGCAGTCCTCCAATTTGCCACGACATCGTCATTTCGACGCGATCCGTTGGTTCAGAGGTCGACGTTTGACGCTTCCCTTTGGCCATAGTACGCAATTATAGCAACCGCTGCAGTTTTATGGCCTGGGAGCCGGGAAACTCGCGTTTGCTTCCCCGGGCCGAAAAATCCGAAGCCGGGAAGAAGCTCCCTCGTCAAATGCGTTGCAATGCGGTTTTATGACGGTGAATGAGAGAAGTCGTTTTCTCCGGTGAACAGAGGCCTCAGTATAGATCATCTTCCTGTACCTGCAGCTTTGTCGCCAAGGTCGTCCACCATTTTCGAAAAATCAACTTTCCAATTGGCTACTGAACGCCCTATTACCTGAACTTACTCTTCCCTCAGGTAACACTCGCGCATAAATCATCTGCGACTTATCGCTGATTATTGTTTATCGCGACTGTTTTCAATTTCTGGAAACATCCCCCAACTCGACGTACCTCCGTCTAAATAATTTCTAACTTTGTGCACTAACTTTGTTAACTGAAAATCGCCCGACTAAATCATTTCTAGCTTTGCATTACTTTGTTAGCTTTGCATTAACCTTCGTGCATTAACTAGAAATAAAGTAATTAGCAGGTAAATTATTTCCCATTTTACGATGGATCATAACATATTTATCTAGATTGCGGAACTTTGTGCAAAATATACATTTTCTGCGTCACCTATAAGAAACAGAACTTAAATAAAAATGGATTTCTTCTTTTTATAATTTTAATAAATGGAGGAAATGTAACAATACTGTCCAAAATTCTTCTGATACTTTTGCTGCTCCGTATTTCACTTATATAAAATATTTAATATCAACGATTCCTAATATTCAATACTCAAATATTCAATATTCGCGATCAGTGTCACATATGTGTGACAATTCAGTGCATCAAATGGAAAAAATCGAATTGCATCTAATGCAAAGCACGATATTCGAAGAATTTGTAACTTTCCTGTGACAATATCTTTTTCCATATTTACAAGGGTATATATTGCATTTAACAAAATATCCTAACCTTGAAGTTTAGCTGTACAAAATCGGCTTGTAAAGATCTTCACGACGCAGCAAAATACAAATTCGAAAACAAACAACAAAACATTTCCATTTTCCATTTTTCCATTTTTTCTTAAACATTCCACGATTTCTCACAATATTGTTTTTATCTGAAGTTATTAGTGCAAGAAGAGTTTGCTTTTGCGACAGACAAGCGACCTAGCGCAAACATTCAAAATGGTGGTTGCAGAATAAATGTATGATCCATCGTCGAGAAGCGATTTGTCTGCCGAGCGCAGCTGCGAATCGTCAGCGTACTCTCGCCGAACTTTCTACTGCTCATGGAAGTATGATCGGCAATAATGCACAGTAAGATCGTGTTGAAACGGTGACCGTGACGAACGCCGATTTCCCAGCACAGCAGCATTTTCCGGCAGCCTCTTCGGCTTCGCGAGAGCCACCCGCAATCTTTGTCGGCAAACAGGCGCTCGTAAATTACAGTAGGAACGTCTCAATGTTGGCAGGACCCTAGCTCCGCATTGTCTACGAGGTACCGACGTGTTAGACACGCACCCTGAATCTCAGTTAGCTGAAACTGCTCTTTGAAACGTTTCGTCCGATGCGAGCACCGTACCCTCAGCATCGCGAATTTATCAAGCACACGACGCCACATCGAGTCATTGCAAAAGTCTTGATACGATTTCATCTTCAATCTACTACAAAGAACTTTACAATCATTCGATTATGCTCTTAGACTCTTATACTGTTCGTTGAAGGAATAATGGACGTGATTTTCCAAAAGCTCAACTGCAACAAACTGGAGCGAAACAAAAATTGATTTGCCCCCTAATAACAATTTGAATGAATGGGAAGATTAAAAGAATTGAAGAATTGTTATGTATTGTTTCTAACTTGCTGAAATTATTATAGAATAATTGGTTCCTGTTTGGTGCATGTGGTGTAGACAATTTTTATTTTGCACCAAGGTTCGTAAGAGCCAAGACTCCGTAGATTCGCGATAAGGTAGAGTGACCACGTTACCGACAAAAATCGGCGAAAAATGGTTTTACGTGCCTCAACTTTTCGTCCTTATATGAGAATATTTTTCGCTGAGAAAGGGCTCGTTCGAAAGAGGAAGGTTCAATCTAGCGCACGCTGGTCATGAGCTGACGAGACTATGCAGATATTTGGTAACATAAGCGTTAGAAGTAGGCCAAAAATTGACGATGCGCATGCCGTGGAATCCAAGCATTTTTATGCCATTGGATGAGTTTTCTGGATGAAATCGAGAGCAGCGCGCGCTAGAAAATATCTCCGGCTACAAATTGAGCTATAGAAATTGGGGAGCTTAGAAATTTGGGGTCCCAAAAATTGGGGAGCTCAGAAATTTGGGAGCTTAGAAATTTGGGTGCTTAGAAATTGGGGAGGTTAGAAATTTGGGAGCTAGAAGTTTGGGGTCATAGAAGTTAGGGAGCTCAGGAATTCGGGAGCTTAGAAATTTGGGTGCTCAGAAATTGGGGAGGTTAGAAATTTGGGAGCTTAGAAGTTTGGGGTCCTAGAAATTAGGGAGCTCAGAAATTTGGGATCCTACAAATTTGGGAGCTTAGAAATTTGGGGTCCTAGAAATTGGGGAGCTCAGAAATTTGGGACCTTAGAAATTGGGGAGGTTAGAAATTTGGGAGCTTAGAAATTTGGGGTCCTAGAAATTGGGGAGCTCAGAAATTTGGGACCTTAGAAATTGGGGAGGTTAGAAATTTGGGAGCTTAGAAATTTGGGGTCCTAGAAATTGGGGAGCTCAGAAATTTGGGAGCTTAGAAATTTGGGTGCTTAGAAATTGGGGAGCTCAGAAATTTGGGAGCTTAGAAATTTGGGTGCTTAGAAATTGGGGAGGTTAGAAATTTAGGAGCTAGAAGTTTGGGGTCCTAGAAGTTAGCGAGCTCAGAAATTTGGGATCCTAGAAATGCATCCTAGCATTTCTAATCTATCCTAGCATTTTTATGCCGTTGGATGAGTTTTCTGGATGAAATCGAGAGTACCGCGCGCTAGAAAATATCTCCGGCTACAAATTGAGCTACATTTTGTCTTGATTCTCTGCGAAATAAAGCCAAAAACTTGAAGCACGTTTCTGGCGTCGGTATTCATGATATCGATAATACAGAGCAAAAAATCTGACAAGTTTAGTTACCGACTTAGAACCCGTCGAATCAAGACCAAGATGGATCCTAAGTCAGTGGCTGAAGGCTGTGAACGGAAATTGTACTGCTGTTACCGACCTGCTGGCTCTGCAAAAGTCACGTGACTAGCCTTGGCTCTTATATGCCCAATAAATTGAAAATAATATGAAAGCATTAAAATTTGGAAAACAAATGATCTTGAGAAAATTTCGCTGTCGTGAAAGTTACAGGAAGGAACACATTTGGGATGCCGAAGTTAGGCGGGACACCTTGTATAATAGAATATGTATGTATACCTTGGACATAGGAGGCACGTAAGGCTGCGGCGGCGTCGGGACGCAGGTGGCGGCGTTCAGAGCCAATTATGCGAACGCGCCCCGACGTCGGCGTCGTTCTCGCAAATCCCTATCCTCGCATTTAAACCCCTGCGAGAGGGGGTTGCTGGTGAGCCTGGCGAGGGGGTGCCAGGGGCGAGAGAGAAGTTTCACTTGTCTGCGCTATAACGGATTAACGGCCGCGATTTATTCGCAAGTAATTGCTTCCGCCCTTTAATTAACTCGCATTTATTTCACGTAATGGCGACCGCTTGCCAACCGTACACGGAGTTTTCACCGGAGGAGCGAGAAGAAAGAAAACCACCCTCTCGAAAATCGACGATACTTCCACGCGGATGCGTCCTCTATGAACACCTGGAATAATCTGAATTCGTTGCGAGTGCTATACCAGGTCGTTCGCGTGCGAGTTTATTAGTTAAATATTCTCCTATTCTGCTCCGAGTCGTTTTAATCCGAAATCTTTATTTACTGACATATTAATGTCGTATTTCTCGTAAGATTAAAGTAGAATCATTTTTTATTGACATTTTATTTTCAACCAGTGATATATCAATGACCTGTAATATATAAACGACATTACTTTCCGGTCCCCCTTATATATAGACACTTACCAGCAATTTTCTCATATTGAAAATAAAGAGGAGACTAATAAGAAAATAAGAGGAGACAATTTTTAGAATTAATGTGAGGTAATGACTGAAATTATTTAAAAGATAATTACGGTGATTTCTCTATATATGTCGCCACGGCCTGGATGGTAAACGTCGCGGAATTATCCCCACTACTGAGGGGTATACCCCTAAGCTCGAGAGGCCTCGGACGCCGAGGAGTGTAAACATAACACGGCTCGGGTATGTCTTCTGGACGATACATGACGTTGGCAAGACCCGTGTTGTTGACATATATCGAGAATTCACTGTATTGAGCTTCTTCATTAGCTGTTCGAGCTCATTATTCAACTTCTCAGAATTTCAAATTCATCGAGCATCGCAATCGGTTTTCTTCGACAGCAACTTTCCCGGTCCGAATTTAGGGGGTCGCTGTCCGGAGGGTATCGTGAACGATTCTATCGGGTTGCTTAAACGCAGCGACGCGAAACTATATTACAGGAGCAGCATTATCAATGAACGAGAATCGGGACTCGATAGCCGGACGCGGAGTATAGTTGTCTGGGTTGCAGGAATCAGACTGTTAGGCGAACGCACACACGGGCTAGCTGGGACGTCGAGAGACTCACGGTCGCCATTTCGGGAACGATAAAATATCCCAGGGGTTGACTCTTATCTTTCCTATTATCGATAGTTGGCCGAGGACCAATATGGCCACGGCGACGTCGCCATGGTTACTTCGAATCTACTTGTTCCCAGGAACGGTGCTCCCATCATCCGTGCCATTATCGTGCTTTGCAGTAAATAAGGAGAAGCTATTCTTTCATCTCGCTGTGAAATGTCGATGTCCTTTCTCGAACGTATCGCGGTGAATCACAACCTCGATTATCCGAACCTCCGACGTCTCGAGTATTTTCTTTGTATGCTCCACTAAACAATACGGTTCAGTCTAAAACGATCCATATAAAACACGATGCACTTATTGAACACTTACTATACCATTTACTGAGGATTTATTATAGCATTGTCACTAAATAATTGTTCTATTATCCGAACATCCATGTCCTGATTAATTCGGGTAATGTAGAGGTCCTAGTGTACATGATTGTGCTTGTCTTTCGAAAAATCAATATTTTTGGTTTGTTCGTATTCTTCTGGTGTTCGTCCAAGTTGACTTTGTATTCAGTTATGGTTGTAGTTGGGATCGCATTTAGTTGTTATTAGAGTGCAGATTATTCATTCGCACTGCTCTTATTCATTCGACACATTTTTCACTGATTTTGAATAATTAAAGTTATTCCAATCCGACATAAAATTCTATTTTTCTGTTATCGATATTTACCCATTAGAGAAACTATTGGCATTCAATAGATTTTCATTTGTATATTGGAAATTATGAACAACAAGGAAGATCTAGTCACTGCAGAAACAGATGAATTATAATATATATAATTATATAAATTAAATAAATTATATTAATTATTAAATACAATTATATAAATTAAATATATAATTATATAATTATAATATATAAATTATAATTATATAAAGACAGTGGTTAGAATACGAGACTATAAATAAAACATAATTGGCCAAATTAGACTGAGCAACGAGCATGAATAAATACTATAGTGAAATCTTTCGTGCAAGCTTTTTTTAAGAACGTGTGAGGGTTAACTAAGTGCTAAGCTTGAAGAACGAGGGATGTACGGTTAATGAGCTCGATCCAATGCGAACAAAAAATTGAATGAAATTATATTGGAGAAGTGGCGCGGCCGCAAGGGGAGGAAACTTGACGTTGATTAGAAATTCTGAACAGAACGTGACGGAATGGAGGGAATGAAGCCGTAGCGATGTTTACGCGCCTGGCAGACAATTCGGCCATTCCTGTAGTAGATCGATTGCGGGAATCTTTTCTGGGGGTGTTCTTTCAGAAAATGGAAAGGCCGGAGGGCGATGATATCGCTGACGAGACCCGCCGTATTGGCTGCCACCCAATCCAATTGGGTTGGCATACACCCTCTGAACGAGTGATAACAGTGCGTGCCGCCATCTTGGCTATTATGCGCCCGCGAACGTACGGACCTTCGTATCATCCCCTGCCCTGGGGGTTCAACTGAGAGATAAGGAGGCCACAGTGCTGTATCCAACATCCCCTGTACCCAATCTTCGTCCAACAAAATTTCTCAAAGCTCCAAAAACTTCTTATCGAAAGCTAGATTGAAAATAGACTTGTCCTTGCAATTATTTCTGTTTCTGTAGAAAATCTAACAAAATCTTCCCAATTTTTCCAATGTAATCATTTTTACTTTTTTGGAAAACGTTGCAACCCTTCTCACATTCTTCAAATATAATTACTTCTGTAGAAAATGTAATAAACCCTCCCCAGTTGTTCAAATGTAATTATTTCTATTATTCTGGAAAAGCTCACAACACCCCCCCCCCCCAAATATTTCAAATATAGAGAATTATTTTGGTAAAAAATCTAACAAAACCTGTCTAATTTTTCGAATGTAATTACTTCTATTTTTCTGGAAAATGTCGCAACCGCCCTCAAAGTTTTCTACTATAATTATTTCTGTAGAAAATATAACAAATTCTTCCCAATTTTTCGAATGTAATTATTTCTATTTTTCTGGAAAATCTCACAACCCCCCTAAAATTTGTCAAATATAAGGAATTATTTTTGTAGAAAGTCTAACAAACCCTCTCTAGTTTTTCGAATGTAATTATTTCTATTTTTTTTAGAAAATGTCGCAACCCCCCTCAAAATTTTCTACTATAATTATTTCTATAGAAGACAACCAATTCTTCCCAATTTTTCGAATGTAATTATTTCTATTTTTCTGGAAAAGCTCACAACCCCCCCAAAATTTTTCAAATATAACAAATTATTTTTGTAGAAAATCTATCAAGCCCTCCCCAGTTCTTCAAATGTAATTATTTCTATTTTTCTGGAAAAGCTCACAGCCCCCCTAAAATTTGTCAAACATAATTATTTCTGTATCAAATCCGCCTAAAATTTTTCTCGACATAATTCACCAAGTAACAAGTGCGTTTGCAAGAAGATTACCAGGACAATACTAACCGGAATTGACGAGCTACAACTACAGCTCTCTAACAAATTCCTCGATGATTACCATTTCCTTTCCGTGGAGCCCTAATCTTCGAACAGAAAAATGTGTTATCGAGCGTTACCATGGGCGTTATCAAACCAACAAATGCCAGAGCGTTCGACAATGTCTTCCCCGAAGACAGAGTCCTGAAAGGTTCTAATCGACGTTGCTTGTCGGTGGATAATGTCCCGGCATCACGTGTCGGGCTGAAAGCGTGGCATTCCGTCCCGTGGCTCGGGTTCGACAATGGTCGGGTGTCCTTGACACAATATTTTGACGTGCCGTGCTTACAGGATAACAAGCATCCTCGCCCAGGAGGTGGGCCCATGGCTAATCCGGACACGAGAAAATCTACGACGGCGTGACACCGTGTCCTGAAAGGAGGCCTCCTGGGAATCGACCTCTTCCCGATTCTCCCAGATTACTCTCCGCGTCACCCGGGGAGTTTGTTGTGACTATTCCGGACACTGTTTTGTCAACGAACTCTCCACCCACTTTCCTCGGACCCGGCCGACACAGTTCTCACCGCTTTCTTCCCCTTAACCCTTAACGTGGACCTCCAAAGTCTGCATAAAAAATGCAATGACGCAATTTAATACCATCTCAGTTCCCCCAAACATGGCTGGGAATATTTTGTTCTTCTTATTTTACGAATAACCTAAAAGAAGCATTTTTATTCTCTGTTCAACTCAATTATTTTTGGAATAGTATTTTTATTTCAAAAAATAAAATGCGTAATTCACGAAAAACACGGACCAATCATGTTGTGGCCGTCCGCAGCGCTCTGATTGGTTGCTTTTCCCGAGTCATGTAACACTAAACCCAACGAAAGTTCTCGTACACCTGTTCCTACCGTGCGTGATCAAAATTATTGTTAATACATTAAACGTAGATAACAGTCAATTTGTAGCTGAATGAATTAGTATATGAACAACTTCCATAAAATGACGCAACGAATTTATTTTGTATATAATTGCAATTATATAAAAAATACTGTGATGCATTCTCCTCGATTTGGAAAATTGTACTGTGTCGTCCACCTTTGCGGTTTGGATGCATTCGCCATGAAACAGTATTATCATATTATTAGATAGCGTCTCGTTCGATAAGGCGGCTCATTTATTTTGAGTTGGCCGTGCCACATATAGCCTTTCTTTTATACTGATTGTTTAGGTTCAGAAGAGTAAATACCATACTATCTCGTGCGGTCAAATTGACCGGCCGCGGTGGGTAGGACGAGATACATATATTTCTTGGAGAAACCAATGAAACGAGAAATAAATACTGAAAAATAGATTGCATACATACTTTAACCCTTTGCACTCGAAGCTATTTTAATTCCAAAACGAAACATTTCTTCCGACTTAGAATATTTCCCCAAAAATGGTGCAATTTATTCGTACAATACTGAAGTGTTTAATAATTTATTAAATACAAACAAATTTAATAAGGTAGGAAATATTTTGAATAACGATACAGCGATTTTCAGCGGCGCCTTACAGTCGCTATTCGAGCGCTAAGGGTTAAGAAAGGTCGCAAAGATAAATAGCGATGTGATAATGTTGTATGCACGACATTGTACGCAGAAGTTTGATTAGGTCAATTTGACCGGGCCGTGGTAGGTTTGGTGTTAACTTCTACAAATTGCTGCTACTCGTTTCTGTCCGAAATGCATAAAATCCTCGATCTAGTAATGTCCTAGTAATAATGAATGAACTGAATCCTCAAAGGCAAGATCGTCCCCCACGAGTCTCAAAGTTCCTCGCCGCTTCTGCACCGAGAAAACGCAAGATCGAGAGAGAATCCGTAGATGCTGAGATACGAAGGGCTCGTTTCTTCACAAGTGTTCCCTTCGACTCGTACAAACGTTGCTTTCTCAAGGGGAAGGACTCGCTGGTGTGCATAGGGTTCCGTGTCCTTGGAGTGGATCGTAGATCCTGCTTTGTGAAAAGTCGAATAGAAAGTAAACTGGGTTGGTGGGTCGAGAGAGTGAGCGAGCCAGGGCCAGCATAAATCTTCTTTTCGACTAGCGATTTAGGGGACTCGGTCAATATTTCCAAAATATTTAGTGGGCGCCCCGCGGAGCAGGCACGCGCCACTTTTCAATCCAGCATCCACCCTTCTTTCTCTTTTGCCTTTTTCCTCGCTTCGCGTGCGACGACCTTGACCGAAAGCCGGCTAGAAGAAAGTTTTATTGGGGCATAAATACGTCGTTCGGGGGTTCCAAGGAACATTTACGATCCTTTCACGGTGTCCTTTGTCCTGCGCTGCTTGCTACTTACCGGGCTTCCGAATTTTTATTGGACGCCCGAGAAGCTTCCGGTTGTTATCAAACGTGAGCTCCACGATCGTCGTTGCGAAAGCGAGCTTTTTACTTCGCAGGACATCTGTCATACAGATTTCTGCCGTTTTCTCTGGATCCGGAACTAAACTGCACATTTTCCGTACATGTACAGCATTTGCAAACGTTTCCAATTTCAGAAAACTCCCAGAACAACCCTTAACTGGTTCTGTACCATTTGTAAGACTGTGCCTCTATCAACTTCTACAGGAATTTTGATTTATATCGATTTAGGAGTTTTCTATGCTAGTCGTGACTAAACTGCAAATTTTTGTACATGTACAGCGTTTACAAACATGTAAAATTTCCGAAAACGTTCAGAACAACCCTTAACTGGTTTTGTACCATTTGTAAGACTGTGCATCTAACAAGTTCTGCAGGAATTTTTATTTATCTCAATTTATTTATCAAAATTGTGTACATTTACAGTGTTTGCAAAAATGTAAAATTTCAGAAAATGTCCAGAGCAACCCTTAACTAAGCCGTATAAGTTTCTTTAACAAATTCTGTGAGAATTACTGCAGGTTTAAACAAATTTTTGTCTGTCAGGGTACGAATAAGAGAAAAAGGAACGTTTACTTTATTTCATTCTTCGCGTCCATCTTGAAATTCTACCGGGTAAGTTGGGAAATTTAATGTATTAATTCATTATGGCAACAAACATCAAATATATTTCTGCTCTTAATAATTTTAATAAATTGAATATATACTACCCAAAAGAAAATTGTACGATTCATTTATACAATTTCTACGAACGAAATGATATAGTTTTAATCTGAAGCCTTAGGATTAAATTGTAAGGGAAGGGGTTATATTTTCAGTTTCAGTAGAAAATGTTCTCGCAAGTTTGAACTTTTACAGTGAAGTCAATGTTTCGGTACTTACCGAACAGAAAAAAGTGAACGTGAAATTTTGAAATTGTCGACTACCTGTACCCCGACTTTTTGACTAATAGTAAAGGTAACCGGCGAGAAAGACGAAAGTGGCAGAGCGATAGTGACCCAATGAGCCAGCACTAAAATCGAAAGTGCAGCTCTAAGATTTACGAGCCGATATCCTCGAAAGTTGCGTATACTTTACAGTCACCCGTTCTGAAGATACTTCCTCCTTCTACAGGAGCAATCTCGGAAAATCCAATTTTCTTCATATTCCGATAAACTCACCCTCGCCCCTCGTCATTATGTCTGATTAACACCTTCGAATGAGAAAACGAAAGACGGTGTTCGTACTTTTTACTGCACGGCGTAGGAAGAACAATATCCTCTGCTTCTTCCGTACGAAAACGTTGTTAATCTTCACAATTCTATTTATCGTTTCCATACACAGTGACAATTCATAATTTTATATTTTGAACGAACTTATAATTTTATATTTTTAACAAATTCATAATTCTAAATTTTTAATAAAATCGTAATTTTATATTTTGAACAAATTTTTAATAAATTCATGATTTTATATTTTGAAGAAATTCGTAATTTTAAATTTTTGATAAATTCATAATTTAAAATTTTTCATTAATTCATAATTTTATATTTTGAACAAATTCATAATTTTATATTTTTAATAAATTCATGATTTTATATTGTTAGTCAATTCATAATTTTATATTTTGAACAAATTCATAATTTTATATTTTTAATAAATTCATGATTTTATATTGTTAGTCAATTCATAATTTTATATTTTGAACAAATTCATAATTTTTAATTTTTAATAAATTCATGATTTTATATTTTTAGTCAATTCATGATTTTATATTGTTAGTCAATTCATAATTTTATATTTTGAACAAATTCATAATTTTTAATTTTTAATAAATTCATGATTTTATATTTTTAGTCAATTCATAATTTTATATTTTTAATAAATTCATTATTTTATATTTTTAGTCAATTCATGATTTTATATTTTTAATAAATTCATGATTTTATATTTTTAGTGAATTCATAATTTTATATTTTTAATAAATTCATGATTTTATATTTTTAGTCAATTCATAATTTTATATTTTTAATAAATTCACGATTTTATATTTTTAGTCAATTCATAATTTTATATTTTTAATAAATACATCAAATTACAACACGATTTCAGAGAAATAAAAGATTTGACAATATCTAAAACAGAAAATGGACGAACCTGTTAACAATAATATTAAAAGTGGGGAAAATACTATGAAAAAAAAATATTCTTTATTTCTCTACTTAATCCTCCGCCTGCGGCTTTATTATTATCGACGCAGTCTAGGTCGTTTATGTTCACTACTAATTTCTTTACTGTTCCAGATTGAAAACATTTTCTAAATTCTTGAATACGTACTGAAGTCGCCATTTTAATACATAATCGTTGGAACGTGAAACGTTTGAAGATTAATAAGAGAAAATAAATTGGAAAGAGAGAAATTCAAGCGTGAAATTTCGCTCCGGACCCAGGTTGCCGGCGGAGGGCAAGGACTTTTATTTCGCAAAAAAAAAAAAATCGTCAGAAAGTTATTCAGGTAGCTAATATTACGAAGTCCGATGATAAGTAGCCGGTCCCTGTTCCTTGCATCACAGAATCGACCTCTTCGGGTCCTTGCGTATCGGTTCGCGTTAACTTCGAGTAATTTCTGTCAAGGCTGCTGAAAGAGTACACGGGAGAGGAAGAAGAGAGAATCCGGTGGGGAAAGGCAACGAGCAAGGGATGACCTTAGCCGAGGGTTGGTTTGCGTGAGAGCTACCGTGCGTCCAACTTTTCGATGATTTACGGAAGCCCGGTACAAAGCAACAAGGTAGCCTCATAAAATAATAAACCTTCTATTAGGGCTGCCTCGTTTCCTCTTCGTCGACGACGACGGAGATGCTTGGTGCACTGTTACGGTTATATGCACCGTGCACCGGCGACGCGACAGCTTCATGGTTTCCTGTTATTTATAACGGGTGGAACGAATTTTTGGCCAATCTACTGGAAAAAGACTCGCGGAAGCTACCGGATGTACTGAACTGCCTAAGGACCTTGGCCAACCAGAGCGTAATATATAATATTATATTTCATATTGGTTCAGTAATTGAAGGGGTTTGAGGTAAAGGGCTGCTCATCCGACGACCTCAGGCTCCTCGCCTAGTTCCGAATCACTGAAGGATCTTCCTTGGGAATGCACACTCTACCATCAATCAGTTTCGATGGTCGTTAAATCATTTCTCCGACCAAACACCCTTATTTCAATTATCAGCCCTGACTTCAAAGTGCAACAACTGGATGCGTTTAATGTTCGTTCTTATTGTATTCACTGTTAGGTAATAGAAGGTCCATGAATTTCTATACAAGTGTACAAGCATTCATTAATACCTTATGGATGTTAATGCAAAGTACAAGTTCTTCTATACTGATTTTAAAAAGTGGAAATTAGTTTAGAACGCTCTTCGTCTTTCAATAATTTTAATATGTTGAAAGTAGAGTAAAATTCTTTTTTTTTTCTGTTTATATGTGATGAATTTTATCATTGCATTCGCCTTGATCGTTAATGAAAATATTTTCCAAATTGAAAACATGTGTAATCACCACGATAGACGCTTGATTTGTTCGATGAAATAATTTTTGTCAGGAGTAGTAGGCTGAATGTACCAGTAAGTGACCGGTTGAGGACAAGATCATGATACAATTATGTATACCTTGTTGCCTTTTGGGTATAGTTAAACAAATAACGATTTTTATTGTTAGAGTTGCTTTGCAACTTCTTTTTTCATATAGAGTCGGCATGTTATTTCCACTGTCAGTTAGGAATTAATAAAATGTTGAAATTGTAATCAAAGAAATGTGCCAGCAAGAAAATAACAGAATAACAGAATAACAGAATAACAGAATAACAGAATAACAGAATAACAGAATAACAGAATAACAGAATAACAGAATAACAGAATAACAGAATAACAGAATAACAGAATAACAGAATAACAGAATAACAGAATAACAGAATAACAGAATAACAGAATAACAGAATAACAGAATAACAGAATAACAGAATAACAGAATAACAGAATAACAGAATAACAGAATAACAGAATAACAGAATAACAGAATAACAGAATAACAGAATAACAGAATAACAGAATAACAGAATAATAGAATAACAGAATAACGGTATAACAGAATAACAGAATAACAGAATAACGGTATAACAGAATAACAGAATAAAGCGTTTTCTCGCTAGTGCTCGGTCACTCACTGGCACAGTCACCCTTCGAGCTTCAGCAGAAGTCAAAAATGAGTTTCGATAAGGGTGGACCAGTTCAATTTCGAATGGTTAAATGGCGGGGGTGGGTGACCGCAATTAGCGTCTATCGACGGATATAAGAGGCAAGCATGCGTCGTTCTGGCGACATATAAAGAGGTAAAGTTACATAAAGCCGCAGATCTCATCAGGACGTGGGTCGATCGTAAAACGAGCCAAAGGGCTTCCTCGCGTTCCTCGTGGAACCTAATAAAGGTTAGAGAAGAGAGAAAGAATAGGAGAGAGAGCGGGAAAGGGAGATGGTGAGGAAAAGAGCGTGAGCGTGAGAGAGAGAGAGAGAGAGAGAGAGAGAGAGAGAAAGAGAGAGAGATAGAGAGCAATGTCCTGTACTATAGGTGAGTTAATTCCATCAAGGGAGACCTGATTCATTATCCAATATCGGATCTCGTAAATCCTGGCTAGGCCAAATAAATTATCGTCCTGAAACCGTCGCGCTGACCTCCCTCACTTTCGAGGATATCCGACAGACATCCGTGGATACGTCCGACATCGATTCTGTCGATTCACGTCTTTAACCCTGATTTATTCTGTCCAACGAAATTATCAGTTCGTCGTGTAATAAACATTTAAACGAAAATGGCGCTGCATTTTCTACCCTGAAGCACTCTTATTCGTAAGAACACATGAAACATCTGGATTCACACTTTCAGAACGCCGCCATTTTATAAACGATCAAGATTTTAACTGTCTTTTCGTTCAGACCATAACTACGACCATATAGATTAATAGACAACTTCATTTTTTTGTTCCATTCTCCCTTGAATAAACGGAATTATTGTTCGCAGAGTAGTTTTGATTTCTTTGCTTCAACAAATGCGAAATAACTTTTGTGAAAAAAATCCCTTAAATCTGTAAAAATGGCTGAAAATCTAACCTAACCACAATTTTGTTATTCTCACAACGCAATGTAAAATAGTCACTTTTAGTGCTCCGTAAACCCAGTGTTAACGAACTGCACGTCACGTAATTGCCACGTCGGTCGCATACGACTGACAGTGATTTTTTATTAGGTTTAGAAATTAATTTTTATTGTGACATATCCAGATAAACCGAATTTTATTAAAATCTTTATAATTCAGAAGGGTTAAGACAGCATCCCCTATGATACATTTTAAATTTGTAGTTTCGGTTTCATCGATTAAATTACACTGTTCTTGTGAGAACCTCTGTGATTGATTTTTGGCACTTAACGTGTCAAGAAAATTTGCTACGGTGATTCCAGGAGTGATTCCAGGAAACTCGTGATAATGGGACGAGGGAATTGACGGAATTTCAAGATACGAGGACCCGGGTCTACCGCATTGGCCAGCGCGGTAGACCTCGGGCTCCTCCTTGCGTGTTTGCAGATTTAAACTGCACCTCGGAAATTAAGAGAAAATGTGGCGGGTCTACGCGGACTGCAAATGTTGCGGGCTGCAGGTACAATCGGGATTGTAAAGTTTTTTTAGGAGTTCTCCCAGCGCCGACGGATTTATGCGTTTATGCATTTATGCTGTTGCCATTGACCGGGACGTACCGTTTTGATTTTGCGCCTCAGGGACGTGTTCGTTCGGGGAACATCATCCCGCGATTAACTTCCCTAATAAACAAAACAAAAAAAAAAAAAAATAAGAATTTAGCCTTTACCTACTGAAATCAGAAGTCAGAGAGGTCGAATGGTTCTTACAAAAATTTCGGAAACTTTTCTGCGGGGTAACTGTTCCAGTCGCCATTTTAAACCGGTAGTCCGGCATAAGCGTTGTTTAAATCTTTACTAAATTGTACGATTAATCGTGTTGTATACGGATCGTTTTGAACGGTTTATATTTCACATTTTATTATCCAAAAAAGGATCCCTAAAAATATCGCTCCTTAAAATATTGGTTTTTGAAGTTGAAAATTTTTGTATACATTCCCCAAGATATTACGCTAAAATGTACTAAAATTTTTAGCGACTCGCATTTTAGCGTTCAGCTGTTAAAAAAGTTCTGGATAATGGGCAATTCAAATATCACCGGTTCGGATAATCGAGGTGCTACAACTTCGTGGATTAAGCGAGTAAATATGATCCCAATTGTGTCGTGTTCGGTATCGTTTTAATGGGAAAAGTGTCGCGGACATGTTGGTAAAAGACTCGTGAAAATGTCGTTAAAAACAATGGAGTATTATCATTAAATTAGTATTGTCTTACTGGTGTCGATGTTCTGTCTACGAGCTATACTTCTCTGTGTTCAACTTTAGATACTAGGGATCAAAGAATACTGTCTGTATACGATATAAGTTAGGTTTCCAAAAATAATTGGAAATAATAAGGTGTCTCGATCACTCCACGATAATGGGGACGAATTTTTGACAAATATAGTACAGTAGAACTTTTAGGTACTTTTAGGAATTTTTTTCGGAGAAACTATCTAACCTTTTGCATTGGGATTTTGCACACACATGTATTGGCGTTTGAAGTAGACGCGTGATTTTTTTAAAGCAAAAATAATAAAAACTACACGAGTTGTATATTTTTAAAAAGCGTTTAAAGATTCAACTATAAATATCCCGCGACGCGAAGTGCATTCTTCGTACAGCTACGTTAATTTAAAAAATTCAAACAAATCTTTTTGCACGCATATTGTACAGCACTTACAAAGAAAATGAAATACCGGAATGCCCACGTAATTTTCACTAATTTTTGTAAGGGATGTTCAAGGTTCTCGGCGGTTAGCGACGTCGGAGTCGATCTGGAGGGTTTCCGTAAACCACCGCGTCCCTGCCATATTTCTGACCAAACGACAATGGACTTCCGAGGGTGGGTTTTGGTGGAGGTTACCGCGTTTTGCAGTGTATCGAGGAAGGCCTGCCACGGATGGCCCATCCGTAGGGTGACGAAAAGACTCCAGCAGCCGTAAATCTTCGGATGGTTTTATTTTGGTTTATTATCTGCCGTTCCTTTTCCGTTTCTCTCGGCGTCTCCCTTGCGCGTTTGTCCGAGGACTAGTGACACCGTAATATTACCCGCGTCTCGTAAGAGGTAAACGGAAGGAAACGCCGGAGGAAACACGTCTGCACCGCAGTCTCTCGCTCCTTCGTCCCAGCCTCGATTTTTCCCCCTTTATGCGTGCCACACAACACTGTACCCCGTTTTCTCCGGCACCGAAAAGTCGTTTCCCAAAGTTTCGGTACAACTTCATTGCTTTATGGCACCCCTTGTGTTCCAGTGCCGCGCCCGACAACCCTATTCGATCTTACAACTATACCGTCCCTGTTTTCGTGGACCAGAGCGAGATATTGTTTGCGATCAACCCTTATTGAGGGGCTCTCCTAGCTCAGTGTTAAACAAAATTGTATTCGGACAACAGATAATGAGAGTGACAAGTAAAATTTTATTCGGCACATAAATATTCAAACAAGAATTTATTGGGATAAAAATTTATTCCAGGAAGGATTTATTTCCGACACCCCTAGTCGATCTTACAACTATACCGTCCCCGTTTTCGTGGACCAGAGCGAGATATTGTTTGCGATCAACCCTTATTAAGGGGCTCTTCTAGCTTAGTGTTAAACAAAATTGTATTCGGACAACAAATAATGAATGACACTAGCAAGTACAATTTCACATTTTTGAATTGTCACATAAATATTCAAACAAGAATTTATTCGGATAGAAATTTATTCCAGGAACAATTGATTTCATATTGACCTTAAGGTAAGGTTACTTAATCTCAAGGTATTTGCATCTGAATGTTTACAAATAACCTGGGTATGAACTGCGTGCAGATTTGAAAAAACAATTAATAATAAAGTAACCTTACCTTGATTGACCTCACCTTGACCTTGATTTGTCCTTTCACACTCTATGCAGATGTAGAAAAACGAATATAGGGTTCCATTTAAGGAAATATTTATGGCCTTGAAATCTCACGAAGTAATGGTACAGGAAAAAAGTATTTGCATCAATGCATGGGTCTCTCGAAACAGTGCACTTTTGTATAAAGTATTTTTATACAATTGTAAATGAACAAGATATTTAGATAATCCCGTTTAACTGGGAAATCCTGTATAAAATGGCGCCTCAGACGTGGCCCCCCTTAACGATTTAAATAATCCGAAATTTTCTGGAGCCAGAGGTTAACCGGACGCGAGGTTCCCACAGTAGGCGAAAATGGCACCGATTACTCGAATTAATTCCCACAGTTGGCATCGCCGTCGATAATCGATCGACAATAGGACGGCATGGTATCGGAGCCCGACGGTAAAATTCGGAGCAAGGAACTCGAAGAGATCGGTCACGGTCCGTATCGAGAATCGATTCATAGTTAATATGGCACTGTTATTTATTGGCACCCGCCGCACCAGGATTCGGCATGCTCGCCGTTTATGAGAGAAATATTATGCTGCGAGAGATCCATCCTCCGATTGCAATCGGGGATCGTCCGTGTTAAATCGATTCGCCTATCGACGCAGGTTCCGTTCTTCTATTATTTATCGTTTTCTTCGACTCGTGTTCTTATCTTGTCGTCCATGACGAAAGACCAGTTTTGCAATAGGTTAGCGTCCATAACTTTGTTGTTCGTACGAATTTAAACAAATTCACATGCTTGAAGAAAATCAAATATAAATATACAAATATGTATATAATAAATATATTTTTAAGTGTTTCGTTCTACATTTTAGTTGAACTTAACGCCTTAGCGCGGTGCCATTTTGTTCTAGCACAGATAGAAGCACAAACGGAGGAGATCAAATACAGTCATGGTATGAAAAATATATTTTTACATTAGTAACACAATAATGTTACCTACTGTGCCGCTAAATGTACATTTGTAACTTTCAAAAATTAATCTTGCGAACACAAATGGTAACAATAGCAGTTAACATACGCAGCTGGTTCTAGTAATGTGATCATCTGTAAATAAATAAACATTAAAATTTGATGTTTTGTCTCGTCAACAAAAGGCCGAGTCTAAATTTTTCATTGCGTCGAGACACCCTTATTCACAGACACATTTTTTCGTCTAAAAAACTGTCCTCTCTAAAAAAATATTTTACACATATAATAATATATGCATAAAATAAATATAAATAAATATTTATACTTTGATATGTACGTATATATATTTTATAACTATTTATATTTATATCTTTCATTTATAAGTGTTTTATAAATATTTTATTTTATTTTATTACAGTACACATTCTCGAATGAATTAACCTTCAAAATATGTAATTAACAAACGTTCTACACCCTCTGCAAACACCCCAGAAGACAAAGCTCAGCTTCTCGCCGTCGCTCTAACCGCTCCGAACCACAGGTTCACAACAATCGCTATACCCGCGGCGTTCCCGATTTTTTATCATGTTCAAAAAGTTGCTCGACCGACGAATCCTATTTTTGTGTTTACACGTCTGCTTATGAAGTCGTCAGAGAAGTCGTCTTTTTGCGTCCAGAGTCTCAGCCCCGCCATGATGGAATCTGATCGATCCTACGGCAAAACAGGCTAGCAAAAACGGTCGCTGTTTTCCTAGGCAATGAAGTTTTTGTCTAGAAAACGAAAAAGCAAATTGAAAAAAATCTGGGAAAACGCGTTCGAAAAATCGAAGATCGTTCGCTTCAGCTTGAAAAAAGGTGCGGACGGCGAGAAGTGCTTCTTCATCGTCGAAAATCTCCGCGACCCGCAGCGGTATATTTTTTTTCTGGGTCAAAAAACTGTGCATCGCGGCCTGTTAGCAAAAAAAAAAAAAAAAGAAAAACGGAAAACCGGTACAAAAACCAGGGCAAAAACTGGAGCCCTTCGGCCGGAAGGGTTGCCAAGCTTCCGAAAGATATCTGCGACCGTGTGGAAAAAAAAAACGGGAAAGGGTTAACTTCTTCGAACGAACGTTAACTGGACGCTTCACGGGCTTGCCGTTTTTTTTTGCTACCACGGCAGAAAAAAAAGTCGACGGTAGAGCCAAATCTTCGGGTTTGTACCATTTATGGCTGTTACCGGCTGTATAACGTGCCCAATGGCTCCTGTTGCCTAACAGACTTCTATGGGGGTCCCGGAACCCCCAGTCAAACAGTCACAACAGCTACCTTTTCCTACCCGCTCGAGGATTTTTTAATCTGATTATGGCGATGATAGTGTTTGCGAGGAGATTAGCTCGGTAATCTTGTTATTCGACTTGTTATTCTGCTGATATTGGTGTTAGTCTACTTTTTGCGGATGATTACCGATACACCAGTCGTCCTGAATATCTAAAAAAAGTAGATTTATTGAAAAATTTGCCGTTAGTGCATCTTTGCAGTCTCAATAAATTTTTGTTTAAAATTTTGAAAGGTCTGAAAAGGCATCTTTGGTAAAAAGTGGTGTAAAAGCGATGGAAATTGTTGATCCTTGGACGATGTTGCTGAAGGTTATACCACAGTATACCAAAGACATCACCGAAATATTTAATTTTTAGTGTTCGGTCTAAATAAAAGACTGTGGAATTGTTATTAGTAAATTTACATGAAGTATCTTGAATAATATCTATATTTAAAAGAATTGATGAACATCTACCGAAATGGATCTGACAATAACTATCGCCATCTGTAAAATTGTTAAAAATTATCATTCTTGTACGATTAAGAAAATAGTATTTTCATTGAATACATTTACTTTGAAGATTAATAATATTACAAGAGTTTTACTGTCACCACAATAATGGAAAACGGTTCGATAATTGATTTATTTTTCATTATTTTAGGTTATGTCCCTCTTTGTACTGGCAGATATTAACCACATAGTGACTATGATACTAGGATACTGTAAAATATTTTTTTTTTATCGAGGATTGAACACAGAAATCGGTGAATCGAGAAAATAATTGTATATTTGAGAAAGAAGTATCGAAAGGGGGTTGAATTATGGGAAACTTTTGTGTCTAGGGGTGGAAATAGAGATTGTTAATTGAGGGAACAGTTCGATCGAGCATTCCTCGTTCCGGGAAGAAGCATTCGGAGGAAAAGGTGAGCGTCTCTCGTCATGGTTCCATCACAGCCAGGGGGCTAAACATCCCCCTTTTTGTGAGAGACACCGCAGGGGGGTGCTACGCCTCCACGCTTTCACGGCTAACAGGGAGCTCCTTTCAGCAGTTTTGACTTTTCAATTAGCCACAGGTTTGCCTTCACCCAAATATTGTGCCTAATGTCCCTTCGTCACGCACCTCCCAGGACATTTCGAAAAAGTCCGGGCCCCGAGTCGAACGAGTTTCAACGCTTCGAATCGATCACGCTCTTCTGCGCCGATCGAACTTACCTCACTCAACAACCCTAATCTTTCAAGCTCCAGAACCTCCAAAATCCATCTTCAGTTCACCCCCGGCCCACCTACGAAGACATAAATTACAAACAATCTATTTCTTGCCATAATATTCGCATCAACTTGATAATTTCTATAACTTTGAAAACGTGGTTTTGGCAAGCTGTAATCTACTTTATTGATAGTTGTGTGACGTATTGACAACATCTTATTGTTTGTACTCAATTTTATATGGAACACTTTTACCCATTTTTACTGGGCGTGTAAATCATTTCTTTAACAATAATATTCATGACTTTAATAACATATTTTCCGCTAGGGGTAGTATTTAGGGGTTGAAGTCGGACAAGAACACATTCAACGTCCAGTACTAACTATACTTTTACGTGTGACCAATTATGGACTATATGAAAGAGCAATAGAGCACTTATTTATAAAATCATTTTTCTATTTTTAGAGAATAAAATTTAGGAGAATCTGGAAATATCACTCGTGGATATCGTGACCATTTTGTCCAATATGAATTCCTGCCTTACGACAATCGTTCAATTTATACTGAAAGGTTGTTGATAGTAGAGATTGTTTACAATTTTTCAACAAACTTACCCAGAAAAATATAAAAATACACGGTCATTCAAAGCAAACATCTGTTTCGTTTAAAACATCTTTGAAACCAGAATAACATTCTTAACCCTCATACGCTCCTCACAAATAGTTGTATAAAAGATTCTGCAATAACATTTCACTTTTGCTTTACACATGAAATTGGCAAATTATGTTCCATCGACGTCACCTTTTGAATATATAAATCAACAAAAAATCACGTAAAAATAGTAAAAGAATTTTCACCCCGAGGAATGTGCGAGGGTTAAAACGGTTTCCAGTCGTTCGAACCATTTTTAAAAAAGGTGCTCCACCTCAAAGGGTGAATAGAGACTTTATTGACGGTGTAACATTTTATCCGGAAAAGAAACCGAAGCATGGTGGAGACAATGGAATCGCTTCTTGAGCAAGACGAACAGATTTCGTTCCCGCGATGCCACGGCCGCGATAAATTGAAACCTCCGACGCAACGTTCTTTCAGAACGGAGCCTCTGTTTAGCAAACAAGACGGGGCCGAAACGTTTCGGGGATCGGCGGAACAGTTTTTTCCCGGTCGGCGAGGCATGTCTGCCGTGAAATTTCGAGTTCCATTCGCTAGGGATACACGTTGGCCCGTGGGGTTTCCGTTTGCAGCTCGTGCGGACATGTTGACGCCGTAGTTCGCAGCCGCGGGCGGTCTATGGAGACGTGACCAAAAGCTGTCAACATTTCTTTACGCCGGCGAGACAAACTCGATCACGGTTTAAACCTGCCCCAGGAATCCCGGTTTCCCTTTCTTCCGGCGGACAAAAAAGATCCTGCCGTGAAGCGCTTCCTGCGGTCGCAACAAAACCCATCGAAGCCACTTACGACTGCCGATAACGAAAAATTCGTAGTTGGGTACAACGTTTCCCTTTTGCCGCCGTTCCCGCCGGATTGCTTCCGTTTTCACTCCTTGACTTTTCAACATCCAGATTTTCCATCGAAAATGACCTCATGACGAATTTAAACGAGAACAATATAGGAAACGTCCTTCTGTTTTTTAAATTTATTATATATACAGTGACTCCCATAAATATTCGGACACTAGGTATAACTAACTTTATGATTTAATAATTCGTTTGTTGATAAAGCAATCGCCCTGGAAATTGTTTCTAGCAATAAAACATTTATTAAGGATGATAAACATATATAATTTATTTGAAAAATATATATACGTTTCATAATAAATATTATTAAACGAAATAATGGACCATTTGTGGCTCACAAAAATATTCGGACACGTATTATATTTCTCTGGCAATCGCCTTCTGGGGACGCGATATTCCAAGAACGGGAAAACGTTTGTTTACAAACAGAATCTCGTGGACCATTCGATGTCCATGCCACCTCACTACTGTCAGTAGTAAACGTGAATTCGTTCAAAATGGGTCGCAAAGGAAAGAATACGAGTTTCGATGTGCGACAGCTTGTAATTTTTCATCGAGAAAAAGGAAAAACCTATCGCGAAATTAGTGCAATGCTTCGTATAAGTAAGAGTACTGCTGCAGATATCTGTCGACGATTTTATATTGAGAATCGCATTGATTCTATTCCGCAAACTGGAAGACCAAGTCTCTTATGTACGAGGGAGAAAAGCAAAATTATTCGGAAAGTGAAAAAAAATCCGCGCTTAAGTGCTCCAAAACTAGTTAGTGAGCTGTTAGGAGAAAGCTCCAAAAATGTTTCAGCCGAAACAGTTCGGAGAGTGCTGAGGCAAGCTGGTTACAATGGAAGAGTAGCTAGAAAGAAACCATTTATCAACGAAAAGAATATTGATAAACGAAAAACCCTTGCAAGAGAGCTAATTTCTAAGGATGAGACATGGTGGAAGGATGTCATATTTGCTGATGAAAGCAAATTCAATCTGTACAATTCCGACGGAAGAACTATGGTCTGGCGGAAAGCGAATAAAGAGTTTAATTTTGAAAATACAAGAGGTACAGTGAAACACGGCGGAGGCAGCGTAATGGTCTGGGGTTGCATTTCGTCATATGGAGTCGGTAACCTAGTTTTTATTGACGGTATCATGGACAAAAATCATTATTTAAATATACTCAAAAATAATTTAATTCAAAGTGCTGAAAAAATGGGGCTTAATAATAGTTTTAAGTTTTACCAAGACAACGACCCCAAGCACAAGTCACGTATTGTGCAAGAATTTTTATTATACCGCTGCCCCAAAATTCTACATTCGCCGCCTCAATCACCGGACCTTAATCCTATCGAGAATTTATGGGATGAATTGGATAGAAAAATTCGAAAAACCCCAATTACATCGATAGCTAAATTAAAACAAAGACTTGCAACTGAGTGGTCGAATATAACTGTTGAATATTTAAAAAAAATTACAAACAGTATGCCAAACAGATTAAGACATGTTCTTAAACAAAATGGTTATGCCACGAAGTATTAAACTAATTTTGTAATGCTAAATTACATTATCTAAATTGAAAAATTAATATTGTCCGAATATTTTTGTGAGCCAAAAATGGTACATTATTTCTTTTACTAATTTTTATTATGGAATTTATGTACATTTTTCAAATAAATTATTTATGTTTATCAACATTAATAGATCTTTTATTGCTAGAAACAATTCCCGGGACGATTGCTTTATTAACAAAGGAATTATCAAGTCGTAAAGGTAGTTATAGCTAGTGTCCGAATATTTTTGGGAGTCACTGTATATATATACAGGGTCATCCGTTTTTAAACGGCCAAACGTCAACCAGCTATAGAGGACCCCAAATGGAACAACTTTCACCCCTAACACTTTTTTTGATTCGAAGTTATTTCATTCAGTCTCCACGGCGTGCCCCATGTCAAAAAACCAAGATCCAAAGGTCATACAAAAAAGTTGACTTAATGAAAAAGATGCCCGTATTTATTTTAAACCAAACAAAGGAAAAATCATCAAGATACGTAATTGCAGTCCTAATATATTTAATCTTAAGTGAACGCAAAAATGAGGGGTTTTTGCAATTATCTAAAAATCAAGACCGAATCAAAAAAAGTGTTAGGGGTGAAAGTTGTTTCATTTGGGGTCCTCTATAGCTGGTTGACGTTTGGCCGTTTAAAAACGGATGACTCTGTATATATATATAATGTAATTGTTTAATTTTGCTTCAACATCAAAGGTCATTAGCAACACGGTACATTTTCTTACAATATATTATACATATTTGTATTCTTGATATACTTGGCAAGACCGGCGATATACTCCTTAGAACTTAACAGAATGGGTAAGGATCTAGGCAACTTGGCATTTTTCCTTTCATTCTCATATATTATATATATATATATTATATTGATATATATAAACTGTTATAAATTTGTTTTTTGCTGTACCCCACCACAATGTAAATATTAACCGTAACCTTCTCTGTTATATTCAATTGTAATCGATGTGGTCGCTAATGACCTAGCTGTTAATGCGACCACTTTAAAATAAACGATATATAATAAATAAATAATCAATAAACAATTTGCGAAATTATATAGGCACTGTGGAACTGCGGCACCCCCTATTTCCACTTGATATTATCGATAACATTTAATATCAGGGACCATAACTGTTATAACCAAAAAGAAAAAAAGTCATGGAATAACAAGTATTCCATCGACTAAAATCGTGTTGGTTACAAATAAGGATTATAAGTAACCGAAAATTTTTTCTCTTGTTGGTAAATGTTATCGTTGGGAGAAATTCATTTCGCTGACTTATAACAGTTATCAATGAGAGAAATTTATTTCGATCGCTAATAACAGTTATCGAAGGGAGAAGTTTATTTCGGTCCCTAATAACAGTTGATAACTTCTCTCATTGATAACTGTTATGAGCGACCGAAATGAACTTCTCTCATTGATAACTGCTTTGAGCAATCGAAGCAGTTTTTCTTCATCGATAACAGTTATCGAGAAGAATCCAATTTTTTGGACACTAACAACTGTTATATGTAACAAAAAAGTATAAAAATCGATATTTTTTTTATCATTTTGTTCTTCGAATCTTTTTCTTTATATTTTTTGTCTAGTATCTTAAATTTCAACAGTAATCAACTTTTTATCAATGATTTTTATCGTAGAAAATTTTAGAATAACTGTTATTTTTGATTCCTGATTTCGACTATTTATTGAAGCTACCAACGTTGTTAATAATAATTGTAAGTTTCGTGATAATCAAGTTTACACCTCACAGTGTAATATAGTTTATTTCAATTCTAATAAATTGATGTTGCGTGGTATTAATTTGCAAGGTAAAATTTGCATCGTAGAAAATTTTAGATTAACTGTTATTTTTGGTCCCTGTTTAATATAATAATAAAAATACAAAAATCTTTGCATGGAACTGTGCGCATGCGCACATCAGAAGCTGAAATTTTCTGGAGCAGCACTCCCACTAACTTTAGTTTTAGATAATTTGAAAAAATGTTGCAAATATGAAGGACTAGAATTATAGACACTTGATTCGCTCGATCGAATAATTTTTCTAGTCTCGCGAGATACGTTTGCCCATTCGAAATATTTCCGACGCATCGCATAAAATGTGATGCACGTGGAAGTCCCCATAAATAACGCGTTATTATCGCTATTCTGGAGCAGGAAGCTATCGTATGCTTATTGTCCTGACGCAAGGATGCTGCTAGCAATCTATCCACCCCCTGAACAATAGTGTAAATAGATTGTTACGAAGGAGCCGTTTAAACGGCACCTAATGGCCCGTCAGATAAGATAATGCAATTCCACGATCGGCCTGTGATTCCTCGAAAAGATGGCCGCCACCTAAACCGAGGGGGTGACGATCTGATCTCGATGTAATTTCGAAGGGTGGAATCATGCTCTAGGGGATGATCCCTGCGTCGAACGTATAAATTGGATATTAATATTTGATGAACTCGCTGGGATCACTGCCTGAATAGCGCAGGAAGAAAATGATCGATCTTGTGATACCGGCTGATCTTTATTCACGGTGTCCAGAAATCCTCGGGGCATCTGTTTTCATTAAACAACCGACTATAAAAAAATATATTTTTTACTTCCGGAGGGTTTCAATTAACAATATTGTCTCGATTTTTTCCCCGTGGAAACAATGCTATATTATTAAGTTTTAATTCAAAACAGCCAGAAATATAAATTTTTTATCAAAAATATGGTTTTAAAAATTTCCAGTCGACGAGGGCGCTTTACTTTTGAGCAAAGAAAAATTTTAAAGAAATAGTTTCGAACGCTGGATTATTTTTTTTTTTAAATCAGCCAAGTCACGGTTGCATTCGACTTCGTTATGCGCGTCGAAATAATGGTCCAGCGGAAGCATTGCAGTCGGTAGAAAAAAATATCGGGGGTGAGAAAGTTGAACACGTTTAACAGTCACCCCCGTAACTGCTTGACCATTTTCGAAAAAGGCTGAACGCTTTTACGAGGACACGGCAGATAATATAACGCTTAAATATTTTATAATTCCCCGGGCAAACCTTTCCGTGGCCCGACTCGGCTGATCTCGTCTTTTTCCAAAATTTTTTCGATGATTTTTTTACGGGCAACCAACAAAACGCCTCGTTTTATATTTATGACGGTAGATCAGCGCGGCGATTTTTTTCTCGTGGCCTCCCCGATGCTCAGGCTCGAGATTTTATGGGTTTACGAGTGGCAGGTATCTTGTCTCTTCATTGCAGTTGCCAATGCAATGCCCGATTCCCCCGTCCTGCAATTACCAGCTTCGTATTCCGGTTGATTAATGAACTGTTCCTCTCCCACTCTATTTTGGCGATGGTTTTTTAACGATCTTGCCCGCACACACATCTCGATTTTTCACGGTTTATAGATCGGAGCGTTGCTTTATTCCCTTTTTCTTGTGTGTTGGCTCTTTTACAACTTGCGTTGATAAGGGATGCTGGGAGTCCGAAGGTGATCCTGAATCTTTCTAAGTAGACTGATCCCCGGGATTTTCTAGGCGTCAGTCACGTTGTTCAATATGTTCCACGAGGATAGGGGACGTTCCATCTTAATGGTATTATCTCATGAGACACTTTTACTTTCAGCTTGGCACGAAATTAAAACAGATGTTTGGTCACTGTTTTGGTTCGCTCACTGTGGTTAAGAACAATTATCTTCTTCGGTTCTTTCAACTCCTTAAATGTCACGGGATCCGTCAAACTTCAATAAAATGTAAACAATTTTATTTTATTCTACGTATTTTATTCTATTCATCTATTTGTCTGTTCCATTTATTTTATCCTACAGATTATTTGTCTGTTCCACTTATTTTATCCTACACATTATTTGTCTGTTCGACTTATTTCATCCTACACATTATTTGTCTGTTCCATTTATTTTATTCTACACATTATTTGTCTGTTCCACTTATTTTATCCTACACATTACTTGTCTGTTCCATTTCTTTCATCCTACACATTATTTGTCTGTTCCATTTATTTTATTCTACACAGTATTTGTCTGTTCCACTTATTTTATCCTACACATTATTTGTCAGTTCCATTTATTTTATCCTACACATTATTTGTCTGTTCGACTTATTTTATCCTACACATTATTTGTCTGTTCCACTTATTTTATCCTACAGATTATTTGTCTGTTCCACTTATTTTATCCTACACATTATTTGTCTGTTCGACTTATTTTATCCTACACATTATTTGTCTGTTCCATTTATTTTATTCTACACATTATTTGTCTGTTCCACTTATTTTATCCTACACATTACTTGTCTGTTCCATTTCTTTCATCCTACACATTATTTGTCTGTTCCACTTATTTTATCCTACACATTATTTGTCTGTTCCACTTATTTTATCCTACACATTATTTGTCAGTTCCATTTATTTTATCCTACACATTATTTGTCTGTTCCACTTATTTTATCCTACACATTACTTGTCTGTTCCACTTATTTTATCCTACACATTACTTGTCTGTTCCATTTCTTTCATCCTACACATTATATGTCCGTTCCATTTATTCGATTCCATCTATCTATTTGTCCATTCCATTTATTTCATTCCATTTATCAATTTATCTTGATCTATTCATAGCGTAAATAGAAACATTTATCACGCCCGCGTAACAACTCGAACAAAGAAGGAAAGTAAACAATAACATGAAATTGTATGTTTCAGATTTAATTATAGATAGAGGGTAGAAAATAGAAAGAGCAAAATAGCTTGTGTCTTTGCATGATTATTGCCTCTGTGTTCTGACTGCTGTAATTTTCAATTGACTCGCAGAAAATATTTTTACGAGTACCGTAAATGACCAAGAAACATCGTTCGCCTACTGGAGAACATATTTACGCGGTCCAGTAATTCCGTGCGATCCACAATTCGTCGATGCTCGGATAAAGGGAACCGTGGGGGACAACAGTAGATTCATAGTGAAACCTCAATGGGTTGTTAAGCCGGTGGCGTTTATACGGAATTATCTCGTTTCCCCAGGCAGAATCGTTTGAAGAGTTAATTGCCACCGGCACCCCAAAATCGTAGTTTCCTCCGCATGCGTCTGACGAATGCATCCCGTGCGCTTTTGCGCACATTTTGTACCAGCCACCCCCATCGTTCACGATAGCAGATTGCTCTGTCTGCGAAACACCAGCTATACATTTTATAATTATCTTTTGGTAACACCTCATGATCAAATTATATTTTCCTCTTGGTAGCTTTGTTCTTCACTTTTGTAATTGTGCACCATTTACTAATTTCTCCTGTATAAAAATTTGTGAGTTTTCACCCCTTTATGCCCTACTAATTTTTTGATTTGAAGAATTAAATTGATTTTGTTCGGAAACTATTTTACAATAACAACTGTCCTCTGGAAACCACGTTTTCTACTTGTTTCACTCATTTTTCTGTGTAAAAATTGTTAAGGGTCTTCTAGAAACCACCCTTCTTCCAAACGTTTGATAATATTATAGAATGACGAGCCACAATTTATTTTGTACATTGACAATCCTTCATTTTATGTTGTACAGTAACTACCCTTAATCTCGCGCCCCACGTTTTTCGTTTTAAATCTTACAAATCTTTATCTTATTTTCGTAGCTATTCAAAATTCATAAATTTTCAGGACTGTCTGCATGAGGTTAGGAATCCGTATGGGGCTAGGAAAAATTATTTTATACTTGTTAGTCCGTCTTAAAAACGTGGTATATTACAAATTTCTTTTATTTAAATCACTTTACACAGTAACAACCCTTAATTTGAAGAGAGACTCGCGAGTGCACAATGGAGAAATTTGCTTGATACAAGAAGCCGAAGCAGTGACGAAAAATGTTCAAGCGAGGATAAACTTTCACTCACATAATTCGGAAGACTCCGACGAAAGTAACAACCCCACGATAAAGAGATTAAGCAACCGTTTGGCGTTGGTGGGATTCGCGAAAATGGTGGAAAGGGCCGGGCCCATTACCGACGTCGACAGGAGGGGTGAAATAAATATTACAGTGATTGATTTGATTCTCCTAAAGCTCAGATTGATGGATATCGTGTCCTGGAAGAACTATTAAGGATTTATTTAAGCCTCGCACTGAAAATAGCCTGCGGTTACCATTTCGGACTGTTCCTCCATCAAACTGCAACTTTTCCCCCGCAGGAACAACAGAACAAAATGAACCTCTATTAGAATAGAATAGAACAAAAGGAACCTCCGTAATTACAATGGAGGTCCATACAATTAAAATGCAATTATTTTCCTTTTTGTGCACCATTAGCACTTCGATTACCATTACCATTTCTTGAAAAGCAGAAACGTTCCTAACTCTGTAGTTAATCACTAATAGTAAAAGCAGAATTGAATTGTTTAACGTGGCTTCTAAGTGGAAATATCTAGGACAGGTACTAAGGACAGGTAATAACAATGTAACGCTAGACCGGATATTTATGGTTTATATATATAATATTTATTCTTCGTCCCGGTCTTTATCTTATCGTTTTACGCAGACACATAGGTACCTTAAGCATAAATATCGGACTGTCTAATTGAAACACGATCATGGCCGCACGCCACCACCATTTTCCCGCGACTCTACGAACCTGTAGAACAATGACTAATAAATTACTTAATGACATAATACTGTACACATCGGCTACGAGCTAAATGACCTAATTACACACGCAAGCATCGTTATCTCTCTTTTAATATTTCCCGCGCACAACCCTCTTCCTCTCAACTATACAAATGTCGCACAGCGATTCGTTAAACAGGTACAAGTATGTATTTTTTAAGTCGGATCATTGTATGTACATTCAGTCTCGACCGTCTAAATTGGCAGTTCGACTAATCTATATTACAACGGACTTTGTATAACTCCGCCCCTTGCCGAAAGGGGTCAGATTCGCAGGGAAGACTTCAAAAAAAAAAAAAAACTATGAATTCTTCGGAGTCGCCTAAGAAACACTTCGGACGACAGTGTTCAATTTCATCTAACTAAATTTTTCTAACTCGAACGAAGACGCAAACACGAGGTACAGTGAATTCTCGATATATGTCAGCGACACGGGTCTTGCCAGCGACATATACCGTCCAGGAGACATATCCGTGTTACGTTCACACTCCTCGGAGTCCGAGGCCTCTAGAGTTTCTAGGCCGCTCGCGGGGTATACCCCGCGGTAGTGGGGATAATTCCGCGACGTTTATCGTCCAGGCCTTGCCGACATACATAGAGAGAGAAAACAACCGTATACAAATGTGAACCGCAAAGATCGACGAAGAACGGAAAGACAGCCATCGCGAAACAGCAATCTCGTGACAAGGGGGTGAAAAATTGAAAAAAAAAATTCTGTTCTCTCTCCTAAACTATGTACAGAGCTACTTATGCTTAGAGCTACGGGCGTTAAAAAGAGACAATGTACACGTGGATATGTACACGTGAAGCAACGAGCCAGCTCCATGTCGAACGAGATGTTCTTCGTTGTCTTTGGATGATCATGATATACCGGAACCATGAGCCGGTTCCAGGTCAAACAAGGTGTCCTCGGTCTTCTTCAATCCTCTTCGGACGACCACGCGCGTTCGCCACAACGAGCCAGCTACAGGTCAAACGTTGTGTCCTCTCGGTCCTCTTCCATCCTCTTCATGTACGCCGGAAGCAACGGGCCAGTTCTATGTCCAAGAAGTTATCCTGTGTCGCCTCCCATGCCTTATGGATGAACGTGTAACACCGGAAGCAACGCGCCAGTGTCGACAACGTTATCCAAGGTTGTCCTTCATCCTCTTCGGACGACTAGTACATTGGAGGTAACTCCGAGCCAACTCCAAGTCAAAGAGACCGTCCTCTATTGTCTTCCACACCCTATGGATGTAGGATTTCAGGAAAAGGAAGAACTCGACCTCGCGACCTATAGCGAGTATTTCAGCGAGAACCCTCAGATTTTCCTAATCGTTATCAGAGTCCTGATCCCACGGGGATCCTTGGACTCTTTTCCATACCCGATGGATGCTAATATACACCGGAGGCAACGAGCCATCTTCATGTCAAAGAAGATGTCGTCTCGGTTGTCCTCCATCCTCTTTCGATCATCATTCTTTACGCTCTCTCGGGGATGTCGTTCTTGTACGGTTGGAACAGCTTCGGCGGCTCCATCTTGTTCGATTGGACGACGTTGGGCGTCGTGACGAGGCCGGCGTACGTGGTTTTGGCGTCGTACGCGCCGATCGTCGGGATGCTGGTCGGTAGTCCCGCGATGCTGATGCCGGTCGGCAGTTTGATCGGCGAGGGATGGTTGGCCGGCGAAGGGCTGGTTCTCTCGTGAATCTGCTGGCTGTTGGGGTGGTGAGGGTGGTGCTGCTGCGTCCCGGCGCAGTCGCAGTCGCTGGACGCGTCCGAGTTGACCGGACTCAGCGCGGGTAGCAAGGTCGGCCTGTAGGCGGCGGTGGCGCTCGTGGGTGGATTGTTCATCTGGAAGGCGGTGTTGCCAACCGTAGGAACGCCCAGACCGGACAAGTGAAGGGGTGGCAGCGAAGGGTGATGCTGGATCAGGTGAGGGTGCGCAGGGTAGGCGGCCGCTGTGCGCGGATGAGGACGATGAAGCGACGACGCGCTGCTCGTTGGGACCGCTGCGGGGTAAGGCGTGTATCTAGCCGCGTAGTACGCTGCGGCCGCCGCAGCGGGATAACTCGGGGCCAGGTGGGCCGCCGGCGGCAATCCTGGGGCCCCGTGGTACGGCGACGGTGGTAAACTAGCGGTCGCAGCCGCCAACAACGTCGCCGTCAACGTCGGGTCCGTGTACATGGCGAACGGCCACGCCATCGCCATACGCTGCCGCTTGTCCTTCATGCGACGGTTTTGGAACCACACCTGGAAACACAAAAGAACATTTTCTGGTTAGATCTCCGGCTGATTCGGTCGCTTTTCATCATCTTTGCATCATTAACGCGTTAACCCCTTCCCGTGCCCCATTTACGAAAATCGAAGATTTCGACGAAATCCGCGCCCAAACGGTAGGGGTGAATGCGCGGTAAACAGAGCGATGCACGAACACAATTGCAATACTAGCTGAAATGTAAATACCTGTGCGATACTCAGTCGTTTGTATAAGTCGTTCCACGACTCTGACTCGTGATGTTTACACTTGGCAGATTTTCAGTCCACGAGTCGTACTCGTCATGTTTACGTTTGTGCCAAAATCTTCATCACCAGTCAGACTCGTTCAAGTACAGGAAGGGTTAACTGCCACGTCAGTCGCATACGACTGACAGTGATTTTTGACTGGATTTAGAAATTCATTTTTATTATAAGATATCCAGATAAACCGAATTTTATTCGAGTCTTTCGAGTTCAAAGGGGTTAAGACAGCATCCCCTGTAATACATTTGAAATTTATGGTTTTGGTTTCATTAATTAAATTACTCGGATTTTGCAAGAATCTCTGGGGTTGATGGCACTTAACGTGTTAACAAATGAGAGCTGGTATCCCGGACCTTTGCTAAACTCGTGTGCGTGTGCGGAACTAGGGGTTTGTAGAGGGATGCACAGTGCATTAACCCATTTGCATCATTATATACGCTAAACTTTGTTAGTCACTATCATTATTCGTTAGCTAAAAAATGGATGGTGTTGTTGGAGAAGAAAGTAGAAATTCTGATTTTTTTATAATGCTGAAATATGAAGTTCTTTTACTTGTAGTCATTTTTATACTTGAATATAATCAAAAAAAGTTTGGTGATAAAGGCCTTCTTTTCATATTTCCTTATGATGCTTATGTCAACACTAAACCTAACACGGTCAGAATCACCGGTTTTCCATTACGCAATTATTGACATTGTAGAATCGTTTTCGTAATTGCTGAATTGACTTCTTCATTTGAGCACGTGTTACGATAGTCGTATAAAGTTTAAATAAATTCAATCTTCTCCCTCCTATAAGACGTAAAGACTTTTACATGTTCTGTGCTTGGTAGGTTTAGCGTTAACTACTTTGTTTTCGAGTCGTTTAACGCTAAAGCTACCAACCACGAATCTATAGAACTCGATTATCCGGTTCTCATATATTTGAATTATTTATTGCACAAATGCGTGCTTCGAGAGAATGTTTATTCTGCATGAGGAGTCACAGGCTGTTTACAATGCTAATGAGCGGAAACGCTTTTGTATATACGGTGTTTTTATGTGCAAAAAGTATTGTTGGAAAAGATTTGTTGCCGTTATTGGTCTAGATTTATACAAGTAGAATGACGCTTTCTAGTTTGTGAAGTTTTTAACGATTATTTGACGATGATAGAAATTACACAGAAGTGTACCGTTCTATTGGACGTGTCTCTTAAACAACGACGAATATTTCTGTATTTAGCACAAAATTGCTGTACCATTATTCAAAATATTTTTTACATTATTAACCCTTTGCACTCAAAGCTATTTTCACTACAAAAGGAAAAATTTCTTCCGACCTAGAATATTTTCCTTCTATGTACTTTTTTTTCATGTTATGCATACGAAAATGGTGCGATTTAATCGTACAGTACTGAAATGTTTAGCAATTTGTTAAATACAAACAAATTTAATGGTACAGCAATTTTTAGTGGCGCCTTAAAGAGTGCTAAGGGTTAACGCTTTCACTGTCAAACTAGGAACCTCATAAATTCCATAAAATCAAAGTTATTTAATGAGATTGTTTAACGTCGCCTGGAGGCCGGGACCACTCAGAGACAAGGAAAGGACTGGGGATTCAGATTACTGTCCTTGTCGCGAGCGACGGAAATCTTGTCGCGAGCGACGGAAATCTTGTCGCGAGCGACGGAAATCTTGTCGCGAGCAGAATCGCGCGATACTGCTGAACGACTCGTTCGAGATTCAAATGGAGGAGGTTTACCGGCAGTGAGCTCTGACAAATATTATGCGACCTCGCCTAACGGCAACGAGCGATCGCGACGCGACTCTAAACACGGTCGAAAAAAAGGAAACTGGAGCGAACGCTCGACGATGGTCGTAACGATCGGCAAATCCAGAATTCGAATCTCGAACGGGAATAAAAATAGAAAAAAATTTATAATATCGAGTAGTCCTCCAACTTTCTTACATTTTACTGATCCCAATCAAATTTGGTACGATGAATGTATCAACGTAAAAATGCATTTTAAAACCTGGACAAATAATTCCGTCACCCACGTATGGTTGACATGGCAGTCAACGTGTTAACACTAAACGTACCACCACCGGTCAAGTGACCGGTTCTAGATTTTTTATTTGACAATTTTTGAAATTATAAAGATGCTTTCATGAGCAATGATTCAATAAATATCTTTAGTATAGCACGCATTGCACTAAGAACCGCGCAAGGTCTAAATAAATTAAGTCTTGTCATTTTTATAAGGCAACATGTACCTGTTACATTAACAGCTCGGTACGTTCAGTGTTAAATTTGTTCGTATCTACTAAGTTACTAAACATTTCAGTATTGTACCAGTAAATTACACCATCTTCGTGTGTACAACATGAAAAATAAAATATATAGAAATATTCTGGGTCGGTAGAAACGTTTCGCGTCGGAGTTAAAATAGCTCCGAGCGCGAAGGGTTAATATTTTTAATTTGCCAGACTTGAGAAAGACGGTCGAGGAATGATATTAATCGAAAGATGGCGGTACGACTCGCGGGTCCGGAGGCACCGAAAAAGTGGATTTCGAGGAGCACCGTATCCGTCGTTTAACACCTCGATCATTTTTTTCCATCGGTAGGCGTTTTATAGCCATTGTACAACGGTGGCCGCGCGAGATGAGAAATTAAGGGATCCATTAAAGTCAAAGGTGGCCCGGGAAAACCGCTAATTAAAGTGATTAACACCTCCCGACCGGATCGACCGGTCGTGGTCGAAAGATATTAAGAAGTCACGGAAAAAGGATCAAGGGGATCGAGGCAAAGCGAAGACCATGAGGCCAGTGTTTGCCTTTCGTGATTGACTGTTTGCTCGGCGCGTTCAGATACCGTGCGTAAGAATGACGAAGAGGAGGAACAAAATCGAGAACACGAAGAAAAAGGGAAAGAACCGCCGGGAGTATATCTCTGCCTGCGGAGGAGTCTCCTGCCCCTTCTTCCACGAGCTATAATTGTCGATCAAGTATGGCGGAACCGCGGGTAAAAACGGTCGACGGTCCCCCGCGCGTTCATGGTGTTCGACTATAAATTCTTCTAATCCTTCTTCTGGAGAAACGGCCGACCGACGGGAGAGTTCTTTTCCGCCGTTGCGCAACGCGAAAAGTGAAACACAAACTCCAAGGCTTTCGCCATCTCTGTTCCCGCGTGAGCGTCGATTACCGCCATTAATTAAACAGACCGAGGTGTTAATAGAACAGTTTTTTACGCGCCGGTACAGAGTATGAGGTCACTGTTTACTGAACTTTACCGCGCCGCGTGTTTGCCAAGAACTGGCAAACACATACAACGAACCTGGCGGCGCAGGCGGCTAATGGCGCTCGCGAACAGGATGAAACGGTCCCCTAATTGGCCGCGGGATAATTAAAGCCCTCCGGTGGTACACACCTTGATCGTCGATTCCGGCAGGTGCAGCTGGGCTGCGAGCTCGCATCTCCTCGGCCTGCTCACGTAATTCTCTCTGTGGAACTCCTTCTCCAATCGGGACAGTTGCTCCCTGGTGAACGCTGTCCGGTAACGTCTGATGTTCGGGTCCATCGAGGACAACGGTTGCTGCTGTTGCTGCTGATGCGTCGGCGAGGTGTCTGCGCAATCGAGAAACCACCCTGTTAGTTGTGAACCGATCACCTCTTCGCGTCTTCGCGGAAGAGCAACCTTCACCCGCAATTTATCTTGACAAATACGAAAATAGGATCAGTCTCGTTTTCGGATCAACAAACGACCAAATTTGCAAAAACAAGTGCAATTTGTGCCAGCAGCTTCTTCGATGTACAGATCCAGTTTCAGCATTAACCTAAATTGCTATACCCATCAATTTTTTAGAGAAGCTTGGAAACAAGCAAAAATGCAGGTCTTTTTGTGGAGAATAATTTCAGCAAAATTAACTACACAGCCTCGAAGCTAAACTTTTGAAAAATGTTTTTACCGAAGCAACTATTTTCCTGTCCTTCTCGTTCTCGCTTAACGACGCTTACCTACAGAGCGGAGTTCGCGAGAGGTCACGATGAATTTCGCATAAAAGTTGCAATAAATAGTCGACGAGTGGAACAAGGAGTACTCGGATCGAGTTCAAAATTGATACCCCGGGGGTTTTCGGGTAGCTGATTTTAAATCAGATTCCAAAAAAAAAAAATGGCGGATTCGTCAACTCGCGTTTCGACGATTCTGACCGTGCGCGCGGTTACGCGGATCGTCGCCGACGGGGAAGCAGCAGTCGATCGTATTCGAATGACCTGGGAATCCTGAAAAATGAGCCCTTCGTCCTGCGGGACTCGTTTCAGCTTCCCCGGGACTTCAAACAATAAAAAATAACCCCTCCCCCGTCGTTTACGAATATTTTAGGAGCCCAATAAACGCCAAAGGCTTAAGATTTTTAACAATGCGCGCTGTTAATTAACAGTTACGGAGGAACCGTTCGTTTCAGGGACAAAGGTAAGGGGTGACGATGGAAGCGAGAATTCGCGACACCGGACCGGCCGATTTCCTAAACGGTTCGGCAATAAACAGATCTTCGGGGAGGAAGTTGCTTTCAGGAATCGACCATAAAATCATTACCGTAATAAACTACGGGACCCGCTGTTCCGCGAAAGGTTTATACGTTTATTTTCGGCTGGACCGTCTACACATAATAAGGCCCTAAAACTACCCCCGGCGCACCGACGACAACCGACATTCAATTGGATTAACCTTTCGTCCCCACTTACCTAGACCAAACACGTAATGAACTTCGGGACCAACAACCCTCGATTCTTTAAGCGTGCTTTTCTGCGACTTGGCCCGGCCATTATTTTTTCGCGGTAAGTCGCTTAAAGAACCCATTGTGTCACGCTTACCCTCAAATTCTTTCCGCGTACGGGCTGTATAAATACTAATGAGGCACCTTCAACCCCCCCCCCCCCCCGAGGATTATTGCGGTGAACATCGCATTCAAATTTTAAAGGTATATTGTCTTCTTGATTTTGGGTGTCTTCGTCCCCCGAAGATTTTAGCAGGGGAAGGTAGATCCATTCTGTATCTGATTATTGCGCTAATCTTCTTAATTTAATTTTTCGTGCTGAAAGCTATTTCGCACCCTCACCCCCCGAGATCCTTGCAAAGAAAGGTATTTGCAAATTGTGTTTCTGTACGACAACTTTTGCGTACAATTTTCTTAATTCGTGGTTTGAAACAAATCATTTCTTCAACCCCTAACATTCCAGCAGGGGAAGATATTAGTATAACACATTTCTTTTCCTTTTTCTCCTTGTTGTGCTGCTTCATTTGATCTTTGATGCAGGACGCAAATTATTTTGCCTCCATACCCTAAGTTTCTGGCAGGAATTTACCAATACTGAATTCTGTTTTCTGATTTTTTCAGATCTTTTTGCATCCCTTAAGTTTCTAGCAGAGATCTAAGAAGACTCTTTGAATTTTTAAGCTAATTTTCTCAGTGTAAATTATTGTCCTCTTCACCCCCTAGGTTTCCAAGATTAAAATTCTTAGACTTTTTCTCTCTCTACTTTTCAAGCCGCCGTTCTAAATGTAAATCTCGAGGCAAAAATCATTCTTTGCTCCAACCCCTAACTCTCCAGTACAGATCCAACAAGACTGACCCCCTTCCCGTACTCGCCGTGCTAACGTTTAAAATGTAAACTTCGATGCGAAAGAAATAGTTGCTGAATTCCCCAAGTTTCTAAAACACAAAGATCGTTTCTTCGAGTTACGGTAAAAATCTTTCCAATTTAATTGTTTCCTTCACCCCCCAAGTCCAAGCTATCCCGAGCAACAATTTCCCTCGGCACCGAAGCAGTTGATCATCCATTTTCCACGAAAAATGGTTGCACTGACATACCTTTTTCCGGTGTTTTTGGCATGTTTCCCGGCTGAGGGCTGTGCGGGGGGCTGAGTTGATATTGTGGCGGCACAAGATCCACCACGATCGTCTCCTCCTCCCTCTGATCCCTCTGCTGGTCCTCGAAATTTCTCTGATATCCCTGCATGTTGTTGTCCACAGTGTTCGCAAGTCGTAATTCTCGGCGGAACTGTGTCGTTAACTGTGCAACTTAATCGTGCAACTCCACTGTATTGTCACTGGTAATCAAAGTAAATTGCGGACGATCTCCTCGCATGTCCCACTACCGGTTCCCGTGTCTCGAGTGCGCACAATGGAAAGAGATCCGTTTTGTTTCACTGGCGAACGTCGAACCGAAAAGTCTGTGTGTCTCCGTGGATGTCTCTCGCAAATAGCTCGGAACAGCCACGGGGAAGTGCTACGGAGCGACTGGAAGGACGCGCCAGTGTACCAGCAATTTATACGACCTTGCCAATACAACGGGCGACCATCGTTCCGTCACGGTGCCGGATTGGTCGGCGCCCGTTCCCCTGAACCGCCATTGGCCGGGCGAGTCTTCGGGCGCTGCCTATTTCCTCCCTTTCTCGGGATCCCCACCATCAGCGGCGAAGCCTGGCAAACGCGGATGCATTTTTACGAGATGCACCGACAGCATCAACTTATGCATCGAGCCGGAGGAAATTATCTGTCGTTATACCCCGAAGCAAATTCGGCCGAATTCGCCCTCGCAGGCTTCCGCGCCGAGCTGATGAACTCCGAACTACAAGCGCTCCGTCCTTTCTCCACTCTCTTTCTGCACCCCCATGGGAAAAATTATGCGATCAACGAAACCGTCTCTCGGTGCAGTTTTCCGATGCGGAAAATATTTCTGTCGACGACAACGGCAAGATTTGTATTAAGGCAGTATTAATACTACAGTTTTGCTTTCTGGTAAAATAGAGAACCAGAAGATTACACCCCCGATCATCTTATCATTTTCACTTTCTTTCAATATTTAATTTGAAATATTAGAAGGTGCTCTATTGCTTTGTTCTGCTATTTCTTCCTGATTCTCTCATAAAGGTATTATTTTATATTTGTCAAAATCAAGCAATTCTCGTTTCATTCATATTTTCCTAAAATATTACCTCTTATTTGTCTATCCATTGTTATTTACGTCCAAATAACTCGTTCAACAAACACATTTTGATGGAACCGCGATTTTGATGGAACACTTTGTGCCAGTTGTAGTGTTTTCTGCTTCATCCCCTTTCGTCTCGCAACGGGTTCCACGGTCCGCGGGATTTAAGGGGGCCGGCAGGGTTTGAAATCCATATACGTATGCATGGGTCAAAACCTTTTCAAACTATCGCTTCAATATTGCAATGAGCAGTTTAGAAGTGGCCAATTGTGTTTCCTAAAAGTCCAATCTATGTCTGTATAGAGCCCAAATTGCGAATTTCTACCTCATCGTGGAGTAATTTGTAATATTCGGCAGAAAATTCGAATTCTGAAGCAAGTATGACGTCACAAGATGGCTGCCGCTGAGAGATTCTCTTAATTTCGCGAGATTTAGTGTTCGTATCGAAAAAAGGGCTCTATACAGACATAGCAAAGACATGTACAAACACGGTGGTATGCATTTTTAATTGATTACTTACTTATTTAAGACGTAAAATGTCTAGAAAAAAAGGCATAGCGTAACATAGCGTGACAGTCAAGGCCAAATGCCTGCCGGCCCCCTTAAGGCGGAGCGAGGAGGAACGAACAATTAAATATTTGCGAACGATTCTTCGCCGGTTCGTACCACCGTGCGAATTGCATTCGGAGCTTCGGCCGATGAATGTCCGTACTCTTCGACCGTTTCGCGGCTTGCGACAATGTTTCTGAGAGGAACGTTCAGTCGCTTGCAGTCGATTGACAGCCTTTGAAAGTGATCTTGGCAAGCTTGAGATTGTTTGCGATTTTCCGTGAATCGCGAGTCTCGTTTTTGAGCGACGAGCTTCTTCTTTTGGACGTCGAAGTTCTATAGAGCGTTGACGAGTATAACGTTTAGTGTACTGATTGGGCTAGGCAGTCTTCCCACGTGTTTTAATATTTACAGGCCTGTTCCCATTTTATTTACAAGTTCAACAAATTTTAACAGAATGTCGACCGAAGTCAAAGAAATTTAGTAATTTAGTGCTGGAAAGATAAAATTAATTTTACCGACTTCAACCCTTCTGCATCCTTCAAGCCTAATTGGATATTTCTAAGCCAGATTGAAGAATAATGTTATTTATATATTTAACACTAAGTTTACCTCAAAATGACGGGTTCTAATATTTTTCATTTAGGATTATTGAGATTGTGAAGATGCATCTACAGTGTAAACACGCTTCGTTGGTTTTACATAAAACGTGACAATGCAACCTACTTTTTAATTGAATGATAAGGCTTAGGTGATAATAATTGTACGGCGAATGTGATAAACAGAACATAACAGTTTATGTTAGATAATATTAACAGTATATATAATATTTTACAAGAATAAGGATTTGAAGCAATGTTTACAGTTTTGCACGTTTCATCAGAAACGGTTAAGATAGTACACAAATGCTCGGGAAATGAAATTGTCGACAAACACTGATAGCCAGCTGTAGTAAGACACGTTTATACTGGTGTTTATACACAGTTTTTCTCCTATTTGAAAGTTCGTTGACACGCGTAAGTCAAGATGAACATTTACGCACACATACAAAGAGTGGACAACGGAAGATTGGAAAAGAGTTGTATGGTCTGACGAAACAAGAATTAATAGATTTGTTTCTGATGGAAGGTCTTGGTACTGGACTTCATCCGAAAATAGTAATCAAGCAAGTAGCATAAAACAAACTATGAAGTTCGGGGGTGGCTCAATTATGTGTTGGGGTTGTTTTACTCGTAGGGGTGCTGGTCCCTTAGTTCGGATAGAAGGTATCATGTGGAAAAAGCGTTATTTAAATATTTTGCAAAATAATTTACCTTCTGTTGTTAATTCTATTGAATTTGCTGAAGATGAAGTAGTATTTCAACAAGAAGGGGACCCTAAGCATACTGCAAAGATAGTAAAAACCTGGCTAGGAAATCAAAAGTTGATGAAGTGGCCAGCAGAAAGTCCAGATATGAACCAAATCGAAAATTTCTCAAACAAAAATATGACAATCCACCTTCAGGTGTTCATGAATTATGGAAAAGGACAGAACAAGAATCGTACAACATTGAGCCGGAAATTATTAAAAATTTAATAGATAGTATGCCACGCAGGCTAGAAGCAGTACAAAAAAGTAAAGGAAAATGGACAAAATATTAATTTAAAGCCTTATTTCGACGAGCACGTTTAAAGTGCAAAACTGTAAAAATTGTTTTCAATCCCGACTTTCGATAAATATTCCGTATATTGTTAACATTAACGAAAATAAACTGCCGTGTTTTGTTTATCCTATTCACTTTGTAATTATTAGTACCTGATCTTCATCATTCAATTGAAAAATAGGTTGTATTATCACGTTTTATGTAAAACTAGCGAAGAGTGTTTACACTTTTGCTCGTCTGGCAAAAAACTTGGATAGACAAATTCTACTTATTTCTATAAAGTAATGTAAATACTCACTTCTAGTGAATTTTTAGTGAAGTTATACCTAGCGTTGAGGACCATAATTATACAGAGAAGGGTAGATCGATTTTACACCTCAGCTATAGCAAATGGCAATAAGCGTATTCGGCGAAGGACGACGTCGGTGAAACAATTCTCGACGAGACAATTGTCGGTAATTTCCAAGGCACGCGGGGAATAATAATACTTACGTGGGACAGGTGAAAATCTTCCGGCCGGGTCTCAAAAGCGTGGCGCCGTCGATGAATCGACGGAATTAGCTGGTGGCACATTGAGGTCGTCGAAAACTTCGGACGACACAATAGGGGATAATCCTCTTAACCCCTTCCGGTATGCAAAAGCCACGCCCGGCCTAGATAGGGTGTGCACGGCGCAGTCGCAGGCGAAACGGTCCCAAATGAACAGCGCGTGGAACCTTGAGAACCATAACTAAATTCAAATTTTCAATCTCTTCCGAAATGTACGAAATTTTGGGTTAGAGATTCTTAATTATAGCATTTTAACTGCCAATTTTAATTCTGTATCATCTAACTAAAAAGTGGCAACAATTGCTCTCTATTTTATTTTACTGAATTCTAATTTTAATCTGACCACTCCTACAGTATCTAACTGAAAAATTGCCATTAGATACAGTGATTTCTCTATATATGTCGCCGAAGCCTGGACGATAAACGTCGCGGAATTATCCCCACTACCGCGGGGCCACGAAATCGTGGAGTGTAAACATAGCACTGCTCGATTATGCTCCTGCACGATACACGACGCTGCCAAGACCCGTGTCGTTGACATATATCGAGAGTTCACTATATTCACCATTTTCCTAAAAAAAAATCGATTGGATTTTTCAATTCAATTCAATTCGTCATTCACGATGTAAAATCGTAAATTACAGATGATGTAATATCGCAAACGACGATGTAAAAATCGTTTATGGAGATTAGGCAGAAATCGAACGTTTTCGTAGGAGAATCGGCTTGCACATGATGAAGTTCGTACACGAGCATTTCTTCGCAGGCAAAACAAATCATTCTCCGCTGAAATGCACTTATTGCCGACCGGTGCGGGTGCAGGGTCAACCGAAAAAAGCGTCTAACAGCTGCGCGACCATTGTAGCGAGGATGCTCGAAGACGGAGAATTTTTGTGCAAAAGACCGGACGGTCACGGCGTGCAATAACGTCATAAAAAGCAAGGAACTCCGGTTCCACCGCTATTACGGCGTTTTCTTAAAGGGCGACAGTCCTCGTAAAAACTTTGCTCCACTTTAAATGAGCCTGCGATTGTAAAAATTGCATCGTTGCGCGATCCTTCTTCGCTCGTCACCTTTTTTCACGGACCTGGCATGCAAACCGGAGGAACGTTGCCCGTGGTGGTTGCTTTCTGGAGGTTTGACATTTTTACGAACGCGATAGTCGCTCAATTGTTGAATAACGACTAATATAATATTTTTCTGTGCGGACTCAATGGTACAATATTCTATGTTAGTTTTGAAATGGTGAAACATTTGTGTTCTTTCTTGGAATTATGTGTTCATAGGATCGAAGAAAGTTCATAATTTAAGGAAATAATAAAATGAAAAGATTGCGGTGCGAGGGTTGTCATAACCGGACTGCCGATTTTATGCATTTATGAGAAAAATGGTTAACCACAATTCGAAGCAGTGGACATGTTCAAATGATTTACGGACATCAGCGTATCGGTTTCAACTTAATAAAATAATTAAAAGGAGAAATAAATTTTTATTTCGCTCCCGCGTCTTGCAATTGATGCAAACAGTTTTTATTTTGCATAAAGATCCGCAGTCTAGTCACGACTGCTCACATTAAATTAAGATAAAAACAATGTTTAATAAAAAAAAAAGCTAGTAGTATGCATACTACTCGGATGGTTCCGTGTCATTTACACTAATTAAAATAAAAATAATATGTTCATCCGTGTTCCGCATGTCTCTAAGTGGATAACTCTAAACACTTATTATCCGTTAATTATACGATTGCCTCTTCAAATTGGAATTAATAATTTTTCCTCTATTTCCCGTGTTTTTGTAGCACATTTTCCGGGCAGGTCAGCTTTCTACGGCACAGGTACGCCCACCATTGTCGCGCGAAGTAAAACCTCCACCATAATCGTAGTTGCTCCGCTTTTTCGTCTTAGTTCATCTAGTTCTCGCTGACTATAGCGACGAGCATTGGGACCACCTCTGTACGGTGTCTACGATGTGCACGTACGATTGGCGATAAATCATGGTCGCAAAATCCTGACGAATCCAGACACAGAGAGTGTCAGTTTCTCCTCCTCTTCCTCCTCCTCCTCTACCTCCCCCTCCACCCTCCACCGAAGCAGTGGCGCGCTCGAAAATTGGATCAGAGATTGCTAATAATTTTTGCAGTACGCGGTCCGTTCGACGTTTACGACGACACCGAATTCCTGTGTTTAAGGTTAATGTTTGATGGGACTCGCGCCTGCAAACACGCTTTGATTCGGCTTTGATCCGCTAGGAGAGAAACCACGGAACTGTCCTCGACCGCGCGGAATACTTTTGCAGAATAACATTCATGGAAACCATGCCGCGTCATCGCACGCTGGTTTGAGAACGCGAGTTTGCTGGCCGAAAGTCAAAATGTCATTGGAACTTTCTAAAAGTTGGTGATCAAGTGTTTTTGAGGCCACCGATAATGAATCTGACTCCAGAAATCAAGAAATCAGAATGGTGGATTTAATAATGTGCACATATAGTCTGCGGATTCGCCTTTTGCGGTCGAAATTGAAGAGGCACACATACCGAGATTTTTTAACGCAATATATTTTAGTTATTCAGTGTAATTAATATAAGAGAGTGTTAGAAACTGGAGCCAGATAAACATTTTGCAACATTCATGAGAAACCCTGCTGTGTCGTTGTTGGACTGCGGATAATTGTGCTAAATGAAAATTGTGTGCATCGAGTGCGAGAAATTGGGGCCAAGTAAACATTTGTTTATTGCTCCATTACTTCCAGTAGGTAAGTTGAAAATAATCTATGGATATTTTCTAATCGTTTTAATGTGCCATGTTTCGCATCGTGAAACTAAACGAGCAATTCCTTTTAAATTAACAGATATTTATTAAATTGTTGTTGTTATACAATATTGCACTATTTTAACACTAGGTTTACGGGACCCGTGAAAATCGGTTCTAATATTTTTAGGATTATTGAGACTGTAAAGATCCACGAGGAATTATTCAACAAATTTATTTTTTGGATATATATTGTACAAAATAAATGGCTAAAAATTTGGATATAAAATAGTCACTTCTAGTGCTGCGTAAACCTAATGCAAAACAGAGATTTTTGTCAGAGTCAGCTAGCTTAAACGAAAAATTGTAAAACAATCTTGGCTTCTCTTCAACAAAAGATAATCATATTTTAATAGACTAATAAAAATTATTTTCTGGGCTCGAACCATGGAAAATAATAAAAAATACAATAAGAATTGTAGTATTTTAATTTCGACTTAAATTTTCAAGTTTAAATTCAATTTTAGTGTATTACAATGAAAATGAATGAAAAGAAATTCTTACAGTATTTTAATTTTAACTTAAATTTTGCGAGTTTAAATTCAATTTTAGTGTAATATAATGAAAATTAAATAAAAGAAATTCTTACAGTATTTTAATTTTAATTTAAATTTTGTGAGTTTAAATTCAATTTTAGTGTAATATAATGAAAATTAAATAAAAGAAATTCTTACAGTATTTTAATTTCAAGTAAATATTCTTTTTACTTCCTAACGAATATTTCAAAGCAACTAACGTTGCCGTGGTTCATTTCAATATCACAGCTTACAGTTTATTGCAAATTTTAGTCGATCATAAACGAATAAAGACGTTCGAACATGGGATTTCTTGGCCGTCGAATTTTTAGCTCCGCTCTAGTGTACCTATTGTAATGAACATTGTGTAAATATAGCCATGAAGGTGTAACTAGAACAAGGGGAGTGGTCAGTAATTCCTCTCTACATATAATAAAACTAGTCATTTGGGACCCATCGCGATACTGGTGGGCATAAGCTGTAACGACCTTCAATATGATTAAGCGAATATCGGTTCGGGTCAGGCATAACTTCCGCATCGGTCTATAACTACCGGGAGTCCGATCGTTAAAACAAAGTGATTTTCTAGGATGGTCTAGTTTCCAGCATAAAAGTTCTCGAATTCTGAAGAAAAGGCAAAATTCATCGGTACTGCCTAGAGGTACCTGGTGGTTTAAGGAGGTGTAAAACTTTATTTCCAGTAATTTCGACCTCAAACCAAAACTGGAGCAACGGGACCTTTGCCCTGTCATAATTTACGCATCTTCAAAACTCGTCCGTTTTCGGCAGGATCGACCGATCGTCCAGAAGAGAACGGTATCAATCGTTTTCTTAAAAGGTCCGCCTTTTTTCCGTCGGCCTCCGTCCGAAAAAAGGTGCATTATTTTTTCCCCCGTGAGTCTTTTACGGCGTTGCAGTAACAACAACGGCTTCCCGTTGAAATACAGCTAGCTGTTAAATCTGGAGCAGTTTTTTCTTGTTCGTCTCCGCTCGTCCCTAGTTCCTTCGCCGAGAAAACAACGCCGAGGGTGTCCCATCGTTGGTCGAACTTGAAACGCTCCGAAGCCCGTTATATGACCGTTCGTAACAGAATGGGGAACGGTGCCTCAAAGAAATCGCGAAGATCCAGAATTACGAGACGCTTCTGCATCATTTTCCAACTTTGAAACCTTCGATTTTTCAAACATTGCTCGTTCATACAAGAACGTCGCTCTCTTCGCTAGACGATTCATTTTCTTCGACTTCGTTCTCTGCCGAAAACACTATCCTGCGAAATTTCAAAGGTGACAGTACAAGCCTCGGGCAACCCATACACTTCCGGACAAAAAGATAACATCACATCTTTTTTCTCGTTTGATACCATAAACTGAAGAAAATGAATATTACGGGGACCCATAATTATTTTGAAATCTAAAACAAGCTTTGTGGTAAATTCAAGTTTTCATTTCTTAATTTATTATATAATCTCCATCATTATCAAGGACAGATTGCCATCTTTCCTGCAAATTTTCAATCCCCCTCTTACAGAGATCCAGGGTTCGTGAAGCAAAATATGACTCAAGGTGCCTCCTTGCATCTTCTACAGAATGTTTCATTTCTTAAATAATGCTCCAGAGATCTGAGAAGATCAGAGGGAGCAATATCCGGTGAGTACGGGGGGGGGGGGGTGCGGTAAAACTTCCCATTGCAATTCTTTGATTTTTTCCCGAGTCAGTTTCGCTATATGGCGCCGGGTATTGTCAATTTGCAGAATTACACCTTTTCTGTGGACTAGAGATGATTAAGATAATTATAGAGAGAATAGAGAGAAGAAGAATAGAGAGATAATTCTTGTATACTTAATTTTGGATCAGCTGGTCAAATTCAACTGGTCGTCCACTTCGAGGCCAGTCAGAGAGATCATAATCTCCAGCAGCAAGCCTTCTGAACCAACGTTGACACTTGTTGACCTGCAATACATCTCCACAAACATCGCAAATTTTCTTTGTTGTTACCGTTCCATTATATCGCGCATGAAAATGAAAAAGTATGCAATGACGCATATGATCTGCTATCTTTTTGTCCCGGAGTGTATGTAGTACAGTGTTTACTCGGGTTACTATAAACGTACTAGTGCCTATCTAAAATTCTGTATAAATTTTCTTAGTTACTATTTAAGACTAAACGGTCGAAATCTTCTTCTGTTAAGAGAACTTTACATTTACAATTATCGTACAATAGAATGGCGAATGTTAGTGTACAGAAATTTTATTGAGGTCCTGGGAGACCCCAGTGTTTCTGTCAAGAGTTAAGAGGGTTGTGCACTCACCCTTATATATTTAAGTATCCCTTAAATACTCGTAAAAGACACAAATAAATGAAAAGATTCTTCTTCGTGTAAAGTACGATAACTATAAAATACTTCCATAAATTATTTACTTAACTGTACATTGAACTAACACTTTTTTGCTTTAGAACAATCGTGGGCTTCAAATTCGTCGGTATATACATTTTTTGTGATTTTTATCTGCTAAATATTCATAAATACAACACATCACAAATACAGTAGAATTTTGTAAATCGAGGAGAGATCATCGCAGTATTTTTTATATAATTGCAAGTATGTAAAAATAAATTTGTATCGTCATTTTATGGAAGTTGTACATCTGCTAGTTCATTCAGTTACAACTTGACTATTATCTACGTTTAATGTGTTAACAATAACTTTCTTATGACCGGTCATTTTGATCACCCACGATGGGAACAGGTATACCAGAAGCGTCGGTAGGTTTAGTGTTAAAAAATTGCTAAAAATTTGGATCGACGCGTTCTCGTTATTGTTATAAATCAATGTAAAACAGTCACTTTTGGTACTTCGTGAATGTCAATTCAGCAGATCTGCAATTGAAGATGATTTCCAAATGAGACGTACATATATCATCAGGGGCTTGATAGCACAAAATGGCGTTCGAAGCGAATCAATTTCCAGGCGGCGTGATCGTTGTCATTGCTCTTCGCCGCTCGTTGCAGATCGGCCGGTTTCGTACTTTACATGGTATTTATCCGTGTAGCCTAACACGCGCGATTTGTCATCGACATCGAGCGGAAATGACATTTATAGAAGACGAGATTCATCCGCGCACCGACGCGACTCGTAAAACGCTTTGAAATGCGCGCCTGGCCGTTCCACAAATTTCCGTCGGCCGATCGTTTCGCAGCTCGATGAGAATCGGGAACACATAATGAAACGCTCCGAAAAAGCGCCATCGGTTTCTCTGTCCACTTTTTCTACTCATTTTTCACCGGTATTTCGCCCGCGCTGTTCATTAAAAAAGAAAACTCACCGTGCGCGCGCGCCACTAAAATTACAAAATATCTCCGGCCTCTTATTTATCATTACTCGGCCGTGTAGCTTCACGCGGATACCGATTTTCAGAAGTCATTTTCCAAAAATCAAAACGCGGATAACATTCGTCGCAACGCGAATAAAATATGCGTGCTGTTCGTTTCCGTTGTCGCTTCGTCTACCGGGAAGAAATTGTTTATTCATAGGATTTTCCATGGTCACTTTACATATGAGAAGAGCTTAAACATTTTCTTTCAAATAATAGTTCAAAGACCACGTTATCGAATTCATAGGTCACGATTAAAATTGTTGCTGTTGCGAAATAAAGAGTACAGTGATTTCTCTATATATGTCGCCAAAGCCTGGACGATAAACGTCGCGGAATTATCCCCACTACCGCGGGGTGTACCCCGTGAGGCGCCAATGACAGGAGGAAAGGTGATGGTTCAGGTGGTGACGATAAATAAATTTCTTTCTAAATTGATGCCGATTATTTAATTGATGATTGATTTTTAATCGATTGATTTTATCGATGCCTTTTATTTAACCATTTTGGCGAGTATTTATGAACAAAAGGGAGTTTCTCGATATATATAAAAAAGTATGTATTAGGTTCTCCGGGAAGTTCTTTTCGCGTTTGTTGATTCGTAAATATCAAAATTTTCATTAGAAAAATTCCACGAATATGTTTGTGCAAGTCCCATTAAAAACCGAGGTCCGAGCTTTTCGGCCCCATGGGGTATACCCCGCTTCAGTGGGGATAGTTCTGGGACTTTTATCGAATAGATATTTGCGACATATATCGAGTAAAGACTACTATTTGTTTCTTGTCCTAGAAAACTTTCTTCGCAATAGAAAATTCGCATCAGATAATAAGAACAAACGTTAATAAAAACGGCCTCGAAGTATATATATATAATTTAATTGTTTAATGTTGCTTCAACATCAAAGGTCATTAGCAACACGGTACATTTTCTTACAATATATTATACATATTTGTATCCTTGATATACTTAGCGAAGAATATTAATATTAATATTCTTCCTCGAAGAATACTTTAACAATATTAAGAATATTAACAATATTACATTTTAAGCTAAGAGAATTTTGGAAAAGTGGCATTATGAGGCTTCCGGAGCGGTGTTAGAACAAAACGGATCGTATATTATTCAAGAATAGTGCACAGAACGCAAAATATTTTATATTTAACACCTATTAAAAGAACAAATGGAACTTTCCGGATAACCTAATATTTTATTATTTGGCACATTTGGCTCGTTCGCAAACTTCCTTATTCCGCTAAGGTGCGAACTGATGACCCCCACTATTTGACCCAGCCGTGCCCCCTGACCTACACGGCTTTTGTTTCTATCTGTTCGTGGATAATCGATTTTACATAGTAGACTAGTGGAGGCTTAAGTGGTGGGGGAACGGACTGATTGACTGTAGCCCTGCGGCATGGGCCGTAGACTCCGAAAAATTATGGAACAAACGCCGGTAGGTAACGTGTTAATTATAAGGAGGACAGCAATCGACGCCGAGGGTAAAAGTTTACGCGGTCGTCGCGCCTCGTCGTAAAGAAATCGCCTGCGAACGAATTCTCTACGGGTTCCGGTAAGAGGATTACCGACCCGTGTACAAAGAAGCAGCATCGAAAGGGCTTCGGAAAAAGGGTTGAGCTTTTACGATATCATCAATTTTTACACCGGTTCGAAATCTGTTCAGCGAGCCGGCAAAACTTGCCGACGTTTCGAGCTTTGAAAATCCTCGAATCAACCCCTTGAGGAGAATATCTAATTTGCGCTGCAGGTAAGCGATTCAACAGATTAGGCGTTTTAGTGCCTTTTTAAAACGACCGCTTGTTTGCTCGAACTCGTCATTCCGTTCGGAACGAGCCTTCTTGTGTCCTCGGATCGATGCTCGTTTCCCTAAACGCCTAATTCCGCCTAATTGCATTGAGCTGCTTAACCAAATTATCCCTGCAAACATCGCGTTACCGTCCTTCTGTTAGCGAATTATGTAGGCACTTTGAACAAATTTCTTCCCCTCCTCCTCCTCCTCCTCCTTCTTTCTTTTTGTCCCTCTTTTTATAGACGGACGTTGGCTAAAACGTTTATCAATTTTGGCTGATTACGTTACGGTTCGGTTGATTGTTCATGTGTAATTGTTTTTTTTTTTTTTTCGTTGAGGAAGAAAAATTCAGTTTACAGTCACGACTGGGTCTCTGCGCGTTGAAAATCAGCATCGGAGAAATATGAGAATACTATAATGTAGAAAAAAGTGAAATAGTTAGTTAGAATTAATTGTTGAAATAAAAAAAATTTGGTAATAATTTCTTTACGTTACATAAACAAATCTTTCGTTCGTTAGTGAAATTTTTAAGGGATATAAATTAGATAATAAACAAAATGTGACATTCATAAGTATCAAAAAAATATGTAATAATTTTTTTGTTACATAAACAAAGTTTTCGTTCATTGGACCACTGTCGCAAAAATGAAACAGGCATTTTTCTGACAGTGGTTTAATGAGTGCTATAAAAATAATTTATATAACAAAAAAATTGTTAATAAATATTTTTTTATATATAAAGACTTAATAACTCATACGCATGTCACGTTTTCCTTTATTATTTAGAGATATTCCTAAAAAAATTCACCGATCATATCAAATACACCGTAACTTCCGCACGATTCATTCTTCGAAATTCTGAAAGTTAATATTGAAACTTAAATTGCGGCGAAAGGGTCTCAAGATTTTTTACACTAAGATAGTTCAATGTTATACCTTGCCCAAACGATCAGTGCCAGTCCAAAATCTATTAAAGGATTTGTTGTATGGTTCCGTAAATAAAAAATTGACAGAAAACAGAGATTTCCGATTAGCCCATATTACTTAATGTTTAACAACTTTAAAAAAAATTTTTTTTGCCAAATAAGCGTTGTACCTGTGGCAATCTCACCACAAATTTTCAAACAAATTCGTTGGATAGTTACGTTTTTACAGATTTTTTGCTGCTGTTTGGCCATTTGGCGCCACTGTAAACATAACACTGCTCGGTTATGTCTCCTTGACGATACACGACGCTGGCAAGACCCGTGTTGTTGACATAATCATCAACCCTTATCTATGTAAAGGGGGTGGGGGGAGGGTCATTCGTACCTGGATGATTTCGAACGGTTTGTAAAATTCACGTATTTTGCTCCATACTATTTACAATGCAAAATATTTCAACAAATTTATTGCTGAAATCATTGTGATAATTAGACTGCGGATTTTATGCGGTTGTGGTAAATATTAAAAGAATTTAAGAGCTCCAATGTTTCGATAGTAACGTAATCTTAGAGGGGTGGGGGTAGGGGGAGGTGGGAGAAGGTGGGGAACAAAGAAAAAAAAAGAGCTCCGATATATAAGTCCTAGTTTATTAAAACCATTAGAAGAACAATGAAATTTCTATTTGGCTCCTCCCGTCCATTGTAATTGACCACTTGTATCATCGTAATTGTCCATTTTGCAGATTTTTTAAGTAACTATTACTAAAAATTGTATCGGACATAAAGGACCCAGCTTTGCAGTTTGAAGCCAGCGTGAAAACGAATTTGCTAATGAATTTGTCGATGTCAGAACAAAAATTAAAAATGGAGTGAAACGGAGTTTAGGAAAAATTTTGTTTATCTGTCGGAACAGCGCAGGTCGCGCGAACGTGCACTATCAGCGATAGTGTGATAGGTTATTGCTAGTTGCGAGCGGTGATCAGAATGCAGGATCGAACAGGATGCCTAACATTATCCGGTCGAACATAAAACACATAAACACGGTGGTGGTCGGTGGGGTGGGGGGTGATGGCGGAGCCTCGGCAGTTCACGCGAACGTAATTTCGCCGTGCGTGAGGGTGACCGTAGCTTTATAGATTTCGCATAAAGCAACGTTACACCGTACACGCAGGTAAATTAGGCGTTTAATCAAACCGTTTAATCAGCGGCATGATTGTGACCGCATCTGCTCCTGCTGTTCGCGCCAATTATCTCCCGGAGTGAGATAATTGTACCTTGCTATTGTACAGTCGCCGCCAAATCCCGTGGGTGTTTCCGTGAACTGCATCGTTTTCGATTTCATAGTTCTTGTTTCGTCGCTGAGCGATTCTCCAGGTATCCTAACGTCGCACGATATCATCGAATATTTTAATCGTAATCTACTTTTATTTTGCTCGCGTGACGTTGTTCGTTCACCAACGCTAAGCGAACTTTTGGGACAGCGCAAAATATTTTACGGTAATCCCATGCCATTTCTCCTAAAAAAATTGTTTCTTAAAAAAAGTTTTGTAATATTTACGCGTGTGATACTTTATGAACGTTTTAGGTTGCATTTAGATGTATGTTTATCAAATAGAAAATAGATATAATTCTTTTCTCTTCTATTTTTGGTATTCTTTGGAGATACAGTGAATTCTCGATATATGTCATCAACACGGGTCTTTGCAGCGACATATACCGTCCAGGAGACATATACGTGTTATGTTTGTCTAGAGTTTCTTGGCCCCTCACGAGGTATACCCCGCGGTAGTGAGGATAATTCCGCGACATTTATCATCCAGGTCTTGGCGACATATATGGAGAAATCACTGTAAAAGGAGCGTTTGGGGGCCGCTTCGCTCACTGTAATTGTTTGCCTATAGCAACGGGAGTTCGGAATACTAAACTTAAATGTACAAACGACAACAAATAATTTTTGGAGAATTTTTCACCCAAGAAAAATAGTCCTAGTTTTTCAACCTGTGGGTTCGACGAACCCCCTGTGGGCGTGCTAGGGTTAAGCTATGTCCACACTGACGTAACATCGAGCGACTTTTTGTCGCCTCTTGTTTTCCTGTTTCTTACCAAATGAAAGATGAAGAGGACAACAAGGAGCGACGAAAAGTTGCTCGATGTTGCTTCGGTGTGGACGGGGCTTTATGTATACAGGGTTTTCCCCGCGCAATTTCTTCAGTTTACAAGTCGGTTAACCTACCTCTAACTATAAAAGTTCATTTATGGAAATTAGTCGAATAAATTTCTTTGTCCGAGCACTTATTATATTGAGAATTACGGACAATCTTAATGAATTTAGGATTGCCATTTATATAAGGCAATATTTCCCAGTTAATGCTTGTAGGCTCAGTGTTAATTGTCCAGTTACTCGATTGTTAGCGGAGTCACAGAAAAATGACAAAGGAGAAAGGTGAATGGTTCGGAGAGTACTACGTTCGTAGGGCCACGTATTTTCAGGGGTGCGATGGTGCGTATGCAATTAAGATTGTCTTTTTTTTTTAGTGGAGATGCATATTTTTATTGCACAGTCCGTATTTTTCGCTAACAACTGGAAAACACAGCGTTTCGGCGCGAATTCGCAAGGCGAAAGAATGCACTTTTCAACTCACTTTTGTTCCGACACTCTTTCCGGGACACCCTGTGCATTCAAACAAGGAGAGCTTTTCGGGGTTCTTCACCTGCCGCGGGGGCGCACAGTTCAGTCTGGGTACAATTAGTGAATAAACAAGTCGATGTCCCCAAATAAAAAAAGGACCGAATAACCATTACCGGCTCTGATTTTACCGGGTAAACTGAGACAATCTTTTATCCTTCAAATCGGATTAGCCAGTGTCTGGTTTCGAGACAACCGTGGTGCCATCGTTTCAGGTAAACTCGTGCATGACTTCTCTATTTGCTCCTCTTTTCACCGTCAAACAGGATTATCAACGTAATAATCTTCGGCTACCATTGAATCCGTGACCTTCCCGGGAAAGCGGACGCATAAACTTCCGCAGTGTCCTCCGACTTTCCGCGTTTACGATCATCGCCCGAACTATAACTGCGCGAGGGAAAACTAGTTCAAAAGCTTTATTGCGATCCTTCTCTAGGTTTTCTCCCTGGCGCAACTTTCTTCGTCATTCAACTTTGTCTTCGACTTTCTCGCTGAAAGGGGTTCTCCGAAAAAGGTTTAACGGTTTTTTGAGATTCCTTTAGGTACGCAAATAAACGCACCGTAAAATTTAATTAATACTGTCATTTTTGCAAGCTGAAACAATTCGATTTTGCTACCTGGCACGTATAGACGTGAATTTTTATACACTTACGAAGAAATTCGCTCGGCGCAATATAAAAGGTTAGGTTGTCTTCGTTGTGCCATCTTTGTTGAAACCTTTTTTATTTAACTCCTGCTACCCGCAATCGTTACAAAACATTTTTATTTTCAACCGAGTCCATCTCGCGGCAACAACACTAAAACAAACACTGGCGGGAAAGATGAAAGGATCGCTATATTTTAAAAATCGCCCACGTTCAAAGTCCTGTAACTTCGCGAAAAAATGTTGTAAAATATTCGTTCTGTGCTTAAATATTCTACTTTTGGAATCTCTTTCTCAACAAAATTGTTCACACTATGTAACCGGTGAGGCAGTAACCGTACTTTCTGATTCGAAAATTCAATCGGGCGTTAAAGAATGTCTTTTGCGAACGCAATCAACACAGACTTAATAAGTTTAGTGAACGAAAAGCACGCCTGCGGCATTTCTCTGTGCAAATACCATTTAAAAAAGCATCACCCGAAAAAATATTTATCTCGATCCACATTTCAAAAATCCATTTTTCCCGGTGTAACCATCGAACCACTGAATCACACGCGAATCTTGCTCGCGCGAGTCCGGCCGATATATCGATCGGCCGAAAATTATAATCCAATCGGCCGGGAAATTATTCGCGGCATTAAATCCGACCGGCGTTCAATTAAGCTGCTGCCAGCATTATACGGGCGTTAATCTGCCGAAAAGAACGCGAGCGGGTTCGCGAAAAATCGTTTTCGGTTAACAGTTTAGGAGCGGCCCGATAAAAAACGGGGCCGATAATGCTCGCAGCGAATAGTTTCGCGTATTAGCAGTCGCAAAACAGCTGGAACGCAGAGGGGGTTCGTTGATATACTGATACCACGGGGAATCGTACGAGGGCCGTCGGTTGTTCCAGATTATTGGCGGCGCGCGCGGTGCACGGCTGAATTAAGCCAATTATCGGCGAATATCCAGAAATTAGTGTATCGCGCGGCAGATAGTGTTTATTGTGCCAACGAAACGCGGCTTTATGAGCACGCTAATGGGTTTGTAACTGTTCCGATGGGCAGAACGAGTCGACCCAGGTCAGTCTTTTCCCGGTAAACGTTCGAATTAACAGTTTCACAAACGTGCCGAGGGCTGCTCGGAAACGAATAAAAATGTTTTCCTCCTACGTCGACACCGTTACCCAACCGTTTGCACCTTCCAACGCGTATCTCTTATCGGATTGCAATCACCGGTTTTGTTTTTAAACAATCCGCTGGATCAACAAGGCTGCTATTTTTCTCGACGCGTCTACCCTCCCGCGAAGTTTGTGCGTTTCACATGAATTTCGACCAGGGGCCACAACTGTTATAACCAAAAAGAAAAAAGTCATGGTATAACAAGTATTTCATCCAATATTTGGCTAATCAAATCAAATCAAAGTCATGGTATAACAAGTATTTCATCCAATATTTGGCTAATCAAATCAAATCAAAGTCATGGTATAACAAGTATTTCATCCAATATTTGGCTAATCAAATCTAATCGTCAAATATTTCATCCAAAATTTCATCCAATTTCGTATTGGTTACAAATAGGGATTATAAGTAACCGAGAATTTTTTCTCCTGTTGGTGGATGTTATCGTTGAGAGAAATTTGTTTCGATCGTTCATAACAGTTATCGATAAGAGAAAATTTCGATCGCTCGTAACAGTCATCAATGAGAGAAGTTCATTTCGATCGCGATAATCAACTTTTTATTAATGATTCTTATCTTGGAAAATTTTAGAATAGCTTTTACTTTTGGTCCCTGGTTTCGACTATTTACCGAAGCTACCAACGTTGTTAATAGTAATTGTAAGTTACTTGATAATCAAGTTTACACCTCACACTATAACAGAGTTTATTTTAATACTAATAAATTGATATTGAGTGGTATTAAATTACAATTCAATAGCGTCTGGAATCGTTGACTCTTGCAACATCGAAAGTGTCGAAAAATTAGTTTAGGATGATCGAGGTGATTTTCAGTTGTTTTTAGTTAAATTTCATATTTAACACTGGGTTTACGGGAGTTCTAATATTTGTAATTTAAAATTATTAAGATTCTAGGGGTGCATACGCGAGAAATTATTTAGCAAGTTTATTTCTTTAGGTATGTATTATTTTTAAAATATTGCTAAGACTGTGGGTACCACGTTGTTGTTATTTTTATAAAGTTATGCAAAATAGTCGCTTTTAGTGCTCCGTAAACCTATTGTTAAAGAGGCAAGAATCGATGAAAACGACAGAAGAAAGTAATTATGTACCTTTTTTTTTGCACACACACACACGCAGATATCCTAAAAGACGTTCAAAACAAGTTCAAAACAGCGTTTGCACTCTTCGATCCTAGCACTCTTCGATCCTAGCACTTAGGGTTAACGAGACTACAAGCAACTATACAACATCCGATACTCTTCTGACGCCGAATAGCCTAAGCCAACCCAAGATTAGTGGGACGAGGGTCGAGTATTAAACAAAGGAGAGCTAAGGAAGGTCGCCACAGTTCCCCCAAATATTTTGACACATTGTATGATCAATTAGGGACAATTACCAATTATGCCAACATAATAAATTTACCGGCATTGATCAAATATGACTCCGACGACGACCGTTTCTACGCTTTCTTCTCGACGCGGTATTCTCTCCGTAACTGTCGACAAGATTTCTACCGCAACTGTCACAATTATGTTCTCATCATTGGAACCAGTCGAGCGGTGAACGCGCCTTACAACCGACCCAGCGAAGGGTCGAGTATGAATGTACAACAATAAATTGCATTAAAAAAGTTTACAAACAGTATTTCATTGAATAAAAAATCAAATTCAGTTCAATCTCTTTTAAGCGAAATTTCTTTTCCGTAAATCGACACACCTTGGCCTTCTTAAAAAAGGTATTAGTAGTAGAAGTGATTAATTTTCTTAACGCTACGAATAGGAGGGAATATTGCAACGATAATCGATCCTGTATTGCTTCGATTGTTTTTAATTGTGGTCGCGGAAAAAAAATAGGCAGCGATTTCGGATGATGATTTAAAGTCGGCCAACTCGTTTGCGAATAATAATCGTATTTTTATGACGTCGCGTCTCCTCTCTTGGCCTACTCATCTGTTCTATTCTCGATGTTTGACTCGTAATTCCAGCACTGGAGCTTTTACAAGAGATCCAACCTCTCGCCAGAGCAGAGGTATTAACGACAATGTCGAGAGTCCTGGTATCCTTAAGGATCCTTAGAAAGGACATTAGGAATTGCCCAAACTGTCGCTTTGTGCCGCTGGCCAGGCTACTTAACGATATTACGGCTACTTTAATGGTTTTATGCGTATATTGCACGCCGGAGAGCAACTTAGGTATACAATATTCTCGTCCCGACAGTCCTTGAACCGTTCCTGTTTCCCTTGTGAATCCGAAAATCAGCGAGACACAATTTCGTCTCGGTCCGAATCCTTCGGTACTTCGATCACGCACAGGGTTAGTCTATGCAAATTCACCGGATCCTAATTGCGTTGCGTTGCGAATTTTCTCCGACTACGGACGAACCCGAAATGACATCGCCAGATCTTAATGAAACTTTCGGAGGACGTAGTTCTTGCGAAAATATTAGGCGCGTATTTTTTTTTTTTGGCGGCCAACGTTTATATCCAAGGGGTGAAAACAACCCTTAAAGTTTGGGGTACGGATCTTGGTCGAATACCTTGGGAACCATTACAGCTAAAGGGTTGGTTCAGACGACAAAGCAGGGTATTTTTTCTATTCTAGATATCTTAATTTGTGTAACACTAGAAAATGACGGATTCTAACATTTTTAATGTACAATTACCGAAATTGTAAAGATGCGTCTATGAGAAATTATTCAACAAATTTATTTCTTTGGATATGCAGGGTGGTCCTTTTAAGTAAGGCTACATATCTCAAAAAATATTTGATACGTAATGTGCATGGTGTCAATGGGCCAAATATCTGGTAAGAATATCTTGTTCCGAAGGTCATTTTTCCGAATGACCATTTTCGAAGGTCATTGGTGTTTTTCGGTATATAACTACATTTTTTTTTATTGCATAGTGTAACTGATCGAAAAATACATTCGGATATGTATAATAACATGACCTTGAAATGACCTTGATCTTCGAAAATTATAATTTTCTATAACTATTCGGTTCTTCGTGTCCTCTGGTGTTTCGCTCGAGATGTTTCACTTTCTTGATTATAGAGTCTTGGTCAAAGCCTACAATCAGGGTAAAACTTCGAAGATCAAGGTCATTTCAAGGTCATGTTATTACACATACGTGAATGTATTTCTCAATCAGTTACACGATGCAATAACAAAGTAATGTAGTTACGTATCGAAAAACACCGATGACCTTGATAACTCCGAAAAATATGACCTTCAGAAAAAATATTCTTACCAGATATTTGGTCCACTAGCACCATGCACATTGCGTAACAAATATTTTTTACATCACAATAACGTGAAGAGATATTTAGGTGGCCTTACTTGAAAAGACCATCCTGTACACTATAAAAAGGAATAGTTAAATATTTCGATAAATAAATTCTTGTTATTTTTATAAAATAATGTAGAATAGTAATTTTTGGTGGCACGTAAACCTACTGTTAAAAAATACATTGGAAACTTTTTGGGTAATACTTCCATTCATACGTTAGTCTATGACCTTGAATGTGAGAGGTGCTAAACCCAAAACACGGATGAAATAGAATTTTGATTTTTGCACATTCGAAGAAGTTATAATTGAAATATTTCGGTATTTCTTGCAAAACGGCGATTTTAAGCGGTAATAAGTATGGAGATTGTAGATTTGTACGAAATTTTGAATGATTATGTCAGAATGGAGCAGAATGCTTCATTTGTAATAATACTGGTCGCTTCAGGGCCCGCTGCAAACAGTATAGCGCTTGCATTGTAGGGCCTATAGCGTAGGCCAGTGATCCGAAACCTTTTCACCATGAAGGACACCCCCTCGAATGGTCAGCTCACGACAATGGAACACTTTACCTTAATTTTAATTTAAGGGACGGTTACAACAATAAACTGAGTGTCTGTAATGCTATTATTCCATATAAATTTGTACATAACTGTATTACTACAATATACAAAAAGCAATAAAAGATGAACAAAATATACACGAAAGAACGTGAATGTTATGCTTGGCATTGCATGTCACTAGCTGACTTGTACTCAGGAACGAATCGGTCTTCGCTTTGATTGTTTACAATATTTGATCGATGTTGACGATTGTAAATAACACATTAGCGGTCGCTTAGATGCCGCGCGTCGCCGTCCCCTACCATAAGCGATTCATGGCCCACCGGACTTTCGTCTCATTCGGCGAGACAATACTAATCCACTGACAAAGCTTTCTCATAGCTCACCGCCCGCCAGTATTGCAGGTCACTTAGGGACAGGCGAGAATCCCTTTGTTTAATTACTTCTTACAAAATTTCCATTTTTATTGGAAGCTTGCTTAAACATTTTACCTGGAAAACCGTTTAGACCCGGGAATAAAGGACGCGGTAACTCCGGTCGCGTTAGTAAACAACCATAATGTCGGCGGAAGATTAGTTGTCTCTTTTTACTGAAATACTCGTGACATTTTTCTGATTAAAATGACCCCAAACACGGTACAGAGCAGTGGAACATGAGTGTGCTGATAATAGAGTAGTTAGTGCTAAATTAAATCGTTACTAATTTGTACAATGAATATTCGAATGAGAAATTATCATAGGTTCGGATAATCGAGGTGCCACTATTTAGTGGTTGACGATTTCGTCAACCGAGCAAGCAAATATGCTTCGAACTGTGTCGTGCTTGGTCTCATTTTAATCAGAAAAATGTCACGGACGTGTTGGCGAGTGTTTCGATGTAAGAATAATTGAAAGGAAAAATGTTTTCTCGTCGGATTAAAAATATTGTTTCGCGCAGGGAAACATTGATCGGTCGGAGCGGCAGCGGGAGAAAGCGAAGAGCTGATTCCCAAGGATATTCTTTCTTCGTCGATTGCGTTCGTGTATTAAGGAAATAAAAAAAAAAAAAAGAGCGTCATTCTAACATTTGGGCGGGCACTTACATCGACCGGCTTATCGGCGGAGAGCCGATAACGGAGCGAAAAAATCGAAGGGAATACCCGCATATGGATATACTTGAAAAGAGTTGCGACTTCTTCGTATTCTCTTCTCATGCGCGCGCCCTGTCACCGCCCTTTTGTGCCTGTCTCTCACGGTTCACGACTACTCGAAGCTCTCGAGTCGATCTTCGGGAGAAAGACAAAAAAAAAACAAAAACGTGGGGAAAGGGCGAAATGAAACGAAAAGCACGATTTCACGCGCTCGAAGCGGCGTCAGCCCCTTCGGACACGTACTCGTTACAAAATCCACTCGAACTTCCAATTACTATCGATTTAGAGTTACAAGAATAATTATGGAACTGGGGTAATTTTGAAATTATATCCCCTGGTTGCTGGCTGGCAATCTTTAATTGTTTAACTGCTTTCGAAGAAGCTTTAATAAAATAATTCTGAAGGTCGTTTGCTTTTATGGAGACTTTGTTTAACCTCTTGAGCATTGTACGCCATTCTAGTGGCTTCCGTGGAACGCATCAGTTTGAATGGTAACGCCACTATAGCGACTTTTGTGCCAACCGCGGTCAGGCGCGCCGTCACTTTTGCAGAGTCAGCAGGTCAGCTGTCTAATTTCCGTTCACAGCCTTCAGCCATTGACCTAAGGCCCGTCTTGGTCTTGATCCGACAGGTTTTAAGTCTGCGACTGAACTTGTCACATTTTTTGCTCTGTATTATCGATATCATGAATTCTGACGCAATCAAGAATCAAGACAAATTGTAGCTCAATTTGTAGCCGGAGATATTTTCTAGCGCGCGCTGCTCTCGATTTCATCCAGAAAACTCATCTAACGGCATAAAAATGCTAGGATAGATTAGAAATGCTAGGATGCATTTCTAGGACCCCAAACTTCTAAGCTCCCAAACTAGCCTTCCCAATTTCTAAGCAACCAAATTACTAAGCTACCAAATTTCTGAGCTCCCCAATTTCTAGGACCCCAAATTTCTAAGCTCCCCAATTTCTATAGCTCAATTTGTAGCCGGAGATATTTTCTAGCGCGCGCTGCTCTCGATTTCATCCAGAAAACTCATCTAACGGCATAAAAATGCTAGGATAGATTAGAAATGCTAGGATAGATTAGAAATGCTAGGATGCATTTCTAGGACCCCAAACTTCTAAGCTCCCAAACTAGCCTTCCCAATTTCTAAGCACCCAAATTACTAAGCTACCAAATTTCTGAGCTCCCCAATTTCTAGGACCCCAAATTTCTAAGCTCCCCAATTTCTATAGCTCAATTTGTAGCCGGAGATATTTTCTAGCGCGCGCTGCTCTCGATTTCATCCAGAAAACTCATCTAACGGCATAAAAATGCTAGGATAGATTAGAAATGCTAGGATGCATTTCTAGGACCCCAAACTTCTAAGCTCCCAAACTAGCCTTCCCAATTTCTAAGCAACCAAATTACTAAGCTACCAAATTTCTGAGCTCCCCAATTTCTAGGACCCCAAATTTCTAAGCTCCCCAATTTCTATAGCTCAATTTGTAGCCGGAGATATTTTCTAGCGCGCGCTGCTCTCGATTTCATCCAGAAAACTCATCTAACGGCATAAAAATGCTAGGATAGATTAGAAATGCTAGGATAGATTAGAAATGCTAGGATGCATTTCTAGGACCCCAAACTTCTAAGCTCCCAAACTAGCCTTCCCAATTTCTAAGCACCCAAATTACTAAGCTACCAAATTTCTGAGCTCCCCAATTTCTAGGACCCCAAATTTCTAAGCTCCCCAATTTCTATAGCTCAATTTGTAGCCGGAGATATTTTCTAGCGCGCGCTGCTCTCGATTTCATCCAGAAAACTCATCTAACGGCATAAAAATGCTAGGATAGATTAGAAATGCTAGGATCTATTTCTAGGACCCCAAACTTCTAAGCTCCCAAATTTCTAGCCTTCCCAATTTTTAAGCACCCAAATTACTAAGCTCCCAAATTTCTGAGCTCCCCAATTTCTAGGACCCCAAATTTCTAATCTCCCCAATTTCTATAGCTCAATTTGTAGCCGGAGATATTTTCTAGCGCGCGCTGCTCTCGATTTCATCCAGAAAACTCATCTAACGGCATAAAAATGCTAGGATAGATTAGAAATGCTAGGATGCATTTCTAGGACCCCAAACTTCTAAGCTCCCAAACTAGCCTTCCCAATTTCTAAGCAACCAAATTACTAAGCTACCAAATTTCTGAGCTCCCCAATTTCTAGGACCCCAAATTTCTAAGCTCCCCAATTTCTATAGCTCAATTTGTAGCCGGAGATATTTTCTAGCGCGCGCTGCTCTCGATTTCATCCAGAAAACTCATCTAACGGCATAAAAATGCTAGGATAGATTAGAAATGCTAGGATAGATTAGAAATGCTAGGATGCATTTCTAGGACCCCAAACTTCTAAGCTCCCAAACTAGCCTTCCCAATTTCTAAGCACCCAAATTACTAAGCTACCAAATTTCTGAGCTCCCCAATTTCTAGGACCCCAAATTTCTAAGCTCCCCAATTTCTATAGCTCAATTTGTAGCCGGAGATATTTTCTAGCGCGCGCTGCTCTCGATTTCATCCAGAAAACTCATCTAACGGCATAAAAATGCTAGGATAGATTAGAAATGCTAGGATGCATTTCTAGGACCCCAAACTTCTAAGCTCCCAAACTAGCCTTCCCAATTTCTAAGCACCCAAATTACTAAGCTACCAAATTTCTGAGCTCCCCAATTTCTAGGACCCCAAATTTCTAAGCTCCCCAATTTCTATAGCTCAATTTGTAGCCGGAGATATTTTCTAGCGCGCGCTGCTCTCGATTTCATCCAGAAGACTCATCTAACGGCATAAAAATGCTAGGATAGATTAGAAATGCTAGGATCTATTTCTAGGACCCCAAACTTCTAAGCTCCCAAATTTCTAGCCTTCCCAATTTCTAAGCACCCAAATTACTAAGCTACCAAATTTCTGAGCTCCCTAATTTCTAGGACCCCAAATTTCTCAGCTCCCCAATTTCTATAGCTCAATTTGTAGCCGGAGATATTTTCTAGCGCGCGCTGCTCTCGATTTCATCCAGAAAACTCATCCAATGGCGTAAAAATGTTTGGATTCCACGGCATGCGCATCGTCAATTTTTGGCCTACTTCTAACGCTTATGTTACCAAATATCTGCATAATCTCGTCAGCTCATGACCCGCGTGCGCTAGATTGAACCTTCCTCTTCCGAACGAGCCCTTTCCCAGCGAAAAATATTCTCATATAAGGACGAAAAGTTGAGGCACGTGAAACCATTTTTCGCCCATTTTTGTCGGTAACGTGGTCGCTCTACCTTATCGCGAATCTACGGAGTCTTGGCTCTCGATTCCCTTTAAATTGAAATGAAATTCTATTTTATCGTAGTCAATATTTAGCCATTACAGAACACTTGGTTATACAATAAATATAAATTTTCTATTTCCACTATTAGATTATAGGCATCAAAGAAATTCTAATCACTGTAATCATGAAATAAATTGTAGTGCATGCGGTTAAAGTAATCGTTCGGCCAATTAATACTAAATCCTACTCTCAAGAAATATCTTCAGCCAAAGAAAAGTGTTTGGCAACATGAAGGTAATTGATTAAATAATATTAAATTAATATTATGATTATTATGATTAATTAATATTCTATTCTATTTTATCGTAGTCAATATTTAGCCATTACAGAACACGTGGTTATACAATAAATATAAATTTTCTATTTCCACTATTAGATTATAGGCATCAAAGAAATTCTAATCACTGTAATCATGAAATAAATTGTAGTGCATGCGGTTAAAGTAATCGTTCTGCCAATTAATACTAAATACTACCCTCAAGAAATATCTTCAGCCAAAGAAAAGTGTTTGCCAACTTGAAGGTAATTGATTAAATAATATTAAATTAATATTATGATTATGATTATTATGATTAATTAATATTAAACGCAGCCCCCCGGACAATATTTGTAATTTTCATCTTTGTGGTAGTGAATGCAGTTCGCCTGGTACGGTATTGTTTAAAACGCACGACTTAATTTATCGGTAGCAAATCGAGTAGTTTGCAAAATATTTTCTGAACAGTTTAAGGCGAGATAATTGTAAAGAAATTATTTAATAAAGTATGATGCACGTGAAAAAGAGGAACAAGATTATAGCCAGCGATGGAAAATACTGTCAATCGATATAAAAAAAATATAAAATGATAACAATATAAAACAAATAACTATAAAATAATATAAAATAAATATAAAATAATTTCCTGCTTTTCTATTCAAACAAAGGACTTTTGCTTGCCGAAAGAGGACGGAAACTGATCCAAGTACCTAATATGTTATTAAATTAAGTTAACGGAGGGCCGAGCCGTTATCAACACGAACGTTTGCGCATAATGGGACGGAATGATGGTGCAACTATGAAAGCGGACATCCGGATCCTCGAGATCCCCAGAAGCGAAATCCGAATGTGTATTACCGGCTACCGGGTGTTCTCCAGTTTCAGGCTCTTGTGGCGTTTTCCAATTAGCGTCGACGCACTAAATACGCTCAACCTTCGCGTGGACGTGACGCACACGCACGAGAACAAGTCGGTGAAAGAGCGGGTCGCCGATGAGATCTCGTAAGCGTGCGGCTGAAAAACGAAGAACGAGCGGCGCCTTTCATCTCGCCGCTTACACTCTGCCACCTTCGGCGGCGTTTCCTCGGGATCGAGTATGTCACACGTTCATCTGGGACCGGCCGCTTCTTTTTAATAGCGTTTCGATATCGCTTTCTCGAATCTAATGAATTTAAAGCGTCCCCGGCCGCGACCAATAGCAACGCTTGCAGCCTCGAATTCTTTTCCTGAGCGCGTGGGCGCGAGCATTTATGTTAACATAAATCGGGGATCTGTATAAGACAGTGTCCACTCGATACATGTCCAAAACACGGGTCTGGACACGGACATATATCGGCCAGGAGACATACCCAAGCGGTGTTGTGTTTACACTCCTCGGCGGCCGAGGCCTCTCGCGCTAGTGGGGATAATTCTACGACATTTAGCACCCAGGTCTTGGCGACATATATAAAGAAGTCACTGTATATTCTTCCACGGGAATTTTAGCAAGTTGGAAACAATACAACCGAGTTCTTAATATCTAATAGTTTCGCCATTTTGTGTTCCATCTGATCATTTTTATATTATTCTTTGCTCTAGAGGCCTCGGTTCTGGGACTTTTATCGGCTAGGCATTTGGGACATATATAAAGTAAACACCGTTGCTGGACATTTTTACTAATGCAGAGGTACATTAGAAAACGTGGCTAGAAAAATTCAAAATCTTCTGGAACAATTGTGTGAAGCGGAAGTTGACTTGCAGTTCGTCTTTCTTTTTTTTTTTATTATTAATTTTAATGAATCGCTCGAACGAAATTGTTAATTTCGTGATCTTCATAAAACTCGGGGAACACGTTCGCAACGAGTCCGAGCTCGTTGACGTCCGAAAAAATGAGCGGCAATCTGTTCATCGAGACGGCGCAGGAAGAAGAGAGAGGCGACGAAATTAGAACGGAATTAGGCGAGCCACTTAGGCAATTGGGAAACACTTCAGAGCCGAGAGTACTTCTCCTCTCGAGGACCGAGTATCCTGCTTCCCTACTTCCTGCTCTTCCTTTTTTTTCCGTGAACGCGACTAATAAAAAAAAAAAAAAAAAATAACTTTGTTCCCGACGCGCGGTAGTCTAGTCGCGCGAGGAATCCTCTTCCCCCGCTTATCGTTCGCAAGCAGATGCACCGGAGTGCATCCGCGGCGCGCATCATGGAGGAAACGACTTCCCGAATTTACACGGGACTTCACTTATGGCGGTCCCACCAGTCTCGGCTCGCGTACAATTTTTCGACACCGGAGGAACCGTCGGCCTGTCAACCGTTCGACGAAAACAACCCTTGTCGTGAAACTCAAAAACTCTGTCGACGCCGCTTTCTAATGGCCCGGCGCGGCGCGGCGCGGGCGAAACCTGCGCGAAATATGCTCGAAAATAAAATGTTACGTAACGTCTACTCAGTCCTCCTGACATCGTTAATAATGGGTCTGAGTGTTGTGTCATGTCGTCGTTACGATCATAAACATTGTCTCCTTACAGCGGTAGCTACTTAAACGTTAGTGGTTTTTATATTATTATTAGACCGCGGGTCTTTAGACAAGCTCGTAGTTTTCTGGGGGAAATGGCAATTGTAGTGATCATTAGACTGTGGATCTTTAAGCAAAATAAAAATTATGTGCATCAGTCGCAGGAAAGGGGAGTAACAGAAAATTTGATCTATTAATAATTTTAAAAATTTCTTCTATTAATAATTTAAATGGGTAGTACCAGTAACATTAAATGTACACAGGCTCGCGAAAGTATTCGAACGCCATTTAAAACAGTATAACTTTTATTAAATTGGACCAAACGATCTGAGATTTTTTGAGCAATTAGAAGAATTGGTTTACCGAATGACGTGCAAAAAAGATTTTTAAAAAATTGAAATTGCTAGGAATTATAAGAGCGAATAAAAAAGATACTTTCCTAAACTTTTTTATTTGAGCCTGTAATGAAAATTTAAAATATCCGTTTTGTAGATCTATGTTAATTGTACACTTACTGGCAATTTCATTGAAAAATGTTAGAATCTGTAAATTTTAAGCAGAAACTGAGTAAAAGTTGAGAGAAACTACGATTTTCACCACTGAACTATTTGGAGCTCGTGTGTAGATTAATCGATTTCGATGAAATTTTCAGCATGTGTATAAACTGACATAGATCTATAAAACGCATATTTTAAATTTTCATTGCAGGCTCAAATATTATAAAAGAGTTGAAAAAATTGCCATTTTTATTTTCTCACGTAATTCTTACCAATCGCAATTTTTTCAAAATCTCTCTTGCACATTACTTAGAAAACCAATTCTTCTAATTGCTAAAAAAAAGTCAGGTTGTTTGATCCAATTTAAAAGTAATCATACTTTTTTAAAGGGCGTTCGAATACTTTCGTGAGCCTGTGTACCTCATGTTTCTTTTATTTTATGTTTCACCTATTTCACCTCTTGCACAGATTGTTTATGTGTTTACATAAAACAATCAATTTTTAAATAAGATCAATAGAAGTATGTAGGTAGTATGTTCAAGACTCTAACAATTAATTGTCACAAAATATTAAGCAAATGTAGAAGCCTTGACTTCTACAAATAGACTGTGTTACTTTGCTAAAAATAATTTATTTAAACCATCATTGTATATCTTTGAAGTCTCTAACATCTAGCACTGCAAACAAATAATTGTTCTGTCACTGTGTCATCTTACTAAAAATATTTCATTTCTTCGATCTTGTTATTTCCATTGGTGCAGCATTTTCGCTCAAAAATCGCAACGCTTCATGCGCCATATTGAATCTCCGCGAAACACTCTGCGTTACAAAAAGCGGTCGCAGCGAAAAATAGTTTTCGCGCTGAATCATGCGGTGAATTAAATACTGTATTTAACGAATCAGTATAACATCTTATTAAAAATAATTCATGGCATCAATCTGATTATTTCCATTGATGCAGCTTTTCCGTTCAAAAATTGCAAAGCTTCGCGCGCCATATTGAATCTCCGCGAAAAGCGCCTGCAGCGAAAAACGGTTTCAGCAGGATCATTTCGCAGGTATTGCGCGGAGCCGGCTCGGAATCTCTTTGTCACTTTTAGGATCTACGGATCTAGCAATTTTCGTTTAGCTCGGAGGACGAGCATACCGACTTCTGGCTGCGCGACTATAACTCCTGAGCTAACGCCGTATCTCCTCATGGCGGCCATCATAACCGGCCATGGTAAAGGCGCAAGGGTGGGCGGTGGTACAGCAAAAGGGGGAATTTATTCCCGGGCATAATACCGAGTTTATAACCGAGTTAGCGAAATCGGATTCGCTCTCCGCTTATTCCGCAGCCGGAAATAACGACGCAGCGGGGGGCGTACGGGGGGCGAGGAGGGTAGACGGCGGCCTGATTAAATTAGGGGATGATCGCGCGGAATTAGAGACATTAAATTCTATGCTGGAACACCGGTCGCTGGTGAACATCGTTCCGAAACTTTCTGTCTGGATTTCCCGGTTTCGAAGCTCGCCGTTCATCCGGCTGCTTCCAATTCGAAGCGGATTTTAATCGAATCCGAAAAAAAACATTATGCTCTTCCTACCTATCAAATGTGGCTGCCATTGTTCGTTAATGGGCTGCAGAACACCGGTAAAGTGGAGCTACCATTTTCCCTGTCGGCAGTTTGCTGAATCATTGTTACATTGTTGCTTTTGCTTCTGAGTGCCATTTTTACCTATTTTTAGGTATTTTTCTAGATTGAAGTGGTACATTTTCTGTGTTAGGATTTTGCACACGCATTTATGGGTATTCACACAGTATTCTTTTCAATAAAAATTACAGGAGTTATGACTTTATGCTGCTTTATGTTGCTTTTGGGGTTGAGAGGCATTTTTACCTATTTTTAGGTATTTTTCTAGGTTGAAGTGGTAAATTTTCTGTGTTAGAATTTTGCACATACATTTATGGGTATTCACACAATATGCTTTTCAATGAAAATTACAAGAGTTATGACTTTATGTTGGCTTATGTTGCTTTTGGGTCTGAGAGCCATTTTTACCAATTTTTGGGGATTTTTCTCAGATGAACTGGTACATTTTTGTGCTATGATTTTGCACACACATTTATGGGTATTCACACAGTATTCTTTTCAATAAAAATTACAGGGGCTGTGACTTTATGCTGCTTTATATTGCTTTTGGGATTGAGAGCCATTTTTACCTATTTTTAGATATTTTTCTAGATTGAAGTGGTACATTTTCTGTGTTAGGATTTTGCACACACATTTATGGGTATTCACACAGTATTCTTTTCAATAAAAATTACAGGAGCTATGACTTTATGCTGCTTTATGTTGCTTTTGGTTTTGAGAGCCATTTCTACCTATTTTTAGGTATTTTTCTAGGTTGAAGTGGTAAATTTTCTGTGTTAGAATTTTGCACATACATTTATGGGTATTCACACAATATCCTTTTCAATGAAAATTACAAGAGTTATGACTTTATGTTGGCTTATGTTGCTTTTGGGTCTGAGAGCCATTTTTACCAATTTTTGGGGATTTTTCTCAGATGAACTGGTACATTTTTGTGCTATGATTTTGCACACACATTTATGGGTATTCACACAGTATTCTTTTCAATAAAAATTACAGGGGCTGTGACTTTATGCTGCTTTATATTGCTTTTGGGATTGAGAGCCATTTTTACCTATTTTTAGGTATTTTTCTAGATTGAAGTGGTACATTTTCTGTGTTAGGATTTTGCACACACATTTATGGGTATTCACACAGTATTCTTTTCAATAAAAATTACAGGAGCTATGACTTTATGCTGCTTTATGTTGCTTTTGGTTTTGAGAGCCATTTCTACCTATTTTTAGGTATTTTTCTAGGTTGAAGTGGTAAATTTTCTGTGTTAGAATTTTGCACATACATTTATGGGTATTCACACAATATCCTTTTCAATGAAAATTACAAGAGTTATGACTTTATGTTGGCTTATGTTGCTTTTGGGTCTGAGAGCCATTTTTACCAATTTTTGGGGATTTTTCTCAGATGAACTGGTACATTTTTGTGCTATGATTTTGCACACACATTTATGGGTATTCACACAGTATTCTTTTCAATAAAAATTATAGGGGCTGTGACTTTATGCTGCTTTATATTGCTTTTGGGATTGAGAGCCATTTTTACCTATTTTTAGGTATTTTTCTAGATTGAAGTGGTACATTTTCTGTGTTAGGATTTTGCACATACATTTATGGGTATTCACACAATATTCTTGTCAATAAAAATTACAGGAGTTATGACTTTATGCTGCTTTATGTTGCTTTTGGATCTGAGAGCCATTTTTACCAATTTTTGGGGATTTTTCTCAGATGAACTGGTACATTTTTGTGCTATGATTTTGCACACACATTTATGGATATTCACACAGTATTCTTTTCAATAAAAATTACAGGGGCTGTGACTTTATGCTGCTTTATATTGCTTTTGGGATTGAGAGCCATTTTTACCTATTTTTAGGTATTTTTCTAGATTGAAGTGGTACATTTTCTGTGTTAGAATTTTGCACATACATTTATGGGTATTCACACAATATCCTTTTCAATGAAAATTACAAGAGTTATGACTTTATGTTGGCTTATGTTGCTTTTGGGTCTGAGAGCCATTTTTACCAATTTTTGGGGATTTTTCTCAGATGAACTGGTACATTTTTGTGCTATGATTTTGCACACACATTTATGGGTATTCACACAGTATTCTTTTCAATAAAAATTACAGGTGCTATGACTTTATGCTGCTTTATATTGCTTTTGGGATTGAGAGCCATTTTTACCTATTTTTAGGTATTTTTCTAGATTGAAGTGGTACATTTTCTGTGTTAGGATTTTGCACACACATTTATGGGTATTCACACAGTATTCTTTTCAATAAAAATTACAGGAGCTATGACTTTATGCTGCTTTATGTTGCTTTTGGTTTTGAGAGCCATTTCTACCTATTTTTAGGTATTTTTCTAGGTTGAAGTGGTACATTTTCTGTGTTAGAATTTTGCACATACATTTATGGGTATTCACACAATATTCTTTTCAATGAAAATTACAAGAGTTATGACTTTTTGTTGGCTTATGTTGCTTTTGGGTCTGAGAGCCATTTTTACCAATTTTTGGGAATTTTTCCTAGATGGACTGGTGCATTTTCTGTTGTAGGGTTTTTACACACACATTCATGGGTATTCACACAGTATCCTTTCAATAAAAATTGCAGGAGTTATGACTTTATGGATTTCTAACATGTCTAAAAAATATTAGTGACTTCTCTAAATTTTCTACTCGATAAATTCAACTTGTTCCTCACCCTGGTTTAATGGACGTTGAAGGCGTGGTATGGCAAAATGGAATTTTCAGCGATCATTTTCCATCATGCAATAACCTCGCAGTTATCTTTAGACGTCCCGGGCCCCAGAAGTCGTCTTCAGGCTGGCCTGTTTTTATCCAAAAGGGAGATATCGCGAGGTTTCGCCCAAGGGACGGGACGATTATGGAAATAAATCGCAACGAAGCAAAAAGTTGATCGCGCTGGATGGAAGAGGGTGTGAGGAACTTGTGCATGTGGCTGAAGGGGATCATGCGATCCTCGAGTCGTCGACGCGCATGGGACGAGTGAAGAGCGTACGATTGGTTGGCGAACTTGTGAAAGGTTTACGACACCGACAGAGAGACTGTCTGACAGAGTGTCCACTGTCAGACGAGCCTACGAGCATCGCTATATAGACTCGTTAATGGCACTTTATCGTTCATTACGCGCTCGGTGTTCGATCGAAACGGCTGGGAAAGATGGCGGCGATCGCGATCGTCTCTGCTATTGGGATCGGACGGGGGAGTGGGAATCTTTGGATTTTTAAATTGGATTATTCGCAGTTGAGTTCGAGAACTGCTTGTGAACTATCGTGGTAAGCATCGGTGTGTTAAAAACATTTTTAAAAAAGTTATTCGAAAAAGTAGAATTTAAAATCATCCCCCCTAGGTGAGTGAAGAAGGACCTTTGCGAATGAAGTTGTAAAGAAATGATTTAATTATTTACTTAACGGAAGAAACTGATATACGATTTTAGCCCTCCGAGGAAAATATTTCCGGAATTTTAAAAAATCATCGTCCCCATTTATGACATTTATTTTAATAAAATAAGTCGAGGCACAAGAAAAGAAAAGCATCAGAAGAATTAATACACATTCTTGTGTTTGATTTATAAAAATGTTTGAGAGAAGAAACACATGGCATATTGCCATAAAATCAGCAGTGTAGTCATTTCAGTTTGTTTCTAAACAAAGTCGACGGACCAACGAAGAGTCGTGGAAAATAAAGTATAGATTCGAGAAATGTTTGTTGCGCTTGGAAAAATATTTAAAGAGGAGCGATTTCGCAGGAATCGGTATAGCCGCTCGAATATTCCATTTTAATTACGCGGCCGGAGAAAGGCGTTGATGAATAAAGAAAGAGGAAGTAGGAAACGAGGGCGAAGATGTCGGCGCGAAAGCGAGGCTCCACTCTAGATTAAGTTACTCTCAGCTTCGGGGATATAGGTAACAGATCGTTAAGCCGGAAGATCGAGGAGGTCTGGCGGTGAAATTACATTTTTTAATTATGGCCGGAGCAAGTTCATAATTGGTGCTCACTACGCGGGGGATGAAACTTATTAGTCGGCAAGGCTTTACCGTCCTGGGGGATGTAACATGGCCGGCTCGTGGAAGGATATCGCCTCGCAGCTTCCAGGGACGCATCCGGATGCGAGAACCGCTACGGAGATACGCGAAATTAATTAGTTAGCCCTTCCGGCCATCACGATTGTTTGATCAACATTGTTTACGACGGCGGGGAAATTTTCGTTCGGAAACTACCGTTCGTAAATCGGATATACATTTTTATACTGTGGACGATGAACTGCAGTAGCTGGTTTTATACCGACGGATGCTTTTTTAGTGCAAATTGTTCGTCTAGGTGACTGTGATCTTTCAAAAAATATGTTCGTTTAAAACGATCTGCTTCTCGCAGTTTCAACCCTCAAGTACTGAATCTATTTTTTTTTTCGTATTTTCAACCCTTAAATGTTGAAGTACAATCAACCCTTAAATGCTAAGACTATTTTTCAAACTTACGAGGTCTATAATCGAAATATGTATATTTAGTAATATAAAAAAGAAAATAAATTCAACCCCCAGATATTACAATTTTAAAATCATGTTAATACTTGAATTTATTTTCTTCTTCGTATTTTCAACCCTTAAACATTGATGTGCCTGCTATGATCACCTTCAAACTTCAATTATTCTCTTTCTCGTATCCTCAACCCTTAAATATTCAAATCTAAAGATTATCTTCAAACTTCTATTTTCCTGGCGTGTCTTCAACCCTCAAATATCAATACCCTAACATCATCTGCAATCTTTAATTTATTTTCGTGCAATACAATCGTTAATAAAAATGTTCAATTAAAAAATACATCTGGAATTGCTGAGAAACGATTAATAATTGTGAACAAAAAATGAAGTTCTTTGTATATTTAGCATAATCCAATTTCTCTGAGAAGGGTAGGAAATAATACGAGGGGTTGCAAACGCGTAGGGTAGCGAGTCGTCGCAACCATAAGCTTGCCGCCCCTTAAGGGGAGTCTTCCGATCTAGATCGTCATTTTGTAGGTCTCGTTTGGAAATTTTTATAACGGAATCAGACGGCCATTTTGCATCAAGATTTTGCACGCATCTGTTCCATTATCTGACCTGTGCAATAGAATTTTTTGAAAAATTTTTCGGTGAAAATTTAGAAGACACGTGCCTTGAGAAAGTGCGGAAAAAGAAAAATCGATTTCTTTTTCATGATTCCAGACCGGAAGACCCCGTTAAGCGACAGAGTCCGTCTTTTTAGCGCTAATAAAGGCTCCGGGGATATTTTGAAAAACTACAGGGAGCAAGGGAGAGACAGATCGGGCGAGAAGAAGGGTAGCAGCGGCCCTGACACTAATCTCGAGTTAGGTGGCAACATTTTCTCGTAGACAGGGAATATACGGGGCTCGTAGCTGTTGCACGGTTATCCGGCCTCCAACACACGCACACGCGACTCTGTATATACTCCTGTGCGTGTGCAGCGTGTTACAAACACGTGTCGGACGAGAAACAAGATACGCGTTAAACTTTCCAAAGTGAATTTCCCGTTTTACCCGAAAAATATTTTGCAAACTGCTCGATTTGCTACCGATAAATTATGTCGCGCGTTTTAAACAATTCTGTGCAAGGCGAACTGCATTTACTGACACACACATGAAAATTACAAATTTTGTCCGGGGAGCTGCGTTTAATATTAATTAATCGTAATAATCAAAATTAATTAATTTAATATTATTTAATCAATTACTTTCACGTTGGCAAACACTTTTCTTTGGCTGAAGATATTTCTTGAGGCTAGTATTTAATATCAATTGGCCGAACGATTACTTCAACCCCTTGCAATACAATTTATTTCATGATTACAGTGATTAGAATTTCTTTGATGCCTATAATCTGATAGTGGAAATAGATTATTTATATTTATTGTATAACCACGTGTTCTGTAATGGCTAAATATTGACTACGATAAAATAGAATTTCATTTCAATTTAAAGGGAATTGAGAGCCAAGACTCCGTAGATTCGCGATAAGGTAGAGCGACCACGTTACCGACAAAAATCGGCGAAAAATGGTTTCACGTGCCTCAACTTTTCGTCCTTATATTAAAATATTTTTCGCTGGAAAAGGGCTCGTTCGAAAGAGGAAGGTTCAATCTAGCGCGCGCGGGTCATGAGCTGACGAGATTATGCGGATATTTAGTAATATAAGCGTTAGAAGTAGGCCAAAAATTGACGATGCGCATGCCGCGGAATCCAAGCATTTTTACGCCATTGGATGAGTTTTCTGGATGAAATCGAGAGTAGCGCGCACTAGAAAATATCTCCAGTTACAAATTGAGCTGTATTTTGTCTTGATTCTCTGCGAAATACACCCCCAAAACTTGAAGCACGTTTCTGGCGTCAGAATTCATGATATCGATAATACAGAGCGAAAAATGTGACAATTTTAGTCACAGACTTAAGACCCGTCGGATCAAAACCAAAACGGATCTGGAGTCAGTGACTGAAGGCTTTGAATGGAAATTATACAGCAGTCACCGACCTGCTGACTCTGCAAAAGTCACGTGACTACCCTTGGCTCTAAATAATATACATATTTAGAAAATTCTGTTCGAAGTCTTCTTCACATGATACTATAGTACAGGGGGTTCACATTGACAAAGTAAGGGGTTAAATAATATTTTACGCGAACGTGTGCCCAAGAAAGAAATTCTGTTTCGTTCCAGCGTTCGACGAGCTTCCGGAAAAGTCTCTGGCGTTAAATAATTGCAATAATTTCGTCGAATTTCGAGCCGATTCCGAATAATCCTGTAGACAGACAAGGGTGGAAAGTGCGCGCTAGGAAATTCAGTGAAAATAACGCGCAGCCAACGACAGCGTAACATTTCAAATCTTTCCTCTGTTCGCAGGTTCTCTTCCCCGCCCCTTTCTCTCCGTTTCTTTCTCAATCTTCCTGCCGTTTCTATCTCGACGACCGCCAGAGGGTAAGATGGGGTTGAGTCTCGTTACACGCGAGCCCCGGAGCTTATGCTGTGTGTACGTGTGTCGGGGGATGGCGGGGGTCGGTACATGAACAAGTAAATAGACAGGTAGCTGCACAGGAGCCCCACGTACACAAGGGTATCGTTGGTGAAGGGTCGATGGCGTGGTGAGAGATTCACAGGAGGTTCAAGGGGGTTGAAGGGATGGGAAGGTGGTGGATAGCAATAAGGTGCTGGGCACCGCGCTGTTACGACCCCTGATCTAGTGATGTCGTGTATGAGGGAGTATGCTCTCGCCCGTGCACCTACACCCTGCGCAAAATTATAGGAAACATGTTTCATCCTTCGCGTCATTATTTTCAATGTTTCCGAATAATTGAGCAGCTCGATTAAACGTCAGCGAGCGACGTTCTGCATCGCTGGGAAGTTTATCGAAAGATGAAATACTATCACTGGTCTGCGGATCTTACTGCAAAATTTTCTGCATCGATTGGGGGAAAAGAAAATCGAAATTTATTTCCACCCTCAACAGTCATTACTTTTGTTACGTACAGACAAATTTTGCTCATCGAATGCAGAAAATAGGAGTACAGTGAATTCTTGATATATGTCAAGAGACATACCCAGGATGTATTATGTTTACACTCCTCGGCGTCCGAGGCCTCTCGCGCTAATGGGGATCATTCTACGACATTTAGCACCAGGGTCTTTGCGACATATGCGGAGAAATCAGTGTATATAATTTCACAGGAATTTTAACAAGCTAGAAACAATATCACCGAGTTCTTGAAATCCAATAGTTTCGCCATTTTGTGTTCGATCTACTCATTTTTGGAACAACCGCGGTCTAGCTATATACGCATAAAATCTGTGGTCAGGTTGCGAATGCGTAAAATCCCGAATTCAGTGATTACACATTTTCCGGACTCCATTTTGGAGATTGCCGGAATCGGCAAGATGAACTGGAATATCGGGAAAAATTCGCGTCTCCGGGCGAGGATAAAATGCGAACAGAATTTCCGGCGCGTGTAATTCGCGTCGGACGGTAAGAGGGTGGCTGCGCAATCCGCGAAACGATTCGCCGGGGGTTGCGAGATCTTGAAAGGAGCCGCCTCAGGTAAAAACGAACAGCCGCCGGGGGCCATGATGGCTCTGACCTTTCTCGCTTATCTGCGGGGCGAGAGAGATACCGGGTCAATACTTCTCGGGAGGGTTTCCACGAGGAAAGAGGGGATCGTTTCGCCACCCCTCGTTTCTCTGCTCGCCGACGATTGGCGGTGGCAGGAGGCCGGGGTGGTGGTCCTGCGGGGGTGGAAACACACGAGATGGATATTTGATTGTATTTGTATTTGTGCCCCGCGTGTCCTTGTAGTCGTATCGGAAGAGGACGAGCGACGGTGAATAATACCGTTCTTTGGGGATATGCGAATCCGCGATTTTATTTATATCGTTTCTCGATTGAATGACGCCATATTTAGGAACCTGCCGCCCGGTCTGCCAGGTATCGGCTGCGACTCCCTAATCGATATTTTATTGACCCTGTCGACCGGACCAACCAGATTTACGTGTACTCTACAATGGTTTTCTTGGTAGTTGATTCCTTTGTTATTATTAATAATAGAAACACACGTGTTCAAATGAAATTTCTCGTTTCTAAGCAGTCAAGTCTGCTTAGCTATTTTATTATTTTTAAGAGCGAAGTTAGGTTGATAAATTTATTGACTCGTTTTTAAACAGCGACATATGCTTAACAAATTCGTTTAATCTTCCTTGAGTAGCGAGGTTTGCTCAACAAATTTGTTTAATCGTTCTTGAACAGTGGAGTCTGCTTAATCGTTCATTCTATCATTTTCGAGGGTGCTGTCTGACCAATCATTCGCTTTATCACTGTCAACGCTAGAATCACTGAGATATTTTCATCTACTATGGGCGGTCGATGTTACAGAAATATTTTTTTAAGAAATTTCTTAGTAGGGTAAGGGATCCAATTACTGTGGAGGTACTTATACTTATTTTTAAAGCATGAAGAATATTAAAAAATAGATATTACATTTTTTCATTAAAATCAGTTAATATTCGCTATGCTTTAAAAATAGGTATAATTAATATAGACACGGTAACTGGTACCCCCACAGTAATTGGGTCCCTTACCCTACATTTCTTTAATCTTTGAATTTTATTTGGAGCTTGTTTGAGCTTTAAGAATTACTCGAACAGAAAATTGCAGAAACGTTCTCGACGATAATTATTTTTCAGAGTCGCTGAAAATAATTGTCCGAGCTGTTCCACGTCCCAAAAAACCATGATTTTAGGATAGACCCTGCTGCCTAAGAAGATTGCATGAAATCTTAATGTTTCCATCAAACGGAAATAAAAAGATGGGGTCGGGGAGAAGATTCGCTTTCCCCGGGAGCTATTTATTGCAGAAAATTGTATCTACTTTCAATGATTATGATTTATCTGTAGCCGGTTAAGACGGTGGTGGTGCGAAGAAGAGAGGAGGACTCACCACACCTCGTTTCAGCCCTCGACGACGATTGGTCCTGGCAGATCGCGCAGGACCTGGCCGGGGGTAGCTAACGGAGGGATGAAAGCGGTAGAAAACGTTGCGGGGTTGTCTTCGAGGAACGGGCGAAGGGATGGAAGTAGGAAATCAAGAGTGCGACGAGGAGGGAAGTCCGTCCTTGAGCCTGCCAGGGGATGAGGCGCCTCGTGAAACGCCATCATCAAGCATTCATAAGGTGTAGCTGCCTGTTTATCAGAGGAATACTTTGCAGTAGATTCCTTGGGAATAACTGGCTACGGACTCCCTCCGGCAAGGATTTTCGTGCAACCGTTTCACAAAATCACTATAACACCGCCGCGATTTTTCCCTAATTGTCCTTTCCAATCGAATTAACGTAGCACCTGCCAGAATTTACTAACCATTTTCACAGCTGTGAAATTCTGTACACCTTTTTGTAAAATGTCAGAAAGAAATGACGCTGTATTCAATTTTAACTCATTTTTTGTTTCCGCAATGTTAAACATCGCAGAAAAAGTATACAAAATGGATGCAAAATATTTATTGCTGAATTGCAGAGAAATGGAGCACCGTGCAGGGATGAAGTAGATGAAAACTAGAAATGATAGTGTATTTTAGCTAATTTTGTAACTTGTTAATTTTGACAAAGGCAGAAAAGTATACAAAATAGCTGCAAAATATTAATAGCAAAATTGCAGAAAAATAAATTAGCGTGCAAGGATGAAGTGGATGAAAACTAAGAATAGTACTGTACTTTAGCTAATTTTGTAACTTGTTAATTTTGACAAAGGCAGAAAAGTATACAAAACGGCCGCAAAATATTAATAGCAAAATTACAGAAAAATAAAGTATCTTGCAGGGATGAAGTAGATGAAAACTAAAAATGATACTATGTTTCAACTAATTTTGTAACTTATCAATTTTAAAAAAGGCAGAAAAATATACAAAATTGCAGAAGAATAAAGTATCTTGCAAGGATAAAGTGGATGAAAACTAAAAATGGTACTGTGTCTAAACTAATTTTGTGACTTGTCAATTTTATAAAAGACAGAAAAATATACAAAACGGCTGCAAAATATTAATAGCAAAATTGCAGAAAAATAAATTAGCGTGCAGGGATGAAGTGGATGAAAACTAAGAATAGTACTGTACTTTAGCTAATTTTGTAACTTGTTAATTTTGACAAAGGCAGAAAAGTATACAAAACGGCCGCAAAATATTAATAGCAAAATTACAGAAAAATAAAGTATCTTGCAGGGATGAAGTAGATGAAAACTAAAAATGATACTATGTTTCAACTAATTTTGTAACTTATCAATTTTAAAAAAGGCAGAAAAATATACAAAATTGCAGAAGAATAAAGTATCTTGCAAGGATAAAGTGGATGAAAACTAAAAATGGTATTGTGTCTAAACTAATTTTGTGACTTGTCAATTTTATAAAAGACAGAAAAGTATACAAAACGGCTGCAAAATATTAATTGCAAAATTGCAGAAAAATATAGGGGATGAAACTTTCGAAAGTCTTGCAAAATCAAATTCGAGTAATCTAGAAGTGCTAATAAGGATTTAACTGTTCTCGCAAAATGATCCAGGATCATCTCACCGGGACGAGAAAAAATTGCAGGGCGTCGTCTCGTCGATTCGATTTTGATGGATGATGATTCGCTCGTGTCTGCACGGTGGAGGAAACGTCGGAGCACCGTTCAACCCACATCATTAGTTGCTGAAAGGGAGGATAAAAGAGTCATCTCGCAGGACCATCAATTTTATTGATAGGAACAGCTGAGTGGCAATCCTGGCAATCCTGTTTATCCTAGATGGAAGATTCCTTTTCGAAAATATTGAAAAAACACCGACAGTGGACCAGAGGAAAAACCTTTATGCTAAAACATGTGCTCTAGCAGCTGCCACGTACAGCGACCATAATTTTGTGCTTACGTAAAGGAAAGTCGTTATTAACGTCAACATTAACGTTATTACATTACATTGACGCTAACATTACATTGACATTACATTAACATTACATTTCTATATTATAGTTTTCGTACGACATACCTGATTATCTTTAACTTTCTATAATGAGAATATTTAATATTATCCTAGCTTTGATCTTAGGAATTAAACTATTAACTTTGAATTTTACATTGATCTTGAAGCAATGCAAATTATTTTATTTTCCATCGATGCATTTTTACATCGTCAGACGAAATTATACAGTATGTTTTAATCCGTCGGAATTAAATTGTACGACAAAATACTAAGAAAAGAGATAAATGAGGTTATAAGTCCTGTATTTTGCAACTAATACAGACAATTTTTAATTGGTAGAGAAATCACCAGTCTGGTAATTACATTTACTATTTTCAAACTTGTCGAACATTTATCTATAATCAAAAATTACTAGATCATGTAAAACAAAAATTGTTTACACCTGTTACAAGGAACAGGTGGCGCATAAGAATATCCTTTTTGAATAATAGCAGTGGATCGGACTCAATGCTCTCCAATCATTTAAATCTCTCTGCTGTTTCAAATTGTAGCTACTGATTTTTGTCATGAACGCGAAATCCTGTTCAATTAAATGATCAGTACTTCGAAGTCCGGCCATCGAGGAATCGTTCGTTGCGCGGAGGCGTCGGAAGTGTTAAAACGCTCGTAAAATGATTAATCCCGTGGATGGACGATGATTTCGATCGAGTTGAATCGAGCTTCAGTTTTCGGCTGGTGGCCTCGTCACCTACGGGTTTTTACGGCAATTTCGAATCCCCGGGTCGCATAAAACAGCGCTGCTGCCGGGAGCATATGTGAATGTAACCCCTCGCGCTGAGGGATGTTGTTGCCACCCGTGGCTGTGTACGTTTTGTCATTGGAATTTGATGATCCGCCGTCCCGTGGGGGGATCCCGGCTACATAAATATTTGCTCGGTAATCCCTTCGTGGATCCACTTGCCTCCTCGACGATGTAATCCCCTTTGTCCCGGACTTCTGCAACGCCACACCCTTCCGTTTTATCGTCGCCCGGATCCTTTTCCATCCACCTTCTGGATCGCGTATTCTCGTGACGGATCATCGGGGCCGATTAACCCGCCGTTATCATTCTCGCAGATTCGCAATTTCAATTATTGTGCCGTTTAATGAAACACCAACGCGTGTCGAAACACTTTAAATAGTGTTTGAGGAATTGAGTAAAAGTTTTAGAGGAATGGAGTGAAAGTTATGTAAAATGCAATAAAATTCAATCAAAATAAAGGATCTTTGTCCTATTCAAGCCGCGGTGAAATTGTATTACGATTATTTTATTTAAGTGCTCTAAATTATTTTAAATGGCACCATAAAGTCATTTTTATTAGGCGTGATTTTCCACGTTTCAGACGGACACAAACTTTGCAAAGAATTTATTAAAATACTTTGAAGTACTACGTACTTTGTGAGCACAATTTTTAAATGTTTAAGAACTAGCGTGTTTCACGTTGTTGCACTAGTTTCACTCCTTTGCAATAATTATTAGTTAGACAAATAAATGATTGAAGCATTTTTTTATTATCATTACTGAATTGTACACTAAGGTCTTTTGCATTGAATTTGGCTGTAAAATTGCTCATTAATTTTTGTTTTATCTTGGCAATACTAATTGTAGTGAATCATTATGTGTCAACATAAACATCTTGCGTTCCGGTATATTCATTTTATTCGTCGATAAAATAAGGAACAATTATATTTAAACATTTATTTCCAACCATTGATTGTATAGAACGATGAAGACACCATTGCAATTTGTTGTCAGAAACAGAAATTAATGATGACTCAGTTTAATAACTTGAAAAGATTTGTAAACGAACTTGCAGTTTGGTGACTGATCTTAATAGTGACTCGATTTAATAACTTGAAAAGATTTGCAAACAAATTTGCAGTTCAGTGACGATAAAAAAACGACTATAAATAAAACTCTCTCAAAAAGTCTCTAATAAAAATTGTTTGACTGAGTTTATACTTGTTAAGGTGTAAATTGAGGACAGCGAAGCGTACAGTAATTAAAAAATTAATCGAGATCACGTCGTCCCTTACATATGGTAACGATGTTCTGCAATTTTGCGGGGATCTGCACTTGTCGAGGGGTGAATCCTTACCTGCTGTCGCCGAGGACATAAGGGAACGAGCTATAGCTGTAGGACTGCCAAAGGGTTGACCCTCGCTAATGGAATTAATCGAGCGCAAAATCCTCGACGGTAATCCGAACTTTATTATGCGTGACGATTCGTGAAGCTCACGCCTCGGAAAAGTTATGGCTGGTACTGATTTTTTTCGGCAAGCTTAAAGGGGTAAACATTGTTCTCCGTATACTACACGCGCGATTATTTCAATATCGCTGGCATGCTAATCTACGAATTCGTTTTTCGAGCGAACAATGCGGAGAGGATGTGAAATTGAACATTGTGAAGTTGGGAAATGAAGTAACATTTATTTCTGAGGCGAAATCAAAATGGAATTTTCAGTAGTTCATGCGGATTCGTATCTTTTGACAATTTATGGTAAAACTTTTACCCTTATCCTCAGAAGTAGTTGCATGAAAGATGCTAGAACAATATTTCACCCGTTTTTGTTTTACACTATAACCTAACAAATTATGTTTCGTCTATAACGTACGAGGGGTAAATAAATAAATGTTTTTAGAACGAGTGCGTGTCGAAAGTAATATTTCGTAACTAATATTGAATGTGATTGGAATCTCAGGATTATTTTTTTAGATATTATCGATTAGGAAGTGAAAGAAATTAGGATTTTCTTTTTAGTTTCACTTACGTCCGGTGACAAGCCTCCCATTTTGTACAGTAGTGCTTGCCATTATACTGTATTAATACATACTTCACGCAATAGTAGCATCATCTGTCGGACCACCAGCAGACAGCATATGCCCCCAAATTCTACAAATCCCATGTTAATCCCATTTAAAACGGCGATCATGTATAATGCAGTGACTGCGTCTGTCGCGACAGGAAGTCATCCGGGGATGATTAATCGCTCTCGTAGATCCTTGCTGCCTCCTGCTGTCACGGACCTTGCGAAAAAAAAGCGTACTCCTATAATCCAACCTCGAAAACTACGAACTTACACTGTCTACAAAATGAAACAACACCAAACAATTAAACGCACAGCACCTGCTTCAGTACCTGCAATTAAACTGCTATACATTTCTAACAAAAAGAAATGAACGAAATGAGAACCAGTAACAACAGCAGGAAAATTTACACAATAATTTGTCCAAGTAAATTTGTGGTTAAGTTATTGAATCAAGCTCTGCTAGAATCAATGTGGTAAATAACCTTGTTCTTGTGGTCATGAGACACAGGATATTGATCACGTCTTATGGCAATGTCTTCGACAAGACACTCATAGATTGAAATTTATATATAACCTGAGTTTACGGGGTTTTTTCTTCCCATGTCGTGTAACATACTACTCCACAGACCTACAAACACTATACTCAAGATCATATGTTTTTTCCTGAAATATTATGGACTGTGTATATAAGGTCACTATGGCGTATATTACCAATTAAGTGACTCCAACTGATATGTACACATTACCTGTACATTAGGTTATTATTGTAATAGTATGTGTGTAATACAGAATGTAGGATAACTTCTCATCGGAGGATACAACTGTAGAATAAAAAAAATATATCAAGCTCTGCAAGAGGTACCTTCAAGAACGTGAAAAAATTGATAAATAAAGCAGTGATTGGTCTCAAACCATCTATGATAATTAGACTGCGGATATTTATGCAAAATAAAAATTATCTACCTGAATTGCAACAATCTGGAGTGAAATAGAATTTTCTTTCTTAACCCTTAGCACTCGAATGGCGACTGTAAGGCGCCACTGACAATTGCAGTATCATTGTTCAAAATATTTTTCACATTATTAAATTCGTTTGTATTTAATAAATTACTAAGCATTTCAGTATTGTACGAGTAAATTGCACCATTTATGTACGTATAACATGAAAAAATATATATACAGAAGGGAAATATTTGGAGTTAAAATAGCTTCGAGTGCAAAGGGTTAATACGTCTAATAGGTTGAAAATAAAATGTAACAGCATTTAAAAATTTTTCCAATGTTCTTACTGTTTTAAAATACGCCTACCAATTTTTGTCATAAATGCATAAAATCCGCAGTCTAATCATAATAGTTGCAAGAATTATCCTTTCCGAGAGTTAAAACAAGAAATACATTTCTTGTAATGCATAACGTTTTTACTTTGCATGGAGATCTGCAATGATGATTCCAGAAGCCTGAAGAAACGATGGAACAGCAATTATTCGTCGGAAACGCGCACAGTATTTCCTATAAAAATGTTCATTTCGGTTCAGCTCCTTGCAATAAAGATGTCGGAAAATTCATCGTCGCGCGTGCGTGCGTGCGTTCGGCTGTGTGTAGCGACAATCGTTACTCCAGGATTTTTCCCAGGGTGCGCAGTTTTGTCCGGGGGGGAAGCTTTCGATTCTTGCGACGATCGCAAGGACCGCGGGAATTAATTTTGTCGCGAGAACCGGGCCCGACGATCCTCCACGTCAATGTGTCGTCGTTATCAACGTCCTGTTCACCTCTCAGCTGACACGCCGTAAATCGCGGATCGACGTGCTCCCGCAAAAAAATCGAGCCCGTGCGAGAGAGACCGGGACCGTCCTCTCCTGCAATCTCCAGGAAAATGAACGCCATAAATAAGCACGGTCGGCCAATAATTCCGTCGCGATCGAGCAACAAGAGTTTTTCATCGGTGCAGCCGGAACGGGGTTGCGGACGCGGTTGAAACTAGCGATGGAGACGATCCTTGGAACAACTATGTATCAGCTGCGCAAAGAAATTCAAATATTCTCTAATTTCGATCATTAAATCACACGCTGAGCAATAAGGACTCTCGCATTCACACGTTTTCTGGACTTCAACGTTCCATGAACAAATTCTGCAAAGAATTTTCTCGAACACCCTTGAACACAATTTGGGGGTTCAACTTCCAAATGATCAACCATTACCGTCCCTTATGGAGCCTCAGTTTCACCTTTTTCTGATCATTATCAGTAGACTGCGAATCGTTGTGCATTTATAACAACATTGTGTAGACAAAATTTGAAATTGTATTAAAATTAGCAAGTGAAGAAATAACACTCCACTGGGTTTCTATTTCTTGTAATCGACGCAGACAATTTTTCTTTTGCATAAAGATCCGCAGTCTAATTATTAGCTACTCCAAGAAATAATAGGAACCTTTGAGCTCCATCCAGGAATTTTTTAAGAAAAGAATTATTAAAAAATCCTCGGGCATGTAGTTTGGGGGTTGCAGAGAACGAATAGTTCCTCCCATGTGTTTGCAAATTTAGCAATACTAAAAGTGTCCATTTTTCTAAACGTGTGCAAAGGTTAGCGGTGTTTATTGTTTTTGGACATGTCCAGGTGTTTGACGGTGGGTTTTTGGTGTCCAGTTGTTGGACAGGACGATGCACACGGGGGTGTCGTTGCCATCGCTAGGAGCAAGAGCGAAAGCTCGATCGCGGACGTGGAGGAGACGGTGCCGATGGCGGGGGAGGACGGGTGGACGCGTTTTGTAATCAAATCTAAAATTCCCAGCGCGGAGGAACCCGATGAAAGAGTAACCAACGGACACAATCGAATCGGGCTACGAGCTTGTCACCTGACTTCAAATAAGCGACCACTGTCCTGCGATTTCCGCGCGGCATTCCCTTGCGCCACCTTTAGCCTTTTCCCAACCCCTTTTTCCCCAGCTCGACCTCAGATTTCCCTCGAGGCCGGGGGAGAAAGAAAAAAAAAAAAGAAGAAAAAAAGGAACGCGGACCGTAGCACACCCCTTGCCACGTCGAAAGAGTTGGAATCATGTCCGCCACATCGTATTTTGAATTTTTAGCGAATCGTTCTCTTACTTGGCAACGGCGGTCAACCGTCCCTAAAACTTTGACTACACTGGCGGGCTAATAAAAATGGGCTTTGAAAAATCGACGATTTCTTTAACGAATTTTACTGTGGCGACTACAATTACAATGACGAAATCGTCTGGAGTAATACGGATTGAATCATTATCCGAAGAGAAATTATTAAGCTTTTTCATTCTTGCTAATAGGCCTCCTGTAGGCAAACCGTTGAGTTTTAATTGATTGGACATCTTATGAGTAGACTGCGGATTTTATGCATTTATGACAAAAGTGGATAGGCGTATTCGCAAACAGTAAAAATATTAGAAAAATTTTTAAATGCTGTTACATTATTTTCAGCCTATTAAACATATTAAGACAGAACATATTATGAATGAACCGTGGATCTTTGTGAAAAATTAATCTGCATCAATTACGCGAATCTGAGATGGTGTGAGAATATATTTTTTCCTATAACAGTTTTGGCAAGATGAAAGTAACATAACAATATTCGGTATAGTTCTCTAAACGTTCTCACTGTATAGCGATTCACTTACTGATTTTTACCATAAACGCATAAAATCCGCAGTCTACTTATAAGCTTTCGAAAATTTTTGTACGCTATGAGTGCGTAAAGATCTGTCTAACTAAAATGAATAATCAGTAAAACTGATGGCATTTTACGAATTTTAAGTCTCGTGTTTGGCGAAGGATAACATTAACAATCTTTTTATATTTCTTTTGAAATATCCACAAATGATTTTGTGCAATGAATAGCGCATAAAGAGATAATAATTAACTGTGTAGAAAATCTAACCAACGATACTGGCAACGCCATCTGAAGCAAAATGGTGAAGCAGATAGGAAAACCCCAAATGTATCGATTTTTTGTTTGATTTCGTAATTCTTTTTAAATTTCTAAGTCCCTATCGGGAAGTGCATTCTCTAGCTTTAATTCGAGCCCTCAAAAATGACAAAATCTAATCGAATAAACTTTCAAGTATTATTTTTATTTATGCCGTACAGCGCCATTCCACGTAGTGGCAAAACACTCAAACTGATAGCCACATGTTACTAACAGTCAATAACCATGATATCGCCGATGATACAGACGTTGCATGCAATCAATTGCAATGCATTCTTCTGCCTGCGGTTCTGAATTACCGACTCTGTAAAAAATGCTCTGACACGATAGCGAACACATGATAAATTCCCTGTTTAGTTCCATCGCTAGATGACGCTGACATTAAATTCACGTTATCATTACCACAGACGAGTCGTCTGTGTCATTACCGACATCGTCGTTATCGTCTATCGGTAACATTTGGCTACCAGTTTGAGCGTGTTGCAACTACGTCCAATGGCGCTGTACGGACGTTTGAACGGCACAAATGATTCTTGCCGAAATTTACATTATGTCTTATGGAGAAAGCGGTAAGAATCATTAACATTTGATTTTAGTTTGATCTATTAGTCCTGTTTAATAAAAATTTGCACGATTTTGTATTTCTGCTTTCATCAGAGTGAACCTATCGCAGAGTGGGATCTTCCAGCTTTAATTTAAGTCGTTTTCAGCCATGAAACGTTAAAAAATCGTTACATAGGAATCACATTTGATGTCGAACTATACCGGAACGGACAGGAAATTTTCTCTCTGATCGGAGTCACCGAAATCCATGCGAACGTTTCATGTATTTAAAGCGTTTATTTCCAGTAATAAATTTACTAATTTTATAAATTTCTAAATGGACTTAAATTACGAAATCTATTTGTTTTTAACCGTTACACAAGAACGGATCTGAAACATTTGAAGCCTGACAAATAGTTTTAAGGTGGCAACACGATGTTTTGATGTTTTTTCACTGGGAATCCCCATATGTATTCACATATACTCCATATACGTTGGGCTATATTGATCGTGAAGCTGCTTTTGTGTAACGTCTAATACTCTCACCATCGATCATAAGTGAAATCAAAGCAGTTTATTTAATAAAACGAAAATTGAAAATCGAAAATTTGCGATGCTAATTTGTTCACCCACATTTCGCGAAAGGTAAATTTATACATCTATCGGCGCAGAAATGAATTTTTATATCTGCACAAATAATTCTGTGACCCAAATTTATTTACATAGCATGGCAATTAACGTGTTACATGTTTTAAATACTGCTTTTTAATACTTATCTTTTAAAATGCTTGTGATCTATTTCCAGGGATTATTCCAGAAATTCATGAAGTTCTTCCTTAGAGCGGTAACGTATTATTTACGCGTGTACCGAGGGATTAAGTAGATATATTGTCTTTCACAAATATTTGAAAACTTGTTGGAATTTGATCAAAAATCTGTTCCATACTTATATACAGTTTATGCACTATTATTTTGAATACACAATTTTAGAATAATAGAATTTGCAAAGTTTGCAAACATCGTACCTCAACGTAACAGGATATAGAGGTTTTAAATAAATGAAAATGGAAGATTTTGTTAAGGTATTCCATTTTTCCTTATTTTTATTAGTGCCCAGGTTATGTTGTAATATTAGAAATGACATTTGCATATTTTTTAATACAGATGGAACAGCTTGCATTGAAATATCAACAGTTTTATTATGAACTTCTTCCTGACTGGTTTCTATACACATCAAAGGATTATGATTATATACAGCAAAGAATTGGATTTGCATTATATGGTGCTCCCGAATGTGATCAAGATGAAAGACTAAGTGCTGTCCAGAGTACTAATTTATCTACAAATTGGAAATATGACAAGCAGGCACGTAAAACGATTAGTAACATCTATTCAAAAATACTTGAATGTAGCACGCAAAACAATAATAGTTTTAGTAGTGCAGTTTATATGGGCATTATATATAACATAGTATTTAATCAGGCGGAGTCAAAAAAAAGTTCGAATGATATATACGCATTGCCTATTTTTAAAATCAAAGTAGATCATACCACTATATGGTATATTGATAATACTGGCAGAGTTTACAAAAGTTGGCCAGACTATGTACAAAATAATACGTTACCCAAATGTTTTATGATTATACCAAAAGATGGAGTCTATCAGTGCAATCCACATTATACAGTTACCAAACGATCATCAACTGTGTGGACCCACACAGTACAATCGCCTGCCTGTGCGAGTGCGAAGAATGTTCTAAACGTTATTGATCATGCTTCCAATGTTATGAGCATTACTGCAGCTGCAGGACTTGGAATAGTATCGTTATTTACTCCTCTTGCACCTATAGCACTTGGTGCAAGCTTAATTAGCTGTGGAGTAACTGGAGCATGGAGCATAGGTCGAAATATCGAAAAATTAGTAGATCGCATTGAACATAAACAATCTTTAAACCCTTCGGAAGGCGATGCTTTGTCAGCATGGCTTGGCATAACCAGCTCTGCATTATCCATTGGAATGAGCGGTGGAAGCATGCTTTTATCGAAAGCTATTGCACGGGGGTCTACTATTAGCAATGCAGCTAAGATTGCCTTTAATTCAGTGGCAATAAGCAATCTTACAGTTAACGGTTGTGGCATAGTTTGTCAAGGATATCGTTTAATTTACCAATACCGAACGCATAAGAAGGTTGACATTTTCGATATGGTCATGCTCAGCTCGCAAGTCCTATTCTTTAGCAACTCTCTAATAAATATGAAACTCGCTAACGAGCTTATAGGGACATCGAACGGGACTGTTCTCGAGAGATTCAAGAACATACTACGTTTCGAGCGCCTTGAACAACAGTACAATAAAATAATGGGCAGGCAGAGCAATTCCGAAGGAATAATACACCGACTTACGAGAGTCAGCAATGCAAAAGCTTTTCTGGCCAATCACAACCTCACATTAACATTTACAAATGGCGTGATCACGCTGAATGGTATCACTTTGATAGATCCTTTCTTGGTTGTGGAACGATTGCTAACATTTGGTGTAATAGCAATCACAAAATCAGGAGTAGGATCACTGCTCAATAAAAAAATAGTGACTAAATTAAAAAATTTATTTCTGCAGTTGCTAAAAGATTTCATTTCTGTACAGCCATCTACATCAAACAAACAATCTGATGATTTCAATCGGCTCCTCGGAATGTTTAATGAAATGGCGTACATGAATAATTGTACGGATCTCTTCAAAATGATTTTTCAAATCAGCACACGTGTGCTGTTGGGCGAACAAGATTCTGCGAGGCTCTTACAAGATGCCATTTTGTTTGTGTGGGAGTATTCCAAGGAGAATGTAAGAAAGAGTGCCGTGGACGCGTGTTCTCCTTTGAAAGGGAACTCTGCCCTGTATAACTTATTGACTAAAATGATTACAAATGTGTCTGATTTCATTGATCAGTTAGCTAACGATATGTATTCAGCTTTCTACTTGTACATGTCCAGTAGAAACGACATACAATGCTTGAACTAGCAACGTACACTAATCATATTTATAGTATTTATAGGCTTTATGGTATTAATATTGATAGACTGTTATATTCTTTTTCCCGCGTTGCATATGTACTTTAATGACAAAAAGATTTTGTATTTTGTGATAAGAAAAGAACTAAATAAACGAATACCGTGATTTAATACAACACTGTCAAACAGACTTCAACTTTTATCTTCCACATTGTCTTTTAAAGAATTTAATTTTGAAAAGAAGAGTTCTAATATTAACCCTTAACTGGGTTCGACGCCCCCCCCCCCCGCGTGCTAGGGTTAAGGGTTGACAAATATTACACTTTTTAAAATTCCATATCGAAAACAAACTCTACTTTCATGCTACTTTTTGAATATATACTTACCGTCGCGATTGGGAGGCGAAACGAAAAGAACGGAAGTGATGCCCGCGTTGCACAGAAGTAAAGGCATTCATTTATTTCATTTCTCCCAGATATTTAGATTACAACTCACACAAATATATACAGACGATACTGAGCACATTTACAATGTTTCTTTCGATCATTTGGTCGCGTTTATCAATTAGACATCCACAAGCGAATGTTACAATTGCTTCTGTAAAATACCTTAAACGATCACGAAGCATCGAGGGTCCGGCCGTGGATCTCTCGATCCCGATCCTCTCGTCGATCTCCTTTGAATTCGTGCTGCGCGCGCACGTCAAATAAATTAGACCTAAACTAATTTATCCGAATAAATTACTTAGGTGAATAAAAAAAGAAGAAAAGACAATAGAAACAAGAGATAAACGATTACTCGGAGAGTATTGATCTGTCGTTTGGTCGCGACAAACGACGATAATACTGATCCAGCGTCAGAAGAACGACCCGCGGATCGAAATAAATTACCGCGAAGCATAAATACGAAGAAATTTTTTCGCCTACGAATAAATATTCGACTACACGGAGTGTATTTTATCTACAATTAAAAAAAAAAAAAAAGAAAAAAAGAAAACGGAAAATAAAGGAAACCGATGGAGACGTCATCTCGCGTGATCGCAATTACATCGTGATCGACCCGGCTGATCGCGTTACATCGTGACAGTCGTGACAATACTAATTATCATAACTCGTTATAATAATTAATATCAGCTCGTATGATTACGTCGTCGAACCGCTCGCTCCACTGAATTAATTACAGTTCGCGTGTACTCGGCCGACTCTCCGTAGAAGAAAAATAATATCCGACGAGACATCCGCGAATTCCCGTCGTTGCAAAAGTTCATGCGAATTGAGGGGTTCATAGTGAAAGTACGATCCTCGTCGACGAATCGCCCGAACCGCCTATCTAAATCATTCAAACGATCGTTCGCCGAAATCACAATCGTGGCGCTCGTTCGTTTCGGCCATGATACAACTGTGTACGAATAATTTTCTTTAGAAGTCCTATCTTAGAGCTTCTCACGATACAAATATATATATATATCAACGCGTTACGTATTCGTAAAAACCATAATTCCGCTACCCTACATCAAAGAATCGAACGAAACGCGCATTAGCGAATGCACGAGGTGCGGAGGACCATAAGAGAATTTTCGAAAATTCAAAGATTTTCCGTTCTTCGTGGAGAGAGAACAGCGTCTTCGCTTGTCCCGAGCGTAAAATCGTTTAGACAAGGATCGTTTTCGCTTCGCGCTCCCCAACCGTCGTCCTCAGCGTGTGCGTTCGAAAAGATACCGTTTCTTACACGTTTGGTACACATATGTACAAATATCACGAACGTAGGAAATCAAAACGATGGTGCGGAGAAACGAAAAATAGAGAAGAGTCCTGGAAAGGGGACCCGTTGGTGGGATCGTCGACTCGTTTAATAGTTATAGATCGCGAAGGTTTGCTGATTACACGGTTCTCGTTTAGCTTGGTCTCGGGTTTCGTTCTATCCTACCCCGTCGATAAAGAAAAACAGGTCTCCGCCTATTCGAACTCTCCCAACAGCCGAGAAACAGCGACTTGGAATGTTTGCTGGTTGCTGATAACCGAGCAGTCTCTCTCGTGTTCCTCGCTGAACACCAATGGAAGCCCCAGTCCACTTCCACGATCGACCAGCTCCCGATCAATTATCTGAGTTCGATCGATCAATTAACTTCCGTTACTAAATAATCTCCTTCCTCGATCTCCGAGGTCTCGGTCGACCTCGATCCTGATCACAGACAACGACAACGCTGGTGCAACGCAGATCTTTCGTTTCCTCTCGATTCTACTTGGTCGTATGTTCGTTGAAGGTTCGGATAGACGTGTCTTTGACTCTCACGATTTGGCAGCAATTCCAGTAGAGTATGACAGTGTAGAATCAGAGAGGAAATGAGAGTGCTTACGCTCGGGGTTTTAGTGTCCCCACTTTTCCTGCATCATCTTTTTAGCTTGGAACAGAACCTGCATCATCTTTTTAGCCTGGACCAGAACCTGCATCATCTTTTTAGCCTGTATTAGAATCTGCAACATCTTTTAGGCTGAATCAAAGCCTGCATAGAAGAGCCTCTTTTAACATAGAAGTAGCATCCACTCTGTCATTATTTGGAATCTGCTGCTAATGATGCAGGTAAGATGATGCAGGTTCTGGTCCAGGCTAAAAATTAGACTAGGGGCCAGCAATAGTGCCCGGTTTAAACCGGGGACACTAAAATTCCGGGCGTGAGCACTCTCATTTCCTCTCTGGTAGAACGTCTCCGTCTAGGTTCTATCAGCGATCAGCGTTTCGCACGCAGTGGTATGATCAGCAGACATGATTGTATTGGGTTGTTCGAAAAGTAATTTCGTTCTTTCCCAACAGAAGACGTAATTGTATTTTTTCGCAGCCAACTTCACACTTTAGCCGCATTGTTATCATGTATTCTGACTGCTGATATAGCAAGGCTTGTTTGTGAAAAAGTTTGTTTGTGCTGCGCAATAGTTTTTGTTTGGTGCCCTATCAAATATGGAAAGTCGAAAGCAGCATATTTTCGGCATATTTTACTTTTTTACTATCGAAAAGGTAAAAATGCTGTTCAAGCAAGAAAAAAATTGTTCGATGTGCATGGAGAAGGTGTATTGAGAGAACGCCAGTGCCAAAACTGCTTTGCAAAATTTCCTTCCAGTAATTTTAATGTTGAAGATGCACCACGTTCTGCAAAGCCAGTTGAAGGTGATAAAGACAAAATTAAAATTGGATAATCGGTTAGTTTGGTATTGCACCAAGATGGAGAATATATAATTCAATAAAATATTTATACACTATAAGAAAATCGTCTTTCATTTTCACAAAAAAAAAAAAACGAAATTACTTTCCGAACAACCCAATATAATCGGCTAGTCTTCTCTTAGCCATGATCTATATATTCTAATCGTTCCTCTACCTCCTCGAATGGCTTGTAAATCGCTCGAGTGATTAGGGTAATACTTCGTCCTAGACCCATGCTCGATTATCTTTCTACTGCCGGTACTACTGGTAAACAGTCTTTCCTCTACGTCTACGTCGCTTAACTGATACGAAACTGGTCCAGACGGTCGCAGCACGTTCTGCGATTCGATATTTCACGGCTCAGAGCGATCCCGACGTTGAAACGCAGACTCGAGGCTTCTGGTTGTCATAAATTAATTGGATAATAGTTAAAATAGCGTTTCCTTCAAGACGATCGCATGAAATTCTGTTCTAACAGAATGGAAGATTGCGAAACTCTCCTGAACACGTCAGGATCTTCGAGTGGATCTTCGAGCAGCCATTAAAAATTAATTTCGCATTCGGCGTTGTCTAGTCTTTGATAAAAATATGAGAAAAGGGAGTCAACGAGAAAGCCCAAGTCTCGTTCGCGTTCTTCGTTGATTCAACAGTCATCACGGCGGTCCTCCATAACTATTCCGAACCTAGGCTACCAATACGCTTCGTCACATCCCCGAATTACGCAATTCGTGAATTAACTCCGTTACATCTCTCGAACGAAGATTAAACAGCAATTTTTTCTGATCCTCCTGAATCCTACAAACCAATTTCAAGAGTTACGTTGCTCGCGTTAACGACGAAGCCTCCAAAAACGACTCGGGCGTTTCTATGACAAGATGGCGAACACGTTGACCATCTTGGGAAAGCTGTAGCAAACATTCTTCCCCAGGTTATTATCAATTCGTGGGAGCTCAAATAGTCGCTGAGCAGGAAACAAGATGTCTACGATAGTTAAGCAATCTGTATGACTCTTCCCAAAACCAAAAACCAATGGCACCAAGTATGACTGTGTGCCCGCCATCTTGGAAAGGAAAATCCGCGTTGTCCTCAGCGTTATTCTTTCTACCAGGATTGAAGAGAAGCTACAGAACTTTTCAGTAGGTTCAACTTATTTAAGAAAACGTTCTCACTTTATAAGTTTCTTATAAGTTTTCATATTTAACACTGGCGGTGTTCCACGGTACATATCCTAAACAGCACCTATTAAATAGTTCTAGAACCCTTCCGATCCCCGTGAACTCCACAGAAATTTCGCTAAACGAGGCAAGAAACTCCTAGCAGAGCCTTCCTTAAGAACGAAAGACACCTGTCTATGGTGGTAGCAATGGGCCCTTTTGGCCGAGTTTCCGTCGCAGGATCGGCCAGAAAAATTGCTGTTTTAGCTTCGATTCAGCGACCGAGCCTAGGCTAAGTGGGTCCCAGAGTTGGACTCTGGGTTACCAGCGGGACCGTCCTTCGTGGAGCAGACCCGGGCTTCTTGGCCAGGCTGCCATACCTCTGGACACCTGGGAAAGGTGGGCCGGTGCTCTGCGGCGAATAGTAACCGCCTTCCAGCTGATAGTAGTTGCCAGTCTGCTGATACTGGTACTGATCGCCAGGTGGAAGGATGTTGCTGTATCCGGAATAGGAGCCGTACTGCAGGGAGTACGTCGACGAGTATCCTCGCTCGCTCAGGCTCCTGTAAGGCCCCGAGTGCTGGGGCCTACCCTCCTGTCAAACGGGGGTGCTAACCGCCGCGCTGGTTATGTAGTCGATGTCCCCGATGCTCTTCACCCTACGGTGCCTCTTGTTCCCGGTGATCGGCCTCGGCGGAAGTTGAGGCGGCGGCGGAGAATTGCTGCGGGCGCTGCTCATGTACTGACTCGCGAGACTTCCGGTGTCCGAGGACGATGACGGGGAGGCCTTCTCGCTCCTGGGTCGCAGACCGAAGGCTCGACTTAGCGATCCCTGTGGAAGGTCATCGAACGATTAGCCCGTGGTCTTGCAACACTGCTGTTTACTCGTTTCTGGACGCAAGGCGCAGCGAACTCGTGCAATCCCTTTTTTGAGATTTAACTACCTTGGGGGGCTTAGCAGTTTAGCTACCGGGTGGCTATAATAAGAGTTGAAGTAATGGAAGTACTTTAAATCAGATTTACTTTTTTTTATAAATTGACCAAACGATTTCGGTTCTTCTGAAAAGCTAGGATTAGTTTACTAGGTGAGGTGTAATGAAAATTTTGGAAAAATTGCGTTTAGTCGGAATTTTCAAAAAAATAGTAAAAGATTTTCAACTTTTTGATTTGGGCTGAATCGTGTATGACTTACATCGTGCACGGATTCTTTGATCTCTTGTTGTTAGCGTCGAATGTGGATTCTCTTTTGTTTTTAGTTATTTTCTTGTGAAACTGTTATGAATATATTTCTCATAATTTTCTGACTGAAATGACTCCAAACACGGCACAGTTTGGATCATGTTTACGCCGTTAGTTCACGATACAGTAGAACCCCGATTATCCGAACTAATCAGTGGAACGTGAGGATTGAGGTAATCGAACGGTTGCCTAGGTACAGTTCTAGATTTGTGCAATAAATCGTGTTGTATGTGGATCGCTTTAAATTGAATTATTTATATCATGGTTAGATGTCATTGGTTCGGATAATCGAGGCTCTACTGAATCGTGAATTTCACAAGTAAATATGATCCGAATTATATCGTGTTTGGAGTCAATTTAACCAGAAAAATGTCGCAAATATGATGATGGAATTTTCATAAAAATATAATTTAAAGTTCGTGTTTGATTTTTAAGGACCATAAAATAGCTACCGATAGGTAAAGTGTTAAGTCACCCCATCTGACAATTTTTTTTTTGCTGAGATTCTTGGTCCAAAGTTGTCTCAGCTGTGTCAGAATTTGGTTGCTATTAGGCTTGTTTTCGACAGCTTGTTTAATTTAATACGAGTTCGGTGTACCTTGGCCTGACTATAAGTTTCGCTATAGCTAAGGAAACAATGACCAGATCGAGGATATGTTAGTGGATGGATGACTTGATTATGGTTTCTCATGCGACTTCAGGTTCTCCGAAGTAGAATCGATGTCTGAAGGAGACAGTAAAGATTGATCGACCGTATGATTGTAAATTGATTCTCCGAGGTGACTGTTATGGTTTCAGTGAAAGGATGTCCGAGGACTTCCTCTGTAAAATAATTTCTTAAAAAAGAATAAACCCGCCAAAAAAAGCGAAGATAAGGGTCAGTGAACTGATTGAATGACAGATACGATGCGTCGAAGTGTTTAGAGTTTTTTTTTAGAAATTGTATTTCGAGATTGAACTTGAATGATTCGCGATCGGCAATGGGCATGAATTGTCGTGATCGAAAGAAGTGAGATCGAAACGTTGAGCATGAGTTACTGGTGACCGCGAGCAGACAAAATGGCGGACGATTGGAACAAACGGTTAATGTTTTTGCGTTGGAAATGCGCGTGCAACTAGAAGTATACTGAGCGAAGAATTTCGGTGATCTGCTGATCCGAAAATCCAGGGAATCGCGGAAACACTGGGAATGATGATGTAGCAGCTTTCACGCTAACAAGAAGCAGGTAAAAATTAATGGTGATTCAAAACAACAGAACACGACAAGCATTTTTTATACTCTCTATAAAAAAAACAGAAATTAAAATGGGTGATGTTTCAGTTGAGGAACTGGAAGTACTTGCTACGAAGCGGAAGATACAGAAGGATTAAGCTGATCAAAATTGGCTAAATTTAGTGTTCCTCGAAAGTGACATTTTTGTAAGAAAATCTCCAAAATTTCAAAAAGAATTGAATAATAAACATCCTGTAGATTCAATTAATTGCAAGACGAGGTCTCGTTTATTAATGAATCTGGATGACATAATTAGCCAATTTCGATGTTGATACACAGAAAAGAAAAATTTCGAACGGCTACCGAGCAATGATCGGGGGCAAATGATGAAGAAACACGTACAACAATACGCAAAGTAGATGATGATGGGCGCATACCTGTGAGCTCTTCCACGACAACTAGTAAAGGACGAAACAAGGTCGATTAAGAACCCACACACCGTGACTTCCACATTGAAATCATCAGTTTATATTTACACAATGGCATCGTCATCGTTATTATAATTAGTTTGTTTAGGTGGCTAGAAATCGAGCGTCTGCGGGCAATTCGTTTCAAACGCGGCATTCACTACAATTAAGACGTGTATACCCTTTTTTTGGGAACGGGACACTCCGATTAACATACATTGGAAGGTGATAAGGTAGCAATCGACTGTTTCCAATCTTTTCCTTTATCCTTTATGTACAAGTGTTTACAGTGTGGCGGCGATACGGTCAGCCCTCTGAAGGAAAATATAGTCGAGGATAACTATAGGGGTCGCGATTGATCGCTCGTAATTCGTCCGGCTATCCAGAACCACAAAAAAGAAAAATAGTGCGAACTAATTATGGAGAAAATAGGAAACCAATTTTAAACAGGGCCTGGGAAAGATTAACATTAAAATTAAATTAAGATTAAAATTAAGTGTTTTTGGCTCCGGGCATCAATTTCTACAGGGTGTTCAACTACGGGAAGAAGAAAATTTAAAGGGTGGTTCTCCGTGACAATATAAGACGAAAATAAAGAGTAAAAACATTGCGATTTCGACTTCATTTTCTAGTTATTAACAATTAAAAATCCGCCTAAAATGCGGCAACCCGGCCAACAGAGGTGCACGTTGCTTACGTCATGTGTCAGGTGACTGATACTCCGCGTGCCTCGCAACAAGTCACCTGGCAAGAATTCGACGTGAAAACCGTTCGATTGGGTCGTTTCAATTTCCGGTTCTAGCCGAAATGTTGGCTAAAGTGTGTGACGTCAAAGCTTAACCACTGGCTGCGAGCGACGATCCCCTTTGATACGTCGCGCGCCTCTGACGTAAGCAACGTACACCTCTGTTGGCCGGGTTGCCGCATTTTAGGCGGATTTTTAATTAGTAATATCTAACAAATGAAGCCGAAATCGCAATTTCTTTATTCTTCTTAAATTTTCTCCCACCTGTAGTCGAACATCCTGTACAATTAATGTTTCTGTTCTTAGGTAAATTTCAGTCTTTCAATCAATTTTATTCGTTGCATGCTGCTCTTCAATTGTAAAATAGCGAGATTCATAAATTAACCGAACAGTGGGGATAATAGAAATATATATATATATAAGTTGAAGAATAATTGTTAAACTGAAAGTGCAGAAATGTAGGAGAAAGGAAGAAGTCTTTATCTGAAAGGAAAGAAATTGTTTAAAATCGAATGAAAAATTGAGTTAACTGTATTTTAAATTCTGACCACGAAGAATTCAAGTAGATTCGAACTTTCAAGCAGAAAGATGAAATCAAAATTCTAGTGACAGTTTAAGAAGGAAGGGTTCCGAGGTTTCTGGAGGATCGACGAGTTACGAGCGCAGAATACCAACGAGATTTCCCTAAAAATTTCACTAACAAGTTAAGCTCGTGATTTGCGAACGTCGCGAGGCCGACCATCGCACCTTGCGACGAATCATTTTCTCGAAAGAGTCATCTCCTTCGATGACCGGTCGCTGCGATCGTCGGCAAGAAACGACGGTTTACAAGATTTACAAGTACAGTGTTTTCTCGATATCTGTCAACAACACGGGTCTCGTCAGCGACATATATCGTCCAGGAGATACTATTCGTTGATCCACGCTGAACGTCGCACCCGACCCGTGTTATGTTTACACTCCTCAACGTCCAAGGACTCTCGAGCTTCGAGGCCCCTCGCGGTAGTGGGGATAGTTCTGCGACTTTTATCAGCCTGGTGTTTGCGACATGTATCGAGAAAAGACTGTAGACGATTTATATCCAGGATGCGAGGAAGATGATTTTTCCCGCGTTCACCTACACGCGCAGGAGTGCATCACGTTTGCGCTCGTGCAACCCGAATCTCAGTCTTTCTTCTTCTCTACCGATTTCCGAAGCGGGAATTTCAAAAACGCGAGTTCGTAATTATCTAGAAAGTGGAGTCGAGCTCGGAACGAATCTCGCAAAATCGGACACCCGTTGCCACGCAATCGGACACGCTCGTTCGTCGTCCGTACTTTCGAGGTTCGTACAATCAAGATCGACAATTCGCGAGGATCGCTCGATCGTCGACGCGGCGTCGGACGAGCACGGTTTCTAATTAATCACTCGTCGATTCGACGCGAAAGTCACGGTCGACGCTTCGTCGACCATCGAACTTCCTCGATGAGGAGACATCCTCCAGGTTGTTTGGTGATGAAGATGTCTCCTCGTTTCTGATGGGTGATCTAAGATAACGATGAGTATCTACTATGTCTCTACGAAGATCTTGGAGTGTGCAACGTGCACGCTGGATCGCGGTTTTTGATCATGTTTCTTTGAGAGATTGGAGACTCTGCTGCGGATGGCTTGAGGCATTCGAGGCACGATTTTTTCAAATAATTTTTATCCAATTCTACAATTTTGAAATACTAGAAATCACTGTTTAAAAGAGACTGTATGAATCCTGCTCTTTTCTTATTTTTGAAACACGATTTTACCAGGAATATAAATTCCTTTTGGTTAAATTAAAATATTAATTAAAATATGAATTTAATTAATTTTAAACATGGGTACAGGGCTACATAGTAAACATGATTTTTCAAAATAACTTTTGCCCACAATTTAAAAAGGTCAGTCGTATATGTAATTTATTAAATGCTTTCGAAAGGATTTTGTCGATCCTTTAGCATCACTTGTAAGTTTTACTGTATTCGTAAATAAATTTCACTAAAAACTGAAGTTTTGTGTTCAATCTTTAAAAAAGTTGGATTTAAAGAGTTCTTCTTCTACATCTATGTTCATAAATATGAAATCATAAATAAATATGTTTAAAAGTCCTTCTTGTGCGTCTATATTCATAAGTTTATAAACTCATAAAAATAAAATCTGGATTCCCAATAATCTTGAAAATCTTTGCTGCTTCTTGCAATTTATGTTTTAAGTATAACGCAAAAATTAAAAAAATTATAGCCTACGAGGACGTGTATTAGGAAGTAATTTAAGCCTGCCTCTGCAACAACTTTCGAGCCGATTAACAATCAAAAATTAACGACTGGAATGGCGAAGAACGATCTATCGTGGGGGTTGCACACTCCACAGGATTTGTTTCGAAGTTTCCCGCGGGGTGTAGATCGCTTAATCCTTGATTCTCCCGCACGGAGAAACGAACTATAGTCTTATAGATCGTAGCAACCTCGAGGAAACTTCGAGCGCAACCAGGCCTCGTGAACGACACCTCGGTGTCTCGACGATAGAGTAATGTACAGAGACGTAGGCGAAAGAAAACGATGGATTAATATAGATCTAGATACATGTACGTATATATATACATATATACCGAACCTTTTTCAAGTAAAGAAGACTGCAGGTCTGCGACGATCCACAGGATGCAGGGACAATGATTAACGTTAGGTCCGAGCTCATAGCTCACAGCTTGCGACCCTTATCGCGCGGAGGTTCGATCGCGTCGCGGTTATGGTTGAGCGAGCGCGTTCATCTCATGTTCGTCGATACCATCATGCGTAACGTATTAGAAAAATATTTCATCTCGGTAAACTGAATACCATACCTGAGCAAAAACTGGAAGTTTCATCGATTCTCCATCTTGAGCGTTGTTTTTTCTTTCTTTTTCTGGGTTAATCGTTTGATGGGAACACGACGATCGATTCTCGATCGCTGATGATCGTTCGCGAAGGGATCGTGCTTTCCGCTCGATAAGGGTCAAGCGAGTTTTCAGGATGCGTCGAGATTAGGAGAACGTTCTACTGTTTCTTTTCGACTTTGCGGCAGAGCGAGCGTCCTCACCTAAGCGATGCCATGCAATCGTGCGAATGAGAAACGGAAAAGATCGAGACAGAAAGAAACACAGTTAACATTTACAGAAATGAGATGACCAGAGACTGATCTGACAGTTCGGAAAAAGGTGCATGGTGTACAAAGTCCCCGTCGGGGAATGGCGGCTCGAGTGGAGTATTGTTAATGGAGAAATGAATTCTTGGCGAATAATTTTCGTATGAAACATGTTTCTCGCTCGAGCGACCATCGAAAGCGATGCGTGACGGTGATGCAGTGATTGTCAGTGATGGCTTTCCGTATTATATATAATGGTGTTTCGAGATGTGATGCAATAGGTGTTCAAAGTGGGAAGAAAGTCATCCGTTAGCAGTGACACTTTGGATGTTATTCAAGGCAGATTGCTTCCACAAGCGGTTCCGTTTTCGTGAATATTTACCTATTTTTGCGAACGAAAATCCCGTCTACTTTAGCTTTTAGTCACTGAGGCGGGCTCAGTGCTCCCTCAAATATTTATTCTCTTACTTAAGACCCCGTTACGTTTCGAACTGTCATCTATCTGACGTCCCTTCGTTCTCATATCTGGCGATTTCTTTGAAAAGTACCACTCCATAGATAACTACTGAAATCAATAAAAATTAGTCTTATTTTTATGCGGTTATGCGGGACTCGTTAGAGATTGTTTGTAGCGTGTGACTGGTTTCGACTGGTTATGGCGATTTAGTGTCCTGTGCAGAGGGAGCTAAACGCAAAAGTGTGATTCATTTTCTTCGTTTTCTGACAAAAGTAAAAACACCTCCGTAACGTCGAGTGACGCAGAGAGACCCTTGAGAGCAGTCAAAATTATTCTCTATTAGCCTTCATTGGCTGTCATTTATAGCAAAGTGGCGGGGGGATGTATATGCGACATTAGGGAAGTCACCGAGACGCGACGTTACGGAGGAAACACTAAACTATTAATTCTCCTCTTTGCTAACCTTCTGAAAACAGCTACTAACAATTTTAATGTTCTAACTTGGTTTATTTCGTTTTCGTTACTGGTTCTGCTAAAGACGTTCTAAAAATCATGATTTTTCAAGTAGGCTCATTTATCAGCCAATATTTAAAAGAATCTATATACTCTCTCTCTCCCTAATTTTTGAAACAGGACCTGCCAAGAACATACATTCTTTTTCAAGGTCATCCAAAGGATTCTTCAGATTCACTATATTATCAGGGAGGAAATGAGAGTGCTCACGCTCGGGGTTTTAGTGTCCCCACTTTTCCTGCATCATCTTTTTAGCCTGGAACAGAACCTGCATCATCTTTTTAGCCTGGATCAGAACCTTTTAGACTGGATCCACTCGGGCATTATTTGGAATCCGCTGCTAATGATGCAGGCAAGAAGATGCAGGTTCTAGTCCAGGCTAAAAAGATGATGCAGGTTCTGGTCCAGGCTAAAAATTAGACTAGGGGGCAGCAATAGTGCCCGGTATAGACCGGGGACATTAAAATCCCGGGCGTGAGCACTCTCATTTCCTCTCTGATATTATACAAGCAGCTAGCACCAGCAACAACGAACAAGAATTGTATGGAAAGAAGCGACCACGGTTGCCAACAGTAAAACACCAATAACAATGACTTCAAGAAGCTACCCTGCACCATCCTAACTCGTGAAACAACCTAACTCGTGACCTACGAAGTCTACCAATTCTTTCTCAGGTACACCGAAGGTGCACTTCAGGTTACTCTGATTGCAGAAGCTACACAGTTCTAGCATCAGCGGCTGGGTAAGAAGCGATCTGCCAAGAATTGCCCTCGTACCCCGTGCAAGTTTGAATAGATAGATAGATAGATAGATAGATTTAGAGATAGAGTATACGCTAAGAATAGATGGAGTACGAAACGAGTACCCGGTGCAGTCGTGTATGGACCAGGTGGTGTTAAATCTATGCGGTACGTTACCCTGAGGCTGGATCTGCGTCTATCGACCGTGCCAGTGTGATTAGCCGTCATGTGGAGGGCCGAGAGGGAGCTCTGATGATGCTGAAGATGCAGCGCCCTGCTTCCACGACCGAGGCTACCCCCTGCGCTCACGGTGCTCATCGGACGACCCCCGCCGCTGCTGTTCCTCGGGACCACCTCCAGCTGACTTCTACGCACACGCACACCACGCTTCATGCACGCCTTTCTGCGTACACGCACTCCTCAGACCCGCTTATATGCACACACCCCCTTTGGTGACACCGCGGACACACACACGTTCGGCACAGTTTGCAGCGAACCTCTTTCTCTTTATTTTTCTGCGCCGTCCCCCTTTCCCCCTTGTCGGTACGATAGTGCTCACCTAAGTTTGCTGAATCTTAGCTAAAACTTACACTCAGCGTTGTCAGATCGACGGATTTCTGGGATATACAGGGTGTTTCACCTAACTCGAGCATCGCGAAGGTCGTATGACAAGGTCGTTGGATTCGTCTTGACCTTTATATGATATATAGCGATCATAAAAATATATCGTTCCATTTAAAAAAACTTCGATGACCTTGAAATCTCAAAACCTTGAAAAAATTTGTTTGCCTATCATAATATTTGCCCCTCTGAACCAAATTATATTTTTCTCTGAAATCTTCTTCTATCATAAAAAACAAGCGAGATATTTTAGATGCTCGAGTGAGGTGAAACTCTCCGTAACTGTGGCAAAGGTCTCCACCGTAACTGTCAACATTTTATCCTCACTACTGGGGGGGTCCCCCTTGGAACCAGTCGGGCGGTAAACACGCTCGACGACCGTAGACAGTAGGGGTCCAGTATCGGTGAGACTCATACAAATAGCATAATTAAGTATGATTGATATGCACGAAGACTATAATAGTAGGCCAATTCACGTCGTGTTTGGGCTCGTTTTAATCGGAAGAATCTCAACGATCCATCGGTACTATGTTTGAACAGGTAAGACAAAAATGAGTGAATTTGAAATTTTCTTTCTTGCGGTTCCTAAACTTTGCAAATTTCAGTGAGCACTACTGTATCAAGCTCGAGCACCCTTTCGTGACGGGACGTGGGGTGCTTCTTCAGGGGGTGCGAATCGAGGATTTTTTTTGCTATTATTATAGTTGCTGGTGTGGTGAACGGGAATGTGGTCGAGCAGAGTTGGGCAATAGTTTAGGGTGTCGATTATCGATTTCAGAAAATTCTCACAAAATCAAAATAGTTTAATTAACCCTTGATTACTCGTATAGGGCACTTATGATCCCATGTAGGCAATTGTGGGGGAGATGATGAGCGAGTAAGTGAAGGTTAATGAAACTGAAATTTTTTCATAGTGGATGCTACTTTAACCCCTTTGCATTCTCTATTCTAAAAGTATCGTAAGTCTCTCTGTCGTGAAAGTAAATTTTTTAAAAAACGAAATACGGGTAAATATGTAAAGAGTAACAAAGATACTGATTTTTTGATTTTAGGTCTCGGGGTTGGAGGAGGTTTTTCGTATAAAAAGAAAACAGTGCATAGGACGTGAGGGGGGTAAGATTAGAAATCGTTTTGGCACACAAAATCTATCGTGATCGATAAACATTCGAAATTGAAGGCTCGCTGCAAGTGCTCGACGTTAGGATCAGATCGATCATAATGAATATCTAGTTACAACATAAATATACATACACAAGCATTTTGTGCACCATTGATATATATATATGTATATATAGAAGAATGTATATATGATGTTCGCTGGACACCGGATGCGCAGGATCGTCCGCGGAGGATCGACCGAGACGCAATCGGGACCAACTGGTCAATTGGAATAAACACCGAACAGTCAAAAATGTAAATATCAAAGTTGGCAAATCAGAAAAAGGTAAAAGGAACCATAATGCATACTGGTGTAATCCATGGTTACATATCAAATCAATACAACAACCATACACGTCTGTGTTCACTGCTTCCCTTCATTTTACCGAGTAATCAAAAACACTGAAAATATTCAAACTCAAATTTTGGGAAGAATATCCTTGCAAATTCACTTTATAAATATCGAGATTTAGGAGCATCCAACGCTGGCGAGAACTATCCACAATGCCCGTACAAACTTGTTCGAAAACTTCCGGTCCAGCGCCATTTTGCTTTGTCCCCATTACTCCAATCCGTTTCCATAGCCCCTGTGCATTTAATCGAATGAATATTATAATTAGACTGCGGATCTTTGTGCAAAATAAAATTTTTACACATCAGTTGCAATTTATAAGAACTAAGCAAAAATTTATTTTGCTCATTAATAATTTTTATATGTTAGAAACACTATATCGACATTGTTAAACTCTTTAAGAAAGTTTGCTAACATCCTGCGAATTAAAAAGGAGCTTCTGACCTCTGGTGTTAAACAGACAAACTTTAAGGAAAGACAAAGCTAGAAGATGACCTCTGAAGTGGCGCTCGGAGAGAGGATGATCCTCAAAATTCTAAGCTCATGTTTTGTATAGAAACTTATGCGTTTTGTTCAGAGTAGTGTGCCGACTAGGCGATAGCTTTAATATTGGAGAAACTCTAAAGACAAAGGCAAAGTGAGGAGGTGCGCTCACAGGTGGCGCGGAGGATGGTTCCCGAGATTCTCGAGATCATGTTTTCGATTATAACTTATGTGTTTTGTCAAGGCAGTATTCCAAATGGCTCGGCATTTCTTATTAGACGTAAAGACAGGGGCAAAGCAAGGAGGTGGACTCTCCACAGGTGGCGCTCAGCTCTAGGATCCTCTAGGATGGTCCTCGAGATCAGGTTTCCGATCATAACTTATGTATTTACTTCGGAGTAGATTGGTCGATAGCTTTAATATGAAAGAAACTCTAAAGACAGGGGCAACGCAAGGAGGTGGACTCTCAGGTGGCGCTCAGCAAGAGGATGGTCCTCGCGATTCTCGAGTTCAGGTTTTTCCGATGGTAACTTATGTGTTATCCTCAGGGCAGTGTCCGAAATGTTTCGGCCAGGGATCACACCAGAATTACTAATATTAACATGTGCTGTACATAGCGCAGTGCAGTGCAGGCGGCAGCTGTGGGCTACGGCTCAGCTATGAAAGACATTACCGATGGATCCGCGATCGAGTGGACTGCAGACCCAGCGAATTAGCTGCAGTGCCGAGTACAATGTTTCAAGAACCATTTCATCCGGGTATGTTTGTATATGTACATTATGTCGACTGTACTGTACTGTATTTACGTGTGTGTATTCCCGATATATCCAAGTATGGCGTGTGTATTACGGATGAGAGTACTTAGGCTACGGGACGGGTCCCGAGCGACCCCGACCCGACTTAGGCCCGCAACGTTTGCCGAATTGGTCGGGGTTGCCGAGACCCTGCGTGTACATTTACCTCAATGCGAATCGATCATTCGATCATGATCGTCACTCCGGTCTTTCTCAGAACCTTCGTGACGGGTCTGATGTCTGATGTCGATGTCTGAATGAACTTATGTAACGAGCAGCGACCTTTTCTTTTTTTTTTAGGAGCCCAAATAGCATCGGGAGCTTAGATTTATGGTATTGTACAGTGGTCCCTCGTTACAAGCACGCCATGGAGTTGATCGAGTGAATTTTGGCTTGGTGCACGAAAAATAAAATTGTGAAATCGAAGCAGTATAGTGACCTCTAGCATGATTGTAGTCTCGTGGATTTACTGAAATCAGTTCTGAGGATTGCACTAATTTTATCGATGGTGCACCAAGTGCACAAAATTTGCGTTTGCAGCAGTTCTCAGTGATTGTTCTTAACTCCGCAGGGACCGGCGGTCGAACCTCGTTATGTGCGCGTCTCCAGGCGCTCTTAACGAGGGAACACTGTACCTTCGCGTACGCGTGCTCCGTTCTCTCACACTTCTCTCTCAATTGTAAACAATTACTCGATTATTTACAATCTCCCGCCGTTAAGAATGCTTCATCTTAAACGATACCGATGCGGACTATTTAGTATAAGCTTGCCGGTTGCTATAGTTATTTACAGACGTCTCGGGACACGATAAATAATGTTCGAGCCACGTCGTCTCTCGAACGTAGAACGTTGTAGCGATCGTTTACGATATACTTCGAAAGTAGAAACCCTGAAAAAATCGAGGCCTGTAACACTTCTACCGCGACTTTATACAATAACAAACGTCCTCGAAGCTAATCGCGTGGTGCCACCACTGTTTTTCACGAGGATCGAAATAATTGACAGTGACTCAACGAACGTTTCCCTACGTATAGCTCTACCTATAGAAGACGATAAAAAAAGGACCCGCGAGATTTGATATTATACATAGATAGTCTCTAAAACGTCGTCCGTGCCGGAAGTGGCGGTTTCATTTTGACTTCGAGCGCGATCGTTAACCGGTGTACAATCGACAAGCTGCGACGTCGGTGCTCGAACGAACACGAAATCTGTTTGAAGTAACCTGTTGCGTGGCCCGAGCTCGAGAGGACACCGGGACACGCGTTAAACACGTCCAACTTGTTGCCATTAGTTTGCGCATGAACTGCTTGACGATGTTTTTATTGGTCGCGAAGTTAGGGTGGACCGAGGACAGTAGTAGCACGTCGAGTATCTCAAAAGATTAGTAATGGTTCTTAACGCAAATTTGTTATACGTGGATTTGTATGCAAAATCGTCTAGGGTAATTGCAAGACACAGCAGTACATACGGTGAAGTCTCGATCTAAGCCCAATCCTCGGTTCCGTGCTGTGACATAGATCGTGTAGGGCTACTATTTTCTTGTGACCGCGTCTTGGCCCCTCGCGGCGTATGCCCCCCAGTGGAGAGGATAGGCGAACTAACTAAGATCGTGTAGCTCCATTCGGTTTAGATCAAGACTTTACCGTAGGTATCCATTTCTTTTCCGAGTTGGAAATAATCCAACAGTATTTTCAAGTTCTCCAAATGTTCCTACTGCATTTGATCTTCTCATTTCTGCCATAAACGCATAAAATCCGCAGTCTAATTAAATGCGACGAGTAGACTATTTATGTAGATTTATGACAAAAATGAGTATGCAATTTAAAGCACTGGACACGTTAGAAAATTTAAAAACAGCGTATTAATTTCAGCTTCATAAGATAATTGGTGGAAGAAAGAAATTTTTATTTGACTCCTGTGGCTTGCAGTCGATGCAAACATTTTATATTTTGCATAAAGATCCGCAGTCTAGAGACATGTAGACATACATTCATACATTCTGTTAGCAGATATGCAATCGGCATGTACAAAGAGGAAAATAACTCTTTGATACTCAGTGAGTTTTTCTTACTGATTGAAAATTGCAATACAAAGGCTTCCTTTGTAAATATGTGCTCTTTCTTTATTTTAATCTTTAATTCGAGCTCTTTTGAAGCAGTGCTGATCGTTACTTTGCGCTCTTGAGCGTCTGTCTCGTTAGCCAGAATTTATTATTCAAAGTTCATAAGTTCAAAAGGGAGAAGATTAGAACAGAACATAACGAAGGACGGGGGAAAATACTGAAGAAAAATGTTGGACTGCAGTGGAAAGAGAAGAATTCTTTTAGCAGCTACGGAAAAAAGAAATAATGAGTCTACTGATGAAGAAGATGAAGAATATTACTGTGTTGCTTGCACGAAATAACACAAACAAGCCGAATGAAAAATGGATGTGTTGAAAGTAAAAATTGGACTCGTGAAGAATGTAGTAGCTAAAACGTTTCCTTCATCAGCTACAATTACGATAACTGCAGTAACAATCACACATTTTATTTCCTAATATTTTGCAAAGCTAAATTGATGTTACCCTGCTTCTCTTTTTCATTAATATCATCACTTGATCCAAAGTGAAATTACTGTCTCTCAATAATCTTAAATAAATAGGTACCATTTCTCACATAATTCTACTTTAAAATTAAAGTGTTGCTACTGCCCAGGATCGACCCTTTGGATAGTTTAGCTTCTATCTGTATATCGATGATTTTTCCGTGCCATTTCATGAAGGGCAACGTCCCCCGATGAGGATCTCTCGAGCAAGGATAGTTGAAATGGAAACGCGAGAACGATGAATCGTGTTTTCGGGGTCGATCTCGTTATGTCGATTAGTGAGCGTTGTCCAATGTCGCCTCGGGATGATAGAAGACTGAGTACCTTGCTGGAACGACGAGGGCTTCCAGTTCGGCGGTCAGGTGCCGTCTGATCATCTGTTTAGCTGGTGGTATTCCCAAGGCTGTGGCCATCGTGTCGCCGGTGAAGGATGGCTCCAGCACGACCAGGGCACCGTGCACACCGGAATCTAGTTTTGGATGTTAATCAGTCTTCCTATCTTTCGAAACGAGTCGAAGAACGGGGTCACTGCGACTACAAAAATGGCACCTTGTTTAGGCAACTTTTCCCGCGACCAAATTGGAGGAATACCTCATTGAATCTAGATTTGACCTATTTCTTTTTACACTAGAGACGCATTGGTCTGCGAATCTTCATGGTCCGGATATAATTTTGAAATGGGAAATTTGTTCATTCGGAGAAATTTATAGCAATTTTGGTCTAGTTGTAATACGAGAAATCTTAGGGCTAGAAGAACACATTTTTTCTTTACTTTAGCTGTATCTTCTTTTACTGATACTAGTAAAATAGGTATTGAGACTTATTCACGAAAGTGCCATTTTTGTAGAATATTTCGTAAAAGTACCATTTTTGTAGATTATTTCATAAAAGTACTATTTTTGTAGAATATTTCGTAAAAGTACCATTTTTGTAGATTATGTCATAAAAGTGCCATTTTTGTAGATTATTTCATAAAAGTACCATTTTTGTAGATTATGTCATAAAAGTGTCATTTTTGTCAAATATTTCATAAAAGTGCCATTTTTGTAGAATATTTTATGAAAGTGCCATTTTTGTAGAATATTTCGTAAAAGTACCATTTTTGTAGATTATGTCATAAAAGTGCCATTTTTGTAGAATATTTCGTAAAAGTACCATTTTTGTAGATTATGTCATAAAAGTGCCATTTTTGCAGATTATTTCATAAAAGTACCATTTTTGTAGATTATGTCATAAAAGTGTCATTTTTGTAGATTATTTTATAAAAGTGCCATTTTTGTAGGATATTTTCACAGAAGTCTGTACCAAAGAGCACTTTGTTTGTGAGATCGTCGAGTGAATAATAAAATGAAAATGATTCCGCATTAATAATTTCAATATTTTCTTACAATTAGGAGCAGTTATAGGCAGAGTATACTACGTATGAATAGAAAACGGTTCCAGATTGCAAGATCTGTTTCTTGCTTGTTTCAATTAATCTAGAAATTAGTGAAATACGATCGCTGGTGGATTATGCAATGAAAATCCGTATTTTCAAGGTATCAACAAATTGAAATGAGAAAACGAAGGTGAATAGATTTCCTTCGAATACTGGAACGAGCGTATAGATAGAATCATTTGTCCCTTTCGATGGTTGCAGCGGCTAATTATGGACGTACCTTTCAAGTTCTCAGCGTATTCAGTTAGATCGATGTTCCTCGCCCACCGAATGAACCTCTGGTTCGTCCAAACCAGAGGATCCGTGTCGACCTGCTCGCACTGGTGTCTTCTGATTGCTAATGCCTGTCGGGGAATACGATTAACAGTGTCCTTTGAGCGTAGCCATAATCAAATTTACAGTAAATGAACACAGTCGTGCTGTATGCATTCCTTAAATACTAGACCGGCTAAAAAATTTGGCCACATTTCCCAAAAGAATTTAGAGACAACTTGAGTAACTACTGGGGTTGCTGTAATCCTATTCCATTGAGTGAAAATAAAAATTAACTGTGCTCAGAGATTGTAAGATTGAAAGTTTCCTCAGAGATTGAACTATGTGTTGACCATTTTGTTTGGTACCGCTCTGACATCTTTCACTGTTTAATAGATTTTACTCAGGCAGTTTTGTAGATGTAGAATTTTGAATTTATGGATGCAAATTTTCTATTAAAATATTTGACACATAACATATTTCTTGTGAATATAAAGTCAAACTTTGTACATTAAAATCGACGAATCTCTATATGAATATCCCGCACGTTGTGGGACGTCCAATTTAATATATTAATTGAGAAGTAGTTTTTTCAGTCTCAAAAAGAAATTCTTTTTACCTGACGGTCGTAGTTGAGCATCCGCAGCAAATGGATGCCGTGCACGATGCTGGCTTGATGGAACTTCCTGGTGACACCGAGCAGCTTCTCGAGCTCCTTTTTGCCAAGGTGATCGAGCATCCTGGCGTCCACCATATTGGTAGCGAAGCTCTCGGAATATTGTGCGAGTCCAAGGTCTGGCAGCCACTCGGAGCTGACCCACGTGTGACCTAGTTGAGCAATGCATGGATACCGAACTAGACTCGGATGTCGATGCTCCTCGATAGCTAAACGTAATTTCTTTCTGTGAAGGGGGTGCGTCACACCTAATCCTGCCTCCAATTCTGCGTCGCTGAGCTCCAGCAGTACCTAAACAATTTTCAACAGTTAACAACAGGACTTCTTCGATTCACCATACAGGGTCCTAGATAGGTCCCTTGTGGCCATTGCTGCCCTAAACACTTTTCAACGACTGAAAATAGGGCTTCTCCGATTTAATATACAATAGATCCTTTGAGGCCATTGCTAGATCCCTAAACGTTGCTATGATAAAGGAACGCATTATGCACAGTGTTTTCGACAGGAAGTGATGCTACAGTAAATATAATCAAGAGAAATTGAGGGCATGATCCGAACGAGGATTTAAATTGTCTGCTACTGATACTTGTTTTGTATTTAATTATTTTAGCTTGTATTTAGTATACTAGTATTTATTTGCGTACTATAAACAGCGCTTTTGACAGGAGTCGATGTTTAACCGGGCTTCGTTTGACAAGATTTACCTTTCCAGACTTGACGTTCTCGGCGCATCGCGGACCATACTGCGGCATCCCGAGAGCAACCTCTAACCATGCTAACACCGTCGGTGCCCTCCATCGTTCCATAGGCACGGATGCGGCTTCTCTAAGTAAACGAAGTTTCTCTGCGTAACCTTCCTCGGTAAGAGGTGACCATGATCTATATGGATCGAAGCCGTCGGAGCCCTCGTTGCTTCCGCTCCCACCGCTCGAGTTGTTTGCAGCCTTTCGATGCCGGGAACGGGCGAACACTCTGAAAGCCCGATTTAAAATGCGGTTTTCAAACTCCGCAGACTCTCGAGCTACCTATTTTATCACCATCGTGGCCATTTTCGTGCTGCCATTTCCATACGATTTTAATTTCATAGTGACTGCGGCTGTCGCAGTTATTATAAACGGACTGAGCCATTTTGGTCAGAAATGTGATTGTACGGACAAATTTTTAAGTGAAGTACTAATCTCGCTACTACTGTGGCCATTTTCTGTATGCTGTAGTTATTACAATATACTCATTTAAATTTGCACAGCTTGAGATCCAGAAGTAAAATTCTTGCCTAAAGATTAGACACTTCAGAAGGATTTCGTGAGCGTAAAAATATAATTTTCAAATTCAGTAATTTTCATCCTACCTTCTCGAATGCGATACCAGTGAATTGTCGAGATTCTTCCGATTAAAACGAGCCCAAACACGACGTAAATCGGTCCACTTTTATAGACTTCGAATATAGCAATCACTCCTATGTTCTTAATTATGTTATTTACATGAAGCGTGCAAAACTAGTCCGATGTACGTCGTGTTTGGGCTCGTTTCAATCAGAAAAATCTCAGCAAGCCATCGGTGCTACGTTTGAAAAGGTTCGACAAGAAAACTGAATTTGAAATTTTTTTTATTGCATAATTACCTTTTACTCCGCCGAGTTCGGGGCACTGGGAGAAGAGTGGGGGTGGGTCGTGCAAATTTATGTATAAGAGAGTTAGATCATTTAAGCGAGCACTACTCTGTGTATATATAGAATGATCAGAACAGTTCACAGAGGTTCGAATATCGCTGTGTGCTCGCGAACGGCGGCTCTCACCTGGAAATAGAACCCCACGTGCCTCCTCGGGTCGCTGAAGAACGCGAATGCGCGGCAGGTGCCGCGATAGGTGTGTTTTGTTTGCTTCTCCTCGGTTCGGATTCCAACGGGCTCGACAGCTGTTCCACCGATCGCGATAACGAGGAGTTGTCCATAGACCTAGAGAACGCGTTCAGGGGTGACAACGTGGGGCTGCAGTCCTTCGGCGTGGTCGCTGCTGAAATTAAACATAAACAGAACCATAGATCATCGACTCGTTTCCCCGTTCCCGCGGCTAACGCAATATTATCGCACTCTGGAAATTGACCCCTTGCTTCATAACATTTTCGCTAACCCCTTCTGCAAGAATCACTTCGTTCCTTACAATTTATCCGTGGCAGAATTAATGTTAAATAACCTTCACATTTAATGTAAATCTTCTGCATGCATTCATTACTGTACAGTAGTTTTTGTTTATACTTTCGTTTATTGCCAGTTTGCGGCCAGCCTTTTCTAGCCATTCCCTGATCGCTTAAACATTATCTGAACATGTACAAATGTTTATAATGTTGTAAAAATGTGTACCATTTTATCCCGAATAGAATAGTTTACTGCGAGGAACATTTCTGCAACGTTCACAGTTAAATCACAAAAAATGTTTCAAGTTAAAAATCTGATTTCTTGAAGCTAGAATTGAGGATAGATTATAAAATTGTTTAAACATGTATAAATGTTCCGAATGTTGTGAAAATGTGTACCATTTTATTCGGGAGAGTCTGCAGAATCGTTTGCGGCAAGAAACATGTTTGTAACTTTCACAGCTAAGTCGCAAAAAACGTTTAAAGTTAAAATTTCTTGAGTTAATCTTCAAATTAGTATTCAATGCATGGAGGCCAATAAGCTGCAAACTATCGGAACAATTTGAGGCGTAAAAATTAGTTGGATATCTCACTGTGAAAGTTAGGCAGGGAAGTGTGTTACTCTCTCCGGCGATCGGCAGCCGAATCGCGAATTACGATTCTCGACTATCTCATCGACTTGGGCATCTCATAAATCAATAGCTCTGCTCGGTAGTCCTCTCGAAAAAGACGAAGAAACGGAAGGAGAGGATGATCGTCGAGTAGAATAAAGAGAGAAGAGAGAAAGAGAAGAGAGGCGCGGAGAGAACAGCCAGACAAAAAGAGGAGCAACGAAGAAAACGAAAGAACAAAACGAACAAAACAGAGTCGGAGAAAGAGAGAAAGAGAGAGAGAGAGAGAGAGAGAGAGAGAGAGAGAGAGGGAGAGAACAGCCAGCCAGACAGAGAGACAGACACAAGCAAGAGGAATCCACTGGACAGTGGAGGACGACGATGAAGAAACGGAAGGAGAGACGACGATCAGCGATTATGTTTGGACACTTACACTGGTATATGTGGGATGGTGCAATGGAGGAAACCACGGAGATGCTGTCCATGTCGAGACCGCTCCCCTCGACCGTAATTGTCGGTGTGCCTGCGCGGAAATGTACAACGTATAGCAAAAAAAAAAAAAGAAAAAAGAAATTTTGCGTTTCAAAACGGGTGTATTGTGATTGTCTCTCGACTTACAGCGAATAGTAAAACATGAGAGAGGGATAGAGGAAGATTTCGTAGCCGAATTTCAATTTCCGTTTCATCATTCCCTCGGTGTGCGTTTTATCTAGATTCCCCGGATTTGACAACGAAAAATGTTTCAGCACCGGCGAAAATACTGCTGTGTTTGAACGTGAGTTTTGTAAACTCGACTGGACACGATCCTGGGAATAGTGCAGTTTTTTGGGGGACAGAATATAACAGACTCGCACATTTTTGTTTGTTCATCCTTTTGTTGAACAATTCCTTCCGAATCTTTTCAGAATAATTTCTTTTAAGTCTTTCAAGAATAATTTCTTTCAAATCTTTCCAGAATAATTTCTGCCAAATCTGTTCAGAGTAATTTCTGTCAAATCTGTTCAGAATAATTTCTTTTATGTCTTTCAAGAATAATATTTTTTAAGTCTTTCAAGAATAATTTCTTTTAAGTCCTTCAAGAATAATTTCTTTTAATTCTTTTAAGAATAATTTCTTTTAAGTCTTTCAAGAATAATTTCTTTTAAGTCCTTCAAGAATAATTTCTTTTAAGTCTTTCAAGAATAATTTCTTTTAATTCTTTCAAGAATAATTTCTTTGAAGTCCTACGAGAATAATTTCTTTGAAGTTCTTCAGGAATAATTACTGTTAGCTTGGAATTTTATGTGTAGACTGGATTAGCGAACGCCATGTGTGAGTCGTTGTGCTTGGAAGGATGCGAAACTGGAGTTGCTAATTAATGTAGCACCGTATCAAGCACTGTTATAGTTGCATGCAAACGAACTTGTACATTATTTTTAATTTCTTCCAAAACGAAATTCTATTTTTCTGTTATAAATGTTTAACCACTAATAATTTTATACGGACGTGTATAGTAGATACTTTTCTGTTGTTTTGTTTTTTAACAATTTATAAACCGCAAAGAAGCTTTAACCAGTTAACTGTGGAATTTAATTTTAAAAATCCCTAACAGGCGCGGAATTAAAATCAAATAATGACGAGTATACACGTCGAACGCAAACCAAATGTCGCTATTATAAATTTTACGAAAAAAGTAAAGCGAAATGAGAAAGAATTACATTTTTATTCGTTAAGAAATTAACATTAGCATCAATCGCATCGCAATAGAGATTTGGTCCGACGTGTATACACGTCAAACGCGTTTAACTGGTTAATCATCGCCACTGTAAAATAACTCGTAGAAGAAGAGGTTAAAGATTTTCTATTAAATAACGAGCCTAATTATTAAACTTATTTAAATCACTATCACTATTAAAAGATTGATTAATCAGAAGAATGACAGAATTCAATTGATTATTTTCTATGTAATCCCTAAATGAAATGATCGGGAATTTTTTAGCATTATTACAACTGCGTAGAATCGCAAAAATAAAAAATGTTTAAAAAGATCAAATCGAAGGATTCGGTTTGCGTTTTTCCGAGTTATATATTGTGTATCGATTTGAGCCATATTCTGTTTGGAAACCGTTTTGTTGGGATGCGTTTTATTTTCATGGCGGCGTTCGCGGAAGGGATATTCGCGGGATTCGCGCGCACGCATGCGATCGGCTGCGAAGTATGTTTGTCCTAGCCGAAATCGATCAATCCGTTTTAATGCACGGACACGGCGAGCCTCTGGCTGAATAATACATGAAGGAAATGCGCTCGATTAACCCGCCACCTACGTTCGGCTAACATTCGCGGTTGACGGAGCTATCTTCTCTCTGTTCCTTTTTCATCTTCATCTTCTTCTTCTTTCTTTTTCCCCTCCCTTTTGCGGCAACGAGCGCGGCCCGACGATCCGACGGGATGCACCGTAATGCACTTTAACTAGGCGATTAATCTTGGCGCTCTCGTCGCACACCTAAGCGCAGAAATCGTTGCGAGCCGCCCTGACATTCGGATGAATAATAATGGCGATTACGTTGTTACGCGTCACTCGACTTCATTCGTCAAGACGATTACCCTCGGATGACTTCTGCGCGATTACGCTGTATTACGGGTTAATTAAAACCGGCACGCTTCGCTCTGGGGCCCTGTTGCTTCAGTATAGTGACAAACGGGCTCTCTTATGTATACTCTGTGGTTCAATAAACATTCTCACATGGCGCGATTTAAATAATTCACGAAGATACAGGTTGATTCATCTACGTTGAATATCTTCTTGACGATGCGAAACAATGTGAGAAAAACGTGAGCTAATTTGAGGAGACAGCTGTAGCATTTTATGCGTTTATGGCAAATATGAGGAAAGATGATATAAGATAGTAAAACAAGCTAAAAGAATTTAAGAAAATATAAATAATTAACACAGTGTGTGAGCAGTGTCTTTTCTGACGACTTGATTGCGCTGGAAAATGAATTTAAAAGTCAGTTAATTTTAATTTAATTCAATTTAATTTTTATTTGAAAATTTTTAGTTGCTGCCTATTTATTTTATTTTATAAAATTTTATTTTCATAACGACTATTTCTTATTTTATGAACCTACTACTTTTAGCATCACTCATTTTATTCCATGAAATGCTATTTTAACCACTGCCATTTATTTCATAAACTTTTATTTTCATTATATCACCATTTACTCAATTTTATAATATGCATTTCAACGGTCATATTGTACGAAACACGTAAGAATTATGACACCGTGTCGAAGGAAGAAATGCTTTTCTATTTTCAGTCTCGTTTTTTGCAATCGATGCAGTAAATTCTAAATTTCCGTAGTCTAGTGAACAGCAAGGAGTTTTTCTCACATAGTTTTTCAAAGGAAGAGACTCGAGATGCATCGACGGTCGCAACAGCTGTCCACCTCGCTCTTGTAACCCATATGTTACGAGTCAGGTGTAAGCGAAATGGGGTAGCAAGCCATTATGGTTCTCCTCTTTCGAACGACAAGCTATAGTATTTACGGAGACAGGTAAAACCCATTTCATGTCGTTACAGTCACCACTGAAAAATTCAATGTATTGTCGAGTCGCGTTCGACACGTAAGGCTAGCTGGAACGAAATGTGATATCGAGGCAAACTCGATAAAGAACCACAAACGGTTAAACAATTTTTCGCGCATTTACTGTACATACACTGCCACGTAAAACATGTACCGTCTATTTAGCACTAAACCTACCGAGCGTGAAAGTATGTATCGCTTGATAAGAATGACAAGATTGAATTTATATAGAAGTTGCGCCATTTTTATTATAATTTATTAAGAAATGTATTCAATAATTTTCCATGAAATGAGTCGTTATAATTTGAAACCGAATGACAAATCGCAGAGCTATACGTACATGGTTTTACTAAATTGTTTATAACTACACTGCGGACTTTATGTACTTATGATAAAAGTGCGAAGATCAAACACAACCGTTAGAAAATGATTAAAATTATTAAAAATACTGTTGTATTATTATCAGCCCATTAATATTGTGAAGAAGAGAGGTGGACGTCCATATAGCGCATATATTGTGCAATTAATTCACACAACTTTATGTACTTATGATAAAAGTGGGAAGATCAAACACAACCGTTAGAAAATGATTAAAATTATTAAAAATACTGTTGTATTATTTTCAGCCCATTAAAATTTTAAAGAAGAGAGGTGGACGTCCATATAGCGCATATATTGTGCAATTAATTCACACAACATTTATTTTGCATAAAAATCCGCAGTCTATTTGTAACACAAATCGAGACATTCGCAGCTCGGTGAAATTCGACAGGCTGATGAACAAGATTGCAGAGATTCAAACTTCACCCTATTCGCGAGGAAAATAGAGTTCTCTTTTCTTCCAACTTCCGCATAAATTCTGCATAAATTGATGCGCGGAGAAGAATCCCAGTCATCCCGATAGTCCGCCAATTCCAGGCTGGGAATAGGCGAACCGAGGAAGTTTGTTCGACCAGTTCGGGATAAAATGAATGCGACTTACCATCGGTGGTGGAGTCGGATAGGTTTCCGCCCACGCTGGTCGCGCCTCCGCTCTCTCGATCGCTCGATCCCCTCACACCGCTGTCCGCGCTGCAACTTCCGCGATCGCCCGCCTGTCCACCGGAAGAGCCTGCACCTGCCGCATTCCCGACGTTCCCAACAGTCACTCCTAGTTCTGTGCTGCCTAATGGCGGTTGAGAATTCATATGAGGGATGATACCACAGCCGCCGCCGCCGCCGCCGCTGCTGCTTCCGGCCCCCGGCGTCGCCGCCCCGTTCACGCTGCCCCGGGGGAACGAGACCAAGGACTCCTGGTCGCTCAAGCAGATACCGCCGCCGCCCCTTTCCGCCAATTGACGCTGCAACTGTTGACAGAAACAGTTCCGTGGAAACAACAGTTCCGGCCCGCCCTTTCTTTCGCATAACTACCCGAACAGCGGCCCGTTCTCGTGAAACGGCCCATAGCTGTCCTGGCCAGAGACTCTTCTCCCACTCTACCTCCTTTTCTCTACTCTTCACCTTTTAACCTCTTAAATACTCCACGCCACTGTGGTGGTTTCCATGGAAAGCGTTAGTATGAACGGTACGCCACTATAGTGGTTCTCCGTGGAAAGCATCAGTTGGCATGGTACGGACCACTATAGTGGCTTTTTTCCCATCCGCGGCAATCCGCACCGTCCCTGGGAGACACAGATTCGGACAAGCGCGTCGTGCTTAACCTCTTAAGCACTGTACGCCACTATAGTGGCTTTCCGTGGAAAGCATCAGTAAGAATGGTACGGACCACTATAGTGATTCTTTTCCCATCCGCGGCAATCCGCACCGTACCTGGGAGACAGAGTTGCGGACGAGCGCGCCGTACCTGGGAGATAGAGTCGCGGACGAGTGCGCCTTAACCTTTTAATCACAACTCTATCTACCAGGGTCGGCGCGCACCGATCTCTGACGCGTGTACTCTTCAACGACAGCTTATATACTGTCAGGCAATTTAGTTTAGGCGAATCAAATAAGAAAAAAAAAAAAAGTGAAAAACGTACAATACCGCCCAAAATCAAGATATCCTCGGAAGCCACTATAGTGGCGTACCGTTCAAACTGATGCTTTCCACGGGCGCCGCTATAGTGGCGTGCAGTGCTTAAAAGATTAATGGCAAGCGTCGCGTGCAGGCGCACGGACTCTCGCGGAGAATAATAAGAAAATTATCCGGCTTCGTCGGACGCGCCCCTTGCGACGACAGAATCGGAAGCAACGAAGACAGCGTTCTGTTACTTTCTGGAGGCGATGCGCGTCCACCGTCCGGTTGTCATTTGCAAAACAGTTGATTAAGGTGGAAATCCGCGGGAACGTTTGCCAACCACTTTTATTTAATGAAAGTAGAGTGCAGCCGGGATGTGCGCAAGATCCTCGTCGCGAGGCGGGAAAGCGGAAATATTTCGGAGCGTGCGTGACTGTCGAGCAGATTCCGGGGGCGCAACCCTCGAGCCATCAGTTTTAAACTCGTTAGCCGGAGCGGCCGTTTATGCACAGCGTCGAGGACAATTTGAGGGCTCAAAGCCGGGGCTCACCCTCCGCGTAATTGCATGTGCAGGCAAAAGAAATGCTTCTTACCTAACTGCTCGTAATAACCGGCCGATCGATCGCCGATACTTTTTCCTCGCCCCCTTTTTCCCGGCCACCCCCGCCGAGTGGTTCTGACCATAAAAAGAACTTTACGCCGGTGTTCTTTAAGTAACGGAATTACACGGTCCCCCTCCGGAGACGCTCGATTTAACCGAATACCCCCGCGACCTCGATGATAATTAGTTGAAACTTTATTTTCTAATAGCACGGAACCGGCCATCTTAATACCATCGAAATATACGCACTCCCCCCCTCCCCCCCCGCTGCACGACTAAAAATATTTCTGTCTATAAAAGCACTTCGGGGAAAGCATCCCCTAAGTAACGGGCATAAATGTTGCTGTGAGAGACTCGATTCGATCGAATACTCCTCCGACTGCTCGTAATTATGCTTTATTTTCTAATAACTCAGAACCACTCCATTTTTACCGGCCCTTAAAGCGCACTTCATACCCTTCGCGATTACTCGCGGCTGCTTTTAGCCGAGCGAGGAATTTATGGGAATGTTCTCCCATAGTACTGTGCGGTGTTCGTACAGAGAACTTGCGCTAAGCGATGCTAAAAGAACGATATCGGTGCTGGAAAAATAAATGTGACCGCGAATGGAGATCGAAGATAATTTTTAAAATGGAGTTACATTTTCTTTTTCCACATATTTATCAAATTATTTAACACACAAGTGCCGTACACGATCACGATACTCTGTAAGATGAGTCTAGTAATGTCATGAAATAGCTATCCGTTCTTCGTGTATTTATAAAACACGAAGTTCTGTAGAGTTTAATACGATTTTTATTTATACTCGATCCGCGAAGCGTGCTGCTATTGAAAATAAAAGTTTGCTTCGTCCCACTTTCTTAGAACCAGCTGAACAAAAAATGGAAAATCGAGGAAACGACCATGAAGAAACTCCCCGAGAGTTAATCCGACGGTAAAAGTGTCAAGGGAATCGCATAAAATAATTTTCCTATTTCCGCGAGTTTATTCGGGACCGCGTTTTCCGCGAACTTGAACTTCCTTCTTTTTTTGGCAGCGTCAAAAGGGAGAACCGGGGGACAATTTAATGAAGCTCTTCACGGCGAAAATTAAAAAAAAAAAAAGAGGAATTTCGAAGTGGATTCAAAGCGACTCTCCTAGCCGTATTCCCAGCAGCATTTAATTCCAGGAAAACTTGGTCGCGTAACAATTTCATCGTTAAAACCTTAGAGACCAAACTTCGCCCGGGCGAGGCCAACTTCGCTAAAAGCAGAGTCAACGCGTCCGGTAAATAATTCAGGAAGTTCAGCATCCGGCTGTCTCCACGCGTACAAAAAGAAATCTTTCTCTCTCTTCCTCCTCCTCCTCTCTCTCTCTCCGAGGAGTTCCATTTTAATTGTTATTCCTCGCGAAACACTCGAAAATAATAGCCACCGACGGCATTGAACTGATCAAAGTCACTTCCGGGGCCGAGGTAATACATACTTCTCCGCCCGAGCTATTTACTTATCGACTCGCTCCGCCATTTTCCCTTGGAACAGGAAACCTCATTAAAATTCCCTCGGACACGGCGGAAAGTTCTTTTCGAACACAATAATACTTTCGCCGAGAAACGCCGACGAGCATAATGCCGCCGACACCCTGTCATCTTCCACCGAACTTTTCCGGCGAACTATGCCCGCTCGGGAAAAAAAATTTCACCCCAACAAAAGTCGTTTATTCTTCGCTGACAAAGGGGCCAGGGATCCATTTATTTGAGACATGCACTCGGAAAGTGAAAACAATAGGAGACACCGTCATTTTTCTTTAATCCGGATGACGCGCGAGATTTTTGAGAGAGGGTGTTCTTCTTCTGAACTTTAAGGGTTGCTTCCACCCCTTGTACATGTATTATGCCATATATTAAAAACGTTGGCGTAAAATATTTAAAAAAAAAGTGCTCTGATATTGTTGTTTGTACAATATTATTTTTATTTTAAAGGGTTGCTTCCACCCCTTGTATATATTGTATATTATGCCACATATTAAAGAGGCAAGCGATAAATATTTTTTAAAGAAATTTGCTCTGATATTGTTGTTTGTGCAATATTATTTTTATTTCAAAGGGTTGCTCTCACCCCTTGTGTGTATATATATATTATGCCATATATTAAAAAAGTAGGCGTCAAGCATTTTTGAAAAGAAATGTGCTGTTACATTGTTGTTGTTTGCGTAATATTATTTTTACGTCAAGCTTTAAGGGTTGCTTCCACCTGTCGAACATGAACACTAAAAATAAGGCACGAATGAAAAATATTAATTGTATTTAAAAGAAATGAAGGTGTGTTGCTCTTGTATAATTTAATATATCATACTTACAATGCAGTCTTTTAGGGGTTGTTCTCACCCTCTCGCATATAAACATGAGAGATTTGAGGGATGAGATATTTATAGGAAATGAGAAGCTGCTAGCCCTATATAATTTAATATATCTGTAATATTTCCAATGCAAACATTGAGGGTAGTTTTGACCACTTGAGTGCAAACCTATATCAAAAATTAATCTCGTCAAAAATATTTGAAATGCAATCTATTGGGGGTTATTTTAACCCTTGGTGCATAAATATTGAGAGGAAAAATATTAATCATATTTATAGGAAATAGCTGAGAAATTTCCGTATAATTTAATATATCATATTTGCGACGCTGAAGGGCATTCCAGAGGTCACAAATAACGGGAGCAGAGTCACCTATTTTCCAAGGAAACGGGGCCGTTACACTTGTATTGTACGACGCCTCTTGTTCGTTTATACACTGTGTCACTTGTGTACGGTAGCTGATGAACGGGGGTTGTAGCTAGCCTAGTTGAAAAGGAGATTCTTACCTCTTTTATAGTGGCGTGTGCGTGCGAGAGGGCGGCTTCTTTGTCGGCCAAACTAGCCGCGAGGCTGAGGCTTCGATCGGCTTCGTCCCTCGCAGCCCTCAGCAGACTCCAGCGTTCCCTTTCCCTCTCGCGTTCCCGATCCTCCGAGGGCATACCGACTCCTTGTTGCTGAAGGCGTCCTAAGGTCGCCTCGTTCTCCCGCATCCGCTGCAATCAACGGTCAAAGAGACCCATATCCGGGCAGTAACTCCACCCAAAACCACCACCGTCTAACAATGCATGCGAGCGTACAAAGTGCAAGCTACTTGCTTCCAGACACAGCACAAATGATTAACGTGTCGACCGGACGACAGTCTTCAACATCCAACTTCTTTCTTTCCGACTAGCTAACCCAACGTCATGACGTTGCTTCTGAAACTCTCAACAATCTTCACTGATCACAAAACGTGACATGAACGCTTCGGGATCAGTGATTGCTTGTTTTTGGGTGTTTCAAAATAGGGGTTGCAAGTTGCAAGGTCACGTCATGGTACCCGGAGGCTCTAGTCAATTTCAACAAACCTCCTGCTAAAGTCTTCAATGATCACGTGAAAAAGGGATGGTGGTGTTTCAGTGTTCAAAGATTTTGTAATATAGGTGTTTCAAAATAGGGGTTGCTAGTGTAAGTTCGTTTCATGGGACCTAGGGGCTTTAGACAATTTTAGCCTCCTCTGACATCGATCCTGAAACCCGTGACAATTTTCACTGATCACAAAAAACGACATGGATGATTTAGGGTCAGTGATTGCTGGTTTTTGGGTGTTTTAAAATAGGGGTTGCAAGTTGCAAGGTCGCTTCATGGTACCCGGAGACTCTAGTCAATTTCAACCCACCTCCTGCTAAACTCTCCAATAATCACGTGAAAAAGGGATGGTGATGTTCCAGTGTTTGCAGATTTTTAATATAGGGTGTTTCAACATAGGGGTTGCTAGTGTAAGTTCGTTTCATGGGACCTAGAGGCTCTAGACAATTTTAGCCAACATCCACCCCTGACATCCTGCAACCCTTAACAATCTTCAGTGATCACGCGAAAAGGGGACAATAATGTTTCAAGTTCATTGTTTGCAGATTTATTAATATAGGGTGTTTCAAAATAGGGGTTGCTAGTTTAAGTTCGTTTCGTGGAAATTGGAGACAATTTTACAATGTACCTAATATTTTTAATCCCTAAACCTGCCAGAACAAAATTTTTGTTCATAAAATTGAATATCAAAAATTGACCAGCACACAAACAGTACAGTGAATTCTCGATATATGTCAACAACTCTTGCCAGGGTCATGTATCGTCCAGGAGACATACTCGAGCCGTGTTATGTTTACCGAGGGCTCTCGAGCTTCGTGGCACCTCGCGGGGTATAGCCTGCGGTAGTGGGGATAATTCCGCGACGTTTATCATCCAGGCCTTGGCGACATATATAAAGAAATTACTGTAATTCCTTTTCTGTCAGATTTTTTCCCTTTAGAGCAAAATACTTTTTCGAGAGGTCATTTCACACAAAAATATCTGTAAAACTAAATGACAAAATTTTCCAGTGATTTTCGCTCACAGAACAAATTGATGCTGATGCAATTCCGAGTTGAGAAGGGTCTGTAACCGATTTCGCATGGGAACGTCGGATTTCCCCGCAAGTCTGGCGCAGATTGAATTCTCCCCGGGTATTTTTTCGTTGCCGGTCGATCGGTAACTCGATACAGGTGCGACTCGGGACCCGTTTATTTACAGGTGTCACGTACCCTTCGCTTATTAGCCGGGCGGGATATCAGCTACGGAGAACTTAATCCACTTATCTTTCCCTCGGGCGTAAGTTACTTCACGCTACGTAGAACAGGTGCTGCAGCTGGTTTATCGGCTAAACTTCGGGACAACGCGATTACTGCCACTCCGGCGGATCGGTCAGGTGTTAGCCGGTGTTGGCGAGTCAACATGTTTCGGGGGTTAAAAACTGTCGATCGCGCGTGTTGCTCGCCCGCTCGACCGGAAAACCGTGCTCCCTTACGCGGAAACAAGTTGGACCTCGTTCGAGAATATTTTCTACGTGTTCGAAGAGACTTATTGTAGACTAGACTTATTATCGCAGGCACTGGCAGCTTCCATGAACCAGATTCCGTGATGGTCGCCGCTGATCTGACCTATACGAAATCTTCTCAGAAAATCGCAATTTGCGTTTAACCCTTTGCACTCGAGTGGTGACTCTGAAGCACCACTAAAAATTGTTGTGGCATTATTTCGAAGAAATTACGTGAAATATTACACAATATTTGTTACATTACAAAATTTGTATTTAATAGATCTCTAAACATTTAAATATTATATGTGGAAATCGGATCAGTTTCCTTTGAATACAATGAAAATGTTCTAAGATGGAAGAAAAATTTAGTTTTAGAATGAACATAGCGCCGAGTGCAAAGGGTTAATACTAGGTTTACGGACCACTAAAAGCGACTATTTTACTTTACTTTATAAAAATAACTAGAATATAGCTATCCAAATTTTGTGCCATTTTTTAAACAGTATGAACACAAAGACATACACTCGTTGAATAATTCCTCTTGTATACGTTTTGACAATCACAATAACCGTAAATTAAAAATATTAGAGACCTTCATTTTGATGGGTTCCGCAAACCTATGGGGGTTGCATACATCGGTTGAAAAATACGAGAAATTCAACCATTTTTTTTTATATACAAAATTGTGTTTTATGTACGATATTCGTCTACTATTTGCTGAAAATTTGAACTAAATATCTTGAACTAGAACATGGCAGCCATTCTCTCACAGCTCTGATTGGAACAAGGGAGATCCAACAATTTAAAAAAAATATAAAATTACGCTTTTGGTAAGATCAGTACGTACATCTTATTATATGATATAAATAAGCTAGAACATGGCAGCCAATGTCTCTGAAACTCCGTATTTATATAAAATAAAGAAAAAGAGTTACAAATAAAAATTTTCAGGTTTACTACAGTCAATTACTACAGTCATATATGTCAACAACACGGGTCTTGCAGAGGATCGGACATATTCGAGCCGTGTCATGTTTACATTCCTCGCAGTGGGGATAATTCTGCGACATTTATCCTCCAAGCGTTGGCGACACATATCGAGAAATCAGTGTAATTAACTCACAAAGATTGAAGTTCCACCCCTCGGAAACTCAGCCCCAAAGCTTTCTACGTACACCCTGAAATATCAGCTCTGATACATTTACTAAAATTTCCGAGTACAGAACGAAATACCACCGCGAAACGGCACCACTTCGGTTGGCTCACCCGGTATATTCCGAACGAACAGGTGAGCCTGCCAATCAGAGTACGTCAGTCGAAGAGCCCCGAAAATCGATAAGCCTGTTGAAACAGCGGCCATGGTCGAAAAATGTGTATCCGCGGGCTGTCGATAATTTATTTAACCGGCGCGTTTCGTATTTCGCGTGCAGGATATCCTTCCGCGTATCCGCGCGGCAGGATGTTAGCGAAACATCAAACAGCGAGATCCACGGGAGCGTACATAGCGACGTTTACTATGTCAAACAACGGAAGAGAGCCGAGGATATGGTGGAGATCGACGAGATTGCCGGCGAGTTTCTGTTTGAACAGCTTCTGGCGGGGGTTGGACAGGGGTGGACAGGGAGGGGTGAGAGGGGGTTTGTTGGATGCACGGATGTTAAGCCGACCGGATAAAAAAATCATACACAGAGACCCATGGGTTCTTTCAGGTTCTCCTTCTCGTAGATGGAACAAGACCGGTGGCGACACGTCGGACCGTTCGCCCCGGTGATGAAGTGGATTACGCGCGATCCGACAAGACGGAAGAGTATAAAGCAAAAGGGGAAATTGACGTGCTCCGCGGAAGAGAAATTGCCGTAAGACCCGGAACAAGGTCTGTTTCCTTTCATGTTCCATTACGAAGAAGCACCGGCCGCTTTCTAGTTAGGAGATATCCGATGATAACGGATAACGCGGGCTCCAGCCGCCATTACGAGCTACCATGATGGACGCTGATGACCCCGAACACCATGAAATTCGGTGGAGCAATAATAATACGTTTAATGTTCGCTCTCTCTCTGGGCCAGATGATGTACTACGAGCATTTACTGTGCCGAAATTTGCAGGATTTCAGCCCCAGAATTTATTAGAATCGTAAGGGTTGTTCCCCGATATTGAAATCGGTAAAGGGGCGTTTAAATTCTTGTTTGTACGTTCTTAAAGTGCGTACCTACATCGTGTCCCAAATTAGACAGATTTTTGTATCATTTGATGCAAATAACAATTATTAAAATTTTAAGGGTTGCTCTTTGATATTTAGAATCGTGTAAATTTGTGTAGCCTGGTTTTTCAGTGTGTGCATCCGCGGTGCGTCATAAAAATTCGTAAATGATTCATACTGTGTACTTTTTCGAGTGAAATTTGTTAATTTTTTTATTTCGTTCTTATCTGGACATACAATGTTTGAAATGTACGACCACGTTTTGGCTTCCACGAATATTTTAATTCAAGTGAAAAATGGTAATCGCTTTTTTCGTAAACACGAAAATTACCATTTTTTAATGGCGAGCAGCACGCTCGTCGTACAGAGCTACGAGGTTAACTATGACATGATTTTGTAAAACGACCAAGCATTAATTTCGGTAGCAAGCGACATCTTTTTCGACTGTTTTTTAACAAAATTAATGTTACTTCATGTTAGGTAATTATAATGTATAAAAATCAGACTGGCAGATGGTGTGAATACGTGAAAACTAGAATGACACTTTCTGTGATTCAATTAACAGTATTCATTAAGATAAAATACAATATCAATTAATTAAAATACGAGCAAATGACAAGGACAACGTTCGAAAAATATTTCGCTGATATCAGTAAACACGAGAATGCCCGGATACTTCCGGACGGTACTGCATGTATAGTAAAACGAAGATAATGCGAGCGGAGGAAGTATAATTAAAGGGGAAAACAGAATGTAATTAGAAACGAGATGTATAAAAAAAGAAAATAACAGAAATACGCGCGTTATAAAAATACGGATACAGAAATGAGAATGTACAAACGGTGGAACTGTGAGTATGAATAAAAAAACGTCGATAATAATGAGATACCATTGCAGGTTCTCCTCTTCCAATTAGATTCCAGAGAATATAAATATGAAATAATTAGTAATATACCATCTGCAATTCTACTTGCTCATTAAGTCTTTAACAGAGTATCACAATGACTAATTATATCCGTAATAAATACTACATATATAGCCTAGTCTACAATTTAATTTTTTCATTTTGTTTAATAAAACAGTAAATATTGTATTTATATTTGCAACCAAAATAAAATCAAGAGAAGAGAATAATGGAATATTTATGTTTTTATTTGTCGAAATATTTCGTTGATAAAATATTGTTTTCATAACGAATTATAGCTAAATTAAACACTGTTTGTCTATGCCCAAGCTGTGCAATCAAGAAGATAGAATAACGCGGCGGCTATTAATAGCCACTGACCTACGATTTAATGCATTTTTTATTTTCTTTAATATCGCGAGGGCACACCTGGCAGATTAAAAATAGCTGGCCAACCTTTCGCTCGTTGAGAATAGAATATCAGGGTTGAGGAACAGCTATGAACATTGTTCGCCCTGCGCGGGCGCCTTTTTTCTGCGAAATAACTTAGGGAACACTGGCGAGTCGGCGTTTCTTTTACGAAACGAGAGACCGGGAACTTCGAACCGCGGGGCGCAGTTTCGACGTTTAAAAAGGCGAGTTTCGCAATGCTAACGGAGACGTTCTCCCGGAGTTTCGGGGTGGAAAAGTTTAAATTAAAAACCCTATTTTCCGAGGGCGGTGGAATCCTGGACAGAGTTCAGTCAAGCTTGTCGAACCGCAATGCGAGAAGTTCAATCATAAATCACGGGTGGTCGTCGGAACTAACATCGCCCTCTCCGCGGAAACTATTCTTAATTAATTGGACCACGCACGGGCTTATTAAGCTCGCGGAGCCGCCGACATTTACGTGCTTGTTTCAAGGAACGTTTACGTCGTTTAATTTGGGACACGGTATTTACGATCGTCGGCGCGGAATATAATATTAAAGGATATTAAAGTGTTCCTTCCGAGTTCCACGGGGGAGGACACGGTTGCCGTATGATGCATGGTCCCAGTTCTTATGAGAATTTCTCCTGCTACTAAACTCTGTATTTTTCGCTGGGAGCGCCATTACTGCGCCTTAAGCTGCTTGCAAGAAACATTAAAGACTGTCTTTGTAGAGCAGGGCATTAGCGATCCCGTTCTTCTCTGAACGTCGAGCTCGATTTTTGTCGACGGCGCGGAGACCGAGAGCAAAGGGAGCGTGACAGAACGAGAATGTTTTTTAATTTTCCCTGCAAATACTTTAAGCCGATTCCCGTAATCCCTGTTTAGACCTGGCGCGAGCGACGCCCTTCGGAACTCGCGAATTCGGGACGATCACTATTAGCAGGTGCCGACAGCTCGCGACGCGTGACGTTCTTCTGCGAACCTCGCGAGGTTTATAATATTTTTGTACGTTCATTTTCGACGTTGTCCTCATTTTTGTTCCGTCAAACAGTGGAGAAAGTCGTAGATCAATTTTTAAGGCGTCGCACTGTGGTCCTGATCCAGGAATTAGCTGTTCATTTGATAAAAAATCAACTTGCTTCTTAAGGTGTATATTGCTTGATATCTGTAATCTGTTTGTGAAAATAGAAATTGATATTTAGTGTACAACCACGTGTTCTGTGATGGCTCAATATTGACTACGATAAAATAGAATTTCAATTCAAGACTCCGTAGACTCGCGATAAGGTAGAGTGACCACGTTACCGACAAAAATAGGCGAAAAATGGTTTTACGTGCCTCCACTTTTCGTCCTTATATGAGAATATTTTTCGCTTGGACAGGGCTCATTCGAAAGAGGAAGGCTCAATCTAGCGTGCAAAACGTTCAATATAAAAAATTAATGCCACCTTGGTTTTTCAATCGTCACTGTATATTTTTTACTTAATGTTACAGATAACGTCAAGACGAATCCAACGACCTACTTTACTATGGCTTTACGCCTTGAAACAATGCTAAAATCTTTCTGAACAGCTAATTCCTCGATCTGGACTTCAAATCTGTGGAAGATTCAATTGTGAAAAAAATTGTTGAATGTTTCCACAGAAATTTCAATTTCGAGGAAGAGTGTCTTCAGTTTCTCATCTGCTGCATCGTGTAAAAGTGTTTTAGCGAAAAATGAATAACGACGTGCGGAAGTAGAGACTTCGAGCTTTAACACGAGTCCAAGTTTATTGTTATGCGATTATTTTTTACGGAATTACAACTTAAATTTCGTCAATTTCTCGAGAATCGGAAATTTTATATTCGAATACTTTTGTACACATACGCAGCAACTCTTTTTGCACTGTTTTCTGAGGAACGCATCAGCCGCGCGATAAAAAAGTTGTACAGCTTTAATTACTTATTTTTGTACAGCTTTAATTACTTATTTTTGTACAGCTTTAATTACTTCTTTGGCGAGTTCAAAAATGAGATTGCAGCAAGTTGTTTGCTTCGGAACGACAGAAGTTTTTCATTTTGTTCGTCGCGCGAAATTGTGCGGCTAATGAAGGCTGGTGCATTTCGGGGAGAAAAAAACAGTCGTTTTGAAAGGGACAAAAGTTAATGGAACTTCCGCGCGAGAGCCGGATGAACGAAATTAGGTTTTGAAAATGCAGTGTCTCGCGTGGCGACGTGTTTTCGAACGTTTGAAAATCTAATATGAAAGACGGCACGCCGCCGTTGGAAAAGTCCCGTCGCTCGGCGTGCAACAATTTAATAACAGTCGGGGGAATGGTACCTGATAAAAACGTACGAGATTGTGTCCCGGTTTCTGCACAAAGAGCCCTTCTAACGCGACGCGCGTGTACCACGCCAGAAATATTCTTCCTTCAATCTGTTTAAAGCCTTAGAATGCGGTTGCTCCGGTCGGGGGCAGACATTTTTCGCTCAAAAATCCAGCCATGCTGCTTGAAACTTTGAATCCGAGTCGAGTGCATTCTAAGGATTGCAACGCGCGGCTGCTTTGACCGAATTGAAACGGGAAGATCTCGGTGCTCTTTCCATGCCCGCTTCGGAACGACGATGCATTAGCCGTTCGAATTAATTCGGTGTCTACGCGCTTCTAATGGTAGCTGTGCAAATTAATTCTCGGCTCTGACAATAAATTAGCTGTTGCATTCATTTCTTTCCTTTTTTTCGACATGTGGGACCTAATTTTCTTGTGAACATTTAATTTCACTTTTAATTTTTACTCGGACCTAAAGTAAAGATAATACAATTTTACTGGATTTTTGCAAGTTTATATTGCTGCGCGGCAAACCAGCTTGTTGAAATTTAATACAATAAATACAATACATATAATAATTCTACATATAATAAATACTGTACAATAAAATTTAATACAACAAAATTCTACTCAATTTGTAGAAACGTATATTACTGTGAAGCAAACAGCTTGCTAAAATTTAATACAATTTCGTCTTTAATTTCCTCGGGTCGAAAGTAAGGATGGTTAAATTGTACTGGATTTTTATAGGTTTATATTACTGTGAAGTAGACAGCTGGTTAAAATGTAATAAAATTCCATTTTTAATTTGCCATGGTCGAAAATGAAGATGATAAAATTCTACTCAATTTGTGAGAATGTATATCACTGTGAAGCTAACAGCTTGCTAAAATTTAACACAATTTCATCTTTAATTTCCTCGGGTCGAAGGATGTTACAATTGTACTCGGTTTCCATAAGTGTCTATTACCGTAAAGCTTGTTAAAATGGAATCAAATTCCATTTTTAATTTGCCAGGGTCGAAAATGAAGATGATAAAATTCTACTGAATTTGTGGGAATGTATATCACTGTGAAGCAAACAGCTTGCTAAAATTTAACACAATTTCATCTTTAATTTCCTCGGGTCGAAGGATGATAAAATTGTACTCGGTTTCTATGTCTATTACCGCAAAGCTTGTTAAAATGGAATCAAATTCCATTTTTAATTTGCCAGGGTCGAAAATGAAGATGATAAAATTCTACTGAATTTGTGGGAATGTATATCACTGTGAAGCAAACAGCTTGCTAAAATTTAACACAATTTCATCTTTAATTTCCTCGGGTCGAAGGATGATAAAATTGTACTCGGTTTCTATAAGTGTCTATTACCGTAAAGCTGGTTAAAATGTAATAAAATTCCATTTTTAATTTGCCAGGGTCGAAAATGAAGATGATAAAATTCTACTGAATTTGTGGGAATGTATATCACTGTGAAGGCTAACAGCTTGCTAAAATTTAACACAATTTCATCTTTAATTTCCTCGGGTCGAAGGATGATAAAATTGTACTCAGTTTCTATGTCTGTTACCGTAAAGCTTGTTAAAGTGTAATCAAGTTTCATTTTTAATTTGCCAGGGTCGAAAATGAAGATGATCCAATTTTTGCTTGATATCAATCTCGCGAACTTCCGCAGGAAAGTAAATTTGCATAGCGTATCAGTGAAAGAAAAGTTTGGCCCGAGGGAAGACGCTCGATCCAGCCAATTGAAGAAGTTTAAGGCCGTGAAGTTTCAACATCTGTTACACGAAAATCGAACGTTAATATAAAAGTTGCTCTTACTGCAATCTCAAACGGCTCGTCGATTTCTGCAACACCTACCTCGAGAAAGTGCGAGCAAAAAAAAAAAACAATTCGTTGTTCCCGAAATGAAACGCCAGATTAATTTAAGTGTTGCGAATAGGAAAATGCAAATTCGGGTAAACGTTCCGGGCGCGCGAACCCCGCGGATTCGTCCTGGAAAATGAATCGGCTTAGGGTATCGATGAAGCATGAATATTGCAGGCCGGTTTTCGCGAGATTGCGCGGCGGGGATCAGCGCGCGTTGTTCATTTGACGAAATTGAAATGACCGACAGCGTCGGGCCGGCGCGGGCGATAACGGTGTCGGGAAAATGAGAAATTCCACCAAGTTTAATGAAAGTATTTAACAGGCAAAATTGCTGTCTCGCGTAGAGGAACCCCTCCCGGTTGTTACCGGGCGAGAGCTGAAGTTGACGCGCGCGCCACAGGGAAAATTGAAACGCGTTTCCACGAGGCCGTTCGTTAAGCGAGTTTTCCCGCGGTTATTTTTCCACGAAATTACAAGGTCAAGTCGCGGAGAAAAATTTCGGTTCCCCGGGGGAATCCTGTCCAAGGCCACAGGGGTCCCCACTAATTAGCAGCTGGCCCCTCTGATGGGCGCAGATGAGTTTTAGATTGGCCAACCGAACCCTCCGGCGAAATTTGGCAAACATTGAATTAGCTGGACACGGTTCGGTCGCTGGGCAAAATTCGGTCATGATTTTTTCGAATTTTTCTGGATTAGCGTTAATTCATCTTTCCAAAAATTGTACTATACGCGGTTAGTAAGTTGCCAGAGATTTTCTTTGCTCTTGATCCACTCGAAAAACGTAATAGTGCATTAATCTTCATTTTAGAATACACACGAATGGACAAATTTATTTTCTGGGAAAATATAACATTTTAAGTCATTTAACGGTGGCCTATTAATTTCTCAGTTAGGCGATCGATTCTGGAACATTTTAAGTGATTTAGCAATTTTATTTCCAATTTACTCGAACGATTTAACTTTATTTTTAATTCGCGATTATTATTAGCAGGATTTTACGTTATCTCTAATTCACTCAAATGGCCAACCCCTTGCACCACTATTTATTTTGTGATTATAATAATTACAAATTTTTCATCGTTCAGAATTTCATGGAAAAAACGATATATTTATTGTATGCCTATGTTTTCTCTAAATATCAACTACAACAAAATGGAATTTTATTTCGGTTTAAAGGAAATTAATAATATTTATTAGACTCTGTTCAGCATCTTCATCACGAGTCTGACTCGATATTGCAGGGTAAGGAAGCAAGACGCTATATTACAAAATGTATAGCACACTTTTGTTTATTTTCAAGTTACTCGAACGATTTATGGAAAACGTGAAATAGTGAGCAATTTCTGTCCGTCTAAGCTTGCCTGGAAAAATGCGAAAGCATTGATTTGAACTTGTTCGAATGTAAAAATATCGCCTGGAAGAACGAAAAAAGAAAAAAGGAGGAAAGGAAGCAAGCAGAGTCTACAAGCTTCTCTACAAAACTCTTCCACCATCTACATAATATATCCGCGTCGTGCGAACTTCTCAAATCAACGGAAGATCGACTCACCTGTTCGTAGTTCCTGATGAAGTCCCGAAGTTCCCGTTCCTTGTCCTCGAGGGTGCCGTACAGCGCCTTCATTTGATTAAGCAGGTCGAACTTTTCCGCCTTGAGCCTCTTCCGGTCGGCCTTCAGGGCTTGCAGAGCTTCTTTCGCGTGTTGCAATTCCATCTCGAGCGCAACGAATCTGGCCTCCTCTTCGAGCACTGCATCCTCCGAACCGACCTCACCTCGGGCCGCTCCGCTGAACAATAGCTTCCTCAGTCGGGCAACTTCCGCTACCAAACGCTCGTTCTCCAATCGGAGTCTTCTCGTGCTGGCTAGCTCCGCGGAGCCGTTGCTGCCGCTCCCGTAGATGTTGGACAGCCTGGATGCTACCAGTGGATCCCCTATTCCTGGAAAATAGCGTCACAAGTTAGCCAAGGACAATATAATTCGGAGAAAATGGGATCCGGTATTTGGGATTTTTGGGTACAAGGGTGTTAGAAAAACAAAACAATTCAATATTTATGCGGTACATAGAACACACTGTGCTGAGTAAAAAAGCCCCAGTAAACGTAGGTCAATAGGTCAACCGTTTCTGAGATATAAAAATTTTTGTTTGCTAACATCACGATTCATTTGCTACTGGCCTTTTGATATTTACAGAAAATTTGCCGATACACAACTGACTGATTCCGGATGAAATTTACTGTCGGCACTTGAAACAGGACATTCAGAACGCGGTCTATAAACACCGAAGTAAGTATCGCATGCGATGAAAGTACAGTATGTTCAGGGTGTTCGACTACGGGTGGGAGAAAATTTAAAGGGTGGTTCTCCAAGACAATATAAGACGAAAATGAAGAATAAAGAAATTGCGATTTCGGCTTCATATGTTAGATATTATCAATTTAAAATCCGCCTAAAATGCGGCAACCCGACCAACAGAGGGTACCTGTGACGTAGGCAACGTGCACTTCTGTTGACCGGGTTGCCGCATTTTAGGCGGATTTTGAATTGCTAATAACTCAATAATGAAGCCGAAATCGCAATTTTTGTACTCTTCATTTTCGTCTTGTATTGTCACGGAGAACCGCCCCTTAAATTTTCTCCCACCTGTGTTCGAACACCTTGTAGAAATTGATGGTTGGAGCCAAAAACACTAAATGCCTGAATCCCAGACCATCAACCTCAACTTCTCCACTGGAACAATTCCCCGTCCCCAAAAACAGTGGGTGATAGGGGTGTCTAACAACGCAGACAGCAGGTTAAATCGCAGCGTGGCACAGCCGGGGGCAACCCTAAACAGCAAAGAAACACACGCGCGACTACATCGATCCCTGGAGCCATCAGCGAAGAGCGCAGACCGAAGGAGCAGATTCGGCAAGATGGAGGACGAGGTGGGTAGAGAGAAAGCTAGAACGAGCTAGAGGACCAGCGACGTGTCATTCTCAATAATGCACCGAACCGGTGGCTAGGCGGAACGTCTCAGAAAGGCGTCTCGTTAGTCACGGAGGTCTCCGCCACATTGAAGAAAGCTCAGGCTAGCATTCATCTTGCGCCGGAGACCCCGTTTAATTCCCGGGATTCGTAGGAACGAACGAGTCGCTGCCAGGAACAATCGCGGACACCGAGCGCACGGAGGGCGAACTTGAAAGGGAGGGCCTTCCATAATTAAATGCTGGGGTTACCCACCGAGGGAATTAGCCGGGGACGAGGGTCTGCTGCCCGGGGCTGGTCCAGGTGGTTCATTGTCCTCGTCGCCGGGCCGCACCTCGCCGTCCACCAGGTCCTTGTCGATGTCCTTCTCGTGATCGTTCATCTCCTTGCTGGATCGAAGGGACTCGCGGTTCGTCGATATCCGCAGCCTGTCGCCGCTCGATCGATCGCTCCCACCGCGGTGCAGGAAGCCCGATCTGTTGCTGGATCCTCGATCCGGGCTCGCGCTGCCTGATCGAGAGTCGACGCTGCCACCAGAGCCGCCGAGACGCGTCTTCTCGAGCGCTGGGGCGTAAGGGCGACGAGTTTTGTCGATCGGACTGCGACTCGGTGACCCATTGAGCTTCTCTGCAAAAAAATTAGACAGACTCTTTTGATGACGCTTCTGACGATCACACGAACATTTTAGCGGTTGTGTTTGTGTTTGGGCACGTGTGCCGCCGGCATTGGGAACTACGTCTTCAGCATTCGACGAGGCCTGTGCTTATTGGGTGTATTGAGCAGCGAGCAGGTTTTGAGTGTTAACAGAACCCGTGGTTGTTATTGTCTTTTGTTTATATAGGAAGTCGCTGCGAACTTCGCCAGCTGATGGCTTGCTAGGTTAGGTTGCTCTAATGAATTTTCGTTCAATGTTGAATAACTAGGCCGCTACTGCAGCGACTATGAAAGGATCATTTAAAAGGTGCGAGTCTAGTCAACACTTTACCGACCGGTAGCCTATTAATCCTATTAATCGGCTTCGTATCCCCGATTCTTACCGACCGGTACCCATTAATCAACTTCGTGTCTGCGACGTTTACCGACCGAGCCAATTAATCCTATTAATCGACTTTTTATCTCCGACTCTTACCGACCGGTTTATTAGTTTATTAGTCTATTAAATCAGCCTACAGAATGTGGTTACCCTTTTTTTGTATCTAGCGTTTATACACCCTTCAACGTCTGACCTAGTATAATCTGACCCATAACCGGTTACCACGGCAACCGGAAAAGAGCCGGTGTCAGGAAAATATTTGCGGTCGAGTGATCGGTAAGAAGCGTGTAGGATGATCAACCGGTATCGATCGGTAAAGTGGTAACACTAACCTTACCACCGTCGGTAAAAACGACCGGTTCCAGATTTTTTATTTTACAATTACTGAAATTATAAAGATGCTTTCGTGGGAATTGATGAAATAAATTTATTTAGCATATCATATATTATAATACGAACCGCACAAAATCTGAATAAATTCATTCTCGTCATTGTTATGCGACAACATGTATCAGTTACTTTTACGGCTCGATTTAGTGCTGAATCCAGTTAATGATTCATACGAAACGTCGCCGAGTGAAACCGTGGAGCAGTGGACGCGTGCGAAATAAAATGAACTGCGCAAATTGAATTATTAAACCTGGGTAGCATGGGCGAAGTACTCGACTAGATTGATAATAAAAGTTTCACGAGCCATTAAGCAAAGTGCATGATGTCCTTCGTTTGCATATTACCGACTGGACACGATTGTGCACGTATCCTCGTAAATTAGACATAAAATGTGCATAATAACCGGTAAAAGTTTCACAGCGTCGGCCCGGTATGCGGTGAATCTTTCATCAAAACACGTGGACGTTGTCACACTCGACGACAAAGGGCCCGGGGAAAGAATAAGCGAGAGGCAGAGAGTAAAACCGTAATGAAATCTCCTGCTGGTCACAGAAGAATCTTCACAAAGGCCATGACAGCTGGCGCACGGGGTTTTACACTCGGTGTTCCCATCGTATTACAAGTTGTAGGAGAAAATGGTGAATCATGGGCCAGTCGTAAAACTGGCAGCAAGTAACTGCAAGATAGTGAGGTATATACACCGTGTTCCGGAAATCAAGATAAACTTTTAACCGTGAACTATGCACGAGAACCTACAGTTTTGAATTATACGCCCGGGGAACTTTTCCCGTGGTAAGATTTACGTGTACCCTAAACGTAAGTTAAAGGCACGAACATTTATGGGAGAAGTTGGAACGGTGTCGTCTGCGAACACTTTTAACCTCCGCGGGCCCGGGAACTCTTTTGTTGTGTCGAACCACTAAATCAACATAAAGCTTCCCCTTCTTTTTTTTCGGAGGCGCCGGCTGCTAACGAATAGGTTCGGTGGCTAATTAACGAACCCACAACATATACTCATTGTTTAGCGGTACATCCATGGAACTTTGTAATCCTAACTGAAAGGACCAGCGGTCCATTGTAATCCTTAGAGACGTTATTTTTGTATTCGATATTTAAAACATTTTCTATTGCATTAGCTAAAAAATCTTGCCACTTTTACTGATTAATTGTCATCACCAGACAGCATTACACGTTCCAGCTCATAACTCCGGTTACGATAAACATTTCCAATATTTAAAAATGGCTATAAACAGCCAAGAGTCACACCTAACAGTCCATAAAATTCCAAAAACATAACTCTTTTCATCACCCAGAAAAAAATCCCAAAATCACCTCTGTTATCGGTTACCCAAAGAATATAACTGCTGTCGCCGGTCAGAGGGAAAGGATTAATTATGGTGACCATACTAACCGACGGGGCTGGATCGCCGATCGACGGGGCTGGTCCTCTCCTTCCTGTCAACCGGACTGGTTCGTTTTTCTATGGGGCTGGCAGATTTGTCGCTGGCCGTGCTTCTCTTGTCGACGGGGCTGCTGCCAGCGCTGAGCCTCTTGGCGTCCTCTTGTTGTTGCTGGACGACCTCTGTTGATTCTTGGGTTCCGGGGGTAGTGTTGTTGGTGCCGCTGGCCGACCCGTTGTTGTTGCTGTTCCCCGGAGCAGCGGTGTTCGTCCCGGCCCCGTTGTTGTTGTTCAACACCACCGGCAACGCGCCTCGAACATCCCTCAGCTCGCCGCGGAGGGTCGCGCACTCACCCCTTGCACGTTCCAGCTCCCCGTCAAGCCGGGCGCCAGTCGCTGCGTTCTCCTCCACCATCACGCGAAATTTTGCCTGGAACAACAAAACAAAACAGAAATTTAACCCTCTTGTTCGTCACCGAAAAACTTCACACAGGACCGGGATACCAATCACCAATCATTATTTAATCCTCGAACGGCGTGCCATTTTTATCACTAGAGTGCGGGTTTTATGTATTTATCAGAAAAATAAGTAGTAGAAATGTAGAATAGTAGACAGATTAAAAGAATCAGAGGATAGAAGGAATTTTTTTTTAAATTGTGTTGCAGAAAGATAGCAATTTGTCCCAGAAGTGTACTTCCTTGAAAGGGATGATTGCTGAGGTTATTTGAAGAAACTTTTTCCTTTGCGAAAATGTTCTCCGCGGCTTTGTTAACGAGTTATTAACGAAAAACACGGACCAATCAGAGCGGTGGGCGGATACCGGCTCAGCCAATGCCCACGCCGCGCTCAGGGGAACCTGTCGCCGAGGCGGAGTTTGTGCGCTGTAACCGCAGTCCGATTGGTCCGTGTTTTTCGGTAATAACTCCTTAACGAAGCCGCGGAAAACATTTTCGCAAAGGAAAAAGTTACTGCAAATTACGTCAGCAATCACCCCTTCCAAGGGAGTACAACATTTTTGGGACATCCTGTAGATTCCACAATTTTCATTTCTGGAATCTTTAGAGACTATCGTATCTTTGTTTTTAAGAAAATTTAAGAAAAAATATTGTGAACTTTACGACATTCAATATATTCATAATTTAACTATTGGACTATTTTTAAGAAAATTTAAGAAAACATATTGTGAACTTTATCACGTTCAGTATATTCATAATTTAACTGTTGGACTGTTTTTAATAAAATTTAAGAATAAATATTATGAACTTTATACATTCAGTGTATTCATAATTTATATTCTCAGGAAGTAATTTAAAAACGGAATTGTGAACTTTAATGACACTGAATATATTCGTAATTTGTCTTCCCAAAAAGTAATTTAAAAAAGGAATTGTGAACGTTAACGGCACTGAACAAATTCGTAATTTATATTCTCAAAAAGTAATTTAGAAAGAGAATTGTGAACCTTAACGACATTGAATATATTCGTAGTTTACATTCTTTATTTAGAAACGCATAATTCTTCACGTCGGCTCGGAGAAGCCAAGAAAGAAAAAAGCGCCGGTGAAATCGCGAACCGGAAGCCATAGTGGGCGCGCCTCGGAAACTTCGCGAAACCGGAAGTCCCTGGAACAATCGTCGATTCGTCGACACGAGCCCGCAAACTTCCCGAGGAAATTTTCGAGGGGGGCGTTGACCGAAAACTTTTTAGCGAATTTTTCGCCCCGCTAATGAAATAATGGCGGCGACCCTTTGTTTGCTTAGCGGGGCTTCCAGCGCCATAGTTGGAAGGGGAGAGAAGGGGGATAAAGTCTGGCCGAAAGAATGCGTGACGGAGAAAGTATCGAAAGTTCTGGGAAGTTGCGATACCGGCTGCAATCGCGTTGCACGCCGACCTTTTCGCGAAATTGCGAGCGCTAATGCGGACCCGAAGTACACTCGCCGAAATTTCTATAAAGTCATCGTCATTTTCATAGATATTTTTAAAATATTACAATTTCTGTTGCTTTATCGTATCTGGCCTTGTGCTTTGTTGACACTCTGATAGAAGGACCGCGCACTCAAGACCGCATTGTTTACTATTTACGTTTTTTTTAATTATTTCTGCGTGGTGCAGAACACAAGTGCGAAGTTTCTATAAAGTCACTTAGTGTTTCTCTGGATTCTGAGCAGAGAACTACGGGAAATTGCAAACATTCTAAAAGTATTAGTTTTAGAACTCATAGAAATCCTGTTTTTTATAATTTGATTCGCGTGTAGTATAATGCCGAGAGGAAAAGTACTAACAATTGAAGAAAAAGCATCGATCGATGCTTATAAAAATATGGGCTGCTCTAATCGCGCAATTGCTAAGAAAATTAATCGGTCATATACTGTGATTAATAATTATATCAATTTACGCGAAAATGACGGAAAAAATCATTTTAAAGGTGGTAATAAAAAATTGTCAAAGAGACAACATTCATTATTAATGAGGTCTGCGGCTAAGGAAACGAAAAATGCAGCACAATTGCGAGCTGAATTGGAGCTCCCAGTAACAAGAAGACGTGTGCAACAACTTTTAAATTATTCTGGGCAATTTGTGTGGACAAAAATGCAACGTAAACCAGGCCTTAAAGAAACACATAAACAGGCCCGTCTTGATTTCGCACGGGCACACATGTCCTGGACGAAAGAGTCGGAGTCTGTCATTTTTTTCAGATGAGAAAAAATTTAATTTGGATGGGCCTGATGGCTGTAAATATTATTGGCATGATCTGAGAACTGAGAAAAGTGTGACAATGAGTCGTAACTTTGGTGGTGGTTCCCTAATGATATGGGCTGCGTTCAAAGCTGACAAAAGGACTCCAGTGTGTTTCATAAAACACAAAATGAATTCTGAAAATTATACGGATTTGTTAGACATGGTTCTAATACCCTTTACAGAAAATATTGAAGATGACAATTTTATTTATCAGCAGGATAATGCTGCAGTGCACGCGTCGAAGCACACAAAGCAGTGGCTTCTTGAAAGAAATATCAATGTTTTGCTATGGCCTGCTTGTTCTCCGGACATAAATCTTATTGAAAATGTTTGGGGTATCATTGCGCGACATGTTTATAAAAACTGCAAACAATACAACTCCATTAGCGAACTAAGGGATACGGTGACTGAAGCATGGGCGTCTGTTAAAACAGAAACGCTACAAAAGTTAGTTTCGTCAATGCCCAATCGCATTTTTAATGTAATTCAAAAAAATGGAGGTTATACTAAATATTAAAATAGATATAATAAAAAAACAATTGTTAATTTCAACTTTATCCGTATAAAACGAAACTGACATTATAGAAATTTCGCAGTCTGTTCTGTGTAAAATTATATTTTTGTTTTCTTTTATCAATAAATGTTATACTTATGTTTTTAAATCGGCGTGTATGCTTTCTTTATGTAATCCCGAAATGCTACCAAATACAAATTTTTCATTGGTAATGGTATAATTATAAGAATTCATTACAAAACACAGTGACTTTATAGAAATTTCGGCGAGTGTATAGCGGGCAAACAGGACCGCAGATAAAAGTTGGCTTCGAGCTTGAACCTTGCAAAATTAATAAGTCTACCGCCAATGCACTTCTGTTATGCTTTCTCGCCCCGCCATCTTTTAAATTCTGTAAACTGCAGCCCCCTCACAATTATTAAACATTTATAAAGAGAGATTTAAAAAGTTTCAGATTAAATGACCAATAACTTCGCACGCAATCGCTATTCCTTACTAAAAAAAAATATCCTCATACTCTGCGAAGATGAACAAATTTATCCTCCAACTTTGAAATCCGTGCACATATTAGGGGTGCTCATAAGTAATCAATTATTTGCAAAGAATTTGTTTTGCCTTTAGTTCTGTACCGAGAAGTCAGTGTTCAAAATATTCTAAAAAGTATAATTTTCTTTCAGCCCTGTAATTAAATGGCGGCGTCCGTACCTTGCGAGGATCATATTCGTCATTGCCAACTTTTTCACTTCTGTAGAAGATGCAAGGAGGCACCTCGAGTCATATTTTTCTTCACGAACCCCGGATTTCTATAAGAGGGGGATTGAAAATTTGCAGGAAAGATGGCAAACTGTCCTTGATAATGATGGAGATTATATAACAAATTAAGAAATAAAAACCTGAATTTACTACAAAGTTTGTTTTAGATTTCAAAATAATTGATTACTTATGGGCCCACCTAATAATATTTCCGGTTGAAGAAATTCAACACACAATGGAGGAATGCTGAGCAATTGTTGGGGCGAAGAACGCGATTTTCGAAACGAGAATGTAGTGATGCATTGTTGGGCAGATGAAGGCGGAGGAGTCCGCAGAGACAGGGTAGATTTGCAGCGGGCAGATGAGCCGGTCGGAATAAACAATGCAGTAGATAAAAAGCTCGCTGCAACGGCGAAGCGTGCAATATTAATAAGCCTACCGCGGCGCATAGAATAGGAATCCCATTGTGGACCCGGCATTGTGCCCGTCGTTCCGAAAGCTTCGCCGCATGACGATATTGACTGTGCTCGGGGAAGTTTCTGTCTGGTTCTCCGCGTCGCAAAATCCGCGGCGCGGCTCCGACGCGCGCGGGAACAAAGGATTATTTGGATATTCAACACGGTGCTGTCTTTAAGCCGTCGACTCGGCTAAGACGCGGCCTTCTGTATCGGCAGTTCAACCCTGCGAAGCTCTCTAAGCGGTAATTTCTCGTGTAAATCATTTCGAACAGATTAAACGTAATTGTCGTCTGGAGCTCGCCGCGGAATTATTATACAGGATTATCACAGTGTCCTCTGTGTGTGACTACGGTTCTGCGGAGTTAACGTCGACTGATCCAGAACTTCGCCGACCCCTGGATGCCCCGGAACCAACTTTTGCCTAATCAGGAAAGGAGCCACAACTTCCGGCTTCGTCCTCTCTTCGCCTCAAAGTCACGTTTCCTTAGTATCTAATCAGCAATTTCGTTCATGCTCGCGGATTAACGAGTGACGTCAGGGCGCGCTGAAAGGCCCGGTTTCTGGACAAAATTACATTAGTTGAAAACTATAGGTGATACGAAAAAAAATACTTCAGACATTACTTAGTTGTTATGCTGCAGTTATGGGGCAAAATTAAAAAGAAGGGTTTCTGGCCTATTAACCCTATTTAATTAAATGCGAAAATTCTGAAAAAAAATCGGACAGATGTCAAACACCCAGTTACATATACTGTAATTAATTCTGATTTTTAAGTTGAGAATCCTGGTTGTAAAATACCAAAAGCTTCAAGAAAAATCGAAGAAATGCAGATTTCGCTTTGCAGTTTAAGAGCAACAACATTTATACTTTCACAGCATCTGTGTATAGGTATAAATATTGTCCGTGAATTTTTTCAGATTTTTTCGTGAGGTGTGCCGTGGTAAATAAATAATAAAAACCGCCTTTTATCGACGTTTTTCTCAGGAGAAACTAATACAAAATTTAAGAAAATCGAAGAAATACATATTTCGCTTTGCAGTTTAAGAGCAACAACATGTATACTTTCGCAGAGCATCAGTGTATAGGTGTAAATATTGTCCGGGAATTTTTTCAGATTTTTTCGTGACGTGTATCGTGGTAAAAACAAAATGAAGACCGTCTTTTTCGACGAGGAACTAATACAAAATTTAAGTTTTTAGATTTCGCTGGAGGATCACCGGAGGATTTACGGAGGGATGATACGGGATTTAATAAATGAATTTCATCGCGGAGAAGTTTTCGCCTTTAAAGGGTGGCGCAGGCCCTTTAAGGAAAGCTGGCGCCGGTCTCCGGAAGGTCCGTTCATTAACGTGATCAGGGAAATGATTTATTTGCGAAAGCCCGGGAGATTCTCCCCGGTTCCCACGGCCGCGGTTTGCACGGGAACCGTTGTTAATTGCACCGAATCTCGTCCTAGGGTTTATCAGGGCCGATCGGAGAGCAACGTGGAAAAAGAACAGCAGGAATCTGTTCCGGCGCGCGTCCCGATAACGTCGATAACCATCGGCGACGCTGGTTCCCCGTCGCTTTTATTCGCCTTCCCGAAGATGTAATCTCGGAAACGTTGACCTACATGCCGAACCCGAACCAGCCACTGATACACAAGCCTCTGCTCGCTAACTGGGCTCGCTTTATATGTGCACATGGCGCGCAGCCTGCGCAACACAGGCCCTTAAACACATAAAGCGTCCGCAGGCATTGTGGCGAACTTCTGGTAAACTAAGCCGACGTTTGCTCCGCTATTCTTGGCAGCCCGGCAACCGGGGCCATTGTTTGCCGACCGGTGCGTTTATTTAGTTAATGTTATTAACTTCCGCGGTTGTTGACCGGCTTTTTTTCGAGCTTCATCCCCCTCACCCCTGGAATCGAAATAATTGCGCCGTGGGATCGCGAAACGCTCGCTTGGAAACCGAGGAGGTCTCATTATTCGGTTCCCAAGGTGAGACATGAGAGTTTTTCTGGAAAATTTTATGTAGCAAAATTGTTGGTGAATTTTGTCAAGGTTTCAGCTGCTCTGAATCAGGATTATAATCCCTTCAGAAGGGTCCGAATGGCAAATGGTCGCTCAGAAATTAAGGAGATCTCACTATCGAACTTCTAGGGTGCAAACTGTAATTTTTCGGAAAATTGCATATAGAAAAATTGTTGGTGGATTTGGTTGCGATTTTAATTGCTCTGAATTGGGATTATAATCCCTTCAGAAGGGTCCCAATCGGAAACTGTCGCTTAGAAATTAAGGTGACCTCACTATCGAACTTCTAGGGTGCAAACTGTAATTTTTCGGAAAATTGTTGGTAGATTTGGTTGCGATTTTAATTGCTCTGAATTGGGATTATAATCCCTTCAGAAGGGTCCCAATCGGAAACTGTCGCTTAGAAATTAAGGTGACCTCACTATCGAACTTCTAGGGTGCAAACTGTAATTTTTCGGAAAATTGTTGGTAGATTTGGTTGCGATTTTAATTGCTCTGAATTGGGATTATAATCCCTTCAGAAGGGTCCCAATCCGAAACGGTCGTTTAGAAATTAAGAAGGCCTCACTATTGAGCTCCCAGGGTGCAAACTGTGATTTTTCAGGAAAATTGCACGTAGAAAAATTGTTGGTGGATTTAGTTGCGATTTTAATTGCTCTGAATTGGGATTATAATCCCTTCAGAAGGGTCCGAATGGCAAATGGTCGCTCAGAAATTAAGGAGATCTCACTATCGAACTTCTAGGGTGCAAACTGTAATTTTTCGGAAAATTGCATGTAGAAAAATTGTTGGTGGATTTGGTTGCGATTTTAATTGCTCTGAATTGGGATTATAATCCCTTCAGAAGGGTCCCAATCGGAAACTGTCGCTTAGAAATTAAGGTGACCTCACTATTGAGCTCCCAGGGTGCAAACTGTAATTTTTCGGAAAATTGCATATAGAAAAATTGTTGGTGGATTTGGTTGCGATTTCAATTGCTCTGAATTGGGATTATAATCCCTTCAGAAGGGTCCCAATCGGAAACTGTCGCTTAGAAATTAAGGTGACCTCACTATTGAGCTCCCAGGGTGCAAACTGCGACTTCTGAGAAAATTACAACATAAGTGCAGTTCATCATATACTTTTCACTTTGACGTATGAATTTTAAACAATATAAAAATAATTATTTTCGTCTCTACAGTTGTATCTAAATAATTTATATATTTTATCCAATTTCCTCGAAATGTACTATGAAAACTAGTACAGTGAACACAGCCATACACAACGGAATCATTAAGCAAGTAAACAAAGTGTTCTTCCTAATCCTACCTTATTAAATACACGAAGCAAAGGTCGCCGATCAATAAGTTGCAGATATTCGTACAAATTTTTATGCTGCAGGTTGCGAGACCTGCAGCGAAATGGCACCCCATTTCCCTTACTACGAACACCACTATCAAAATTTGAAAACCTACAGTAACGAGCAAAACTGAGTCTACACTATTTGAAGCAACATAACTTTTTAAAAATTAGATCAAATGACTTATTGGATTGATATTGGTTAATTCGTTTACAAGTTATAACCGCTTAAAAGCGGAAAAATTGCCATTTTTCACGATTTTCGACTTAAAATCGCACTTTTAATCGTTTATAACTCGTAAACGAATTAACCAATATCGGTGAAATTTTCAGCATGGATATAATTTATTCGAGCGAATCAAGTACATTCTTCAAATTTTCAATACAGGCTCAGGTAAAAAAGCTGAAAAAACCAACTTTTACTATTACTTTTGCGATTCCGACCAATTCAAATTTTCTACACCTCGTCTAATAAACTAATCCTTCTAACTTCTCAATAAAATTCAAGTCATTTGATCTAATTTTTAAAAAGTTATGTTGCTTCAAATAGTGTAGACTCCGTTTTGCTCGTTACTGTACGTAACCGTGTTCCACGCGTCCGCGAAAGGCACTAATGTACAAAACGCGCAGTCGAATTGTTGCACGCGCAACGATCGTCGATAAATCTCGCCGCAGTGTTGTCCAATGGGGTTCCTGTCGTCGAGTAGAAATTGATCGATGATCGTGCGGTTGTCTGGTGCGAGGAGGGCATGAATGCGAGTTCGCCGTCGGTCTATCTCACTCTCCCCTTCTTTCCTGCGATGAAGAGAAAACGGAAGGCGCCTCCGGGAACGCAACAAGTTCGCGATCCCTTTATCCTCGTCGGCTATCCTTTTGTGTCCCTGGAACTTGGCCAACGGTGGCTCACCGCCGCTGCTGCTGCTACCCGTCCGTCTCCTCCCTTCGTTTATCCTCCGACCACCCTCGCCTTCGGGTTCTTATCTAACCCGAAAGTGCAATCAATCATTTCAGAGGGCGATCACTCTCCCGCGACCGACTGCTACGAGCAAAGTTCGGACGCGATTGACCGTGTAACGAGAGCCCGCCACACCGGGTTTCCACTTTGCCGGGAACCGATTCCGGCCGGCGATTAAGCGGACCGGACCGTTCTGCTGCGATGGCAAGTTTAAGGGTTGCACTTTAGACCGACACGTTATCTCGGTTTCACGCAAAAATAGCTCCGTCGAAAGTGCTGTCTTCGAACGTCTCTCGAAGTTAACAGCGATTAAAGTTCTAGAACTGGTTGCAGTAGCTGGCGACTTTATACCGGCACCACGACCACTTTGCGAGAGACGATTTTATTAGGTGTACCCATAGGTAATCAATTATTTCCAAAGAATTTGCTTTGCCTTTAGTTCTGCACCGATCTTCGAAGACGAAACACGCATTCGTTTACAGTTTTCGGTAAAACAGCGTGTATTCAAAATATTCTTGAACCTTGCAAAATTAATAAGTCTACCGCCATTGCACTTCTGTTATGCTTTCTCGCCCTGCCATCTTTTAAATTCTATAAACTGCAGCACCCTCACAATTACTAAATATTTATAAAGAGAGATTTTAAAAATTTCAGCGAAATTTTCTCTATCGGTAAAAGCTTCTGGAGAGCGCTCCGATTAAATGACCAATAACTTCGCACGCAATCGCTATTTCTTACTGAAAAAAATATCCTCATACTCTGCGAAGATGGACAAATTTATCCCCCAACTTTGAAATCCGTGCACATATCAGGGGTACCCATAATCAATTATTTGCAAAGAATTTGTTTAGCCTTTAGTTCTGTACCGATCTTCGAAGAGGAAACACGCATTCTTTTACAGTTCTCGGTAAAGCAGCCTGTGTTCAAAATATTCTAAAAAGTATAATTTCTTTTCCAACCCTATAATAAAATGGTGGCGTCCTTACCTTCCGAGGATCATATTTGTTATGGCAAACTTTTTCATTTTTATGCGGGATTGCACCCCCCGTACTCACCGGATATTGCTCCCTCTGACCATCATCTTATCTCTGGAGCAGTATTTATGAAATAAACATTCACTTCTGTAGAAGATGCAAGGAGGCACCTTGAGTCATATTTTACTTAACCCTGGATTTCTATAAGAGGGGGATTGAAAATTTGCAGGAAAGGTTTGCAAATTAAGAAATAAAAACTTGAATTTACTACAAAGTTTGTTTCAGATTTCAAAATAATTGATTACTTATGGGCCCCCCTAATAAACTAGCACTAGAACTGCTTTGCAAAAGATTCTATACACGAAAGTATAACGAACATTCGGTAAATAATAAATGTTTCCTGGAATGAACAGTGAGGCACACGTAGTTCCCTTTGTAATGTTTCCTTGTACAACATCGTTTGATAAGAAGGTATTGAAGAGACATCAGTGTCTGGTTATCGCTGGCTGATTAGGGGGGACGCGCGAGCCAAATGAAATTAGGGGTGGGCAACGAGGAATTTCTATTAGACAGTACCGAGATTACGAGCGTCGAACGAAGGCCAAGTGTCAAATACAACACGATTGATCTCGATTAATATACCTCTGATGCGGTCCGGTGGCACGATCGCCTCACCGGTGTCCCCACGTAACCGCAGCTCTAGCTACATTCCGCAATCATTGACCTATCTCAATGAACAGGCTGCCATGTTAGCCGGAACAGGAGAGAACTGTCTATCATTCCGTGCTGGGGATTCCGTGGTAATTGAATGAGAATTGGCTCATCTAGAGATTCAATCATGTCACTTCATCCCGTTGTTCGTGCGGCCGAGTTGTCGTAGAGGAGACCTGGGATCGAATTTTTTGGTGGTTTGGCGGGAGGCAGCGAAAATGTCGGTGAAAAAGAAAATATTTTTGTTCGAGTGCACGTGCTTCTACTCGTTTTTCCTCTTTCACTCATTTGTTACTTTCACTGTTCATTTATTACTCTCGCGATTCGTTTATTCACCACTCATTCTACTCATTCATTCCTGTCTGTCTTCCTTTATTGCTCTATTAATTCGCGGTTACTTATTCATTCTTCTCATTCATGACTGAGTTTATTAATTTATTACTCTATTGCTGCTCAGTCATATACTCATTATACTCATTCATTACTGCCTTTACTTCCGTATTACATTATGACTATTCGGTTACTGATTTGTTCTACTCATTCAATACTGCTTCTACTTCGGTATTACTTTATGGCTACTCGGTTATGTACTCATTCTACTCATTCAATACTGCTTCTACTTCGGTATTACTTTATGACTACTCGGTTACGTACTCATTCTACTCATTCAATACTGCTTCTACTTCGGTATTACTTTATGACTACTCGGTTACGTACTCATTCTACTCATTCATTACCCTGTCTATTACAGTACTACTTTATGACTACTCGGTTACTTACTCATTCTACTCATTCATTACCCTGTCTATTACAGTACTACTTTATGACTACTCGGTTACTTACTCATTCTACTCATTCATTACAGCCTCTATCCCAGTATTACTTTGTGACTACTCAGCTGTTTACTAATTCTATTCATTCATTCCTGTCTCTATCCCTTTAGTGCTCTATTACTCTATTACTTGCTCATTCTACTTGTTCATTACTGACTCTATTCATGTTTCACTCATTTTACTCATTACCACTTCTTCTCTACTAATTTGTTACTTTCCCCGTCTATAATCATTTAACACTATTCCTGTTTGCTCATTTGTCACTCTCTACTCATTTACCCCTCTCCACTCATTTGCCACTATTCTCTCATTTACAACTTTATCAGAGCTTTATGCGAAACAAAAATGATCTGTATTTTTTTTTTCTAGAAACAGGGCCACAAAGAGAAATTTGTGTCTTTCTGTAATTATTCTAACATGTACAGAATAATGCACCCTCGTTTTTAAATCCTTCTGATCGCTTTAATGCTTTATATTCCATCTACTGATTTTCCTCCTAAATACATAAAATCCTCAATCCAATTATCACATTATCGAAAACTTACTAAAATGTTCAAACGAAGAAATACACTTTCATCGAATATCAGTGTCCCACTGACTCAGAACATTTTTCTTTTAGACAAAGATCGACATTATACTCATCACTCTTTCCATTCGTCTCTGTAAATTTTCCGTTTCCTGAAGGAGGGACCACTTCTCTCTAACATCGCGTCAGCGACCCCAAAAGGAGGGAACAACGGGGCAGAGCAGCGAAACGAGAACCGTTTGACGTGATTCCCCAAATAAATACGCATTCAAGCCGATGATGCAATCGTCGGGTTCGCCGTTGCATTAGCGCCGGGAAAGAAATAAGAGTTGCCAGAGGAGGAGGAGTTGGAGGAAAAAATGAGGCGGAACCGACGGTGAACAGGAAACGCGGAAGAGGAACGAGCCGGAGAATGAGCATTACGGGAGCCACTCGAATTTATGAAATTGCAATTTCAGCTCCCGGTAGCAATTTATCCGCGCAGCGCGCGCCGAGCAAGGAAAATAATCCACCGCCTTGTTCCTTTCCGCCGCATTTCTCTTCGCTCGCGATCCGGGACAGCGTCTATGAATTTCATTCGCGAATTGCTTCTCAACGCGAACAGACTCGTCGGGTATCGTCCCGATCGTTTCCCCGCACCACTCCCCATACGTATCGGCACGCTTCCGTCCGCATACAAACAAAAATATCAGACCTATTTTAATCAAACCCGTCCCGGTAAAATATGACTCTGCCCGCCATAGTAATATCCGCAACCCCTTGCTTTGATACCGGGCCGATTCGAGAACGTCTAAAATTGAATTTTATTACGCCCGATTTTCAGACGTTCCGTGAATAACGCGACGAATTTACTGTCTTGCTTCTCATCGAGTATCAATAGCTACCGGAAACCCGCAAGCTTTCCAGTAACTGTAAAGAAACTCGATCATTTTCTTTTATACGGGCTGTTCGGTGGCACAACCGAATAGGGGGTGATTTTCCATGAAAAAGTAAGCCGAAAATGTGGAGCAACATTTTTCCATAAGAGACTTCGTTTTCGAGAAAATCCAGTTTGAAATTTCCTCCACCGCGCCCGCAAGTAGAAACGGCTGGTCATGACCAGACACGGTCGAGTCCGGTTTGAATTCGATTTACTCGAAATTGAAGCCCCGTATGCGAAAATTTTATTCTACATTTTCGATGCAGCTTCCCGCGGAGAATAACCTCGGGTCGTTTTAAAAATGGTCGCTCGGACGTGGCGCGTGTTTTCTATAAATTAATGCAGCGATTTGTAGTTACCCGGGTTCGTCAGCTTGACGTATGCTCTTACAAACAGAAAATCAGAAGTAGTTCTTATTTTTAATAAATTTTATTGTCGAATCACCCTCTATAAACCCTCTAAAAAACCCACACTGTATTTCTTTTTTTTTTAATATGAACCCACCAGCTCGTGGAACGCTGGAAGACAATTATAGATTGTTACATTTATTCTCTGGAACGTTTCAGCCTGCTGAAAATGAACAACCGCCGATGCAAAAGTATTTGTTAAACATTTCTCTAATGGTGGTTTCTTACGTTCCTCTGTAATATTGACATAAGTTCCCGGCCGCGTATCGAAAGATCCGAGAAATCCACTCGTACAATTACTTAGAGTGACAAATGCTCGGAGCAAGTCGCTTAAAAAATTAATACCGAGGGGAACTGTGCGAGACGCTCGTGTGATGATGGTAATGGAAAGGTTTCCAGCAGATTCCGGGAAGCTCACGAACACTTCTGGACCTCGGTGTGGGTTTGATTTAAACAATAACGGGGGACGAGCAGCGGTTTCACGCTAGCAGCGGAAAAAGTATTACGGCCATTCATAACCGCGGGAGCTTACGGAATTAGCCGCGACGAGGCTGCGTGACACGGAACAACAGGGAACGTGGACCGCCATGCTATTTAAATCATACGTCCCTTGTCGAGCCGCCTGATGTAGGTCAAACTCGAAATTATACTCGACAAAGTATTTCAGCCCATAATTTCCATGATCGCAGCGGTGTTCCGGGATTTTCGGCCTCAAATGCGAAATATCGTTCCCGATAAAAAAAAAAGTCTAATCATTGCGCAATAATTTTAAGTCCTCTGAAGCTGAACATATTCTGACCAATCTAGAAAAACATATTAATAAAATTCTCGACTCCAAAGACGCCGTACCGCTTTTAATTGGATCCAGCTTGGGTCCAATTCGGCCCAGAAGCAATTCTATGATATTCGTATTTTCTTGCAAAAGTAATATCTTCAAGAAATGAACTAAAAATGATACAGGTCATTCTTTATGGCAGGCTCCTTTGCAAAAGAATTATTTCAATGAAATAAACTATTCGTTTTAAAAATGATACTAGTCGTTCTTAATATAGGCTCCTTTGCGAAAGAATTATGTCAATGAAATGATTTACTCTAAAAATGCAAGTCAATTTTCGCGAAAGATGAGATAAAAAGCTGCTCGCAGAAATAAAATTAATTTAATCCACCCACAGAGCGAATTGTTGTCGACGGAGTTAGAGATGCATGTTCTCCCTTAATTGGACGCCGGCTTCGATCCGCTGGATTTTGCAGAGTATTAATGTAACAATTATGTGAACATCGAGGAAACGTTCAAAGGAAACGCGCCGGTGGAAGGAACACACGTGAATAGGAGCGGAAGAGCGTGACAGAACGAAAGCAGAAGCGCTCGCCGTGTTTCGTAATGATTACGAGGCAGCGAGCTGAGACCACGTAATAAAAGAGAGCGTGGCTTCCCAAAGCGGGGTTAACGAGAGCCACTGATTTCATTGTTCCCAAGAAGCGTCATCGCCGCCTCGATTCATTATAGAAACTTTTCTCATGGTTTTTGCGCCGCTCTTCATCATCGACGCGTTGCCGCTCGTTACAAAACACCTTGTACGCGAAGCATTAGCTTCAAGTACACCGGAATTTCTCGGGCTTCTCTTATCTAGACCGTGCGCGATTGTGAAGGTGTGAAAATCAGATAGTAGGCGAAATTTTGCTCGTCCGTGTATTGGTTTAGCTGCAGCGAAAAATTAATTAACTCCCATGGATCGAAGTAGCCAATTACAAAATAAGGTATTCCCATATATGAATTATATAAATTATTCTAAGATAGTTTTTCATAATGTATTAGCTACCGAAAGTTTGGAACTGCTCTGTGAATTAGTGAAATTGTGCCCGTCAAGTTGGCGAGCTCGAGTAACTAGAAATAACTATATTAAATTATGAATAGCGAGAGCTACGTTTGAGTGATCGGTTTTAAAAGTAGTGGAGGTTGTTCTTGGTGAAAAGCTGCATCGAAAGTGCAGAATAAAGTTTTCCCGTACGATTCTTCGTTTCCGAAGAAAACGAGTTTAAAAATTCCTTGTGCGCGCCCGCAAGTAGAAACGGCTAGTCGTGATCAGACACGGTCGGTTCCGGTTTGAACTCAATTTACTCGAAAACGGAGCTTTGTATGCAAACATTTTATTCTGCACTTTCGACGCAGTTTTTGGCGTAGAATAACCTCTGGCTATTTTTAGAACGGTCGCTCCAACGTAGCTTGTGTTATTTAATAAATTAGTGTACTAATTTCTAGTTACTTCATATTGTCAAGTTAGTAACTGTTTCTGTGGAAGCAGACTCCAAAGCAGCTCTCAATTTTATAAGCGAATAAGCGATAAACATTTTATAACTTATCTCTCGGTAAGCTCGAGTTATCAGAGATACGAATCTAAAGATCTAAATTAATCTGAAATCTATAATTGGAAGCTGTCGGAAATCTGTTGGATCAAACGACGGCGCGATTGATTGAAATCCAAATTCTGTAACTCGACGAAAATGTTTGTCTCGGTAATGCACGAAGCGGCAGAGATAGCGAGATGTGCTCGCAGGATTAATTGCGCCGCGAGACGCGAATTGTGGCGAAACGCGGATCACGAAACCGGAAAGTCACCCGGATCGCGATCAGCAGAAGGCGTGGTGGGGGGTGGTGAGGATGGGGGAGAAGTAATTTCCGGAATTACAAGAAACGCCGCGCATCAAAACGGCCTTTGATGGTTCTCCGTCAAAGATTAAGTCGGCACGAATTAATTGGATTGATTGCGACAGTTACGGACCCGTAATCCCGCCACTGTACAGTTACTTCTGTTACTTTGCTCGAACGCTTTGATGTGCCCGCAAGCTTTCGCGAGCTCCTACGAGCGATTTCCGGTCCGTTGGGATTCTGACGTCAGGTAAAAGCGATGTTAATGAAGGTGCGGAGGAAAACTTGCAGAAACGAAGTTATCAGAGATCATCATCCCTCGTCGAGCAATGTCACTTCTGTCTTCAAAAATGTTATTCGTTAGTTATCATTATATAAAAATTCTCCATGTCAATTCATAAATTCTTTTAACCCTTCTATTGGTTTAAATTGCACCAACTCATTTTTCCCATAAATCTATAAAATCCGCAGTCTAGCTATCAAGCTTCAGAATTTATTAAACATTGTACAGTAGGACCTTGTTGATAACTGAAGTCTCTAGTGACTCAACAATCTTCAAATTGCTGAATTTAAGTTTATCCATCGCTATATTATTTATTGTACAATTCTATGTCACGGGAATCTATGAACGGAAATTTTTATTATTCCAGGCTGTAAAAAAATTTGAAAAAATTCTGAGGTACTCATTCGAGCCTCTAATTTAATGTATAAGTGCAAGCTAAACGAAATGTGTACTCGGTTTTACAGTAAAAATAAAAAGGAAGGTATTAAACAAAGAATGTTTCGCCTGACCTTGAACGACCCGGCGGAGGGTTGACTATTAATTATTAGCCGAGGATTAGGGAAGACCTCGACGGCCGGACTTTGGAAGGGCCTGTATAAATTCGACGGGGGCGAAGACTGTACCACTTTCGCAGGAATCCGATGCGTTCGAACGGGGCACGCCGGGTCGCTCGCTAAAGTCCGGTTAATTATAGACGGGGACGCATAATTTCGGCCGCGTGTTAAGTTTATATTCATCTGTCACGCTCCGAAAAGGTTCACTGCACCCGGCATACTGCGGCACCGGCTGATACGGCACGGCCAGCGGGTTCGCAATTAAATGTTCCGCCGTCGACGTCGACGCCGACGCCGACGCCGACGCCGACGCCGACGCCGATGCCAACGTCGACGTCGTGCAGGAGAATTCCGTCGACGCCTTTGCCGAAACTGTGCCGTGCTAAGCTTTGATCTTCGCTCGCCCCGCTTAACCCTTCGACTGGCAAGTTATGGCGGCAATAACGCGTCATTGGTACCGCCCGCGCGATCCCAGCTATACGAGGATTAATTTGCTGCGCGTCGAGAACCTTGCTCGAGACCCTTCCAACAATTTATGCACCTTTTTTGAGCCCCAGCTTCCTGGGTTCGAGTTTGTAGCTGTTTGCACACTGTGCAGCTTATTACTTGGTTTATTCTTTCCTGGATGTATCTTATCCAGTGGTCCCAATTTTATTTAGTTTGTCGACTCGATCAATTTCTTCTTCCCCTTTCGTCCTATCTTTTGTATTTGTACTTCCGGTTTGCTGATGTCCTTACTTCAATGTACCTGCGTCGTTTATTTGGGTCACTTTTTGGTTTTGTTTATATGTGTACGTATCTTATTTGCTTATTTTATATTGCATATTTGATTCGCTTATTTTGACTTCATGTACTGTACTTTGTTTGATGGAATTCTTCCTTTTGCCTTCTTTTTTGTATTTTTAGTTCTGGTTCCTTAACCTCCAAAGTACGGCGCGCTCGTCCGCGACTCTTTCTCCCAGTACGGCGCACTTGTCCGCAACTCTGTCTCTCAGGGACGGCGTGTCTCCCCCGGATGGGAAAAAAGCCACTATAGTGGTGCATATCGTACAAACTGATTCTTTCCACGGAAAGCCACTATAGTGGCGTACCGTTCAAACTGATGCTTTTGACGGAAACCGCTATAGTGTCCGTAACTCTGTCTCCCAGGGACGGCGCGCCTTCCTGCGGATGGGAAAAAAGCCACTATAGTGGTTCGTACCGTTCAAACTGATGCTTTCCACGGAAAGCCACTATAGTGGCGTACCGTTCAAACTGATGCTTTCCAAGGAAACCACTATAGTGGCGTACAGTACTTAAGAGGTTAATATCGTTACTTTGATGTATGTGGTTTTCTTGTATCACCTTTTGTAATTTATATGGGTACGTATTTGCTTATTTTCACTTCATGTGCTACATTTTTTTAATAGAACTTTTCCACTTTTCCTTTTGCACTTGTTCAAAATGCAAAACTAGTTTGCAGTCTCTTTTACAAAAACATAGTGTATTTCTATCATGTAGCTTCTGCATCCTTTGAAATACAGCAAAACAGAGGAAATACGTGAAGAATTATTTAACATTGCTATCAACCTGCCAACATTATCACAAGACAAACTAAATTTCTGTGAAGCTCCACAAGTAATAAGTAGACAGCGGATATTTATGCAAAATAAAAATTATCTACTTGGATGAATAGATTCAAAATAATATAACAGTACTTGTAAATTCTTCTAATATCTTTACTGTTTTAAATTACACCTACCCGTCTAGTAATAATTAACGGAATGACGGGTTCTGGTATTCTTAATCCACAATTGTCGAAATTGTAAAAATGCACGAATGAGAAATTATTCAACAAATTTACTTCTTTGGGTATATATTGTGAAAGAAATGGCTAAAAATTTGGATAGATACATTTCCGTTATTTTTCTAAGTATAGTAACGTAGAACAGGCAAATATTCAGTGCCCCGTAAACCTAGTGTTAATGGCTGAAAGAACATCCAAGGGCTCGTTAACAACCACGTCGAAACAACCTAACGAATTCAAAAAAAAAAAAAAACAAGAAAAACAAACACATTTCCTCGCAATTTGTGTTTCCTCCTACGAACGCGAAAATCCCGGGCGATTGTATCTCGTGCGTTCGCGCGAGTTTTTCTAATGACTGTAATTGATTAGTAGAGCGTGGTTAACGAGTTAACGAAATGCACGCGGCATCGGTTCGGATTTTCTGGGTAGCAGATTCGCGGAGAAATATAGCAACGAGCAGGGAGAGAGAAAGAGAGAGAGAGAGAGAGGGGAGATCAGAGTTTCGAGTGGCGATTTTTTTATTGCACCTTCGTGGCCTGATTCAGCCCCCGGGGCTCGCCGTTGGAAAAATAAAGGAATGCAAATTTAATTACCGGAGTACTCGGCAGGTTGACGAGCGCCGAGCACACGTTCCGCGAGCGAGGCCCCATGACGTTTCGTGAATTTTAGTTTAAATTAATCTCGTCACCGTAATTCCCCCCTTGCTCCCCCCTCGATCCCCCCGCCTCCTGGTCACCATCCTGTTCGCGCTTGTCCAAGATCCACGGGGATACGGTAACGTTGTTATAACTCGCATTATGCGAGCAGAATGTTGCAGCAATTCCGCGTTAATTGAACCGGCAACGGTCGCCCGCGTGCGAATGGACGAATTACCTCCTTTTGACGCACTTTTCGGCCAGCAACGGTGGACACGGTGAATCTTTAATTCGCGTTTGATCTCACCAACACCCAACGCAGCGTGTCGCATAATGCATTTTTCACTGATCCGGTTAGCCCGAGCCTAAATTGCCGCTTGAACCAATTCCGACCGCCATCGCGGCTGTAATGACCAAATGTAAAAAAGTCCTTTATCGGGTTTCGACGAAATTATAGCGTCGAGGATTCTAATGTGTCGGAAATGAGTTTAAAAGTTCCGGGAACACGGGAGTTGCGCGAGTTATTTCTTCAATTCGGAACTGTACAATTTTTTATCCAAAATGTTACTATCTTAACTCTTATGCAGAAAATCACTATGCGTGTATACTCATATTTAGAAGCTTCGGTATTTAGGATTTCTGCTTAAATTTTTATTTTTAAACCCTAAATCGATATAATAGCGCAAATAAAAAAGTACTGTGATTTAATTTAATTGATTAGTAATTTGAGAAGAAATTTATTTGAGAATGGTGTAGCCTTCGTTGCAACATTACAAAGATATTGTTTATCGGGTCCGATTGAAATTATAATGCCGAGAGTGTTCGCAATAATTTCATGTAGCGTCAAGAATAATTATTCGCGCCGGTGGTTTAACGAGTAATTTATTTAAACAGTTGAAAGCGTCATTGGCTTCACCGCAACAGTAAAATGCGAAACCATTAGGTCCGAGCGAAATTATAACGCCGAAAGTGTTAATAGCGATTTCATTTAGAATGGCAAATGATCGTTTGAACAAACGGTGTAACGGATAAACGAATAGAGACATGGAATTGTTAACACCATCACCATGCAAATTCAAGCCATTCAATTTCTCGGTGATTCGATTACTCGATCGCATGTGCAACTTCTAATTTGTTTCGTCGCTCGTGCGAATTTATCTAACATTGCGGGTCGGCGTTATTATTCGATAGAAATAATAGAGTTTGATTGTGCAAAATTCACGCGAAATAAAGTTCCGATTATACGGTGGAATAATTGAATCGTTATTATGGACCATGTGCGCGAGTCTCGGGCAAACATCGATTCCCATTTATCCGCGGACTCGTTTAACATGCTCTCGAATATTGATCAAATCAATTTTTTCCAAATAACTCCAATAAACGATATTTCGCATGTTTTAATGAAAAGTCGCAGTTCTGCTGCCGCTCAATTTCAATTTTTAAACGCGAGTCCGTCGATAATTAATTGCTGCCACCGAGTGAACAATTCTTGTTCGACGGGGCACGATAAATTGTACAAACCCGGTGGAAAATATAAAACAACGGAAAGAACAACTGAATGTTTAACATCGAATGTTTAAACAATGTTTACACAATGTTTTTTCAGGGAAACCTTTCGAGGTCCACTTATGGTCGCAATAGCTGTCCACCCAATCTCAATTGCTTCACACTTCTACAACATTAATCCTTTCAAGATTTGACGTTCCAACGATTATGATATCAAAATACTCGATAAGTGTCCCCAGAATTTTTTTAGATTTTTTGGAAGCCTAGAACTAGGAATACAGTGATTTCTCTATATCTGTCGCCAAGACCTGGACAATAAAGGTCGCGGAATTATGCCCACTAGGGCCTCGGACACCGAGCAGTGTAAACATACCACGGATATGTCTCTTGGACGGTATATGTCCCTGGCAAGACCCGTGTTGCTGACATATATCGAGAATTCACTGTATACAGGGAGCTTCACCTAACTCGAGCATCTAAAATATCTCGCTTGTTTTTTTATGATAGAAAAAAATTGCAGAGGAAAACATTCAGGTTTTCAACATTCAAGGTCATTCAAGGTCAACCTACAGGTCGTTGGATTCGTCTTGTCCTCGGCTATCACATAGCGATAATAACAATATATCATTCCATTTAAAAAAAACTTCGATGACCTTGAAATCTCAAGAAATATAACCTCGAACAAATTTTTTTATCATAACATTTGCCCTTCTGAACCTACTAATGTTTTCCTGTGACATTTTTTTCTATTACAAAAAACAAGCGAGATATTATAGATGCTCGAGTTATGTGAAACGCCCTGTATATAAAAATAAGATTGCAGACGGATAAAGCTTGGAGCAAAAATTTGAAGATAAGAATTTGGTACTTAATGGGTTAACATGCTTCCGGTAGATAAAATCCGGTAGGGAAAATGTGCATCATCGATAACTGTGCAGTTGCAAAAATGGTCCGTCGCGCAAGGGACCGTTCGCGGCATAATAAAATAATGGTAATAACGGTAATCGTGGTATTTTCTAAACAATGACCGAGAGACGCGTGGTCCGACGATGCGAGGTGCGCAAACAGACGGCACCGGTGTACATATGTAACGAGATGAGCGCGGGACGAAGCGGGGGAGAGGGGGTGGGGGTGGGGGGCGGAGGGAGGTTTTCACGGGAACGTTACGGTAAACGTTTTGCGGGAAGATCCCCTGTGAAACCGGAAGCCGGCGGTGTTTCGCGGATCATGCACCCCGTTGAACGGGCAATTCCCTGTTTCGTTGTCGAGCTGAAGGGCTCTGGTGCACGTTGGTGGAGGTCGCGGGGATGAAGGGGGAGAACCGAAAGGAACGCGGTGTAGGAGGGGCCACGTTTCAAATGCAAATAGGAACACGCCAGCCGCATAAGAGGCCGAGCTTAGCAGTTTTCAGGGGTGGTGGGCGCGAACTTTCGGGTTCGATAAAGAGTAGAAAAGCAATTTGGTGGTGGCGCGGCCGAGGGCTTACGCGTTTCGCGGAACGAGCGGGAACCAGGCGAACGGGGAAATGGAGGGAGCGAGAAATTACGCGCGAGAAAACGGATCTCACGGTTCGACTCGCCAGTTTCTCTCTCTCTCTCTCTCTCTCTCTCTCTCTCTCTGTCTCTCTCTCTCTCTCTCTTTCTCGTCGATTCGAGGACAGTTTTATTGTCGGACCTCTGAAAGGAACACCGAATTCTTCGCGCTCCTCCGCAAACGTTGCTCCGTTCGCTTCCTGTTTGCTTCTGTTCGCCGATATGTACACTTGTTGACGCGATCGATCGCGAACGCCTCGGCTTCATTCGGTGCGTCCGGTGCGATGCGATCGACTGTTTCGATGGTCTCTCGGGATGTTTGTGCAATTTTTTAAACCTTCAGCGAGAACGCGTGGCCATTCTTTTAGGCTATTTTTAGACGATTTTTAAGTAAGATAGAATTTTCATTCGGAAATTTGGGGAGCACAGGACAATTTGTGAAGCAGTTTTTGTTCCGATTTTGTCTTTGACTCTGTGCATAATTAACCCCTTGTACTATAATATCGTGTCAGACTCGTGATGAAGACTTCGGAGAGAATTTTCTGAGTATGTATATTATGAATTCCCTTTCAATTGAAATGAAATTCTATTTTAGCGTAGTCAGTATCTAGTCGTTACAGACCACGTGGTTATACAATACAAATTTTCTATTTTTCCTAGTTGATTATAGGCATCAAGAAAGTTCTAATCATTGTAATTATACAATTTATACAATAAATATAAATTTTCTATTTTTCCTAGTTCATTATAGGCATCAAGGAAGTTCTAATCATTGTAATCATACAATTTATACAATAAATATAAATTTTCTGTTTTTCCTAGTTGATTATAGGCATCAAGGAAGTTCTAATCATTGTAATCATACAATTTATACAATAAATATAAATTTTCTATTTTTCCTAGTTGATTAGAGGCATCTAGGTAGTTATAATCATTATAATAATAAAGTAAAGTATAGTGCAAAGGGTTAAAGATCGTCTGAATTGCAAGGGATGGAAGATAAGTGAAAATGTATTTCTTTCGTTAATGATTGTAACACTGCACCTACCAAGCATTAACTGAATTTATTGAGACTGTCCGTAATTTCCAATATAATAAATGCTTGCACAAGGAAATTTATTCTACTATTTTCCACAAATGAATTTTTATAGTTTGAATAATTGTAAAATATGAAACCGGTCATTTTGACCGTGGTAGAGTTAGTGTTAATATGTTTTTGACAATTTTGAGCGAATTAAACATGACTCCTCCTCTAATATCGCAACACAAAAATTGAGATGCTTCAATAATGTAACAGCACACTCTCAAAATTTCAAAAGAATCGGTCGTAGAGAATTGTGCATACCAATATTTATACTACAAATTCACCATCGTCTACAACATCCCAAATTTTGTAAGATTTTATTTCCTACAGCTTAACGCAGTGTTTTATTTTACCGAAGTTCGTAATTTATTGATCTCTGGAACGTTTGATTGGATACGAGCTGCATAAAAATGACCAGAAACGAATATAATGACGGATTATACGTCCTACCGTCAGCATATTTAATCGTAAATAATTGAATATTTAATGAGTTGCTAATGAAATGCACTGGTGTCTGTGGAGGGTATATTCCACTCGTTTCAGAATGCAATATTGAATTTAATGAAATGTATAAAAGACTTAATTACTACGTGCAGAATCATCAATTAGCTGCTGATGCATAAAACTGCACAGTGTGCATTCATTACTGATACCGAATAGCAATATACATTTTCTCTTATCAAGAAAATACTTATTGTTACTTCTATAATGCCGCGAAGTAGCCTGAAAATTTCAAGAGTATCGTTTGCATAATTTCCGAGATAAAAAATTGGGGAAGGTCACGCGATTTCCAACGACTTATACAAAGTTCCTCCCATAACGAATGCAGCAAGGACGCCATTATCGTTGATATTGCAACACAAATATTCATATTGTTGCTTCAATAGCGCGATAACATACTTGCAAAATTTCAGAGGAACTGTTTACATAATTTCCAAGGAAAAAAAACTCCAAGGGGCCACTCTATTTTCAGCCAATCGCGCAACGGGCTCTGCCCTTTAACAAGTGCAATAAAGTCGTCATTATCATGGATATCATAACACAAAAATTCATGTTGGCGCGTCAATAGTGTAACGACGCACTCCAAAAATTTCGAAAGAGTCAGTCGCATAATTTCCTAATAAAAAAACGTCAAAGGGCAACCCAATTTTAAACGAGTTATACAAAACTCCTCCCCTAATGGGCGCAATAGAGACGTCGTTATCATAAGTACTGCAACACAAAAATTCCCATTGACGCTTCACCAACGTAATAACACGCTCTAACAATTTCAAAAGAATCGGTCACACGACTCCCCGGGAAAAAATTCCAAAGTCCAGTCAATTTCCAGCAAGTTCCGCAATGCTCTAATGAATGGTGCACAGTCGGCGTCGTTAGTAAAACTAAAATGGAATCACGTTGAAACATCAAATACGAGTGCGCACCGTCTGTGGCGCGGTCCACAGCAGAAACAGTGCAGCCAGGCACCGAAAATTGAAAAGCAATCGACAAACAAACTCACCACCACAGGGTCACAGGGTCTCAACCCCCGCGTTTCGATCTGCAGCGAATTGCATCGCGCGAACGGTCGTTGTCGTCGCAGAAAATCTGCAATATTCGTAAGTGGTCGGGCGAAAACACCGACCGGCGTGGCACGGCCAACACGAATTTCCCGTGACATATATCCCTCGGCCGCCGGGTCGAAGTTCGAGCACGCTATTTCCCCGGAGGTTTTCCCTGATAGCGCCGCGAGGAAAGTCGTTCCCGCTAATGCACGTGAACGTATTAACGTCACGTTTCGAATTACGACGGGGATACACCGGTAGCCTGATTAAAAACACCAGACATCGTGACCCACTACTATTCCCCGATATGTTTACCGAGCACCGGCACTTTGCGCGGGCGTGAACAATGCTTTTCGCCTCCCCCCCACCCCCCACCCCCCGCAAAACAGCTTTCTCCGGTTTTAATGCAGCGGAATCGATTGTCGGCGTAATGCGTTTCTCGTACGCGCCGACACTTTCGTCTTCCGGGCTTGCGGGATTTTTTCTCCGCCATTTTCTTTCCCCGTCCCCCGGGTTGAACAAACGCGCGAGAACGCAACCCCTAACGCAGCCCCGTGTTCTGCGGAGGTCACAGACGACGACGACGTGGTTCAAAGCGATCTTTGGATCGTCGCGAGAATTCTATGATAAAAAAAATTAGCAGATCGAATGCAAAGAGTTCGAAAATACTGTTGCGCTTCTTTTAAAGAAGAGGAACAATATGCAGCTACTGTACCTTGCAACCAATGTGGACAATTTTTCTTTTGCAGAAATATACGCAGGCTATCTGGATTTATTAGACTGCGGATCTTTATGCATTCATGGCTTCTGAAAATTTTCAAATATGTTGTAACATAAAATTCCACAGAATTTAGTACAATTTTTATGTAATTTTTATTTCCAGATCTACAAACTACTAAAAACCTACCACCAAAAATTAGATTTTATTCGTGTCCACTTTCCTAAAATTTTGCTAGAGAAATTGAGAATTGCATGAACATCCGCAGGCTAGACATTATGTATGAACCATTGAAAAAGAGTTAAAGTAAAGAGTCAAAAATAAAGTTACAATTCTTTCGGTACTGAGAGCTTCGAATTAATTTGCACGCCACGTTATGAACTGGTACTGAAGAAGAGAGCGATTGGATTCGTTCCGGTTCTTTAGCGCCACGATCATGCATTCGCAGCGACGTAACGTTACACAACGGTTAATTCAATAGTCGTGGGAGCGCGGCTGAAACGGCACTAACAAACCATCGTGCTTGTAAAATTCGCGGCGCTTGTTCACGCGCGTGGATTCACGGGTCGCGCGAGTATTATACGTGCCTTCGCACCATTGGTGACGGATTAACCCCCTTCGAGACCCAACCATACTTCCCGTATTACCCACAGGATCCCCATCCTCTCTCTCTCTCTCTCCCTCTCTCCTGCTCTGTCGCCCAGCAAGAAAACGTCATCCATCACCATTACCAACGGAACCACCCGTGAAAAAAAGTCTGACAGTCGAACAGACAAGCGTCTCTGTTGGTCGTAAGCCGATTTGATGGGGACGCACGAAAGAACACATTCGCATCCGGCTCTACTCGGCGAATCCTGCGCCTTTTACAGCCAAGATTCCGTAATTCACGATAAGGTAGAGTGACTACGTTACCGACAAAATTAGGCGAAAAATGGTTTCACGTGCCCCAACTTTTCCTCCTTATGTGAGAATATTTTTCACTGGGAAAGGGCTCATTCGAAAGAGGAAGGTTCGATCTAGCCCGCGCTGGTCATGAGCTGACGAGATTATGCGGATATTTGGTAACATAAGCGTGAACGGAAATTATGCAGCAGTTGCCGACCTGCTGACTCTGCAGAAGTCACGTGACTACCCTTGGCCCTTAACACTAGGTCTACGGAGCACTAAAAGTGACTGTTTTGCATTACTTTATAAAAATAACAAGAACGTGCTGTCCAAATTTTTTGCCATTTTCTTTTTAAATAACATATACCTAAATAAATCTGTTGAATAATTCCTCACGGATGTACACTACCGCTCAAAAGTATCCGGACACTCCGCGGTGGATACGTCGACGAATCTCGTATTTAATTTTAGCGTAGTATTGTTAAGTCCCACATACGTTAGATATTCCATAAGAAACTAATAAAAATCGATTTTAGTCACTATTTTAGGCACTGAAATAACTTTTACGCAATGCTAATACATATTTCGCAAGTGCCTGGAAACTTTTGGGCGGTAGTGTATTCTTTAGAATCTTAATAATTGTGAATTAAAAATATTAGAACCCGTCATTTTTACAAGTCCCGTAAACCTAACGTTAACAGTGGAACTACAAAACCCGTCAAAATGACTCGAGTCTAATTTTTTAATTCGTGATTATTGCAAAGGTGCATCATTCGACAAACCTATATCGTAAATGTTTGTCTGAATTGCAGTTTCACAGAGGACCGAGCACAAATACAGTGATTTCTCTATATAAGTCGCCAAGGCCTGGCTGATAAACGTCGCGGAATCATCCCCACTACAGCGAGGTATACCCAGTGAGGGGCCTCGGACACCGAGGAGTGTAAACATAACACGGCTCAGGTATGTTTCCTGCACGATACGTGACACTAGCAAGACCCGTGTTGTCGACATATATCGAGAATTCTCTGTATCACCACATGACCAATAAAATCGTGAAAATTGTTTATTTTCGAAACGCACAGACATGTAAATATTGTAAGAAAAGGAGTGCGTTCAGTTTCTAGAGAATTTTCGTATTCCACCGAAAGAAGATAGGCGAGATCTCACGGTTCGTCCCCAAAAATTGGCGTCGCGACGGGACGAGTGTCCTAAACAAAGGGGTGGTTGGTGAACTATGTTTGCATTGTAGTCTTGAATTACCGGTTTCTATGCTAACCAGCGATCCGCGGCGAGTGTATCATGAATCACGCGCACTTGCCAATGCGCTCGAGCGAAAAGGGGACAGGGACTAAATGAAAAATGCAAAATCAGGAGACGCAGCAACCGTCCGTTCCCCCTGCCACCCCACCCCCGTTTCACCCTCTTTTCCAGCCTTTTTTTCGCGTACCGCGTGTTTGTCGAGCTGCTAAGTGGTACCCCGCCATGCCTCACAGTGAATCCTCTCTTCCTCTCCTCCTGCTTCGTCTTCTACGAGCTCCCTTTCACGTTCGCCGCAACCCCCCCCCCCCGACGCGCAACTCGGTCTTCTTCAACCTCCAATGGAACGCTGTCTTTCCGCCCCAGAATGCCGCGGGAACCGGAAGACTTTCGTAACGAAACCGAACTGAGAAATACTCGCGATGAAACCCTCATTGTGCTCGGGCTTGCGCCGCTCGAATTTTTCACGATTTCCTCCTTCCGTCTCGCGGGAACACTATGCCACCGTGTCGTCAAGTATTCTAGCACTGAACACGCTCCTACGCCGGTTTTACATCAACTTTATACTGAAAGTATTTTCGCATGTTTTAATGCCATTTCGCATCTGCAAATCGATACAAAAATTATAATAGAAATTGTTTCACCTTTGGATCGATTTGCCAACATTTGGGAATCTTTCGTACTCAAGGTCACGCGAAGGTTTTAGTGTTATAGGTCATTGGATTCGTCTTGACCTTGGCTATACAGTCCCATTCGAAAAAAAAACTTTGGCGACCTTAATATCTGAAAAAAAGAGAAGAGCTTGAGAAAATTCTATTTATTAAGACTTATTGAGACTTCTAACAATCTAATAATCTAATCTTAAGACTTCTATTTTTTACAAAGTGGGTTCGATAAATATTCTCAGAGGAAACGCATTTATCGCTTCTTCGCAAACGTCGCTCTCAAATAAATATTAATCGAAACGCACCGAAGACAAGTGCGCAACGTAACGTCTTCTATTATTTTAAACCGATCCGTTCCATCTTGAAGAAAAACACGTTCCACCTTGCAGGAATACGTTCGATGAACACTTTCGGATAAAGCATTTCTCGCGCGAAGATAAATCCGTTCGAAAAGCCTGACGCGCTTCGAGGGGCCCGCCATCCGGGCGCCTCATTACAAAACCAATTACAGTGCTATACGAACGGATTTCCATCGTTCGAGCATCGCGATCATGTATTCGGGCCGACGATTTCCATCAGGGCGTTTGCTTTTTGTTATTTTTGCCCGGGGATCCTCGGGAGCTTCGAGAGGGGGCGAGAAAAACCGGGGGATCAGAGAATCGAACGCGACGCGCATAAAAGGGCGATTCCGACGTCGAAATGTCGGACACGGAATTCTCGGTACGTACCCGGTGCCAGGCTCCTTCCGTTAGATATTTTTCAGCGGCCCATTGATCATTCCGACGACACGGCGTAAGATTGAAAACGTGTCTCGGCTCGTGCCGCCGGCCAATTTCCGCCGTGTCCTCGTTCCCGGAGAGTTGCGCGCGGCACATCTTTTTCTTAATTTTCGACAGTCGGCCGCGATTTTTCCCCGGAAACCGTGACTGGAATGACGGACGATTCCTCTTTGTAAAACGGGGACTGCAACGCGCGAGTTACACGGCGAATGACGCGATGCGAGAAACCGGGATTCGCCGCGATCCTTCGGCGTCTGACCGATGGCTGACCTATACTACTGGGCGCAGATAAAATCGCTCTGAATTACTTTAAAATTACGAATTCGTGACATACCATGTCGTTTCTGGAAAATCTCTGCCATTTTCTGGTTAACACGTTCGCGGACGTGAATGCTATAGCATTCATTTTCATAGCGATGCAAAACGACGTGAATTCTATAGCATTAAAATTTTAAAGTCAATTTGTATTCATTTAATTTTATACAAAATTAAGTTTTTGTAATTAATATACATTTCAACGTAATGACCAACTGTCGTTACTAATGACAGTTACCTTATTATTATTGTTTATGTCTAATCAGATTTCGGATAGTACAACTAGTTTCAAGAAAAATTGCCTGTCTATTCTTGCAGCTCACTGAAATTTTCACTGTCCGTGAACGTGTTAACTTTGCTCACAAAATGGAGGATTTTTGGCAAGAATTGTTCGAAGTTGAAACAAGTTTTCTCGTATGGAATGATGGACCACGGACAGAAGAGATAAAATATTTAACACGTGCCACATATCAACCCCAGGGATTCTTGCAAAATCAGAGTAATTTAATCAATGAAACCACAACTAGAAATTTAAAATGTATTACAGGGGATGCTGTCTCGACCCTTTTGAATTCGAAAGACTCGAATAAAATTCGGTTTATCTGGTGGGTATCTTATAATAAAAATGAACTTCTAAGCCCACTCAAAAATCACTGTCAGTCATATGTGACTGACGTGGCAGTTAACGTGTTAAATTACCCAATTAACGTGATTAATTTCGATCACAAAAGAGTGCCGAACGTTTGTGCCGGCGTTTCGTCGTTCGTAATAACGGAATTCCGGTGGGATAACGGAAAGAAGAATTTTCGAAAAATTCCACACGGTTCTGCGTGCCGGATAGAATCCACGGGCATCGAAAATATCCAACGAATTCGCGATCCGCCGGGGGGAAAAAATGTCATTTGCGCATGGCGGTAGCATGACCGTGAAAGGAGGAGACGGTTCCATAAATAACGGAGAACCACGGCGTATTGTTCCTTCTCGAACCCTGGACGACCGCGATCCGTGACCATCATCGGCCGACTAATTGCCGGCCCGTCTATTTAATTGCGTTAATTTCGGAATCACCGCAACGGCCGCGACAGGACCCGATTTACCGGTTAATGTGTTTATACAGGACGCGATTCGTTAATTACGCGGCCACCCCCTTCGTTCGTCCGTTCCTTCCTCCAATTTATATCATTTTTTTCACCGTGGATAGGGGACGCCGGATCCTGTTTTCAATGCCGGGGAGCAACAACGGACGAGGAAAAGCGGCGGGAGGGCTCTCGCGGAGAAAGGGACCGCCGTGGAAAAGGGACCAACAAAAGTCAACGAGACGGCGCTTCATTTCATTTCCCGTGGAAAATTGTTCGACGTACCTGGTGGCGCGTTAATTCGTTGCACGAGTTCACCTGCCGGGACCAAAGGCAGAGGATGTTTTTAGGAAAATATCACGAGAAATTAATTTTTCACCCTTTACCGAATGCCCTTTGATCGCTCGAAAGCAGCTCTTCAACTGCGCTCGGGTCTATAATATTCTATAATATTTTAAACCCTTTCAGTGCCATGCGCACATGCTCGTAAATACGAAGTTATACAAGTTATAAAACGGTATTTTGTTTCAATAGGCACGACGCTTTTCGAAAAATAAATTTCAATGTTGACCCTTCAGTGCTCTCTGAGCCTCTGTGATAATAAAAGTAACTTTTCAGTCGTATTCCTAAGTATTAAGTTATACGTGCTTTAAAAGGTATTTCGTCAAACATAAATTTCAATGTTGATCCTTCAGTGCTTAAGAGCAATACTGGTTTTTAGTTTTCAAAAAGTCCATTTTCCTTTGCATTTAACATTAGCTTTACCGAGCACTAAAAGTGACTATTTTACTTCATAAATACAACAAGAATGTGTTGCCCAAGTTTTTAGCCATTGTTTTAATAAATTTGTTGAATAATTCCTCAAGGATGAATCTTTAGAATCTTAATATTTGTAAATCAAAAATATTAGAACCCGCCATTTCGACCGGTCCCGTAAACCTAGTGTTAAAGAATCCGTTTGAATTTGCAAAATTAAAACTTAAAGTTATAAATTGATGAAATAAGCACAATCTTAATTTTTTCAAGGATAAAAACTTGTCAACCAAGGTTTCGAAAATATTTAGAATGGAAAGGCTTAAATGAGCAATAATTTTATTGTATGTATTACAAACAAAATTTTAGTAGCATTAGTAGCAGTACTTCCTTTCGTTTCAAATATTTTTAATACCTAAAATGCTGATCGAGTAAAATCCCACTGAGAAAGCTAATTTTATCTGCTACTTTCGATTCTGTAAATTCGTAATTGCATTCACTTGAAACTATTAATAAACGGATTATATAAAGCCTGCAGTTCCCCAGATAATTGATTAATGGAGAATGACACCGGATGGCACTTATCACTCACGAATATAGAATTCCAAAACGACCGAAACGGATTGGCATCTCGTCGATTTCGAAGTGTTGAAATGAACGAAGTAACACTGGTAAAAATACCAGAAAAATTGTCGAGCATCTATATATCTCTACTCGATTGATTTTTTTCCGCTCCTCCGCGCAACAAATTGCCAGTGGTTCTATCGTTTCTCTCTACCGCAATATAATTTGCGATTTCACCTGTCCGCGTTTCATCGAATTATCGTTCGCGTTCGATTCGTATTTATTGCTTCAGATTGTTTCAAATCTGAAACAACGACGTCGACGAACGCACACACACACCTCGTTGCGAAAAATGAAACCGCGAGGAAAATACGTTCGTCCGCGACGGCCATTTTAAAAAGCAATTTACCATGGCACTTTATGGGGTATTCGTGTCATTTCGAGGGACATAAACTTCGGTCATTTCCGGCGGGACATGTAGTTAGCGAAATCCATTTTTCAGTTGACGCTGGACGGCGTGTTTAGCGCTCGTGGCAAACAATTTTTACGATGAAAATAATTTCTTGCTGACGTTTAATTTATTCTATAAAATTAAAAAGAAAAAGAAAACTACTTCAAGTAGACTCACCTGTGCATCTGCAAGGATGCGTCGCATCAAGGCCAGGGTGGGGTGCGTTGTAAGATCATCCTGAAGGGCAAGGGCCTCGCCTTCTTTGTTCAAGCGGTTTAGTGTGTTGAGAGCTGGAAAAAGAAACCATCGAAACCGTGAGAAAACGGTGAAATTGATTGGCTCATGGCAATTTTATCTTGTGTTAGTATTTTACATCCGAGAAATTTTCGACAAGCATACGTTGATTCCCAGTTAATAGCTTTGTAGAGGGTACTATACTATGTTAGTAAATTTCGCCAATTTTGTAGTACAGAATACTACTAAACAACCAAGGACCTATTTAGGTTAGTTCTATTTTGGTTTTGTTTTGCTCAAAATTAGTGGATAGTTTATAATTAGTATAGTTTATTGAGGAAGCATAAGATTATATAAAATTACGTATTATATTGTTATATTACATTACACATCAATTTGTATAAGAACGAGGAGGGGAGTCCAAACCGGAGAGGCAAGGCGATATAATAAACAATAATTAATAAAGTAATAATAGTGCTTTCGTGAATAAAAATTAATTTCTAATACAGAATGGTACTTTCGCAATTTTTATTAACACTAGAAAGATTGACCCCTAGTCAAAATGACTGGTTCTTAATGTTTTCTTTCACAATTACTGGAATTAAAATGTAAAAAATGTGTAAAATGTACAAAAATGTTTTCATCAGAAATTTCTAAATGAACTTCTTTATTCGAGCACACGTTAGAACAAAAATGGCATGAGGTTTGAATGGACGTAGTCACTATTACAAAGCAATATACATCAGTCGTATTTGTGACTCGGTAGTTCCAGCGTTAAAGAAAGTCATCCGGCGGCGGCCATCTTGCCGAAACCGAGTCCCATGGTTCCTCCAGTTCTCCCTTTCTATCCCAGCCTAACTATACCAGGTTCGACGTGCTCAGTGGCACGCATCCCTTGATACTTCCCGTATCCCGATTCCGGCCAGATGTACCCGGTTAATGAGAGAATATGTAGGTCCCCGGCAAATTATGTATTAGCCTCGCGTGGCGCTGAGTACAAGATTAGTATAATTAATAGGTCGCTGCGTATCGAAATGCTCTGTATGCATTGTGCCGCGGAGCGCAAATTGCTGTACAGCTAATTTCACTGTAACAGGCTTTGCCCTGCTGCACAGGTTTCGAGTTGTTGTCTGAATTTCTGTTGCACTGTGACCTCGCGCAAAAAAAAGAACAGTTTCCAGAAACTGGAGACGCCATTTTGCTTGGAAGAAATATCTGTTGTTCTGGAGTCGAACCTCTTCTTCTTCTTCTTCGAGCATCGTTGAGCGAGGTCTTTTAATGTTGTCCTAAGATCTATTTGCAGCTTCTTCGGCTTCATCTTCGTGCTCGAGGAATTATTTTCGTTCGTAAATTAAAAATTCAATATCCCCTTTTTCAGTACTCATTACGGCTTAAACATAAGCACAATTAATCCCTTGCCTTACAATGTCGAGTCACTCTCGAGATGAAGATTCTAATAAATATGTGTGTTATCAATAGACTGCGGATCTTTATGCATTTATGATAAAATTGAGTAAAATTTGAAGTTGTCGGAAAATTTCAAAAATTTCAAATGTCAATATTCTGTTTCTCGTCTGTTGTAATTAGCAAGTGAAGAAACAACATTCTATTTGATTAAAATTTTTCGTAATCGATGCAGACAATTTGTAGTTTCCACAAAGATCCGCAGTCTAGTTATTAATTTCCTTCAAACCGAAGTAAAATTCTATTTTGGCGTTGTTAATGTACAGCTATTGAACAAGATATAGGCATACAATAGATTTTTTCCTTTTTTCAAGAAATTACGAATTACAGAAACGTTCTGATCACTGAAACGGTAAAATAAATCGCAGTGCAAGGGGTTAATGTGGGCACAGTAATTGGCACCCCCACAGTAATTGGGACCCTTACCCCAGGAGGAACAATTATTTTTCAGACGGCGAGGACTATGATCGAGTAAGAAATAGAGGAAGAGATAAGGAGAAGCGGAGAGAGAACTGGAGGAACCATGGGACTCGGTTTCAGCCGGCAAGATGGCCGTCGCCGCTCGACTCGTTCATCTCGCATTACCTTCGCCGAGTCGTTCTCAGCGATGGGGATAATTGAATTCTCGGAGAGCACGGTGCTCTCGCTCGTGGCGCGAACGCAGAAAGGCCCGAGGGGTGCCAAACTGTTATCGACAAGTTCGTGGGAGAAGCTCGTTTCGGGCGCACGGCCCACGGACGCCATATCCCTCGGCCGTCCTCCTCGCCAGCGTCATGATACATCACGTTGGACTTCCAAGTGCTCTTTGATGTAGATCGCCCGGGAAACTTCCGACGATCGAATCGTGCTCTCGTGCCTCGATCCACTTGGCCCGGCGACCATTTTAAATCTTCATGCTGCCCCTCTTGGCTTCCTACCATCGCGCTCTGCAACCATTGCTTCCTCGGTGATCCCGCATTCATTATTTTTTATAGTCCTCCTAGTGCTCGTTTAGGCGGGCTCTTGGACCTCTTCGTTGCGCTGGTTTTCGTGATGTATGATTTTCACGGGTTCTCTAGTGACCGAATTTTTAGTGCTCGATCTCTACGATTCTGCTGTTCTTATGCTAGGAAAGCCCCAAGATTTTTTGAATTTTTATTTGTTTTTTTTTGGGTGTCGTATCTCCTTTATCAACGAATTTATAAAAATATCAATGAATCAACGAAGAGAATGGAAATGATATTGTATGTAAAAATATATAAGGTTACGTGAAGGTTATAATATTACAAGTCTTAAAAAAACTTCGATGACCTTGAGATCTCAAAAAATATAACCTTGAACAAATTTTTTCGCCTGTCATAATATTTGCACCTCTGAACCAACTAATGTTTTCCTCTGAAATTTTCTACTATCATAAAAAACAAGCGAGATATTTTAGATGCTCGAGTTATGTGAAACACCCTGTGTATGTATGGTTTGATATTGAAAGTGGAATATTGAAAATGAATTTAATGTCGACATTTTATCGGAATTCCCCATCACGGAGAATCACGATTCGCGCGTAAATCAATACAGAAGAAATTTCCTGAATTTTACGAACAGGTGTATGCTTCTTCACGTGTTCGCCGGTCGGTGTAGCAGGAAGTGCCATAAGCGTTTGCCTCGTAAATTCAATTCCGGCGCGGGAATCTCATTCGCCGAGCCAAATACGCCGGCCGTAAACACAGTTCGACTAATATTGCGGTAATAAATGAAAGTATGATGAAACAGGTATTGAACTTCGAGCCAAACGTTCGATGGGAGTTTCGAGTATGCTTCGAATCGACATTTATGAAAGCTCGAGTGACGGAGAGCACAATACATTTACGAAGACGAGAACAATAGAAACTTCGGCTCCTGCGAGTGCCGTTTAAAAACGTCCTGTGCGGGGTCACAGGAAGCGGAAGTGTCGCAGTGAAATTTTTCAGTAATTTTTAATTTGCTTTAATCGCGTCTCGGAAACCTTGCTCATTCTCCTAAACTCGATAACAATGTAAATTCTAATTTAGATAATCGTATATTTTATCTATAAATATTATCTACTTATTCAGTCTTTCAATTGTGTTTTCGGATTTTATAATTGTAAAAAATGATTATGATTTGCTGTTTAGATTATTTTTATGAGGACGTAATCATGTTCGTAAATTTCAGAATATTTTGAGCCAAACAAATAAAGAGAAATTGAAACAATTCGAAAAAGCAGACAGGTTTGCCCGCATCTCTCGCGCAATTTGTTTCTCTGCGAAACCTAGTCGAACAGGATTGCAAATAAACAATTCCGAGGTAATCGGTTCGATTCCGCAGCTGTTCGCGACACGATCCGGAGCTATAATTGCGCCGATACGACAATTAATTAACCGAGAATCTTAAAGGCTCGTTTGGCGGCCTCGCGACGAATTCCTTATCTCGTCGCATCATTACTGCAGCCGGGCGAAGTTCCTGACGAAAGGATGCAGCGCCGCTCGCTTCGAGTGCGAACTCGGATAAGCTTAACGCAATTACGGTTGTGAATTATTTGTTTCTCGGCCGGGGAAAACGGAATGAATTTAAACCGGAAAACGCGGTGCCCGAGACACTAACTCCTCCCGAGCACGGTAAATTGTCCCTAAAAAATTTACTGGCATCGTCCGGACGCGCGTGCTTAAGTATTAAAACACTTATCAAACATGACGCGGTACCGATACGGTGGAACAGCGTGCTCGTTGCACGAGGATACAAAGTTTATGAAAAACTAGCGGAACTTCGCGAAAACAAACTCGAAGTACGCGAGAAAAATTATTTTCCTCTGAGGAACTTCCCGGGCGAAGAAAATCTTCATCTATGCCGAAGAAAATGGCTTCAACGTGTGCCGAAATTTTTATTTTATTTTATTTTTGTAGAATATTTATTATTTTTATAATACGTACGCGAGAAAAATTATTTTCCTCTGAGGAACTTCCCGGGCGAAGGAAATCTTCATCTATGCCGAAGAAAATGGCTTCAATGTGTGCCGAAATTTTTATTTTATTTTATTTTTATAGAATATTTATTATCTTTATAATAAGAAAATGTGTGAAGATACATATGTGTGAAAATTCTCTTTGTGGGATTTACAGGCACCGCAGACTCGGGATTGGCTTCCGGTGTGAAGAGCACTCCGCGGACTCGACTCGCTCGCATCGTTCTTAATTAGAATTCACTTTTCTTTGTTATTAACGATTCCCACGCGGGGCAACGGTGTGTAACCCAGCGAAACGGTAATCGAATTAAGGAAACTTTGCCTGGGAATCGACGACGTTGTTAGCGAGTTCCTCGATATTATACCGGTAGGCATATATCGCCATCGGCGATCGGATCTAATAATACAATTAACGCGCAGCTATCGGTGTGCAACCGGTATGTTTGGGACTTGGGAGTCGTGGTATCTAGATGGGAATTGGCAACTTATACGTGTGTTTCGTATGTTCGGCCGGAATTGAATCAATAACTTGGAAATTCGGTGGCTTTCGAGGATATTGTCAGATAAATTGGGGATCTTGAGGTGAGCCGAAATTATGTTGAATTGGGATCGAGCTGGTCCAGGTGGTATTAAGATGTATTATTCAGTGCTTAATCATTTTCAATTATATTGCAAATTGCATTTCCGGTCCTGGCGCAGGTGAAGCGAATTTTCCAGATAAAGTGGCAAATGCGTTGAAAGATTTTTGAAAATTCAGCATTCCAAGAATTTTTTCAATAATCAAATTCGCGTCACATTCGCATTCAGTTTAATAGCATTCGAGGATATCGGAAATTCCAATGTATTCCAAATTTTTTAATTTTTCGAGAATTTCAAGGTTACAGGTAATCAGAGTTTTCGAAAACATTCTATTACCAAATATTTATGGTAAGCAAACCATTTTTTCACATACCTCTCCGCCATATTGAATCCGCCATTTTTTTTTTGTAATTTTGACTTGAGATTCATATATAACGGCACAAGACATATGGAAATTCTAGTTTGCAAGAGAGTCCAATAATTGTTTGTGTCGCGCATCCGCCATAATGAATCCGCCATTTTGTGTTTGGTAATGTTGACATCAGATTCATGTTCAAGGCTACAAGAAATAGGGGAATACTAATTTTCAAGAGAGACCAATAATTTTTGGTGTCACGCATCCGCCATATTGGATTCGCCATTTTTTGTAATTTTGACTTGAGATTCATATTCAACGGCACAAGAAATATGGGAATACTAATTTTCCAGAGGATCCAATAAGTGTTTGTGTCACGGATCCGCCATATTAAATCCGCCATTTTGTTTTTTGTAATTTTTACTTGAGATTCATATTCAACGGCACCAGAAACATGGGACTACTAATTTTCAAGAGAGACCAATAATTTTTTGTGTCACGCATCCGCCATATTGGATCCGCCATTTTTTTGTAATTGTGACTTGAGATTCATATTCAACAGTACCAGAAACATGGGAATACTAATTTTCAAGAGAGACCAATAATTTTTGGTGTCACGCACCCGCCATATTGGATCCGCCATTTTTGTAATTTCGACTTGAGATTCATATTCAACGGCATAAGAAATATGGGAATACTAATTTTCCAAAGCCAATAATTTTTTGTGTTACGCGTCCGCCATATTGTATACGCCATTTTGTTTTCTGTAGTTTTGACATCAGATTCATAATCAGCGACCCGAAAAACCGCAGAGTATCAACTTTGAACTAGAATACCCCTTCCTATTTTGAAATTAACTGTATTGAAAATAACAATTACAGAAAATTAAAAAGATGCTTTCGTGGGAAATGATTAAATAAACATAATTTAATGGAGCATGTATAACAATACGAACCGCACAAAATCCAAATAAATTGAATCTCGTCATTTTTATAACACGCCATGTTACTTTCAAGGCTCGGTGGGTGTACTGTTAAAGACTCTCAAGATTCTCAAAAACTTTCAAGCTCTGCAACACCAATTCGCAAAGTTCCTGACGATTGCCAACACCATAAAGATCTGAGAACCATTCGATCCCAAGACTTCGAAGGCATCCAAATTGTCGATCGCTTTGCAGATTTCCACGATTTCCGAGATCGCAATAACTCCGATGTCTTTCAAGCCGGGTACATCGACGTCGTAGCTCGCTCGAGCGTTCTCGAAGGTGAGCGTCGTCGGTCGGAAAACGATTTGCAAGAGGAGCCTCGCGTCTTGGAGTCCCATCGCCAGGCGGCACGAGCATCGGGTTACGGTCAGGTATGTGCATTAAAGCACACGGAGGCCTGGCCCGACCCTTCCAGGTGGTATATAGGGCTACGTGCAAACACGCGAGCACGTTAAGTGCGCTTCCAGCGCGAGGTCGCTACGATACCGGCGAAGGATACCGCGAAGGGGTTGGCCTGATATATGGGATGGGTCCGATATTATGCGCGTACGCGTCGGAATAGCTATTCTTTACGAGCGGGAACTGAAAGCCTGTTCAATATCTCCCAGGACCGGAAAAGTGGGCGAGAATCTAAACCTTTTTTTTTCGCGAATCTGCACGAATGATTGACCCTCTGACCGACGCGAACTCTGGCTTGATGCCATGAGCGTTTTTTGCTGCGTGATATTCGCACGGCCATCGTTGTGGATTGGTAAAGAACTTCATAATTAGATTACATTTATGAGTCGGTGTAATTGAAAAGAGTAAAAAGATTAAAAGAGTTTAACAATGTCGGCATACAATGTTTAACATATAAAAATGATTAATGAGTAAAATAAATTTTCATTTGGCTTTTGTAGATTGCAATTGTTGTAGAAAATTTTTATTTTGCATAAAGATCCGCAGGCTATTCGTAATTGCACGAGTTGTCTACCGGCGTTTTTCTTTTTTATTTGTAGACTGCGGATTTTGTGCATTCGTGATAAAAATGAGTAACTGTAAAATCGTAAGAAGATTAGAAGAATTTAGAGATACTGTTACATTATTTCCAATCTTTCAAACATATCAAGAAAAAATATGGATTTCAATTTCACTCCAGTTTGTTGCTATTCGAGTGGAAAATTTTTACTGTGATTTTTATTTATCATAAAAAATACGGACCTGTAGAGGCAGAATAATTATATTATTCTCGGCTTATTAAAATTATAAAAAGAGGAAATGCACTTTCGTTCAGCTTGTACTGCCGACGAGTTGCTCAGTGTTTATTCTGCACAAAAATCCGCAGTGTAGTTGTAACAGGTTTTATGTAATATTGTTCGTTCCACAGAAGTAAATTATTCATTCGACGTGGCTGTTATTCTATTATATTCATAACTACTCTATAAGAAAGAATTAATTGGGCAATGATTACCAGTGTGCATGTTAGTTATTTAGGGATTTTGTTAACTTAGGAAAATCAACAAAAAGCTACGTAAAATTCACAAACTTTGTGATTTATAATAGAGAGTGTAATTACAAAAATGAATTTCACGGAGTTCCAATATGTTCCTCCATATTGTACAATAGCTTCCTGAACACTAAACCTACCAAGCATTAACAGTATCTGGTAAACATTATAAAAATGGCAACCCTAAATTTGTTAAGATTGTCCGTAATTTTCAATGTAATAAATGCTTGGACAAGGAAATTTATTCTATTTTCCATAAATGAATTTTTACAGTTTCAATAATTGTAAAATATAAAACCCCATTCTCTCTGCCATTTTGACCGTGGTAGGTTTAGTGTTAATATTACGTTTCCAATAATTCGTGACTCAATTCATATTTTCAGATGAGCAATCGCAAGAAACCATGACGATATTCAATCAATAACAGTAACAATAGTAATTGTGCAGTATCTCTAATTGTACACAGTTGACAGGTGTCAATAGATATTCCCGACTACATCCGACATCCAGATGAATATCCAGACGAATTAATTATGAATCGGATAAAGGTGTCGAAATAGCAATCCGCCCACCACCACCGCAACCCCCGTTCGATTGGCGTCCGCTACATAGCGTTCTGCGTCACGAGGAGTAGGTACTACGATACAGGAACCAATCACCAGAAAAAGCCCCGTGTGCACCGAAGTAATCCCTGAACCATTTTGTGCGCCTCTCACCGGACTCACCTTCCTCGAAGGGCTGCGCCCGTTTAGCGAATGCCTTCGAGAAAACGCCACGCGGCTTCGAGGCCTCCACGCCGTTTTCTACGGCTGCGCTCATTTTTCTGAGTGGTCCTTCACAGTGGTGCTTCTATTGCCACGACGGATAAACGGACCATCTGAAATTCACGTCACACTCTAGATCTCTCACCCTTCGAAATCTGACGTTGTTCAGCATCGATCGGACGGCAACAAATAATCACATCATTCAGGCATTTCAACATCATTAGCGGGAACATCTTTAAACAAATTGCCGAACATCTTCAGTCAATCGAAGAAACAATCGAATCGACTTCTTAACCTCTTAAGCACTGCAAGTCACTATAGTGGCTTCCGTGGAAAGAATCAGTCTGAACGGTACGCCACTATAGTGGCTTTCCGTGGAAAGCATCAGTTTGAACGTTACGAACCACTATAGTGGCTCTTGTGCCTACTGCGGCCAGGCGCGCCGTCCCTGGGAGGCAGGGTCGCGGACACTATAGCGGCTTCCGTAGAAAGCATCAGTTTGAACGGTACGCCACTATAGTGGCTTTCCGTGGAAACCATTAGTTTGAACGTTACGAACCACTATAGTGGCTTTTGTGCCTACTGCGGCCAGGCGCGCCGTCCCTGGGAGACAGGGTCGCGGACACTATAGCGGCTTCCATAGAAAGCATCAGTTTAAACCGTACGCCACTATAGTGGCTTTCCGTGAAAAGCATCAGTCTGAACCGTACGCCACTATAGTGGGTTTCCGTGGAAAGCACCAGTCTGAACGTTACGAACCACTATAGTGGCTTTTGTGCCTTCCGTAGCCAGGCGCGCCGTCCCTGAGAGACAGGGTCGCGGACGACCGCACCGTACCTGGAAGACAGAGTCGCGGACGATCGCGCCATGCTTAAGAGGTTCAAGAAAAATTGACGTTGTGGTGTCTTGGTTGAAACGGTGGAGAATTCGATCCTGAAACTCGCCCCTACAAAATGAATTCGTTGGAAGAATTTATGGCAGAAGGGCTCGCATTAGTTGAACATTTTTAATCACTTTTTCATGCTTCAGAAAATGAATTTGCCTATGAACACAATTTCTGTAGTTCAAGTTGACTGACAAGCTGTGTTCCCTCCACTGACACACTCAAGAATTCGATCCAGAGACTGGCCCCTTTAAAATTAACATGTTGTAAGCCACAGTCGACGCATTAACAGTGATCACATTTTTTAAACATTTTTACAGTAATTTTGGTAGATGAATTTCCCTACGAACACAATTTTTGTAGTTAAAATTAATTGATAAGCTGTGACTCAAGAATTTGATGTAAAGGTTCGTCGCAAAGCCGTAACATTTCCGAAAATTTCCGACGATAATTCAGTGTTGTTTAATTTCGCACGGTCGCGTACACGTCTAAAATAACACTGCTCGCGATAACGAACCGCGAAAGCTCGCCAATTAAACTCCAATTAAAATTCTTCTCCCGCGTGAACAAACAATCCTCCCCCCCCCCCCGTTCGGTCCGCGATTCCCAATCATTTATCTAAATAAAAGTTTCGTTCCTTCTCTCTTTCTCTCTGTGTTCTAATTGCGCACGGTGGCGCTAATCGCAGCGAAACGTGTATTCGAACTCGCTCCGCGTAGGAGACACCGGAGCATCGATCCCCAGCTCGCGTTGCTCGGATCGCCAGGACGCATAAATCAACGCGCTAACTTCGTCGAAAAGTCCGGCAGAATTTATCGAGCGCGTCCTTTCCCGTGTGTAATGATAAATTATGACGATCGAATATCGGGTTCCAGGCTGGGGGACGCGAGAAACGCGTGTGTACACAGTCTCTATGTACCCTCGACCCCTGTAATAAGGGTGGTGCTGGCCTTGCGCAGTTTTTAGGGGACCCCGCGCTCATGGTATTAGTGTATTAGTGTGCCTACGCTCGACGTCGAGGCGTAATGACATTAACTTACCGACAGGCCGGTAAACAAGGGTTATCGAGCTCGTCCCGGTACCAGATGTCCGCAAACATCGGCGAGCTTCGTCGACGCGAAAGTATCAATCCCAAGATTAGGCCTAGACTTCGCAAAATCATGCTCAACCCCTTCTTCGATTACACTCCTCAAAATGATAGCAATTACTGAAGTTGGCTTCATGAGAACTGATTCACGTTTCTTTATTCGATCATACGATTCCTGAAGCAAAAATTGGACTCGCAGAAAATCGAGTGAGCTCGAAAAACCGAACGCAGTGCTTTCTCGATATATGTCAGCGACACAGGTACTTGCCAGTGACATACATCGTCCAGAAGATACTATTCTTTCATCCTCGCTGAAAATATTATGTTTACACTCCTCGGCGACCGAGGACTCTCGAGGTATACCCCGCGGTAGTGGGGATTGTTCTGCGACTTTTATCAGCGAGGTGTTTGCGACATATATCGAGAAAAGACTGTAATTGATTTAAAAACGAATCGTAGATTTTCGAACACGTTCACTCACTGTAGCAAAGTGTACCGAGATTAATTAACACTAGGTTTACGGAGCAATAAATGCAACTATTTTACATGGCGTTGTAAAAATAAAAAGAATTCTATTCAATTAGACTTTCAGCCATTTTTATTGCAATATGTGCTCAAAGAAATCTATTGAACAATTCTTCACGAGTGCGTCCTTGCACTCTTAAGAGTTGTAAATTTAGAAATATCGTCATTTTGATGGGTCTCGTAAATCTAGTGTTAAATTTCGAGGAATTAATTGCAGCTGGCCGGGAGCGTCAATATGTCGTTTCGTAGTGGGAACAAAGGGATCGAGATTTGATGGAAATCTACAGAGTAGAGTGAGATATATATATATATATATATAACAATCGCAGGGAACCAGGTGGAATCTCGTCACGAGCAGACACTTTGAGCAACAACAACCTCGCGTTTCGAAATAAGCCAGTAATTTCGGACATAACGGAGGGCCGAGTGCTGTTGTCACGTTTATTCCCAGGCCCGGCAAGTTACGAACGTTGCACGACCCCCCAGAGTTCAATTCCGAAATGGACATACTACTAGTTTGTCGATCCCTTTTGTCAGCCGGCGGGAGAGAGCTCGGCGAGTGACAGTCTCATCTACGGGGATCCCGACAAAGCCCCATGCAGAGCACCAGATTTCTTTGTCACCCGGGAAACTAGTACGACTTCCCCCGGCTTCTTCCTCCTCCCAGGCTTCAAGGTCATTAAGCAGATATCTTGGAATTTTGCGAAATATCCGAGGAAAGGTGAAAATTCCTCCGGAGGAGGACATTTGACCTTAGCCCTTTGCTCCGCGTTTAGAACTTCTGTATCATTGGACTGCGCATCTTTGTGGAAAATTAAATTTTTCTGTGTCACTTGCAGTAGACAGGACTTAGATATAGATTTAATAGTTTTGACGGATTAGGCAAAATGACTTGCTCCTAATTTTTTCTTTTAGAAATATTTAAATCATAAATATGTTTCCACGAGGAAATTTTTTAATCTCTATCGAAGTAGATATTTAAACAATGCTGATACGAAATTCTAAACAAATGGAATTTTGTTGTTATTATAAGGCCAGTTGCGTTTAGCGGTTGATAGTTCTAGTGTTAACAAGTTGAAAATATTTTTTGTTCTGGTAAATAATGAAATACTTTATGCAGTCTAAAGTGAGGCATTTTTAACAGTAACAAATGTATGTACACTATCTGATGAATCTCGTATTTCATTTTAGTGTCGTATTGGTAAGTTCCACATACGTGATTTTTAATTTAAAACATTAGTTATTTCATAAGAAACTAATGAAAATCGATTTTAGTCACTATTTTAGGCACTGAAATAACGTTTATGCAACACTAATACATGTTTCACAAGTGTTCGGATACTTTTGGGCGGTAGTGTATGTGAAAACACACATACATACAGTTCGATAAATTTGGAAGCGAAATATTTGGACCAGGAAGTTTAAATTGCGGTAAAATTGTTTTTCAAAATACAAGAATGAAACCTCTGGTTTCCATAGGAGAGACCACCATTTTCAGCTGGAAAATATCGAAATGGTTCCTTACGGGAACGGAAACACCGAATTATCTCGAGGAAAAGACCAGTTCCGAGCTTCAGGTGACGTTAGCCAGAAAAAGTCCGACGTAGCCGCGTTTCAATGTGGGCTCTCGGAGTAATTCGAGATTTCTGCGCTGCTTGGCTTCTCAGAATGGCAAGGTAATGCCGATGTAATTTGTATTTACGGTCCCCCACGGTGCCATTGTACCGAATTGCTCAATGGGCCACATATCCTTTTGGAAGAAGCATCATCCATCGGCTGACAAAGCGGAGAAAAGGAACCGGGGACTCCTGGTGACGCAGATCCTGCCTATCCAAAGCCCTTCTACACCGACCTTGATACATTTCATGCGAAACGTCGCTAATGGGAGTATGACGTCGAATAGAGCCCCAGATGAATATATCATTTCCGCTAATATGAAGCGCAGACTTTTTCTCTCGACTGCTGTGTGGAGACGCGGCTTAAGAGGTCCTGTGCAACCCTGGATGACAATAGAGTGTGACAAATTTGTGCAATTTTGGCGTGGAGTTAAAGAAGAATATAATCTTCGATAATATGTATTGTAGATTTATTCCTTCGATAATGGCTCTTGTGTGGAGACGTAGCTTAAGGGGTCCTTTGGAATGATGGATGTTAATAGAGTGTGGGAAATTTGTGCAATTTTAGCGTGGAGTTAAAGAAGAATATAATCTTCGATAATATGTATTGTAGATTTATTCCTTCGATAATGGCTCTTGTGTGGAGACGTAGCTTAAGGGGTCCTTTGGAATGGTGGATGTTAATAGAGTGTGGGAAATTTGTGCAATTTTAGCGTGGAGTTAAAGAAGAATATAATCTTCGATGATATGTATTGTAGATTTATTCCTTCGATAATGGCTCTTGTGTGGAGACTTAGCTTAAGGGGTCTTTTGGAATGGTGAATGTTAATATAGTGTGGGAAATTTGTGCAATTTTAATGTGGAGTTAAACAAACATATAAATTTTGATAATATACATATATTGTACATTTATTCTCTTGGTAAAGGCTCTTATGTCGAGACGTAGCTTCAAAGTTCCTTGGGAACGGTAGATGATGATGGGACGAAGAAAATTTTTGCAATTTTAATACGGAGTTGTAGAGGATTGTGATTTACAATATTATATATTGATCTTAGTTCTTTATTCTCGATACTGTCTCTGATGTGGAGACGTACCTTAACATTTTTATTAATCGACATGATATGAAACTGTTATAATACAAGGTCGACTTTAACTTAACGAGGTAGAAAAATTTTCTGGAAGCTTTGATACATTTTACCAGATTACCTTTAATATAAAACCTTAAGCTGCGTCTCCACAAGAGTGCCATTATCGAGAGTAAAAATATCCAGTCAATATATACCACAGTAAACGATGAAATTCTTTATTCTCTATAACTTGTGTCGATTAAATTCAAGAGATACAAGTAAAAATTTGTCCAGTAGGAAACAAATTAAATTCTACAAAAGTGTAACGAGGGAACCCAGTCGCCGCTGATTATAGCAGACAAAAGCAATTGAATCTGACTACTAATTTACCGCGAATTCAGTGTGGTATTCAGTGAAACCAGATTTTCCTTCGGACGACATTCGCACAGTTATCGCGATACGGGTCTCGCATTGCAGCGTACACGTTGAACAGGAGAACGACATTAACATTATATCGAGTTTCTAGCGGCTCTGACAAGAAAGAATCGGCGAGCGGCGAAGAATTAACACGTCGCCGGGGCGGAATAGCCTTCTTTCTATTTATTCGTGCCCCCGAGGGAGGGGGAAACGGGGGGAGGAGAGAGATTCGCGCCCGTGAGATTACCAGAACGGTATACGGTTGGCGATAATTAAGCGGATTCTACCGTCGGCTCATGAATATTAATGGAAGCGAGCGCGTGTACAACGCCGGGAAAAGCGTGGACGGGGGCCCCCCGATGTTCTTTGAGCGGCCCGAAACAAGGAGCTACCTCGTTACCAGCTACCTTTTATTTCGTGTCCACCTTTCATCAGAGTCGGACACGATCGAGGAATCTATCAGGACTTTCACAAAGTCCGCACACACATCGCAATGGCGCGCGTCTCGCACACCCCCCCTTCCGCTTGCCGAAGTTTCCTCGATATCGTCGCTCGGTATATCGATGCGAATTAACCTTCCGCTGGCTCATTCTAATTGCTCTCACCGACGCCCATTTCCGACGTGGCCGGTGGACGAGCCTGTTGCGACGCTCAGTAGACAACTTTGGGAATTTTGTGGACCTTGGCTCGAAGATGATGATTTCTTGGAGATGAGTTTTTGATAGAAACTAGGTTCTAGACGTTTTTCTAGGACTCCGCGAGTCTTGGTTTCAAGATGATCACTTCTGGAGATGAATTTTACTAGAAAGTAGATTTCAAATGTTTTTGTCTGGGACTTTCTGGACCTTGGCTCGAAGACGATGATTTTTTGGTGGTGCGTCTAGATAGGAACTAGGCTTTCAAAATTTTTCTAGGACTCCCCGAGTCTTGGTTTCAAGTTGATCACTTCTGGAGATGAATTTTACTAGAAAGTAGATTTCAAATATATTTGTCTGGGACTTTCTGGACCTTGGCTCGAAGACGATGATTTTTTGGTGGTGCGTCTAGATAGGAACTAGAATTTCAAAATTTTCTCTAGGACTCCCCGAGTCTTGGTTTCAAGTTGATCACTTCTGGAGATGAATTTTACTAGAAAGTAGATTTCAAATATTTTTGTCTGGGACTTTCTGGACCTTGGCTCGAAGATGATGATTTCTTGGAGATGAGTTTTTGATAGAAACTAGGTTCTAGACGTTTTTCTAGGACTCCGCGAGTCTTGGTTTCAAGATGATCACTTCTGGAGATGAATTTGACTAGAAAATAGATTTCAAACATTTTTTTCTGGGACTTTCTGGACCTTGGCTCGAAGATGATGATTTCTTGGAGATGATTTTTTGCTACAAACTAGGTTCTAGACATTTTTCTAGGACTGCCCGAGTCTTGGTTTCCAGATGATCATTTCTGGAGATGAATTTTACTAGAAAGTAGATTTCAAACATTTTTGTCTGGGACTTTCTGGACCTTGATTCGAAGATGATGATTTCTAGGAGGTGTGTCTAGCTAGAATCTGGAATTTCAAAATTTTTCTAGGACTTCCAGAGTCTTGATTTCATTTTGGAGGAATGATCGAGTTTGAGAATTTTTTCTGCTTGGAACGAAAGAGCTGTGCGAATAATTTGTATGCAGTATGATTCTGTGGACTCTCCCGAATGTGACGGTATTTTTATTTATAAGAACGCGAGCATTTGAGTATGTTTAAATAATTTTTTAAGAGAACCAGACACTTGATCCTAACCGATGAAACTTTATTCATAACCTAGATCTACAAAAGGCACAATGTAAATTTACAGTCACAGACAAAGAGGTTAAATTCGAAATTCGGAGCAAATACCAATTTCAAAAAATGCTTTTACACATTACCCAGTAATGCTTGTAACATCTCAAAAAAAAATAAATCAAGACATTTACAACAACTTTTTAAAAGTTAACCCTTAGCACTCGAATGGCGACTGCAAGGCGCCACTAAAAATTGCTGTATCATTATTCAAAATATTTTTTACATTATTAAATTTGTTTGTATTCAATAAATTACTAAACACTTCAGAATTGCACGAGTAAATTGCACCATTTGCGTATGTATAACACGAAAAAAAGTATATAGAAAGGAAATATTTTAGATCGGAAGAAACGTTTCGTTTTGGAGTTAAAATAGGTTCGAGTGCAAAGGGTTAATAATTTTTACATATTAGTTTTCACAAGGTTCACATAATGTTTCCCCCGACTGTGCAACGCTCAGATAATTTCCTTGGGAAGTTAAAATTACTGAAAAATAGATGAATGGGCCCCCGTGGAAAAGGGAATTTAGTGGGAAGGTTTCGTGGACGGTAGGAAGAAAAAAAAAAAGAACGGAGGATGATCATGTCACGGGCGGGGAAGCGTACACGATGCATTATCCGCGGAGCAAAAGGTTTAGATACCGTTCGCATTGTCGTGCCGGTGGTCACGGATCGTCGATCCTTCCGGTCCGGCTTTCACCGTTAAGGCTCATCCTGAATGCTCTTTCGAGCGAGACAGATTGTTCCAACGCTTATTGTTCTCGTGCGACGTAAATCAAGTCGGCCGATCGGGAACAGTAACCCCTCGATCGTGAATTCCGTCTTCGGGCTTACGTGCGCCGTCTTATCGGATAAACATCTTTATAGATCTCGTGTCGTACATGGCAGTCTGGTGTCCTGAAAAACTGCTTCCTGCATACTCGTGTACGGGGTGTCGCGTAATCCCGAACGGCTAATCCGATCATCCTTTTATTTTATACGATTTCTCTTATTTCACCGTGCCGATTTACTTTCCTAACGCATTATCGACCGGCCATTATTTTATAACTTTTAATACAAAAGTACCCGTAAGTATCAGTAAGTTTGCAAAAGTATCAGTAAGTTTGCAATTTTGCAATTTGCGTCCCCAGGAACCAATATTTTCGTTTGGAATTATAATTTAAACAAGGATTTCTAAGCTTTCTCTCGGTGCAGCACAATTATTGAAAATATTGTTAACCCTTAGCACTCGAATGGCGACCATAAGGCGTCACTAAAAATTTCTGTATTATTCAAAATATTTTCTACATTATTACATTTGTTTGCAGTCAATAAATTACTAAACATTTCAGTATCGTACGAGCACGATACAGTGAAATACAGTGAATTCTCGATACATGTCAAGAACATGGATCTTGCTAGTGACAAGTATCGTCCAGGAGACACACTTGTTAATGTTGCCGTGTTATGTTTACACTCCTCGACGTCCGAGGCTAGCGGTAGTGGGGACAATTCTGCGACGTTTATGATCCAGGCCTTGGCGACATATACAGAGAAATTACTAATTACTGTATATAGGAGGAAAATATTCTAGACCGGAAGAAGTCTTTCGTTTTGGAGTTAAAATAGCTTCGAGTGCAAAGGGTTAATGGACATCCGGCAGATAAAGTGCCAAGAAAGAACTATTTCGAATTTGCAATGCAATTTTTAATTCCGGGACCCACAGTGTGTTCTCAACAAAGAGTATTGGATTATATTGGATTCGAGGTGCGAAATCCTGATTCGGGACTTCTGTGGGATAACATGAAGAGCAGAAAGGGCGTCGCGGCTCGCCTAGGAAACAATAATTTCTCTTTGCTTTTCCTGGTGGGGGGCAAGCGGGGCACATTCGGGATTAATGAACACGTTCCTCTAATTCGAAGACCTCAGTGAGTCACTGTGCAAGCGTCCCCGCTATCGATTCTCCGTAGAACTGAAGCAAACAGAGCATCGGAGAGAGAGAGGAAGAGAAAGTGAGAGAGAGAGAGAGAGAGAGAGAGAGAGAGAGAGAGAGAGAGAGAGAGAGAGAGAGAAAGCGATAGTATATTCGTGGGAGCGTGCACGAGCGGCGAACAATCGATACAATTACGGCGCGAGGCAAGCTTTTAATTACAGCCGCGCGTAACTCCGCTTACTCAATACGTTCTCGCCGCGCAGAAAAGCGAGTACGGGAGTCTTTCGACCGGGCTTGTCCTTTGTGCCTTGAGCACTTTTCATTTCTCTGCCGTCCGTTTCCGCTCCGGGTAATCGAAAGCTCCGCCGGCCAAACAGAAGTGGAATCAGGCGGAAAGAAACGGGTCGTGGGGTTTTTCGGAGCCTCTTGTAAGAGAGAGAGAGAGAGAGAGGAGGGGAAGAGATTCGCCTAACGTCGGAAACGCCGCGTTATAATTAGCGGTCGCGGGCCCGGGGCCGCTAATTAAGCCAGAAGTAGGAGAAATAAAAGCCAGAGGCCAGGCTCGAGCCGGCTCCCCTCGCTCGCTCGGCCAATTCCGAACTTTCTCGTCGTGTCCTTTCGATCCCGGGCCGAGCCGATTCGATTAAAAGCGACACCTGCTCCAGCAAACTTCCTCCCCGACGATTTAATCGTGTTTCAGAGCTGTTCGTGCTCTTAACTCTGCTCCGCTCTGCTCCGCTCTGCTCCGCTCTGCTCCGCTCTGCTCTGGTCTGCTCCGCTCTGCTCAGATACGCGAAGACCTGTCAGCCGAGACTCGCGCGATAAAGAATGCTCGCCGAGTGCATTCGAAATGTTAATTATCCCGCGGAGACGCGTTTTTAGGTCTTCCTCGTCGCGGAGCATCCTCGTGCCCCAAGAGCAGCGTAATTATTGACTTGTCGCAAGCGTCTTAAACCCTTCCCACGGTAATTAGAGCGGAACTTTACGGCTTTGTCGAGTCCGCGGCGTCGCGAGTGAATTAACGCGCTCCTCCGGTTTTGAACTTTTTGAAAAAATTAGTCTTCACGCGTTTTCTTCGCGCGTTCTTGAACGTGTGTGTGAAACGATTTATTTGGTTTCGTAGAATCGATTTGACTCGTTGTCGCGACACCGTGGTTACGAAAGGTGATATAAATGTTTGTATAAACTGAGATAGGGAACGATAGTTTGTTAGCTGATCGGATACTTCGTTCTCGATTAGGTATCCTAATCGGGGCGTTCAGACCAGCTCGCGGTCGGCTTACTCAAAATTGCAAAAAACTGTAAATTCTTGGAGCTCGTCGATAGATGTGTATCAAAAAGTTTAGTATTGCTAGTTTTGAAAAATCCTGTTAGAAGTAAAAATTCTACCAAAAATTGTCCAACTGCTAACATTGAAATTGTCTAAGAAAATTTGTTATTTCTAACGCGTAAAGAACGATCATCAAAATTTATTTTTACTTGAAGATCCCCAGTTTTGAGAACATTTGTCTTTTACATATTCCTCAGGATCAACAAAGGGAAAATTCTTGGAGCTCGTCGATAGATGTGTATCAAAAAGTTTAGTATTGCTAGTTTCGAAACACCCGTTAGAAGCAAAAATTCTACCAAAAATTGTCCGACTACTAAAATTGTCTAAGAAAATTTGATATTTTTAAACTCGTATATAAAGATCATCAAAATTTATTTTTGCTTGAAGATCCCCAGTTTTTAGAACATTTGGCTTTTACAATATTCCTCAGGGTCAACAGAGGGAAAATTTTCGGAGCTCGTTGACAGATGTATATGTATGTATAATAAAGTTTGGTATTGCTGGTTTTGAGGAGGCCTGTATAGGGTGCCCCACCCATCAGCGTAGCTGGTCTACTGAGCCAATTACCGCGTGGCATCTCTCTCTTTCTCCCGCAGCTCGTGGCAGTACAAGACTCGTCAGGGTGACACGCGAGACGGGGCAAAGACGAAAAGTGGAATGGAACAGGCCGAGGGAAAGAAGACTCGGCGCGTTAAACGCGCGAGAGGAAAATGGCTTGAATGTGGAACAGAGATGACTGAGGGGAGGATCCATGAATATTCATGCCGCGGTTATATCGCGGAGCCAGCTCGGGGGGAAAAAAAAGGAACGCCACCCAGCGTCGGTGACCCGAAGCAACACCACGGCCGAAATTATTGAATAAAAAAAATGCCACTATCCCGCCACGTAACAGGCTGGATAGTAGACTGCGAATTTCGTGGCGACACGATACTACCGACAATTCTGCCCTCCATTATTTATCTTCTACCGAGTCAACTATTTTCCCTTTTTTTTTTAAGAATTTTCTACTGTTTGAAACGATTTTTTAACTTAAATATACAGTGTTGGGAGTCAATGTAGCTAATGTAAATGTAGAATTTTTATTAGGTCTATTTTATGGACAAGGATTCGCGAATTTTTATCAATTTTTTACTGCCAACTTTATTTGGAATTTTGACCCTTTCAAGATTAATTATTTTAAATTTTTCTACTGTGAACTTTATTTGGAATTTTGACCGATTCAAGATTAATTATTTTAAATTCTTATACTGTGAATTTTATTTGGATTTTTGACCCTTTCAAGATTAATTATTTTAAATTTTTCTACTGTGAATTTTATTTGGAATTTTGACCCTTTCAAGATTAATTATTTTAAATGTTTTTATTGTGAATTTTATTTGGAATTTTGACGCTTTCAAGATTAATTATTCTCAATGTCTCTACGGTGAATTTTGTTTGGAATTTTGACCCTTTCAATATCAATTACTATAAATGTTTCTTCTATTAAATTAATATTAAATGTAGTTTTTTTTCGAAGCTTATGACTGTGGAAGTTTCATTTGATTTGTATCCTGGCGTACATTCCAGATAAATTAAATGTTGACCAGCCCCTGGAAATTTGATATTTGAATTTACTAGAGGCGAAAGCCGAGTTGAAGGAGGTAAATATTGAATTATGCTTGCAGTGTTATTTTCGTTCGAAAATTCGACGTACTGTCGACGCATAAAATGTATAATTCAGTTATACGAATTGATTTATTGCTTTCGGGCCGAGTTGTAACTTAAATGAACACCTAATTACGTCGTTATTAATGACAATTACGGACAAGCAATTATTAATGACAATTACGGACAATTTATTAATGACACTCGCCTGTGTGCATTGTCAAATGGGCCCATAATCGTTAATCCATTACTGCGATACACACTGAACGCTTATTGTTACGGATTGCATTTTAAATAACTTTAATGCCTATAATTCATCTATAATTCCCGCCGACGTATTAACTACTTTCGATCCGCAATCATACTGAAACCTACAATACACGACCACAGTTATTTTTCGATTTAGTATCAAATTCTTTCAAGTAGACATACCAACACGGAAAGCTTTTTTACTTTGAAACAATGTTCTGCAAAACCAGAAAATTATTCAATAAAATGTTAAATTCTTTTTCCCAGGGAAAATAAAGTGAAAAACGGTTACAGCACTAAAATGAATTCCTACAGGAAAATTTCATGAACAACGACGACGAATACATAACAGGCCCAATCGCGTTGTTTATTCGACGGAATATGAAATTCTCCAGCCAGGTATACTAACGTGAAACATTGCTGTATCATACAAATGAATTCCTACATAAAATCTTGTCAAAGAAAACCGATGAATACGTGTAATATTAAATTCTTTCGACCAGAGAGACGAGCCGGTAGAATTTCGACAGAAAAATAAATTCCTGCATGGAAACGTCGTAAAAAGAGCTTCGTGTTTTCTCTTTCGAAAAGAGGAGCGAACAGACGGAAGGAAAATAGAACTGCTCGCGTATTTTGCTCGAGTCTCGTTTCTTGTCAGGAAAAATATGGATCACCGCGTGTACACGGCACCGAAAAGACCGATTGCAAGCGGAATTTTCAGTTACCAGCTGTTGCGTTCGCCCGTGTGAAAGCACGGGCAACGGTTAGCCTCGCTCGAGTAAGGATAACTTTAATACGTACACCTCAGCCAGGAAAGCGCGCGCGGATAGAGCTTTATCGTCGCACGCTGTTGCGAAAGCTCGTTCCCGAGAAGGTGCACTAAATTGCTTCTTAATTGCCAGCCACGAAGTTGCTTGTACACATGTATGCACACGTGTACACGCAGGCCATTGAATATACGGGGTGGCGCTCCATTAAAACGGCCCGGATGCGCCATAGCGATTCGCAAACCGCGAAAAAATTAACAAATTCCTTTTTAAGCTCGACCAATTTTTCTGGGATTATTTTGCGGTACAATTTTGGTGGAACTGATCTATTGATGTGACCATTTCATCTTTTTCCTACTTTTTCTGTTTTTTTATCATTTTGTTGGAAAATATTGCGAGCTCTGATTTGTTTGAATTAATTCATTTCAGAGTTTTGATATTTTTATTCTTTTGGTCTTCGCGGAGAAGACTCGATTTTTATTCGCAAGGAAAATAATTCAGGAAACTCAATTGTGGGGACATTTTATGTATACATTAATTTATTTCTTTGTTTTAATGTTTTTATTAATTTTTCTTTTATGTTTGTGGAGAAAATTGACCTGAATTTGGAGTCAAATATTTCAGTGGACTAAATCAAGGAGAAATTAGCAATAAATTAATTTATTTTTCTGTTTTTATGTTTTTATTACTTTTCCTTTAGTCTTCTGGGAAAAGATTTGATTTTTATTCACAAGGAAAATAATTCGGGAAACTCAATTGTGGGGACATTTTATTTATATATTAATTTATTTCTTTGTTTTAATGTTTTAATTCCTTTTTCCTTTATGTTTATGGAGAAAATTGACTTGAATTTGGAGTCAAATATTTCCACTCAATATTTTTCAATATTTGTGGACTAAATCAAGGGGAAATTAGCAACGAATTAATTTATCTTTCTGTTTTAATGACTTTATTCCTTTTTATTTCATGTTTGTGAAGAAAATTGGCTTGTGTTTGGTGTCAAAAATTCCAGTAGACTAAATCAAAGGGACATTAGCAATAAATTAATGTATCTTTCTGTTTTAATGACTTTATTTCTTTTTATTTCATGTTTGTGAAGAAAATTGGCTTGTATTTGGAGTCAAAAATTTCAGTAAACTAAATCAAAGGGAAAGAATTAATTAATTTTTCTGTTCTAATGTTTCATACTATTTTCTCCGAGTTTCTTTTTTTTTTATATAAAATCAATATCTTATTCGCTTGAGAATATTTCCCCGAGCTCAATCACTGGAAAAAACGCCATAACAGTAGCAGGATTAATTTTTTCACATAGCTGGATGCCGGCTCTCAATTTTGGAGGGGCCTGTAGACTCGCAAGCATAAAATTCATTACAAAACACCTTGAGTTCTTAATTCAAGTGCATCCTCCTTGTTCTCCGCGATAAAGACGAGGACTCGCTTAACGACCGACCAGAACAGCATCAGATTTATATGCAGTTCGCCGGGAGAGAGAGAGAAAGAGAGGGAGAGAGACGAGAGAAGAGCGAGAGACAGAGAGGAAAAAGTGTGTTCAACCGACTGCTATATGCGTCGCGACGATTTAATTCCAGAACTATAATTAGACTCCTATGTTTATTAATGAGCCGGCGTACCGTAGTTCCTGTTTGCACCGGGGCAGCCTTCAGACTTTCGTAGCTCGCTCGCAGTCATTCAGACTTCGTCAACTGCAATCGGACAGAGTTTCTGTGCAGGTCGCCTGGCATCGAACTCGACGAACGAACATCGCAAACTGAGACAGACGCGCGCGCGCGCGTTCCACTTGAATAATTACGGTAATTGGCGAAAAGAAAGTTTAGCGGAAGAACGGTCCGAGCAATCGCGTTAACAGTACTAAATGCACCGCTAAACGGTCCCGTTTTAGTCGAATGAAACTGACGTTTCATCGGACGTTCGTTGACGAAAAGATCGAGACTTTCTAGCGAAAATTCTTTCTCCTACTGTAATCATCAATTACAGTCATTTATATTTTATTCGGAAGCCTGTCTCGTCTCGAGATATCGAATTGGCTCATCTCCGTTACGAACTTATGCTAACGAGACGTTACAGGGACGTCGAGGATCGGACACCGTGGAACAAGAACTGTTTCCGGTACCCGTAAACCTCGAAACGGAAGATTACTGTCCATCCGCGGACGTCAAACTGCACATACGTCCACCGTGATTGCAGGAAGCAATGCGTGTGACGTTCAATGACGCGAGATGTAGCTCAACGTTGCACGCCGGCCAATGTGAATATTGTATAAACCTGTTGTGCGAGTCTGACGGGCTGTCACGCTGCCTGGGTTTTGTTTTACTTTTCTCCTCGTTTCCACTGACACAAACAGAATGTCTTTCGCGTTATTTTTTCCGCCTTGGAATCGACGCGGCTAAGACCGACGCACGATAAATAAATTTTAAATAATTTCTTAAATATATACTTGTATTCAGGGTGGGTCGCCTAGTGTTTTTCACCTGAAATTATCTTTGCTGTTTTCAAAGATACGTTAAATGTCTTGAGGACAAAGTTGAATGATAACATGGAGCACGTAGGATATAAAAAATATTTTTGTTATTGTCAGTTTTTTTTTTTTAGAGAAATCAAGGTCACCTTCAGTTTTTGAAACGTGGTCTGGGTCAGGTCTGGGTTAAGTATTCTGTCCTGATATTTTAAATCTTGTACGTTTTCTCCGTCCGTGACCTTGAATGACCTTGAGCAATTATAGTCACTGAATTCCCATTGAAAGGGACTGTCATTGTAGGTGTTTAAAGAAAAGTGGTTCCATTTTTAAAGAAATGAAGGTGACACTGATATCTCTTAGAAAAATGACATAAAATCAAAAAGTTTTTTTGTATCGCGTGGGCCATATTTTACCATTCTACTTTCTCCTCGGGACGTTTAATGTATCTTTGAAAACAACAAAGATACTTGCGGTGAAAACGTTAGGTGACTCACCCTGTATACATAATAAGGAGGCTATTTTAAAATTTTTACTTTTAGTAATTATTTAAGAATTAATTTAATATTTTATATGAATGATAATGTGAGAGATATTTGATTACAGTTTGTAAAATTGAACTTTGCACCTTTTGCATTGGGGGCTATCAAAATGAAAATACAATTTATTATTAACCTGGAGTAGAAATGAGAAAATGAAATAAAATGTTTGGTGCACTTTCCCACCGCGCAAAACGTCGAAAAAATTGTCTGTGAGAACGAAACGTACGGTCTAATCGCAAGGGAGAAGATGCTGCAGGAAGATCTGCGAATGTGTGTCAGAGAAATCGCGTGAAGGAGAAAGAAATGCGAATGGGGGTACGGGGGAGCCATTCGTCATGGGCGTAGTAAAAGTTGCAGGCGTCGTGTGCGCACGGTCACCGTGGAAAATTGACGGATGCCGAGGGAACGGAAAACTGCGGCGCGCATTCATGCGCATTCATTGCGTCACATTCTCGTCGCGGCATTGAAAACGAGCAAAAGCACCGGCGGGCCATTTAAGGCACTTGTGTCTCGTCGTCGTGTTCCCGTTTTACCGTAAAGGTTGCCCTCTCTCTCTCTCTCTCTCTTTCTCTCTTTCTCTCGCGACCGTACGAGGTGAACAAACCAACGAGAACCACCTCGAAGCCCTCGATCCGATCGAGGTTGACGGACAACGGAGAATCCGTGTGCCCCTCCAATGGACACCTTTTACCCGAAACCTTCAACCTTCGGCCCTTAAATGGTCGCGAGAACGACGTCTTGCGTAACCTCTTCTCCGAAGACCTTGCACACTTCTCGCTTTCCTGCTGCGACACTTCGAGGATACCGGTTTCGACTGCCACCGTTTCGATGCAGTACGATTCGTCAACGTTTCGATCGTCGGTGAATTATTAACGTCCACGAAAGTCTCGCGAAATTACAGTCATTTACAGTGATTTCTCTATATATGTCGCCGAGGCCTGGATGATAAACGTCGCGGAATTATCCCCACTACCGTATGCCCTGTGAGGGGCCGCGAGAGGCCTCGGACGGAAGTCTCGCGAAATTGCAGTCATTTACAGTGATTTCGCTATATATGTCGCAGAGGCCTGGATGATAAACGTCGCGGAATTATCCCCACTACCGTATGCCCCGTGAGGGGCCGCGAGAGGCCTCGGACGGAAGTCTCGCGAAATTGCAGTCATTTACAGTGATTTCGCTATATATGTCGCAGAGGCCTGGATGATAAACGTCGCGGAATTATCCCCACTACCGTATGCCCTGTGAGGGGCCGCGAGAGGCCTCGGACGGAAGTCTCGCGAAATTGCAGTCATTTACAGTGATTTCTCTGTATATGTCGCCGAGGCCTGGATGATAAACGTCGCGGAATTATCCCCACTACCGTACGCCCTGTGAGGGGCCGCGAGAGGCCTCGGACGGAAGTCTCGCGAAATTGCAGTCATTTACAGTGATTTCTCTGTATATGTCGCCGAGGCCTGGATGATAAACGTCGCGGAATTATCCCCACTACCGTACGCCCTGTGAGGGGCCGCGAGAGGCCTCGGACGGGTCTATCAGGTATATCTCCTGCACGATACATGACGCTGACAAGACCCGTGTTGTTGACGTATATCGAGAATTTACTGTAAACTGTGTCCAAAAATCATCTACAAGAAAACAGAAGTTCTAATTTATGAAAAATTCGGGAAAAAAAATTTCGGAAAGTATCTTAGTTCAGAAAAAAATTCTAACGAGGCCAAGAAACAATTTTCACTTATTTTTATCCTAGCATCTGACATATATCGAGGATTCACTGTATTCCGCTGGGACAAAAGGGGAAAATTTACGATTTGTTACGATGCCTATGTCCAATTTATGTATCGTCTAAAATATGTATAATTTTATTCCGATATACGACGACGCTTTTTATTTCGAAATAAGAAACTCGCTATCCCTTCTTCTTCATCCGAAATACGACGGAAGCCGGTCCCGAGCCATCGCCTTATATCGAAAGAAAACGGTGGTGAAATATCGGCGTGGGTCAGAAATGACTACGGCATAGGCTTAGAATTGAGGATTAATTGTAATATATTATTGAGGGTTAATGCATCCCTTAGTACTTCAATTATTTCATTAAAATAACCAATACTAGAGTACAAACAAAAAGAAAGTACGTTGCAGTTATTCTGACGAATAACTGTGATTAAATAAAAATTACTTGTAGTCAAGGTATTTACAATTTATTGTGATTCTCCATTTTATTAATAAATGAAATATGGTGAACGAATCTATGTCAGCAGTTTCCCCAGGTAAACAGTAAGACCGGTTCCTTTTGTAGTGTTTTGGGCTATTGTCGATAGAGAAAAGCAGCTTTGGCGTTCACAATAAAATTTTTATTTCTGTATCACGGGGGGGGGGGGGGGGGACTACGAGAAGGGACAAAAAGGGACGAAAAGGGACAAAAAGGGATGAAGTGGTATCCGGCTGGTGCGCGCGGAAAATGTCGACCGAGATTCAGTTCGAGACACATATCGATTTTTCAGTGGCACTGGTCCCGGGCAACCGGCGCAGCCGGTAAATTCTAATAAATATTTATTGCCAGATAAAGTAGCATGCAAATACGCGGTCACGCGGCGGAATCTCGATCATCGGAATACATGTTAACCGAACTCCTTCCGGTTATCTGAGCATTCGACAACCCTCCGCGGTTTCGTCCGCGCTATACTGTCTCCGTGAATTTCCCCCGACACCCTCGCCGTGACTGACAAGTGTAATAACGTTGCCAATAATGCTCATCCGTCGCATGAACCTTTTTGTCGAACGTCGCGCTGTCAAATATATTTCGAAGCGTGGATAAATTAACGCCAAACCTACCGAGCATTAAAACGCAGCTGGTGCGCGTTGGCTTATAAAAATACCAAAACTGAATTCGCATGGGCTTTGTACAATTTTTATTATATTTAGGTCTTTATGTAAAATAAAAATTTTGTGAAAGTAATATCAGCTGCATAGACTATAATCTCAATAAGGTAATTTTTAATAATTTCAGTAAGGTACAAGTATATTGAAGTTCTGAAAATTTGTTGATAGTGTCACTGTTTCGTTTTCGTCATTTTTGTCATAAATGCATAAAATCCACAGTCCAATGGTATATTTGAATAAAGAAATCTATCGAATCAATTCCCGCGGGAGTGTGTCGCGAGATTAAGCAATTTTGAATAATATTTTCAACTGTTGGGATGATTTAGAATTTTCATATGAAGCAGAAATGAATTTTATTTCGACGAAGATAAATTTTATTCGATAAAGCACGCGCCGCTGGTCCGTCCGCATAATTGCATCGCGAATCTCTCGCGCGATTTCGGAGTTTCTAGATAAATTATTTTAGATATAAAGCGAAATTTCATATGCACCGTTTTATTTGTGTTCGCGTTCGATCCTTGAGTTTTAAAAAATATGATGCAATCGCAAAGCTGTTACCGTCCTCTACTTTCCAATGAAAAATAAAAAGTAATAAATCCGTAACTCTTCGATTCAACGCCATCTTTTATTCATCGTTAGTTTTTATTATTTAAAAAAAAACAGGTATCCAAAGAGAAATAAACCGTAAATTTAACAGTAGAAGGAAATGAAAATGAAACAATTAAAACTATCGTTCTTTGCTACGCACACGCAAACATTTAGAATCATGATAGAGTACCGTGAATGTTCAACAGTTTAACAAAAATAATTTCCTGGTTATAAAAAAGAATAGAGAGGCGAAAATGAACCAACGAAATCAATTTAAAATGGCTCTTTCATGCTTACACAATTTGATATGGTACATAAATGAATATGGACCTTCGGTGATCGATCAACATGGAAAATAAAGAACCGTACTCTAAATTTAAACTCGTTAAATTCTGAATAGCCTCTCTAAAATTACACGCAAACACGATCAATACTTTCCACCGGGTGTTTCAGAAATAAACATCCACACATTGCTAGCACGACATACATTTATATGAAACCATTTAACCATTTAAACCATATTTTTATTTATGGATCACGTTTGCATAAAAATCGATTAACAATTAGTAAGAAAAATTGCAAAGAATCAAATTTTTTAAAAATCGCGAAAAATCGAATTTTCAAGATATTCTTCAAACAAATAGTGACATTTGAATTCTGTTTTCGCAGATCTATTCCTTACAAAAAAAAAAATACACAATTTTCAATTTCTCTAGCTCTGTATAATAGTTTCTAAGATGTTCAATAAACTATGTTTTTGACCCCCCCCCCCCAAATTTTGGGGGGTGTTTTCACCCCTTCAGTGTGGACGATGGCCGATAAAAAAAGCATGTGCCGAATATTTCTCTAAATGATTGAATTTATTCACGTTTCAGAGGATTTTTATGATAACACGTCTCTCAATGAAGAAATATATTAATTAATATTTAAAAAATATATATATAGTATATTAAAAAATTTCTTCATAAAATATTTTTGTATAACCTCACGAACAGTAAAAGAAAAAATCTGAAATCCGTCATTTCGACAGTTTAGGTAGATTTAGTGTTAAAACCGGCTTGCCTAACTGGAATCATTTTATGCAGTAGAAACCGTGCAAAGTCTGAACAAGCAGCATGCAGCTACCAGCAAAAATATCGGAGCGTGGAAACGATCGGCTGCTTTGGAAACATCGCGATCCTCGTATTCGTTCCGTCATCGTGTCCGAGACACAGAAATTGCCGAGCAATCGGCGGAACGAATCGCCGTTTAATTAACTCCGATCAAGATTCAAGGATTCAAGAGAGCCCAGCCAAGAGAAACAGAACCGGCCCCGCCGCGGAACAATGCAAAGTGTTCCAATAACGACCGGCACGATGACCCGAGGAGCGGAACGAATGCAACAAGAAGACGCGACGACGGTTTATCAGTTCGAGGCTCTCCGGACTCGCAGATAAAACGACGGGACGAGGTCTCGGGGCGAGAGTGAGCGTCGGAGGAGAGAACGACGACCGACTCCCGACGGGAAAAGAAAGAAAGGAGATGTTGAAGGAAGAACTCGCCGGTGAGCATTCCTGCGCTCTGAACCCGAGGAGAGTTCGGCCTGATCCGGAACGCGAGCGTTCCCACGCCGAGCGGATCCGCCTCGGAACCAAGCCGCTCCCTTCGAGCGCGCGTCCACTTCCGTTCCCCAGTTTCTAACTGCTTCCCTACCCGTCGACGCTCGAAACTGCACGCTTTTCTACCACTTTCTCGCACTTTCTCACCTCGAAGATATCCCACGAAAATATTCAGGACGAATTTGAACAATTCATCAATCCACACGGGTCCAATTTTGCATTACTTTATAAAAATAACAAGAACGTGCTACCCACATTTTTAGCAATATTTTTAAAATTATTAGGGGAATCCATAAGCAATGAATTATTTGCAAAGAATTTCCGGGCCTTTGATCCTACTCGATCGAAGATCTTACAAGTAATATGCACGTTGGCCTGCATTTCCCTCTTTCGAACTTTTGGAGATTCAAGCGTGTTTAAAATATTATCGCGGATAGGGTATAGGAGTACAGTGAATTCTCGATATTTGTCAACAACGCGGCTCTTGTCAGCGTCGGCTTCGAGCGTGTTTAAAATATTATCGCGGATAGGGTATAAGAGTACAGTGAATTCTCGATATTTGTCAACAACACGGGTCTTGTCAGCGTCGGCTTCGAGCGTGTTTAAAATATTATCGCGGATAGGGTATAGGAGTACAGTGAATTCTCGATATTTGTCAACAACACGGGTCTTGTCAGCGTCGTCTTCGAGCGTGTTTAAAATATTATCGCGGATAGGGTATAGGAGTACAGTGAATTCTCGATTTTTGTCAACAACACGGGTCTTGTCAGCGTCGGCTTCGAGCGTGTTTAAAATATTATCGCGGATAGGGTATAGGAGTACAGTGAATTCTCGATATATATCAACAACGCGGGTCTTGTCAGCGACATATATCGTCCAGGAGACGTATCCGAGCCGTGTTATGTTTACACTCCTCGGCGTCCGAGACCTCTCGAGCTTCTTGGCCGCCCACGGGGTATACCCCGCGGTAGTGGGGATAATTCCGCGACGTTTATCGTCCAAGCCTTGGCGACAAATATAGAGGAAATCACTGGAGACCCACTTTTTCTGTCACACGCTCGAGGTGCTCTAGACTCATCGTTTTCGTGTCACGCTCGACAGCTATATATTTCGGCTTGTTAGCGAGCATCGAGTGTTCCGCTTTGCAATGGCGAAAAATTTACCCGTAGAATTAAATTTTCTAAATAATTTTTATATATATATATATATAATTTAATTGTTTAATGTTGCTTCAACATCAAAGGTCATTAGCAACACGGTACATTTTCTTACAATATATTATACATATTTGTATCCTTGATATACTTGGCAAGACCGGCGATATACTCCTTAGAACTTAACAGAATGGGTAAGGATCTAGGCAACTTAGCATTTTTCCTTTCATTCTTATATTTTTTGCATTCTATTATTAGGAGGTTTATGTTAATTCTCATGTATGTTTCCTTAGAACCTCAATAATTTTAAATTAAAAAATACTAGAAACCGTCATTTTGTCGGGTCCCGTAAACCTAGCATTGAAAGCCCGCGACTAGAGCTCAAAGGAGAATTTTTAAACTACGAAGCACCGTCATTAAAAAATGTCATAACTTGGGAAGTGAATGATTTATCTTGGAAAAAATACTGCGGAGTCTTGAAACATACACGAATGTATACAATTGCTCAGTTTAAAATATGTTTGAATATCATCTGTCTTTTTTAGGAGTGTAGGGGAAGTCACCCTTAATAAGTATTCGGTTGAACGCACATACCCCCGGACGTTAGCACACGATTTTCAAAGCGCGACTCTTATCTGTGGCAGCCGAAAAAAATTAATGAACACGCCCCGCAAACGACGCAACGCTGTCGCAAACGAGAAACTTTGGGCTTTCGCCTGGCAGGCTGGGTTTTTCATGTCGAGGCAGAAACACCCGAAAAAGGCAGACATAAACTGTGCCCTTACAAACTGGGTTCGGCCAAGAAAAGTCTTGCAGTATTTTTTTTTTTTTTTTTTTAAGGAAGTTTAACGCTGCATTACTCGGGTCAAGAATATTTACGTTACTATGCCCAGATTGCACTCGCCCCATTTGAGAATTTCTTCAAAGTTTACTGGCACCTGCGAGGGGCGCAACGAAAGAACAAGACTTCTGGCAGTGTTTCTTAATTAAGAACATCAAATTATGCGGAACAGCAGCCTGGATTTACGTGGAAATGCTGTTTATTAGTATGTTGGCAAAAAATTGTAGAGACGCGTTTCAATTAGTTTCAATTTTTTGAGAAATGCTGGTTTGTCCAATTTATTTTATTTCTGTATTTCAGTACCTATTTATTTTTTATTGGGTTTTTGAAGATCTATTTATTATATTCTTATTTAATATTTCTAATACTTCCATATTTCTTTCAATAATAATTGAATATTTGATAATGAGTACCTTGATCTTCAACTGCCAGTGCTTAAAATATTTTTCATATTTTAATATTTCTTTTAGTAATGATTTAAAATTTTTCTAATTTAATATTTGATAAAGAGCACCTTGATGAACAATTTCTCCGACGAACAGTAATAATGCTTGACTAAAAATAGCGAAATAACAAATAATAGTGAAATAGTCCGACTAAATTTGTTACAAAAGTAACTGTGAGAAGTGGAGTTACTTGACTCGATGAATATTAAGATTTGAAATCAGTGATTCGAGGAGGTTCTTGGGACGAGACCGAGACAACTCATCACGGTTTATTTAACAGCTCTCGCCCGACGATATTAATTCGCGATAGTGATATTCCCAGCGCCTGAATATTCATACGTCGATGAAGTACATCCATTAGAAAGCCTTCCGCGTCCCACTTTCCCCGCGGACAAAATCAACAAACAAAACGTCTCGCCGACCACAATAGAAATAATCAAAGCGTAATAGTTCCGTTCGATATCTCAATTAAATGAACACGGCGCACGTTTGTTTCGTTAACGCATGCCGGCGGTACACGCAGGTCCAAATTACACGTTCCGCGCCATAAACCCGGTTTTGAATTGCTATGAACAGTAGTCATGCACTCGGGAGCAATATCGTCGGAACAGAGAAAGCTGTGCAACCAAATCTGTCGAGATGCGCGTGATCTTGTCAACAAATCATCGAAAAAACAAATTACATAATTTTCTTATGTGACTGCTGTGAAATTCTACATATTTCAAAATAACATTTAAGACTTTAATCGAAATACATTTTTAATAGTCTAAATTGCGTCTTTTATTGCTTGGCTTGTTTGGGACAATGGGTGCAAAATTATTGAACCGTGGACTTTATGAATTTAGTATGAAAGGGAGCACTCACATTCTAAAACTGTGAAAATATTGAGGAAATGTAAGAATAGAATTGTTAAAGAATGATTATCTAGCTCCTATTAAATTCTGCTACATTTAAGAATATTTAAAACTGAATTTATTAAAAATCCACATTTAACAGTCTAAATTGTATTCTTTATTGTTTATGTCCTCTCGAACGTGGTGTGCAAAATTATTAGACTAAAACACTAAAAAGTTTAAGAGAATATAATACTAGAATCAACAAAGACAGAAATTTTTATGTGGATACTATTTCACATGAAGATTGTCTAATAAGCATAAAATTCTACTACATTTAGAAATAATATTCAAGACAAGAGTAAATCATATTCACGAAGAATACTCTAGTATATAATAGTCTTTAAGAATACCTGACTTTAATCAGTATCGAATACTCTATACATCTTTTATTGTTCGCCCTGTTCAAACGACGTGCATAAAATGATTAAATTTTAAATTTCGGATCAAATTTAACGAGTTCATTGCAAAAAGGAGTCGCCCCGAAGACTAAAGACATCAAAAGACTCAAAAGAAACAATGCTGAAAGCATTCAAGAAAGAAACATTCTATCTCCCATTTCTCGGGATGCAAATCTTCATACCCCCATAAAGCCTTCACCATAAAGTCCCGCCGTGTTCACGCGAACAATACAAAAAAAAAAAAAAAAAATAAAAAAATTCGCGTTTAACGGCGCCCGTAGTGCCTTTTACAGTCGGTCCTCGGAACGACGCTAAACAACCGAACATCCCGGAGTCGCGAATTTAATTAAAAACTTCCGAACGCGAAAGCGGCCGAACAAATGAATCGAGTTGAATCGCCGTCGTCCTTAAAAACATTCCAGGCCGGTTCCGTTCCATTGGAATAATTTTCGAGCAGCCTCTTTTCACCGGGTAATCCTCGTGTCATCGATGAAGCAGCAATCAGCCGTCGATTCGACGTTTCGCATTTTTTTTTTCCAATTACAGAGAAAAGCGAAAGAGAGAGAGAGGGAGAGAGAGAGAGAGAGAGAGAGAGAGAGAGAGAGAGAGAGAGAGAGAGAGAGAGAGAGAGAGAGGGAGGGTCGGCGGCTCAGTTCTCCTTTTTTAAATTCAATTTTCCGGCACGAAGTTCTGGCTCCTTTGTGGCCGAGGGGCGGCTGCAGCACAACGGGAAACGCATCGGACCAAGATGCAGGCGAAACTTTTCGCTCGGCTACGTCCACGACCCGCGCTAATTATCTCCCGGAATCGTGAAATGAAGCGAACGCAATTTACGGGCGCCCTTTTCCCGTAATCCGCGGGACAAAGAAGCACTACCAGTATAAAAGAACCGGGCTGGAAAAAAGAGAGAGAGAGAGAGAGATGGGCGGTGGAAACCAATCGTAATACGTTTATCAGCGGAGTCACATTTACGATGCCCAGGAGCCCTGAAACTCGGTCGACTTGCTCAGCAAAACAAAGAAGAACGATCCCGGACACCGCACCACGGTTTCTCTCGCACGTGTTTTCTAATTTCCTTCGATACAACCCCGCGCTGCACCGCGCTGCACCGCGCCGCTCGACGTTGCACTTTCATCTCGTCCAATTTTTATTCTCCGCTGCCTGCGCTTTCTGTGCAACCGTCACACTCCATCTGCTCTTCCCGACGCGACACCCGGGATCGATACACGCGCACACCACCTCCACCCTTTTCTTTATATTCTTCTTATGTTATTCCCACTTTTATTTCGTCTTCAGTTCCGTCCCGTTCCTCCAGCACGCTCTGACGTTTCGCGCGATTATTTTCTCTCGAACGTCGAAGGGCCGTTTTGATCGATAATTACTGTTCCCCCCGATCCTCCACCGCCGGGATTTCCCTCAAAATTGAGCACGACGTAGTGCGCGCGAGATTGGGGGAGGTTTAATTCATCATTTTGCTCGGCTCGAATTTATTCGCCGAATGCAGACCCGTAAATCTCGCCATTTTGTGGAAACAGTCCAGCGAAGACTGGCTTTTCTGGATTTTCTGCGAGGGAACTATTTGTCCAATCGAGATGAACTTTTTTGACTCACATTTGAAAGGTTTCGTCTATTATAAAAATATTTTTATTCTAGTCGGAAACGTCAACCTTGTTGTACATATTTTTTTAAATTGAAATTTTCCAGTAGAAATTATATGCGAAATATTCTTTTGTCAATCTTGCAAAATTCTTGTTAAAAAGTTTTCACAAAAATATGATTGTATTCCCTGAAGTCTCTTCTACAAAATAAGCTTTGATCCACTGTGATAACCACACTGCGGATCTTCATGAAAAATAAAATATTCTGTTTCAATTGCAACAAACTGGAGTGAAATAGTAATTTATTTTCTTTCTTAGTATATTTAGTAGGTCGAAAATAATGTAATAGTGTTTTTAATTTCTTCTAATGTGTTCACTGTTTCAAATTACAAAAATATTCTATTCCAATTGCAACAAACTGGAGTGAAATAGAATTTGATTTTCTTTCTTGATATATTTAGTAGGTCGAAAATAATGTAATAGTATTTTTAATGTCTTCTAATGTGTTCACTGTTTTAAATTACAAAAATATTCTATTCCAATTGCAACAAACTGGAGTGAAATAGAATTTGATTTTCTTTCTTGATATATTTAGTAGGTCGAAAATAATGTAATAGTGTTTTTAATTTCTTCTAATGTGTTCACTGTTTCAAATTACAAAAATATTCTATTCCAATTGCAACAAACTGGAGTGAAATAGAATTTGATTTTCTTTCTTGATATATTTAGTAGGTCGAAAATAATGTAATAGTATTTTTAATGTCTTCTAATGTGTTCACTGTTTTAAATTACAAAAATATTCTATTCCAATTGCAACAAACTGGAGTGAAATAGAATTTGATTTTCTTTCCTAATATATTTACTAGGTCGAAAATAGTATAATAGTATTTTTAATTTCTTCTAATGAGTTCACTGTTTCAAATTACACCTGCCCATTAGTGTCATGAACGCATGTAATCCGCAGTCTAGTGATAACTACAAAATTGTCGTCCACAATTAGCTGTTAAAGTACCAGTTTTATTAACACTAGAACTACCAAGCAGTAAATGCAACTGGCATACAGTGCCTTATAATAACAACAAAATTGCATTCGTTTAGATTTCGCACCAGTTTTGTTTAAATATCTACTTCGGTGGAGAAGTTTATTATAAATTTTTTTCATGAAAATATATTTATAATTCCCTTATTTCTAAAAGAAAAAAATTAGGAGCAAGTCATTTCAGTGACTAATCAGTGTTTTCATGAAAATATATTTATAATTCCATTATTTCTAAAAGAAAAAATTAGGAGCTAGTCATTTCAGTGACTAATCAGCGTTTTCATGAAAATATATTTATAATTCCATTATTTCTAAAAGAAAAAATTAGGAGCAAGTCATTTCAGTGACTAATCAGTGTTTTCATGAAAATATATTTATAATTCCATTATTTCTAAAAGAAAAAATTAGGAGCTAGTCATTTTAGTGACTATTCAGCGTTTTCATGAAAATATATTTATAATTCCATTATTTCTAATAGAAAAAATTAGGAGCAAGTCATTTCAGTGACCAATCAGTGTTTTCATGAAAATATATTTATAATTCCATTATTTCTAAAAGAAAAAATTAGGAGCAAGTCATTTCAGTGACCAATCAGTGTTAATCTCGTTTACCACTTGCAGGAAAATTGCAGCGGCCATTCTAATCGGCAACGGTGGCCTGAATAATAGAATTTGTTGGAAACCCATGCACTTTTCCGGAAATTTTCTTTCTCTAATGGTTCTCGAAGTTGTTTCCCGTCGGACAGAGAAGCTTTTTGGTTACAGAAGCTCGAGCAGTTCGGATAATTGGGTAGATAATGGAGTAACCTCCTCAATTATCCGAACTCCCTAATCGCTGATTCGCTTCCGTTCACCCGATACACTTGTAACCCATTCAAACAGCCACGATGCAATTCCGATCGACCCAGAGCTAGACCAAACTATAGCGACACTGGCTGAAACCCCATATCCTTCTCTGTGAACGTGCAAATCGTATAGACGCATGGAATCAATTACTATAGGAGAGTAATCACATCTACGCTAATTGTAATACAAGAATGTATCGCCTGCATATCCAGAAGTAATTGAAATCAATAATCGCGCCATTTTGTCCGGAATCTGTACGCAAAAGTATAGCTACAGAATCAAACATCAACTTTTTGAAAACCAACTTGTTTGCTAGGTGAATTGTGACTCTTTTCAAAAAGATTCTTAGTCCGTTCGCAAAACCACTATCCCCGGCGTCGTAATCAGTCACGCGAAATAAGACTTCGCAAAATGGCGCACGCTTGAAGCTCGAACATCGAAAATTACGGTCGCAACTTTCTTAAAAAGAATATGAAATGTTCAGCTTAGAAACTTTCTTAGAAACTTGTTTCTGGAACGTGCCGTATCCAGTGTCTTGCAAAATAACGTCGGAGAGCTTCGTTCGGATTGGTCGAACAGTCTCTTCTATTTTTCCTCCGACAGAAGAGGAAGTTGTTACTACGAAAATCGAAAGATTTGTTGCTGGAGCTGTTGAAGTTCTCGGCAGTGAATTTTGGAGAAGTCGAAATCAAAGTTTCTGTACGAAATATACCTACTACTCCTACTTTGCATCCTTGCAGGTCAATATTTTCGAAAAACTTTCATGAAATGTCGAATTATTTTGTTATAATTATATTTTACCGGTTTTATTAAAATTATGTATTTTATGAATGTCCTGGTTTCACTGTTATTTAAAGTGTATACAGTAGATCGAGTCGTTCGTACACAGACTGCAGATTGATTTATTGAGAAGACTTTTTCACATTTTTATTAAAAATTCCATATAATCTCTGTAGTCTTGGAGCTCTATATTAAAAAGGAATTTAAATGATAAATGGCACAATAAATATTTAAATAGACCAATTATTAACTGCTCTCAACCTTCCTCACAGAAGTACTGTCTAGTAAAATATTTACTTGTATTATTGTATGTTGTATAATTTGAATTTTCACTGTAATCTATAATTGTCTACTGGAAATGTATCCAGTAGATTCAGTCATTCGTACACAGACTACATATTGATTTACTGAGAAGGGATTAGAAGAATGACCCATTTTGAAGTCCTGGTTGAATGACTAAAAGAACGATTAAAAAATATTAATACAAACGCGTCTGTCAAAATTTATTCAGTCAATTAAACCATTCGTACACAGATTGCATATCAATTAATTAAATTCAGATTAGGCGAAAACCACTTTTCAGAGTGCTGGTTTTACTGTTATCTAAAATATTAATGGAAGCACGTCTGTAGAAATGTATCCAGTAGATTGAGTCATTCGTACACAGACTACATATCAATTAATTAAATTCGGATTAGGGGAAAACCACTTTTCAGAGTGCTGGTTTTACTGTTATCTAAAGTATTAACGAGAGCACTTCTGCAGGAATTTATTCGTCAGATTGAATCATTCATGCAGAGACTGTAGGTCGATTTATTGGAATTGGTTTAAAAGAATGTCCCGTTTCGAAGTCCTGGTTCCATTATTATAAAAAATAGTCATAAAAGCACGTCCGGAAAATGTATTCAGTAGATTGAATCATTCATACGCGCACTACGTATCGATTTATTGAAATTGGATTAGAAGAATGCCCCATTTCAGACCTCTGATTCTGCGATTGTTAAAAATATTAATAAAACCACCTCGGTAGAAATATATTCAGTAGTCAGTTTCATTTATATGCAGCCTACAATTAAACTCATCAGAGATCTCAATAAATGCGTTACTTTCGATATTTATACAGGGTGTCCCAAAAATGTTCTACTTCCTTGAAATGATTTCTGAGGTCATTCGAAGTAACTTTTTCCTTTGCGAAAAATTTCTTTGTTAAGCAGTTATTAACGAAGCTGCGCAGAACGTTATTATAAAGGAAAAAGTTGCTTCAAATGACCTCAGGAACCGCCCATTTTAAGGAAGGAGGTCACATTTTTGGGGGGTCATATTTTTGACGGGTCACATTTTTGGGGAGTCACATTTTTGGGAGATCAAATTTTTGGGGGACCATATTTTTGGGGGATCACATTTTTAGGGGATCACGTTTTTGGGGGGTCACATTTTTGAGGGATCACATTTTTGGGGGATCACATTTTTGGGGGATCACATTTTTCGGGGGGTTACATTTTTGAGGGATCACATTTTTGGGGGATCACATTTTTAGGGGGGTCACATTTTTGAGGGATCACATTTTTGGGGGATCACATTTTTGGGGGATCACATTTTTCGGGGGGTTACATTTTTGAGGGATCACATTTTTAGGGGATCACATTTTTGGGGGATCACATTTTTGGGGGATAACATTTCTGGGGGATCACATTTTTGGGGTCACCCTCGTAATAAAACCAAGCTCTTAATAATTTCAGTTCTGATATAATTTTCACTAATCAATGAGAACAGGAACTGGCGCGAACACATGCTTATTTATTGCAAGGAAACTTGCTGAAGAAGACAGCAGAGAGCGCGGAGACGTTTATTGCTCGAGCAGGCAAAGTAATGTTGATAGGCCGCGGTCGGTGTAGAGCCAAGGAATCGGGCGCGAGTGAATTTCAAATTCATGAGAAAAGTCTCCGGTCTCTCTCTCTCTCTCTCTCTCTCTCTCTCTCTCTCTCTTCCGTGTGTTCCGCAGCGGATATCGTTACAGGCGAGGGAATATTAAATAAAAAAATGTCGAGCCGGTGCTATTAACTCGCTTCCGTTCGTGCATCCACTTGTGCCCCATTGAAATAACTACGTGCCGCCGAGAGAATCGAGTAGGTTACGGGTACTACACGGTTCGTAGCGAAATTCTCGCCGAACAAATCAAGGGAGAGGGACCTCGGAGAGGAGAGAGGGGCTCGGAGAGGCGGGACGGGATTCACGGCGCGGAGATACAACGACGACGACAACGCTGAAACAACCGTGGGGGAGAAAGAATTGCACCGGTGAATGCACTCGCGGTGCAATTCATACAAACGCAACGAACCGGTCGACCCCTGTTGACACAATATCATATCGGGCTCTCTTTCTCCCTCTCCCTCTCCCTATGTGGAACGTCGAGCCAGCAGAAAGTAGAAAACTGTATTTCTGAATGTTGAATTCGGCGACGACGCTGGAAAGAGTCGGATGAGAACGCTCGATTCCGAAATATCAGTCGCGAGTCGAAAAGCGCCGAAAATGTTCGATTCCGACGTCGGGAAACGTGGTTTTCGGTATCAGATGCAAAATCCTTGGACGTACAGTCGTGTCTCGACACGTGTAAACGCTTCTAAATCGAAATGTCGCTTAGATCGTGTTCCAACATCATTTTCCGATCCTCTGTCTCTTCAACGTGGAGAAGAATGACGAGCAAACAAATATTTCTATTTATCCATGTAAATTCTAATGATTGTTTAACGAAACCTTTACCAACATATTCGTGACATTTTTCCGGTTAAAACGATACCAAACACGATACAATTCGAATTCCATTTACTCGTGTAATCCACGATATAGTGGAACCTCGATTATCGGAACTAATCGGTGGAACGCGAGTGTTCGGGTAATGGAACAATTTGATGAAATTTTTATCAATTTGTACAATGAATCGTATCGAAAATTAATCGGTTTAGACGTCAGTTCGGATAATGGAGGTTCCACTAAATCGTCAATTGTACGAGCAATTGAGTTCATAATGGCGTCGTGTTCGGGCTCGTTTTAATCGGAAAAATGTGACGAATATGTTGGCGAGGGTAAATTTTGTGATTTAAATTATCGTGGAACGATCTGTGCAGAAATTCGCATAGTCTGATAGCCTAGTGACGGGAAAATAGGGAGGTAAAGTGTGCCGCGGATAGGAACGACGCAACGGAGATGCGCGCTTTCTACGGGGAAAGGAAAATAGAAAGACCTGCTGCTCTCATCCCCGGGGCCCCCGACATTTAAATCTTAATGCATCGCTTCCGAAGACAAACTGCATCTGATTGCAAGTTTATCTGTCTTAAGTTAATTCGCTGTTACGTTATCGGGGATTGAAATAAGTTAACGTTTCAATAATAAATGGGCCGGCCGCTGCAATCGCGGAGTGCAATCTCTTGTAATCATTTCACTGGAGGCTAACGGACACACTGTTCGAGAGACCACTCGACGAGAGAGACAGAGAGAGAGAGAGAGAGAGAGAGACCTCGATGACTAAAATCTCTCTCCGGTGAAACGTAATGCAGAGATGCGCCCAACGATAACGACGAACAAACGTTGTGTACACCGAATGCACCGGTACCTTTCAATCGGACCGTGCAATCTGAGACGACAATTTCGGCCACTGGGAAAACTGCATTGGCCCGCGATGCACATTTCTGTTCTAAAACAATCCGCAGCTAATCGCGAGAAATCGACTCCGTCGCAGGAATGCAACCCTCGACAGAAATCGACTCGGGAAGAATTCGATTTCCGATAATACCTACTTGCCCGGAATTTAATTACTGCGCTCATCCTGCTGCCACCTGCACCATCTAAAATCCAAGCGCTTGTCCCAAAAATTTTCTCAAAAACTGCAGAAATAGATCGAACTCTACGTGCGCCATTCTGTTCGAGAATATCGAAGAATTCAGCAAAGTATCGCTCAGACAAATTTGGAAAACCATCTGTCCGAAGGTAACATTTATCAATTAATATCAAATTTTTCAGACAAGTCAAAACTATAAATACAAGCTCGGTGGAACCTCACCAATCATTTAGATAATTTTAACTTTGACGTGAACTGATGAGGAGGATGTTGGATGAATTTTTCACATTTCTATTAAAAATTGCATTTAATCTCTGTAGTCTTGGAGCTCTATATTAAGAAGAAATTTAAATGATAAATGGCACAATAAATATTTAAATAGATCAATTATTAACTGCTCCCAACCTTCCTCCCAAAAATACTGTTCTGTAAAATATTTACTTGTATAATTTTATCTTGTATAATTTGAATTTTCAGTGTAATCTATAACTGTCAAGAATATTTTTGCAGTGACATAAAAATGTATTATTCCGCACAATTTCCTAAATGAATTCCGACAATTTATACACTGCACAATTTCCAGGAATTTTCACAAGCGAATATTTTTGTGTTCGAGGTGCACCGGTGCATCGATGCACACGATATTAGAATAGAACGAAGGGTTGGGTAAAGTAGGTACACGTCTCGAAAAATCGACCAGTTTTCTTCTCGAAGAATATCTGAATTTTGTTTTTTCTCTCTCTCTCTCTCTTTCTCTGGAGGAGCGTGGTCGTTTCCGTTACAGAATTTTTCAATCGGGACAAGAATAGGGACGAGGAAGAGTGCAGTTGTTATTGTCCGCGAAAGCTGACCGATTCCATCGCATTGTGCACGGTTTCGTAGCGAGCTAACAGCACCCGTCGTTCCTTTTTCCCCCTGTCATCTCGCGGCTTCAGCCGTTTCCAAGAAGAAGATTTCTACCTTGAAGTGGACCGTGAATAATAGCGTTCCGGGCGAGAGAAGCATGCTTCACGGGCGCAGCGTGAAAATGCATCGAGGCGAAACCGAAACTCTCGCGGCCGGCACCGATGAGATCGCCGAGAACCGATATTATGCAGTTTTCATTGATGAAAACGAAACGCTGCGGATAGACTGCCGAATGTTTGCGCAGCCTCCTGCATTTTTCAATCAAAATCCCGCGACAGCGCAACTGAGAATTCAGCCACGGTTCTGAATAAAAAAAGCCACGGTTCTGAATAAAAAAAAAGCCACGGTTCTGAATAAAAAAAGCCACGGTTCTCGTCGGAAAAAAATTCCATTCGGATGTCTCATTTTACCTTTCCTGATCAGAATTTTCAATAGAGATCCATTTATCTCTTAATGCGATTTTTTCTCCATTTTCTTGGTGTATGGCTTCGGAAATAATTGTTCCTTTATTTTATGAAAAGATTTGAACGAGTACTCGCATTTTTAAGCACTCAATTTGGTCCAAACTATTAAAAATAAGTAACTTTCAGTGTCTTCAACTTTTCTCGTGCGCCGAACTGTAAATATACCGAGTCAAATGTTTCTTTGCAGTGACGAGTTTGCATAATGCATTCCGTTTAGGTTAAAAACAGAATCGCACATCTTATCTTCTAGATAAGGCATTGTATTTTCTTTATTGTTCTCTGGAATCGTTTCGTTACGTTGCAATATTATGTTTTACGCTGCTAGTGATTTTTAAAGAGAAACACTAAAGCAGAAAATTAAGGACGACGAATTGTGAAAGCAATTAATTTTCTATCATTTGTTCTGTGTAAAAAGTCCTGTGCAGAAATGAAATCTCACAATATTATTTATTCTCTTCTGGTAAGCTTAAATATATTAAAACATTATATTTGTAGGCTTGGTGTTATTTGACAAGCGAAGAACATTTTAATACGTCATTATTTAATTTAATATAATTTTAATATAATTCAGTATAATTTCCTACGGTATTTTCTTCGCGAAGAACGAAATTTAATGGAATCGTAACGACATAATTTTGTAGAATTATTTAAGAATTAAGGGACAAATTTTTCTATTCTAATTCTAAATTTCTTAATTATTTTCTATATCTAAATTGTTCTATGTAAGAAGTCCTGTGCAGGAATGAAATCTCACAATATTCATTATTGTTTTCTGGTAAACTTAAACACATTAAAACATTATATTCATAGGCTTGGTATTATTTGACAAGCGAAGAACATTTTAATACGTCATTATTTAATTTAATATAATTCAGTATAATTTCCTACAGTATTTCCTCCACGAAGAAACAAATTTAGTGGACATAATTTTGTAGAATTATTTAAAAAATAAGGGACAAATTTTCAACGGAATTTTTTCGCGGAAAACAGAGGTTTGCGAAAAGCACAGGATCGGTAAATCGCGTCGAGTAATTCGCAACGATCGGAGCAGTAAATCCTTTCGAAATGATCGCGCACCTAGTTTCCCTTTGTCGACGAATTTACGTATCGCGTGCAAGTCGTTCAAGGTGATTTGTAACAGTCCCGATTGCAAAATTTATCGCATCCAAAACGGTAAACACCGCGGCGAATGTTTGCACACCAATTGCAATTTCGAGCGGCAGCGCAAAAACAGAAATTGAGCAATCGTTTGAATCAACGAGTCAGCGAGTTGTACTGCGCCCCGGACACAACCTGTATTAATATGTTTTGTCGTAAGGTACACACACCGTGTACCGGCCCGAAATAAATCCAATCGCGTCCGTCCCGACATGTATGAAACCGTGGACAAGTTTACATTCTGCTAATATTTGCTCGGGGTAAATACTGGAGAAAGCAACGTGTCTCTGCGGCGCTCTGCGAAGAGGAAGATCAATCGTCTTTTACGATCGCAACAGATCCAAAACAATTCCAACCTTTTCGCCGGACCTTGCGCGGCCATGATTGCTCCGGAGAAATTCGCGAAAGCCGCATTCGCCAATGCTTCGTCACTGCGTTTTCAATTAATTTAATATTAAAAAAAAACAGTGGTAATCTGAATCCAGTAGAAAATTGGAAATCGTTTCACTAAAATCAATATTAAATATTCCTAGTATGATAACAGATTTTCCTTGCAGAAATTCCTAGTAACAATAAAATATTTTCGAAAATTGCTATCACGAGCGAGAAGCGATGCGAAGAAAATTAAATAGATTTTGCAGGCGTGACCAGTTGAGTAGATAAGATAAATCGGATTTGATTGAACGGCCGAGATTAAAGTATTCGGATGAAATTATTTCAGTTCCCGACGCGTTTTGTGAGCGTGAGAATTATTTATGGATTTTATTTCGAGGTTTTAGGTTCTAGGCTGATTCTGCAGAGCGTTGATGATTCTCATTCGCGATACAGAAGAATCCGAAACGGGTTTAAGATACGCGAGTGCTAGAACGCCCACGTTTGCACTTCGGGAACATCGATGTACACGCCAGTTTCTCAGTAAAATAAGGAAACACAGTGACGTGGTTTATTTACAAAACCTGGACGAGGCGACTGTCGATGAAAGGCTGCGAGAGAAACTGCACACGAGTATGAACAATTGCGTTTTACACGTTCACGAGTTGCATTACCTCCATTTTATTTTCTGGAAATAAATCAGGATTTCAGATTTCCATTTTTATTTAATTAATGTCCTGGATAATGTATTTGTAGAACTGTAGAAAATATTTTAGGCACATTTGTATGTCCCCAAAAATGGTTTAGTGATTTTATATTTAAGTATTATATTAATATTAGCAGAATACTACAAGAAATTTAATTATTCAAAGCAGAGGGCACTGGAAGCATACAGTCATTCGATTTTAATTTGATATAATATCTATGAAACAACCCCATTTTAATATTGCAGAACAACTAACAAATTAAATCACCGAGCAGTCAAAACATAGAATCGTTCTGCTATTTTCGAAATATTAATTTCTACAAATTTTCCACTTAAATTTACTCGAGACTAATGCCACTACAAAATTTCAGAAAAACAATAGGAAACGACTTAAAAGAATGTAACGGAAGGAGAGCGTTTTATTGTTATCCGATAAAAATGTTTAAAAGGCGTAGAATTCATCGGATATTTTACCGCACAGCACATTCTATTGGTTATCGCGCTCCAGTTAAAAATATTCTGATTAAATTGAAGGGCAAGGTGACCGAGAGACAAAAACATTGCAAAACGAAATCCAAAGTGTTTTCAACACACGTGCGGGTCCGTGCACGTTCGAAGGTGGACAGTGCCACGGGAAAATCAACCCTTCAAAAAGAGGTTAAAACCGGGCAGACACTTTTTATTTTGACAACGGTGCCCGTGTATTTTATTTGCCGCGGGGTGTCGCCCGAAAAAATACCGCAGGAAAAAGGTCGGTCGTGTTTCGAGCGGCACAAAGAAAGTTTCTTGAGCAAAATCAACGCGAGTGGCTCCGAAAGTCCTTTACCACGATCAAACAAACGTAACAAGCTTCCCGAGTCGATACAGAAAATATTGCACAAACCCGGTGCTGCACATTCGAAACACACTCTACAGAAGGAAACCACTCGATCACGGCTCGCATCGGTCAAAAGAGACCCGATCGAGCACGTTCCCTTCGAAAAACTCATGAAAAATGGACCCAGCTTCCTTTTCCATTTCAATCGAGCTCACTCGCTCGCCGCGAGACAAAAATACTGTACCGACACCGCGTCGATCACACAAAAGATATACTGTGACGCAAAAAGTCTCGTTTACACAGAAAACCTCGGAGAGCCCAACCGCAAGAAGTATCCTTCGCCAAAAAGTCACATAAAACCGGACTGATTATCCTTGAGGGCAATTTGAAAGAAACCTAACACCACCACGAAGAAAGCCATGCAACCAGCACGCTGCGAGCACACCACAAACTTGTCGGAATCCTCCAGAAATATCGATCCTCGTTTACGGCTCGACAAAAACCACGATGATCGACGCGAATGGGCAAGAAACCGCACAGGAAAAGGGTAACGCACGCGTGAAAACGACACTGCACCTTCTGATGCCCGGTGTAACGGGCCCAAACCTCCACAAAAAAGAAGAAAAAACAAATTACTGCCGCCGAGAACCACACTCAACGAATCCTGAACAAATCCATTAAACAACTCCAGAATCGCCCATCTTGCGAAACACTGCAGGCCCAACGGGCCCCGGGGCCCAAACCACAATAAAAACTAAACCATCGATACCCAGAACCACACACAATAAATCCATTAAAAGACAACTCCAGGATCTCCCGTCTTACGAAACACAGCAAGTCCCAACGGGCCCCGGGGGCCCGCGACAAAAACCAAATAATTGCAACCGAGAAGCACACTCGACAGATTCTCGACAAATCCATTACAATACCACTCCGGGATCTTCCATCTTACGAAACACGGTGGTCCCCCAAAACGGGGGCCCTTTAAATCGAGGGCCCAGGCGAGTCTCTCGAATCTTCACCGTTTGTGACCCAAGACCCACTTTTAGGTTCACAGACCCACATCGTTTCGGCACCGAAAAATCGAACGAAATAAAACTGGATACGCTACCGGTCATTGGAGCATCCCAGGCGAATTTGGGCCTTGTTTCGATGATCATTTAGGGGAAAAACGCATCCGAGAAACGACACTGACGACACTGACACAGAGAGGGGACACCGTGAGAAGCACTCGGAGCACCGGTCGCCGCAGAACTGAGGACGAAAGAGGAGGAGAGGCTCGTCGGACCTGTTCGGGCCCCTGCACCGGGCCTCCGAGTGGTGGGGGGAGCCCCCAGGAGCCCTCGAGCCACGGATCGGGTTCCAGGGTTGCCACTGACCCGACGTCAGCGGCTGAGCAACGACTCCGAGTCATTATCGTACCCGCTATTATCGTCCGACCGCGTTTTCGGCCGCTCTCCCAAAGAGGAAACAATTGGACACCAGGCTACGAACGGGATCGCTCCGACGCGACGGATCCCTCCATTGTAATGGGGATAGGTAGCCGGCAATTGCTGCTAACGAACTGGTCCTATGACGGTGCTAATGGGACGAACAGCTGAAGTTTCGGACGGATCTGTTGCATTTGATCTAGATTGATTCCTGATCGTCTTGTCATTTGGTTATTACCTTGATTGATATGTGAATGAGTCTGTGTGAAATAGACAATGGGTTTCTTTATTCAGGTATTTTTGATGTTTTCATAGCTTGTGTGTGGGTGACACAGATTTTTCTTTGACTTGGATATTTGTACAGTTTATGTCAAATTAAATATTGCTTGGATATTAGAACGTATATTGAGGTAGTATTTGTTACTTTCTTTGTGGTGACATATTGGGTGCGCAAAATTTTTCAAATTGTTCCTGTAAAGTCTACAAGATGCAAGAAGATCAATTTTAATATTGTTTGGGCACACAAAATTGTAAATATAAATTACGTAATTTTTTTAGTACATACGTTGACGTAAGGTTTGTTACCTTTTTTGTGGTGACAAATTGTGTGCGCAACATTTTTCAAATTGTTCCTGTAAACTTTACAGGATGCAAGAAGATCAATTTTAATATTGTTTGGGCACACAAAATTGTAAATTTAAATTATGTAATTTTTTAGTACATATATTGAGGTAGAATTTGTTACTTTTTTTGTAGTGATGTATTGAGTGCGCAAAATTTTCTCAAATTGTTCCTGTAGACTACAGGATGCAAGAAGATCAATTTTAATATTGTTTGGGCATACAAAATTGTAAATATAAATTATATAATTTTTTAGTACATATATTGAGGTAGGATTTGTTACTTTCTTTGTGGTGACGTATTGAGTGCGCAAAATTTTCTCAAATTGTTCCTGTAGACTCTACAGGATGCAAGAAGATCAATTTTAATATTGTTTGGGCACACAAAATTGTAAATTTAAATTATGTAATTTTTTAGTACATATATTGAGGTAGGATTTGTTACTTTCTTTGTGGTGACGTATTGAGTGCGCAAAATTTTCTAAAATTGTTCCTGTAGGCTCTACAGGATGCAAGAAGATAAATTTTAATGCTTTTTGATCATACAAAATTGTAAATTTAAATTATGTAATTATTTAGTACATACATTGAAGTAGGTTTTGTTACATTTTTTGTGGTGAGTGCGCAAAATTTTCTCAAATTGCTCCTGTAAACTCTACATGATGCAAGAATTATAATATTGTTTGGACATACAAAATTGTAAATATAAATTATGTAATTTTTTAGTACAATATATTGTGAATTATTTTGACAGTATTCCTAACGACTCGCAACACCAGCACACGGCAAATTATTTGCAATTCTATTTTCGAAACCGAATCCGCAACAAGGGGAAATTTACATCGGCAATCAGTGGCTTCGTTAAGCTGCAATTAAAACAAACAATTCTCCGTTTCCGCTGACGTTCGTGTTTCGATGTATCGTACTACATTATCATCTGTCGTAAACGCACACCGAACCGTAACCTACTTACTGCACGACTGAATTGTACGCACGAGTATGGTTTCAACGAACGATTCACTAAGTGCGTCTATTAATTAGTTGAACGCTAACGACAAGAGATCAACGAGCAGCATGTGTACACCGGTTACAAGTGACACTTCGGTAGCCGAATTTTTCGCATAAGCGAAGACAACACTGTACAATAATTTCCCGAGGACCTGATAAGAGTCAGTGGCGAAGCGCAAACAACAATTTCGTGTGGATCGGTTCTCGATGGGATCGCTGGTCCCTCTATTTCCTCCGAACAAACAGAAATCACGGATCAATCGCAGTGGCCGTAGGGAGAAGGCTCTCGATCCTGGCTATACAACTGATTCCTGCGTCAATACGATTTGCGTTATCGTCGGCGCAAAACTCTCCCCGCTAATTCCGCGTTCCTCCCCCTCCTCTCTCTCTTCTCGACCACCCCCCGGCAAACCGTGAGCCCTTTTCAACCCTTATCTCGAGTGGAAAGCGAGTTTTCCAGGGGCGAGGCGCGGTGCCAGCCGTCGCGACGCGTCGGCAGGGTCTCCTCTCCTCGAGCCAATGCTTTTCCAATAAGCCTCCAGATATTCCCCGCCGAAAGGAAGAGAAATTCGAAGGTCGGAAGCTGGGCCGACGGCCACGCTCCGAAAAGGGTGCTAGACGAGAAAGGAGGAAGGCGCGGGGGTAGAAACCACTCCCCACCCCCACCCCCCACCACCCACGCAACGTTGAATAATGTACGACACGTAGATCCTCTCTTTCCCCGTGTCCTTTGGACTTTCGACAACCGGGGCGGAATCAGCTTTCGCGAATTCCTCTGATCCCCGTTGTCTATCCAACCCCTGGCCAGCGTCAACAGTCGGCGAGAACGGCGAAAGAGAATCTTAATGAAATTTTTTTTTCGTTTTCTTTTTCTTTTTTTCTTGGTCGACCTACCCCCCGGGACCAGGGTCACCCGAGACCCGAGATACGTGTCTGGAACTTCTCCTGGAAGCTGGACATGCGCGGGGTTTTTAAGAGCCTTTTTAGGCTTGGGTTGTGGAGGTGATTTGCTGCGACGTTTTTATTAGAAGACTTTAGGGACTTTGAGACGTCGTTGTTCGCGTTTACGGCGAGTTGGGGTAAATAGTGTTTGCCGGTGCGCGTGGTGGTGAGGACAGTGAATAGTGAAGGTGTGTAGGCTGGGAAGTAATGGTTGGATTCAGGATGTTTGCACTTGGATCTTGACTATGTTCTTCAATATTTATTTTGTAGTTTGGTTTTGACTGTGTTCTTGAACTTTTGTTTTACACTTTGATTTTGACTGTGTTCCTCAATATTTATTTTGTAATTTGGTTTTGACTGTGTTCTTGAATTTTTATTTTATACTTTCATGTTAACTGTGTTCCGCAATATTTATTTTCTAGTTTGGTTTTGACTGTGTTCTTGAATTTTTATTTTATACTTTCATTTTGACTATGTTCTTTAACCCTTATCACTCGAATGGCGACTGTAAATATTTTTTACATTATTAAATTTGTTTGTAGTTAATAAATTAGTAAACACTTCAATATTGTACGAGTAAATTGCACCATTTTCGTATGTATAACATGAAAGAATACATACAGAAGAAAAAAAAATATTCTAGGTCGGAAGAAATGTTTCATTTTGGAGTTAAAATAGCTTCGAGTGCAAAGGGTTAATATTTATTTTGTACTTTGGTTTTGACCGTGTTCTTGAATTTTTATTTTATACTTTGATTTTGACTGTGTTCCTCAATATTTATTTTGTAGTTTGGTTTTGACCGTGTTCTTGAATTTTTGTTTTATACTTTGATTTTAACTATGTTCTTTAATTTTTATTTTGTACTTCGACTTTGTCCATGTTTTTCAATTTTTAATTTCTACATACTATGATCTTGACTGTTCTCTTTACTATGTATGATCGCTGAACGATTTGCTGATTGTGAGAGATATCTATAATTGACACATTTATTATTTGTAGGATCTCAAAATATGTTGTATGCTTGGTAATTCCCAAAAACTGCGAACAACGTACCAGATTGACAGGAGCAACGAAAGATGATTAAAAAGCTACACAAACATCCCGAAATTGTTGACCATATTTACAGTGAATTCTCTAGATAAGTCGCCGAGGCATGGCGGATAAATGTCGCGGTATTATCCCCACCTCGATGACCTCGGTCGCCTCATCGTTGTCCTTTTCTGTGTTTAGCATGGATCGACTCCTGGACGATAAACGACATCGAGACCCGTGTTGCTGACATATATCGAGAATTCACTGTACATATAAAATCGAAGTGGGTATGATTTACAATATCGTTGATGATGTACTGTAAAATGGACGTCAGCTCGGTTTCCACAGATTTTTGGATAGAATGAAAAATGGACGCCGATCCAGCGTTCCCCGTGAACAATGTGTTAATTATTATTTTATGTATCATCCGGAATATCGAGCACCGGAAGGCCGATCGCTAAATTATCGGGTGTCGCGAGTGTTTTTAATCGCGATTCTTCCTCCCGCGACGGTACAATTGCAAATTTTACTGCAGCCCGGCGCATCCATGCAACCGTATCACCCTTTAACGGGTTAACGAGTTCGAAATAAGAAAAATGAGTAACGTCCTGGCATCGTTTCTGGTGCACGCCCGGGTGAAATCGGCCGATCCCCTCCGGACTAGAATATTCTCTGGACACGAGACAAGAGGCAATAAAGTTTATGAGCTGCATTTAGTAGGACAATAAATATCGGTGCGCAGGGGAAGAACGCGCCGGTGTACCGATGGCTTTTGTGTATTTAAGTGCTCCGATATTTATGTACCTACAAATTACACGGGACACCGCGGTACGTGTTCGGAAACCTTCGTAAATCGAGGCCTCCTCTCGGTTCTCGCGGAGAAGTTGCAAATTTCGAGTGTATTATCGGGTAATCGATTTGATCGTAAACATTCTCTCGCTATTACGCTATCTTTTCTATGTTTCCACACTTTCCATATGTTCTATGCCTTTTATACTATTTATGAAAATAATTTCTCAAATTTCTGAATTTTTTACATCCATAGTCTTTCTATATTTTCTATACTTTTTACTGTATTATCGGGTAATTGATTTGATCGCAAACGTTCTCTCGCTATTACGTTATCTTTTCTATGTTTCTACACTTTCCACATGTTCCACACTTTGCATACTTTTTATGAAAACAATTTCTGAATTTTCTCAATTTTTTACATTCATAGTCTTTCTATATTTTCTATACTTTTTACTGTATTATGGGATAATCGACTTGATCATAATAATTCTCTCGCTACTATGTTGTCTTTTCTATGTTTCTACACTTTCCACATGTTCCACACTTTGCATACTTTTTATAAAAACAATTTCTGAATTTTCTGAATTTTTTACATCCATAGTCTTTCTATATTTTCTATACTTTTTACTGTATTATCGGGTAATTGATTTGATCGCAAACGTTCTCTCGCTATTACGTTATCTTTTCTATGTTTCTACACTTTCCATATGTTCTATACTTTGCACACTTTTTATGAAAATAATTTCTCAATTTTCTCAATTTTTTACATTCACAGTCTTTCTATATTTTCTATACTTTTTACTGTATTATGGGATAATCGACTTGATCATAATAATTCTCTCGCTACTATGTTGTCTTTTCTATGTTTCTACACTTTCCACATGTTCCACACTGTGCACACTTTTTATGAAAACAATTTCTGAATTTTCTCAATTTTTTACATTCATAGTCTTTCTATATTTTCTATGTTTTTTACTGTATTATGGGATAATCGACTTGATCATAATAATTCTCTCGGTACTATGTTATCTCTTCTATGTTTCTACACTTTCTATATGTTCTATACTTTGCACACTTTTTATGAAAATAATTTCTGAATTTCCTAAATTTTCTACATCTACAGTCTTTCTATATGTTCTATATTTTTCCAAATAATTTATATTTTCTATATTCTCGTGTTACCTACATTCTTTACCATATTCTTGTGTCTCCTATACATATTTTCTACGGTACCTATACTGTATTCATCATTTTCCACATTTCCTGCATTCTCTGCATCTTTTACACATTTTCCACGTCTTTTCAACATTGTTTTGTAATTTCCACATTTCAGATGAGCATTTGCAACATTTTTTTGTAACATTTTCATGCTTCCTTACATTTTTACTTTCTTATCCACTTTATATGTCTCTCATTTCCTACGTGTCTCGTGTTTAACATTTCACACCCTCTGTCTTGTTTAAAATAAAACAAAATATTCCTCGAAATAGTACACGTAAAAACGTCCGTTCAATAATAAATGTAAAAATATACAGTAATAAACGTATGATCGCAATAATGACTGTAAAAATGTGACGATACCAATAAACGTACAAACGTACGTTCCTAATAACAACGAATGTAACAATTAACATTCGTATTTCCGAACATTTCCCGCACTCCTTTGATCGTTCGAATCCTGCGATTTCAATTTCAGCGGGCGCGCACGCGCGCGAGCTGAATACATTTCGCCGGGATAAAGATATTCATAAACCGTTTACATTTCGTGCTGAATGTTGAAATTTAAATAACCATTGCTGAGAGCACCGTTCCCATGGAAATTTATACGCGTCCCGACGTGTATATCCATTCCGCGTCGTACTTTGTGCCATACGGCCCTTCTGCGCGATAAACGCGACAACTAATCCTCTTAAAGTTTTCAGGTCTTCCTTTAAACACATAAATCGGGGGACAATGTGTAATCTCGTACATTCGAGAGGGCGCCATAACTTCCGCAACGGGTTACGAACGTAAGGAGATTTTATTACTAATTATTTCGATACTTATCGGCGCCGCGTGGCATGGCGGCCCGCGCGCCGGTTCGCACAATTATGGAAAATACACGAAACGCTGTAAAGCCCGCGTAATTCCCATGGTTAATAAACATGCTCCGCTCTGTTACCATCATTATGAAAACACTGTACCCAGAATAATACCTGCAACAACTTCAAATACAAATATACAAATTTTCCCTTCGATTGATCAGATTGATTTTTATACATCTATATTTATGTTACAAGTCCTGATTAGTAGACTTGTTTTTATGCAAATTACAAATTGTTTTTATTAATGACAACGTGCAGTTGTAGACCTTAGGTTTCTTTTCTTAATAATCTTATTCAGTTGAAAATAGTACAACAGCATTTTTAAATTCCATTTACTTTATTTTTAATTTCACTTGTTTCACAGTGTTGCATTTGAACTAATCTTTTTCATAAATGCATACACTCAGTCTATTGATTCTATTGGTTGACGTTCTGCTACTTTCAAAAACAAACCAAGGAATTCGCATTTTAAAATAGTAAAATGACGAGCAGAATGCAGACGTTATGAGTATAAAAATATCAATGTGTTATTTCCAGTGTGTTCAAGTTGTTTAGGAGAGAAGGAATGTTCTATTTTCTAAAATCTTTATGTTGCGTAAAACTCTACAGCCCAGTGATGATTAAAATTGAGTAATGAAAATAATTTAATGTTCAATAAGTTCTGGTAGGGATTTTTTGGAATTTGTGAATAATCTGGGAATTAATTTTTAGTTGTAGTAAAATTTCGCGTTTCCGCGGACAGTTGCGAGGTTTGCCAAGTCATTTTCGGTGTGCAGGTGTTCGTTTCGGGGAGACGAGGGTTCGAGGCAGTTTTTCACGAATCTTGGCCGAGCGACCCACGTGGCCCGCACAGTATACCGGGCTTATGGTGGCCCTGAAGGCAGCAGGTGGTGGCTGTAGGTTCACCTGGACTTTTCGGATTTTAGGCGTTTCCGAGTTCATAAATAACGAATTTCCCCCATGGCTGCCTGCTGCCACGAGCCCCTTCTTCCCCCAGTTCTCGCTAACCAGCTTCCTTCGCATTCTAATTAAATTATTTTTTAATTTTCCTCCGAATATTTCCTCCACGTCTCTCTAGAGATCCTCCTTCTCCTTTTTGCCATTATGCGACTGTTTAAAGCTCGAAATTTAATTTGCTATTGCTGCAGAAAATTTCACTCTGCTGAGAACAAGAAAAAAAAATCTGAGAACTCCAATTAACGAAGGCTCGACTAATTCTGGCCGGAGAATACAAAGAACTAGTATACGATTATGAAATTTTATTTTCCTCGCGCGGGTGTTTAAAACGAAATTGAAACGAATGCACGACAACGTTTAGCCAGAATAAATAACAAAGCTACTTCATGAAACGGGCGGAGTTTAATTAAACAAAGCGCCGATCGCATTCCGCGAAGCCCATATCGTAGAATAACGAATCAGACTGGCGGTAAATATTTCATTCACGATTTGACGAGCGCGATTATTATTCATTTCAAACGGGATAAATTCCAACATTATTTCGCTCGTCATGAATATTTAATCTTCGCGATATCTAGAGGCGGCCTCGCCGTACAATTAAATGATTCACTCTCGTAACGCCCGTAACGAAATATCTGCGTGCAATCGGTGCAAAAGCTGAAGTAATAACTTTCCTATATGTTCCCACCACAAAATAACAAATCAGAAAATTTAAGCAAAAATGGTGAAAACTCGCACAAGCACTTTAAAAACCAGCGCCATTTTAATCCCTCTTCAAAGACTTGAATTCAATCTATACAGGTTGCAGTGTATTAAAATCCCGTATCAGATAATATTATTAAGATAAAAAATTGTGTATAGAGGTTCGGTGAAAAATATTTTCAAAATATTGCTAAAAAATTTCCAAAAAATAACTCGCATAGCGCCATTTTAGACCTCTTTCAAAGAGACTTGGACTCAATTTATAGAAGTTGCTACACAATAAAGAGCCTCGAAAAAATTAGTGAGATAATTTTAAAAGAAAGTAAAACGTGTGCAATTGTCAACATCATTAGCAGCCAGTATTGTCAGGATGAAAACCTGGAAAAAGTTCAACCGTTTGGAAAAATTGCAAACTCCCTGTCAGTGTGAGCAGCCGTGCGGCGCCTTCGCGGCGAGCGCATTAAAAATGTTAAGGAACGTTTATGTCGTTTGTGGTTCAATGTTAACCTGTCGGACAGCATTCGAATAAAACGCCGTCCCGCCTCGTTAACGATTCACAACCAAGCCCGCATTTTCCGAGACGTCTCGCGCGTACGAGTTCTCTCGCCTTATTGCCGAAGGAGACGACGCGTGGGTGGATTGCAAGTGCGTCAAACGTGTCAGCTCTCGTTAAACACCTTGGTGCATTCATAGGTGGCAAAGTTCTCCGGGACCTATCGCCGTCGTCGTGCCAATATGTATGCGCATCATCCTCCGGATCGGCGCTGTACACGGGCCGGGGCTGTTTGCAAGCTTTATGCTACGTATCGACTTGGAAATTGCTCTAGAAACTAAACATCTCTGCTGTACAGACACCCACGAGCTATTCCTACCGTTGCTCTCGCGCGTAAAAAGAAACGTGGCGGGAATCGGCTATCAAATCGATAGAGACATTTCAGTCTTCGCAATTTTTGTGGATACGCAGCGTAAGACTCCAATATTTATTTTTTTCTGTCATTTCCACATTAATATTTGTGGTATACTTTTCACTTTTGCTCTAGAGAAACTGTTTGTACACTCGATTGTTGCTCCCATGTGAATACACAGCTTAAGCTTTAGACCTTTCGTAGCATAAGCTCTGAATATTGAGCAGCTTTACTTTAATTTCAATTTTAACGTCATATTTTTCACTTTTGTTCTGGAGAAACTGTTTGTACACTCGATTGTTGCTCCCATGTGGATACACAGCTTAAGCTTTAGATCTTTCGTAGCATAAGCCCTGAATATTGTGGAAGCTTTACTTTAACTTTAATTTCTATGTCACATTTTTCACTTTTGTTCTGAAGAAACTGCTTTATACCCTCGATACTTGCTCCTACGTGGAGACGCAGCATAAGCTTCAAATGATAGAAATCCTTCATTACACTGATAATTTTAATTTTATTGACAGTAAAAGCTATCTAACTATACATTAGTTATTTTTCTCATTTTGCTTCTGCTCAAATTGTTTGATACCCTTGATAGTTGTTTTCATATGTAGAAACGCAGCATAAGCTTTCGACCTATAGAGCTCCAAGTCCACTAGTAATCTTATTCTTATTCCTCTATTATTTTTCTGATTGCTTGCTAGAATTGTTTGGTAACCCCGATATCTCATGCGAAGACGTAACCTAATTTTCAAATCTTAAAAAGATGGCAAACCTAAATTCCTTGTACTCTAGTGTGAACGCACAACATAAGCTCTAAATTCTGAAAGACTAACCTGCTACTCTCCCTGTTCAATTTCGTTTGATACTTCACTGCCTTGAAAGTTGCTCTTATGTGGACACGCAGCCCAAGCTGTATTATAGCGAACATCGAGAAACACCGCAGTGCTCGTTCGTTTCCCAGTTTATGGAAGGGGAATGTGTCGCGTGAAGAGCCCCACCAGCCGTCAACGTAGACACCATGGGGTGTCCATGGAACCATACAGTGAAAAGACTAACCGAGGTAAAGTGGGGGAACTAACGGAGATAGAGTGGGAGTATTAATGGGAGGAAACTGGGAGAACTAATGAGAACAAAGTGCGGCTAGCATTGGGGATATTCCGGGGGAACTGATGGTGGCAAGGTGGGAGAAATAATGAAGCCAGAATAGGAGGAAGGATTAACGCAAAATGAGGGAAATTAAAAAAAAAGGTAATATGGGGGACACTAATGCGGACAAAGTGGGGAAATTGATAGAGACAAAATGGGAGAATTGATAAGGGTGAAGTGGGCAAAGTGACAAACACATAGTGGGAGAAATTAAGGGTAATGTGGCGGAACTGATGGGGGAAAGTGGGAGATCTAATGAAGGCAGTAGCAAGTGGCAATTGCAATGGATGTGAACTGGTGTATAGGCAGTAATAAAGACAGAATAATAGAATTAATCGGGGGAAGGTGGGGGGACTAGTGGAGTAGGGGAAATTAGTAGAGCTGGAGTGGGGGAACTAACAGATGCACAATGGGGGGAATGAGTGGAGTCGAAGTAGGGGAAGCTAATAGAGCTAGAGTAGGGGAAAAGTAACACAGCAGAGTAGGGGAAATTAGTAGAGCTAGAGTGGGGGAAGTGACAGACGCACAGTGGGGGAATGAGTGGAGCCAGAGTAGGGGAAGCTAATAGAGCTAGAGTAGGGGAACTAACGGAGCCAGAGTTGGGAAAGGTAACGCAGCAGACTAGGGGAAATTATTAGAGCTAGAGTGGGGGAACTGACAGACGCACAGTGGGGGGAAGAGTAGAGCCAGAGTAGGGGAAGCTAATAGAGCTGAAGTAGGAGAACCAACGGAGCCAGAGTGGGGAAAGGTAACACAGCAGAGTAGGGGAAATTAGTAGTGCCACAGTAGTGGAATCTGACTAGAGTAGAGAAAACAGAGCCAAAGTTGGTTAACTAATAAAGACAGAGTATGGGAAGCTAATAAAGCCAAAGTAGAGAGACCTAACAGAGACAAAGTGAGCACAGCGTAACAGAGTATAACAATACCCCGGAGTGCTTCAAAGCTATGCCACGTGTCCGAGTGACTCACGCGAAATTTTAGGGGAGGCAAAATTTGATAGCCGCAGCGACACGTCTCGTAGAGAGGTCGAATGTTTGAAGTGACACTCCTAAGTCAATAGGTAGCCTGGCTCGTGCATCGGACCGGCGAAATCTCTCGAAACTCGAGAGTAGAAGTTGGACACCACTGTCCCCGGATACTCGTGTATCCCGGGAACTATCCTCATCTATGCAGATGCTCGGGAACGACGACACTCGGGGCTCGGTCGCCTCTGGTTTTTACTACGAAAGCGACAGCTGTTCTACGGGACCTTGCAGCGTTCGCTGCGAAGACGAGGGGTCCAGGTTGTTTTCTGTGGCCAAGTCTTAACAAGCCTCCCATCTGGAGATCGGTCTCTCGCCCTCGAGAAGAAAAAGGAAGGGCGAAGGGAGGGCGCCGGGCACGTTCCGCCACTGATAGTACTTAAAAATATATTGGTTCCTGTTTTCGCTCCTGCTTTCGTGAGGGGAAAGCGGAATGAGTTTCGTAATCGGGTCTCGGCACTTCCGTTTCGCTGCTGCTGCTGCTGCTGCTGCTGCTGCTGCTGCTGCTGCGAATGGTGTTCTTTACATCTCGAGATCGTTACCAGCAGGCTGCAAATTATTAGCAATTCCAACTGCACCGAGGATTTTTATTTTCACGTACCTAGAACCCGAGGAGAAATTAAACTAGAGAAATTAGATTCAACGAAATTTATACTCGAGCGCTGTCGAACGCAGCGAAATAAATTCGTAATTGGCACAATTATATTTGGAAATAAGTTTCCAAATATTTCCTGAAGTTTCGGAGTAGAGAGTAAGTACGGTGATTTCTCTGTATACAGTGACGAGCGAAAGTGTAAACACACTTCACTAGTTTTACATAAAACGTGATAATACAACCTATTCTTCAGTTGAATGATAAAGATTAGGTACTGATTATTACAAAGTGAATAAGATAAACAAAACATAACAGTTTATTTTAATTGATAGTAACAATATACGGAATATTTATCGAAAATAGGGATTGAAGACAATTTTTACAGTTTTGCACTTTAATTGTGCTCGTCGAAAGAAATCTTTAAATTAATATTTTGTCCATTTTCCTTTAATTTTTGTACTGCTACTAGCCTGTGTGGCATACTATCTATTAAATTTTTTAAATAATTTCATTGACAATTGTGTGTCAAGAAGTTGATACACTACCATAGCTTTTCTTTATTCTTGCAACCATCGTATGATGGTTATGATACATTTTACTGCAATTTGCCGTAGTGAAAAACCTTCATCGCACAATGAAATGATACTGTTTCTTTTATCTACACTAAGTGGTTTCATCTTGACTCACGCGTGTCAACGAACTTTAAAATAGGAGAAAAACCGTGTAAACACCAGTCTTACTACAGTTGACTATCAGTGTTTGTTTACAATTTCATTTCCCTAGCATTCGTGTACTATCTTAACCCGATGATACGTGCAAAACTGTAAACATTGCTTCAAATCCTTATTTTTGTAAAATATTATATATATTGTTAACACTAGGTTTACGGGACCCGTCAAAATGACGGGTTCTAATATTTTTAATTTACGTTTATTGAGATTGTGAAGATCCATCTACGTGGAATTACTCGACAAACTTATTTCCTTGGGTATATATTATTTAAAAAATGGCTGGAAACTTGGATAGACACATTCTTCTTATTTTCATAAAGTAATGTAAAATACTCTCTTTTAATGCTCCGTAAACCTAGTGTTAATATTATCTAACATAAACTGTTATGTTTTGTTCATCACATTCACCATACAACTATTATTACCTAAGCTTTATCATTCAATTGAAAAATAGGTTGTATTATCACGTCTCATGTAAAACTAGCGAAGTGTGTTTACACTTTTGCCCGTCACTGTATGTCGCCAAGGGCTGGATGGTAAACGTCGCGGAATTATCCCCACCACCTGGACGATACATGACGTTACTAAGACCCGTGTTGTTGACATATATCGAGAGTTCACTGTCCTGTCTGCTAAGGCATCACGCTGAGTCGCTAATGAAAATTGTAGTGTCTTATTCATTTCACGCGTGGAAAGAAAAGTGCTTCAAATATTCAGCACACTTCCACAGTAAAAAGGGTGGATGGAGCGCGCAAAGAAGATGCTCGAGGCGGAGCAGACAGCAGGTTTTGTCACACGTCCAACGGAATACATTATTTGCGAGGAAGATACGGAGTTTTCCGAAATACTCGGGAGGCTGGTGAGAAGACATCGTTCGGTCGCGTTCGGAAGGAGGTTAAACGAGTCTTAGGGAAATTTCACGAGAGCAGGATCCTGCCCCTCGATCCCCTCTTCACGTGACCCACCCTCGTCGCACTTAGTCATTCTCCCCTAACCTCGTTTCAGGCTCGTGGCGACGACGACGACGACGGTACAGGACGTTACAAAGGGCGAGATAGAGAAGGGCCGAGGGCTGTGAGCCCGAGTGTAATGCGTCGCGAGAAAATACGATATCCGGAGGATTCCCGGCATCTCCTCCATTTTCCTTTCTCCCGAGGCCGAGGCTCGCTGCTTTCCTTCGTTTTCATTTCGTTCGAGAGTTACCGCCCACCCGTCGAGCCGAGTCGCAAAAGTTACGCGAATCGATGGAACACCCGGGGATATTGCGTTCTCTGATGAGATACGCTGAACGGGATTTATGATCCGTTGTTAACACGCCGTTGACCGTCGCGCTTTCGAGATATCGATGGCACAGTTGGTTAGAAATTGCGAAATTAACCCCTCTTCCGATCGCTCACTTTCAGCGCCCACTGGGGGTCTGGCCAGTTCGACGTTCGCGAATTAATTTCGAGAAAACGGACGCAACCATCGAGCTGAAATTTTGTGGCCGTGTTTGCGCATATCTGAAACAATACCGTGAATTTTTGTTAAACGTTCGGTTGAAAATTGTCGGAGTTGTTAGTGAATGTACACGCCCCGTCGCGAAAATGCTGCGTCCATTGATCCTGTCCGTTGCAGTCGCCTGAATGAAACATATGATGTTTTATTTGTCTTGCGTGCGGCTATTGTTGCGCCTACAATCAGTAACGCTTGAACAATTGACGAAATAATAAAACTAGATATTTGAAGGGGAAACTTTCGGGTTTTATGATTCCCACGAGTTTTAATAAAATGTAATAAATAGTTCTGCTATTACTTCAAAAGTGAATTTCAGCTTACCAGCTTCGGTCGTTATCTTAACATTAATTCTCTAATATTGTCTTGAAAAACACGGCTTGAAATACTCCAGTAAAAATAATGAGAGACGCGCAGACGAACGTGCGACGAACAAACAAATTTTCTCACACGTGAAAACTGTTTGTTCCCGAAGTTATAATTGTAATTAGCTCGGTAAACGCAGAGTTCTCGTCTCGTCAAATAAAAGTTTGAACTTTGTGCGAGCCGAGTCTTTGAAACTATGTTTTTCTCCGCCGTGTCCTCGCAGCAATAAAGGACGGAGCATCGTTTAAATTGTTGATTCTCCTACGGGAACTGACAAAAGGCGAAAAGATTGAGTCCCGTGTAATAATTTGCATTCTGCGCGCCCGGTTCGTCCGTAGCCGGAGCTGCAATTGCAGGAATAAATCGCGCGTAGACAATTGAGCCGGCTGGTGGGGGGTATTTTGAATTCACGATAAGAGAAAGGACATCCAGGCAGATCGATATCTTAATTGCGATCGAGCTCCGTCGAGACTTTATTTCGTTCCCGCTCGAGGATAAATTAATCCGCGATCGGACAATTAATTTCCCCGTTAAACCGGAGAAACGATCTTGTTTCATTCTCGGCCATCAAGTTTTGTCTAATTGAATGTCGCGCTCGTTTCGACAAACAAACAATTGATCGCTTCGACTACGAAAATAGACCATCGAAAAAATATTCCAGCGAAACAATGCGTTTCGTTGAAAATTGTATCATGTACCATTCAGTAGCTATTGTTTTATCAATCACCACTAGACTGCCCGCCTTCATGCAAAATAAACATTTTCTTCGTTAACTGCAGCACACAAGGACCAAAATAAAAATGTACTTCCATACTTAATAATTTTAGTTTTATTTCTTAACTTCTTCTAATATCTTTCTCATTTTTATCAAGAACACATAAAATTCCGCAGTCTTATTATCGCAATTAAAAAATGCTAAAATATTGTATTCCGCCGGCGTTGTTAATTAAACTTCAGCCGACTTGTTCGCATGGGAATTGTGCTTCCGGGAACAACGCCTCGTTATTTTACTACAAATATTTTTCTGAAACAGTGGTTCTGTAAAAAATACCTGTATCCCATACATGAAGGTACACTTTCAAAAATAAAACAAGAACAGGGAACAACTGTTAAAACCCAGATTCATTAAGATAATTATTTAAACTTACTTTGCAACTAGAGACTTCTAACGTCCTCGGAGAAGAACTTTTTGATAAACCTTTCGTTTTCGCAGCTCCGATCCCAAGATCCAGTTCTCAATAAACAAAAGCGAATTCCCAGTTCGATAACAGTCGCCGACAAAACCCGTCTCGGCTAATCAAGAAACACCGAGTTGTCCTCGCCGTATATCGACCGATCGAAAATCCAGGATCAGACTTACGATTATGAGCAACATTCCCCTGGTTCTTTCTTTCTTTCTTTCTTTTTTTTGTCGCCAGGTTTCCCCGTCGATCCGCAATCACCGTCGAATTTCCGGCAGAGCGAAACTGCTTTTCCCGAGTCGATGTTCATTCGTACGTGTTTTCGCGCCACCTTGTATCCGACGATGGGGGTGGTCGGAAAATCGAGGGTGGAACAGGGTGACTAACTGCACGAGCACGAGGAGGGTGGCCCAAGAGTACGCCTGGCGAATACCGAGTGTCCTTAATACAGGGTGTCCCGAGAAAATATTCGCTGTCGTGTTTTATACCGCGATAACGAACCTCTTTTATCAGTCTTTTCCTCGCTCAACCGACCCCACGAACAATGATTATTTATTCTTACGCGCTTAGGACGATCGTATCACCCCGTAGCCCCACCCTGGACATCCCTAACTCAACTGTAATGGCGCTGGTTTTTGAATTTCTCCGCAACTTTTGCCAGCCACTCAACCAATACAATTGGAACGGTGTGTTGTATTATTTTTACTCGCTTGGAGAGAAAATATTTTTTAGAAACTAATCTACTAATTTCTTTTATATTACTTTTAATTCGTTGAGTAGGGGGTGAGAAATTCAATTTTCAGTGAGTTCTATTTGAAAATATTTTCCCAGTACTGCTTCAAAAAATCTTTCTTTTAAAAATTCGATTATTACTCATCAATTTATAGAATAATCTATCTATCGTGTGCCAATTAATTTTCTCCTAAAATGTGTTTCTCTCCCGGTGACAATTTTTTCCTCCACGATTTCATCGTCGCCTAACGAATATTGTTCTGTTTTCGAAAAATGTTCACTGGAGTTCATCTTCCAATTTCTGTCTCTTTCAAAGTAAATTTTATCTCGGGCAATTCCTGGCTTGGAGCTCGTCGCGGTTCTTCTTCGAACTTTCTTTCTGCTCGCGCGAGCTATTAAAGATCGCCGGGTGGTAGCAAGAACTTTTAATGGCGCGGGAACTACTACATAATCGCGGGCGCAGCTAACAGAATTTCAACGTTCGCCTAACAACAACGGCGTGACCGGCAGCGCTAACTAAGCCGGCCGACACATTTATTTTCTCGGTTACGGGTCTACCGTGCAACAATATGGTTCTCGGGCATGATCCATCAGGGACGTATGTATCAACGACGGTGAATGGAGCCACGCAACACCCAGCACGTGACGAACACACGACCCTTACACCCTTACCCTTACGTTCTTGCCCCTCGCAGACCTTAGCCCTGTCCCTCTACCCTCTCCACGGGTCTCTCGGTCCCTTCGTACAACGAGTTATCGGCCTTCCGTCCAAGTTCCGGATACCTTTCTGTTATTCTATCGACGATAGAAACCCGTGTTTGCGTACCATCGGTGACCACAACCTTAATAACGCTGATGGAACCGGTCGACATGTGCAATATCCAATCTATTAATCCTCGGACGGCGAACCAGTCTTGTAACTGTATGATTGATGGTGCTTGGAGCCGTTCACTTTATTTATACATTTTTTAAAACATATTTTTGAAGGCACTTCTTGCTAATCTATTGTACCCAATGCAACAGCTCTTTTCTAGGTCAAAATAGACTATCGTATCACTGTTGGAGAATTAAGGGCGTCTTTTTGTCTAGAGCATCATCTTGGTTTCGAAATTTTTGTAAACAAATCGGACGACTGTTTTGTGTCGAGTTTTTGTATACATATTTTCTATTATTTGGACTACACAACAGAATTTTTTGAAGTCGAAATACCCACAATTGTAGGAGTTATAGTTCCTTCAAGACGGTCATATGGACGGTCAACTGGTTTAAAGCGTTATCTTGTATGCCTTGGTATGGACATTTTTATAAACAAATCGGACAACTGTTTTGTATTTAGTTTTTGCATTCATATTTTCTATTATTTGGACTATATAACCGAATTTTTTGAAGTCGAAATACTCAAAATTGTAGGAGTTATAGTTCCTTCAAGATGGTCATATAACTGGTTTAAAGCGGTATCTTGTAGGCCTAGGTTTGGCAATTTTTATAAACAAATCGGACGACTGTTCTGTATCGAGTTTTTGCATACATATTTACTATTATATGGACTATATAACAGAATTTTTTGAAGCCGAAATACCCAAAATTGTAGGAGTTATAGTTCCTTCAGTATGGTCATATAACTGGTTTAAAGCATTATCTTGTAGGGCTAGGTTTGGAAATGTTTATAAACAAATCTGACTACTACTTTGCGTCGAATTTTTGCACACATATTTACTATTATTTGGACTATACAGCAGAATTTTTTGAAGCCGAAATACTCAAAATTGTAGGAGTTATATTTTTCTTATTGGGATGTTCTGTGTAATTGCACAAAATTTGGTAGTTACAGGTAATAATTATGAATTGTTCGTCGATGCAATTTTTATTCTGCAGATATGGGCGTGTGTTTTGATCTTCGGATATTGTTCAGCGTGAAAAAGGGTATCGACGCATCGTTATTCATCAACGCACGCAACGATTCGTCAATTACCGGGTCTCGTGCGAGTTTAAAAGTTGCGAATTGATTTATTAGACAGAAACCGATGAGAGACGGGATTCGTTCCCGGCATTACGTTGCAGAAACTGGCCCTGGCATTAGCGTCGCGACGCAGGGGTCGTTCTCATGAGTCACCCTCGATCTACACCCCCCAACAGAAATGTGACTCCTCCGATAACCCGAGGAAATTCCAAAAATATTTGGCAATATTGGCTTGTTTCGTGTTACACGTTCATTTTATCGATGGATAAAATACACACCGAGCCCCGTTTCGATGAACGAATGTTATTAACAATCATCGAATTTTCGCATCGATTCAACACTCTGCTCTATTGTTCCGCGGGATAATTCTTGTGTTACTACAATTAAATCAATTATGCACTTTATTAACCGTCATGTGTGATATTCATTCATCGGTACGTTAACGCTTTGCGAATTAAATTGCGTTGAAATTGATACCCAATTAGGAGTGCATTTAATTGTCATTAGAGTGCAGTGTACAATGTAGATCAGCAAGACTAAACGTGAACGAAGCCTACTTGCAACACCCCTGATTCATCCCTTCAATTTTTTCCATCCCCCGAAATACAAGTTCCACAATTTACTAAAAAATAACTGTCAATTTATTCATCTCACAAATAATTAAATTGTACGAAATATATAATTGTACGCCTCGAGGCCTGTCATTTGTTAACACGAACTTCACTGCACAACAAATTTCACAATTCACGAACAAATAACAATTTATTCCAAATTCATTTTTGTCACTGAATTCATTTCCTGTTTCAATCCTGATTCAATTGCCTGCAGAATGGAGAGAAGGTATATGGTAATTATTTTGAGACCGGAATACATTTTAATTGTTCGCAAACGGACAATAAATTCACGTAGAAACAGCCATTTTAGGCATTTATGACAAAAAGGAATTAAGTGAGCTGCGAAATGATGACAATAAACGAATATAGGAGTGTCATTATTTTCGACTCATTCGAATTATCAGAAGAAAAATGCATTTTAGTTTGTCTTCTTTTTATTTTGCACAAAGATCCACAGTCTGAGCAATTTCTAAAAAAATCTAGGTTCCACGCACAGCAGGAACACGTAATAAAAAATATTTCCAACCCCCATGGCGCGACATAAGCGTCGATTTTTAAGTTCCATTCGGAGTCCTTGAAACAATGCCGATGCCCGTTCGATAACAGGGCGGTTTTGTCGCCTGCTTTCGAAACACCCTGTATACGAGGTCACCCCACCGCCAGATATTGATTTAGTATTACAAGAGAGAGAGAGAGAGAGAGAGAGAGAGAGAGAGAGAGAGAGAGAGAGAAAGTGTGTGTGTGCTTCACTCCACACAACAGGGCCACTCTGTCGGCAGCGTTTCTCGCATTCAGGCCAGCGTTCGCTGGTTTTTTCGAAAACGAATTCGACAAAAGCCCGCGGAGCCGATCACAATGCCACGTGTTTGCCGGCTTGCCATCCCGGACGACCGCTTTCCTACGACCGTCGTTTCTTTTCACCGGAGGACTCCCGTGTAATCGTTTCACGCGAAATGACTCCTTTGTCCCCGGGCAAGTCTCTTCGCTACCCTTTTAAATGGGGATAATTGAAACGGTTCAATTGGAAGGCGCGCGCGCGCTCGAAGATAACATTCGTCCCGGGGAATCGTCGTTTTTTACCAGAAAGTAATTGTTGCACTCCTGCCACTGCAGTCGCAAAAATTCGACTGGAATTTAAATTGAACTCGGAAAATAATTTTTTTTTTAATTGTCTTCAATATTATCAGAGGAAGGGGTGGTAATATGGCTCCCAGTTTAATATTTCCCCCCAAAATCAATTTTTTCCAGGAATCAATTGTTGCACTCCTTCCACTGCAGTCGCAGAAATTCGACTGGAATTTAACTTCGACTTGAATTCAGAAAATCATTTTCTCACAATTTGTCTTCGATATTATTGGAGGTAGGGGTGGTGATATGACCCCCAGTTTTATATTTCTTCCTAAAATCAATTTTTTCCAGGAAGTAATTGTTGCACTCCTGAAACTGCAGTCGCAGAAATTCGACTTGAATTCAAATTCAACTGGAGTTCAGAAAATAATTTTGTCGGAAATTGTCTTCAATATTAGTGGAGGTAGGAGTGGTAATGTGGCCCCTAGTTTTATATTTCTCCCTAATCAATTTTTTCCAGAAAGCAATTGTTGCACCCCTGCCACTGCAGTCGCAAAAATTCGACTGGAATTTAAATTGAACTCGGAAAATAATTTTTTTTTTAATTGTCTTCAATATTATCAGAGGAAGGGGTGGTAATATGGCTCCCAGTTTAATATTTCCCCCCAAAATCAATTTTTTCCAGGAATCAATTGTTGCACTCCTTCCACTGCAGTCGCAGAAATTCGACTGGAATTTAACTTCCACTTGAATTCAGAAAATCATTTTCTCACAATTTGTCTTCGATATTATTGGAGGTAGGGGTGGTAATATGACCCCAGTTTTATATTTCTTCCTAAAATCAATTTTTTCCAGGAAGTAATTGTTGCACTCCTGAAACTGCAGTCGCAGAAATTCGACTTGAATTCAAATTCAACTGGAGTTCAGAAAATAATTTTGTCGGAAATTGTCTTCAATATTAGTGGAGGTAGGAGTGGTAATGTGGCCCCTAGTTTTATATTTCTCCCTAATCAATTTTTTCCAGAAAGCAATTGTTGCACCCCTGCCACTGCAGTCGCAAAAATTCGACTGGAATTTAAATTGAACTCGGAAAATAATTTTTTTTTTAATTGTCTTCAATATTATCAGAGGAAGGGGTGGTAATATGGCTCCCAGTTTAATATTTCCCCCCAAAATCAATTTTTTCCAGGAATCAATTGTTGCACTCCTTCCACTGCAGTCGCAGAAATTCGACTGGAATTTAACTTCCACTTGAATTCAGAAAATCATTTTCTCACAATTTGTCTTCGATATTATTGGAGGTAGGGGTGGTAATATGACCCCAGTTTTATATTTCTTCCTAAAATCAATTTTTTCCAGGAAGTAATTGTTGCACTCCTGAAACTGCAGTCGCAGAAATTCGACTTGAATTCAAATTCAACTGGAGTTCAGAAAATAATTTTGTCGGAAATTGTCTTCAATATTAGTGGAGGTAGGAGTGGTAATGTGGCCCCTAGTTTTATATTTCTCCCTAAAATCAATTTTTTCCAGAAAGCAATTGTTGCACCCCTGCCACTGCAGTCGCAAAAATTCGACTGGAATTTAAATTGAACTCGGACAATAATTTTTTTTTAAATTGTCTTCAATATTATCAGAGGAAGGGGTGGTAATATGGCTCCCAGTTTAATATTTCCCCCTAAAATCAATTTTTTCCAGGAATCAATTGTTGCACTCCTTCCACTGCAGTCGCAGAAATTCGACTGGAATTTAACTTCGACTTGAATTCAGAAAATCATTTTCTCACAATTTGTCTTCGATATTATTGGAGGTAGGGGTGGTAATATGACCCCAGTTTTATATTTCTTCCTAAAATCAATTTTTTCCAGGAAGTAATTGTTGCACTCCTGAAACTGCAGTCGCAGAAATTCGACTTGAATTCAAATTCAACTGGAGTTCAGAAAATAATTTTGTCGGAAATTGTCTTCAATATTAGTGGAGGTAGGAGTGGTAATGTGGCCCCTAGTTTTATATTTCTCCCTAAAATCAATTTTTTCCAGGAATCAATTGTTGCACTCCTTCCACTGCAGTCGGAGCAATTCGACTGGAATTTAACTTCGACTGAAAATCAGAAAATCATTTTTTCGAAAATTGTGTTCAATATTATTAGAGGTAGGTAATGCCCAATATTATTGGGGGTGGTAATGTGGCCCCAGTTTTATAATTCATAAACTATCCATTTTTTCCAGGAAGTAATTGTTGCATTCCTGCCACTGCAGTCGCAAAAATTCGACTGGAATTTAAATTGAACTAGAATTGGGAAAATAATTTTTTTGAAAATTGTGTTCAATATTATTGGTGGTAGGTAATGTCCAATATCATTGGGGGTGGTAATGTGGACCCCAGTTTTATTTTTCATTAATTTCTATCAATTTTTTTCCAGGAAGTAATTGTTGCACTCCTTCCACTGCAATCGCAGAAATTCGACTGGAATTTAGCTTCAACTAGAATTCAGAAAATAATTGTTTCGAAAATTGTGTTCAATATTATTAGAGGTAGGTAATGTCCAATATTATTGGGGGTGGTAATGTGGATCCAGTTTTATTTTTCATCAATTTCTATCAATTCTTTTCCAGGAAGTAATTGTTGCATTCCTGCCACTGCAGTCGCAGAAATTCAACAAAAATTTTCCTTCAACTTGAATTCAGAAAATAATTTTCTGAAAATTTGTCTTCAATATCACTATACGTAGGGGTGGTAATATGGCCCCCAGATTAGTATACGTATGTACATAACTATTTGTATAACAAATGCATAAAAATTGCAGAAATTTGTAATCCTTCCTTAATTCTTCCAATAAAATATAATAAAATAAATTGATGCAAATGGGTTGACGTGCACGTTGCGAATGAAACTTTTTGAGACAACCTAACAGATGTATCTCTGGAAACGGATGTTTCGCACGCTCGCACGTCGTTCGTTCGCGGATGCAGGCCATTCGTATCTGTATTCGGATTGAAGATTCAGAAAGCAGGGAATTTAATTTCGTTTCAGCCCGGGAGCCGCTTATCCAATCGAGATACATGTAATCCAGAGAGGAACGAGGCAATAACGATAAAAATAATCGTGTATGGATGCCGCTACACCGGCATTCGAGTAGCCGTTCAGTCACGAAGGGGACATTTCGTACGATATCGCGATGATCCCCGCGCCTCTCTTTGCGACGATAAACTTTTACAATCGAAAAACGAGAACGGAGAACGCAAACAAAACGTCCGGGCGACCGGACGCGGACGTGCCCGTTTAATCGATTCAATTTTCAAAATAAACATAAGCCGCGCGCTGCATTATACTTCGCGTTTACGCGTTTCAACCACCCACGGCTTTCGCACGGCTCTCGGAGAGCAATTCATCGCTGCGACACTTTGAAACCTGTCGCGTTCCTGTTGACTGTTCACGCAGTCTTTGCAAAGGCATCGTGAAATGAAAATTCAAATCGAACCAAGTAATAATAATAACAACGGAGGGAGTTGATCCGCGATTTCTCGTTTCAACGATACTTTGAAGCCTTATGAACCGCTGCTGGCTTTTAATTAAACACAGCTGTTACTTACTTTGGGTGTAGAATCACGAGGATCAATAATAACATAAAGATCACTTTCAGAGAGGGGGTTGAAGATGCTCTGTTATTGATTTTTCGTAGAATAAATATTTTATGAGGCATACATGAAAATTATAGGGATTGAAACAAAATAGAATAATAATGATTTTAAGGGAGGAAGCTGATCCATAATTCCGTGTCTTATATTACTTTTAAACCTAATACACTGCTACTAATTTCTAAGTAAATAGGTTTGTCTTGCACTTTGGGAAGGTGCAACAAAAGTAAAATAAAAACCGAGGGGATGGAAACAAAATAAAATAAAGACCATTTTAAGAGTGGGGGTTGTAAACGCTCTATCTTTGATTTTTCATAGAATAAACATTTTATGTGCCACACATGAAAATTATAGCGATTGAAACAAAATAGAATAATAATGATTTTAAGGGAGAGAGCTGATCCATAATTCCGTGTCTTATGTTACTTTTAATCCTAATACACTGCTACTAATTTCTAAGTAAATAGGTTTGTCTTATACTTTGGAAAGGTGCAACAAAAGTAAAATAAAAATCGAATGGGTGGAAACAAAATAAAATAAAGACCATTTTAAGAGTGGGGGTTGTAAACGCTCTATCTTTCATTTTTCATAGAATAAACATTTTATGTGTCACACATGAAAATTATAGAGATTGAAACAAAATAGAATAATAATGATTTTAATGGAGGGAGCTGATCCATAATTCCGTGTTTTATATTACTTTTAAACCTAATACACTGCTACTAATTTCCAAGTAAATAGGTTTGTCTTGTAGTTTGGGAAGGTGCAACAAAAGTAAAATAAAAACCGAGGGGATGGAAACAAAATAAAATAAAGACCATTTTAAGAGTGGGGGTTGTAAACGCTCTATCTTTGATTTTTCATAGAATAAATATTTTATGTGCTGTAAATGAAAATTATAGGGATTGAAATAAAATAGAATAATAATGATTTTAAGGGAGGCAGCTGATCCATAATTCCGTGTTTTATATTACTTTTAAACCTAATACACTGCTACTAATTTCCAAGCAAATAGGTTTGTCTTATACTTTGGAAAGGTGCAACAAAAGTAAAATAAAAATCGAGGGGATGGAAACAAAATAAAATAAAGACCATTTTAAGAGAGGGGGTTGATCCATTCTTCCTTCACAACGTTTTAAAACCCTACACACTACGTTTGATTACTAACACAATATTCCGTACACCTTTCAACCATGCTACAGAACTATGGCCACAATTCCAAACGTATAAAATACCATAAAACAGAGCAAGCCGATAATACTAAAACGAAGATGGTTAATCCGTAAACCGGAGCCTGGATAAATTGCAAACACTGTTCCAAAAAATATTGCTCGGCCTTCATCTAGGACGGAGGAGAACCGCAGAAACGAGACCATGCGATAAAATTGCATAACGCATAAAAGTCCAGGGGAACCGGTTAAATGCGTCGTCACCTCGAGCAGAACGATGTCGCGTGTTTCTGGAACGAAACAAGGGGCAGGGAGAAGGTGTGGGACGAGGATGATCAAAAAGTGTGTCCCGGCCATCGAGGAATATTTACTCTCGAGGATTAAATTGAAAACAGTCGTGCAGAGGAAAGGATAAGAGCCGACGATTATACTCGACCGGAGAAGGGACGAAGGGAAGAGAGAGAGAGGGAGAGAAGGGCCGATGGGAAACGGGAAATAAAGAAGAAAAAAAAAAGGGAAAAAGCGAAATTGTCGCACGGCTGCAACGTTTCATCCTCAAGAATCACTCCGGAGCACCGCAGTAATCCGCAGGACTAGAAAGGCACGCGAAATTGAAAAGATTTCCGTCGATTTTTCCCTCGTCCCGTTCCGGCGCGGCGAACACGGGAGAATTCGAGGATTTCCAATCCTCTTCGGGATGCACGGTTTCACCTGACGAACCGGAACGATTATCGGGGAAATATATGTCGGGGGTAGAGAACTGGCGAACGTTATCCTTGTATCGAATTGATGGCGGAACAATTTTCTCCGCGGGCAGATCCGCGCCGAAGATATTGCAAACGTCGCGCATTTCACTATCGACAAAAATCAGGAAAACCAACTTTCATGTTGCTATCCAAAACACCTCCATGGAAGTGCTCCCAGACATCTATTACACAGGTGAGTAACGATATTAACCCTTAGCACTCGAATGGTGACTGTAAGGCACCACTAAGAATTGCTATATCATTATACAAAATATTTTTTAAATTATTAAATTTGTTTGTATTTAATAAATTACTGAACATTTCAGTTTTGTAGGAGTAAATTGCACCATTCCCGTATGTATAACACGAAATATATATATGTAGAAGGAAAATATTCTAGGTCGGAAGAAATGTTTCGTTTCAGAGCTAAAATGGCTTCGAGTGCAAAGGGTTAACACATTCGCGACCGCTGACGTGAATTCACGTCATTTTAAATTCTATTCCTGATTGCCGCTGACGTGAATTCACGTCCTGGAATTTTTGTTTCTGAACGCGGCAACATTAGGCGCATTAATGGGATTGGATTTAAATTTAAATTATTAATTAATTTAATAAATTATTCAAAAATTTTCCGGTCGCGAATGTGTTAAAATCAATAAATAAGTATTAACTATGTCTGGATATTTCACCTGTAAAAATTCATTCCATTAAAATTCATTTACCAATTGTGCTGGTGCGTTCTTTTTTGTAAAATCCATTTTTAATTGTATTCAGTATTCTGTCACATGTTGTAATGAGAATTTTTGAGCAAACTTTTATCCTCTTCATAGTTGAGTGTAAACTTAGCTGGAGATGATTGAATAATATAACAGCTAGTTTTATTATTGCTGTTGAAATATTAAAACTTATTATTAGTTTTATTGTTATCGTTAAGATTGATATTTTATGAATAAACTCCGGATATTGTGCACTTATGACAAAATGGACGGATGAAATGTGAAATATTAAATTCAGAGAAATCTGTGTCCGGTTTTATTAAATCATTCTTAAATTTTTTACAATTAAATCTAGAGAAATCTGTATGCAGTTTTATATTTCTAAGTTTAACGAAGGCATTTACGAAGGAAATAAAATTGTTATCTCTTCGATCTCCTTTAAACTAGCCCATAACAGTGTAGACATGTTTATAAAAATGTAGATTCGACTATAAAACCGCAAATTTGCATACAAGAGCATAGATTTGCATGAAATTGCACAATCCGCCGATAAGACAAGCTTGTATTGCACATTTCTCATTTTTCCCGAAGCCGTCCTCATGAAAAAATGCCGTTAAAAATGAAAACAGGAGTTTTGAAAGCATCACATACAATTTTCCGGTGCGAACAATTACAAAATTAAGTTGACAGATTTGCAAATCGATGAAAACAGTCGTCCGTAAAAATTCGCGCAGAAACAGGAAACGGAAATGTGTGCAACGTGAAAACCGTTCGACAATTCTAATTGGAGGAAAATCGAATGGTATATTTAAAAAAAAAAGACGAACAATTTCCTGTCCGATTACTATGATGCTTGTTCGATTATTGCCACGAGCGCTCGAGAAGCCAGGGACACGTTCATTGAATTAATAACGAACGTGAATTAATCCGTCAAATAAATCATACAAGCCGCGAGCGAAAGACGAATCGATTATCGAATGAAAGTTTAATCGACTAATCCCTGACGAGGGATCGATCGACAGATTTGCTGGCCCCCGAGTAAAACGTTGATTGCGATTTTGCGATCGCTCTGTAGCCACGATCGTGTATATTTATCCTGGATCGCTCGACATTGTTCAAATATTAAACGCAACCAAATGAAATATCTTTTTATGGCAATTGAGACACGAATACATTCTCAGTGGTACTTCGAATTAAATAATCATTTTAGAATTTCTTCTTCAATGTTCAAAAATATCATGTGTCATGTTAACCTAAATTCAATAATCGGGTGATTAAACATTTTAACAGTCTTTGGATTACATGTCACTGACGCTGCAAGCGCATCCAGTGCAATTTTAATATTTCATAAATACCGTAGATCTATTATTAAATTGAAATATTAAAGTTTGATAATGCTTCGAACAAAACAAATTTAATGAATTTAATTTCATTGGTTTATTAATTTGTTTTTAAATTCGATGGGATTTTTTTTATTGACTACAAATTAGAAATGGCTATGATAAAGTAAACAAAATTGAATCTAGTGAATTATATCTTTTCAAATTCAAACTTTTGTGCAAATAATTTCGGCTTTTATGATGAGAGATTGAAAATTCGAGGACTTTAAATTCTGAAGATTTTAATGTGTTTGGTCAACAGGATGGATGGAAAACGGTGCTCGCGAAAGAATTTTTAGAATATTGCAAAACGACTAGCAAAACTTGTTGGCGAATATAGTGTAAACATATTTCTATGTCCGCCATTTTTTTCTGGCTGGGAGATGCGCGATAATGGATTTCCGAGCACGGTCGCATTCTCATTTCTGCCGGTAATGGTGTCCCGCGAATTTCATCGCGCCTTCCTCGACTCGATGGCGTTATTTCCCTGGACGATCTTTGCCTCCAGACTAACTTCCATCATTCCAGGAAAGAAAGATCCACCGTGTTCTGTATGGAAGTCGGATGTGATCATACTGTTGCTCCAAACATTCTATGGGAAGCTTCTACAATTTTTAATTTTCTCAATATTTTTAAATTATTAAAAGAAAAATAAGAAACAAAAAATATGAAACAGTGGCAGAATGACGTGACACCTTTCGAGGGATGATTCCAAGTTTCAAAGTAATTTTCACCAGAAAATAAAGTCCTCTTTGCATGGACTACCATTTTATTTTCACAAATACTGATCGTTAAAAACTCGAGACTAAATCTGTCAAGATTAATAGTACAAAATTCAAAATTATTCGCAACAAAAAATAAATTCCTCTTTGCATGAAATACTGTTTTATTGTCAGAAATATGGATCGTTGAAAAATGGAGATTATTTCTGTCAACATTAATACCACAGTATTCAAAATTAATTGCAACAAGAAATAAATTCCTCTTTGCACGAACTACTATTTTATTGTCACAAATGTTTATCTTTAAAAATGGGAACTAATTCTGTCAAGATTAATAACACAAAATTCAAAATTATTTGCACCAAAAAATAAATTCCTCTTTGCATGAACTACCATTTTATTGTCACAAATTCTGATTGTTAAAAAATGGAGACTAATTCTGTCAAGATTAATAGCACGAAATAGAAAATTATTTGCAACAATAAATAAATTCCTCTTTGTATGGACGTCTATTTTATTGCCACAAATACTGATCGTTAAAAAATGGAGTCTAATTCTGTCAAGATTAATAGCACGAAATAGAAAATTATTTGCAACAAGAACTAGATTCCTCTTTGTATGGACGTCTATTTTATTGCCACAAATACTGATCGTTAAAAAATAGTAATTCTGTGGAGATTAATAGCACGAAATAGAAAATTATTTGCAACAAGAAATAAATTCCTCTGTAGATTAACTATTATTTTATTGTCACAGATATTCCGGGTTAAAAAAAAGGAGATAAAAACCCCTTAATCGGGGGAGATAAATTCTATTTTATTGTCGTAAATATTGATCCTTAAAAAATGATTGAAATTAATTCTGCAATACCTACAAATATCGACAAATCGTTGAAACATTTGTTTGCAACCCGTGCATAACCATTCCGATTTCGTACTTTCGATATCAGCATACGCCCTCGACTGCAATTTCATTGTAAACGGCAAAGGGTCTCGGTTGGTTCCATTTGCAAGCAATTATCACGCGACCCGTTCAAAGAAAGAAATTCTCCCGTAAACGGATTAAACTGCGACAACTACGGCGCGACGGAATTCGCCGTGCGGCGGCACAAAGGGCTGAAATTTCGAAATTCTGGGAAACCGCTGGCGGGGATCTACCTGTTTTGCCAAATAATTCACGTTTCCGTGGGCCGCGGTATTTTCGCCGTGCTCTCGCGTAGACGTGTCGCGGAGTTAATTTACTTGGTGGGCGAAGCGCGAGGGTAGAACACGGTGTTACGGCGGGAAAGTCAATTTTCCGGCGAGGGTGGAAAACGGCGGTACACGTAGCAGAGAGCTCAGGGCTCAGGAAAACCCGAGGAGGAAAATCTTCGCGAATTTACGAGGTCCCGAGGAGACAACGAAAACTCGCGCACCGGATCACCAGGACTAGGCGCCTACGAACGACGATTATGCACTCCTCTGAACAAAATGATAGCACGCGTATGCTACCTTCAATTTCTCGAATATTTCACAGAATTTCTGACCGAGACACACGGTATGATAATTTCTAAAAACTTGTTACAGATTCTTGCGAAAGCAGCTTTCTAAGCAACCGGAAGAAAAATTTAATTAATCTGTTATATTTATTTATTTAAAATAAAATTTAATTAGCTATTTTGTAATTTGGTAAAAGGTCTTGCAAATTATGGTACCTTCATTCCCGTCGCCTGAAATTCAGCGTCGTGACATTAGGCGAAATTGCTCAAAAAGCAAATGTCCTGAGCTCGGGAAAATCGAGGGGGGGGGGGGATTTTCGCGAATTTACGAGGCGTCCCGAGGAGACAACGGAAACTGCGAATCGGGGCTAGACGTCTACGAACAGCCACGGCGATTATGGTCGCCGAGGAGGCAACGAAGGGGAACAGATGGAGAAGGAACATAATCCTTGGGTAATCCTAATCGACGGATTACTCCTCGCGCTGAAATCGGTCATTCAACTCTCACCGCGAGGCCCTAATGGCAGGGCCACTTCCGTCGCCTGAATTTTTCAGGCGCTCGCTGTTGCTGCGAAATGATTTTCTTTTTATGCTCGCCGGAAGATGCGCCACCGCCGCCTCTAAAACGTTCTTGAAGAAGGAATAGGGTTGTAGAGGCTGTGCCGAGCTGCGGATTCCCTGTTCGAGGTGGCTTTGAACCCTTCTTATTGGTCTATATTCGACTTTTCAATACTGGGTTATGTCAATCCAATATTTCAATGTTGGATATTCTAGTTTTGGTATTTAGTGTTCTGGATTTTTATATATATTATTTCTTTAACCCGTAGCAATGTTAGTATATTTCATGTTACTATATTCACTCGATTCCATCTCGATTTCTGTAAGTAATTCTGTATTTTATATTTCCATGCTTTCACTATGCTTCTATATTTTATATTTTGCATTTATTATTTCGTATTCAGTATTTCTATACTTCATATTTCGATTCCAGTATTTGAATATACGATACTTTAACTTTAACTGTAATTTTAATATTCAAATATTCTTTTAACTTCAATATTTCATTATATATGCCACTTTAATTTTGAATCCTTGATCTTAATATTACAATATTCTATTTTTCGACTTCGATGTTTCAATACTTAATATTCCGACTTCAATATTGAAAGTTTCGATATCACTTTTCAACTTTAACATTAAGATTCAATATTTCGTCTTCAATATTTTAATATTCAATATTTGATTATATATGGTACTTCAATTTTGAAACCTTGATCTTAATATTGCAATATTCTATTTTTCGACTTCGATGTTTCAATATTTAATATTCCGACTTCAATATTGAAAGTTTCGATATCACTTTTCAACTTTAACATTAAGATTCAATATTTCGTCTTCAGTATTTCAATATTCAGTACTCAAATTTATCATTCTACAAAACGTAGCAATACTACCAATACGAGGAGCCATAAATCTAACACAGTATAATAGGTCTCAAGTGAAGAATATAATCAAAGGCAAAAGAGGGAGACTTACAACAGAAAACGTCCACGAGGTTCCGTCCTGCAAAAAGAAAAAATAATAAAATGAAAATGAAGGCATTTTCTCTTGCATTCTATAAATTGTACATATTATTAATTTCTCGCATATTTCCGCGCAATATACATGCATAAAATTTACAGTGCAACAATTATCATGATCTCTGGAAATAATCTCGAGTGTTATTAGTGAAATGTAGCTCGCAATCGACGAAAATTTGCTTATAATTTCTACATATTAATTTTTTGCACATTTCTATGCGATATGAATGCATAAAATTTACAATGTAACGATTATCATGATGCCTGGAAATAATTTCGAGTGTTATTAATGAAATGGAGCTAGTAATCGAAGAACATTTGCTTATAATTTCTACATATTAATTTTTCGCACATTTCTATGCGATACGAATGCATAAAATTTACAATGAAACAATTATCATAATACCTGGAAATAGTTTCGAGTGTTATTAATGAAACGAAGCTAGTAATCGAAGAACATTTGCCTATAATTTGTATATATTAATTTTTCGCATATTTCTATGCGATACGAATGCATAAAATTTACAATACAACAATTACCATGATCTCTGGAAATAATCTCGAGTGTTATTAGTGAAATGTAGCTCGCAATCGACGAGAATTTGCTTATAATTTCTACATATTAATGGTTCGCAAATTTCTATGCGATACGAATGCATAAAATTTATAATGAAACGATTGTCAGAATCTCTGGCAAGAATCTCGAGTAATTAATGAAACATGGCTCGTAATCGATGAACATTTAATAGGACGTACACTTTCGCGGCGGTCTGAAAACTTTCTCGGCTTTATCAGCGTTGATTACGTGTCCTCTCGAATCACGCAATCCTATTTCCACGAGGTGTCCCAAGTATTTTCAGTATCAGATCAGATACTCGTCAGGACGCATTCAAGGAACCCTCTTTTAATCGTTCTCGCCGAGGAAACAGGCGAAAGCTTCAACCGAGTGGAAATCCAATAACAGATCCTGCGACAGCGATAAATGCCAGCAACGTTTCCACGCCGCGGTGACAACGTGTACGAAGAAAACGTCGGAGGAAATCGAGAAAATCGAAAATAGAAAGAGAAAAAATATACTCGAAGGACTGTCCAACTTTTCACGTTTCAAAGCGAACCCATTCAACGTGTAACAATTCGCTTTACTGACGCTGGACCATTCAAATTGTCCTTGATGCTGCGTTCCTCCAAATACTTCACTGCTGCATTCATTTATACGTTCATTTATTCTTTAAACTCTTTTTCCCCCCATTTTTATGCGGATCTGTTATTCAGCAAAAACGTGAACATTTCCATAATAGTTACCAACTCGCAAAATGTTTTTTAGAAGGGAATTAAATTCTGCGCAATCACCCAACTGCAAAATATCATATTTCTCTTGGATTCTAGTAGTCTGAATAATTTAAACTTTAGTATCAAATGTTTTGGCAATAAGTGCAACTGGGGGTTGAAACAGAAAAATGTAGAGTACAATATGTAAAACTTTTTTACATTCGACTGTTATTTAGAGAAAACGTGAAATTTTTCATAGTGGTTATCCTCTCAAATATTTGTCAGCAGGTACAGTGAATTCTCGATATATGTCAACAGGGTCTTGTCATGTATCGTCCAGGAGACATAACCGAGCCGTGTTATGTTTACCGAGGCCTCTCGAGCTTCGTGGCCCCTCACGGGATACACCCCGCGGTAGTGGGGATAATTCCGCGACGTTTATCATCCAGGCCTGGGCGACATATATAGAGAAATCACTGTAATTAAATTACGCACAATCACCCAGCTGCGGAATATAATATTTTTTTATCATTCCAGCAATGCGAATAATTCTAAATTTTATGTGAAATATTTTTGTAACAAGTTTCTACAAAACACTTTTTGTAAGGGTCCAATATGTAAACATTTTTATATTCGACTGTTATTTAGAGAAAATGTGAGACTTTTCACAGTGGTTACCCTCTGAAAAATTTGTTGGCAGGAAAATAAATTATGCACAATCACCCAACTGCAAAATATAATATTTTTTTAATATCCCTGCATTGTGCATAATTTTAACTTTCATATAAAATATTTTTGTAACAAATCCAACTGAGGGTTGCGAGTTTAATTTGCATACTCGACTATTTAGAGAATACAAGAACCCTCTCCAGTGGTTACATTTTTTCTAACAACATTAAGCAACAGAAATAAATTATATACAATCGTCGAACCGCAAAATAATATTTCTCTTCGCTCCATTCGACTTAAATCGCTTTGAATTTAATTTAAAGTGTTTCGGCAACAAGTCTGACAGGGGGTTGCGAGTCAAGGGGTTGCACCGGGTGAGAAAAGCCGGCGGATCATTGGCAGACACGATTCCAGGGGCGACGTTCGAAGGAATTCGGTGTGCAAGCGTGGTTGTATCGTGTCGGCGACGGTTTTCCCGGTGAAACAACACGCGTAAAATTGGTCGGGCGAGGACGAATCGGTTTGACGTCCGTCGAAACGTCCCGAAATTGGCGTGGAGAATTTGCCGCGTCCCCGGTGCCGGGGTTCATTTGCTACGTGAGAGGCGTCGAAGACGAGGAAACGATTTATTATCGACAGGATACCCGTTATTCTCCGTCTGCGGTGGAACCAGGCCGAGAGAGCGTCCGTTATCCGTCGCTCCAATTTTCCTGCCGGTTTCTCCGTGTACGTGTGCACGCCGCGGGAATCGATCGAAAACCCGTGGCAGCAGCGTTTCGATCAGCTCGACGGGAATCGCTTTATCTCTACGCCCCCGTGTTCGGCTTTTCTTTCGAGATCTACCAAAGAGAGACAGAGTCAGAGAGAGAGAGAGAGAGAGAGAGAGAGAGAGAGAGAGAGAGCCAATATTGCCCGGGACCGGTTCAACCGGCCCGATATTGCTCCGTCGGAGAACACTTGTTCGCGATTTCGTTCGAGTGCGGAAGGTCAGGGATTTCAGGGGTCTACCTACTTCCACGACCTCGAAGAATAGAATTTTTCTTTTATATCCCGGCGAGCTCGCGACCCCATGTCCCGGATACCCACTCGTCACCAAATTGCCTGCACTTTTCTGCATTTACTGCAAGCACGGATTTTTAGGGAAACGCGTGTACGTGTTAATCGGGATTTTACTTCTTCTTTCTTTTTCTCGTGCTGATGTGTCTATGGGGTAGTCGTCATTCCCGCAGCTAGAGTTATTACAAAGTAATTATTGGACTCCGGATAGAAAGGAATAGAAATATCTTTCAGTAATAATTTTAATATGGTAAAAATAATCTATCAATATATTTGAAATCTTTCCACTGTTTTAAGTTGCATCTTACCATTTTTGGCGTAAATGTATAAAATCCGTGTTCGAGCAAAGATCAGACCATGAATATACATATTAATCCTTTTATGATCAAACAGTTCGAAAACTCACAGCAAATCAAAATCGGAGAAGCACCAAATAGAAGAAAAATTATTCGATATTAATGATAACAGTTCGAAACAAAATTGAACGATCTACCTCAACCTTATTTTTTAAGACACTTTTGTACCAAGAATCGCGTAGAAAAGTGAAGACTCGAAAGTTTTGCGGATTCAAAAATTCCTGCGCAGCTCCAACAATTTTTCTCACGAGTCAGACTACGGTGATTTCTCTATATATGTCGCCAAGGCCTGGATGATAAGCGTCGCGAAATTATCCCCACTACCACTGCCATTGCAAAGCGGAACACTCGATGCTCGCTAACAAGCCTAAATATAGAGTTGTCGAGCGTGACACGAAAATGACGAGTCTATAGCGCGTGACAGAAGAATTGGGTCTACAGTGATTTCTCTATACTTGTCGCCGAGGTCTGGACGATAAACGTCGCGGAATTATCCCCACTATCGTATACCCCGTGAGGGGCCACTAAGCTCGAGAGACCTCGGACGCCGAGGAGTGTAAACATAACACGGCTCGGGTATGTCTCCTACACGATATATGACGTGTTGTTGACAAATATCGAGAATTCACTGTACAATGGATTTGGAGACCGAGGTCTCCTCTTTACAATAGCACCATTAGCCCTAAACCTACCACGGTCAAAATGACCGGTTTTCTATTTCACAATTATTGAAATGATAAAATCGTTTTCCTAGGAAATTACTGAATTGACTTCTGTATTTAAGCAGATATTATAATAAAAATCGTACAAAATTTAAGTAAATTCAATCTTCTCCCTTCTATAAGACGTTTCACTTTTTATATGTTTTGTGCTTGGTAGGTTTAGTGTTAAATTTGACGTACGATTTTTCGTTGACATCCTGAAGCACTCTAAACATAAACTGTTCCTCAGTTGTAGTACATTTTACATAACGCTCTCTGATCGAATAGGCATAACTGAACGAAATTTCTGCACACCTAAAAAATGTTATTGTACCCCCCGAACATGGAAAAACATATCCAGAAAATTAAAAATTCCCACGTCCATTGATCGTTTTAAAAAAAAAATCCCAAAATTGGCCCTTTCGAAACAAGCAGCTTGCATCAGGCAACAAAGGAAACCTGCTTCTGAATTGCCACTTCTGCCTAAAACAAGGAGCCTAGTTATCTCCCATTGAGCCACCGGTTAGGGGAAACAGTCGTGGAAATGATCTCGTGGTAGAAATACTCGATCAGGGAGGGAGAGAAAAAAAAAAGAAGAGAGGCAGCCAAAATAGTCTGATCCGCGGCAGCGTTTCAATTACGGTCGCTCAAAAGCGTTCCCTTTCGACCGTTGAACGCCCTTCGAGCGTCCAGAAATTACTTCATCAGTCGACCAAACCGCAATACGTTGAACAAACGATCGGGACCGGCCGTTTTTTCGATTCTTTTCAGGAAACCGCGGTTATATATTCCGGACGCAGAGGGAGATAATTGGCTCCGCGGGCGAAACCCGATCGATCAGCGTAACGCCGAGGCGCTTTAGGGGCTTGCACGGGTTCCCATAACGCGTTTGTGCCACCGTGGATCCATGCTCGGTTCCCGTGAATCCTGATTGCTCCCAGTTTGTCCCGTGTCTTCACGCGATCGACAAGAGGGAAACCTCCGAGAGAAACTACTAGGACAAGGAGATGATTAAAAAATTCCTATGGACCTCAAAAATATTTTCCGCTACTCAAAATACCATGGACTTGAAGATTGAAGTCTCCCCTTTACAATGACACCGTTAAATTCAATGTACAATTGTTTGTTACCACCCGATTTCACTTTGAATGTAAATTGTGACATGGTTGATTACATTAAGTACATTTTTCGTAAAGCTTTCTGATCAAACAAAAATCACCAATTCAGCGAACCAAAAAAAATTGCATCATGTTCTCTGAACATTTACAACTGTACCCAGAGAGTTTGAAATTTTTAAGTCCATTCGTACTTCAAAAAAAAAATTCCCAAAACAAGCCTCTCACATCGGCCAACAAACGAGACCTGCTCTTCTCGAAAATTGTTGACCATTCTAAAATTCCTACGGGGCTCAAAAAATTTTTCTCGTGACTCAAACTGCAGCAGATTTGAAGATTGAAGTCTCCTCTTTAGAATGACGTGATTAAATTTTATTTAGGACTTTTTGTTGCCATCCTATTGCGCCTTCAATGTAAATTGTGCCGTAGTTCATTACGTTATACATATTTTTCATAAACCCCTCTTATTAACAATCAACTCGAGCTAATCTACAGAGACCCTTTTGAGAGACAGTCTTTAAGGGATAGTTTCGCATTGTTCCTCGTTCGTCGCGTGTCCTGGCGCGATCTAGAAGAGGGAAAACCTCCGAGAGAAACCGCTTGGACGATAAGCGGAACGGGGGGGGTTGAAAAAGGGGTGGAAAATGGGGGTGGGCACGCGAGAGGACAGAAGCCGAGAAGCTCAAGTATCCTTTGGCGCGCGTTTAACCTCCCCCCGAAAAGAAATTCATCGCGAATCCACTTTTAGAGAAACGCGAGGCGCGGGAAAGGGGTGGGGGGAGCGGGCACGGCACAAAAAGCTCGAGTATTGTTTACCCTGGCAGGGGTGGGGGGACGACGGGGCGGAAGACGAAAGGGAGACGCAGAGAATTCGACCGCGCGATAAAGGGATGACAAGGAACGAGGCTCGAGTGCCGGAACCCGACTTCTACCCCTTTTTATTCGACGAGCGAAAGGCGTGTAAACGAATGAAAATGAGAGGCCGACCGGTCGACTCTCCTCTTCTTTAATTTGGAACGTTCACTGATTTTTCGGTGAATATTCCTGGGGAATATTGGGGTCGCCGCTGGAACTTTTTGCGAATTTTTTAACCCCTCGCGGTGGCAAATGACAACACTCGATGTTCGAAGTTAATCCGATGACGGCGGATCACAATTTCCTACCTAAACAGCACGCGGTACTGGAGTGAAATTTATTTTCTCTCTTAACGTGTTTAATAGATTGAAAGTGACATAACTGTATTTTTAAGATCTTCTAATGTTTTTCTATTTTAAATTACGTCTACCTATTTTTGTCATAATTGCAGAAAATCTTTTTTTTTTCTTGTGAACCCCTGCCCCACAATATCGGGTCAGATTCCGTGATGAAGATTCTGAACAGAGTCTAACAAATATGTATGTTATTAATTTCCTTCAAATCGAAATAAAATTCTATTTTGTTGTAGTTGATAAATATCCTTTCCAGGCAACATACAAACTATTTATTGTTTGCTACGAAATTCCGAACGATTTCTAATCATTATAATCACAAAATAAATAGCTGTGCAAGGAGTTAAGCATTGCACGAGATCCATTTTGCTATAACACCATAGATTTACAAAATAATTAGCACACTAATTAACGTATTAAATTCTTCAATTACACCTTTCTAGAAATGAAAAAATAGACAGATATTTACATTTGGAGGAGCAACGAACATTTCCACACTTAAAGGTAGATAAATTTTATGCTCGCAACAGACAAGCGAAGAAACTGAAGAGCCATCAGTGTAATAAATAAAGTTTTTAAAAACACTTAGTACCCACTTATAAAATTGAGTTACACAGCTATACCAGCTTCGTGGTGAACGAAGTCTCCACTTCAATGCATCGAGCATCACAAATTGTTCACGGTGCTAAGCGTCAAGAGAAACGTCATTTTCCTAAATTGGAAAAAATCTTGATTTGGTGGAGCGCCGCGTTCCCGTGGCAAGTGTGTCAAATTTCAGTTGGTGAATTGTTCAGGTCTCGTCGAGCCGTGTTTTCGCTGTCCATAAAATATCGCGGCCGCAAGTTTTGCCGTCGCTGCAACTCGAAAGCGAACGAAAGAGGAGGGCGCACGTATTCGTCTGGAATTCCTCTCGGGTTTCTTCGGGGAGATAGTTCCCGAAAAGAAACTATCGATCGGAGGGACCGCAGACCGCAAACTACTACGGGCTGGCAAAGTCAGTGTGTCAGCGAGCAGGGATCTCCCGGGAGACGCTAGCTGGACTGTCAGCTCTTGTTACGAATTCGCGAGCCACCCGCCGCCGCCGTCAGAAGCTACAGGTACAACACACGTTTTCGCTGATGGAGACCGATACACGGCACCGTCTAACGTGCTGCAAGCCAACAGGCTAAACTGGAAAGCGAACACGGGGGCCGACCATCGAGGAGCTGTCGGTGGTAATCGATCGCAACCTCGAAAGGAGATGTCGCACAGTGTGCCGTTTCCGTGAGATGGGTGGAAATCAATTCAAAAATTCTCTCCTGCCACAAAATAGCTTAAAACTGGATCATTTCGCGAGCCACCACCAGTCTGCCTCGACTGAAAAGAAAAATTAATTTCACAAAGATTTTTTAATTTTCTACCCCCTGAATTTCTGATTCCCAAACAAGTAGCTTTAAGGGCCAAGTCACGTGACTTTTTCAGAGTCAGTTCACAGCCTTCAGCCACTGACTTAAGATCCGTCTTGGTCTTGATCCGACGGGTCTTAAGTCTGTGATTAATCTTGTCACATTTTTTGCTCTGTATTATCGATATCATGAATTCCGACGCCAGAAACGTGCTTCAAGTTTTTGGCTTTGTTTCGCAGAGAATCGAGACAAAATATAGTTTAATTTGTAGCTGGAGATACTTTCTAGCGCGCGCTGCTCTCGATTTCATCCAGAAAACTCATCCAATGGCGTAAAAATGCTTGGATTCCACGGCTTGCGCATCGTCAAGTTTTGGCCTACTTCTAACGCTTATGTTACCAAATATCTGCATATAATCTCGGCAGCTCATGACCAGCGCGCGTTGGATCGAACCTTTCTCTTTCGAATGAGCCCTTTCCCAGCGAAAAATATTCTCATATGAGAACGAAAATTTTTGTCGGTAACGTGGTCACTCTAACTTATCGCGAATCTACGGAGTCTTGGCTTACTAGATTCACGGACCACTGAGAGTGACTATTTCATATTTCTGTATGAAATCAACAAGAATACAATTTTTAACCATTTCTTTGTAACATATACTATACTACATATTTATAACATATAATTCCTCGTGGATGCATTTTTACAATCTCAGTAATCATAAATTAAAAATAGTGCGGCGCATTTCCAGGATTCCATTTTCAAGCCGCCAATGCACCATTGATGTTAACGATTCAAATTTAAAAAAACTATTTTTGTTTGCATTATAACGTTAATAAATGATACCTCAAATTTTAAATCAATCTACGAATTAGAATTCTCAAAAAAAAAAATTCTTGAAGAACAAGCCATTTACAGAAGGTTCCCCCCTTAACAGTTAACAATCTAGACCTAGAAAATAAGTAATACCAGAATACTGCTACCTCAAAGAGTCTTAAAATCTGTTTGCAGTTAATAATGTATCCTTAGCAGAGTCATTAATTTTGTCCAGCTTTTTGCGATTCTGGAGCACCGTGCATCTGTTACGTCGGATTCCAGAAAGAGGGTCTCGAGTAACGAACCTCCACGATAAATACCCAATTAAACTGTTCACCTGCAATCCCTCGTACCACCGGCTCATTATACTCCTACGAATTAGCAACCGAACGCCCTTACAGGAGCTCCTGTTGCAATTGAATCGGTGCTTATGGGGTTTCGTTCCGGTTTCTTTTCACGGGATGAAAGTAACTGCTCGGCTAGGTTTCTTTGTAATCGAATGGAACAAACGATTGTTTGTTTACCAATTAGCAGTCTAACTGTTACAATTCTGCAGTTCTGATGCATATTGAGCAGGGTAGTAGACATTTTAAATAAATCCTCTCGTGGAATTTAACACTGGCTGAATTTTGCTTTGTAGAAAAACATACAAAAATCGCTGCGAGAAACGTGACAAATTAGTCTTATGCCCAAGTACTATGGCACCTACACCAGAGTTAACCCTTTGTACTGTAACATTGAATTCTGAACACAGTCTAATAAATATTAATTTCCTTTACTCCGAAATAAAATTCTATTTTATTAACTAGGTCTAAAGGGGCCGACAAAAGGGTCCAATATTTTTAATTTATATTTTTGTACAGTTCTAATATTTTTAGTTTAAAATCATTAAGATTCTAAGGACGCATATATGATAAATTATTTAGCAAATTTATTTCTTTGGGTATATATTATTTTCAAAATACAGTGAATTCTTGATATATGTCAACAACACGGGTCTTGCGTCGTATATCGTCCAGGAGACATGCCCGAGCCGTGTTATGTTTACACTCCTCGGCGCCCGAAGCCTCTCGAGCTTCGGGGTGTACCCCTCGGTAGTGGGGATAATTCCGCGACATTTATCATCCAGGCCTTGGCGACATATATAGAGAGATCACTGTACTCCCTAAAATGCGGATATCCCGTTCTCGTTATTTTTATAAAATAATGCAAAACAGTCACTTTTAGTGCTCCGTAAACCTAGTGTTAATGTACAGGGAGCACATAAAGGCGTGCAATGGATACAAATTTTCCTCTTCCCCTAGTAAACGGTGTCCCAGGAAATGACGAGCTACCAAGGATTTCTGATCACAGCGACCTTAAACTAAATCACAGCGCAAGGTGTTAAACAATACAACAATCCCTGGCAAACAACACACCTTCAAATTCCTCTAACAAAGAAAAAGACAAAACTTCATATCCCACCCAGGATTAGCACGCCTCCATTACCAGACCGATCTAAACAGCCATCAACCTATCGCTCGGAGATCTTTCAGCGGAGATCTACGAAAATTCCAGGTCAGGTCTGGGTTAGGTCTGAGCCGCGCGGGCAGGCACGGGGGCCACGAGCTTCCGAGCGATCCGAGAATCATCCATCAGGGTCGCCTAGCATCAGCTAGTCGGTAACCAGTTCCCGATAGGCATCGCGGCAGTGCCAGGCACAAAAGGCAACACAGTTGATGGTGGAGGGGGGCCTCTCGCGAGAGGGGGTGGCACGCGAAGTCAGTCCTCGGCGTCGGTATCCTTAACGAACCGGCGAAAATCGCTCGAAAACTCGACATACGTTTCCATCGAATCAACAGTTCCGCTGGTTCGATCATCCCTCTTGCTCTTGCTCCGTGTCCTCGAGGCGAGCAAGACGAGCAACCGGTTCTGTAGGGTTGTCCTCTTCCGTCCTCTTGGCCCTGCACGTTCCGTAGGGTTGTCCTCCTTCATCCTGCCGGCGGGTTTGTGCCCGTTCCATAGGGTTGTCCTGCTCGGTCCCGATAGCGCGTCGTCCTCTTCTGTTCCGTTGGCGGGTTGTGCGCGTGCCACACCACGCTGGCAGACCCCTGCACGCCCTGCAACCCGCCCGCGGTATTGATCCACGAGCCAGCAGCCCCCATCCTACGCAGTCTATCGAGTTCCGCCCCTGCGGGAGTAGGATTGTGGCGATGGTGGAGCGCCGGTGAGCCAGGACACGGCGTCGGTGTTGGGCGATGTCGGTGGTGTTGGCAGAGTCGACGGCGTGGACGGTGTTGGTGCGCAGCTGGAGGGACTCGAACCAAGAGGCCAAACCGAACCGAACCGAGCCAACCCCTACCTTGAACCGGGCCGCGTCCCGAGCGATTCGCCTCCGTCCATCCGCAGGCACACACCACCCACGCGGACGGAGACGCATAAAAACCATCCTTATTGCTCCATCGACACGGTTGCCTCGCTACTGCCACTCGTTCTTGGCTGCGAGAGCGTCCGGAGCTAGCATCAGGATACCCTGCAACGTGTCCCGCTGCGTCGACCTAGCTCCATAGCACGCGTGAATAGATCTCTATGCGTCTTTTTACCCGTGTCCAGCGAAACCACTATCGCTGGGTCCTCGTTACGGCTCCTCCACACACACACACACACACCCCACACCACACACCCCCTACCCTAACGACTGGACACCCTCCGCAGCTCCTGCTGTCTACATTACCAGCCGTTTGTACTCCGACTCGGTGATACGACCCGGCGATTCGTCGCGGGTCGCTCTATACCGGTCGATAGCCGCGCTCACCCGTTCAAACGGGGGTCCCTTCGATGCTTACGGCCTCGATTCAATTGCCGATTCCGGCGCGGCGGCGGCTGCGATACACACGAAGACTCGCTGCGTGATCCGCCGAGAGCATTGCCCGCGATGGTTATTGTTATGGTTTTTTGGAGCTGCGGCGGAAGCAACGAGGGGGTTTTGGTGTACTTTGCGCGGAGGAGGACCGCAGGGGCTCCGGGAGTTATGGCGGAGATATCGGGGACTCTTAGGGTTGCGGCTATGGAGAATCGTGGCAGCGGATCTTTAGGCGAAGGAAAAATTGTTTGCAACGGCAAGTCGTGAAGTCGGTGTTCCGAAATTCACGGAAGAAGAAATTTGGATTGAAAACAAAGCTTTTCAGAGAAAACAGAGCAAAGCAAACAGAGTTTTTTTTTTTATTTTGTTTATGATTGAAAATTGTACAGTTTTTATTGATTCATAAAGTATACAGTATAGGGTGGATAGCATATCGGGCAAATGGCCTCCACGGCTTTGTTGGCACATACGCGCTCTTTTGTTGAAATTTTCCACGACCGTTCCACGTCCGTTTTGAAATGTTGTTTGGGACGAACTGCTTCGATGGTTTGTGTTAAACGACTTATTGAATTTTGTAACTTTGTAATTTTGAAATTTTGTAATTAATGTCTTCACAGTTGATGAAGTTCAATACCCGACCATCCGAAGTTCGCTATTCCGTACATATTTTGTAAGAAAATTGCGAACTGCCAAGTCTTCATTATTTTTAAAATATTGCTCAACAAAGAAAACGCTTTGTTCTTTCGTGTAGCGCTCCATTTTGAATAACCCTGAACTGTCACGCTGTCTTTGTTTTTCGTGGTCAACACTGCACAAATGGCGCGAAATTCAAATCTTGCGTGAATTTTGGGACACCCCTAGGAACTGAGTAAAAATTGATTTCTCCGTTTAGTGAACTATTGATCAAAAAATGTTTTGTTTATTTGAACAAATGTTTATTTCGCATGAAGATCGTCTATTTATTAGTCATTCTCTATTACACATATTGTACCGTTTGTTACTTGTAATTTCCAACTACTCCCATCTCAGGCTCTTATCTGCTCCGATAACATAGGTCAACGTTCGGATAATAGAAGTTTGTTGGTTTCGTACATAAAGGTGCGACAGTCTGCAATAGTCCGCGTTTTCTCCTTTACTGGAATAGCCGCATAAAGGTTAGGCATAGACTATACACCTTTATGCGTTTATGATAAAAATGAGTAGATCAAATGCAAAATAGAAAATGCATTTAAAAATGTAAAAATGCTGTTTTATTATTTTCATCCGATTAAAATTATCAACAAAAGGAATAAATGGCCTGTGCAATTAACATGGATAATTTTCATTTTGCATAAAAATCCGCAGTCGAGTAGGTACTAATTACAAAGAAACCTAAGCAAACATTGCGTTAACACTAAACCTACCAAGCGCAGAACAAATAAAAGTGAAACGTCTTATAGAAGGCAAAAGATTGTACTTAAACGATTTTCATTAGAATATGTAATTAAATAAAGAAGTCAATTCAGTAAGTTCCGATGAAAACTTTTTTTGAATTTCAATAATTGTTAAATGAAAAACCGGTCAGTTAGGTTTAGTGTTAACTAGTGAATTTCTTTGTTAACGCAACGCAGCATATTTCTTGCGGATAAATAGCTGGAAACACGAATGACCCACAACGGTAAATTTTCGAAACGATCCATCTGGTTTCGAATTGCGGCGGAGCACGTTATTATTAAAACAGAAGCCCGGCAACATTTCAGCAATATTTCAGGTGATAAAATTACACGAAACTGGCGGTATACTAATGAAAGAGCTACCGGTTCGTGTGCGCCGCGATAACTCTGCTATTCGATGTAAATCTAGCATGAACAAGCTTGTAACGGATGCAACCCTGTGGACAACAATATCCCGGGAACAAAGCATATTCCGTTGCGATAGAGTAACAAAGTTACCGCGCGCTCTCTCTCTCTCTCTCTCCCTCTCCCCCTCCCTCTCTCTCTCTCTCTCTCTCTCTCTCTCTCTCTCTCTCTCTCTCTCTCTCTCTCTGTCACTCTCTCGTTTCGAGTTTACATCGAGCTCGAAGGGAGCACTAAACAAACCGCCGAGCGAATGACAAGAACGACAAGAATTCCTAGTATTGACGGACCCGGAGTTGCATTACAGTCCATTCTCGAGATAGGGGTAGTTTCATCCCTTGCGCGGAACACGGAAAGTCGATTATAAAATCTGTTTGTGCGCGACATCATTTTTAATCGCGGCAGATTAATTATTTCTTTCGCCTGAAAAAACGGCTCAGAGGAATATTTCATTGCTTTTTCGAGAAGAACGGGATCGCTTTGAGCGCGTCCATTATTTTTTTACTCGTCCACGAGTCTTATCCTGCAGAGTGAATAAATGTTTATATTAATGAAAGGTATATCTTGTATGAAAATATTTCACTTCTTACTCGGAGACTAATCACGCGTGGTTTTTCCAAGAATTGTTAAAAGACAGAAATGGTAATTTAAATGAAATTAAATTTTACTCATTGTCGAAGTTATATTTACCATACGTGACATTTCTGAGATTTTTTAAGCGAAAGGGTACACGCAACAAAGCTTCAAAACGTGACCCAGTTAACATTGTAAAGCACGAACAATTTCAAACACAAAGTGCCTGGAGGACTGTTCAAAGCCATATTAAATCCTTCGCGTTCTTAATTAACGTCCCAAAAACATTCCACGACTGTTTATATAACGCGCACGCCAACGACAAGCACGTTTAACAATAACGAAAAGCACAAACGCGCAGTCCTCCAAACGAAATTACATTCAATTACCAACTCGTTCGAACCATCATTTTAATCAGAGTGCCGGCTCAAAGTACCTCGGCTCTAAAATTAATTAATCCCGCGGCAGTCGAAGGGCGTAAAAATATTAAAATCCAATAAAACCCTGTCGCGCAGAATCCTAATTACCAAAATCCCCGGTCAAAGTATCGAAAGCACGGCAGAGAAAAAAAATCTGTCCGCCACAAAGCCAACGATTCTCGAAAAATTCGCTTTCATCCGCGAGATCCGATAAATCGATCTTTGAACAAACGATACAACGTACAAACCGTCTTGTTCATAGCTGAAAAAAATTCACACTGTTTCATTGATTTGCTTGCATTTTACGAACCCTTTGTTAGAGCTTCATTGTTACATTATACGCCAGTTACGATTCACTTTTGTACGAGTGTGCACTCGGGGGGACCCCTATTGTGAAATACGTGTTGCAAACGTCGACGTCGATTTCTTTTTGTTGACAAAAAATTTTACAGTCGCAACAATGTCCCGACACGTTTATGAAGACGACAACTTTTTTAATATTGGACCGCACGATTTTCGAGTATTCAAGACCACTTTTACTAAAAAAAAAGCTGGCTCAAATTTATAGATTTATAGTATTTCTTAAATTTTTAATACAGGCCCACGTGAAAAAGTCGTGAAGAGTTACGACTTTTCTCCGCAGTTCCGACCAGTTGCAATTTTTTCAAAATTTCGTTTCCACGCAGCAAACTCATTACTCTATCTTCTCGAATAAAGTCCAAGTCGTATAGTCCAATATTTCAAAAGTTATCGTCTTTTTTACCCTTTGCACTACAATTTATTTTACGATTAGAATGATTAGAACTTCTCTGATGCCTATAATCCACTAGGAAAAATAGAAAATGTTTATTTTTAGTATTTTCTCCGAAGTTCCAACAAGTTGCAATTTTTTCAAAATTTCGTTTCCACGTAGCAAACTAATTGCTCTCAAAAAGAGTCCAAGTCGTAAGGTCCAATATTAGAGAAGTTATGGTCTTTCTAACCCCATGCACTACAATTTATTTTGATGCCTACAATGATTAGAACTTGTCTGATGCCTATAATCTACTAGGAAAAATAGAAAATTTATGCTTATTTTTAGTATTTTCTCCGTAGTTCCGACAAGTTGCAATTTTTTTCAAAATTTCGTTTCCACATAGCAAACTAATTGCTCTAACTGCTCAAAAAGAGTCCAAGTCGTAAGGTCCAATATTAGAGAAGTTATGGTCTTTCTAACCCATTGCACTACAATTTATTTTGATGCCTACAATGATTAAAACTTGTCTGATGCCTATAATCTACTAGGAAAAATAGAAAATTTATGTTTATTTTTAGTATTTTCTCCGCAGTTCCAACCAGTTGCAATGTTTTCAAAATTTCGTTTCCACGTAGCAAACTAATTGCTCTAACTTCTAAAAAAAACTGCAAGTCGTAAGGTCCAATATTAGAGAAGTTATCGTCTTTTTCACCCCTTGCACTACAATATATTTTATAATTACAATGATTAGAACTTCTATGATGCCTATAATCCACGAGGAAATATAGAAAATTTATGTTTATTTTTAGCATTTTCTCCGCAGTTCCAACCAGTTGCAATGTTTTCAAAATTTCGTTTCCACGTAGCAAACTAATTGCTCTAACTTCTAAAAAAAAGTGCAAGTCGTAAGGTCCAATATTAGAGAAGTTACCGTCTTTTTCACCCCTTGCACTACAATATATTTTATAATTACAATGATTAGAACTTCTATGATGCCTATAATCCACGAGGAAATATAGAAAATTTATGTTTATTTCTAGCATTTTCTCCGCAGTTCCGACCAGTTGCAATGTTTTCAAAATTTCGTTTCCACGTAGCAAACTAATTGCTCTAACTTTTCAAAAAGAATCCAAGTCGTATCCAACCCCTTTCTAACCCCTTGCAATACAATTTATTTTGATGCCTACAATCTACTAGAACAAATAGAAAATTTATATTCATTGTATAACCACGTTGTCTATAATGGCTAAACATTGACTACGATAAAGCAATCCGATAATTTAATTTCAATTTAAAGCGAATCGATAATATACAGGGTGTCCCACATAAATGTAAACCTTTACAATCCTATCAGAAAACTTCAGAGGACAAAGTGACAGTATACATATTTAGAAAATTCTGTTCGAAGCCTTCACCACGAGTCTGCCTCGATCATAGTACAAGGGATGAAGAGTGTCCGAGTGTTATTGCGAGTGACTCTGCACAGGTCAATAAAGAACGAGTTGACGAGAATCTGGCCGGTAATGAACCAAAAATTTCTAGCTGGAAGTGCTAAACGTGTACCAGGGTGGCGAGCAGAGGGTTTGAGCCGAAGAAAAGGGGGATGAGAAATCGGAGTTCGAGACGTCCTAGGAGTGAAATTAATGTCCGCTCGGACGCGTCTCGGACACGGCGCAGGTGACCAGAAAATCGCAGCCACGTGATTACGACTGTAGCTTCTTTTCATCGGGCCGGCTGATCCGCGTTTGGTATTAGCCGTAAGCCGCTTTGCGTGGGCGTTTGACAAAGACGAGGGTAGAGGGGAGCGGCGACGCAAAGGGGGGAGAACGGGCGGATAGCGAGGGTAACGCGGAAGCGAAAAAAAAAAGGGAGCACGACGAATGGAACAAGGGATGGAGGGCTGCTGAAACGACCTGTAGTAGGGTGAATGGGGATCGCACGGTCCTGGGATACCTGTGGCTCCACACGACCATCGCCGCGATGCTTTTTTCTCTCCTACCCCTTTGTCCACCGCACCCTCCCCCTCTCGCTACTTTTTCCACCCCTTTCTAGTTCTACCCCTTTTCCGCCAGCGAATTTCCAACCCCCGCGCCGAACCCCGCGCGTCACGGAACCGTCGCCGCCAGTCGACGCGAGCATTATCGCAAATATCGACCACAGATTCGGCTACTGATAACGAGTTTTCGTCCGCATGAAACCCCAGGGCCGATCGAGAGCACCGTGCGCGCTCTACACGATTTTTCACGGTTTCCTCGACACAAGCTTTGTCCCGCGGCCGCCGATACTAAACCCGCGCGTCTGCCCGTAATGGTGATTACCAGACGCACGCCGGAACCCTCAATGGCTGAACTCGGTCGAATGAAATTCTACCGCGCGGCGAACACGACCAACGCTCGTCCCGTAAACCACTCGTTTCCTCGGACCAGCCTAATTAACGCGCCACTCATTTTTCCGTTTGTCCCGCGGCGATTGAACGCCGCTTCATTGAAAATCAGTGTCCACCGTTCGCTTCCGGGATAATCGAGTTTCGCTTCTGAGAAAGATTGCGGTCCTCGGAAAGTTCAGACTTTTTTGAAAAATTGGACGAAAAATGCAAAATTTTTGGCACCGAAGAGGAATCCGTAAGCTTGGACAAGATAGAATCAATGTGCCTTACTTCAGTCGCTACTTAATAGTTATTTTGGGAAACACAAACTGCCCAAAAATAATATATTACTCGCGCAATTGACCAGACATCATGCTTTATTTTTCTGTGAAGCTAGATTAGGATTAGTTTCGCAAATGACGCAAAATTTTGGAAAAATTGTGCTTGAACGAAAAATGCCAAATTTCTGTTACCGAAAAGGAATCCGTAAGCTTGGACAAGATAGAATTAATGTGCCTTATTTAAGTCGCTACTTAATAGTTATTTTGGGAAACACAAACTGCCTAAAAATGATATATTACTCGCGCAATTGACCAGACATCATGCTTTATTTTTCTGTGAAGCTGGATTAGGATTAGTTTAGCAAATGACGCAAAATTTTGGAAAAATTGTCCTTGAACGAAAAATGCCAAATTTCTGTTACCGAAAAGGAATCCGTAAGCTTGGACAAGAGAGAATTAATGTGCCTTATTTCAGTCGCTACCTAATTATTATTTTAGGAAAAACAAACTGCCCAAAAATAATATATTACTCGCGCAATTGACCAGACATCATGCTTTATTTTTCTGTGAAGCTGGATTAGGATTAGTTTAGCAAATGACGCAAAATTTTGGAAAAAGTGTCCTTGAACGAAAAATGCCAAATTTCTGTTACCGAAAAGGAATCCGTAAGCTTGGACAAGAGAGAATTAATGTGCCTTATTTCAGTCGCTACCTAATTATTATTTTAGGAAAAACAAACTGCCCAAAAATAATATATTACTCGCGCAATTGACCAGACATCATGCTTTATTTTTCTGTGAAGCTAGATTAGGATTAGTTTAGCAAATGACGCAAAACTTTTGGAAAAATTGTCCTTGAACGAAAAATGCCAAATTTCTGTTACCGAAAAGGAATCCGTAAGCTTGGACAAGAGAGAATTAATGTGCCTTATTTCAGTCGCTACCTAATTATTATTTTAGGAAAAACAAACTGCCCAAAAATAATATATTACTCGCGCAATTGACCAGACATCATGCTTTATTTTTCTGTGAAGCTAGATTAGGATTAGTTTAGCAAATGACGCAAAATTTTGGAAAAATTGTGCTTGAACGAAAAATGCCAAATTTCTGTTACCGAAAAGGAATCCGTAAGCTTGGACAAGAGAGAATTAATGTGCCTTATTTCAGTCGCTACCTAATTATTATTTTAGGAAAAACAAACTGCCCAAAAATAATATATTACTCGCGCAATTGACCAGACATCATGCTTTATTTTTCTGTGAAGCTAGATTAGGATTAGTTTAGCAAATGACGCAAAATTTTGGAAAAATTGTGCTTGAACGAAAAATGCCAAATTTCTGTTACCGAAAAGGAATCCGTAAGCTTGGACAAGAGAGAATTAATGTGCCTTATTTCAGTCGCTACCTAATTATTATTTTAGGAAAAACAAACTGCCCAAAAATAATATATTACTCGCGCAATTGACCAGACATCATGCTTTATTTTTCTGTGAAGCTAGATTAGGATTCGTTAAGCAAATGACGCTGGAAAATTTTGGAAATATTGTTTTCGGTCAGATTCAAGATTGTGATCAAAGAAAAATTTTTTATCTGGGCTTGTAATGGAGATTTAGAAAATATTTTGTGGGAAATAGTAGTGAGGAACTAGAAGAGGAACTATTGTAACTATACTGCGGTATTTATGCATTTATGACAAAAATGAGTGGGCGTAATTTCGAACAGTAACAACGTTAGAAGAATTTGAAGATACTGTTATATTATTTTCAGTCTATTAAACGTGATCAAAAAGAAATTAAATTTGTTGCCCCAGTTTGTTGCAATCCAGACAGTTTTTATTTTGCATATAGATCCGTAGTATGATTCTAACGTGGCGTTTAGTCGTGTCGAGTTTTCGATGATATAGATGACCCTCGGTTAACGCGGCAGTTAGGTGTATCGAAGTCTCTAGGGTGGAACTTCCTAACATCGTGAACCACTTATGTCTGAGCGGCTGGATACAAGTTGACAGCGCTTCAACACATGCTTTTAGATCCAAGTTGATACCGTTCCGTGGATATCGTTACCCGCGCCCATCAGGCGAATGGATCCGTGGCTGCGATCCGATCGTAAAGCAAAGCGACGTCGGTTATAATTATCAAACGAATTTAATCTGCCTCCACTTTTACAACCACCAACCAGAATTTCTGCCCTAACGCTAAACCTACCGAGCCTTAAAAATAACTGATACATGTTGTCTTGTAAAAGTGACGAGATTGAATTTATTTGGATTTTGTGCGGATTATAATACATGCTCTACTAAATGTAATTAATCATTTCCCACGGAAGCATTTTATAATTTCAGCAATTGTAAAATAGAAAATCTGGCACCGGTCATTTTGACCGGCGGTGGTAGGTTTCGTGTTAATGAGATTTCTTTCGGTATGTCACAAACATAATATCTTCTATGAAGTAGATGATGTAGTTTACTTTTGTCTGTAAAGGGTACTTTCCACATTTTCTGCATCAAATAAAAGTCCAGAAATAAACTAGAAAAAAAAATCTAGAACTCTCTAGGGTCGATTTCACCCCCATTATATTTATAATTTCATTATTCTTAAAAGAAAAAATTAACCAGACCATTACATTTGAGAAATAAATTTTAGAACAAGCTATGTCTTTCGGTATGTCACAAAAATAATATCTTCCATGAAATAGATGACATAGTCTAGTTTTGTCTGTAAAGGGTAGTTTCCACATTTTCTGCATCAAATAAAAGTCTAGAAATAAACTAGAAAAAAAAATCTAGAACTTTCTAGGGTCGATTTCACCCCCATTATATTTATAATTTCATTATTCTTAAAAGAAAAAATTTACCAGACCATTACATTTGAGAAATAAATTTTAGAACAAGCTATGTGTTTCGGTATGTCACAAAAATAATATCTTCCATGAAATAGATGACATAGTCTAGTTTTGTCTGTAAAGGGTAGTTTCCACATTTTCTGCATCAAATAAAAGTCTAGAAAAAAACTAGAAAAAAAATCTAGAACTTTCTAGGGTCGATTTCACCCCCATAAAGCGAATTTTAGCAGAAAAAATCGCATAACCTACATATCCCCAATGTTTCATGATTTTTCAAATTTCCGGGTTCGAGATCGTTCCTTGACAATCTGTAAGGGGTGGTTTTCACATTTTCTGCATCAAATAAAAATCAGATTATAAAATCACACCAAAAAATAGCTGAATTCTCTAGGGGCGATTTCAACCCCATAAAGTGAATTTTAGCAGAAAAAAAATCGCATAACCTACATATCCCCAATGTTTCATGATTTTTCAAATTTCCGGGTTCGAGATCGTTCCTTGACAATCTGTAAGGGGTGGTTTCCACATTTTCTGCATCAAATAAAAATCAGATTATAAAATCACACCGAAAAATAGCTGAATTCTCTAGGGTCGATTTCACCCCCATAAAGTGAATTTTAGCAGAAAAAAATCGCATAACCTACATATCCCCAATGTTTCGTGCTTTTCAAATTTCCGGGTTCGAGATTGTTCCTCGTCAGTCTGTAGGGGCTGGTTTTTACATTTTCTCTGTGCTATAAAAAGCGAGGTATAAAACTGAACTAGACCACCGAACAAGTATACTAGAAAACATGGAATATTTTCCAGTGTGTTATTAAAGTGCCACATACCGCGAGATGAATAACGTAGAGGGTGTAGCGTGGCGGAAGGGTTGTTTTTCGAGGAAAATACCGGCTCGATCGAGCCCTTCTCTCATCCGGAAGTTAACAAGTACCGGGCAAGATAGCTCGAAGCTCGAAAACGCCAATAAAAGTCACCCCCCAACCCTTTCGGACGGGGTTCCGCGTTCTCGCGTGACGTCACGGAATTCAGGTACTCATTTAAGTTTCGTTTACGTTACGTGCGGGATGCAGGTTGCACCCTCTCGTTTTCCCTGCGCTTGTGCATCGTGGACGCACGCGAGCCAAGATGAGCGCCGACCTTATAGCTCGATAAATTAGTTGGCTGGATACTACCGGTCATCACGGCAGGTGCTTTCACCTAGTAGATTTGCTCTCTGCACTGGGCTCGGTCGGTTGATTGCTGCATCTGGGCTCGACCTGCGAAACCCACCCAGGTAGAAACATATTTTTCACCTACTTGCCCTAGTTGCTTACCGCGAGTTCGGCTGTGTATGGATCTGGTACATTTATAGGTTTCCTGAAATTCAGCGCGCCTATATCAACCCCTAAGTGCCATCGTCAAAATATACTTTAAAAATTCAATGATTCAATTAAATTATATTCAACCCTTCATACTGGGTCACAGAGTTCCTACTTCTTCGTAACCGTTCTTCGAATTTTTATTTTTACTGCTAACTGGTTTAAATATTTATCTAAATTATCACGGTAAAGTAACTCAAAATTTTACTGCGCATTAAATCATAAATATTAGGCCGACACGGTTCCACTATAATTGTATATTTTAGCGTAAATATTCTTCGGAAAATGTGATTTTGCTGAAGCAACTGAGATGCCACCTCCCCAACAATATTATTTTATTAAAGCAACTGAGATAACACCTCCCTAAAAGTATTATTTCATTAAAGCAACTGAGATAACACCTCCCTAAAAATATTATTTCATTAAAGCAACTCGGGTACCACCGCCCAAAAAAATATTATTTTATTAAAGCAACTGAGATACCACCTCCCCAAAAATATTATTTCATTAAAGCAACTCAGATACCACCTCCCCAAAAATATTATTTTATTAAAGCAACTGAGATACCACCTCCCCAAAAATATTATTTCATTAAAGCAACTCGGATACCACCTCCCCAAAAATATTATTTTATTAAAGCAACTGAGATACCACTTCCCCAAAAATATCATTTTATTAATGCAACTGAGATACCACCTCTCCAAAAATATTTTATTAAAGCAACCGAGATACACTTCCCTGAAATTATTATTTCACGGAAGCAACTAGTACACTTCCCTAACATTATTATTTCACTGAAGCAACTGATGCGGTTCCCTGAAAATGTTATTTTACTAACGATGAAATTTCGATGTGTCTCGAATTCTTTCAGTCGCTGATTACGTGCGTTCCATCGTCATTTAGCTGATTAATTATGTGTTCGCGGACCAAGGAGGTTATGAAGCGAGAAGCTGGCAGGTTCATTTTCAATTAAGAAGGATTCGCCGAGGATTTTAATATCATTTTAATACCGTAGCAGCGGCGATCGTTCGGTCCTCATAATTTTCCCTACGGTCGCCCCGGCAACGAGGCATTCGTCCGAGAATTTATACAGTTCCCCGGAATTTTACGGGGGTTTTCTTCTTCCAATTTTCAGCCAACGAACGAACACAGATCACGGTCGAGTTTATCGGTGTTTATTAAAAAAGAAAGAAAAAAGAATCACTTTGTCATCGATGCGACGATGGAGTTCACTGTTTCGGCTTCGGGGAAGAGAATCGTCGGCGATCAATCGCGCAGACATTAACAGAAATTTATGCAACGGATTCTTGTTTCTCCGCGGTCGCTTTACATTCTCTTTTGCCCGTCTGTGTAACCGAATGGCAGGAAATGGTAATATCGCGAGGCTCCATTCAATATACTACGACATCTCTTAAATAAATCCTTTGACTCCATTCAGTTCTCTCTCTCTCTCTCTCTCTCTCTCTCTCTCTCTCTCTCTCTCTCTCTCTCTCTCTCTCTCTCAGCGCCTCTTCGTTCGCGTCCTCGTTCCGCTCTTTTTACTGTCGCGTTCTTGCGCTTCACTCTAAACCGTCTTATTTGCAAAACACACAAACTTACGAGATTACATTGCCAGCCCGCAGAGATGCTGCGTACGAAACTAACGAGTTCGGTCGAGACGCTCTCTCAAAAAGTGAAACACTCAGCAACCAAGAAAATGTCGCTTGAATAAACAAGAGCGCGATTTGAACGGCTCCTCGGACGAATGAAAGAGAATTTTTGAGCATACAATTACGACAAATTGTCATCGATGCACTCGTTGCGTTTGTGAAATTTATAATATGAGAAGAGTGCAAAGACTGGTGATTTTAAGATAGAAGGAAACAGAAAAGACTGGAGATTTTAAGATATAAGAATATTGCAAGACTGAAGATTTTAAGATATAAAAATGCTGCAAGAAATAGAGATTTTTAAAGATAAGAAGACTGCAAGACTGAAGAACTCCAAATATAAAAATACTGCAAAGGCTGGAGATTTTTAAATATAAGAAGACTGCAAAGACTGAAGACCTCCAAATATAAAAATACTGCAAAGGCTGGAGATTTTTAAATATAAGAAGACTGCAAAGACTGAAGACTTTAAAATATAAAAATATTGCATGTCTGAAGACTAAAATATAAAAATATTGCATGTCTGAAGACTAAAATATAAAAATACTGCAAGACAGAAGATTTTAAAGTACAAGAATACTGCAAGACTGAACATTTTTAAATATAAAAATGCTGCAAAAACTGGAAATTTTTAAATATAAGAAGACTGCAAGTCTGAAGACCTCCAAATATAAAAATACTGCAAAGGCTGGAGATTTTTAAATATAAGAAGACTGCAAGTCTGAAGACCTCCAAATATAAAAATACTGCAAAGGCTGGAGATTTTTAAATATAAGAAGACTGCAAAGACTGAAGACTTTAAAATATAAAAATATTGCAAGTCTGAAGACTTTAAAATATAAAAATACTGCAAGACAGAAGATTTTAAAATATAAGAATACTGCAAGACTGAAGAATTTAAAATAAAAAAATACTGCAAGACTGAACATTTTTAAATATAAAAATGCTGCAAAAACTGGACATTTTTAAATTATAAGAAGACTGGAAGACTGGAAGGCTGAAGATTTTCAAAATTAATCCTGCTGGGTCCACAAAAAAATTCATAGCGCCTCCAATAACACTCCACTAACAATAACAATAGCAAACATTCTTAGAACCTCCAGTGACAGGACTAAACCCCGAAAAGGGGTAGTTTAGCGTTGCAAGGGGATGAAAAGCATGTTGGGGGTAAACTAGGGAATGGGGGACTGCACGAATGCCAACTGCAACGAACACTATGATTCATTGCTGCTTCCACGGCTCCAATTTCTGGATCGCATAGTAGCCGAGTCACTTTACCGTGGTTTTAGCACGCGGAATAAAGAAAAGAAGTAGAAAAGTCGCGCGAACGTGGAAAATTGAGCTTGCAGCAACGACAGGCAGTAAACCAACGGGATATCGTTCGGAGCGGAATCGTGATGGAGCTGTAAAAAGCGAAACAGCCGCCTGGATCGAGTTTATTGGACCCGGTCACACGTCAAACCATCCCCGGGCCGGACCTAATAGCGGGAAAGATGACCATGGGTCGATTTTAAATTCGATGGCCGCGCGATTGTTGATAATGGAACGTAAAGCGTACAGAATTCATTAAACGCAGTATGAATACAAATTCCACAATGTTCCGTCGAATGTGCTCCATTATTTACTAGACTGCGTATCTTTCTGCAAATTTCATACGCGATTTCATGAAAAATTAAATAAAGGAAGAATTTCTTTGATCGATCCCGAGATTTATTACCGTACAAATCAAATTCGTTTTTAGTGACACACACGTTCTATTGTATTTTACAAATTTGCGTACGCTGTAAATGCATAAAGGTTCGACTGATAAAATCTGCACTATAAAATCGGACATTTCATGCGCAACAACACCTAATATTTATTTTCGAAATGTAACGCTTCATCGGACAGAAAATAAAATTAACTCGACGCTCGGTTGATCTTTACACGTCTTCCTTCTATCCAGTTTCACGCGAAACTGAATTCCCAACGTTCTAACGAGTTCTTCCCGATATAGTTGGCCCAAGTATTCACAATTAGTAGACATAGTTGGAGCCGCAGCGTCGGCCCATTACCTGAAACGCGCGCATACAGCGGACTCCTAATGAAATTAAATGTAATTGGATCGGCTCGAGCCTAATTCCGATACGCCGCTAGTCAACGTATTAATTATAACTTTCGAACTAATAATTCGATATTAATTCATCGAAGGTGTCCCCCTCCCCCTCAACCGTCCTTTGTTCGAGTTCTATTCCGCGGACACGGTAACCCAGTTTCGCGGATCTTCTTTTAGAAGACTTCTAATTGAGTTCTCGTTTCGAGCGAGCAGGCACCTCCACCGTGATTATAGTTGCTCAACTTGTTTATCGAAAAATGCGACACACTGTGCACACTTCGAAATAACGACCATAAATCTATTCCAGTTTTTCGATGTTAATTTCAACCTCAATTTTAACAGAGGAGAAACATTTCAGATGATTATATATTTTTTTTAGAATTGTTTCTTTCTTCCTGTTTGATTAAAAAATGGATGAATAAAATAACAACCTTAAATTTATTCCTTTTCTTCGACGTTAATTTCTCCCTCGATTTTAACAGAGGAGAAACATTTCAGATGATTGTATATTTTTTTAGTATTGTTTCTTTCTTCCGAGAACTACTTCTAGTTAGATTAAAAAATAGATGAATAAAGTAACAACCATAAATTTATTCCTTTTATTCGATGTTAATTTCTCCCTCGATTTTAACAGAGGAGAAACATTTCAGATCATTATATATTTTTTTAGAATTGTTTCTTTATTCCGAGAACTACTTCTAGTTAGATTAAAAAATAGATGAATAAAGTAACAACCATAAATTTATTCCTTTTATTCGATGTTAATTTCTCCCTCGATGTTAACAGAGGAGAAACATTTCAGATCATTATATATTTTTTTAGAATTGTTTCTTTATTCCGAGAACTACTTCTAGTTAGATTAAAAAATAGATGAATAAAGTAACAACCATAAATTTATTCCTTTTATTCGATGTTAATTTCTCCCTGAATTTTAACAGAGGAGAAACATTTCAGATGATTGTATATTTTTTTAGTATTGTTTCTTCCCCCTAACAACTACTTCTTGTCAGATTAAAAACTAAATGAATTGTGATAAACCACTACTAATTCTCAAATGACCAGCTCCGATATTCTGACTTTCCACGAAGGCACAAAAAGCCGTATTAATTTTTAATTACTGCACACGGCAGTTTCATTTCAGTTTCTTTGACTTCAACGCACGTTCTCATCCGCGTTCAAAGTTTCTTTGATTTATAATTGAAAAAAGCCCTTTGAGGACAACTGCTGTCATATTTCAAGAATAAAATATCCTTGTACATTTTCTAATTCTTTTTTTTTTTTAATCTAAGACTGCGATGTGCGATGATCAAGCTCTCTAAAAAAAAGATATTTTAAACATTTCAAAAACGGTTATAAACTGAATAAAAATTCCCCGATCGAAGTGTTGTCGAGAGGAACACGCAGAATACGTCTGAGACGAGCGAGAATCGCGTGATCTGCGAGAAACATGCGATCATGCTCGTTGACGACCCCCAACGTCGTCGATGATCCTCGGTAAGTGAGGCCTGTTGGTTGGGACAAACAAGTAAATCACGGATAATTGATACGGTTTTCATACGGAGTCCGTCGAATACTCGAGGAGGCCGAAAAAGAGTAAAGTAATCACGAACACGCGTTGCTTTCCATTCATGCGGCTCCGTTCGGGCGGCCATAAATTTTCCGTCAACGATCTGCTCCCTCCCTCTCTCTCTCTCTTTCTCTCTCTCTCTTTCTCTCGGTCCGCGGATCATGTCTTGTTCGCCTGATGGTATATTAAGCCTGGATCGAACTTGCCCATAGAACAAGCCCGCGTCTCCTATAAAGAATGCAATGGCGGCATCGTTAAAACTTCATACAGGCGCAGGAAAGAAATAACGAACGCGTCTCGTGACGAAACTTTTCGTCTCGGCCCGAGATCGTGTATCAATAATGCAGACCCGGTACGAGTCCTCATTTCCGTCGTGACCAGAAAAATGGTAGAAAATGCTTTGCCAATTAGCCACGGATACCTTCTGACTTTTAATCGTTTTCGATTACTGTATTTCCAAATGCTACAATTTCACTGCTTGCGTTTATCCCGGTGAAACATGACCTCTACAAAATTTGTCCACGAACGCTGATATAAGATTGTCCACTGACATAAATTTTAAACTGGAGTAAAAAAATCCAGACAGTAATCGCGAAATATTAAAATATTAAATAGCCACTGAATTCGACAACAATTTTTAACTTTCCTGAAAATAGTTGATGTCTTTTCTCTCTTACATTTAATTGTAACATGTAGCAGCTTCCAGCAGCAAATAAATTATTCTTCCACGTGTCGAGGCAATAATAATTAGAGTGCAAATCTTCAAACAAAATAAAAATTGCCTGCATTAATTGTAAGACGCAGTGGTTATTTAGAAATTTTTGCCTTCCAGTAATAATTTTAATAAATTAGATATAGTACATCGACATTCTTGGATCTTTTTAATCATTCTACTGTTTTAACACTACAACTACCGAGCAATGAATGCGACTGATGTGTATAGCTTTGTAACAGAGACGAGACTATCCATTCAAACTTCGCACAACATTTATTGCAATATGTGCTTGAATGAAGAAGTCAACAATTTCTGACGAAAACATTTTTACAATTTCAGTAATTGTGAAAGAAAAAATTAGGAATTTTTACAGGTTCGGTAGTTCTGGTGTTAAATGCCACCGACTCGTTTTTGTCATGGGTGCATAAAACCGGCAGCCTAACAATAATAATTTTGAAGATTGTATCCGCCTCGATTCGTGACTTTAATTGCAGAAGAAGGTAAGTACCGCGCGGCGCGTGCGGCCCGGTCTTCAGGGTTCCTTTTCAATAAGCACGATCATTAAAAGGTTAATCCCTTCGTCGCCCTTATCATCCTAATTGCCAGCGCCTTGTCGTCACGCTTCATGATTTAGACACAGAACGCCATTGTCCTCCCCCCGTGCATGACGTAATCGTTATCTTTTAAGAACGAAAGGGTTCAGGGTCGTGATTATGCCTGGCGGGGGCGACGCTGATAGATCGTGTGTCCCAAGGGTGTAAAACACTCTCCCTCGAGAGGGGCGCGAGTGGCTTCAACGGGTGAACAAGCATGATGCTGGGATCGGGCCTAAAGCGACTATCTCTAGTATTCGCCATCCCCTTAATTACAGCCATCCGCGAACGAGATCCTTTCGATCTTCGCTCAGGGAAACGAACATACTTTTCCCAAAAGTCGAAAATCTAGAAACAAACGAGTTCGAAAAATTTTTGCACAAAAATCCGCAGTCATTATTACTAGACTGCGAATTTTATGCATTGGAGTAGGTGTAATTCAGAACAGTATCAACATTAGAAGAATTTAAAGATACTGTTACATTATTTCCAATCTAACAAACATAATGAAAAAGAAATTCAATTTTTATTTCAGCCCAGTTTGTTGCAATTCAGATAGAAAGTTTTTATTTTGCGTAAAGATCCGCAGTCTAATTATTTGGGGGACACATAAGTAATCAATTATTTTGAAATCTAAAACAAACTTTGTAGTAAATTCAAGTTTTTATTTCTTAATTTATTATATAATCTCGCCGCCATTTTATTACAGGGTTGTAAAAAAAATTATACTTTTCAGAATATTTTGAACACAGGCTGCTTTACCGGAAACTGTACAAGAATACGTGTTTCCTCTTCAACGATCGGTACAGAATTAAAGGCAAAACAAATTCTTTGCAAATAATTGATTACTTATGGGTACCCCTAATATTACTGTGTACAATGTATAGAAAATCGAATTGCGGCAGGTTTAAAAATTTAAAAACCGCCGTCCGTTCGTCGGTGGATCGATCTCTGCTAATTACCGAGGCCAAACAAGACGACCGTGGTATTTACAAATAAATTCGTAATTCGATGAATCTCCCTATGATTGTATTCCACGTTTAATTTACGGGCGACCCAACGGGAAAATATCGGGCAGATATATATTCTAGCGGGTGGAGGCCGATCCCCGGCTCGAGCCACTGCCAATAACTCCGGACAGTTTTCGTCTACGATATTATTTCACTGTATTTACGTCATCCAATTTCCCCCCGGTTCTAAACCCTGTTATACCGCTGACGATATAATGCCGGATTAATATACAAATTGCGGAGGAGGCAGGAATGCTCCTGTCACTGACAGAAGAGAGGGCGGAGGGCGTTGTGGGAGGGAGAGGAGGATGCAATTGAGAAAATTGCTGGGATATCGGTTTCACCCCCGTATCACTCGGGGATGCTGGGTGCGAAGTGCAGAAATCTAAAAACAAAATTAAATGTAAAAGCTGCGGGACCGGAATGTTGCTTGTATCGTGTGCTTGATCTCCAACCACTAGAACGTAAAGAGGCGTCACGAATAGGTAAAACATTGTCGCAATGCTAATCCAACGATGCAACTTGCTTGTTTCTAATAATTTTTTGGCGAAACCTTCACCGACATATTCGGGACATTATTCCGAGTAAAATGATTCCAAACACGACACAATTTGGACCGTATTTGCCTGCGTAATCCGCGATAAAGTAGAACCTCGATTATCCGAACTGATCACTGGAACGTCTGATAATTCAAATGATAGAACAGTTACGTAGCTACAAATATAAATTAAATCTGTACCGATTTGTACAGGATAGAGGAGTTATATGAGAGTCCAGATATCACAGGTTCGGATAATAGAGGCTCTACGGAATCGTGAATTTAAAAAAGAATTGTGCGCCGAATTGTGTCATGTTTGGACTCGTTTTAATCGGGAAAATGTCACGAGTGTGTTGGTGAACGTTTCATATAAAACTGAATAAAAATTGAAAAATATTTGTCATTGGATTAGTATTCTGTTCGAAACGTTACTTCTCGGTACGCTATCGAACGGTGCAACATGCGTTAAAATCGATTTAAGGGCACATATGACACCCTCGTACTGCCATACCCTTTCCCCTCGGATCTGTCGGATGATGATATGGCTGGGAAATTCTGCGAGACCCAAATTCTACGTCGAAACCGTCATACCTTGCGAGTAAACGATTTCCGCTATAATTTTCGGGTAGACGCCAAGATATTACAGCTGACGCAAAATCTGGTCTTCAACCTCAGAGGGTGGTTTCGTGATCTATTGGTAGCCATGTCCTGAATTAAATCGTTTTTATACTTAGAGGTAATATACAGTGAATTCTCGATATATGTCAATAATACGACTCTTGCCAGCGTCGTGTATCGTCCAGGAGACATACTTGAGCCGTGTTATGTTTACACTCCTCGGCGTCCGAGGCCCCGCGGTAGTGGGGATAATTCCGCGACGTTTACCGTCCAGGCCTTGGCGACATATATAGAAAAATCGCATGTAGACTTCTATGCAATTTGTGCAAAATCTGCGCCAATTGAAAGAAGGCGAAATCAAGAGAGTTGTTTCTTGCTTTAATAATTTGAATAGATTTAAAATTTTGGTAAATTTAAAATTTTGATAGATTTAAAATTTTGATAATTAAGTCGATTTTCCGATGTCATGGTGTATGAATGTACCGATCAGCAGGCATCATATGCTAAAAAGTGCCAGCTACTTGAACCCACCATACAGATTCCCCTCGAAACTACCCTCCACACTATCAGCGTTATTCCATCGGAAAAGTTCCGCAATTCCTCGGATTTATCGGCGTCCCACCCATTCGCAGCTGACTTTCAAATTTACTAGTGTAATCGGCCACTGTAAATGGCCCCCCAAGGTGTTTCGTCTCAATTTCATTTGAATATCGATCTTCCTCGACGAAGATATCTAGGGTAACATAACACACGCGTTGCTATTCAGGCTCCAAATATACCACGTTTTATCCCCTCGTCCATTATCAAAATTAGTAGAGCATTATTCAGTGCCACCCGAACAAAAATCTATTCAACCCTCTGAACTACTGCAAGAGTGTTCGAATAAAAATATTGTATATGATAGTGCGTAAGTCTTAAGAACACTATAGAATTTTTTAATATCATTATCTGTGACCTAAATCGTCATTGTTAGTACTGTGTTTTTAGTACTTTATATAAGACACTTCGAAAATGTTAAAATGAAGCGTGTATCGAGGAAAAATATTTTCTGTGCTGGGGGGGGGGAAAATGTACAAATACATAGAATGGTATTTCAACCCTTAACTGCTAAAGTGAAGAACTAGAGATAACCCTCTATGATCTATGTCATTTTTACTAGTTTTTTTTTATATAAGACGCTTTGAAAGTGTTCGAATAAAACATACGTCGATCAAAAATATTTTCTGCGTTAGGGAAATAACATACAACTTCAACCCTTAACAAAGTCAGGGTCAGTCACTGCCAAAACGAAGTCTTGGAGACGTAATGAAATTTTTAAAAATTGCATTCTCTAGCAATAAACTTTCCTACAGTACCGCCTATTTCAATACACGATTTAGTTTACCTCGGAAGCTTGGTTGCAAAGAAAATATAATAAGTGTACTGGGTAAAAGGGAAAGATTGAAAAAATCCACCCCCAACGGTGAGTAAAAAAAGATTTCACTTAATAATGATTCTGAGCAGTATAACAATTCTATGGGAAGATTCTGCGCAATATAACAAATCCGCATCAACATTCCAGAGCTGAGAGGCAGCATAGTGATTCGAAATTACGGAGGGAGAACGTGTTTCCGGCGTGAACGACGTCGGAAGATCGGCTCGAGCGAGTTCGAAGCGAGTCGGAAGCGAGTCGGAGAGCCCTGGCCCAATTCCGGGCGAACAATTTGACAGTGTAATTAACTGGTCCTCGAAATTTCCTGCTAGCGAATCAGTATGATGCTCGCGGAACAACGGGAATCACGGGCCGATGCGTTTGTGATTTACAAGCGAGTTAAACGGCCGATTAACGGCCGCGGGAACCGACCGCGTAGAATGATGCGTTAACAACGACGCGAAAGCGATTGGAAACGAGATTCGCAGTAGCCGGCGCCGGGCTCGAACGAGCGGAATCGAAATCACGAGTCAATAAAACACCCGCGAGGATACCCTTGGTCAAGAGCATCGAAATCATCGGCGAGGCTGCCAAAGCGAGGGTTTACTCTCCTAGTGTCGGTTATTTCCGTGGGCTCGGTTTCAAGGGGTTGCACGCCGACGCTCTCGAATCAACCGAATTTCGACTGGACGGGGCTTAAGAAACAAAGGAACTTTCAATTAATCCTGTACAATGTCATTGGCGGTCGATTAACGATAATTACTTCTCACCCATTTCGCCGGCAGTGTACCGGCTGCGACTCCATGGCGCTAATTGTGATTAGAGCCGACCCTGGCACGAGCGAACGTGAACTTGTACCTACAATGATCGCTGCTAACCAGGATGACTGTACAGGCTTATGACGAGAATTAGTCGGTTAACCATTCTGGCACGACATCGGTATAACGTAAACACTCTGACTGATATTGAAAAATTGATTACACCTGGTACAAAATTTATTAGGCACGGTAACAGTTTCATAATTTCTCATTCACTTTCTAGAACTTGAACAGTGCAATCGAAAATGCATATTCACATTCACGGGTCCGGAAGTATTTGTGTGGCTGAAGGTCACTTCAAGGTCACGTTATTATGTACGTTATTATGTCTACGAGTTTTACGTGAAAGTTAAATTTTTGTAGCTGAAGGTCACTTCAAGGTCACCTTATTATGTATGTTTGGATGTATGTTGCAATTAGCTGTACGATGTAATAAGAAAAGTTTCTAGGTGTATGCTAAAAAAAGAAAACACTAATCACCTTGAAATCTCTGGAAAAAAATTGTCAGATATTCGTCCATCGATAAGATTTACAGTACATAAAAATAGTTGTTTACATTTCAGCAGCTCGAAGAGATTTTTAGGTGCCCTTACTTAATAGGACCACCCCTTTAGGGCCTATAAAAGTCCCTTAAGAAGTACAGTGTTTACTCTATATACAGGGTCATCCGTTTTTAAACGGCCAAACGTCAACCAGCTATAGAGGACCCCAAATGGAACAACTTTCACCCCTAACACTTTTTTTGATTCGAAGTTATTTCATTCAGTCTCCACGGCGTGCCCCATGTCAAAAAAACAGATGCCCCTATTTATTTTAAACCAAACAAAGGAAAAATCATCAAGATACATAATTGCAGTCCTAATATATTTAATCTTAAGTGAACGCAAAGAATGACGGGTTTTTGCAATTATCTAAAAATCAAGACCGAATCAAAAAAAGTGTTAGGGGTGAAAGTTGTTTCATTTTGGGGTCCTCTATAGCTGGTTGACGTTTGGCCGTTTAAAAACGGATCACCCTGTATAGAGTGTTTACTCTCTCTATATATATGTTCCAAATTCCTAGCCGATAAAAGTCCCAGAACTATCCCCACTTCGGCGTGGTATACCCCATGAGGAGCCAAGAAGCTCGAGAGAGTGTCTCCTGGCCGATATATGTCCCAAATGCCTAGCCGATAAAAGTCCCAGAACTATCCCCACTTCCTATCCACCTTCCACTTCCGGTATATACCCCGTGAGAGGCCGTGAACCGAGACGTCTGACTGTGCTTTTCTACGTCCGGCGTGAGAATAGTATCTTCTGGCCGATGTATGTCCCTGGCCAGACCCGTGTTTTGGACATATATTGAGTAAATACTGTATATACCCTATGGCAGTGTTTCCCAAGGTGTGGTACGCGTACCCCTCAGGGTACGGGAAGAGTTTGGAGGGGGTACGCACTACTTTTGCGCCAGTGTTGCCAGATGGAGACTTGAGTCCCCACTCTAACTTCCCCTTCTACCGCGCTATTCCCCACGCTTGCATCGCGGCTCGATCACTGAGTACTCGGTACTGGCATAGAGGGGGTAACTTTTTCCCCTCGATTCGTGCTCCCTCCCCTCATCTGGCGACACTGGTCAGTGATGCAAAGCAGCCAACCAGCGACAGTCCACTGTTAACTAGTACCAAGGACGTAGACGCCCGAGACTCCGCAGATTCGCGATAAGGTAGAGTCACCACGTTACCGACAAAAATCGGTGAAAAATGGTTTCACGTGCCCCAACTTTTCGCCCTTATATGAGAATATTTTTCGCTGGGAAAGGGCTCGTTCGAAAGAGGAGGGTTCAATCTAGCGCGCGCTGGTCATGAGCTGACGAGATTATGCAGATGTTTGGTAACATAAGCGTTAGAAGTAGGCCAAAAATTGACGATACGCATGCCGTGGAATCCAAGCATTTTTATGCCATTGCATGAGTTTTCTGGATGAAATCGAGAGCGGCGCGCGCTAGAAAATATTACCAGCTACAAATTGAACTATATTTTGTCTCGATTCTCTGCGAAATAAAGCCAAAAACTTGAAGCACGTTTCTGGAATTCATGAAATCGATAATACAGGGCAAAAAATGTGACAAGTTTGATCACAGACTTAAGACCCGTCGGATCAAGACCAACACGGATTTGAAGTCAGTGGCTGAAGGCTGTGAACGGAAATTATACAGCAGTTGCCGACCTGCTGACTCTGTAAAAGTCACGCGACTACCTTTGGCTCTCAAAGCGTTACCTATTGTCCTTACCGAGGAGTACTTGGTGTTACAAAAATGAAACAAGTGTTACACAGATGTCGACACTTTGGGAAACACTGTCCTACGACAACGGTGGCAATTTTCTCCCAAATATCGTGCACATCTCCTTCACCTAGTCCAGATACGACCGTGCTCATGCTGATAACCGAGTGTCCCACCCCTAAACGGCAGAAAACCCTCACAATGGGTCCATCATCCTCTAAGATCGTCGAGCCGTGTCTCGGCGGTCCGTGGAACCCTGCGACCATGAAAATTCCTTTCTCCGCCGCTAAAGATCAATCCATAGGTCGGCATTGCGAACAGACTCGACGCGGAAAGCCGCGTTCCGGTGGAATTATCGTCGGTCGAATCGCTAATTGGATATCCAGGAATGGCTGGAGAGGACTCTCGATTTGCGGGCTTACTTTCGGGAGGGTCGTTCTCAACGAGAAACCAGCCAGCACGGGGAAGAGGGGGGGGGGTATTCGGAACAGGAACGGCGCCGAAGGACAGTCGGTGGAACACGATTAAGGCCTCGCAAATCCAATCCCTCCGTCGACGGGAAAATATTTTCCCTGGCCGGTCGGTAAACACGTCGACGCTTTCGTGTCGACGAAGATTGGCCCCGGCTAACTTTCGGAGGAATGGCGGAGACCAAAGTGAATCAATGGCGGTTGATTGGCCACGTCGACGTGCCACGGAGTCCCGGGCCTCGGCCAATTACACGGCCCGTCCTATAACTACAGGCCACAATGACACCCCGTGATTTTGCGACCCCCTAACCCGACAGGGTATCTGCAACCTTCACTTTTCCACTCTTCGGCTCGCCGCGCTGGACCTTCGGATCCCCGATCCTGATCGCCCAATCGCAACCGAAGTAATCTCCGTGTTTGACCAACACGCTCTGCTCCACCTCTAACGCGTCCATCACCATTTACTAACATTTTTCCCGACAGAAAAATCGGTTCAAGATTTTTCGTTGGGAATCGGTGGATTGCAAGAGAAACAAATTTTTCTTAATTAATTCATTATCATTTCTCTCTTTGTAAGTTTGGTCTCTTTTGCAACCGAAAGGAAATACTACTACCTCTGGTTTGCGAAAGAAAATACTACTCTCTCCTCAGAAATAGTAGCACGATAAATTATCTACGTTTCTTGAACGAGTCATATTTCATTTATAATTTTAATAATGGACATCGGTCGTACCGACGATTCATAATTTGTTAACAGCAACAGCGAGTCGTCTAAATCCACAATTAGGAAGCTGGTGATCTGTGTAAGAACATAAAGTGAGAAACTGAATAAATTACGAGTCGCAGATAAATCCAGGTAGACATCAATATTGAATGGCGGCGCTAAGGAAGAAGAAGCGGCACTCGGCATTACCGGTGCCATTTATAGCGCCCCATCGAGACGCGAATGCAATATGCATCGGCTCCAAGCTTGCACTTGTGGGATCTGTCTCTCCCTTATGACAACAATGAGTTCTTCCCACCGAAGAACTCGATACAAGCGTATCTCTCATCGAATTAAAGTTCGTTGCTATCATTGAATTTGTGAGGATTCCAGCTCGATCTTGGACTCTGCCTCGTAGGGATTCATAATTTGCTCGCGTCAGTTTCCCTGGCGTTTCGAAACACGAGAGAGAGAGAGAGAGAGAGAGGGAGAGTCTACTCTATTATATCTTTCGTTTCTTGTAATAAAATCGCGGATTATTTAAGGGGTAAGAGAACGCGAGAGAGAGAGAGAGATGCGGTTTCTCCTGTAATTCCATAATCCGTTTTAGAAACAACAATGGTGACACGGAGTTCCAGATTCCAGTACGTTCGTCACTCTCGGGGAAACTAATTTTACATACTCCGTTACCATTGTACTGGCGCACGTGTGCTCGCGTATGTGCATACAGAGTGCACACAGAGTGCAGTTCCGCATGAAACTCTACCTTAACGCTCATCATCGTGCGCCACGAGGTAATAGATAGCCGCTCGTTTTGCGGTAACCCGTTAAAGTCCGCGCGATAATGAAATCACTGGCCGCCGCTTTGTTTTGCATCGAATAAAATAGAAGCAACACGGTCCCGCGCCGCTGTTTAGGCAAGAGAAACGCGACGACAAACCGCCGAAATTGAAAACGCAACCATTAGCGGGCTGAATTCATTTTCGTCCGACGAATTAAATCGCCGCGACGCTCCCGTTCGCCGCTCGGATATACTCACTTATTAATCCTTAATCAATCCTAGCCTTTCTCTCGACCTTCTATCGGTTCGTTTTATTTCGAGATTTTTGTGCCGATCGCGACTGGGACCGTTCACCGAGTTGAAACGAATGAGACATGGCGTACAGTAATTTTCTTATTTTCTTGTCGCTAAATTTGACATCAATATTCTTAATACTGGTATCATAGTATCGAGAATGTTAGCACAAATTTTTGTGTACGAATCAACAAATTTTTAAATACAGAATTGAGTAGAAGCGGAAAGCAGGAGTTAAATCGAAGTTTATTTCGCCCCTTTGATTTGTGTAATCTTTCACTATTTTATATTCCGCCCGATAAATTTCTTCACGAATGCAAAACAATAAAAATATACAGGGTGTTCGCGCTGAACATTTACTGTAGCCTCATCAATAAAGAATATTTGTGAACACATTGGTATGCGATATTCAAAATGTTTCTTCCGTTTCTGACCTTGCATGGCCTTGAAGGTCACTGTGCAGTATACGGATGAATTCGTCTAGACACACGCTTTCATGTGATACAAAAAGATATACAGCATACCATTGGAAAAATTGAAGGTCACCTTCATAACTGACAAAATAGTATAAACACAAAAAATGACATTGCGTTGCGTATAAAAAAACAGTACTACTTTTTCCACTTTCATTTCTTTCTAATATTTACTATTTACAAGAAAAACGCTAGCTACTAACAGCGTGAACAGCCTGTATATAGTCTATTCATGATAAATGCATGACACCCACAGTCCCCTAATGCTAATTTCAAAACTAATCCCTTGCACGAATGAGGAATTGCAATTTTTTCGCCGAAATAATCTCGATTCTCATACAAAAATCTTAAGAAAGAATTGAATAAAATTTCACTTTTCGGAGGACTTAAAAAATTGTTTGAGTCTTTCACGACCCGCAACGGAAGAGAAATCAGAGTCTAATCGTGCCACTTTGGAGCACAGAAAGAATGGATAAACGTGGAACATTTGTTGCGCCCTTTCCGCGAGCATAATCTCGTTTGACGAGGAGCAAAGCACCGGGAAGTCTGCCGAGTCTACCAAAACTTCGCTTGTTCGTACAACTGCGCGCCGCAAATGTTTATTGCCGGCAACTATTCCGTTCCCTAGCCCCGTTCGCTGAACTTTCCGCGATGATTACAAAAGTTACGGGGCCGTTCGCGCTGACAGACCGAACGCTGCGCGCGCTCCGCCCGCAGTCGTAAGAATCGCACGACGGGCAACAGCCGAAAGTAGCTGTAACGTAAAACCGCGAAAAATTCTTTCGCCGTTACACAAGCTGGCCCTGTGCGCCGCGCCGGAAACCTTTCATTGCCGACAATTCAGACAATTCGTCGCTGACAGGTCGGATTTGCGACGAGCCCCGCTAATTCCTGGTGCTAACATACACTTCGATGATGTAATTGGATTTTACCATCGGCCCTTATCGCGTTACATTCGACCTCCACCGAAGCGTGTGTAAATTAAACATTTTTCCTTCGTATGCTGCTAATTACCATTTTATCAACGGGCCTGCAAAATTTTCGTGTTATTATTACGATCAGAACGTATAAATACAGTGAATTCTCGATATATGTCAACAACACGGGTCTTTCCAGGGTCTTGTATCGTCCAGGAGACATACCATCGACGTCCAAGGCCTCTCGCATACCCCGCGGTAGTGAGGATAGTTCCGCGACGTTTATCATCCAGGTCTGGGCGACATATATAAAAAAATCACTGCAGTAACATTCGGCAGGGGGATTCTCGTTATGTTAATTGCGTCCTTGAAACTTATAGAGACTCTAGAAAGAAAAGGGGAAGTGCTCGTTGCATGCCTAGATTCGCCATACAAATTAACCCTTAAAGGCCAAGGTTAGTCACGTGACTTTTGCAGGGTCAGCAGATCTTGCAGGGCGAAAAGTTGAGGCACGTAAAACTATTTTTCGTCTAATTTTGTCGGTAACGCGGGCACTCTACCTTATCGGCTCTTAAATGGTACAACGTGTACTCGAACTACGAAGTATCGGGACCTTACAAAAATTTACATTTTCTCAGACATCTCCAAGTATATAATTTAAAGTTCAATAATCCAGAGCAGCAGCAAAGGTACCAAAAATTAGTGTAACTTTTGTTACGGTCGCGAGAGACCTCATACCAATTGAAGGTTAACCAAGAAATGAGTAACGTCCGTGTACATTGAACTCTGCCTACGAATGAATATTATAAACCAAGGAGTCGAAGCAGACGTGGAATCATCGAATTTGTCGAGCGTGTCGGCCCAGGAGATAAGGAGTTGTTGATTTCGATAAGGAACGGTGTTCGCAAGTTCGCGTGATTATGTGCACATTCGGATGGTCACTCACTGAGTCGAATCACGTTCGCGTACAGGTGACAGAGTATCCATCGGCAGCAGAGGAACACTTGTAGCGCGGCCGGTTTCAACGGCAGCATGACGATCGTTTCGTATGTGAAGCTTCTCGATCCGTCTCAAAGACGGATGACCGCGTGTGATCCGCGCATAGAGGAACCACGCACTGAAGTGGCCCACATATTAAACAGCAGTGTACATCGCATCGAGGTCCGAGGGCTGCATAATATGTGGGACCATTGGGCGCGAGCAAGAGGGGAAAAAACGAGGAAGAGCGCTGGAACGAGGAAGAGGGAGAGAGCACGAGCAAAGAGGAACCGAGTCACCCGTATACATACACACACGCGCGCACACGATATTCCCCTACTCGCGCGAACGAATGAATGACGCCATTCGTTCAATTGCGACTAAGATCCGGATGTGTCGAATCTCGAGTGTTTATCGCGGCTTCGAGAAAACGCGGCAACCGCTGACCCTTCTGTGCACCATTTCACATCATTTCGCGCTCTCGACCACGAAGATTACAGTCAGTCCCTTCAGCTACTTCGACGAAAAGAGATAATCGAACGGTCCGGACCTTTGATCCTACTCGATCGAAGATCTTACAAGTAATATGCACGTTGGCCTGCATTTCCCTCTTTCGAACTTTTGGAGATTCAAGCGGCGTTTAAAATATTATCGCGGATAGGGTATAGGAGTACAGTGAATTCTCGATATATGTCAACAACACGGGTCTTGTCAGCGTCGTTTAGGAGACGTACCCGAGCCGTGTTTTGTTTACACCTCTCGAGGACCATTCCGCGACGTTTATCGTCCAAGCCTTGGCGACAAATATAGAGGAAATCACTGGAGACCCACTTTTTCTGTCACACGCTCGCGGTGCTCTAGACTCATCATTTTCGTGTCACGCTCGACAGCTACATATTTAGGCTTGTTAGCGAGCATCGAGTGTTCCGCATTGCAATGGCGAAAATGGTAATTCTGATGTTCAAAATTTATCTGGAAATATTTACAAAAAGTGATTATATAAGTTTACCAACTATTTTTCTAGTTCTAACACTTTCCAAAAACATTCTCCCACTATTTATCACCCGTTCAGCACGAAGAAGTACAGTCGCTAAAGAACAATGTATTAAGGGTACATAAGTAATCAATTATTTGCAGAGAATTTGTTTTGCTTTTAGTTCTGTAACGATAGTTGAAGAGGAAACACGTATTCTTTTACAGTTTTCGGTAAAGCAGCCTGCGTTCAAAATATTCTAAAAAGTATAATTTTTTTTACAACCCTGTAATAAAATGGCGGCGTCCGTACCTTCCGTGGATCATATTCGTCATTGCAAACTTTTTCATTTTCATGCGGGATTTAATGCAACGGTAACAACAAAGAAAATTTGCGTTGTTTATGGAGATGTATTGAAGGTCAACAAATGTCAATGTTGGTTCAGGAGGTCTGCTTCTGGTGATTATGATCAGTTGAATTTGATAATGACACCCTAAAATCTCTAGTGGAAGCTGATCCAAAATAATTGATTACTTATGGATCCCCCCAATATGTTTATAAAAATCATTGGACTTCCGGCGTCCCCCGTCGAAACAGCCAATAAAAATACGAATATGAATAAAAATCCTCCGACAGCTCAACGATGCCAGAAACTCCGAGCAGAGTTTTCAACGGGTTTCTCTTAAGTGAAAAATTATATAAGACCGATACGAAGGGCCAGTGCAAGAAACAGGCGATTAAACATCGGGAACGGAAAAAAAAACGAGAGGAAAGGGAGAAAGAAAAACGAAAGTTCCCGTGGAGAGCAAACATCGCGTGACTTGTCGTTGTAAGTTTATGTCGCGGTTACCATTTCTCTCTACGGGAACGCACTTTATGGAGGATATTATCGTTCTAATACCCCGCAGAGCCCGCTGCCAAGGGACTTCTGGAATCCTCGAGGATCTACTCTCTTTGTCTCCCTCTCTCTCTCTCCCTCTCTCTCTCTTGCTCCATCGGCCAAGAACGCTACGATCGTTTTTATTCGAACCATAACACACCGTGCTCTCTCGAAACAGAATCCTCTCTAGTTTATCGGCTGTTGTTCCTCCGCGATCAAAATTATCATGCCGCCTCGGGAAAATCGTCCCCCCGTAAAATCACTCCTCTTAAACCTTAAACGTCATATGTGTTTCCTTAGACTGAACTCGATTGCGGTTCACACAATTTTCAAATTATAATCCTTTATTCCTTTCCACTTTGTGTATTCTTCCTTCGCATCTCATTGCTTCACGGCTAGAATCATTTTGATTAACAATAAGCCTACCGAGCACAAAATATACAAAAGTGAAACGCCTTGTAGATGTGAGATGATTCAATAAGCTTTGTACTGCTTTCATTATAATACGTGCTTAACACTAAATCTACCACGGTCAAAATGACCGGTTTTCTATTTCACAATTATTGAAATTATAAAAATGTTTTCATAGAAAATTACTGAATTGACTTCTTTATTTAATGTGCACTTATCTATGTATAGTAGACAAATTAAATTCATCAACTGCTACTATTATTATAGTGCCAGGGGGAGTACCAGTTTTTCTAAAACGTTTCGAACTATCCTCTGCATCCGTTTAAAGCGTAATGATTAAAAAGACGAACAGCGCCAAGAAAGGTCCAATTTTCTCCAGGCTCGTATGGACTCAGTCGTAAATAATAATCCGTAAAGATTGCATGGCGTGTGGCATCAGGATAATGGAAGATATTTCGCGAAAAACTGGATGGAACAATGATATCGCATTTTACCCGGTGCCCATGGCTCCATAATACATGCTCAGTAATAAGAGAAAGAAAATTACGATTTAATGCGTTCGGTACGGCAGGCACGAGTACGCAATTACTATGGAAACGCGAGTTCGAAACGTGATATTACCGGAAGACATTTCATGCCACACCGTACAGGTAATACTAGCCTTGCGGTCTCACCGCGAATCTGCAGAAAAATCCTGATCCGAAGATTGATTAATCCTTGTCCGCTTTTCAGCGGGCTAAAATTAGGAATTCGCGATGCGAGACGAATTCTTGTGTTTTGAACGGTATTCGAATCTCGTTTCGAAATTGTCGGACGCACCGAAAGATTAATTCACGATTTTTAGCGCATCATTTGCTAGAAGCAGAAAATCGAAGATGCATTTCACAATAGCAACAAACCTTTTGATTAAGCAATCACTTAACGACAGCGAGAGAAAAATATTTTCGATCGTACAATTCCTTTGTTTATGATCTTCTTTCAGAATGTTGCGCAACAGACGATAATGGTGAAAGTTCGCGCAGATCTGTAATTTGCAATGGACGATGGCAGTTGCAGTTTTAGATTCTCCATTGCAGTTTAAATGCCGGGCATCATTGACATTTCCGGTTCTAAGAGCTTCAAGTTATTGATTATAGCAATAATTTGTTCGACAGGTACAGTTATATTACAGGTCAAGCATCACACCATATACACATATAGAAATGATTGAATTAGAGTTTGCACCGAATTAAAAACTCACCGAGTTATGGTTAAGTGGATCGGCAGGTGAGTTGTGTATTCCAGGTGATTTCAGCGTTCACAACCGCGGAATGAGACACTGTGATACACAAATACACTGTCTGTTGACCTCTTCGGTAAACCTGAAAAGTGACAGAAAATTAGAAAAATTAGAAGAAAAAAACAATTTCCATAAAAGTAATATGGGTCATCGAGAATTCTGTTAATATCAATTTAATGTTACATATTTTTGAACACACTTCCTTCAGATCAACCGTTGACCTTCTTACTAAAATCGGTACTGGAAAATTAGAATTTAGATGGAACGTACTCTGGGTCAAAATCGACCCAAGCTCCGAAAAGACTGAATAATTCACTATAAATTCGATGCACAGGCAGAATAATGAAAAACACCCACATTAGCCAACAATGTAAAATAATTTTCTCTTTCGATGTAAATTGAAATTGCTGTTTCTCTTCGAAATACAAATTAAACACCAAGAAGCTTTCGCGACTCAAAAATCGAAGGACGAGGGACCATAGCTCGGAGAAACAAACATTTGCGTTCAAAGTCCAAGCGTAATCCCGTCTGCCCTGTAATTTAATAATCAGCCCACAGTCTCTTTCACGCCCTCCGACTCGGAGAGGTTAATTATTCGTTAATTAAAATCAGCACCGAAGTAGAAAAGTTGTTTCTAGAAGAAGAAAAAACTGCAAAGTTCCTCCTCCCCTGGTCTGAATAATTCGCGGTCCGGATTTCAAACTAAAATAGGAAAATCGGTAGAAATATGTTTCCGAAAATCTGATTAACCATCAGAGAAAATGCAATCTAGGCCAGGAATAAAAGGGAACGAGCATTATTCGATTAGGCGGTCGATCCGCGGAACCAGGTAAAGGGAAAATTGCTCCACTTCGGTGCCATCCGCAACTGTGTATATCCTTGGCTTATCAATAAATGATTTCGCCGGCTCCGTTAATCGTTACACAGTCTAGGGTCGTTGCACTAGAAACTTCAGTTCAAGAGAGACAGACAGAGAGAGAGAGAGAGAGAGAGAGAGAGAGAGAGAGAGAGACTCAGTTTTGTCTAGAATACTCGCCGGCTTGACCCTACTTTGCATCACGTGCCAAGCCGAGTGGGATCAGGTACCATTTATCCACTCGAACCGGTTGCGATGCTGTAATTCAAACCGTTTCGAGGGCTACCATTGTTGGCCAAGAGAGATATCAGTGTCGCTTTGACGTTAACGTAAATACTTCGTGTTGTTCGGCGGCACGTTAGCAAAAAATCAAGGAATCGCAAACTCTGTGCACGCTGTTTCCGAAATCGTGGTACAAGAGCGATGATTCTGCGTGCAAAAACAGGTCCGAAAAAAGTAATAACATTTTTTCGTTCGACACTTCGTTTTCGAGTAAATCGAGTTTCAAAAAATTCAGCGCGAGCTGTTAATCACTGTGCGACATTTTGGTCATTTCTGACCAAATAAAATTTTCTAAATAATAACAAAATTATATTATATTTATATTAAAAATATTAACCCTTAGCACTCGAATGGCGCCACTAAAAATTGCTGTATCATTATTCAAAATATTTTTTACATTATTAAATTTGTTTGTATGTAATAAATTACTAAACATTTCAGTACCCTACGAGTAAATTGCACCATTTTCGTATGAATAGTATGAAAAAAAATATATAGAAGGGAAATATTCTAGGTCGGTAGACATGTTTCGTTTTACAGCTAAAATGGCTTCGAGTGCAAAGGGTTAAGTTTTCCACGATTATGGAATCAAAAAGCTAGTGCAGCAATCGCACTTTGCAACTGCACCGATGCACTTCCGTGAAATATCGCACTAGAGGACGACACAGCTTGTTGAATCATGCAAAATATTCCTCTACAATTTCTTTCTATCTTCGACAACAACCAGTTAATTATGTAATGTTACTGGGCGAGATAAGATCGTTCAGAAAAATAGCTAATTAATTAGGGGGTTGAAGTTATCAGGAGTCGCAATTGTAGTCGGACCTAATTCACGAGTCGCTATGATTTCATCCTTTCGGTCGTGGCGATTTCATTTTTGCGAACTCTATTTCTGCTCCGCGATAGGATACTGGAACAAGGGAAAAAATGATAGCGGAATATGGCCGGAATAGATACCGGCTCGGTTGTTCGCAGCATCGTAATTCAAGCTGCAAGAGAGGATATCCATTGTCGGCGGAGAAAGATATCAGTGACAGTGAGTTTAGGTACTTAGTCGCGAGTCGCGTATCAAAAGGGGGAAGCCATTCGGAGGCCCAGCGACGGGTATTGTCCGTAAACGTGCCTTTTGTATTCCAATTGAACCTCGAATGGATCATCTGCGTCGCGGGAAAAGTACGTCGCATTCCGCGGATCCTTTTGTTTAACGGATACGGAGTATAGCGCGGGGAGTGGGGCCAGGGGGAAGAAAGGATCCACTCGGTGTCCCTGACAAATGCAAAATGTGTCCTGCACCTTTGAATGCCGGGGAGGGAGCGACCTCCGCGAACGCATCAAATTGTCATCAATTGTTCGACAAAGGCTCTGTACTAGGAAAATGATTCGGATCGAAATACTTCTAAAATATTTCTAATTCCAAGTAAAATAAAATACTTCTAATTCCAATCCAAATACTTCTAACATATTTCTAATTCCAAGTAAAATAAAATACTTCTAATTCCAATCCACATACTTTCAAAATATTTCTGATTCCAAGTAATATAAAATATTTCTTATTCCAATCCAAATACTTCTGAAATATTTCCAATTCCAAGTAAAATAAAATACTTCTAATTCCAATAAAAATACTTCTAAAATATTTCCAATTCTAATAAAAATAAAATATTTCTTATTCCAATCCAAATACTTCTAAAATATTTCTAATTCCAAGTAAAATAAAATATTTCTAATTCCAAGTAAAATAAAATATTTCCAATTCCAAGTAAAATAAAATATTTCTAATTCCAATCCAAATACTTCCAAAATATTTCTAATTCCAATCCAAATACTTCCAAAATATTTCTAATTTCAGGCAAAATAAAATATTTCTAATTCCAATCCAAGTACTTCCAAAATATTTCTAATTCCAATCCAAATACTTCCAAAATATTTATAATTTCAGGCAAAATAAAATATTTCTAATTCCAATCCAAGTACTTCCAAAATATTTCTAATTCGAATTAAATCCACGAGTTTCAAAAATTGTGGATATAAAAGTACCACCACTCTATGGAAAGTATACAAAATATTTGAATCATTTTAAAAGCAAAAGTCTTCTAGTACAGCGTTCAATTCAACTTTCGAAATCTCAGATTGCGAAAGCATAGGTCGATTTATTAAAGGGATACAGAATAGTTTTGAGGATCAGAAGGATTTCTATTAACGAAATATGTTTTATGAAGTTCCCGAACGCGGTACGTTTGAAAATCTTGTCTGCGAGAGGATGCACCGGTGTATTAAAGGAATACAAAAATGTTCCGAGTTTCTCGGAGATACACGGGAGCTGTCGAGCGCAAGAAAAATCTGTGGCGCAACGAATGCGTTTCTTAAATATAAAAAGAATTAGTCCGTACACGCTGAACGAATACGAAATATGCCGAGATCCCGGAGCACCAGATGTTCGCTTTGTGAACCGAGAGCAGAGCGTACTGACATTTTAAATGCAACAAGGATGCGTTCGAATTTCAGAATGCAAGAATTGTAGTGTGAAGATAGTTGAAAATATTCGATCTCGGAAAAGTAGAGCTCGAGAGAAAAAACCCCGGGAACCGACGATATTAGAATCTCCAGGGGAACTTAATATGTACTCCGGTGGCCGTAGAGATGAGTCTACTCCGGTAGAACGTGTAAAAATACACATGATACGAAATCTCGCGTTTTCAGGCCGCGCATTCTGACCTCTCTAAATATAATCCTCATCGATAAAGTTGAATCTCAGCCGGGCTAAATTAATTTCGACCAAGAACGAGCTTTCGGAAAAGAATGACACACGAGCATTTTCCACCGACGGGGCCACTGCGTGTTATTAAAAAATTGTTCGATTCCTAGAAAGAAACGCGGCTCCGATGTAAATTTAGACGAATATTTTCGGCCGCGTGCCTCTGCGAGGGAAACAAATGCATAAGATAATAATCCCACTTTATAGAGAACATTAATATCGGCGTTATATAAATACATAACTGGAACGCAGGAAGTATTATTAAAAATAATTTGCACGTGACTTATTTCGCTTTTCCCTGGAAATTTAATTATCACAGGGCTACATTCATGGCTATAGACATAGCTGTAGAAACGCTATAGAAACGGAACGACAAAGGAGCTACTTCATTTTTTAATTTCAGACCAGCAGGCTGGGGTCGTGTCAGCCAATGAGGTAATTTGATTTACATGCCCCACTTCGAGGAACTATAACTCCTACAATTTCGAGTATTTCGACTTCAAACAATTGTATTGTATGGTCCAAATAACAAAAAATATGTGTGCAAAACATCGATGCAAAACAGTCGCTCGATTTCCTTTCAAAAATTTCCAAACTGAGCCTACAATATTACGATTTAAACCAGTTATATGACTATGTTGAAAGAACTATACCTCCTACAATTTTGAGTATTTCGACTTCAAACATTTGTATTGTACAGTCCAAATAACAGAAAATATGTATGCAAAACCTCGACGCAAAACAGTCGCCCGATTTCTTTCCAAAAATCTCCAAACTGACCCTACAGAATGACTAGACCAGACGACCCCTAACAACTTTTGGCTCTTAGAATTCGAAAGTAGAATCAGTAGGTCATGCACAGACGCGTCAGACGATTCCCACGAGGCTCGTCGAATTTTCACACTTCTCGAAGACAAAAGCTCCTATGAAAAAATTTTTATCTACATTTTCGACTCATTTTTTAATCCAGAAAAAACATCCTTCCTTTTCAATTGTATCACTAGTTTTACCGGATTAAAATCTTTCGTGTAAAATCGAATGGTGTCTAAAAAAAAAAAAAAATAAGAAACAGAAGAACAGGGAAACGAGGGTCGAATATAATCGCCAGGCGAGGAAAGAAATGGGCTCTCGGTTCGTTTGAACGCGTGCAACAATAAAGTGCGATAACTACGTGGCGCGAACGCGTGTTTATGAATCAGGATCGTGGACCGAACGTAGCGAGAAATTAAGCATTACGAGGAAACGGGGGGTCCGCCGACGCGCAAGCACGCTCTCTCGCGATAATAAAATTAGTCGGTTCATAACCGTTCGATGCTTCCTTATCTCTAACGCGTAACCTTCCCTTTGTGTCTCGTCGTTGCGGCGACGATATGGGTTGCGCTCACGTAACGCGCACACTTTTGCGGCCCGTAATGCACCTTTTTTTGTCGCGGCACACGAACGTAGATTAGATTTAACCTCCTCGTTGAATTTCCTTGGAACGAGGTCGCCGAGGAACAGTGCGCGTCGCTCGTTTTCAAACAAACAATTTAGACCACTTCCACGTTACTTGCAAACTCCTTCGTTACTCAAAATCGTCGGCAACGGAGAATTAATGCGGCGATTACTGTGCTCGTTATCGGCGTTTGCTACCAAAAATATTATCACAACGTTCAAATAAATGCGTGTTACTTGCCATTTAAAATACAACGTTCAACGTATCGGTTTTTGTAAATTCTTGGAGAAAGGTAAAATGTTTAATCTGAGCTTAGTTTCACCGGGATCTAGAATACTTCACGGAAGCCTATGAATAGATTGCTGATCCATATGCAAGTTTCTATTTTTGTAGATTGTTTTATAAGGAACAATTTTGACCGAGAAGTTCGTCAAATCTGTGAATACCGTAAGTGCATAAAAATCCGCAGTCTATTTATCAATGAAAAAGTACCTCTATGAAAAAATAGAGGATGGCTGAATGAAGTTCCATAAATAGGTTCTTGTTCGAAGATATTGTTAGCAAGAAAACAAGGCTGCACGTTGCGTGCACATTTCTTTTTTGTGTTTCTTCTTCTTCTAGCAAGATACGCGGGTAGTTTGTCTTCTGCACTGAATTCCTTCGGTCTCGGTTGTCCATCGGCGCTAAAAATTGGCTAGAAAAGACGTTTCCGTGACTCTGGCAAATTTCCACTGATAATATGGTGCCGTTAATATTAGGGTGCACCAAGGCTCGGAAAATGTTGCTTGTCTGCCCCGCGCGGCATGAAGCGTGTACCCATTCGTTCTATTTCGAGGATATTGATCGGCTTTCATGCCATATGAGAATATAAGGTTTCGAGGGAAAGTTAAATCGTTGCCTTACGCTCGACCTTAATATCTTTAACCATGATCACTATAAACTTTCTCAGGAATCCGCGTCCTCATCTCTCGCGTGCTCGTCCCGTTGCAACCGTGTGCAACCGGACTGGGCTAGCTCTCTAGTCGTGACTATAACGCTCTCCTTCTTAGTAAACATTTACCACGGAATCGTGACGATTCTATTAGGCTAGCGGCGTCGCTAGACCGCCGGGGCCTTTGCGCACAAGTTGCATGTGCAAATCGCTATTGGTATTGCTAACAGCGGCTACAAAGTTTGCACTTCATCCTCGTCGATGGAAAACTCTCCGACGTACAAATCAATCTCTCCTTGATTTGTAAGAAAAAAAGATGGGTAACCACAATTTAAATCTGTGGACATATTAAAAAGATTTAAGGATATCAGCGTATTGGTTTCAACTTAATGAAATAATTAAGAGAAGAAATAAATTTTTGTCTCGCTCCTGCGTCTTGCAAACATTTTTTATTCTACATAAAGCTCCGCAGTCTAGTTATTATATTTCTCATAAATTGCAAACGTTGCATTCGCTTTACCAGTGTTTGTTCCTCGGTGCAATTATTCGACCGTGGACGTTGGTGCAATTTTTGTGGGTAAACTTGAAAAAGGTGGTATGAAGAGAAATATTTTTTAAACTTTGTTTTTTGGTATTTTTTACAAATTTTTAAAAGTACTCCAAGGATTTTATGCATTTATGACAAAAATGAGTAGGTATAATTGAAATAAATGGATGAAAATGTATTTTAAAATATCAATGTACCAGTTTCGGCTTATTTAAAATTATTAAAATTGTTATTGCATTCTGCGAAACATATGCCAAAATGTATATTGCTCGATTAAAAATGGTAGACGCCAAAAAAATGTAGTATTACAACTATACAGACTGTGGAAAGCCCGAACAAACTTTTCCAACATACACAAAAATATAATATTCATTATTAAACAGCGTTGCATCAATTTTAATTACTTTTACTTCAAATATTCTATTTTCATCGTCCCAGCGTTCGTTTCAAATAATTACTTTGTAGAATTAATTATCAAAATATTTTGTCATAAATCCTGATAAAAATAGTAATGTTTCGCTGTACTTTAAAAGTATTGAGATAATTATTTCACTTCTGAGCATTTGCATAACAACGCGAACGTTCGTTGCAAAATTTGATTATTTAATCAATCGTTATGATTCGATGTAACGCGTTACCATTGACACCGCGCTACTCGACAGTGGTTATTATAGCCACCCTAACCTCTCGCGCCAAGTGTCAATAGTGCTTGTACTAACAGAACAGTCCATTACTACTTAAGCTCCAATTGTACTAATGCGTGAATGATAATAGAGACGGGCGACGAAAATCAATAATATTTCAGGGCCAAATTGCACGGCTCGATTTTTGTATTGAAGGCACAAAAAAAAATATCTTTTCAATACCTTTGATCCTGCGGACCTAATAATACAAATGGCGACCATGGTGTCTCGTTGTATTTAAGATTCTATCACTGACATTTTCAATGTTACAACTTATCAATTACAACGTAACGTTCTATGGTTGACAATGCGATGAAATCTGTACAGTGCACATTTTTTAATTCAGCATACACACTCATGCAACGTCCTCTCGCATACATATCCAAAATACATTCAACATAGACTCAACGTATACCCCCTAACTTACAGAAGACTTAATCTACGAACCAAACGGGGGATACGAGATAATCGACTTTGCCAATTAACAATATTCTATCACGGTGAAACAAGTGTCCCAACAATTTCCGGCAAGTAAAAATTAGCAGTCGACCATGTCCGTACCGTAATCCGCCACTTAATCGCAGCCTTACATTCGTTCACGCCGAATTAGGTTATCCGTAGAACAATAGACCCTCCGAAGACCGTGCTGCGAGCAACTGTACAGCATGTCATTCGATCAAACAGTTTCTAAATACATAGTAAATAACGTAGCTCGAGCGACCTTGGACAGTGCAGCCGAAATCAAAAAATCAATTGAATATTTACCCGTGTGGCGGTCCGCCGTTGGAAGATTCTCGGCGCACACCTGTTTAAATCCCCGTTACGTTTAATTATCCGTTTCTGCGCAACACGAACGCGCCTACACTGTCGATTCTACTATGAGGGGATCCCCTGTGTCAAGGGGGCTATCTGGATCCACGGGGTAGGGGGACACAAGAGGGGGCACAGCGGATCCTCCGCTTTATTTACGAACTCCTACGACACTGTTGATCGCGGCGCGAAATCGGTCGCGATTCGAAACCCGCCACTTCGACATCGCACACGTTTTCACCGTTAAACGCCGCGGGGATGGAAAACAATCAGATCTTGGAACAACAGCGTGGCAGGGAAAATAGAGACGGTGGGAGAGAGGGGAGAGACAGAGAGAAAAAGAGATAGAGAGAGAACGAGGAGATGAACAAACGACGATTCCAGAATTAATCCGAACGGCTCGCGACACTGACGGTTCGAGGTCGTCACGACGACTGGCGGATTCGTCGGCAGAGTGCGACACGACAGCCCTCGGCCGGGTCAACGCATGCGCGGTAACACCGCCGTGCCCAACCCTGTTTTTCCCCGAAACCTCCCCTAAAATGCGATCACACTTTCCGCTTGACGTTTGTCAAAGTGCTTCGAATCTTTTACAGTTATCCTTGGTCCTAGTACAGAACCGAAGAACGACGATCGTTCGTGCAACACCGGGGACATTAACGCCGCGAGGAAATATTTATTCAACGCTCTGTGCAATTAGCAATTCGCCGCGGCTACGCCATATTCGGTGCACAGGCACGCAAGGATCACGAGATACTTTACGCACGACGTTCCCTATGCTGTTTTGTTTACTTCACTGAGTAAATGTTATATCGACTCTGCGAAGAGTTACTTCTGTTATTCAGCGAAATGTCACACCCTGGAAATAATTTTGATAATTCGAACCCCTTGGCAACTGTATTATTTTTGTACTTTCTGTAACAATTCTTCATGTTTGTCGAATGTATTGCAGAACCACCCCGAATTTCCTTGGACATATGCAAGAGCGACTGCTGATAATGCAAATTGCGAAGATTAACCAGTAACAGAAGGGATTTCATAATGACGAAATTCCGAATATTTGTGTTTTAGATTTTCTCCAAGAAATTGGAAACAACGTCGAAAACTTCGGACGGTGTGGTTTTCGTCTCTTCTTCATGTCGGTTTCGGATTCGTGAATTTCGAATTCGTCCGCGAGAAGAAACCATCAAAATGTCAGCGTGATACGCTCGCAACGAAAATCGACTGAAATGTCAGAGCGATCTAATTATTGAGGGAACTTCAATGGGCGGTACGTGAAACGTACACAATGCTGTTTGTTTGTCAGTCGATCCCTCAAGCCTCTTGGGGACAATAGACTTCGAAATGTCAGAACATTGTGGCAGAATGCTTGCTGTTCGATAAATTCGCGTGCAATACTTCACGAATAAAAAGCTTTCGATTGTAACAATGCTCGATGGGTCTTATGAAAATATAATTATTCCACATGAGCAAAATTAACGATTCTACGTACGAAGTTTGGCGGCAACGATTGTTCGATTTTCAATTGTAATAGAGAACAATGTACACGAAGCAAAATTCGAAAATATATCTTGCAATACATATTCGTTGCGTGGAAAATGTTTAAACGTATCAAAGTAGAATGGGATTCTATTGAGAAGGGGGAATTTCATCCGCGGGCGAGGGCTCGTGTACGGAACTCCTAACAAAGGGCCCGAGTAATCCCTAAACAGCCCTAAAATAGCAATTTCTATTCCCAACAGTTTTCGGTCGTCGTTCGTCCCCCCATTTTCAAAGAGAAAAATGTCTATACGTGAAGATATTACAGCGTCATACACGTATACAGTATTTTAATACGAGATTCATGAATGTACATCGTTCATAGCCAAAGAGAAAGCACGAAATTCAGTGTTCGAGCTTTCCGGGCTTCAATTACGACGCTGTCCACTTTAACATAAATTCTACCCCCTTTTCATACTCGCGACCGGTGTCAAGTAATTTACAGTTGCATATATCGTCGTGGCATTCATTCGTAGAGCACGGTACATTGCGATGCAATAACAGAAGGGTCCTCCATCGTGGCAAGCAAACGCGACCTGATTACTCGATGAATAGAATTTCAGATACGGCCGATAGCTCGTAGGAGCACAATAATTTGTATCTCACGATGATACAATAACCGTGTGAGAGAGAACGCAGTATCTATTTAAATTCCAATTGCCTTTTTACGAGTGACCGTAAAGCTGCGCGGAAATAATATTACTTTTCATGCGTGTCGCAGACGTCGCGGATACCGACCGAGTCCTCCGCTGATTTAGATCGTGAAATTTTTAAAAGGAAAATAAACCGAATAATGTGCTCCCAGAACATCAGCCGCAACGGTTAGCGAATTTTTGCGAATAATTCGACGGACTCTGAAATTTTATTCGGAATTTATGAATAGAATTAAAAAGATCGGGATTGATGCAAAAAAAAAACATTTTATTCATCTAAAAATATGTCATTCAGCTCAAGTTTCGGGAACTTTGCTCTTTGTTCGATCCACTTCGCTACTTTAAGGAGCCTCTCCTCGTGAAAAGGGGGAGCCATAAGCTGCAGGCACAAAGGTAGACCACTTTTAGAAAGTTTAATTGGCACATTGACTGCCGGTATTCCCGCCATATTAGCGGGCTGAGTACAATAATCTTGAATCAAACACTGGGTCTGATTATCCAATGAAATAAATTCGTCGTAATTCGGTGCCTCTGTTAAAGTGGTGGGGGTGAGTAAAAGGTCTACATTATTATTCCACGCTGCGTCAAAATCGTTGGAGATCAGTCTTCTTATTTTCATTGCTTTTACATAGTAGTCCTGATAGTTCTGTTCCAACAGAAAGTAATTTCCGACTAGGATACGCTCTCTCACTACTCGGCCGAAACCCTCCGTTCTCGTTTTTCTATAAAGTTCCTGCATGGATTCCCACTCGTCTGCTCTGTGACCATACTCCATGCCATCGTAACAAGCTAAATTGCTGGCAACATCGCAACGATTCAAGACTGAATAACAAGCTATAGAGTAGCTTGTATGTGGCATTGATACCACAGAAACAGATGCTCCGGCTTCCTTCAAGTACTCGGATACTTCGTCCCAGCATTCTTGAACGTCAGGACTTATGTTTTTGACCTTGTATTCTTTTGGTATTCCAATTCTAAGGTTACTGATGTCTATTGAATCTGGTAGATTCAACGGAACATATTCTTTTTGACTACAGGTTGAATCTGCTTCGTCTGGACCAGCTATAGCGTTTAGAACCAGTACCGCATCATCAACATTTCTTGCTAGAATACCAGGTACATCCATAGAATTTACAAGAGGAATAAGTCCATATCGAGATAGCAAACCGTAAGTGGATTTCAGTCCGACAACACCACAGTAGGATGCTGGATTTCTAGTTGAACCACCAGTATCCGAACCTAATGCAGCATAACAGCTTCCAGTGGCAACAGCTACGGCAGAGCCACCACTACTCCCACCTATAATTTTGACAGTGTTTACAAGGAATACGGGGGAAAAAATTGACAAACTATACCTGCTATATGCCATGAATTCTGATCAGTACTTTGTTCTGTACACTTTTCTTTGGAAACACTGTTACGATAATACTTTGCTGATACATCTGAATTCCACAAGTTTCTAGTTGCCCCGTAATATGAATCAATAGTTCCCGAACCCATAGCAAATTCATCAAGATTGGTCTTGCCTATTAAGACTGCTCCAGAGTCTTTCAAACGTTGGTACACAGTTGCGTTGTATACAGGAACAAAATTTGAAAGCATCTTTGAGGCACATGTTGTTGGGTGACCTTTTGTGCAATAATTGTCTTTAACTGCAATGGGAATTCCATCCAGCCCGCCCAACAACCCATTTTTTCCCTGTCTAGCATCTGATTCTTGTGCTTCTTTATCTGCTGTTTCGCCAGTGACAGTGATGTAAGCGTTTAACGGTTTAATAAGTTCTGTCAACTTGACAGTGGCTTTTGTAATGTCCGAAGGCCGCAGATCACCAGCATTTATCTTCTGGCTAATCTCTTTTATTGGCGCAGAAAGTAATTTATTCATGTTTCTGTTAACACCGCTAAAGGAAATAACACGTCTTCCTAACCCCTACGCGAAATATAACCTCAATTGGTATCCACATAAACTATGTTAAATAAAACAAGACTGCCGAGCGAAGATAACTATTTTACTTACGTAATATCTTATCGACTACTTGTTTATAAAATAAACAATATTCGTTAAATTAAAATAAGTGATTTGTACGTCGATGAGCGTAAGAATAACCTGTACACATTTTCAAATATAGGCAATCATTGCCAACTATTGAGAACGATATGGTTTAAAGGAATTGTATGTGAAAGGTTCGTTTTTTAACAGTTTTTGGCCAATCTCATGCTAATTTATATATTTTTTATATATTTATATCTTTCCATTCAAATTTAACCTAAATACATTCCATCTTAATTTAATAACAAAACCATCTAGTGGCAGAAAGATGGAACTGTAAGAATAGACTTAACATTTTGTTAGTGCCGCTACAAACAAGGTATAGGAGTAGACCAATCACCCAATGTATTTTTATATCTCTTACCATTTTTGTGTCGCATCCTACCGTATCGGTCGGAACTAATTTTGTGGAACTAATATCACAGACGAAATGTAAGAGTACGCCAGTCACCTTACGCTGTTTCGTGTCGCACGACATGAAATACCGACTCTGCCCAAATAGAATAAGCAACTGGTGAACTGGATCTCAGCGCACACAACATAACTCATGAATCGGGAATATTAGTGAAAATCAAGTATCTTTTATACTCCCAATAATCATACATAAAAGTTACTTTGAAATGCTCAAGACATGTTTTAAAAGTTACTCTGTATCTCGAGTACTATTAGCCATTTTTACTAAAAAGATTAGATGGTAAGATAGCCAAGAGGGTATTCGACAGCATCATTGGTAAGAGGAATTCTTACAATCGTTAAATAAGCAGAGACAACAAATTTATCAGTGTACATTTATCCATGGTTCAAAAGTTATTCTGTACCGTGAGTTCTATTATCTATATTTACTAAAAGAATTAGGTGACAAGATGGTGAAGGCTGTGCTCGTCGACATCATTGGCGAAAGGAATTGTTATAAACATTTATATTATAACAGGAGCTAAGGTTTATACAAACGGCGAGATGATAAGGTGGTAAATCAAGCGAGCCAAGGATAACGGGCAGCGGATTTGATATTTCGGAATTTGGGAAACGATGGCCTTGCGACAAGTATGACAACAGACGTAAACAAAAGGTTTACGTCTGCGTTCGTTCACCCGAGGCCGGCCGCGAGCTTGACCAGCTGAGCTATTGTCAACGCCGGTACACGGTCGAACCGAGGCAGTTCTTATATGGATGCCATAAACTTTTTGTTTGGTAATCCACATAAGAACTGTGGTGGCCCGAAACGGTTTTTGCGTTACCGGAGTTACCTGTATGATAAATTAATGCGTGCGAATATTCATGGCTTAAAAGTTATATTATATCTCGGTTTCTTTAATTTATATTTACTAAATAATTAAATGGCAATATGGTCAAGGGAGTGCTTATCGACATCATTGGCGAAAGGAATTGTTATAAACATTAAACAGCCAGAAATAATAAATTTATCAGTGAAATGTGTTCGATAAATTAATACGTGCGAATATTCATGGTTCAAAAGTTACTCTGTATCTCGAGTTCTATTAGGTATTTTTACTAAAAAATTAGATGGCAAGATGGTCAAGGGATTGCTTGTTGATACTATTACAACTTTATCAATAACAAAGAAATAACAAATTTATCAATAATTACTATCGCGGCGATCGAAATCTAGCGAAGTTAGTTTGGGGTGGGGGAGTTGCACCCCGCGCACCTGATCTCGGCGGCCGCGCTCAGTCCGTCAGTCGAGGTGCGCACTCAGGAGGGAGCGGAAGGGCTCCGGGACCAGAAGGACGAAGGACCTTGGAGTTGACCAGAGGTTCTCCAGAGCTGCCCTGGCCCACCCTGACCACCCTGGCCTACCCTCGCCTACCTTCGAGTGGACCAGGGATTCTCCAGAGCTGCAGTGGACATCACTGGTCAACCCTGGTCCACCGGTTGGCTCGCGGTCGGCCAGTGGTTCCTGGAAGCCGTCTCCGCTCACCTTGGTCAACTTTCAGCAGCTGGTAAGTAACAACACAAATATACATTTTCTGTTTTGGAATACGTGTTCATTCAACGAACGCCGTCAATTATTATTTCTGTATTTTTAATTCGAATTTGCTTCGGAATTTTTCACAAGTTTCTTTTCTTGAAATTACATTATATTATATTTTTGACATAAAATTAGTACTCTGAAATTTTATTACATTATATTATATTATATTTTTGACATAAAATTGGTATTTTGAAATTACATTATATTATATTATATTTTTGACATAAAATTCGTACTCTGAAATTATATTATATTATATTTTTAACGTAAAATTGGTATTCCTCCGAGTGGAGGTCCCTCAGTGGCTCACTCACAGGCCTGGCCGTGGGTGAGTACGGGTATTAGCGAACCCGGGGCGACCCGAGCTTGTAGGTCGTTGCGTCCCAATTTCGTTAGATTTATTTTTGATTGGTATTGTCCATCTTTCCGATCGAATATTTACTTCTAAACTTTCAAAAGTCCCTCTTGTAAAATTTATGTATATGGTTTAAAATTGGTATTCCTCCGAACGGAGGTCCCTCAGGGGCTCACTGCTGTGGGTGAGTACGGGTATTGGCGAACCCTCTCGGCCATCGCTCTTCGTGAGGACACGTCGGGTATCGATGCTGGCTGGAGTTGGGCTGCAAGCATTGTACGCGTCGCGTCACCCTCGAACCAGAGCCTTCTGCTCTGGTTCGGTTTTGTTTCTCTCCTTGAAAGAATCAGAGCCTTCTGCCTGGTTCGTTTTTCATCTCCCGTGAATCGGAGACTTCATCTCCGATTCACACCTTTTGCTCCGCAATAATTACTCGATATACGCTAAATGGTAAAGTGACCTTTTCCATTTGTGGAAAAGTAATCTTTCCCATTTAGCGATATGCGAAATGTAGAGTGTAATATTGTAAGAAAGGGAGTCAGATGGAAGCGTATTGAATTCCTTCTGGCTTCCTTTCGGGTCTCTCGTTCAGCAACCTCCTCGTGGTGAGACCTGGGCAATCGGTATTATTCTCTATTTGTAAGAACTTTTAGTATCTTACAAATAGAGAATAATATCGAGCTAATAGCTGCTGATTTATAATTCTCGATAACATTGTAAAATAGAATTTAAGACTTACTAATTATAAAAAAAAACTGGTGTATTTAATTTAATTGTGTCTGAATTTACTTTAGGCTAGCTCGGGATGGGCTAAGGGGCCTTCAATGCCTTCCTTGTCTACCTGTGGCCCATCTTTACCTTCTTGGTAGATCCTTTCAATTAGTAATCGAAACAAACAGTGTTTGTTTCGGAATGCCTTTTTAATAGCTTTAAAGTTCTCTTGTTGGTTTTGGCCGCACTTGTGTGCGGATTTAGCTTGACTAAATTGAGCGGGTGTTAGGTTTGCTCTCGTGAGCGGGTGTTAGGTTTGCTCTCGTGAGCGGGTTAAATTCGCACCCGCGTGCGAGATCGGTAGACCGTAGTCGTGTACGGGGTTCTGGGACGTATCTTTATCATTTATTATAGGCATATGGTCTAAGCTTCTTGTGGATCTAGTTGCAACATTTATCGTTCGTCAGAGTAGAGGGCGTAAGAAATCTAGTTGTTGTTAACGATGTCGGTATTTCAGATCGTGAGACACGAAACCCCATATGGTGATTGTTCGACTCCTATACCTCATCTATGATATCACTCAATTTCTTGCGCCCTCTACTCTGAAGAACGATAAATATTGGAACTAGATCCACGAGAACCTTGGATCATATACATATGTATAGTTGAATAACTCATTTCAGTATTTATTTCCAACTAATTGTCTAATTATTAAAATCCAAATTTAGGTAAGATACAAAATATATCTCGGAATTCATTTTGCACCATTGAATACTGAAATTTAAGATATGTAGTTCTCCTAGAGGTCTCCCACTGTTAGAAGAGTACGGTCGTCTATGCACGCTATAATCAACGCCATATGATTTCGCGTTACATTGAGGAGGCGTTTCGAAGGAGTGAGTCACTTTCGGTTTTGATAATTGTACAAAACAATTGTGACTCGATAAACAATCGACGCAAATTGTCGTAAACAGAAGAGGAACACCAGTCAGTATACTGTTATAAACTCGAATACGGTTTTCTAACTTAAAAAAATGCCAGATACTTCGAGTATATTGCACTATCCATTGAAGGTAAATATTATCAAAATTTTCACATTATGTATTTTCAATTCTGTAAAGTGATATTTTCCGCTGGATAAAAGTGATTTTCTGCGCAATTCCAAATACCGTTCATTGCATGTTAACTATTCGTTCTCCTCTTTATTTAACATTCGTGTTGCTTTTCCCCTGCTCTTCCGCTCGCAGGTATTTAAATGAGATTAATTCGTAGAACAGATGTCTTATAATCTCCCATAATTACATTTCGAAACGATATTTCATGCGGCACCTTCAGCGCTGTGTACATTTACGTTTGAAATAAAATACACTTATGTAAGTGTGGATGGCAATGAAACAATACCATAACTTGTTTGACAAGTTTCTCATATCATTGCTGCGGTTCACGTAATACCGCAATTTTCGTGAAATCAGACCACTATACTGTCCTAATATTTTAAGACCATCTTTTACGATCCTATCGGATTTTTTCAGGTGATATTTGCAATACATTTAGTGCTAGTAACATGGTAAGAATACGTTTTATATCTTAATACATGTCAATTACAAAATATTTCATAATAGAGTTATAGTTTAGATTATAAATTCTCTGTTAATTAGATTAAACAAATGATTTTTAGGAGTGTTCAGGGGTACTGGTGTCCAAGATCAGTAATGTTTTACAATTTACTCTTCTTTATTTGTATATTATGGGCTATACATCATATCGAGTCAGACGAACCACTGCAATTCGTAAGCTAGTAAACAATATAATTTCTTATGTACTGTTTTATTCATGTGCGCATAATCGAATTGATTGTTTTAGGCCCTATTAATAAATGTACTTTCCATATTTTTTGATGTAATAACGTTAGCAATTTATTTTCCAACAACATGTAAGTCAGATTTTTAATGGATTCATGACTAACATATACCGTATGGTATTATATTGGTTTGATTAACCTCCTTACACAGAAGATGTGTCTATCTGATCACACAAACTTGTAGATGCATCTGAGAAGTTTAGCGCAGGGATTATGATCATTAATCTAATCGTGCGTGTCTTCACGAGCATATCACTTCTGAGAATAGGCCAAGCGAGAGGCGGATGTTTAGCAACAATGTCCTCGCAGAGTCCAGCAATGGGTCAGTAATACATTGGACAGAGATCTGTGTTTTGTAGGCCTGCGTTGCTTCTTCAAACTTTTGCTTTAAGTAGGTGCATGAGATGTTTTTAAGTTTCTGTAGAATATATTTTACTTTACTTTTATTGCATCTGCAAATGTCTTTATATTGTCTCAAACTTAGCTTATTATACCTATAAGCAATATTTCTGCTAAGTCTGTAATGTGAACGTCACACTGTTGTCTTAAATTTATGATTTAGATGAGAGAAGTACATGTCTATAATGTTTCCTTTATTTTAGGTTTCGGACGACAGGAGTATGAGGACATATCTCACCCGATCCCACAGAATTCTGACTTTGCTGGAGTATAAGGGTACGACATGAAATTTCGGAAATTGATGTCAAAACTCATATCAAACACTCTGTTGTATCTGTGTTAGCAATAAGATACGTAAGCACGCGTAATTCAGCCATACTCAGATCTATTTTCTACAACAAAAACTCCATGAATCGAATTCAACGAATCTCTTTCTGAATCTGAATCAATGAATCTGAATCTCTAAAGGCAAGCCGAAAAGAGGTGATTACACAGAGGCATTGCCTCCTTTCAGTAATGCAGCAATAACGTACACATCGAAACGTGGCCTGCCGTACCAATCATTGGTATCAGCATATACATTAACAATGACAGGAGATTGTAACATAATACTAAACAAAGAAATGTATTATTGTACCACTCTAATAAATTTTATCTTAGTTGTATATTTCGTACGTTAAATTAACGAAGATTTATTGTCGAAGATCTATTGTTGTTTGTACTTGTAACTTGTGAATAAAACTGCTCACAGCAATCTGTTTGTAGGCTTATATCTACCTGTTAATTATATAAACCCGAATAGGATAAGTTAACAATTTGAAAATCAATTTCTATTCGGTTCTTATGTCTTGCAAATTACTACACTATCCTTCGCACACTCCTCGAAAATAGTTACAATATTCTGATTTTGGAATCGTAGGGAAATACAAAATTTGAATATGTTCAGAGCAAAGAAAGGGGGGGAATTTTTCTCTATAGGGCGAATCAGGGTTGAGAGTTGGAAGTGAATTTGAATTTGCCGCGGCCGAGCGGCGGCGCAAGCGACGTAGGCTAGGTGGCGGCACCGGCGATCTATAAGAAGCGCGTCGGTGAGGCGGCTTGGTTCAGTAGTGTGCGTGACCGTTCTGGGAGGAGGGTGGCTCCGCGCGCGGCCGCACCGCGAAACCGTGCCCACTCTGCTCAACCACGGACGTCCACTCGTTTTCTCGTCTCGTGAAAACATGGCGGCCAGCGACGACGAGCCGATGCATCTCTACGAGGTCTTTCAGAACTGTTTCAATAAGATCGCCAACAAGCAGCCCGGTGAGTGTCGTCAGCCACGAAACAGTCCCTTTCCCGAGCCACGGCAACCGGAATCCCAGTGCTGTGCGTGCGCACCGTGTGAGAAAAATACACGGCCAGTCTCTTGTGTGTCTCTGGTGATCACTTGGCTACGATCAAGCATCGCGGGTTTAATATAGCGAACGCGTCGCTCTGGTGTGCTAACCTCTGTGGACAGATATCTCCCGCGAGGTTGTATCAATCGTCCGGGTGTAGTGGTGCGGTCGATCGAGCCCTCGATCGTCTCGAGGATCGCGCCGGACGAGAATCTCTCGGCCGACTCCGCTCTGCGTTCTGTGTTTTGGTTTGCTTGTCAGTGCTTTGGACAGTGCTGCCCCGTCGTAGTGAACTAACCCCCGGGGGATAGATCTGTTCCTCCTCGTGTTCCACCTTGTACGTTCTCGTGGTTTCGCCCCCGGTTACCGTGAAATTCGTCCACGCTACCACGGGGACACGGAAAAATGTAATCATAACCTAACCTATACACGGATTACACACACCAGAGACACGGACACGCTATTCTCTCTCTCGGCACGGTGCTGTCATGTGCAACAGCGTCACTGTTGTGACATGCCCCCGCGATGCCGTGACGGCTGCGGCCCGCCCGAGAAAAAGACTTTTCAAGGTTACTAGAGAGATTCTTCGCGAATACGCGTGCACGACTGCCTTCGGTTTCATGAATGCCAGCAGAAAAGAGACGCGTTAGTTGAAAGTTTGCCCACGGACTGGGCGTGCTCCGCGATCGCTCGCTCCTCGTACCACGTGTCTCCGGCGACGCCGCTGGAAGAAAGAGAGCAATCGTTAGAGGTTAATCGTTCGAACGTAATGCCACGGGACCATAAATCCGAGTCTTTTTCTCGGCGGACTGCCCCCGGGGGATGTCGAGGGGAAAGGACTATCGTGCGTCTTTTTTTTTCCTTTTATTTTTCTTCTTTTCCATACACCTGCCCGATCCGGAGCGAGAGAGACCCTCGCTGCTCGATAGAGACAAAGAGAGAGAGAGACCGAGAGAAACGGCTCTCCACGATGCGCCGTAACTGCTGCGTGTTGTAAACAGAACTGGCTACGCTCTGAAGCAAAAATACTTTCGAATACTATCCGAATTTGTATATTACGTGCTGCAGGTACAACATTTTAATTTCTGTAACTCGAAGCGTCGAATTGAAATATTTTTGTCTATTCAAATTTGAGGATGAAGCAACGTCCAGCGAGATGAAGCTACTTTTAGGTTAAGCACGAATATTGGTATACAAGTGAGTATGTAACTGCGGATCTCAACATTTTCTAATTCAATTGTGCTAGGCAGAAGATCTATGTATTCCTTCGTCTCATCGTTTTAATAAGCCGAAAATTCATAAGCCGGTAATTTCAGTTTTGAATTTCATCTGACACAAGTATATAAAATCCGCAGACTATGCATGACAAAAAATATTTTTAATTTATAAACACAATTTCATACAACTATTTATTATTGAGGATAGTATTCATCAACTACTGGTTGTTACTTTATGCTTCGAAGTGGTCCTCATTCATTTCGATTGTCTGTTCATGCACGTCTCTCTCTTTCTCTTTCTCTCTCTCTTTCTCTTTCTCTTCCTAAGAGATAATCGACGCTCGTACACGCGTTTAACACCGTCGAAATGTTTCTTATCTGTTTAAAAAAAAGCCAATCTTATCTGACTGACATTGTTCAGTTTTGATTTATCGCCGATAACGATAAAAAACATGGCAGCGCCTCTGCTCGCCGCGAACTACAAGATCGTTCGAAATGTTTATGTATACATCAGGCCGCGGCGGGAAGAAGACACATAATCGAATGGTTCGCGCGACGAACAGGATTCCGAGATCGTAGTTGGTCAACCCCGGCTGTTTGTTTAGCTTGAGAGATGCTGTTTGGAAAACGGCAGAGGTGCTCAACTCGAGCCGAACGCCATCTTGGCGAGTTTCGAATTTTCGCGGGCGCTCGTCGCTCGAACACTTTGAATTCTTCGCGCGGGAAATTCAAACGGCAGTTCATCTCCGAAAGTTTATTCCTATATTAACTCGTACAATAATTCGTATAAAATATTTCTTACACCTATCATAATGCAGTATAATGGATAGGCTATTTAAAAAGCGTCAGGAATTTCTCAAAAATTATTTTCAGTATTACTTCCAGTATTATTTTCAGTTATTACGAACAATTCTAACAACATTTCCTCTGAGAACTCGATTTTGTGTCAAAGTCTTAAATAAGAAGAAAAATTAGCAATATGCTTTTCTAATAATTATATTACACGTTTAGAGCGACATAAATGAAATATGGAATTTTTATAATGTTCAGAGGCGAGAAATTGTGAAAGGAATGATTACTTGGGGCGGAAAAATAGCGGGACTAGTTGGTTGCTAACTAATTTTATTAGATGTAAAATTTGTTGCCGATGGAACGGAATTTCAGTTCCGGGAAATTGTAAGACTCGTTACAAATCGACTAAATTGTATCGCATGATAAACCGTGTCGTAAATTAACAACGGAAGTGGGACTTCCACGTGCGAAATGTTTGATAGATTAATTGCACGGGAACGAGCCGCAATTTTATTATACGATGCACGCGCGCCGCTCGTGTTTAATCGGAGATTAGATACATACATACACGCGCGCGCGGGCGGGTGTGAGCGCACACGGACGGGCGAGTCGTTGTCGGGTTTTACGCGGTGTTTTCGAGTGTCGGATCAACGGCGATTTCGAAAATATATGTCCGCTTGTTTTGGGATCGATTTCTCGTCTTACTCATTTATATTCCGATGTTTGAGCGGCGCGCGGTGTCGGATTCGTTAAGCGTCAATTGTTCTGGCGTGCCGGTCGTCAATTGCCAACAATCCGGTTAATTCTTCGCTCGTTTTGCCCGGTTAATTTTCAACGATTGCTACTTCGAGTGGAAACATTATGTACGATACTGGGTGTCCTGCAAACTCGCGAACCACTAGAACCGTGAGAAACTAATTAGACAAAATAATCGTAAAAATTTCATCCACCGATTGTGAGAAGCAAAGTCCCGACTTTTTGTTTTGATCTATTTCATTTTTCTTCTAAATGCATAAATTCTGAAGTCTACTTATGTGTAATTCAGTTACGGGAGTATCTGTTACTCCAAATTTTGAGTGAAATTATTGGCCCATTAATTTTATAATAATTGTTAGTATTATTATTCGGAGTGCACCAATGGGTTTGGGGATACACACTCGAAAATAGGAAGTTAAACACCTGCAACACGGGGATATTAAAGAGCAAACATGTTAAGAGATAAAACTAATACCGATATCTTCTTTGCTACATTGATATCTTCCGGATGCAATCAAACTCCTTAATTCCTATTTACTCTCAGGCTTACGTATGCATCATTTTGTTCCATTTGCTTGAAATTAAGCTTTCGACTTATATTCCATAATTTATCGTTTCCCCTTGTGACAATTCTGATTTTTGCTATCTCGTAATTATGCATCGTTTCGTCTCTTCCGGGCATCATCAGTGCTCAATCGAGTCAGGAAAACAAATACCAATTTTTAATAGCATTTCAGGGGGTGCATCCGACGATGGTTAATAATTTTCTTTTACTATTATTTCGTACTGCGGGTCTTTATGCAAAATAAGAATTGTTTTAATAATCCAAACAATTTGCGAGTAAGTTGTCTCGATATTCCCTCCGTTTAATTTTTGTACCGTTTGAAATTACACCTATCCATAATTTACCCCCACAATTTAACCCATTAACGCCCAAGAATTTTTTTTTTAATTTTAGCAAACGATGGACAAAACATCTAGTCAATCTTAGATGGCGCTAGAAGCAAGCAAATATAATCTTGTTATCCTGTACTCAAGCGAGTACAATGGGCGCTAATGGGTTAAATAAAATTTTCTTCTAATTTACGCATAAAATTCATATTTCCGTAGTCTGATCATCAGTATTGTTTTCAAATGAAATATCGTTTTACTGTTCAACAAAACGCGGTGCATCGTAAGTGTTGTTTCTTTCGTCGGATACGAATTGTGTTGGTTGAATGGGCCTGGCCACCCTACGTTAGCAGTCGAAGGGTTAACGTCGAAACGATTATAGTTCGAGAGGATCGAACAATTTCGAAAGGGTCAGGGCTCGGTCCAAGTGCAAGGGTATCTAAAAATACGATCGAATCACGGCCGCGACGCTCCAGAAATATTTTCTTCTCATCAGGAGCAACCCGTTCGCGGCTCCAGCGTCCTCCGTGTCGGGTCGAACGCGTTTCCTTTCGATCGAACTTTCGATTCCGTCGCCGGCAAAACGATCGAGAGTGGCGTGTAAACGCGGCGAAAACAGGAGCGCGGATCCCGACGTCCGATCCGATCTAAAATTATCAGCCAGTGACTCACGAGTAAATCTACCTGAAGCGGAGTTTGTTTCAGGAAACGATAAAACGTTGAACGGCGTGCGTAATCGCGCTCGCGCGACAACCCGAGGGTAAATAATTCGCATTAATTATCCATCGTCGAACGAAATTGCACGGAGCGAGCCAAACAGAATGGAAAAAAGATTTATTGAGCGCTGCTCGGCAAAAAAATTAGCTCTTGGCAGTTTCCGGTGCGAAATATTTCTTCAAAATTGCATCGAAGTACGGATTATGCGAGCGGATTCTGAAGTCGATCGGGACGTCATTAACCGTTATGCAACTCCACGTTTCGTTCGAAACCCTGCGGTTTGATGATTATTTTATATTCCATGGATGTATTATTTCGTTGGAGTTATTTCTTTTTCATTAATCCTGCGAGTGTACTTGGATTTTGTTGGGCAATTTTTATTGAAAAAACTGGATTGCGTTCTCACTTTTGCTGCTGGGGAATTTATCCAGGAAATTTTATTTCAACACTTTTCATTAATTCCGGGTATGAGTCCGTAGACATCAAGGTCCAGAGGGTAGTCTGCAGATTATTTTGCATGTCATTATTGTAGGATACGGGACCACATTACTGTGGGGGTGCCAATTACTGTGCCTATATTAGTTACACTTATTTTTAAAGGATAATGAATATTGAAAAAAATGTAATATCTCTTTTTTAATATTCGTTACGCTGTAAAAAGAAGTATAATTAATATACGCACAGGAATTGGTACCCCCGCAGTAATTGGGTCCCTTACCCTATTATTAGGTTGGGCAATTTTTGTTGGTAAACTAGATTGTGTTCCCAGGTTTGCTGTCGAGGAACACAGTTGAATGTCTGGAAGAAATTATCTGGAATAGACATTTCCATACAATGGGTGCCAATAAGTACAAATTAATTGGAGAAAGCAGTTTTAGTACTCAACAATGGCACTAGAGGTTTTACAATATAGAAGCTAGCTTATATTGCTGTATGGAGCAACGGAATTGTTTTCACGTCTTCTTATTGCACGAAACGCAACACACGCCCTTTTACTAGACCCCCACTCAATTCTCCCAACAAGGGAATTTTGCTTTCATGCGAGTGTCTCGGATCTCGAAGGCCTGTAGGGTAGTGACGAAGAATCGAGAAGAGATTTCGATTTGTTTAGGTAAACGACAGCGATGAGTAAGCCCGACTGGCAAGCAATTCGTAGAGATTACCTTCTCGATCGGATCTGACCCCAGAACGCCATTTCTGAAACTCTCTCGTTCCCCGGAGCGAGAGTTTCAGCGAACAACCATAAACGAGCTCCAGACACAACACTCGTGACTTAGCTCCGTTTCTTTCCTTCTCCCACGGATTCTCTTATCCCATAAGACGGTCTTTGTCCTTCTCTCTTTCTCTCCCCTCTTTGACTTGTCTCTTTTTATTCTCTTCCCCTCTTGGATCCCCCCCTCTCTTCTTTCATCTTTCTTGTACTTTCTCTGGCTCCGTCTCGCTTTCCGGAGAATTATCGAGGGAGTGTCACCGTGATGCACCTGCCTCTTGCTCTCTCTCTCTTTCTCTCCTCTTTTTTTCCTCACTCCCACTATATCCTTCTTTTCCTGCCGCCCTCTCCTTCACTCTCTCTCTCTCTCTCTCTCTCTCTCTCTCTCTCTCTCTCTCTCTCTTTCACTCTCTCTCCCTCGTTCTTACTTTCGACTCGTCCCACTCCTTTGGTCGCACACGCGCCTCGCACACGACTTCGGAATCGCCGTGGCCCGCGTATGGAAATTCGCTTTGGCAGTCCCGACTGATAGATGGGACCGGGTTTGTTACACGGGGGATGAAGTTTCTTCGAAATGATTGCCTCGTGTCGATGCGATTCCGCCGCGACTCGCGCCGCATTCGATAACGCTGCCGCGGAAAGTTTAACGCGCTGAATGCCGCCAGAATTTCTTGAGTTTTTCTCGCAAATTTGAACTACAGTGAGTCCTCGATATATGTCAACAACACGGGTCTTGCCAGCGTCGTGTACCGTCCAGGAGACATAGGGACCCGATCACAATTGCTGCGTCCATGTTAATTATACTTATTTTTAAAGCATATTGAATATCAGAAAACAGATATTTTCCATTAAATCAGTTGATATATATGTTATATATCTCTTTTGTAATATTCATTATGCTTTAAAAACAAGTATAATTAATATAGGCACAGTAATTGGGTCCCTTACCCTATCCGAGCCCTCTTATGTTTACACTCCTCGGCGTCCGAGGTCTCTGGAGCTTCTGGAGCGTGGGGATATTTTCGCGACGTTTATCATCCTGGCCTTGGCGACATATATAGAGAAATCACTGTACCTCGTTCGTGGAGGCGTTGAGCGTCATTAATAACGATTGTTAAGTATTTCACAAAGAGGTTCTTACCTTGTTTAACGTATTGGCAGACTGATATTCACTGGCATCGATTTGATTCTTGAGCAACTCAATGTCATCGATGACCACTGCGACGTGTTAATGATTCTGGACACTCGTGATCGGAATTTTAAAAATATATTCCAGAAATCTAGAAGTTGGTCCATGGAGGATGGATTTTGTACTTGGGACACAAATTTTTTTTTAAATGATGGGCACTTGATAGTGAACTCGTCTACATCGGTAGGATTTCATGGTTACTTAGCAACAGACTGATATACAGAGGTGAGAACGATTTTTTAAAGTTCTTGCCACATTTACGACTCTATTGCTTCAATGTATTCTGTAAGGATAGTAAAAATAGCTGCATGGAGCCTGGTCGTTTTACTCGCGATGGAGCGTCTAGCGAATAGACTCGAAGCATCGATTTCATAATCAGGATTTAATAGTCGCTGCGCACTGCTATCTCGCAGAGGTATGAATCATTGTTGTTGGTGAGCCTATAACTTTATTTGAAAACGTTTTATATCACAATCGTGGCGACTCCTAACTGCTCTAAACTGCTGTAAGTAGGTTAATGGAGCTACCCATGGAAATATAATTGAACTATATCATATTGTAGCAAGCCGAGAAGTAAAAGAGAAATACGTTTGTAAAATCGCTAAGGCTTAATGGGCTTGTGGTGGGGGGGAATTCGGTAACTCAAGCGCACCGTACAAGAGCAACCATAAGCAGTAGAATTCCTCCGTGTCGAAACTTCAAAGCGTCGACATCCGAGACGACTTTAAAACGACTCCGAAGGCCACGGTTTGTTCGAGAACCGCCTGGAAAGTTGACCGATTGATTAGCAAGTGGTTTTAGAGCCGCATAGATCTGTTTGCACCGTGTCTTCCGGAAGCGGTGTTCGAGCGAATCCCAGGGGGAAACGGTTTCCCGTGGGCAGCCTCGCCGGCGACTTTTCGTTTCTCTCCTTAGGAAAGGCCAAGTCCAAAGTGCGTGGCGCACACGCACGTCGACGCACACTCGCGAGGGATGAGCATAATCTACATTTACAGGAGGGGCCCGATGAGCATCTGCTTCTGCACCCCTCTCGGCCTCGACCCCTCATCCCCCTTGCGCCCTAGCCCCGAATCCCTTTCTCCTCTGACGAGCATCATCCTCCCACCGTGCACGCGTTCTCCCAATCATGATCGTTCCCTCCTCGTCCCTGCAACACGAACGCGCCTCTCGGCTTCGACCGGGGTGTCTCTCTTCGTCTCTCCGTTCTCTCTCTCTCTCTCTCTCTCTCTCTCTCTCTCTCTCTCTCTCTCTCTCTCTCTCTCTGTCTATCTGTCTGTCTCTGTCTCCCTTTTTCTACCGTGGCGGATCGGGAAACGCGCGCGTTGCAACGGCGTTGCAGTGTTCGGTGTCGCGATAGGGGTCACGCGGCGATGATCGCCTCGTGTTATCTTCCCCGTAGCCTTTATTATTCGCGGTATCGCGCCGCGAAAAATTCGTAATCGTTCCTCGGTCGAGTTTTCAATTCACCGCGATTTTTTCGATCGGAATCGTCGCGCCTGGGCTATTGCGTCGCGGGAACAGCGCACACACGCGATCCGCTTTTTGCGATTCCGTCAGAGAGCATTGTCGGCGATGGTGGGCACATCGTTCCGTCGATTTCTTGCCTGCCGAGTTCCACCAGCAAAAATCCGCCCGATAAAATGGTTAATGAGCAGGCTACCGAGCAGCAGCGTTCGATTTTGCGGTGGATTATGGAACACGCGTCCCCGGCTCGTTCCTCTTTTTCTTTACTTTTTATCTCGCTCTCTCCTTCTTTCTCTCTCTCTCTCTCTCTCTCTCTCTCTCTCTCTCTCTCTCTCTCTCTTTCTCTCTCTCTCTTTCTCTTTGTCTCGCTCTTTCTCTTTCTCATTCGCTTTGTCTCTCGCTCGTCCGCTCGGCAGAGTGGGACGACGCTTGATACGGAGTTGTAATTTTTTGCCGGAGCCGCGTGTTCTCCGCAGTAAATCTTGTTGCGAGTCTGTGCTTACTTTTGTGGGGCGTTGTAGAGAGTTAAACGCTTTCAGGAGCGGCCTTCGGTGATGTTTTACTCAATATCGAAACGGTTCAACCGGGTAAGAACTCTGGTCACCGTCTGGACGAAAATTGGTTGTATCGCAGGCTGAATCAATCTCTTCCGAACTAATTATCGGCGTTACCGATAGCTCAATGTTTGGCGCAATTGGCCGTATAATAATAGGGAGCATGGTACTTTGTTCATTCAAAATGTTCATTAGCTGATTGAACTGAAACGATACAGAAAAAAGTCTACCAATCTCGTAGCTACACTACCAATCACATGACGTCCACCAGTTTAGCAGTCACGCTATTAACAAACCTAAAAAGGCTTTCATCCTAGTAGCTGCACTATTAACTGTCCTCAAAAATCTACCAATCTCACTGCTCCCTTATCAATAATCGTAAAGTGTGTACCAATCTAGTAGCTCCACCATTAATAGTCCCAACAAGTCTCTCAATCTAGTACCTAAACTATCAATAATCGGAAAATGTCTACCAATCTAGTAGCTCCACTGTCAATAGTCCCAAAAAGTCTCTCAATCTAGTAGCTACACTATCAATAATCATAAAATGTCTACCAATGTAGTAGCTCCATCTAGTAGTCCCAAAAAGTCTCCGAATCTAATATCTACACTATCAATAATCCCAAGAAGTCTACCAGTTTAGCAGTCACACTATTAACAATTCTAAAAAGTCTTTCATTCTAGTAGCTGCACTATCAACAGTCCCCAAAAATCTACGAATTTAACAGCTCTCCTATCAATAATCGTAAAATATCAACCAATCTAGCTTCACTATCAATAGTCTCAAAAAGTCTCTCAATCTAGCAGCTACACTATCAATAATCACAAGAAGTCTACCAGTTTAACAGCCACACTATTAACAATCCTGACAAGTCTTTCATCCTAGTAGCTACACTATCAAAAATCCTCAAAAATCTTCGAATCTAACGGCTCCCTTATCAATAATCGTAAAGCGTCTACCAATCTAGTAGCTCCACTATCAAAAGTCGCAAAAAGTCTCTGAATCTAATAGCTACACTATCAATAATCACAAGAAGTCTACCAGTTTAACAGCCACACTATTAACAATCCTGACAAGTCTTTCATCCTAGTAACTACACTATCAAAAATCCTCAAAAATCTGCGAATCTAACGGCTCCCCTATCAATAATCGTAAAATGTCAACCAATCTAGCTCCACTATCAATAGTTCCAAAAAGTACCAACCTAGTAGCTACACTATCAATAGTTCCATAAAGTCCCAATCTAGTAGCTACACTATCAATAATCCTAAAATGTCTACCAATCTAGTACCATCTCTCTCAAGCACTCACCTCTCAAAATTCACCCGCACGACGTTATCCCAACAGCATCCTCACTCCCAATCACCCCTAATCATCAAAACTGACGCCCCCAGTATCAACCCTTTATCCCAAATCATGCTGTCGCGAGGCTCCAGATTCGTCCCAGCTACTTTCTCCGAAGTTTAGCCTATCGATCTAATAGCTACACCATCAACAATCCCAAAAGTCAATCAATCTACTACCCCCACCAACTCAAAAAGTTACCCAATCAAGTACTTTTTTTCTTTCTCAAACTTCAGTCACAGAAAATTGCTCCAAAAGCATTCGCACTCCTAATCAACCCTAATCCTCGTTCGATCTTACTTGCCCAAGAACATTACCCCCTTTCATCGCAAATCGTGATGTCCCAAGGCTCATTCTTCGTCCAAGCTACTTTCCTGGTGTTTTGCCTAGAAATAAAAACTTGTCGGATGAATTCGGCTCTCTCGCTCGCTCGCGAGTTTCCGGGCTCCCGTGTGTAGGTTCGCCTGCGAACTCTAGATCCAGTTGGTCGTCGAGTATGAGGGGCTGAAAGGGGACCGACGGGGGAGAAGTTCGCGAAACGGGCTAGCGCACGCTGCGACTCGAATTCCTGACTAATGCAAGTCCCTCGTTACCGAACGCGGCCCGCCATTCGCCGCGCTCCCGTTATGGTCGATATGAATTTGCCACACCGTGAAACACCGTCGTCGTCGGCTTCGTCGTCGTCGTCGTCGTCCTGAAACTCTCCTCTCCGGTTCCTCTTCCCTCTCCGTTCCGCGTCCCGGCCATCCATCGGTCTCCGTTTCTCTTTATCCTCTTGCACTCCGAAGCGTTGTCTGCCGGGCGTCTTCCTCCTCGCGTTCTCTCTCTCTCTCTCTCTCTCTCTCTCTCTCTCTCTCTCTCTCTCTCTCTCTCTCCGCGTCTCTTTCCATCGCGGGTTCGAACTGGTCCCCGGTAAATTCGCGATGCTCCGCGGGGAAGAGCAAAAGTCCATTAGCCGGCGCGAGAACTGGGTTACTGAAAGGGGCTCGGACCGATAAAAAAGATTCTCGATGATTCTGCATCCGCCGCGATCATCCGAGCGGGCGACGCGATTTCAAGCTCCAGAAGGAACCTCCGGCCTACAGGATGATTCAGATTAGCACGGAGATCTCGAGGTTTTTTGCTTCGAGCAGGAGACGCGCTGGACCATCCTCGTTTCGTGCGATGTCTCATTTTGTGATTGTTCAGACGCGGTTTGGTGGTCTTTCTTCTGCGAGCGGGGGAACTTTCGCGTTTCGAACAGCCAAGCCGCCTTCTCAGTCTGCAGGATCTGTTTCAGGCTAGTGTGGAGATCTAGGGATTTTCGCGTTCAATTAGCTAATCTGCTGGACCACAGCATCCTTCGTTTGCTGTATCGTTGTGCGATGTAGAACGAAGAATTTATTAGAGTCTGAACATGTGAGATCTGTGGAATTGTACTGGGAAATCTGAAAAATGATCAAATCAAATATTTTTGCTATGCTTTTCGTTGCTTCTAGTATTTAATTGGGATACTGAATTGTTCTTTTGTACAGCGTGCTCTTGTTCGTTCATGTTTCATGTGGATTTTGAGAAAGTGATTATGTTTTATGTGGATTCTAATACCTTCGTGAAGTAAATTGAGATATTCGATTGTTCTTTTGTACAATGTATCCTCATTCGTTCAGTTTGGTTTTTAGGAAAGTTTGAGGAAATTTTACTGAGTTTAGTTCGGATGTCCGATTGCGCTTTTGTACAGTGTTGTCTCTTCGGTTAGGTTTTCCGTGTGGAATTCGAGGAAGCGTGCATCATATTTTTAGTGAAAATGTCCGTCGCACAAGGGAGTAGGGCGCGGTAACAGGGGCTACAAGTATTCCTTGCTCAAGAATGTCTTCCCGTCCTCCGGAAAGACGAGCATCCATCGTCCTAGAGAGTCTCTTAGCAGTCTGACTGAAAGCACCACCCTACGAGGTACCATATCCTGGTATCCCCTTGCTCCATTGGCGCAGGCATCGCTGTTCTCAACCTCCCCTCTTCATGCTCAATGCAAACTTTTACTGTCGCCTTTGATCTCCTCCATGACTCAATCATTCGTTTTTCTTTCAGTAGTCAAAAGCTGTCAGCTTTTCGGTGTATTAATTCCAGAAATTATTTAGAAACTTTGTCTTGTCTCTTCTTATATTATTAAATAAGCTGTTTTGATTTAATGTGACTTTTATGTGCATTCACGTGGCAGTCAACTTGTTAGTTCGTACACATAGCTCATAAGAATGAGATTTCTTCCAGAATCGAATGTCAATTGTGCCTAAATTTAACCCCTTAACTTGTACGCTCGAGTTCATTCGAGCGCGCTAAACAGGCCAAATTGTGCACACTCGAGATAATTCGAGCGGCGTTGTATTTTATGCTGCTGTAATTTTTCACACTCGAATATAATCGAGAATTGAAAATAACAATGTGGAAGCAAAGAAAAAAAAATCGTTTCATCGATATTTATCATTTACACGGGATTGTAAGCTATAACACTTACTTATTCAAGAATAAAATATAGCCTTTTTCCGTGGAACAAAAGCGCAGTATATCAAAAATTGATTTTTTTTGGCCGGTTTAAAAAAAAAACTGTGCGTTAAGAAATTAAAAAATTTTCCTAGAACAATAAAATGAAACGCAATCAAAACAATAGCATCACCTCTAGATACGTCCCTACATTTTCATAGAAAAATTCGAAGCGACAACAGCGTCACTCATTATGTGCTCCAGAGGACACAAAAACATTCCGAAACACACGAAAACGTTCTGAAACAGTCCTAAAAATCCTTTAAAAATTAGGCTCCATTAATTAGTCTGTAAGCGGCCGTGCGCCGTCGCGGCCTAAACGCAGGAACCACCTGCAACGATCGGTGGCGTGTGTAGCCACCAGCGAGTACAATTTCTCGTGGTCTCCGAAAATAAATCTCCCTTTCCAAAAAGGATCGAAAGAAACCCGTCTCGAGGCTGCGGTGGTCGGTGCCGGTTCACAGAGACGAAAAGGTCGATCGCGGCCCGATAAGAACCGGCCAGGAAGAGTGATCGCCACCTGTACGAGAGCAACAAGCACCGGCGAATCCGCCGGAAAGCTGTTTCGGTGCGCATGCACGTACGGCGAGCGTGTGCGGGCATGTGCAGGCGTGTGCATTCACGGTTGCGGGGCGCAAAGTGCACGCAAAGTGCAAGAGAGCGCGCGCGCCGCTGCTGGTGGGTCTGGTGTGTTTGTGCCGACCTGCACCACGTTCGTAATAGACATCTGGCCAGATTTCGTGAACTGTCTGGGCCCGCGTGTACACACGCGTAACACAACCAATAAGCCTGTGTGTATGAGAGACACAGGCGAGCGCGCATACACCGGGTCTCCCGAACAAATGTGCATTCGGCTCTCCTGGCGCCAGCCGAAAAGGGGGCTCTGATTTTTTGGCAGGTGCCACTGTCCTCGGTCAGCGTCACCTTCCGACGTTCAATGGCCCGCAAACCGAGCAAAAGGAATCCCCGAGGAATCTTGATTCTAATTGGACCCCGAGATCCCCCGGGTCACCGCCGATCGTCGAACTTCTGCCCTGTAATTTCGCTCTGACATAGATCCTCCGGCTTCTAGACTCTCGATCCTCCACCGAAGCTCCTCTATACTTTGCCCAGGATCCGGCGAATGGATTTTTACTCGAGTTTTTGGGAAAATTGCCGTAGGGGCGTTGCCTTCTTGCGGTCCCGGCACAGATTGAAAGGGAGCTTGTCTGGGTTTTCAGAATGCTGATCCACGATGCACTCGAGTCTGTGGATCCTTGCAGAAAATACAAATAATCCACGTCTATCGAGAGAAACAGGGGTTAAATTAAAATGTATTTCTTCTTTCAGCAACTTTAATAATTTGCGACGAATGTAACGCGATTCTTCCATTTTCTAAGAGCCTACACAGTTCGCGAGTCAGATAGTTAACACTAGGTTTCCGGAGCACTAAGAATGGCTATTTTACATTTCCTTATAACATGTTCGGTTTCTTCTTTGGTAGAACACCTTTATTGTTCCAGTTAGTATGATAGTGGCAAATGATGTGATGGCATACATGTTCGGTTTCTTCTTTGGTAAAACATTTCCTTATAAAAATAACATGAATATATCTATCAAAATCTGTAACCATTTCTTAAATAATATATACCTAGAGAAATCAATTTGCTAAATAATTCCTCACGGATCCACGTTTGCAGTCTCAATATTCGTGAATTAAAAATATTAGAATCCGTCATTTTGACGGGTCCCGTCAACCTAGTGTTAACAAAGGACGCAGGCTGGTGCTCCACTGACTCGTCTCGTTGCACAGCATATAGTAATTTCTATCATTTTCCATGTAAAAACTCCAAACGAATTGCTCGCTTTGCTTATTACGTGTTGCGTCGATTGATTTTACTAATAGTATATCCTGGTAAAATATTTTGTTCACCAATTCAGATGCAAAATACCGGCACATATGTGGCGCGTGAAAACTCTCGCAAAAATTCTCTGGCACATACGCGTGCCGAAGGGGTCGAAGGGGTCAACATGACTGATCGAGAAAACGATCGGAAACGTTGAAGAAAAGGTTCTGAGCGAGCCCGTTCCAATTTTCGTGGAAACGAGGAGCTGGCCGGCGTGAGAACGCGTGCGGCTGGAACGTGGAGGTGAAAATGGCGGCTGGCTCTCACCTGTTGAACGCATCCCCGAGGCGATCAGCAAGATTCGCTTCTCCTCTCGGTATCTTGGCTCTGCCAAGGTGGTCCTCTTGCTTCGGCGAGGTGGTTCGCGTGAACCTGTGAATGAAAACGCGCGTTAACTCCGTGCAAAAGCGACCCGACAGAGGCAGACAGCGAGAGGAAGAGAGACCGAGAGAAAGAGTGGCGAGGAGACGGAAGGCGGGAAACCGGAGCACGTGTACGCCACGTGCCACCGACACGGCACGAGCTAGCGAGCGTGCGCGCGCGCGTGCACCCGTACCCGTACCCGTACTCGTTCGTACCCGTGCTCTCGTACCTGTCCACGTACCCGTGCACACCTTTGCGCGACCGTTTCTTCCCGTAGCGATTTTACGCGGCGCTCTCGCCCGTTTTCACCGGTCCCCAGAATCATCGTCTCCGCGGACCTGCTCGCTTTTACCCGGGCCCGATCCGCACGAATTTCTTCGGGCCCCGATTGCGACACTACGATTTCTTCTGCGTCTGCGTTCCCATCCGCTAATTAACGAAACTCACTGTTCATTCCGCTATGCTCTTCACCGTTCTGATTTACCTGGCTCAAATTACTCGATCCAGCTCACCGTCCACTGTCTGCCATTGTATTCGTATTTTCAAGGTGGAAAGTGTTTTCGTCGGATTTTTATGCATTTATTGGTTACGAAAATTTTCAAAAAATGCTGTAATATAAAATTCAATGGAATTTGGGACGATTTTTCTTTGTTTCGGAGCTGCAGAGGCTGTTCCCTTGAAAAATAGGTTTTTATTTCGTAAATTTGTCTACGAAAATTGGAAATTGCACGAACATCCGCAGTCTGTTCATCGACGACGAAAGTAAGCGCATAGAACTTGTCGTATATAATGAAAATGTTGATATAAAAAATTACATACACTTGATTCATTCATTTCAATCTGTTCTTCTGTGAAGGCCATCGAAAATATGAAAGAGACTGAACGCAAAAATGCGATGTTAAATAACTAAATTAATTTCAATTTTCCTGAATTCTGCAACATTTGTTATACTTTTTAAAATGATATTCCTGATGGTCGTGTTTTCTTTCTCATTCTAGCATTACTCCGGTGTTTACTATTTGTAATTGTGAAACACAATTTTTATGGAAAAAGCAGCAATATTCTATGCGATAATTAAGGATAATTAATCATAGGATAATTAATCTGCTGGATTGTTAATCTGCTCCAGGGTCAAGCAAAATCTCACACCGACGATCATGACAGCGGATTTTTATACAAAATCAGAATCGTCCAAGCCAATTATGAGAAACGGAAGTTAGGCGAAGATGCATTTTCTCTCTCAACAGTACCAGTAAATCGAAAACAATACATTCAATTCCTCCAATGTCATTACAGTACCGTATTTGCCCAACACATTTTTGTCATAAACGCACAAAACCCCCTCGTCATCCGCGTGAATGACTTCGCCAGAGATTATAGTGATGATTGTCGGAACTCTCTTGAATCCTTCGAGGCCGAGAATGTCGTCACATTAGCGTCACTTAATCTCCTCGAGGAAAATATTTCCAATATTTTTCGGAAATCTTCGTGCGCCAATGAATCCTGGATTATCTGTCGCCAAGCTGAGGATTTATCTTTATTTACTATTCCCGGTGGAGAACCAGTAAAAACCAGCAAGTCGAACCCATAAGACCCGCAGCGAAGTTAGCAGTGGCCCCGGTCGATACACCTAAATTTCGAGAGTCTATCCCCGGTATCTCCTCTTCGAGCGAGTTGGACAGCGTCCAAAGGAGACGAGCGAGGGAAGATACCCGGGACAGATAATCCATTTCAAGAACATTCCGGATCGTTCTCTGCAATCAGTCGAGCATTCGTCCGCTTTTCGATTGGTCCTCCGGGTCTCCGTGGCAAGAATTCGTCTCGTTAGCCCTCGCGGAATCGATAGAGTCTTAACACCGAACCACGGCCAAGCGACCTGGCTTTTTAATTATTAAATCCATAAGGAGAAGCTCCCGTGCGAAATGGTTGGCCTAATTCCATCACCTAAGCGTGCGTTGTCATAAAATCGTACAAGATCTGAACTCTTTTTCTGTGTTAATTCTGTCATTCTATCTAGAATCCTGTGCCTACATGCACAGGGACGTACCACTTCCAAAATGCAAATTAGAGAGGAGGTGCAACTCGCTAATTGACTCTAGTATATGCTCAAAACCATTTTAACCCCTTGTACTGTAATATCGAGTCGGAACCGTGATGAAGACGGGGACAGAATTCGAACAGAATTTTTTAAATATGTATTAGGTCGTCCCATAAGTTCGTGCCGTGGATATGTTTCTATTATTCGCCATTGAAGAGTATTTTAATGAGAGACCGCAGAAATTTTATAGTGACGGTATGATGTCGTTGCCAGAAAGGTCGGAAGAGGTTGTGGAATGAAAGAGTGATTACATATTTTATTTTTAGAATTTAAATTCTAATTTAATTCCCTTTAACATTTTGACTGCCATGTCACCCATATGACGGGATTATTTATCCAGGTTTTCACGTTAATATAATCATTGATCCAAATTTGATTAGGCCCTGCAAAATGCAAGAAAGTTGGAGGACTACTCGATATCGTACATTTAACATTTTTCAATTTTTATTTCATTAAATAACTCGCTTTGACTGTATCGAATTTTTGAGGTTTCTAGTAGTCAATATTTAGCCATCACGGAACACGTGTTTATACATATTTTCTATTTTCCCTGGTAGATTGTAGCCATCGAAGAAGTTCCAGTCGTTGTGATCGTAAAATAAATTGTAGCGCAAGGAGTGAGTTCCCTAATTTTCCGTTAACAAGTCTGAGGAGACGGAGAGTGCGATATCAGGGTTAATCCGCGAGCCACGTTGAGAGCCACTGGATCCACCGCAGTCTGCGCCACTGTTCTCCGATGGGCCCCTTCTAGGGTAACACGAAGGGGGGCACTGACAGCGACAGCTGCCGCTGCTGTTGCCGTGCCCCCCTCTCCCCTTTCCGCGTCCCTTCAACGTCGACTCCGGTCCCTTTTGCCGAGCCGTAGCCCTCTCGGTCCCGCGGGGCCCCTTGGCACCACGACGTCCCCACCATCGGGCCCCATGGTCGCGTGGCAGTCAGCCTTCTCCTCCACAAAATACACCTTCGCCGTACCGTTTACTCCCAAACGCCGCAACGGACGATCCTCTCCCTTTCCTCCCTTCTCTCTTCGGTCTTTTTGCCTCTTCGTCTTCCTCGTCCACGCTCTTTCATCCAGCTCTCTCTCTCTCTCTCTCTCTCTCTCTCTCTCTCTCTCTCTCTCTCTCTCCGTCTCGTTCTCCTCGTCCGGGCAACGCACAAGCCGGCGGCGCTGCTCTCGCTGAATTTTTCAGCTCTCCTCTCTACGTGGGCTAGGTCGATTTGACTGGTTTGTTGGCACACACGAGTCCCGGGCCGGACCGGTGTTCTTTTCACCGGGGAATTTTTATGCGCCTCTCTTGCTACCTTTCCGTTCCAGAAAGTAACGGTTCCGGGATGTTTGCTCCTCTCTTTTGCACCAGCCTCCGCGCGAACGTGTCCTGGCGCTGTCCCCGCGGCCGCTCGATCTGGGTATCATCCCGGCTTCAGCTGCACCGCGTCCGTAGAAAATTTGTGACCGACCGGGTCCCAGGGACACGTTCCACCTCGGATTCCCTGAATTTCTGCGAGGCTCAGGTCTCAGGCCGACCGACAGTCTCTCTCGGCTATAAATATCCTCCTAACAAAGAGTCCTTGCCAACCAAGTTCTGTTGCAACAAAGACACTCTTCTATCGACTGTTCGGAAGATCGTTTTGTCAGAGTTAGCACGAGAAGAGGAAGCTCCTGTTCGATCTGTCGCTTCTCCGAGTTCAAGAAGTCTCAACTTGGCGGCCAGTTTCGCTGAGGAAATTCGGTTGGACCGGTTCGAGCGATGAACGCGAGGACGTGGTGTCCAGTCCTGTGAACCTTTCATCAGACGTTTTAGAGACTTTTTGAGATAGAAAAGTCCTCAGAAGTCCTCAGTTTGGGTACTCAATCTTCCTAGGAAAATTAGTGTTGACTGGGGCATCAACTCTAAACAAAGTCCATTGCTTCGAATCCCCTAAATTTCTGTCTAAATGAATCTAGAAATAGCAGATGACCCGAGTCCCTTTGGAGCTAACAAATCCTCAATCTAAGTGTCCAACCTAGCCAAAAAGTTTCCAACACTGATTGGACCAGTAGAGTCCTCTGAATTTCTGAAGAAGTTGAGGTACAGAAGTCCTCAGTTTGGGTACTCAATCTTCCTAGAAAAATTAGTGTTGACTGGGGCATCGACTATAAACAAAGTCCATTGCTTCGAATCCCCTAAATTTCTGTCTAAATGAATCTAGAAATAGCAGATGACCCGAGTCCCTTTGGAGCTAACAAATCCTCAATCTAAGTGTCCAACCTAGCCAAAAAGTTTCCAACACTGATTGGACCAGTAGAGTCCTCTGAATTTCTGAAGAAGTTGAGGTACAGAAGTCCTCAGTTTGGGTACTCAATCTTCCTAGAAAAATCAGTGTTGACTGGGGCATCGACTAGAAACAAAGTCCATTGCTTCGAATCCCCTAAATGTCTGTCTAAATGAATCTAGAAATAGCAGATGACCCGACTCCCTTTGGAGCTAGCAAATCCTCAATCTAAGTATCCAACCTAGCCAAAAAGTTTCCAACACCGATTGGACCAGTAGAGTCCTCTGAATTCCTGAAGAAGTTGAGGTGCAGAAGTCCTCAGTTTGGGTACTCAATCTTCCTAGAAAAATTAGTGTTGACTGGGGCATCGACTAGAAACAAAGTCCATTGCTTCGAATCCCCTAAATGTCTGTCTAAATGAATCTAGAAATAGCAGAGGACCCGGGTCCCTTTGGAGCTAACAAATCCCTAATCCCTAATCCAGCCTAGCCAAAAAATTCCCGACACCGATTGGACTAGTAGCGTCCTCTGAATTCCTGAAGAAGTTGAGGTGCAGAAGTCCTCAGTTTGGGTACTCAATCTTCCTAGAAAAATTAGTGTTGACTGGGGCATCAACTATAAACAAAGTCCATTGCTTCAAACCCTCTAAATTTCTGTCTAAAGGAATCTAGAAATAGCAGATGACCCGAGTCCCTTTTCAGCTAGCAAATCCTCAATCTAAGTGTCCAACCTAGCCAAAAAGTTTCCAACACCGATTGGACCAGTAGAGTCCTCTGAATTGCTGAAGAAGTAGAGATTCCAGAGAATGTAGAACTCCCCGAGCGGCAGAAGTCCCCCAACAAAGACTATCTAGCAGCCAAAGATAGAATAGTCAGAGCACAAAGCCTCTTCTAGCGCAGTCTGGAGCTTCCCGAAGCAATCATAAATGGCTCGATCAGTCTTATTTCCGTCTGCCGGTTTGGAACACTGAGAATAGTTTCCATGTGTGCCGCGCGGAAGAGTTCCACGGGCACAGTATCCTTTTGTTGGCGACTACACTGATCGGATGTGTTTGCTACGACAAATGTCCTTGCGGTCAGCATAACGTATGGCCGAAGGATTCCAGCGCGCAGAAATAACCTTTTAAAAAGACTACTCGCAAGGAAAGGGTCCGCTACATATAGACGGGACCCGTCCAATAAAGACTATCGGGACGGTTTCTACACACGGGAATACCGTTCTGGTCGGGTTCTACACGGGCCGGCGGAGGTTTTACATGCACGGGGCCCGCGCGCACGCTTGTCGACGAAGACGTCCCAGTAAAAACTGAACACAGAGGACACTAAGGAAACCTCAAGACCAGAGATAAGTCGGCCCCGGGGAAGAAGTAAAGAAGTCGCGTGGCGACTTCGTTCCTCTCCGACGACGATCGCGGTCGTGGCCCGTGGGACTCACGGGCCCGATACACGTATAATGCCCTGCGGTTTCGGGCCCCGGCGAACCATGCCAGTGTCCGACAAGGTGGGATATTATATCTGGAAGTGTACTGTACACGCTCTTCCGATTATTCTCAGTCCGTTGGTTCCACTGTGTCCTGGCGAGGGCAAGCTTTCGAGGCCCTGGAGATGGCCCGATACTCCTGTATAACGGGTGACCCAAGAGTTTCGGAACCCCATCCTTTTTATTCAAATCTCTTGATTTTGTCATCAGTCTTGGCAATCTTCACAACACCATTTTATGAGAAACGAGAGGAGGAAATATTTTTCACGTGTACAGGCTGTCTCATTCTTGCGAATTAAAATGGCGTCTTTGGGGCACAAGTTATTGTCAGTGTAAGGATTGTTAGTGTGAGGAAGGATAAATGATTTTGTATCTACTTGCAGAGTCTTCTATGTACACCATTTTTCGATAAATAAGAGAATGAAGCATAATTTTTCTACTTGTACAGGTCGTTTCATTTTTGTGGAACAAGATGGCATCGTTAGAAATTATCATCAGTGGTGCGAGCAAGGATAATTGACTTTTCATCTTTCGTATACCATTTTTCGATAAATAAGAGAATGAAGGCTTATATTGATACGTGTACAGGGTGGTTAATTTTTGTGAATTAAAATGGCGTCTTTGGGGAACAAGTTATTGTCGTTAGTGTAAGGAAGGATAAATGATTTTGTATCTGCTTACAGTCTTTTATGTATACTATTTTTCGATGTATAAGAGAATGAAGCATGATTGTTTTACATGTACAGGTCGCTTCATTTTTGTGGAACAAGGTGACATGGTTAGGATTGAAATTATTATCAGTTGTGTGAGTCAGGATGATTGACTTTTCATCTTCCGTGTACCATTTTTCGATAAATAAGAGAATAAAGGTTTAGGTTGGTACGTGTACAGGTTGTTTCATTTTTGTGAATTGTAATTGCATCATTGAAATATAAATTATTATTGGGGAAGGAATATCGACTTGGTACCTGTCTCGCAGAATCTTATTTGTATACTATAGTGTCTTCCACGAGCTTGCTCAATATTTATAGGTTGATTCACAAGTGGTGATCGGAGCAATATTGTTATCTCGAGATTTTGGGATTACTTGGGTCCCCTTTACGAAGGTATTAATTCTAAACTAATTTTTCTTCCTGTTACTTCTAATGGGGCAATTGTTAATCCAAATTAACCTCCAGCAATTAAGTAGCTAAATGACGATTGCTGTGTTCTGGTTCAACATAAACTCCGCTACTATCTTCAACAACCCAAATACACAGTAGCTGAAGCAACAGTGTCGTAACCACAAAGTATACCTTCTTCATTAGCTGTCCAGGTGTCTAAACCTTCAATCTACATACAGGTTGATCCAGAATTAGTGAAGTTAATTTCGTTGCTTTTTATATATACCTGCACAGTATGGACAAACTTTGGATATTCCATTTTACTCCATCCTCAACAAAAAAGTAACAAATACATCGAGCAAAATACACAATAAATAAAATCAAACTCTGCACCCTCTGCAACCCGAACTCGAAACGAATAATCAAGATATCCAAATTTTGGATAACCAACGAATTGTAAACAATAGGCTTACGGGACTCGTCAAAATGGAAGGTTCCAATATTTTTAATTTGTGCTCACTGAAATTACAAAGATGCATCGATGAGGAATTAATTAACAAATTTATTTCTTTGGGTATATATTATCTCAAAAATGGCTAAAAATGGCTAAAAATTTGGACAGACATATTCTTGTTTTTAGAAAGTAATGTAAAATAGTCAGTTGTAGTGTTCCGTAAACCCATAGAGAGCGTTAGGACATCGAAATTTTGCAGAAACGTATCGAATTGGCGGAATCGATTCGAGAAGTATCGACCGTGGAGCGAGTCGGTGCATGTGAGGGCACGGTTGAGCACCATTGGCTACCTGAGTTCTTTTCCACATTTTTTTCGTCTTTCTCCTGGCCCTCTATTCTTCCTCCCTCGGTGTATAGGTGTGCGTCTCCCCTCTACCGTTGGGGTCGAGGGCCCCAGGGGTGGCAAACCCGCCCCGTCCCCCTTCCTTTCGCTATTCTCTGTCGGCCAGTGAGTTTCGTTGTCCTCGTTCCTCGTTCCCCGTTCCTCCGTCTGGCTCTCTCGTCCTTACCTGCGCGCACGGTACACCCTTTTGGGTCGCGTGGCACCGTGCACCGGCACGACGGTACACACGCGAATTCTCCCATAGAAAATGGCTCGTTGGGGTGCGTGGGCCTTGCACGCCGGCGGTCCACGTATCGGGTGTCCCGCAAAAATATCGGAGCACCGTCCAGAAAAAAAGTTGTCGGCAGGAAAACCGATATCTCCGAGCAGACACGTTTTGTACCCGTTTAATTGTTCGCGGGCCCTACGGGACAACGGAACACATCCTTCTTCTTACCATTTTTCGGGACGAATTCGCAGCTGAACGTGGACCTTTCTCTGTTTGCTTCTCTCCGCGCCACCTCTTTCGACAAACACTGTTTTCGTAAAACAAGTCTCATTCGTTCGGATAATCGAGGTTCTACTATCAAACGCGCGAATGCGATCGAAATGGTATCGAGTTTGGTGTCGTTCCAATCGGAAAACCGTCGGGAGTAAAAATTTCGTTAACAAATCATTCTGAACACATATTATTTTGAAATCTAAAACAAACTTTGTAGTAAATTCAAGTTTCTATTTCTTAATTTATTGTATAATCTCCATCATTATCAAGGACAGTTTGCCTGTCAACCAACGTTGACACTTGTTGACCTCCGATACGTCTCCATAAACATCGTAAATTTTCTTTGTTGTTACATGAAATCCCGCATGAAAATGAAAATGTTTGCCATGACGAATATGATCCTCGGAAGGTACGGACGCCGCCATTTTATTACAGGGTTGTAAAAGAAAATTATACTTTTTAGAAGATTTTCAACACAGGCTGCTTTACCGAAAACTGTCTATCCTGAAGAACTGTTCAACTATCGGTACAGAACTAAAGGCAAAACAAATTTTTTGGAAATAATTGATTACTTATACCCCTAATATTAATTTGCGTATAGTTATTTACGCTTCGACTGGTAACAATTGGGACTGTTTTTGGAATTTCGACGGTTGGGACACTTGGGAATGGTAAAATGGCCATTTTCGTAGACACAGTTCTCGCTCCGCAAAAATCATTTTTCTCCTGCAAAAATAATTTCTCTCCGTGTATACCTGTTTCGCGAGCTCGAAGATGTCCGACGTTCTCGGCCGTTCTGCGGGCAACGCGCGGATGGTCGACTATTAAGATTTATTGTTGCACGACGTAAAAAATAATACTTCGGGGGAGATAATCGAATTAAGCCTTTCCAGGCAGGTGTTCCATTATTTCTTTCAACGTTTTACAGGGCGACGCTGGCTCGCCTTTGTCGCGGCTCGTTCTCCGGATTTTTCGTCTTTCGCCCCGTTCGTTTACGTTCGAGGCTTGATTTAATCGTTCTCTCGGCAGGTGGTGATGCGTCGCGTTAGGAACTCGATCCCCGGTCAGATAGCCCGACGAATTATTAGCTTGTCGCGGATTAATTGTGTTTTTTACGGTCCCGGATCCAGTGGCGTTACGTTCCTTTTACAACTACACGCAGATTACCGCGCGGCTTTGTTTCGTTTTGTTTTATCCCCCGCCTCTTCGGAAAATGAGAATCCGCCGAGAATCTCGCCAATGCTCCTCTGTAGCGGCTTATGGACAGGTGAAACTGCAAATTCGCAATCGTCAATTATGTTTTCTTATTGCAGTGGTTCCTCTATATATGTCGGCAAGGCCTGGACGATAAACGTCGCGGAATTATCCCCACTACCTCACCCTCTGTGAGGGTCAAATTTATTTTATATGATTTTTAGGGGTGGAAATAACGTTCATAAAGTTGAGGTGGCACTGTAAGGTGACAATTTGCGATTCACTGTCTCGCAGTACGGTCGGTTATGGTTGCACCGGCGTTATCGGAGCGGAGCGTAGCAGCGCCGGAATTTTTTTTGTCCCGAATCTTTGTAACTCGATCGAAATTCGGCAAATTCTGCGCGCATATGGGAGCGAGACGGATCGGTCGGTCTAAATTTCACGAACTCCTGCAAGGTACCCACGCGGATCAGGCGTGCGATCATTTTTCGAAAAAGGGAGAGAAATCCTCCGGGGACGGACTGGACACACAGGAATCCTGGGTCAAACTACAGGCGAGCGGTCATCCAATCCCGGGCCTGCATTAAGGACGTTCGACCGAGCGTGTGATCCTGTATTTTAACACCCGAATTTTCAACATGCAGACTTTCAGCTTCGCGTACTGCAACCATGCATTTCTCGTGTCTCTCGCAGACTTTGCCTTTCTTACCCGGGACCTTGTCCCTTGGACAATATTACAGTAACATTTTACGTTCTCTTAATGCACTTTCCATCTTAACGTTTCCTATTCTCAGAAATTAGAATCTTTTATGGTTCTTATATTCTCAATATAATACAGCTTATTTTAGTATTTGATTGCAATGCGTCAATTAGTATTTTCACTATTCCATAAAATATTATAGAATCTTTATTGTCACTTCTCCCCCTATTTTCTATTCTTCTTAATCAGACAGTGTCATTTATGCAAACTTACATGCATTTATTGGCAAATTTTGGGGGGACTGAAGGTAAATAGTTCTGCATCAATGCTTTCAGTAAATGAAAAATAGTCAAAGTGCAGTGTTGTAGAAAATCCGGCACAATTTTATAATTCCATCTAGATTTTCATGAATGACTCTGCTGCACATGCAAAAAACTTGTTATAAAACCACACTTGTAACCAGAAAGATGGAAGATTATTATTGAAAGATAATTTTTATTTCGCGCAAAAACTCCTTTAATCTTCCACCATTCTATCAACTCAATACCGGGGGGATAATTAATATTAAAAAATGGCGAACAGACAAAGTATGAAACAACAACACGGTTAGGCTGCATTATACAGAAGTGCACCACCCTCGCGAGAGCATCCCCCGAACAAATCAAATTAGCCTGGACCTTCAGTTTCAAAGAAGCCGTTAAAAGGCTATCCAAAAAGATAAATTGCATCGTAAACCGACCAGTTAAGGGCTGAACATTCTCGGGCCGCGAAGGGTCGAACATGAAACGGATCCGCAGCCGGAATTCCTGTTCCCTTTTAGGGGAAAAATTCCGGTCAGAAAGGGTTAATGGAGGATCTCGCGGGGGAAAGGGTTGGGGGATGGGGGGTTGATACGATAAGTCAGCCACTCGGCGGGCGGGCGCGGGGGTGGCGAACGACGAGAGCACACGGGGAACTCTTTCGGTCGCGAAATTTTTTTTTTTGCGCGCTCCGGGACCGCGAAATGCAGATAGGTCGTGGCAGTTTTCCGTCCTTGTCCCTCCGTCCATTTTGTTTTTTATGCCCGGCCTCTTGTTTTTCAACGGTTCGCGTTCCACGCGCTTTTTTACGAGATCGTCAACGCTGAAAGTGTCTGGCGTTCTCGCTGCGCGTAATATTCCACGATATTTTCCCCCCCTCTCCAACCCCCCACCCGCGCCACCCCTCCTTCACCCCCTCCACCCCTCGCCGTGCATCGTCCCCCACCCCCGCGTTCCTTTTTTTCCGCGTCGCCGCGGCGAATCCGCGGAACGGTGTCGGCGCGGTTTAATCGATTCGCGGAATCCCCTTTCCGGCGATTGATTTCGCGAATCCCGGCGCTTTCGAAAATTCATTGAGAATAATAACGATGCCCGGTGATGCTCTCTTTTTTTTTCGTTTTTTCGTTTTTTCTTTTTTTTTTTTTTTTATTAAACCGACGCGTCCGCTGCCACGCTGCTTCACCCACATACCGATGATGAAACTCTCTATCTTTCGGATCGAAGAGGGGCGGGTGTGGAAATACTTGATCCTAGCGGTTCAGGTATCGAACGGAGGGCGAGGGGGTGGTTCTGAACTATGGATCGAAGTGATCTTCGGAAGGAGATCTTTGGATTTTTTGTATTTGCCTGAGTGGCACTTTGGGACGATTAATTGTGAATGGCACGGATTTCGCGAAGCGATGTGTCCATGCAGATTTTATAGGATTTAGAGTGTTTTTATTCGACATGTTGTTTTTAAGTTATTCTCAATCCTTTCCAGTCGGAACTATTTTAACACTAGGTTTGCGAGACGTGTTCTAATATTTTTAGTTTACGGTTGTTGAGATTGCAAAGGTGCGTCCATGAGGAATTATTCAAGATGTTTCTTTCTTTCGGTATATATTATAACGACATGTAAAATAAAGAAATGTAAAATTTAAAGTATAAAGTAATTCTTGTATAAAGTGTATAAAGTAATTCTTTACAAAGTAATGTAAAATAGTCACTTTTAGTGCTCTGTAATTCTATGCGTATGAAACTGATACAATTTATTCGTACAATACTTAACTGTTTAGTAATTTAGTAAATGTGAACAAATCGAATAATGTATATTTTGAATAGCAATGTAGCAATTTTTAGTTGCGCCTCAGAGTCGAAAAATTGTTTAGACACTGCTCAGCAAGAATTTCGAAACCTGAAGACATAGAGGATGACAAAGGAATATCCAAGCACGTATTACGATAAAAATGGCAAAAAATCTAAATAAATTCAATCTTGTCATTTTTATAAGGCATGCTCCAGTCACTTTTAGTACTCTGCACGTTCCGCGTTGAAGGACAGCATACATGAAAGTCCAAATTTTTCTAAAATAAGCGTGATGCAAAAAAAAAAATATAAAATTGCGTTATTTCTGAAGTGACCTGCATCAGAATATTTTTGATATTTTTCTACATTTACTTTGCTATGTTATGAAGCAGGTTAAAAATCACAGAACTAGATAATATTCACAATTTTCTTTTTCCTACCAAAAAATATAGTGGATGCAGCAGAAAGAATTAGTGTACGTGGCTTAATATAACTAATGAAAATTTTTGTACGGGTCTAAATTGACCCAATACTGTTCGGAAGTTCACTGGAAGTTCTCTGATACCGAGGGAGTGACTTTAAAAAATTTTTCCATATGGCGAATTAGTGCATATCGGTCGAGAAAAACGGGAAATCAAGCACCGATGAGTAATTATACTATGCAAGCCTACTACAAATTTTGACACGGGTCTAAAGTGACCCAATACTGTTCGGGAGTTGACTGGAAGTTCTTTGATAACGCGGGGTGTTACTTAAAATTCTTCCACGTGACGAATTAGTGAATATGGGTCGAGATAAACGGGAAATTAAGCACCCCTGACTACTTACACTATACAAGCCTACTAAAAATGTTTGATTCGGGTCTAAAGTGACCCAATACGGTTCGGGTGTTAACGGGAAGTTCTTTGATAGCGACGGGGCGTTTTTCAAGGTATTTCCACGTGGCGAGTCGGTGAATATGGGTCGAGAAAGAGGGGAAATCGAGCACCGCTGACTAATTACACTATACAAGCCTTCTAAAAATGTTGACACGGGTCCAAAGTGACCCAATACTGTTCGAGAGTTAACTGGAAGTTCTCTAATAGCGAGGGAGTGTTTTTTAAAATTTTTCCACGTGGTGAATTAGTGAATATGGGTCGAGAAAAACGGGAAAACAAGCACCGATGAGTAATTACACTATGCAAGCCTACTAAAAATTTTGACACGGGTCTAAAGTGACCCAATACTGTTCGGGAGTTGACTGGAAGTTCTTTGATAGCGAGAGGGTGTTTTTTAAAATTTTTCCACGTGGTGAATTAGTGAATATGGGTCGAGATAAACGGGAGATTAAGCACCCCTGACTACTTACACTATGCAAGCCTACTAACAATCTTTGATTCGGGTCTAAAGTGACCCAATACTGTTCGGCAGTTGACTGGAAGTTCTTTGATAACGCGGGGTGTTACTTAAAATTCTTCCACGTGACGAATTAGTGAATATGGGTCGAGATAAACGGGAAATTAAGCACCCCTGACTACTTACACTATGCAAGCCTACTAAAAATGTTTGATTCGGGTCTAAAGTGACCCAATACGGTTCGGGTGTTAACGGGAAGTTCTTTGATAGCGACGGGGCGTTTTTCAAGGTATTTCCACGTGGCGAGTCGGTGAATATGGGTCGAGAAAGAGGGGAAATCGAGCACCGCTGACTAATTACACTATACAAGCCTTCTAAAAATGTTGACACGGGTCCAAAGTGACCCAATACTGTTCGAGAGTTAACTGGAAGTTCTCTAATAGCGAGGGAGTGTTTTTTAAAATTTTTCCACGTGGTGAATTAGTGAATATGGGTCGAGAAAAACGGGAAAACAAGCACCGATGAGTAATTACACTATGCAAGCCTACTAAAAATTTTGACACGGGTCTAAAGTGACCCAATACTGTTCGGGAGTTGACTGGAAGTTCTTTGATAGCGAGAGGGTGTTTTTTAAAATTTTTCCACGTGGTGAATTAGTGAATATGGGTCGAGATAAACGGGAGATTAAGCACCCCTGACTACTTACACTATGCAAGCCTACTAACAATCTTTGATTCGGGTCTAAAGTGACCCAATACTGTTCGGCAGTTGACTGGAAGTTCTTTGATAACGCGGGGTGTTACTTAAAATTCTTCCACGTGACGAATTAGTGAATATGGGTCGAGATAAACGGGAAATTAAGCACCCCTGACTACTTACACTATGCAAGCCTACTAAAAATGTTTGATTCGGGTCTAAAGTGACCCAATACGGTTCGGGTGTTAACGGGAAGTTCTTTGATAGCGACGGGGCGTTTTTCAAGGTATTTCCACGTGGCGAGTCGGTGAATATGGGTCGAGAAAGAGGGGAAATCGAGCACCGCTGACTAATTACACTATCCAAGCCTTCTAAAAATGTTGACACGGGTCCAAAGTGACCCAATACTGTTCGAGAGTTAACTGGAAGTTCTCTAATAGCGAGGGAGTGTTTTTTAAAATTTTTCCACGTGGTGAATTAGTGAATATGGGTCGAGAAAAACGGGAAAACAAGCACCGATGAGTAATTACACTATGCAAGCCTACTAAAAATTTTGACACGGGTCTAAACTGACCCAATACTGTTCGGGAGTTGACTGGAAGTTCTTTGATAGCGAGAGGGTGTTTTTTAAAATTTTTCCACGTGGTGAATTAGTGAATATGGGTCGACATAAACGGGAGATTAAGGACCCCTGACTACTTACACTATGCAAGCCTACTAAAAATGTTTGATTCGGGTCTAAAGTGACCCAATACGGTTCGGGAGTTAACTGGAAGTTCGTTGATAGCGACGGGGCGTTTTTCAAGGTATTTCCACGTGGCGAGTCGGTGAATATGGGTCGAGAAAGAGGGGAAATCGAGCACCGCTGACTAATTACACTATCCAAGCCTACTAAAAATGTTTGATTCGGGTCTAAAGTGACCCAATACGGTTCGGGAGTTAACTGGAAGTTCTTTGATAGCGACGGGGCGTTTTTCAAGGTATTTCCACGTGGCGAGTCGGTGAATATGGGTCGAGAAAGAGGGGAAATCGAGCACCATCGTCGAATTACGCGGTACAGCCGGCCGGTGGCCGCCACGATACCATCTACACGGATTTCGGGCGGGCATCAATTCGGCATTACAGCTCGCGGAACGCGCGCGACACAACCTCGAAAACCGCGCGGCTCGGCGCGCTCTGCGAACGGCGATTTTCACCGCGCGAGACACGACCGCGATTTCGTGGTCAGCCCCGGTACGGCGTCGTATATTAGCGCGACACCATCGAATTAGAATTACCTGAAATTATCGCACCCTTTCTGCGGTCTTGTTACCTTGTACGAACCGAAAGTAGCATCGATTTATTTAGCACGGATGAACAAACCGAACAGACTGTCCTACAAATGCCACTGCACGTCGAAATCGCCTGATTTGGCCAATCGTCCAGTTAAGAGCCTCCAATTTTAGAGCAATTAACACTCGGTGTGTTTACCCTCAAATGAGTGTCCCTTCGAAACAATTAATTTTAGAAAATCGAAAAGGGAAGCAAACTTGACTGTTTTATAGATTTAATCTTAATTGAACCTCAATTTCCATTTTCGTAGACAAATTTCTTGCACAAATAGATTTTCAAAAATTGTATTATTGTGAGAATTCCAGAAAGTTCCCTACAAAATCTAGAATTGTGTAATCCTTCGAAGGCTACACTTACTATGCACACATTACACTGGAGTAATTACAATTTCACAATGTCTCAAACACGAGGTCTGCTCTCAGCAGTTTATTCACCAGTAACCCATAACTTTCTAAAAAGGCTACGAATGATCTCATAAGTCGAGAAAAATGTATAAATCCAGTCCAATTATTACACCGGAGCAATTAAAATGTTCCATAGACGAGGACCGCTGCGAGCAATATTTATTCTTCAGTACGCTAACCAACGTCTTCGTGGTTAGCGCCCCTATGCGGGGCGTAAAATTACAATTCACAGGAGCCCGTGAACACTTGGAGTTCTATCGTGGAAAACAATCGTACAAGGCCAGCAGCAGCTCCGGAATCTCGTGGGGGCACATCCGTGGTAATTCTTCATCGTTGCCAGTACTCGATAGAGGTGACGCCGGCAGCAGCCAACGTGGAAGACGAACTAGTCGTGACACGAAGCTGCCCGGTGCTCAACACTACGTCATAACGGTCGAGCTGGCTTGCACCGGTCCTGAGGATGACACGATGGACCATGGTTTAGCTTGTCCTTTGATGCATGATATTGCAGACTCGGTGCTGCACGCTTCGGCAAACATGTCACGAGCAAGCCGAAACTGTTAGGATTCATAGTTATCTCGGCCCGATCGTGTCGTAGTCGGACACTCGCCCTATCGTCCACGCACGGATATATCCGTCCTACGTAATGTGATATACTCCTCCTGGGCTGCCCTTTCGCGGTTATCAGGATGGCCCGGCCCTTTCTGCTTCTCGGCTTCTTCGGTCAAACCGCAGCGCTGTTCCCTTCAATTTGCTAAATATGTTGCACTTGAAGAGTCATCGAAATATTGGCCCCTTCCGGGTCCCTTGGTTTTCGAACTTTCTTTTCGCGTCGAATCATAGCTTATATCGCGACATTAATCGGTGTAAATTTCCAAGTTGAGTTGGCAATTTGTTTCCGAGATATCAGAGATTAAAGCTCGTTAATGCAGCGATCTAAAATGTACGGATTTTTAGATTTTGGAAACTTTTTTAAATTGTTAGGTATTGTTTACAGATACATTGCATATATTTATTACCTGTTTCCCGTGATATTGATCATATACAAAGTACCACACAATTGTCGTAATATGGCTGCAAGCTCGTCACCTCTGACATATCATGATGAGACTTATATATTGCGAACTTCAGACATGTTGAAAATGTTTCAAATTCAATAAAGAAAATTTTAAATTCGGTCATTTTGGTCTTGCCTTTTCAAACATAGTACCAGCGGATTGTTGAGATTTTTCCGATTAAAATGAGTCCAAACACGACGTATATCGGACTAGTTTTATAGACTTAACAATTACATGACGGACCGTAGTTGCCGGTGACTGGGTCTCGCGTGACCCATACTAGCGACTACACGGTCAGGGACAAAAAGTCGAGATCCACACGCATGTTGTGGACCCGTGCAGACCCGGTCATCGTCATGCGAGGGTTAATGTGAATAACAAAATATATGGTTGTCATAGCACACAATACCAAATACAGTGAATTTATTGATATTTGTCAGCAACAAGGGATTTGCCAGTGTCCTGTATCCGTGTTGTGTTTACACTCCTTTTGTGGCCGCTCACGGGGTATTCCCCGCGGTAGTGGGTATAATTCCGCGACGTTAATCATCCAGGTCTTGGCGACATATATAGAGAAGTCACTGTAGATGGTCTTACTCTAGAAAATAATAGGGGATGATAATAGGAGTGAGAAAAGTACAACACAAAAGCGCACATTTACCAATTGTTCGACCGATTGATAATAAACAACCAAGGTAAATTAACAAAGGCAAGACATTTAAATCGAAATAAACCCGCTCGATATGGAGGGGATGAAAACGCTCGTCCGCATCAAAGAATACATTCGGCGTGGTGATTTTCATCAGCGAGTTAGTTAAAAAAAAAAAGCCCCCGACCACTATCTCTCGGAGGCCGAAAATCAAGCAATAAAATTTTTTTATTCGCATAAATATTCGCGCACTCGTCGCAGTCGAACGGAACGGGTCCGCGGCCGTCGAATACAAATAAATGTAAATAGCAGGAAGCGATCGTTCATTGAAAACCCGACCGAAGCCTGCCCGCGGGGGAAGAAATTCATTGTCGAACGGCGAGGGGTGGCGCGGGGGGTGGCTGGGATACAATAGCGGCCGGTGGCGATAAAATATCGTCGAATTAAAGTTAATCCGAATTCTTCCGCGGCGGTTTTCGAAACCAGTAAATCCAGCCGATCCTCATAAATTGCTGGCAAGACGCGGGCCCACGTAGTTTCTTCCCCTCTCTTCCTCTCGTTCGCTCTTCTACGCTCTCTTTCGCACTCTCTCTTTCTCTCTCCTTCTCTCCCTTCTTCCCTCTTTCCCCTCGGTTCTCTCCTGTCTCGCCGCGTGCACGTACGTACTCGGGGGTGGGCATTAATAACGGATGAAGCCTCCTAGCGCACCGAGCACGGGGAACCGCGTAATGTTTATCTCGTTGTTTATTCCGCGTGCGTGGCAGCCGCAACGCGGAAAACGCGCGGCCCGCGGATTCTTAGCGCGATCGCGGTTTTGATTTATAAAGACTCGCCGCGAATTTATGCCCGACATTAATTTTGCATCGACTCGCGAGCCGCGCCGCGCCGCGCCGCGCCGTGCGTGCACGTCGGAACCGTCTTCTTGCGATACCCTTCTCTCCACCCTTCCACAATTTTTCCGCGCAAATATTCCGCGATCGTCGACTAACGCTGCCGCGAACCCGTTCTATTTACTTCCTCGAAATCGCTGATTTACACCCGAATTTTATTGTCAGCTTCTTCCGTATTTACTCTCCTCTTTCAATCGCTCCCGCGGTGTGCGCTTCTTTGGGAATTTTTAACGAACAAACGGCAGGGTGTACGTTCGCGGAAATTTTACTGTGTTTAAATACTACTTCGAAGAATGCGTGCAAAAATTTTCAGCTCAGAGGATCCATTTTTAAACAGATACGATTATCTGTTTATAGATAGGAACCTGGGCATTCTTACGAATAGGTATTCAGAGGTTCTAATTTTTAATAACTGTATGGTTGAACATAAATTGTCGGAAATTTTACTGTGTTTAAATACTACTTCGAAGAATGTGTGCAAAAATTTTCAGCTCAGAGGATTCATTTTTTAATCAGATACGATTATCTGTTTATAGTTAGGAACCTGGGCATTCTTACGAATAGGTATTCAGAGGTTCTAATTTTTAATAACTGTATGGCTGAACATAAATTGTTCGAAATTTTACTGTGTTTAAATACTACTTCGAAGAATGCGTGCAAAAATTTTCAGCTCAGAGGATTCATTTTTTAATCAGATACGATTATCTGTTTATAGTTAGGAACCTGGGCATTCTTACGAATAGGTATTCAGAGGTTCTAATTTTTAATAACTGTATGGCTGAACATAAATTATTGGAAATTTTACTGTGTTTAAATACTACTTCGAAGAACGCGTGTAAAAATTTTCAGCTCAGAGGATTCATTTTTTAATGAGATACGATGATCTGTTTATAGATAGGAACCTGGGCATTCTTACGAATAGGTATTCGGAGGTTCTGATTTTTAATAACTGTATGGTTGAACATAAATTGTCGGAAATTTTACTGTGTTTAAATACTACTTCGAAGAATGCGTGCAAAAATTTTCAGCTCAAAGGATTCATTTTTTAACGAGATACGATTATTTGTTTATAAATAGGAACCTGGGCATCCTTACGAATAGGTATTCGAAGGATTTGATTTTTAATAACTGTTGAACATAAATAGTTGGAAATTTTACTGTGCTTAAAGGGTGTTTCGAGGAACGTAAATAAAAATGTTCAGCTCGAAAGATTAATTTTTGTAATAAGATGTGATTATTTGTTTACACAGTAAACATTACACTGTGCTCGTACACAGGCATTCGGAGTCTCGTTGAATACCGTGGTTGAATTTTTATCTGGTTCATTGCGAAGCATTTCGCGGCGAGAAATACCGTTTTAATGCGAAAAATATATCTATCCGCGGTTCCCCGCTTTTTGACAATTCCAACGAGTATTTTATTGTTCTCCATTCGTTATTTTCAGCCGTGCTTGTAGCTTTTCCCGCGCGCTGAAATACGATTTTCCTGAACATTCGTGTACAACGACCCACAAATAACGCGAAAACTCAACAAAAACAAACGTTTGATCGCCGATTACAAACAATGGGAGGTCAAAATCTCGGGAACAAGCGGCGAGGGGGAAAAATTGTTTAACACATTTCGCCGCTGAAAAATATAATCTCGCGATTCAAGAACAGCAGGCGAACCGTTACATTTTCCTAACTTCCTGTGACAAATAACGCACTAAAAAAAAAAAAAAAAAAAAAAAGCAAGGATCTCCCGGCTTTACGATGCTCGTTGGCCAGAACCGTCGTAACTTTATTTATGTTAACGTTTAGCGGAACTTTATTTCAACGGGGACGGTGTTCTGTGTTTCAATGTTCGCTCGTTTCTTTCTGTTGCAGAGAAGCCGGGATTCCAGTCGCCGTATGGCCCCACGATGGACAACGGAATGGTGAGTACCATTTTCCCAATTATCCCACTAAGATCCGCCGTTTCTTTGTCCTTTTTTCCACCCGGGGGGATGATCTTCGGGGAGTTGAGCGGGGGTTAGGCGAGTCTAGGATTTTCTCCCCGGGAGAGGAGGGCGGCTCGACCAACTCAAATCTCCAGATAAAGCTGGATTACGTAAGAAACAGCGGCGTAATAATTATTGCAGTCGTGGAGGCAAATTTATCCGAGAAAAAGTTACTCCGACCTTCCCTTCCCACCCTTCCCCCCTCTCGTCTTACCCCCTCGCGCACGCCCCCGGATAATCCGAAAACTTTAGACCGGGTCATATCCTTCGTAGCGGTGCTCATCGTGCTCGGAAGGCAACCGGTGCCCTTATTCGTCGTCCCTGGCCCTGTAAAATCCGTCGTCCCTTAAAAATATCTCCCGCGCAGACTCTCTTCTGATTTTTTTTAAACCTTTTCCCGACTAGTGGCTGCTTCGAGCAGAAATTGCTGCACCGAACTAATTAAGGAAACACGCCGAACTGTTGCTGAAACTTGTGGAACGAGATGAGCAATTTAGGGGATGCTCGTGCAGTTTCGTTTTTGACAGAATTAGCACAGTTAATTAACGAGCCATTAAATGCAAACACACACGACGTCACGAAGACGACGGATCCAGCAACGAGACACGATCAGTAATATGTCGACGTTCAACTGTACATTAAACACGCGTTGCAATATTTATTAACTCGCATGCATACGTCGTGATTACATTGTGTATATCGATCGTGCCACTGCAGTCGGTTTTCAAGACACACCCTCCCCGCATCAACCCTTAAACAATTAGGCGAAGCTAGTTCTGAAGACCCTATACAATTTTTAAACCGATTTTTTTTTTACTTGTATGATTTTGTTTATTTTCTATGTAGATCGTATGTTTGTAAAAGATTCTTCTTGTAGATTTTCAAGGTAATGCTTGTTTAAAAAAGGAAGGATATTGGAGGAACAGTATTTTAAACCATTTTTTAATGATGATCTTGCATTCTAATAATGTTCAAATGTGTTTGAAGTAGAATTTTTCGAGATCAATCTTTTTTTAACACTAGATTTACGGGACCCGTAAAAATGACGGGTTCTACATTCTTTAATTCACAATTATTGTGATTGTAAAAATGCATATACAGTGATTTCTCTATATATGTCGCCAAGGCCTGGATGCTAAACGTCGCGGAATTATCCCCACTACCGCGAGGTATGCTCAGTGAGGTGCCACGAGGAGTGTAAATATAAAATGGCGTGGGTACGTCTCCTGGACGATACAAGACACTAGCAAGACCCGTGTTGTTGACATATATCGGGAATTCATAGGAAATTTATTTAACAGTCTTATTCCTTGAAATATATATTATGGTAAAAGCTGCTAAAAATCTGGCTGAACATATTTTTATAAAATAATCCAAACTGGCCACTTTCAGTGCTCCGTAGACCTAGTGTTAATAACGTTCTTCTATTTTCTATATTTATATATATTTTGTATATTTTTATATTTACATACATATATTTTCTATATTTTCTTTTGGGGGCAACAGATATTGAAGTAATTCAAAACCAACCCCTCCAGGCAAGAACTACCCTCACGAATAAAAACTCTGAAGCTTCTATTCTCATTTTACCAAAAAATGACTAAAAGTAACCACAAAACAGTATTTTCCAGAATTAAGAAGACAATTTAAGGATTTCACATCTTCATACAAACTACTGAAAGATCATTGGGACATCATGGCGTCCATTTCGAGTCATGCAGGTTTCGATGGTGCACAATTAGTTGCTCAAGATGGAGTTTCTTCGGTCCGCGATTTCCACGCGATTTACCAGGAGACATTTCTCCGTGGAGAGGAAGGGGGGGGGGGGGGGTGGGAGGAGAGAAAGAGAGGGAAATTAATCTGGACCGTGAAGCGTTCCTTTTCTCCCGGAAATAAGAATTACCCAATTTGGCGAGGGTTGAGCGTCGTCAACCGGCAGCTTTAATATCACTTACGTTCTCTCCCTACGTTCGCGACGCAACATTGTGCTTGTGAACACGCACACCACCGGGACCGGTACATACTAATATATACATTATGTGGAACAAAGGAATACGATGGAGGAGGGGTGGTCCAGCGGGGTGGTTTAAGCCAGCCCGGATGAAAAGTTATTCGCGGGGCGCGGATAAAGTCCCTCGTATTTTCTTCTGCCACGGCGTGCCGGTCATCCATTTCTTCCGCGCGACCTCCGTGACGATCGCTAATTAGTAAAACATGCGGGAGGACCATTATGCTCTTACGTTTGCTATTCAAGGCCGATTAAATTGGTACGTTTAACTCACGCTGATATTTCTTCGCCCGGGGGTGCTTTCGGTTTTCCTTTTTCATGGCTCTGCCCATAAATGATTACCATGTTTCTTTCTGATGATCTTTTCATTTTGAGGGAGGGGTGAACAGTGAATTCTTAGGGTTGAGTGTTTCTCAGTGGCGTTCTTGTATTTTACATTTATAAATTTCAATATATAATTTAATTTATATTCTTTTTTAGAATTTACATGTGTACCAATATTTTTTAAGTGACAACTTGAAACGTCTTAAAATTTCCAAAATAATGTAAATAATAGTTAGCACTTGAACAATTATAATCGTAAAGATTAAAGTACAATTAATTCGGGCGGTGTTTTTAAAGTGATTAGTAAACACTTGGGAGAGTGTGTCTTTGTTTGAAGATAGTAATCTTTCATTTACGATGGAGTGCTGTAATATTTACTCACGAAACTTCGATAACGTATTATTTTTCGTGTGACTCATCGAAAAAATATATATCGGACGTTGGCATGTTATTCCAACTGGGGAGGGGGATTTTAAGAAAAGTTGGTCTTATCAGGAACATGATTTTTTTACGAGGAATAAAGCAGGCCCCTTTAGCTCGTCATAAACCAGAAAATCTTGATTAAACCCACAAATTGCGATTGTTTAAACCAATCTGCCTTTTCATGAAATTTATCACCTATTTAAAAAAAAATCACAATTTTTCTATGACATTCAACGACGTCGCACTTCGTAATTTCAACGCATATTTGTATGCTTCGAATGTAAATTAATCAGACAAGATCGTAGAAGTCAACAATAATTTTCTTCGATATTCTGTGATCAAGAAAATCTTGATTAAACCCACAAATTGCGATTGTTTAAACCAATCTGCCTTTTCATGAAATTTATCACCTAAATAAAAAGAATCACAATTTTTCTATGACATTGAACGGTCGCACTTCGTAATTTCAACGCATATTTTTACGCTTCGAATGTAAATTAATTAGACAAGATCGTAGAAGTCAACAATAATTTTCTTCGATATTCTGCAATTCAATATTTTCAGATATTCTGAAAATTAATCTGTAATAATTCGACTGCGGGTATTAACGCAATGTAAAAATCGTAAGTATTTTGTCTATTCGTTCGCGATTTCGCGGAGGTAGAATTTGAATCAAACTTCAATTAAATCTCCGTTAACGCGCTCATTTTATAGCGCACGCCTCGCCGCGCTGTAAACGCGCAGAGGCCGTCGACGGAGACCCGTGGAACGCGCGCGGCGGAATAAAACGCTCCGTGTTCTGATCGGGCCGATAATCAACAAGGGTCGGTATCGAGCCCGTTAAACGAATCCTTCGAATCGAATAAATCGATCGGCTATCGGAATGGAAAATCGCAGAAGCTTTCGCGATTTCATCAGGCGAAACGATTTCCGCGATGGTTGATTAAAAGCGACCGGGGCCCCCCTCGTCCGTGGGCGGTGTCGACTCTCTCAGAGAGAGGAGAAGAGAACCGCGTCGAATTTATAAAACGCGTAATAGGATGGCGGCCTTGCGCCCGCATTCATCGCGCCTGTTGCTACACTTTTAATTGTCTTATCCCGGCGACCTTCCTTTTAATCGGTGGTCGGTGATGGTGCACGGCAACCTCGCCATCGAATTAGCCGATCGTCGAATCCTTCAGCGGGTACTCCTGCGGCGACTAGAATGGGGTTTATGACTCTTTCAGAAATAATATTCCTCCAATTTACGCGTCGATGCGAACGCCTACATAGTTGTCGGAATGGATCATGCGAGTGATCATCAATAATTTCCTCGCAACCGGTCGAGGTGCGCACGGTGCCCCGTGGGGCAGTGCCCTGGCTGCCTCCAGAGCAACAAAACCACGCCTACTTTCGGTGGTTCAATACAGGGCGAGATTGACAGTCTTTTGTGGCTGTTGTTTTTCAAATTGGTTAAGTAGAGAGTGCTAGATTTCTTTTACGGTTCTTAGCAGAGCCAAATAATTAGGGTACTCCCCTGTGCGTTGTATTACTTCCTTAAGAGCAATCAAACCACGCCCATTTTGTACTGTGTGCGACAGCAAGATTGGCAATATTCTATGCGTACTATTTTCAAATTTATAAACTAGAGAGTGCTGTACTCCTTATGAGTCTTAGCATAGTGCCCTACTTAGGTTAGGTTATGAGCATGCAGTTCCCTGGCTGCTTCGAGAGCAACAAAACCACGCCTACTTTCAATAGTATAATAAAAAGCTGGATTGGCAGTCTTTTGTGGCTGTTGTGCTTCAAATTGGTTAAGTAGAGAGTGCTACATATCCTTTTATGACTCTTAACGAAGTGAAATAATTGGGGTACTGCCCTGTGCGTTATAAAGACTTCCTTTAGAGCAATGAAGCCACGCCCATTTTGTACTGTGTGCTGATAGCAAGATTGGCAATATTCTATGCGTATTGTTCGTGAATTTATTAAGTAGAGAGTGCTGTACTCCTTATGGGCCTTAGCATAGTGCCCTACTTAGGTTAGGTTATGAGCATGTAGTGCCCCGGCTGCCTCGAGAGCAACAAAACCACGCCTACTTTCGGTGGTTCAATATAAGGCGGAATTCACAGTCTTTTGTTCAAATTGGTTAAGTAGAGAGTGCTACATTTTCTTTTCTGACTCCTAGCAGAATGAAATAATTAGGGTACTGCCCTGTGCGTTATAATGACTTCCTTAAGAGCAATCAAACCACGCCCATTTTGTATTGCCTGCAGATAGGAAGAATAGCAATGTTCTATGCGTCTTGTTTTCGAATCTATAAATTAGAGAGTGCTGTACTCCTTGTGGGTCTTAGCATAGTGCCATACTTAGGTTAAGGTATGAGCATGTAGTGCCCCGGCTGCCTCGAGAGCAACAGAACCACGCCTACTTTCGGTGGTTCAATATAAGGCGGGATTCACAGTCTTTTGTGGCTGTTGTTTTAGAGTTTGTAAGGTGGAAGATGTTCCTTTTCGATTATGGCTTTTAGCAGAGTGAAATGATTATGGTATAGACACGCATTGCCTCGCGAGGCTCTATCGTGGCTCCCTCAAGGGCAACAAAGCCACGCCCACTCTAGATACTTTATGTCAGTGTAAGTGTTATATTTTTGCTTGTGGTCGTTAGCATAATGATCACATGAATTTGTAATTTTATAAAAACTAGTGTAAATAAAAGACGTTTTCCACCCACGGACTTCGCGGTAAAATCAAGATAAAAATAATATTAATATTCCTTAGCATACACGTGTGGAGCTAGTTACCACAGATAGGGGTTGACGGACAGGGTGTAAAGGTCGGAACGATATTTCAAGCGACAGATGAGAAATGTGGTGAAAGCCGGTGAAAAAAAAAACGAGGTCGTAGGGATGAGTTTCGGAGTCGGTCGACTACGAAAGCTTCTCCTCGATGATGTTATTCAAAAAGTGCGTTCATGACTGGTCGCGACGCGGTTTCTAGGAAGAGGCGGAGATAGCAGAGATTTTTTGACGGCGCCGTAGGGCAGTATCTAATCGGCAGTCGTTAAACCATAACTGATAAGGAGTATTGATTTCGATGGGTGATTTATTGGAGCCGACTTCTATCCGCTTCTTTCCTCTGCTTCCTCTTCGCCGATAGCATCGGCCAGACGCGGAATTATTAATTACGAACGTGGCTGGCACGAAAATTGTTTCGCAACGTTAAATCACCGTTTATTCTCCTCTCCCGTTTCAATTTTATCTCACCACCGTTTTCCTCCGACTCCTAGCCTCTAATTTGTTATTGCTTCACGCACTGCTTGTATTTTATAGTAATTTTTACGGTTCTCTTCTTGCCATTCTTTTACATTGTTTGCGGACGTTACATCAATCCTGTTGCGAAAATTTCTTCATGTTTAAAATGAGAAATTAAATTTCTTTTTAATGTTTCCATGTGTAATTTAATTATTTATTTCGTTTGGGAAGCACTTTCTCGCTATTCCGCAAATCTTTGACACATTTTCTAAGTGAGACTTTTTTTATGCGGTCCCTCTCCACCGCACAAAAAAATTTTCTTTAATATGTTGTAAAAACATTGAACTGTTTACATTATATATTAATTTTTAAGGTATTCTACTTGTCACACTTTGTCATTTGTCAAAGGCTCCGCCTGTGCCATGAACGTGTTATTATTGTCATTATGTAGACTGCAACAGTAATTTTCAATGGAAGCATTTTTATAATTTCAGTGGTTTTGGAATAAGAAATGTGAAGTCGGTCATTTGACAGATTAAGGTACAATTACTGTTAAATACAGTAATTTCTCTATATATGTCGCGAAGGCCTGGAAGATAAACGTCGCGGAGTTATCCCTACTACCGCGCGGTATACCTCGTGAGGGGCAATGGATCGAGTGAGCATAACACGGCTCGGGTACGTCTCCTGGACGATACAAGACCGTGGCAAGACCCATGTTGACATATATCGAGAATTCACTGTATTATGAAAGTTCCATTGTCACTGATCGAGAAAAAGTGCTAGTCTAAAGATATGAAAACTGATGATCATGTCTGGTTCCCAGAGCCTCCAAATAAAGGGGATGAAATTGTTCTTTTTGCAGACGTACGGTGGAGGAGCATACGGTCCGACAGCAGGGGGGCCAGGCGGGGGGCCAGGGGGAGGTGGGGGCGGGGGTGTAGGCGGCGGGGGCGTCGAGGGCGCCACCTACCCCCCGGATTCCCCTTATTTCCCGTTTGGAACCCGGGGTGTACCGCCCTCGGTGGGTACACCCACCCCCGCTGCCAACCCCGCGGCACCCACCGGCACCAACGGAGCACGGTTACCAAACTCCGCAGCCGGTTAGTCTCTTTTCAACCCTTTCTTCGTCTCCAGCCCCAAAATTCTTCGAAGCTCAAGCCTCTCTGTTCCGATGTTTCAGGTGCTGCGGCGGTCAAGAGGAAGAAGGATGTAAGTATCCTGATATATATATATCCATACCTTTTTTCTCTCTCTTGTTTTAACGCTTTCTCAGTTTAATTGGCTATTTTGCAGGTACTTAGAAGATTAGAAAATGTCTCCTGGTGCATTATTGTTTCCTAGTACAATTGCTTCGTTATTGTATTCAGTTGATTCGAGAAATAATTTCGCTCCCCTGGATCCACAAATCGGTTTACTATGATATGAACCGCCATAACACTTTTATCATTGTTTTGTAGCCTTCTTAATTTTTAATCGAAATCGTACATTGGACAACTCGATTCGTTTGTTTAATAATTTACAATGGGTAGATTTTCTCGCGACTTCGGTAGATGTGACAGAAGAAATCTGAGATCCATTATTTCGACGGGGTTCGTACAGGGCTAAGGGATGAATTGATAACCGAGCAGGGGATGATGATTATATTCTGAGTGTTTTTAAATTGAGGGTGAGAGATGGACTAGATGGTAGACATTCGAAGAAGGAGGGTTTCGGTATAGTCATATATTTTGATGCTGTCTTACACGGGATCTGGATATCATTAATATACATAGAAGGAAATTGTTTCGTTATGCATCCATTTTTTTATTCGTTTGTGGCTGCAACTTGATTCACTATCATTGGTTTATTCAGCTGTGGATGAACACGAGTATCTAGGACGCTTTTTTCTAACTCTCCAGTTCAGAGTGTCTACAGATTTATTTAATGGAGCCTAGTAAAGAACGTCGTCCATGAAAAAGTATGTTTTATTGTTATTGACGTTCGTGGTTGTCTGCGAATCTACTTAATCAGACGAGAAGCTAGTGTCAACGAAGTGAAGCTTAGCTCAATTACTTGCAATCCTGACCGGCTACAATATCTACGAAAAAAAAAAAAAATAAAAAACAATTTGCCTGACAATTATAATATTGTTAATGCAAGGTGTCAAATAATATTCTAACGCAAGAAAAATTTGTGTCACTATTGTTTTCATGTTTCTAGATCAACTGATAATATTAATCTTAACCCCTATTCGTTCCCAAATGAAGGAAATTGTCATAAATAATTCCTTGCTATCAAATTGTCACAATCGTAGAAAAATTGTACGCTGGGAGGGAATGAATATGATGAAAGATAACAAAATTAACTTCCTAAATTCCTGATTTGTCACAATTAAACACTAGAACTACAAAGCAATAGATGCAACTGGCATACATAGCCTTATAATTACAACAAAATTGGATTTGTTTACATTTCGTACCAGTTTTCTTTAAATATCTACTTCGATAGAGAAGTCTATTAAAAAAATTTTCTCATGAAAACATATTTACAATTTCAATATTTCTGAAAGAAAAAATTAGGGGCAAATCATTTCGACTTATTCGGTAGTTCTAGTGTTAATTAAACAATGTGCAGAACAAGTACAGTAAACACTAGCTCACTCAGAATTCATGAGACACTCAAAATTAATGGACGATGCTTCGTGAAACTCGCATTCGATTTTCCCGTGTCTAATTTTCTTTGTATCTGAATGCCTAAATTTCCTCACAATTAAAAAACGTGTAAAAAAATTGGAACAAAATTGTTCAGAAAAATCGCGTCCCATTTTCCTGCGTGTGATTGAAAACTACGACCGACTGTTAACAGAAGAAAGTTGATTACCACCCCGGCAAAAAAAAGGTTCCAACAAAGCCAAGTTTAGCGTCAGAAGATAAAGATCGACGTGCCCGAGCAGTTCGATCGCGATCGAGCCGCTCGCGATTCGTGTAAATCGGACTGATCGTTTGCTCTTTTATTCAGCAGGCCCTGGACGGACCGGACGGCGAGGTCGTAACAACGCAGCACTGGGTGAGTGGACTCGGAATCATTTGATAAACGCATGCCGAGTTAGGTCAGCCCGTCGTGAAACGTGTTCCCCATTCGATAATCTATCGGGACAAACGCGAGCCTAAGCGGCGCGATTGATAAACGCGCCGCGCCGGGGAAAAAACGACGGAATTAGGTTGCCCCTCGGCGAATAATCCGCGTCGTTTTTCGTCGCCTCTCTTCGCCTGTTCCTCGAACCGCGAGCAAGACACGCGATGATCTCAGACACCGTTTACGATCCTAATCTTCCACGAGAGGTCGCGGGGGATAATGATTTCACCAGTGGTCTGGGTCGAGACTCGAGATTCAGGGTCTCCGGCCAGATTTCTCACGACGATTGTCATATGGTTTAACTATAGTCCCGCTCTATATTTTTCCAGAAGAACCTATTTTATGGTGGGACGCACAGATTTTCTTTACTCGAATTTACCGAGCTGCATAAAATTAAAAAAAAATCTTAAATACACTTTATACAAGACACAATGAAGGAAACAACGTGATGCAAATACATTCAGCGTTGTTAACACGTACAGCGATGTGTATCTAGAATTCGAAGAAGGTGCAGTCTTTTCTCGATATATGTCGCAAATACTTGCCCGATAAAAGTTGCAGAACTATCGCCACTACCACTATCCTTACTGCTGTGAGGGGGGGGGTATAAGAATAGTATCTCCTGGACGATATATGTCGGCTGGCAAGACCGGTGTTGCTGACATATATCGAGGGAACACTGTGTATTTCACACACGTACGCAATAAAAGATGGCGAAGTTCGTTCTAATCAAAGAACGATGGCCGGTGTCGGATCTCGAAGAATGTTAAAAAATGTGACACGCGCGAGGCATACGGAAGAGGCGGTCTCTTCGGCAAATAGAATGTAATATCGATCGATAGGCGAACGTTAAATATTTGTCGTCCCGGTGTTCGTGACTCTCCTTCGAGTGCCGGAGGGAAAGAGGCGGAAAACAAATCGCCTCTCGATCATCAAATACGCCCCCGCACCTGTTTAAATTCTCCTACCGCGCGACCGTTTGGCTGATTTATCCGAGGATAATTCGGCGGACAATTCGAGGTTTATCATTTCTTACTCGGCGGTTTCGAATGTACAGGGCGAGCCGCGTGAATTTATTTTTCGCAAAAATCTCAAGAGAAATGTCGACGATCTTGAGAAACATTTCTTTGGGACACATTTTTGTCGAGAAATAGAGACGGAAGATCTAAATAATTTTGTTATCATTCTGGGTGAATTCTGAAAATGTTTGTGCGATACCATTTGCATAATCCACCCCGTATATTTAATTCCAAGTGCGGCCGTTCCCTCTGAATTGAGCAGTCTTTTAATTTATAATTATTTGTCTTATAATTAGACTGCGGATTTTATGCGTTTATGACAAAAATGGGTAAGCACAATTTAAAACAGTGGACGTGTTAAAAACATTTGGTTTCAGCTTAATAAAGTAATTAAAAAAGGAAAGAAATTTTTATGTCGCTCCGGTGTTTTGCAAACAATGTAAATATTTTTTATTTTGCAAAGGATCCGCAGTCCACTTATAACATTGAGTTATGATATTAAGTGAAGATTTTCAATTGTCGTTCAGTGTGTACAAATGGAACAAAAATACTGATCGAACGATAAGTTACAATAGCATAGGATCTAATAAATGATTAATTCTCAATAGAGTAACTTGAATTACGGTAACGGCGATTCTCGCGTTTCCCGTAGGATCAAATTGAACATACTTGAAGTTAAAGTATGAAATTTGATTAACTAATGGCTTAGAATGGTTGGTTAACCGTGTCGATTTGCACGGCGAAATTACGGCACTCGCGGAAAATTGCGAAGCCGCAGAAACTATGAATTGCGGAGCGAAAAACGCTTCCCCGAAGTCCGCTGATTAGGAAGGCGCGAGTCAATCGATTTCCGTGGAAATTGGTCGGGGATAACGCGGCCGGGACGCGGCAAATCGATAAGATTAATTATAACGATCTTCATTTTCGGCGACCCATGTGATTTCAACCAATCGGCCGAGACACGCGAGCTGATTATCGCTGCTAATCGCGAGCCTCGATAACGGTTAAGCCTGCGTCGACGTCCCTCCCTGTAAGGAATTTTTAATTAACCAACCGGTGCTCGTAGGTGATCTAATCGGTCACCATTCATTTGTACACGAATGTCGAAAATACGAAAAATCAATGGATCGCTTATCGTTGTTGCCGCGTTATCGCGAACACAGAATCGATACTACGGAGCGCCCGAATTCTGACGCCAGTAGGCACTTTTTTACCAGAAAAGTTAACACACGATCACAGTGAGTTCCCGATATAAGTCCCTTGCGCGGTTCTGACGAAGGACATTTAGACGAAATCTGTGATTCCCGCCGAACGTTGTACAGTGATTCCTCTATATATGTCGCCAAGGCCTGGATGATAAACGTCGCGGAAGTATCCCCGCTACCGAAGGGTTATCGGTGTGAGACCACTCCTAGTCCGATTACAAAACTTCTTTATTTTTCATTATTTTTTTATCAGAGTTTCACCGTGGCATTTTTCTGATTAAAGTGAAACCAAATTTGATATAATTCCGATGATATTTACTTGTGTAATGACTAGGGGTGTGCGAGAACCCGAAGGTCGGGGCGTGTCGGGAAGAGGTCGGGTCGGGTCGGGTCGGGTTCCCGAAAATTTCGAGATTCCCGAAAGAATCGGGTCTCCCGAAAATTTCGATTTCCCTTTAGGGAATCCCGATTATTTCGAGACTCCCGACTTTTTTTGGGAATCCCGACACTTTTGAGAATCTCGAAATTTTCCCGACCCGACCTGACCCGACCCGATATGTCGGGTTCTCGCACACCCGTAGTAATGAGCGATGCAAGTTACTTTCCATATTTGGTGTCATTTTAATCAGAAAAATTCCACAAATATATTGGTGAAAGTGTCATAAAAAAAATAATGAAGTTTTGCTATTGGATTAGTAATGGCTCTCGAGTTTCATGGCTCCTCACGGGGTATACCCCGCGGTGGTGTGGGTAGTTCCAGGGACAGTTAAACGCGAGGTTTGTAGGCACTTATATCGGGAATTTACTGTAATTCTGATCTCAATCTGTTCGACAGAAATCGCTCCCAGAGGCTGAAATCAATCCTTGCAATTGTTATCGTAGTTTTACATGCAATTTTGTTGTCAAAAACTAGTTGATTCAATACGCTATCGGTTCGTTTCAATCTTCTAGACATAAAATTGTCAAGGGGTAAAATCAATCCTTAATATTTTCATTAGAATTTACACACAATTTCAGTTGTTTGCAAGTCAGTGAACAATCAAATTCTTTTAATTCGTCAACAGTTCCATTTAATTTTTCAGACACACAATTATTTCTGGGAGGTGAAATCAACCCTTAGAGATTGTCTCTATCAGATACAATTTTTTAAAGATCCGAAGTGCAATAGTATAAATTTATTTTGAGTATCCTCAATTCATGAACTCTCTAGATTGAAATAGTCGTTAAAAAACCAGCCGCTAAAAGTTCCATTCGGTCGATTTTCTAAAATTAATCAGGAAATCCCCTTGACGCTAATATTCGTCAAAAGTGTCTCCCACCCCAGCCTAATCTATTATCTATCATGCGTTCTCAATAATCCCGAGCCCGACAGAGGCGATCATAATTATTACCACCACCCTCGCAGGATGATTCATTCCGTGCCGGTATCCGCAGTATCATTATCCCCGGCACCAGCATCCCCTAAACGATAACAAGGGTAGAAATCTGTAGCCTAGATCCGCCGACAAAAAAAAAATATATATATTCTATTCCGTCCTGCGTGCCGATTTAGCAGCCATGGTATTTATATTACCCGAAGAAGGCATGGGTGCCTGCGTGTGTTTTCTTACGGGGTCGCGACGCCGCCCGGTCACGGACGGTGGACCTTGAAGAGAAACCGGGGAAATAGGGACGTTGAACAGAGGGTGTTGCGGAGGGAACGATAAGTGAAACTCCCTGCGGAGGTAGCCCGGGAATACGGTTACAACACCCTCGAGGACACTAGAACGCTCATATCCTAATAGAAACGTAATCGCGTAGTCCTGCGCGTTGAATAAATTATTAGCAGGCTTACGCTGTGACTGCGCTGGCCCGAGGGTTGTTCAAGCAACACACCATATCGCCTGGATTAACGGCGATCCGCACCGTGGGATAGTCGAGGATTTATTCGGCCGTGACTCTACGCTCTTATTTATTATTGTTTTGGCCCCATTACCCCCGGTTGTCCGCCGCCGATTTTTACCGACGACCGGGGGATGATTTCTGTCGGGTAATCTTGTTATGGCGTCGAGCCTCTTCCCGCCAATTTTATTGCGAAGGATGGACCGAAGGGTCCCGTATGATTTCTCCCTTCTTCGAACTTATCCTGGATTTTTAGTAATTAATTTCTTCCGATTGATTGCACCACTGAGACTGACAAATACAGAGAACTCTCGATATATGTCAACAACACGGGTCTTGCCAGCGACATATATCGTCCAGGAGACGATACTCCTCGACGTCCGAGGTCTCACGGTGGATAATTCTGCGACATTTATCATCCAGGACGTGGTGACATATACAGAGAAATCACTGTATCGATGCTATACGGATAGGCAACCATATTTAAACTTGGTCTGACGTTGACGTGTGCGGTGCTATTAAACCGAAGCTAATTTCGAAAAAGTGAATATATCACCGCATTCTCGAGTGACACGGCCCAGCATGGCGACGGGTATAGTGAGCGAGGGAGCTAAGCCAGATTTCCCGATGTCCTATCCGTTCGACATTTTTCTCCGGGGTATTGTTAAAAAAAGAAATTCTTGGTGTTATCTGGTTTTCGGTTGGACGCTTCGTCGGCGCGCCCGTTCGTTTCGGTTAAGATCTCTCGGAGCCCGTATCTTTCGGAGGCATGTTTGTGCATAGGGGGCTCATGGGTATCGGGAGAAGACCATATGGTGTCGCGTGCTACGGTCGCCAGACCGTGGAGCCCTTCCAGTTCGGCTCCATGGCTCGCGCTATGGCTGCCTGAATGGCTTCTCGCTAATTCGTGGCCTCGAGGAATTTCGTGGCCGCCTCGAAGAAACCGAGGATCCGTGCTCCCGTGTAAGTGGCACGCATTTTCACGGGCCGATGGGCCCTTCCACGGCCCTGGACCACCTCTAACTTTCGATGGACGAACGCCCGACGACCGGTGCACGTCTTGTGTCAAAATGGTCCTCGCTTTGCCCCGTCACGCAAAATCAAAATTTTTGGCCGTCGATTGCAACAAATAGCTTCCTTCCTTAAGGGGGCCGGCAGGGTTTGAAATCCATATGCTTATGCATGGGTCAAAACCTTTTCAAACTATCGCTTCAATATTGCAATGAGCAGTTTAAAAGTGGTCACTTGTGTTTCCTAAAAGTCCAATTTATGTCTGTATAGAGCCCAAATTTCGAATTTCTACCTCATCGGGGAGTAATTAACAATATTCGGCAGAAAATTCGAATTCTGAAGCAAGTATGACGTCACAAGATGGCTGCCGCTGAGAGATTCTCTTAATTTCGCGAGATTTAGTGTTCGTATCGAAAAAAGGGCTCTATACAGACATAGCGAAGACATGTACAAACACGGTGGTATGCATTTTTAATTGATTACTTACTTATTTAAGACGTAAAATGTCTAGAAAAAAGGCACAGGATAACATAGCGTGACAGTCAAGGCCAAATGCCTGCCGGCCCCCTTAAGATCCAAGACTCCGCGATTTACGATAAGGTAGAGTCACTACGTTACCGACTAAAATAGGCGAAAAATGGTTTTACGTGACTCAAATTTTCGTCCTTATATGAGAATATTTTTCGCTGGGAAAGGGCTCGTTCGAAAGAGGAAGGTTCAATCTAGCCCGCGCTGGTCATGAGCTGACGAGATTATGCGGATATTTGGTAATATAAGCGTTAGAATTAGGCTAAAAATTGAGAATGCCCATGACGTGGAATCCAAGCATTTTTATGCCATTGGATGAATTTTCTGAATATTTTGTCTTGATTCTCTGCAAAACAAAGCCAAAAACTTGAACCACGTTTCTGGCGTCGGAATTTATGATCGATAATATAGAGCAAAAAATGTGACCAGTTTAGTCACACACATAAGACACGTCTTAGAGGTCTTTATGCAAGATAAAAATTGCCGACGTTGATTGTAAGGAACACAGGCTAAATGTATTTCTTCTTTGACTAATTTTAATCAGTAGGAAACAGTATAACAGCATTCTTGAAATAATAAATAGTTTTGTATCGCATGCAGTCTTTTTTGTCACAAATCCATAGAATACGCAGATCTCTGATAATTCTTGAAATCTTCTGATATTTTAAAATGTGAAATGAAGTTCCCCAAGTATTGCACGCAGCTATACAACTAGGTTTACACGAGTTCAGTGTTGTTGAAAAGTGGCTTCAATCCTCTATAATCCTGTGGAATTAATAAAGGATAAAGCTGTGCTTAACCTTCTGCATTGGTTATTCTATATTTTCCGAGTTGTCTGGCTGTTAATAGCATTGCCAAAATGTACAATAACAATTTTTGCAATGAGTGATTTGTTTGTCCTTGAAAAGTAGCTTTAGCCAACTAGTGAAAGACATCCTAAAGCAGTCTCTGCGTTAGAAATAATTAATTTTATTCTCTTTTTATTCTGTTTTCTAAGTGAATCCAGCAATAATAATAATTTTGTATGGGGTAGGAAACCATTCTAGTGACCCTCAGCTGATGAGATTGGATTTTTCAGACGACACAATATTTTTAACCCTTACAGCGACGTGTACTAATTACTTAAAAAATGGAACATAATAGTAATTTTCAATATTACTGTTCTAAAAATGAATAGTAAATATATTAATTCCGCTGCTGCATTTTGGAAGCCCATTTTGAACGTCCACCTAAGAATAAATTTATAATGAATTCTAAAGTTTAAACAGTGTTTTAAGTGTGTTGAGTCTTGATCCCTTGTATTAACACTTGGTGTACGGAGTCACTATTTTACATGAATTTATAAAAATTACAAGAATATGCTGCCCAAATTTTTAGCCATTTATTTTTTAATAACATATACAGAAATAAATTTGTTGAATAATTCCTCGTGGATGTATCTTTAGAATCTCAATAATTCTAAATTAAAAATATTAGAATTCTGACGAGTCCGGTAAAGCTAGTGTTAAAAATGTTTGATAGAACATATGAAACACGGAATAATTCAGTATCATTTTGACGATTTCGGTGCTCTGTGTGGAAATAAGGATAGGTGATCACTGAGGCCGATTTTGACACTAGGAACAATAGTGGTCTATTCTATTTAATAAAAGCCGGCGATGATCGTCGGTTGCCCGGATCCTCCACTCGAAAACGCGGGCTGTAATTTGAAAGATCCCCGAGAACGACCCCGATAATGAGTCCCGTGGGATTCGAAACGTGAACGTGGCCCACGTTCGGACAGTGCGGCGCCTACGAGACCGTTCCCCGGCTTTTCGAAACGGCCGGGTTCAAGTAGCCAACCGTTCATTATGGAGCATGAGGCGCCTCGATCAAATAAATGATACAACGTCCGTTTCGAGAGTCGTTATCGGCTGGCCGGATTATGCTGACAGGAAGAGTTTGTCAAACTGGTGACTCCAATGGAATATTCTGTTCCCATAATGAGTCTGCGGATCGGACGATTTTTCACTCGGGCCCGCTTCAGACTTGGAATTAGGATTCGATCGTTTTTCTCCGGAAACTTCAGGACTGATTAGTGACACTTGGAACTGAACGAACAATGACAAAAACGCAGGAACTATAGAAGTATTCGGAACGATTGTATTGGAATCATTTATCATAAGAAATAAAAATAGATTTGGGTTCATTGCTCGAGGACTCTGGGAAGATTTACAGTCTTTTCTCGATATATGTCGCGTATGGCTGATAAAAGTCGCGGAACTATCCCCACCACCGCGGAGTATATTCGAGAGGCCTCTGTCGCCGAGGAGTGTAAACATAATACAAACAGTATAAATATAATACGAATAGTATCTCCTGGACGATATATGTCACTGGCGAGAGAACACTGTAGTACTCAAAAGATAAATGTCACTCTGTACGTAAAGATACGTGTACATATACAGACTCGAATCTAACGTCCCCACTTCCGGAATAAAAAAAGGACCGACCGCAAAAATGATTATTAATAGCCAGCAAGTAAAATCCGCTCGAGTGTGTCCAACAATTTCTAATCTGACGATCTTCCGTTTCCCAACGAGCGCGCATGCCCGTTTCCCGTGGATCCCGCGAGCAAGAGGGATCTACCGGACAGCTCGGCGCGACTTTCTCGCGGCCTCTCGAATTACGCAGTCGATAAACGTCAAGCGGGACAAATGAATATCGAAAATCGCTCGTAAAGCTGCTACTCGGTTTGACGAGCGGCCTGCGTGCGCGCACCGGGGAAAAAAATCGGCGGGGCCGGTTCATTAATCGTGCACGCGCGATTAGGCACGTCGCGGGTACGAGATCTAGGCGGCGTGTGTAACCGAAGTTATCTAACACGTCGGCGCACGGTGCGCTCGAGCGCGCGCGCGCGCGCGCAAGAACAGAAGCGAATCCGCGAGTTTTCGGAGACGAGAAACGGGCCGGGGATAAATTCTTACGGCATTTGCGCCCGTAAAAATAACGACCTTAATGATCTCCGCTGTAAACCGTCGTAACCGCGGGGCGGGAGGGGGGAGAGGGGAGAGAGGGCATTACGGGGCAATTAAAAGCGAAACCTCAAAAGTGGCCGCGGTTTAATTTCTTCGTGAAAACACCTGCGACTCTGGCGCATCGTAAACCCGACCCGAGTCAATCGGAGCCCACCGGGCAACCGGAGGAACGAGCCTCGAAACTCTTCGATCGATCTGGATCACGGGCCCCGCGTGAAACTCGCGACGGCCACGCGCGCGCGATCTGCCTCCTAACTGCAGTCGCAGAAACTGCGTTTGTGCACGCATTGTACGATTTGTAGCTCCGGCAGATTTATGTGGATGCTGATTGTTGTTCATATTGAACTTCACTCCGATTTGTATAATGGCACGAGAAACGCGTGACGTGTCCGAGCCGTCTTTGTACGTCAAGCGGTTGATGCTTGCAAATTGCTGAAATACAATTGGGAACAGAGTGGCCATCTTCCGTCACATGGATGAAAAATATATTTTTCTTTGATCATTTTGGTCGTCCGCAACTCTGTCTCCCAGGTACGGCGCGATCGTCCGCAACTCTGTCTCCCAGGGACGGCGCGCTTGGCCAGGGATGGCATAAAAGCCACTATAGTGGTTCCTACAGTTAGAACTGATGCTTTCCACGGAAAGCCACTATAGTGGCGTACAGTGCTCAAGAGGTTAAGTAATTGATTTTTGCACCGTTTTAGGTGGAAATTGTGATAAACGAAGTTTGTGGTAGAGATGATGGATTGATAATTAAGTTTTCACTAATTGTGATAGCAAAATGAGATAAGATTGATTAAACACTGACTTGAAACTTACACGTTCGTGTGCTTTAATTAATTTTTTAAGTACATATGGTAGGTTAATGAGATTAATTGGACTTTGTACGTTGCTCGGATATCTACACGTACACTTTGATTACTTTTGTTTTATACGTGATGTAATATTGGAAAGTGTCAAATTGTAACACAGTCGTGAAGAAATAAAAGGTTTGACAGTGAGCTGGATGAATTTTTATGCGATGATTAAAATGTCTCATTTATCTGATATTTATTAGGTCAGTATGAATGTAGACATGAATCAAGATTAGTGAAAGTAGAAATCAATTCACTGTAGCGTTATCGTCGTCCTAAATCGATTGTATAATATTCCCTGTATTCTGACATTTCGTTCCATTGTTTAGTAAAGCTTCTATTTCTCAATTTATGATAATAATCTCGTTATAGGATGGTTAAATATCGCCAGTGTTTTCTTACCAATAGATGCGATTATGTCGGGGAGAGTTTCGAAATTGGACCAGCGCCTAGATTGGACCTAATTTACAATTCATAGTCAATTAATACCTCTAATAACACTGTAAATATTTCTCCTCCGCAAGATACATAGCTAAACCAGACCCCGAGCATAACTCACAGTCAATTGATACCATTAATAACACTGTCAGAATTTTTCTCCGCCGAGATATATGGCGGTTCAATCTAGATACCAAATACTTCTACCCTTCTCTATTAGCAGGGGTTGTTTCGCTAATCATAGGCAAATTGCAGATCGTTATGCTAACTTCAATTTCCATAGATTATTTTCCAAAAATCTGAATAAGCAAAAAACTTACACATCAACGATCAAAAAATTCCTAGCGGTAAAAATAAAACGGAGGAATCATTAATATTGTTTAACCCTAAACTATCTAAAATGTTTCTGACAACTCAAGGATATTTCTAAACAAACAATAATGTACTCAAATTTGTTATGAATTTTAGTTGCTTTACATACTTTATGATCATATTAATGTAGTTCGAACGGTTCGTTTAAAAAAAAAGGAATGTCAAAGTATTATTGTCCAGAGATGTTAAAACGCATCGTAAAACACCGAACCAATTAATCCTTTTACTGCTCATCAACATGAAAGTAGCTAATAAAAAATGTCGTATAAACTGTCTTTTATGTAACGCAGATGTTTTGTATTTATATTATAATTGTCCGTGTATTATGTCGCTCGCACTTATGTTAAATTACACTTTTATTACAAACAACGCGCAAAAACAATATTTTACAAGCACATATAAACTGGCTCTATCCCGCATTAAAAAAAAAAACATCGGAGGGTCCAAAGGTTGATATCAACATATTTTGTCATTTTGCAATTACGCATTTTTAAAAAATTCGAAAAACACAAAAATATACTATTATATACACACAAAAATATATAATATTTCTCTAGAGTCAAATATTCATGTTTACGGCGATAGAAAGAGATGTTTTAAATTCGTTTACGGTCTGTGAAACGCGCGAGGGTTGGGGAGGCAATCAACACTAAAAATCTTTTCAATTTTAATTTTATTAAACAATTAGCTTTGATTCTACCCTATTTTTGAGATCACTGGACGAGTGTTCAACGTGTTAAGTACAGGTAGCCCTCCTACAACACGGCTACAATGAAATTAAAGTTGCGTTAAATTAAAATAATATTTTTTGTTTCGTATTGCACATACATTTGTATTTTTAATAAAAATTAAGTTGTTTATGTAGAATTAAAAAAAAAAAATTTGTTTTTAATAAGTTTTCGGATCGTAACCCCCCTTTTTCTACTGGCTCTGGGTCTCATACAACACGGCATTTTCTAGGAACCTATCTACCGTGTTACAGGAGGGTCACCTGTATGTCAGAAGAAATCTTCCATTAAACAAAACGAACTTTCCCATCGTTTCCATAGAAGAATCCGCCGTGATCGAAATTTCTAGAAAAATCCACGGACAACTCACAGGACACAAATCTCCTAAACAAAAAACCCGTAAAAATCGTCATGAAGCGTCCCGATGGCAAAAGGGCAGTGTCAATCATGCGTCGAAGCTCTGTCGCGCGGTTCCCAATGGGGACAGGCTGTTTCGGCCACGAAGTTCCCGAAATCCCATGGATCGGTCGATGAACGGCTGACCATTTGGACAGAAGGTAGCACGGGCTGTCTTGTCGACGAATCAATTACCGTGAATCGCGTGCGAGAGAGCCGGGGTAGAAAGAAGGCGAGAAAAGTGGAGGGAAAAAGACAGAGCCAGGGGGGAGGGGAGGGATGAAGAGGAAGGTCAGCAGCAGGAGCAGCAGCAGCAGCCGTAGATGAAAAGAGAGAAAGTAAGAGAGAGAGAGAGAGAGAGAGAGAGAGAGAGAGAGAGAGAGAGAGAGAGAGAGAGAGAGAGAGAGAGAGAGAGAGAGAGAAAGAGAGGACTGTTCGCCGGAGACGTTGAACGCTGTTTGACGGGCACCTGTTGCTGGTAGCACACGAGCCAATGCCTCTTTGGCTTGCGCTCTCTCCTCTGTCCTCTCCCCTCTCTCTCTCTCTCTCTCTCTCTCTCTCTCTCTCTCTCCTCGCCCTGCTTTGGCCCGTTCCTTGGTTCGCGCGCCATTTTACCGAGCCTTTTGTTCCCTCTTTCCGCGTGGGCTTCGCGGTCTGAGGGTTCCGTAATTTCCCTCGCCGAGGGATCGAGAAACCGAGGGCAGCCCGAGCGGAAACCGCCGCGTCATCTCCCTTTCTCCCTTACTCCCTTTTTCTCTCCTTTCAGATCCCGTTCTATTTAGGAGAGAACCGAATTTAGGGCTCTCGAAACCGAGGAGAATTTTCTGCTATTTATTGCCCGGCTCCTCGAACGACTATTATTATACAGTGACGCAACGGCCGGGTCCGAGAAATCGAGGATTTTTCGTGGATTTCCTCCTCCTCTCTCTCTCTCTCTCCCTCTCCCTCGCGGACTCTCATAAAGTCTTCCGGTGTCGAAGCCGGTCGATTAGGCGAGTGTAAGTGCACTCCGTCGGTGTCGTTGCTTATCTGCGAGCCGAAGTGGTCCCCGATCGTAGGAAACGCGTTTTGCTTAATCCCACGGGACCCCCTAAACCCCCCTGCAATTTCACTTTGGACACCTCGTGTGTCGGCCACCGCCATTGTGTACGGCCCTGTTTTCGAAATTTATGGGCCGAATCGAGCTGTAAATAGTTCTATCATATTGATATTTCTTCGGCCACGGAGATCAATCTGCTGCTTTTTCTTTATCGAAGGACGATAAATCCAACCCCTTCGTGGCGGTGTTTCGTTTCTTTATCGGGGCGAGTAATGGCTACTCTTGCTGGACGTGTTAGCCTAACTTGGCGACTGTTGAATGCATGGTACTTGTTGATTTAACTCGTTTATTCTTTCTAGTAAATCAAGTTAGTTTGAAGTTCGGTGGTCGGTAATTGTACGTCGGTGATCATGATTTTTTGGATTTAGATTTATTAATTGTCAACAATCTGTCTAGGTTCATTCTGCAGCTTAAGTCTACATTTTGACTTTTCCTGCAGTGTAAAATAGTCGAGAGAATAAAACAATTTGAGGATATCGATGTACATATACATATATGTCGCCAAGGCCTGGATGATAAACGTCGCGGAGTTATCCCTACTATCGCGAGGTTACGTCATGAGAGGCTTCGGACGTGGAGAAGTGTAAACATAACAGGGCTCGGGTATGTGTCCTGGACGATACACGACGCTGGCGCGATCCGTTTTGTTGACATAAATCGAGAATTCACTGTACAGCGTTTACTCTATATTTGTCCAAAAGGCCTAGCCGATAAGAGTCCCAGAACTATCCCCGCGGAGTATACCCCGTGAGGGGCCAAAAAGAGAGGGCTCAAGACTCAAGGGAGAGCCAAAAAGAATAGTATCTCCTGGCCGATATATGTCCCTGGTTAGACCCGTGTTTTGGACATATATTGGGTAGTCACTGTACTACTTTCAGCTTTACAAAAATTTTAAACGAAAGAAGACATTTGTATTTGCCTCCGGTGACTTACAATTGGCGAAGAAAATTCTTTATTTATTTACTTATGGTTTATTTTTATGTGGTCGCATTAACAGCTAGGTCATTAGCGACCACATGGTTTGCAATCAAATATATCTCACATGTTACTTGCGGAGATGTTTAATGTTCACATTGTGAGGAGGGCAGCAGAAAGCAAATTTGTAACAGTTTATATACAGGGTGTCCCAAATAAATGGGAACACCTAAATATCTTTCGTATTTACAGTCCTATCAGAAAACTTCAGAGGACAAAGTGACACTATGGCAGGGGGCCATTTTAATGGTGAAGAAAAAAATTTTTTATGTCGTGTTTTTCGATTGTATATCGATAGATTTAAAAAAGAGGACGTTTCCAATGTTGTGCTCGCCTAGATTTGACCTGAGGTCATTCTCGGTGGAAAATCTGGATCGCAGTGAGGAGGATTCTTGTTTTGCATAAAGATCCGCAGAGTACTAATACCGAATAACAAATTAATTCAGGGGGGCAATTTAGGCTCCCCAACAATTAGATCTCTGTTTGCGGAAGAGCTCGTTCCCATTTTGCGAGTGCTCGCGTACGGAACCGACAAAATGGCACCGGTGAAGTTTGTCGTCGCAGGACAAGGGGGTGGTTGTCGATGGTGAGGAGCCAGATTATCGCGCGTTCTTATCGTATTTACCCCCCTTCCTTTTCTTTACCTTTCCCCGTCGATCTTTCACCCCTCTTCTAACAAACTCCCTCTCTCGCTCTCTTTATCTCTCTTTCTCTCTCGCGGGCAGCGTGCAAACTTGCCGCAGTGTACAGAGTACACAGCGCGGCGCAGCACGGGTTTATAGAGTGAGTTGTCGACTTACAACGGGTAAACCACCACCCATCGGGGGTTGCGGAGGGTGAGGGGAGGGAAACGAGCGGTTGTGTTGGCCAGGCGAGACGAGGGGAGGGTTTCTATCGGGCCTGGATAAAGCGACCAACCGAGAGAGAGAGAGAGAGAGAGAGAGAGGACGCCGAGATATGATCTATACACATATTTTCTGGCGTCGAACGATACGCGGGAACCGTGGCTCGCACGCCGGCCCGACTATTGTCCGGCACGGCGCTTTAATTTGTTGCATCGAGCGTCGTTAAGCCGCGTAATTGAAACCGAGAGAGTGATTTTTAGCCGGCGATCTCGCGCCTGATCTGCTTCTACCTTGACGAGAAAGCGATTTTGTTAAATACCGATTAACACTGGGGACCTGTCCAAACAATGGGCTCTAATATTTCTAGTTTGCGATTATTGAGATTACAAAGATGCATCCATCCGAAATTATTCAACAAGTTTACCCCATATTATAAAAAGAATTGTTAAAAGTTTGGATAGATACATTCTTGTTATATTTGTAAAGTAATGTTAAATAGTCACTTTGTAAAAATAACAAGAACGTGCTACCCACGTTTTTGGCAATACACTCTGTATACTTTATATATGTCGCCGAGGCCTGGATGATAAACGTCGCGGAATTATACCCACTACCGTATACCCCGTGAGGGTCCACGAATCTCGAGAGTATTTTTAAAATAATATATATCCAAGGAAATAAATTTTCTAAATAATTTCTCATGTATGCGTCCTTGGGATCTTAATAATTTTAAATTAAAAATATTAGAACCCGCCATTTTGACGGGTCCTGTAAACCTAGTGTTAAGAGTAATGGAACTGTTCCCTAGAATTTTAGTTCCTTATTTAGTAAGATTTATAGGCATACGACCATATAAAATATTCATGAATATTTAATGAAATTGTTGTCTCTTCGAATATTTACAACCCTTGCCAGAGTGAAGATACATGTTTTCCTATTGCGATTTCTATAAATAAATCCATAAAAATCCTTTCCCGCTGAAAAATAATTCAGCGTGAAACTATCGTTTTAAGTACAGTAATTTGATCCTAATGTCCGTGTTATTCTTCTGTGACGCAATCGCATTTCGTCCTTTGTCGTGTCGAAATAATTGTTTCAGAATCACAGCAATTAGCAGAGCTTTAATACGCCGGTGATCGGTACGATAATTCGGATAGTAGTTGCATTTACGATTGTTAAGGCAGCCGACACGGTAATTGATATTATTTTCCATTTTTGATGAGGATATTTAGCGCGGCTGAATGAGAGGGGGAACAGAGAAAAGGTAGTGATCACAATTTCAGAGGTAAATCCTGGTTCATTCTGGTACACTGGTAATTATTATTGATACATTCCCGGTAATAATCTCGACGACCCAATTAATACTATCGACATACCGATAGGCGCAGTTGCGATACACCCAATAATTTATCGCGATAATCCCACAATGACCGTAAACTATCGCTCACGCGTGCATTTTCGGCCGATCGCACGCGAGATATATACGTTCACCGTGTCTTCCACACCCAGCCGAATGCGGATCCTGTGTAATCTGAAGCGGCAGGATAGATTCTGATTCTCCGGTGAAATTAATTTCCTGTAAAAACCGTCCTCGATACGATCTCGTGTCCTGAATCAATTCCCATACGCGATCTGCATCTGTGAAATTGTTCCAGCCGAGCAAACTCCCTTTTTGTTTGGCTATGCACTTAATATACTGCGAATTCTCGATATTTGTCAACAACACGGGTCCTGCCAGCGTCATGTATCGTTCAGGACGCATACCCGAACCGTGTTATGTTTACACTCCTCGTGGCCACTCACGGGGTACACCTCGCGATAGGGATAATTTCTGAAATCTGAAATGAATTTATGAAATCACTGTATATGCATTTTTACAATCACAATAATTGTAAATTAACACTTTAATGGCCGCACGTCTACGCAGTCAAACGTCGCCAGGGGCCGGCAATACTTTTGAAGAATTAACTTAAAACAACTTTATTAAATTCACAAAATAATTCAACATGTGCGAACATACACATAAAACAAAAAGCAACAACAATTTAACAATAAATTTAATATTTTCCCTTTGTGTGATAATTATTAATCACACACATGTTGTGTGAGCGGCCATTGAGCGGTCATTTTTGCCGGGTCCCGTAAATCTAGTGTTAAAAAAAGATTGATCTCGAAAACTTCAACTTAAAAAATGTGTGAATATTATTAAAATGCAACAACATCGTTAAAAAATGCTTTAAAATACTACCCCGCGATAGTGGGGATAATTCCGCGACATTTATCGTCCAGGTCTTGGCGACATATATAGAGTTATCACTGTACTAGTTATACCTATAATAATTAGCATTATTAACAACCGTTAATATGACATACAACTTTATCATTATCTGATCGATTATAACAAACAAACGATACAATCATCGACACATATGATTAGACTGCGGATTTTATTAATATATGGCAAAAATGGGTAGATGAAATGTAAAAGAATTGAAAGATCATAAGAATTGAAAAGTAACAATTAATTTCCAGTTTTTTCTGATTAACGCAAAAGATTTTTATTCTGCATCACATCCGCAGTCTAATTCTAATAATTCGCATTTCTGTCGAAAAATTCTGCAAAGTTCCACATTTCCATCGGGTCTGGTAAATTAAAAATAAATAGAAACTCCAGGAAATTATATATCTGCCAGTGTTTGCACTGTATAATTGTTTGAACATTTTTATGTGCTATGATTACAGTGAGAGTTCTCTGTTTGCTGGTATTGTATCATTTTTTGCGAAATCAATACTGTCGACGAATGTAGTGCCACTTGGATGCTAGCCAGGAATTTTAATTACTTTATTAAACACTTGATACGGAGAATAAAATCCTGTAGAAAGATTCAGTGTGTTTCACAGAAAATTCTGTGTGTCTCGTGAGTGGTTACATTACAAAACAGGAATTTTATTAAACTTATTAAGACTCAGCAGTTTGCTGGTTGTTTAACAGTCCTTTAAAATCGAAGACAAATTATCGAGGGGTTCTTAATAATTCTTCGTTAACGATAACAATTTTATACATGCAGCGACAAATTGCCTCGAGCAACGTACTGTAACAACTTCTCTTGAAATTACTATTTGAACGAAAATGATTAAACGTCCTTCAGGCACAACACAGTCATTAAAAAGCCTAGTAATAAGCTTATGGTAGCTACAGTGTAAAGAGAGGCGCTCAGCAACATTTGCTACAGATCATGAAATAGAAATAGCAATTTCGTCAATGCAAAATAAATTCCACGTTCTAAAAAATAAGTTTTCACCTTTTTCAACAATTGACACTTCATCAACCAAACATAAAATTGCTATGGTAAGGGGGTACCAATTACTGTGTCTATATTATTTATATTTATTTTCAAAGCGTAATGAATATTAAAGAAGAGATGTATAACATATATGTTCACTGATTTTAATAAATAAAATTTAATAATCATTTTCTAATATTCATTATGCTTTAAAAATTAGTGTAATTGATATAGGCACAGTAATCGATACCCCTACAGTGATGGGGTCCCTACCCCAATTCCAAAAAATTCCAAATCTCAAAAATTAAATGTTCAACTTCCTCGCTCAACAATTGCTGCAGCTCACAAAATAAAATATCGACTCCATCAACCAAAAATGAAACTACTAGTTTTGAATCCAATAAATCCCACGGTTTAACAAATAACTTTTCCACCCCTGTTTTCACCGACTCCCGAAAATCGAGATTTACAAGTGCATCGATGGAGTAAAAATAATATATATATTTTCTCAGGGTCTCTAGGCTCGCGTAAATATGACAAGCTCTAAAATGGTGGTTGCGTAGCTCGAACAATAGGAAGACACCGCGATTACACACGGAGCGTGGTCCGAGAAGGGTTGAAAACCGGCCCATACGGCGTGTCCCATGGCTGGTTGATTCCACCATGGCGGGATATTTAACGACCGGTAGGTTTCCTACGGCGAGAGATCAATCTATTACCTTCGACCGGCAGGAAATTTCGAGTGGCCACTATCTGTTCACCCCCTGTCCGAGGTCACGTGTCTCGCAAGGGGGTTTCCCATTCGAGTGGCCGGTTCGCGTGTGCCCCGCGATCGTTTTCATGGGGGATTAACGACCGCGGTGAGAACTGCACGCCAATTAACATATCAATCGTCCTAAATGGATTCATCTCTCGATCCTTTATCCCCGCAGAGGAGTCGGGCGGACTCGCTATCTGCTGGTTGAACAAACGATGCGGTACAATGATGCTTTGCGCTACCATCTCCTGTTTTCTTTTGTGGCTTCGCCGCGATCATTTTCGAGCACCTCCGGTCCTTCTACTATTGCGTGGCATTAAGCGCACGTAATCTGTAACGCATCGGTCGATTTTTTTAGGGGAACAGATGCGAGAAAGTGGAATTTTGCGTGGGGAATGTGTGAAGCTGATTGAAAATTAGAGTGCCGTCGGTGGGTGTTGTTTAGGTATTAATTCTCTAGAGTGGGATTTTATTTGTCGACAGGGTGGCAAGGATTATTTGATTTTTAAAAATTGTGTTTTAAATATAGGTATACAATGATCTCTCTGTATATGTCGCCAAGGCCTGGATGATAAACGTCGCGGAATTATCCCGAGGAGTGTAAACATAACACGACTGTACGATACATGACGCTGACAAGACCCCTGTTGTCGACATATATCGAGAATTCACTGTATCTTTGCTATGAGAGTCATTGCATTGTAATTTATTTTATGACCAGATTGATAATTATAAAATATTCATATTTATCGAGTTCTGTTTGAAATGCTCAGCTAGCGTTTAACTTGAAATTTTATAACAGTGAGGGCAGTTCAAATAGCAAAATCCAGGGTATAGGAATCATATTTAAACTAGTTGTTTAAAATAAAATCTGACAGTTAATGAACATTTTCTACAAATGTCTATCTCCTTATTTTATGAAAATCGAAATGAGGGAATAATTTCCAGTAGATAATTGCTTGCAGGAATTTCAACAGTGTTATTAATTTTCGTTAATGCGCACGTTCCCGCAGATTTTACAAATTTTCGCATGCACCGTTGAAAGTGTCACAAATATGCAATTTGTCTGAACGCGCGGCAGGTGTCCCAGTGCGTACACGCACGTACTCTATTTATATTCTGGGAACCAGTTGAACACTTCAAAATCAAGATTTTTCGGTCGCGATACCGCTGGCTTTTTGTATGTATTCTTATATAATGAATTATACAACCACGCGTGCATGACATAAAATGCGTATTGTATTAATAATCTTTTATATGTCTTCGCTAATGATATACATTACCGTTCATGAATCACGGGTACCCTTTAATCGGTAAAAGGTGTCTCGGGAAAAGAATATATATTTTCCTGAAGTATACTCATCGAAGAATTACATGCTACGTGGTACGTCATCCCCGGAGAATTTCTCTTCAATATACCTCGTTCGAAATTATGCTACGTTCGTTCCAAATTTTATTCTAGAAAGATATTATTAACCCAAAATGGGATGAAAGCCCGACTTGTAATTAGGGGTGCTTGAAGTTTAAGGATAAAATAAAAAAAGGAAAATTGCACCATGTACTATTTTACTCTATTATTTTTCTTCAATTAATTTCTCCTACTGCAATGAGCTTACGATCTTTTATTATTGAAAATTTACAATTTTTATTTGCTAGTCCACTCAATAAATTTCCTAATTTTTCCCCACTAGTTTCTATACAGATCACAATTGCATAATATTTTTCTATAAATATTACGATTTTTTTCGTTAAAGACTACATTTTTATTTTTCCCTAAATAATCAATTAACATCAATAACAACTCTCATTTACACTCTGGCCCACATTTCTTTTTCATTCCTTAACAAGCCACCCCAAACACAATTTGCACAAAAATTACAAGAAAATTATTCTGCAACACGTTACACAATTTATCAGGTTTCACGGTAGTTGATGGAATCGTGGTCGCTGAAAAAATCGTTCCTGTTTGAGGACGCGGTTTTACACAATTCCCAAAGTAAACGTGGCCACTTTCTAGACAGAAATTTCGAGCCGGACTGGTTTCTCGCGAAGATAACGGCCGCGATAAACCGAGCCGGGGAGCCTCCCCTTCCGGTTGCACGCTCGGTGCACCGAGCGCAACGGTGCAACGGTGCGCCGTTGCATAGAGGATTGCATAAGCGTAAGGCGACGGGGCTGCATCCGTGGGCCCTCTCCCCTTGAATATTCGAGGGGGCCGCGAGGGTGGCGCGCGTGGATCCTCGCGTGCCCCAGCACGTGAAGCGAGTAGTCGCGTGTGCAGTGTGCGCCGATCCGCTCCGCGTGTGTTTGAACAGGCCGCGTTTCAGCCCGGGTCTCTCCCGTTGCGGTTTCCCTGTTGTACCGGACGGGCCGGTCTCTTATTTGCTTCGTAGATCAACCGTGGATCATTAACACACTTGCTACCACCTTTACTTGCTGCGTACCACCGCATCTTATTACATTTTGCTCCATTTCATTCCCCACCCCCTGTTTCGTTTCATTTTCCTCCATCTCGTTTCGGTTTGTTTTATTTTTCGGTTTATTTTGTTTCAACTTTCTCCATGTTGCTCCGTTTTGTTCAATTCTATTTTGTGCCATTTCGTTTCATTTTGTACTGGTTTATTAAATTTTCTCCCACTTCGGTTGATTTTATTCCATTTTGTTCCAGTTTGTCCTATATTGCTCCGTTTTATTCCATTGTACTCCATTATGTCCCATTTTGTTCCATTTTGTTCCATTTTATTCCAGTTTGTTCTATATTGCTCAATTCTATTCCAGTTTATTCTCTATTGCACCATTTTATTCCAGTTTGTTCTATGTTGCTCCATTTTATTCCAGTTTGTTCTATATTGCTCCATTTTATTCCATTGCATTCCACTGTGTCCTATTATGTTTCATTTTGTTTCATTCTGTTCCACTTCATTTAACTTTGCTTCACTTTGTACCACTTTGTTTTATTTTGTTCGATTTTGAATCATTTCATTTGATTTTATTCTATTTTGTTCCATTTATTTGGTTTTACTCCATTTTGTTCCATTTTATTCCATTTTGTCCCATTTATTTGGTTTTACTCCATTTTGTTCCATTTTATTCCATTTTATCCTATTTTGTTTCATTTTGTTTCATTCCGTTCCATTTCGTTTAATTTTGCTTCACCATGTACCACTTTCTTTTATTTTGTTCGATTTTGATTTATTTCATTTGATTTTGCTCCTTTTTGTTCCGTTTTGTTCAATTTTGTTTTGTCCCATTTCGTTCCATTTTGTACCATTTTATTTGATTTTGTCCCATTTCATTTGATTTTATTCCATTTTATTTGATTTTATTCCATTTATTTGGTTTTACTCCATTTTGTTACATCTTATTCGATTTTATTCCAGTTTGTTCTATATTGCTTCATTTTATTCCATTGTACTCCATTTTTCCCTATTTTGTTCCATTTTGTTCCATTTTATTCCAGTTTATTCTATATTGCTCCATTTTATTCCATTGTATTCCATTTTGCCCTATTTTGTTCCATTTTGTTTCATTCTGTTCCATTTCATTTAATGTTGCTCCATTTTGTTCCATTTTGTTCAATTTTATCTTGTCCGATTTCGTTCCATTTTGTGCCATTTTATTTTATTTGATTTTGTCCCATTTCATTTGATTTGATTCCATCTCATTCGCTTTCATTCCATTCGGTTCCATTTTATTTGATTCTATTCCATTTTGTTCCATTTTATCCCATTTTGTTCCATTTCTATAATCCTGTCCCATTTCATTCGGTCTTGTTCCATTTTCCTCGATTTCGTTCCATATTGTTTCATCCTGTCGCACTCTACCTTACACAGCAGATGAGTCACTTGAATCGCAACATTCATTTTTCCGTATGAAAAATCGCAAACGACAAACAAGTTTACCAATCGTTACAGGTGTAAACAAAATGTCGTAGTTATTCACTGAACAGTTTCCATTTCGACCGAACGCAATTCGTTTGGAAGCTCGGTAGATTCTATTAACGCGTTCCGGGGTGGAAACAATAGTCAGGAAGCTCAGCTGCCAGGATCAAGAAGACATTAGCGAAGATCCACTCTAACCGTCCACACACGGGTTAGATTCGGTGCCGGAGTATGTATCTATAATTCCCTAAAATTACATGTGTACACAGGGTGGCGCGCGTGTGTGTGTTTGCTCTAGGTACGCGGCAGTGTTTGCGCGTTGCGTACAGCTCGGCCGAGGGTGCGGGTTGATACGAGCTAAATCGAGCACCACCCAAGTGTGCTTCATTTGTGGCGTACCGGCCTGTGAAATTTCGGGGGATGCCACTCTCCGTACCCCACCCCCGCTGCGCCCTTTTGTCGCCCCCTTGGCTCCCGACGATCTGCCGACTGCCCCCGGGATGAACCCGAACCTACCGACGGAATTCCTGTCGGATCTCCTCGAACTTCTGTAAACAATTTATTAACCCCTCTTAATTGGCCGAGGAGAGCCGAGCAAATCCCATGGGGGTTGAACGTCTTAACTAAAATGCTCAGTTCCTCCCTGTGAAATAGACACTTGCTGAAAAAAGCATTAATCTATACTACTGTTAAACCTACAAGAGTTCACAGTGCTTAGAAACATGTGTCAGTGAAAGCGGTGGATGGGGGTGAATGATTTTTTATCCTAAACCTGCTTAGATTTTTGCTGTCATTTTTTAAAGAAAAATTAATGTCATTTGTTCAATACATAGGGACTGGAATAGAATGTAGTATATTAATTTTTTGAAGTACTGTTAGTTGCGGTATAATAGAATGAAATAATAGAAAAATTATAGTATGAGGTAACAGCTTGAGAGAATTTTCTTTGGAGTCATTACAGCGTTTTCTCGATATATGTCAACAATACAGGTCTTGCAGGGTCATATATCGTCCAGGAGATACTATTCTTTAATCCACGTCAAACGTATAAAAGGACAGCAAAGCTCTAAAGGCCTCGGTCGCCGAGGAGTGTAAACATACCTGTCCTACACGATACATGTCAATTCAATCTTTCCCAAACGCTGTTCTTCTTTGCGCCTGGAACACTCATCGTTCATTACACATGTAAATATTCATTTAGTCTCATTCTTTTTTTTTAGAAAAATGCCACGTTGGTGAATGTCCCATAAAAAAATAATGAAAAATAAAGATGTTTTGTTATTGGATTAGTAGTGGTCCCACATCGATATACCCGAGCCGTGTTATGTTTACACTCCTCAGCGTCCGAAGCCTTTCGAGATTCGAGGCCATCACGGGGTATAGTCCGCGGTAGTGGGGATAGTTCTGCGACTTTTATCAGCCAGGTGTTAGCGACATATATCGAGAAAAGGCTGTATACACAAAGTATAATTTCTATAATTTCGTGGATAACAATAAGGATAGTTCTGCGACATTTATCAGCCAGGTATTTGCGACATATATCGGGAAAAGGCTGTATACACAAAGCATAATTTCTAAAATTCCGTGGATAACAATTGATGAACTGACTTTAAAATCCCCAATGAAAATGAAACAAATTCAGTATACAAGACATTCTTGCTACGTATTAAATCTCCAGTACTTAAAGCTTGTTATTTCATTGGGCTGTGTTCCATCATTTACACCACTATGAAACTGTGCGCTCAGCAATGAACTTTATATTGTTTGCATTGGCATCAAGTTGAAAATACGAGACAAACAATGCCTCCGCGGAGAGTTAATTTGTTGCGTTATTATCATCGTTCCAGTGTTTCGCGAGCGAAGGAAAATAGATAGCTGTTTTTCTAATTTATCAGGAGAAACGGGAACTCGCGGCAGCCATTCGCAGTCTACTTAGCAACATAAACGTGATATAGAGTCCCGCGGGGGCGGTTAAGTATCCCGAAACTATTTGAAGAGCAGCACGTACTTTAACTACGAGCCTAGAATTTGAGCCTACCGAGGGGGGTGCGCCGGTTATTTACTTTGAGGGTGTGTTTGCATACACGATCGCGGCTTCCGCTCCGGCTCCGTGTTTCCATCCCCGTCCCGGTGAAAGCCGTTGTTTCGCCTGGAACCTCGGTCAGCCACGTTTTTCCTGACCCGTCAACGGGACCCCGAATTCGATTACCAGGACGTCCTCCACCTTTCCACCCCCCACCCCTAACTTGTTAGTTTTACGGCCTGCTGGATACGCCGCTTCACATTTTTCACGGAATTAGAACGAACGGCGATCGGGCCGCAGAAGAAAGGGAGCGGGACTACCCTTGTACACTTTCTTCGCACTCGCACCCCAATTTCACCCGAGGCCCCCGCACAATTTTCAATTAAATCGCTTCCTATTCCTACCATTTTTGCGCCCCCAATTTTACTATTTGCCAGCAATTTTTTACCATTATTTAGTTTGTCACACTCGCCCCCTTCTCGCAAAAGGAACAAAATGAAACAAAATGGAACGATGTAAAATGGCGTACGATAAATGGCCCCGATAGTTTTCCAAAATTCGGAGACCTAGAAAGAGCGCATCTGAAATGCGGAATCGCTCGAGAGCGTTAAAAAACAAGAAGAAGAAGAGGAGGAGGAGGACGAAGGGAAAAAATGGGAACGATTTTCGAGTCCGCCAAGTTACCCGCGCGCCTCCAATTACCATAAATCGAGGGCGCGCGTTAAGCGTCCGCGGCTACGAAGTATAAAAAGCAAAAAGATTCCTTGGTCGATCGTGAACGATCGAGAGAACCGAATAGCCCCGTGGACCATTACCATTTTCGGGACCCAACGAAATATGGCAGCATGGAATTAATTTAACGACGCCATTGCGGCGCGATGGAATTTGATGGAACGTGCTCTCACCCGATTCTTCGTGGGCAACATCAATTAGTATGGAAGAATGTCTCACATTGTACATGCGCTGATCGCGGAATCATTTTCTTGTATACAAATTATTTCTGGGTGGCTTATACGATCGAAGAGAGATATGCGATGGAGTGCGATCGTGGGGTGAGAATTTGATAAAATATCGATTTTTTAATTTTGCTTTAACATCGCGTGAACGCGTGACCGCATAATTTAAGACGAGCAACGGGCAAGTGAATAAACTTGTGAGAAACCGAGAATGAATAAAACCTGAAAGCACATATTTAGTATTGAAATTAAGTAACCGTAAGCAGACTGTTATCGACACGAAATTATTAACATAATTCAATTTTTCGTTTTATGAAGACCTCGGGTAATACCAGAGGGAACATACGAAGAAAAAGAAGCAGGATACTGAAAAGAATACTGGGCAATGAAAAATACAAAAAAATTAGAAATAAAAAATCGTAACGGTTAAGAAGGAACGTTTTAATTAACCCTCCATGGCCACACTGGGCCGTCTAGACGAAAATTTTACTTTCGAACCCTTCCAAAGGAGAAGGAGGAGAGACCCTCACGTTTCCGAATTTATTTCGAAAAATTTTTATATTTTATTGATAACGGTATTCAAGTAGACACTTGTATAAGTAACCTAGAATTTCTTCAAGTTTTCTGAAAGCCGGAAACTGTAAAAAAAATAGTTTTGTAGACAAACGAGTGCTTACGGACGACGCGAGAAAGAATTGTGTAGGTTCAGAAATTAAACAAACGAATTAAGATCAAATTACGGAGTACAAAGACAGTATACTGCCCCCACCTCTTTCTCTTGTTATATTTTAGCGCGGCGCGTTTGAGATTGACCCTTCCGAAAACCTTTTCGTATTTCAGCCGCGTCCCGCCCTCTTCTAGGTCCCGGAATCTTGGAAAACTATCGAGGGCGTACAGCGAGGCTGATTAGAATTTTATTATCGCGAAGGAGGAGAGAAAAAAGCAGGGAAGAGGTTCAAGAAGGGTGGCATATGGCGCGACTCCTCCGGCTTTTGAAGTTTCGGGGATGAAAGAGGCCGACGTTCCAGAGTTTACTTGACTCCCGCCCCCTTTTCCCGAGGATTCCCCGCACTCTACAACCCCCTAGAAACCCACCCACACTCACACGCATACGTACACACATACATATACGCGCACACCCTCTTTCACTTTCCCATACCATGGAGGAGTCGTTACTCACGGAACGAGCTACGATCCCTCGTTCCAAGTGGCCCGACTTGTCTCCCGAACTCTCGAAACGACTACCGCCACGGAAGACGTTGGCCAAACATCCGTGTGAATCCTATGGTTAGGCCATCTAGACCCTGAGGAGGCTCCACGAAAGCCCGATACGATTTCACAGAGGATTTCTACTAATTCTTGCGACGAGAATTTTTATGGGGTGCTTTCAACCCTTCGATGACGAATCTGGCAAGATTTTCTTTATAGAAAATACAGGGAATTCTCGATATATGTCAAGAATGCGGGTCTTTGTCAACGTCATGTATCGTCCAGGACGCATACCACTGTTATGTGTTTACACTCCTCCCCCTTCGTGGCCCCTCACGAGGTATACCTCGCGGTAGTGGGGGTAATTCCACGATGTTTATCATCCAGACCTTCGCGACATATAAAGAGAAGTCACTGTATTGGTGGACTCCGGAATTTTTATGCAAAATAAAAATCTGTTGCGTTGGTAGCAAGACACAGAAGTTGTAAATTATTTCTGTTTTTACTAATTCTTGTGACGAAAAGATCTTTTTTATCAGCTATAAGGGAATTTTAGGAGAGAATCTCTAGTATTTTGTGAATTTTGGAAATTTTCTGAAAATATTGGATTGGGGATTTTGGGGATGAGTTTACGTTACTTCTTAGAGTCAGATTTTTGAGGGAGCGCTTTCAACCCTTGGACGACAAATTAGTGAAAATAGAAAATGATTGACCCCAGCACTCCCAAGCCTCGAACCTATATTCATTCTTTACCTATTTCTTCTATAAAAATTGTTTTTTAAAAAATGTTATGTAATATTTAAGTGTCTGGCATTTAGATGTATATTTAAGAAATAAAAGTAGATATGTAACACTCTTCTCTCAGAACGAATATTCACTTCTAACAGCATTGAATGCTTGACTGTAATTGAGAATGCTGCGTCGTTCCTTGCCAATCAGTTCTGTGATTCACTTCTTAGTTCTGGAATTATTTGTTATTCTTTGGAGACAAAAGGAGCAGTTGGGTCTGCTTTTTCCCTTCTATGCACTGTAATTTTTTTCCTATAGCAACGGGGCTTCGGAATATTAAGCTTGAATGCACAAACGACGATAAATAATTTTTTGAGAATTTCTCACCCAAGAAAAATGGTCCTAATTTAAAGTTTTTCAACTTATGGGTTCGAGGAGCCTCTCCTTGGGAGTGCTAGGGTTAATCATGTTGCATGGCTCAAATTTAAACTAGTATGTGATCGTTCAAGAACACAAAAAGCCATAATAATTTTGTTACTTCTCAAAAGTAATATTAAAGAAATTGAAAAGTGGGTTCTCGGCATGACTCAAATTTAAACTAGTATGTGATCGTTCAAGAACACAAAAATCCATAATAATTTCGTTACTTCTCAACAGTAATATTACAGAAGATGAAAAAAGAAATTGAAAAGTGGGTTCCTGGAGTGGCTCAAATTTAAACGAGTATGTGATCGTTCAAGAACATAAAAATCCATAATGATTTCAGTAATTTTCAACAGTAATATTAAAGAAATTATAAAAAGAAATTGGAAAGTGGGTTCTCGACATGGCTCAAATTTAAACTAGTATGTGATCGTTCAAGTACATAACAATCCTTAATAATTTCGGTACTTCTCAACAATAATATTATAGAAGATGTAAAAAGAAATCGAAAAGTGGGTTCTGGGCATGACTCAAATTTAAACTAGTATGTGATCGTTCAAGAACACAAAAATCCATGATAATTGCGTTACTTCTCAACAGTAATATTACAGAAGATATAAAAAGAAATTAAAAAGTGGGTTTCCGGCATGGCTCTAATTTAAACTAGTATGCGATCGTTTAATATAAAAATCCATAATGATTTCAGTACTTCTCAACAGTAATATTAAAGAAATTATAAAAAGAAATTGAAAAGTGGGTTCTCGGCATGGCTCTACTTTAAACTAGTATGTGATCGTTCAAGAACATAAAAATCCTTAATAATTTCGGTACTTATCAACAATAATATTACAGAAGTTATAAAAAGAAATTGAAAAGTGGATTCCCGGCATGACTCAAATTTAAACTAGTATGCGATCGTTTAACATAAAAATCCATAATAATTTCGGTACTTCTCAACAGTAATATTACAGAAGTTATAAAAAGAAATTGAAAAGTGGGTTTCCGGCATGGCTCTAATTTAAACTAGTATGCGATCGTTTAATATAAAAATCCAAAATGATTTCAGTACTTCTCAACAGTAATATTAAAGAAATTATAAAAAGAAATTGAAAAGTGGGTTCTCGGCATGGCTCTAATTTAAACTAGTATGTGATCGTTCAAGAACATAAAAATCCTTAATAATTTCGGTACTTATCAACAATAATATTACAGAAGTTATAAAAAGAAATTGAAAAGTGGATTCCCGGCATGACTCAAATTTAAACTAGTATGCGATCGTTTAACATAAAAATCCATAATAATTTCGGTACTTCTCAACAGTAATATTACAGAAGTTATAAAAAGAAATTGAAAAGTGGGTTTCCGGCATGGCTCAAATTTAAACTAGTATGTGATCGTTCAAGAACACAAAAATCCACAATAATTTCGGTATTTCTCAACAATAATATTACAAGAACATATACATAATATTACAAGAATATGTAAAAAGAAATTGAAAAGTGGGTTCCCGGTAATTGGCAAAAATTTTTATTTGATTTTGAGTAGACGTTAGCCTCTCCGTGAGAACGTCAGGGGTGAATTTGTACGGCGAATAAATTGCGGGCAGCGTCTCGCACGGTAATTCGAAGTGTCCAAGTGTTCGCGTTGAATATTCGGTCGCTTGTAAAGGAAGAGATACGGAAGTCGCGGGGATGTTAAACGGGACAGCAAATTGACAACGAAGAAGGAAAATGTTTCGCAGCCGGAAGAAGCATCGCCCGGTGGCGTAGGGTGCGGACGAGGATACAAGGTCGTACGAGCAGGCGTAGGTCGATCGTAATAAATTACCAGGAAAGTTGGATACACGCGAACCCCGCGCGAGCCTCTCTCTCTCTCCGTGTATATATATATGTGTGTGTGTGTGTACGAGCGTGGTTATCCATCCTGGTTCACCCCACTCACTGTTATCTTATATGGCCGTACTTAGGGTACATTACCCGGAATACGAAGGTATACCGAGCCCCGAAATTTCTATTAGTTCTACAGGAGGAAAACCACTTCACGAAATGGGACCCTGAAGTTCCCCCGTCGAGCCACGAAAGCGAAAGAATCCTCGCAGAAGTCTCCGCTTTCCAACGAAAACACCCCCGCGTTCGATTATTTATACTATCATCCCCCTCAGGGGGTTCGATGTTCATTCCTCAATCCGCTGCGAGCGAGAAACTTCGCCAAGTTTACGGCGACGATTGTTGCTCGAACCTTTCTGTCGCGCAGCACCGAATTCTTGGGGTTGTTGTGGTTCCTGGCTAATGGGGTGGATTTGTTTGCAGTCGCCGTTCGACTCGTTTCGGTTATCTGTTGACCCTAATAGAGTTCTTCGGAGTGGTAGCTTGTGCACTCTTTTCTTCTGAAAATTGTTGGTATCCTTAAGGACCCACCGTTCCTAACTCTTTCAGGATCCCGCTCGCTATTAGTTCGAAACAATGTCGATCCGGCCCGAAATAATTCAGATCGTCGTGGTGTACGGCCGGCTTTGTTGCCGAATACCATGAGAATCGATTCCTCGAGTTCGGTTTAATCCTGCCCGGATAAACGACGCTCCCGGGTCACCGTTGATCCGCGTTATTCCGTAACTGCGTCCCCGAAGTTCGTGTCCCGTCGGCCTCTCGCGATCCGGCCACGCTGACGAAGGAAAATCGGCCAACCGATCAATTCCCGGGGACAATATTTTGCAGTAGTTTGATATTTCTCATGAGTATCGACTATAGTTCGGTAGAGGGGGGACGCACGGCCACCGTGCACTACAGCCAAGATGGGTAGACTAAGCGGCGGAGGTTGGTACTAAATCTCACCCTAAAGCATCCCTACCGAGCCACCCCTAACTACGCTACTAGTGCTCCTGCCACCCCTCGTTCAGTGTCTCGCATTGGCGTAGCTAGCGGCGCCGAGGAACCCACGATTTTCGCCAGGATTCCTTCCTGCGGCTGCTCTCCTCTCGCTCCTCAAGATGTCCGCCAGCATCCTTTCTTATCGCGTCCGTCTTCCTGGCCACGATTCTCTATCAGATGCAACCGTACTTCCTTCGTAACGTATTTTTAAGGTTGCGATATTCATCGATTTGGGGCAGTTTTTGCCAAGTCGATTTTTATTAGAAAATATTGGTGTCGCGATCCAGTCTTCGTTTCGTTCTTTCAGCAATGGAGAACCAAAATTGATGTTTACTGCTTTTCCTGCGAGCACAGAATTTATTTTGATTTGGTTACATTGCTATTTTCCTCCCTCGTAGAGAAACATTATTAATCCTTAGCACTCGAATAGCGACTGCGAGGCGCCTCTAAAAATTGCTGCTAAGTTACTAAACGTTTCGGTATTGTACGAGTAAATTGCAACGTTGTCGTGTGTATAACATGAAAAAATAATATATAGAAGGGAAACATTTTAGGTCGGAAGAAATGTTTCGGAGTTAAAACAACTTCCGAGTACAAAATCGTGACATTTATTGATTTTCTCCCTGTTAAACAGTCAATTTGAAGGGAAAGTTTCGTTCTTGAGTGAATAATCGTCCTCGTTTATGTCACAGTTCAAAGTAGCATTAGAATAAAATTAGAATGTAGAATTAGAGAATTTTTCTGTGGTAGATTTAGAAGCCACGCATTGATCTTCCTGTAATATACTAAGCCCTGTGAGAATGTATGACGATACAAACAAATTGACATTTATCAGAAGCTATTACTTTCAGAATTCACTTAAAACGAATTCCTACTTTGTTCTCCTTCCAATAAAGTAAATTAGATTCCAAAAGGAGTGTGCAAATGGTCCCCAAATTGTAGAGAAACAAAAGGCAAAAACTGTCCCAGGTGATCGCGCAGGAAAATCCTCAAACGACAACAAACGTCGTCTAACAAACCTGGTCTGTTGACGAAGAGGAGATCAGGATCGTTGAATAAACGAAATCAAATTCGAAATACGCAGAATTCTTTTCTGCACTGTCGCAGACCATTCGGGGGGAGTGTGTACCAAGTTTTCGCAGCGATGCGAGTCGAGGCTAACTAAGTGAACAGCATTTATTCCGTCCGCTGAAAATCCTCCGTGAAGCAGAACGATCGATAAGAGCGGCGATCGGTCTCGAGCCGCTAAAGCGATCTAAAAAGAAAATAGAATGGCGAGCAAACGAGGGACACGTCTCTCTCGATATGGTCGTTGGCTTTCGTCTCCTTTTTAGGACACTCGGCTTCATCCACCTATAAACCGTGTGTACATATGCCGGTATTATACCGTTTCTCTCCTCTCTCTCTCTCTCTCTCTCTCTCTCTCTCCCTCTCTTTTTCTCTTTCTCTTCCAGCTTTTCCCGTCTTTCTCGTTCGCCTCGGCGCAAACGAGGATCTAGGAATCGACGTGCCGGGATACAACGTCGTGCGCTGGCTCTCCGCGATCGAGATTCGTTAGGTCGATCTATATTTGGACGAATCGATCGCGGGGAGGGGGCAGATACACCGCTAGACCAGCCTCGATTAAGGCTAATCGGGATTAATCTCGCGGATCTCACAATGAGAGACCGCGAGTTCTTCTGCGTCTATCCAGCAGGCCGGCACGCCGAGAGCGAATTAAAAAGAATTAATTAGAGAGAGATTAGATATGGAGGCTCTCGCTAACGACGGAGAACTGGCTACGGACCCCGGCCGCGAGTCACGCAGTGATTCTTTTCTATGTGTGTTGCACCGTCGTCGTCGTCGTCGTCGTCGCAGTCGCAGTCGTCTCGCTCGGTGCACGTAACCGGTGCATAAATCTATCGAAAATTGACCCTTCGTTAGTGGCTTAATTAACAGGATAAGTAACGATGGAACGCGGAACGCAGCCACCAACCACTGCCCCAGCCGAGATTTATTTCCTCATTCAGAGGACTCTTAACGCGGCCACCGAGTCGGCGATCCTTCAACGATTGTTCCACGGTCTTTGCAAATTCTCCGGGAGAGCGCGATTTACGCGCCCGGACCTCGATATATGTATGCGGCGCGCCTCTCTATAGGCTCGCACCGAGAACCGGCTCGAACGGTGCAAAAATTATTATGGATTTGTCATGCGTTGTTCACTCGGTGGTTCGTAGTGTTAAATACACTCCGAGAATCAAAATCCAGTAGTCGAACCCCGAACTGATGCAGCTCAAACCCAATCAACGTTTGTTAATCAAGCTAATTATTATAGGTATAGTACAGTGATTTCTTTATATATGTCGCTAAGACCTGGATGGTATACGTCGCGGAATTATCCCCACTACCGCAAGGTGTACCCCGCGAGGGGCCACGAAGCTCGAGGAGTGTAAACATAACTCGGCTCGGGTCCTGGACGATATATGTCGTTGGCTAGTGTTGTTGACATATACCGAGAAGTCACTGTAAAAGTGAAACGTCTTATAGAAGGGAGAAGATTGAATTTACTTATAGTCTGAATGATTTTCATTATATGTGCTTAAATGAAGACCTGAATTCAGCAATTTCCTATGAGAACGTTTTTATAATTTCAATAATTCTGAAATAGAAAACTGGTCATTTCGACCGTGGTAGGTTCAGTGTCAATAATTTCCCAAAATTTCAGCTCTCTTTCAAGTAGTAGTCCCACAAAAATCAACGAAAGTCAACTTTCATCGTGTCCGCCAACCCTGTGGATCATCAAACAACGCGAGACAAAGTCAAACCTAGATTTCCATTTGCACAAATCACGACAATCCTATCCCATCTGAAGATCTTGAAAGACGCACTCTTCCTCAAGGAGTTCAACATGAACCAACCCTGTCTGTCCATCATGTTTGCCACCCACGTGGATCACCATGCGAGACCAAATCGATCCTAGATTTCCATTGGTGCAAATCACATCAAACCTCAACAACTGTTTCCCAAAACGATGTCCGACCCTCTCAGAGTCCCCAACTCTCTCTCTCTCTCTCTCTCTCTCTCTCTCTCTCTCTCTCTCTCTCTCTCTCTCTCTCTCTCACTCTCTCTATCCGCATCGATCATCAAACAACGCGAGACCAAATCGAACCTATACACTTGTACCCTTCGTGATCGATCAAACAACGTGAGACCAAATCGAACCTGTATTTTCATTTTCGCCCAGCTCGGACAGGTAAAATACCAAATTCGCCAAAGACATCAGCCCGTTCACACCGACGCCCGCACACATGCAACGGTCTCGTCCACCTCTTCCCCCACCCTCGTCAAACGTCCCGAGACCGGACCCGCGCGAATTGATCTCCCTTTCAAAATTCACTCTCCGCTAAATCGCCGGCGAACGATCTCCGGGGCTATTTCCTTTTCTCCGCGCGATAAGTCTCGTCGGTCTTCGACGCGGAGGTGAACAGGGGATGGGTGGGGGGAGGAGGATAGGTTTGAGTCGGCCCGATAATCTCTGGGCGGTAGTGAGTGCTCGAGGTGTGTGCCCCGTGTCGAGTACACAAGCCAGTTGCTCGAGTACACCTCCGTGACTCGCAAGAAAGGTCAGATTAAGCCGTCTTCATGCTACGCTACCGAGCAATCCCGTTTTCCATTGAGCTTACGCCAGTGGCGTCGCCCCCAACCCATCTCTATATACCCCGTCGCCCTGCAGTTAATGTGTTCCAGGGTGGAACCCTGCCTGCTCCCCTCCTCTCCCCGCCCCTGGCCCCCTCGAACTCCCCTCCTGGCAGACCGCCCCCAATTTCAGCCCTCTTTCCACATCTACCCTTACCGGGAGAGAGAGAGAGAGAGAGAGAGAGAGAGAGAGAGAGAGAGAGAGAGAGAGAGAGAGAGACAGAGAGAGCTTCTCTTCTCCCTCCGTCCCTGAAAACCCACCGAACTCTCCGGGATCTCGGGTTCGCCTCAACGAGAGAATATTTCTCTCTCTCTCTCTCTCTCTCTCTCTCCTCTTGCTCGCTCCAGACCCCCCTCTGTTCTTCCAACCCCCTCGCAACCCCTCGAACTCCCACATCGCTTCTCTCTCTCTCTCTCTCTCTCTCTCTCTCTCTGTCTGTCTCGTTCTCTCTCTCTCTCTCTCTCTCGGTTTCTCTAGGTCTCCCGTCCTTCTTTCACTTTCCCGTCCTCGATCCAGCACGGTCTACTCCTACCACACCTCTTTCGCCTCTTCATACTGCTCCTCCTCCTCCTTCCGCTGTCTTTGTTTTAGAAATTAGAAGCGGATTACCGAATCCCCTTTTCAGCTGCGCTGCGTTATTAACTATTACCTTTTAGCCGGTCACCCTCCCACGCCGAACGAGTTGTACCGGGAAATTAAATCACTTTTATGGAACGCTCGCGACGATTCTTTCCAGCCCCGCGGTAGGGGCGAGTTCCGGACAAAGTCGCGGAGGGAAGATCTTTGTGTTCGATTTGTTGGCACGTTGAACGATCCCGAGGGGTGCGGGGGGATTCGCGGATCTCCACTGCGGTTTGCGAAAGTGTTTGGCACTGAAGGGTTTTAGTTGGTCCATTTTGTTTTGTTTAACCCTCGCGGCACCTCCGGGAACAGTTGCTTTGACGATCCTTGGAGAATTATTTTACAGTAATTTTTCTTTACAGTTTAAATCAGCATTGTGTATTTGATTTATATTGACACGGTTTAGTGATATTTGCCTTGCAATATACACACTGAAAAATTGAACGTTTGACAGTATCTAAAGAATTTACTCTGAACAGCGAATTGATAATAAAATATATTGATACTGCATTTTAACAGCATTTTTATGGAAAATCTAGTTCTACGTAATTATGTAGAACTAGATCTTTATAATTATTGCAATCGTGCTCAGTGAGAATCCTAGTGTTCTTGTTTGCGAATTCTTGGTGTTTCCATGTTACGCTCTTCTCTTTTGTCACTTTCCATTTCCATTCAGAAAATAAATTATAAAAATTCAGGAGGAAGAAAAAATTGCTTTCAGCGACCGAAAGTGTCCCAACAAGACAAAGTGTCCTTGAGAAGCTAAAGCAGCCTGGTTGCTAATGATTAGTGTTTCTCATCGCGTTTTTTTCCGTTAACTTCCATTTTCATTTCATAAAATTCCGCGAAGATTGCTTTTATCGAAAGCTGTGTTGGCGAAGCCAAACACAGTAAACTGTCTTCGAGCAAATAAAGTGGAAACGTCGCCGGTGTTTATCAACGCGTTTCCACGCGAATCGGTGAAGTTTATAAATGCGTAAAAATCCGCGATGTCGTGCGTATAACACGGAAAATGTAATTGCACGGTACTCATTTGCGAAACTGCCCGTTTTACGAGCGAATCAACTTCTTTAGTGGTTCTTTATTAGCATTTAAACGTTCGGTTATAGCTAATCCGAGCGACTATATCCTGTTCTTGAAAAGAAGAGACCCGACCGTACACTATCTGTCATAATAGCTGTCTGGTCTACTGCAATTACTCCAGATTCATTACACGTGACCAACGAGAGGATTGGGTTGGACAGCTGTTATAACTGTCTGTAAACGTCGGGTTACATCTTTCGAAAAACAGAACCACAGTGTAATTACATTATTGATCCTCGGCACGGTGTCTGACTTGTACATATTCCCGGTTTATATTTGCTTTTTCTCGACGGTATTTTATCTATATTGCACTCTGTGTCTGCTCGACAGAAATTTTCATGTTGGTACAGGGATTACTATAATCCGTGCAGTCAATAAATCACGGAGTCAATTACGAGTCTGCAAAAATCAATAGAACACAAGATCTCATTAAAACTTAACGCGGCTACGGATCGTCATTAATCTCCCGGATCTCTCAACGCATCGAATCAAATTTCGATTAATCTCGTTTCCTTCAAACCGATCCGAAATATCAATTTCCATAAACGTCCGCCGTCTGATACACTAGCAAAAAGTGACTTCTCTAAAGAAAATTTAATTATACTAGTCTGCGGATCTTTGCGCAAAATAAAATATGTCGGAGAAGCGGGGACAACGTGACAATGGTTTTCTTTCTCTGACGACTTCAATAAGCTGGAGATAGTACATTCATATTTTCAAATTCTTTTAATTCTATTTTTTCAAACTTATGTCTGTCATAAGTAGACTGCGGATTTTATGCATTTATGACAGAAATGGGTAACCACGATTTAAAGCAGTATTAAAAAGATTTAAGAATGTCAGCGTACTGGTTTCAGCTTAATAAAGTAATTAAAAGAAGAAAGAAATTTTTATTTCGCTCCTGCGTCTTGCAATCGATGCAAACATTTTTTATTTTGCACAAAGATCCGCAGTCTACTTGTAATATTGAGTTATGATATGAAGTGAAGATTTTTAATTGAATTCGCCCAATATAGTCATAAATACTATAGTTTATTCATAAATACATAAAATCTATAGTTTAGTTACAGTAGACAATGGTTAACAATTTAACGTAAAATTAACCAAGACAAATAGTATGTATATTTTATTTTCATTGCAATCTTTCAGTCGATGAATGAAATTTTTTGTAGTTTAATCCCTTGCCCTAGATTCCGAACAGTCTAATAAATATGTATGTTATTAATTGAAAATAACATAACAGCATTTTCAAGTTCTTCTAATGTTTTTCTATTTTAAATAACACCTACTCATTTTTGTCGCAGTTGCAGAAAATCTTTTTCTTTTCTGTTAAGCTTTTGACGTGACTCATTCAGCTATAACACTATAGATTTACAAAATAATTAGTACATGAATTAACCCCTACAATATCGAGTCATACTCGTGATGACGATTCCAAACAGAGTCTAATAAATATGTATGTGCAGTGTACTAATGTGCAGCTGTTGAACATATAGGCATACAATAAATTTTCCCCTTTTTTTTAGGAAATCACGAAGCACGAAACAGTTCTAGTGAAATAAATCGTAGTGGAAGCGGTTAAAACTGAATATAGCGATTTCAAAAATGCTCAAAGTACTAGAAATTCTCTCCTAAAATTCCCTTATAGGTGATAAAAAAATCATTTCGTCACAAGAATGAGTAAAAACAGAAATAATTGACAACTTCTGTGTCCTGCTACAAATGCAACAGATTTTTATTTTGCAATAAAAATTCCGGAGTCCCCCAATACAGTGACTTCTTTTTATATGTCGCCAAGGCCTGGATGATAAACGTCGCGGAATTATCCCCACTACCGCGGGGTATACGTCGTGCGGGGCCACGAAGCTCGAGAGGCCTCGGACACCGAGGAGTGTAAACATAACACGGTTAGGGTACGTCTCCTGGACGATGTATGACGCTGACAAGACCGGTGTCGTTGACATATATCGTAAAGTGCTCAGTCTTTTCCAATCTTCTCAATTTCCACGAAATGTGAACTAGCCGCAATCGATAGTGTTTTGTGGACGTAGCATTAAGAGGATCGTGTTGGTGGACAGCGACCTTTGCAGAAAAGAGGGAACGCAGTTCGCCGACTGCACGGCAATAGCCTCGAAGAATTTACACACGCTGGGTTCGGCCCGAATCGAATCGGATCGGATCGGATCGGATCGCGGTTGTTCCTCGTCGCCTGTACTTTCCCCGGAGCCGGTCCCGTCGACGCCTTATCGTTCAATTTCGATCTCAGTCAATTTTCGCGTTATCTAACGATCGGCCTTAATTATATCAGCTCTCGGCTGGTAACGGCGTACGGGTTCGGCTGGTAATGGCACGAGGCAACGTCGGAGTTCCGTCTTCTTGCTCGCGTGGGCTTTTTGCCGTGTCCTCGCGAGAACGCTCGACAAGGAGCATCAGCCGACAACGACCGACAGCGGTCTTATGATTATTTTTTCTTCTTTCTCTCTCTCTCTCTCTCTCTCTCTCTCTCTTCTTCCCCTTCCCCCTCTCTCTCTCTCTCTCTGTTTCCCTCTCGTTTTTCTTTCTTTCGTTCTTTGCGCCGGAGAACGCCGGGCTCGCGAACGGGGAGGGACCACGCGGCGACGAACACGACGAACGAGAAGAAGAGGCGTCCGGGTCGACGACTCTCCACCTTTCTTTCTCGTCTCCGTTTCTTCTTGCTCTCTCTCTCTCTCTCTCTCTCTCTCTCTTTCTCTCTCTATCTATCTATCTCTATCTCCTCTTCCCTTGTACTTTCGATGTGTCTCCTCGAGCCGAGCGGCGCGGATGATCGCGAGACCCGCAGTTTACACAGTTGGCCTGGCGAGGTTACCTAATTATTTGTTGCCCGCCGCCAATGACGAAACACCTCCCCACGCCGACAGGTTACGACGTTGCTCTTCGTCTTCCTCCGTTCGGTGCCGCGAACCTCCTCTTTGCCTTTCCTCGATCGCTTTCTTGATCACCCGCCGATCCGGTGACACGTGGAATAATTTCTAGACGATGCGTCGACCCTGAGGAACGTCCACGATCGGTCCCCGCGCACTGCGATCGAAGAATTCGGGAGTCAACAGAGCAAAGACGGTACTCGGGTCAGAGTACCTTCTTCTCATTTCTAGTTTTCTTGTTCCGCGGCGACCTGCCGTTTAGGCGACACGTGGATTCGTTTCTGGGTGACGCGTCGGCCCTGAGGAACGTCTACGATCGGTCCCCGCGCACCGCGATCGAAGCACAAGGGGTTTCAAATCAGCGAAGATGGGTCAAACAGCTTGGTCCCGCTAACTTTCTTGTTTTCCAACGACACGACACTCGGATGTAGCTCGTGGAATTATTTCTAGGTGACTCCTCGACCCTGAGGAACTCTTGCGATCGCGTCCAAGTACTCTGATCGAAGGGTTTGGGCGTTCACGGAGCGAAGATGGGTCAGGTAGCTTCTGTTCTTCGCTGGGTTTCTTGTTTTCCGACGATGTGGCGCTCAGGAGACACGTGGAATTATTTCTAGGTGATGCCGAAGGACGTGTATGATTGATTCCGTGCACTTTGATCGAAGCATTGGATCGTCCACACAGTGAGGTTCTTTCTTCAGTAGCTTCTTTGTTTTCCGACGATATGGCGCGTAGGTGACACGTGGAATTAATTTCTAGCCGAGTCGTCAACCCTGAAGAACACTCGTGATCAATTCTGCGCACTAAGATCTAAGAATTGGGCGTCTAGGGAGTGAAGATGGGTCTGAGTAGCTTGTCTCCTCTAGCTTTACTGTCTACCTGCCGTTTAGGTGACGCGTGGAATTTCCAGCTGAGTCCTCAACCCTGAGGAACCCTTAAAAATCGTTAGCATCGATTACAACGAACAGCAGACGGATAGAAACTTTCATCTTCTTTCAATAATTTTAATAAGCCGAAAATAATGCATCGACGTGCCTAAATTATTTTAATGTATCCACTGCGTTAAATTGTACCTACTCGTTTTTCTCATATATAAGTAAAACCACCAGGGGACGTGTCAGCAAGGTGCTGCAACGAATCAACCGCGAGACGGGGGATTTTTTGATATAGTTCGATCACGTATATCGCCCCGGGGGGTCAACGCATTAGCAGCAATCGTTCCGAGTGGAATCGTACGAGTTGTTCACCCACGATCCCACGTCGCAAGCAGCCGGACCACGCGAAACATATTCCGATGGCAACGAGTCCGAAGAGAAGCATCGAGTTGACACCAATCGTCTCGGGGACCTTTCTATTGGAGACACTTGATCCGAGCTTCGAACCCAGGGAAGAACAGTTGGATCGATCGATCCTCGATGCTCGTCCCGATAGGTCTGCACGGGGCACAGGTACGGTAGAGCCTCCCATATCCGAACTGACGGACAGACGGAAGTGTGCGAATAACGGGGTTTTCGGATAGCAATCACTTCTCTGATATTAAACTCTTCAGCACTGTACGCCACTATAGTGGCTTCCGCGGAGAGCATCAGTTTGAACGGCACGCCACTATGGTGGCTTCCGTGGAGAGAATCAGTTTGAACGGTAACGCCACTATAGTGGCTTTTGTGCCTTACGCGGACGAGCGCGCCGTACCCAGGAGATAGCATTGCGGACAAAAAAGATAGTTTATATTTATTGTGTGCCCATGTTTTCTCCAAAGTATCAACTACAACAAAATAGAATGTTATTTCGGTTTAAAGGAAATTAATGACTAGACTGCGGATTTTATGCATTTATGACAAAAATGAGTAGGTGTAATTCAAAACAGTAAAAAGATTGACAGAGTTTAACAATGTCGATATACCATTTCTGACATACAAAAATTACTAATGAGCAAAATAAATTTTTACTTAGCTCCTATAGATTGCAATTGATGTATAAAAATTTTATTTTGCATAAAGATTCGCAGTCTATTAATCACATACATATTTATTACATTCTGTTCAGAATCTTCGTCACGAGTCTGACTCGGTATAGCAAGGAGTTAAGAGGTTAAATTTCATCCATACTCGATTTTTGTCAACAACACAGTTCTTGCCAGCGTCGTGTATCGTCCAGGAAACATACCCGAGCCGTGTTATGTTTACACACCTCGACGTCCGGGGCCTCTCGAGCTTCGTATACCCCGCGGTAGTGGGGATAATCCCGCGACGTTTATCATCCATGCCTTGGCGACATATACAGAGAAATCACTGCATTTAAACCGAGAAACTTTGCATAATATTCAACGATCCCAAATATTTTTGGCTATATTTTCTCCGCTAAATCGCGTGTGCTTTTCAACGCAAGTAACTGTGTAGAATTGCATTCTTCCTCGAAGACCCTCAATCAGCCACCATTTCCTTTGGGTACGCGAGGAGGGCCCATATAGTCCCCAGAATTTTTCGAATTAGGGACAATGTTTGCAGAAGTGAAGACCCGCGCTGTAAAACAATAAATCCTGGGACAATGGGTCGAGGGAGTAGGAAATCGGCTCCGAAGTTAAGGTGGATTTGAGGGTGTCAGGTGGAAAGAAATGATGAATGACTACGGCTGGTACCGGCTGTAAAATAATTAAAGGCGACAGGTACAGAGCTAGAATCAAAATAAGCCTGCAGAACAATGTGGCACCAGCACTTCGCAGTTAGGGGCTACCTTGTACCTGAGGTCTGCTCATGGCGGTTAGAAGTTTCACCAGCGACACCCGTGGTGTACGCACACCTGGAACTTCACCGTGTTCGTGATTTTTTGGGGTAAACAAATTCGGGATGTATGCGTTAATTTTAAGCTACGGGAGCGACGTAATAAGATACAAATAATGTAACAATATATTCTTGGAATTTTACTGTTTTGCATTTGATTAATTTTTGCCGCAAATGAAAAGTAAACAATGAAAATAAAAAATCCTGTAAAATATATTAGGGGGACCCATTATTTTGAAATCTAAAACGAACTTTGTAGTAAATTCAAGTTTTTATTTCTTAATTTATTATTATTCTCCATCATTATCAAGGACAGTTTGCCATCTTTCCTGCAAATTTTCAATCCCCCTCTTATAGAAATCCAGAGTTCGTCAAGCAAAATACGATTCAAGGTGCCTCCTTACATCTTGTGCAGAAGTGAATGTTTTATTTCTTAAATAATGCTCCAGAGATCTGAAAAGATGATGGTCAGAGAGAGCAAAAACTTCCCATTGCAATTTTTTGACATTTTCCTGAGTGAGTTTCGTTGTGTGGGGCCGGGCATTGTCAATTTGCAGTATTACACCTTTTCTGTGGACTAAAGATGCCCTCTTTTTCAATAGTTCTGAACGCAGTCGTTGTAATTGCTGACAATACAACTCAGCAGTAACTGTTTCTCCAGGTTTCAACATCTCAAAGTGAATACTGCCACGACAGTCCCACCAAATGCACACTAACACCATTCTAAGTGATAAGCTACGTTTAGGGGTTGATATTGCGGTTTGATTTGCAGAAAGTCATTGCTTGGAACGCTTTATGTTATGATAAAGAATCCATTTTTCATCTCCGGTAACGATTTTGCTAAGAAATGGATCTCTACGAAATCTGGATAGCAATGAAGTGCAAATTGATCGACGAATATTCTTGTTGGTCTCAGATAATTGATGCGGTACCCATATGTCTTTCCCATTTCGTGTAGGTGCCTTTGTATAGTTGACCATGTGGACCCAAGGCTTCTCGATAATTCTTGTATACTTAATTTTGGATCAGCTTCCACTAGAGATTTTAGATTGTCATTATCAAATTCAACTGGTCATCCACTTCGAGGCCTGTCAGAGAGATCATAATCACCAGCAGCAAACCTTCTGAACCGACGTTGACACTTGTTGACCTTCAATACATCTCCATAAACATCGCAAATTTTCTTTGTTGTTCCCGTTGCATTAAATCCTCGTTAGGTACGGACGCCGCCATTTTATTACAGGGTCGTAGAAAAAAATTATACTTTTTAGAATATTTTGAACACAGGCTGCTTTACCGAAAACTGTAAAAGAATACGTGTTTCTTCTTTAACGATCGGTACAGAACTAAAGGCAGAACAAATTCTTTGGAAATAATTGATTACTTATGGTTACCCCTTAAAATATGCATTAGTTTTGCGTTTACTCATTTCTGTTATAAACGTGTATAAATTTTTGGCTTTTATGAAAACCGGAAGAAAAGGGAAACTTGTTTCACAGACTAGAAAATTTCTTCTTAATTTCAACGTTTCCTCGCGGTTTCACGAATTCCATAAGCGCATAAAAGAGCACAGTCCACTAATAAGAAAAATCGTCGGCTCGGCCCACTTCGGAACACTACGGATTAATAAATTCAGCGGAAGTGCTCGATTCGGAACTTTCCCTGCAGGGTGGCGTGTTCCCCATTTTTACGATCCCGTAAATAATGGCCGGAGAGCCGGCCACCGTCGATCCGGCGGTAATTTTATCTGCATCAAGATGTAATCTACGCGGTGTGTATCAGATCGGGACACTCGAAACGGACAGGGGGAAAAAAAAAGAAAAAGAAAAAAGAAGTCACACGGTTAACTCGAGAGCGCGCGCGGCAGAAAGTTCGTCAAGCTCGAAGATAAATAACGACGCCGTTCAAATAAACAGTTGCGTAATTCCTGATTCGTTGATTCGGCTGATAAGTATCGTAGGGAGCTCTGGTCCGAGGCCAGGTTTTAACGACCGATCCGCATCGGTTTCTCGTCCGTGGGTTTCTCGGGTCCCTTCGGTCGGAGACGAGAAAATTTTACGTCTCTCTGCCACGAGGACTCGCCGGGACTCCCGTGGCGCACTTGCTGGCATTAATATGGCCGCTGTAAATCTCGAAAGGTACTTGTCGCGCCACTACACCGGCATATGGTCTTCCCGAATATCATTTCGGACGCACCTTGCCCTGTCCCAACGAAAAAATGCTGCCCCGACCGTTACCTTTCCCTTAGGTTAGGGCGGCCTCGAATCACTCTAATTGCATACCGAATTCATTTCTCGCTCAACCGTGCTTCCTTAGAGGCCGCACGACGTTCTAAACGCATTCTAACACGGACAATTAAGAGGGAGTACACAAAAATTAACTTTTATTGCTTCGAACACGTTCCGGGAAGGTTCGATGGAATAAATTCTTTCGGTAAACGCCGACCTACTGGGCATTCGTTGTTTTCTAACGTTTGCTGGAAGTTTAGAGATGAAATTATTTTTATTTTATTGACTGGACTCCTGGAATTTTTAAGCGGGCCAAGAAAATAAAAACTTCTTTTAATACTTGTCCTGGGAATTTTGGGAAGCTAACGTAATTTTTTGTCGCATGATTATTGGAGTGGTCTGGTTAGGTCCAACAAAGTAAAAAGAATAATTCTGTTCATGATTATTAACTTACAATTAGAGGTAGTGATAAAATTGGAATTAAAAATCTTAGCGTTTACTCGATATATATCCAATACATGGGTCTAGTCGGTGACATATATCGGTCAGGAGATATTATTCTTTGATCCACGCCGAACGTAGAAATTGTCATCGAAACTTGAGGATAGTTCTGGGACTTTTATCGGCTAGGCATTTGGGACATGTACAGTGTAAACACTGTATTGTTTTAAATCGCATCTACTCATTTCTGTCAAATCCATAAAATCTACAATCCAGATCAGTTTTAGCATGTACGGACGATCGAGTGGGGGCAGAATTTCCTAGCAGGTTGAAAAACAAAGAAGATGCGGCTAGATTCCACCCGGAAAAAAGTCCAGCTTGTTACGCGTCTCAACGAGCCGGAGAGGCGTGCGTCAATTCTGCGAACGGGACCGGAGCTAAGTTGCACCGTGTTGAAGCGTCGCTAAACGATCTGTTAGGCGAAAATATCTTCATTCCGCGGGGCGAAAGGGCCGCGACGATACCACGGTTTCGGAAAATCTGTCTCGGGAGACAAACGAGATACCTCCGTGGCGCCAAAGGTAGTGCTCGTTAGTTGGAAATTCGTGAGTAATTTTAGTGTCGTACCCACGCGACTGGCCGAAGGTATATAATTACCTAACCTCACCCGACCCAATCTAACCCACTTGGCAAACGAGCGAGAGTTCCAGTTTTCCCGGATTGAAATCCGGATATGACCAGCCGGACATTCGACCAGGAAAAAAGTAGCTCGATATACACTCGGGAACAACCCGAGAACCACTCTCGACATCGCCTCGATACATGTCCGGAGATGGGTCCATCGAAACCCTCTTAACGAGGCAGACCCCCACTTTCATCTCTGAAAAACCTTCGTTGAACACCGATTTCCCTTCTGTCGCTGTTTCAATACTCGAGCCACTGAAGATTATTCTGATTGGCCTCGAAATTTAAATATTTTATTGAATTTATTTTGTTAGGAATTTTTACAAATGTGAGAAACACCGAGGCTTGAACAGAGCCTCTTAACGAGGCAGACCCCCACTTTCATTTCTGAAAAACCTTCGTTGAACACCAATTTCCCTTCTGTCGCTGTTTCAGTACTCGAGCCACTGAAGATTATTCTGATTGGCCTCGAAATTTAAATATTTTATTGAATTTTATATTGTTGGGCATTTTTACAAATGTGAGATACACCGAGGCTTGAAACATGCTCGGCACCTTAATACTCCCTCTGTTTCATGACATCTGTTATTTGTTTTGACACATCTTTCAATTTTTAGGTTAACTTGATTACAGTGAATTCTCGATATATGTCAACAACTCGGGTCTTGGCAGCGTCATGTATCGTCCAGGAGACATACCCGTGTTATGTTTACACTCCACGGTGTCCGAGGCCTCACGGGGTATACGGTAGTGGGGATAATTCCGCGACGTTTATCATCCAGGCCTTGGCGACATATATAGAGAAATCACTGTATTACGAATTATAACTATTCTTCTAATTTCATCGGCTGATCGAAATCAATTGTTTTATTTCAGTTGAATATCGACCCATTGTAAGAGTACGATGAAAAAAAGGGAGTTTGAAAAGCTTCGCAGCCAAGGGATCCTGCCCACAAGTTTAAACTGCAGTAAAGAAATGATTGAAAAATCCAGAAACTATGTCAACACTCAAAATAAAAATTAGGAGCAATATTTTTAATTTAATCTAGTTTTCTGACGATAAATGTTGCGTGCTACATTGATTTTCTTTCGCTGCTATTATTATGGGACAAATCAAGTTCATCAACTGCCACTATTATTATGGGACAGAGGGAGTATTATTTTACCTTCTCGTAGGCAATATATCCCGCGGAGAATTTTTACAGCGGTTCGAATGGGCAATTTGCAACGGTACGCTAAGATTATTATAAGATATCAAAGAAAAGGTTCCGTGGTGTTCGCCGAAGAGACCGCACAGTTCGAACACTCCTGGCCAAAACGCTGGCAGCAACGGTACCCTAAAATCGTTTGATCGTCCCAGGCAATATCTATGATCTCCCGTGGAGAATTTTTACAACTCTCCTGATGGACAATTTTCAGCGATCTTCTGCCCGAGGACCACACAGTCCGACTGTCTCGGAGCGGGCGCCCCGGAGGCAACGGTACCCTAAAAATCGTGCGAGAAGAAAGGCGGCGGTTTGACCGGACGGAGGCGAAAGGTATTTCGCGAAACGGGAAAGTGCGTGCTTCCCGTGTGGCGTACGCGTCCCAGTCTCTGTGTTCTCGTTCGATCTCGCGTCCGCAAAACCCCGCGGTGCTGCGTGTTTCGCGTTTCTTCGTTCCACGGCTTCCTGGTAACGCGGAGCTTTTGTCTCCTCCGAAGACGCCGGGGCACTTTCGCGTGCGCCGCCGGAAAAGAGGACTCTCCCTCTCTCTCTCTCTCTTTCGGCTCTCTTTCCGACTCAACAAGTGGACCGATGTTTTCGGGACGGCAGGAAGAGAGAGAGAGAGAGAGAGAGAGAGAGAGAGAGAGAGAGAGAGAGAGAGAGAGAGAGAGAGGAAGAGAGAGGGAGCCATCCACCTACACTCGTCTCCCCCGTCGTCGTCGTCGTCGTCGTCGTCGTCGTCGCTACACGAGAAAGAGTGGTGGGTTCTGCGGGCAAAAACGCCGGCCCTTCGCGCTAGGGGTTGCTTCCTGCGTGCAGGGAACGTGAAGGGGGAGCCGAAACGTTCTCTGGTCCGACATACCGGCTCGAGGGGAGAGGAGAGAGAGAGAGAGATGCTCTCGCAGGGACTGAGAGGCCCGAGTCTAGCGATGGCTCTGAAAGAACCGCGTTTTTAGGTTTCACAGAACCTTCCGAATTTTATCCCTTAGCACTCGAACGGTGACTGTAAGGCACCACTAAAAATTGCTGTATCATTATTCAAAATATTTTATACATTATTGCATTCGTTTGTATTTAATAAATTACTAAACATTTCGGTATTTTACGAGTAAGTTGCACGATTTTCGTATGTATGACATAAAAACATATATATATATAGAAGGGCAATATTCTAGGTAGGAAGAAATGTTTCATTTTGGAGTTAAAATAGCTTCGAGTGCAAAGAGTTAGAATTGTCTCTCGTTTTTATAATTCTACTGGCAACAAGGTGATTGCCATGCATATTTAACCCTTTCGAGACTGTTGGTACACGCACATCCCAGTATATCCCATAAATACCGAAAATCCGTCTCGAAAGGGTTAAGCGAACGAATTATTTCTTGAGACTTTGCCCTGCTGTTTTTTTGCAGCGGTAGATAAGCTGTGAAAAATTTGCTTTTGGCTTACGAATTGAAAGAGGATTGAAAATCTGAATTTCTAGTCATTCTTGTGGGTCTCCGATTAGGTCATTTCCATGTTTAGAGGAATGGTTGAAAGGGAGGATGTACAGAAATTAGGAGCTCCGGAAGGGTTAATGACATTTGTATTCCATACATGCAAAAAGTGCCGAGCTACATTGTGTCGTTTTATAGGCGGCAATTTCGAATGTGTCACTGAATTAATCAACTGCAAAAACAGGTGACTCCCAGCATCCATCGTTGACCACGCACACAGCCGTATTTTATTTCGGTCAATGTATACTATTATAGTATTTATAACGTATGCAAATACTAATCCATCTCGCTGTCATCGGGCACTCAGCTCGGAACTCTTAAAAATAATCATTGAATGAAGATAGATCCTCCAATCTAGCTTTGTCGAGTCCTATCGACTGGCTAGTGAAATTAAAATTCTACAGAAACGAAGAAAATTTCACCCTTCGTACTCGGAAGTTATTTTAACTCCAAAACGAAACATTTCTTCCAACCAAAAATATATAATAAACCCTTCTATATATTTTTTTTTCGATGTTATACATACTAAAATGGTGGAATTTACTTGTACAGTACTGAAATGTTTAGTAATTTATTAGATACAAATAAATGTAATAATGTAAAAAATATTTTGAATAATGATATAGCAATTTTTAGTGACGCATTATAGTCGCCATTCGAGTGCTAAGGGTTAATAAAACTCGGCTTCTTTTTTTGAGCACGTCGGACACTTCAAAGACATTTGCTCTGACATTTAACAATAGGATTGACAATTTTTTGAACTCTGAATATTTCTAACTGTTCACATATTACTTCAACCAAGAATTATAAAAAGTGCTGTTAATTTATAGTCGTTGGTTCGAACCATTTAATTATTCAGTACTTGTAAACACTTCAGCGAAAATTCACCTCCCTCCATTACTAGATAATGTTAATCGTTAGGTACCTAATCGCTGCTCACCTGACAGTGTTAAAATTTGTGCAGAGTAAAAAACTCCTAATAATGTGACTATTGGAAAACCTACATGAGCTCCAATTTTTTCCAAATTGTCAAGTAAATTCGAAATACTCCAATGGATACACTTTATGAAGCAGACTTTATGGTATTAACCTGTAAATTGGAAATGAATGAAAAACTACCTTAGTCGATTGTGTATTTTGGATAAAAATGGTTCAATCTCCAATTTTTTCCAAATTGTGAATTAAACTCGAATTACTCCGATAGATACACTTTATAGAACGAACTTTATGGCATCAACCTGTAACTTGAAAATGAATGAAGAACCACCTGAGTGGCTTGTATAAATATTTTTGAAAAAATTTGTTCAATCTCCAATTTTTTCCAAATTGTCAAGTAAACACAAAATACTCTAATAGATACACTTTATAAAACAAACTTTATGATATTAACCTGTAAATTGAAAATGAACGAAAAACCACCTTATTCGATTGTGTAATCATTAAAAAAAAAATGATTCAAACTCCAATGTTTTCCAAATTGTCAAGTAAACTCAAAATACTCTTTAAACAACGAATTATGTAAATATTTTTAATAAAAATGGTTCGATCTCCAATTTCTCCAAATTAAGAACTAAACTCGAATTACTCCAAAAAACCACGCTGTCAGAAAATACCTCAATCTCAACTACAAAACAATTTCTAAGATTCCTATGCAAACCCGAATTATCCAAAAAATAGTGAACCAAGCTCGAAACACTCGAAAAACACAGTTCACCCCGGAATCCTCGGATTTCAACTTTTGGAGTAGAATTCGAGAGTGAGAGGTTCGAGCGCCCATCGCTAGCCGCGCATCCGTAGCCGTTTGGAGGGGATTAGTTTCGGGTTGTAGTGGGGGGTCGGCGTAGCCGGAAGGGGAGGGGTGGGGCGGGAGCCTCCCCTCGCGAAGCGTCAGTCTCTTCGCGTACCCCGTGCAGGAAGGATCCCGCGTGGTTGCTCCTCGTCGCCTGTCCACGCAGCTCTCGCTTCTGCCCTGCCGATCGATCTCGCATCCGAAATTCTCGGCTTCCATCGTGTCACGTTGACCATAATCTCTCGTGCACAGTGCTCTCCGTTGCAATCGTTCGTCGAGTGGTGGTTCGTCCGGTTTCTCCGCGAACGGTCCTCCGGACTCGACTCTGCTCGGCTCTGCGTCCTCGCGTCCCCAGTGCGCTTCGCTTCCTTGTACAATTCCGTGAACAGGTGTTCGTCTTCGGTTGAAAAAGCGACGCCGCGCGTCGGATGGTGCATGGGCGCGCGGGTGAATGCCTAGTGGTACGCGATGCGTCCTCGTGGCACGCGGCGGCGTCGAACCTTGTGAGGCTCAGCCCCGTATCGAGCAATGCTCCGATCTGACTCTGTCCCCTAATCGTCAGTGAAAACCGAACGAGTTTGCCAGTGTGTGCCCGGTGCTCCCGGAAGTCCCGTCCGAAAGTGGCGAAAGCTGATTATGCGACCCGAAATACTAGGAACGTGTGCGCACTGTCCAGCGGAGCTCATCTGATAGAGCCGTACCCTAAGCGTGCAGTGATCTGACTCTGCCCCCCCTGATCTCCATTCTCAGTGAAAAAACGGAGGACCCAGTGAGTGCCGGGAATTTTCAAGTGGCAGCCTGATATGCTCCCCGAGATCCTCGGTGGAACGTGAGCGCACTGTCCAGTGGAGCTCAACCACCAAAATCATCCCCTAACTGCTCCGAATTCGACTCTGTCCCCCCAGTTGCCCGCGTTTCTCAGTGAAAGACCGAAGAACCCTGTTTGCCGTTGTGTGACCGTTGGTTTTACGAGTCCCATCAGAAAGTGGCCGTCTGATATGCGCCCCGAAATCCACGAAACGTGTGCGCACTGTCCAGCGGAGCTCACCAGCTAAAGCCACCCCCTGGCGAGGGACTCTGGCTACCTAGCCGGACGATGAGAGCGATACACCACGGTCGAGGCGCGATCGTCACCAAGATTTGATAGCGAACCACCTGGCGGCCGAAACCCGGCCTCTCTCTTCTCTCTCTCTTCTTCTCCTTCCTCCTCTATCCTCTCTCCTCCTTAGAGTAGCGACAGCCTAACCGCAAGACCATCCCCCGCTCCCCTCTCCTTTCAACCACCCCCAAGGTGGCCGCGAGATGCAGTCGAACACAATACTGCGCGACGTCGCCAGCACGGAGAAGCTGATGGTAAACAACAACAATCTGAACAACAACGGCTCTCCCGGCGCGGACATCATGTTCCAGATGGAGGACGACGGGCTCACGCAGCTCGGCAGCGTCTTCCAGTCGGCATACCAGTCGATCGTCGGCGGTGGTGCGCAGGTAAGACCCGTTTCCAACCCCTTTTCGATGCACCCTGCACTCGTCGACTACCAGTTGCGTCCGCAGACGAAAACAGTTCCATCGATTTCCAACGCTGATCAATAGGCGAACGTCTCTTTCGCTCCGCTCTCGGGAGTTGTACTGCTCGGGGTGAAAAAGAACAGCGTTTCGAAATCCTGTTCGAGGACAGGAATAGTGGTTGGTGATTCTTGGCCGCCTTTGGTCGAGGGGAAGCCTGAAGCGTGCTCTTGACTCGAAAATTATTCTTTTCTACTCCCGACTCGGGAATTATCTTAAGGGTTGAAACAGTGTGGAAATTTCGTTTGAAGATGAGAGTCTCATTGCAGGCTCTTAACTGGTTAGAAGAGGTCCTGAACTCACAAAGTTCGATAGAAAATTTAGTTTTGGTCTTATCTCGGAAATTGTGCTCTGGGGGGTTGAAAAAGAAATTACCATATGACAATTTCGTTTCAAAAAATAATTACTGATAGAAAGATTCTTTGTTAGAGTCTTCCAACTGCCCAGGGTTCCCAGTAATACTGTTCAGTAAAAATCCGTTTTTAAAAATTTGTACTTCAGGGGGTTGAAACAGAATAGCGTGCAGAACAATGATCTTAATTACAGACTTTTATTTAGTCTCTTAACTGAGCAGAATATGGACTTCCCAATGAAAATGTTGATCAGAGGAATGTCCCCATTCGTAGATTGTACCTAAGGGGTTGGAAAGTGAAAATGGCGCGTGGAAATTTAATTTGAGAGCGAACTGGTTGGAAGATTTCTAGTTCCAGTCTACTAACTACCTTCAATAGGCCTACAGCAAATAATTTTGTCACCGAAAAGTGCCTGCTCCTTCAGCTTAAAAAATCATCACCCTGGGGGTTGAAGACAAAAACAGAAACCCTATGGAAATTTAGTTGAAAGAATCTCAAATGGAAGCGCTTACCGATCAAGAAACACGCTCTCAGTTAGCAATATTAATAAAAAGAGCGTTTCCCCTCTAGCAACCGTAATTCTAGAGGGTTGCAAACGGAAACTACCACCTAAAACTTTAGTATAACGGCGGGAGACCTCGATGAAGTGCCCGAGTTATATCGATCTCAACTAATCGATACAGGACACCAATTAAGAAACGTCTTCGATAAAAGACAGTTCGCTTGTCGGGGTTTAGGGGTTGCAAAAATTGAAGGTTCTTAGTTGTCTCTTGGCTGGCCGGAGAGGGTAGCCGCGGTTAAAATAGGGGCAGACCGGATGCACCGGTTGGAAACGAGTTCCTTTCAATCTCGGCCAGGTTTTCACGGTGCACAGGGTTTCCCTGTAAATCCGATTGTGCGTCGATTGAAAATAGAGACACGTTTACGATTTTCTCCGCGCGGCCGACGGAGCGTGCCGAGCACGCCATCGGCCCACTGACGTCACTGTTACGTCACGAGCATGGCCGTCGTCACGTGGGCGGGCACGATGGTCGTCCGCTTTTTTCTTTTTCAATGCCGGCACCCTTGCCTCGGATGCTCGGGGTGTGCTGGAATCTTTTTTTTTTCTTTTTTCTTGTTTCCACGCGTCTCTCTGTTGTCTTTGCGCGTTTCGGATACATCGTGCTTTGATTGCTCTCGGGGTTTTTAAAATATTGCTTTTGATCGGCCGTCAGGATATTTTTCCTCGTTAGGGGTTGTCGGCGGTTTAATGTCACCGAAACTGAAACGATACGCAGCAATATTACAGGTTAAAATGTTTGTTACAGATGATTTCACTTTTAATATTTTAGTGTACATGCTGCGTGTTTCGTTGTGAGTAGGAGGGGATGAAAGTCGGAGTAAAAGGGGTAGTTTAGACATTAATCTATTATTCACGTTTTATATTCCTACGATTTTAATATACATTTCCCATAAATATGGTTGTCACTGAATTTTTTACGCTTTTAAATATTTTAATGGAATTTTTATGTTGTTTGGTAGTTTAATAGGATCCGTAAACAAAATTAAAACATTCAATCTGAATCTAATTTTTCTGAATTATGGAATGAATTTTTTGAATATTTTCTCGCTGTTTACTCGTCACAGAGCTACAGAAAGTACTATACACGTCTATTTAATAGTACAATCAGAATGGGGAGAGCTTACGCAACGACGTAGGCAGAAAATATAGGCTGTCGTTTTTTCCTGACTTCGATGGGAATTACGGACAATATGCTACTTGAAAATTCTACTGGTTCTGATTCTACAATGCGTTCGCATAGATTTATACCCCCGGTTCAGATCCACCCTGTATAATTCAATATTCTAGAATCCATTGTGTACAGTCCTCGGAAACATTTTTCGGCTGCAGGGCATGCCGCACAACTTTCCCTTTTCTCTCCGCGCGACCGGTTCAGTGTGCTAATTCAATTTGGCAGAAGAAAATCGAAAAACTGTGACCACCGAGAAACACAAAATAGCTCGAACGAACAAACTAAACGAGAATTCTAACCAGCCACGGTGAACGAAACTGTGGATTAAAAAACATTAAGGGGTTGAATCCTGTAAAACGAAATCGTCCAATATTTCTTCACCCTTGTCCACTTTGAGACCCTTACTGAATAAACAATATGTTCTGCGCGTGGTTTTATTAGTTGTGGACACTGAATGGCGGAATATTTTTATAACTATGTGGTTGATAATGTTTTTGAAGGTATTTCTTGAAGGCACGTTAATCTTTCTGTTGTCCCTAGTGCTGGATCCATTTAACCCTTTGCACTCGAAGCCATTTTAACTTTAAAACGAAACATTTCTTCCGACCTAGAATATTTCCCTCGTATATATATTTTTTCATGCTATACATGCGAAAATGGTGCAATTTACTCGTACAGTACTGAAATGTTTAGTAATTTATTAAATGCAAACAAATTTAACAATGTAAAAAGTATTTTGAATAATGATACAGGAATTTTTAGTGGCGCCTTACAGTCGCCATTCGAGTGCCAAGGGTTAATTAATTGAGTAACTGGATGACGATTTTGGTACTCTGGGTCAAAACGGACCCGGACCCCATTGTGGGAGGATTAAATTTTTCTCATCTCGCGTTGGATTTGTATTCTTGAAGAAGGCATTTTTTGGCATTGTGTCAACTCGACATCAGAGGACCGATTAAAACATGAAGGGCGTGTACGGTTTAATCAGAAAGCAATCATCCGTTTCAACTGAACTTCGAAACACTGGCTGCTCGCCCCGACGAGATCGAGAAGCGTCTCGTCAGAATTTACGGCGGGTTCGGCCCGATTATCTCCGCGAAGTCAGTTCGCGTAATAAGGAATATCAGAAACAGCCGGGCGGGGTGCGGGGGTGAACGTCTATTTCGACTCGTATGGCGGCAGTGACTCATCATCATCCCGGCATTGTTTCGTTAAATGGAATTTCTATCTAATTTAAATGCGGCTTAGCCAGAAATAATGCGATTATGCGTTAGCTTATTCTGTTTGTTAATCTCCTTTGCACACCATTGTCACCCTGACGGCCGAGAGAGGCTGGGGAGAGACGAAGAGAGAAAGAGCGAGTGAGTGAGAGAGAGAGAGAGAGAGAGAGAGAGAGAGAGAGAGAGAGAGAGAGAGAGAGAGAGAGAGAGAGAGAGAGAGGCAGAACGCCACGGTGTTTCGTGTACAGATCCCCCTCCGTCGCCCCTCTGGCCCCTCTCCGTCGTTGCCACGCCGTTTTGTACGGCACTGTACATTATTTCGCTACAGTCCGCGCAGCACAGCCGCTAGATCCTCTCCGGCTTATGGACTGGTCGGTGCGCAGCGGTTCTCCTTCTCCTTTTCCACTTGGAACTTTAATTTCCCCCTTAATCGCGCGTTCCGGAAGTTCCCCCCTCGCCCTGCTCTCATAAATCTCTTCTGCGAGAGCGAACTCGCGAGTTCCAGGTCTCGCGTTTTCCTCCGAGAGAGGAGAGCCCTCTCTCGGGGGCTTTCACGCGATCTTCCGAGCGAGAGCCGCTCCTCGATAGACCTCGATAGGCGATCCAGGTCGACGAGAGACGATATCGAAATTCTTTTTTTTTTTCATCTCTCTTTTCCGTTGCGCAATCTTCTCCTTGTCTACCGCCGCGCCACTTACCAATTGCCATCGCGACAATAGCGGTCTAATTACAAAGGACCAACGTCAACGCGGGAGACAACAGGTTAGAGCGAGGCGCCTCTCTCACCTGCGCGATCGACAGCTGCCGATCCATTGTTCCTCTTCCCGCAGCTAACCGATCGCGAGCGGAATTGGAGCGGCCGACTTTCCGCGAACGTCTCTTTTTCGGATTCCGCCGGTCGGATGCTGGAAACGCGATTAGGTTCGCGATGACGTCCCCTTCTCCCAATGATACCCTTAACAGTAAACCTATCAAGCATAAAACATATACACCAACGAGCAAAACTGAGTCTACACTATTTGAAGCAACATAACTTTTTAAAAATTAGATCAAATGACTTGAATTTTATTGAGAAGTTAGAAGGATTAGTTTATTAGACGAGGTGTACAAAATTTTTGAAAAAAGTTTGAATTGGTCGGAATCGCAAAAGAAATAGTAAATGTTGGTTTTTTTTTAGGTTTTTTATCTGAGCCTGTATTGAAAATTTAAAAAATGTGTTTGATACGCTTGAATAAATTATATCCATGCTGAAAATTTCACCGATATTGGTTAATTCGTTTACGAGTTATAAACGGTTAAATTTATTATTATATAATTTATTCGAGCGAATCGAACAGGCTCAGATAAAAAAGCTGAAAAAACCAACTTTTACTATTTCTTTTGCGATTCCGACTAATTCAATTTTTTTTTTAAATTTTGTACACCTCGTCTAATAAACTAATCCTTCTAACTTCTCAATAAAATTCAAGTCATTTGATCTAATTTTTAAAAAGTTATGTTGCTTCAAATAGTGTAGACTCAGTTTTGCTCGTTAGTGTAAATGTGAAACGTCTTTTAGGGGGGAAAAGATTGAATTTACGTAAACTTTGGACGATTTTCAATATAATATGTACTGAAATAAAGAAGTCAGTTCCGTTCATTTCCTGTGAAAACGTTTTTATAATTTCAATAATTGTGACATAGAAAACCGGCCATTTTCACCGTCGCAGGTTTAGTATTAATGTGTTTGCTAGTGTTTAATTCTCTGCTATGCTGCCTCTTATTTAATTATAGGCAGACTGCGGATCTTTATGTGAAAGTAAACATTATTTTACCTGAATTGCAACGAACTGAAGTGAAACAGAAATTTATTTTCTTTCTTATTATGTTTAGCAGATTGAAAAGAATGGTATGTTTGATACTTTAAATCACACCCATTTTTGTCATAAATGCATAAAATCCGCAGTCTAATTATAGGTAACTAGGTCATCATTCGCGAACACAACGACGCTGATTAAAAACTCCAATACAATCGAACTCTTCTTATTTGAATACCGAGCCTACCACCATCGATCAATTTGATCGGTTTTATATATTTAAACAATTACTGAAATTATACAGATCTCACGAATGTCTTCAATCATGACTATACTCCTGATCTTTCTGCAAAATAAAAATTACATCACTTGCAGCATACTAACTAAAACCATCTTTCAATCTTTAATGATAAATTAATTGGATGATACAATATAGCTAGTAGATGACAAATATAGCAAAACAAAAATTGGAGTACTACCCTAAAAAGCTCAACAACCCTTAAAAAATGGAACCTCTCGCCAAACCCTTCTAGAAATGTTCAATCACTTCCCGCGCCATGAATTCGCCAAACTCTTCAATAAATCGACAGGCTAGGTAAAAAAAAAAGCAGGTTAGGAACCACGATCAAAAATTTCCATAAACATCTGCGTCGATCCAACGATTTCCTGGCAGCAATCTCTCTGCATCTCATTAATAACTCGGTGAACCGTCCCCCAAAAATTCTTCCACCCTCCGCCGAGGATCGGCCGGGGCATACTAAAGTGCCCTAACGACTCGGAGCCGAGCGAGCACCGTCACCGAAAATCGTAGATCCCTTTACCTGCCCCCCGAACAATGAATTCATTCGACGAGGATTTATCGACCGAACGTAGGGGCGATATTTTTTTATCCCCCCGCCGATCTCGATTTCGAGAGCGTCTGGTGGAACCAGTTTTTGATCGGGCCGTGGTAAGGCCAGCCATTTCCGGTCTGCGTACTCTCCCCCCCCCCTCTCTCTCTCCACCCTGTTCGTATATCCGGTTCTTGGCGGTCTCCCGAAACGTGTTCGAAACGGTCGGGGCGCTACGCGGGGATTTCGAGGAGCTTTTTTCCGGGCTTTGTCGGGCGTAAAATCTTGGCCGAGTCATCGTCGACCCACAGAAACGGGAGAAAGAGAAATGGATAGAGAGGGGAGGAGAGAGAGCAAGAGAGCAAGAGAGAGAGAGAGAGAGAGAGAGAGAGAGAGAGAGAGAGAGAGAGAGAGAGAGAGAGAGCCGACGGAGGCAGCCACTTAAAAATACTACAACAAAAAGCCAGAGGGCCGCGTTCGTTATGAAAGCGTTATCTCTCTTTGGGCCGGACTTAATTAGCCGCTCGCGCGCTCATTTTTCCGCTAAAAACGGACTCGCAATTAAACGTTTAAATTAGCGGCGACTCGTAAGTGGCCCCGGCGAAATATCGCCGGTTGCCTCTCTGTTTCGCAACGCGCGTCGCGTCGTGTCGCGTCGCGGCGCAATTTTCGATCGCAGCCTCAACATCCGTGCCGTATACGGTCCATCCGCCGACACCTCCGCCGGAACGAGAGACATTGTAACTTTTTGATAACGAGCGCGTGATCGACGGTGTAATTGGCCCGTCGCGTTTCGCCCCGTTAACACGATTGAACGCGGCTCACGAGGATCAGTGGAACGGCACACAGCCGCCGGCAAAAGTAATCTTTGATCCGTTACACCGAATCTTGCAAATTTACTCGTACGGCAGGAAATTGCAACCGTTCGGCAAAACGATCCGTTCGACATTATTTTTTAACGAAGTTATACTGCGCTGCAATTTTCCTTGCGAACTGTTTTTTTTTTTTAGAAACGGTTCTTGGAAATTTGTTACATTCACCCCCCATGTGCTTACTCTGGATGTCTTTTTTTTAAATTGTGATTTATTCAAAAACAAAATATACCAATTTTTGGCGGCATATATGAACAGCAGAAAGGTGGAATTTCTTTTATAAAGTAATTCTTATAATAGTAATTCCACTGATATTAATAAAAATAATTACGTTATTATTTGATATTTACCACAAGAAATCTAGTCGCAGAACACTTAGCACTCCTTCAGATTTGTATAAAATAATCCATAAAAATGAGAATTTGCAGACAAATCTGCAGTACTGAAATTATACAGACATGCATTTATCATGTAGTATTAACAGTGTTAATTTGACATAAATATGTACCCACTCCATGAGTCCAAGTAATTTAACTTTATTTTGAAACCTTAAATTTTGTAAACCCTCATTTTCAACGATTTGACTATTTTATCATAAATAGAACAGTTTCCTATGAATAATTTTCTACGATGACAAAGTTGACATTCTGAACTATTTTACATGATTCGAGTTAGTACGGGCATACAGGATGAATCACGCGAACGGGATTGAATAAGAAAAATGATTTTGATCGATACATCCACTGATGTCACAGTTACCATTACGATCCTATCAACATGATCTGGAACAGACACGGCAGATAAATGGATCGTTTTGACCCACCGTGGTTTACACGCAGCCTCCACGATGCAATGTTGCATAAAATTTTATGTGTACTTTCGACTGCATCGTATTAACATACGTAGCCGTATGCATGCTCAATAATTGCTTATTAATCACATAAATGAGTATGTTGAGAGATAAAGCTGACTCCAAACGACATATTTCTTGTACACGAGCGATGTAAATTGCGTGTATTGTTAAAAATTAATTTTTCTGAAATTTTGTTTCGCCGACGATGAATGTTATCGCTCAAGGTGTTCCACATATTATGCAAATTATGTAAATAAGCTGTACTTTATGCTGTTCTGGATTTTTCTACAGGAAGTTTCTATACAAATTTATTCTGGCACAAAATGTTATAGTAGACAATCGTTGTTAGGGAAAATTTAAGTAGCTTATTGAGGATGAAAGAAAATTATAATTGATCTTTGGCAATTTTCTTGCGGCGATAATTGAGAAGAATTTTAGAGAAAAAATTTATTTCAATCTTTTACAATTTTTACTAATAAGCTAGCCAACAGTAACTACTTGAAAATATACTCTGCATAAATATTTTAAAATAAAAATCAAGACTTATACTCCAGGCTACGAATATGTTATGTAAAGTTAATTATTAATAACAGTAACCTTAAGAAGTGATGCCCTATAAATTTCAAACCCTATAAACGTTATTATGCAATTTTTCTTTCACTTAGCTCCAAATCATTTCACGAATCATCGATATTGCCCAGAAAATCGTGGAATATTTCACAAAAATAGGAATTACACAAAGTTAATTTTTATTAAAAATATACACGCTAAAGAAATATGATCTCCTCAACCCCTATAAAAGTTACGATGCAAATTTTCTTTCACTCTGCTCCAAATCATTTCACGAATCATCGATGTTGCCCAGAAAATCGTGGAATATTTTACAGAAATAGGAATCACACAAAGTTAATTTTCATTAACAGTATACCATCTAAAGAAATATGACCCCAACCCTATAAATGTTATGATGCAATTTTTCTTTCACTCAGCTCCAAATCATTTCACGAATCATCGATGTTGCCCAGAAAATCGTGGAATATTTCACAAAAATAAGATTTACACAGAGCTAATTGTTATTAACAGTATACCATCTAAAGAAATATAATCTCGACCTCTATGAAAATTGTGACGCAATTTTCTGCCACTGAACTCGAAATAATTTCACGAATCATCTCTGTCTCAAAAATCATAGATCGTAGTTCTGCGTCACAAACGTAGACAATGCAAACAAGACGCAGATCCAAATTCCGAAATTCACGCGTCCCCGCGCGAATGATCGATCGGACTCGCAAGGGTTTCGATTTCACGCTCGGTCGAAGTCTGCGCGAGCGTGTACCGTTCGGCAAAAAGCTCGAAAACGAAACTGGTTGCGGCAATAAAGTGGCACTTGTCGGCCAATTCGACGATAGGGGAAAGAAAAAACAATCAGCTTCGAGACCGGAGCCAGGTCGCCGTCCCATTTATATCAATTCTATTCATTGCCGCTTTTAACCTAGCCCTCGCCCGTCGCTCAGCGGTTCTCATCCGCGGTCTACTTCGATATCCGTCATCCGCGAAACCGATCGAACGATTACCAAAATCGATCTCAACACGATGATCATCTCCGAGCACCGAAAATTGCCGACTCGATCAACAGTCTATTAAGTGGCGTGCCTGATTACCATCGAAACGACCGATGAGTCCTCGAACTGACCGCCTCGACATAGGTCGCGGGCCGGGTCGGGCCGGGCCCGATTTGCATAAAATTCTGGTCTCCGGGCGAGGTTCTTCGGCAACTCGATGGACAGGTGAAACGAGGCGATGTAACGGGTCCTGTCGGTTTCATTCAATTCCCCTGGTCCCGATCGGCAATTACCTCGACCTCCTGGAAATCGAGCCGATTTTTTGCCTTGATCCAAATTTGCTCGATATATGTCAACAACACGGGTCTTGTCAGCGCCTTGTATCGTCCAGGAGACGTAACCGAGCCTCTCGTGCTTCGTGACCCCCCGCTGTACTGGTAGCGGTAGTGGGGATAATTCCGCGACGTTTATCATCGAGGCCTTGGCGACATATATAGAGAAATCACTGTATTTAGAATACACGGCCTCTATAGCAATTCACCGAGTCCTTAGATCGTTTATCTGTAACAGAAGTTGGTGTAGATACTCTTTTGACAGTGAATTGTTCAGTATAATATTTTATTCAGTAAAAGGTAATTAGGAATTGTATTGTATAAATACTGATGTCAATCCAAAAAGCAGACTATACAAATTTATTATTTCTCCTTAATTCTTAATCTATAAATTGTGTAAAAGATAGATACAGCAGACTATAGTTCTTCCAGCTAAGATATACCACGAAATAAAAATGGTGGAGACCACTGTTGGGGTAGTTGAAGTCAAATAAATTGCTCCGTTAATCAGATTATGTGTCCAAGGCGTCTAATGAAGGTCCCATGCTCGACTCTTGTTTTCGATAGTGAAGATGTTCGGTGCTAAGTGATTTTTGGACTGTGTGGCACGAGAAACCCGCGGTGTGGTGTCCATGTAACCCATGGGACAGCTTTCACGATCAACGTTGGGCGCTTGACCCGATCGTCTCGAATTTTCGTCTTAATTGAACCAGCAGTACGCAGAGGCCAGGACCACCGCCATCGACGAGCACTTTCGCTTTCTCGTTTCTCTCATTCTCTCTCCTCCGCTTGTACAGTTGATCGCAAAAGTTAAATCGCGCGCGTGCCAGGAAAAAGAACTTTGTTCAAATAATACGATCGGTCGCGATGACGACGATCGTGTATGTGTATATGTGTGTGCGTGTGTGTGTGTGTGTGTGAGCTTCCGGCAGAGATGTTTTCCTTTCGTTTCGAATTAACGTGTACGTTTACCACATACGCTGATTCATACATTTATTCACTTAGCGAACGACAATTAAGGTTAAACGTTTTCGGTCCCACGACACGACATTCTATTTTATTCCAATTACTGCGCGGTTTATTCGTTTAGGCTAGTATTTGCTCGCAATGTCACTATTGCATCGCGTGCATCGGCAATCTTAGCACTTTCTGAACGCTATGAATAAACTGGCAGGGAGATGCGATGGAAATATTGTTGAAATATAACGCCAACTGCCATTGATCATAACAGAAATGATGAAAAGTTGTTTGGATTATAACAAGCTCATTATTTTTGTGGTACTGTTAATCGTTTCTAAATTATTTATTCACTGTACCTTTCTGTGACACTATTTTCTTTATTTTTATACAGATGTTGGCTTTCTTAAACTTCCTAAAATAATTTTCATGGTTTTCTGTCAATATTTTTGTGAATTCTCGAGGTGGTGCAATTTTTCTCCCAAACTTTTTTTTTTTTGTATATGTCTTTGTGACAGTATTTTACAAATTTAAATTGTTCGATAAATTCTGTATCCAAGGATAGTTATGCAGCTAATTCTACTGCGATTCTAAATTTCATTATTTAATTCGTAATAAATTCACAAATCCGAGATTTCGAGAGTACATGTCGAGAATCAGTGTATTCACACCATCCCTTAACTTGCACCTTAAAAATCTCAGCATCAAATTTTTTTTTACAACCTCCACCAAGTGTAACAAATAGTCCAGATCATAATCTACAATTCTGACTAATTTTTTCCCCAGATAATCAATTTTTAAGTTCACAAATCCGAGATTTCGAGACTCCATGTCGACACTTCATATATTTAAATCATCCCTTAACTTGTAACTTAAAAATCTCAGTATCAAATTTTTTTGACAAATTCCACGAAGTGTAACAACCAGTCCAGGTCATAATCTACGATTCTGACTAATTTTTTCCCCAGATAATCAATTTTTAAGTTGACTAATCCGAGATTTCGAGACTCCATGTCGACACTTCATGTGTTTAAATCATCCCTTATCTTGTACCTTAAAAATCTCAGTATCAAATTTTTTTTTTACAAATTCCACGAAGTGTAACAACCAGTCCAGGTCATAATCTACAATTCTGACTAATTTTTTCCCCAGATAATCAATTTTTAAGATCACAAATCCGAGAATTCGAGACTCCATATCGACAAGTTCATATATTCAAATCACCCTCCAACTCGTACTCGTAAAGATCTCGCCAAAAAAATTTTTTAAACAAGTTCCAACAAATGTGACATACACTCCGAACTATGTATTAAAACTCCGACTAATTTTCTATCCCCAAAACCAGTCTCGAACCCGCAAATCCTTGGAAACATCCGCAGCGCGGGGCTCCAATCATGCCGGCGACCTCGCCGTTGAAATCCTCTGCCGGAGCGCAGCAGCCGCGAGTTCTATCGGTGCGGTAATTATTAACAACTCAGCGCGGCATCTATTCATGCATGTATATCCCGAAGTCGCGAATAAATTGCCGGCAGAAGGAATTGGGGCGATATTAGAACGGTGGCCCCGGGGGCGAGAAGCCAGAAGCCAAAGGGTCCTCGAATTTCCTGCGGCGTGGTTCCGGTTGATCGTCGCTGCTCCTCTCGTAATCTATGGTCGGGATTAGCATTGGTACTTAGGCACGTATGTGTAACCCATATGATCACGCTTGTAGCTACAGATCCCGGGTGCAGCGTTGCGCTCGCGCGAGTGCGCGCGCGCGCACTCGAGAGCAGTCCACTCCACAATTTGCGCCCGACATATACACACGCGTAAATAGATACTCCGTCGGGGAATATATTCGTAATGGGGTACGCGCACGCTCACACGAGAACGCACACGGACGTAATTAGACACACGCACACGGGGCCAGCACAACCGAGTATCCTCTCGCATACCAGTTATTCGCGTGACAACAGTATATCCCTGCGCCTGCAGCTCCACTAATAGCGGTATCCTAGGATCCAACGCGCGCGCCGACTGATATATCCATTCCTCGTAACCATTATCCCCTTGGTTCTGTTTGCACGGATATGTTGCGTCGGGGACACGCGTATTTCGCGCACACCTAACTCCCCACCCCCTCCCAACCTCGCCGGATCATCGGACTTTTGCGTTTGATCCGCCACTGACCCGCGATCATGACAGTTTCGACGATTTCCGCGGGGATCCCCGATGAATCCAACCCGCCACGGATTAGCGCGCTACGCCTACCCCGCATTAGCGACAGGCGACCCTAATTCCGTTTCTTGGACCGCCCGTGTCGCCAATACCGGAAGTAGAACAGCGAAATTTTTGGGGGTTGAACGGTTCAGTAGACTTCGTCGCGGTGGGAGATGGAATTGGAAAGTGCAAAATAAAAATATTTATTTCTTCTTTTGACTATAGATTTGCAGGCTTTTCTTGTTGTTAATCTTTCGGAAACAGTTTTGCTATTCAGTGAACCATATATGGGTCACGACCACTCCTACTGAGAAATTACTGACTGCACGTAATTGGAGATAACTAATGTTGCGTGCACGATTAATTTGATCGCTATTTTAGATTTAATTCTCCGACCTTGTGAAGGCACTAAAAGAAACTTTGTGTTGTTAGAACAATGTTTATCTTGCCTTCGCAACCTGAAACCAGTCACCGAGTCCCAAAATATGAATGTGCACAATCCATCACGCAATCGATTGAGGTCGGGATTTTGGTCGGGATTAGGCCAATTAAAAAACGATCTCAATATTCAGCTGGGAGTGTATATTTAACAATTTCTCAGTATTATTTATTATACTGCGGATCTGTACGCAAATTCTAAGTCTGATGAGCTCTTTTACGAAATCCACGGTGAGGAACAATTTATCATCAAGTAGACAATTTCTTATGGTAAACAAAGGTTAGCAATATCATTAACGTTTGTTAACCTATCCAAATACTAAATTCGTCTGTACAAACATATTTTCCAAGAAAAGTTCTAATTTCACTATCCATGCGATCTATAAAATCGTGAAGAAAATACAGCTAATTAAAACGCGAAGCGGAAGTGCATCTCCGGAGGATCTATCAACCATTTCCGAGGAGCTTAGAAGAATTAATATTCAAAAGAACTTATGTCCACAGGGGGTTGAAAAGGCGTGCTGAAATATCTATGCGAGGCTCTACCTCGGAGGGGTAGTTTTCCAGCTTGAGGAAGAACGGTCGCTGGAAGGAAACCGTGTCAAACATTTTTTCAAGTGCCGCACGCGTTTCATTAAAATTGGAGGGTGCGAGTCGGCTAACGCCGCTTGTAAGCACACACACACACACACACAAAGAGGAAGTCGTAACAGCGACGGATAAGTTGTTACGCAAACTTTGCGCCGTTGATATGGAAGTTCCTCGGACTCTGGTCACCGCTTAGCCGGTCGTCGGGGCGTAATCCCGGTTGTAATCCGGCCGAAGGCGCGATTTAATTAAGCGGAAATTAATAAAGTGGCGGTGCGCGCGAGCGCGCGCGAAAATTCCTGCGGAAAATCACGTCGTCTCCGTCCGCGTTCTAATTGCCCTGTATACTCTGGCTCACCTGTGTTTGGCTCTGGTATACGTGTCGCCTGACAAGATATACACCTATATCGGTCTATGGGCAAATCGTTGTGCATGTGTGTGTGTGTGTGTCTATATCTCTGTGTCGTCTCTGTCTCCATTTGCGTGTGTCTGTAAACGTGCTCGCGAGCGTCGCAGCCGCATACAACCCCCTCGCGACACACCTATAGACGCGACTTGACAGGAATGTGTGATACCTATATACACGGGTACACCCGCGCCACCCCTTATGTATACACGTGTGCTTCCCGAGCCACTGTATAGACACCATATATACGTCCGATTATTAGTGTGTCACACACGCTTGATTTGGTAGCGGGCTTATAACGGCCGCCATAGTGCCGAGAGGCGCCAGCTGGATGTGTTTCGGAACGCGCCCCCTCCCCCCGACCAACCCCCTTCCCGACACCGCAGCTATCTCGCTTTTGTGTATCGCGCGCACACACCCGATCATGATGACGTTGATGATGACGGTCCTAACGCTGCTAGCCTCAGAACTTCACGATTTTCCCCCGAAATTTCGGAAGATTTTTCACCGTTTTCGCCAAAAATTTAACCCCATTTTTGGGTATCTTGCATCGGTTTGATCATTTTTCGAGTTCGCTAGGTGGATTATAGTATTATTGGTAAGGTAAAGTGATTTTGGAAGTTGGTGACTAGGTATCAAGTTGGCGGTGGTTTCCCGAGGCTCATTGTTCGGCCAGGAGTTGAGAAATTCTGGGGTGAGGTCCTCGAATCAATACGCCTGGGCTTTGTCAGTCCGTTGTTTCCGAAATTTGTTGACGTTCTTTATTTTATCTCCTCCTACATCGTTAGGGGTAATTATTAGACGACTGTGCTATCGATTCGAGGGCCGAGAGCAGCATGCAAAATGTAGAACCAGGAAAGTAGCTCGAAACCAATACGACTGGACTTTGACACTCGATTATTTTCCAAATCCAGTGACTTGTTTCGGCTATTTATTTATACGTATGCTCTCCGACAACTGTTTATTGTAATGCATCGTGAATTTAGGGGTTGAGGACGTTTTACATGAAATTAACAAATACTTTCGCTGTCTCCGAACCAATACACCTGGACCTTACCACACAATTATACAGTTGTTGCATATGAAACGTCGTATTATAGTTCACAGATTTATTAATTTACCGATTGGAGGTACAAAGCTGATCTTTTAGGTCACATTTCCGGTTTTTGCTTACACGTGTAAATGTACTTTTAAGGGTTTGTGTCCGTACTTGTGTCTGCGTCGTTAAACGCGACTTTTCCGTCGGAGGTGTCCGCGAACAATAGTCATTAGCGTAGATACTGGCCGAGGCGTGTGCGAGCGATTTAATAACGCGTCGCGAGTGGGCGTCGCCCGTCACCGACGGAACACACCAATGGGTGTCCGATATGTGTTCCGTCGACGCGACGCGACGCGACGGGCCCGGCGATCTCTGTGTGCACGTCGCCGCACAAAGGAGTACACGTGCGAGATCATCTGTAATTACATGCTTTCAAACGCGACGATATCTGTCCTCTTGTTAACCGTTTTCGTTCTCCTTCTGTTTCAGGTGAGTTCACAGTCGCTACCGTTGCTTGTCGATTAACGAGGCGTCACCGACGCGTCCTCCCCGGTGAGTGGGCGACTCTGTCGCTTCTTGCGAGCATCCTTAAGTCCCGTACACAGTTTTTAGTCCCATCTTCGTTTCGACCTCTCCGGAACGTCTTTGCCTCTTACTGGGTCGAGGAATATTTCAGAATTGACTAGTAGACTGCGGATTTTATGCGTTTATGACAAACGTCGATCATTCCCAGGGACTGTGAGAATTTTAGTGTACCATTTTCAATTTATTAGAATTATTAAAATATTTTGAGAATTTTTATGTGACATTTTCAATTTATTAGAATTAGTAAAATACTTTGAGGATTTTAGTGTGCCCTTTTCAATTTATTAGAATTATTAAAATATTTTGAGGATTTTAGTGTGCCCTTTTCAATTTATTAGAATTATTAAAATATTTTGAGAATTTTAATGTGCCATTTTCAATTTATTAGAATTATTAAAATATTTTGAGAATTTTAATGTGCCGTTTTCAATTGATTAGAATTATTAAAATACTTTGAGGATTTTAGTGTGCTCTTTTCAATTTATTAGAATTATTAAAATATTTTGAGAATTTTAATGTGACATTTTCAATTTATTAGAATTATTGAAATATTTTGAGAATTTTAATGTGCCATTTTCAATTTATTAGAATTATTAAAATACTTTGAGGATTTTGGTGTGCTCTTTTCAATTTATTAGAATTATTAAAATATTTTGAGAATTTTAATGTGCCCTTTTCAATTTATTAAAATTATTAAAATACTTTGAGAATTTTAATGTGCCATTTTCAATTTATTAGAATTATTAAAATACTTTGAGAATTTTAATATACCATTTTTTAATTTATTAAAATTACTAAAATGCTTTGAGAATTTTGATGTGCCATTTTCAATTTATTAGAATTATTAAAATACTTTGAGAATTGTAATATACCATTTTTTAATTTATTAAAATTACTAAAATGCTTTCAGAATTTTAAAGTGCCATTTTCAACTTATTAAAATTGTTGGTGCCAGAGAATTTTTATTTTGCACAGCAATCCGCAGTGTACTGGTCACAGAAGGTCCGATATCCTGAAACACATTTTATAATTCATAAATCTTGCACATGAGCTTCCATGTTAGAAAAAGCAATAGTCCCACGAAAGCTCTCGCAAATATAGAAAATATGCAATTGCGTAAACAGGCAACACCTCTCGTTTCCTCGGAACGTCTTCAACGTTTCACAATTAAAGTCAGACCACAAAGAAGCCTCCGCCATCTGCTTAAAACATATCTTACGTTTACCAACGGCTAAAATATTCCCAAGAAAACTGAAATAAACCTTCAAGTCAACGGTCAGGTTATCCTCGAATGGTACCCTGGGTCTTTCGTGACTCCAGAAAAATGTTCTGTATACTGCTTCTATGTGTTGCAAATATGAAGTTCCTTCAGCTTCCTTTGAACGTTTAGATTTGGCAGGCCCGAATTATGCACTTCGAGTTATCTCGGTACATTTTCAGCATTTTCTCGGTAGATTCTAACATGGTAGAGCGCACAGTCCGAAAGTACCAATTGAGGGTCAAAAATTTTGATTTTCCCGGGGGCTCCGCGTTCGATCCCCAATTACCGAACCGTGTAATAGGCTTAAACCGCGTTTCCACTGTCGGGGAGCTTTCTAATTTTCGGGACAAAGAATATCTGGCAACGTGAACGTGACTCGGCCTTAACGACGAGGAATCGGGAGGGAAAAGAAGCGGCGTGAAGAAAAAAAAAGGAAGAAAGAGAGAAAGAGAGAGAGAGAGAAATGAGGGACGCGCGGTTGGGTCCGTTCCGAGACGAAAGAAAACGAAGGAAACATGGCGACTTTTGGGCCATATGGCGTTTACGGATACCCAAGCACCGTAAAACCTCCACGGACATAACCTGACCTCTCCTCCCCATTTCTCCTTCCCTCTCTATTTCTCTCTCTCTCTCTCTCTTTCTCTTTCCAGCATGAGGCCGTCTCGAACCGAACGGGAGCCTTAATCAACAACCGTCAGGCCCTTAAAGGACGACGAATGGTCTCCGCTCTCTCGGAGTCACGAAACCGACCTGCTACGCCGGTAGCTGTCGGATCGAATTCGATCCTTCCGTTCGAAATAAAACGAGAGAAACTTTTTCCTATTCGTTACGAATTTCCGCTCCTGCCACGGAGAAAATTTCTCCCCGGGCTCGCCCGAGCATCCAGCAAAATTAATTCGCTCGCTCCGCTCCGTCTGCGGCGGCGTTCTCCTTGTCCGATGCCTCATCGGTTTCGGAGCTGTCTTTGGAGACCTTCGTAATATTAACAATTTTCAAGGCCTCTGCAATTTTACATACACCTCGTTGGAACACCCTTTCAAACCCCTAAGTGGGCCTCCGAAATGTATAATACTCTCACCGAACAAAAGATCCCACGAAACCAAAGTAATTTACTCGTTGCAATCAAAACTGCAGAGTTAAAGCACATTGCAAAAATTACTTCTTGAAGATTACTTCTTCTTCTTCTTCCAGATCGTACGATAAATTTCAGTTGAAGCAACTGTATCGCGAACAAAATGAATTTTTGAAAATAGTGACATACGACCGACACAGCGATCAACGTGTTAAAAATGCGATGATTCAATTAATGTATTTAGTAATCGTTTCTCTTGAAATAGTGAAACGCGGTGAGATTGTTAAATTTCTGTTAAATGCATTACGACTTGACATCGAACAATTATTAGCATAAATTTAAATGGGGCAATGTTAGATAGAGAGCAATTTTCCTGGTCACTATCACCGGAGCCGTATGCAACTTTGTTGGTTACTGTCATTATTCGTTAGCTAAAAAATAGCAATGGAGGGTGTTGTCGGAGATGAAAGTAGTAATTCTGATTATAGTGAAGAAGAAATTGGGCAACTGAAACTCAAAGATTTTGGTGATAAAGGCCTTCTTCTCATGATGCAAATGGGTTAATGGTTAAAATAAAAGTTCACGAGACAAAGAAGTTTCTACTTTATATGTACGTAACATTTGAGGAGGATACACCAATTCATTATTGAGATATCATAGCAGCCATGAAAAGTGATATACTGCTGAAATCATACAATAATTTAAATAATAGTAAAGATAATTGCATTAAAATTAGCATTATTCTGAAATGCATCCAAACAAGTATACGTACCAAAATTTTAAGCACCTGCCCTAACCATTATCGATCTCATAAATTATCTAAAATTGACAACTCTGAATGCTCCCTTAACACTAGACCTACCAAGCCCACCAAAATGGCGGATCTTCTTTTAGAATTATCGAAGAACATAAATATTTTATTGAGCAATTTTTTGATATCCCTTTTTATTCAAGTACGTGTTACCATAAAAATCCACGAAAATGGCGGATGTTCTTTTAGAATTAGCGAAGACTAGAAATATTTTATTGAGAAAAATTTATTGGTATAGGGTAAGAGACCCCGTTACTCGGGGGGTACCAAATAATACTGTGCCTATATTAATTACGCTTATTTTCAAGGTATAAGGTACAATTTTATATCTCTTTTTTAATATTCAGTATGCTTTAAAAAGAAGTATAATCAATATAGGGACAGTAATTGGTACCCCCACAGAAATTGGGTCCCTTACCCTACCTCTCCCTTCAAGTACGTGTTACCATAAAAATCCTATTTAATCTGACTAAATTATCCTGATATTATTATAAAAGAATGCACATCACTCTCCGTTTAGGGTTCGGTAGTTCCATTGTCACCACACATTTCCGAACAAAATCCGAGGAAGACCTCGCTTATGGTGAAACGTACGTGTTCAGGCGAACAGAGCAAAGGTGTTGAGAAGGCGAACAAGCGTTGGCATGTAGAGCAAACGCAATCGCCGGGGGCGTTGCGTGTAATTGAACCGCAAGAGCATGGTCGCGTGGCGTAGCTGGAACAGAGGAGAAAAATGCGAGAGCGGGTGGGAAAAGAAAAAGCGGGAACGGGATGCAAAAGGGCAACGGTGCGATCGGGCGGTGGGATCCAGAACCAGGCACCGAGCAAGGCACGATCTACCGTGAGATCTCGCCGGAAATCGGAACTGGCTCGGGCAAACCTAATCTAAGCTCGATCCGACCCCCGAGACACCGGCCCCGGCTTGCACCGTTCGCGGCGTTACGGCCGATGGACGCGCGCACACAAGCGCGACCCCGCACGTTTCGCGCGATTATGCGAGCTACCGCTATGCAGATCGATCCCCCGAGTCGAAGGTGAGGGCCTGTCGACCGGAGAACACGTCCGTGTGCTACGTGTGTCCATGCTACCCGGTTCTCCCTCGAATTCCGCTCCGGATTGGCTACCCGGTTTAATAACCGACCCTGGAGCTGGATATCTGTTTGCCGAGACTCGTAATTGACTTTTGATTTTGGTCTTCCGGCTGCTTGCTCCTTTGTCGACCTCTGTGGTCAATGAATACGGGGCAGTTTTTAATTGCGAGACGATAGGGCTGCGATTAAGAGCTCATAAGTAGTCGTCAAGTGTCCATAAGCTTGTATTCGAATTTTGGTTTTGGTCCTTGGTCTTTTAAAAGTCATTGTGTATTCAGAATTTTTTATTTATTGCTAATAGTACTGTAGTAGAGAGTGTGTAGGTAACTGTATGCTGAGGCTTGTTTCTGAATTTTTGGCTTATGTGTTCTAGACCTCTAGAATGCCACATAGAATGTTAAAAGAGAGAGAGAGAGAGAGTTAGTATTAATAGTTGTCAAGTGGGTTGAAAATCGTATTTGACTGGCTCTGCAATTTTTGGTATATTAAATTTTGGTCCCTGGAATTTTTGGACTATTAAAGTTTTGTCCCTGCAATTTTTGGAACTTCAGATTTTGGCTCCTGGAATTTTTGTGCCCTCAGATCTAGCACTCGGAAATTTTTGGATCTTCAGATTTAGGTCTCTGGAATGTTTGTTCTCTTAAATTTTGGTATCTGGAATTTTTTAGCCTTGAAATCTAGATATCTGCAATTTTTTAAATTTTTCTTTTCTTAAATTTAGGTCCCTGGAATTTTAGAACTTTCAGATTTTGGCCTCTGGAATTTTTGTTCTCTTAAATTTTGGTGTCTGGAATTTTTGAGCCTTGAGATCTAGATACCTGCAATTTTTAAAAATTTTTCTTTTCTTAAATTTAGGTCCCTGGAATTTTAGAACTTTCAGATTTTGGCCTCTGGAATTTTTGGGCCTTCAAATCTAGTACTCGGAAATTTTTGGATCTTCAGATTTAGGTCTCTGGAATAATCGAATCTCTTAAATTTTGATCTCGAAAATTTTTAGGCCTTCAGATCTAGATCTCTGGAATTTAAAAAATTTTTCTTTTCCTAAATTTTGATGCCTGGAATTTTAGGACCTTCAGATATTAGTTTCTGGAGTTTTTGGCATTTTATGGCTGTCTTAAATTTCTATGGATACCTAGAATGTTTAAATTCTTATATATTCCAATAGTACAGTACTAGAGAATGGCCAATACTCGTAGTTTATCGGGACTCGTAAAATTACAATTTTCCCACACGCCGAAATCGTGAAAAGATCTGTTCGGTTCGCGTGTTTCCTGCACACCGATATGGAACTTCATTTTTAAGTCAGTACGAAGAATTTCGTTGCTCGCGCACGATCGACGAGACAGTCAAAGTGTTAATATGTCACTCTGTTGATCTATTTACAACGTTTCAGTGCTGCTAAGATTATACCCACATACGATCCAATTGTAAATACATATCACGTTCGTTGCATGCTTACATTCACTGCATCGCATTAGACTACAAACACTGATAACAGAAAAATCTATTGACTGAACCAGAAAGATTCAAGGAAAACTGTATATTTTCAGTTTGCACCTTGAGGAACCGTCAAAATAACGATCAATACGAGGAAAAGATCACAGATGCCATAATCTGTCGGAAGTACTTCGCGTTTTGCACTTGCTCAGATTCTAACCTTGGATACAAATAATATTATCATTGGATGTAACTGCTATAATAGTTTACAGGTCTAGTTATAAAAATGGGGGCTAAACTCTTCAGATTTGTAATTAAAATTGATATTCAAATTCATCAGAAAATTATCTAGACGATATCGATTCTCAAAATTTTTATAATGATTTTCTTCCTTTATCTAAAAATGCTGAAAATTATTTTAGATGGTTGTATTGGCTTCTCTACCGATAGAAACCACAATATTCAATCTAATCTTGACAATAATTTTTCTATTGTTGATTACCAGAACACTACATTGGACGTTCTAGTTTCTATTACTAATAGATAATTTTAAAAAAATATGTGATGCTATTGACATTAAATTGAATATGACCACACGAGGCAAAATTAACTTCTGCAGACAATACCAATTTCCAGTATCAATACCAGTGGTCCCCAAAAGTGGACAATTTCCAAATCCCTGAAAATTCAGATGACCCAATGAGAAATCATAAAAAAAAGTCTCTATAGTCTGCCAATTGGTCCCAACCATAGTAACTGCAGCGATGCACCGAATCTTTCTCACAGGTCTGAGGCTCCATAATTGGTGAGGTCGGAAACGAGCGATTTAGGGGCGGCAGGGAAGAGGTGGGGTGGGGGGTTAGATCGAAGATACGAAGGGAACAAATAAAAAGAGGCGAAGCGAGTTATCTTCGAAACCGAAACTTGCTTCGTGACTTCCAGGGGGGGGGGGTTAGGAGTCGGAGAAAACTTTCCGAGTCGGGGTTAAATGCGACGGGGGTAGAGGGGGAGAGGGTAGGGAGTTGGTTAGGGGGGGGGGTGGCGCGAACAACAATAGCAAGAACGGCACACGTAGGGACGTAAACTCCGCGGAGGATCAGCAGGATATAATCTGGGGGCAGGCACCGTGGTAGGCACCATCTACCGTGAGATCTCCACGGAAATCGGAACTGGCTCGAGGCAACCCTAATCCGAACCTGATACGACGCTCGCAGCACGGCCGCAGGCTTCTCAATTATTCACCCGGCGATTTCATACTGTCCAATCAAAGTTTAATAGAAAACCGGACCGCCGCGCATTAACCTGTTTGCCTATGAACCGCTTTTTTCCGCCGGGAAACTGGATCGTCGTCGAAACACGTATTTATTGTGTTAGGCGATGCGCCGTAAAAGAGAAACGTCGTCGGGGAGAGCGCGCGATGTAAACATGATCGTAATAATGTTTCTCCGTTCGTGTTTCTCGCACGACTTTTTTTTTTTTTTAACGACTTCAAAATAATCCCAGAGTTTTCTGGATTTTTAGTAAATTCGTAGACTGTGGATTTTTACGCAGGATGGTCGACTTTCGTTGCAGGACACAGGAACCACGTGTGTATTCGTTTCTGTTTATGATCGTTTTAATTAGACGGAAATATTGATGGACTTTCTAGCAAATCAATTTCTTTGGTTTTATCTCTGTTTGGTCTTTTCTTGGAGACTGTGATTGATATTTTGTATCCATTGTCAGCGAATTTGTTTGTTGAAATATTTTTTTTTTTAACTGTTTTATGCGAGATTTTTGACCCGTGGATTTTTGGTAAACTTATTTTGTTGCTGGTTTACAAGACATTCGTTGCCTTCTTTTTCTATTTTAATGGGAAAGTATGTTGTACTGGGACTAAAATGAAATTTCTCAATTTTATATTAAAATTCGAGAAAAATGTTCAAAAATATGGTGTCAAAGATCAATGAAAAATTATCAACTTCTATATAAAATTGTTAGTTGAAACACATGTGGACAAATGTCTAAATATAAATATCGACGTAGGGGCCAAGTAGGAATCTATTCCTCTCTTTAATAATTTTATTAAGTTGTAAGAAATGTATTGGCAATCTTAAATTCTTTTAATCTTTTTATTGTTTGAAATGACACCCACCCGTTTTTCCTATAAATGCATAAAATCCGCAGTCTAACTATCACTGTTAAACATGAATTATTAAAATCCTCACCACTGGTTCACTTGTCGTTCTTCAGGGGGTGGAATCAACCCCTATCTTGCCTGGAGCCTTTACCTAAATTTTATTAAATACATTTCTGCCACCACTAGAAGAATCCTAAATTCATGGAGACATAGATTGTATCATTTTAATCCACTGTGGCTTATGAAACAAAATTTAAACTATTAAGAGACTTTCTCATTAACCGACATCCTCCATCTTTCTCTTTGACTTCAATTTAAAATTCGTGTTTAACACTAGCTTTACGGGGCACTAAATATCCCTATTCTACATTACTTTATAAAAATAACGAAAACATATCTATAGAAATTTTTAGCCATTTCTTTTACAATATATACCCGAAGAAATAAATTTGTTGAACAGTTTCTCATTCGTGCATATTTACAATTTCGATAATTGTAAATTAAGAATACCAGAACCCATTTTGGCGGGTCCCGTAAATCTAGTGTTAAATGCTCATTAATCTTCACATTAACATTAAATCCTTCCTATCTAACTATCCACCAAATAGATTTACAATATTAATAGTTGGATTAATAGCAAATTATGAATATAATTTAAAAGCAGCAAAAAAATAATAAGAATTTTAGGTATAGGATTAGTAAATTTAGGATTTTATCATTTATTAATTCATGCCTTTTTTAAATCTATAATATTTATATGTGTTGGGGGGTATATTCATACGAGTTTGGGAAGACAAGATATACGAAAATTTAAGGAAATTACTAGAATAACCCTTTTAAAAAGAGTTGTATTTATATTTTCTTTTATAAATTTAAGTTGACAGTTAGATACTTTTGGCACATATTTTCGCTACTAAAATAATAAATAAAAATTAGACAGGTCTTTCAAAAATCGTCGTCAATTGCCATTTTTCTTTGGTATTCCTCTCATCTGGAGCAATTGAAAGACATTCTATCGTCTCTATCATCTCGGAAACAAAGGGTCCAGTTTCCTGGAGGCATGCGCGTCGAATCGAGCGGTTCTTTTTCGAGATTTTAAGTCCTTTTACGCTGGATGACGGGTCTCTAAGCTGGAAGGTTCGCGCGCTCGGCTATAGCAAGCGTCAGTAGGCGTATTTATAGCAACAGTCAATAATTTCGTGGTGGAAAGCATCGCGTTTCGTCGAGAGTGTGGATACACGTCGCCGGGGGGGAGAGAGAGAGAGAGAGAGAGAGAGAGAGAGAGAGAGAGAGAGAGAGAGACGGAGAGAGAGAGATTGTTTCGCGAGAAATCGAGCCACCGAAAACGAAAGCTCTCGTGGCCTCGCTGTCGATCCTCGCGATTGCTCTATCGACAGCGATTACCGTCCGCTCAGAAATTCAACATGTTAGTTCCAAGCCCGACGGCAGCCTACTCCCGTCGTCCTATTCGTCGTGGTCGTCTTCGTGGTCGTCGTCGTCTATAAGTTAATTCGAATCGATCAAGTGGCCGGTCGCAGGTACACGTGTCTCTTTTAATTTGCCATTGAAAGCGGTCTTATTTCTCCGAGTGAGAGGAACCGGGTGAGGGCAGCGTGTAATGGGGTCCCATCGACTTATTACTCGGCGAGTACGCCCCCGGTCTTCGGGAAGAAGAAAAAGAGACGTGATTACCAGCCGGTGCAATTTTCTTTATCTCAGACCGGTGTCCCGGTCTTAATCCGACTGATATCGGTTACGTCACGCCACCGATGATACGCGGCAATCGACCAAACTCTCGAATCCGAACTTGTTTTGTACAGATAACGCGATTCCCTGGCTGGTCCTCCAGTCTCGAGAATTCTCGAAAATTCTCGAAAATTTCGCACCACCGGGTGCTCTTATCAGTTCGAGAAAGACTGGTCCCCAGTTTTTAATACCAAAAAACGTCGAGAACGTCCAAAAACCAGCAAACGCTTTCGGCGCTTTATGCGAAATAAAAATTATTTCGATCGCAACTAGCAGAAGTCAAGTATAAAGTAAATGAATAATACTGAAATTTTTTTATTTAATTTTAAATCTATTTTCAATTTAAATTTGAGAAGGCCTTCTTTTTAACTGGGAAATTTATTTGAGAATTTTTTCTTTTTTTCATTGATGGATCCAGGAATGAAAATTGTGTTGGAGTATGGTTGAAATTGTGTTTCCCAAGTTCTCGAAGGTTTCAGCGCGCTATGAATGTGTAAAGAATTGATCCGGCTTTGTTAATACTTTTGTCGAGAGTATCCGTAAGTTTTTTAGTGTTTCGCGCGGGGTTAAACGAGCCGCGAGGGGTTAAGAGAGATTCTATAGGTAGCATTATGGTCGTACTTCGACTGGCTTCTGTTAATAATTGATACTCTTGTAAGCAAGATCGAATGCACTAGCTGTTGAAATTCACCAGTTTGCGGTTGCTATTTATTGAGAGCCGAGATCAATATCATAGAAGGAAGCACAAACGAAGAATTACTTCAATGCTTCCAGCGGATTATGGTGCTTCAAGGTTCGTTCGTTTGCCTTGGTTAATGTTCTTTCACTGTCTTCAAATCATCATAGAAACCGTTACCGTACAACTAGAAATTCAACGAACAAGTTAAAAAAAATGTACGCATGCAAGAATAAAGTCCAGTTACAAAAGAACATTTCTCAAATATGAAAGTAATATTTCTGGAACTAAATTAAAAAATTAAAGCATCTCTAAAAAGACTGATTAAGCGAACGCTTTATTTCGCTCATAAATTTTTCATAGAATATCGTGTAAAAATTACAAAAATGGGACCTAAATGACTCTTATTTAAATTGATACTAAATGTCAGAGACGTAGATTCGACTGACCGAATTTTTCATGGAATATTTCCGTAAAAATTTTAAATCAGACTTCGATTTGACCCGATACTACGTGTACGAGAGAGATATAAACTTCACGAAATGAGAATTTTATGCAATCGATTTTTCTATAAAACATTTCCGTAAAAATTTTAATCAAACTAGATTAGAACCTTCTGAATCTTCAAAGGAAACATATAAGATCGTTACTATAGTATTTTCGAACCCAGAAAAATAAGAAAGCAGCCATCTGCGAAGGAAATATTCCAGAAAAGAGAAAGAATTTCTCCTGGCTTTCGTCGTCAGTCGAAAATCGTCGATTCTTGTTTTCCGGGAGCAGACACCTAAAAGACCAGTTAAAAATAGGAATCCCCGTGCTTCCTTTCTGAAATTTTTTTTGACGAAGCAGCCAGCCCCGAAAAGCACCCTCGAGTCGCCGAGGGTCTAGCGTCGGAGCAATTTCGGTGGGGGCCGGTTTGGATTTGTTCTCACGCGGCGTTATTTACGCGACAAGTCTCGGATTTTAATTCGAGACCACGGGTGACCGGTCCTGAAATTCGATCCAAAATTACGGGAACGATGGCCGACGAGTTCCGGGGCCGGGCAGAGCCGAGCAGAAACTCGAGATCGTTCTCGTTCGGTCCCAGGGAATTATGGTTTTCGACGGTCAGAATTATGGTTTTGCTACGCCAATGGTTGGGTCATTTCCTGAGTGTCGGGGGTTCTTGCTCCGTTCTTCCTCTGTCCCCTTCTCTCTCTCTCTCTCTCTCTCTCTCTCTCTCTCTCTCTCTCTCTCTCTCATCTTCTTTTTCTCTTTCTCCCTCGTTCTCGCTCCCCGCTTTCATTTTTCCCTCTGTCTTACTTTCTTTTTTCTCTCCCAGCGTCGTTTCTTCGTCTCTCCTCTCTTTTCGCCCCCTTTTTATCCCTCCTTAACTGCGCTTCACCGTGGCGGCTACCTTCTTCCTACACGAGACAGGGAACGGTTCGTTCCGTGGAGCAGGAAAATTACAGATGTAAGAAAAAAGAAAAAGGAACGAGAAAGATCCACCGCGGAAGAAAGAGAGAGACAGAGAGACAAAAATGCGAGCCTCGTTCACGCCGAAACAAAACGTACTGTGGGATCGCGACAATGCGCGCCGAGCGCCTTGTTGTTGGACGAAATTCGGCCGGTGGATTATGGCTTATTGACTCTGACGAGTGTCGCAGCCTGCAAAGGGTTGGCCCTGTTTTCGCGAAAAACTGTTCCCCGAAGTCGTACACTAATTCTTCCCACCCTAAGCGAGCTTGACAGTTACGGCCCCTCTCAATGGTCTCCTTAATTGGTATACTTTTACCATTTTCTGTCTTATGTAATCGAACATTCTCAAAATACAGAATTTACTCAAATATTTTGTCGAAAGAAATGACTCCCCATGGGGAAATCATGGAGATAGTTTCCTAATTTTTTCCACCCTCAGCTACATGAATTGGTACATTTTTACCATTTTCAGATACAGAATTTACACAAATATTTTGTCGAAAATAAATTCCTTCCCGTGCGGGAATCATGGAGATTGCTTCCTAATTTTTACCCACCCTCAGCTTCATGAATCTTTTTACCATTTTCTGCTTTGTGAGATCGAAAATTCTCAAAAAACGGAATTTACACAAATATTTTGTCGATAAACTTCCCCCAAATCGTTTCTAATTTTTTCCACCCCAGAGAAACTACCACTCATTTCTTTTCTCAATAGAATCCTCAGATGGTATATTTTTACCCTTTTATGCTTCGTGAAATGGAAGATTCTTAAATAGAATTAACACAAATATTTTTTTAAAAATTGTCTCGTGAATATTTGTTAATTGTTTCCACCCTGAGCAAGCCAACAAAATTCTTTCGTCACTGAATTCATCAGTCGATACATTTTTGCCATTTTCTGCTGAACACAATTGAAGAATCTCGAAAAGCAGAATTCTCAGAGTTTTTATAGAACAAAAAGGGAGAAAGAAGAAAACAGCTCCAAGTGTTTTTGAAATTACTTTCAGAACTCCCTTTTCCAATTAATTAAATTCTGTATGTTTAATATCGCAGGTACTGAAGGTACCATTTTGAAGAAACGATTCCAAAACCACCTGGTTCTTAATGCTTACATAATTCTCCCTTTTCCAAGTCACAGTATCATTGGAAAGTTTCCTCGTCGTAATTTTCTATTTACACTAACAATCCTCAAGGAGGCACGTGTGTATTATTGATGAGGCAATCCAGCAATTTTATCGTCGCGCCATATAAAATGTAGGCTCCGATAACATTGTTATTAGGTGTGCCAACGTGCAATCCACTATTTTTCCAAAGAAGCTTCCAACGAGCGTTGAAATTGAACGCATTGATCCGCTGATCCCTCCTCTAAAAATGGCGGCGAACGTGCTAGACGCTAACTAACTACCGATAAACTCGTCCGTGTTTAATCTTCTACGAAACGCCTATCGATTTTATCAAAAAAACATTGTCCCATAAATTGATCGACAAATTACAGAACTCGACGGAAAAATTAATCGTTATAAATCAATCCGCAACGATTCGCAACAACAGAGAGCTCCTTTCTGTATCAGCTGTTCTATCGCGTTCCAGGAAATACAAAAATCGTTCGACTCTTTCAAACACTATCTCGACAAAAAGGAAAAAATACACAGAGAAGAAAATAAAGATAAAGATAAAGAGGAAAAATAATTTCCCAAGGCCGCAGAGGATTCCACCGATGAAAATCACACCCCGAGCCCGGGCATTTACATCTTCCCACAGAAGTTCCGATTCGTTCCGAAACGACGGCAGTAAAAAAAAAAAAAAGAGACAAAGGCGGACCGCAGGAAGAAGAAGCGTAACCCTCGTTTATGCTTGAACAAAAAGTCCTCTCGGTGGGATCTCGATGGTGTACACGGTCCAGATCGGAACGACTTTCCATCCCGTCGGAACGACCATTTTTTGATACTGTCGAAACAGGCCAATATGGATCCTCCGACCGAAGATTGCATTGAGAAGAAAGAGACGGCGAGAAGAATACGAACTCTTGGGAGAAAGACGGAGCAAGAGAGAGAGAGAGAGGGGGAGAGGGAGAGAGAAAGAGAGAGAAAGAGGGGATCGATAAGGGTCGTCGTTTCTTGCCATCGGGGAGAATCAATTTTCCCCGAAGCGAGGCTTTTCATCGCGGGTATCGCGACTCGGAACCACATTTTCCTTTTTTCCTGCCTCTGGATTAACGTAATAAGCGGCGAGATATGGAAAACGCACCGGGGACACACACCGACGCGTCGATCTCTTTGCACAGGTGCACCTAATCTGAACTTCTTTTCACCTATCGACGATTGAATTGTGCAATCGTGTTGATAGACGCTCGGCCAAGAGGCTCGCGTCGCTTCGCCGGGGCGTCGGTAATTCGCTTGTCGGCCCGCGAATCCTCCATTTCGTTGCCACGGGTCTTTCTTGGGGCTGGAGCCCCGGGGGCGCGATTACAGACAGCTACGCTACTGGATAAATTATAAGTGGAACGCCGACGTCGCTCGTTTATGATAAAAGAGTGAATTTCTGCGACGGGAAACAAGATTGAACAGAATTGAAGAGCAACGATAACCGTCGATCTTAAAATTATTAACCCCTTCCACTACTATTTATTTTGTGATAGTAATAATTAGAACATACTTCGTCGTTCAGAATTTCATAGAAAACAAGAAGATAGTTTATATATATTATATGCCTATGTTTTCTCCAAAGGGTATACATCAAGTCCAGTCTTTTCTCGATATATGTCGCAAACACCTGCGTCATAAAAGTCGCAGAACTATCCCCACTACCGCGGGGTATGAGGAGCCTCGAAGCTCGAGAGGCCTCGGACCCCGAGGATTGTAAACATAATACAGGTCCTGCACGGTATATGTCGCTGACAAGACCCGCGTTGTTGACATACATCGAGAATTCACTGTAGAACAAAATAGAATTTTATTTCGGTTTAAAGGGAATTAATAACATATGTACATACATATTTATTAGACTCTGTTCAGAATCTTACACTGTGCATCTTTATGCGAGCAAAAAATTTCTTTGACGTTTGTTTTTTCTCTGAAGAATTCTAATAAGCTGCAAACTCATATGTAAGTTACACAGTCGTACACTATAACCTTTAACACTAGGTTTACGGAGCATTAAAAGTGAGTATTTTACATTACTTTATGAAAATAAGAAGAATGTGTCTATCCAAGTTTTCAACCATTTTTTAAATAATATATACCTAAGGAAATAAGTTTGTTGAGTAATTCCATGTAGATGGATCTCCGCAATCTCAATAATCGTAAATTAAAAATATTAGTACCCGTCATTTTGACGGGTCCCGTAAACCTAGTGTTAATTTTCACATAGTGGGACTCGGATCCATTTTGTGCTAGAATTGCGAACATTCCATTGAGATTCTGATTTCCCGGTATCAAGTTTAAATCGTTAGCCATTCCTATTTGATCTAATAAGATCAACATCGATCTCGTAGAAGTTCGAAAAAATGTAAAAAAAAAAATAGGTACTAATCTAGCCACGATTGCAACAAAATCGTGAAAAGCACGAGACTAGAATATAAATAGAAACGTTCCCTACAGCATCATTTTGCCGCCATAGATTTACGAACGGGTCTTCCCCGAACCGTTTCTTCCGCAATTTGCGCTTATCTCGGGGCATCTTTCGCGGGCCCGGAAAAATCTGGTCGGTCTCCCCGGGCCTGTCTCGGGCCCGTTGCTCGCGCAGATACGTAACCTGTGATTTGGGTTTTCGAAGGTCCCTAATCCCAGGACCCTCGTCTCCTTGCACAACCTCGTTATTGCTGTTCCGTGTGTAAAACAATGAGATTAGCGCCGGCCGAGAACCGGTCGCACGCTTTTAAAGCCCATAATCCCACGCGGCTAGAGACCTGCCAGAGGATAGCTACCACCGCCAGCACCCGATCTTCTTCTTCTTCTTCTTCTCCTCCCCCTGACAGGCTCCCTCGCAGCCCTTGCTACCCTGCTGCCTGGGCTGCTGTCTAGGCTGCTGCTGCTGGTGCGTCTTCACCCTCTACCTGTTCTCGGAACCCACGAACCTGGCACGAAACGAGACGCGTTCCAGGGGTCTCGAACCTTATGGGATCTTATGGGACCTGGCCGATGGGAAATTAGCCGGTTCGCAGGTTTTTCGAACCCTCCGTGATCATTGCTGCTTGTTCATTTGGACCCTACGAGGTTTCGGGCCAAGGACCTTGATTTTTTCCGATCGGTTTGGGATCTAGACAGAGGCTGAGAACTCTCTTGCTTCCTCCATTTTGTTATTTCACATTTGTTCCTGAAATGCAGACTTTTAAATTGTTTTCCTTCGGCAGAACACTGTTTTTATATTTTATTTAGTCTGTGCAATTTTCATAGTTTCTTTGGACAGTTTGTGTGTTTTTTGGGGGCAAAATATTATTATATTTATATTTATTATTATATTTATATCTATATTTTTAATTATTGTTATACTTTCTTTAGTCGCTACAATTTTCGTATTTTCTTTGGACAGTTTGTATATTTTTCGGAGACAAAATCTTATTAATAAATTAATATTATATTATTGTTATATTTGTATTTATATTTTCAATTATATTTATGTTTTCTTTAGTCAGTACAATTTTCGTATTTTCTTTAGGCAGTTTGTATATTTTTTGGGAACAGAATATTATTAATAAAAGTATTATTATATTATACTATTATTATATTGATATTTTATTTACATTTTCAATTATTTTTATTTTTTTTTTTTACTAAGCACAATTTTTGTTAGACAGTACAGTTTCCTGTAGTAAAATGTGTTTCCCCCTAGTCGTGTCGAAAGTCGTACGTCTTTCTACGTATGTTACAAGATGTACCACTTTATAGAATGTGAGGTTATAAATGAAGCATAATTTTAGAATTTATTAATTTACACAATGTGTGTGTGTATGTTCGGTGAGGGAAATAAATGAATGAAAGAAGAAAGGCACCGATCTACATATAGCGTACAGACAGTCATCGTCAGAGACATATAATAATTTATTCAATAAAATTCTTTATATTCGTCTAATTGAATATTGTGCATAATTTCCCCCCACTTCATTGACTGTAAGTGTAAAGTAGAAATAGTTGATCGTATCTATTTCTGCGAGTATGCTACGGGTCTGAAGATCGAGTGAAACAGCAAGCAATTGGAAAAGTGGATTGACCAAAAATTTCGTTTAGCGGTTGGATTTCGCGGCGCGAAGTTCGTCCGGCGTGGTTTTTACGAGAGTCGTCGGAGAGTTTACGAAATGTTCCCGGGCTTTCCATCTTTTTCTCCCCCATCGTGCAACACGAGGAAGATTTACATTCGCGCAGACGTTGATCGCGCGAGCGCGCGCCCGCCTCGGTCTCTCTGTGCGTGTTGACAACGATGCAGGGCAGATAGTGCACACAGCTCGCCTGTGCATGTGCATTCACACGTACCCGGTGTAACGGCGCTGACGCATGCGCGTGCGTCGGTCTCGCAGCAGCTGTCCGCCAGGTGCGTGGCCCGCTCGACCAATCAGGGGCCTCCCCTTGACCGGGGGGTGCTCAACCTTCGGTGCCCTCGATTACCTGCGCCCTTTTAACGTGGCCCGGTGTGTAACCTGCGACCGAACACAGGACCATCCTCAGCACTATCGAATATCTCTCCTCCCTCGCGCAAAATATTCTTTTAACCTTCTACACAGGAAACGCGAAGCATTCCTGATGGAATAATACGCCTCTCGAGATCACCTGTGCTCGTTCTGCTGAGACTTACACTGGGCTCAGCAGGTCCACCATCCTGAAAAATATTCTACTATTCGGAATTGTTCGATTCCTCTTCAGCAAATCCCATTGGTATGGATGGGTTATACTTTTTGGTCATTTCTGACCATTTTACTGAGACTTCCTGCGGACTCAGTGTGCCCTCGTGGAAAATATTGTACCCCTTAGAATCGTTCGATTTTTCTCGAGAAATTTAGCTGATTTGTAGCTATACTTACATGTGCTTGTACTGGGGGTGAGTTATTCTTTTTGGTCATCTGTGCCGTTTTTACCGAGACTTCCATCAGACTCAGCGTGTCCATTATTGTAGAAAATATACTAGTAAAAATTGTTCGATTTTTCTTCAGGGAGAAATTTACCGCGTTGTCTTCGGGGTGAGTTTTACCCTACTTGATCACTTTCGGGACAATTTTACTGAGACTCAGCATGTCCACTGTCGTGGAAAATATTCTCCTTAGAGATATTTGACTTTACCTGAAATTTACCTGGTGCCCCATAGGTGTCCTTAGGGGTGAGTTATCCCTCTCGGTGAACTGTGCCATTTTTCACCCCATTTGGTACGATACCACCCTACCGTGGCCGAGTTTAATGTACAAGTCACATCTGAACTGTCGTATTTATTCAACGAAATATGAAATACTGTCGTATTTGTTCAAAACAGAATTCGTTCTAAACCGAACTGCAACATCGTTACTCAACTACGGATTTTATAACAAGAACGAGCTAGTGCAATTTAAAACAGTAAAAATATTAATACTAGAACTACCGGCTGAGTTAAAATGACTTGCTCCTAATTTTCTCTTTTAGAAATAATGGAATTATAAATATGTTTTCATGAGAAAATTTTTTAATAAACTTCTCTATCGAAGTAGATATTTATAATAGTATATTATATCAAATATAATGTAACAAGGCAATGTGTGCCAGTTGCATTTACTGCTTGGTAGTTCTACTGTTAAACGTATTTGGAAAGAGTGCATCTTGCAATTGGTACAGACCATTTTTATTCTGCACGAAAATCCGCGGTCCATTGAATGGAACAGGACCTAACGCAGTATATTACATAACATCGATAAAGATGCAACAGCTATGAATGCATGAGATTCATTTTTCAGCAACAGTCTACGCGACATTCTTTGAATCCTCCAAGCAACCTTTGAAACTCTCCAGACACCAGTTTATTTGTCCTTTGTAAAGAAATATTGAATCGTTCTTCCGAAACGACGAAAGTTTCCTGGTTGGTGGCTGTCCACCTGGAGCAGCACTCCTTTCTGGGGAACCTGTACCCTTTTCTGTGGCTTCATTGTACCCCGTCGTACAATCTGAATATCTGTAATCTCTTGACAAATATTCACCTTTACTCTCCCCTGGAAGGCGACATTTCCGTGCCCGATAGGTGTCTTCTCGGAAGACCGATCCTTTGCGACTACCTGAACCTCCTTTTGCAGCGGAATGTTGCAAAGAGATATTTGGCTATTCGTGTGTCCTCTTTTCCTTAGAAAGAGAGAGAGAGAGAGAGAGAGAGAGATTCTACGAATAAATCATCACCTGTCTCCTAGAATTTTAGACCAATTTTGCAACTTGTGGTTCGATTCGGTCACCAAGATGTCCTTTTTCGCCACAAACTGAAATTTGATTACCCGAGATAGGCTTCTTTCAGAGTGCAAAATTGCTTTCCACGTGATCTACACAGGAAAGTATTCGAACGCCCTTTAAAACAGTATAACTTTTTTCAAATTGGACCAAACGACCCGATTTTTCTTAAGCAATTAGAAGAATTGGTTTACCGTATGACGTGCGAAAAAGATTTTGAAGTTACATGAGAAAATAAAAATGGTACTTTTCACAACTTTTTTATTTGAGGCTGTAATGAAAATTTAAAATATACTTTTTGTAGATCTATGTTAGTTATACGCGTACTGAAAATTTCATCGAAATCTGTTGACGCAGATAAAAATGGCACCGAAAGATGTTAGAATCTGTGGATTTTAAGCAGAAACTGACCAAGTCGTGAGAAACTACGATTTTCACCACTTTTATCTATTTCCAGCTCGTGTGTACATTAATCGATTTCGATGAAACTTTCCTCATGTGTATAATTAACACAGATCTACAAGACACATATTTTAAATTTTCATTACAGGCTCAGATAAAAAAGTTGTAGAAAGTGCCATTTTTATTTTCTCATGTAAATCTTGTCAATTGCAATTTCTTCCATATTTTTTTTTTTGTACATCATTTGGAAAACCAATTCTTCTAATTGCTCAAAAAAGTCGGGTCGTTGGATCAAATTTTTAAAACAGTTATTCTGTTTTAGCAGTTTGACTGCCAAACTAGAAACCTCAAAAATTCCATACAATCAAAGTAAGTTATTTATTGAAATAAAAATTGAAAAAATTAAATTTATGATATTCAGTAGTCCTCCAACTTTCTTGCATTTTGCAGATCTTAATCGGTACAATATCAACGTAAATATTCATTTTAAAACCTGGACAAATAATTCCGTCACCCACGTATGAGTGACATGACAGTTAGCGTGTTGAAGGGCGCTCGAATACTTTCTGTGTATATGCCCTTTACACCTAACCAGCAGCGTTACATCTTTCCGAAAAATATTCGCTTCCTTCGAAAATTGAAATGCTCCGGCTGATAGGCGTCCTCCACGAACACTCCCTCCCGGATTACCTGTTTCCTGCAGGTTCATTGTGTCTCGTCGAATCTCCTCGACATCCTCATTCACGAAATTTTCACCTTTTCCTGCCAGAAGCCGCACTTTCTCTGGGCAATACCGCTCGTGCACTCGTTCACCTACTTGCGAGCTGACAATCGGCCGTCAAAATTGCATCGTTCGATACCGAGACTCTTCGCTGGATCATCGGATCATTTTTATGTGGAATATTTAAATTCATTCTAACACGGTCATTAATTTTAAATCCATGCATGTTTCCGAGCTGTGGCGAATTTTGCAAATCGATGTTGGACTGGACTTAACGTGTTTATTGATCGATTAATTATTGTTCACGAAACAGTGAAAATGCTAGGGGCATCCAGAAAGATTATGAAGAAACTGTACAATAATTTACTAACTATTTTAGCAAAAAAATAAAGCGAAAAAAATGTTAAAAAATTTTGTTTTTTATCCTAGTAACTAATCATATTAATCATTTAAACCAGCTTCTCCATCTACAAGAGACATTTAACACTGCATTGTTTACTGGCACTGTGGTCGAACTTCGAATTTGCTACTCGAGCCACCAGAAAAATTAATTAATTAAATTCACCTCTTCATTCGTCACAAAAATCAGTTGATCTTTATTATTTTTATTTCCTGCGTCGTTCTGTAAATTCTCTCGACTCCAGCACTAACATCCATGGTCAAATATGGCGGCTTTCAGCGAACAAGTTCGCGACTGTCTTTCTTTCGACACGAGAAAAATTAATTAATTAAATTCACCTCTTCATTAGTCACAAAAATCAGCTGATCTTTATTATTTTTATTTCCTGCGTAGCTCTGTAAATTCTCTCGACTCCAGCACTAACATCCATGGTCAAATATGGCGGCTTTCAGCGAACAAGTTCGCGACTGTTTTTCTTTCGACACCAGAAAAATTAATTAATTAAATTCACCTCTTCATTCGTCAGAAAAATCAGCCGATCTTTATTATATTTACTCCTTGCTTAGTTCTGTAAATTGTCTCGACTCTAATACTAATATCCATGGTCAAATATGGCGGCTTTCAGCAAACAAACTCGCGACTGTCTTCCTTTCGACACGAGAAAAATTAATTCATTAAATTCACCTCTTCATTCGTCAGAAAAATCAGCCGATCTTTATTATATTTACTCCTTGCGTAGTTCTGTAAATTGTCTCGACTCTAATACTAATATCCATGGTCAAATATGGCGGCTTTCCGCAAACAAGTTCGCGGCTGTCTTTCTTTCGAGGATTTCAATTTTCCCGCGTTTCGCAGCTCGACTCGGCGCAATTTTCGGTTAGCACTTCGGACATTTCCGTTACGAAATGCAGTTCTTTCTCGGATGTAAATTACAATTCGCCTTCTCCCGATCCCCGAGGAAAGACCACACCTTTTTCCCGGCGAAAGGTTCGCTCGAAGAGTGCTGCGTTAACTTCGATCGCGAGGCGGAAGCGTGTTCGCAATTTCTCGGAGGCCGAAACGTGCGAATAGCTTCCCGAGCTGGTAATGACGGACCTCGAGGCGTGGAATCACGATCTGCGGACGCGGTGATCTGTTTCTGCGAAATAACTGCGCCATTAGCTGGTCACTAACAGTGTGTACAACGGTCACAGCCGACCACGGATTAGCGGCACCGTTCTGCCTCGGATTAGCGCAACGTCTTCGCGCGACCTGCGATAGCCGAGTTTTCGATGGTCATTCTCCGCGTTCGAAAATTGTTCGAACTTCATTTATCTGACTCTTTACTTACGCGATTCTAACTGTAAATTGTTATATTCCCATATTCCTGTACAATCGTACAAAGTATTCCTACACTCTTTAAGCACAAATAACTTTTTTAAAATTCGACCAAACGGCTTGAATTTTTTGGAGATGTTGCAAGTGTTAATTTACCAAGTATAAGTAATTCTTTTTAAAGAAATTTCTACTAGTCGCAATTGCGAAGAAAGAAGTAGAGCTCGCGATTTTTTCCATCTGTGTCTGTAATGAATAGACTGCGGATTTTATGCATTCATGACAAAAATGGGTAGGCGTATTTTAAAACAGTAAAAATGTTGGAATACTGTTACATTATTTTCAACCTATTAAACATATTAACAAAGAAAATTTCTATTTCACTCCACTCTGTGGCAATTCAGCTAGAAAATGTTTATTTTGCACAAAGATCCGCAGTCTAGCGATGAAAATTCAAGAGCCACTTTTTGTAGATCTTAGTAAGCTACGTACATGCACAAAATTGCATAGAAATCGGTTGACGCGTTAACAAACTATTGTAAGTTGTACAAATCTTTGAATGTAGGGTTTAAATCGCAGTTTCCCACAATTCTTGCCATTTTCAATCAATTGTATTTCCTAGGGGTCTCGATCGATTTCGAAGAAATCCAAGAGGTCAGGCCCCGGCTTCCTGGAGCCATAAACAACGAAATCAACGAGTCCCACAAATCGCGAGCGTCCCGTTTAGGTAACTATTGTGTACGGAGCTCATTAGGTCGGGCACGGAATATTTCTGGCGCATTAATAAAGAGGCCACGTCCCATAGTTCAGGTCCGATAGGGTATCTGTTTGGCTGGCAGGCCGCGGGATCGGCAGCCGCGAGTGACCAATCATCTCGGGCCTTACTTTGTCCCGAAATCGGGACGCGTTATCACCGGCTGGTCAGAAGTCCCGCAGCTGTTCGCGAATCGGGTCCGCGTTTTCGCCAGCGTGTTTCGTCCACGTGGGTCCGTTCGTTGCGAAACCGTTCCTTTGGCGATGGAGAGAGCCTAGGCAAAGAATCGTAACATACGAGCGATCCATTAAAGGCGATCGGCTTCAGCTGGCCGATCCGGCTAACTTTATCCACGGCGAATTGTCCCGGGTGCCGGGGCCCCTCGACAATGGACGCCATTCCGTCTCATTGTCCGGCCAACGAAGAAAGATAGGCCCCCATGGGGGTTATCGGGGGCAAGAGAGGGTGGGAGAGACGAAGAGAGAGAGAATCTGAGCAGAACGATCGTCGTGCGTTACACCGGAAAAATTTTACAACTCCCATTCGGCGTAATCACTTATTGTGCGCGAGCGCGCGCGCAGCTTAAGACCCGCTCCTATTATTATTCGGTGATAGGTGTACCGTGTAGAACATAAAAGGGTACAAATGCCGGGTCGCCCTAGAGAAATCGGCGCCGCTTATGGGAATCGGTTGCATCATGCCGCTACGGGGAAAAATCATCGAGATCCGTATTTCGAAATACGGATTTCATCCCTTTACGCGCAACGGACGTGTATTTTTAATTGGTTTGCCGGGCGTGTTTAATTTCTCACGGGTTTCTTTTTGTATTTGACACTTCGGAAAAATTCCGCTCGTTCGTTGCGGTTCGCACGTTTTTATCCCGTTTGTTGTTTATGCCAGTTCGAGGCCGCTGTGTTTGAAACGGCGTTGCGCTCTAAGGGATGTTTAATTAGCCGGTCTTTGTGGGATAGAAGGTTGCAAATATATTTTGCGCCGGCCGTTTTTACCGCAATGGAATTGCTGATTTCCGAATTGTGTTATTTGCAGACTGCGGATTTTTGTGGAACGTTACTGTTTATTTTCTTCCCATGGATACTGCATAATATTGAAATATTTTTGAACGATCGAGGAACAATATGGAGGATGAAATTTTATTTAATTGTATCTTGGAATAATGTATTCGGAAATATTTTTCTCTTAGTGGTTGCGTCCATTTCTACGAAAAGCAAAATTCTCTAAAGTTAAAATCGAGGGTAAACGGAGAATTAGAAAGACATAAAAGGGCATTGAATAATTAAAATTCATATTTCTTGATTCAACATTGTTGTGCTCTATAATTTGCCTACAGTTCTTGTTAGTATAACCATCCCATTTGAATAGAATCTTTTACAGCCACATCGGAAAGAGAAAATTCCATTTCGTCGACCAACAGACTAGTGCCAAACTGTGCTTACATTAAAGTGAAGGTAGAAACGTTATTAAAGTGCATTAATGGTTATGCTACATTTTCTTGCACCTTACAACCTCGCAAACGTCATGAAAGCCCAAAGATCCGCAATCTCTCAACAATGAGTTAAATAACGATTTTCCCCTAGTCGCGACTATAAAAGAGAAATTGCGAAGCACGGGAAAGAAGAAAAAATCGTGAAAAACGTCGCGGTGCAGTGGTGGACATTTAGAATTCTCGATATATGTCAACAACACGGGTCTTGCTAGCGTCAGATATCGTCCAGGAGACATAACCGAGCGGTGTTATGTTTACACTCGTCCTCCGAGGCCTCTCGAGCTTCGTGGCCCCCCACGGGGTAGTGGGGATGATTCCGCGACGTTTATCATCCAGGCCTTGGCGACATATATAAAGAAATCACTGTATTCTGTTTTATTTTCCAATTTGAATGTGGAACGACTGCTTTTACTTCATTTGCAGCCTGTTTTTTCAAATTATTTCAGATTTTTTTGTCAATAATTATAGATTATTCCACATAGCAACTACTCATTGTCACTTGTTCCCATAAGCGCATAGAATTCACAGGTTAGTAATGGTTACACTGCGGATTTTGTGCATTTATGACGAAAATGTGTAAGCACAATTTAAAGCAGTGGATATATTAAAAAGATTCAAGGGCACCAGCGTATTAGCTTAACCCATTTGCATCATTCGCGTATATATACGCTCAATTAATTTTTTCTTATAATGCTGAAATGTAAAGTTCTTTTACTTGTAGTCATTTTTGTACTTAAATATAATAAAAAAAAAAAAGAGTTTGGTGATAAAGGCCTTCTTTTCATATTGCCTTATGATGAAAGGAAGAAAGTAATTTTTATTTCGCTTCTGGGTCTTGCAATCGATGCAAAAATGTTTTATTTTGCACAAAGATCCGCAGTCTAGTAATGTGATAAAACGTCGCTTCAGAAAATAAAAAAGAAAATCGAAATCAGAAATCGCTGATGGTCGGACCGATGGAAACCGCAATTATTTTCGCACGAACCTAATGAATGGACTGATCCTTCTCCTCGGCGATTCCCACTTATGCGAAAAGAGAAATTGCGCGGCGACGGCGGCCGCGGGCATGAAAGGGAGAAACGAAAGGGAAAAACTCCGCGGCAGAATGTTTTCTCCCTTTCAACAGGCGAGTCAACCGCGAGTTAACCGTTTAGGGAAAACGTCGGCTCCTTTGAAACGCCCGCGCAAGATTTGCCGCTGATTTGCCGGGGAAACGCTGTGGAAATGTCGCGGCGAACCGGAGAAAGAGAGAGGAAGAGAAACAGAGAGAAAGAGAGTAGGTGCGCACGTGCAGCGGCAGCAGCAAAACGTGTGTGCTCTCGCGGGTTTCGGGGCACGATTGATGGCGACAGTGGAAAACAGAAGAACAAGGAGACGAGGAAAGAGCAGAGAGAGGGTTAAAAGCCGGCCAGGAAATGTCATTTTCATCGCGGGCGGTTTTGCCACTCGAGAAAATGCAAATTGTGGGAACCGACGATTGCGAAACTGGAGACAGAGCTCCGACCTCTCTCTCTCTCTCTCTTTCTCTCTCTCTCTCTCTCTCTCTCTCTCTCTCCCTCCCCCTCCCGTCCCTTTTTTCTCTCTCCTCGACGCTGGTACCCTTTTGTTCTCGAAACCTGATCGAGAGAGTCCGCAGGTTCCCTCGATACGTTTCTCATGTGCCTTGACATTATGCAAAAAAGTGGAGCGCCGCAGAAAAGATGCGCCTCGCTCGATGGAGCTCGATGTGCATACGAACTGCAACCCCCGGGGGGGGGGGGGAAACTGGACCCGATTGCAAGATAGTTTGTCACAATATTGGTGCTGGACTCTGTTGTTCGTGAGCTATTGTGCGAGGCCGGCCGGTTTTGCCTCGGGTTTTGAGTTAATATCGATTTTTAAACAGCATTAATTGGTCTCGAGAGGTTTACACCTTGCGGACGACGATTTTTCAAAATATTTTTCAGTTGTAGTAATTGGTTTATTTTTTGCCTTCCGGCCTGAAAATGGGGGTACATGTGTTTTGTGTGTAGGTGTTTCTGGCACTGTCAACTTATTGTGATTTCTATTTGTCTTCAGTTTCTTCCCTTCTTCTGTTTTCAAGTACTGTACGCATCCATTCGGTTCTTACTTCTTCTCCTCCAAATATTTTGTAATATAGATGTCTAAAAATAGAAATACATATTTCTGCAATTATTAAATTATCTGTTTGCAACGTTAGACATTAAATTTACGGACCTGACGTAACCGATTGGACGACATTTGTCCCCAAAGAGACACTTGACAGTTAACACTGCTCATGAAAATGGTAAATAAGTTCGTTTGGTAATTTTTACAATGCAGATCTTCATCGTTCCAAAGTACCTTAGATATTGTTGTCGACACGCACAGAAGTCACGCGGCGGGGAACGTGTCACAGTGATTTCTCTGTATATGTCGCCAAGGCCTGGATGATAAACGTCGCGGAATTATCCCCACTACCGCGAGGTATACCCCGTGAGGGGCTGCGGAAGCTCGAAAGGCCTCGAACGCCGAGGAGTGTAAACATAATACGGGTCCTGCACGGTATATGTCGCTGGCACGACCCGTGTTGTTGACAAATATCGAGAATTCAAGTAATTGTCGTACTTTTATCTTCCAATGGCCCCACGCATAATTTCTACTAAAATCACAGACGGGCATCGGTGACTTCCTCTAATCTTGAATTACAAACATAAAGTCTGGAATTGTTTGTTACTCAGAGGATATATACATAGAAACTATTTATTTTCGAACGAGAGGTGGCACTTCGCGCTGACAGAGTGTCCGAAGAGTGCCATTAGCGTCGTTAAACGGAACCGATTATGACTGCGGACAATAAATCGTCAGTACTAGCGTTTCGTATGGTGATCGATCGAGCGATCTCGCGTATTAGCGATCGTGAAACGGAGCGGTTGATCGGTCGGACAGGGACTACATACTGCGTAAGTCAGAAACGGTCTTGGAATACGGAACGGGCTCTCGGCGGAAACAGTGGTATCTTCTTTCTGTTGTCGAGCGCACAAAGTGCATCGGCGAGCGCATAGGGCCGGTGTTTGTTCGCTAGACAATCGCACTATTAATAACGCGGCTCGTGTGCTAGATGCAATCGACGGGTCTCCGTATCCGTCGACGCACCGTGAAATCGGCCGGTTTACTATCGAACGATCAAACGTTTCGCGCATCGTCGGCCATGCTAGTGAGATTAATGAGAGGCTTTGATGCGTGCCAGTAATCATTAATTACATACATTACGCGACGCTTACTGACTGCGGCCTCTCCTCTCCTCGTCTCTGTCTCTCACCGACGGTAGCTCTACACATTCTCTCTCTCTCTCTCTCTCTCTCTCTCTCTCTCTCTCTCTCTCTATCTCTCTCTCTCTTTCCGCCTAGCTCTGTACGCTCCTCTGAAACCCTCTCTGTCCGCGTTCCAAGCGGTGTTCAATCGCGTTAACTGTTGGCCTTAATGTACCAGGAAATGGACTTGCCTTCGGTGATCACGTGGCTTCCGTACATATCGTGCCGCGTAATCGCCATCTCGCGATGATATCGACGTTGCGGCCCAACAATTTCGTTAAGTCCGTCGATTACCAAATGGACCCCATAAGCACCACACCGCAAGAAGCCCCGTCAAATCCTTCGAAACACTTCTCTCATTTATCAATCCTTTGCCCTTAAGGGCCAAGGGTAGTCACGTGACCTTTTCAGAGTCAGTAACTGCTGTATGATTTCCGTTCACAGCCTTCAGCCATTGACTTAAGATCCGTCTTGGTCTTGATTCGACGGCTTTTAAGACTGTGACTAAACTTGTCACTTTGTTCGCTCTGTATTATCGATATCATGAATTCCAACGTCAGAAACGTGCTTCAAGTTTTTGGCTTTGTTTCGCAGAGAATCAAGTCAAAATATAGCTCAATTTGTAGCTGGAGATATTTTCTAGCGCGCGCGCTACTCTCGATTTCATCCAGAAAACTCATCCAACGGCATAAAAATGCTTGGATTCCACGGCATCCACATCGTCAATTTTTGGCCTACTTCTAACGCTTATGTTACCAAATATCTGCATAATCTCGTCAGCTCATGACCAGCGCGCGCTAGATCGAACCTTCCTCTTTCGAACGAGCCCTTTTCCAGCGAAAAATCTTCTCATATAAGGACAAAATGTTGAGGCACGTGAAACCATTTTTCGTCTATTTTTGTCGGTAACGTAGTCACTCTACCTTATCATGAATTACGGAGTCTTGGTAATCTTAACGTTAGATTGAAAAAGAAGGTATCTGGTCAGTCAGTGATTCCCTCCGACAGATTTGTGGTATTGTATCATAATGAGGGTGATCAGATATCTTCATAATTCTATTAAAAATCAACATATGTTTAAAGAAAAAATGGATTAAGTTTTTTTTATAAAACATGAATTAAAACATTTTTTTTAGAAAACATGAATTAACGCAGAATAATGCTTGCTATAACATGCAACAACAAAAAATGTGTGTGTATACGTAAAAAACACGAGTGAACTTGAAAAAACTATTAAAAACTTACAATTTATAAAAAACGATTCTTCCACCTGATTCGTCTTGTGAAACCGTTTAGATTGCGTCAGAAATATTGTTTGTATTTTCAGAGATAGAGGAGGTATTTAGGTGACCTGTTTTAAGCGAAACACCCTTTATATAGCAATAAAATCGTAAATGCGTGAAATTAGCTCCGGCAATCTAGTGTTAACACTTTAAATGCCGGTTTTCGTAAAAGTCAAACAAATCATTGAGCCATGAATTGTTCAGTTATTGTTGTTATTAATAATAAAATGTAACATCGGTTAGAACTGACACCGTCAAGCTGCCGTCACTGTCTACCGACGTTAGTCGAAATAATTTACGAGGGGCTGAAGTAATTAATGAACCGAGTAAACAGTCATTTTCGCGCACGAGACGAGAGCCATTTTCCTTGAAGTATCCGCGACGAGTTAGCGCGTTCCGGAAGACGATTCGAGGTTCCTTTGGTCCCCCGGTACTCGCGGAAACTGCCGGCGAATTATTCAGCGGGTCCCCGCTTAATTGGCCCTTAATTAGTCTCCGATAATTTGCCCGGCGAATAACCAGACCCGCTCGGCACGATGAAATCAGCCGATGAATTATTTATCGTTCCCCCGTTAGATGGGTCAAGGGTACTTTGGAGAGTCTCGTTCGTGCCAAAAGCCATTAGCGCGAGAAGCCCGAGATCGTTTCTCCCTCTCTCTCTCTCTCTCTCTTTCTCTCTGTTTCCTCCCTCTCTGCTCCAGCTCGGCGTCTGGCTGCCCACTTTTTCCCCACCCTTTTCCGGCTTTCACTTTTCCATACTAATTTCGCGACAGGACCAACCGGGCGGGGGACAGGTCCTTCCCCGAGCGTGCCAATTCCCTCTCCCTGCGCTTCGATCGACCATCGATCCTTCGCAAAAGTTTCGCGCATCCGTGAAATTCGTCCACCCGCGTCCACCCCCTCGAGGGGGTGGCCACCCTGTGTAGTGCAGGAACAAGTTTCCGAGTTTTTTCAGAGATAATTACTGAGTGAACAGTTCTAATTTTTTGGTGGTTTAATCATCTAACTTGGAGCTTCATGTACCAATTTACTCAAATCAAAAAGTTACAAAATGGCGGATTTGTTCGCCTGCTACGAAAGCTCGCTTCCTGGAGCGTCGATTGCTATAGTCGATGTCATTGTGATTGACTGCAATATCTGAAATAAAAAATTTTAGTTGGTTTGTCAACAGAATTGCGTCATCTAAAAACTTAGTCCACGAATTTTCAAAATTTTCGGCTCTCATAGAAGTGACAACAGTTTGAATTCCAGATAAATCTGTTTGTAGGCATCTTCCCAGTTTGACGATGCGATTTTGAGACAATCTTTTGGAATTTTTTAACAGGAATGTATTGGATATTATAATTTCAAACTTTGCACACTTGTCAACTAACATTCCAAGGACGTACTCCATTTTTTTGAGGCAGCAATAATCATTTCCGTCCATGTTACACCCACTGCAATACTTCAGTGGTTCAACTGAACGTAGATCAACGTAGATCAAATTTTCGTACCTTACTACTTCTGTAACATCAGCAAAAATAATTACTGTTGCTTCCAAAAATTTGTATACACTCTTCGAACATTACTTAACAAGTACACAAAATTTGGAATAATAATACTCGACGTTCTTCTTCCAAAAAGTTCCAAAAGATCGTCTTGCAATCAGAGTATCAAACTACTATTCGGAAGGAGTACTCGAATTTTGTTAACCAACAATATTAACGATGATAGTTTTCTGTGACGTCACAGCAGTGGTTTAAGGTTCGAAAGAGAAGGTGATTGCCGAGAAACACGTCAACCGCGACCCGGAATCGGTAAGAAGAATTCTTTAACCGATCGCACGTGAAATCCCATCAGCCGTCTCGTCCCGTTGTCCTATATACCGGGTGTGCCCCGTGGTTCGTCGCACGACTCGCCCCGAGGGGGTTGCCACTGACTACTTGACTGACAACCAATTATACGAGCCGGTTGGCAAGCCAGACCCGTTTATATCGGGCGAAACCGGCCGGATCCCCAGGATCCTCGTTCGGTTAATCCCGGCGAGGGGTTAGAAAACGTCTTAAGGCGGTGGGCACGGCTCAAGATTGTGTGAGTGCATCCCCTCCCTAGTTCCGCACACGTACCCGAGTTTTGCAAGGGTACGGGAGGCCCGCTCTCATTTGTTAACAATGCAAAAATAGTACTGTTCTGTAGTCAAAATCGCTAGATAAAAGTTCAATCTAGGGTGAAAAGGTCCTCAGAAGTCGTACTTTTGCGTTTTTTAGCCGTAATTTGCAATATTCAGCAGCATACTGCTTAATCGAGTGACATTATCGTAAATATCGAGAGATTCAGAGCTCGTATGGAGTTCGTTGGACCTTTCCACCCTAGCGGGAACATATAGGAACTCAATGCCACGCCGATCATGTTGTATGCTTACGTATCAAACAAATGAAAGCGGGCACCAAGAAAAATTAGATCATTGAGTATTTCATCAAAATATAGTTCCGACATTTTTCGCTACGAGCGCTGTACTATGTTCCCGATCTGTCTCATCGTCAGTAGTCACTGTATCGGTAAAACAGAGGCCTATAGGAGCATGCGCGGCGCGAAAGCGTGGATGGCGTGTACGTGTGCGACGGCGATCGCAAGGGTCCGGGATGCCTGGAAATATTTCCCAATAATGCAGAGACGGGACTTTTCCATAGTGAAAAGAGCTAGATAAAGGTTCAATCTAGGGTGGAAAGGTCCTCAGAAGTCCTACTTTTGCGTCATCGAGAAATGATTAGCTATATTCGGCAGCATGTTGTCCGCCAGAGAGGCCTGTAGGAGCATGAGCGGCGCGTCAACATGGATGGCGCTGTCGTAGCTTTGTTCGAATAGCCGTGCCGTGGCACACTCACACACCGCCTGATCAGCGTGTACGTGTGCCGTCGGCGATCGCAAGGGTCAGGGATGCCTGGAAATATTTCCCAATAATGCAGTCACGGGACTTGTCAATGGTGAAAAGAGCTAGATGAAAGTTCTATCTAGGGTGGAAAGGTCCTCAGAAGTCGTACTTTTGCATCATTGAGAAACGGTTAGCAATATTCGGCAGCACGTCGTTTCTCAGGGAAGCTATGGGAACTGACATGGCGGCACATTCACCCACCGCCTGGTCGGCGTGTACGTGTGCCGACGGCGATCGCAAGGGTCCGGGATGCCTGGAAATATTTCCCAATAATGCAGCGACGGGACTTTTCCATAGTGAAAAGAGCTAGATAAAGGTTCAATCTAGGGTGAAAAGGTCCTCAGAAGTCCTACTTTTGCGTCATCGAGAAATGATTAGCTATATTCGGCAGCATGTTGTCCGCCAGAGAGGCCTGTAGGAGCATGAGCGGCGCGTCAACGTGGATGGCGCTGTCGTAGCTTCGTTCGAATAGCCGTGCGGCGGCACACTCACACACCGCCTGATCAGCGTGTACGTGTGCCGACGGCGATCGCAAGGGTCAGGGATGCCTGGAAATATTTCCCAATAATGCAGTCACGGGACTTGTCAATGGTGAAAAGAGCTAGATGAAAGTTCTATCTAGGGTGGAAAGGTCCTCAGAAGTCGTACTTTTGCATCATCGAGAAATGGTTAGCAATATTCGGCAGCACGTCGTTTCTCAGGGAGGCTATGGGAACTGACATGGCGGCACACTCACACACCGCCTGGTCGGCGTGTACGTGTGCCGACGGCGATCGCAAGGGTCTAGGATGCCACTAACCATTTCCCAATAATGCAGAGACGGGACTTTTTCATAGTGAAAAGCGCTTTAGCCAATTAGCATCTTGGAAGGTTGGATAATACAAGGATGTGAATTTTCAGTAATGGCACTAGATAAAAAGATCAACCTGACATGCTGAATCCCTCAAAAATCCCTAAAAATTATTGTTCGCGAAATGTAACAAATAGTTGGGCAAACTATATTTATCAATTGATTTTTTCTAGTTTTTATCTCCAGATAAAAATGAATATATTCTAAATATTTTCTGTAAAAATTTGATTTCAATATCTCTAATGGTTTGAAAGCAACCTGTTGCGAATTAGTATCTTGCGTCGATGGCCCGCTCCATAACATTGACACTGGAGGGTGTCATAAATTAGCCCTCCCACGACACTGTCTCGCCGAAGACGAAAGAACTTTCCTGTAACCTCAGTGCAAAACACAGTCATTCTCTAAAGTCTGAAACATTGCCGCTTCGCACGAATGTACGATTGCCTAGTAAATATGATCCAAATTATATCATGTTTGGTGTCAATTTTATCAGGAAAATTACACGAATGTGTTGAGAGAAGTTTCATGAATATATTATGAAAAACAAAAGAATTGGGACATTGCATTAGTATTGTTTCACCGATATACCTGACCCCGCATAATGTTACACTCTTCGGCGGTCTAGCTTCTAGCCCCTTCGAAGGGTAGACACTTGGGCGCGTCATAAATTGGCCCTTCTCCGATAGTGTCCAGCCAAAGACGAAAGAGCTGGCATGCAGCCTCGGTGCGAAACACAGTCATTCTCTGAAATCTGCAACATCGTCGCTCCGAACAAATGTACGAATGCGTAGTAAATATGATACAAATTATACCATGTTTGGTATCATTTTTATCAGAAACATTCCACGAATGTGTTGAGAGAGGTTTCAGGAAAAAATAAGGAAAAACAAAAAAAATGATGACATTGCATTAGTATTGTCTCACCGATGTACCTGACCCATGTTACACCCAACGACCGGCACACCGAACGGCCAGGCCGACTACGCTTGCAATGTTCCGCATTTTATATGGATTTCTGTATGCATTGTCTGGCCGGCCTGACGGTACGCGGGGTCCGAGAGTTTCTGCGTTTTTATGAAATACATAATGGTAATAACGGTACTTCATTCATAACTTATAACGTAACTTTTAATATACTTGGTTTTTTTTATAATTACAGTAGGTATATTTAGCAAACATGTGCATAATCTTTATTTGCATTAAATTTTGTATTAAATTAAATTAAATTAAATTAAATTAAATTAAATTAAATTAAATTAAATTAAATATTTCTGGAATTCCGACGAATTTGTTTCGAATGAAGTTGCATACGTATCGATAATATCATTAAAATATCCTCACGAAGTTACCGCACTCCTCAAAAAATTGTCATACTTTACCTTCTTGTCATACCTTCTAGGCGTATGTAACTTCGTAAGTATATTTTAATGATATTATCAATACGCAGAGTTGGGCAAAATAGTTATCGAAATAAAAATTTCGAATAACGAATGAAAGATAAAAAAATTTGTATTAAAATTTGAAAGTTAAAATTACAATCTCATTAAAGACGGTCCAAATGCTCTAGATAAGCTCTAGAAGTCATTCGTATTAACAATATTGTTCTGATTAAAAACATAAAAGCATAAAAAAATAAAAGCATGTATTAATAAATAGATTAAAAACATGAAGCATCATTTGGACTGTCTTTAATGAGATTGTAATTTTTATCGTAACATTACGTATCGGTGAAACTTGTCCTAATCCCACAGGCATTCTGTGCCCCTTAGCTCTTTTATCTGGGGTTATATTGGGAGGGCTAGTTTCTGACACCCTCAAGCGTGTACCTGTCGAAAGACCCAGAAGCTAGACCGCCGAAGGGTGTAACATTGTGCAAGGTCAGGTATATCGGTAAGACAATCCCGATGGAATGACATAATCTTTTTTGTTTTCCATTATTTTTTCATGAAACCTCTCTCAACACATTTGTGGAATGTTTCTGATAAAAATGACACCAAACATGGTATAATTTGTATCATATTTACTACGCATTCGTACATTTGTTCGAAGCGACGATGTTTCAGATTTCAGAGAATGACTGTGTTTCGCACCGAGGCTGCATACCAGCTCTTTCGTCTTCGGCAGGACACTATCGGAGAACGGGTAATTTATGACGCCCCCAAGTGTCTACCTTTCAAAGGGGCCAGAAGCTAGACCGCCGAAGAGTGTAACATTATGCGGGTGCAGGTATATCGGTGAGACAATACTAATGCAATGTCCCAATTCTTTTGTTTTTCATAATATATTCATGAAACTTCTCTCAACACATTCGCGTCATTTTCCTGATAAAATTGACACCAAACATGATATAATTTGGATCATATTTACTAGGCAATCGTACATTCGTGCGAAGCGGTGATGTTTCAGACTTTAGAGAATGACTGTGTTTTGCACCGAGGTTACAGGAAAGTTCTTTCGTCTTCGGCGGGACAGTGTCGTGGGAGGGCTAATTTATGACACCCTCCAGTGTCAATGTCACGGCACGGAGTTATAGAAAGCAAATTTTTACTGAAAATATTTAGAATGCGTTCACTTGTATCTAGAGATAAAAACTAGAAAAGAATCATTTATTTAAATATAGTTTGTCAAACCATTTGTTACATTTCGCAAACAATAATTTTTACGGATTTTCGAGGGATTCAGCATGTTAGGTTGATCCTTTTATCTAGTGCGAATCATTACTGAAAATTCACATCCCTGTATTATAGAGAAATGGGTTGCGGAATTCCAGACCCTTCCAGCCCTCGTAGGCACACGTACACGCCGACCAGGCGGTGTGTGAGTGCGCCGCCATGTCAGTTCCCATAGCCTCCCTGAGAAACGACGTGCTGCCGAATATTGCTAACCATTTCTCGATGATGCAAAAGTACGACTTCTGAGGACCTTTCCACCCTAGATAGAACTTTCATCTAGCTCTTTTCACCATTGACAAGTCCCGTGACTGCATTATTGGGAAATATTTCCAGGCATCCCTGACCCTTGCGATCGCCGTCGTCACACGTACACGCTGATCAGGCGGTGTGTGAGTGTGCCACGGCACGGCTATTCGAACGAAGCTACGACAGCGCCATCCACGTTGTCGCGCCGCTCATGCTCCTACAGGCCTCTCTGGCGGACAACATGCTGCCGAATATAGCTAATCATTTCTCGATGACGCAAAAGTAGGACTTCTGAGGACCTTTTCACCCTAGATTGAACCTTTATCTAGCTCTTTTCACTATGGAAAAGTCCCGTCGCTGCATTATTGGGATATATTTCCAGGCATCCCGGACCCTTGCGATCGCCGTCGGCACACGTACACGCCGACCAGGCGGTGTGTGAGTGTGCCGCCATGTCAGTTCCCATAGCCTCCCTGAGAAACGACGTGCTGCCGAATATTGCTAACCATTTCTCGATGATGCAAAAGTACGACTTCTGAGGACCTTTCCACCCTAGATAGAACTTTCATCTAGCTCTTTTCACCATTGACAAGTCCCGTGACTGCATTATTGGGAAATATTTCCAGGCATCCCTGACCCTTGCGATCGCCGTCGTCACACGTACACGCTGATCAGGCGGTGTGTGAGTGTGCCACGGCACGGCTATTCGAACGAAGCTACGACAGCGCCATCCACGTTGTCGCGCCGCTCATGCTCCTACGGGCCTCTCTGGCGGACAACATGCTGCCGAATATAGCTAATCATTTCTCGATGACGCAAAAGTAGGACTTCTGAGGACCTTTTCACCCTAGATTGAACCTTTATCTAGCTCTTTTCACTATGGAAAAGTCCCGTCGCTGCATTATTGGGATATATTTCCAGGCATCCCGGACCCTTGCGATCGCCGTCGGCACACGTACACGCCGACCAGGCGGTGTGTGAGTGTGCCGCCATGTCAGTTCCCATAGCCTCCCTGAGAAACGACGTGCTGCCGAATATTGCTAACCGTTTCTCAATGATGCAAAAGTACGACTTCTGAGGACCTTTCCACCCTAGATAGAACTTTCATCTAGCTCTTTTCACCATTGACAAGTCCCGTGACTGCATTATTGGGAAATATTTCCAGGCATCCCTGACCCTTGCGATCGCCGTCGGCACACGTACACGCTGATCAGGCGGTGTGTGAGTGTGCCGCGGCACGGCTATTCGAACGAAGCTACGACAGCGCCATCCACGTTGTTGTACGTCCGTACATTCTCTCTTCCTCTGTTTTACCAATACAGTGTGTTGCTCGATACTGAACTTTGGAAAACGTTCCTAGCTCCCCTACTGGACAGAAATGTTACTATTTAGCTTCCTCTAGCGGCCGTTCGTTCTTTCATAGCGTGACGATCATTATTGTGTCGGGGCATTCGGAGCTTGCCCTGGTCAGGTTCGGTTCCCTCCCCTTAAGAAGGATTACGTGCGGAACGGAGGGACCGTGGACGTTGCCGCGGCTCGAAATCGACGTCCGACGATCCCGTGAAAAATGTTTCACGCGTTCCGCTTGATCCGTATCGAAAATAACATCCTTCTCGCAAAAACTAACAATCTAGCCGCATAAAGTGTCGAAAACAACCTGGGACGTGTTATAAATATATAATTGTGCGAAATGAAATTAAAACATTGAAACCGCTTGTTCACCTCGGTTTACGTCTCATGAAACAATGAGCCCACGTAATTTCCTCCCGTAATGGATTCGGAAAGTCCACGTTATATAATTGCGTCGGCTCGGTGCTCGGACGTAACTTATTATACACGCGTATCGATTACATTGTTAATCTATTAGTTCCCCGCGGGGCACCGGAAAAAATGTATTATCTGGCGTAGTAACCTCGCGATGACACGCGGCAACGATAAAAAAGAGCCGAGCCGGTAATTAGTAACGATCGTGTGCGCGCGCGAGCGAGCGAGCGAGCGAGCGAGCGAACAACGTCGTCATTTCCAAGAAGCACGGTCCGCCATTTTTCTTCGGAGGATGCGCTCCCCCACCTCGCGACTTTGAGAGCTTATATCTCTGTTAATACGGGTCGTAGAGGGTTCGTAGAGGGACGAGAGGAGAGAAGGCGAGGGAGAGAAAAGTTAGATAACCCCGGGGGTACGGTGAGATAAAGTTCGACCGGCCGTTTATTTTAATCGGAAGCGATAGTCGCGGATCACCGAGGAGCGCCATGTTGTCTGCCCGCTTATCGCCATCCCATTGGTCGTTGTGATTGACGCACGTCTAGGAAGACTTGCCTCCGACCGAGGAAACGGAGAAAAAATCATTAAGAGCTAGGTAACGGCGCGCGGTCACGACCGCGATCCGTGATTTTTCTACACGCGAGAGGGTATCGCGATTTTTCCGAGCGGCAGGCGGTTTCTTTTTCGAGGGAAAATCAAGAGCCGGCCATTGTTCCGCGTAGAGGAGGTTTCCGAAACATCGGGCGCGTCCGCGATTAAATTTAATCGTCGGAAACATCGCGGCCCCGATAAATTAAAAGCCTCTTTTGATCGGGGCAGCACGCGCGCGCCCCGTCCAAAAGACCGAAAATGAAATTCGTGAAATTTTTCCGTGCCGCCCGCCGGCCCGCGCTCGCGACCAGCAGAGAGAGCTATGTTTTTTCATTCGAGCGTTTTCGAATCGCGGTTTTTGAGATATGACCTCCGGCGCGGCCGATAATAGAGCGAGGGGGGAGCAGGAGGAACGTTCAGAAATTCATTTGTACGGACAGCATGAAATTTTCGATTTATTCTGCCGCGGATGTGTGGCGTACGCTCGCGCGCGCTTTTCGGCGCCCGGGATATATACATATCTATCTATATATATATATATACATGTGCGAGAGCGCCGGGACCCGGCTCGAAATTATTACATAATTGTTATTCACACCGGGCGTGGAAAATTAAAGCGGAATATCGCGAGAATAAAGCAGACGCGAGCCGACCGAAGTGGCCAATAACGAGGCGGTCACTCGTTCCCGGGCTATCGCTCGTAATTTTCGTATCCGCGCAAACATCATTTTTACCCCCTGGAGCGCGGACGCTCCGCCAGCGGCTCTCAACTCTCATCATCTTCGCCGAGCAATGCAATCATAAAAATTCCGAAGCGATTTATTTTACCGAATTTCGGAAAATCTATAAATTTGTCGCTACTGCCCGCTCCTTCTTGCAAACCTCGCGGCCAAGTTTCGGCACACTATGTACCCAAACGAATTTTTCTGCGTGAATAAATAATTATTAGAATATTATTATTGCAATTTTGCATCTCGTTGTCATCAGTTTCGATCGTCTTAGAAGTTGGAAAAACATGTACGTTCAGTAAATTACCCTGGACTGAATTAAAACACTGAACGGATGCAAGAGTGTCTCATTAGTGAACCATTAACCCTTTGCACTCGGCGCTATTTTAATTCCAAAGCTAAATTTTTCTTCCGTCTTAGAACATTTTCATTTTGTTCGTACGAAACTGACCCGATTTCTACATATAATATTTAAACTATTAAATACAAATTTTGTAATGTAACAAATATGAAATAGTGCCACAACAATTTTTAGTGGCGCTTCAGAGTCACCACTCGAGTGCAAAGGGTTAAATGGCTAAAACTTAGTATGGGGATATACAGGGTGGCCCACATAACTCTGAACAGCTCAATATCTCGAAAACTATGCCATCGATTTTAAAGTTCTTAGTCTTAAATTGCATGGAACTGAAGGGCCTTTCTGACTACATAAACGTGAAGTGGCCTCCCTTCCCTTTTAACGGGGGAGGGGAGGTACCTTTATAATTTTAAATGGAACCCCCTATAAAATGTTACATATTTAGATTCTACCGGAAAAAACAAGTCAATTTTGTCTGAAACATTTTTTTGTCAGATACTTCCATGATGAGATATAACAGTTTGAAGTTTCGAGTTGTAGGTACTTGAAGCGCTCGGAAATAGCGTTATGGAATTATACGCGCTTGAGTCCTTTGCTTATTCGTGAAGAAATAAAATGTACTTTAAATTAAATGTTCAAAATGTCCTCCACGGGCTTGTAAACATTTATTTACTCGAAACATCAAAGTTGTTCTAACACTTTTTAACATTTCGGGAGTCACTGAAGCGCAAGCGTCATGTATTCTTTGTTTCATATCCTCTTTTGTCGTCGGTGGTTCAAACATAACTTTGTCCTTTACATATCCCCATAAGAAAAAATCTAATGGTGTTAGATCGGGGGATCGAGGAGGCCATTGACGAGGTCCCCCACGATCTATCCATTTGTTCCCAAATTTTTCGTTCAAAAATTGCCTGGTGATGATTGCAAAATGTGGAGGAGCGCCGTCTTGTTGGAACCACATTTCTCTTCTAACGTGCAGTGGCACATCTTCCAAAAGCGCAGGCAAATGATTTTTTAAGAAATCACAATAACTTGCAGATGTTACAGTTTCTTGAAAAAAATAAGGTCCAATCACAAAATCTCCTATTAGGCCACACCAAACATTTAAAGACCATCGATGTTGAAAGGGAACACATCGCATCCAATTTGGGTTTTCCACGGCCCAATAATGCAGATTATGTCTATTTACATGCCCTGAATTCATAAAAGTGGCCTCATCGGAAAAAAGTATTATGCACAAAAAGTCGTTTTCCACAACACCCTGCAGCCACTCACAAAATCTTACGCGGTGATCGTAATCTGCTATCGAAAGCTCTTGTGATAAAACCATGTGATATGGATGATACTTTTGCCGTTTCAAAATTCGTTGAATTGATTAACGACTAATATGTGATGTTTGTGCAAGTGTGCGTTGACTAATATGAGGATTTAATGTAATTGCAGCAAGAATACTGGCACTATTATTTTCATTAGTGACAGCTTTAGGTGTATTGCGAGTTTTTTTACACAATTCACCGTGCTCGCGAAGCCGCTTTTCTAAATTATGAAATGTTGCATGACATTTTTTGATCCCATAACGTTCAAAAAACACCTAACGTTAATAACATATTCACTTCTGTGTCAAAAGTAGCCATAATCACAATGTTACTGCTTGAATAACAGCTCTAAACTGAAAACATTTTCATAGATAAGTGAGTCAAACTCAAGAATTGTAAATATTGTTGTTTGTGTTTCTTCATGAATAAGCAAAGGACTCAAGCGCGTATAATTCCATAACGCTATTTCCGAGCGCTTCAAGTACCTGCAACTCGAAACTTCAAACTGTTAGATCTCATCATGGAAGTATCTGACAAAAAAATGTTTCAGACAAAATTGACTTGTTTTTTCCGGTAGAATCTAAATATGTAACATTTTATAGGGGGTTCCATTTAAAATTACAAAGGTACCTCCCCTCCCCCATTAAAGGGGAAGGGAGGCCACTTCACGTTTATGTAGTCAGAAAGGCCCTTCAGTTCCATGCAATTTAAGACTAAGAACTTTGAAATCGATGGCATAGTTTTCGAGATATTGAGCTGTTCAGAGTTATGTGGGCCACCCTGTATAAAATTCCATTTGAACATCAACGTGATTTTTCCCAAAGATCTCTGTACCTAAAACATGCAGTCTACTAATTACTTCCAGCGAACGCGCAAACGTATAATTTCTTAATTACAAGAAGAGAAACTCCGAAAAAATGAATCGCGGGGTAAATAACAGTCCCGGTGGCTCAAGGCAGTAACATTTGCGCCAGTGGAGGGTGGTATGGATAGCCAGGGGGTTGGAAAAGTCGGCGGGGATCGCGCGTCTCCGTAATTCGCGGCAGTTCCGCATTGTCTTGTGGAAAAAGTGAGCGGTCCGCGGCTGATTGTCGGTGTGTCGTAGATAATTGTATATCATTATCTGGCCGTTCGAATAATCGTAGTATTTAATTTAATGTAAATTCCGTGGCTCGCGTAGTATTCCGAGTCTTCTCGGAACGGATCGATCGGGCATGTCTCGTTGGCCGATCGGCCGCGCGTTTTCGCGATAAATCGCGTGGCGAGCCGATAATAGGCTGCGGGAGAGAGTTGTAGATTTTTCCCTCTCTCTCTCTCTCTCTCTCTCTCTCTCTCTCTCTCTCTCTCTCTCGGTTCTTTCAGCCCGCGTTTCCGTCGGTGTTTTTTCATCGCGTCGCCCGTGGCCCGTGCGCATGCATACCATTAAAGACGCTCACCTCGCGGGCCGAGCCTAATTGTAATTATTATTATCATCGACGGAGAACAAAGTGCAGGTTCCCCCGGCCCCCGTGATCATCGTCATTATCTCCTTATCGGACGCGGCATCGCATTACCGCTCTCGTTTACATCGGATCCGTGCCCGTTCATTATTCCCCGGGGCAGATAACCATCTCCCTTATCGACTCCTGGCGAGAGAGGACCGCCGCGGGACACGTGGGCGTGCATCGCAAAGGAATTGAAATATTTTTCGTACCTTCGCCCGCATGCTGCGCCGGGAAATCCCGTCTTCCGAGAAGCCCATCTCTCGCCGTTTGCGCGCATTCCGCGAAACCGTATCGAAAATCTTCGATGCCGGCGTCTGCTCTGCGGAAAATTTCACTTCGTGTAATTGTTTACTGCTTTAGTTGGTCATCGGTTATTTATACTGATGACACAGTCCTTTGTGCGGAGCTGGAAATGAATTGTAGACGAATTTACTTGGGTACACCGAGATGCGAGAGCGTTGAAAGTGAGGAAATATAAAAATTTTGTTTTGTAGGATTTGAGGACGATTTTCTGGGATTTTTGTGGGCTGGACGTTGTTGATAAAATAGTTAGAGCATGAGTTACTGTTCGAATTTTTATACCACCTTGTTTGGGAGGTCAAGATCCATTTATTGTTTGTTAAAACATTTTTATTCTGTCTGCAACATTTTCTTAATTTGTGGAGCTCGATTTTGGGGGACTTTTATGGGTTGTGCACAGTTAGTAAAATATTTAGAACAATATTTCCTGTTCAGATATTTATAACGTTTGATTTTTCGGCAAATCAGAAATTTTTGTTTTGGTTAAAGATTTTTCTTCTGTCTACAACTTGATCTACTACTTAACGTACCAGGGTTCGACTTCAAAGGGGTAGTTTCACTCTCAAAATATTTCCTGCGACTAAAAGAAATATATATCTAAATAAGTATATACTCATTGGACAGATTAAATAATTTCTTCGTTTCCTTTTTCGCTGTTTATATTACAGTACAAAAATAAATTGTATAAATAAGTACAGTGAAAGATTAGATAAAGTTATTGACTCAACTGACCCGAAAATATTTTTAATACATTTCAGTCCAAAAAAAAATAAAATGAAACTCATCTTTCAGCTTTCTCAAAAAATGTGACAGAATATTTTGGTCAGACCAATATTTTTCCAACAAAGAAATACTGACGTTGATTTTCTAAAATCACAATTCTTACTTTTCATGACACTTATATTACAAAGTTGCCTCAAATTTTTAGGTCACAGTGTTCTACAAGCTATTTAGATTATTTTCATGTGATCGTCCAAATATAATATTAAAATAAAATGTATATGGGGTAACTTTCCACTCGTCAACTGTCTAAAAATTAAATCTTAATTGTACTTGAAAATGAACCCCTTGCAACTACAATTTATTTTATATAATCCACTAGGAAAAATAGGAAATGGCTAAATATTGATCAAATAGAATTTCATTTCAATTCAAATGGAATTAATAATATACGTATTTCGAAAATTCTGTTCGAAGTCTTCATCGCGAGTCTGACTCGACATTATAGCACAAGGGGTTAAACCGATTCATGATCATCTTGGTTGATCAAACTTCCGTTCTGGGAACAGTATCTTCACTTCAACAAAACCCAGTAGAATAACCGTATTTTCCGCAAACACCGCAAAGAAATACACAAAATCTACTTGCCAAAAACCGTCTCGCCCCGATCACAAATTCGCATCAACCGAAACAACGTTGCTGCAAAGAGCAGCATTTTCCAGGGCTCGCAGTCGGAAAGACTCGGCACAGACTTCGGAAACGATCTTCCCAGTCCCAGGAAGCTGCGTCTCGTTTCGATCGATCGTCTTCCCGGTGTTCTCTTTGTCCGGGTGTTGGAATCGTTCGGACGCAGTCGTTTAAAACGGATCATGCATCCAAAGGTGCAAAACAGTATCCATTCGAAATAGAAAAGTCGATGGGTCCGGGTCGGGTCTCCGTCGCGCGAGAACTATCGTTTCGACGAGCGGAAAACTCCATCGTCCTCGATTCCAATTTCCCTCTTTCTCCCTTTTTCTCTCTCTCTCTCTCTCCACTATTTTTCTGTCGGTCCTTTTTCCCGTTCGAACAGGGTAAATCGCGAGCAACACAGGCTCGTGCGAGCCACCCCCCGGCACGCAGGACGATTTACATATTTCGGCGTGCGTTTGACCGATAATAATGTTTCGTCCCGTTTTCGACGAATGGCTCCATTACCGTGGGGCAGCGGAGGCATCGTTGCCGGTGACTTTTCGTTATTATGCGCTTTGAAAAATCAGCAGCCGACGCGTATCGCTCCGACAACAATACGATCGGGACAAACCGGAGACCCACGGACCGCGGAGTTCCTTTGTGTGATTTAACGCGGCCGAGCGTCCAACCAGGGGGCACACAACGATGTAACTTTTCACTGCGGAGCCTGCACCGGCCATTGATCATCGGCTCTGGATGGCGTAGGGCGGCCATCCGACGGATTTCCACCGGTTTCCGCGGGATTAAAGCGCCACGCGATTGTTTAGCGATGTTGACTTCCGAGGACCTGTTTGTTTCCTCTCCGTGTACCGATACTTTTTCAGTCGAGTTTTGCACGCTGATCGTTCGTTCGCGTTCGGCTTTGATTCATATTGTTTTGCTTGGGGGATCATAATTCGCTTTTTTTCTGTGAACATTGTGATTATTAAAGTACTTGGTCTGTTTGAGAGGATTTTTGAATGATGATTGTTGTTTTATTCGGTTGGGGGTCGATTTTAGTTGACTTAGGGGATGATGGTTCACTGAAGTCTATGTAGATTGTGATCACTAAACCAGTTAGCTTGTTTGGGAGGATTTTTTGACCATTTTTGGACGATTACTATTTTTTTTATTCGGTTCGGGGTGGATTTTGGTTGACTTGGGGGATGATGGTTCACTGAAGTCTATGCAGATTGTGACCACTAAACCAGTTAGCTTGTTTGAGAGGATTTTTTTGACCATTTTTGGACGATTATTATTTTTTTTAAGTCGGTGAAGGGTGGATTTTAGTTGACGTAGGGGATGATGCTTCCCTGAAGTCGATGCAGATTGTGATCACTGAACTAGTTAGCTTGTTTGGGAGGATTTTTTGACCATTTTTGGACGATTACTATTTTTTTTATTCGGTTCGGGGTGGATTTTGGTTGACTTGGGGGATGATGGTTCACTGAAGTCTATGCAGATTGTGACCACTAAACCAGTTAGCTTGTTTGAGAGGATTTTTTGACCATTTTTGGACGATTATTATTTTTTTTAAGTCGGTGAAGGGTGGATTTTAGTTGACGTAGGGGATGATGCTTCCCTGAAGTCGATGCAGATTGTGATCACTGAACTAGTTAGCTTGTTTGAGAGGATTTTTTGACCACTTTTGGACGATTATTATTTTTTTATTCGGTTGAGGGTGGATTTTAGTTGACGTAGGGGATGATGCTTCCCCGAAGTCGATGCAGATTGTGATCACTGAACTAGTTAGCTTGTTTGAGAGGATTTTTTGACCATTTTTGGACGATTATTTTTTTTTTTTAGTCGGTGAAGGGTGGATTTTAGTTGACGTAGGGGATAATGCTTCCCTGAAGTCGATGCAGATTGTGATCACTGAACTAGTTAGCTTGTTTGAGAGGATTTTTTGACCATTTTTGGACGATTATTTTTTTTTTATTCGGTTGGGGGTGGATTTTAGTTGACTTAGGGGATGATGGTTCACTGAAGTCTATGCAGATTGTGATCACTAAACCAGTTAGCTTGTTTGAGAGGATTTTTTGACCATTTTTGGACGATTATTATTTTTTTTTAGTCGGTGAAGGGTGGATTTTAGTTGACGTAGGGGATGATGGTTCACTGAAGTCTATGCAGATTGTGATCACTAAACCAGTTAGCTTGTTTGGGAGGATTTTTTAAACATTTTTCGACGATTATTATTTTTCTTTAGTCGGTGAAGGGTGGATTTTAGTTGACTTAGGGGATGATGTTTCCCTCAAGTGGATGCAGATTGTGATCACCAAACTAGTTAGCTTGTTGGAAAGGATGTTTTGACAATTTTTCGACGCCTAACATTTTTTTTATTCGGTTGGGGGTGGATATTAGTTGACTTAGGGGATGACGCTTCCCTCAAGTCTAAGCAGATTGTGATCACTAAACTAGTTAGCTTGTTTCGGAAAATGTTTTGACAATTTTTCGGCGCTTACAATTTTTTGTATTCGTTTGGGGGTGGATTTCAGTCGGGGGATGATGATTCTCCGGGGTGAAGATTGTGATTACTGAATTAATTACTAGAGCTTCTAGAAAAAGTTGTAGGCAAGTATTGCAAACATGATCCGCGACTACACGAGCAAGCGATATTTCTCCGTCACGCATGTATGCGAAATATTACACAGTTTAATAACCTCACTGTGCACGCGCCTCGCACATTACTCGTTGATTGGAATTTACGCGGAGCAGCGTAACGGGGAATAAAAGGTAAGATAATTGTAGAATTAAAATATTGGAACTGTGATTAATGCGGCTCGGCCCGAGTAATGTATTGTTTTCCTATATTTATCGCCGCTATAATCGAACAAAGAGGGTCTAAAAGAGAGTCGGAACATCGATCGGACGAGGGTTAATTTCATCGAATGACAAATAGCCGTGCGCGGAGAGGACTGGGGGAGGGATCGAGAATGGACTGTTTTTCACGGTGGCTGTACAGTTTTAGGGAACGGTTTTATTTAGATTGTTCCTTGCGGAGATTGTTTGGGTAGGGTTGTATGTCCTGACGAACGGCCGAGAGACCGTCTTTGAGGACGTTTCCTCCCTTCTGCGGCTCTTAGGAATGTATAAATAGGAGAAGTTGGTCTCTGTAAACAGGAGCCTCGCCGGCGGAAGTCTTTGGAAGTTTGTGTACGTATAGGTCGAGGAGGAGAGGACTATGGAAACTGGACTCTCGGGGATAAGCTCTCGACGGTGAAACGTGGGAAGATACAATTTTTATTTACGACCTTGGGCCTCCGCTTCGGGAGATACTGTTAACCGCGCGATTACGATGATTATGATCTTACAGTTTTTAACTACGCCGAGCTCCGAACGAACACGGACAACTTGCACTCTACATCCCTGCAAATTATCGATCTTGACATTCTAATCCGTGGCAACTGTTCAAGGGTAATCGCTGGACTACAAATATTTATTATAATATGGAATACATAGATATAATAGAAATAATACATATAGAAATATTAATAATAATAATAAAATAAAATATACAGTAATAATAATTACTGTTCACGGGTAATCGCTGGACTACGAATATTTATTATAATATGGAATACATAGATATAATGGAAATAATATATATAGAAATATTAATAATAATAAAATAATAAAATATACAGTAATAATAATTACTGTTCACGGGTAATCGCTGGACTACGAATATTTATTATAATATGGAATACATAGATATAATAGAAATAATATATATAGAAATATTAATAATAATAAAATAATAAAATATACAGTAATAATAATTACTGTTCACGGGTAATCGCTGGACTAAGAATATTTATTATAATATGGAATACTTAGACATAATAGAAAATATAGAAATAATAGGAGATAATATGGAGTCATAGTTCGCACTGCAGTGGACCGTTCACTTTGTCACACATTACTCACACTGTGAAGTACTGCAGATATTAAATATACAGGAAATTTTCTCGGCAAGAAATTCAGCATCACCTACATAAAAATAATCAAATTAGTATGTGCGACGCGCGACAGTCACTACACACGAATATGGTGGCGCCATACCTGTTAAAAACGCTGAAAATCTCACATCTCTACAGACATATACCTTTTGAACTAGAGATCACCTAGAATTGAAACTTGGATTTTCGGAATTTTCTCGCCAAAATCTACAGGATTACATAAAACAAAAGTTAAACATTTCTGGTTTCCTGAGGTGAAGTTTAACCCAGTACAGTTTCTCCAAAATTGATTCTACGCGTTATTCAGTCAACCAAATCTAACTTCTAGAAACTACTCGCATCATTCTCTGCAATCTTACCCCCTAAAGTGGACCTTCAAAATATATTTAAAAAATGCAATTATTCAATTAAATTACACTTGATATTCCCGCCTAGTGAAATGGTAAATCGAAACGTGGCGAGACAGCGATCTAAATCCACAAATAATTATTAGAATTTTGAGTGTCGACCCTAACGGTTCACCGAAGGGTTGCTGTGTCACCGTTTCCGTAACAGCAACGTAGAACTGTGCACAGTAGTAGTTAAAATGAAGACTAAAAAGTCGGAAACACAAAAGTGTGAAAGAGAAATGATACTTCGATTGCATAAGGATGAAAAATCATATAAGATTGCAGAAATTATAAACAGAAGTAAGTCTACAATACATTATATTATTAAAAAATCAAAAAATGAAGGAACAATTGCGAACAACGCTCGATAAGGTCGACGAAAGAAATAAAATGAACGAGAACAGAAAATTATCATTCGCGAAATAAACAAAGATCCTACTATATCCGCTCCTAAACTCACAAATATAGTAGCTGATATGTTTCATAAAGAAGTTCATCCGGAATTATGTCGACGAATCTTACGAAATAATGATTTTCATGGCAGTGTACCACGAAAGAAGCCATATATTAATGCGGTAAATCGAAGAAAAAGACTGGCTTTTGCAAAAGCATATCTCAATAAACATCTTTGCCTCAGATGGTCAAAATTATGTTTGGAGAAAACCAAATACGGAATTGGAAATTAAAAATTTACACGAAACAGTGAAACACGGAGGTGGATCGGTTATGGTGTGGGGGTGCATGGCAGCAAGTGGCACCGGAAATTTGGTATTCATTGATGGAATACTCGATAAATATAAGTATTTAAATATTTCAAGGAACAACCTTAAAGAAAGTGCCCGCAAATTAGGATTATTGGAAGACTTCCACTTCCAACAAGATAACAATCCCAAGCATACTGCAGGAATTGCGAAAGAATGGATCACACAAACACACCACATATATTAACTACTCCACCGCAAAGTCCAGCCATAAATCCAATTGAAAATTGATGGGCTGAAATCGGAAAAAGATTAAATAAATATCAAATAACTTCAAAGGAGGTATTGAAACAAAAAATCATAGAAGTATGGAATTCCATTGCCGTGTACTTTTACAAAATCATTGGTTTATAGTATGGAACGTCGATTGAAACACATCGTTACTGCTAAAGCTGGTCCAACAAAATATTTACATTAAATAATGTAATAATATATGTGGCGTTCGAATACTTTTGTGAGTCACTTATTGCGCGTGTTTCTAATAAATATATCATAACTTCTGCCTACGTTGTTGAATCCTTTTCAAATTTCACTGACACAATCTTGAGACCTCCCCCTTTCTATAGATACCAAATTGTTCTGTACAGATTAGTTTAGTACATCTTATTTTACTCATTAAAATGTGTGAACGTAAGCGTTCGAATACTTTCGTGAACCAGTGTAATTGGCCGAGCATCGGCTCTCCGTTCAAAGGTTAACAGACGGGAGCCATTGACTCCCGGGTTCCCGGTATTTGTTTCATTTCAATAACTCAGGAGGGTATAATGGATCCGCCGCGGGATATTCTCCGCGAGAAACGCGGAAACCGTCGGGGGTGTCGGTGGGAGAGAGCTCCTCGCCGAGTTCGGTTAAATATTTAAGTAACAGAGCATTTCACTCCCGGGAGTACATTGCGGGGGCGCGAAGACGTCTCTCGTCTCTCGCAGCATCCCTTATCTTTATCCGTGAGATATCTCGCGGTGACTGGAGCCGGTGCTGGGGGAGGGGGTGGGGGGGGGTGTCGTCGTCGTCGTCCAATCGCGGTTTTATTGGCTCTCTTAGAAACCGGCTTAAGTACGTTTCTGTGTCCCGCGAAACCCGCCTTTCGAAAATTCCAGCCGCTTTTTCCAGCCTTCTCTCTCTCTCTCATTGTCTCTCGTCTCCCGTGATTTCTGAAATTTTCCGCGCCACCGTGCTTCTCCGGAGATCCTCTTGCTCGTCCGAAGAAAAAAGGAGAAACGAGAGGACTTTTACCGGGCTCTGTCGAAATTTGTGAAAGCACTCGGCTCCGGAAGAATTTCTTTTTTTTTCCAGTTTGAAGAGATTCGAGAGGAAAGTTTACTTTGGCGGATTGTTTGTCGAGGGAAGTGTTGCTCGTTCTCGTGGACAATCTCCTGGCATTGTTCTGTCTCTCCGGTTATTTATAATATTTGTTTAATGTGCTTGTTTTCGTTGCGGTTTGGCATTCCGTAAACTTTCAGCGTCCAGACTTCTTTAAAATATACAATCCCCGTGTACATACGGTTTGGCTTAATGTGTTACAACGATGCTCTTGCACGGTGTGTTTGGAAATACTGAGCTGGTGTGCGGTAGACTTTCAATCGTGCCTGTACAAATTTCTTTTTTTTTTCAGAAATGTCTGTCTCGACTTTGGAAAATTAATTGTCCCTGTTTAAGCGGACTTTAGAGCGATTCTGTTGGACAGTATTCTTGTAGAGGATTTTTCAGGAGTGGAAAAATTAAATATTCATATCTTTTAATACAGACCACATTTCAAAAATAGTACTCAAAGAACTTTACAACGCCTTGATTTCTTTTTAAAAGTTGGTTTCATTTAATTTTGTGAGAATCGATTCCGACAAATGTCTGATACAAGGTGTTTTAGAAAAATTGAACCGTGCCCAGGAAATTTTCCTCATTTAATTTCATTTTCAACAATTTTCTGATCCATGCTGTTTCACAAGTATACTGTGCACTGCAGTGAACCTTTTAGATCTTGATTCCTAAAAGAAATAATTTATCCCGACTCGATTAGCTTTCCAGCAATTTATAGCGACGATTTTCTAACAGAGAACGTTTTAAAAATTCTGCTTGGATAAAGTTCGAACATCTTGGTTTCTTTCAAAAATTCGTGGTCCTCTATTATTCAGATTGGAAGAAAGGAATTCGTTTTAGTGCTGGGCAGAGTCGATAAATTTTTCCGAGATTCCAGTCACCGTGAACTAGTCCACAAAAGTCTCTGCTTGCATAAACATCCGCAGTCTAATTATAACGGGCAGGGAATATGTATATCGTAGGTAGCGATACACATACACGCTGCCGGACAGACGAACGAGACCACGAGCCCCGTGATTAATGAAACAGGATAAATATTGTTTTACAACGATATGATAAAACTCGCGCGTAGCCGAGCCGTCCTATGAATTATTTGTGCACCGTTTTGGTAGGCGAGTTTCATTAAACCAGCTAGGAATAATATTTTCCTTCAAGTTAACCCAAGGGTTACATCCCCCTGCCTCGCAATAACGTATCAGACTTGTGGCCAAGATTTCCAACTTACTCTCATAAATACTGACCTTATTCCTATGCTTTTCACTGGAAATTAATATCTCACTTCTTTCCTCGTAAAATGGAGTTAACGATATCTTCATTTTTCCTCGCTAGACTCCTACGTTCGCATTATTGTTACAATAAATTGTTAGGCAATGTTCGGGGCGACTGAATTTGAATCTCTGTACAATATTTGCCAAAATGTGCATCGTGAATTCTCACGCTATAAGTTTGTAAATTTACGTATACATTATTATTTATTTCGAATAATTTCCTTTAGTTTCATTATTTCAATTTTTGTTGCTCCCAAAATTGCCTACGTTTAATCTGCGATTATTTCGTAAAAAACGATCGTACAATATTTGCTACAAATTGCATCAATAATTCAGTGCATTCACTTTTCTCCCGCTATAAGCTCGTAAATTTACATATACATTATTATTTGTTTCGAACAATTTCCTTTAGTTCCATTATTTCAATTTTTGTTGCTGCCAAAATGGCCCACGTTTAAACTGCGATAATTTTGTAAAAAACGATCGTACGATAATAAATTTTGACTCATTTTGCAGCTAGAAGTCTCTAGTTTCATAATCCATCGTTCATTTTACGCTAACATTTTTTCCCATGATGCAGCGGGCGAAGAACCGAAAACAGCTTTTTCTCAATAATACTGTACACTTAAACATCTGTGGAAACTTTGAAAAATTGTTTTCATGACCGAAACCGCCACGGGTTTAAAGATTGGAGGTTCCCCTTTACAACGACACTTTAGAAATTGTTGTACGATTTTTTAAAATCGTTTTATGGAGCCTTGAATGAGAGGCGAGCCACCCAGCGTACGGTATTATAAGCTGCACGAGGGTGCAACTTTGCGCGTCCTTGTGCCTCGATTTCGTTCCACAAAAAAGTGAACAAAAATCGTGCATCGATTTTTAAGGAGTCGTTGTAAAGGGGAGGCTTTAATCTTCGAATCCGTGGTAGTTTCGTTTACGAGAAAAATTTTTGAAAGTTTTCGGGGCCGTTCGATTTTGCATTTTGCAGGCAAAATGGCTCTTCGGTTTCCTAGCTGCCGCGTCGTGCAAGAATATCTCGGAGGAAAATGAGCTCTGCTTCAAAATTGGTCCCATGGTTGTGCTGGAATATTGGAGTTTATGCGATGATCCCGATTTAAATATCTGGAATGTCAGAAATGTTTAATTGCTCTTTGGATCCGCTGTATCTGGACGGAGACGTTTCGAGCGGACGCGTCGAATGAAAGAGATGGCGCGTGGGTGTAGCATTGTTCCGCGAGGAATCGGGCGTCCCGTATCGAGTAAATCGCGAAATGGAGCCCACCCGATCTCCGGGGTCTCGAATTAATGGAATCGATGGCACTCGTGGAATCGCGAAACAGTTGTCGTTTCGAGGGTCGTCGACGCGCTCAAAAATGATATTCCACTCGATGGGCCCGGGGGATAATCGAAAAATTAGTGAAGTGCCCTCGACGGCTGGCCTGACGCTCGTCGAAAAACGCACCCTCGATGGAGCCCTCGAGTGTCCTCGATCCTCCGGTTTTCGATACTCGCGGAACAGTTACCGTTCCCGACCCCTATCATTCTCCTGCTCTTCTATTTTTTTTTTTTTCACCCACGCACACCCTCGCAACCGCACCGTTGAAAACCGAACGCCTCGGCTGTTGTCTACATTGTAATCGAGACCTGCTCTTTTCGCAACCTAATTTTAAATTCGATCGGCCCGTAGACAACAAAAAAATAAAAGACCCCCCGACGAACAGCGTTTCCGGGTAATTAATTATCCACTCTATATGCTAATTAGCCGGCCAGCAACGCCGCGCGACCCTACCACGGTTTGCCATTGTGCTCGCCAGGAAAAATTCAAGAATAGGACGAGAAAAGAAAAGCTTCCTGTTTACGAGCGACCTCTTCGCCCCCCCCCCCCCCCCATTCTTTCACTCTTACGCAATTCACATTGAAAACACCGATAGAAAAAATCGAGCCTAATGGGACTCGCCGCTGACATAAATGCACGCATCGATTCGATCCATAACGCGCGTCGGGGATGATCTACGCACGTGAAAGCGCGAGCCGCGCGAAAAAGAAATTATTTACAGGTGCGCGCCGCGTGTTTATGCAAATATCGAACGGTGCATCGCGGTTGCCAGTACCGGGTGACCCGAAGCAGTCCGTATTCCATGGAATCCGTGTGTGGTTATGGCTTTTCAGGGGAAGTGCAAGCGTCGACTGTTGCCGTATTTTATTGCGGAAATTTAATCTTCGGGGTCGGCTGCCGAGTCTTATTAATTGGCGCTGCGTGCGACTTTTTGGGTCGAGAAGTGCACTGTGAACTGCGATTTTCAACCATTTTTTCTCTTTTCACAAATTTATCCAGAGGCTGCACTTGATTTTTTGAAATAAGGGAAGAGTTGGTAGTGAAAATGACTGCTTAGTTTCGCTTCTGTGACCTTTTTTAAAATTTGTAATTATTTACACAACTTTTGGCGTAAGCAGCGCGTGTCTCTTTTTTCAGCAAGCTTTCTTTCAAGTATAATATATTTTTTGGTAGGTCATTTAAAAATTATCATCACATTATTTATTGAGTAATAAAACCACAAGTTGAGGAATAATAAAATTCCTTAATTTGAATTCATGAAAACGAATTGTATCGTCTTTTTGTTTTAAAAGAAGCTCCTAATATTTTGTGTTTTTTTATTGATGCAATTTGAGTCCCAAGAACGAGATTATTTTGCAAAATCTCCTAACACCTTCTTTTAAAGTGTGCATGATTCAGACTCACGAGTTAATACGTCGTATATTATTTATTTATTTAAAAATTACTTTTTGAGTACGTTTTTAATGATACTGCAACGAGTGAATGGAAATTAAAATTATATTTCTTAAACCTTAGGGAATAGAGAATGAATGTTACTGGTGTTTTGCGTAACAGTATTGTGTACTGCAGGCATAGTTACGGGCGATACGATATCGAGAAAGAACAATCTATACCAACAGTGCGCATAGTTGATAGTGAAGAAAGTTCTTCGGCAAAGTTGGACAAAGTTTTTACACCACTACTATCGCAGTTACAACTTTTAATCGAGGAACTCGCCTCCTGTTTCATTGAAGTTTTGATAGACTATTGCATGACGATGTAGATTTACATAAGAATTCACCGTCCCAGAACAATAAAACAACTGCTACAAATATTTACGTAAATTCACTATAAATTTTTCTATTACCGAAAAAATATATATTTAATCTCATAATCTAAGAGTTTCATACTGTCACATAATAAGGTAGTAACTAGGTTTTACACTATGTACGAATTATGCATACTAAACTTTATTAACATTTTTATATGTATATTTTATACTTTTATAAAATCTTTTATTACACGATAAGTCGTTATTGAGTGTGCATAAAGATTTTCAGTATAATAAGAATTAGAAAAAGCTGTGTTCTTTCAGGAAACCTGTAGAACATTCATAATTCATAATCTAGAATATTTTGCCTCCTTTAACTCTTTGCATACGCGGATTTTTCTATATAAAAATCCTATATAAAACTTCATTTCTGTAAAAAAAAGATATACTCTCATCGAAGAGTTAATTAAAAGCAAAAGATATGGCTGCAGAAAACTTGTGAAAAATATTCATAACTTGGATTCTTTCGCCGCCTTCAATTACAGAAAGATATATTTGTGAAAAAGTAACCCGCAGAGAAAGTTTTTCGCTTGGAATATTTCGTTCCCTCGGCGAAAATAACGATTTTGCAAACCCGAGAGCCTCGCAGCACAACTTTTCGACCGTTATCGATGGCTCGTTCGATCGAGCACGATATTTAATAAACCTGAGATTAAGCGGAGAACACCGGTCGGCAATTAATAACAATCGGACACGATAAAGATACAGAGGCCCCAGCCTGTTCGCGGAAAATATCATCGGACCGGGGCGGGATTGATCGGCGCCGAGCTTCACAATCGCGCAATTGCCGCAGGTGCGGCTACAATTTCACGCGTCATAATTATTTGTTATCATTTAATTAATCGCGGCGACGAGCATTTATTTATTTACCGGCGGGTCGGGCCGAGCCGGGCCGGGCCGGGCCGGGCCGCAGAGGATCGATGCGGCCACACGGTGTACGCCCCGTCGACGGTGAAAAGCCGAGAATCGACTGGCGGGTTCGATTAATTGAAATTAGGCGGCACGCTGCGAGAGCCGATTGTTCGTTCGCACTCTCGGTTTCGTTCCCGATCGCATTTCGCGACCGCAGAAACGAAATTATTATCTGGTTTTTAAACCAATTAGCCGTCTGCACACCTGCAGCGTTTTCGCATCATTTCATACACGTTTTTCAATGTTGATGTTACATTCAGACATTTTTTAAAAACGATTTTAAGAACGTTTGTAAATGTTGATTGGGTTCAACGTTTTTTAAAAATGATTTTAAGAATGTTTTTAAATGTTGATTGAGTTCAACGTTTTTAAAAATGATTTTAAGAATGTTTTTAAATGTTGATTGACTTCAACGTGTTTAAGAATGTTTTTAAATGTTGATTGACTTCAACGTTTTTTGAAAATGATTTTAAGAATATTTTTACATGTTTAATACATCCTGGGAATTTTTTAATTGATTTTGAACATGCTTTTATATGTTGAACACGTCTAGAGATTTTTTAAATTGATTTTAAGCATGCTTTTATATGTTGAGCATATCCTGAGATTTTTGAAATTGATTTTAAAAATGTTTTTATATGTTGAGCATATCCTGAGATTTTTGAAATTGATTTTAAAAATGTTTTTATATGTTAATTGCATCCACAATTTTTCCAAAATGATTTTAAGTCGACGATTTTAATGATTTTTATACGTTGATTGCGTCTAAACGTTTACAAAAACGATTTTGATAATAGTTTTAGTCGTTGTCTGAACCTAACATTTTCTAAAATAATTTTAAGAGCACTTTTGAATATTGATCGTACCAACAATTTTTTGAAAACGACTTTGAAACATTTTTACAAATTAAGCACATCTAGAATTTTTAAAAATTGATTTTAAGCCTGCATTACTGATGCAAGAAATATTTAAGTCACATTCCTCGTTTTGAAAATTCTTCAAAACTTTTTGAGACATTCTACCCTGTGCATAGATTAAGTAACCAAATTTTCAAGCAATAATAATAGTGAAATTAATAACGACGATGATTAATATCCGAGTGAGCAATGGTTAACACCGTTTTTGAGGGTTGAGCACATGCAGAATTTGTTTAGCATGATTTCCACAAATATAACAATGAAAATACGACCAAAATAAGTGCGGGAAACGAGTATAAAATAATTGACAAATCTGGAATAAAATGGAAGCAGGATTGAACGATCTCGAGAGACCCAGCGCTTGAGCACCGTAAACGCAAAGATCATGTCCAAGGAAAAATGGAAAACATAACTGTAAATCCGAGAGAGATCAGCAGGTCGGCAAATGAACAATTTACGACAGTCTAACCCGAAACTAAAATATACCAATCTAACAGTTTTTTCGCATTACGGTAATGCTGCTTTCCCATTCGAGACGGATGGATAGATGTTAACGGTAAGAGGTGTACATCAATTCGCCAGGAAATTTTCCATTTTTTCACGCGGTTCGAGAGAGAAACAGGAAGATAGGATCGGAAATTACACGAACGCAAAAAGAGAGGGATAGAGAGAGAGAGAGAGAGAGAGAGAGAGAGAGAGAGAGAGACGGAGATAGAAAGAGAGAAACGGGTGATCTATGCCGGCGAATTGATCTACGACGAATTCGCGAGGCGGCCGCACAAATCATGCTTCGATCGGCGGCGGTTCCAGGCCGGAGATGCGGCTCCTCGGTGGAAGCAGAAATTGCTGGCGATAAATAATAAAACGAGCCGTGTAATTTGAGGTAACGGCTTTCCCGTCTCCCTTTTTCCCTTCGTGTGCGACTCTCTTCCGCGATCGCTTGCATTCGTCTCCCGTTCTCTCTCCCTCTCTCTCTCTCTCTCTGTTTCTCTTTCTCTCCTCTCTTTCGATCGTTTTCCGCTCGAGCCCCCCGCGGCGCCTCTCGCGTCTGCAAGAAAACGCACGCGAGCCTCCGCAAAAGAGGCGCGTGCTCGACACGCACAGTTGGAGAAGAGGCGAGCACCACGATTCTGCAAACTCCGGGACACAAGAGGAAACCGCGGTCACCAACCAATCCCCCTATTCTCCGTTTTAATTGCGGACCGTTCGAGCATCGGCGTCATCTGCTCGCGAGTTCAACCGCGACGACACGATCTCTTCCTGCCACGCACGACACTTTGCCTGCCCTTCCGGGCTCCCGATTTTTCGCTTCCTACCCGGCCCCACCCTTGCCGGAATTCTGCCAAAATACTCGATCCAAAAATCCCCTGTCTACCTTCCGCAATTTTTAGAAATTTTTCTGGAAAAATTAAGAGGCTAGAAACGGGTGCCTTATTCATACAGCATAGTATAGTACAGTGCATATTATAGCAGTGTGTAATATAGTATGGTGTAGTATAGCAGTGTATAGTATAGTATAGTATAGTGTAGTATTGCAGTGTATAGTATAGTATAGTATAGTATAGTATAGTATAGTATAGTATAGTATAGTATAGTGTAGTATAGTATAGTGTAGTATAGTGTAGTATAGCAGTGTATAGTATAGTATAGTGTAGTATAGCAGTGTATAGTATAGTATAGTGTAGTATAGCAGTGTACAGTATAGTACAGTGTAGTGTAGTATAGCAGTGTATAGAATAGTATAGTATAGCAGTGTATAGTATAGTGTAGTGTAGTATAGTACATGCAGTATAGTATGTAGTATACTATAGTGTAGTATAGCACATGCAGTATAGTATGTTGCTACATATACTATACTTAGTGCCGCAAGAGTTACACCCTTCCTTAGAATCGTCTGCAAGAAAAAATTTCCTGCTCTGGAAAAAATTTTGTCCGTCTGAAAAGAGTGTGAAGAAATTTTTCTGGACACAAGAATGAACCGTTTTCTTGAACAAGTGTTTTTAAGTAATGTTTCCAACTTTTTCTCACATTCTTAGAGCAACTTCGTTACCAGACATTTCCCAAGAAGCAACGTTAGAAACACTCGATGTCAACGGTCTCTACGGCCCCTGACGAGGGTTGATGGAAGGCCGAGGGAAGTGTTTACGCGACCCGGTGCGATTGATTCATCGATCTCAGTGGTGCTCGTGTTTCGCATTCAACGGCGGCGATTCTTGCCGATCAGCCGCACACCGGCATTCCGAAGCGCGAGCCATCGATACACGCAAATGCTTGCGGATTTTATACAGGGTGCGCCAAAATTCGCAATACGCGTCAGCTCCGAGAGACAGTGCAGCTCAGTACACGAAGAAAATTACGAACAACGGACTTGCATTGGTGGCTGCGTTTCCGGGATAAATAAAAATCATTTTGGTACTAGTAACCATTTTTAGAAAATGAGCCACGATGGCAGGAAATCGCACGGAGATCCTAGTCTTTTATCGAGAAATGGTCAGTCGATGTTGGTACAGTGATTTCTTTATATATGTCGCCGAGGCCTGGATGATAAACGTCGCGGAGCTATCCCCACTGCCGCGGAGTATACCACGTGAGGTGCCGAGATGCTTGTAAAGAAGAGTGTAAACATAAGACGGCTCGGGTACGCCTCCTGGACGATACATGTCGCTGACAAGACCCGTGTTGTTGACATATATCGTGAATTCACTGTATGAATAATTTCTACGAGTTTGCTGGATCTCGGGATACTTATGGTCGGGAGCGTATGTCGTGTGGTGCACTGGCGCGCATACGTGTTGCACGCATGCAAATACTGTAACGTTCGTTGTCGTATCGCGCGCGCTCCGCGGCCCCTTGGCGATTTATTACGTTTTTGCGGCGGGCCCCTGTTCCGCCGCAATATCTTGTGTCGCGGTAATTGAATATCTGAAAATGTCAGGAAGCATATAAGACGGCAGGTTGCATGGGGGAGCTGATTGCACTTGGCCGGGAAAAATAACGCGTCGCCCGACGTGAAACTGTGTCCGAACGCCGGCCTCGTCGCCGATGGAAATTGAGGGATGTCGCCGACAATCGGCCTCGTTGCACCCTGCGCTTTATTGCATCGGGGGATAATGAGAAAATTGCATAATCGTCTCCGAAACAAGTCCCTGAAAAGAGAAAGAGGCCGTTTGTGACAAAAATGATGGAAATTTTGTGGGACAATGGAAACTACAATAGAGTACAGTGAATTCTCGATATATGTCCACAATACGAGTCTTGCCAGCGACATGTATCGTCCAGGAGACATACCCGAGTGTTATGTTTACACTCGACGCGACGTTTATCATCCAGCCCTTGGCGACATATACAGAGAAATCACTATAAAGTATTTCAAGGTTTCTATTCCATTCTATATGTGAGTGCAAAAACATGGACGATAGCATTATGTGATATTTAACCAAAATGTGGTGATTAATTAGCGCAGAATTTGTCTTGTATTATAATAAATCATTTAAGACAAAATTGAGTGAGTACAATTTGAAGCAGTGGGCAGGTTAAAAGAATTAAAAAATATTAATATAAAATGTCTAGTTAGCCCTATGTTTTGTGCAACTTTTATTTTGCATTAAGAAAAAATTTCATTTCTAGCGTAATACAGTCCAGCAACTTGTAATTCATCGACAGGATATGTTTGCTTCCAATGGTGTCTCTTCCGACCAATAAATTTATTTTAAGAAAATGTGCTTGTTAAATGTTACTGTCAAGGATCGGACATTTCATACGCGGCAATTAAAAACTTACAATCTCGCATCTCGAGGTCTTGGAAAAATCGTTTTGGATCGATGTCGAGAGAACGAACGATCGAGCGTGTATCGTGTAGGTTCCGGGCTATCAAGATCGTCGTTTCCCGGATCGGGGCTGGTAGCGAGGCTGGTAGCGCGGGCTCGCCACGGCAATAAATATCGCAACTAATTAGCGATTCGCGCTCGCATTTCACACGGTCGTCGAAGTTCCCCGGTAAATCTTCGTAATTGCACGCGGTCTGGCCGGGATACGCGTGTTCCCGTCGCGGTATTCCGCTCTGGTCCAGGGTCAGAGGACGCGGAACGAAGCGGAGCGGAGAGGAGACGCGCGTAGCAGAGCGGTGCAGAGCGGAGCAGAGCGGTGCAGAGCGGAGCCGAGCGAAGCGGAGAGGTACCGAGTCGTAAGATATTTATCTCGTGCTCGCACGCGCCTCGTAAATTCGCGCGCCGCTGAACTTTTATACTTTGCCTTTAATACACTTTGCTACGGACCTCCGGGGAGAGGGGGGGGGGGAGAGAGAGAGAGAGAGAAAGAGAAAGGGGTTGGTAGGGAGCTTCACCTTTCTCTTGCCGGGTCCGCTGGCAAAAAGAGTCGAGCACGAAATAATACTTACGACGTCTGGAACGATTCTCGGAGATCCGCGGCTCGTGTGCACTCGCTCTCGCAGCTTTCTTCTTCCTATCGTCGATCGATCCACCGCCGGGGATAAAGCCGTAAGCCGGCACCGTTTTCGAGCCACCCCCCTGCAACCCCCTTCATCCCCGTGACCCCTTCCCGCCGCTGTATCCCCCCTCCCCCGCGCAACCCCCGCGAGCTCCACCGTCGACGATGAAAACCAGTCACCGGGAGAAATGGAATTTCGCGGAAATCAGATTTACCGTTTCGCGGTGTCCATCGCTCTTTACCTCGCACCCCCTCTCGACCCCCTACACCTGCCTTTTTGTCGAACGCTTCCGGTCAATGGTTTTCGGTGGAAATTGTCGCGTCGATCGACACCGGCGACTTTTTCGTGTTCTTCGGAATTTTTGAATTTTTTTGACACGATCTTTCGATGATACCTTTGTTGGGGTGAGGCCAGATCTTTCGCGATCGTGAAATATCTCTGTTAGTCAGCTTGAGCTCGTTTGGAATAATATGCGTGAGAAAAGACTGCAATTGATTCGTGATTGAAGATTACAGTGAGTTCACGATATATGTCATCAACGCGGGTCTTGCCAGCGTCCTGTATCGTGCAGGAGACATACCCGAGCCGTGTTAGTGTTCCATTTCCAAAAGTTGTATTTTGCAACTTTTTTATGCGGGTTTATATTACAAATTTAAACAGTACATTTTGTACATCTGTATCAATTATACATATTCTCTGAATGTTTCATCTAAATCGGTCAACGTTGCAATGAGCTACAATCGTTTAACGATGAAAACTTAAGGGCGAAAGTCGCAGAATTTTGGCCTTGTCAGGGAATTTCGCCCTTATGTGATCATTTTTCAAATTCTCAGAATATGTATAATTCACACAGATCTACAAAATGTACTTTCGAAATTTTCAATACAAGTCCTCATAAAAAAGTTGCAAAGTACAACTTTTAGTATTTTCTCTGCACTTTCGACCAATTGCAATTCTTGTAAACATTTTTTTTCACTTTATTGTGTTAAGTTCTTAAAAAAAAATCCAAGTCGTATGGTTCAATATTAACGAAGATATATGATTTTTAAAAGCGTCCGAGTATTAGTGGGAGTCACTGTATATCGAAATTTTACTGCGTTTGAGTTTTCCTTAAAAATAGGCACGAACTTTCCGGACAACCCAAGAATTCTACAACAATAATATGAGCCGTTTATTTTCAAAGTGGCCTAAGTCCATTTGTCAATTATTGTTTGTTGCCCGTAATTACGTGTACAACTTCAAGTTAGCTGTCACAAACAACATTTGCAGTGAAGTATATTCAGAGTATATACGATAATTTTAGACACATAAGTTTTCGCAGTTAGTTCAATAATTAAAACCATCACTTTGAAAGTGGCCTAAGTACAATCCATTATTGATAATGTCCGAAGAACATTATCACAAAGTAATAACTAGAAAAAAAAGGTAATAACGGAAAGGTAATAACTTTAATCTAAATGAAATGAAACAAGAGTATTTCATATCAATACAATTTTTGGAGGTCGCAATTTTTAAATGGTTAAAAAATTCTAACGGAGAAACAATAAATGGGTTAAAAATATGCTGAATGCGTTTTTTGAGAGATGAACCATATAAAATTTTCTGTAATATATCAATGGCTGAGTTTGAAAATATTGTATTGACACCACTTTATAAAAATATAAGACGAATTACAACAGCGCAGCGATATACAAAGACATGATGGACTTACTATGATACATACCACCGGAGCACTATGACTTCTCCAAATCTCTCCCGCATACACAAAATGTAGATGAGCAGTGAATTGTTATGTGATTCATGTAGTTAGGAAATGTCCTGAATTGCATAAACTGTGTTTTTGAAGTATTATAAAGATATATAAACTAAATTGAGTATTTTTTTTTCAATTTGAAGCATTTTAAATTATGTCGAATGGACTCGGGCTCTTTCAAATTTTACAACGAATCTTATTGTTAACTTTGAAAGTGGCTTAACTCTATTTTTGGTAAGAAAACACATATTATTCACTTAACAATTGCTATTATTTTAATAGGCACTGTAAATAACTCTTTTAGATACACTTAAGCAGTATGACACATTGGTATCCTATACGTATATTTTTAATTTTATTGAAACACAAACCCTTAAATATCTCAATTTAAGTATAAGTGGACTTAGGCCACTTTCAAAATAAACGGCTGATATAATTGTTCAATTTTTGGAGTTCGAGTAAAAATGTCTGAGAATCGAGCATGAGAAAGAATTCGAAGCTGGTCGCACAAAGAAACCGTGCCGCTGCGCCGTCGGAACGCAGAAAAATCGAGCAGAAGGTCGTCGTTCGTCGAAAAAACTCGTTGCCCGGGACGCTGGGGTCTCAATTTCGCCAGGCTTAATTTACCAGCACTTCAGGAGCGGGCTCGTCGGGTCCGATGCTCGGTGATTTGTGACTCTGGATGCCGTTTCGTTCTCCGCCCTGTACCGGAAGCGTTTCCCGCGTGTTCGAGCCCTGTACAGGTTATCGAGGAACGCGCGGCGTTCGACCAACGAAAAAAGTCGCGCTAGCACCGGTCAGCAGGTAGAGGGGGGGGGGACAACAGGGGTGAGGGGAGGGGAGGACGATAGTGAAATGGCCATTAATTACGAGCGTCGGCGCTGGTCTTCCAATTAGCTCGAAAAACCGGGTCCCGTTTCCCTCCTCGTCTCGCTCGCGCGAGCTCGTAATTTATGAATCGACTAACAAGCGACGAGAAGAAGAATCGCCACGCGCCGATCGGAGCCGACTTTCCCGTCTTTTCCCGGGCTCCGGTTAATTAATCGCGCGACCTTACGCGAGTGGAACACACTATTCCCCCGATGATCGTCTCGAGCACGGAGGATTAGGCTCGGTTATTTCTGTCACGGTGTATAATCTTCGCCGCGGGGGCGCGAGCGCGCGCTCTGACGATCGGCTTTGTGCCTCCGGTCCACCCACCCCATGGAATATATTTTTATTTTTTTTTTTTTTTCGTCCCCGGTCAGATCCCCCATGGCGGCAGCCAAATCCGCTTCCAGGCGTACAACTCTATCGGCCGATCAAATAATTGAAACGCTTAATGCCCGCGCCCTTTTCCTTCCCGACCCTCGTTACCGGCGACAGTATCAATCACTATGTCTCCGGTTTCGCTTACCCCTTGCTCCGCGATTTATTCTTCGGTCACTGTGATTAGAACCTATTCAACCATCATCGTTTCCTGGGAGAAAAAGAATATTTATGTGCGTTGCACGTCTGTGTACTCTTTTAAGAGGCGTCACTTTAGAAACTTTTTTTCGACTAGGAGGAATTGTTTTTTATAGGACTTTCGGAGTTTTTATTGACCTCTCGAACATTCTACATTTTCTTGTCCCAACGTTCCTAGTTAATTCTTTGTTAATCTTTACAAATCGATCTAAAGTGTCTCAATTATTTCTTTTAACATTTCCACTTTAATTTATGAACAAACATTTCCTTGGAATTTTGTACGTAATATTTGGGTCGTTTCTTAATTTTTCTATGTGAAATGAAAGAATCTCGCGACGGATCCTCTACGTGCAGATTCTCACCCCATCAGGGGGTGAGAATTTGTCGGACGACTCGTGAGAGTTCGCGAACTGTGGATGATTTTTAGTGTCGAAACTCTACCGGTGGAAATGTGGGAAATGCTTGCGAATTGCGTCGTAAATGAAGATGACTGCTCTAGTCGTAATTCCAGGGGGGTGGAAACTTGCCGGAACTATGTACATTCGTTTGGAAGAAGGATTCATTGTGTTTGGATTTTAGAGCTCGCCGTTTCGGGGACTCGTGAAAACTGTGTCGAGGGGAGGATTTTTGTCATCGGAATTGCGGGGGCGGAAAGTCGAAAAATATTTCGGAACACTTTTCGGAGGGACGAATGGTCTTAAAGGTGAAGGGGATGAAAATTTAGAATTGATTTTAAAGTGCATTAAAAGTTACGACGTACAAAAATATTAAAATTCCAAGTATTAAAAATTGTCTGAATTGCTACGAAGCACGGTAATGCACGGGGATGGTTTATAATAGTTCCAGGAGGGTATGGTTTCGGAAACCAGGAAAGGACAAAGTTCAATAATAGGTTCTTTGTGGATAGAATCGATCCGAAAATTGCACCTAAATCGCGGAAAATTTACCCCCGAGGCTAGCACTGCAGTTTTCACCCTCCTTGCGATTAATTCTCCCCAGAATGTATTTTCGACGCTAACTGCCGCAAACTCAATAACGAGGCGAATTATCTGTGTGATTGTACCCTAGCGGCGAAGGGCGTTATGAAACCTGAGGGTCACTATAGTCGGTACCCAATAATTCAACAAAATACAGTCAGAGGGAAATGCTACGATTTTTGTGGCGAATCACTTTGATTGTAATGCGTCGACTCAACTTTTTATAGCACGCGATACCTTTTTTTTCAATCCCATTTTAAATCACAAGTCCAAGCTATTTTTCATACGAAGAGAAACTGTGGACTCGACACTTTTATATCAAGTATAGAAAGGGAAATATTTATATTTTTTTTTTTAAGGATTAAAACATTCCACACAAAATTTTAACCCTTTGCACTCGAAGCTATTTTAACTCCAAAACGAAACATTTCTTCCGACCTAGAATATTTCCCTTCTATGTATTTTTTTCGTGTTATGCATACGAAAATGGTGCGATTTACTCGTACAATAATGAAATGTTTAGCAATTTATTCAATACAAAACAAATTTAATAATGCAAAAAATATTTAAAATAATGATACAGCCATTTTTAGTGGTGCCTTACAGTCACCATTCGAGTGCTAAGGGTTAAATGTTCAAGAAAAGTAATATCAAAGTACTAAAAGTGTTTTTAGTCTAATTATTTTTACGGGAGAGCATGAAGTCAATTTTTCCTAACTGCCAAAATAATTTTCAACCCTTCAAGTATTGCATACAAAATTTAAGAAAAACTGTTTTCACATACCTAAGGGTTGTACAATTGAAAGTCCTCACGAATCTCTTTCAAGACCTCTATTTCCATCACATTTCCAAATCTTGGCTCTCCACCCCCCGGGAATAATTCTAGATTACTATCGTCCGCGTAAAGTCCCCAGTTTAAGAGCTTTCCCAAAAACCACCCCCATCGTGCCAAAAAATTCGTACGCAGCGATTCCGTGTCCTTTAACGTCCCCTTGCAAAAATGCCAGGACAACCTTGGTAGCTTGCACCGTTCCCGGCTTCGTAACTCTTCATCCCCCCTCCCCCGGAAACCACCACGTTTTTTTCCAACGGAAAACGTAGCTACGTGTTGCTATACCGGCCAAGGGCCTGGAAGGGAGGCGGAGGCGAATCGGTGCGTGTTTCACGGACGGGCTGCGTGTTCGCCGCTCCCTGTACTTGTGTCCGTGGAGGGTTGAAACGTCGAGGGGGTTGGGAGAGGGTGAGTCAGGGGGGTGGGTAGTTGAGGCATTATAGTGCCGCTACAAATCATAGGGCAGACCCCTGTGCTTCAACACAGTCCGTGTGCCCGGCTCCGAAACCGTTTCTCTGTGTTCCCGGGGTGGGAAGGGTCGGCTGACAGTGGGACGTTACACGCTCTGTGTACTGTATATTCCGTTGGTGCAGGCAGGGGTGGCGCACCCCCGAAAACTGCCGCCGCTAGAGGGGCCCGAGGGATCCGTGTACACATCGTTACTACCTTGTCCCCCCTTTTCGACCCCCCTCCCCTCTTTCTCTTGTCGTACGCTCGCCCTTTTCCGATTTTTTTTCCTCGCTGTACTCTTGCTAGTTCTGGATCTCGTGACGTCATCGGCGATCCGGGATTTAGGGTGGGACTACTAACATTACTCTACCACTGTAGAACCTCGCTACTTGCAACCAGCGTTGCCGCACAAATTCCCTCCGAGGCAATGCGCGACGTCACGTTCCGACGACTCTCCCACCAGTGTACCAATGGAGGGGATAACCAGTGACGTCACGATCCATACTGTAGTCCGGATATTTCCGAATATGTCCGTTATTATTTCGGTTGGACTATACTATAGCTTCTTGAAGTCACTCGGGTTCTGATTATAGCGTTTCACTATTTTTCCTTCAATTCCCTCGATCCGGTGACGTTGGTTTCAACCTCGATTTTTGTTTTCGATCCCGTGTCGTGCAACGAGCGAGGTTCTACTGTACATCCGTCTCGCTCGTTATACGGTAGTGCACGGTTAAATTTACACGAGAATGAATACGATGTATTCAAGGCTATGACTAGGAAGATCAATGTTGCTTCACCAGGGACAATAACCGAGTACCCACTTTCAATTTCATAACTTCGTTCATATGTTCGTTGACAAATTGCAAAATTATTGTAAACTTTTATGTCCCCGGATGATCACAGATTAATTTCTATTTGGGGTATAAAAATATACAGTGATGTTGTAAAGTGCAACATGAACTTGTTCATGGTTGAACTGAAGCATTGTTAAACGAAATATATTGTAGGATGCGTATTCTGTGTGCGTGTGTGAGGAAGAGCATGATTCAGACGCAGCGCGATTGAGTGGCGGTGTGATTGAGGTGAGCCGTGTTTGAAGGCACGCGTGCGCACTGTTGTCAGACCGGGGAAATTGAGGGGAATACAGTTACCCTTTCCCTGTCATTACCGGATTAGTCACGTGACATAGTGGCGCACGCACGACAGAGGCGAAGCGCGTCACGTGACCGGCCGTGGTGGAAGAGTGGCGATAGGCGAATGGCGTCGTAGGAGGGGTGAGGTAGAGTGGGAGGAAAGTCTTGATTTGGCGACAATGCGCGCGCGGGCATAGTGAGTGCGGTTTTTGGAGGGAATGAGTGGTATTTAGGAAGGCCTCGCGAGGACATACTTGAGTAAACCGGCGTGAGAGAGAAGAGAGAAGACAAGAGAAGAGTCACTACAGTGATTTCTCTATATATGTCGCCAAGTTCTGGATGATAAATGTCGTGGAATTGTCCCCACTACCCCATGGAAGCCACGAAGCTCAAGAGTCCTCGGACGCCGAGGAGTGTAAACATAACACGGCTCGGGTATGTCTCCTGAACGATATATGTCGCTGACAAGATATGTTGTTGACATATATCGAGAATTCACTGTACCACTCCTCAAAGGGTCCGCAAATCGAGAATTCGAATCCCACAATATCTATGAATTAACCCTAACACTCCCAAGCCTCCCAAGAATCCATACTATTCTTTACTCATTTATCCTAAAAAAAAATTATTTTTTAAAAAAAGTTTTATACTTTTCATAGCAAACTTTGGTTCTTCCTTTCTATGCACTGTAATTTTTTTCCTACTGCAACGGGACTTCGGAATCGGACTTTGGGACTTTAAATTAAAATTATTTTTGTTGGGTGAAAAATTCTCAAAAAATTATTTATCGTCGTTTGTACATTTAAGTTTAATGTTTTCCAACCTATGGGTCCGAGGAGCCCCCCTTGGGAGTGCTATGGTTAACACACTGATTTCTTTAGTCAGTAAAGTTTATAAAATTTCAAATCTTCAGAAAGCGACCAATTATTAAGAGAATTAGATCCACGGATCAACAGAAGCTCTGGCAGTTCTGAAACTTTCGAATAATTCGCTGAAAAGACGTGGCTCGTCATAAAGGTTCGAGTCCTGTTCATACCATAGCGCGTATAATAATATACCTAGTGGATGGGTTCTCGGTTGGTTCTCGACGGTGACAGAATGGGTCGTTGGGAAGATCAAATGTTCGAGTAAAGGGTGGGCCGTAAAAGCGGAATCGAAAGCGTCGATACCGGTATCGATCGTCGAACAATCAAGATTTTTCCAGCGAAGGTGTTCCTCCGTCGGCGGACATGCAAACAATCCTTGACAGCCGTGTCACTCGACACCGCGTCAAGTGTTTAATGAGAACGCACGGTCATCAGCCAACTATCTCCCATCTATCGGGTTACGTGAGTCACGAGCTTGTAATCTGAAATAATGTCGGCAGCGTGCAAAATTCGCCGAACGAGCCCGAGAGATCGCGCCGCGCGGAAACAAAAGCTCTCTCTCTTTCTCTCTCTCTCTCTCTCTCTCTCTCTCTCTCTCTCTCTCTCTCTTTCTCTATCTTCTGTCAAGTTATCGTAGCGTTCCCACACACCTGCCTGAAATCCCATAAAAATCCCATGAAATCAGCCACGTTATAATTACTCCCGCCAGCGGATGAACGTTCCGAAGAATTATGTGGACTTTAGGAAGATCCGATGGGGATGAAATAAAAATTTTTCCGAATTAATCTCAACATTTATTTCATCTCCGAATAATTATAATCCGTTGGAAACGACATGACAGCGTTTTGAAATTCATTTAATGTTTCTTCTATTTTACACTGGAGCTGCTCATAAACGCATCAAATCCGCAGTCTATTTAAACGGTGGATTTTTAACGTTACAGAGAGTTGCAGTTTTGTTGAGAAGAAGAAAATATATACATTTTTTATCAAGGGTTAAAAATTCCGAGAATATTACGAAAACTGACATATACTTTTGTCATAATTTTAAGGGCTGTAAACCTGTAAAGTGAAATAAACGGTGGTAGCATCTCCGGGGATGAAAAATTAGTAAACATACTGCTAGAAGGAACGAGTCGAAACGTTTGAATATTAATGAAGACATCTTCCGAATTAGAATTTTAAGGGATGAAAGGTGGAGGCTCTTACTTACAATTCCCCCCAAAATTCCGCGTTTCTTTTCCTCCTGTGGAAACCGCGAAAGTGTTTACGCAGTTCAGTAAGTGGCCAGGAAACTGCGAGGGGTGGGTTTCCGCTCTCCTCGGAGGGAGTTAACGCGATTGGCCACGAGCTTCCGTGTAATTGGGAACAATTCATAAATTTATTGCGACAGACAACACACAAGAGTCTCTTCCTCGTGTTCCTCCCTCTGTTCGAGCAGCCCCTGCACACCCCGTTTTCTCGCTCACCCTCGGTTCTCCGATATTCGGTTCGGTCGGAGGGGTTGAAGTGGCTCCGGGGGGATGAGGGCAGATAGAAGGGCGAGAAAAACGGGGTCTCGTCTGTACCAACTTCGACACATTAAAAATTTAATAACTCGCCCGGGTCGGTTGGTAAAGTAGGCAGCTAGAGCCGGCCAGGTCTCACCCCTAAATCCTCCCGGAGTCTACCAACGTGTAGTCAGTGGCTTTCAATTTTCATCCCCCTCCTTCTTTAACGCGTTAACCCGCGCCCGTGTATGTATCCTTGTCTCGCGTTAAAACCCGACTCGGTGTGCACTTTGTTTCCCCGTCGACGGGGGTGCACCCCTGTTAAACCGTTTATTTCGCAAGAAAAATAATCGGAAAATATTCCTTTCTTGTCCTGAAGCTTCTCTTGCCCGGCCAAGATTAAACTCTTTCACTATGGCTGCAGCGAACGCTTTTTACAACCCCTTTGCCGATGCGTTTTTCAAAAACTTGGGGTAGAATCTGCTTTTAATCCTTGTATTCCAAATTGGAAAAATAAAGGACTCCCTTCTGATACGGCAGAAATAAAAATTAGAATTCTTGAGGGTGGCTTTTCATTTTCGTAATACTAAATTTTTTAGTATTAAATATATAGAGAGCGTTGTGGTAGCATTTTAGGGGGTGAGAAATTAATAGAAATGTTACTAAAATGTTAACGGTGTAAATGTAAGAATCTAGGGGACAAAGTAAAAATTTAGGGGTTGAAAATTTAGGATACGGGGGGTGAACAATTACAATAGAAATCTCACTCAAAAATTATAAATACAAGAATCTAGGGGACAAGACAAAAATTTGGGGGATGAAAATATAGAATATAGGTGAGAAAATATAATAAAAATATTACTAAAAAATCGAAGGTCTAGATATGAAAATCCAGAAAAGAGAATAGAAATTTATGAAGCGAAAGTGTAGAATGTGTTTTTCGCGACACTAAAATGTTCGTTCGGGGTTTTCAGTTAAAATTAATCGCGGATTAATTGTAGCATGCGAGGAAGGTGATTGTCCGGCCCTGTAACGAAAGTTGCAGTGACAGGGAGAGGTTTTACGGTTTTTTATGGTCGCAGAAAACGGAGCCGGGGTAAGTCATGATTTAGGGGTGGGCTCGGAGTAATTATTCTGTTCTTCAGCGGGATTGAGAACCCGCGGGGTAATATATTATCAAATTACTACCACCTTTTCCCCGCTGCTGCCATTCGTCTCGGTGGCTCTCTGTTCAACCCTCGGCCGGCGGCAACGGCGAAACCGTTTTCGTTTCGCAATTTAACTCCTCTTTCGCCTCATTTAGGCCACATGCAGTGTGACTCAGCGATCGTAATAACTTCTCCGAGAAATGACAAACACAGGGGGTTGTTCGGGAGCCTCGAACTTGGAAAATTCTCCATTCGGAGGGTAAAAGTTTCCTTTTCAACCCTTACGTGCGCCTAAACTCTCCAATTAAACGTTTTCATATTTCTGCCGTGGCAAAAGTGTACCGTCGAGGGTAGTTCTTTAACAACAATACTTTTCCGTTCCCGTGGATACCTAAATTAGTACATGTTTTATTTATTTTTTTATTAATTTATAAATTACCTACTGAAGTCATCAAATACACAACTTTGCCGTTTATTTCAGGAACTCTTGAAATGTAAAAATTCTGGAAAATTTTAGATCTAAATTACACTTGTAAATTGCACTTTCTGCGGTTATTTAGATTTAATTAACGGTAACGGGACGAAGATGGCCGACGATCCGGTGCTCGGGCCTCTCGGCAGAAATCGAGTTTCGAGGTTTCCGGTTTCGGGGACGAGGTCCTCCTCGAGTCCAGGCTCTTCAGGACTCGCAGGACGAATTTCCTTCGGCCCCGCGCCGCTAAATTATCCCGCGATTAAGCGCATCGGCGAATCCATTAACGCGCGCGACCCCGGTTTAATTAACTCCCCGCCGCGGAATTAAATACTATCGCGGACGCGTATGAATTCGTTACGGGGTAGAGATAACGGTCAGCTGCTTCATAAATTCGCCGCGGGCGCTCTCTCTCTCTCTCTCTCTCTCTCTCTCTCTCTCTCACTCGCGTATCGGCCGATTCCTGGATCCTCTTTCCTGGAAGCCTGGCGCCGGCGAGTCCTGATCCGAATAACGGTGATCTCGATCTCTCGGGATTTCGGGACACCGGTAACTCGTTTAACGATCGCGAATATATATCTGGCCATCGCAGTTTCGATCAGCGTTCGCCAATATCGGTTCGTTAATGGTAACTAATTACCGGCGATATCTGTAAGATTAACTCCGCGTTAAGGATTCGGTATATCTTATTTTACCTCGCTCGTATGCTAATTAATTTTTACTGCTTCTTTTCCGTGTTCTGCGCCTGATGTATTGGGCACTGTATCTTTATCGCTCTCGGTATATTTTTTGTCAATATTTAGTGAGCTGTCTTCCGTTAAATACGGACCATATTGACAAGTCAATTTGACTGTAAGTTTATGAGATTATGTGTTTTCGGAGCTAAATTTGGAGACGGTTCCAAATCACGCGGAACTTCACACTCTTTTCGTGTTTTTCATTTTTCACGAGAAAAGTTTGCAACTGAAAAATCGGAAAAAATTCTCGAATATGTGGTACGATATGCTGAATATGTCAGATTTTATTTGGAATTTTTAGTTGCGATAAAATGGGGAGAACGGGGCAAAAACTGGTTTTTCGTTTTTCCCCCGAAACTACCCTTACGGGCGGGGCTGAAACTTGGCAGAGAGGGTTCTTTCCTCGAACGAGCCATTTCCGGATAAAATCGGCCGAAGGGCGTTTTTGACCCCCTCCATCGGCTGGGCCCTTTTCATCCCTATTAATTGAGCAATTATCGTGTTCCCACCGCGGTCAGGATTTCCCAAGTGAGCGATCAATTAAAGAATAATAAATTGAAATAACTAGGTTTGTGAAGCAGAATTTTCGCTCATTTTCATCTGCGTTTCGTGCTATTATCGAGGTGCTACCGTAGTCAGAAATACCCCAAGCGAAGGAAGGAAGGACAGTGCATTTCGCGGGATGATTTCCGCGCTGGGGGTTTAACGAGGCTTTGATGAAAACGCCGCGCGTCGCGCAATGGTTAATCTTCATCTGACCAGACCGGGAAATTTATTGTTCCCGACGATGACGGTACAAACCACTGTTAAATAACAATTACAACGGGACGAGGGAAAGCAGCCACCGAAATGCGCCCGTGTAACGTCAACCGGCGGTAATTTAACTGCCGCCCTCCATAAACAATCGTAGCCAGGACCATAATTATTATTGTACAGGTCCGCGCCGGAGAGAGCACATTGTATGCGCGCCACGCTGCGACAGTTAAATCGCCATCGTTAAATGTCCGGCTTTACGAGTGCCGTTGGAATCGGCGTTCTCTTCGTTATCGTGCCACGGGACTCCTCGTCCACCCCCTTTCGCCCCGCTCCAACCCCCTCGACGCGCTTCTCCAACCTTTTTCTTTCGCTCTGTTATCAGTGTTCCAGCGGACCGCGAGACTTCCGGTTTAGGACGCGAATAAAAGTCGTCATCGTTCCCGTAGTTAATCGATACAAGGGGGTGGGTCGGGGTTGACAGCGCTCGAAAGATCTCCGTCGAACCGAGTCTACGCCTGTTACGAATTTAATCGCTGTGACTGACAGCGAAAAGGGGTTAAATTACAGGTTCCCGAGCGGCAATTTTCAGTGGAAATGGAGCGTCCATGGTCACAGACGCTGCTACTTAATTTAGGCCCGGCCATTATCGAACCGTTTAAACCTGGCGGCGATCATGACGTGGTGAATCGAAAATTTGTATTATTTGCAACATCGTATCTCGTCCGAAGGAAAAACTTGATGTCTCATTTCGATTATACAATACGATCTCCTTCGGTTTTTATAGTCGCACATTCGAGATTGTACGAAAATTCAACTTACCGGAAATGGAAAAATTGTAATTCGTATTCCAATGTTAGCAAATATTCAATTTTGGTGAACACAGTAAATTCTCGATATATGTCAGCAACACGGGTCTTGCCAGCGACATATACCGTCCAGGAGACATACCCAGGAGGCCCCTCGCGGGGTATACCCCGTGGTAGCGGGGATAATTCCGCGACGTTTATCATCCAGGCCTTGGCGACATATATAGAGAAATCACTGTATTTAATTTCTTATAGAATTGGCTAATTAATTCTATTTATTTATTTATTTATATGTATCGTTTATTTTAAAGTGGTCGCATTAACAGCTAGGTCATTAGCGATCACATCGATTACAGTTGAATATAAAAGAGAAGTGTTACAGTTAATATTTACATTGTGATGGGGTGCAGCAAAAAACGAATTTGTAACATTTTATATGTATCAATCGATTTAAAAAACAAAAGGACGTTTCCAATATTGTTCTCGAAAAACAGTATACAACTATACCATAATAGTATACCTACTGTTCGGAAAATCCAGATTTAATTTCTATACCGATGCGCCTGGTGGACCAAATTTCGCATTAGCAAGACGCGAAAGAATGTTTGACAGACCTAACTGATGAACGTTGTCCATTCTATTTTTGTCGGCGAATGAATATTTTCACCGTTCCGTCAGCGAGCGTGTTAATTGTGTTCCTCGAGACAGGGCTGCACCGTGTGCAGCAGGCTTTCCGTGAAATTTCGTGTGCAGTTATGCGACACTCTTGCTGACGCGTGACGTCATCCCAGCACCGATCCAGCACACCTCCGACACGTGATTTTTTCGCGTTGCGATGGGGAGCAGAGCGCAGAAACCCCGTGCGTGGGAGTGTACCGGCGACAAACGGCAGAGCGTTGAATATCCTAGAGTAAGGACATCGGGACCATTGCTCGCCTACTCGTCCTCGTTGCTCCATTATTACTCCACTCGCCGGGGATGACGAATGCTTCGTTGGGGTGGCCGGAATTTCGCGCGGCTGGCTAATTTTCTCAAGTGGTCCATCCCCCTCGGTCCTGAATAAGCTAAAACTTCTGAAAAATTCACCCTCAAAAGGAGCTCAGGAGCTATCGATTATTCGCTTGTCATTGATTAAACTATTAACCTTCAAAGGTTTTAGTGAAGTTTCATCCCTTACTTCTATTTGACCCCTTGCTCTGCAATATCGAACTACAATACAAATAAAATCTTTGAAATACGTACTGTCTTTACTCGATATATGTCCAAAATATCTAGCCGATAAGAGTCCTAGAACTATCCCCACTGCCGCGGGGTATACCCCGTGAGGGGCCATGAAGCTTTGCTGTCCTTTTCTACGTTTATATATCAAAGAATAGTACTTTCTATCCGATATATGTCTCTGGGTAGACCCGTGTTATGGACAAATATAGAGTAAACACTGTACGCTACTAATTTTCTTATAATTTCTTTAAAATAAAATTCTTATTGTTGGCGATATTTAACCACTGGAGCATACATTCAATATTAGATTACTTTGTTTGTAATAACTTCACGCGAGACTGAAAATATTTACTAAACAATTCTTGAAGAAACGAATATTCATTAAGGTTATTCATTTCCGTGAAACCGAACTAAAATTCTGTTTCTCTGTTACGGATATTTAACCATTAGTGGAAATATAGGAATGCAGACAATATCAATTTTCTTTTTCTTCTAAAAAATTATAAACAACTAGGAAGTTTTATTCATTGTAGATAGAAAATGGTCGTGCAAAGGGCATGAACCAAAGCCGATGAAAAATGTGATGATAGGCGACGTTCATTTTTGGAATATTTATTCTGATTATCAGTGGCGATAACGCTAATGATAACGCTCGCGACATGGATCAATTCGATGACGCACTTCGCTGTAGACGTGACATAACCGGAGCGGTATTTTTTATGGCATTAAATATAGAACGTTCTTCGTTTTAATTGGTTCAATAAAATTTGCATCTCCTTATTACTATATATTATCATATATACTTTATACATTTAGAATTAGTGTTTTACAAGACAAAAATCCACTCTCGACATACAAGTTTATTTTGTTAAGAATGCATTAAGATCATTGTTCTTTCATTGAAATCTACATAAAAATAGAGATTTTTATTTTTAAGAATGTGTCATATATAGATTCTTTCCTTTACCATTAAAACTCATTCGAAAATAGAGATTTTTGTGTTATTATTTTCTAATGGGAATCAGAAGCACTCCAAATGTTGCAAAAAAGAAAATACTATTTGTGAAAGGACAATATTCAAAGAACAAGCTTCATCAGTTATTGTTAAAAAATGAAGCTTCATCAATGGTTCTTCCAAATGAAGTTCATCAATAATTGGACCATTTATTTTAAAGGTGGTGGAAGTCTATTTTTTGTTGATAAAAAAAATACAAATATAAAAATTATGTGATATCTCATTTAAAAAACAAAATTGACTTACACCACTTTCAAAATAAACGGTCCAATTCTCGGTCAAAATTCCAAAAAATGTCGCATGGGGACACCAAAGTATCCGGTTCGAAAGGGTTAGCGTAATCGAATAAAAACGCTCGTCACGAGCAGAAAAGCTAATCAAGTCTCTCGGCAAAAGAAGCAACCTCGAGTCCATCTTTGGGAAAAAAGTGATCGGATGACTCTGATGACTCGCGGCGGCTTATCCGATCGGAATAATCACGCGGCCTTGGTCACCATGAGGGCGACGGTGACACGCGATGAGAATTCTTCGTGCCCCCTCGATCCCCTTCATTCCCCCCCTCGATCCACCGTACCGCGTGGATCCCGCGAGATCACGGGATTAGAGGTAGTAAACGGTTTCCATGAAAATCGTTCGCCCGTTACTTCCGGTTACCTTGAGCCTCGCTAATAATTCGCTCGTCGGTCCCCCGTAATTGCGTTATACTGCCTGACGAGTCTCTCTTGTCCGTCCACGATACTAATTAAAATTCTTTCGTTTTGTTTCAGGTAAGTCGATCGATCGCCGAGGTTCATACGGCGCTGCCTTTGCCGACCAGTATTCAAGGTGGGATCGTTGATCAGCAGATTGCGGATTTTTCCGTGTAATTAGAGCTCGATCGTACGAACGCTGAGAGCTTCTGCGATTTTTAGCCAGCTCGAAATCAGATGACGCACAGGTTTAGTATTTTGTGGTAGTTGGTCAGCAGGAAGGTAAAACTGGCCCAATTTTAGAGTTTTCACTTCGCGATTTTATTTTGTAGTCTGTCGATGAGGTGACGGTATTTTTTATACTCTTCGATCACTTTTTTAAAGTTAAAATTATAGGTCGAAATGAGGCATTTCAGATTTTGAATTCATTATACAATCACATAAGTGATATTTTTAAGTTCTTAGCAAGACCATTGTCTCTTCAAACTTCGTAGAACCCATTTTCATAAACCGGTGGTGCATAAAACATAGTACAGTGAACTCTCTATATTTGTCGCCAAGGCCTGGACGATAACCGTCGCAGAATTATCCCCACTACTGCCTCGGCTGGGACTCTGCCGAGGAGTGTAAGCATAACACGGCTCGGGTATGTCTCCTGGACGATACATAACGCTGACAAGACCCGTATTGTTGACATATATCGAGAATTCACTATACTGCATAAAATCCGCAGTCTGTTGTTCGTGGAGTACTATAAAGCTTCTCTCATCTGACATAAATAGGAAAATACATAGATCTTTGGGTGGGGGAACATTGAAGTAGTAGAACAATCATTCCTATGATAATAAAATTTATGTATTATTGAAAGAAATAATTGTGATGCTGTTGTAAACGTCTCCAAGCTCGTTAGCTATAGAAATGTTTATCCAAAAGTGTTGTACAGAAAATGCGTACACATAAATACACACAAAATTATCTACGATCAATTTTGGCGGGTGGTTATAGAATTTTAGTTTCAAGAAGAGCGGCCTTATAGCAAAAATTTGAAAAATTAAACGAAATAGAAGTGAACACTCAATTACATTGTTCACAATTTTCTCAAGCAAGTACTCAACCAGTTAACTGTGTTTGACGAGTATACTCGTCATGAAGAAATGGCAATATTTTGTGTCGTGACGAGTATACTCGTCAAAACAGCTATAATTCAAACAGCGGTTAATTTTTGCGACGCAACTTAGGTACACATTTTTCAAAGAGGTCGCAACAGCTAACTGGTTGAATAAAAATGATCTTAGGTTACGGCGTTGTCATCAGGGTCTTCAATAACCACGTAACTAGGCAGATAGGCGTACAAAATGCTCGTCTTCCGGAAAAATGATTCACCGAAAAAGAAATCATCTTCGAATCAATTCGCTTCGGCAAGTTTCTCCCGAACAATTTCTCGAGCAGCGCACACAATCTCCGACTCGTATCGACTTTTTCCCGTGTGTATAACTAATGTCCTTTCTGTAGTTCAGATTGGTGGAGGGGAGCGGGAGGTGGGGGGACGAACAAACGGTTAAGCGTCGTAACGAATTCTCTGTTGGTCGGATAAAGGTGGATCAAACGAGATCCCATTGTCGCGAACGAAAGGAGTCGCGCGATCGACGGAAAGAAGGTGAATTCCAGGAACAACGACGCGGCGCACAAACCGAACCAAGCCCCCGCTTCGTAGCACGTGGGCAGCCGCTAACAATCGTAAACAGGCGTGCTTAATTCATTCAACTTTCTAGCACCGCGCCTACCACCTTCTCTCTCTCTTCCATGCGGAGCGGAGTTGCCCGCGCCGATATTTTCCACGTTCCCCACGGAAATGTTTGTCATTCGCCGTTTATGCCGGTTTCTTTATTCAGCTGCCGCTCGCCGCGGCGATATGCAACAGCGTTTTATGTGTTTACCTAAGCCGGATCATTAATCTTTGACCGCGCCTCCTGCAACGACCTGTAAATCTTGCGCGCGCGGAAATCGCGAGCGCCTCCGTTCCTCCACGCATCGCCGGACCCCGGTAACACGGACTTTTATAGCGAGCAAACCGATATGATATTTACACCGATATCCCCCCTCCCCCCAACGCTGGAAATACCGCCGATCCTCCGCCGAGCTGATTTCCTGCGGCGACCGATCGGCACTTGTTTGTTCCGAGCGGAAATCGGTAGCACTTGGAACGAAATCGGCAAAATTTCGGAGTAAACTACAATTTTTGGGGATTTTCAGCAGACATACTGGCGATTTTTGACCGAGGACGCCGATTTCCTGCGACGATCGATCGGTACTCGTTCGTTTCGAGCGAAAATCGGCGGAACTTCCGTGAAATCGGTGGTCTTCTCTAAGCAAACTGAAGTTTTTTGGGATTTTACAGACGTAACACCGAATTTCTACCGCGTAAGCCGATTTTCTGAGACCACCGATCGGTACTCGTCCGTTTCGAGCGGACATCGGCGGAACATCCGTGAAATCGGTGGTCTTCTCTAAGCAAACTGAAATTTTTTGGCATTTCTACAGACATAATATAGAATTTTTACCAGGAAAGCCGATTTTCTGCGATGACCGATCGGTACTCGCTCGTTTCGAGCGGAAATCGGTAGCACTTGGAACGAAATCGGCAGTCTTTTCGAAGCAAACTGAAATTCTTTTGGGATTTCCAGCGGGCATAATAGCAAATTTTTATCGAGGTTGCCGATTTCCTGCGTCGATCGATCGGTACTCGTTCATTCCGAGCGGAAATCGGCGAAACCTCCACGAAATCGGTGGTCTTCTCTAAGTGAACTGAAATTCTTGGCATTTTCACAGACATAATAACGAATTTCTGCCAGGGATGCCGATTTTCTGCGACAACCGATCGGCAATCGTCTGATTCGAAATCGGTAGCACTTGAAACGAAATCGGCAGTCTTATCTGAACAAACTGAATTGTTTTGGCGCCCGTCGCAGAAATTGCGAATTTTTAATCAGGATAATCGGTTGCTGCACATCGCAAATAAGATGGAAGATCATTTTCCAAACAAGAAAGATTCCTCTGTGACGCTACACGAATCGACGATTGTTATTCCGTCTAGGGATCGTCGATCGCTTGAGATTCAGGAAGCCTCGATCGAAGGCTCGCATCGGATGAGCTAACGGTACCGAGGCAGTGTTAGAGATCGTCCGAGGAACGCCTTCTAATTGCACAGGCTCGCTAATCTGTCCACGAGATCTCTTCTTCCGCCGTGTCACGCGAGATCGGCGAATTTTTTTGGGACACTGTCCCCCAGCCAATTCATCGAGATCGTTGACTCTTCTTCCTTTTAACCTCTTTAGCAACACTTCCTGTGAGTCCAGCATCTTTGAAATTACGCAAAGTAAAAAAGAATTAACAGGACTCCTATAGAAACGTTGGTAATATTTTAATCAAACAGAAAAGTAAATCATTCTTTTCCACTTTAAAAAGTTTCTCACGTTAAAATATTACAGACCACATAACACCATCAAGCAACTGTTTAAAGAGCCTGTATCTGTTCATATTTTATGTAGCAGTAAATGTATAATAAATGTACAAAGAATTGTGTAAATATACCGTACACTTACTAGTACAACAGATACTTATATACAAAATCATGATGATACTTTTCTAAACGATTTTTTGTCTCGTTATACTGGGGTCTACTGTAATTAATTTTTAAAGGAAAGTCTAGCCACATTGGAATCTTCTTATTTTTATGAAGCGCTTCAGGAAGTATTAAATCGCAATGTGATCGGTCAAAAATTTCTATTCAATGTTAAGAAGTCGTATGCCACTTTTGTACTAGGTAAAATTTATATAATATTATTTCGGACTCCTTCTTAAGCAAAAACACAAGGTTGATTCGTCTAAAAATATAGAGTTTTATTATTAATTACACACTAAATAATATTTACATATTTCCCACGTGTCACACTAACCTAAAAATATAGAGAATCAACAATTAAATGTTTGTGCTTCCCTATATTCTCTCCCCGTACAATCTTCTTTATAGAAATTTAATATTAATATATTATATTAATATTAATATAGAACTTTAATATTTCATTAATTCGTTTCTCACGAATTATCGAGGTAATTAATTATTAAATTAATTGATTCACGTGTCACTCTCTCTATCTAAATCTCTGTTTACTTTTTCCTGTCTAGTCCTGACCTCTCTCGAGTATTTATATGTAACTCACCAGCCTATACACAAAGCTTACATTTATACAGTTCTTCATTGATTAATTTTCTAGAGGCACACGACATCTCCAACGATTAAATAATTTGAGAGCTTAGATGTTACACGATGTAATAGTTTGTGGCCGATTTTTAAAAGTGTTAGATTCTGAGTTTTGTCATGATTTTTAAAAAATTGAAGGCAGTTTTTTTCCTGGTGTCACTGTTGGTCCCAGATTTGACAAGAAGAGGGGGACAGTCGATGGCAAAAGTCCCGCGCCTAGAATATCGGCTGGCAATTAAGAATCGCGTGGGCGGTGCCGATGGAGGACGACGCTGAAAGTGAGAGTGGTTCGCTGAGCTCTGCGGCCGGCCGATTGAGAATTCTGCGATTGAGTAATTGCCAAGCGACGAGTGTTACGCGAGGATTTACTGGGTTCGTTGACACCCTCGGGGACATTCTTTCCGCTAATCGGAAACCCAAGTCGATCTGTCATTCCGTGTCCCGCGCTGCGCCGATCGGACAAATTGAAATTTTTACGGATCGGGTGTCGCGATTGAAACGCTCGCCTCGAATCGGTAAACATTTCATTCAAGTACAACTGTGCTCGAAACAATCGTACATTTATATCAACTGCTTTTTGGAAATTCGACCTCTCTTGCTATCCACCTGCAGCTCGACTTTTATACACGTTTATTGGAGTGAAAAACGTTCTTGAGAACGTAATTCTCGCTCAATAATAATTATATTCGGTAATCATATTTTTATTGAATCCTACATGTAATTGTTTTTTTTTAGACTTTTCTGTTATTCACCCTCACTTTAAACTTTATACTCATTTCTAGACTACGGATTTGGTGCGTTTATGATGAAATTGGTGGCTGTAATTTGGCTCCTATTTGGTACCTGCGTCCCGCAATTAATATTTGAAAGATATTTTTAACACTAGAACGACCGGAGCAGTCAAAATGACTGGTTCCTAATTTTTTCTTTTACAATTACTGAAATTGTGAAAATGTTTTCATCGGAAATTTTCTAATGAACCTCTTCATTGAAGCACATAATAGAATAAAAGTTGTATGAAGTCTGAACAGGCACAGTCTTATCACTGTTACAAAGCAATATACGTCAGTCGCATTTATTGCTCGGTCGTTCTACTGTTAATTGATGAATCCAAACATTTTTCAGGACAGGAATAAAATCTAATTCTACTGTTTTCTATGACAATATCGTTTTGATTACCACTTGCCTTCGGTACTAAAAAATTGCACGAGGCTCAACAAACTGCACCTGGACAATCAAGTAAAAGAAAACGTGGTGGAAATCAGTGTAAAAATTATTTCCTTAGAAAGATGTCTTACAGAAAGAGAACATATGTGTCTGAGGTTTTTCAGGGGAGCACAGACTATAATGCCAGCATTAAAAAGATCATTTCGCAGAACCGGAAGCTAACGAAATCGTCAGCTCCAAAAACCCCGATAGGACGGTGTAGTCCGCTTTGGTCACGAGTTATTCAGAGCCGGATCGCGTGTTTCATTTGTGCCCAATAGATTTCTAATTTGGTCGAATAAGGTCAGAAAAGGTGTCCACGTCAGTGTCGGTCGTTTTGGTCGTGCTTGTTCCACGTTCCTCGTTCCTCGTCGGCTAGTTTTATTGGCACGTGTGCGTGTCTCTGTGTGTGAGTGTGTTTGTGTGTAGGTTTGCCCGCGCTCCACCAAAGGCGACAGGCAGTCTGGGCCAATTTACTCTTCGCTGATTAATTCTTTCGTCGGCGGGACAAAAGGAGGGAACGTCCCGTTAATCGATCCCCACCCGGTTCTCTTCCGGACAACAGCTCTCTGGGAATTGGAAAGATTCCTCGGAGACAAACTCTCTATCGGTTCCCTCGGAATTTTCGTTACCCGTGGCCTTGATTCCTCTCTTTGATCTCTTCCTGCACTGTCTCTTCCTATTTCGCCTCAAACAACCTCCGCCCGGGAAACGGGAACGAATTTTTTACGCGAAGGTATATTGCATTCCAACGTTTGTTGCAGTTGGGAAAGACGAAAGCGTTCAGCTAAAATCTATTGACTTCACGGTTTTGAAAGAGCATTTTAACCCACAACTGGATTTTCAAAAAGAACTTTGCAATTTTAATGTTTCAATTAAATTTGAATCAAATTCAAATTTAAATTAAATTCAATCATATTCATTTATATTTAATATTATATTTACTTATATTTAATGTCATATTCAGTTATATTTAATATTATATTTACTTATATTTAATATCACATTCAGTTATACTTAATATTATATTTACTTATATTTAATATCATATTCAGTTATATTCAATATTATTTTTACTTATATTTAATATTATATTCAATATTCATCTGTGGAAATAGTAAATAGAAGTGTAGTAAGACAGTAAAATTTCACCTAAACCCAAAACAATATTTGTAGTTACAATATTCATAGTTGCACAGTAAATAATTATAAGCATAAGTTTGAGTGTAGCCTTATCTGCCCCAATAGTTCACTTAAAGATTAAAGGCATCATTTACAGGCAAGTAACCCCCTATTCATAATTTCATAGTTCAAGATTGTTCATGTCTGCACCAGGCTATGCAATTTGCCAAGGGATGAAAAATTGTATAAACGTTCTTGGAGTTGTAGGATCGGCAAAATCGCAGTAAATAAATTCTTTAAGAAAAAGAATAATATTCATGACTTAAGAAAAATCAGCAGCACGATCAGTGTAACACAATACATATACCACAATTTCAGAGATTGCTGACAGGGGTAGCAGCGAGCAAACTTTGAGAAAAATTAGGCTCATGATCTACTGCATCAGTGTAACACAATTTTAGGGGTTGCTGATGGGAACACCGATGAACAAAATTGAAAAAAAATTAGGAGCATGGTATACACATATTAATTGCTAACAAGGGTGGCTCTAACCCCACAGATCTTCGAAGACACACTAAAAGAAGTATACTCTCTTCTTCCAAACCATTTTGATGACACTCGACTGAAAACTTCTGTATTCTTCCAAGGATGATTTCATCCCCTAAACCCACACGAAACCCAATAATTACGGGGAAAAAATATACTACAAACGAACTTCTCTACCGCAACTCCAAAATTTCCAAAATCCTCCCCGAGGCTCTCACTGAAAACTCGAATTACCCCCAAAAATCGTGTCTCTGCGAGCTACAAGAAGGGCGTGTTCGATCGGCTTTCTGCTCGCACTGTACCGGTTTTAAAGGACTCCGTGGGACTATGGGAGAAGTGCACGAGTGGGAAGGAGAAGGAAAGAGAGCGGTCGCTTGCTCGCACAGGTACGGCGTGCTTACCTGGGATCTGAACGACAAGGACGGCGGAGGTGATCGTGCCACGGTTAAACACACCGGGGATAGGCTAGTCGTCGAGGAAGGAAAGGGACGGACACACCGGTTGTCGAAGCGTGTTCGAGGGAGACAGCTTGGCGCTCGGCTACGGAGAGAACAGAGAGAAGAGAGAGAGAGAGAGAGAGAGAGAGAGAGAGAGAGAGAGAGGGAGGGAGAGAGACGCAACGGAGGCTCTCTAGCTGAAGAGTAAACTGGCCAGACTGCCTGCCGCCGTCGACAACGTAACACACCGTTCTACCAGCCTCTCTGTGGCGGTGGGGGGAAACGGACAGGGGAAATAGGAGAAATAGATACACACACACACACCCTCTCACCCACCCACATACAGACACACACACACACACACACACATGCACACAGAGCTCGGCAAAATAATATTTTCCGCGAAACACCACGCGACACCATTCTCTTCGGTGACCGACTGTGTTTCGCGAGCGAACGACGGACGGTGTCGCGTGACGAAATTCGAAGACGTTCGTGAGCCGTTTCTGATTTCTGTCGCCGCGACACGGAACCGGAGAAGCTGTTTCCACTGATTGCTTCTGTTACAGAACGACCGGGGATGGTCTTTTGTCCAAGCAGCTCTATCTTGGCTCCAGTGCTTTGTTCTTGAACCGAGTTCGCTTTACCAAACGAACACTCTTGGAGTTTGGTGGCTGGCGGACGCCGCTTATCGTTTTTACTCGGCCGGGATATTCAATGGTCTTCAAATTGCACTTTACGACAATAGGAAATTGTTCCGGGACTACCGAGGTGTCCATTTTCTGTGGACTTTATTGTCGCGGCCGGGCGCGATTCTTGTAATTTCGTGGCGAACGCGTGGGTGTCTTATTATGTTCATTTGTCAGGAATACAATCCTTTGATCTTCATTCTGCTTTTATTGGCGGGGCCAACATTGTTGCTGGATATTCTCCGATGTTCTTTTGTCCTAACTGTTCTCGCTTGGTTCTTCTGCTAATTTGTCGTTTCTGTCTGCCAACTCTTGTTGTTGCAATGGTCTTCAAATTGCACTTTGGTGAATATGCAATAGTCTTCAAATTGCACTTTTTGATTGTAGGAGTCACTGCTTCGGGACTATCTAGGTGTCTTTTTTGGGAGGATTTTATTGTTGTAGTTTTGTGCCATTCTAGTAATTTCGTGGAGGGGTTGCTCTTATAATATATATATAAATATTATACATAAATATTTTTTACTTTAATTTTTTCAATTGTTTTAATTTTACTGAAGCAAAGGTTTCCGATTTATTATTCCCGCAATAAATAGTGGAAATAACTGTCCTATTGTACGTTCATCTTCCACAGATTTGTTTTTTGAACAGAGTGTGCATAATTGGTTGCAACACAAATATTTTGAAATGCGCGCGAGCTCCTGCGTTCAGTAGGCGAGTATGAAATGTTGGTTTTACTGATTGTCGCGTTTGTTAATACTTTCGTGAATGAAAAATGTTTACGACGGCCACCATTTACTTGTCGAGCTACAGTTTACCTTGCCGCTTTTACGAAGCAACGTTTGCGTCCGTGCTAAAACAATGCAGAGAGGAACCGGTGTACAATAGTATTCAAAACTATTGATACGGCCATAAAACCATAAAGGAAAAATTAAAAAGTGTCCCAAAAAGTTGTAGAAATTCTGAAATCCGCTTTATAAACCGTCTGGATTCCTCATTTTTTAATAACATCAAAAGTCACCTTAAGGTACAGGAATATAATCCAGTCCGTGCTAAAACAATGCAGAGAAGAACCTGTGTACAATAGTATTCAAAACTATTGATACGGCCATAAAACCATAAAGGAAAAATTAAAAAGTGTCCCAAAAAGTTGCAGAAATTCTGAAATCCGCTTTATAAACCGTCTGGATTCCTCATTTTTTAATAACATCAAAAGTCACCTTAAGGTACAGGAATATAATCCAGTCCGTGCTAAAACAATGCAGAGAAGAACCTGTGTACAATAGTATTCAAAACTATTGATACGGCCATAAAACCATAAAGGAAAACTTAAAAAGTATCCCAAAAAGTTGTAGAAATTCTGAAATCCGCTTTATAAACCGTCTGGATTCCTCATTTTTTAATAACATCAAAAGTCACCTTAAGGTACAGGAATATAATCAGTCCGTGCTAAAACAATGCAGAGAAGAACCTGTGTACAATAGCATTCAAAACTATTGATACGGCTATAAAACCATAAAGGAAAAATTAAAAAGTGTCCCAAAAAGTTGCAGAAATTCTGGAATCCGGTTTATAAACCGTCTGGATTCCTCATTTTTCAATAACATCAAAAGTCACTTTAAGGTACAGGAATATAATCCAGTCCGTGCTAAAACAATGCAGAGAGGAACCTGTGTACAATACTATTCAAAACTATTGATACGGTTATAAAACCATAAAGGAAAAATTAAAAAGTGTCCCAAAAAGTTGTAGAAATTCTGGAATCCGGTTTATAAATCGTCTGGATTCCTCATTTTTCAATAACATCAAAAGTCACCTTAGGGTAAAGGCATATAATTAATCAAAATAATCGTCGCTATTGTAACACGATAAAATGATCATTGGAGAAATTATTGACACATACAATTAGAAACAATCAATGAAGGTAGACAGACAAAATGTTCTGCCTGGATTACAACAAATTGGAATGAAATAGAAATTTATTTTCTGTCTTAATATGTTTGATAGAAAATAATGCAACAGTATTTTTAAATTCCTCTGTTTTCTAAAATCTAGGTATTGAGCAGGCTAAAAAAATGATTGACATCAGGCACGGCATGATGATAAATAAAATAGGATCATTGATGGTACAGAAGAAAATAATCGTCGATACTAGACCCGAAGAAAGAAATCGATAAAAATAGTTGTTGAGGTTGCATGCTACCGCTGCGGCGGTGCGCAGGGATGAATTGCAGTGGTATTGTACAGCAGGTTAGGGTTAACAGCCGCGAGTTATTCGGTCCCCCCGGCGGCTGGTAAACAAGCACCGTGTGTAATCGAGGCTCGGCGTCCCGCAGAAATCGAATCGGCGCGTTCGGAATCGCAGCGAGGCAAGGCAAGGCAAGGCAAGGCAAGGCAAGGCGTAACACGAGTAACCGATTCGAAAGGGTACGGTTGTCGCGTCGAACAGATATCTAGGTGAAGGTGTACGATTAGGCACCCCGCGGCCCGTGGTACGGTACTAGTTTTCGTTGAGCAACCGGTCTCGAGCCGATTCCGGAGTGCGCGCGCGCGTTGCCCGTTTTCTCGGTTGCTAGTTTGCTCCGGCTCTCTCGATTACGCATGCCGATCCCCGTTTTGTGTCGCTTTTCCCCGCGAAATCCCGCCGCGGACGACCGGCGCGCGATCGATTGCGCGAACCCCGCCGATCTGAAATTAAAAACCTGTTCCTCGTTCCCCCGCGACACCGTTGCCCGTTGTGTTACGCGTTTCATAACTAGATCGCAGATCTTTATGGGTCTTTCGGTTATTTAACGATTATTGGAACCGTTCATGTTCGAAGTTCGAGCGAATTTAGTGGCGACACGTATTAGTTTTAATTGGCAGGAAGTACTACAGGGATTAATGTTCTGTGCGGCTGTATTTATTACAGACGCGGTCCGAGCAGATAGAAATTTCTCTGTGCGTTCGTATGGTCGGTTACATGCGCGACAATTTGTAATTTTGTCGCTCGAATGAAATAATTTGTTCGAACATTTTCACGCGGAGTCGATCAGACAGCATTTTCTCTAGCAATAAAGATAAAAAGAAAAGAGTGCAACGGGATTTTGGAAACATTGTTTCATAAATTCCATTAACGTTTCGGAATCGTTTCGTTTCGCATTTTTTCCCCGGGGGCGGCCAGTCTTCAATAGCAGGTTACGGAATTACGGCGGGAAACTCCGAGATAGAGATAAGAGATTAAGGGGTTGACAAATTTGAGGAGAGTCTTGCACACTGTATTTATTGTAGAGTCGGTCCGAGGAGATAGAAATTTCTCTGTGTGTTCTTATGGTCGGTTACATACGCGACAATTTGTAATTTTGTCGCTCGAATGAAATAATTTGTTCGAACATTTTCAGTCGGAGTCGACCAGACAGCATTTTCTCTAGCAATAAAAACAAAAAGAAAAGAGTGCAAAGAGATTTTGGAAATATTGTTTCATAAATTCCATTAACGTTTCGGAATCGTTTCGTTTCACATTTTTTCCCCGGGGGCGGCCAGTTTTCAATAGCAGATGACGGAATTACGGCGGGAAACTCCGAGATAGAGATAAGAGATTAAGGGGATGACAAATTTGAGGAGAGTCTTGCGCGCGGTGGAAATTCATCCAGCCACCGTGGAAAAAAAGTGTTCCTCTCGTGCCCTCCGCCCCCGCGGCGCGTGTAGCGGTGCCAGAGGTAAATCCGAGGAAAAACTGGCCCGGCGACGTGCAACAGGTAGGAAAGCGGATGCACACAGGCCACTGCAAGTCCAAGCAGCCCGTCAAATATCGGCGGAACGAAGGCGGCGGTTAAACTCGCCGCCGGCAAACCGAAATATCGACGCCGGCCAACTATTTCCGATTCGAATCGCCGACCAGCCATTAGCCCCGAGCGAAATTTCCGCCGTGCTTGTCGGAACGATTTTACTGTCTCGCCTTAAAAATCCAAACGGACCGAAACCATTTTCTTCCACGTCCCCTACGCGAATTTCTAACGAACCGGTCGCTTGTTTCATTTTTATCGGACAATCCGGCCAACTTTTCTTATCGAGTCGGAGTTTTTAATTGTTAGAAGATTTTCATTTTATACTGTCTCGCCTCGGAGGTTTCGAGTGAAATCCTTTTAGAATTTCGTAGAAATTTTTCTAGACAGTGGTTACTCTGTATATGTCACGAATGCCTAGCCGATATAAGGCGCAGAATTATCCCCACTGCCGCGCAGTATACTCCGCGACGGGTCAAGAAGCTTCGCTGACCTTTTCTACGTTCGACGTGGATCAAAGAATAGTGTCTCCTCGCCGATATATGTCCCTGGCTAGGCCCCTGTTTTGGACATATATCGAGTAAACACTGTATTTGTAATACTAGACTTACGGGACCCGTCGAAATGGCGGGTTCTACATTCTTTAATGTAAAATTATACTAAAAATGCATTTGTAGGAAATTTATTTAACACGTTCATTCCTTGGAACACATATTATGGTAAAAGCTGCAAAAAATCGGACTGGATATGTTCCTGATATTTCTATAAAATAATCCAAACTGGCCACTTTTAGTGCTCCGTAAACCTAATGGACACTTTGAGTGAAAAAATGATTGTAGCTTTTCGTGCAATTTTCATTCAGCAATTTAGTGAATTCTTCTGATGCTGTCTTGATTTAGAAAAATTCTGAACGAAGGGATTTTCCTCGCGATTTAAATTAATTTTAATTGGTCGGGGGTCGATTCGGAACAGTCGACTCGTTAGAATATTTTCGAACAATAGTCTTCGTCGGAAATTCCCTCGACAAGTGATCGGTTCCATTTACTCGCCGGTCCGAGTTTGTCGTCGTCCTCGAGCTCATCAAATCGAGCTTATCACGTTCTCCATCGCGACGAGCCTAACCTTGGACCGAGCAACTGTGTAAACGGGATTCGTGAGTCGTTCAACAATGTTTCCGCAGCATCGATTCACTGCGAGGATCTATAATATTGCACGATCTTTCGTAGCATAAATCACGCGGTAGCTAACGAGACATTAAAGGTCGAGTTTATCGGGGAGGAATCGAGGCAACGAGTATGCTACCAGTCGCCCCTACACGGCGTCTTCATTTGCAGTCTTGCGGAATAAAGTCCGTCGGTATTAACATTTTAATAGTTTACGTATCGCTAGTTGGCCGACGAAATGAAAAAAAGAATCGTTGTTTAACTGTCGAGGCTTTAACATAAGCTGTAATATATTTCATTTGCTTATTTTGACGATATTATTTAAAAGAGCACTAATCTTCTTTTCTCCAATAATGTCAATTGACATTGTAATTGAAATGTGGCATCTTTTCTTTAATTTAATTTTTACGTTTGGTTCTTGCTTAATCGTTTCAAAGAATCGTGCTCGCTTATGGGAATTGTTTCATGATAATCCGGGTGTGATTCATAGAAATTGCTTCATAAAAGTCATGCTCGTTATGTAGAAATTATACTCCTCCTAAAATTGCAATCTTGTCAATTTTTATTATCTTCGACTGCACTTTGACACCTAGAGAAATGACTTCACAGTACGTCAAACCGAGTATGGTGTGATTCTTGCTGTAGAAGACGTCTTGTTATGTCGATTGTTGCGTTATAGCGAGAGCGAACGTGTTATCGAAATACCCGGAAAAGATAAACAATAAATTATTTCGGGCATTTCTGCTGAAGTAGCATCAGGTGGTGGCGTGGTCTGATGTTGATAGTAACTATCTGCAATTATCGTTAATTATTAGTTATCGTTGTTATTGGACATCTGCATATACTGGACATTGCTATACATTTGGGTCGGAATGCAGTCTACAGTTCACAGAATCTCCGAGAAATTGTTCGTCTCTTTCCAGTTCGTGTACACATTAGTTCCTGCTTTATTTAGCACTCGAATGGCGACAGTAAAGCGGCACTAAAAATTGCTGTATCATTAAATATTGTTCACATAATTAAATTTCTTTGTATTTAATAAATTACTAAACATTTCAATATTGTACAAGTAAATTTCACCATTTTGTATAACATGAAAAATATATATATACAAGGGAAATATTCTAGGTATGAAGAAAAATTTCGGAGTTAAAATAACTTCCGAGTGCAAACGGTTAAAAATATAAAATTTACGGAAACATACTAGATGCTGCTCTACAACTATCTTCCGCAGGAGTCTTAAAAAGCGATGTTCTTTTTTCGGACACATCCCCATAAAAATGAATTCCCGTGCCCGGTCGGAACAGTGCCACTTATCCGTGAGCGACGGCGGCACTTGCCGCGTTAAGCGTACGCAAAGTATAAAATTCATGAAAACTTTCTGCGATTGCCAGCGTCGCTGCAGAAAATCCGCAACGTATTTCCCTGCAACAAAGTGCAATGGCCAGTTTCCCGAGGCCGCAATAGGGAACGCAACAGAGTTGCCGGGAAACGGGGTCAGAACGAGTCTGCCCGTCGAGAAGGGGTTGAATTAGAGCAATTAGATCAGCCCCGACGGATATCCCGCCGCTTTGTTTCGCTCGCGAGAGGGAGAATGAGAGGGATACTTTCACGCTGGAAGATCGAGAGAAGGAGACGGGGACGAAGATAGAAAGATAGGGACAGATTCTCGAGAGACGGCGGTGGTCCGCGGATGAATCGATTCTCAGGGCGCGCGCGGAAGTCGGGACAAAGGAAGAGGAACGGAGGGAGAGAGAAAGAGGGAAATACAGGGAGCAGAAGAGAGAGAAGGGGAGAGAGAGAGAGAGAGAGAGAGAGAGAGAGAGAGAGAGAACCGATCTGGCGGCAGTAGCACACCGGTGGTGCCTCTCCTCTCCTAATCCTCGGCAAAGCGCCTCACGTCGCCACGAAGTCGAAGTTTACTTTTCGTGCTCAAACATAACTCCGGGCCTTTCGGAAGTGGGGGGTTAAACACACATAATCCGCCGTTTTCCGCCGTAACTCGTAACTCCCGCTCGTATTTTCTCTCGTCCCTCTTCTCGCTTCTCTCTCTCTCTCTCTCTCTCTCTCTCTCTCTCTCTCTCTCTCTCTTTCTTTCTAGCGGTCGCCGTCCGAAAACGCCCCCGCACGCCCCGCACCCCTCTATGCCCCCTCGTGGCCCCGAAAATCGCTCCGCCTCGGTTCCGAACTATTTCTGTAGCTCTCTCGGTGCATCCACGCGGGGAGAGATGCAACGATGCACCGCGATGCACCGCGAGAGCTCGACGTCTGACTGCCGGCTCGAGCACAACGGCTTTCGATGAATCGTGCCGTCGGCATTCCCATCCCTTCGGCGCCCGCGACGCGATTAGGCTCGTCCTGCTTCCTCCTGGATCCTTCTCATCCGGTCCAAGCCGGATTTCACTTATGGACTGTGCATATCTTGGCACGAAAATATTTTTTGATCCTGGAAAACCCAAAAGACTTTACGGAAGGTTTTTTGGATACAGGATTTAACGCTAGACCTACCGACACTTCTTGTATACCTGTTACTACCGTGCGTTGTTATTATATTATTAAGTTATTGTTAACCCTTTGCACTCGACTCTGAAGCACCACTAGAAATTATTGTGGCATTATTTCGAAGAAATTATAAAAAATATTGCAAAATATTTGTTACATTATAAAATTTGTATTTGGTAGATTACGAAACATTTAAATATTTTATGTGGAAATCGCATCAGTTTCGTATGAATGAAATGAAAATATTCTAAGACGGAAGAAAAATTTAGTTTTAGAATGAAAATATCGCCGAGTACAAAGGGTTTATATATTGAACGTAGATAATAGGCAATTTGTTGCTGAACGAATTAGTAGATGAACAACTTCCATAAAATGACGATACTTTATTTTCATATAATTTCAATTATACAAAAAATACTACAGTGCTCTTTCCTCGATTTACAAAATCGTATTGTGTCGTCCACCTTTGCGGTTGGGTAAAATAAAAATATTTCCATTTACTATGAAATCTGGAAATTTCAATAAGATGTAATAAAAATGTCATTTGGCGGTATGCTTCCTTTATATTACCAATAAAACTGCTGTGTATTTCTTTAAACAAAATTTTAAAAGATATTTGATTATTCTCTCTGGTATATTAATTGGATATTGCCCGCAGAATGTATTACTTTTTACATGCTAAGTTGATTATTTTTTACCTTGCTTTGAAAAATACCACACTGAAATCCACTGAATTTCTTAAAATTGTAGTTTTCTTTAATTTTCCTTGTTCACGAGTGTTATTATTTTTTGACAATTTTTAAGCTTTTCAACAGTGAATTGTTAATTTTTTATCGAATAAAAATGTAATCCTTTCTCATTCTGCTTTATTATTTATATTTACAATTTGTCATTGCTAGAGTTTAATTCCGCGTGCCGTGAGGGATTTTGAAAATGAAATTCCACAGTTAACTGGTTAAAGAGGAAAATATATTTCTTTTACGTAAGCAAATACAGTTCAATACACGAAAGCTGAGGAGTTAATTAACGAAACGATGATTAGGCTGTTTGTAGCTGCACACGTTGCCTAACGACAAGCAGACGAGAAGTTTCACGTTACAAAAAGGATTTTTGGAAAAAGATCGATACGTACATTGCGACAGCGTGATGGGCTCGGGCTAAGTTTATAGAAATGTTTGCCTCACTGCATTTTATGTGCGAGATACCATAAATGCATAAACATCCGCGAGTCTTTTGATGTGTGGACTGCGGATGTTTATGCGATTCCCAGTCTTTGAAAAGAAATTTTCGAAGGTTGCTATTAAATAGAAATACGCGGCGTTCGGTCTCTCTTTCTGTGATCAAGGTTCGAATACGTTCGAAGAAATACGAGGATCGCCAATGATCATTTTGTCATAGTTGGCGCAGTCAAATATGCTGTAAATGCATAAACATCCGCAGTCTACTGATGAAATATGACCACTGTAAACATAAGCTGCGGTTATCGAAGTAGTTATGATACAATACATATCGACGGTGTGTCGTTTCAATCGCGTATCTTCCAATTTCTGTTTTGAAAATATCCAGTAACTAAGTATCTATAATACATAAAATTCTGCACGTATTATCGTGAACATACATAATGTATAGTGAGTAGACTACGGATTTTATCCATTTATGACAAAAATTAGTAGGTGTAGTTTAAAACAGTGAAAACATTAGAGGATTTTCAAAATACTGTTATATTATTTCTAATCTATTAAACATATTAAGAAAGAAAATTGATTTCTATTTCACTTCAGTTTCTTGCAATTCGAAATTTTCATTTTGCATATACATCCGCAGTCTAATAATGGGATTTATAATAATTAGACTCCGGATTTATCACCTGGAAATTTTCAAAAAATGCTAGAATATAAAATTCAATCGAATTTAGTAGAATTATTATTTATTTCGGATCAACAAAGCCTGCCACCACTGAAAATAAGATCTAATTTGAATTCACTTTCTTAACATTTGCCTACAAAAATTGAAAATTGCATAAACATCCGCAGTCTAATAATAACGTAAGGACCTTCTAACTGGTATTAATTTTAAAATCAAATTACTGTAATATAAATCTTAGAATTCTTATAAATCCTATAATAGGAGCTATGTATTAATCAAGATTTGGTATTAATAAAGTTGTTTGTGGGGTTTTCCGTGTAGGGGGTAATTCTGACAATTAATAGACGATGTAAATAAATAAACAAACCAGCTGAAAAAATTAGCAGATACACAGTTACACCGATACATAGATACACAGATACATAGTTTCTCAATTTTCTGAGTCTTCGTACAATAATTAAAAATAATATTCCACTTCCAGATCGATACTTATTCCCTATGGGCAAATCCCAATTAAATAAATTCATACTTACTCTTCTACGAGCTTTCCTATCCCGTTCGACCACTTCGTTCTTAACAAAAAAGAGGACGACTTTATTAACAAGAAATAATAGTAACGCTAACACGTCACCAAGACCCACGAACCTCACTGAGAGAAAAATGTTTCAAGCAACTTAATACTATTTTTACGAGATCCAGAGGTTACCAAAAATTTTTCTCGAACCGCGTTCGCTCTCGACCCTCACAGGCAACCGTAATAATTAAGAGTAGCACGTAGCAATCGTGGCTCTCAGCTTCGTTTTCCAATCGGCTCGCGATTCTAGCGCTCGGGGTACTTGACCCCCGACAGAAAAAGGGAAGAAACAGCCGATTAAGATATCGCGATTAATGCTCGCGCGGAACGGAGCCGAAGAGGGAGGAACGGGTGAGCACGAAGGGGGCGGAGGAGTAGGAAAAGAGGTGAGATAGCGCGGCGCAAAACAACGTTCGCCACCAATGAATCAATATACACACACTCGTCTTTTTGACGATGGCCAGCGCGCGTTCCGGAATAAATCTCCCGCGGCGCGAGGCGAGCCAAGAGGCGAGAGAAAGAGAAAGAGAAAGAGAAAGAGAAAGAGAAGTAGAGGAGACCCTTTACCGCGCTCGAAACGTCTTCCTCCGTTGGTCCGTTCGTCGGCCCGACGGAAGGGCGACGGGGCAACCAAACCAGGAGGGGCGAAGAGGGAAAGAGGAACGCTCTCGATCGAGATACACTCGCGACAAAGCCGCGCGAGCGACCACCCACTCGCTCGGAATCGCTCGACGGAGTTCTCGGAACCTGCGTCAAGCTCTCCCGACGAGATGAAAAACTGTTATCGCGAGAATTGCTTTTGGGGAACGGCCGCCGCGGCAACGTGGAATCCTCAGACCTTCGATTGTTAATGTCCATTTCGATTTTTGGGGATATTACCCTTTTTTCACCCTCTGCGCTCTCGATTGTCTTCTTATTCGTTGGAATTTTTCATTCTGCTGATTTTGAAGATCAGAAATTAAATAAATTACTGGGGAAATTAAACAGAAATTAAATTAACGGGGACAATTTTTCAGGATTTTTAGACCGTGAGTTATTTAATGATATTGACAACGTCGGTGGATGTATGATCGTTTAAATGGCCCTTTAATCTCTAGCATTCTGCTTCTTCGGCGACATTCATTTTATTGTTCTAACTTTATTAACCACATATTGTAAATATCCTGATATGTTCGGTAATAATTACAACTTCAATGAAACACTTCATTAAACATTTTGAAATAGCCACCCCAGTCACCAGATTTGAACCCCATAGGGAAATTATGTTATGAACTGTACAGGTACGGAACTTTTGCTCCACTTCGAAAGCACATTTGTGGAATATTTTGGAACGGGAATGAAACAATATATCAACAGAAAGTATGAAAAAGTTGATCACGCGGACGCCAAGAATAGTGGAAACTGTAATAAAGAAACGTGGCGGATTCATCGATGCAAAGAAAATATAAATATTTTCTAAATAAGGAAAAATTTGTTCGCATCCTTCAACGATTATCTGATTTTTACAGAGTCGAATACAAACATGATCACTGTCCTAAGGAGTTACGAATGTGTGATAATCCCAGACATTTAATTGTAACCATTTTTTAATGGTCCTCGAACGAGAGATACACACAACTTATGGATCTTGTCTTTAGAAAATCATATTTCCAGTGTCCCAAAACATGTACCGCAAAGATTTACGACCGTTCGGATCGAAGGAAATTATCATACACGATTCGTCAGCGTGCTGTCAATGTTTACAGCCGTATAAATTACAAACATCTTCGCAAATGAATGACACCAGAAACCCTCGTAGATTTCCTCCTTTGCATCGCTTTGAGCCAATATCGAGGCAATAAATCACGGGCAATAAAATTCACTGTAGCACGAGCAAGAAAACGAAAATCTCCATAAACATCCGCAGAGTCTATTCATCATACGGATCACCATATAATCTCTCGACAAACGTTTCGAGATTCTCGACGCGAGAGGCGGACAAATGAAAAGTGATTGCTCACGGAAATTAATTGCGGTTCGATAGAGAGTCTAAAAAAAAAAAGAGAAAGAAGAGAAAAGAAATCTTCGTGGTCGAAGAGTCAGGTGTGCTCGGGACGGACAAATGAAGTGAGAGACATATAAAGTACATAGATAAAATGAGTGAGCCGAGTGAAATGAGTAAAAATGAATCAAATTCCTCGTTCCCGATCGCGGAGAGGGGGTACAGAGCGTGCCCCCATGAAATTCTTATCGGTGTTCCGCGAACTTCGAGAAACTGCAACTGGCGGAGAGTGCAGCGCGCGCGCGCGCGGCTGCAACGCGTTGCAACGGGGACGAGTACAGTCTAGTGTCCGAGAAGTGAGAGAAGGTTTTGCACACGAGCGCGTTTTCTACGTGCACCGGGAACAACCGTGGAGGGGTACACGCCTGGACCCAGGCTCCGTGCGGCGCGTAGCTTATGAGCCGAGCAACAAAACCAGTCGTCTCTCTACTGGCGAACCAGCTGCCCGTCGCACAGGCCTTCTAATTCTCTCGCGATTGTTCTAGCGGCGCGACGCTGCACGCGAACCGCTCGCAAACTCTTCCCGACGCGAACGAAAATCGCATAGTCTCGCACCGCTCGGAATCCCTCCGCGTCGTTTTTGTCTCGAGCAGAACGTCTTTTTGGGGTTTCGGATCGGAGAACGTTGGAGACCGTTTGACACACTGCAGCGGTAAAATTTTACGGTTTTGTTGGGAAACGTAGTGTGCTGTGATCGTGCATTTTTGGTTTCTCTGGAAGGAACAATTTTCCAGAATTATTCTGTTTGACTAGGTTGGGAACGGTTTGACACACTGCCACGATTCTCTTTTATCATTTTGGATGTATGTAGTTTGTGCTAGAGTCAGTGATTGTGCATTTAAAGGGTTTGAAGAGGAACATTTTTTGGGGAACAGGTTCGTTTGACTATGTTGGGTACGGTTTGACACACTGCTACGATTGTCATTTTAGATGTATGTAGTTTGTGCTAGAGTCAGTGATTGTGCATTTTCTTCGTGCATGTAAAGGGTTTGAAGAGGAACATTTTTTGGGGAACAGGTTCGTTTCACTACGTTGGAGATTGTTTGCAACAACTGCACCGTTACACAGCCTTTCTTGTAAAATCAAACGTGCACACTTTGTGTTACAGGGATAGTGATAGAAATTGTTTGACGTTGTTTAACGTTGTTTGACAACTATGTATCTGCATTGTCTTCTAATCTGTATTACGATTTTCTTAGAATTCAAAGCTTCTTCTCATTTTTATCAGACACGTGGAACTGAGTTTCTTCCAAAAATAGGAGTCTCTTTTTGTGCACATGGCTTTCTTGTTCTTCAACAATTCCTATAAACTGGGCCTACATTCTGTTAACTTCGATTTTCAAGAGACCAAAATATTTCTTCAGAGCACGGGAACAGTACTCGAAATCATTGTTTGACACCGTTGCACGCCGTTTGAAGAGCACGCTTACGACTTCAAATCATTCTGCTTCTCCTAGAAGGAAACTTTCAAGCAATCCCAAGACAATACGATTTTAGCTGGTTTGTTAAACGCGGCTCGCGTCCATAATTCACCAGCAGTGTGCTGGATCGGGCAGCGCGCGATCAATCTTGCTCCAACATTGTCGCGAAGAATACTCGGTGTTTGACACGGTGCGTGGCGACGGTTCTTCGTTTTAACGCGCCGAGCGTATTTTCGCGCGCGGAACTCTCTCGCAGGCGGGTGAAACAGCTTGTTCGTTAAACGCATTGTGCTCGAAACCGTTCGGGCGGTTCGTCGAAAGGCCCGAGCGATTCGAGGAATTCAAATCGAAGGGAGCCCCGGGACACGGGTATCTTGTACTTTCCGCGCGCTGATTAATGATCATCGCGAGGCTCTCGCTCGCGCCAGAGCGCTGGCCGACTCTCGCGCGAGTTTAACCGAATAACGAGGAACGTCGGCAGCGAATCGAGCGATCCCAGTTCCTGCAGCGATAAATTGCATTAAACGCTATACAGTCGGAGGCGGGGGCACACGCAGAGCCGATCGTCCTACGCGAGATTGTTTATCCTCGGCGTTGCACACGCCGGATACAAATTTATCTCGCGACTTTGCATAATTTCCTCGGATACGGACCGACGACGCGCGACCGGCTCTCCGAGGCCCGAGCTTTTGGAAGACGTTCAAGACAGCCACGCTGAAACTCGCATGACGAGATCGACGATGATAGCTAAGCTGGTTGCCGATCCCATCGATTGCCCGAAGAAGCGTGACGAGCTGATCGCGTGCTCGGGCACGGTGTGCTGTAGGACTCTATTAACGGGTTGAATTTCGCTCGTGGAGACAGGTGCCAGTGCTAATTTTCTCTTAAAGGTTCGTTCCTGTACGGAAAAGCGTGTTTGAGACTGTTGCATACTGTTTGAGTTAATGGTGTGGCGAAGGGACTCGTTGTACAGTCATTCATTTGTAGGTGTCAGTTCTTTTCTGAAGTCTCTTGACGATCGTTTCGTTTGTTCTTACATGGGTGATGTTTGAGACTGTTTGAGAGTGTTTGAATTCATTTTGTTGTGCAGTGACTCTCCAGACAGACGCAGGCATCAATTTTCTCTGAAGTCTTCTGACGTTCATTTTCTTTATTTGTGCACAGGGAAAGAGGTTGAAGACTGTTGGTTCGTGTTTGAATTAATAGTGCTGTTAATTTTGTCTTATATAGACTGAGTGTAGACATCGTTTCTTTTCTGAAGTCTGTTGAAAGTTATTTATTCCCGTTCAGAAGACGAGGTTTGAAATGGTTGGTTAGTGTTTGAACATGGGAGTGGCAATTGTGTCGTGAATCTTTTTCATAGACTGAGTGAAAACTAATTTTCTCTTTTCAAATTCCATTTGGTTGCATGTAGGAAGAAGATTCTGTTTGAGACAGTTGGCTAACGTTTGAATAGTCCACAAGAGGAAGTGTTTGAGCCAGTTGCCCGAGTTTTGACCATTCCCTGAGAAGGAATGTTTGACATTTGTTTATCCCTTTACCATTCCACGGAGTAAAATGTTTGAGACAGTTGGCTAACGTTTGAACAATCCAGAAGAGGAAGTGTTTGAGCCAGTTGCCCGAGGTTTGACCATTCCCTGAAGAGCAATGTTTGACATTTGTTCATCCTTCTACCATTCCACGGAGTAAAAGGTTTGGAGCAGTTGGCTAACGTTTGAACAGTCCAGAAGAGGAAGTGTTTGAGCCAGTTGTCCGACGTTTGACCATTCCCTGAAGAGGAATGTTTGACATTTGTTCATCCTTCTACCATTCCACGGAGTAAAATGTTTAGTACAGTTGGCTAACGTTTGAACAGTCCACAAGAGGAAGTGTTTGAGCAAGTTGAACCGAGGTTTGACCATTCCCTGAAGTGCTCGAGGCAATTGTGTGACCTTTGACCATTCCTCGACGAAAAATGTTAGAGACTAACGTTTGACGATCCGAACGAACGTTATTAGCATCGGTCCCCGGGATGATTAAATTCCGAGGCGAGATTTGAAAGTCTAATTCGCCCGGGAGAAAATGTCGCCGGCAGCATGGACCCGGAGCAGAAGAACCGTTTGATTCCGATACGAGAGAAAGCCGGCATGGATCGGAGCTTCAAGAAGAACGCGGACTTCAGGATGAATCAGCAGAACTTCAGGCTGATCGACTTCGGGGTCGACGCGAAGGCTGGTCACGCGACCGAGCAGGGCAAAGTCGCGACCAGGTACGGCCAGATCACGGGCGCGCAGGTGTCACAGGTGCAAATAAGACAGGTCAGGCTCGGTCCAGGGAACGGAGGACCGTCGAGTCCTCTGCAAGCCGTCTGCAATCGTTCGAGGCTGACCAGCTCGAGGAGCCCCAGCCAATCGATCGGACAGTTGAACGTGGATCAGTACCAGGCTTCCAGCCCCAACAATTTGACCGGAAGTGGATCCATGATGCAGCTCAACGTCTCGTCGGTTCCCTCGCCTGGATACTGGAGCCATTACAGCGGACAGGAGAGCGGGGTAAAAATTTATTTACTGAGATTAACGGGAAAGACCAGTCTCAGCTTGTTGAAAAGCTGAGACTCATTCTTCGGGCTTCGTGGATTCATTTTGATTTAAAATCTGGGAGATCAGTTGAGCTAAAAATGGAGGGTTGAATTCACTGATTAGGTTTAGCTCCTGCCAGCTGGAAAATATTTTTGTTACAGTATTCTCACAGTACCAGATTTCTCTTAATTTTGAGTAGAATACTCAATCTTTTAAATGAATTCTGAAGTATCAATTCTGAATTATGAAGTAAAATGTATACAGAACAAAAACTTTCGTTGTACTTTGCACAGTGATCTTTGCTAGAAGTGCATAAAAGTTGCTGAGTAGTAACAAGGCTGGTTATATCAGACGTCGAAATAGAAAGGCTTAGTTAACAATTTACTATCACCAGACTCGGATGGTCTGTTTGCATTCACAGCAGCTCAATGACAACATTTGCATGGGCAAGCATTAATGAGGTTTCTAGTTTATCTCCATTACAAACAATTTTTTAGTCGGCAAGTTCAACTTTCCTTCACGTTACAGAATTTTCTGGCATAATCTTAACAGTACAATTTGCATAAAGATTCACAGAATCTCCGTAGGGTCGAATTGTCAGCATCTTTAGTAATAGTGCGTAATTTTGTGCGAACTCAAATCATTATAGGCAATTTACTTGGGGAGATTACTCATCCTACAAAAGGGATACAAATACCATTAATTTGTGATAACTAATTTTACTAAATTTTTAAACTTTCTTACTAGTAAAATTAAATTGTGTCACGGGGAGCTCTGTCGTTTGGAAAGAGAAATAAAAAAGTGCAAGCTTTGCCATTTTTTTCCGAAGAAACTATGAGGCGATTCTTTGTGAAACTTTCTGGGTAATTTGTTTCATATTCAAGGAACGTTCACAAATTTTTTCGTTGAAAAATATGCTCTTGAAAGGGGTACATAAATAAACAATTTACGTAGAACCTCGTCACAGTAGCCTTGGATTTCTACCACAAATTGAAAAAATGTGAAAAATTGACAAATTTCATGTGTAAGAAGATAGATGTAATTTACTGTTTCCCCGAATGTGTTAGGTTCATCTAAGTAGCTATTCTTCAGCTGTATGAATAGGCGCGTGACAATTGACGGAGTAATTTTCTTTCGAATAAGAGGCTACTGTTTCGCGTACAGTTTCTGCCATAAACGTCAGGGGAACCAAGGAAGATCGGTTTCTCGAAGCCAGTGAATTGTCGGATTTTCATTCATCGTTAATTGGTCTGATGCGATTATGTAGGTGTCGGAGCTCGATCCAGGTAGCGGATCGAGCGCGCAGCATCGTCCTGGATCGGTTAGGGCGTGTTGGTACGTAGCTTAGACCGTGGCACGGCTTGTGCGAAAATTCGCCGTCTCTGTCGGACAGGTATGACAGTTTTACGATTGGTGTACCTGCGCGATCGGGAACTCTCGGTGTTCCCGTGGTGCGCGAGTCCCCGCGCCGATTAGTCCCAGACGGTCTAGGACCGGTTTAGTACCCGTACGTGACTTCGAGCCGGTTCGGAACTTTTATTGAACCGGCGCGCATACCGGATGCACTTGCCGCTCGGTTTATTCGCCCGGGAACTCTACCGGTCAGCTGTCCCCTGGGCCTGCGACAATGCGTTTACGTTTTCTCGGGGCCCCATTGTCGCCACGACCAATTTTCAGGTGTACAGTCTCGTACGCGTACGCCTCCCGTCATCATTGTGCCCCGACGACTATTGCCCCGGTCTACCTGCTCAGGTGTTGCCGACTTCCAGAACTTCTTGCCCTGTTTTATGACGGACCCATTAGGGTCGGTGCGCGCGAAACGAAAGATAATTTCACGGACCTATTATACGAAATATTTATTAGTAGAATCCGCGACTGGGACCCATTAATGTGATTAGCGGGTCGAGTGATGGGGCTCCATGGGGTACCCAGGGACTCTGCTCCTTTTTTTACTCAAATTGCTGTTGAACTCCTTTAGAAGCCAAGCTTGTAAAGGGACGCTGATTTTTTGACTTTGTTCGTCAGGGTCGATCCTTGGTGCTCGTTTTAGCCGCTCTTTATTAGGCCGCTTTGTCTGCCGTAATGAAGGTGTTTTATTTGGTAGTTATTCTCGGCTCGGTTTTGTTGCTTAGAATCCCAAACTTTTTTACAGGTTTTAGCACCACAGTTCGCATAATCAGCTTTAGAAATTGGTTCTGTTATTTTGTCGATGAGATTACCGGTGGTAGTGTAAGGACAAAGCGCGAGGTTCGATTTAGTGTGTGTTTAGTCGTTTTTGGAGACACTTTTCATTTATGATTATTGCTTTGCAGTATAGCTTGCTAACACTCGGCTGAGATTGGTATAAAGTTGTGTCTTTACAGAACGATTTCGAGAAACAGGCGTCAGGTAAAATTATAGTATACAGAAATGCACAGATTTTGAATCTCAAGATCACATTTTTGCTCATTGTCATGATACGGAAAAAAAGTAATTTGACCTCGAAATTCAAGGTCAATTTTGCGGCAACTCTTTTTGATGGATCTTCGTCGATCCGAAGATGTAGAATACGTCTATGACAACGAAGACCAAACATTTCTTTAACACTCTGTATTTAAATTATGAAACGTTAAAATTAGCATTTTAGAACAATTGAAAACGCCACATAGAAGTGATCACTAGATTGCAGAGTTTTGTGCAAAATAAAAATTCTTGTCTTAATTATTCAAACACGCTGAAAATAATGTCACAGTATTTTTACATTCCTCAAATTCTTGGTATATCGTACTTTTTCGTATTCCATCGACTCTACTTCGTCATAAATGGGACATTTTTTGATCGATAAGGGATGTCCATTATTTGTCAGCCTAATGTACAAAATTGCCGGTTAGAGAAAATGATTTGTTCGTTGTAGAGCACACGCGATCACATCGGGCGTTCGTTTAATTCCCATGTTGAGTCGCGGATCGGTCGGTTTAATTTTCCATTAAAGCCCCGCCATAATTAAAGACCGGAACTCTCGGTCGAGGTTACGAAAAACAATTGGCAGCAGGAAGTGGCTCGCAGGTCCGAGGCTGAGCCTCGACCTAGCCTCGAGTCGCGTATCTAATGTTTGTCTCTCCGCGCGAAGTCGTATTCACGGCGCGTTTCGCTCGCACAGCTAATTAGTATGTGCCGCGGTGGCACGTATTAGGCGACGGTCACACTTGCATACGAAACGCACGCACACGTACACACATGGGGAACACCCTTTGAATCCCGTCCTTGCGGTCTGTCGGCGAAAAACTCGCGCCAAAGAATTTCAAGAATCCTCCCATTGTAACGCGCTCCCAGCACCGAGCGTGCTTTAGGCGAGAATCTATTAGGTCAACGCCGAATTTTTACGAGGAACGACCGAAATGCAACCTTGCAACTTTCCACTTTTCCAGACACGCTGCAACCATTGAGATCGAGCGAAATTTCCTCTCCCCTTGACGATATTTTTTCATAAATTAACAACTTTCTGTGGAACAAGGAATTTAACTCCTGACGAAGATTTTTAAACTGTATTAAGCACGAATGGTGTTCATTTGATTTATGCTGACATTGATCTTTGTTTTTCTGGTATCAATGTAAATATAAATATCTTCCTTTTACACTAGGAAATTATGGAGCACAAATTGTTCTAATCAAATTTTTAAATTGTATTTAGCACGAATGTTGTTCATTTGATTTATGCTGAAATTGATCTTTGTTTTTCTGGTATCAATGTAAATATAAATATCTTCCTTTTACACTAGGAAATTATGGAGCACAAATTGTTCTAATCAAATTTTTAAATTGTATTAAGCACGAATGTTGTTCATTTGACTTATGGTGAAATTGATCTTTGTTTTTCCGGTATCAATGTAAATATAAATATCTTCCTTTTACACTAGGAAATTATGGAGCACAAATTGTTCAAATCAAATTTTTTAATTGTATTAAGCACGAATGTTGTTCATTTGACTTATGCTGAAATTGATCTTTGTTTTTCTGGTATCAATGTAAATATAAATGTCTTCCTTTTACACTAGGAAATTATGGAGCACAAATTGTTTCAATCAAAATAGCTATGGAAAAATTCATACATTGTGAAAAGAAAAATATGATCACTATACTCAATTTTGAATTTTTGTTCCTAAATATCGTAAAATGTTTAATTCCCCTCTATTTAACGCTTGCACATACTTCTTCGAGAATTAAAATTACGAGTGAAATAAAATGGACCAACAGTCAAAACACAAAATAGCTCTTGCATCAAATAAAATTTGAACCCGAAGATCTCCGACGCAATTGTTAGCAAGGAACTTTGGAGGAAAGAGAAATTTCCATGCTTTATTTATAAGTGGTCATCAGTGTTGTTGTTTCTGTGTTACGGAACGAGTTTTAAATTTTTCTGCGACCGAAATGTGCGATACGGTTACTTAACATTGTTTACCATGCGATAATTAAGTATCGCTCTGGACTGAGTCACTTCCGGCCCGTGATAAATCTTTTATCTGTGCATTACATGCTAATCTATTCCACTATGTTTTATGTATCTTTGTACCGCGACTTTTAACTCTTGATATCTACATGTATTTTTTTTTTAGAATATCCATTATAAACATCCACTCCTGAAATGTTCCGTGAAATAATCGGAGTATCGCTTGAACAGTATATAAGTTACAATAATTTCAATATTCCGTTAATATTAACAATGGTAGAAACGTTTATGTTCATCAATTTCCAACGTTTAATTCAAGAACGAAGTTTGCATTCATCTGTGTACCTGTTCTCATCGTAGTTAATAACGTGAGAACAAGTTTCGAAAAAACTTCACGGTGTTCGTTTTAATAGACCAGAACTCGTTTGCAACTTTTATAACCCTCCGCCGGTCTGATTTCAAAAGGAACGTTATGGCGCATCACAAATTACCAACTACAAATTGAATCAGTTTTTCTCAGGCTTGAGTTAACAATGCGACGTAAAAAGAATTTTCTTTCGCCGCCATTACGGATCGTAAACGAGCAGCAGTTCGTAAAGCTCAATTATTATATTTTAGTATGAACTGCGAAGGTACTGTACCGGTGTTTAACACCCACAGCGAGGGGGTTCGCGTAGGTAAACTAACGGCGTATAGGTGTGTTCCCGGCGGATAGAATAAATAAGGCGGACTCCGGTGGCGGTATGTCAATTTGCCGGAGCTCTCTCTCTCTCTCTCTCTCTCTGGAAGACAATTATATTAATTAGTTGACGGGGGATCATTAAAGTGCCTTTGATGTTCTCGCGTCCCCCGTTGGCAGCCTCGGCGGATCAGTTTTTTCGCTGCGAATCGTTCGAATTCGCCGCGGGCTTCGCGGGACCGAAAAACCGCGCAGCCAATTTATTTTCCCGGCGTATTATTTATTAAAACAGTCACTTTTCGACAGTGTAATTACGATTTTTAGCGGTGTCAAAGAGACCAAAAAGAATCCCGCCGATCCTCTCTCCCGCGTGCATGGAAAATCGACGGAAAGTTTCGTTGTTTCCTCTGCCGGTGTTTGTTCTCGTTTTTTATCCGGTCGGGGCCAGTCACCGACAAAAGGGTACCTACCGGCGAAATTAACGAGCGTTCACCGAGCCCGCACGTTAATAGCGGTAATAACCGAGAGACAAGATTATGAAAAAGCCCGGAATAAAAAAAAAAAAAACATACCGCATGAAATATTCCGGATCGGGCGTGGTGCACGTCCCACACGGCAAAGTCCCGCCTGTCTCTCGCCTTTCTATCCTCTGCTCGCGGCGTTCCGGCCCGAGCTTAATCGCTATCAACATCTCTCGATTGTCGGACCACCGTTCGCTCGAATATCGACCCTGATTATCCGCCAATAATCGCGGAAAACGCAGATGGTCCTCCGATAAAAGTTTCGATACGAGTTCTGGAAACATAAAACAGAATTGGGATCGGGGCGCAGAAAAATTTACCTTGCTAAAATTGAAAGGAAAAAATTAAATTTTACTTCGTTGAAATTAAAGGAAAATTTGAGGGAACCATTACTTCCAGCTAAATACATCTCACAACACAAACAGAAAGAAATTCAAGTTCTTAAAACATCTGAAAAGAGGAACCGGGCGAATTTGTACTGTGAGGAATGCGTAAATATTTTTTTTTTTATTGAATTTTATGTTGTATAATATTCTGAAGATTTTTATAAATGCATGAAGACCCACGGTTTAATCACAATTCATAAAACACAGGGGACACGAATTTTACTGAGATCTCACTTCAAGTGAAATATAATCCATTCAATCTGTATTTTAGATATTGTTACAACAATTTTATCGATGAATTAAACAGTGCTTCTGTCAGAAGAGATTGTGGACTTCGATTTCGGACACGTTTGCCACCTCGTGGAGACAATTTTCATTCATGATTATCGGATTATAGTAGAGCCTCCATGGAGTAGACTTTATGCAAGAATTGGCCAAGTGGATTGTAAGAAAATGTGTTTTATTTTTCAGTGATTTTAGGAAGTCGAAAATAATATACAGAAATCTATAAAATCCGCGATTTATCCATAAGGTTTAACGCCGTGAGATTTATATTTACATTAGAAATGAGGTACAATTTTGTAATGCATGTAAGAAACGGGGATCCATGGATCGCCACGATGAGACGTTTTCGCCGAGTCTAAAGGCTTCGTTACCGAGTCCGCCATTGCGAAACGTTTTCCGCGAACCGTTCGCCCGGAGAAAAAGTGACGTCCGCCCGGTGAAAATGTAGGCTAGTATCTCCTCCTCCGTTCTGGCCCTCGAAATGACGGAAAATGATCTTCTTGCTAGTCGTGGTCCTCGTTTGCTTGCCTGATAACCTCGTCGTCGTGAAAATTGCGTCTCTTTCCGCGGGTTCTTGCGCGCAGCAAACGAGCTCTAATTGCCCTCGAACGCGAAATAGATATCGTCTGCGAAGGGTAGAACAGTGGTAACAATAGTAACAGATTGTAGACTAAACATTCGCCGACGTTGATGAGACGTGCTCCGGTGTCCAGGCTCGTGATTTCATCCTGGAAGATCATTCGAGACGCTAACGTCAAATTTAGTGGCCCCGGAATGCATACGCGAGAAAAATTTATTGCTCAGTTGTTTTGCTCTGAATGATATACATTGCCAGTGTTTTATTGTTGGCGGAAGCGTTTATCCGGCAGTCAAAATATTTTTGTAATACATATTTGACGATTAAAGATAAAATCCTTATGAGGAGTTCTTAATTTCATAATAATGAGGAATTTTTTAGTACTGCGATTCTTATTATTATGAATAAAGTTCTTGTGAGGACTTCCCATTGGGAAGTTTGTTATTTAGGAAAAAGTATTCAAATAATAGGACCAAGGCTTTTTAGTGTTATGTTTTGTTTGTCTAGCAGTTAAAATATTTTTGTAATACATCTTTGATGATTACAAATAAAATCCTTGCGAGGAATTCTTAATTCCATAATAATGAGGAATTCTTTGAATGGAGAATTTGTTTAGTACTGCAATTTTTATTATCATGAATAAAGTTCTTTTGAATATTTCCCATTGGGAAGTTTGTTATTTAGGAAAACGTATTCAGATAATAGAACCAAGGCTGGTCCGAGACTCTATTTAATTTATTTAATGCTACAATAAAAAATGGTTTGTCATATCTCGTAAAAATCATAAGAGTGAATTTATTAGGAAAGCAATTTATTTAAAACGTTCTGATAAATACATCTTTTTGAGAGTGGCAAAAGAAGAGTTTCTATATTTGTCTTTTCGTTTTTGTGAACTGCATGCCTGAATAACAGACTAGAAACCTCGTATCATTGGATAGTGAATAATCGTTATTAATAACATTGATCACCGCTACGAATAAAATAAACGGTGCTCGCAGAACGAAACACATAAAACCCACGTGGCAGTCAACATATCACAACTGGTTTTTCGAAAAAAGAGATCTGCGATACACCTACGGTCACAATAGTTGTCCACCCTAGTTCTATGATCCATATATACTTGACTTATCGAAGCGGGGTGCTCAGTTATTACGCGACCAATGCTGCACATTCACGATTATCCGACCAAAAAATAATTTCTAACAACTTCCACCGAAATTCTGATGCAATGAAATTATTGGATTCCGTACTCCAAACAACTTCCAGTGCTGAAAGTTAAATTTGCATTGATTTTGTATTAATTCTGCACAGAAACATTGATATATATTAGTTGAGTTATTGCAATTTTCCAAGTTGAAAGTTTCCGGGGAGGTGTCACTATTATTTGATATTGTCTTACCGTAGCTTTGGCCCTTATTTAAACAATTGATATTTTACACTAAACCTACCACCGCCGGTCAAAATGACCGGTCCCAGATTTTTTATTTCACAATTACTGAAACTACAGAGATTTCTCTATATATGTCGCCAAGGCCTGGGTGATGAATGTCGCGGAATTATCCCCACTTCCGTGGGGCCACATCGAGGATCCTCTGTATAAGGATGATTTCGTGGAAATGATTAAATTATTATACAGTGTTTACTCGATATTTGTCCAAAACACGGGTCTAGCCAGAGACATATATCGGCCAGGAGACGCCGTTCTTTGATCTGCGTTGAAAGAGCAGCGAAGAGGCATTGGATCATGTCCCCTCACGGGGTATACCCCGCGGCAGTGGGGATAGTTCTGTGCCATTTATCGGCTAGGCATTCCTGACATATATCGAGAAAACAGCACAGGATCCAAACAAATTCAATCTCGTCATCTTTATAAGACAACATGTATCAGTTACTTTTAAGGCTCGGTAGGTTTAGCGTTAATTATTTCACTTTATTACGTTATTGTATTCATATTAGCATAAACTGCACCGGATGCACGTCGATTCGGTCAACATTTTTGTTACGTTCGCTCGAGCTCTGCAAAACGAGGGATCTGTGCCTGTCCACTTCTCCGGAATAAATGACACTGAATGAAAAAGATGTTCGAGATAGCTGAGTGACGAAGCAAAGTGTTAATTAGCAGGTGGCGAAGCGGTCCGTCGATTTCGCGCCACCCAGTGGACAGGTTCGCACAAATCATCGCCGGCCGTTCGGAATACAGAAAAATCGGCGGCGTCGGCGATTCGGTCGCGCGTGCAAGCGCCGCAGGGTTAAGTAGGGGCGGAAAAACAGGGTGCCGGTCTCGGGTGGGAGTGGTGTCTGGAGGGAATCGCTTTATTTTCCCGGAAAAAGTTTCCCGTTCGGAGGGATTCGTGAGAAAAGGGGGACGGGCAGAGGGGTTTCGGCGGGTAGGCGAGGGGACGAGCCGGGAGCGAGAACGCGATAACCGATCGTTCGGTATTCCGCGCGCGGTGACAAGAGAGGAAAGTTCCTTCGTATATCGACGAGCGGAACTGCATGCCTCTTGTAATTCTGCACGGCCGTCGTCTTTTATGCAGGCTTAAATCACATTCTCGACGAATGAGTCGACCCTTCGAGCAGACGTAGAGCGAGAGAGACGGCGTGTCGGTGCTCGACGAGAAAGAGAAACGCGGCCGTTCGGCCGAATCTACCGGGTGGCCTGCGAAATTCTCGCCGATCCGACGACTTTGCGTCGCTTTGCCACTCGATCGGCAGAGTCTACTCTCCCTTGCTCTCTTCGGAGACTCGCGTTCTGATCGAATGAGTCAACGGGAGTCGAGGAACGATACACCGTGTTCGCGTCTCCCCATTTGTTTTTACACTACCCGCTGTTAACACGTTCACTGCCACGAACATTTTACGCATTTCACACGAGTTTCAACTATTTCGTTGAAATCGGACACTTATCATAGTACTGTTATGGATTTTGTTCACATACGGATGAAATCTGAAAAATTGCTGGGTTTACGGACGCGTGAAATGAAGTGTCAACCTTTTTTCATTAAATTATAACGGCTGAACCAACAAACCGACGAGAATGAACTTTTAGATACTCGTAGTGAAAACATAAGAGTATGCGATAAAAATTATGTCACTTGAAGTACCGTTGTTATTCACCATTTATTTTGCAATTACAATGAACTCTCGATATATGTCAACAACACCTCGAGGCCTCTCTCCGCGGCACCTTACGGGGTATACCCCGCGGTAGTGGGGATAATTCCACGACGTTTATCATCCAGGCCTCGGCGACATATACAGCGAAATCACTATATTTTGAACGAGTGTTATATTTGCATAGCGTGGATATACTGAAACTTTTGAACGAGTTGAAATCTAAACACTGAGTATATCGTCGCTGACGATTGAACTGACTAAAATTACTGCATTCGACTATTGAAAATGATTAAAAGGGAATACACAGTTTCATTTAACATCTGTTTCGTACAATTGAACAATTTCTATTTTGCACAAAAATCCGCAGTGTACTAATGACTAAGCTGTCGATGCTGAAGAAGAACCTGTTGTTAAATAATCGCAGCAGTAATAACGTGTCACTATTCTCGAAATCCTCATATGTCTTCCCTGTGCGCTGTACCATCAACAGTGATTTCTCAATATATGTCGCCAAGGCCTGGACGATAAACGTCGCGGAAGAATCCCCACTACCGCGGGGCATACTCCGCGAGGGGCCACCGCAGAGTGTAAACATAACACGGCTCGGGTACATCTCCTGGACGATACACGACACTGGCAAGACCCGTGTTGCTGACATATATCGAGCATTCGCTGTACTCATTTCTGTCACAAAAGCGTGTTGGACTTCCTGATGAAGCAGCGACGCTTTCGGAGCCCGAAATCTCCGGATCACTTATTTTTAATCGGCGCGCGCGCGCGGAAAAACCGGCGGTTTTGAAGCTGTTGTACCGCGGAATCGCGGCCGCGTCGGAAGACGAATCGCGTGTCGGTGAACCGGCGTGTTCCCGGTGCCAAGCCAGCACTGATTTAGCAGCCGGAAACTTGGGATCGTCGTACGAACAGCAGCGCTACCAGTTAGCATTGTAACCCAGATATTCGAGCGTAGACTTCGGCCCCGTAGATCGACTCCGTCTCTCAATCCGATATAGATTACGGGAGCCTCTGTGCGAGTCTGATGGCTCGAGCTCGTATCGTTGTCCAGGTACTACCGGGACTAATTCCCCTATAAACTAGGCGCGCGGGGTAGATCAGACGCCCGATGATCTACGATCCGGTAGATTTTGGGTCACCGGGTACCGCGGCGCGAGCGATCGCTACCTAAATCTAGACGGTCTAACTGGCAGCTACCGCTGTACCGCTTTGATTACCTGTATGTCACTGGCGGATTTGCCGAAATTCAGCTGTCTCGCCGCTGCCGGGCAGCTTAGCTTCCTCGTAATTAGCGTACAACGCCGGGGGTAGAAGCTCCGCGATTACGCGTAGAACGTTCCGATTTTCGCGCTCGCTATGTTTCGAAAGCTCGGGGAGCCTGTCCGAGCATTTTTCAAAAGTATACAACCTTGAAAACGCTTTCCCTGACAAAGTTATGACGAGATGTAGTGCTCCGCAGTAGCAGTGTCAGTGATTTCTCTGTATGTATATGTCGCCAAGGCCGGGGTGATAAACGTCGCGGAGTTATCCCCCCTACCGCGGGATAGTGAGGGGCCATGAAACTCGAAAGGCCTCGGACGCCGAGGAGTGTAAACATAACACGGGTATGGCAAGACCCGTGTTGATGACATATATCGAGAATTCACTGTACAAAATCGAAAACACATTTTCGCGCAGGATATTTCAATAACTAATCGACTAATCGCGTTCAACCATTTTGTTCCTCGCATATTTCCGTGCAGCACACATTTTTACTTCATATTTTATTTTTTCATAATTTTTACCCGTTTTTGTTTTTCCTTAATTTTTCATAATTCAGTCGTTTGTGATTGCCGTAATCGCCGTGAAAAGCTTCAGCTCTTGAATTTTGACTGCAGTGATTAATTTGTTTTTATTTTTCGCATCGAGTATTTTGTTTTTGCGCGTACGATTAGGCGATGACTTTGCGTAGCCGGCTGCACCATTCAGGTTTATATCGCAATGAGAATACCTCGTGATTCAGTATTCATAATTTAGGTTTACCGTGACGTAAGCATCTTACTATTCTAGTTTAGTGCCACGTGTCCCGTTGACTCGGTGTGATAGCGTCTATCTACTTCGTAAGTTACGCGTAAAATATAATTGCAGTTTAAGACTATTAGAAGTTGAACAGTTTCGCCACTGGCGCAATCTGGATACTTTATAGCAAAGATATAGTATGTATATTGTTTCTCGGAGCTATATATGGCTTGCTGATATCGTCTGAAGTAAGCTTCGATATTGTTTCTTTCGATGCGGTTCTTTATTAGGTGGTACAAGTCAAACTCGAACAATATACTTCAATAATATTGCAATATCTCTTGACTGACTGGATTCTTTCTAGGTTTAGCAGAGCGTACTATATTTTATATAGTGCGTGTCTGTTAGCTATATAGCACTCGACACTTTGTATGAGTTAGGTACTTTCTCTCTGCAATTTAGTTACTTCGGATTCTACGTCTTTTGCAAGTTAAGCACTATGTATCGTACTCTGGAACTTAGCTACCTCATGCTCTAGGCTTTATGCAAATTAGACCCCGTACAATCTGAACTGTAATTTAGCTACCTTGTACTTTAGGTCCTATTCGACTCAGGTATACACTTAGCTACCTTGTAACCTAGACACTTCACCTTCCAGGTCAATTGTAGACATCTTGATCTCTAATTCCAGTTTTGCCCTAAATATCGTGATCTCTAGACCTACGGGCGCTAAAGAACCTCGCAGTTTATGTCTATTATACCCTAAACAGTCTTATTGTTGGTTCTACGGTGCTTTGTTCTATACGTCTATGACAAGCTATGCACCTCCAACCATAATTCTATTGTGCAGTTTAGCGAACACGTTAAGTACCAAGCCCGTTTTTGCCGTTCCATTCAGGCCAAAAAATCCTTCGTTTACGTTTTTTCAATAAATTGCGTTGTCCCCTAATCTTTAGTCTCACAATCAGTATGCAAGGGCAGACCTGTGCCGTAACATGAACCTAAAATCTGTGGCCGGTCCCTGGGGACCGGCTGGGCCCGAACGGAAAGTCTAGCGCCGGTCCCTACGGACCGGTGTGGCACTTAGCGTGTTAAATGGAATTGTAAATCTCTAGAATCCAGGTATTGCAACGTGTTACTCCTTAGCCTAACATTTTTGGTGCTCTGGAGACCTAGCATCCAAGCACCTCGCACCATAAATCCACTGAGCTACCCTTGATACTAGATCTGAGATCAGGTACCTAGGTTAGGGTTAGGTCTGGCACTCAAAGTGGATTTTCTCGAAAACAAAGCCTCGTATAGAAAAATTTTATTCTTTATTTTTGACGTAAAATCGTCCCCTTTCTGGTTGTACCGTCAAATAAAATTTTCTAATTAACACTAGGTTTACGGAGCACTAGAAATGACCATTTTACATTACTTTATAAAAATAACATGAATCTATAGATCAAAGTTTCTAGCCATTTCTTTTAATAATATATACCCAAAGAAATCAGTTTGTTAAATCATTGCTCACGGATGCATTTTTACAATTTCAATATTCGCAATTTAAAAATATTAGATTCCGTCATTTTAACGGGTCCCGCAAATCTAGTGTTAAAGTAAGCACCGTTGCAATCATCATATTCTACAGATGGAAAATTTTCCAAATACGCTACGGTAGAAATTCAATATTTTGATCGTTCAGGTTCTTCATTTATCTTCTGAGCATTTTCTGAAATTTCATATGCAATTGTTAATCAAAATCTTATAGTACTCAACCATATCACATTTTCGTCTCGCGGTCCACCTAACAGTTCCACAATTTCCCCACAACCTAAGCTTCTTGTCCCACGATTACCGATCCAAAAAAAGAAGCTGGTCCACCAAAGGTCCCATAACATCCCCCATAGAACCGTGGGGGGACCACCGCCGGCGACTGGTCTTGTCGATCGAGGCCTCTCGTGGTCGTCGCGGCTCGCTCGTTAAAAACCGATCACGTAGACCATATCAGCCAACTAATTGTTGATTATGCAGCCGTTTGTCTTGGCTCCGGCTATGTACGCGGCGACGATACGGCTAATAAATAATGTAGACGTCGTTGATCTCTAGCCTCTTTTCACGTGCTGCGCGCTGCTAGCCGAGGCACCCATACGGAATTACATATGCACACCTGCGCGCCTCTGTGTCCCGACCCGTTGTAAACCGACGTACACCTTACGGGCTCTCCTCGTTGGCAATGGCGGTGATAGCGATAGCGTTGGTGTTGGTGCCGCTCCGCCACCGGATCCTCCATCCCGTGTAAACGGCCTTAAGCCTCTTACGTCAGGTTTCCACGAGTGGGTACGCCTGATAATTACCAATTAGTGGGTGCCAATTAAAACCAGGGTAAGCTTTCGATCGTACCCGGTTCACGATCCCAATCCTCTTCTCTCCGACACCTCTCCCATCCCCTCCCTCTCTCTCTCTCTCTCTCTCTCTCTCTCTCTCTCTCTCTCTCTCCATCTTTCTCTCCACAGCAGCCGATTCCTTCCGCCGAGGATTTACTCGTCGCAAATGAATTCCAGGTCCCGAGACTTCTGTTTGCACATCGTATCGTCGTCGTCGCGGCTTCTTTGTTTAAAGACTGACTCCGGAAAATTTTCTTTGGTACCGGTTTAGTCATCCTCGCTCGGCTCGGGCTTCTCTCTCTCTCTCTCTCTCTCTCTCTCTCCTCCTCGGTCTCGCTGTCTCTCTTCCTCTCTGTCTTCTCCGACAGTGTCTTTTTTCGTCTTTCTCAGCGCGGAACGAACGTAATTGCCCGTGAACGGTTCGGTTCCCGCCTCCTCGTTCGCCGGCGTAAAATATATATGTACATATATATATATGTGTGTGTGTATGTGTTGGATTTGTAAGCACGGTTTCCGCGTCAGCACAACAACCGATCGGGTGTCGGTATGGAATAACGTTCGCTAATGAGATCTCAAATATTAGGCGGCATCGTATCTCTCGTGTTTTGCGAAACTTTCGCCCCCCCCCCCCCTCCTTCCGTCCGTTTCTTTTCCGCGGCGCCCGATAAAACGCGATTCCGCGAAATCGGAGATACCGGACGCGACCGGGAGAGTAAAGTTCGGGCGAATCTGTGGAACAGCTAGCGCGCACACTTACGCGTACTGATCCATAATGCACGCTATGTAATTACTATTCCCCCAATGGCGAAAAAAATGGAAACTCCGAGCTTCGATCAGGCCAGTTGAAACTTTACCGCAGAAATTCTCCGCCGTTCCTTCGGTTAAATTCGGCAGAAACCACCAGCCCCGGTTAAGTGTCCGTATTCGGTCCCGAATAAAATTACATTTATATCTTGTACCGGTATGACTTGATTCCAATTTAAACGTGTGTAGCTCTCGTTTGACCTTCAGTTCGAGGGTCAGTTCGAATTTTTTGGAATTGGGGAAGGGGGTGGAGGCGGTCACTTAAGTTTGCGTTACCGTGGACGCGCGGCAGTTCCGCCAAAGTCAGACGTTTTCGAATCGGTTTACCTGTTCGACGAGGTGATCCTGTGTTGTGGGTTTTGGTTTATTGTTACCGGGGTTGTTGTTCACTTTTTTTTTCGGGGATTTCCAAGCCGTTGGTCGACGAGCTGTGCTTAAATTATGCGAAACGACGCGACACGCTCTCGCAGCCGCATTATGCTCGACGAGGAGAACAGAGAGCGTGGCTCGATTCCTATTCGTCGCGGACGTTCGAAATGGCACAACCGGAAGTCGTCCTGTGTCAGAACATGCCTATTCCATCTACGGGTATTTCCTTTATGGCCGGCCGTACCCTCCTCCATGGGAAACCATCGGGACCCCGTCCTACACGGGCTGAACGAACATAAATTTAGTAAAAGAAAATACGAGAATCAACGGCGACGGTTTATCGGCCGATTCTTTCCCACATTCGTGGGCCGGCTACGATCGGCCGTGAAATTTCTCATTTTTGACCGGTGCAGATCCGTGTTTTCTCCTTCGTTTACCGGAAATGTTAATTCCTCTTATTCTAATATGGTAGGTCTCGTAATAACTTTTAAGTGGAAATTCGAGTTTTTAAACATAACGTGGAAGTTATTCTGATCAATTATTTGGTTCAGAACCATGATTTATTAATATTAAAATAATCAGATTAAAATGGTCCGTTTCATTTCTGTCTCTTTCATAATATTAAATAAATTGATTTTCCAATTCGCACAATAAAATGCGAGCCAATCAATGTTTCGGCGAATGCGCTCTTATAATTTATTTTTAACCGGAAATTTATGCTTGCGTTTTATATATTATATTTTATTATTTATATTGTTTTTTTTTTGTTTAATTAAATTGCTGCGTCTTACCACTGTTTTTAAATCTGGTTTTTAAGATTACAATTCACAGAATTACAAATTTACAAATTCACAATTTTCTCAGATGTTTCCATGCGTGTTATTAATGTTTTCTGTCATCTGTTTAAATATAGCCTTTTTATCAGTTTGTTTCTATATTTTTTATTGTTCCTGATCTCGGTCAAACGTTGTATTAATTTTCTGGACCTACTTTCGGTGTATCACGTTTTCCCTTCACATTCCAATTTTTAATGTGTCTGGTCGATTTAACACGGTAACGATAGAAACATTTTTTCTTATTTTTGTAACCATCGATACAGTGTTGCATGGTACTATAGCTGTAAAGAATACACCTTTTTCCATCATTTACAATTTTTTGTTACAAATTGAACGATCTTCTACATTTCTCCGAAGCTAGGTACTTTCTATAAGACACACACATCATTCTCGGACGTTCTCTAATCACTTCGACCATTTCAATTAATTTTATATTAAAAGTTATAGCAGAAATAATTTTTCGTTGCTTTTCTAATTTCCGACACGCGGAGATAATAATAATGCACGATCAGCTTCCATTTTTTTACAGTTTCTTGTATCAATCAAACGTTGTATATTATTTTTTCATATCTGCTTTCTAGAAGACACTTTTCTCCTTTACAGTATACAATTAAAATGGTTTTATAGCAAAACAGACGCTTTTCAGGAACCATTTTCTATATCTATACTGTTCATTCTACAACATACTTCTTTTCAGATTTTAATCTTTCCGATCATGTAAACGAGTTTTATATTAACACTCGACGTAGAAATACACTTTTCTTGCCCCTGTAACGTGCAACTCTAATCTCTCTGGTCATCTAAATTAGTTTTACGTCGAACCAATGGTAAAAGTACATTTTTCTTATACTTGCAACGATCAGTTGCAATCTCTTTGATTGTGTAAAAATGCATTTTTCTTAATTTTCAAGCATACCAGTCCAATCTCTTTAGACCTGTGAACTAATCTGGCTTCAAGATAATAAGTAAAAATATTTCCAGTTTCCTTGAGTATTTAAAACTTATTTTTCTGAGTCTCCTAACGTCTAAGCCCAATTTGTGTAGACTTATGAATTAGTTTAGTTTTGGAATCATAAGTAGAAAACATTTGCAATATCTTTATATATTTAAATCAATTTTCCATTGAACCAAGGGTATAATTGTATGTTTCTCATCTTCCAAAAATCACATTTCAGAAAGGACAAAAATATTTAAATCAATTTTCCATTCAACCAAGAGTGCAAATATATTTTTCTTATTCTTGCAAGGATCAGTTGCAATATCTTTGACTGTGTAAAGTGGTTTTACCGAAAAGTAAAATGAAAATGTATTTTTCTTAATTTCCAAACATACACGTCCAATCTCTTTAGACCTGTGAACTAATCTAGCTTCAAGATAATAAATAAAAATATTTCTAATTTCTTTGATTATTGAAAACCTATTTTTCTGAGTCTACTAACGTCTAACCCAATTTCTGTAGACTTATGAATTAGTTTAGTTTTAGAAGTATAAGTAGAAAACATTTGCAATGTCTTTATATATTTAAATCTATTTTCCACTGAAACCAAAGGTACAAATACATTTTTCTCATCTTCCTAAAAATCCCATTTTAATTCCACCGCACACGTAATTTCTTTCGCATCGAAACTAAACGTAAAAATATATTTTCCCTATACCCCTGATCTCAACTCCACTCGTTTAAATAGTCCTGCACCGAACCAAGAATTAAAACTATATTTTCCCACTCTTCTAACGTCGTGCACGTTTCTACATGTCTAAGCATCGTTAGATTAGCGTCCTGCATTCGATCAACACCTGTTCGATCGTTCTCAAGGGAAGTTCCCCCGTCCCGAAGGAAACCGGCTCTCATTGGCAACAAGGTGTGCGTGACACGATCAATTTGCGTAGAAGTAAACAGTCTCATGCGGGTGCGTATAAAGAGAAAGAAAGGGAGAAGAAGAAGAAGAGAGGAGCAAAGCTCGTTAGAAATTATCCGGCATTCATCAGTGCCACGCCGGCCACTTAGTTTAAAGACCGTTGCGTCCTTTTTACAAATCGCCCCGCATTTAATCTATTATGCGGCCGGTACGGGGCCCAGGGTCACGATAACTCGAGATCCATTCTTCCAGGGTATATAAATTTTCATTGAAATTTAATTAAACCGATAAACAGATACGTTATCGATACGCTATCGGACGTCCGACGCTCGCAAATCTGTCGGTTCGATCCGTGAAAGTCGACTTCGACGGGCTTTTACTTTCGTTTTACTCGCGCGTCCGTCTTCCACATTGTACAGGCCGATTCGGAGCCGATTCACTCGAATTTACAGGCACAACGTTGACCTCGAAAGCAGGGACGAACTTTCTAGCTGGACGTTCAAAGCGATCATTTTCTTCTCGAAACGCGCTTCGGTCATCTGTCATCGAATCTCTCCGTGCGCGCGCGGTTTTCACATATTTATTGAACAATACGATAACTTTGATAAGCTTTGATACAACTAATTAACGGGGAAAAGCTCCTCGAGGTTTCCGCAATCGGATCGGTGTATTCCGGTGCTAATCCTTGCGGCTGCTGGTTCTTTCGCAACAGCGTTCGTCAGAGCTAATTATTAGCCGGGCAATTTCGAGAAAAAAAAAAAACAGTCCGTGGAGAATACTATTCAGCTTGCGTTACTCACGCTGATTTCTAAAGCGTTGGAAAATTTACACATCAACGAAAATCGATGCCACTTTCGTTCCATCTTTCGCACAAACAATTTTCTTCCGATCCTCTTCAATTCTCACGAAATGAGAAAAATCCACAAAAATTTCAATATGAACAAGTTTTAACCCCTCGCACTACTATTTATTTTGTGATTATAATGATTAGAAATTCTTCATCGTTCGTTCACGTTATTGTATGCCTATGTTTTCTCCGAAGGATGTATACCAACTACGACGAAATAGAATTTTATCTCGGTTTAAAGGAAATTAATAACATACATATTTATTAGACTCTCTTCAGAATCTTCACCACGAGTCTGACTCGAGATTGTAGGGCAAGGGGTTAATATGACAGGGTTGACAATTTTACGGGAATGACTAAACTGCAGATTTTGTATAGTTATGGTAAAAATGGACGAGTGGAACTGACCAGGGGACAGACCAGTGCATAAGAAGAATTGGAGAATATTGTTAGGTTTAAAAAATTTGTCAATTTATCAGGACTAGAATAGATACGGCTTCATATAACTTCTTACCGTTCATGCAGAAAGTGTTCCGTTCGCGCTGAGATCGGCGTTTCCGTGGTGATAAGGGCGTGTTAGGGGTTGTCTCGAGAAATCGGTCTCACAGGCCACTCTAATTTATTCCATCGGGTCCCGAAGACAGTATTTAAGGAATCACTTTATCGTTCCGATCGCATGCTGGTAGATGACTCGTCGAATATGCATAGGAAGCGCAGCAATGCCGGTAGAAGTGTTCTCATGGGAGCGAAGTGCCAGCTGGTTACGTCGAATCGCTCCTCCTGGCCGAGCGTCTTGGTACAGTAATTAATAAGGGGGTAATCGGCGATCTATTATACTGAGAACCGGGGGGAACCCTCTCTCTCTCTCTCTCTCTCTCCCTCTCTCTCTCTCTCTCGCAGCTCTCCCCGGCTCTCGCACCGACCATTTCCGCCCACGTGTAGTCGATAACGGCGATGACACGGAGACAGAGGAAGAACAAGAAGAGGAATCGATTGTCTCCGTAATTCTTACTAATTCGTCATCGCTGCGAGATCATTCGCCCTTTTCCCCCCGGGAAACATTACCTGCAGGCTACAAAATTTTTTTGCTGCAGTTCCGGACTCAGTTTTGCCCTCGCTGTATTTTTTTTTTTTTTTTATTTAGTTCGAATCGTGATTTTGCGAGCGAAATAATAGATGGAATAAAACAATATTTTCGTGAGCGAAACAGTAGACAGAATTCATATTTTTCATATTTTTGTGAGTTAGTGGAAATTAAGTCGGTGGAATCGACAAGTGTAATAGAATAAATTTTTTAAGTCAATTAATATCTGAAATAGATTCGCATTTTTGTCGTGAGTCAGCTGATACAGTAAAACATGATTTTTCTGCGCATCTTGTTCGATCACTAATTAGTAGCTCGGGAAGAATAATGAGGAAAGATCGTCTTGTTTTGTTCGTCCCACGACTTTTTATCTGAATTATTTTTCTTATCGAGGACTTAAGTAGAGTGTTGAACTTCTTCGTTATAGGTACAGTGCGATTGTTATTTTGGTACACAATTAATTCGGTTCGGGGTTAATTAGTGTAGCGAGATATTCGAACAAATTGGTCGTAAATCAGAAGCGTCTGGGAAATGTTACCATACGCGAAGATGTCTTGGCTGTAACAACAACAAAATTATTATTGTAACGCGAAAGAAATTGTCTGGGGATAATGCACTTTTTCCGAGATCTTTTTCAAATTTCTTTTTCTCAATCTTTTTTCTAGAAAGTCGATCTGCATTGCTACGCTTTTCCAAACAGAAAATACAATAAAGTTTGCACGAGTGCACAATTAAAAATCCTATGAAGAGAAAAACTTTGTAGCAATCTAAGATGCAAAATTATCTTAGGTAAAGGCTAGAAGAGCGCCATATAATCCCTGAGAGCTGTCATGAATTACAACCATAGAACTTGTTACGTTCGTGGTGAACTACGTGAGAAAACGCATCTCTTCTACGATAACGTTATCGCTAGACGTCTACTTTTCTATTTATACCATGTTTGAACTAACACTCGGTACACAACCTGCTTAAAAAAAGGTTGAGTAAGACTTTCGCGTTGTTTGCCGTGTAATGTGACCCCCAACGGCGAAATTTTTCTCTCTATCTCGATTTCTGCAACTTCAAAAATCCTCAGTGCCTTCGCTCAATCAACACTCATAGTTGAAATAAAATTTACTCTTGCAATAAATGCCTACAAATTCATCATCTACTAATAACTCAAACAGGCTGCTGAAAGATGGGGACTTTAAATGTGATCTTGTCAATTCTGGGTCAAAATGGACCCAACTTCATTTAGAAGAGTCAAGCAACTCAAATTGCATCTCAATTCAGAGAAGTGAAATGTTGTTTACTCTTGTAATAAATGCCTACAAATTCACCATCCACTAATAACCCAAACAGGCTGCTGAAAGATGGAGACTTTAAATGTGATCTTGTCAACTCTGGGTCAAAATGGACCCAAGTTCATTTGGAAGAGTCGAGCGACTCAAATTGCATCGCAATTTAGAGAAGTGAAATGTTGTTTACTCTTGCAATAAATGCTTACAAATTCATCATCTACTAACAACCCAATCAGGCTGTTGAAAGGTGGAGACTTTGAAAGAGATCTTCTCAACTCTCGGTCAAAATGGACCCAAGTTCATTTGGAAGAGTCGAGCGACTCAAATTGCATCGCAATTTAGAGAAGTGAAATGTTGTTTACTCTTGCAATAAATGCTTACAAATTCATCATCTACTAACAACCCAATCAGGCCGTTGAAAGGTGGAGACTTTGAATGAGATCTCCTCAACTCTGGGTCAAAATGGACCCAACTTCATTACGAAAAGTCAAGCAGCTGAAATTGAAATGTTGTTCACTAAGACGTGTGGTGAACGAATTTTGATCGAACAGCGTGTATGAAGAATGAAAGAATTTTTGATTAGGCGCGCGTCCGAGTCCCTGAAGATGACGTAAGAGGATAGTAGGAAGTTCTCCGAGTATCGCGTCGGGCAATAATTTCTGTAAGGGCAAAACAGCCGGTATGAGAACGTGAGACAGACATCACGTGCTCAATTTTCCGAAGGCGTCACGTAACACGCGTTGCCCGGCTCGTAGCCGACCCTTCTGTCCTATTTCAAACCCGAAGGAAGCTAATTTCCCTGACAGAGACGTTTCCATTCGGGTTTCCTGGAGGCCACCCTCTACGTCTTGTCGCTCGTCGTCGGCCGCAGCCCCCGGGAAAAAGCGAACTAAATCAATGTAGGACATTTATATTGGCTGGAAATCGCTGACTCTCGCCACCGTGGACACCCAACCAGGACATATTAAGATTTCTGATCCGCCTTCCTTGCCCGTCCGGCCGCCGGACATTTTTATTATTGCGTGTCCACCCCCCGAAACCCATCCCCCGCCCCATCGCCGCCATTCGGAAATAAAACGTGAATTATTGGCCACAAGGTGGCTCCTCTCGGCCACCAGGTCCTGGCACCACGGTATTCTCCGTGCCATCGTCGCTTCCCTGGATCAATTTCCTCGATCTTAATCGGTGGGACCTCGATTTTTTTACTCCCGGTGATATAGCGCGCGAAAAATTTTATTATAATTCTGTCTAGCTGGCACACGGCCGCGAATTTAGAGGACTTCCGGAGATATAGTGAGATATCAGCTCGGATAAATTTTCTGGGTACCCTCTGATTGCTTCTTCAGGGTCTTATTGTTCTCTGTAGACGAGATTTATTTGGGGACAATTTTTTAATATGATGGAGACACTTTTCTAGTGTTATTTTTCACAGAACACTGCAACATTGGCAGGATTTTTGAATTCTCTTTTTGTGAATTCTCGATATATGTCAACGACACGTCATGTATCGTCCAGGAGGTATACCCCAGGCCTAGGCCTTTATCACCCAGGCCTCGGCGACATATATAGAGAAGTCACTGTAATATAAAAAATCTACCCTTATTGGTATTAGGCGGCACATGGGAATCGTTCAAGCACCACTCTAGTAAATAGAAAATTTATGTTTCACGAAGGACAAACGGGGCAGAGGGATCAAGATGTTTTGAATTTAATGACCAGGTTCGTTAATCACCGCAGCCTCCCAAAGAAACGAAACGGGAAACGTGTTCGCGGGAAGGAAAAAGGGGAGTAGAGTCAGAAGTGAAATCGTGTATGGGAGAGCGTATCAGAGCGGCCGATGTCAAAGCAATTCATTTAAATTAATAGGTCCAGAGGCCGAGAGCGTTTATCGCGTGATTAGCAGCGGCTTTTTTCTCTCGTGACTCCCACCACCGGATCGTTCGTATTTGTAAGCCGTTATCGACTGCTGCCGCGATAAACTCGACGCTTTTATCGCGTACAATTATGTGCCCCGTCCTCTGCCCCACTCCTTCGCTCGCCTGAGCCTCCCTTCCACCCCTCCCCCGCCCCTCTTTTCGCGAGATACGAACGCATCGCGGAACGCTGTCGAAGATCTTTTGTTCCTCGGATCAGATTTCCCGCCATCCTTTGCCCGCGATGTTCACCCTTTCAAACCGGGGGCGGTTCAACCCTTTGCCCCCGAATTTCTTTTCTGTGCGGCTTTTGTTTCATAGGGGTGCATTCGTCGAAAATATTTTTAACTGAGAAACAGCGAAAAGAGAAAATTATTTTGCATTTCTTTTTAAGTTAGGCTCTTTTGGGTTTATATTCGGCTGATTGAGGGTTGTTTGATCTGCTTTTTGGTAAAAAATTAGGTTGGCTCAGAAATTCTAATGTGCACAATGTGAATTTAGAATAGTTTTCGTTCCTCGAGAATGTTTTATTTAAATTGGAAAACAGTGGAATTTTTTGTAGTGATCTGTTTTTAATTTATATTCTCGTCTGGTGAAAAAATATTTTATAGTTCGATAAACATTGTTATTGAGTTTATAGCGCAGTCGGGATACAGAGGATATTTTAATTATTCGACATTTCTGCGGATACAAATTTTATACGAACTGATTTGTGAAAGCTCGGGGTGGATGCGAATTTATTTATTTTATTACGTCTCGTTGTCACGATATCATAAATCTTTTCAATCTCTCGGTAAACTTGTTTATTTTATTGCGTTTTGTACATTTACGACTGCTATAAATGTATTAAAACACCGGAGGTAGTGCACGTTAAAAGTTCATAATGTCTTATCAATGCTACGGGGAACTGGTTATTGATATTTTGTGCGATTTTTAACATCGCTGTTTATCGGCTGATTTTATGCACTGCTCAACAACCAGTGGCACTAATTTTATGGACGGGGTTTGTACTGACAAATAGTTCTGACATGTAATCAATTTAAAAAATGTGTCGACAAGTGATTCTAAATAGAAATCAATTTGAGAAATGAACTAACAAACAATTCCGAAAATTAATCAGTTCAAAAAGTGAACTGATTTTATTAATGAAACATTATTGTGATAAATGAAAGTTTGATACCGCAGTCTTGTGAATACAGAGATTAACAAATTGTTCACAGTGTTGAACTCTAAAAACGCAATCCCAGTAGGTAGCTGTTATACAAATAACAATATAAAAATAAATCAACAGTCTCAAGGTTATTGACATAATTATTAAGACACTTTACACAACATTAAATTTAAATTTGAAAAAACGAAGAATTAAAAAATTCTAGTAAAATTATTTCTGCGCATCTCACAGAAATGAATTTAAACGCGTTAATTCTGTGCAATATTAAATTCCAAAAAATTCTATACATTGTTGACGGAAGGGGGCAGCAGCCCCTCCAAACTCTTCCCAAAAATTTCAAAAACATTAAAATTCCAGTAAAAGCTGTTCCTAAGCAATTTCGCAGAAGTGAAGCAAGTATGTTGGCAATTTTGTAGAACATGAAATTGTAATCTCAGCAACCTGGTCGGAGATCGGAAAGCTGCAGTTTAAAAAGAAAGTGTTTCGCCACAGTAGAAGGACGTGTCGGAAACAATGGCAGACTGGCTGGCACAGGTCCCGAGTCGTCAGAACGGCCGTCGGCGGCGGCGGGCCGCGGATTCGCAATTGTGCGAATTTGTCGTTCCTCAAAGTGGGAACGAACGACACACAGAGGCTATCAAAAGGACGACACCTAACGCGTCTTAGCCCCTCGACTATTCCGTGTCCCCTGATTGGCTAGAAGGCTTCCCCCACCGCTGGTCTAGCGACTCGGCGCGTCTCGGCGCGCAGCCGAGCCCGCTCGCAGTCTCGCGTCACCCTTCGCGTGCTCGGTGTCTCGTTTTTCCTCGTTTGTTTCGCCGCCCTCGACACTTGTTCCTCGGTTCTCCCTCCCCTCTTCTCTTCTTGGTGCTGTCCACAGTGTCTTCGAACCGCGCCATAACCGTCGGCGAACAGTTTACCGGTAGTGCAGTGCTATCGACAAATTCGACCGTCGTACAATTTTATTTCTATTTTTTTGGTGAATCTCGAGGGGTGGTTTTCCACGAGCGAATTCCGGGGAAAAGTTGCTGGGCCGCTTTCAACCGCTGAAATTCGACGACCATAGTCCTCGCGTTAGCCGAAACTTGCCTGTCCCTCCAGGACCCTCGCTGGCAGCAGGTGGAGGTGGCGGAAGAGAGCAGAGGCCGAGAGGCGGGGGTGGGGATACCCACGGACAAAAGTTTTCGGAGCGGGGAAGCGCCGCGGAATATTTTAACATATATCACGGCGAAATTGGGACGAGGGTATGCCGCCGCGAGACTCTCAACCCCCGCCGAAAGCTTTCCACCCCCGTGACCGCGTCCCGACGTCGTAGATCGCCGGATATACACACCCGCACACCCCCCAGCCCAACGTCCGTGATGCTGCTGCTGCTGCTGGGCCACCACGCGATCTGACTTCGTTCTTCTTCTTCTTCTTCTTCTTCTTGTTCTTCTTCTTCTTCTTACCGTCGTTTGCTGAGACACACTCGCCGGTCGAGATGTTTGTGTGCCCTACAGACTACACCGGATACAGAATGGTAAGGGTTGAGGATGGTTTTATGAGGAGTGTCGGTGTGGGACACTGGGTTCCATCGATTCGGACACCGAGTGATTGGGGATGCGATTTGAGACACACGGTGGGGGAAGGAGACATTTTTGGGTACTGTTGAAAATTGTCATCAAATAATTCCGGGGGTTGTGTGAACTGGTATAGTAATTTTGGGAGGATTGTACATTCTTTCGTGTGACGAGAGAGTAGATTGCAGCTTCTGGAAATTGGGGGTATTTTGGAAATCGTCATAAAGTGATTTTAAGGGTTGTGTAAACCGAGCTCTGGATTTTGAGATAATTTTTAGAATTGTGCTGGTAGAACATTTTTGTGTATTTTTGTGCGATGAGAGGTTAGGTGGTAACTTCTGAAAGTTGGGGTGGCTTTTGTCGATCCAAAAAATTTTGTGAAACGTTTTTAGGGGTTGCTTAAAATCAATTTTTAATTCTGGGACGATTTCTGGAAGGATTGTGGTGATTGTACATTTCTATACATTTTTTTTTAAATTAAAATATCAGGTTGGAGCTTTTGGCGGTGGGGGTGGTTTGTATCCATCGAAAAAATTCCTTCATCAACTTGAAATTTTGTTTAACTCGGATTCTTAATTTTAGGAAGTTGTTTTTTTTTAAGGGATTGTGAAGATTGTAGATTTTTATATGTACACCTACTTTTATGAATTCAGTAAGTAGGTTTTGCAAATGAGGGTTGGATCATAGCCATTGTTACAACACCAATTTTAGATTTTCTCTCACGAGATAATAATCTGCACTATATGCATAATTTAGGAAAATAACATTATCGATAAATAAAAATTGAACAATTCACCGTCTGAAATTTACTTAGCGTATTTATTGCACAGAAGGGAAACCCAATGTACAGGAAATTAAATGAACTAACGAGAAAGAGTAAAAAATGTGCAAATACAGGAAGTACGAACCGGCGCAGCGCGGATGCGCGGAACACGAGAAATTTGCTGATCTGTCCGAGTTATCTATGTCGAAAATACTTTGATCCTTGAGTCGCGAGAAGATCGTCGTTCTGGCAACACGGTGATAATTCCTCGGCACATATTTTCATTGTGCCGTAAACGCTTGGCATTCTAACTAACACTGACGCCATTGAGACGGCCGTGCTGTTGCAACGTGTTGCTCTGAAACTGCAACCGCGTGTCAATAATCCACGGCTGTATTCGCGGGAGGAATCGTGCCGTTGCATTATTGATAGACTTTATTCGTCGGATGACCTCGCCTTTCAATTCTGAACGATCTTTCGTGCGCTGTATCTGGCTGCTGTGTTTTAATCATTTTCTCTGGCCTTTTTTGTTGCAGTATGGCTCGGATGAATTCGGCCAGGACTCGCCGAGATACACGTCCCCGAAAGCTGCGGCCCTTTACGCTGACCCCTACTATATCGGTGAGTACACAACCATAATCTCTTCCGAAATGCAACGTGTTTCAGCTCGTACAATATTACCTGACTTTCAACGCATTTTTCTAACGCGATCTTTTATTGCAGAATTTTTTTTTATCGCACTGCAAAAACGTTCGACACTTGGTTGTTGTAATTGTTGCTTTTATAGACTTCTTTTTGTAAGACAATCGTTAGCCGAGAACTTTTTTGCTGCAATTTAAAAGCATTTAACACTGATTGCTACATCATGCGTTTGATCGTAAATTACGGTTTTTGTGGACGATTTTATGGGAAGGCGGAGAAAATTTAATGAAGATCCACTTATTTTTTTTGTTTATTGTAGAGAACGGAGTAGAAGAGCCTTTTTTTAATTATTGTGTTGCACTTTACAAAATGAAACGTGTAGAGATATACCGGAGATACTCTGTGCCCCTGTGTTGTACATTAATTCCGAAGGATTCGTTTACTCCTCGGAGGACACAATTTTTTATTTGTACTGAAAATCTTTATGCAAATATAGAGTTTCTTACGTCCCGCAAGAAGCCTAAGAAAAGGACATTTTAGTTTCGTCGTAACTGTTGATGTTTAAATACAGTTAACGATCTGATTAAACGTTTACTGCGGCATTAGTTATTCAATACTCTGCACATTCGTGTTGCGCATAAAATCCCACAATTGCATAAAATCCGCAGTCCGTTAATCAGTCGTAAACCGTTGAATAAGCACTATATAATCCTGCACCTCGACAAAAACTTGACTGAACACGAATTGGCCAAAAAAATAACTAATACGAGGATCTAACAAGATATCAATTAAAGCGTCAAATAAGCAGACTTTAAGATCGCCAGTTAAATACCATTAACAAATTTTTGCTGAAACGAGACAAAACGCGCTCCGTCAAATATGACGAACGTTTTCAAAAATGTTTAATCGCACTGTTTCACTGAGTTTTCAACCTCAAAAAATTCTGCTGGTCAAGTTCAATTCTTTGTAATCGTCAAAGCTGCGGTATGCAAACCTTTGTTTAACACTAGGTTTACGGGAACCGTCAAAATGACGGGTTCTAATATTTTTAATTTAAAAATATCAAGATTCTAAGGTTCAACAACTTTATTTCTTTGGGTTTAAGTTGTAAAAAAAATGGCTAAACAGGCTAGGCTAACTAGGCAGCTCATTCTTGTTATTTTTATAAATTTTGTGCTCCGTAAACCTAGTGTTAAAACGCTGGAGGAGGCAGCAATCACTAGTTGCAAGATTCAAGATTGCAGTAATAATTTTTATATCAGAATCTTTCCTTTTTATTATATCATATACATTAACGGTAGGTTTACGGGACCCGTCAAAATGGCGGGTTCTAATATTTTCCATTAAAAATTATTAAGACTAAGGATCCATACACGAGAAATGATTTAACAAATTTATTTCTTTGGGTATATATTATTTTAAAAATGTGGGTAGCACGTTCCTGTTATTTCTACAAAGTAATGCAAAATAGTCACTTTTAGCGCTCAGTAAACCTAGTGTTAATAAGCTCTCTAAGAAAGAAGTTTTTTCGACAATTTCCGGAAAACATTTTCACAGTTTCAATGATTGTGAACGAAAAAATTAGGACCGGTTCGATAGATTCGGTGTTAAAATCGGCGTAGACGGTGATCGATCCGGATCCATCGATCGATGGATCGATTAGCCCAGACGGTCCGCCCCGGCCAAACCGTGCGCGCGCGCGCGCGTATGTCTATATCCGCCGGGAATCGCGTAACGATTCGAACGAACGATAAAAGGGAGTTTACGATCGCAGTAATATTCAGCTGTTTAACGCGCGCTCGTAAAATTCGTCGCTCTGGCTGTCGCGCGTAAAAACAATAACAATCTCTCGTTATTTGTTCGGGCTGGTGCGGGCCGCGACGCGCGACGCACCCTGAAATTTCGCGGCTACGCCGTCGACCGTGGGGGAAATCGGAGAATAGCGTCGACAAAAAAAAAGGATAGCAGGGAGGAAGAGCGAGGGTGAGAGAGAGAGAGAGAGAGAGAGGAGAGAAAGAGAGCAGAAAAAAATTTCGTTCGCGCGGAAAAGCCGCGTCGACGCGGTTCGTTCCCCGCGGCGCGCAATAAACTTTATATCGCGGCTCGCTGTTCCTGTTTTACGCCGATATAATTTAATCGCGTTGCGAAACCGACGTCGCGGTGCTATTTCGACGTCCCGACGCCCTCTCTCTCTCTCTCTCTCTCTCTCTCTCTCTCTCTCTCTCTCTTTACACCGCGAACTCTGTTTACCGTCGTTCGCGAACACGTCAGGGATTCCGACGACGCGCGGCGTCGAGGTCGGGATCGAAGGAATCCGCTAATGATGAATAATGATCTACGTTCAGTGCATCGTTTTGTAGAGCTGCAGCTTCCCCTTCTATTAAGAACTATTGCCTATAACTTCTTTTTCGAAAACTCCGTGCAATGGGAGCCACAGTCGAATAAGAATCGCATTTTCAAGTAACATAGTCCAAATCAGTGAACGCCTTACCCTCTTAACAGTTGATTTACGGGACCTGTCAAAATGACGGATTCTATCGTTTTTAACTTGCAAATATTGAGATTGTGAAGCTGCATCCATGAGGAATTATTTAACAAATTTTGATAGATACATTCATGTTATTTTTATAAAGTATTGTAACATAGTCATTCTTAGTGCTCAGTAGACCTAGTGTTAAATTAGGTGGTGTTTTTTACGTGGTAAAAAATCTGGAGTTTATGGGAAATATTAAGCGACGTCTTAGCTTCATTTTTATATTTTTTTCATTTCTTAAAATTGCAAATTGACAGAGTAGCACAGCATCATTTTACCACGTGTCATAGTCAGAACCTCGTCACTTTCGTCCAGCGTTCAATCTTTCTGCAGTATGTAAAATAAAAACTTTTGCGACAAGTTGAACAGAAATATATGATTTTGCAATAATTCAAAAAGAAAATAAAAAATGCCAGCTTCCTAAAAATTTTCTTCCTTCGCTGTAGACAATTCAACTTTGTACGAAATCAACTTCTAACATTCATAAAAATTCAACGAATTGAGACACGAAGAAAAAAGGTACGCTACATTACAGATGATTTTATCAACGACAATGCTTAAAAATTTCAAGTCAATCTGATGGAAAGTTTGGGAGATACACTGGATGCAAGTTTGAAGTGTATAGCTGCGAGAAAGAAGCTAATACATTTTGATTGGAAAATACAAGAAGTAGTTTCTTGACACAGCAGCTCTCCTAGAATTATGTGAATAAGTAAATTTGTAAAAGTCGTGTTCAAAATTGTTTCGTGTAAGCGCATAACATACCACGTTTCTATAATGATTCGCAGTTTACTAATCACTTAGCCGGATGCATTCAGCGTCGAGTTACTTGTTTGCTCGCTTCGTAGAATCGGAAAGATTCTGTTTTCTCGGAATAGTCGGCGTTATTGACGCGAATCGTCGGAATTAGTCGAAGGATCCCTGCATTAACGGTGTTACTGTAGTTCATTGTCTGATAAACGGTGAAGCGGATCTCGTAATGAATTTCAATGAAAATTTTGCTTACTTCCAAAAGCGACCAAAATTCTAAAAAAATCCGCTGGAAGCATTACTCATTAATTGACTCGTCTATATTAATCTAAAAAAAAACCCACAGAAAATTACACGTTGACACGTGGACTTCTCTATGCAAAATAAAAATTGCAACGATGGTGCAAGTAGCCATATAAAACTTTCTTTAATAATTGTAACAAGTTTGAAACAGTATATCAGCATTCTCAAAATCTTTCAATCCCTCGACTGTCCCAAACTGCACCAATTCGTTTTTGCCATAAAAGATCCCCATTTGTGTCGGAGGATTAAAAAATTGTGCAATCCGTTCGCAGAGCCCAAAAAATATTTTTCCATAATTTTTAATGAATCGCGGTAACGTGGAATGTTATCGGGGATTCCGCGTCGCCGAAGTTCGAAATACGGAAAGAATGTCGAGATTAATAGCGCCGGGACTTAATAACCGGCCGAAGTTTATTCAATTTTGAGTTTAGGGATGTTTGGAGTTATCGCAGGCCGGGTTTAATAGGATTTAGGCGCGAGTTAGCTCGATGGAAATCTAGGTTCAACAGATGGCTTAGGAGAACTTGGGTCGTTGGTGGGTTAGCAAAACTTGGCTGTATCGTAATTTCGATCTGATATTTAGGGTAATCGATGCCCGTAGCGAATTATAAGTTCCCCGGCAGGAGAGTGATTTTAATTCAATTCGAACTTCTAGAACGAGTTCGAACGTTAATTTATCGAAACGTTTGCCCATAAGGGGAGTAGAAACTGTCTGGCATTGAATGTCGGGCAGGTTTTGCATTTATTGTAATTCGGGTACCTACGATCTTTTGCGGAGCATGAACTTCCGGTTACCTAGATAACTGTATAATTTCTACCACACTTCCGTGGAACGTGCGCGTAACATGACACTGTTTAACGAATGAGTTTCAGCAGAATTTGGATTTCACTGAAATTTTAGTTAATTCTCGTCAGTTACATTTTAGTTTCTGTGAAACATGGGCTCGGGATGGCTGAAATTTACAACGGACCAGAAGGTAGATCTACTTCAATTTCAGTGGAACGTGTTTTAGGGTCAGTAGAATCTCCCAAATTAAATTAAAAGTTCCAAAACCTCCAACGCTCTCAGACACTCGGCTTTGCTGAAGGGATTGTGTCATGCACCGTGTGTCAACAATTATTACTACAGTAGCATTTATACTATATTATGTACTATATTAGTACTCCTAACTCTAGAACTAACGGTGCAAGCGATTGCAAATCGAGGCTCAACTTTCGTGGAACCGAGGATGTCTTTCCACCGGGGAAGACGACTTTTTGGAGTAGTGTATCGCGGAGTAAAAAATTAATTACGGCCGCAGCGAGGTGAAAGGTCTTCCAGGCGATTTCCCTATGTTGGATTTTTGCGGTGTACCATTCTCCCGTAGGAATCGCGGAAACGAGCTCGCGGAAACTCTCGCGGGCGAAAGTTTCGCGGACGGATTACCGAGGCGGTAAATCAATAAGATCGGTAAAGTTTTCCGGGTAAAGTTGTTATTAAAGATCAGAGGGTAAAAGGAGAACCCGTTGCCGGTGGTTGGCTCTCCTCCTCGAATACGTTTCCTCGGGCTCGTGACACCCGGTAGGCGAGCGGAATAGCTTATAAATGGGCGTGCGGGGGAGGGGCCGGGGGACCTGGACGAAAAAGTTTTATCAGACATCGAATGCCGGGTAGTCGGGTAGGGAACGGCCGGGTAGTTTGGCTTAGTTTCAGTTCGCCCGTCGAGGGAAACCCCGGCCGCGGAATTATATCAAGCAAAAGTATCAAGAAATACGTTCCCGAAGCTTATTGCTGTTGTTTTCAACTGAAATAATGGCTCTACCGTTCGCCCGTTATCCTCTGTACCGGGTGTCCCGATCCGGGAGCTCGAAAAATTGTCGCTTGAACGGTTTACAAACAGTGTGCTTGGACCTATTAACACGATTACGCGAGAAAACACGGATCTGATTGGTATTCTAGAGCCTCTATCGTTGTCTGGAGCCCTGTGGCCCCGCCTACGGGCACGCCTACTTTTGTTATTGGTTGCAACAGACGCGGTGCCTAATTGAATTGTGTGATAGAGTAGCGACATGGACTATAAGTGTTTGTTATTAGTTAGGCAAGTGAACGCACGTTCGATTCGAGGGTTCAGTCTAGTAGCCCCGCCTACTTTTGTTATTGGCTTAAAAAGTGACATTTTCCAATTGAATTGTGTGAAGGACTGCGAGAAACCTGTGCAGACTTAGCAAATTAGTTAAACAAAAGAATGCAGCTCTGATTGATGTACAACAGCCGCTACCCTTGTCTAGAATTTAGTAGCCCCGCCTACCATTACGCCCACTTTGCTTTATTCGCCGAAACACTCACGTATTTTCTTTAAATCGCGAGACAAATTAGCGAGCAGGATTATGAAACTCCTGTATAGACATAGCAAGTAAGTTAAACAAGTTAATGCAACTATTATCAACGTCAGAGTCTATTAGCTCCGCCTACAGTGACGCCCACTTTGTTTTATCAGCTAAAACGGTTGCGTTTGCCAATTAGATTGTGTGACAAGATAACATAAGTGTTTCTGTTAGCTGACAACTAATTTTCTCACCTCTGTACCATGACACTTGCTAGATTTATTTAACCCCCTTTGACCTTTTGCAAATTGACAGTTTGTGTGGTCTACATTTTTGTACACAGCAGAAATCAGACTTTGTAAATTCTGCACGAAGACTATCAGTGAATATTTAGTGGCCATTTTAATTTTATTAAAAATATGGGGAAGCAAGTTAAAATTGCGAAACATAGACTTAAAAACGATTTTAAAGACTTAAAAAATTGCAGAATAATTGTATAGAAAATTCATTTAGTGAAACAGGTGCCAGATTAGAAGTTCGAGTGATTATCAACGGAATGTAGATCACTATGTGGGTAGTACAGTACATTACCCAGCTCCCCGGAAACGTAATTTACACGGGGTCCGCGGAATCGAATTTCCTCGGCTCGTATCAATTCAACGGGACGTTTTTCTCGCGCCCCGCGGGGGCGTGCTCGTTAGCCGAGAACGATAATCTCGAATGGCGGGTAATTCGAGCGAAGTTCAAGCCGGGTACGTGTCTTTTGACCTGGACAAGGAGGTGCGAGAGCGTTATTCGGGCACGTGCGCGACATTCTCTGGTCACTGAACGCCACGTGCTGCTATTTGTTGCTCCAGCCGCGGCTCTACACGTTCGTATGTGTGCGGATGCAAACGATCCGATTACGGGTGCAAATTTGTAGAATCGCGAGGAATTGATTTTTTCGTATTTCCCTGCGGTGTGCGATCCAGGAGAACCTCGAAATCTCAGATTTTAGGCTTGTTCCGAAAATTTAAAACGTAGACGACAAAGAATTAGTTCAGTGCAATATAAAAGAGATTTTCTAAGTATGTCGTACACTAAGATATTCTGGTTTCAACCATTTTCTTAAGACGGACGAATACACTGATTTCTCTGTATATGTCGCCAGGGCCTCGATGATAAACGTCGCGGAATTATCCCCACTACGGAGTATACCCCGTGAGGGGCCACGAAGGTCGAGAGGTCTCGATACACGACTCTTGCAAAGCCCGTGTTGTTGACATATATCGAGTATTCACTGTATTTCCGAATTCTTTCTTTTCCTCTGTTTTAAATTTCTCCTACTCACTCCTACTATAAAAATACATTTTGGTGATCCGCAGTTTAACCCCTTATCGCACAGTTTTTTTGAAAAAACAAATCAATTTTTGATATACTGCGCTTTTGTTCCATGGAAAAAGGCTATATTTTATTCTTGAATAAATAAGTGTTACAGCTTACAATCCCATGTAAATGATAAATATCAATAAAACGATTTTTTTTTCTTTGCTTTCACATTGTTATTTTCAATTCTCGATTCTATTCGAGTGTGAAAAATTATAGCAGCATAAAATACAACGCCGCTCGAATTATCTCGAGTGTGCACAGTTTGGCCTGTTTAGCGCGCTCGAATTAACTCGAGCGTACAAGTTAAGGGGTTAACAATAAATTCCCCGAAGCTTAACAAATTTGTTGCACCCACCACCATTGTGAAAAGATCGACAACAATGGAATTAAATGTCCATTCAGCCCCAATTTTTGTAAATTAAAGATTGTTTCAAGATTTTGGAGAAGGAGAGGTACATACAAGGAGTTGCTGAAGATGCTAAAAGTGAGTTTACCTTTGTTTCAGATGGGAACGCCGCAGGAACGGGTCCTGGAGATCCATGGACGGGTGGCGGCGGCGGAGTCCAGCCCCCGTACAGCGGCTACGCACCCCCTCACCTGGCCCAGCCAGCCTACCCCATGCACCTCCCCCACGACCCCATGGTAAGCGACTCTTTTCTCCCTTCGGCTTTCGTTCTCTCGTTTGTACGGCACCCCCTCGTTGGCCGGCGGCGATCAATCACGCGTGAGCTCCGCTCGCTTCTTCGGACCCGGCGTTCCGGGAACCCCGTGACAGACAAGAGGAACCTCCCCCATAATTTCTGTCGTTGGTCGGACCAGCTGCCGACGAGGTCGTTCGATTAGAACCTTGCTGGTTATCTTCGCACCGGGAGATCTTCCCCTACGCTTCCGCACGAAACATTTTAAACATCTTCCTCGAGAAAATTCCAACCCCTCGCAACCCTCGAATATTCAGACTTTATAAATTGTTAATCAGCAATCGACAATTTGGTTTGTCCTAGGTCTTTGTCAATCTTCTTCGCTGTTACCTCGGATCTATCAGTTCGGATAATCGAGGTTCTACTATTTCGTGGATAACAGGATTAAATAGGATCCAAAATGCGTCGTGTTTGGTCTCATTTTAATCAGAAAAATGTCACGCATACGCCGGTAAGAGTTTCATAAAAAAATCAGTACAGTCAAAAGAGTATTATCATAAAATTACTATTCTGTATCGTGTAGTCGCCTCTAGGTAAGACACGTTAAAGACTCAGCTCTTTCAGTACATTTATCTTCATGTGCTGTGTACTTTAGGGAGTGCACTCTTCATCCCAAAATCATCGCAAAACATTTTTTCATTCCAAGCAGAAGCTATGCTTGAAGAAAGGACGCATAAAGTCTGTTCGAAAAGCAAGCTCGCTCGCACCTTTGTGGCCGCAGGAAACGAACCCATCAATTCCTAATTTATCAGTTGCCATACACCCAGGTTCCCGAACGACCCGCCATCATTTAGCTAATCCAGTCTGGAGCATATTCCCACAGAGGGTAGGAGAGCGTGGAATATATATTTCCATCATCGTAAATTCCCGCGGCCGGTTTCCCCGACTCCCAACAAGAGTTTCGACTCGTTTGACACTGTCGGATTCACCATGGTCGTTGGCTCCCACTAGGTCAACCTCTCCGGGCTAACTCTAATCCTCTCCATGAAGCAGTGATATCCAGCAGCCTCTCGGCCAGCTGGTCGAATCTCGAAACCTCGCACTGCAGCATCGTCTTGTTTCGCCAGGCTGTCTCTCGCCGTGTGTCTCCGCGAGGTTCGCCGCCTGTCTTCGTCCGGTTGAGAGACACTGTTGACAGTGTACTCTGAGCAACGTGAAATGACTCAGTGGCTTCTATATATAGAACGTTCCTCCCGCTACTCGGTGTTTCTAGTCAAGTGCAGCCTTCGTTTGATTTACGCCGTTCATGGCTACCACGAAATCCTCCGCTCTCCGAACGGCCTGCGTTCCTCGAACGAACCCCATGGAATCCGGCCCCTGAGAGGTGCCCCGATCGATCCCCCGGGAACTCGCTCCCTACCGTGCATCGATTAAAGGGTTCCCGCGACCTTGGGACCCTTATTTCATCGCTCCGCCAGCCGCAATCCTCGGCGGCCAGGAGACGTGACGCAGACGCCTTCTTCGGGCCTTTGTGGAGGAGCTCCACATTTTCTTACTACCTTACTATTTTTCTTTTAGTTGTTTAGGCTCATAGAGTGGGGTAGACAAGTATTCTGAATATTGAGTAAGTGGTTACAGTGTGATTGCTGAAGAAAGACAGCTTGAACGCGGTAGCCTCTCGTGCAGCTTGCTGGAGGTTATGCTTCAGAATTTTTTTACAGAGAACCATGGGACCGACTTACTTGAAATTTATAGGGCGTGTCAACAAAGTATCGAAGCAGTAGACGCAATTTTGTTCACCGAAAATTCTTAGTCCTTGCTGAATTAAAAATAATATTCTGTCACAATGACGACACTTGTTCGTCGTCTATCGTTCCCGTCCATCTGAAGCGAACAATTCGAAATGGCATCACTTTCTACGGAGTATACCCATTATCCACTATCGTGTTAGCATCCCAGTGTCAATTTGGCAAAAACTCGAACCTACTTTCGACAATGATAACGCAAAATTGTAATTTTTTTGGCGCTCAGAAGAAAAGGAACCGCTTCCAGCCGAAGATTTTTGCGTTCGAGTTTGAAGAGAAGCACAGGGTTTCTTTTCAGCGTTTCTGTCGGAGAAAGCCGAGTCTCCCCCCCCCCCCCCTGTTATCGCCTCGTTCTTCCGTTCGTAAAGCGAACAATTAACGGGCTTGTCGGGCTCGTGAAACGGCGGGCACGACCGCGCACGCAAACCTCCCTCTAATTTGTTGATAAATACTCTTCGGTGTTCGCGTACCGGGACCGCGCTTAAAATTAGACGTTTTACGAGCGGGCTTCAGTAGGTGCGAGCGTGCGTGGCTGCACGCCACTAAGCGTATCCGATATCAAAGCTTTCCTGGCCCACCCCATGGTCCATTATGAACCTGAAGAGTCGGAAAGGTCGCGAGGGATCAGTCGGCCGGGACCGCGTCACGGCCACAGAAAACTTTTCGCGAGTACATTTCGTTCGGAGATATCACCCTCGATGCACTTTGTCTCGCGGACTCTTTATCGTCGCCGTTTCGAACGGTACTGCGACGACTGTGACGTCCGACGGACGCCAGCTTTGATCTCCGCGCGGCACATCTAGTTCAAATGTTTATACAGAATTGTCAATACACCGTTTTCAACTTGCCAAGGTTGTTAACCTCTTAAGCACCGTACGCCACTATAGTGGCTTCCGTGGAAAACGTCGGTTTGAACGGTACGCCACTGTAGTGGCTTTCCGTGGAAAGCATCAGTTTGAACGTTACGAACCACTATAGTGGCTTTTCTGCCATTCGCAGCCAGGGCCGCCGTCCCTGGGAGACGGAGTCGCGGACGAGCGGCACCGTACCTGGGAGACAGAGTTGTGGACAAGCCGTGGTTAAGAGGTTAAAAAGGGAACAATAGTTTATTCAGTTGCCGGATTTGCATACCTTCTCGGCACCCATTTAAAAAATATTTATGCTCCAAGGCCCGATTAACCCTTTGGGTAAAATCTTCTATTGCAGTTGCGCGTCTCAAAATGAAAAATCGTGAATCCCAAAATTATGTCCGCAAGGTCGAGAATTGTGTGTCCCAAAATTTGGATTGAAGATCGAAGAAATAAAAGAAAATGGGGGTTTAACACGTTCGCGACCGATGGTACAGATGCAACGGCCAAAATACGGCCCTGTCGTGAACGTGCGTTGGGGCCACCCTCCAGATTCTTGTCCAGGGATGAAAGTTGTGAGCGAAGGGGTTAATGACGATGATCGTTGCAGGCGTACTCGGCCATGTCGCCGAACGGAGAACCGGCGGCGCCGATTCTGGGCTCGGCGGTGACCAGTGCGGCCTCACTGCCACCAATGTCGACATTCCGGCCTACCGGCGCAGTTGCGGCGAACAGCGGTACCGGTGCACCATCCCCGGCGTCGTTGCAATATAGTCATAGTCCCGGTGCACCGACGACCGCACCCTCCGCGCCCAATTCTGCACCCACGACGAACCAGCAACCCACCACGGGGGACAACCTCGGCAAGACTCTTGCGTCTGTAGTCAGCACCAGAGTAAGTCCCACATTGTTCCTAGTCCAATTTTCCGCACACTGGCTTCCAACGTCGCAAAACAACTTGGAAACATAACACTTCGTCAACCTCTTTCGACCATTTCGATGTGGGAGCCTGGAAGTACAGGGATGTCCGGATACATGGCCATCGACTGGGACCGGCGTTTGCTATATGTATGTATATCCCGACCTTCCAGGAATTTGTTCGGACGGTGTCGGAACGCTTCCAACGATTGGTGGGGATAACTCGTGGCCATGTATCCGGACATTACTGTGTGTGCTTCAAAAGTGTTTCATGAAATTTTTACAGATTGTTTAGGAAAAGAAGCGGGGTACCATTTCATTGTTAGGAGAGTTCTTAAATTCTCTGATATTGTGAAAAGCTTTTAACCCTTAGCACTCGAATGGCGACTGTAGGGCGTCACTGAAAATTGCTGTATCATTAGTCAAAATATTTTTTACGCTATTAACCTTTAACGGTCCGGAAGTATTTCAAGTTTGCTAACCAACAAGCGGAAACAAATTCACAGAAGTGACCTGGCACAGTGCTTAACGCGTTCATTATGTAAATATGACAACAGTAAGAGTGATAAAAATCATTTTATTATTTTTATCAGTCTTACTGTTGTCATATTTACATAATGAACGCGTTGTAATAACCCGTTAAGGGTTTAATTTGTTTGTATTTAATAGATTACTAAACATTTCGGTATTGTACGAGTAAATTGCACCATTTTCGTATGTGTAACATGAAAAATGTATATATAGAATTCGAATATTCATTTATTTATTCTCTTTTATTTTAATTTATTCAAATATTCATTTATCTATTTTTTGTATATTTATATTAGTTGGAAGAAATGTTTCGTTTTGGAGATAAAACAGCTTCGAGTGTGTTCTAAGTGTCTCGCTGCGAAGACCGAAGAAGCTAGGAGGTTGTAAGGGATGTTTGGCGGGGTAACCGAGGGGTTCCGGTTTCCGAAGATCGGTATGACATCGGGACGTTTTTTCACCTTGCAGATTTACCCCACGGACCAATCAGTATCGAGTTATAGCAGCAACCCGTCGACGCCAGTCAGTTCGCCGCCACCTTTGACGGGTTCAGCGCCGGGTTGGGCAGCAGGTGCTGCGCCGGTGTCTCCGCACTTCACGGCGGACCCCAACCGTGGAACCATTCACATGGTATGCACCGATGCAACTGTGGAATCGTTATATCATTTTTTCGTTTATGGTTCACGTAACATCGTACACCTGGCCGCTACTTCCAACGAGACCTCTCTCGGACGTTTAATTCTTTTTTTTTTTGCTTTCTCTCTCTCTCTCGTAAAAGAGAGTTTCTCTCTCCGAAGGTGGTCGAATTTATTCGGGGAGGGGAGGGGATCTCGTTGGGAAAGTGCACTGGTGCATCCTCGAACGCAGACACGCTTCATCACCGTTACCGATGCGCTTTAGAAACAGGTCAAGGACGTTCGTAACAGAAACCTCTGGTGCTCACTTCTCTAGCGATAGTTTATCGCGTTCGCACTGGGATCGACCGTGATGACACTGACGTCGTGTTGTCGATGACGCGTTTCGGGGAGGATCGAGACGCGAATCATTCGATTATTACGATTAGGCTCCTGCCGCCACGCATTTGGACACCGTTCGCAAGTCGTCGGGAAAATTAAACATTTCTGGAAATTCTTTTAAAAATTTATGAAACTATGCACCTTCATTTTACGCTATTAATCGTTTTGTTAGCTACCCTTCAATGCCAATAGTTGATCTATTAAATTAGATATTGAACATAGGGGTAGTTTGCGAGAGGCTTTCAAACTTCTCCATTTTCTCACAGATTTAAAAGCGAGTGTATAAAATTATGACAATGTTAAAATGTTTGTAGGCTTCAACGTCAGTGTAAATTACTGTAAAGTGTAAATTTCCATCGACTCTCGCGGTCTATTTCACGGTTCTGCTAATTATTCTCTGTAAATCTTTTACTGAGGTGTGCTTTGATATTGAAAACATTTTCCCGTGACAATAATCCTCGATAAAAATCGCGTGTAAAACATAGGAGGGAACGCAGCGAGCAGCCATCGATGCAATTATCAGCGCAACGAGCGTGACTCGCGTCAAATTAATTGGCACCACGGTTTTCGCACCGCGGCGCGGCAACAACGAGATTAATCGCGCAAACCGCGTCTGCACGGCTTCTGAAATGACCATACGAAACGTATTTGTGGGTCAACAGTCCGCGAATCGCGTCCAAATGCGTTCGCAGCGGAGGACCGGTTTTCGCCATCCCCGCCGCACATTCTTGCATTCGCGAAATCAGGGGTTGATTGTCGCAGACGATTGAGATTGCCACGTTTTCTTTTTTTCTTTTGGCTCCTTTATGCAACGATTAATTCCAACTGCACCCGAAAGTAGCATGCACACCGGACGCATCGGAGAATTCACAACCTCCTGTGCTCGCATCTCGTCTCCATCCCCCTCCCCCGCACACACAACCCCCCACAAACAACGAATCTGCAAATTTCAATCGCTCAGATCGCATCTCATCGTTCGTGTCCATTTTACGTGTCTTTTTTTTCTCTCTTTTTCGTTCACCCGTTTTTACCAACCCCGCCATACACCCCCCCCCCTTTGTTTGTTGTGAACGTTGTGTTGACTTGGTTGTTCTCTTTTTTTTTTGGTTTTGTTGTTGCGTTGGTGTTGTGTGTGAAGCCGGCGCCTGAACAGCAGAGGCTAGACGATGCCATCGGCTTCCTTCGCGACCACGCCGAGGTGAGGATTGCCGATTTTCAGTTTTTTTAAACTATCCAACCCTTCACTCGTCCCGTCCCTCCCTCCTCTTGTTCGTTTTCTCGTTTACCTGTTTAACACCTGTTGACCCACTCATTCGTTAACACCACACTCTGTGCATGACCACTGATAACGTCGTGACTTCTGTGTACACTGACACCTGTCCTCAGAAATTACGTTTTCCCAACCCCCTTTCGAACCACCCCTCTGTCCTCTCGGTGAATCAATCGACAGCACAGTCATAACTGCTTTGAAACAATTACTATTTTATCCTGGCTTCAGAACGGTTAAAATTCACACGTTCCACAGATAAAAAATCATCCATTTTTATGATTCTAAAATAAAATATTTAATTTCTCTTCGATTGTGTTCGAAGTTGTGTCTGATTTCACGTTCTAATATTATGTTTTAATTTTATGTTCTAATCTCGTGTTGCAATTTCATATTCTGATTTTATATTTTAACTTCATGTATTTGCTTCAAACATCAAATCACGAATTTTATTTTTATTTAACTATTCTATGCCTCACAATTTATTTAAATGATTTTATTTGAAATTATGAGTGGGATACAATTTTTAAGAAAATTATTGCTTCTGAAGAGGAAATGGATAAACTACCCATTTGAAGAATGTTTTCCGAAATTAATTTGTAAGGAGCGTATGAGGATACGAAGGCTTAGCGTTTTTTTTTTAATATTTTGTACACAGCAAATTTTTAATTACATAAGCTGTAGTAGCTTTACAAAGTTTAATTCTTTGTTCTCCGAGACGTCAGTAACTTCATCCACTTGCTGACTAAACTGATCCTTGATTTTGTTTAATCCTTAAACTGCAGAGACAATTTTGTAATGATTTAATTACTAACTACTAGTTTATACTACTAGTTATAGAGAATTAATATTTAACATTGCGATTGAGTTACTGACAAGTTGATCTAACGGAATTGATTTATGACGGACATTGTCCTTCTTAGAAAGCATTTAACGTCTTGCAATCATTTACTGATCAGTCAGATTATAATAATAGTTGTGCAATACACTTTCATTGATTCAAAAATGATTATACAGCTTGCAATCGCCAATAGTCCAGATTATTTCTAAGTTACCGGAAGTCCTCCAATGTCATTTCAAAATTAATTGATTAAATTGGAGTGGAATACTAAAAACTAAAATGAATCTATATAAATTCATTAAATGGAAACTCAAATTCTGTAATAGCACCCTAGAGAATCAAATGTTAAAAAATTCTAAGGAACAAATTAGGGGATGAAAGAAGCCCCAAATAGTTCCCTCTGCAGTTCAAGGATGAACAGCGTGCTAATTCCTTTCCCAACAAATCTATGTTCCATGCTGTCTCTTCAACACACCGATACTATTCTTTACGCGCTTTTTCATCGCTTCAAAGACTACGTATAAAATTCCCCACCAGCGTTGAAATTCGATAAAAGATATTCTGAGAAAAAACTATTCGACGCTGGTGACTTTGCAAATTGAAGTCGAGCTGGTGTGTAATCGAGTCGCGTGTCCGGTATTCTGTTGGTACAGGGAACGCGGATGGAGGAGCGACTGGACGATGCCATAAACGTTCTGAGGAATCATGCGGAAAGCCAACTTGGCCTCCATCTTGGTCCCGTTGGTCCACACGGTCCCATCTACTCCCACACATCACCACCGCAGCTGGACCATTTGGTAAGTCTTCATTGTTCTATATAAATATATTGAACATGATTGATCGTTCGATGAATCTGTGCTAATGTATTGTTTTTATCACAGACGAGTCCACATCCTGCGGTAACAGTGACGCAACCACAGGGTTCCTACCCTGGTCTCACACCCACGCCTGACACAGACGGATCCATCAAAATCGAAAGGTTACCTGTGACGAATGCCAGTAAGTGTGACACACTACTTCCCTAGCATAATCGTTCTGTCCACTGGCTCCTGGAATAGAGGACGATCTTCGATGAATCCCAATCTCGCTGCCATTTCAAACATTTACCAAACTTTTCTAGATTAAAGCGTTAAGCTTTGTGAGCTACTTTAAGTGGGAAATTTATTCAAAGATCAATTTCTGCAGAATTTTTAGCAAATTCTTGCAAGTTATTCTAATGGAAATTTTATTTGGAAAGGAAATTGGTTGAATGTTTTCTTGAAGCTTAAGTGTGACACACTTTTTAGTTGTTCTTCTATAAGGGATGCAAATGAAAATATTTTAAACACTGAATATGTAGTTACTAAAAGATTTGTTCTGCTCTTTATACATTTCCTTTAAATTGAAGTTTGAGCTAAAAGATGGGAACAGTTATCAAATATATTTTGGGGGGTTCTTTTCTTAAGAGCTTAAAATGCAAAATATTTTAAACACACGATGTAACTAGTCGACAATTTCTTCTCTTCTGTATATATTTTCTTTAATTTGAAGATTGTGCTAAAAGATATTAATTTAATGGGAACAGTTATCAAATATATTTTTGGGGGGGTTCTTTTAAATATATATTATATTCGCAAAATATTTTAAACACACGATGTAAAAAAAATTATTAGACAATTTCTTCTCTTCTGTATATATTTTCTTTAATTTGAAGATTGAGCTAAAAAATATGTTACTGAGTACATGTACTGAATATATTTTTTGTATCGTGTTTCTTTCTAAGGGATAATTTGAATACCTTGAACACATAATGTAACCGTCATAATGGCGTAGTGGAGAATCTCTTGGTCTAATAATATTAACTTTCCATAAACTGTCAATCTATTAAATGTCGTTGATCGACGGACGTTTTCGATGTCTTCATAAACAATGATGTCTAAATCCACTGAACCTCAATTCACAAATTTTCGTGGATACATATTCAACATTCTTCTCTGATTGAAAGCATTGCAGCAGCATTGGAAACGCAAGAGACAGCCTTAAATAGAGTCTTCTTTGTAAGATCGAGCCAAAGAATTTCATTGAAACTACGCGATCTATTCTTCGAAACATTCTTTTCTCACAGCCAGCAATGTTATCTCCGCTCGACATCGTCGATCCACGTTCGGAATCCCTCGATCACAGCACCAAAGCCTCGGCTAATTCCTCGACTCATTCATTCCCGGTGGAACGGATCCGATGAATAACGTCACAGACCATTTTAGAAAATTGATCGTTAATTCTCTTCGCGGGAGGGGGGAGGGGGGAAGGAACTGTTACCCCGGAAGCGAGGCGACCTTCGCCGAACACGGCGATCTGCGCGCCGCATTATCCTCGAGCTTTGGGTCGCTTAGTCACGAAACCGTGAAAACCGTCCAATTACGAGCAGGAAGCGCGTTTCAAGCTCTCGATACTGATTCAACCGTCGCCATAAACGTTCCCTCTGTGCTCTCGACAATTCGCGAATGCATTAAACCGCCGCGTTTCTCTCGGACCTCGCAGATAAATCAGCCCGCTGGCCGATTGTGTGCAAAGGTCTGACCGATTTTTCACCGTGAAACGTTATCGGTGTTCCGACCGGCGAAAGTACGCAAATTGTGGTTTTTTTTTTCACCGGGCGTCCAATGAAACTTTTTAATTGTGCGGAATATGTCGACTGGCTCTTCCCTGTTCCCGGAATACTGTCGTGAAATGCATATGCACCCGAAACTTTCAGTCCCCTGTTAGGGATGCATCTGGTTGCACAAAGAATGTTTTGTGGAAATGGCTCTGGGAAAATGGCTAGCATTTCTTTTTAGTTTGAAATATTTTGGTCAAATTTTTAGAAAGCACTACTTAAATATCATGTAATAAGATGTACATATTGGATTTTTAAGGAGACGTGGTTTTATAGTTTCAAAACATTTTTTAATTTTCCCTATTTTTCGACCACAGTGTTTCGCAGAAATGACACTGGGAAGGTGGCTCTGGCAAAATGGCTGCCATGTCCTACGATTTTAAGATATTTAGCTCAAATTTTCAGAAGATACTATTTAAATACCAAATGATAAAATGTATATATTAGTTTTTTAAAGAAACATAATTTTATATATTACAAAAATGGCAAAACTCCGCTTATTAGTCACACTTCTATAAGTGTGTTCTTTACAGTGTTTCCCCGATATATGTCCACAACACGGGTCTACCCAGGGACATATATCAGCTAGAAGATACTATTCTTTGATACACTGCCGAACGTAGAAAAGGACAGAAGTGGGGATAGGTCTGTGCCTTTTATCGGCTAGATATTCGTGACATATATCGAGTAAAGCCTGTAATAGGATATAAAGTAACCATGGAGGCTGAATCCGTGCAATTGAACCATTCCAGCCTGGTCGTAAAGCAGCGCATAATTGATGCAAAATGTTAAAAAATTCGTTGAACAACTTCCGAGAAGAAAATGAAAACAGTATCGTCCGAGCGTGGCGTTTTTCTCGCAAAAACCGAGAGATCGAGGGAAAGAAACGGGGAACCGCGGGGGTACGGTAAAAAGGGAAAAGGTCGAAGAAAGAAGCATCCTGCGGATGCGACCGCGTGTTCCAATATGGCGGGTGCATCTCGGTGGGTGGAGAGAGGTAGTAGCGTGGTCTGAATTCCGCAGGCCAGAAATGGTCGATGATGGTGAAAAGAGCGCTTCTTTGGCGAACTGCCCTCGGAAAACTTGCGCATTCCATTAGGCGGCCGCCGGGAGAAGGATTACGGGTAAGAGGAACAAGAAGCGTGACAGAAACGGAGACAATGGGAGGGAGAGAGGGAGAGAGATAGCCTCTCCGACGATCTCTCTCTCTCTCTCTCTCTCTCTCTCTCCCTCTCCTACAAGACAGAGGTCTCGGAGAATAATAAAGGCACGACAACGATGCGGGATAGTAGCTACTTCGCGTGATTTATCTAATGTTTCCTTATCGGGCTCCAACTCCGCCGCGGAACACCTGGGAACTCCTTCTAGCCGGGCTTTTTTTCCTCTTCTTTCTTGCCCGCGTCGTGTTGCGAGCTGCTCATGGGAAAAACTGCCTGGCCGATGATGCGACACCGCGAATAGAAACGAGCCACGACCTCGTTGACACCTTTTCTTTCGAGACTTTACGGCCGCCGACACGAAAACGCCATTTTTCGGTTGGTGCATCTCTCTGTGATCACCGTTCGAGAGAGAGAGAGAGAGAGAGTTGAACTATGTCTCAAGCAAAGAAGTCAGATGTTCGCATCGGTTCTAAAAGTGAAGAAAATTTGTACTACTATATTTCCGAAAATTATGTGAAAGTAGCTTGGCTAGTTAGGCCCTGCAATTAGAAGTTTAGAGTGGACGCGGGTTAAACAATTTTTTGATTCCATTTTGAGGAAGTCTACTGTGCAATACGGTTTTGTGGATTTGAGGTTTTGGGGATTTAGCATCTTAAGACCCATTCGTCCGCAAGTCTATCTTCCAGGTACGGCGCGACCGTCCGCGAATCTGTCTTCCAGGGACGGCGTGCCTGCTGGCGAATGGCAGAAGAGCCACTATAGTGGTTCGTAGGGTTCCAACTGATGCTTTCCACGGAAGCCACTATAGTGGCTGAAGAGGTTAAAGGAGAGAGAGAGAGATTGGGTTTCGCCTCTGTTCCACGGACGACGTGAAATGTTTTCAGTGTTTGTTGCGTCGTGCGTTGTTTAATAGCATTGTTAATAATGAACAGAATACGTCTCGTTAGAAAAGAGAAAGGACCCACCGGATAGCAGCGGCGGCGAGACGAAACCGTCGAGCAGCGAGCTGGCGGCAGCGGGTGTGATCGGCGCGGCCACGGTCAACTCGACGTCCCAGGGAAAGGGGACGAAGAGATCGCGCAGATAGTAAGTATATCCTGGATGTGTATCCTTCTATCTGAGATCGGGGCGCGTCATTAACGACCGTGAAGTGACAGTAGTGAAACCGAGTTACATGAAGAAACCGACTATGTACCTCTCATATCTGTTCACCGCTCTTCCAATCGCTGCAAGCGAACATTCGCGCGCTCACCGCTTGCACGCCGCCTCGAATCTAGCCTCGTCGAATACTTTCCGAACTAAATCCAATGGGTGGACATCGATACTCTATTTTCATACTGAACACAATATTTTGTTTGTGGACTGCAATTTATTTGCCACCGGTGTACAGTGTTTTACAGAAATGCACTTGGGAAAATGGCTGCCATGTTCTGTTCTCCTAGGTTGTGATTTTTAGCTCCCATTTTTAACAAACACTACTGAGATATCGTGTAATAAGATGTATATGTTGATTTTTTAAAGGAAGATCATTTTGTGTAAAAAAAATTATGAGCTTCTCTCATCTTTCAACGTTAAAACGATGTTTCGCAGAAATGACTGCCATGTCCTTCTAGTTTGTGATTTTTAGCTCCCATTTTTAACAAACACTACTGAGATATCGTGTAATAAGATGTATATGTTGATTTTTTAAAGGAACATAATTTTGTGTAATCAAATTGTTGAACTTCCCTTATGTTTCAACCGTTCAAACGATGTCTCGCAGAAATGGCTGCCATGTCCTCCTAATTTGAGATTTTGAGCTCAAATTTTCAGTAAATACTACTGAAATATCGTATAATACGATGCACATATTGGTTGTTTAAAGAAAAATAATTTTATATATTTAAAAAATGGCTGAATTTCTCCTATTTTTCGACCGTTCAAGTTCCTCTAACGTTGAACAGTAAATTTCGTTCGAAGTAATTGCTGATAAAAATGATGAAATAAAGACTGTGGAGTATAATATATCTAATTAACAACAGTACACAAAGGTACACGAATCTAAGATGATAAAATAGAAGTATGTGTCTGGCCTCTGGATTTAGTATGGGAGTGTGTAAACTAGTTTGAAATTTTTGAGGAAATAACGGAAAGGTTTCGAGCGAGATTCTTCTCGTCTCTAGATTTAACACTAAACCTACCGAGCCTTAAAAGCAACCGATACATGTTGTCTTACAAAAATGATGAATTTATATGAATTTTGTACCGTTCGTATTATAATACATACTCTACTAAATATATTCAATCATTTCCCACGAAAGCATCTTTATAATTTCAGTAATAGGAAAAGAAAAATCTGGAACCGGTCATTTTGACCGTAGGTTTATTGTTAATCTAAATTTTTTGGGGGTAAAATTCTGTAAAATTAAGTAAAGCAGAAGCTCCGATGGAAATTGTTCTGGTTTCTACATTTAATATTGTAACATTTTTCGGGGTGAGTAAAGTTCTATGATTTTGTACAATATTCGAGGCGGCGGCAAGGGGTGGTTTCCCACCCCCTTAGCCGACCGGGGGAGCTCGTCTCCCGGTCGTCCCGGTTCTCACAGACTCCAACTAATTGATTGCATTTAAACAACCGTTGTTCGAGCGCCGACGAAGACTGCGACGATCCCAGCACCAAAGCGGTGCGCGAGAAGGAACGTCGCCAGGCCAACAACGTGCGTGAAAGGTTAGTGAACACACGCAGTAACGCACTCCCGTTGTACTCTTCAAAGTCCTCCGGGACGTCGAACACTCCTGAGTCCCTTGTTTTCCGTATGCATGCCCGATACGAAGACAAAGAAACGAAAAGGAAAGAGGGAAACTTATCAAAGGAAAACCGACAATGAAAATCTGTTTATCGTTGATAAAACCAAAAAAAAAAAAAAAAGAAGAAAACAATAGAGAAAAAGGAGAAATTATTTGGCATGCTTACGCTCTCCCGCAACCACGAGGCCCGTATTCTGATAATTAAAATGCGTCTGGTTAAGGACAGAGAAAACGATAATACCGTTCAATCGACCGTTCATCAATCAGTCTCATTTTAATTCGGCTGCGATCCCGGCCAAAAACCCCATCTCTCAAAGGCATGCGACAAAATCACACATACACACACACAGAGAGACACATTATATTTTCTTTTCAGTTTCATTTTCTACCGTGCACACACCTGTCTTTCACTCTCTGCATCACTCTGATCGTGTTGTTGCTGGACACTTTCTTCCCTTGGACGAAACGTGGGACCACCTGTTTTTGGATCTATCCACTATCTCACTTTCTCTCTATATCTCTCTCTATCTTTCTCTCTCTCTCTCTGCTCTTGTAAATCTCCTATTGCCCTGTTACAGTTCGCTCACCCTCGAAACAGCAGGGTTGCTCCACGTATAATGAAGATTTCTTTCAGAAGCCACCTCGAAGACCCTCCACCTATCCCTAAATCCTAAAAGACCACTTTTCCTCTCCCCGAAGGACTCTCAATTTTCTAGGTAACAGCACGAAAAGACAATCAGCTCCGATCGATAAAAATTATATCACGATAGATATATGTATTCTCTCTTCTCGATCACTCTCTTAACCACTGGTTTGTTCTCTGTGCAAAGAATACGGGCCCATAGAGTACGGAAACCTGACTTTCTGTCCACAACCACGACATCAGCTCTGCGTGTGTTCAATCGACAAAAAGCTAAGACCGTAGATTATTTTGCGTCCAACGAGAAAATCATTTTTTAACGAAATCGTGAACGAAAATTTCGTCGGTTTTCACTGCTGTCGCGAACGCCCCCCCGTCGCTCGATCTAGGACGATCGAGCGACAGAGAAACGGCCGCCTACGTCAGGTGATTAATCGAGTATTGTTATTGCGCAACTGTTGTTCGAGCGCCGAGGACGAGGATGACGATCCCGACGTGAAGGCGCAAAGGGAGAAAGAGAGGCGGCAGGCGAACAATGCTAGGGAAAGGTAAGGAAATCGACGGAAGCGCGCAGTGAATCGCGCGGGAGAGAATCTCGTATTCTTGATCTTCTTCTTCTGCTTCTTGATCGGTTACCGATTCGAGACTCAAGCTCGGCCCGTATTCTATGTGTACACGCGACAGAGCAGGATGTGTGTTCCGTCGATCCCCACGGATCGATCCTGCCAACGATCGATACGCTCGTGCTATTACGTAGACGAACATTGAGGTTCTTCTGGCTCCCTCGATCGATCAGATCGCTCGACGATCTCTGTCCTTAGACGCGATTGGTCACGGACTTTCTGACGAGTTTCTTGGAAAATGCATTTCTTCTTCTGGTCTGTTGTCCGAGGGGATGAATTTTGGAAATTCGATTTGCTTAACCCTTGCATGACCTTCAGAAATTGTGAAAGGGTCTTGGATAGTTCATTTTTGTTTTACAGTTTAAATCAATGATTCGTGTTGATTTTGTAATGTCACAGTCCGAAGGAATACATTTTACAAGAGAAACAGAAAGAAATTGAACGTTTTCTGCTGTCTGAAGAGTTCAAATGGATGAATTTTGCAGCATGAGTGTTTGGTAGGGGAATTGTGGAAATTTGTTTGGTACTAACAAATTAAGTAGAAAAAGTAATGGGAAGAATTTTTTGAGTGATGGTGGAGGTAGTAGAGAAACTCTAAAAATTTGTTAGGTGCTTCATTGGCAGAATACAGTGATTTCTTTATATATGTCGTCAAGACCTGGATGATAAATGTCGCGGAATTATCCCCACCACCGCAGGGGCCTCACGGAGGTCGAGAGGCCTCGGACGCCTCGGACTGTAAACATAACACAGCTCGGGTATGTTTCTTGGACGATACACGAGGCTGGTCGTGTTGTTGACATATATCGAGAATTCACTGTAGTCGGTACCAAGCAGATTCTCGTTGTCGTTTTAGTTCCACGTTCCGACCTGATGATTCGTTGTTCAGCAATTAATATCGGTTTGTCCATTTAGGATACGTATTAGGGACATCAACGAGGCCCTAAAGGAGCTCGGCAGAATGTGTATGACGCATCTGAAGACGGACAAACCTCAAACGAAGCTAGGTATCCTCAACATGGCTGTCGAAGTGATCATGACGCTGGAACAGCAAGTTAGAGGTGTGTATTAACACGATTAGTGAATTAATTCGATGGCCTCTTAGAATATTACTTTTTTAACCATTGGTATGTGTTTGTTGGCAGAACGAAATCTTAATCCAAAAGCAGCGTGCTTGAAGAGGAGAGAGGAAGAGAAAGCGGAAGACGGACCCAAACTACCCGGCCATCTTGCGGCGCACATAGCTCACCCGCACCCTCACCCTCACCCGCATTCTCAACCACCCTTTTCCGCGATGCCTGTGAGTATATTTCCTACCCCCCAAAAAGTATGCGCAACCTGGAAAATTATTATCTGACTGCGCTAGGTTTTTTCTTACACGAGAATGACCTTGGACAGTCGGATAATATAATTTCTAATCGAGTTGTTACTCAATATTTGGTAATTATTTTGAACAAGGACGACCCTAGCGTGGTAATAGCAATCAAGGTCATTTCAAGGTCGTGGTACGGTTAAACTTAGACATTGTTAGACCTCACCTGTTCAATAGTAAACAAATAAGTCACCGTAGGAAACAATACTGCTGGTAAGATCTCAATAAAACGACCTTCAGATGACCTAGACCCGCACAGATTTCTGTATCCAATACATAACCTTTACCTCAAACAGATTTCGTATCTGCACAAATAACAGTGATTAGGGGTGGCAGAGCTAGACAGATCCCTCTGCGTATTGATCTCGACAAACTACCCCCTTATTTCCAATGTCCTTGAAAATATATTTCAAGATTTTCTTATCAGCACGAATAACAAAGTGGTTATGGGTGGCAGAGGTCGTGCGTTAACGATTGCCTACACTCTGTATTGATGTATTAATATAAACAATCTAGTAGATGTGAAGCTCTCTAGAAAAGATTAACTAGATCTATCGCCCTAGTTTCTTCCTTTTGTCCCTATGCTCTTCAATTTGTAGATACTGTCCAACTTACAATCTGTTCAGTTTTATATGTTGACCTCGACGAACTACCCTGTTACACTCTTACTTCCAATGACCGTGAAGATATATTTCAAGGTCATTGACGTTAACGAGGTCGCCGGTGTTGGAAATAATTTCCCAGTTTTCTTTAAATTAATTTAGAATCGAGCTAGCATCCTAGTTTCCTTTTGTCCCTATGCTCTTCAGTTTGTAGATACTGTCCAAGTTACAATCTGTTCAGTTTTATATGTTGACCTCGACGAACAACCCTGCTATACTCTTACTTACAATGACCGTGAAGGTATATTTCAAAGTCATTGGCGTTAACGATGTCGCCGGTGTTGGAAATAATTTCCCAGTTTTCTTTAAATTAATTTAGAATCGAGCTAGCATCCTAGTTTCCTTTTGTCCCTATGCTCTTCAGTTTGTAGATACTGTCCAAGTTACAATCTGTTCAGTTTTATATGTTGACCTCGACGAACGACCCTGCTGCACCCTTACTTCCAATGACCGTGAAGATATATTTCAAGGTCATTGACGTTAACGAGGTCGCCGGTGTTGGAAATAATTTCCCAGTTTTCTTTAAATTAATTTAGAATCGAGCTAGCATCCTAGTTTCCTTTTGTCCCTATGCTCTTCAGTTTGTAGATACTGTCCAAGTTACAATCTGTTCAGTTTTATATGTTGACCTCGACGAACGACCCTGCTGCACCCTTACTTCCAATGATCGTGAAGATATATTTCAAGGTCATTGACGTTAACGAGGTCGCCGGTGTTGGAAATAATTTCCCAGTTTTCTTTAAATTAATTGAGAATCGACTAAAGTGGAAAATGTTTTGTTCCAGGGTCCGCCCCCTTCCCTCCAGCACAATCCATCGCAGCCCCAGTAGCAGCGGCTCAGCGGCGGTGTGATCCTGTGCGAAAGGGGTAGATACAGCTTAAAGTTATCGTGGTATCGGGACGTTGGCGGGACGCGTGCGTACAGAGAGGACGTTTTCCCCGGCCCCGTGTGCCCGTTCTACGAGCCGAGCAAAATTAAGGGTATTACAAGGCGAGCCAATGAATGGTGCACACTCTTCGAACGTAACCGATTACGTTCCATCGAAGAGGCGGATAACGAACGGGAGAAGACGCTTGGCGACTGCTTGAACGATCGAGCGGAGCTAAACACTTGCGCTAGGTATATACAGATAATACTAGATAATAATAATAACAATAATGAAACCATCACCGGGACAATAATAATCGTGACCGTCGTAACGACGATGATAATATAATAATAATAGTAATGATAATAAGAATCGCGATAAGGTAATTGGGCCAGGCGTGCGACACCCCCTCTCCCCCGGATTGTACATAGTCAGAATCGCGCGCGAGATCGATTTTTGGAACGAAAATTTTGCGCATTTTTGCGTTCCCGTGATCTCTCTCGACGGGCCCTTGGGCGATCTACATATCATACTGCGTACCCTAATCGCTCGTCGTTCACGGACAATTTGTACCATTTCCCATGGTTCTTCCCTCTCCCTTGCTGTCTTCGTGTTCCAAAGCGAATCCTTGTTTCGTGAACAAGAAATATTTCTAGCGGAAAAAAAAGAGGTGTAGCGATTGTGGTGCCTTGGAGCAACCATAAACTCTTCGCGAGATCGTAGTAATTTATTTAGCGAAGCGAGAACTAAATGTTAAGTTTTATTATTATACATAATCGAAGCGTCGAACACTGAACATATCAGCATAAAAATTATTTTTTGAAGTTCTATGAAAAAAATGTGAATGTGTTGATACTAGTTTAGAGTTGTTTAGGGGTCGGTTAGTATCGAGACGCTAATGTATCGCTAAAATAACGATCTCTCTCTCCCACACCCTGGAATCATGAAATAAACGAAATATTTATTTTTCCTGTCACTATTTGTACAAATCATTTCCAACCCCCTGCGCAGGGGGTGGGGGAAATTGTAAAGAAAAGTTTACGAAAATTTCCCCAGCAATCGGAGATAAGCTCGCATCAATTATCGAAATTTCCCCTAATTTATAAACTCTCTCCCTTACTATAAATAATGTCCGCGCGTCTCGTTCTCCGCACGCCTAACCCGATCGCCTCATCGCGATTGTTATTATTATTACCATTATTATTATGTTATCATCATCATTACGACGGTTACGATTATTATTGCCACGGTCACGATTTTATTATTCTTATTACTACCGATTATAAATGATCGCCGGGGAGATCCTTCGTGAGAAAGAAAAAGGGGACAATTTTTGTTTTTGAACAAAAATATAGCTCAAAACTCAATGTGTACCCAGTTGCCATGTATTTTAATTTATTTAGATTCATAAATAAATTTTATTAAATAAACGAAAGAACAAAAAAAAAAGATATGAACACACACACACACACGCAGACGAGCACGCGGAATGAAGCGAACAACGAGTATAAAGAAAAACGACTCGGGAACAGGAAGAAGAGGAAGTGTGCCCAAGCGAAAGACAACGTCTCGAGTGTTCGTGTCTCGCCCAGTTTTCTCTTCGGTTCTCTCTTTATTCTCAAACTTTCTTTCTCCCCCCACCACCCTATCATCCGTCTCCCGAGCGACATCATCGTGATATCCTCTCCTCGCATATCACACGAACCACACACACACACACACACACAGCTATATTTTTCTTCAAAAGCGCACGCATATCGAACGGTCCTGGAAAACGTATAGAAAAGAAAAACACAAAAAAAAAGAACAGGAAAGAAAAAGGAAAGAAGAGAAAATGAAAGTCTCGCTCTCTGTACCGTCGTGTTCCTCTCTCTGTCTAGAGGAAGAACAAAAAAAAAAAAAAAGAAAATAAAACGAGCAACCGATCATCGCGTCGTTCGATCTGTTTGTTTCCTTTCGAAAACCGGAAGCGCCGTGTTTCGCTCCTCGAAGGTCAAATCGATAAACGAGACGAAGAGAGAAAACGACCCCCGTGAACCACGGCCCCCGATCCGAGACACGATCCGGGACTCGTTCGAGGCTTCTCGATCCCCGTGGATCGGAGCTCTCTCGATCACGAGAGACAAACTCGCACAACCTCGCTTTACCTTTTAATCGAACGTTCGCCGGAATCGCGAACCACCTCCGACTATAACGAAGAGAACCGATGAATGATAGGGATAAAAATCAGTGAGTGTGTGAGGCAAGGGAGAGATCTATCGATCGTGTGCAAGGAGGTCAGCGGCGCCGTGACAAACACGGACAAAAACACACAGGCACAGACCCCCCACACACACACACGCATACGGACACGGAGAAAAAGTGCGCGCGGGAAAAGACGCGGATTCTACGATACACACACGCACCTATAATCGCGATGGTAATCATGTAAAATAATAACGACAATAAATAGCTCGTAAGCCCGTCTAAGCTAGGCACACACCTGTCGATAGTCTTAGATAGTCAAAGTGGAAAGGCGAAAGGTGAGGAAGAGTATGCTCGTTCCGAGTGAGAGGGAGAGAATGAGAGAGAGAAAGAGAGAAAGAGAGAGTGCGCGCGCGACGATCTCAAAAGGTCTCTCGGCGCGGATTATCCCGCGGTAATCGATCCACGTTCAATTCAATCGATCGTTCTTTCTTTCCTTTTTGTTTCTTTTTCTTCGTTCGGCTTCCGTTGATGATGAAGTCCAAGAATGTGCGTAGTTTATTCTTTCTGCTCGCTTCGAGCACGACGGTTCTGTTTAAAAGATTGTTTCGAAGGTGAACATTGTAACGAGGAGAGAGTATCTCGCCGCTCGAAAAACGCTCGACGAATTGCGCTCGCCCTTTCGCTCCCGTGTTCTGTTCTACGAGCTCTGTTACGGTAATTAGGATTACTTTGTCGAAGGATAATGTAATTTATTTTAATATGTTCTTAGGAATATAGTGTTTCTAACGCGCGGCGAGAAGTAAATTGTAATATAGTATACATAGTGCGGCCGTGAGCGAGAGGGTCGCGGATTCGAAAGTCGCGAAGGTCGAGCGGCCTGTGTTGTACATAGCAGACGAGGAGGAGAACCGATCACGATAACATTACTTCCTAGTAATAACGATTTATTTTATCACCGTTTTTCTGTAAATCCCTAGCCTCGAACACGGGGCGAGGAACATATTGCCGATTATGTTGCGCCGATTATTTCAAGATCGACGAGATTTACAGACCCTTTGAGGACGAATGTCACTTCGACATCAGTATATTTAACCCCCGAGATTGCAAACGTATAATTTCATCGTGTACACTAACCCTCCCGTGCACGGGTTAATTGATATTCCCACGACGTCTGGACTAGTTCATGAACCCCTTGCACTGCAATTTATTTTATGATTACAGTGATTAGAACTTCTTTGATGCCTATAATCTACCAGGAAAAATGGAATATTTATATTTATTGTCTAAACACGTGTTTTGTAATGGCTAAATATAAAATAGAATTTCATTTCAACTTAAAGGGAATTAATACTATACGTATCTAGAAAATTCTGTTGGAAGTCTTCATCACGAGTCTGACTCGATATCATAGTACAAGGGGTTAATAAATATTGTTCTCTCTCTGATTGTTGCGAGTAGATTGCGGATTTTATGCATTTACGACGAGTTTATGCAATTTAAAAGAATAATGAATGAATTCCAAATATGGATCTCTAAGTGTTGAAGTCATCAGAGAAAAACAGAAAATTTCTATTTGGTTCATATGTGTCTTGCAATTGATGCAATTTTTATTTTTGCACAAAGATTATTACTAGACTCCCAATCTGTATGCGAAATAAAAAGTTTGTGCAAGATATAGGAGCTAAATATAAATTTATATTTTTCACTGATACTCTTAGAGTCTTCTTTGCATTGATTTAAATTGTACCTACTCGTATTTATCCTAAGTGTATAAATTCTAATTAGTAGAAACAAAGGACGCGAATATACTGATTCAGCCCCGTGCACCAGAGGGTTAAGAAAGAAAGCATAATGTTCATTTTCCCTATTTTCGAAGACTTCCCGTTACTCGAGATTCCGATGGAAACTGTTCAAAGAAATCCTCGTCCGCAAAGGGTTGGCTAATTCAATCGACGAGCCCGTCCCTCGGAATCGCGGATGTGTTTTAAATTATTGTACAATCATTTTGTAATTACCTGACGCTTCTCGCCCGAGAGTTTACTTTTCCTTTTTGTTTTTACCATACTCGGCCCAGCGATTTACTGGCCGGGAGAAGCACGAAGTGGATTGGATTCCGAACGAATGGAGGAAAACGTCAGGTGTCGACCCTTTCGCCTCGAGGACGATCGAAATCGGTTTCCGTTAAGCGAAGGAAGCATTTCCGTGAACAATCGCCGGGTTGTAGGGAAACTTCGAGGTTCTTTCGAGGTCCCTCGAAGAGGACTGCGTCGAAACAGTTCCTCCGCAAGTCTCAGAGTTCTTCCGGACTCTGAGATTCGCAGATATCTCGTCGACGCGATCCTCCTTCGAGCCGCCATATTCGAGCTAGTTCTTTCATATAATTTTTGTGTATGATCACGGAACATCCCCTCGGTTGCCCGGGACACGATTGTCGAGCGACATCACAAGCAAACACGTACACACACACATTTACTCGTGAAACGACCCACACACACACACACACACACATACACATCTGTAAATTAGATCTAACGACATTATTGTATAATATGTAATTAAAAAACGAGGAGTTCGCGTGTGACCGTCACCCCTACGAGACGGCCAGAGACATGATTTTCGACATGTAATAATGCGATTGTTAACGAGAAGAGTTGCGATTCTATTAACATCGATGAAGCACGAAGCTGAATTATTATGCATATATTGAACGTGCGAGTGAGAGGGAATACTTCTCTGTGTGAATGATTGAGAGAGAGAGAGAGAGGGAGAGAAAGAGGCGCGAGCGAAAGAGAGAAAAAGCTGAAGAGAGGAATGAGTGGTGGCAGCGTGTGCGCGAGTGAATCTTTTCGTTTGAGAAAGAAAAAAAATGTATAATTATCGGTAGTAATATTATTATCACTAATAATATAATAAATGTGCCATTTTTTCCATAATCACGGTGCCTCCGGCCCTCTACTTTCTCTCACTCGGTTGTGTCTTCGATCAGTGTTTATTTTTTTGTTGTTCGCCCTTTTTTTCTTTCTCACTCGAGCTTCCCCACGGACACATTTTTTTTTTGGAATTTTTTTCTCTTTTTGTTGTACATTGTACGATCTCCCCCCCGATTTTGTTTAGCTGCTACCCAACACCAGTATTAGGTCGTATAAGCAGCCGATTTTGTTTTACGATTCTCGTTTAAGTCTCCTACACAATCCCCGTTCTTCCCCATTGTCTCTCTTCTTCATTGTTTTCTCGATGTACGTTCCCCTCTCGTTTCTCTCCTCCTGTTCTCGCTTAGGAGCATCCTTCCCCCCTCTCCTACTCCTCCATCTCCTCCTCCCCACCCCATCGTTATGTTTCGTTAATCAAGCCGCCTACTTATTGCGTAGATACGAGCATATACATATTAGAGGTAGATACGATTTAGCGGATAAGATGTACACCTGTTTTATTTCGAATTAACTCTCGCGGGTGCTCTCGCCGGTTACCCTAATCGGAGTTCGTTCAGCTGTGTAAAGCATCTGCAAATGTCGTCGACCGATGGATGTTTGTAATACAGAATTTTCAACGTTTTCAGGAACGACCGCAGGTCTTCATTGATTTCTCTATATCGCCACACGTATTCTTTCTTTCTTTCTTTCTTTCTTTTTTTCCTTTCTTTTCACACGAGCAAACCGATCTTTCCGAATCGAGCGTCGATCGGTTTTCGGGCACGCATGTTCAGTTGACGAGCTTCGCGAATTGTACAATCTTTTTTAATACCTTCTTTTTCTTCTTCTTTTTGTTTATACACGTCGAACTCCATCCAGACACTTTGGCAGCGTTAGCTCATTCCATAAGTGATCTTGTTTCCCTCTGGAACGATCAGATGTTCCACGAGGAATCATGTTGAATGCATACGTAATTAACGCTAGAACAACCAACGTGGAATGTACCTAGTTTTGTCATGTCCGTCAATATTTTTAATATTTATATTGATTATATATTAAGAAAAATTGCTCTCACGTGGAAAGAGTTTTTATAAGGATCTTATGTTTATTTTATCCTTGAAGATACTTGTCCATCTCCCTCTCCCTTTCACGTCTTTCTTTATAATGTATTATAGTAATCGGATTTTTATTAGATGTATTAGAGGATTTTATTTTTTCTAGAATAGGGAAGGTGACTTATAAAAATATATATGTATGTTCTTTTTATAGATTGAGTGCAATGATGAATTTCGGTCACTTTTAGATATCTTTGTTCATTCGGGCATTTTTTATAGTGATTTTTGGAATTAGAATATTTGATAGGAAATAAATTTGAAAAATCCATTTTTTTGTCTTAACGAAAATAATTTCTGAAGTTCAACGTCTCGAACCCTCAGATTATATTAAATAATTTGGTTGTTCTAGTTTTATGTAATGAAATGCCTCATTTCCTGTATTCAATTAGTGATTAAAAGTAGCTGTATTAATATTTACTAGCTTATAAATTAATCATGGAAACGAAAGAGCGTTCAAATTGATCTGGCAATTAATTTTACATTTTAACGGTGGGAATATGTCAAGTTGAAGATCAAAATTAATTAGCAAACATTTCGAGCTGATATAATTAAGATTGTACATTAATATTCCTTAGAAGAAAAATTTAAGAAAATTAATTCACCCGCATATAATCTCGTCAACTGAACACACCCCTAACTTCATGCTGCTCCAAACTATACAACCCTAAATACAGAAAATCGATCAAATATTTCTCATACAGCCACCAAAACTTGTTTCCCACTTTCCGATAAAAATACCTGGATATGTAAATAAAGGAGAGCAATTAGGGTTCGCAATTTTATTGAAAAACAAATTTACAATGTGAAAAAAAAAACACTTAACGTTAATCAATCGTGTTTCACGTAACACTTGAAAGGTTGCACGAGAATTGCGATAATTAATGAACTTGAATTATTGCTGCATGAAATCCGAGTTCAGAGATTGGATTATCGATGACGATCGTTGGTTTCGATGATCCGATGATGGTTTCGAGCAGCATGCGTCGACGAGCATTTATCGAATTCACCTTTTGCCCGGACTTCCCATTCACGTTGACGTTGCACAATCGGCACACGTAGGTTCAACGTTCTCACAACTCGATTATCAAATCGCGTCGCGAACGCATGCGAATGTATTTCGACTTTTGACCCCGGTACATGCGTCAAGCTCGGGTGTATTTCCAATTTCTGCATCGTTCACCCTCGGATTGCGGACTTTTTCGACAACTATACGATGGACGACGCCTTAGGACCATTTACAGGTTCATTCAAAATTTTTTTAATTAATTCTAATAATTCTCCGTAATTCTCCTACATATGTAAATCTTTATTGGTACAGCTGACAGGTTGAATCGATCGGCAAAAATTGAGCAATCAAATGCCGATTATGGCACTCTGAGTCACAAGGGACTCGGACATTGTCGTTCGGCATTGACAAGTAATCCACTATTTTTTGTTTATTTTTTTTTTTTATAACCCTTTAACATTGAATGAGACAGGTGAAGTGACGCGAAGGCTCTAAATTGAATTTACTAAATATAAATATTATTTAGTTCTCGTTAGTCAAAGGAATATATTTTGTGCTTAAGAATATTGAACATTTATAGTGCACATAAGTATAATGAACTAATATAAATGCATCATTAGTATAAAGAATTTAAAAACAGAAACAAACGCGTAGGTGTCGTGTAACAATTTTTCTACTAAATTTTCGCAGTCAATTTTTCTATTTGAATTTATTTTGCAAATGACTGATAAAATGGTAAATATGGTAACAGGTGGCGGGACGTTTTCCAGGCAATTCCGCAGGTAATACGGCTCAGAATCACACTCGTTTCGAGACGCTGCTAATGGCTATATTTTCGACGCAATAAAACGTAGGAAAAGTAGAAAGCCTCGTTCACGGAACAATGAGAGGAAGCTATGATTGTCATTGTCGACGTCAGGTTCGATCGTACGAGATCTGACCTATTGGCGAAGGTTCATCATGAATATTATATCTGTGTTCGCATTCACACGACCACTCGATACTATTGGCCCCTTTCTTCCATCGTCAGCTTTGGTTAATAGTTTCCATGACACGCGTATTCAGGAGTACTTTTAGTATTGCTTTGGGTGCCGGAAGAAATACACGAGATCGATGCACTTGGGGCCATTTTGAAAGAAAAGGGAACGACACGAAAGCGTACAACATTCGATGCATTCAGTTATTCAATTCCCTATTTTCCAATTCAGTGACAATACAGTTTTGAACTCTCCTTTCTGTTCAAAATGGCCCAGGTCATTGGGGAAAGGACAAACGAATGTCTTTTAATTGGATACTTAATGTCACCCAACCTTGACTCGCTTGAAAAATTTAAAATATTTTCTATTATTTATAGAAAATGAAGTCTTTGCTTCATCGCCATCTTGTTATCGTCTAGGCTAGCGAAAGAATTCCACCGCAAACGAGATCGACTAATTGCGCAAAGTTTGATTTCGAAACTTGCTTGTCAACATACACGTCGTGATATGCCATCGACATTTATCCTCACTTTTAAAGAATAATGGACAGCACAATTTGTACATTTATATAAATATCTCCGTGAGGTATGAATTATATCAATCCTACAGTACCAACATGGACTCTTTCGTTCTCCAGTTGTTCTTTATACAGAAATTTTGTTCTAGAAACAGCGTCATTTCCTTTTAAAGCTAGCGTTGAAATTATTTTAGCCTGCACACTAAAATTTTGTTCGCAATTGGTTTAACCTCTTAAGCACGGCGCGCTAGTCCGCAACTCTATCTCCCAGGTACGGCGCGCTTGTCCGCGACTCTGTCTCGCAGGGACGGCGCCCCTTGCCGCGGAAGGCACAAAAGCCACTATAGTGGTTCCTACAGTTACAACTGAAGCTTTCCACGGAAGCCACTATAGTGGCGTACCGTTCACACTGATGCTTTCCACGGAAGCCCTTGTAGTGGGGTACCGTTCACACTGATGCTTTCCACGGAAGCCACTATAGTGGCGTACCGTTCACACTGATGCTTTCCACGAAGCCACTATAGTGGCGTACAGTGCTTAAAAGGTTTGGAAACTTAGCGGTCTCTGACTCTCCATCTCGGTAGAATAGACGACCGAAGAATCGGTTGCTACTCAGCCAAAAATGTCAAAACCGGCATCGTTTTTGAGCGAATTAAAGCAGTCTGCGCAACAGAAAGACGACTCCCGCAACGTTAGTCCAGTCTTATCGTTTTCATCGATTCGGTTCTCTCAGGGAAGCGAACAAAAAAAGAAGTGGCCCAAACTAAGAATCACTATCCAATCCAACTAGGGGTCTAACAGAACACTTGCCACTGCTCGACCTTGAACAAACATCCCAGGAAGACCACCGACAATGTGTCTGTCTCACTGCACACAACCACAGTCACCTATTCCCTTCGTCAAGCGGAAGAGAGCTTCTTCTTGAGCGTGCAGTACGCGGCGAACCTGAAAACGATGAAGTTGGAGAAGAGGACAGCAATGTCGAACCAAAACCTCCCATCGGGCATCCAAAACTCCTCCATAACCGTTCTGGGCATCTTGTAGTGGCAGTACATCTTGGTACAGCTGAGCATTTCTCGATCAAACCCATACAGGGCGACCACAGTGGCGTGAATGGCGTACTTGAAGTAGCTGGCGTAGCTGAAGTAATAGAGAAAGATTGGAATGTGGCTGTAGAGCGCCAGGAACCCTGCGAGAACCAACAAGGAGCAGGTGGTGATGGCTGCGGTGAACGTCCCGTTGACAGGATTCATCAACGTCCCGATTAGAACGCCGTAACTTTCAGCGATCAGAGCCGTGAGGAACGACACGAGCAGGAACATGAAGAATCTGTTGGCGTCCATCGGCTGGTAGCTCAGAAAATACGACACTGCGCAATAGGAGAAGGTGAATAAGACCTGCAGAGGCAGTGTGCAGACGATGGTGGCCGCGTAGTACGTCCTCAGCTTGTACCAGTTGTTGAACTTCTCCTTCTTCAGCGTGGGAAACTCCAAGGGGAACCTGAGGACCGCGGGCATCATGCTGGTGTAGCAAATGTACACGCAGGTGACGAACAGAAACGCCACGTTATTGACGGTCTTGCTCCCGTCCTGTCCGCAGCCTGTAAACAACAGACCCAGAAGAATCCCCACGCAGATGTGCAGCACCAGCTTGAGATGGGTGACCGTCCAATCGCGGAACAACTGCACCATGCAGCGATTCAACAGCACGAAGAACCTCTCTATCTCGGTGGGCGTCTGGATCAGCACGGTGGCCTTGTCCTCCTTGAAGTAGCAATTCTCCTGGGACTCCGTCTTCGCGGCGGGTGGCGTTTTCCAGCAGTCGCCATTGCTGGCCAGCTTTACCAGCTGGTCGATGTAGTCGCCGTACTCCCCGCTAACCACTTCTATCATGAAGTCGGCGGGGTTGTGGTACTTAGGGCATTGCAGGCCGACGCCTTTGAAGAAGTCGATCGTGTTCTTCGTGGCGCCGTCGTACACGCACCTGCCGTCTACCAACAGGTACACGTTGTCGAACATCTCGAAGATGGCGGCGCTGGGCTGGTGGATGGTGCAGACGATGGTCCTGCCGGCCTTCGCCAGGCTCTGCAGCAGGGAGATGCACTGGTGAGAGGACAGGGAGTCGAGGCCGGTCGTTGGCTCGTCCAGGAACATCACCGGGGGATTGTCTATCAGTTCCAGCGCGATGCTGAGCCTCTTTTTCTGACCGCCGCTCAGCGAGCCGCATCTAGTCTCCTTGGCCTTCATCAGGTCCAGGTTCTCCAGCACGTCGTCTATCAGCATGTCTTTCGCTTTGGCGCTCAGACTGCTGCCAATCTTCAGACCCATCGCCATCCGCATCGACTCGTTCACCGTGAACAGAGGGTGCAGCTTGTCGTCCTGCTGGATGTAGCAGGTCTGCTTCTTGTACTCCCGCCAGGTCTGTTTCCCTTCCTTGCCCCTATACTCTATGTCACCCTTCCAGGCGCCGCTTTTGAAACCTGTCAGGATGTTCAACAACGTCGACTTTCCAGCCCCCGATGGGCCCATGATGGCCGACAGTTCTCCGGACTTGAAGCTCCCGTTCACTCCCTTCAGGATCTCCTTCCTCGGACCACGAAGTCCCCTCCGGGTCGCATAGCTCACGTTCGAGAACTCGATGTCGACCGCGTGAGACTTCGGCAGGTTCACCAACACCACGCGCTGAGTGTACGTAGTCATTGTAGCCTAGTGACCCGTCGGTGACCCGCTGCGAGCCGATTGCTCCGCACTGACCCTCTTTCCGCCTCCCTGTTCACCGAACCGCCAGTACGATAAGTGTATCTATGAGACTAAACGGAGTCGGCCGCAGACAGAGTCATTGAAGCTGGAAACTTTTCCTGAAAACTGATTCGCTAGCTGACGCTTTGCTGAGAGCTGATCTGAGACGATTAGCATCACATCTCGGTCAGATTGTTGCCGAGGTCAGGGTTTACGGGGTTGTTTCTTCACAGAGTTGGAGGCTTCATCCGCATCTCTGGTCTCTGGAGAGTTTTCTTGGTTATGAAGATCGTTGGAGTTTGTTGGCTACTATGTATTGTTGTCGTCTATGGGTTGGCTACTGCCCCTTGTGAATGTTAGACGTTCATCACAGCGCGAGACGGTTGCGCAAGCGATTGCCACACGAAGAATTCTCCTAGACGAAATAATCGGTTGTGTTTTTCCTTAGTTCTCCACGTCGAATGAAGTCCTCGTGGTCGCTTTTCCCGCGGGAGTTATCGGTCGCAGACTGTCGGGGCTGGCGCAGCTTCGAATCTTCCTCTGTATCTGGAAAATTTTGAATACTGAGTTGTTTTAGGCGATTGAGACGAGGACAGTTTAAAATACTTTTAACTAATAATTTTAACTAAGACACGAATTTTGGCAAATCGAACTGTTTCCTTTTAGCAATTTTATTTATTTCTGCGAGCAAAATGTCCCTCCTTTAAGAATATTGACGAAAACACAGTTTTGTTTTGACAATCTCGAATGCTACGTGGAATTCAGTTTAAAATATATTTTCAAATAATTTCAACTAAGACAGAAATTTTGGCAAATCGAACTGTTTTCTTTTAACAATTTTATTTATTTCTGTGAGCTAAATGTCCCTCCTTTAAGAATATTGACGAAAACATATTTTTGTTTCAACCATCTCGAATGCTATGTGGAATACTGTTTTCAAATTTTCATACATGAAAATAACCTATTTTCATTAAAATATATTTTAAAACACCAATTAGAGCAGAGGATATACTGATAAGTAGACTGCGGATCTTTGTGCATTTATGGCTTATGAACATTTTCAAACAATGATATAATATAAAATTCGATAGAATTTAGTAAAAATAGGATTCTATTTCACCCTACTTTCTTAAAAGTCTACAAAAATTGGAAATAAGTACCGATACAACAAAAATGATTGGACCATTCATTAATAAATTCTGGATTTGATGTATTTATGATCAAAATGAGTATATCAAGTGCAAAACAGTAAAAACATTCGAAGAAATTAAAGATACTGTTGTGTTGTAATCGACTCGCTGATATTATTTTTAAAAAATGTGTATTATTCTAATTTCTAGTGCGTAAAATAATTTTTAGGGCGTAATCTTTAATATGTGACTCATGTTGCACACGATATCGCTTCTATTACGGATGCAATTTCGCTGCTGATCATACTGATTGTGCAACATTCTGGCACGTGTAGATTATCAAGAGCGTCCGTTATTTGTAGCGCCCGACTCACTTTACTCGCCCCGTGCTCCAGTTATTAAGAATTATGAAGAATAATTGTATCGCTAGTAAACAGAAGCCATCGTCTCTGGTCTCCGATTGGCGTTCGAATGTTCGAACACGACCTCGATAAATCGCAAAATATTCTTATTCTTAGAGCTGTCAAACTCTTGTCAGTTTTGTGAATCCTTGACTCACTACAGTTGTTCAACGGTTCGCAGAATGAATTTCCATGTTTCAGCTCGAAGGTTGTTTGTCGACGATTAGATAACAATTGACATAAAGTTTTGGAGGATGAAAGTGAGGAGAAGGGTAGAGCTACTTAAAAGAATTGAATGTTTATTACTTTATCATTTCATTTTCAAACGGAAGACAATCTTGTTTTCCGAATTTGTCTTAATGCGAGTTAAAATGTGAAAATATTCAAGCCTCAAAAAACAATTAAATAACTGACAGCACACTTTTTAAATGGAAAAGTTAAGGAAACAGTTAATGTAGGTATAAGTTACGGTAGATATCTTTTAACTTCGGTCATAACAGTCAACATTTCCATAAATCTATGCAAACAATCCATTATATAAATCGTCTTGCGAGTGGGGAGCCGTCATACATTGAAACTGACTTCGTTTATTGATTAAGTAACTATAGACGTTTTAATCTTCGTATGACAGTACTGTGAGTAATGATAGCTACTTTATTGCGAGGTCACATTTTTTTTTCCTACTGCTTCCGGTTTTTACACTTATTTTGCTCAGTCGACTAAAGCGTGAATGACTGATGAGTAAATGATCGTCGAACAATCGCTCGGTTGAATCTGATTGATTGATTTCAGGGAACAGCAGTTTTGGTTCTACCACTTGATTTTCAGTTTATTTTGATTTCTAAGTTTGGTGGCTTTTTGATCCGCTAATTAGCATAAATTAATAACAGCGGTCGGTGGTACGTGGTGCCATTTTATAATGCCTCATTATTCGCGTCTGCCGGCACAGTTTTACGATACGTGTCATGTAAACGTGACCTTGAACCACAAACAATGGTTCATTTTGCATTGTCGAGGAAATTTCAGTCAGCGCTGTTACTTCAGCGGTTGTCCCAGACTGTCCTCTTACGTGTCTTTCTTCTTGTTGACCTAATTGTACAATCTGACAGCTGCCTCTAAACAGTTGACATATTGTGCGTGTTAAACGTAATTATCAGGGTCATATTATGTCTGGGAGATAGAGGATGAACATTTTTGTTGTCAATTGCAAGTCGTACCACATTCTAGCTATTTTGAGATATATATCTCGAACACGCGTTCATCTCTTTTTGTTTTTTAGAAAATTAAATTTTTCTAACGTTATCAAATAGAGTTCGAATTGTGCTTTGATTATTTTGCTAATCTTGTCTGGAACAAAAATGTCTTCTTCATCCCATCCCTGTTATTTTTATTATTTAATGATTGCTATGTAAGTGAATTCAAAGCAGGCGAAATTGGCCGAATTTCTGATAACTTTTTTACCAAAGGAATTTGATAAAATTAATACACAAGCGAACTCGATTCTTGCCGCAACTTTGAATTCATGTTTGTTAAAGAAACTACAAATGGCAATAAAACGTTGAACTCCAATCACTATTTTTATGTTTCAAATTCTGCATTTAGTTCATGCAGAACGTTTGCTTCAAACGATACCAAAAAAGTTTGATTTTACATGAGGATTCGCCGTGCTGTCAGAGTTACACGTAATGCGTATTATCATACTTAAGGATTACTGCACAGAAAAAGGCCTGTTCAAATGGCAATAAAATCGGATTTTGCGTAACAATGCACAGGCCAATTCATAAATGCACATTAATGCACATCAATGTTCAAAAAGAAGGTGAGGTAATTAATTGGTTAAGTGGACACCGCCGAGGAAGAAGTTAACGCTGTTCTTTTCAAAAATTCATATCGCAAAAAGGCGCGGAGATCGATCACGAATGCATATTCAGCACATAACCGCGTCTATGAATTTCCTGGATGCATTCAACGGATTTCACAGATCATAATTTCTGCTGGATTGAAACCGATTATCCCCAGTGCATGGAAAATTTGGTCTGCAATTTATTTACGGGTGCAGTCTATGCATTTTTCTGCATGTTCAAGTGTCTCAGAAAAAAATTGATGCGATTTATTTGTCCAAGTGACAAATAGAGTTCACGCCCATATTTACGCACGACGCACAGTGGGCAATTTCGACGAAATCGGATTCAAAATCAAAGAACTTTCGATAGAAATGAGGTAGAGTGATGAAACTTTTTTTAAATTAAAGCTGAAACTTTGTAGAATATGAGAAAAATAGGGAGATTATGGTGCGAACGTTTTTTAACCTTGAGAAAATTCGTTAAACTTGCACAATTTCAAGAAAATTATGGTTATTCCAATACCACGCGCGGAAAAAATTTTTTTTTAACATGCTATACATCATTTCCCATAGATTTTTTCACGCTGATTTCAAATCTGGTCTCAAAATTTGTCTACAACCTCAGGATTTTGCAAAAAATAGATTTTTGTGACAAAAACTAATGAAATCATTTTTTCGTTGAAACGATTGGATGGTAATAATCTCCCTATTTTTCCCATATTCTACAAAGTTTCAGCTTTCATTTAAAAAAAATTTCATCGCTCTACCTCATTTCTATCGAAAGTTCTTTGATTTTGAATCCGATTTTGTCCAAATTGCCCACTGTGCGACGCCAAGAAAATTTCCTCCTGGCACAAAGCTTCTGCTGCACAAGCGCATGCGTGCGCATCGCTGCGCCCAAAAATTTCCCGGACACGTCGACAGCGATACTACGGGTGAAAATGCACGCGGAATCGTAAAAGGAGAGGAGAGTGCTGGAACAATGTTCTCGTTTGTTTCGAGCGGACGAGAGACCGCAACCCTTCTGCATTATTATGTGCAGCGGCGATTGCGGTAAGACGAACGATCCAGCGATAACGAAGCCCCGCGCGGATCCCTGGCTCGCATATTTTGAAAAATATGCTCGTACAGGGATACATACTAGGATTGCGAAAACTCCGTATAAGCCTGGTTCGCAGAAGATTGAGCTGTGCATGCCAATGACGCGGCGCGTCGTTCGTTAACGACACGCTAGCAGGTAATCGCTAGCCGTGGTTCAATCGCGATGATGAGGCGGTTCTGGAGAAAGGTAACGAGACATCGGAAAAGGGGGGAGGGGATGCACATTAGGCAACGATTGCCATTAGATGCACGATTATTAACAATGACCGTGCCGAGCACAAGATGTGATTGCTATACGCGTTCTTTTATCAAGATTACAAATTCGTTTAGACCTCTCTCGCAATTTTCATAACAATATCTGCTTGGACGAAGAAATTTATTTAGCAATGTCTAACGGAAGCATCTTCGTTATTTCAACAATTATGAAGCACGCGAAACCGATGATTTTAATTTTTAGCCTGAAGAGAAACTGTTTGAATCTTTGCAATGGGATTTAGCACGCATACTTATTGGTATTTCAAGTGTATCTGTGATTTTTTTTATCTTTGTTATTTCTATAATTGTGACGCGTGCGAAACCGATGATTTTAATTTTTAGGAATTTTTTTCGGGGAAAATGTTCGAATATTTGGCAGTGTGCGCATCTGTGATTTTTTAAAAGTACAGATAATCAAAATTACGCGAGTTATTTATTTTGTCTGTGGATTTGATGCATTAATGAATTACTAGATTTAGAGAGTAAAGACATTTGGGGAGTTCGAATCTATTGTTGCATGGTAGTAGAATCAATAAGAGAAGAAGCAATGTAAAAGTTTTTAGTAATGTCATACTGTAACGTTGTAAATAATTCATATAAAGTCCGATGTCATGTTTACGAGTCTGTGTTTAAAGAATTACGAGCTATAACGTCCTGGTTATGAATCAATTGCTGTCAGTAGTAATAAATCTTTAGCATTTATGGTCGGAACAAGAGGATAAAAAGCAGATGAATAAAAGTACACTGCTTTCAACTTAATAACATTATTACGAGAAGTGTTCAACTATTATTGAATCATTTGGTCTTGTAACCAATGCAGAAAATTATTATTTCGCATAAGAATCCTGGCCTAAACTGCCAAACATTATGCATTCATGGCACACCAAAGTCTTCGAACGATTCTAAAATAATCAATTTAATAGAATTGTACAAGGGTTTATATTGTGCCTATTAAAATTATTCAAAGAATTTCATAATTTTAAGACGAAGCTCTCGAAAACCAAGAATTTGCTTTATTTTAAGCCATAATGAGATTATGGATGTCCCCAGGCATCAACGGAGAACAAATGATTGAACAATAAGATATCAAAAATATAATATTTAATCGAATATTTTCCTATTTATTTTCAATTTTGCGGTTACCACTTTCGGAAGAAAATTCGACTTTAGAATTTTATTTAATATCACCTGAAAATTATCAAACAAAAATATCAATCTGAATTGCATGCTCTAATAAGAGCAATGACAATCTTCCTGATTATTTCGCACGCAAAAGAAGCAACATGGCGGCGCGTCCTCAGCGTTTACCGTACACGAACTATTGCCCACGAATTGCCCCAGGCGTTTCACTTCTTTCACGCTCATTAAATCTTATTTGGACAGCTTGCTGTCTTTTTCGATATTTTTATTGGTTTCCCTTTAGCACGAGATTTGTCTATCCCGCAATTATGTTGATATACCGGTCCAACCTCGAATAATATCTATTACTGAGTTCCCGACTATCATCCGGAATTTATGACTCCGGCCTTATGCTTGATTGGGTCTCCGATATCATCAGACGCCAACGGTCCAGTGGCAATAAAATATGCGTAAAAATGCCTCTTGACGTAGAATCAACATTGTGCCTTTTCCGACTTGGAGAAGTACCTTGAAATTTGTGAATGTACGGTTTTAATTGTGATGAACTGTTGGAACACACGAGCCAGTGTTGTTCACCTTGACTGCCCTAGTAGGAATATTTTCGACATTGTTTTGTATAATAGATGAGTTTCCTGGCTGAGCAGGCTCGTGGCAATAGGGCTTCCTCTTGTCAAAACAATATTCAGAAATTCCAAGATACATATTTAATTATTTCATAGAATTCTACTTTACTTTCTCGAGACTGAAGCTGCTCTTAATATATTCTGTCAATTAAGACACAAGGTCAATTGAAAGGTCAGTTTGATTCCACTTTCAGGCGAAAGCCTCTACTTTTTAAGGAAATTCCGCTCATTACAATTTTAGAAATTTAAAACTGCAAATTTGTCATTGACTAAAACAATTTTTAATGTTTTCTTCTTGTTGTGCTCCTAGAAATATGATTTAGAAACGTCATAACACAAAGTTGACTAAAATTCAATACAGTTTTATTTCATCTCCTTTAAACCAAGTGTATTAGAGGAGAATTTCAAATCTTGATTTGAATGATTCAAGAATTTTTTGAAGAATTCTTTTTAGATTTGTTTCTGAATTGAATAGAGTCCTATAATTGATTAACAATATTTTTGTTTGTACTAAAGATTGCTGTTAAATCGGTCTACAGGATTGATAGAAACGATATTAAAAGTACACGTGTGCGGAGTGAGTAATTTCCAAGATGGCGGAGCGCTACCATCCATTTTGACACTTGTAACATTGTGCGACATGCAATCGGAGTGCTGGAGAATACGCGATCACGAGCTTGATTACGGGATAGAGTACGCTGATTATATCGACCTAAAGCAAACGATTCCTTGTCATTGATAATGAAGTTTCTTGCCCGAGTAAGGAATTGTTTGATTGCAAATTGCGATCATTGACAACGAAGTCAATTCCTTCGCTCGTTACCTGACATTAACCTTCCTCATCCACTGTGTTTTCAACTTGCTATCTTATTATGGTTGCGCAACTTCGTTACTTCAATCCGTTCCAGGCAAAAACACACATACATTACAGGATTCATTAAATCGTCAGTGCAACTGTGATCGAACTCGTAAATTATTGTTGCTGCGTCAATTTTACGCACCGTTTTGAAATCGAAATTCTGTGCGCAAATCCTGTTTTACGAAAAAAAAAAAGAATGGAGCCGCGACCACTGCGCATTCACTTTCGTTGACATTAGAATTTAATAGCGGCGCCATTATCACGAAAACATATGCACTCGTAACTGCGTTCGGCTGATAGCAGGTTGCACCATTATCTTATCACGGAATAGTTTCGTTTTCGCTTGAAAACATCGACTTCGTTGAGATCGATGTTATTTCGATCGACGTCAATTCGTAATCCGCTATAGTAATCGTTACACTAGAACTTTGTGCACGTGGAGTAAAAACGAGTTAATGAAATTCAAAACAGCGGAAAACAAACGAATTGAAAAGTTTTAACATGTTATCTTCAACTCCTCGAGAAGGAAAAATTCTTCTGATGTTTCTTGAAATTGAAGCGGATAATTTTTATGTTGCACAAAGATCCGCAGTCCGGCAAGTAACTTTTTTTGCTTGTAGGTGTAGCAGAATTTGATGCATGTGGCGCTATAGACGCGACCTGTGGACGTTATAACCGTTTGTAATCGATTAATCATGCGTGCTTGACACGGATCAAATCCGTAACCGGTTTCGCTTGCAAAAAACCGATTATTACATCAAGAATAATTTTCTTGACGCATTATGAGATTGTTTGAACTTCGATTCTGAGGCTGTAGAAGAGGAAGTAGGAAGTTAATTGACTGTAGGGAGTCTATTTCCATAGTCTGTAATTAAAAGAGGTCTTGATTGGTCTTTAATTAACTTGCACTTTTAAACTCATTCACCGCAGTATCTCGATCCACGTGCGCATTGTTTTTACCATTTTGCATAATTGTCGTTGATTCGCATGTAATAACAACGAGCTCGATTTCAGTATTTCGGTAATGAGTGTTCACAAAAAATCGAAAACAAATGACACTTTGAGTTTTCTCGAACCTAACCGTGATATAAAAAGAAATCTTTCGAATCACGATTCCTTGTCGACAAAAAAAAAGAAAAAATATTTTTCTCGATCTATCACTCTTTCTCTAAAAAAAAAAAATTTCCAAGGATTCAAAAAATTCGAAGAACTTCTGTGCAACGTCCTTATGAATCTTTAATCGAATAGTGAATAATTTATGTGAATTACGTGCAAATGGATACGTTGTTGTATCACGTAAACATCGATCACACTTTTTCAGGTGGTTTTTCATTAGTTTAATCTACACAGATTTGTCACAATCTATCTCAACTTATGTTAAGCCATGCTATAGCACAACAGCATAATACAGCGCAACAGTTTCATTATCAACACGATCAGTGTCGAACGCAATTCATTTTACCGGGCGAGCATTAATAACGAAATGAAAAAACGATGGACGTACCCAGCTAATTAGAAACGTCGATTCAATTTATTCTCCTCGATTAAAGGATCAGATAATTTTGCGTTGGCATGTTATTGTTGTATTGACTCTGTTATTGTTTACTACTGCTTGACAAAGTAACTTGATTCAAATGTTTGTTTAACACCACCGGACGATAAACGGAACTGACACGCATTGACTTCCGTACGATTTTTAGTATAACTGCAATAATTGTGAAGCAAAAACTCAGAACCAAGACGAATGTAGTAATTTTAGTGTTAATATAGTAGACTATGAATGAGTTTCCCTTTGGCAATTATTAGACTGGAGATTTCATGCATTTGTTACAAAAACAAAAAAAAAAAAAAAACAGTTAAAACATTGGAACAATTAAAAAATGTTGCCATATTATTTTTTACCAATTGAATTGACTAGAAAGAGAAATATATTTGTATTTTGCTTCAGTTTGATGCAATCGATAAAATATTCATTTTGCATAAAGATCTGATTGTCTTCAGCCGAAGAACGAATTAGCATTTCGGCAAACAAATTTAAGGCACCCGAAATCGATCCAACACGGCTCCAATATAAAATGTTATAAACTTAAAAAGTTCCGCGGTTCATTGCTAAATCGCTAGTTTCCAGTAACGGCGGTGAAAAATAATTTATCGGCTGCATAAATTACGTTCAATCTATCGCGGCACCGTCTCTCGCACTCGATCACGTACATACTTTCCAGACGATAACACAGAAAAATCCTCACCTTTAGATCTCTGTTACCTAATTCCGTAACACATAATTCAACGATTCATAGACTCTAACACACAGCCAGCAAGCATGCTGAGACGTCATGAGCGCATAAACGTGACCATAAACGTTGCCCACGATCAATACTGGTGTGTTTGTTAAATAAAATAGCTGTGGCCACTTCGGAGTGTTTTCTCGCGCACTTCGGCTCGCGAATGGTCGGGCACTCACCGAGGGTCGAGGCTCGGCTCGCAAATATCTCCCCGAAGGATTCACCGGACCGGTCTGCCTGGATCGCGGTAGATGGATCGACGCGGACCCAAAATTTCGCCGACAGCTCGAAGACACCGCGCGGGACAGAATGCGAATCGCTAGCGGTTCGAGTCCGCGAGGAAATCGCTCGATGCGCCCCGCTCGATCGCGTGCTCTCCGCGTCTCTCGCCCTTCTAACGCGCTCCTCCCGCTACCATTTCTGTTTCGCGTTAGATTACCGGCGCTCGAATCGGCAAACCTGTCCGTGGACTTTGCTGTCGACTCCTCGAGGTCGCCGGCCCTCTTCCGCTCCCGTTGACCCCGGTTTCCGTCGCTCGATCCGCCCACGAGCACTCCGGCTTAGGGTGGTTCTTATTTTCCCGATCGTTCTTGCTGGTCTTGACGCGAAAACAACGCGTGCAAATTAGCGACAACGGGAAACGGTGCCGCGGTTGCGTCAGAGTTTTACAATTCTAATGAAATGATATCATTTTTAAATCTACAGTCAATTCTCGCTGTATATGTCCGGGAGACATACCCGAACCGTATTGTGTTTAATGTTATGTGTTATGTTTTGCGTCCGGGGACCCTCTCGGGGTACGCCCCGCGGTAGTGGGGACAATTCCGCGACGTTTATCATCCAGGCTCCGGCGACATGTATAGAGAAGCGTCGTTTAACCGTTCCGGAAGGTAGAAATTTCCAGCATTGTTAAATCTGTGTTGAATAAATTCCTAAAAAATTAAGTATGAATATTCTAGGTCGGTAGAATTGTTTAGTTTTCGGGTTGACGCATTGTGTCCGAGTACGAAGAGTCAATCTTGCTGTAAAAAATTCGATTACTTCGTCAGCCGAGAGACTGAGATTTATCTGAGAAGTAATATTTCCCAAGGGGGCGCCAAACAAATTCGAACAGAGGCACGTCAGCCTATCGACGTTTACGCAGATATCTGCAAACCCATGGAGACGGTAATTAGATGTTAATCGCCGGACTGATTGGCCTGGCTGACTCGGGTAAAAAGCGCCGAGGAAAATCGGAGGCAACGTCAGCAACCCAGTTATTATTTATGCGACCGCTTGACACTGGTAACAGTACAAATTGCACGGTTCGTGTGCTCCGATCGCTGCCAGTTTTATCCACGTGGTCCGTCACGGATGCTGTCCGATCGATGACGCCGATTCAAACCGATTAGAACCGAAGGAACCGGTATGAAAACATCCGGCCACGTGGCGGCCCGGAAGATCTCGCCGCGATTGTTCCGCGGTTGCGCACGCGTTCGTGTAACCGCGTTGCATCATCGTCGATCGTTCTACCGTCTACACCCGACCAGGCGCAATTCGTCAAACTCGTTGGCTCGCGTATAAATCTCTATTGCTAAATCGATACGCGGTGAACGGGCACGAGAGAAACGCCGCTGGATCCTTTCGTCGACGAGTCCGCGGACCGCGATTAGTATTGTCGCGTCCGGTGGTTCGATCATAAATGAATAAACGCTCAGATAAAGAATTACTATTAATTATTATAGAAAAATCCGATGATGTCGCGCGAGAGGAAATAAAATAAGATTAAAATATATGTTAGCAATTCTACGAAGTTAGGTAGCGCGGAAAAAGACTTCAACTTATCTTCCTGCAAGACACGCAGACGAAGATCAGTTTACACGTTGGAAAGAAAAGAAAAAGAAAAGACGTCTTTTCTTATAATTCGGCATAATTGGATACCCTTCCTGCTTGTTTCCAACGTGTAAACTGATCTTCATCTGTGTGTCTTGCAGGAAGATAAGTTGAAGTCTTTTTCCGCGCTACCTAACTGCGTAAGAATTGCTAACGTATATTTTAATCTTATTTTATTTCTTCTCGCGTGACACCATCGGATTTTTCTATAATAATTAATAGTAATTCTTTATCTGAGCGTTTATTCATTCATGATCGAACCACCGGGCGTGACAGTATTATGCGCCAGGCGATTACACCCGACGACCTTTTTTCCCTCACTGATTAGACTCGCAACCGTGTTTTATGGAACGTCCTGCGTGTCCCTCGCGCGTTAGGAAATTCATTCAGATTTTCACGGCTCGGTGTGCTCGGGTCGCGCGTTTCAATCGGCTGGAGCGCCTAATGTCAGTTTTGGTATTTCTTGGAATGCGAGGTTCGATTAAATCGAGGAATGTTTGAATGCTATGCAACATCAACACTGAACCTACCAAGAATTAACAGTCGTATGGTAAATATTGCCTTGTAAATATGGAAACTTTAAATTTATTGAGATTGTCTGTAATTTTTAATGTAATCCTTGGACACGGAAATTTATTCCACTGTTTTCCATAAATTAATTTTTATAGTTTCGATGATTATAAAACCGGTTATTTTGACCGTGGTAGGTTTAGTGTTAAATGAATTAGAACTTTAGAGTAATTAAATTCAGCACGGTAATGAAAGTCTCACGTTTATGAAAGTCTTACCAGATTTTCGTCTGTCTTGGAACGTAATGTTATATGCAATATCACCGCCTTGGAATACCAAATGTGTTACTATCGATGTTTTGCAATCAACCTTTTACGCGAGATGCTTATCTTCCCTGGTGTATGATACAATTTCTAATAGAGTAACAGTATTTTATGAACAGCGTCTAGAAACATTTATGATTACATAAAAGTGTTTGATCCTCTGAAATTCGTCACGAGAAAATGTTTAAAAATACTTGAGGATTTTTAGAACGAATTTTAAAAGAGTTCATGGACATTCATAGAATTTCTACCTTCATAGAATTGTGTTTTTGTAAATTTTGTTGTTAAAAGATTTTCCATGTGATCCGAACTAATAAGGTTTTGTCGGAGTTCGGTAATTTCATTGTTACAGCGCCAGAAACAGACGTTCAGAAATCAGTAGGCTAAACGAGTAGAGGTTTTCGGGATACTAAATTTTATTCGTTTTTTTATTCAGCCTTTCGTTTGAATTCTTTCTTTTGCGGTGGATCCCGTCGCCACGTACCTTCCTGAGAGCATAAGCTCGTCGCACGATAGTAATTCCGGCGGTCGGTTTCGGAATCGTCGACTGTAAACCGGTTCCGATTTTTTCGTCGAGCCCAAGGACCGCTGGTTAAACATATCGATCTAATTACGCGTCTAAAAGCTGCACATTCTGTAAAATGTCCGTATTGGTACAGTTGTCGATCTGAACTATGTAACTCGACGATTTTGATTTTCGAAGAATTTGTGAAAATTGTAGAATATGTTTGGACGACGAGCAAATCCTATAGTTCGCCTAAAAGTCATTTTCTCATCATCCGAATATACAATTTTTTACTCTGTGTATTTTATTATATTATCTTCTATTTTCATGTGTATTTTTATGTGTATTTTTACCATGTCTGTTTGTAAAATAAAAAAGAAAGTTTCAAAATGGCTGCTAAGAAGCTAAAGAATTTAGTTTCTTGTGCATTATAAGTCTGACTACCGACAGCTGTTACTACTTAAGGAAAAGAAATGCAGAAGAAGATGCTGTCATTGTCGAGATCGATTATCAATTACAGACAATACAGCATGGTCTAAAAAATTGAGCAGTTTATACATTCATGCCAGTGTTATGAACGCGCATACAGATGCTCTGATAACCGTTTTTTAGACACAGAACGAGTCCGTTCAATTTACATGTTTATTAGGTGTCACTATATCCTGCGACTACGAAAACAACAAGCCTCTCTATTCGCATATCAGAATAGCAACAGCGACAATAGTCATGCATACATAATGCATGCAACTATGTAAGTTGGCTGAAAACGTTTCAAATCGCGGACAATTATGTGCGTCAATGTCAAGAGCGTCAGGTGCCTATTCAACAGGCGTTATCTAAGCATGTACATACTTGAGAAGTTGAAGTTGAAAATATACAATGTGCTACCTGCACTTTAACACTAAACCTACCACGGTCAAAATAACCGGTCTTCTATTTCACAATTATTTAAATTATACAAATGTTTTCACAAGAAATTGCTGACTCGACTTGTTTATTTAATCACATATTGAAATATGTGATTTATATTGGATTGACAATATATTGAAAATCATACAAAGTTTAACTCCCTGGTACGGCGCGCTCGTCCGCAACTCTGTCTCCCAGGGACGGCGCCCCTGGACGCGTAAGGCACAAAAGCCGCTATAGTGGCGTTACCGTTCAAACTGATGCTTTCCACGGAAAGCCACTATAGTGGTGTACGGAGTAGGGAGAGAAAAACAGTTTTGCAAATATTTAATCAAGGAAATGATCTACTGGTTTTCCAGTTCTGCAGGTAAAAAAAAACGTCTGTCCCGTTACAGGTAAATTGTAAGATTCTCCATACCCATGTAATGTTTGATTTCCATATTGATCGCTACACTAATCTAATTTCAAATGGAAATTTGTATACCGGGAAGATGAGGAAAAACGAATGTCAATGAATTTCGCGGAATGTAGGGTTTTCTGTGTGACGGTGATTCGTATTCGAAACGAACTTTGAAGCGTTCGGGGCGATGGTAGCGATCGATGAACGATCACGTTGTCTTGTCTTCTTTTTTTTTGGTGGGAAATTTTACCTATCATCCTCATCATCCGGCGGGCACTTACCGCGTGAAGTTCGCTATGCAATTTTGTCGCCCGAACGCACGCGATCCGAAAAACCGCGTCCTCTCGATGCATGAACGAAATCTAATCACATACACTTAACGTCCAACATCGAAGTTCAAGATCTCGGAGTAATTATCGGAAATTAGTGGTCGAACGAGAGACGGTTGTAATGGGGGTCACGTTTTCTGGCATTCTTCGGTTCGAGTTATTGCGAACGCACATATGAAACATATTGATACAATTCTTACCGGAAACGTATGCTTTTTCTTACGCGTTGGGTGCAGCGTTTGTAGATATTTGCATTTTAATTGCTACGATTAAATCGAATTGCTGAACATAGTATTAAAAGTTACTTAACGGCGGGAAGAATTCATTTCAATTCATCGAATGACACTCCTTTTTCGTAGCACGCAACACCTTTTCCATGACATTTAATTTCATTTGTGACATTTACGTATGTAAATGTACATTTGTTTCAACTTCGACAGATATTTACTAAATACTTATTTGAACAGGTTAAATAAATATTGTATATACGTATTTACATTTTCATCATTTATTTCTATACACAAATATTTACATTGCGAGATCTAGCCATCGATTTCAGTGGAAATAAAGATTACCACGGTTTTAGCATATTTGTAATGATAGTAATGATTGGACTGCGGATTTTATGCATTTATGACAAAAATGAGTAGGTGCAAATTAAAAACGTACGTCATCAATGCACGTCTTCCTTGTAGCACGAACGTTTTCAGCAATTTATGCACAAATTAATCCGCTATCCACAGTTTCCTAGTATGTCATTCGGTTCTGTAAACAACTATTTCAACAGCATGCAAAAAGTAACAGTAATTTAATGTTTTTCCCTTCGATATTTCTAGTTCAGTTTTGTGCACATTAATATGAATGAATTCAATAACAACTAAATAACTGACAGTGACACGATAACTTTTTCCTGTTTCTGGATCTATGATGCAGGATCTATTCAAATAGAACTGAGGAGTATTTAAAAGAGAAACTCTGAATTTTGACGGAGCATTTATTTTTCAAAATATTAATTGAATTATCGATTAGATGTTAGTTGTTTTCTTTTTCCTAAAATAATTAGAACGGATAGAATGAATGCGTTCGATCGGGACAGCTTTTTCGCGACATGACCCGCGCTTTTATTTTTTAACCGCCACAATTTTTCGTAGAACTCCTTCCAAAAATTCGCGCGATTACTTCGAACATGCGCGAATACGCACCTAAAATTTTAGCTTAGTAGCGTCGCTCGTTTTCTTGAAATTAATTCTTGAAAATGCGCGTCTCGACTAGAAACACCTTGCGGATTTTCCGAGTATACACGCGCCATAATTCAATATACACAACATTGTGGCAGAAATTAATGATCGGCTGCAATGTTCATTCTAATTTAGTGCCTATTACAGACGCTGAAAAAAAAACGAATGGCTAACGAAGCGTAACCTAGGGACTTTCTACCACGGTCATTATCAACGCGTGGCAATTTAAATATGAATCGAACACTTTTGACCATCATTATTGACAAGTACCGAGAAGATTGCTAAGGAGGAAAAAATCGGAATCAGGTAATAGTCTCGCAACAATTTATTACTTCTGTCGGGATTGAAAGAACCGCAAATGACGCGCGGCAGTTGACGAACGAGAAAAAACATTCCTTAATGCTGACTTAATTACAGTGAAGTGGCGTTACGTCTACCGTGTATGTAATATCAAGATTTTATAATTGTCGGCCTGTAGAAAAAGTGCATACGATGACGAACCAGTTACGTCAATTACGTGATTGGACACTTCCATTTCATTGATTGTGTAACGAATCAATCTTTGAAAATGCTCTTTTTTTGAGACGTTTTTTCACCACGATTCTTCTGCAGCGAATCTTTGCATATCATTAATATTAAAAGTACTACACACGTTCATTTTAAATTGCCGGAGCATATGAATGCTGGGAGAATATGTAATACATATTTAATATGAAATTAATTACTCTGTATACCATTGCAGTCATTTTTTCAGCATCCTTGAAGCAATTTTTTTGTAAAGATTCAATCTCAAACGAGTGTTTTATTCAAAGAACGGTAGAAACTTCGCAGTACGTGTAAGTGCATTTATCATTTGAATTTGGAACAAAGAAAAACGGATTTTTATTCAAAAGCACGCAAATACTGGCAAGAATCTTTAATTATAATTGAAAGTACAAATTTAGTAAATTTGTAAATAATATTAAAGATTCATGTGAAAAAAATATTTTTTGATTATTTTATACAATTTCTACGCGGTTTGAGCTGACAGCGCCATCCATGGCAAAAAGCTGAAACTGGTAGATAAATAAGAGTAGAAATCCGAAAATTGCGTAAATTTTCGAAAATGCCGAAGATCGAACTTTGTATTATGAGAATATGATATTGAATGAGGTGACACGAAATTCAGTAGTATAACTCAACGACAAGTCGGAGGTTCGGGAAAAATTCAATAATTGTACACGCAGATACGTCTTTTCATTATATTGTCTTTATTTATTCATTGTTGATTGTTACATACAATGATTGCGTTAAAATGCAATATAAATGTTTACATGTAATGAGGATTGCGCGTCGGTAACCGTGCTATCGCACATGGTATTGACAGTAATTTAACATCAGCGTTACCTAGCGGTAGAGTCGAGAACCAACTGGTAATTGGTATGCGGATTTAGCTGCAAGAGGCGCCATTGTCATGCAGCGTGTCTTCTCTGCACAAGTACAGACGAGGTATAGGAGTAGATCAGGCTATTAACAAATAGAATTAATAGCAATCCTCGAGGCAGTTTTGAATGAACGCGTCGTCCAAGAGCCCCCCGAGGCTCAGACAGAAAAGCCCATAACCTGCAATGTCTATAGTGATCTTAAGTCTGTGGTATCAGACAAGTATGCCTACACTTACCCATCAATACAATTTGTCTACCAGTTTGAGTGTTCTGCCACGGATGGCGCCACGAGTCTATTAAAATAGATTTTTAAAGCACAAATAAACACAAAACAAATATCACAGATTTAAATAAGATGCAAAAGTTTCTCAAGAAATTTTATCTTTAGGAAAAAATTCTTTACCTCTACCCTTTGTGCAAATATTGTTTTAATCAACCTACTTCCACATAAAAGCATCCCTTAATGTTAAGAAAATGGAATCAGCAAATACAGTGGTCTAAGGAAACGAGTAGATTAAATTATACTAAAATTTAAAATACGAGCATTAAAATATAAACTCTAAAAAATCCTTTCCCACTTATTTCGCTACATATTCTTTTTAACTAGTTTATTTCCGGGGAAACACACCCCTAAACGTTGGAAAAACTCAATTAAAAATGCGATGCTTTAAGAAACCAAGTGCTATCCTCTTTAAATCAAGAATTAAATGCCTGATCTTTCTCTGTTCTCATTCGACTAATAATATTATACCGAAAGATGATACACAATAGTTTTTGTTTTGAATGCAATAATCTTCAGCCAGATTTATCAGAAAAACAAAGTTAAATCATTATGCTCGCGTGGCTTGAAATGCCTCAATCATTCTCCGACGGAAGTCTCACCTTGAAGACACGATTGTGAAATTAACGGAGTATAGTTTAAACCCTCCCCGTGAAAGGCGGCGAAACCACCCCCTCTGAAACGGCTTCATTTCAGTGGACGGAAAAGGCGCCCTTAGGAAGAAGTATTTATCGATCCCCACTGCTTTCTTTCTTCTCAGCCTGGAGGCTACAGCCTTGGGGTGTCTACGGGGGCGGGGGTGGTCGTAGAATTAAAGATGGCGGGACTTTTTCCTTTGTTTCAACCCCTGCGATTCGGAACCGGTTCTCCCTCCGTTTCCTTCGGAGGAAGGCTGGGCGAAAAAATGGCTGGAAATATTTTGCGAAGCCAATTAGGGTCGGGGGTGGACACCTTTCTCATTCTTTCGGGAGGTCCAGCGGAAGTGGCCAGCCCAAGTGAACTCTGTTGCTTCTGGAACAGGGTAAATAAATTCTTTCGTTAGTTTGAGCATGACGATGTGGTAGAAAAATGGAAAGTGCTGAACAATATTAAATAATTTAATTTTTTGGCCAAGACGAGCAACTTCTAAACATTATGCACTCTTCATTATATAATGTTAGCTACTGGCACTGCAACATGATAGTATGATAATTGTTATTGAAGATAGTAAAGCATAGCATAATGTTTAATGAATTTTTAAGTTTTTGTGGCACTAATAAGTTTGTTTGAGTTGTTGAAGTTTATTTATGTTCTTTATGGAGTTGCATAGTCTAACAATAAGCACATTACTGTTTAAAGATATTCGTGGGGTTGTTATGTACAGTCTATTCGACTCGTTAAGGGTTGAAAAAATATGTACCTTCGTCACAAGACTTTATTATTTAATTGAAGTAGGAAAAAGGGTAATTATAGTGTCTCTCCGGGAAATTTCGCAGATAAAGATGAAGTTTTCTGCGAGGACGTCGCAAAACCAGCTTCCGAGGATCTACACCCCCTCGATCCATCATTCTCGCTCCTTTTTACCCATTATTTCTGCCGTTTCAAGGAGCCAGGTATTGACCGAGCAGGATATCGCAGTATTTTCCTCGAAGCTTCCTCGAGACCGAGAAAATGCTCGTCTTTGTTTTTATTGCTCGAACGGGGGATGGGGAGGTGGGGTGGTTGGAAGCGGAGGGTGCAACGGGGATGGTAACGATGGGGGTTGGAAGACGGAGAGAGGAAAAGGAAAAGCAAATGAGGCTCGATGCTCCGGGGGTCTGAAGGGGATGAGGCCAGTAATGCGAACGGTACGCAAGAAATCGCGAGGAGTCGTTTCTGTTTCTCCTCTCCTCCACGTTTTTCATCCCCTATCGACCATCGCGGGAGACTTTTCGCCGCGCAAAAAGTCCAACGGGATAGTCCGCGCCACTTTGAAAAGAAAAAGGGAACGAGAGGAACATTATCGAACTCGTTCCCAGGTATTGGGCGGCGAGCAACCCCTTTTCTTGCTGGACGCACCCCTAACTTCTGGAACGTGCGCTTTCAGCTATAAATATTAGCTTGCTCTTTCCTTATCTCGCAGACAGATTGTACACACCACAATTGACATTTGTACAATTGAAAATTGATCAGGTCCAAAATGGAAGGAAAAAGTAAAAATACTGGTACTGTACTGTGCATTCTTTTACAAAAAATTCCTTTTATACTTTGACGCTGAATCCAGTGTGCACAGTTGTGAGAGTGACTGGCATCTTATAAAATTGACAAGATCAAAATTATCTAAATTTTGCATTACTTTTTATTGAATTATATTAAAGTTTTAAAACACTATTTAAAGTTCGCATTAGGACAGCATTCTTCTTTAAACATCCAAACAATATTTGGTTCACTATTTTTGATCCAGTTCACTGAAAATATCCAAACATTATACACAACTGTACCACACCAAAAATGTATAAACTGTGTCAACTTGTGTTATAAATTCTCTATTAACGTTCGCAAATGGTCGACTCAATTTTTACACCACACATATCCGGTACATCTTCTAAAGAATTAAACAATCCATTAAAAAATTAAATTGTCCACTTAAATTCACTCCCAGTTGCATTTGTCATCCCTCAAATTCACTCGAATTTAGCACACCACCACGATTTTCGGAACAAGCAGGAAACGTTGAGGCAGATCCGCACGCGGGACGTATTGATGTATTAATTACGCGGGGTTAAGTGATCGTCTAGCAATTAAACACACCCCTGTGGAGGATTAGAACGTACTGAGCTCGATCGCGTTGCGAACATGATCGTGTTATATGCGGGACGTGTAGAGGTAACGTGGTCACATTTCCCGACGCGTTTGACCGGTATGCAAAACAGACCGGCTGACCATCGTCCCTTGAAAAAGGCCCACTTCCGTGAATCTTTGTGGAGGGTTGAATCCCGAGCAGCTGCCGCGTTATCCTTCCTACCCCTGGACGAACCATTCAGACACCTTTAGCATACCCGTGTCGAAATCACTATTAATTTTTGACCGAGTTTCGTCGAGGACTCTCGATCGATGTTCGGTTTTTAATTTTTTCTAGGGAGTGATGGTATTTTTTAATCTTAAAATAATACGTTTTCATTTTGTTGGGCTATTAATATACAGTGTTTATACCTACAATGATCGTTTTTCAATTTTAATTATTCGTGTCTTTTTTAGAAAGTTCCCTTTCATTACAAAATACGTAAAAATCAAACGCCAGTGTAGAGTTTAATATTTTAATGAAAGTCAGTCGAATGTAAATTCATTAAAAGGTGTAAAATGGATCATTAAGGTCCTTTCGTTTTCTTTCTCGTCCCCGTTGTACTCAAAATCCACAAACTCTTCTATAATTCCATTAACATGGAAATACAATTAGCTCTTGAACATGGTCGAACTCTTGACACTGGTCAGCTAATTGTTACATTAATACTTCGTGAATTAATTTTCGATCAAAGTTGGGATTCTGCCGAGGGAAAGAACTGTATCCGTAACTCGGGTGACATGAAATTAATTTATACAGCGTGGTGTATTAATATTTGAAAGAAAAAAATCGTTTCTTTCGTCGAAGGAAGGAAAAATTATATTACAAACTAAACTAAGATTTAACTAAGAAAATTCTTTTATATTTTATATATTTATTAATATGCATATTTGTATTTTATAAACTTGTCCATATCAATCACATATAAAAGTCTATTTATGACTGTTTGAAAAAAGATTGCAAGACAAAGTTTTAATGTTCAATTGAAATAGTGTCTAAACATTTTTACGGGCCTGTTCCTTTCCAAAAATTAATTTCTTGTACAATATTTACTATTTAAGAAAACTGGAGGAAAGGAAAGTTTAATACAAATAAAAATGTCCTATACAAAAATAATAGTTCACGTAAGATGTAGTGATGATTGAGCGAATTATTATTAAAGAATACGAATAAAGGAAATTTCAGTACAAATACGAAAGCCTTTCTAAAGATGATACGTAAGCTTGCCATTTATGCAGTTTGCGCCTCTCCAAAAATCAGGAAGCAGATTTGTTTCTCGATGACACCCACACACCAAAGTTTGTGTTTGCGATTGAATTTCGGCAGGCAGATGGACGAGCAGAGATTGAAGAGCACAGTGCATCGAAGGTTTATTATCGGTGAAAAATAACGGGATCGCGAATTTCGCGTGACAAGCTGCTAAATGAAACAGAGGGTGGCGCGCGAGGGGGTGGCGCGGGGGTGGCCGCGCTAGCGTGGCAGTTTATTGATTTAATTGCACGGCAATTAGTTGGCCGTTTGTCGTTAAATTTCATCCGGAACGGAGCGGCGATTCGCTTATTTAACCAATGATTAATCGCCGGCAGTTTTATCTGTAGCTAACAAATGACGCTAATGGGTAACCAGGAACGCCATGGCGGCGTCGTGGGCACCATTACACCCGGCCCCGATGATGGCGCGTTGAACACGCGCGCGCGAGTCCTTCGACAACTTCGACGCTTCTCTCTCTCTCTCTCTCTCTCTCTCTCTCTCTCTCTCTCTCTGTCTCTGCTCTCTGCTCCTCCGTCCGATCGAAATAGTTTTTCAATTTTCACGGACGATTGGTCACCCTCCGCGCGCAATTTTCCCGTCGCTTGGCTTTTCGATTATCCGGCGAGAACGTCCGGGAACGCGGGCCGAAGTCGAGCGCGGCCGCGATTCGTCTTTCGACCCTCGATCCCGACGATCGTGAACGCAAATGAGCCCTCCGATCGCCTACCACGATCGAGCAAGGTTCCCATCACTCTGGCCACGATTTTTACAAATTTTTTCCTACCCCTGTTCATTTTTTACAAATTTTATGAACTCAAATTCAAGGGCATCTGAACAATTTTCCATCCCTTTGAAATGCGGGACTGATTAGTATGTATTTCTTGGAGCTTGACGGGAGCCATGTGAGGGATTGGAAAGATTGTCTTGTTGATAAAAAATTATTGTCGTTATAAATCCGTATTTAAGGCAAATGACTTGTATAATTATAGATTTAGGTGACGTTCGGTGAGAGCAACGAGGAACATGGAAATTGATTTTTAAGAGGTCTTGGAATAATATAATTATTATTAAACTTTGGATTTTTCCAGTGTATTCTTAGATATTTTATCGGAGCTACGTTCGAAACGGCGCGTTCACGATCTGGCTTTTCTGAAGGAATAAATTAGAGTGACGACGAGATAAATTATTCCTCGAGAGACTGTTAATCCCTACCCTGGAGGTTAGTAGGGCAGGAAAGCGAGGGGATGGTTGGTGCAAGGGGTTGCGGACGAAAGAGGACCGTATCAAAACTCCTGTATCGTGAAACAGGTTTCGGACACCCGGAAGCCCTTCTGGTCAACGTTTCTCTTTTTTTTTTCTTTTTGTACCTCGTGTACCTCGAACCCCTGCACGCTAACCCCTCCTGAAAGGGTGCTTTTCATTAAAAGAGAATCCTGGATGAAGTTACTATAGCAGAAATTGCTGGACGTGTATGTACAATCGCAGGAACAACCTGGGATTTCGACGAAAGACCCAGAACGTTAATTAAACATTCGATGAAGGTTCTTTTATCCCTTTTATGAATAAAAATTTGAGAAAACATTACTAACTTGTGTGTCATGATTTTATGCATTTCTTATAAAAATGAGTAAGTGAAATACAAAGCTATAAGGACATTATAAAATGAAGAAATATTCTTTTATTTAATTTTTCTGTCTTACAACTGCCTAATAGAAGAAGAAGAATATTAATTAATTTATTAATTCCAAGTGAGTATGTTCTATTAACCCGTATTAGCGTATATATACGCAAGATTTTCCTGGTCACTATCACCGGAGCGTATATATATGATCAATTTATTTTTTCTTATAATGCTAAAATATAAAGTTCTTTTATTTGTAGTAATTTTTGTACTTAAATATAATAAAAAAAAAGTTTGGTGATAAAGGCCTTCTTTTCATATTTCCTTATGATGCAAATGGGTTAAATAAATTTGTTACACAGTCCCCGATGTGTTTTATATTATATTAAAAATAGGGTCGAGGATATGTTGGTGCTATTAAAAAACCTTTGTTGTCTGCGAGTATATTGTATTCTACGGTTAGAAACAACGGGAAGAATAAGAATGCAAAGTGTTGTAACAGTCGGCGCTCGGCCGTAATATCTCGACGGCAGAAATTGCGGGCAGAAAATTTCAAAGTAGCTCGCAGGCGGACGTTCTTAATTAAAGAAAAGTCGGGGATCATTAAGCGGGCGACCCTTACGAGGAAACCGCCCCCGCGAGTGTGGCCAGCCGTATAGATGCCGTTGATCGCGGGACACTAAAAGCACCGCCGGTTTTAAGCGTCATTCGGCTCTTTTACGCGCTTCTAAAAAGTGCTGGCACGACGATAAAGGGTGGCCCTGTGGGGTGCCCTCGTAAACTCCGCGGAAAGACAGGCCGGCCGGGTCCAGTCGTAAAAAGATCGGGCCAAGAGGCGACTAAAAATCTTTGAAAACCCTCCGAGAAATAATTATGAGACCCGGATCCGCCCTGTAAAACATTCATTTAAATGTGTGCACCTGTCGCGAAATTAAAAAACCGAAAAATAAAAGCTCGAATCCTCCGCATAAATTCTACAGTGATCAGAGGTCCGATCATCGGTATTTTTCAATTTTTACATTGCTTTCGATTTACTTAAATTATTAAGGGAGGAAAGACGTTCTTAAGTGGTTTCTGTTTCCAGCGAAGGTACAGAGAGACCTTCGTGAAAAATAACCAAACAAATTCTGTCGTCGTCTGATTAAAGTAAAAATTAACCAAAGATCTTGCAATTTTTATAAATTTCTGTAGTCATTTTCTGTAGTGAAAAGGCTGGAATAAAAATGGTGAACGCAGTAAAATCGTCGATACAACAACCCTGAGCACGTACGCGCAATAAGGCAGGCACGGTGGTGGGGGTGAAGGTGTAGGTGTGGGTCGGAGGAACTGCTAAAAATCGTAAAGACTCCCCACCAACGAGGTCACCCCCCTACTTTCGCTTCTTTGCCGGGTTTTTCCTCGTTCCGCGGGACGCGAAGGCGAAAGAGAAAGACGCGGGGGTGGTTTTCAGCCCCGCTCGCGAGCAAACGGGTGGGAGAGGGTGAGACCGGGGGTTTGAGACGGGGGGTAGCGTTAGAAAGGCAAGAAGAAAAGAGCGAGGGAGCCCCGGCTGTCCCACCTTCGCCGCTCCAGTATTTCAGATAAGAATAAAGTAAACGGCGAATGGGGTTGCTGGAGGGGTGGCGGCTGCAGCTCCGTCCCTCTCGCTCTCACGGGGTTGACGGTGTCCGGTGGGGTGGGTGATGCTTCTCCGACTGGGCCGTATCAAAGCGAAAGGGGTGAAGCAAAAAGTACGACGATCGATGCAACCGGCCACACGGAATACAATGAAGGCGCCTCTACTTTTCCTTCTTTTCATCCCCCTCGTCTTTCATCCCCTCCAGCCGAGACCCTAGCGAGCCCGGGCAAGTCTTAAGGTTGTTATTGTTCTTATTATACTGTGTATTTATTACCGGAACATCGCGATGCGTAGATAATACGTTCCCTGAAGATAGTTGCGCAAAAGACTGGTGATTAATGTTCAGACATTTTTGTTCCACAATTTGAAAAGTAATGGGCAGAATTAAAGTATTATGTGAATATATAAAGTATTACATGGACGTAAAGTAGGCGAATTTTTATCCGAGAGGGTTAAAAATACACAATCTTCTATTATTAAAGGGGTAATTTCTATTGCATTATATTTAAACAAATTTGGTGGCATTGCTGCATTCTTGGAGTCTTTTATATTGGCTTCACATTTTTATTCCTTTGACGATATGATGATTTTTTAATTTCTTTATAAATATTACACAATAGGAGTACTGTATTATTTCTTTAATGCTTTTCTATTCCTTTAGTCACGCTCTAAATTTGTTATAGAGGCTCTTATATTCTAGAAAAATGTAAGAAAAGTATATATTGTTTAACATTATACTGTTTCTGTTTTCTCAACATTATTTCAACCAAGCATCACAGCAGATTTAAGTTGGGAAAGCGTCCGTGCCTTTTCCGCATAGTGGTGCGAAAAAGTAAATTGATTAAGTGCTCCGCTTTTTATGGAAATAATAAAGGCATTTAATGAGGCAGAGTGAAAATTTTCTGTTCCACCTAACGCTTAATTGTGGCGGGATCGTTTGGAGATACAGCGACTCGCGTATTTAATCATGGGGAGGCCGTCTCGTTTATTTGCTGTAATTACGTATAAAATTTCAAACAGAACATTAACACGAAGAAAAATTTATGTCAATATCAATCGAATGCAAATATGGAGTTCCCTTAGCTCCTATAAAACGTATGAATTTTGTAGAACCTGTAAACTCTTTTCTAAATTTTGCAAATTCAAAATAAAATTCATCGAACTCCTATTGGGTAAGAATCAGCTGGCGCGTCTGATCATGACCTGCCGAATCTACTTCCTCCAAACACTAGACCACGCGAATCCGTCTTCAAACTCATTTTTCTCAAAAACGGAGCGTTCAACAAAAAAATGTTATTCCTTTTTATCGACTGTTTTCTCCATGTAGAATCACCACACGGTCGCTTGGTGCCATGATTTGAGAAACAGGTATGCTTTGAAGTACCTCAGTAAATTTTTACGAAAAGAAATATTCTAATGTGACAGAAAGCGGTATTGAGGGTCTTTCATTGATTTTGAACGGTATTGAAAATTCGTATTTTTCCGCGTTTCGACCATTTCGGACCAGTGTGCGCCGCCCCATCGGCCATCGTTCCGTAATAGTCCCGTACAAACAATATTTCCTCGACGAGAAGTTCGTGTTTTAATAGTCGTTAGAAGTTCGCTACAATTTTCCTCGGTGTTAACTGAAAAACGACGATCGTTACCCTTTTTTCCACCCCCATCATCCCCTGCAGCAGCGGCTCGGTTCTCGAGCTGTCTTCTCGAGCGGGCTCGGGCGTAATAGAGGTGCGGCGGCGGCGGCGGGATGAATTTCCTAATTAAAACTCGCGGGAAACTATTTAAAACTTAAAAAGGAACGAGGCTAGACCCAAAGCAACCCCGGGCCCCATTATCGCCCTCGCCACGAGCAACTTCGGCAAATTATAAATTTCATCGGAACTGGCTCGCCCCTTCTTGTACCTTGTTTTATTTTTCCTTGTTCTCCTCCCGGTTCTCCTTTTTTCCCCGGAAGAAACTATCCCGGAGGAGAATCTCGCCCTTGCAAATTGCACGAGGATCCGCGGGAATCATTTTTATGCTAAACTCTGTGCCGCCCCGGTTTTAATTCTTTCTCTGCGCCAACGGTTTTCTTGCATCGTGCAACGCGGAGGGCTTTAAATTAGGGGTTGGTCGAGGAAACGGGCGAAAAATTCGCCCGGGGCGCAATTAATCGTATCAAGGGTTTACGGTTCTGCTGGGCTGCTTCCTCGGAAATAGAGGAAACTGGGAAATGCCTTCTATTCACCCCCCAAGGCTCCTTTTTATTTCGAGGAACGCGCACTGCTACCCCCGCGAGACTTACTTTAACTGCCTGCGACGTGGCGAGCAATTAGAAGCGGCGTCTTTTAAGCCGGGTCATAGATTTTTCCGCGTAGCTACCCGGCTTAAAGCGGGGAAATTTAAGGGCAGTTTACAAGCCACTTGATGCATGTGGCCGCGGTGCACTCAATTCTACCCCGAAACGCGAGAGAGAATATTCCCGAGCAAATGCACTCTCGACTTTCAGCAGACCAAATTTTTCTTCCACCCCTTTTACCGAGTATTCATCCTTGATTTTATATTGAAAAAGTAAAGGGAGTTGTTGTGTCTGAAATTTATTATTTTAGGGGTGAGTTGCAGGGAACGCGATGCAGAGGGAACTGCTTTATCGACTCAGGAAGTTGAGCACGTCGCCACCTGTGATAGACTCGGGAATCGTGTATTGATTTTTTCTGTTCATCGGTAACGAAGGGAATTTTGCTCGTGGGAAAAATGCTGATAAGGGATGGATGACAGAGGGCGGCAGGATAAAAGATTCTGATAAAAAGCTGACTTGGTTTTCGAGGCTGTATTTTGCCTCACTAGGAAATATTGATATTTTCTTTAGAAATTAAGTTTATCGACTTGGTTATCTTAATTTTGTTTTTGTAACTTTACTTAGCCATTAATTTCAACAAGTGATAGATATTTTTACAATTTTACAAGCATTTGTAATTAATCTGAGAGCAAAATATTTTACAAAAAATATGTTCAAGTGTAAGTATACTGTTAATTCATATAGCAGCGAAAATTAAATATTAGTGGCAATCGAGTTAGATGTTAATAGTTCTTATTATCATGCATTACTGTTCGGATAATTGCTGAATTAATATGAATTTGTAAAATAGTTAAATTATGCGTAAAAAGATCAGAAATTTATAAATTGTGTTTCAAAGTCTATTTTATTTGTAGACGAGAAACTAGCCTGAATAAATGATTGATTCTATTACAAGATAGGTACGTAGAGATTCAATGAAAAAGAGTTGCTTAAAACTATTGCAATTTTTAGAAACACAAATAATTTTTAACTCTTTGCACTGCAAGCTATTTTGTCACCAGAATTCAGACGTTTTATCTGCTGTAGAATATTTTAGTTTTATTTTGTTTATATAAAATTTAGGATATCTACTTGTACCTAATTCGAACGTTTAACAATTTATTAAATACAAGGACGTTTAGCAATTATTTTCAATTATTTTGAATTATGGTATAGTAATTTTTAGTGATGTATCAAATGGGACAGAGTGCAAAGGGTTAAATTATGGCATGAACCAGTGAACTCGCAATTTTGAGACCAAATTAAATAGTTTGAAAATTCCACACAAAATCCTGTGTTCAACTTTCCCGGACTATCGGTTAAATTTTTCCGTGAAAAACAAGGCAGACTCGTTGCTTAAAATTGACATGAGCGTCGACGAGCTCGCAAGCGGCGCTCCGGTCTTATAAATTTGTAACAAGGTTGAGAGACTTCGCATAAAATCGTGCGTGCACATTTGCCAGATTTAATAATTAAATTTTTCGGTGGGAAAACGGGACGACGGACTGGTCGCTAAAAATTGGCAAACGCGTCGACGAATTCGCAAGCGACGCGTGTCGCCGCGTAGCGCGCGCCGCTCGGCGCTCTTGTAAATTTGTAACAAGGCCAGCATAGCAGCGGCCGGGGTCCTTTGAATAAATAAAATCGGCTGCGGATCGATGCCGCATGTCCGCTCCCGCTCGCAAAAATCCGCGTTTCCCATCGCATCCGGCTACCTAAACGTCATGGGGGGTGGGGGGGGGGGGGTGGGGGGAGTTGAACGCGTTGGGGGGTACAGTCCGTTCCCGGCCCCGGCGCTAATGAAGTTTCTAATTAACGCGACAGACGAGCTCTCGCAACGCGACCGGATTACATCGCGTCAAACGAATCGAGGCAAATGAAACGATTACCAGCCAGCCCGGTCCGGTCAGCCCCGTGAAAATCAACCACGGGGAGAGAGAGCATACGCCCGAGGATCGACTGTGAAATTAATCGACTGATCGCGCGCGCCCTTTGACGCGATGATTGAACCGGGATTTTTCGACGTTCCGGCTCCATTGCTTCCTCCGCGATCGGGAATTTTGATGCCCGATTAGGTAATCTGGCTCATCCGACAATGCCGATGGATTTACTTCCTTTTTTTCCCGACGCGAATTTGCAGAACATGCGACGATATTTATGTCGAATTTTTACGGCGATATCTATGTGGGTTTACAGAAGAATGTATATTAGATTGTCTCTTGTTAATATTCGATGTCCAGTGAATCGGATTAACACCCCTTATTTATAATTCGGTTTTTATGTCAATTTTTGCGTAGCTCTAAAATAGATTGTAGGGTTTCTCAAAAATTTGATGTCCAGTTTAATACGATTGGGTCACATTCTAATTTTTCCACTAAGAATATTATTTCCCCTCACTCGTCACTTCAGTTAAAAGTAAAAATGCTCTTGAAATCGCGAATTTTGTATACTTTCATAATTCTTTAACCCTTTGAGGACGGGAATTATTTTTAGCATACTTTTATTTAGTGGGTGGTATGTATCTATTTCATGGTATCATGGAACTGTGTATGTAACACTATGTTTACGGGGCACTAAATATGCCTATTGTATTAGGTCGTCCCATAAGTTCGTGCCGTGGATATGTTTATATTATTCACCATTGAAAAGTATATTAATGAAAAACCGCAGAAATTTTATAGCGACGGTATGATGTCTTTGCCAAAAAGGTCAGAAGAGGTTGTGGAATAAAAGGGCGATTACATATTTTATTTTCAGAATTTACATCGTACAAGAATAAACGGCACGAACTTATGGGACGACCTAATACATTACTTTATAAAAATAACGAAAATGTATCCAAATTCTTAGTCATTTCTTTTACAGTATATACCCAAGGAAATAAATTTGTTCACTAATTTCTCATCCCTGCATCTTTCAAACTTCGATAATTGTGAATCAAGAATACTAGAACCAGTTGAGAACAATTGTGTATTGCATGAGAATGAAATGAAGGGAAAAGTATTATGTTTGGCAAAAATGTGCTTGGTATTTTTTGGCAGTAACAGTTTATTAACCCTTAACGGACCAATAATTATATGCCATATAAGCGGCATGGCACTTTACTTACTGGGTCCAATGCCACGTATATGGCGGCAAAAATCAAATTAATTGATAATATAAATATCTTCCTTTCTATACTTGATATAAAAATGTTGAGTACACAGTTTCTCTTCGTATGAAACATAGCTTGGACCTGGTGGGAAGTAAACTCGAAATACTTCCGGACCGTTAAGGGTTAAAAAATAATGCGCAGTCAGCAGGCACGCGTTTGCAAAATTTCAAAAATAAAGCTTGCACAATCAACTAAAAATCACGCCAGAAATTAAGACACCGATCGCATGAACGAGCATAAAGTAACAGGTGTTGTTATCGCGGTATCTCGGCAGGCGATGAAAACGTTTTTTAATCGCGAGAGGGTGAATTAAAAGTGGGAACACGGATTATGGCGTGAGCAAGGGAGGGAAGGGAGGGAGCGTATATTATTAATGCGGTCGTCGACGATGGATTTTGCGCGCGATAAATCGCGGGAATCAGCTCGAGGGATCGCGACAGGATGCCGTTGCTCTCGCATACTCGTTCGTTCGCTCGATCGTTGGAAATTAGGTCGTCGACTTTTTATCGGGGCTCGTTAACAGTCATTTAATTTCACGGCGATACACGCGCCACGCCTGCGAAAACGGATTATCGGGACTATGGCAACGCACGCGTATCGAATTACAAGCCCCGGCAGCCGGAGACGCTTACAAAAATTAATTGGCCGATACACTGAATAATCAACCGGCCCCGGGAGCGTATAATTGCGCGTATTTAATTTCCCCACGCAAATTCGGACCAGCGTCGAATCACGCTCGCGAATAATTTTATTATAATTACGCCATATCGCCGGCTTTAACGACCCGAAACCGATCCCGACAGGGCAAAAACTCCTGGAAATCGAGGGAACGATTTTTCGCGATTAATTGAACCCGCTCGACCACGTCGGGCGCAGCGAAAGAATTTAATGCGGTACAAACGCGTGTGATTTAATGTTCTATAATTATTTAATTGCGGACTCTCCGCGGGTTCATTGGTTGTACAGGTGTTTACGAATCAATACAAGGCTTTGAAAAATTTAATACAATTGTGGGACACCGGAATATAATTTAAAATAACATTCTGCTTATTTTATTATATCCAGCGATTCTATATTTATTGGATTGTGAGTCTCTGTGCATTTACAAATTATACAAATTTTTGCATCGCAGAGGTTAATGAAATTTGATACAATTTTTAGGCAAAAGAGAATTTAACGTGACCAGAAAAATTGGCTCTACTTTTTACAAAATTGTCAATCTAAACAGAAAAATTTGTAATTTAACCCTTTGCAAATTACAAAAAATATTACAAAATATTTGTTACATTACAAAATTTGTATTTAATAGATTACTAAACATTTCAATATTATATGTAGAAATCGGATAAGTTTCGTATGAATAAAATGAAAATATTGTAAGACGGAAGAAAAATTTAGTTTTAGATTGAAAACAGCGCCGAGTGCAAAGGGTGAACAATTATTCTAGGAACGCGATAAGTAACCCAAAATGAAAATTAGATGGAGCATCCAGTTGATATAAAAACAAACAAACTCTAAAAAAAAAAGATATAGAATACTTAAGAATCACATGCATATAGTTGACCACGAAAAGCCACTGGTTAGGCGATTAATACACTTCCCCAAGAAGAGATAGTCGAGCAAGAAGTAAACACTCGATCACGCGACCCCAGAAGCGTGCTCCTCGCGGCCATATTCTCGACAGTAATCCGAATTAAACTGCCATAAATTTTTTCGAGCGGTCCCACGAAGAGCCGGTAATACGGTTTCCACGGGCGTTTCCTTCGTCGGAGGGCGGCGTAGGGTCAGGAAGTAGCCGGAAGGGTTGTCGGATCTTTTTCCGTAAAAGCGAAAGCTTACGGGGCTGTTTAGAGGGGTAAAACTGCGTTTAGAGTTTCCCGTCGAAGGGACGGGGAAAGTGTATCCGCAAGAGCCAGAGAAGGACACAGAAGGTTGAAGCGTCCATTGCTAAGGGTCTCCTAAAAATCTCACCCCCGAGCTTCCCACCCCCTCGTTCCTCGCCCCGTGTCTCATCCGCAGGGTCCTTTCTCTTTCAGCCCTCTCTTTCATCCGTCTTCTTTCGTCGTTCGTCGACGATCTCTCTCCCTCTCGTTCTCTAAGCACGGCTAATTCAAAATGGCGTCGCAGCCCCTATATCATTCGCAGCCCTGCCCGGCCTCTCTCACTCCCCTGCTTCAACCACCCCGCGTCCCGCAACCCTCCTCCGTGCACCCTGTCTCACCACCACCGAAACGTTCCTCGACCCTAGGCTGCGCGTCAGGGGTGGGGCCACCGAACTATGGCGCCCCGTACACCCTCCGACCTGCACCCTAGATCCTGACGCTCTCCGCGTCTCGGAACTCGACCAACAAATTGAAATCCCGCATTTTCCACGAGCCTAAGCCTAGCTAGCTTCCCGTCTCTGACTCGCGCACGATTTCTCCAGGGGCTTCCCGATAAACCACCCCCGCCAACCCCTCGCCGTGTAGTCCTACACTCTTTTTCAGGGGAGCACAATCAAGAAACTGGAAATGTCGCTGATGTATACAGAAACGGTCCAGGAAGCGTGGACTCGAGTGGGTCGTTTATTTGATCATGCTGTGGGCTGGAAAAGCAAATTTTTGCCCACTCAAATTTACCGATTAAATGATTATGTATATTCTATTTTATGATTATAGAAAAATTGTAAAGATCTCACCATGGAAAATAATTGCATACACTCTTGTTTACTCTAGCAGGATCTAACCTTGTCATTTTTATAAGACACGTGCTAGACACTTCTAAAAAATTCCCATTAAGGGATTATCATTTTTAGTGCTAGGTAGTTTTAGCTTTAAGTAGTAACAGGGTAGTTTTTGAGGGTAGTTAATCCTCTACAAAATTTCATAGAATTTTTCCTGTGGTTTTATCGAAATTAATGTAACCAAAAACTATTATCTATCCTTCAGATATAAATGAGTAGAAGTATTTACAATTTGTACAAAACTTGAGTGTACAATTAATTAGGAAGCAACGGAACTTACGCACTTATTCTGAAAGAGAATGTTTGACTAAAAATATTAATAATCGTGCCGACAAAAAGTCTGAAAAAATTGTTGTAAGAATTCTGTGTCGTTGATTTTAATTTTGGTACAATTTTTATTTTTTTATTTTGAGTACAATATGAATCACTGAGTTTTCTTTGTTCGGTTCTGAATATTGGATAGCAGTCGTTGTGTCGAGTGTTCAATCCTCCGCGAGGTAGGGGCATAGTTCAAACAAGCATGTTTGCGCCGCTCCATGCGCGTACTACTTAGTTGATTTTTATCATGGAAGCACGAGAATGGAGTTATGCGAGGTTGATCCGTTCGGAGAGGGGATTATAAAGTGCTCGATTAAAAGTTTCGGAACGCGCTCCGCGTCCGTTGTTTTCGGTACACTTTTCATCGGGAACACTTTGATTTAATTACAACTACCGACTTTCTGGCTGACGAAATTGTGCCAGCGTTGAAATAAAATAAGCCGTTGCAATTGTACAAAATTCGTTCACCGGTTTCAATCCTACTCACCAGACATTTTCATAAAATGTCAAACTAAATGGCATTTCATACTTACACACGAAGAAAATACCGTGATGCTTGTACGAGAAGGATAAAATCTTTTGGAATAATATTTCAAAAGCAAAATTTCGTGAAAGGATTTTTGGCTTGCCCATTGGAGCACCATTTCGTAGTGATACTAGGGGTAGTAATTTTAGCAATATTAAAAAGAGGGAAATATTCAATGAATATTCAATGTTTGCATTAACAGTATTACAGAAGCCAAAAAATAATTAGTCAACCTTTTTGAACCCCGAAAAGGAAAAGTCAATATAAATATACCTTTCCATAGCTCCAAATAATTTCTCAATAATACTAAGTCTACAGACCAAAGCATATCAACCCTCTCCAACCCTCCACTAAAGACTCAATAAGTAAAAAATTATTTAAAAATCCTGCGTATTTACTGCCACGTAAGCCACAACCTTACAATCTCCTACAATCTCCTACAATCTTTTCAACCCCTGAACCACGAAGCTTGGGTCCATCTTGACCCAGAGAATAAAAATCGTTAAAAATCACTACTAAATCGTTGGAATTGTGTCAGCAGTTTAATTCGGAGCAATAGAAAGACTAAGTATAGAAAAAGCACATTGAAAAATACGTTTCAAAAAATCGGCAAACAATGCTGCGAATGAGTAATATTAATTCCGTTATCAGGAAAATTCCATTCAAGGGTTAAACAAATTGTCCACGTTATCGAGAGTTCCGCGCAAACAAAAATAAAACAGCACAGGGTGCAATCAAGGGGACAGAAAAATTCTAAAAGAATTTCGCCAACGAGCCCCGAAGTTCCACGCGTTCCGGCATTGTTCTGCAAGAATTCCGCGATTCGTCATCGTCCGCCGCAAAATCGTTGTCGCGCAAACCGGATGACGCGGAGACATCGGGCGGCGCAACATTTTGCACGCGTTGATCGTCCGGCTGCCGGCCGGAAGCGTGGGGTCGGTGTTGCAAGCGAGGGTGGCAAAAGAGAGTGTCGGAGGGGGTGTAGTCGGAAGGAGGAGGGGGGGGGGGTGGAGGGAACGATTCGGTGTGTCGGAATGCGAATTCGGACATGGTTGCAGGGCTGGGAGAGGCAGGGGAGGGGGAGGGCCGCGTCCGTCCCGCAAATTTCGACGACCGCCGAGATTTCGCTGTCCTGTCCATATAATCACCGTGCTCCGAATTCCAGCTGCGAGATAGTTAGGGCACTTGTGGCGTCCGTTGCGCCACTTTCCCACTTTCTTTCCCGACCTCGATTTTTCGCCCCGCTCTTTTCCGCGATCGTTTCCGGCAAACCGATATCTCTCTCTCTCTCTCTCTCTCTCTCTCCCCCTCTCTCTCTCCGTCTCCACCCCCAGCCCACAGGATTTGCGAATTGCCGACGAAATTGCGATCGCCAGTCGCATGATCGTCGTTCGTCAAGAGACCGCATCGACGCCACCCACACCCCGATGACGGATGCAATGTGCATCGCGCCTTGCACCCGAGCATGGCATCCGGAAAAAATCGCACGCGACCCTCAGCGTCGATGATGAACTCGCGAGGAATTCGATGATCGTACGAGGACCGACGCCCCGGTCGTCATCGTCCACATTTATGGCATGTTTTCACGGCTTTTTGGGAAGTGGGCGGTGCATGATGAATCCCTGCGAACGGGGCCGGTGATTGCCTAACTATTCGGCTCGTGGTGGATTGTTAGCATTGCGTTTTTCTTTTCTTTTTTCCTGTTTTTTTTTTTAATTTTTGATTGCGGGAAGAATTAACACGTGAAAGGGCTCGTTGATTGTAAAAGTATGCTTGGAGGGGGTTGTTTGGAGTGTTCTACCTTTAGGAAAAATTAGTAGACTGTCATTGGAAGTTTGAAAAAAAATTTGAAGACATTACAGTGTTCAGGTAAATTCTAGGTGGAGTGAAATGATGCAAGGGCTGCACCCTTGACGTAATTTCTTTTTATTCTTGATGTTTTTATTAATATAAAAATAGTTCACTGACAGAAGTTCTTTAGAATGTTTTCATATTTGTTCTAGATATATGACAAGGTCGTTTAACACTCGTAGAATTAAATAATAAATAAATATAGAATAGTGAATACAGCTGAGACGAAATTAAAGGGTTCAGGTTTCAGTCTTTGCCCGTCCACAAAAAGTTAGATGTTTGCTTACATGAATATTAGAATTACATTAATTCCCTATTTTATTTATGTCCTCATTTATTCAATTTTTAGAACAATTTTTTAATCCGATACACGTCCGAAATGGTTCTAGTTTCTTCTAACTGTTTAATGACTCTTGTAGGGGTAAATTTAAAATTCGAAGCAATTTTTAAGAATCCATTGATTATTTTTGGAGATAAATCTTGCAATTATTCACCATTGTAGAGTGCACACATTGATCTGATAATTATTTGAACAGTACGCAGCAATCAAATCAATTTTAGAAAATTAAAAAAACTGAGAAATTGAGTAATACATTATACAAAACGCCAACATGAAGTGGCTAAAAAAACATTTTAACAAATTACTAAGACATGGCACTTTAACTTAAACTTCAATTTCTATCGAGGGAACAGACACTTAAGACTGGATAAGAACAGAAATTTTTTTTTAAACTCACCTATAGATGCAGCAGATTTTAAAGTTTAAACTGACATTTTTAAATTCCAAGGAACATGGCAGCGTTAAAAATTCCAGGCTCGGCATTCGGTACTATAGCGTATCCACTCTGAAATTCATGCCACCTGCAAACCACCATATATCCATCACGCAATGGGAAGAGCGTTTCCGGTTTCCGCGACACCTCTCGGATGCAACAACAGTTCGCCGAGAATCGAAAACGGGAATGAGGACAACACGCGGGGATTTTGCGTGAATTTTTCCACGGTTCGCGGCCAACTGACCTCGCCCTTATTTTTCAGGCCTGCTCATTCCTTGGTCCCTACCGCTCCCCTTTCGTTGCCATCCCCTTCTTCCCTGCTCGGCGGATTTTTACGATTCTGCGCGTGGAAAAATCGCCTTTTTCCAACGGGCGAGTCTGCGCGTTAACTTTGCCTCTTTTAATCCGTTTCTTTCCGTGCTTCCGCCTGTTTCTTCCGTGTGTGCACTCTTCATCCCCTCCTCGAGGGTGGAAGAGGATATATTCACTATAAGTCCTCTGTTCATCACTATAAGCTCTCATTTATGGTTATTTGTGCAATTTATTTTCTAGGAAATGAATTTTTTTAACTTTTTTACTTTTTAAATAAAAATTAATTACCATTTTGTTAGACTGTACAGATATGAAGCTTGATAAATGTCTTTATTACATATTTTCAGAAAGTATGATATGAGAATTGCGAGAAAAAAGTGTTACATGTGAAAGAATTAATAAATTAAAAATACGGTATTACACAGAGGGTGGAAGTAACTATGCAGATTATTTTCTGTGTACAGAAGCCGCTTAGAAAGTAAATGTTAACAGAAGCTATTACAGCATCCTAGCTGTCCTTCTCACACTAATAAGTTTCGGACATAGTTGTTCCATTAAGGGATGCAACGCACCCTAAGAAGAATAAATATGAGTATAATCTTTCTGACACTCATTACGTGAAGTTTTATGTTACCAAAAATGTTATCAATACACAAAATCCGCAATCTAGTTACCAAGTAAGTACTACTGCCCATCAATGTTTTATCCTGATTAATAACCAACCCTTACAATCCACATCAACCCTGCTCCATCATCATTCATCTTCTCCCTACTTCATCAGTCACCTAAATCACCGAAACCTGTGACGAATATGCTAGAAAAATTTGTAAATAAATAAAAACTGCTAACACAGAATCGAATTTACTAAACAATTTATCCGGACCTCTAAAAACCACCCCAAAAAGATTAAGTTTCCACAACGACTTACCCAGATCTTCAACAATCAAGCCATAAAAATTAAAAAGAAAATACCAACAACTGAAAACGAAAATGTTCCCGACAGAGCCTAATAAAACAAGAAACGACCAAGTGCTCTAACCAACTCCAGCTTCCCGGAGATCCGAGAACATAAACGAGGACCACGTATCACGTGACCTCCGCACGATCGCTCGCCATTCTCAGCCGCAAACGCGACCCGGCAAACACGATTGCAGGCTCTAAATAAATGTCAAAATCACGTGTTTAGCTGCGCGAGGGTGGCTGCCGGCCTCGTCTCGACTCATACGGATAAATCCCGCGAAAATCCCCTGGATCTTGGAGCGTTGCTAGCCGGGTAGCCGGAGTCCGGCCGGAAGCGGGCAACTATTATTCAAGAAGCCGGGACGGCTTCGGATAAGGGTGCCGTCTGAGGCCGGACGAAGTCTAAAGGAATAGACACCCCCCCCAGTGGGGGTGTGGGTCTCGGATTCGAGCCTCGCACCATAAATTTCTGTTCCGAAATTCTCACCAGTCGAGGAAGACGACTCGAACGTCTCCCTCTTCTCTGGGATGAAAACGGAGCCGAAAACAGAGACGGGGAGGGTGGTTCGGGGGGTTGTTGCAGGCACACAGGGGTGGTATCGGACTTCAGGGGTAAAAGGAGTCTCTAACTTTTAATAATTTCATCCTCGGACGCTGTCACTTCGACTAATAGCATTCTTTCGCATTACTTTCACCAGTTTCATTTCCATGAAGGTATTAGGTTGTTAGGAATGTTTTGCGGATTTTTAGTAGAAAAAAATTTAATCGATTGCAAATATTAACTTTGCTCATCAGAAACCGTTTCGGGAGCTCATTTAGCATGGTCTCTCTTCAAGGAAAGATTCCAAAAGAATCCCTCTTGCAAAGATAACAATTTCGTCTGGAATTTGAGGAATTTTATTCCAGCAGTGCGCAAAGACAGCAGCCATAGAGTATGAACTCGACATAGACCTTTCGCAACTCGCAGAATTTTGTAAACGAGGCAATATAAATTCGCCCCGCGGAATAAGGGTAGGTTTCTTGCAGACTCTGGATAAGGGTGCCGTCTGAGGCCGGAGGGCAGTCCAAAGGAATAGCTGGCGGTGGTGTGGGTCTCGGAATCGAGCCTCGCGAGACCATAAATTTCTGTTCCGAAATTCTGGCTAGCCGAGGGAGACGAGCCTCGTAGACGACGCGAACGTCTCTCTCTCTCTCTCTCTCTCTCTCTCTTCTCCGCGATGAAAATGGAGCTGAAAAGAGAGACGGGGAGTGCGAGCGAGGGAGGCAGAGAGAGGGAGAGAGAGAGAGAGTGAGAGGGTTGGGGGTTGTTGTAGGCACACAACGTCGGAAGGCAGCAGGCAGCGTCTACACGCAGCAGATAGAGGGGCGAACATATAAATTCGCTTCGCGGAATAAGGATCGGCCCCTTTCAGACGTCGGCCGGGTGGCGTGGCGGCGAAGGGGGATGGGGGATGGGGGTTGGCGTGAGTTCTAGCCGGCTAGGGGGGTAGGTCGAGAGCGGAGGTGGCGGGAGGAGGGTGAGTGCCACCTTCTTGGATCAATAAATGATTTAACATTCACAAAATGGCGGGTGAGCCCCCGGCGGGGGCGGAGAAATAATATAATCTACCTTAGACTCTCTCTGCCTTCCTCCATCCCCTTTTCATCCCCCCGCGCAACCCCCCTCGGTATCGTCGTTCGGGGGTTGACGGAGGGGTAAGGCAAGACGTAAGGGGTTCGCAGGGTGGCTGCACCGGGGGGTGGGTTCGTCCCCCTTTTCCAACTACCACCGGACCATCGTTACGCCCGCACACAACCGTCGTTTTCTACAGGGCGGTTCGTAACTGGTGGTGCGATCGGATATAGGACGATTCTACGAAAAGTCTGTCCGGAAAGAAGAATTTTTTCCCTCGGACGCTTGGTTTTCGAGAAAATCGACTCTTCGTCTCATGCGTTTCTCAGATATTGTTGCACGAGAATTTCACAGCCATTTTTGTTACACTCCTTCAACCAGCAAACTATGCTTCGCTTGTAACGTTGCGGAGAATATTTCTCCTAACACGGACAGAAAGAAATCAATCACTCTACAGTACGCAAAAATAATGGGTGAATTTTCACCCTGAGGAACGCACGAGGGTTAACAGTGTTCGAATGCTTCGTTAAAGCAACCCTTATTTGTCTAATACATTAAGTTGTCTCAAAAAATTCTTTCGCAACGTGCACGTTCATTATGGTTAAACAACACGAGCTATACAAACAACGTGAACATATGTTCACCAATTTTTTACTTTTCTCCAAGCTTTTTCTTATTTACCCTTGCCATTTGCCTTTTTAACACTAAACCTAACACGGTCAATATGACCGGTTTTATATTTTACAGTTACTGAAACTATAAAAGTTCATTTGTGAAAAACGGTGGAATTAATTTCCTTGTCCAGGAATTTATCATATTGAAAATCACGGACAATTTTATTTAGAGTTTCCATTTTTACAAGGCAATATTTACCAGACAAATGCTTGGTAGGTTTATTGTTAAAGAACTAGTCCGAATTTGCGACATTCGACGCAATTTATATTCAATACAGTGAATTCTCGATATATGTCAAGAACACGGGTCTTGTCAGCGTCATGTATCGTACAGGAGACATACCCGAGAAGTGTTATTTTTACACTCGGCGTCCGAGGCCTCTCGAGCTTCGTGGCCCCTCACGGGATATACCCTGTGGTAGTGGGGATAATTCAGCGACGTTTATCCTCCATGCTTTGGCGACATATATAGAGAAAGCACTGTATCTCGTTATTTTGGAAGCGTCGTTTAAACGTTTCCGAAGGTAGACATTTCTAGCATTACTAAATTTGTGTTTAATAAATTCCTAAACAGTTAAGTATGAAATATTCTAGGTCGGTAGAATTGTTTAGTTTCCGAATTAACGCATTGTGTCCGAGCATACTAATCTTGCCGTAGGTACCCTCGACTCCGCCATTACCAAAAACTCGATTATTTCGTTACGCAAGAAACTAATTGATCCGAAAAATGCGACGTTTATCATCCATGCCTCGGCGACATATATCGAGAATTCACTGTACTATTTTCCGTACTTGATATACACTCAAATAATTCGTCGTCCGATCATTTTCACGACTTTGATCGAATAGTTTCCGCCAGGGGTAGTATCGTGCCGCCACGAACAATAAAAAATGCGATAGTATTTAGAATGAAATGATTTTGATTTTTCTGAAAACGAAACGCGTCGGACGAATGATTCTTTTGTCTCGACCGATTTCTTCTCGCGGAATCGTCTTGCAGCGGATCGCACCACCATATGCGAACCACCCTGTATAGGTACACTTGCAACCCCGTCCACCCCCGCATCGTCAGCAGACTCGAGACCCTGAGAACTCCGGCAATACCTAGCTACGTTTCTGCTTGCAACGCCGTTACCACCTAAGAGGGAGCGGCGGCCCGGGGACTGGAAAAGGCGGGCCACGACTGCGAATTTTGACTTTTCAGATGCCCGGAATAGTTGCGAAACCCTCCAGCTCGGCAACTCGCGACCCACCGACGCGCAACCCCGGTTCTATCTATCTGTCTTTCCGTGGACCTTTCCCATAGAGCACCACCGCCATTTAACCGCGAAAGGAGCTGATTGAGCTTCCGGGGGTGGAACCGAGGGGTGGGAAGTTCTGCGAAGAAACGGATCGCTTGGCGGTCGATGGAGTTTTATGGGGGCGAGCATGGTTGATGGGGTGGAGATTCGGGGAGGTTTTTGTCCTGGGGGCGAATGTCGAGGTTGAATGACCCATTCCGGATTTCTTTGGTTCATTGTTATCGAGGTTTTTACTGTAATTTTGTGGCAGATCGACGAGCACGTTATTAACTCCTTAACAGCTTCTTCAGAATCAGACTCCGGCAAACTGGTGAATAATTTATTCCATATATCAGATAATCGACATTTTAAAATAACTAGACTGCGGGTCTTTATGCAAAATAAAATGTTTATAGGTCAATTCCCATCTATAGGAACTGAGTAAAAATTTATTTTGCTCGTTAATAATTTTTACATCTAAAAAACAGTATATCGACATTGTTAAACTCTATTAACCTTTTCACTGTTTTGAATTTCGCCTACTCGTTTTTGTAATAAATGCATCAAATCCGCAGTCTAAAAACAACACTCTGTGTAATTAATTGTACAGCCACGACGAACAAAATATTGTGATCGATGATGAAGTAATCAGACTAAAAAATCCTCAACGGCCGCTATAAAAATTGCAACTCAAAAATATCACAAAATTTTAATCGCAGATGAATTCGGTTAAATAAAAGACCATGTTCAACCGTCACCGAAAACAGGAATAATCTTCATCCCCTACGACTTTCCCCACTAAAAATTCCACGAGAAAGATGGAAGCAGAGTACTCGAAGTCCGTGTTCCAACAAAATACGCGGGAACAACATTCGCCACTTATCTAGATCCGTTGAAATAATTCTGCGCTAGTGCAAATAATAAATATGCTTCGGAAGCTGGTATCCTTGCGGTGAAACGCGAGGGAGAGAGTTGTCGTATGTCTGAAGACACCGGAGCGAAATTAAGCAGCCCCGCGCGCGTATTTAAGCCTAAAGCGTAGGGCAAAGTGGATTTTAAGAGGGCGGAGGGTGAAGGCGACGGTACTTCGGCTTCGAAGCGGGCAGACACGCGAGATCCCTAAATATTAAGGGGGCATTAACGTGGTCGGCCATTTTGCAGGGCCACCGGGCTCTGCGCGTACGCCGAGCCTTCTGCGGCGAATATTATTATATTATAAGGGGGGTGCGGGAGGGCGCCTCCCAAGATTATGGAAATCGCGATGGGTATTAAGGCGGCTGGCCTGGCGGAAACGGAACGGAAAGGAACGCGGAACGCAACCCCCGAGCCGCCATCGCTGAACTCCTTCGAGATTAGAAACCGAAATATCGCGATACCATCGGAAACCGAATCATCCCCTCCATTATCTAACTATGATAACAGAATAATAAGAGAAATAATAGAAATGGCAATATTCAATTTATCTAGGCAATTTTTTTTGTATTTAGGTAATTTTTAGTATTTAAATAGAAAAATTGACTCATTCATTTCCTCACGAAGCGATCTTTATAATTTCAGTGATTGTAAAACTAAAAAATCGAATCGTCCTCTCCATTTCCTAACAATGATAACAGAATAATAAGAGAAATAATAGAAATGGCAATATTCAATTCTTTTTGTATTTAGGTAATTTTTAGTATTTAAATAGAAAAATTGACTCATTCATTTCCTCACGAAGAGATCTTTATAATTTCAGTGATTGTAAAACTAAAAAATTAGTCATGATTACACTCAAAGGCTTAAGAAATAGGGGTTGATAAAAACCACCCCTGTATTCTCTAGTGAAAATTTAGTAAGTGTAACCATTTCCCATTTGTTAATACAACGTAACAACATGACATAGACAATGAAACATCACGTTATTATCCCCAGCTTTGTAAAAAATACTTAACCCTTAACAGACGAAGATCGTTTTAAAGAAAAATGTTTTACGAACTAAATTATGTGTCAGAATATAATGGGAAAAATGAACCATGTGAAGTGATGTCTTGTTAAGAACGTAATTAAAATGTACATATGTTTGCTTCTTCAAGAATTGGATGTACAGCCTTGACGCCGACAACTATATCGACATTCGTCCACCAAGGGTTGAAAACATGCTTCGGATCAATCTGAAGCAAGGGAAACAGTCCTTCGCGTCCACGGACATTAAACTCTTACACTAAGCGTTCATCTACGATGAATATATAATTTCTTACCCTGCTAGGAAATTATTAACAACAAAGTTACTCTTGCTGGCCCAGCCGCGGAATAAATCATACAGCAAGTGGTTAAACGAAGTCATTAAAGCGTCAGCATTGAATCAAGGCTTATATCGCAAACTATGCTGCACAAGCAATGACAAAATCCGAACAGTTAAAGCAAAAATTATTTGAGAAAATTCGACAGGAAAATTAAACTCACTAGCTAATAAAAATTACTCATAATGTAATTGTAGGAGGACTAATGGAAATACGAGTTTAAAAATTCAAAAAATTCTGACCAGGGGGACTCTGAAGATTCATTTTTCATTTTTTACTGATTACAAATAATTTAACATCGGATACCTCAGTAACACTGGTGATTGAAAGAGGATTGGTAGTTGAAGTGTTGGGGTAAGTAGGGGGTTGTTCTTTTTTTGGAAATGCTTCGAGTTTGTGAAAGAGTTGACTTTTTACGTTTCAGTTTGCAGGAGGTAGGCGGGATTTTGGAGGATTAATCGACACAGTTTCCCAAGCGAAGAAGGAGGAGGCAGAGATTCGTATGGTGGTTGGCCCTGTCACATATCTTCATTAAGGGGGTGGCAACCGGCAGGACAGGAGGGTACTTAGTTCCGCGGAGGGCGGCAGGGGCGAGCAGGAAGGAGGCAGTAACTACCGTCGGAGAACCAGCTCCGGAGTTCCTCCAAGTTTGTTGTGTGAGAAAACAGGGACTGATTTGAATTTATATTACTTGGCCTCCCCTCTGAATACGGCGCTGGCTAAGGAAATTTCCATATATCTGAGAAAGCCCAGGCAAGTCGGGCCCGGGTCCGCAGCCGCCGCGAAATGAATACCCGTGGCAAATTCAAATTTTGAACGTCGCCGTCGAACTCGGGCAAATCTCTGGCCGTCGATCGGTTCTGTGCATACGCCTGAAAACCACCCCCTAAGGGACGCCCACCCTACCTTCCCTATCGACTGCCTGGCGGATGATGAATTTTCGGAACTGTAGTCACCGTGAAGCACAAAGAAACCTTCAGGCTTATCTCGAACTTCTGCTCACTCAGTCTCACAGAACTTGAGATTATTATTACTGTGTAATTGGTATTTTCTTTGCGACCTATCAGCCATTGTTGTCTTATCTCGAAGTTCCGATGAGTTTCAGAAAAATTGAGTTTATTGTTTTACCACCCTGTAATTTCTTTTTTTCGGAGGCTACGAGTCATTGTTATTTTCTTCTACTGAATTCTTGGTTTTTTATAATGTATGTTATCTCGCCCTTTAAGTTCAAATCTCTAGTTTCAAAGTCTTGGAAATCGGTGTGTACGCTCTGATATAGCATCATCCCTGTAAACATGATATAAATGATGAACGGCTGCAACCACGCTATCCTAATCTTGTAACTTGTAAGATACACAATGTCGCAAATTCATCATTCCTACAAACATGATTCCTGCATTGTTGCCACTGAGATCTAATTAATCCCTCGATTCTTTAAATTGACGTCTCACACGATGTATACTTCGTGAAAACTAACACAAAAAATACAATATTAATTATCTACTTATTTTAGCTTTAATTCGACTATAAAATTTAACATTTGTTGCAAAGACGAAAATAAATTTTGAGGGGTTGAAATGGGCGGTTGAAAAATTCGAATGTAATTGTGATTGAATTGTTGGATATTTCTGATGTATAAATCGTTTTTTGTTGCACAGTAATTTGGAATACCTTTTGCCAAATAGTAAAAAGGTACAGCTGAATTGAATTGAATTTTCCAACAGAATTCCTTTGTGGAGAAGAATTTTTGTTTTTTTGATCATTTTTGTATTAACTGTAGGTTATAAAGAATGACACTGTTGATTTTATTTGTGAAACAGAAAATACTCTCAGAATGTCTCAAATCATCCCCTCAACAGCACCACCCCTATTTCCCAAATATATTGTATTGGCCCCCGAGTTACTAAAGTAACCAAAAGTAACGCAATAGTTAGTAACGTCATAAAAGAATGTTTGAGCGAAACAGGTTACAGTAAATTTGGACACAATGAAATTAAAAAGAGGGTCGAACGGACAAACTCGATTCAAACTTCAAAGAGCTCTTCGTACACGAAATTAATGAGAAATGGCGCATTTTATCGAATCATTTTCATGCCTGTGAAGTCGGAGAAATGAAATTACGGAAAAATTTACTCCCTTCGCCACAATATCACCACTGAATGAAAACCACCCCCTATACAATGCTATACGTTGCTTCATCCCTTGTCACAAGATGGTAGTAGCTAAATCCTAGTAAAACTGAATGAAAGAATATTCTATTCTGATTTGAATCCAACCGGGATTAATTAATCAAAAGATTGTTCTCTTTGAAATGATTTTGAAAAGCGAATCAGAGGATACTGTCTACAACATGGAATAAAAATCTTAGAAAAGGAACTACAGTAAAACGATATCGATTAAAAATAAGAAAGAGAATGAAGTAAAAATATGTTTGTGTCTAAAAATTTTAATATTTAAAACCAGCAGGTACCAACAAAAAAAGGCACTGCTCTTTTGAACATCATTTTAAAAAATATTGCCTAATAACAAACGAAAATGGTAGCCAACCGACGCTAGATAAAACTGAACAAATTAGAAATAAGAAAAAAACGAACTACAAAAATTGGATTTTTAACCCTGTTTTCATTCTAGACCAACGAGCATCAATTTTGAGGAACTATCTCCGTCAGAATTATTTACAAAAATGAAACCAAAGAGAAAATATGCTCCATATAGTAAAGCAAAAATCTCGGTCAAAGAATCAAAGTAGAATAGGGCGAGCGAAAAACGAGGGGGATGTAGAAATGGCAAAAATGAAATCGAGGGGAGTGAGATTCCGTCGTCGACGATACCGTCAATGGAATCGTGCCCGAAGAAAGAGAGTAACTCGTTTAATTCACTCTGTGGATGGTTCTCCATGTCGGCTCTTAATTCTCGCTTAACCTGCGGGTTTTTACGCTAAATTTTCGCCGGTCTCACCCTCGTTACCGCAACGGGGGTTGGGTTAGGTGGCCGGCTACGCGTTTAAGCACTTTTTAAACGTCCCGTATATTTATACCGTGCCAGCCTCCGCCCCCGCGCTCGGTTTCTCTTTCTGTTCCTACCTTCTCGCGCCGCGAGCACGAAACAATTAAAACGTCGAAACGAGGGTCCGACTGTTTCACGGGGAAGCGTGTTTTCGCACCACCGTTTTCCACCGGCTCTCTCACCGCCCTCTCACACTCCTCCCTCCCCCCCTTCCGCACCCCCTAACTCTCGCACCCTCTCGGTTACATAATCCCGAATGAGAAAGAAGGTGTCTGCCCGGCAGCTCTCCATTTTCCAGCACGGATTCCCTCCCTATCCTTCGGAGCCACCGAGTATCGCGGAAAATGATTTAATTCTCGCACGGCTGCTGCATCGCAAGCCGATCGATTAATCTTCCCTTCGACTACTCTCGATTTCCAACACACGTCCCATAATTCGACGATGCCGAGATGCTTCGTTTCAACAAAAGGGATGATCCCTTCGGAAAATAATGTGGAAATAGTTTTCATAATTTTAAAAATTAATTACCGTGTATAAATCTGCAATTTCCACTTGATCTACTCAGTTTTGTCGTAAATGATAATAATTATTCATTGTGTGCACGAATAATACTCATTTTACAGATTTGATCTTGGGCTGGGTGCTAAACAATGTTATTTAAGATATTATATCTCCACAATACGATCACCAAGAAAATGGTTCCAATAATAAACCACCCCTTCATAACCACTTTCCAATCAAAGCCCCTTTCTAACGAAAATCCCGGTTGGTAAATTGAATTTGCAATAAAATAGAGATGGTAAAACAACAGATATAAATATATTTCTCTTCTAACAAAAATCCCGGTTGATAAATTCAATTTGCAATAAAATAGAGACGGTAAAACAACAGATATAGAAATGTTTCACTTCTAATAAAAGTCCCGGTTGGTAAATTAAACTTGCAATAAAATAGAGACGGTAAAACAACAGATATAGAAATATTTCACTTCTAACAAAAATCCCGGTTGGTAAATTAAATTTGCAATAATACAGATATGGTAGAACACCGGATATAAATATATTTTACTTCTAACAAAAATCCCGGTTGCAAAATTAAATTTGCAATAAAATAGATACGGTAAATCAACAGATACAAATATATTTAAATTCTAGCAGAAATCCCAGTGTGTAAATTAATAAATTCAAAATAAAATAGATATGGTAGAACAACGGATATAAATACATTTCACTTTAAAAAAAAATCCCAGTTTGTAAATTAATATATTCCCAATAAAATAGATATGATAGAACAACAGGTGTAAAAATATTTCGCGAGAACGTCTCTGGACGGAAATACAGAATGGAACATTTGTCGAAGTCACTTTAAATTTTGCACTCTAGTCGCGACGCGGCATTTGCTCGGTTGAAATAAAATCCGCGATGTTCCTTGGGCCAGAAACGATACGAGACTGTCAAGTTCGGTATCTGAGATCGGCGTCGGCGAGGTCTCGGTCACCTCGAAAGATAAACCTGTTGGACACCCGTTGCTGACCAGTCACGTGAGAATCGCAACGCGGTGGCTCCGATGAGCATTGTGAAAACAGACTCGCTTTCCGTGGGCCGTGAATGTGGGACAGCGCTGCCAGAATTCCCACAGGACTGGTCCTAGTAACCTGTTATCGTTGTTTCTACTTGCGTGCTCCGCAAATAGATACTGACCAGTCAGCGACTGGTCAAGTCGGCCCTGACGGCCGGAGAGGACTCCAAGGAAACGTCCACCGGAAACTTGTCTCGACGGACCGGAGACTTGGAGGAACGTCACGATGGAAATTCTTGTTCGAGGGTCGACGAGACCCGTTCGAGACCCTCCATTCTCCACTACAATCACGACAAACGAAACAGATTTCTTTTTATCACCCTCTCATACTTGTCCTAACACTTCCTCGATTTTTACTTTCAACCCTCATGCTATACATTGCATTTACATTCAAGCGTACATTGGCTTACGTTGAGTAAAGAAGTGAAATTATACACTGTATTTTTGTAACTTGGTTTATAAAAGAATTTTATTTCTTCTCCGAATTATTCAATTTCATAATGAGTTTGTATCAAAATTTTTGTAAATATTTTAGCACTCCCTCGATTTTTACTTTTACTTTTATTTTAATATTAATTTTCTCTGGCACTCACCATTTATGATAGGGATGAAGTAATAAATTACATTCTTGTGACTAGCTCATAGTTGACCAAAGAAGTGAAATTATACACTGAATTTTTGTAACTTGGTTTATAAAAGAATTTTTCAAAATTCATGGATGCATGGAATTTTATTTCTTCTCTGAATTATTCAATTTCATGAGTTTGTATCAAAATTTTTGTAAATATTTTAGCACTCCCTCGATTTTTACTTTTACTTTTATTTTAATATTAATTTTCTCTGGCACTCACCATTTATGATAGGGATGAAGTAATAAATTACATTCTTGTGACTAGCTCATAGTTGACCAAAGAAGTGAAATTATACACTGAATTTTTGTAACTTGGTTTATAAAAGAATTTTTCAAAATTCATGGATGCATGGAATTTTATTTCTTCTCTGAATTATTCAATTTCATAATGAGTTTGTATCAAAATTGTTGTAAATATTTTAGCACACCCTCGATTTTTACTTTTACTTTTATTTTAATATTAATTTTCTCTGGCACTCACCATTTATGATAGGGATGAAGTAATAAATTACATTCTTGTGACTAGCTCATAGTTGACCAAAGAAGTGAAATTATACACTGAATTTTTGTAACTTGGTTTATAAAAGAATTTTTCAAAATTCATGGATGCATGGAATTTTATTTCTTCTCCGAACTATTCAATGTCATAATGAGTTTGTATCAAAATTTTTGTAAATATTTTAGCACTTCCTCGATTTTTACTTTCAACCCTCATGAGAAATATTTAACTTCTTCTGGCATTCACCATTGACGCTAGGGATGAAATAATAAATTACATTCTTATGACTAGCTCATAACAGAATTTTTAAAGATTTTAAAAACTTCGAAAAGTCAGGAAAACATTTTTTGGAGAAACTATAAAATAAATTGTCATAACAGCATACACTATTTAATCTTTGAATGTTTTATTAAAAATGAAAGGACATGTTTCTACCCCAATGTTCTTAAAAATATTTTGTACTAACATTAATTTTGTAGTGTCAATTACAAACGTTTGAGAAGAAGTATTTATTCGCTGCGAAAAATTATTTGTTCAATCTGTTAATAAAGGGCAATACAGACAGGCTGAATGGTGGCATGAAAATTGTAGAAATTCGAGATTTACATGGATCCTTTCGGATCGAAAAGGGAGCTGAAAGGAAGAATCCTGCAGGCGCAATGTCCTAGTCAGCCTGCGCAGCCATTTTCCGACGGCAGACGAGCGTCGCGACGCCCACAGAACCGCCTCGGAGATTGGGAATATTGAACGCGTTAATCGCTCGCAAAATAATTAAAACCCTGTCGTGTCACGGAACCAATTTCGAAATTTGCAGTTTATTTAATTATTTCTAAGCACCGATATCGCTCACTCCAATAAAAATCCATAAAGCTACCCCACACGAAACCCAAACTATCCAACTAATCACTCACCACCAATCAACTGCATATTAAAAAAACATAATTACGACACAGAAAAATTTAATTAATCACTCATTACATTTAATTAATCAGTAAAATAGTTAAACAAAACCCCTGAACGTATTATAATTCCACACGCTTACTTTTTGCGTATGAAAAAAAAGTAAAAAATTCTAATATTTGCAAGCTGTCTAAAAGTATTTGCAAATATTTACAATAAATTTACATAAAATATATGATATAACAAAGGGATTAAATTTGAGGGAATTCAAGTATAGAAAAATTACCAGAAACCAAAAACTACTGCTTCGAAACGAGAAAAATCAAATATTAATAACAATCGTAAAAATGTAACATAATTTTTGGTTACCTCCCATTTTCCAAATGATTGCAGATCATTCCGGTTTGTTCCACATTTGCATAAACTGAGTCGCGTTTAGAATTCTTTGCAAGGGGTCCTCGATGAAGGGTTCCTTGAAGGGTGGCAATCAACGAGACGGTTTAATTGTTTAATTAACGGTGCCCATTGTTTCAAGGTGTTTTTTCGCTTGTATTGTTGTCGTAGATCTCGATCGGGTCTCGTGTACGATGTTGCGGACAGCGACGTGTCCACAAAGGACGACAATGCTCATTGTCGTGGCCCGGGAGGAGAAACTTAAGTTCTCAAAGGCGACAAGTGTACAATTAAGTCGTTAGGGGGACTTCCGGGAACTTGGACCGTGCAAGTTTTCGCACGAGAATGGACCTAAGCGGCCGTTAAACGGTTTGCAAATTGCAATTTCGCCGCCCTTCCGCGTCCACCGGCCGGATTGATCAACGGCCCCTGCTCATCTCGCTTCCGGTACGCTTGCAAAAATCCAATATCAATCAGCCAGTGTTTTCCGTGCGGTCGGACAACATTTTAACGAATCAACAAACCCTGCGCGCAATACTCTACAGACGATCATTATTTTTTTATTGGAAGAAGGAACTTTGAACCATTACGCATTTACAGCAAGCGCAAATTTATGAAGGAAAGAATTTGTATTCTTAAACTGGAATACCATTTTTAAAATGGAAAATGAAATTCTTAGATAGGATGAAAGAGTTTATCATTTGTTAAGGATTCTTCTCTTTCCTGCTCACGTTTCCTATGGGACTGAAGAACATTTAAAATTTCTCGAGTCAATTGGGGGAACAGAAGTGAAATGAAAATATATTTTCTCTTTTAACAATTTTTCCAAGCCGAGATAGAAATAGTATGGATGAAAGAGTTTATTATTTTTTTAAGGATTCTTCTCTTTCCTGCTCACGTTTCCTACGGGACTGAACAACATTTAAAAATTCTCGGGTCAATTGGGGGAACAGAAGTGAAATGAAAATATATTTTCTCTTTTAACAATTTTTCCCAGCCGAGATAAAAATAGTATGGATGAAAGAGTTTATTATTTTTTTAAGGATTCTTCTCTTTCCTGCTGACGTTTCCTACGGGACTGAACAACATTTAAAAATTCTCGGGTCAACTGGGGGAACAGAAGTGAAATGAAAATATACTTTCTCTTTTAACAATTTTTCCCAGCCGAGATAAAAATAGTATGGATGAAAGAGTTTATTATTTTTTTAAGGATTCTTCTCTTTCCTGCTCACGTTTCCTACGGGACTGAACAACATTTAAAAATTCTCGGGTCAACTGGGGGAACAGAAGTGAAATGAAAATATACTTTCTCTTTTAACAATTTTTCCCAGCCGAGATAAAAATAGTATGGATGAAAGAGTTTATTATTTTTTTAAGGATTCTTCTCTTTCCTGCTGACGTTTCCTACGGGACTGAACAACATTTAAAAATTCTCGGGTCAACTGGGGGAACAGGAGTGAAATGAAAATATACTTTCTCTTTTAACAATTTTTCCCAGCCGAGATAAAAATAGTATGGATGAAAGAGTTTATTATTTTTTTAAGGATTCTTCTCTTTCCTGCTGACGTTTCCTACGGGACTGAACAACATTTAAAAATTCTCGGGTCAACTGGGGGAACAGGAGTGAAATGAAAATATACTTTCTCTTTTAACAATTTTTCCCAGCCGAGATAAAAATAGTATGGATGAAAGAGTTTATTATTTTTTTAAGGATTCTTCTCTTTCCTGCTGACGTTTCCTACGGGACTGAACAGCATTTAAAAATTCTCGGGTCAACTGGGGGAACAGGAGTGAAATGAAAATATACTTTCTCTTTTAACAATTTTCTACGGCGAGATAAAAATAGAATCACGTTTATCGTTTTCAAGACAATAGCTCAGCGAGCAGAACGCTTCCTCAAGATCATTCAACATCGTGCCAAGGAGCGGATAAGGGTAGCTGAATTTTTCGACCCGAAATCGCCTGGACGCAGCGAATTCGCGGATCTCATCTGATTATCCGCGATTGGTGCATCGGGCCGGGGGCAAATAGTGGGCTGCTAAACGGTGCCGGCCGCTATTTCCTCTAATTAAAAGACAGAAACGAAAGGTACTGGTCCGGTCCCCGGGTTCCGCAGTAAAATCGTCGAATTAAATCGTCGCGGGTTCCTCGAACGTGCCTCGAAAGCCCTCGACGAAATCGAGCGAACGAGTTCGAGAGGGGTTGACGGGGGGGGGAGGGGGTGCAGCGGGTAGAGGGTAGATAGAAGTCCGTAGGCGGGTGGTGGCGGGAAATTGGGGGGTGGAAAAGGGAGTTGGAGAAGGGGGTGAGTGCAGCCGGGAGAGGTGATCGAGCTAGGTATCGCGAGGGCTGCAGAGACGGTTCGTAAGACCGACAAAGAGAAAGGTGGAAAGCGAAGGTCGAAGCTCGCTCGAGTTTGCTCCGCTGTTCGTTCGATTCGATATTCATCTCGAGATTGAATTCAATTTCCCTGGGTAGGTAGGTAGGTAGGTAGGTAGGTATCCTGGCGCTCTCTCGTCGTCGCAGCGCGTCGAGAATCGCGAGTCGTTGGACGGGGGTGGGTCGGGGGTTGGGGGTGGCGAGACGCGGAGCGAGATAGAGAAATATATGTATACACACATGTTCACGTGTGTGTGTGTGTGTGTGTGTGTAGATGGTGGGAAGGAGAGAGGAAGAGAGAGAGAGAGAGAGGGTGGCTAGAGGAGTTGGAAAATAGGAAGGTGAAAGGGTGGGTTGCATTGAAAACCACCGCCTACCTCCTCGCCATCTCTAAGAGGAGATAAAACGAGCCGTGCACACAGCCCTTGCGCCGCTACCCCGCGGACGACACCCCCTCCCGCACCCTCCCCGCACCTTCGCCTTCTCCTCCTCCACCACCCCCGTCGCCAAACTCTCTCACGATGGCAGAAGGTACTACGCTGTCTCGAGAAACTCTCGTAGAGAGTACGTAGAGGGTGGGCCCGTGGAGAGGCGAGGGGGGTGGGAGGGGGTGAGGGGTGCGCGCGAGAGACTAGGGGGTTGGAAACTGTTTTCCACTCGGTCTTACTGTACTAACTGTACCTAACCTGCGCTCGTATCATTAATTATCTAAATTGAAACTGCCACGGCGCACCCGAGTGTCTTACAGCGAAATTCTCAAAGGAACCGGCGGCGCGGCGCTACGCCAATCCACCCCATTCCACCCTCAGACCCACCCCCGGCAAGCCCCACTCTCTTTCCCTCTTACGCGTGTATCTACGGGAAAATGGCGGATGCCCGCGGCCCGAGAAGGCGAAGGCGAAACGTCTTTACGCCGCGCCGTCTCACCACCCTTAGACGGATAGTTTCAATTAATACCGAGGGAAGAAGACCCCGGACTGGCGGGGCGAGGTACGCTAAACGTGCTCTAGATTCCTGCTCACCTGGAGCGAAAGAGTCCCGGGGAATACGCGAGCTGTTATGCTAATTGTGGATTTTCCGCTTTCAACCCCCCTCTGCGAATCGTTGGTCTACTTAAAGTCTTTTTATTCACTCGATATTTATTCTTTGCGAATTTTTGGTGGGGGATGTTTGCGATGCAAGTTATGCTATTTGACTTGTTTCATATTTCTGTTATTTTAGGAATCTCTAGAAAGCATTTGAAGTGTTGATCCGTATAATATTTTTGTCCTTTGGCTTTTTTGTATATTTATTCCTTACTGAGTTTTAGGGGGTGTGACTTAACCCAACCCTGGAAGCCTAATAACATTGAGTGAATCCAACATTTTTCTTTCGTACACAATTTTACCGTAAAAATGCGATATTTAATAAAACATGATTAAATAAAACGTCAAGCAATGCAACTTTCAACATTCCACGATTGTCAAGAGTAAAAACTATTTATCCATCCATCTATTCAATTCCTATTTCTCATAATTGGTGCAGAAAAATTTTCTTTCTCATAAAGATCCACTATTTAACACATTGAAAAGAAATTGCTGTAGTTACAATTCGATTTTTCGTAAAACTATGCATTTTAGTTCCCGATAACGTTCCACTAATGCTGTTCATCAAAATGGAATAAATTATAAAATATTAGCTTACAAAGAATTCCAGATTTCAATAGACAATATACAAAAAAGATACTTGTCCCGCATAGACTGTGCTAATTACAATAAATATATTAGAACACAGACCAAGAATGTGCTCAATTTCGACCAACCTCAGCCTACAAAAGGGGTCAAAAAAGCAGTTAACAGTACCAGTGCTGGTTAGCCTAAAGCAAGCATAGAGAGCGCAGGACTCGCCCCAAAGGGATCCGATTAAACCCTCTGATCAAAGTTTTTCCCTGAAGAAGCGTATCGTGGGCGGGTTCCGAGCTCTCTCTCTCTCTCCCTCTTTCTCTTTCTCCCTCACTTGGGGGTGGATGGCGTAGCAAAGACGAGGGGTTCTCCTCAGGTCGTCTCATATCGACGTATTTTAGGCGTTTTCCCCGGGATCGTCTTGCCCGAACCTAGACGGAGGGTCGTGTGTGGCGCACGCGGACGCGTGTGTGCACGTCCGTGAGTGCGCACGAATCTCCCTCTTTCGAGCCCCTCTACGCCCTCGCTCTGCCCTCTCAACCCTCGACTTCCCCGCGACTAGTGAGTAACGATTTTCCTCCATCTTACCCCGATTCCGGAACACACCCTTGGGGCACCATCCCCCTCCGAGCGAGCGCCGTCAACCCCTTTCCACCGCCGCCATCCCTGATTCCTGTAAGCTGCTGCTCTCGCGTGAGCTGAATTCGGATGAAACCGGGCGGCCATAAAACACCCCGGAAAAAAAGAACACTCTTCTAACCGAAACTGCCATGCGTTCTCCTCGAAAATCATGCGATGCGTTCTTCCCCTCAAACGTAACGTACCCTCGGTCGCTAGAATTCGGTAAGGTTGGGGATGATTTTTGTTCCGGTATCCTTGATAGAGCGTCGTTCGGATCTTCCTTCGTTGAGAATTTGTTAGAAATTGTGCTGTGCACTGTTTTTATTAAATAGGAGACTTGTGGAATGTTCCGGGATCGAAGATATTTTTTCTAGAATTTTTAGAAGTCTGGTTTGAACTTTAGTCGTCGAACATTTATTGAGAATAGTACAGTGCAATGTTTTTATCAAATCGGTGCTACTGGTTGATAGAGTGCATTAAAATTAAGAGTTAATTTTCCAGTACTTATTTTTTGAAGGGATTTAATCCCCTATGAATTGGAAATTTATTAAAATACGGATACGTTTTTTTATCGTTTTCAGGAAGGGGTGGTTTAAGCTATAATAGGCATTATTCATTAATAGAACGCTTTAAAATTGAGAATAATTTAATTTTCTATCATTTCTAGAATAGGGTAGTTGAATCATCCCCCTCAGTAATTCCTTAAAAATCATGCAACCCTACCCTCTCATTAAATAAATACTGCTGATTAATAGAACGCTTTAAAATTGAGAATAATTTCATTTTCTATCATTTCTAGAATGGAGTAGTTGAATCATACCCCTCAGTAATTCCTTAAAAATCATGCAACGCTACCCTCCCATTAAATAAATACTGATGACTAGTAGAACGCTTTGAAATTCAGAATAATTGTATTTCCTACCACTTTTAGAACAGGGTAGTTTGAACCATCCCCCTCAATAATTCCAAAAAATCTCATAATATGTAATTTTCACGAATATTTTCCTCTCTCGTATTCGTTGCGAAATTATTAGAAATACTGCAGTTTTCGTTGAATAAACGCAGTTGGTAGTCAGAACGCGGTGGAGGGTAGTTTTCGCTTTTTCCAGTGTTTTTGAGAGGGAGGTGGCACGTTGATTATGGAAATGTAATTTCCGAGGGGAGTGGTTGGTCGACGGTTCTGGGGCAAAGCGGAGGGTAGAGAGAGATTTTTCGCAGCATCGCGCGCATCGTCTACGCGGCGAGTTTTTGTCCGCGCCGCTCGGTGCGCCGCGCGACGATGGAAGGGTGGTAACCCAGGAAAAAACGGGGATTCGTCGGTGGAAAACGAAAAGTCACACCCCCTGGCCCGTGGAGACATCGATGCAGGGTGGAAGGATATTCTTTTATAACAGAACGGTGTACTTTTTTCCGTGGGAATCGAGCTTTCTGCCTCTGACGCTCGCGCGCTGTACCTCAACCCTTCCGAACCGTTTTATTGCACTCTGCTGCGTTCGTGAAACCATTTCTGATTCAATCTCTCCAAATTAAACATTCCGCATATTTAACATCACTATAAATGTACAGTATTTAATTAATTAGCTGTGTCCCTGTGTCTTTAAAAATAGTTCTATGAAAGTGGAAAGAATATGAGAATATTGTTACACATATAGGGGTGGTTATTTTTCATTATATGGTCTCTTGTGATTCCATCTCCATCCAAATATTTTTATTTTCTTTAATACCATTATGATTGTACGTTTTTTTAGTTAGGCACGTCCTTGTTCCTTCAAATATTGCTCCACGTTCAAGGAAAGTGTAAAAATATTGATACTCGTACAGAGCTGTATTATTTTTCCAGCATTTCCTATTCTTTATTATGAACAGACTGCAGGCTCTATTTATGGCAAAAATGAATAAGTGGAAAAGGAAGTACAAGAAATATCAGATGAATTTAAGAATACTGGTAAATAATTTCCAAGCCATTAAAAAATGATGAAGGGGAGAAATCAATTTTCGTGTAATTCGCCTTTCTTGTAAGTGACACAGACAATTTTTATTTTACACAAAGATCCACAGTGCAATTTTCAATAAAATTATGAGATGAAATGAAACTGCAAAAACAATATTCAAAATATAATCTCAGATTTAGCAATTTCTAAGGAGCGCGTAAGAGCTGCCACGACTCAACAACCCTTAGTAGAACTTGAAGAATCCAACCGAATGAAACCACGAATTAAATTACACGTTCAGGTACCGTTGAAGGGGCAGCAGTTCGGTAGCCATTGAATCGATTGTATGGCAGTATCGAAAGAGTGAAAATATTTTTTCCACCATCAGGGCTCAAGGGAAATTCGGAGAACAGAGTCCTCGTGGTCTCAACAGCCCCGTGAAAATGCGTCGAGACCGTGCACGCCGGAACTTGCGAGGAACGTTTCAGGGTAACTGGCAAGACAACACCACCCGCGAGGCTCGTCTCGTGTAATCAGCAGAGACGCGTCTGCTTTTCGTTGCTGAACCGTCATCCCCCGGTAACCCCCCGGTCCCGTTGTTTCCTCCTTGGAACAGCCCATTCCATTTTCACCCCCACACCCCCGAGCCGGTTCCTTGCCATTCAGGGAACCTGGAAAAGGAGCCGCTAAGCCGGAGTATACACGCATCACGGATGACGTAGCTGCGTATTTACTTAGCAATTCAGTTGATGGGATACCAAGAGACTGCCGCAGAATTATTTCTCACCACCCTCTCAACCCCCATTGCACGCGTCTTGAACGGAAAGGCGACTGGCTTCGAACGGAAGAGTGTGTTCGTAGGCTTCTCAACGAGTTTGGGCGAGTTCTTTATGGATTGTAAAAAACAGGAGTTTCCTAAAAATGTATTTCTTTTTTAACTAGTTTTACTGAATTTAAAAATAATGTAACAACACCCTTAAATAATCCAGTGGTTCTCAACGGGGGATTCCTAGCATTCTTAATTTATTAAAAATATTCTCCTCAACGCGAAACCTACCACCGCCGGTCAAAATGGCCGGTTCCAGATTTTCCATTTTACAATTATTGAAATTATAAAGACGCTACCGTAGGAAATGATTAAATAAATATATTTAGTAGAGTAAATAAAGTATCGGTTACTTTTAAGGCTGGGTAGGTTCAGTGTTAACAAACATTTTCTTTCATCGTCCATTCTAAATTTAACATTTAACTAAATCCTGTGAATGTTAAAAAACTTCTGTTCGCCTTCAAAGACCGTACACAACGGGAGCCACTTTTACAATTTTCCTGATGTCAGGAGGTGAAATAACATCAATTTCTCGTGTGATTTTTTAAGGGTGGCGGATGAATTGAACAAAGGTCACGATCATGTCATGCTAAAAGGGTGAACAGTGAAAGGTTCCGGGAAGAAAGCGTTCCGATTCCGCGTTTCCACATCGAAACCATAATAACCGAGGCTCGCAGTGCCACCCTTTCGATGCCCGGACTAATCCAATTCCCATTAGGTGCTCGTACGTCGTAACCATCGAGTTCGCATAGCAAACGCCCGACGGGGGTGTGTACGTGGGTGGCGTGCGATTCTTTCGGTCCTCGCGAGGCACACCCCGTCTGGCTGGGTCTTGTAAAATGTATAATCAGATGCAAATGGAATCCGGTGGAGCCCGGGGCGGCCATATTCAAGGAAACGAACCGGGTGTTCCCAAGACAGTGGGTGGTTTTAGTAACGAGTCGACGGTGCACAGGCATCAAGGAATGTACGGCAAGGCTGCCGAAAGAGATAGGCGGCTTGGAGGGACCTGGAGGGAAAGAGAGACAGATAGAGGGAGAAAGAGAATTCGAGAGGGAACGACAGAGAGAGATGGAGCTAGAGGATGTGCGCTGGAGGGGGGGATTGAAGACAGGGAGACAGACAACTTCCCCCCTTTCTCGAGCGGTATCTTAAGTCTTACAGGGTGGTTCGGTACGCCTGACAAGCGACGTTAATGTATGTATGAGATCCACGAGAGCAGCCCCATCCACCTATTCCCATCCCACCGTTTTCCGAGCGCCGGGGGTGGGAACGACGCTGAGGAAACCCCCTTTCCTCCTCGTTTTCCACCCCCGTCGTCATCCATCTCCGCGTGTACGTGCGTGTCTTTGGGTTTCTAAGGGAGGCTGCACAATGAAACGAGAAACGTGAGAGACCAACCGGCGCAGCCTAGAACCACCCCCTTCGCCCGCCTCTCTTTCGCTGGCTCGAACCCCGCGTTCGTATCTCGGCCCACCGTTCAAGACGCGACGAACACACGCCCGTTCCTCTCTCTCCCTTTCTCTCTCTCTCTCTCTCTCTCTCTCTCTCTCTCTCTCTCTCTCTCTCTCTCTCTCTCTCTCTCGTCACCAAGGAATCTTCCCATTTCAATGACAAAGTGACGGTACGCCGCGGATGCGTGTCCCGAGCAATCACGAGACATTCCAAAGCGCTGCCGGCCTTTGCCGCGAATTCCTTTCGCACCCCCTTCAATGAGACTCGCGAGAGACCAGTAACGGGATTCGGAAAGGTTGATGATCTTTGGGATCGTTTCTGATTTTCTCAGTCTTGTAGGGTTTTTGGAGAGAGGGTGCACTTCTGCTGGGGAGGTACCGGGGTGGTATCATTGCCATTACCGAGGATAAAAATTTAGTCAAGACTGGAAATTTAATTAGTTATTTTTAATTTTCTGAGTCTTGTGGTGTGATCGAAGGGGTAGCTTTTCTTAAAACGGTGGTTCAGGGGTGGTACCACCTCTGTCATCGAAGAAGTTCATCAGGAAATTTTATCACTCATTCTTAATTTTCTGAGCCTTGAGGAATTCTTGACGGGGGTGCGTACCTTCAGAAGGGCGGCGCAGAAGTGGTATCGTTGCTGTTATTGAAGATGGAAATTTAGTAGGAAATTTAATCATTCACGTTTTTATTTTCTGGGCCTTGTGGAGTTCTTGAGGAGGATAGGGTCTTTTAGAAGGGTATTACAAGGGTGGCATCATTGCTGTCATCGAAGAAGTTTAACAGGAAATTTTATCACTTATTCTTGATTTTCGGAGCCTTGAGAAATTCTTGACGGGGGTGCGTACTTTTAGAAGGGCGGTGCAGAAGTGGTATCATTGCTGTCACTGAAGATGGAAATTTAATAGGAAATTTTATCATTTATTTTGTAGATTTTGAGTCTTGAGGAGGGATCATTGTTATGAGTGAAAGCGGAAATTTAATAGGATATTTGATCACTCTTTTTTGAGAAGAGTGCACCGTCATATGTTTCATTTCTCTCCGAATTGTTAAAGAATTTGTTTCTGACGAGGTTCATTCCTACTTTTAACACTATTTTTTCCAGAACGTTTTGTCGCTTCTAGAAATGTAATCGCTCTTTTTAGTCACAGTACATTTTGTTAGAACGTTCTTCTAGTCCTATTAATATTTTTTCTACATTTTTGTGGGAGTGGTCATTTTTGTATCTTAAAGACTAACCTACCAAACTTTGTAGAAAATTGTAAAAGTTCTAGACTTTTCCTGAATTTTTTCTTGTTTCCCATATTTTATATTTTCTATTACTTATTCTGTTACGAATTAACACTGAAGCTGGTTATTCAACCATACAATTGCCCAAAAATCCAGAAGATTATAACAATCGTAAATATAAGTAGACTGCGAATATTTTTTTTTGAAATACAAAAAGAATTTTCAGAATTTCTTAAATCTTTTTCCTGTTCTAAATTTTGCATCAACGATTGAAACAGACTAAAACCTTTGCACACATCTAACACAAACAAAGATCCCAACACAGAGAATTCCCAAGATTAAAAACTCCTACAGAGCACACCTAGCGTGAATCAAAATGGGGCGACAGGGATCATGTTAAAAATCCATTAGGGCAGGTTTCCACGGTCTCGCGCCGCATCCCTTATGCCTGATTGCCGAACGCAGGAACACCTCCGCGATTTCCTCCTCGTCTTGAAGGCAGCTTCGGTTCCTGCGGCAGAAGAGATTGGAAAGCTGGAAGGAAGGGTGCGTCAGCCTCGTGACGAAGGAGCATCGGTGTGGTACGGCTACGATGGGTGTTTGCTGGGCCCGGGGTGGCACGGGGTAGTCGAAGGGTTGGGGAGTAGGGGGGGGGGAGTTGAGGGCGAAGGGGGGTTGCACACGGGGTGGATGGTCGGGTGCGCAAAGGGTGGCTCGGGTTTACAGTACGGCATAATATAAGGGTAGTTTGTGTTGGAGCAGCTAGTGGTAGTGCGCTCCGCACGTGTCTCCCCCTTCGTCGACACCCGCCACCCCCCCAAGACGCCCGAGCGGGGCTTCTGATTGGTCGACATTATTCAAAATGGCGTCTTCGCCACATAAGATCCGTTTTATTAGCATACCGGGAAAGGAGACGTCGCCCGTTCTCCTGATGACGCCGTAAAAATCCCCGGGCTCTGCCGTGTCTTCCGAATCGCGTCGATTTATCTCGGCTCCTCGGCCACCCCCTTCGGCTACCCCGGCTTCGGACCAGATCGGAGGACCTCCGGAGGTCGTGCCGGTTGACCTTGAAGGGTCTGAGGACAGTCGCAGTGGCTTTCTACGGACAACACTTTCCAGAGCCCGGTTTTAAGCCGCCACCTCCGTGTCTAGCTCGCAGGGGGTGGCGACCGGGGGGATCATAATGTTGGATCCCAGGAGCCTTGGATGTTCCGAGGGAAACTTTCATTACTATACCGGGGCTATATATTTATCGCTATGTACTCGGGGCCCCGCGCTAGTCGGTCGGCTGGGTAACGTAAATCCTATATTAGCGTCCTCTGTCTGAAGTCGGGGCTCCAAGGAAATTTCGTTATCTTCTACTTCCTCGTGTCATCAATTACCGGCAAGGCGGAATTTAATTCGAAACCCCCTTCGGAGGATTCGGCGCAATCCCCGGAAGTATTCGTACGGCGATCTCGACGACGACGGGGGATTCGAAATCGAGCGGCGGAAACTCGGTGATAAGGCTTCTTCTGCCGTTGCCAGCTCGTCTGGATACGTTGCCAGATGCTCGGATTGCTCCCCGAATTTTCTGCAGGACTTTTCGTCCTTCTTCCCACTATAAATCCTATCTCTCGCGAAATTAGGCACACAGAGATTTTTATAAAGTACAAAAGAGTACAAACACTTGTTCTCAACCCCTTGTTGCATGATTGGCATCTCTTTCTAGTCATTCTGAAATTCTCGTAGTCACTCCATTCAGGACAAACAACTTCAAATAGAATTGCAGTGTAATAGAAAAGTGTTCTAGATTATAAAGATTAAATATTGAAGGTATATTTATATCCCCAACTTTGGAAATTTTCTATCATGAAACTAGAAACTTTTCATTTCTTGACATCAAGTTGACGTAACGATAAAAAGGTCAACAAAAATTCAAATTTTAAAAGGTATTTATCACACTCGATACAATGAGATTTTTAAACATTCAAGCAAATTGTCCCCTGCATTTTGCACAAGTAACGAGCACACTGTCTTTGAAAGTTAGGTACAGTCGAGACTATTAATACTAGGTTTACGGGACCCGTCAAAATGAGAGGTTCTAGCTTTCTTAATTGACAATTATCGAAATTGTAAAGATGCACGAATGAGAAAATGTTCAACTTTATTTCTTTGGGTATATATTCTAAAAGAAATGGCTAAAAATTTGGACAAATACATTTCCATCATTTTTATAAAGAAATGTAGAATAGACATATCTAGTGCCCCCTAAACCTAGTGTTAAGGGTAGTTATGAAAAAAGTTAGTCGATTAAAAATTTTTCTACGAACTCACCCTTCAAGCTCCGAACCCAACTTGCGAATGGAGTAACGAAATATCGCTGCTCAAGTAACTATAGCGATCGGACAGTCGTAGACCGGCAAGCGAAGGGAGTTTTTGAGAGGACAAAGGGGTTCTTTGGGGAGGTTCTCGCGAAATAAATTCGAGGACGTCTTGAAGAATCGTCCGAGCAAGACAAGCCGCCCCTAATTGGGCAAACGAGGGATTTGCGCGAAAGCAGAAAGGAGAACCGGTCGACCATGTCACCCTAGGTCCGGAATGTCCTTGGAGGACGAGGCATAAAGACGATTCCTCGATGTCCTTCGGGGAACTTGTCCAGCGTTTCTGGCCGGGGCGAGTGGACGCGTTTATTGTGGTTATTGTATCCATGGCTGCGGAGTTCGGCTCCTTTAGACAGGAGCTTTAAGGTGGCGGACCACCTCGTGGCAAACCTGTTCGCGTTTCCCGCGTGAAAACTGATCGAAACAAGTTTATCGAGATACCGAGTGGTCAGCGCTCGGTCTACGGGGAAAGAAACTAGATCCTTCGATTCTGGTTCCCGTGAGAACGTCGAAATTCACCGATGGTCATTATACCGAAAAGTAGTCTGACGTGTGGATCGTAGAAATTCTAGTTTCTCCCCTGTCGATTGCTGTCTGTCGTTGAATTCATCAGTTGTCTAATAATACAGTTAACGCTAGGTTTACGGAGCACTCAGAGTATTTTTCATTAATTTATAAAAATAACAGGAACGTGCTGCCCACATTTTTAGCAATATTTTAAAAATTAAAATAAACACAGAAATAATTTTGCTAAATACTTTTTCATGTATGCATCCTTAGAATCTTAGTAATTTTAAATTAAAAATATTAGAACCCGTCATTTTGACAGGCCCCGTAAACTTAGTGTTAATAAGACGTATACAGTACCTACTGTTCGCTGTGCATGTAAATTATTCACTAGACATTATAAAATGTAATGTGTATTAATTTGATCAGTGTTTTACAAATTTTAGATGCCCGTGAGTTATAAAGGTTTTAATGTTACTCGTTTCGAATGTTCAACGAAGTCTGCCAATTTGAAAAAATAAGTTTTCAGTTCGTATTACCAGACGATTTTATTAAGAATGATAGTCGATAGCTTATTGGCAGATTTTATCATTTTAAGACATTCCCTAGACGAGAGTATTTAATAGAACGTCGAGACCGAATGGTTAATAGCTGATTAACGGACCCCATTAATACAGTCTTTTATTAAATGAATGATTCAGTAAAATAACAAAAGCTGTTTCAAATATTTATATGGAATTGAAAAGCGTGAATGTATATTTTTTTATTATTCTTCGTGCAGTAGTCAAAATGAAATCGAATATGCAAAAAGATTTTCAAACAAATGGATAATTGTTTAAACCTGTCGAAAATTATTATAGTATCATGCACATTTATTTCACATTTTGTCAGTATAGAGACATAGTCACTGTAGATTTTTCTATGTCTCGACGGAACGAGTTTTATGGAAATTTACGTCACCATTATAGTTAATGATGTCGTTAAGCTAACTCGGAGAATACCACACCAGATCTGTATCAGGTTTCTTTAACAATTTACGCTCGCTATTCCGGGCAGTTTCTTGACAGCAGACTGGCAATTATGGCAGGCAATTAAAACCGAAGTCTTGTAGAACATGATTTTATAACCGTCCTCTACAAATATTCGGAACGTTTATGTCGCAGGCGAATTCAGCTCGATACTATTCCAGTAACTTCGAAACTTACGCGTCGTTGAACTCGTCACGGAACAGTGCTTGGATTCGATTACGATCACGATTATGCCGCCGATAGAGAAACAAGAAGTAAAACAACAAAGAGACGATTAACATTAGGTTTACGGGACCTGTCAAAATCACGGGAATATAATATCATTAATATTATTTATATTATGATATTATAATATTATAATATGATATTTTTAATTAAAAATTATTAAGGTTCTAAGGATGCATACCTGAGAAATTATTTAGCAAATTTATTTCTTTGGGTATATATTATTTTTAAAATATTGCTAAAAATGTGGGTAGCACGTTCCCGTTATTTTTATAAAATAATGCAAAATGTTCCAGTCGTAAAAATGACAATGTGAAAATATGTTCAAGAGATATGTTAATGAGAGAGGGGAAATTATGGTACTTGCGTATTTTTGTGCTAAAAATGTTCTTGAAATAAAATACTGTATGAAAAGGACATATACATATGTTGAAGAAAAACGTGGAAAAAATTGTAGAAATTAATAAAATTGTCTTTGTGGTAATTCTAAATAAATGAGATTATAATAAAATATAATAAATGAGACCCAGAAAGAATATATTCAATTTTTATTGTGCGACTCAACTACGAGCATTGAGCACCAGCAACCATCAATTTTAATAATAGTCGTTTTGTTGTATATTTTCTATTTTTATGTTATAGTTTAATACCTCTCTATCTTTCCAACATAATTTAATATTCTGCATTATCTAGTAGTATTTATTGCAACACTAGAACTAGTTGAGCTATAAAATGTTTCCTTTAAATATGATTAGTAAATAAAGAATGCATTTGATGATTTTTTGAAATACAAAATGGACATATTAGCTGACACAAATGATTAAAAGAGTGCCTTAAAAAAGAAAGGAAATTGTTACTTAAGCTATAGGATGGCCCATTTAGGTACTAATACATAAAATAATATTACCGGGAAGAATAGAGAAGATTTCTTGAAACACAACATGGCCATTTTAGCTTCCACAAATGATTAAAAAATTCCTTTGATAAGGAAAAGAAATGGTTACTTAAGCTATAGGATATCCGATTTAGGTACAAACATATAAAATAATATTACCGGGAAGAATAGAGCAGACTTCTTGAAACACAAAATGGCCATTCTAGCTTCCACAAATGATTAAAAAATTCCTTTCAAAGGAAAAAGATATGGTTCCTTAAGCTATAGGATGACCAATTTAGTTACAAACCCATAAATTAATATTACCGAGGAGAAAAGGAACGATTTCTCGAATTAAAAAATGGCCCTTGTAGTTGCCCCCAGCGGTTAAAAAATTGCTTTAAAAAGAAACGGTTTCTCAAGCTGCGAAACGGCCCCTCTGGGAACTGTTATGAAACAAAGGAATGTTCCGGGGAGGAAAACGAAGAGTTTCCCGGTCAAGAGAAAAACAGTTCTGGAGGGTAGTTCCGGAAAGTCAGACGCGGCTCGCGTTCGGGACCAGTAATACCGGTAAAGGAGTTTCGAGGAAGCATACGGCACTTTCCCACCGCTGACCAGTGGTCAAGCAACACCGGAGACCCTTGAACTGGCACGTAGTAACCGATAGCGAGTCGAGAGAAACAGTTGCCCCAGGTATCGTGGATCGACGGGGTCCGGGCGAGATTATTCCGGAGATACGGGTGTCGAGGGGTGTGCTCGTGAAACCCGCCTAACTCGTAAAACACGGCTCGCAAATATTTTTTTTACTCCGGCCCCTATTATCATACTAATTCCAATCAGACTTCGGAGCGACTCGACGAAAACCAGGCCCGGAATTGAAATATCCTGGGCTGGATCTTCTATCGATCCTCGGTCACCTCTCGCAGGCGTGCTCGGCACAGCGGGACGGATTGTCAGAGGCGAGTTGCAGTCCGAAAATCCTATTCGGACATTAGGGAAGTTCGAGACGCGGCCACGGTCTGGAACAACAAACTCTAATTACCGTAATTAATCCCGTTTAACTCTGTAAATGGGATTTTTCAGTTAGGGGACCGCCGCCGCCGCCGCGCTTGCCGTCTGAGCGCAGGCGGTATATGTATGTAGCTCGTCGTCCGGTCGACGACAACGTGCCGTGGGGACATCAAGGAAACATCTCCGAGACAATTAGCGAAGACCGAAGGACCACAGGAAACGCTGATGAAGACGGACCACTCAAAATTGCCCCGTTGTTTCTCTAACTGGCCCCTTTGTTTGCCCGTCTTGCGAGTCCGTTACGCGCGCCCGCGCTTTCGCAAAGCGGAAACAGGCAGGCCGGCGCGGGATTGTTCGCGACGCAGAAAAGTGAGGGAACAACTTCTTATTGTTCCGATTGACAACGGAGTATCGGATTTGTCCGGCTCTCCGTGAAATCCGCCGGCTTTTTGCCGCTCTGTTGCTGCGACTGGTTGAATCGGTTCCATCAACCTTTTGAAATTTGTTGTTCCCGGAATATTGGGTTTTTAAAGCCATGTCTTTTCACGTCTTTCACAATTTTTAGTAGCTTTTTGTTGCCTTCTGCTTCATCTTTTATTTGGTGAAAAAAAGGAGCCGATGAAAGTTGATAGAAAGTTGTTTGTTGTTGCTTCAGTGTGGACTTTTTCAGGAAATTTATTCTAAATAGTTGACCCTCGGACGACGGGATGGCTCTTATAACTAGTTGATGAAGTTTAGGACCAATTACTGCTTCATTTATCAATTTTTTAAAGTAGATTCTTGCAGGTGCTTCTTGTGAAGACCACAATTTTTCCATTGTGCCGAATGCACAGTAGCTGTTCATTTAATTAACTTTCCAAATAAGAAATTTGAATAATTGAATGGGGATTTTGATTCTCTGGGTCTGAACAGACCCGGACCCCACCGTCGGAGTAGTCAAGTTTAATCTGAAGATATTGTAGTCTAGGTTAACTAGAATTACTTCTCTAATCAAGATGGCTGAATTCAGATTGTTTTACTTTTTCATCATTGAACCTGGAAATTCAATTTTTGATACAATATGAATGAATACAGTCTTGCTATGTTTATAAGGTAATTGAATCCAATACTCAGTTCCTTTACTATTACAAAAGTCGTCTAATCTAAAGGAAAGAATCTATCTTACTAAACTTACCAATCTTATCAATCTTACTTCTTCTTCAAAATGTATCAACTAATAGAACTATGAACTTCCCCGAACTATGAAAATTCCAAAAGAATTGATTCGAATTTTCTCAAAGTAGGGACACCTTGAAGAAGGTAACTCATATCACTTTTATAAAAAATATGTCAGAAATCATCCCCCAAGCCATTAAAGTTAAAAAAAAAATCCATTGAACCACCCTTAGTCCTCTTAACATAATCCAAAGTAGAACCACCCTAAAGCAGGCACCTCGCATCAGTCTTCCCCAAAGTATATTAACGATCATGTCCAAATCACCAAAGTGCCAAAAGAATGAACTGTACCTTCCTACTTAATACCAGCTCACTTAGACGCAGAGCAGCTCGAAATCACCCTGAAGCGTCCATCTCGTATTATTTTTCTCCAAAAATATATCAGAAATCATCCCCCAAGCTATTAAAATTCCAAAAAAATCCATTGAACCTCCCTTAGCCCTCTTAATTCCGGACCTAACCTATAGTAACATAACCCAAACTAGAACCACCCTAAAGCAGGCACCTCACATCAGTCTTCCCCAAATTATATTAACGATCATCTCCCAAATTACCAAAGTGTCAAAAGAATCAATTCCACTTCCTCACTTAATTCCAGAGCTCTTAGACGCAAGCAGCTCTAAATAGATTCACCCTGAAGTATCCACCTCATATTATATTTCTCCAAAATATATCAGAAATCATCCCCAAGCCATTAAAATAAAAAAAAATCCATTGAACCTCCCTTAGCCCGCTTAATTCCGGACCTAACCCATAGTAACATAACCCAAACTAGAACCACCTTGAAGCAGGCACCTCACATCAGTCTTCCCCAACGTATATTAACGATCATCCCCCAAATTACCAAAGTGTCAAAAGAATCAATTCCACTTTCTCACTTAATTCCAGAGCTCTTAGACGCAAGCAGCTCTAAATAGATTCAGCCTGAAGTATCCACCTCATATTATATTTCTCCAAAATATATCAGAAATCATCCCCCAAGCCATTAAATTTCCCAAAAAAATCCATTGAACCTCCCTTAGCCCCCTTAATTCCGGACGTAACCAAATAGTAACATAGCCCAAAGTAGAACCACCTTGAAGCCTGCACCTCGCATCAGTCTTCCCCAAAGTATACCAACGATCATCCCCCAAGCCATCAAAGTCCCAAAAGAATCCAGTCAGCCATCTTCCACCCCCTTAACTCCAGACCAAGCGCAGCAGCAACACAGCCCAAAGTAGACCCTACCCTGAAGCAGCCACCTCCATCACGGCGATCCAGAGCATATACCAAAACCATCGAACGATTCTACAGAATGACGGGGTGGATCAACTATTCCTAGGAAAAAGCCTGGGACCCGGTAGGTCCCGGGCAAGTTCGCTCGTAAGCTCGGCGCGCCGCGCCGGTTCGACGCGGGTCGTAGCTCGGCAAGACACCGATCGCAGATTCTTCGTACGACACCGTCATAATCCATCTCTCGGGGAACTACTTCGCTAACTACCTCCACAGACTCGCCCGGGGTTGGGTTCTTTCGGGCGGAGGACGATCATGCCGGCGTTGCAACGCTCGGCAACGATGAGGTGGCTGCGGGGGTGGGCGGCGGCGGCTGGTAGCTGCTTTCGGGGCACATTAACGTCAATTTCCATCCAGGCTCTCGAGAACTTACTTCCAGTCCAAGTTCCTCGCAACCGAGGCAGAGCCCTGAAGTCTGCAGGTGGAGGCGGAACACCGGGGCAAGATGAGGAGGACGATGAGGAGAGGCGGGAGGGCTGGAGGGATGGCGGGAGGAGAGGTTGAAGGCGGAACGCGCGCCGCGGCGGTTCCCTCTTCGCTCGCATTATTAATGTTACGAGACACGCGAGCAAGCGATAGAGCGACGGAGAACCCGCGTAACCCGCTTCCGGATAAGACGGATTTAGGAAGAGAGGCGCGCTAAGGCACCGTAAGAGCAGCGAATGGAGGAAGATCAGCAGCCAGCCGAAGGTACCGCCGCCGTTGTTGCCGCTCGAGCATAACCCCCCCCCCCCGGGCCCACCCCTCGCGCCTCCCTCAGCCTGTCCTTTAGTCTTTGCTAATTGTCTCGGGGATGTTTCCCGAGGCAACTGCCGCCGCCGAGGACTGACGATTCGAGCGCCCGGTAATGAGCGAAACGCTCGGCAACTATGGCCGAATCGAGTGCCACTCTTTTCTTCAGGATAATTGCTCGATGGTCCTGCGATTCTTCGGGTCGAATGGGACCCAGAGGGGTTCATTTGGAGGTCGAGAGATGTGATAGGGGGTGGACAGGGGTTATTGCCTCTTGAGGTTGAGAATTTTTAGAATTTGCGATGGTGGTTTGGGGTGGTTAATTTTGGGGTGGTTAGTGGTTCTTTACATTAGTGAATTCAGTAATAGTAATTAACACGTTGACTGCCATGTCACCCATATGTGGGTGACGGAATTATTAATTGTACATTGTTATATATTAATTGTACGAAATTTGATTGGGTTCTATAAAATGCAAGAAAGTTGGAGGACTGGTCAATATCATACATTTAACTTTTTTCAATTTTTATTTCGTTAAATAACTTACTTTGATTTTATGGAATTTTTTAGGTTTCTAGTTTGGCAGTCAAAGTGTTAAACTCTATTTCAGTAATAGTAATTAACCCATTGCAGTACGATTTATTTTACGGTGTCAGTGATTAGAACTTTTTTGTAATTCGTAATTTCCTTAAAAAAAGGAGAAAATTTACACCTCTTTTATGTCTATATGTTCTTCATATATGTTCTTTTAGCTGTGCATTAACGGCGGCAAAATAGGAATTGGTAACAAACATATTTATTAGACTCTGAATGAAAAGTAAGACTCGATGTTGTAGTGCAAGGGGTTAATTGAATTACTAGTGAACGAAATATTACAACAATCTGCAGGTTAGTATAATAACATAGCTTGTAGATTGGAGAAGGAGAGTAGTACGGGAACGGAAAAGCATAATACATATATGCGTATACAGTGTGTTTTGTTTAACATATATTATCTTATTTTGGAACGTTATTGCTACTCTGACGATTAATAAGCACTGGCATAAAGTGGATTTGTCGTCTGCAAATATAAACATCATCGACTGTAATTCTAAAGTTCCAGGTGATGGAAAATACCGTCTGGACTTCAGAGAGTAGTTGGAGAGATTTTATATTTTTGGCTGGGATGTCGTCACGAAGCTATTGTCTCCAGGTCTCCCTCCATCTTTTTCCAGGATCCTCGTTTGAATTTTGAATTGTTGGATCTAATAATAACCGTGTTTGTACTGTCAACGTGAATTGTAAAATTAACTCCAGTTCTCTTTCTAATTTTAAAAGTCACTTCCTGATTGCTTCATTTATTAATGTACTGTCTCTCTACTCAGAAGTTTAACTTCAAAGTTTGATAACCCGCTGGAACAAGTTTAACAAAACGTCTATTATTAATATATCGGTGGGAGTACATTTGAGAGGTTTCAAACAATTTTTTTACTTAACCTCATGTTTACACTCTTTACTATGTACCTAAGTAGTGTAGACACTATCATGAAAAATTGACGTAGTACAGGTTTGAATTTTATAAACTTTCTTAAATACAAAAATTAGTGTTCTCTTCTAATAAAAAAATAACAAGTTTTAAAATTGCTTGGAAGCCCTGAAGTAGTGCATAAAAATAATTGAGGGGCGAAAGAAAGAAGGAACCAATTCAACGAAAATTTTAAAGGAATGAAAACAGCTACAAAAATTTTTTTCTAGAAAACTATTAACGATGTGGATGTATACTTTCTCGTGATACATGCATGCATCCTCAAACTAGGAGAAAACATTTTTTTTATTCATTTTATTTGTTGCTAGGCATGCGGATGTTAAAAGTTAATAATTTCCTAAAAGTTGGACAGTTTTTGCTGGGTGTTATATCCACTACTGAAAAAAGTATGAAAAATTGAACAAGTCCTAACGCTTACAGCTAGAAATGATCTCTTTTCTTCAGAAAAATTCATGTTACTAAAAAAAAAAAAGGTATCGTAAAGAGAAAATAATATTACCGTCCATACTTCTGCGACGTAGGTTCAAAAAAGAGGGTCCTAGAAAAACGCATTCAAATATTTTAATCTTAGTGTTTCAAAACTAAGCATAGCTCTGAAACGTTCATCGATTAACACAAGGTTTACCGAGCACTAAAAGTGACTATTTCGCATTACTTTACAAAAATAACAAGAACATGCTACCCACATTTTGAGCAATATTTTTCTAAGAAATAAAGTTGCTAAATAATTTCTTACGGACGTATCCCTAGAATCGAGGAATTGAGGGAATACTACTACTTCAAAATCATTTTTTTCTGAATCTTAGGGGTCGATTTTTAAGGGAATAATTTCTTAAATTAATATCGCATTCTTCTTCATATTTTCTACTTGAAATTGCTACAAAAAATACACAGAAAAATTGACTTCAAACTGTACATTTTTTTCTCTGAATGTTGAGATGAAATTTTTAAGGGTTGAATTACGCATCCATAGAATCTCAACAATTTTAAATTAAAAATACTAGAACCCGACATTGTGTCGGGTCCGCTAAACCTAGTGTTAACGTACGAAAAAGAAAATCGATTTTTGGAACAGGTTATTCGAGAATGCGCGCTTAAACCCTGCGGAGGACCCTGGAAGACCCGAGGAGCCTTCGGAGTCCCGTTTCTTCGGCAAATTGGAAGTAGCCCCGGTAACGTAGCTAGACGGAGGGCCGGGATCGCCGGGGGCCACATAAATTCGCCGTGGAAACCGGATTACCCCGGTAATTGCGTAATCGAGTAAAATATCGTCTTTCTCGTCGCGGCGTGGCGTCGTCCTTTCCGAAAGACACAGAGAGGGTTCTGTGCGTCGGATCCGGGTAACGTCGACGACACCGCCGACGACGCCGACGACGCCGTCGAGGACGGAACCTTCGTCGACGACGACGACGACGACGACGACGCAGGCCACGTTAGGAACCCGTGTCCGGGGGTTCAAACTTATCGATTTCTCGGGGTCTCCTTTCGCAGGAACGGCGGCGGGCCGGTCTCCGGATGTGCCATTGGAGGTGGCCCCTTAAAGGTTGCGCGAAAACCGAAGAAAACCGCGCCGGAGTGGAGCCAATGGCCGTGCCGGGCTTGCCCGATGTCCCGGCCTTTTTCCCGGTGATTTTTCCGCGGCGGCGTCGCGACGCCTCTAAGAAAGCCGTCCGCAGCGAATCGCAGCGGCGCAAAATCGAGCGGCGCCGCGCCGATTGGCGGGCCTCGAGCGTCTTGACGCCGCCCCTCGAGGAGCAACCCGGGAAAACAGAGAGTATCCTCTCTCTCTCTCACTTCCTCTCCATTACTCTCGGACTATCTCTCTCCTCCGTCTCCCTCTTCGCCGGCTTTTCCTACCTCTGTCGCCGGCCGGTTCGTTTTCTCTCCCTTCCGCCCCGGTTTCTTCTCCGTTCTCTCCTCGTCTCGCCCTTCTCCGGTGTTCTCCTCGCTCGCAGGACCTGTCCTCTCCCTCTCGAACATCCTCCTGCTCTCTCTCTCCCTCTCCCTCTCTCTCTCTCTAGGAATACGCGTCTCGTTCCCGCGTCTTTCCTCTCTTTCACCCGGCTCGTTCCTCCGCGACGCCGACGGACGCTTCTCTCCTCTCCTTCCGCGATCCTCCGCGTTCCGTTCTTTCCCCCCTTTTCAGCCTCCCTCGACCTCCTGCACCACCTCCCTCCCTCTCTAAAGTCCCCTCGCGTTTCCCGGAGCTCCACAGATTTTCCGTCTCCCTTCGGCTCGCGACGATGTTTCGTTCCGTACGTTTCCTTTCTTGTTCCCTAACCGCCTACCAACCGGTTTTCCTCCCCCGTTCGCTCTCGCTGCAACGAACCCGACGAACCCCGCGGGGGTGCGCCAGTAAGGGGGGACGGCGGGGGGTGGACGCTGCAAGATGAGGAAGAGGGCGAACCCACCCCCGCCCAGCGCAACGGCACGACGTCGCTTCCTCAGATATTAGATTTTACAAGGAGCTCGCCGGGATTTTCGAGGGGTCACGCGATAGAGAGAGAGAGAGAGAGAGAGAGAGGGGGGGGGGGGAGAGAGAGACGTGGATGCTGAACGAGGCTGCCGCCGCCGCCGTTGCTACTGCTGCCTCGTACACAGAGGCCCGTCGGGGGTGGGATAAATATTAATTACGTTCCTAAGGGTTGCCTGCGGCTACCGGGCCCCCGTTATACTTCCCGGTGTATCGGTGTGCGGCCCGGTCTTACCTCCCACGAATCTGCGGGATTACCTTGCCCGGTTGCTTTCTTATTGATCATCTTCGCCGAGCCGAGCCGAGCCGAGCCAACCAGGATATTGCGCGTCTGAGGAAGAAACCGGGAACCGGGAAAATTGCCAAGATTAGACGGCGTCTTTGGACAGAATACCGTATTGTTGCTGGTTTCTGGGAAAGAACGGTTCCGGAAATGCTATGGCTATGCGGATTTTTATGCGAAATAAAAATTCTATGAATTCGCAAGATACGAGAGCTACATGGACATTTTTCCCCCGGTTTTATATTCCTGAAATGTTTTCATTCTGCTGCATTTGTATTATCCGTTTGTGCCATGAATGCAGAAAATCCGCGGTCGTGGCTCTTGATCATAAAAATTCTATTAATTGCAAGATACGGGAGCTAAATTCACATGTTTCCCGCGGTTTTATTCATTTCAATTAGTTGGAAATGACAGTATTTGTATGTTCCTGAAATGTTTTCATTCTGCTGCTTTTGGATTATCCGTTTGTGCCATAAATGCAGAAAATCCGCGGTCGTGGCTCTTGATCATTAAACCTTTTGCAGAGAGGATTTTTTGAAACGTTGAAAGTATTTTTCGCGGAAAGTTAAACAATACGTCGAAGTCTTCAATCCCGGACTGTATTAATTAGCTTAAATTGCATTATTATACTGCGTACTAAATTAATCCCGGGGAATCTGCATTCATGTAAATACTCATGCTCCCGTTATTCAAACCTTGCAAACCAAACCCTGTAGATCATTCACCTCTACTTCGCAGTATGCACCCCTATTCATCACTGTTCAAGAAGTTGGGATATTTATAAATTAATTTACATCAAAACTGATATTCTGTTAAACGAATAAGCTTATCTGTAATTCGGTAGGATTTTGTTTCAAAAAAGCCTATGAACGTAACGTATGCATTTCTGGCACAAAAAATGTATGAAAATAATTCAAAACTAAATGTTTCCGATATTATTTGACAACTTTCCGACGGTCTTTAAACTGTTTCCTAAGTGCCTTCTTAAAAGCATCGTATTCAAAAGAAAATAAAAACGTAATTTTTGCAACCGATTTTGCAGAAGATTTTTAATAACCAACTGACCAAAGAATATTTCCTCGTACCCTCTATGTTGTGTTGAAGGATGCTCCATTCATAATTTCACGAAGAAAGAGGCTGATGACGCGTGGCGATACGCGAGAGTCAATTCAAGTGGTGCATCCCGGTGCATGGTCAGACCGGTGCATTATCTCGAGCGGTTCTTCGCGTTCACGTCGACCAAAGGAAAAAACCGTGGCCGATACGAGTCGTCCGAGGGACAAAAAGTGGTTCGATCGAGTCCCACGGCCGGTCTATTATCTGGCCACGGGCGGTGAAATTGATTCCCTTTATTAGAGGCGGGCTGAATTGGCCGCGAAAGTTTTTCAATTTCCCTGGCACTGTCTCCGGCCGTAAATTACATTGATAAATTACACAATGCCGCCTGGTGGGAGGCGAGCCAGCGCTCGAAGACACACACTCAGGTGTCTAGACGCGTTTGTGTACTTTAGACAGGGCGAAAATTTCATTTGCGAACGGGATCGGGCGTCGTCCTCGTGCGTGACCGTGGGAAACAGCAGCGTCAGTTATCATTTTAAAAATTCTCTTTCTTCTCCTCTCGATTGACAGAATAATAGACAAAATTACTGAAAATATCAGATCGATAAGAAATGAAATTCTTTCTTATTTTTTAAAAATTTTATCACAGTTTTTACGAAATTATTTTAATTAGATTTCTTTGCGGTAATCGAAAGTTAACACGGTGTAACCGGACATCGCCCCAGGCGGCGTTTAATGGCCCATCCATCGAATCTGCGGGTAATTATATGAAGTGGAGGTGGTCGAAATGGAACGATCCGGTGATTTCGTGTCACGGTTGGACGGTGATCGCGCGAGATTATCCGCGGAGTACTCTTCCGCTCGGTGGGTAACCAAGCGGATTGCTGCGACTCGTAGGAATCACCCTCCGGGGAAACGGGTTTAGGGGTTGTTGGTTCGAAACCAGGCTGAGACAGTTCGTGCTGCCTTCTGACGGCAGCTACCTTCACTAACCGTTGCCGTACACCACCCCTTTCTCGCGTTATTCGCCGTTCCTGCATATTTTTGTAATTACACCATCACCATCAATATCCTAAGAAAAGGGGCAGCAAGTAAATTATGAAAAATTATTTCAAGTCCATCTATGTTCACTTTTTAGTACATTATACTTCAGAAAATTGGTTTACAAATTTTATGCAATATAGGAAGTCAATGATCCTCAGAAGCAGATTTTTGGGGTTGAAATAAATTTGGAGGTTATACGAGAAAGGTCTATGTACCACCATTTCTTTTTTCTTACGCTTCTCAATGGACTTCAGAAAAGTAAACTAATATGTTTTAGATAGGATAGGAAGTCAATGATCTCCAGAATTTTTTTATTTATCCTCAGAAGAACAAATTTAAATACAAGACATTTTAATCGAGAAAGAAAGATATTGGTTTCGAGAATTTCTTGAGGGTGAAATAATTCGATGGTCCTGATGCAATCTTTTATAATTTATGTTATTTAAAAAAACCAAAAATTAAAAAGTATAACCAGCGTAGAGAGACCCAGGTATGCTGGGGTCTCTCGTGACTCCAACAAAATTTCTGCATACTAACTGTCTAGTACGGTAATTGCAAATACCAAGTTTCTTCAGAACATTTGCATCATTTTGCTCTTAAATTATGCTTAAAGGTATTTGCGAAAATTTGTGCAGAATTTTAGAGAGGTCTGATACTTCTTAATCAGAACCCTTACCTAGGGGTTGAAGTAACAATTAAAAAATTGCCAGCAAGTAGAGTGTTAAGATTGTCAAAAGAAGAAGAAGAAGAAGCAGAAGAGGAAGAGAAATATTTTGAGACGGTGGTAACTCGAAGACGGCGAGCGCGAGCTAGTCGACGATCGATGGATCGATTCCAGAGGATCACCGGGCACCCTCGACGCACCGGGTCGCAGCAATCGACCACCACCATTACCGCAAATGACGTACTTAGTTGACGGTGATTTCCCAGTGATTCGATCCGACCGTCAATGTTCCTTCGGACAATGATTCCAACCCCTTGGGAGTACGCGTAGGTCTGTGCCCCCTTCTTCGTTCAGCCTATTGATTTTCCATTTGGAAGTGGCTCGCCACTCGAGGCGGCAAACGTCCTCGCCCGACCGATTGACCGACATTCGATTATCAATCAACGCGTCTCGATCGATCGCCTCGCAACAATGAGCAAAACACCCTCGACACGCCACCGAGGAACCCCTCTGAGGGTGCGCCAACACCTTACCCCGGACCTGACTCAAAGTATGCACCACCCACTGCGCTTGGTCTGCAGGAATTGCACAAAAATATGGCAGACTCTTCAGATTGTTAAATTGTACTTCTGCAGGAACTTCATTATTTCAATTAATGCGTAGGAGAAATTTAAAGCACTCGGCAGAGTAAAAATATTTGAGAATATGTATCGACTTTGTTAACATTATTAAAAGGAGAAAGGAATTCTGAGTTCTTTGAGCTGTGACTTTGCAAGGAAACATTTCATGGATAAGGGTAGTTGCTAACCTCTTAACCGTGTAAGATGTTTAATAATTGTTAACTGTATAAGATATTATTTTCTTACCCAGATCTGTGTGCAGGTTATGCCTTTTTAAATAGATACAAATATGGCAGAATATTTTTCCCTAAAACAGTCCATAGGACTATTTAAATACTTACTTTAAATGCTAAAGCAGATAACAAGACATTATTGTGCGATATCTTTTTCGCAATAATTTTTCAGAGTTCATTAAACCGGGGGTTGAAAATTGCTTGGTCCAAGAAAAATGCGAGGCGATCGATATATGGAGGGAGAGGGGGTTCAGGCAGTAATTAATGCCACTGTTTGATTTGGACGTATTCGACGGTTCTGATTGGGTGAGCTAGGGGGTTGCTGCTTCTCGGCTTCCGAAGGAAAGAACAGCCCGGGGCCGTTCGCTCTGCGATATGTCGTGAAATGCTGCTGGAGCAGACGATGCACGACCCGACTTAAGAGCCAACGAAGTCGTCGAGTTTGGATGAGACGCGCTCCGACGACAAGACGATGAGAGAAACGCTGGAATGAAGCACTTTAGGGGTGGCGAATGTGCACGGAGTTCACCCGTCAGGTGTTCAAGGTTTAACGACGCGAGGAGAGCATTGACAATCCCTTTGTGTCGGTGTTTGAACCTTTTCGAAAGAATATTCTGAGCCTCAGTAAAAAATTCTCTATCCTTTTCTCAATATAAATCTGTTTTCGATTAATGTACTACGGAAAGTGTCGCTCTCGACAGTTCTCTATTATAAAAACGGATACTTGAAAAATTATTGGGGAGGATTCATGATGATCCTTTTTAGTGCGTCAACAAATTTAAAATATTCTAAAAGGCCAATGCTTTTTAAAAAACAGAAAAATGTTTCTCTGGACAATTCCTTGTGGAAATAATGAAGTGAAAATACTTTTTTTTATATTTTACAAATTCTTCAATACTACGAATGTATAGACTAGCAGTGTAGTGAGATCCGCAGTCTCGTTAGAAGAAAAAAAAATGAGTTTGATATTGTAGACTGGGTGTTATTTTAATTAGAAGAATCTCATTTTTGATCGGAACTGAGGAAACATTAGTACTTCCATTTTAAAATAATATTTTTCTGAATCTTCAGGGTAGGTTTTTAAGAGAATACTTTGTTAAATTAATATCTCATTCTTCTTCATATTTTCTACCTGAAATTGTTACACAAAATAGACAGAAAAATTGACTTTACTATACATTTTTTTTCTCTGAATGTTCAGACGAAATTTTTAAGGGTTGAATTTCTATTTGGTATTTTCTCGAGTTAGTAGACCATATATTCGAATCAATCTCACTTCCTTTATACTTTTGCTAATTATCATTACTCTAAACTGAAGAGAAAAATTAACATTAAATAAAGTTCCTTTTTTCCTGAACCTTGTAGGTAGGTTTGTAAGGGATGAATTGCTATTTGGTATATCCTCGAGCTGAAAGGCTACATTATTCAAGTAAACTCACTCCGTTAGTGTTTTCTAATAAAACTTCTAACTTCACTTCATCCCCAAATAAGTAGAGAAATTAACTTTAAGGTCTCCAATAAGGGGTTGGAATTTCCCCACTGCTTTCTTCTAAATTCCTCTTGTATTCGTAAAAAATAAATTGTTTAAAGTTACCTAACGGTCTATACAAACTCCAGAACGGGTCTTCCATCATTAAAAAAAAGAAAGAAATACTCCAAACTAAGAGGTCTGGAGGGTAGAATCTCCTTGAATCGTCGGACCGGTTCTTCAACCCCCTCGGATTACGCTATACTTTTTTATTTCCCAGCGGCAGAAGATCGTGTTAACGGAGTTATCCGAGGGTCGAGTATTCAATTTGCTCAAGCATGGAGTAACTCGACCGGATGTAACGCGTGTCAGCTTGGTGGAGGGGGGTGAACGAGGAGGGTTGGTTTTCTGTCTTCGTATGAAAAAAGAAAGAAAGGAACAGGTTCTGGATAAAGATACCGGTATTAGGTCGTCCGAGTTTTTCCCCTGGGTCGACGGTATTTACCCTGTCGAGGCGGATTTTCCAGCGATAGAGTGAGAGAGAGAGAGAGAGAAAGAGAGAGAGGGGGGGGGGGAGAGAGAGATAGAGGGGGTGGGCTCGGATGAAGACAGCGAAGAGGGTTGGAAAAGCGAAAGGAAAGGAAGGCAGGGACGAGGACGAGGGTGCAGGATGTAAGACGAAGGAGGCGTGGCCTCGGCATTGATCCAGAACCCCCACTCTCGTGCTTAAAAGTACGGCCCTGGCTGCTCCGTTCCGTGGCTCACCCCCGTGTGCTCGACCTCCTGTAAGAAACCGGCAAGAAATGAATATTCATGAGCCACCGGCTTCGTCGTCTCTCTACCTTCTTGATTCGAGCCGGCGAGGACCCGGGAAAAAAGGGGATGTTGCCCGGGGATGATACCGGAAGTTTATTAAATTTCCTGACCGAGCGGTCTACCCTCCAATTATTCTTGTCGCCTTTTTTATTCGGACCTCGCGGAAAGATTCATATTTGCCAGAGAGTCGTGCACGACCTGCGCAGGGGTTGTACAGGGTGGGTTCGTTGATACGCTGAATGTTATTTACTCTGGGTGTGTTTTACAATTTTTGTTTCACTGGGAAGGTGTGAAGGGTTGAAATGTTGTAGCTCGTGAGATTATTTTGAGAGGAATTTGAAAATTTGGAAGGAAATTTAGGAGATGGGGTGGTAAAATCATTTACCCGGCGTGAATTTTACAATCTTTAATTCGTTGAAATTGTGTGTGGGGTTGAAATATTGTGGTTAGCTTGTGAAATTTTTAAGTCGAGGGGAAGTGGAATATTTGGCTAGAATTTGGAAAAAGGGATGGGGAGGGAAAGATGTAGGGGGTAGATTCGTTGACATATTGCTAATTATTTACTTCGTTCGTATTTTAGAATGATAATTTTAGTGAAGTGATGTGAGGGGTTGAAATATTGTGGTTAGCTTCTCAGGTCTCTTATTTTTAGGAGGATTAAGAAATTGAGATGAAATTGATTGACTAGAAAAATGGGGGATGTCCTGGAAAAGTATTAGAAGGGTTACTAAATTTAGTGAACAAATTTTATTCGAGCTACCCTCGAATAATTTACTATTCCTTCTGTTTGTATTTATTCAGTTTTTCTCTGAGGATATTAGGTCTGGATAGGGGATGCGGAAGGTACCTTTTGGGAAGATTACTATAATTTATTTTGTACATATTTTACAATTTTTATTTAACAATAAAGCATCGAATCCACACAATTATTCGACGATTTTTCCATTTGAAGCAACATTTAAAATTTCTACACAAACTTACACTCACAGTCAGACAGTCACAAATTACTAACGGATTGAAAAATTAACATTTCGCATATTCACTACCTTCATTTTTTACGCTGATCATAATTAAACGTTTCTATAAACGACGACGCAGTCTGTATGCATTAAAACGACATGGTTGATTGAAATTATCGTCAGAAGGATGTATTAGATTTTCCGCTTCCATTTTGTAATTTGTTAAGGGTTGGCACTATATAATTAATCGCGCTTCGTTTCTTGGCGCGTTAAGGTATTCTTGAGGGGTGAAAATTAGATCTGGCGAACAGTTATAGAATTCAAGGAGCCAGCTCCGCTGGAAATATCCATTCACCGGTGCGTTTGGATTAATTATAGCAATCCTATTTCTATTTACTGTCGCAGGATATTGCTTTATCTAATTGTCAGGGGGAGAGATACCTAGCGTCGTCAATGGATCGGTAACAAATTACAAAGTTTCATATGTAACACAATTTAAAATAATCGTGACGCAAAGCTAATAGATAATGGCATTGGTTAACATAATAATACACGCACTCTGATTCACAAATACACTCATTATCAAAAATACAGCAATGGTAAAATACAGTGTACAATTATAATTTCATACATATTTTCAAGATTAGAAATTTGTACTGTACTATAATTATTACTGGATTGTGGAATGTTACGAATTAAAAATACTGTTAATTATTATTATATACAGTTCTTTATATGTTCCAAATTTCTACACGCCAGGAAGGTTGGAAAAGGGGTAGTTTTCTCAATGACTATAATAGGTATAGAATATCTATAACAGGGGGTGACTTTATCCAAGCTTCATCAACAAATTTTAAGTACCTGATATGAAATATAAAATCTTCATAAAACGTCTGAAATTTAAACAGATAATCTCTTCATTAAAGAAACTTAATAATTGTCCCTACACGTAGGGGTAGTTTCTTCACATTAACGCTTGAGACTTACGAACACTATTCCATCAGGATCATTATTTTTGCATTGTGCTTAGCTTCCTCGCGACCCTGTCACCCCAAGCAGTCTCCAACCAGGGGGATGGTTCGACCTTATTTTTTCAGGACAAGTAGGGATTAAGATGGCCGCGCGACACCCCCGTTTTCTGACGGACCACGACGCAGGGATGTTATTTTATCCAATTCCAGGATGCTGTTCGCCACACGAAGAGAGAACAGGACCGACCAAGGGGGTGGGCGAGCGGGGGTGGCACGCCGGTGGATTGGTTGCCGGCTACGACGTTCCCAGAGTACACTGGGAGTTTGTTCTAACTTGCAGTCGGTGCCAGTTCTCCTCAAACAGGATAGATTATATTCCACGTCTCTCCATTTCGTTCCCGCCTAGCTCGCGAATCGCTCGCGCGCACCGATTGCTCGTGTTTGTTCAATCTAACTCCACTTGGCTGCCGCCATTTCGCTGATTGTGAAAAATCCCAGTCTGGTACAGGGGGCTATGGCCTAGGGGATTTGTTCGCGGAACCCGCCTGAAAGACTATGGCTGCGGCCACCGGGAATCCTTGCGTCCATAGAACACCGATTTCATCCCCTAACTGGCTCGTTCAAGCTATCCTTCCTACAACTTCATACATCATTTTTGTACTGGCTATAATAACTCTTTTTTGTCATCATCTGACGAAGTTCTGAACAGATCATTGACTCATACAGAAAGGAATCACATTTTTCATTTAAATCGGGTTTGAAAATTCAGCGAATACGCGAGCCATCAGATAGGAATCGTCTGACGAGTCTGATCAAGACCAACCATTTCTACTTCTTGCTACATGCAGAAGAGTATATCTTAAAGCACGCGAACCCGACGGATAATTAACCCTTAAGTGGACCTTCAAAATGTACTTTAAAAATGCAACGATTCAATTAAATTGTATTTAATATTATACTTATATTTGGACAGTGAAATTTCATCTAAATCCACAAATATACTATTAATTAAATGACGTATTAGGTCACACCGGCCCGAATTCACTTAAGGGCTAACCTCGGTTTCTTCGACAGAGAGTCGTCAAACAAAAAAAAAATGTTACTCCTTGTTTTTGACTTATTTTTACATGTATAACTACATGAACATACTTTCCTATTTTTCACAGTGTTAGTGACCGTGATAAATCTAGTTTTCCGAGGGATTTTTAATACTTAGAAAATCCTCGTCCGCGAAAGGCGTTCTCGGTGCTTATTGCATTCTTCACTGAACCCCACGGGATAATGAATAACGGAAGGTTCGCCCGCTAATAGGACCCCATTAAAAAATTCAGGGCCTGTCGCGGGAACAAACGATCCGAAACGGCGATGTTCGGGGTAATATAATCACCCGGGGAAAATTCCCGCAATTTTCGGGGGCAACGGCGGTAACGTTGCATGGAAACACGGGCCCGGAGCCATTCAATTATCCCCAATTATTTTCCCTCGGGGGACAGCCGGCGTAAAACGCGCGCGTCTTCGTCTTACGTCGTCCGGCAACCCGTTAAACCCGAAACGGCCGAGGGGGCTGATTTACGGGGCCGTTAACGTATCCGATAAAATACAAGCATCAGTTTTACTGCGGCCATTCCGTGTACGAGGAATTCCCGCGCAGGAACGTATCTCTTCGCTTTTCCCCTCACCTGTTCCACCCCTCGCCACTTTCCGCTGTGTTCCTCTATCTCTCGTCTCTCTCTCTCTATTTCCGTTTCTATTGCCCACGGGCGTCTTGATCGCGACAATTTCAATCGGCTGTAACGATCCTCTTCACCGTCCGTGTGCTCGGTATCTTTTTTTTTTCCAGGGGGCGGAGCCCCTGCGCGATTTAATTCACTTTGATCGCCGCGGACCAACGCTCGGCAACGGAAACCTCGAATTCAGATCCGAAAGATAGGATTAACCGGGCTTCGCGGAATATATTGTCCGCGGGCCGGTCTGCCGGAAGCTGCTCCATTGCCCGTTAAATTATCCTCCGCCGTGATTTTTTCACCCTCTCTTCAGGATCCCTCCCGCAGGACTTCCAACGATGGCCCAATTGTCTCGTTCTCCCGGCCGAGTTTTCTGCGAATAATTAGCGACCGATGGGGATAACGATGCTCCGTGGACTGACCAGTTGCCAGATGAAGTGCCGAGGGTTGTTGTACACCCTCGTCGATTTGCAGGAGGTTCTACTTATGACTTACGGAATGATGGAAATATTTAACCCTTTGCACTACGATTTATTTTATGGTTACGATGATTCGAACTCTTATGTCGTTCGTAGTTCTCTAGAAGAAGAAAGGAGTTTGTATTTATTGTATTCTTAAGAAGATAGAATTTTATCTCGATATATGGGGAATTAATAACATACGTATATTTAGTAGAACCTATTCGAAATTTTCATCATGACTCGAAATTGATGTTATAGTGCAATTGATGTCAGTAGTTAATGGAGTTTCATGCTATTTATCATTGAACCGAATGGCTGCGTAGTGCCTGGATTTATTTTGCCACTTGTAGAAGAAAAATTGCTTTAATTCGTAATTTTTTAAATTTTGTAAAAAGAGTTTACTCGCCCTTATTAATGTATCTATTTTACTGTGCATGCACTACATACGTACACAATCATCAATCTAGGTACGAATCTAATTGAGGAAAGTTTTAATTGTCTAAATATATTCTACCTTGACTAGTGATCATCCCTCACCATTTCGTAAAACATTCTACCCCTCCGATATGCAAGACAAATATTAATACTGTCTGAATAAAATTCAGTTGTAATTCGTCAGAGTAGTTATTATTCGTTTCTCAAAAACATTCCTCTTTCTGGTCCATTAAGGTCGCTGTCATTTTTCAAAAATCTGAAAACCTGGTTACCAATCTTTCCTTATATTCTAAGTAGGTGACAGAAACCATGCTAACCAGATTCTACATAAACCAGAGTTTCAAAAAAGTTCGTACCTCAAAACCTACGTAAATTGCAATGTCTACCTATTTTCAGTATTTTCTGCTTTCAAATTAATACGTGGAAGTAGCTTAGCGAGTGTGTCAGGATGAAGGTAGAACATTTTGCTTTCGACAAAAGAACCAAGGATAATCTAACTACATCAGAATTATTCAATTGAACCCAGAACAGAATCAACACATTTAAAATTCTCGAGACTATTTCACCAATTGTTCCTCCTTCAAATTAAAAAAAAGTAATTATTCGACTACGGATTTTAAGGCAAGATTGCAAGGTGCAACTTAATAGAATGGAAAGGTTAATCTGATCTAGGGATGCCAATCTATAATTTTCAGCTTGTTAAAATAATTGAAATAAGAATAAAATGCCTATTTGGCTCGAGTCTCTTGCAATTTTCATTTTGCATAAAGATCCGCAGTCCAGTAATTATAATGTAGATGTAACTAAATCTATTTAACGTAAGTCCTTCCATTTCCTAATTAAAGAAAAAAGTGCATCAATCTTGCCAACACCCTGGACCCAAGTGCATCGATACTAAAAGCTACCATCCAACAAGTGTTTCGGAGTTTTCTGCGAACAATTACCGGCCAATGAGAGGAGTAGCGTAACCTGCGGTTACGTCACGAACTCATAAACTGAATTCTTGCGCTCCTTTAAAATATTTAGAGGATCCAGCCCAGGCTGGAGGGGTGGCTGGGTAGGGGGTGGCGCAGACCGAGGCGGAGGAGCTTGTAGGTGGCGGAGGAGAGACTCATCCAAGTTGGCAACTTTCGGTCGTATTAGCTTTTGTATATATATTACCTCATTTGCGAGAGGAAAGCTTATACTTCTACCCCCTGTAGACACTATATAGATATATGTGCACTCACCTACCACCTCCCTTTACAATATACTCGTGCACGTGCTCCGGCTATATTCCCAGCCTCGCTGTGCGACCAAGTCGGTTATCGTCGCGGGGCCAACGAATGGGCTGTCGGAAACTTTTCCAAGTAGACTGCCGCAATTTCGCGCGATCGTGAAACCTTCGAGAGCCTGACAATACCAGTCGAATGGCGCTCGATTTTTCCTGGGTCACGCTCCGCCCGGGAACAATGCCGATTGTTATCAGATCCGTCAAAGTCAGAACAATTTTTACATTCTCCACGGAGGAGATGTTGCAAGCTTCGTTTCATTTAGAGAATACGTGCAACTGTACTACGTTCTCAGAGCATCAAGATCGACACTCGAGCCCTAAGACCTAATTAAAATGAATGTAATTATTCACTGAAAATCTGAAAGCCTGTTTGCCATTCACCCGTTTAATGCAGAGAAGAAATCCAATCAAACTAGGGTCTAAGTGTATCAGGATTGGCACTCTGAAACATAATCGAAACTAAAATTATTTTATAACAATCCTGAAAGCTTGTTTACCATGCCCTTGTTTAATTCGGAAAAGAAACACAAGCGAGCAACATAGTTTCTTATGTGCATCAGAGTAAGCAGAAATTGCTCCAATTCTGGGACCTAATCCAGAATAACTTGTCAAAAATGTGATTGGTTCGTATTTTCTTCCTATAGACAAAAATAGGAACCGAAGCAGTCATTACACAGGTCTATCATAATTACGGTTAAGTGCTACAGTTCTGAAATATAACACAGATCTAACTTGAACCAAAATCTAAGATATGAGCTAAAAATATCAAAGCGAGCTTGACAGTTTCCCTTGATAAGTTTTCACAAATCGAAGACAGGAACCAAGACCACTCATAACACAAATGACCCCAGGTGTTTCAATCACTACCCAAATAGGACGATGATCAAACATAAAGCATCTCCTTCACCTGATCTCCAAACCCCATCGAAGATTCCAAACCAGGCGTAGCCAAGACCGAACCTAAAATTTCAAAGCAGACAAATTTCTACGAATTAAAAAGAGGAATCTAGGTTTCAAAGTGTAACCTAGGTGCCCCATAATCAAGAAACACGATGGTCATCAAACTTGCATTAGAAGCCGTTAGTTATCGATGTCTCCTCCAATCCAGTCCCTTAAAGGTCTTGCTGATCTTTAAATCTGAGCTGACCAAGACCAAATCTACGTAAATCTCCAAGCTAGCCTGTCAATGTCCCCTCACAAATATTTACAAAATAAGAATAGGAATCTAGGTTGCAAGCTGTTCTCCAGATGCTCCCCAATCGAAATAAAGAACACACAGCAATCACTACCCAAAGAGGACTATGATCAACCACAAAGGCCAATTAGCAACATCTCCTTCACACCACCCCCCAAGTTCCATCGGAGATTCCATACCAGACCCAGCCAAGATCAAGCCTAAAATCTCAAAGCTGACAAATTTTTACAAATTAGGAAGAGGAACCTAGGTTTCAAGGTGTAACCTAGGTGTCCCAGAATCAAGAAACACGATGGTCATCAGACTAGCATTAGATACAGTTATCAATGTCTCCCTTCAATCCAGTCCCTTAAAGGTCTTGCTGATCTTTAAATCTGAGCTGACCAAGACCAAATCTACGTAAATCTCCAAGCTAGCCTGTCAATGTCCCCTCACAAATATTTACAAAATAAGAATAGGAATCTAGGTTGCAAGCTGTTCTCCAGATGCTCCCCAATCAAAATAAAGAACACACAGCAATCACTACCCAAAGAGGACTATGATCAACCACAAAGGCCAATTAGCAACATCTCCTTCACACCACCCCCAAGTTCCATCGAAGATTCCAAACCGGACCCAGCCAAGACCAAGCCTAAAATCTCAAAGCTGACAAATTTTTATAAATTAGGAAGAGGAACCTAGGTTTCAAGGTGTCCCCCAGGTGTCCCAGAATCAAGAAACACGATGGTCATCAGACTAGCATTAGATACAGTTATCAATGTCTCCCTTCAATCCAGTCCCTTAAAGGTCTTGCCGATCTTTAAATGTGAGTAGACCAACATCAAATCTGTGTAAAGCTCCTGTCAATGTCCCCTGACAAATTTCTACAAATTAAGAATAGTAACTTAGGTTACAAGCTATTCTCCAGATGCTCCCCAATCCTAATAAAGCACACACAGCAATCACTACGCAAAGAGGACGATGACCAACCACAAAGGCGAATCACCAACGTCTCCTTCACCGCACCCCCCAAGTTCCATCGAAGATTCCAAACCAGGCCCGGCCAAGACCAAGCCTAAAATCTCAAAGCCAGTCACCAGCCAGGTAATCCATCTAAAGGGAGCAGGCTGGCCTAGCCTAGCCTAGCCCGGGGTGTATCAGGACGAGGGATAAAAACGGCGAGCAAGAAGCAGGTGGAGCGTGTCGGGGTAAGAAGAAGGGTGTCGGTGCATCGGACAAGTATTGGCCGGCTGTCAGATGGTGGGTAATGTGTAGAGAGAAGTGTTGGTAGAAGGAAGGTACCTACGCGGAGGTTAGGTCGGAATATAGTTTAAGCTAGACGAATGGGCTGGTGGGTGGTTCTGGAGGCAGAAGAGTGAGCCGAGGCGGGTAGTTTTGCCTGGGTACCGCCACTCCACCTCGCCGACCCGGTCTCGTCCCCCTTTCCATCCCCTACCTCCTTCACCGCCCAAACCCCCCCCCCGTTACTACTCCGCCACCTTCTCCAACCACCTCCTCCTCCTCCTCCACCTCCTCCGGCTTCTCCTCCGCCTCCTCCGACGACGCCATACCCTCGTTCATAATATCCTGCACGTCAGACTTTGAAAACTCCAACAATTTCCTCCTGCCGCCTGGTTGGAGAGCCGAAAGAGGAGGAGGCCCGGGGAGCCAGGGGGGGTTGCCGTCCGGGGCTCCGGGGGTGTTGGGGGTGTGTGGGATGGGGTGGTGCGCGCGGGGGTAGCGAGGTTTCTACGTGGAGATAGTTCCAGGCTGGTGATGCTGGTGCCGGCTCGTCGTGGTGGTGGTGCCGGCGGTGGTGGTGGCGAACCGACGGTGCGAGGGAGACGAGTTTCGAGTTTATATAAAGTTCGGGCCACATCAATAATTATAAGTAGAGAGCCGAGGCAAGATGGCGCGCTCGACTGGCAAGCCTCTCCCCCGCGCCAACCCCCACCGATCTCTCCCCCTCCCCCCGAACCCCCTCTCGCAACGTGCCAACCGAGTCATTATTCAAACCATCTCTTACTTCCTCTTGTTTCCTTGTCCGTATCGTGCGCCTTCAGTGGCTCTTCCGCCGGTTGGCTGCCTGGTCGGGGATGATCGACGTGTCCCTGCCCGTGATCGAGGATCGATTTCCTCCACTGACGAGCTCTCGCTCGCCTAACACCCCCTCGAGTCCCGCAGCACCCATGACTCCCTCTCTCTCTCGCTCACCCCCGCAAAGCGACGGGGGGGTTAGTTCGCGGTTTCGTGATGAGTCCCGGCTCCGGGACGAACGAAGCACCAACGACACGCACCGCCACCTGGAAGATCGTTTAATTAAGACACCGGTGCGACGTCACGCGTCTTGCTTTTTCGGAGTGGGACGTGTCCGTCAGACGGTCTCTTAGGGGATCATCTGGTCCGGCGATTGAAAGTCGCGACTTGGATTACGAGCCTGAATTTTATAACGTCGATGTACTGTTTTGCAGCTTGCTGAAGTCATTCAAGAGGGAAAGTTTAATATTGCTACTATTTCCTGCAGTTGATGCAATTTTATAACACATAGCATGATATTCGGGGAATTTAGAACTTTTTTGTAACGTTATCTTTCTTCATATTTTACAGGATGGTACACTGCGTTTAATAGAATATTATAACTGCGAAGACTGTTGTTGAAATGTTACTCGCGAATGTATTGGAGAAAGAATGGAATTTCCGTTTGTCTTCAGAGCCTTAAAATCTGCAGTTTAATCATAACCATCTTAATGATAAGGCATTATTAGACTACGGAGTTTTATGCAAAATAAAAATCGCTGTCCAAAATAAAAATATAACGTAAAGTAAAATTCGAATAGGGTTCCTCTCCGTAATGGTTTTATTAAGTTGTAAGAAACGTATCGATACTCTTGCAATATTGTAATCTTTTTATTGTTCGAAATTACACCTGCCCACTTTTGCGTACAGCTAACGAATCTTTATCCGTGACAAGGCCAGTGTACGTCCGCAAAGGGTCAATAGGAGTCACTTCAGGTTCGCAGCTAACCTTGCCGAAACTCTGGTGGAGCTTTGGCCCGCGGTTGGCGAACGTCAAGGTCGTTGTTCCGGGCGATCGAAGGTCATCGGTGGCCACTCTCGCTATTTGCGATCGCAAACATAGCTGGCACCGATTGCTTTCGCTCGGGAGAGCCCCTCACCGATATTCCACGGTGGCTTGAATAGATCGTCGACGGTTTCTAGCTGATCGCGGACGGTTTTGAACAGATCGCCGACGGTTTTGAATGGACAGCGAGCCGAAAAGACGAGTGGCCAGCCGTCTCAAAGATTCAACGAGCCCGAGAATTATTAAGGGGACTAAAAACACGCGAGGGAAGGCGATAGGAGAGCGCCCGGTTTCCGGCAAAGATGACGGTTGATTAATGTTGGGGGTAGTTTCTTACTCACCCCCAGTCCACACCCCCACACCCCTGCCTCCCACGACCCCCCATCCAACGCAGGGTTAGGATACTCGGTTACAATGGCGGCCGCCACCTTAGATAACGCGCAGAATTAATATCGCGGAGCCACCCGGCTACGGTTCCAACCCCTTCAATTTATTATTTTGAAGACTCGCCGAACGGCCCCGGGTTTAGCTAAATATGCAATTGTTGATGGTAAATGGTCCGCTGTTTTTTCCCCGGTCGTTGCTCAATTTAATGAGCCCGACTACTCTGTGAGGTCTTGACAATTACTGCAAGATTAGAAAAGAACGTTAGAGAATTTTTTTATTGCAGGACAAAACTTTACCCCCGAGGACACGGATTGGGTCTGTGAGATCCACGAATTGTACTGTTTTAATTTCACAATGCATTCTTGTTTCACTAGGAGCGGTAAAAAATTGGTAATTTGACTTCAAACAAATATCACAATTTTTAGTTCCTTTACATCCGGATTAACAAAAAATTTCATTTATTGTTTCAGATCAGTAGAAAGGCCAGAATGATGGAAACCGTCAACCCATGCTCTCGAAACATACTCTACAGAAAAATATATAACTCGCGTAATTTTGATTATTTTTACATAGAAAAAATCACACATGTACTTCGAACACCAGTAAATACGTGTCCAAATTCCCGATGCAAGAGGTGCAATAGTTTTTCTGAAAAAAAATTCCTAAATATTCAAAATGGCCTCGAAAACCACAATACCCGCTTAACCCTGCAGGGAAGACATACGCCGTACTAACTCTGACGAATCTTTAAAAATGGATTACTCGTGGTCAAATTGTTAGTCACGGTACAGTTTCATATTTCATACTTCAGAAACACCGAAGATCGGCTGTTGTCATCAAAGGGTTTGAATAGTATGGGTTATAGTGGACCCGGCTTCCGCCGTCGAGGGGATAAAAATAGGAGTTGTGGTGGTGGGTGAGGGTGGAAATGGCGGTTTGTCGAAGGTGGAGGCGAATTTTTCGGCAACGAGCCGGTTTCCTCGAGTTGGCCGGCACTTCCGACGCCAAAGGGTGTCCGGCTGCAGCCGGCCACATAGATACACACCGGACCGCTGGCCAGGGGGATCGGTTCGAATCTGTCCCTAACGTAGTTTCCAGTTGAAACGCAGATCTGGTGTTGCCCTAACTCGACTGGGGAAACTCAGAAATCTAATGCCAGGAGGACACACACAGGCCGCGCCAGCCAGCCAGCCAGCCCCGACGTTAACTTTTAATGCACGGGATTAGTGGCGCGGGTGCACGCGGGGCCGATGCTCAAACTTTGCGCTAATTTGTTCGTCTATTAATCTCCAACAACCGCTGCCGCGGCCAAGCAAAGAACCCACCTTCCTCAAAGAAACCCTGTTTTTCTAGGCGATGACTTTCCATGACCCCCACCACCCTAAATGCCACATTCGATACGTACATAATCAGCCTTTCTGTAAATGGTCTACCGTTTCGACCAAGCTCGACATTTCAGTGTACGCTTATTTTTCTTTTTTCGTTAAAACCCTTTAAAATTTACTGTAAAGTATACTTTTTTTAGAAGTGCTGTGTCAAGGCTGCCATAAGTTCGGATTACATCAATATTTATATTTATTTTTAAATTCTGTATGTCGTTGAAGAATAGATTAATGCATCTGCAAAGATTGGAGTTGTTCGATTTAGTAGTTGTTTTTTTGAACAATTTCAGAAAGGGTCTCATTTTTCTACTGTGACTTGGACTTAAATTTTCGTCGATTGCAAATTTATTCGTTGATTCCAACTGTATTTATTTTTCACTAAATGTTAACACTGTAAGGAGCAATTTTATCGAGACAATGTCCTAGAACTGCCACAATTTCGAATTAAATCGAGAACAATAAGAAAGAACCAAAGGAAGAAATGTGTATTCTTCATATGTGCATTGATAAATGTACAAAATTCAAAACTTCTAAAATCGAACGTTTGTCTACTGTGACAGGGAACCCTTTTGGCATTCCACCCACTTTTATATAATAATTCTACCTCGCGTGAAATATGTATCTGAAAGGTATAAAATTGCAAACGCGAGTTGATAAAATGAAGAACAAATGGAAAACGTGCGGAAGAAAAGTTAATAGCCGGAGCTTTACTTTCGGGAAAATGCAGGTTGAACATTTATCCGACAAACATGCATTCGTGCTTACTGTAAGTGGAAACGGTAAGTAATGAACAGACACATTAGCCAAGCCCTATTTAGTAGCACGCGCACCGCCCTGCCGAAATTCCGACTCAACTTCCTCGGTAACAAAGCTTTGTCTAAACAAACTTTTACTCTTCTCTTTCTGCTTTTTCTGTTCAGCTTCTAGTTTAAAACTGCAACTTCACATTTCATCGCATAACTTAGGAAACAACCTGTTCATTATCGAATAATTACTGAAACCAGTGAACCACTTTTACCCTAGCTTAGAGTAATTCTCGTTGTTGGTCCTTGGGGGATTGGAACCAAAAAACCATTTAAAAACACCTTACAATTACAATGTAACAATTTAAAATAGAATTGAAGAATTAAAGAAACACTACTATTGAACAATAAAACATCACAACAGGGTAATTGAGGCTGTCGTTGCTGAGGGGGTTGAAACCAGAAAAAATATTTCCCAAAGACACAAACATCCCCAGCCTAACTGCAACGTCACGAAACAATGCAAATAACTAAAAAAGGCACGCTAACCAACAAAACAGAATAATAGGCTAATTGGGGCTGTTCTTTAGGGGGTCGAAACCGGAAAAAATATTTTAAAATATTTTACAATTACAATATCATAAAATGGTTCAGGAAGCAAAGAAGAAGAATTAGAGAAACAAACATACTGAATGATAAAACACCACAACAGGGTAGTCGGGGCCGCCGTTCCCAAAGGGGTTGAAACCAGAAAAATATATTCCGCACGTATAAGCGTCCCCAGGCCACTTACAAATTCAGGAAACGGCAAACAGGTAAAAGAATCAGGCTAAATAACAGAACAGCGTAACAGGGTAATTGGGGCTGTTCCTTGGGGGGTTGGGGGCAGAAAAATATTCCGAGCGAAACACCGAGGGGCAAGGCACGAACGCAATCACGGTGAAATCGTGGATAATCGTCCCGGGAGGGGCGAAAGAGGAATCTGGGTCGAGCGGCTCGTGCGGCCGTAAAAAGGGAAGAAGAAAACCGTGGGGGTGGAAGTGGCCGAGGAGAGAAAAGGGAGAAAAAAGAGGAAAAAGCGTGTAACCGGCGCCGCAGAAGGGTAGGGAACGGAGGGAGGAGAGGGTCCGCGCTCAATTTACCGGCCGCGGAAAAAAGGAACGCGGGAAAAGACGGGAAACAGCTTAACGGGGTTAAAACCACCCCTCTACGGTGGCTGCCGGCCAGGGGTAGGAGGTAAAAAAGCTAAGCGGCGTTTTATAGACCCAACAAGCGGCCCGCGTATACCGACCCGAGTGCCAACCCCGTTTTTACACCCTCGTTGGAAATTAGAGGCTTTTTGTGCTAAATATACCCCCACCCCTGACTCGATCCGCTCTCTTTCTCCCGCCTCATGGTTTGGGCAGAGTCCTAGCAGGACGCCAGCGAATCTCATATTAATTTCAGGTCCACGCGAATCTGACCGCGCCACAAATTACTCGCCGACACTCTTTTTAATCGTCCGCGCGTGCGAGCATGGCTTTATTGGCGACAATGGGGCGGCTCCTCTTTTTATCCTCTGCACTCTCCTTTTTTTCTCGATGGAGGTGCGTGGGGGATGACAGTGTAACTTGTACGCGATAATACTTCTGCCTGTTCATGTCCCCCTTTTTAAGCAAATTTTACTCCTTTGTTTTTAGTGATTTTTTCCGTAAATTGTTGAAAGAATGATGTTCTGAGATCTATTCTATTTCAGTCTTTCATTGAACAATTTTTAATACATTTTTGAGGGATATAAGTTGTAGAAGCATTTATCTCCCTCTTTCAACCCTTAAGGGGATTTCCCAGTTTATGTTCTTCTGGTTTGACAAATTTGGTATTCATTTATTTTTAGTAATTGTTTTAGTAAATTGTTCAAAGAATGGTATTTTAGATTTAACCCTATTTTAGTCTTGCTTCGTACAATTTTTAATACATTTTTGTGTGCAATGAATTCGGGGATGTTTACCTTCCTATTTCGACCCTTAAAGGAACTTTCAGGACAGAGTTAAAAAATGTGATCAATCATTTTATACATTTTATATTATGTTTAATAAGACGTTCTTATCAAATTTATAAGTGCTCACCAGTTTTAAATTATTAATAAAAAAATCAGTTTTGCCAGGCATCGTGAAAATCGAAATTCATTTTAATAGATGCTTCTAAATAATAAATTTAATATAGAACGTGACAGTACGGGTTTTTTACGTTAATCTAATTTGCAGATTTGTAGCAGACCGAAGATTTCCGGAAGACCGCGGAAAGCCACGAAGAAAGAGGAAGTCCGGGTGTGTCTCGTGCCCGGGTCTAAGTGAAAATAAAACGCTCGAGCTGCCGCGTAAGAGGGTGTGAAACGAGGGTGGCGTTTCTCTCACATAAATTAGCCCGCGGGAGTAAAATGCAAAACATTCGTTCAAACCGCAGTTCAACACGGGCGAGATTGGTCACGTTGCGGCTTTGTCTGTCCGAATTCGCTTGGGGGTGAGTTTGTCCCTCTATCTGTCTCGTTCTTGACCTTTCCCCTCGCCCTTTGCCATCCTACCAGTTTCGGGACTTGACGAACCGTTTCCAACAATACCACAAGATAATTATTATTTATACACTCGCAAACTGATCGCATCTATTTTTAATTTATAACTTTCTTAGACCACAACCCCCTCTTTTCAAGGGTTGCTTCACCTCAACGATAATTGGAGGCTCGATATAATAATTCGTCTATTTTATTATTTCGATTTGAAATAACGAAAAATGGCAAAAATGAGTTCCCTAATATCCCACACAGTCAACTTTCATAGGATCGTAACAATAATAACAATAATACCGTTCAAAACCGATCAATTCGCAAAGACAAAGCCGTTGTGCAGGATCGTCGCACCTTGCGCATTCCCAGCGGATGTTCCCCGCGATGTCCTGGCCAAGGATGCCTGCACCGGGAACGGACGTTTGCTGTGTTCGGTTAACGGGGCCATTTTTCGGCAACGGCGGTATCAGCGATTACAGGGGACGGAACCCCCAAGGGTTCCATCGAAGGTGCAACTAGCTGAAAATTCATGTGTCGCACGAAGGAATCGAATATCCTGGTCGCATCGGAACCGATGTATCTACCGCCCTCCTCGTTATTCCCTGGAGGTGGTGTGGGGAACGTTCGAAAACGGTCTACTAGGATGGCGGGGGTTGCGCGGGCGGGGGGCGGGGGTGGTTCGAATCGGTGTAGCGAAGGTTGCAGCTCGAAGGCGAAACGTTTCTCTAGGCGGTGGAAACGATGGTATGGGCCTCAGATAGCGGCCGATTCCGGCAACGACTGCGGGAGGTTATAGGTAGCGGGCTAGAAAGGTGTTGGAGAAGCGGAGGACGAACATCAGGAGAAGGAACGGGGGGGTATTTGGGGGGGGGGCGGCTGCGTCGAAGAGATGGCGGAGAAGGTGGAAGAGAAGGTTGTAGACGGTGTAGCCTGTGCTCTCTCTCCGTCTTTCTTTCCCTTCTGTCTCTCGGCCTCTCCTCCGCAGAGCGCCGGTTCTGGCTTTCGAGGCAATATAACTCGAAAATGGTGGCTGGCTTGCGAGTGCCGTTATCATTTCTTAGCCCGGTATCAGCCCGCCCTCCCGGTTATTACTGCACCCCCGGGGCTACGCCATGGACTCTTAGATAAGCCACCCACCGCGAAGGTGTATTGTCTGTTTCACCTAACCGCCCCTCCCCTCCCCGCACCCCCAACCCCTTCGCCTTTCTGTACGATCTTCCGTCTCCTTTCGAGGACCGGCTCCAGCCCAGACAACGGCTCCAGACCTCTTTGTCCCCCGTGATGCTCGCCTCTTTCCTGCAAGCCTCCTCTCTGTGCGCTACCTCTCCTTCTCCTTCGATCTCTCTCTCTCTCTCTCTCTCTCTCTCTCTCTCTCTCTCGCTTGTCCCTCTCTCCCCCCGCGTACTCTTGCCACTCTCCAGCCACTTCCGACACTCGGGAGATGTATAGAATTGTTTGAGAATCGCCCGAAGCGCCGCGAGATTACTTGGGAAAACGGATATGTCGTTCGCGAGGGAGCGAGCGAGCTGGCGAGAGACCGACCCCCGATACAACGCCGAAAACCGGCGGACCACGATCGATTTCTTACGATCCGGCACCGCGGCCCTCGCTGGCGACCTGTTGGAGAACCTGCCTGGACCCTGAAGGGCTCGTAGGACAGTGTCGATAGGACAGTGTTCATCTTTGGGGCACACGTAGACGCTCGTGCAGTGGTAGCATTGACCATTGTTGGAACGTGGAACAGGAAAAATTGTACCGTTGCATTTTGTGCAATTCAGTTTTACGGCACATTTAGAGTGCCCCTCTACCTGGAAAGTGTCCCTTCAATGCCTAAGGTCATTGGTCAGCTGCTGAGCTTCGGATGCTAGCGCTGATCACTGGAGAGATTGACAGTAAATGCAATCTTGCACTCGAAACGACTCATTTCGATTTACCCTTTTAGGTGATCAAGGTGGAAGATCTATTGAGCTAATTTTTCTTAACATTCAATTTTTCTTAACTTAATTTTTCTTAACATAGGAAACTCATTAAAATGATTCTTAACGACTGTTCTATATGAAAAGGGAACTTGAGAATCTGCTTTTCAAGAACAACCCTGAAAGAAATCCCTAGACCCTATTATTTCATGCCTGGAATTACCGTCGCCGCTGAATAATTTTATAATAAATATTCAGCTGTGTTGCTCACCTAACCCCTTGCCCTACGATATCGAGTCATACTCGTGATGAAGATACTGAACAGAGTCTAATAAATATGTACCTATGTTATTAACTAACTTAGAAATCTTATTTTCAAGAACAACCCCGAAAGAAATCCCTAGACCTTATTATTTCATACCTGGAATTACCATCGCCGCTGAATAATTTTATAATAAATATTCAGCTGTGTTGCTCACCTAACCCCTTGCCCTACGATATCGAGTCATACTCGTGATGAAAATTCTGTACAGGGTCTAATAAATATATCTACCTACGTTATTAATTTCCTCTAAACCGGAATAAAATTCGAAATTGTTAATGTCAATGTTAATTGTCAATGTACAGTTATTGTAGATCATACAGGCAAACAATAGGTATAAATTTTCTCCTTTTTTTCAGGAAATTACGAATCACGAAAAAGTTTTAATCACCGAAACCGTAAAATTAGTCCTGCTGCAAGGGGTTAATTGAAGCGTGCTGTATATAGTGTTGATAGAGTCAGTTAATAAAGAGTTAATAAAAATGTGGTGCGACTGTAGCTGGTCGAAATTCGACGCTGATACGTGTGACGGTTGTCAATCAGCGGAGGGGACCGCGAGGTAATTTCGATCCCGTTATGGTCGTTCGGCCGGGTTGTTAGGATAATCGTCCCGGCGAAGAAGACTCCCGCCAGTCACGCCGGAATTCGGGTCGCGTGACACACTGCGATAAACGCTCGCGAACGGGAACCGAGAGCCTTCTCCGGGAGAGAATTAATTCACTACCATCACAACCATACTACAATTAATTCACGGTTACCTGGACATGGGAGTCTTCTGCGAGACTCCCAGCCGATCGTATCGGATGGGGCGGCTCTAAGATGCTTGATGAGGAATTTTTGCATCGGACTACCTGGGGATTGAGTTATTGGTCTGCAGGTGAACGAGTTAATTGAATTCTAATTTGTTTGTGGGAGGGACCCTGTGAGCCTTGAAACTCGACGTGATATATTACCCTTTGGATCATTTCGTGGGCTGCTTCGGGAACGCGGGAAGTCAGAGAATTGTGTGATACGATTACTGACTGTTTGAACAAGTATTTCTGAAATCGCCTAATCGCTCTCGAAATCACTACGTTTCAGTTTTCAATTAAATATGTTTCTTAAGCTCCAGATTAAATATTGAGCTCGAGAAATACTCTCTACAAAATTCTATAGTTTTCTAGACCCAATGCTCCAGAAATGCCTAAAATAAAACACAGTACAGTGATTCAGAAAGCCTCAAATTGGTATCATAGTCATGTTGTTATTATATCATACTGGAGACTCTTGGAGACTCACAAAATCTTATTTCAAAATTCTACTAACTTGTTAGATCTGATGATGAAAAAATATTTAAACAAAGTGCATCGTATAATGATAATACTCCTATGGAGGACTATGAGCCTTCACATTGCATCATTTTGCATTACCCTCGCGTTCCACCGTCTTGCCAAGTGTAAAAATATTTCCGTCAGAGCATTTCAAATACTTTCCCAAAAATCTGCGGTCATTTTAGACCCAACGAAGCGAAAGGTACTATCCAAAATCCACTATACTCCTCCGTGTACCCTCAAATTATAGTCACGGAATTCTCAATCGGTCAGGAATCTCACGTTCCGTTATCCGGAACCAATCTCGCGGCCTCGCCAATAGGGGATGGTCTGTGTAATTCCGTGAGAATCAGAAATCTGCTCGACTGTTCTTGCAGCCGGTTATCGTTTCCTACAAGATCACTATAGTTGCTACAGTAGCGCTCGGTTAAATTTACATCATCAGCAGAACATCTTTTCTGTCCCCTTTCTTTACATTGTATTCATTCTATACTCTTGATAGCTTCGCCGAGCTCATGGCAAATGAGTTGCGAAAAAGAAATCTGTAGCTAACTCATGTAAATTTAACCGAGCACTACCGTACAACTATACTCAGATGGTCCAGACCTCGATCCAAGAAGATGGCAGCGGAATTAGAAGAATTTGGGGTACCGGTCGGTGAAGAAACGAGGATAGGGGTAGTTCCTGTGGGTTGAGGAGCAATTATGAAAGAAGGGTGAGGTTGACTCGTGTAAATTTAACCGAGCATTTCCGTACAACTATACTCAGATTGTCCAGACCTCGATCCAAGAAGATGGCAGCGGAAGTAGAAGAATTTGGGGTACCGGCGGGTGAAGAAACGAGGATAGGGGTAGTTCCTGGGGGTTGAAAAGCAATTATGAAAGAAGGGTGGGGCTGACTCGTGTAAATTTAACCGAGCACTACCGTACACCTGCACTCAGGTGGTCCAGATCTCTATGCAAGAAGATGGCAGCGGAAGTAGAAGGCCGACTCCCGAAGAAACCGTGCTAGGGGTAGTTCCTGGGGGGGTTGGAAAGGCGCGAGTCGGTTTCGAGAGTGCGAACGATTCCAAATGAGGTCGGGCCGACTGACTGATGACGTCATTACTGTCAGGCTTAATGAAAATTTCCGGAAAGTTACCGCTCGCCTCGACTGCTGACGCCATGTTACCTTCGCCGGGGCGCAGGAGGCACGAACGAACCTAGGGGGTGGGCGTTGGGTGGGGGTGCACGGGGGTGGTTTGCCGGGGCGATGGGTTGAGGAGAGAAGGGGGTAGGGCTGGCGCCCGCGAGCGAACGAGAAATTTTACGAGAATTTCCGAGACTAATTTCTCCGGCGCTTTGCGCTCGAGGCAGGCGGGCGTCGTTAATTTCTGACGTTAATTGCTAAACCTGAAGTTTCTAGAAATTTCCTGGGCGCCCCTGGCCCCCCGCCCCACCATCCTCTCTCTCCCCCGGTTTCGTCCTCTACCTCGCGCGTTTCGAGCTATCTCTTTCTCAATCTCTCGGCTTGCTCGATCTTTCTCGCCCTCTGCCTTTCTGTCTTTCTCCGGAGTCTGTCTCTCTGGCTCTCTTCCTCTCTGTATCTCTCTCTCTCTCGTACTTGAACGCGTACGTAGGTAGGTAGGTCCGCACGTGTGTACGTGTGCCGATCCTCCATCTAGGTATCCTCTTTCTCCCGCGACTCCGAAGCCGGAGCCCAGCTTTTCTGATATGAAGATTAAACATCGTTTATTCAGGCCGGACCGGGGCCGCGTCCTTCTTCACGAGGCCGCTGAGACACGGCCGTCCGACTGTTCTTCCGCTACCATCCACCCCCATGAAAAATTGATCGCCTCATGGGGTGGATCCGGGATGGCTCCGGAAATATCCGCGTCCGGCCCCCAAGGAACCTCGGCGAAATCCCGGGGCCACGTTCGCGAAAACTTCCTGCTCTCGGTTTGCTCAGAAAACTGTCTCTCTTCCAGGTTGTCGAGAAATGCTGATTTGAACATTCTAACACTAAACCCATCGACTGGTATGTGTTGCCTTGTAAAAACGAGAAGATTCTACTTATTTAGAGTTTGTACAATTTTTTAATAGAATTTCAATAATTTGTAATTTTATTTTCTCTCCTGCGACGTGACCGTATAGCAATTATATTTTTGCAAGGTTTTACTCTAAACTGAACAATAAAATAGAATTCATGTATTTATCAATCTTGAAAACAGAATTTTTTACACTTATGTAAAATTATGCAGATTACAGGAACTAGAAGTAGGATATTTCTTGTAGTAAAAATGTACTAACTTATCATTTCTTGTGGTAAAAATGAATAAAAAACGACATTAACGTACACGATGTTAATACGTTTCCTTAGCTGTCTAGTTTCTTCTTCATTCAACCATTAAGTGTACCTCATAATTGTTTTATTGTAGACATCTATTTCGATAAATATCATCATTACAAAAAGATAGCATTTTATTGAATTCTGAAAGAAAAGCATAACATTCGTATTTAGCAGATTTTGTTTGAAGTGTTCGTCACGAGCCTGACTCATTCTACAAGTGATTAGCCCGCATACGCTGCTCAGAAATAGTTGCATAACAGATCCTCGCATAACATCTCACCTACTTTTGCTTTCTCCTTACAACCAACCAATTATGATTCATTTATAATGTGAGATTTTGATCAAATATGCCTCGCAACACGGACAGAAAGAGGTTAATCGATTTACAGCACGTAAAAAATGAAAATGGGTGAATTTTCACCCCGAGGGAACGAACGATGGTCAATTGAAACAAATAAACATAAAAGCTTCCTCGCAAACAAGTACGTAATAGATTATAAAATGTACAAAAGCATAAATCTCAAAACCAACCACCACCCCAAGGCACCTCGCGCCAAAGGCAACCCCCGAACTCTTTTCCAATGATCATCCACCGGCTGGCAAAAGAAGCCGCCAGAAGAACCCCCTAACCACCCCCTGCGAAGCCATGCGTAGGTCCGAGGGTGGATGGCACGTGGTACACCACAACAAGCCGTCGATCCTCTGTGCCCATCGGAAGAGGTCATCGTCGGAAGACGCAAGCTCCGGGTCACGGGTCCGTTCAGACGACCCGTGCCTGCAGGGGTGGTTTCGGAACCGAAGGGGGTGAAATTCGTCGCGATAAAAGGTCGAGAGAGCTTCGGCGTGAGTCGTTCCTTGCGCGTGTTCGCCCAGTTGTGTAGTTTTCCGCCATCTTTGTTCGCGCTTAGACGAAACGTTGGCCAGGAGGTGGGTGGGGACAGGAGGGTTGGGGGGGGGTGGGAGAGGGTGAGCAGAAGGGAAAGGAGCGGGTTAATAGCGGGCTCCAGCGGTTCTGCAGCCCCGTCGAGGGTTTCTAGCGAAAGAGAGGGATGAGAAAACAGGAAGAGAGAGAGAGGGGGGGGTTGTTGGAGGGGTTGAGCGTTAAAAGGAGCGAGCGCGCGGAGGGTGGAAAGAAAGAGAGAGTAACGGTCGGACGGAGAAGGCGGCTGGAAATAGCGGAAGATAGAGAGAGAGAGAGAGAGAGATGGAGGGGCGGGTTGAGAGGAAGGAGAAGGAGAGAAAGAGTGAGAGAGAGAGAGAGAGAGGAGAGACTTTACTTACTTACACCCTCGACCGGGGGAGCTCTCTCTTTGTCCGCGGCGAGACGAAACGATGCGAGCCACGGTGCGGAGGAAAAGGAACGTGGCTGCTAGGTATTTCCCGTAGCGCGCGCGCAAAAGGCACCGTAACGATTTTCTGCTCCTTCGAAGGAATATGAAAGGCGATATTTGCGCGCGAACCCAGGACCAGAACACCGTTTCCCTGGCAGAGGGGGGTGGCGGAGAAAGAGGGGCACAGCACCGGTTCGAAGGGTTCCCCGAAGAGGGAGAAGACACGAGGCAACAGACGGCGCGACGGAGAGAGGAGGCTCTCTCTTCTTCGCCTTCCTTCCTTCCTCTTGGCGAGGTCTCTTTCTCCCCCGCTAATGATGGAGAGCGGGGCAGGCTGGGTCGCCCCGGCAAATACCACTCGGGCGGGATTTAAGGGATGAAAAGGGGCAGGAAGGCTTCTTTGCTGCCTACGGCGATGCCAGGAGAGAGGAGAGGTCTTTGATGTCGCGACGAGACACCGCCGACGCCGACGCCGACGCCGCCGCCTAATTTTCCGCGCGCGACGACCAGCGAGAAAGTCGCGCGCAAAAATTATTAATGCCCCACGACTTCGCGGATCGTCAACCCACCGCGAATCCGAGATGGCGGAATTTCGCGGGGCTGTCGTCGACTCGCGGATTTTGCCTAGGTTCTGAATGTTTTATGTTTCCTCAGCTTACCGGGAGCCGAGGCTGCGAGAATTGACTTTTCGCCATGACGAGAGCGGTGAAATGCTGGGGACTAGTTTCAGGATTTTTTAATGGAGTGATTCATTAACGTGGATAGAGGAACAATCTTAGGAAGAATGACAGAGAATTTTCGGACATTGTTATCATTACGATATTAAGAGAAATGTGGATTGATTCTTTTTTCAATTTTTCTTACGGGAAAAAAATGATGGAGGATAGAAATCTTTAGATTGTTTCATATTGTTATGATGCGAGGAATCTATCTTTTTGAACCCACAAGCTGTGTGATGAACAACGAATTTTATACGTGTATTGTTTGTGAACATCTTACGAAAGAATGAGATAGAAAGATTCACTGGATTTCATACCTATTTATACTATTTAAACTAATGTAACTATTGGAATAGGGAGTAAGATAGTGTTTCATCAATGTTGTCATTCTTGATCGTGACAGGTGCATTTTGTGCAAAAATTTGCAGTCTAGTTGTAGTCGTAACAGATCTAGCGTTTCTAAATAGATCGCTAGTAGAATCAAACTGCAATAGTCAGACGCACCGAACAACGTAGATAAACACCGTATAAGCAGCTAGAGCAACATCCAGTGATACAAAATTACCTAAGAATTTTCAAAATGCTAGAGAATAAATGAAAATTTATTTTTCCACATAAATGAACTGTAGACAGAGTAGAAGAAAAAGGAAGATGTTAAAGATCCTGTAGTGCAATTTAAATATTAATAGTTTAGCTACTGGAAGCCTATTAAAAAGCTCTGTAATCATGCTGCACTTAAAGAAAGCGTAATAAATGAATGGAACGACTAAACTATCAAGAATGATCAAGAAAACAAAATACCACCCCCGTGGTTCATCTCGACTCATTGTAAATTGGAGTGTTATATTTACAATTCAACGAAATAGGGCGAGTAAAATATGAAAAATTCTCGAAACGTGTAGAATGATAAAAAAATAAAATTCGATCCCCTGGGGAGGATACAATCCCACCCCTTGGAAGTAGTCCACCTTGTCTCGTTGTCAGTTTCAGTGTTATATTTACAACTCAACGAAATAGGGCGATTAAAATAAGAAAAATTCTCGAAACGTGTACAATGATAAGAAAATAAAATTCCACCCCCTAGAGAGAATACAATCCCACCCCTTGGAAGTAGTCCACATCTTATCTCGTTGTCAGTTGCAGTGTTATATTAACAACTCAACAAAATATCGCGAGTAAAATAAGAAAAATTCTCGAAGCTAGTAGAATAATAAAAAAAAAAAAAAAAAATAGAATTCCACCCTATGGTAGTAGTCCATCTCGACAGGAGCTTTTTCAGCCACAGGTGAGAAGGTAGCTCGCCAAAGCGGAAGGTAAAACAAGGACCAGACGAATTCCGGGAGTCGTTTAAAGCAAAAGCGCGGCGAGAGGGTGGCATTCGGAAGAAGAGGCGGGGAAGAAGATTGCGGGCACCGAAACGGGGCTCGAAGGGGCTGCGAGGGGAGGGGGTGGATAGGTGGTCGTGGATGGTGGCGAAGAAGAGGTGTGCCCGGGTGGAAGCTCCCTCATTCCCGGCTGGAGACTTAGAGTTGGTAATTAAATACAAGGAACCTTGCTTCGCCTCGTCTCGCATGGAGTCAGCTAGCGCTCGCTGTCTCTCTCCCCCTTCGCCCCCTTCCTCCCACCCCAGACCCCCCTACCGTCTTCTTGCATCCCCTTTCGGTATGCCCGGAATACAGAGAGGGCTGTATTTAATTCGAGACTTCATTCGATTTACTTCGAGTCGCGGATTAGGCGCTGTCGAACTTCGGGCAGACGACCGACTGACGACGCCATCCCTCGCGGTTTCGGGGGATGCCGTTCAGACCTGTCAAGGCGCGCCTCCATTGTTGACAATCGTTTCATGGTCCTCTCATTGGCCCGTGCAAACGACTCTTTTCTTATTTCCATTGTCCGACTTTGTCTATTATCTGACTTGACTTGTCTGTAGTTGTTGTCCAACTTGACCTGACTGCATTTATTGCCTACCTTGTCACGTGTCTCATTATCGCTCAATCACCTGTGTTTATTCACTGTCGAACTTGACCTGCCTTTTTTTATCGTCGAACTTGACCTGCCTCCATTTATCGTCTAACATGACCTGCCTCTATGTATTGTCTAACTTACCTCGTTTCTGCGTTCTGTTTAACTGGACCCGTCTCTATTTATTGTTTAATTTGACTTGTCTTTGTTTACCGTCTAACTTGCCTTGCCCGTACTTACTGTCTAGAAGGTGCGAAGCTGAAGTATCAAGTAAGAGAACGTCATAGTGAACTTCAGCGTGCCAGGAAGACGCTCCTCGAGGCTCCGTCTTAGAACGCGCACGGTTGCAGGATGTTAAAAAATCATTTTCCACCGTTACCAAGGTTCCTCGAGAACTGTGACATCAAGAACATTGTTTTTCACATTCTAGACGGGAATTTCTAACGCAAGCAGCAAAGAAATGACTACGCCGCTAAATAAATTGTATTGCAATTTTTTCACCGGTTCTCTGTCCGGTTCACAGTGAAATAAAAATAACCCCGTATTTATCCATTCACCCTCAACCCCTTGTCGATCAAGCGTCCAATACAAAGAACGTTCAGGAGATGGTTGCAGGGATCGGCATCTAAAAAATCGATCTCGAAGACGGCCAAAGAATAGATTGATGAGACCGGTGAGACAATGAGCAGGGGGGGGGGGGTGTATGAGATTGTGCGAGGGTGGAACGCGCAAGAATACGCGGGCGTCCAGGATCCAGGATCCAGGTTCCATAAATCGATCGGGCCGGGATGGAATCGTACGGCGAGTCGGTCGTTTCTTTTCATAAATCAATTTCTCGATCAACCGGCGAGACATATACGCGCATAGTCGTGCCATTATTGGCAATAACAGTGTTACAGCAGCCCATCCAGCCAGTCAGAGGCCTCCTCTCTCTCCTCGACGCGCGACGAACCTCTTCCTTCACCGTCTATCGCTCTCTCTCTCTCTCTCTCTCTCTCTCTCTCTCTCTCTCTTGGTCTCTCTTTCCTCTATCTCCACGGAACGGCTTCGCGCGCGGCACAGTCTCCTCTCCGCTCTCCTAAGCGAGGACTCTCTCTCTCTCTCTCTCTCTCTCTCTCTCTCTCTCGCTTTCTCTCTCGCTCACTCGCGACGAAACTCAATTCCCCAGGCCGTGTAGAACGGAGAGAGGGCGCGCACACTTTGCTTGCTCCCGCTACACAAGACGAAATTTCATTCCCGCCCGCGCCCATCCTGTGCCCGGTAATTGTGCACGTGAAGCAACCTGAAACCTGCATTTGCCCTGTAGGTTCGCAAAGGAGCTCACCGGTGCCCTAACCCCCTTCCACCCTCCCCCCTTTCTCCTCCTTCTAACTCATCCTCTCGCCTGTCTTCGCCCACCCCCGTGGCCGCTTGCACCCCCAAGATGCGCCGTTGTTTCGAAGGGTCGCGATCCAATGAACCCGTGATCCGATGAAAAATCGGGGAAAAAGCTTCGTCCGGCTCGAACAGGTGGATCGGTTCTGATCCCGGCTCTGGGGCAACGTTTGATCGCGTGGGAGGTATGATGGCGATCGTCGGTAGTGGTATGATGGCGTTTGATAGAGATCGGGGTGAAGAAATTGCATTTAGGTTTCGAAATTTGGGGCTTTTGTTCGATTTTATGGTAGAGTTGGGTTTGAAGGCGTTTGGTGGTTGTTGCGGTTGGTGGTTTGGGTGGGTTATATTTTTAATACCAATTTGATAGGTAGACTATTATTTATCTACACGTTTATACATTTCTGTGCAACTCACTGTAATTTGTGTTTTCTTCAAGTTTGTTGTAATGTGAAAATTCGTACTTCTGCATGGAGATCCACAATCTATTAATAATAGTAGACTGTTATCCATTTTATTTTAATCCTTTTCTGAGTCAAGAATGTATAAAAATCTGCAACGTCAATGAATAGTGTAAAGAACAACCCCTACGAGATAATACATCAGAGGGGGTTGTCAAAGAATTGTTGTTCTTAGTAAATAGAAATATCGCCGTAATAATACCAACAAACTGTCATACTCGCGGAAACAAAAAGAACAAACCTACACAAAACTGCTCCTCGACAAACTATGCATTCAAAACCAATAAGAAGCAGAGTAAGGACAAAGGACAGCAGAGTAAGTTACTGAACGTAACAATTTCACCAAAAAATCGATCGTATACAACTTTCGTTCGTGCAACTTTCCCACCAAAAATTGCAGTTCTTCCAAACCTAGGTTCCACAAATTGAACGAACAAAGTCGGAGGGCCAAATCACCCTACCGAGCTCGCCACTTCCATCACGGATAAAGTCAAGGTTAGCAGCCCTAAAATCCCAAGAAGCCTGTCACCGGCAGCAGAGCCGACCCTGCATGCCCAAAGAAACCCGAACAAAAGCATTCAGTTTGGAGTCGTCGAAGGAGCGGAGCATTCTCCAAAAAAGGTGATTCGACGTTGAACGGGAACGCGGGATATCGTTCGGCTTCCCGTGGAAGGTTCGGAACCGTGGGTTCCGCCTTTGCCGGCGGAAGTTGCGCGCCCGGAAAGCTAAGGAAAGGAAAACAGCGGACGTGGGCAAACAGAGCCGCTAACGTCGTTGGAAACTTGAGCGGGACCGGCACAATAAGACGGCTCAATGAAAAGCGTCCTTTACTGCGGCTGCACCGTGAATGCTTATATGCCGTTCGCTCGCGCTCGCCCCCTTCCCCCTCCCTCTCTCTCTCACCCTCTCTCTCTCTCTCATCCGACTCTCTACCTCGGATTCCCATTCTATCTCTGTTCCTCTTTCCACCGTGCCAGGGTTTCTCTTTCCGACGTTCGGAGAGCTCTGTCGCTCTCTGTCCGTTGTTCGAGCGTCCCCTCTCCCCGTCTCGCTCGCTCTTTCTCTCTCCAGCGTGGTCGTCGGTCTCTATTCCCGTGGCCCGTCGTTTCGTCGTCGCTATTTGCGCGATATCTCGCTCGTTGGGCGCCGGCTCAGCCAATGAAAGCGCGCGGAGGCGAGCTTTTACGGCGTTCTTACGGCATGGCGGGGATTGCGGGGGGTTGGGGGCCGCTGCCTCCGCAACGTTCTTATTGTTTCAGCCACCCCCCGAACGCACCCCCCTCGGCAACCCACCCGGCAGCCTCGCACAACCCACCCTCTTCAACCCCCCTCGTCCTCCTTCAACCCCTCGCTCGCGCCCGCCACTCCTAGAGTTTACTCCCTCTTCTCTCGCCAGCGCCGCGGCACTGTGCTTAGAATTTTAATGGACCGGCTTAGAAATTGTTGGCGGAATTAGATTTTAGGACGAGATTAGGCGGGGCTGCTGCGAAATTACTGCAAGGAGCAGCCAGAGAAAACGGAACGGAACGGGCGGCCGGATCCGGGGGGTGGCCCACCCTTATCCGGGGGTCGACGAGGGTGAGAAAGAGGCCTCGCACGTTAGAATTTATGCGCGAAAGAGCTCCTCCTTCTACCGTGAATCTCGACGACGAATTTTACGAGTCGTACCACCACCCCCCTCCTCCCCCCACACTCGAGTGCGAGTGCTTTGATGCCGGGGTGAGAGAACCAACCCCCGGTTTCTTCGCGAGGACTTATTCCGTGGGAAACGAGTCCGCACCCCTTCGCGACGTAAATCGTAATTAGCCGGGACGGTGCTTCTTGAGCCGAGCTTCTCGACCAAGAAGAGCGGGCTGGTAGAGCGAGCTTAATTTTCTGTGAGTAATTCGCTTTAGGCGGCGGGATTTTTGGTAAGAGGGACCTTGGACCCGTCGCTGCGCACGATGCTGAGGGAAGGGTTTGATAATTGGATGGAGGAAGGTGGACTGCGGAGATCTTGGTGTACCTTACTTTTGTGATACATTGGAGAAAGCTACAGTGGACGAATTGTTTCCTAATTGCTCTGTAAAGAATGTGGGAAAGGTCGTGGAATTTCGGTACACGTGGAGAAAAGGGCGTTTTAGGGAGATGATTTATGAAGTAGGTACTGGAGGTCGGAGCATGAAGCCTTCAGTACACACTATTTTTGTGTAAGATCAGCTGGAGAAAGTCACAAAGTTTAAACAGTAGGAAGATTGTTCGTTTGTAGAGGTTTGGAGAAATTAAGTATTTTATAATTAACTAAATAGAGGAAGTTAGGGTATGATGTTTTTAGTATACAGTGTCTGTGTGTAAGGTATATCGGGGAAATTAGCGGTGCAAGTAGAAATTGTTTCTTGATTAAATAGGCTCCACGAAGATCTTAGAAAAGGTCTGACAATTTGCTACTCATCTTTCACGAACAATGGATCAAAGACTTCCAATGAAAACCCTCGGGCGGCTCCAGTCAATATTCCCAACAAGACGCTCTAATTAACCTACTAACTTAAAGACACAAATAATGTACAAGCGCTTCTGCACTCGGACATTAAGAAAGGAAACACGAAAACAAAAATAATTTCGCGATAAAATGGAATATAAAGAATTGAGACTCGCAATCAGTTTCATAAGAATTTTTTAATGGTAAATGAACATTTTGGAAAAGCAGTCAGAACTCTTAATCGATTGAAGAAGTATATTACATAGGTATGTATAACCCTTAAAAATTGAAAGAGTGTTAGGAAAGAAAGTTTATAAAATCCCCTGTGTATTCGTCAACCAATCTCGACCGACCATAAATAAACACTATCGTTATAAAGCGAAAACTTCTTTGATGTGTCTCAATTAACCCTTTGCACTAGAATGGCGACTGTAAGGCGTCACTAAAAATTGCTGTTTCATTATTCAATATATTTTTCACTCATTTTTCATCACTCATTTTTCACTTCATTTTCGTATGTATAACATGAAAAAAAATATATAGAAGGGAAATATTCTAATGTTTCGTTTTGGAGTTAAAATAGCTTCGAGTGCAAACGGTTAACATTTTAAAAAATCTATTCCATCCACTCCAAACAACAATCCTCAAAAAGAACCCTTAAAATCTTCAGACATATTGAAAACCCTTCAACCCCTAAAGTTCGAGGCCGAAGTACCGTAAGAAAAAATTCTTCTTCTGTTCTCGACGCTGAGAATCATTTTCCGTCTGCACCGACGACCTTCGAAACAGCGAGTCATCAGCAAAACAGCAAACCGTCTCGCGAGGAGGGGGTGGGGATTGAAGAAAATGGAAGACTGCGTCAGCTTCCGCGGCGATAATCATCGTCGCGAGTTTCCGAAGGGTCTAAGCAAGTGGATCCCCCTCGGAAATCTCGGTCCTTCGATACCCTTTTCCGGTCCTCCGTCGCTTGCGAGTAAAACAGCTCGTGGGTGGGAATAGCGCGAGGGGAGGGGGATTGCGGGGAGGTTGGAGTAAACGGGGTGAGTCGTCCCCCGGTGGTGTTTGAGTTTGAAATTACGAAGCGAGAGAATTTATATGCCCGTGCCGGCTGTTCTTGCTCCGCGGAAGTTTCATTTATTTAACGCGTCTTGTACAAAACCGGAGCAAGGAGAAGCAACCCCTTCGAGGCGAGGGAGAGGGTTGAAAAGCAGGTCTCGTCGGCACCCCACCGTGTCGCCTTCTTCCGCCAGGTCTCCGAATTCAACTTACTATTGGAACTTGAGTGGTCGCGCGCCTTATGCTCGTGTCAGCGCCGGGGTCAGCTCGTATTTCACCCCCGGAACCCGGAAAATTTAATAGAGAAACCGGCGCGCGGGGGTGCGACACTCAGGCTGCTGGCGGTTGGGTGAAGGATCGCCGAAAATGGGGGCTGAGGATCCGAAAATGGCACGGCTTCCGAAATTGATTCGTTAGTCTCTATTCTTCCCTACCAGGCGGTGGCGTTTCTGGTCTTGCCAAATTTCAGATTAGACGGCTCGCTTCGATTTTTTCGAAACAGGGGGTGGCTCTCGCAGATTCTTGAAAATTTTAAGCCATCAATCTCAGTTTGAATTGAAAACCTCGCAGCAGAAACCGGGCAAGTTTTAATGAAATTCTGTTTCGAATTTGTTTTTATTGATCTCACGAATTTATTTGTTTAAACTGATTGGTTAGAATTACACAACTTTTCGAATCTGGACTAAACTGGTTCTTGCACCGAGGTCTTCAATCGTTTCCTTTCTCAAATAAGGGATGCTTTCTCAGATCTTTTAACATTTACAATCTGGTAGTCTAATTCTTTATCTTCTGAACTGAGGGATGATTTCTCAGACCTTTTTAAATTTTAAATTACAGGAATTTAATAATAAGGTGGAAATATTGCATAGATGTTTTTAAATTCTCTTAATCCTTCGATTGTTTGAAATAGCAACCGCTCATTTTTATTACAAATTCATAAATTCCGCAGTCTAGTTACAAAGAACTGATTCTACTGATCCGAGGACAGATCCAACAAATGCAAAGTAGAAAAATTTTCTCGTACTCAAAACGCGAAGAATCAGGGCTTCCCATGTGAAGTAGAAGAAGAAGTCAAAGGGCCCGCCCCTAACCTAACGATCCCCAACACCTCAGTGTCTCGAAAAGGCTGGCGAAAACGCCTGGGACACGGGGTCTACGACACTCGGAGGCACTTGTTCCCGAGGAAGCCGGTGCCCCGAAGTTGCCTCGGTATCCCGGTGCCCCTTGCTCCTCCTTGTGTCAGCGGAATGCTCTCTCCGCCACCCCCAAGGCACCCGGTTTTCTAGGCTGCAGCCCGTGTCCTCTGCCACGGGGCGGCTTTGTCTGCAACTTCAGAGCCGGGGTGTTTCGCGATTATAATTTAACGACGCCGGCAACGAAGCGAAGTTGGCCCCAGAAATCAATGCGCGCACCGAGACAAAAGCCATGCGACGACAGAAAGTCGGGGTGGGAGCGAGACAGCGGCGGACGGATGAGCCGACGAAAGAGTGAGACAGACAATTTTCGGGCGTCGGTGTGTATATGTTTGTGACAGAGTTTGTGGCTCTGTGTGTGTGTGTGTGTGTGTGTGTGTGTGCGCGTGGGAGGGCCCCGCGGGGGTGAGTACGAAGACAGAGCGAGACGGTTGAGGACCGAGGAGGGCTGTTTTCAGAGAATATAAGGGATCCGCGGCGTCTCGGGGAGGAGGATGCTTCGAATGTCTGGATTGAATGTGCGCGAGTCCGTTCGAGGTATCTTTCGGGGTGGCCCGAGGTCACGGGGATGGTCCTCCCCTAGCGAAATATTATTTCGCGACGTCCCCAGGGTAGCGACGATCCACGTAACCTCGGATTATCCCCTGATCGCACACTTTTACCAGTAAATGCCCCTACATCGCGCGGCTGTTTTCTTAATTGCTGCTATTCTAAGACAGGAGGTTCCTAGACGGTGCAAGCGTTGTTAGTCGAGATCTCTGACGGTTAGGTAACTTTGGGAGTGGGCGACTAATTTATACTATAGTTGAGACTCGCTTTTGTCACTTGATGGAATTTACGAAAATTTAGGCTGTTGGCAAATCGTTGCTTTATCGTTTCTTTCGCAATTGTCTTTGTCGGATTTACGTAGGGGATGAGAAAAGAATTTTGTGTTCGCGTATTTAAGTGTATGTTGACAAGATCATGTATCGACAGTATATCTTGACTTTTTATTCGTTGATGAGACGTCCATGATTATTTCCTCTTTCTATAAGAAAAATATAACAGTCTTTATGCTAATATCCATCTGCACATTTCCATTCAGTTTAAGGAAAAATTTGGCGAATGTCCATCTTATTTTGTACATTTTAAAAATAATTAAAATTCGACAAAACAAATGTCTATTGCAATACACTATAACGTACTGTCTTTTCTCGGACAATTTTGGCACGAACCATTTTATTGATCACACTGCTATGAATATGCATGCTGCCTTTAGTATATTTGAGCGGTATCCAATAAATGTGAACATAAATCCAGTAATCATTTACTGTCATATTAAATTAGAAACAGAACACTGAACTAAATGCAAAATAAATTGTATCCATCGTACAAATTTAGAACTCTAGAAAGCTTGCAAATTTGTAAAACGGTCCCAAGTCAAATCAACCCCTACAGACAAAACATAACAAGTGAGTAAAACAAAAAGTCACAAAACTCTTCCGCTATTATCAAGTACATAAATTAACATATCTACACGAACTCTTAACTGAGCTTCTATTATCCGAACGGTCTTCTAACTCGACGTGTTCGGATAAACGAGGTTATACCGTACTTGTTGCGCGTGAAGTCCCGACAGAACGAATGGGCTGCCGCGGCGGTTTTCTCCCATAAGCGCTCGTGCACCGGCGTCCCCCGTGGCTACAGTAGAACCTCCATTATCCGAACCACGATTATATGAACCAATTAATGCTAAACCTCTCGAGCTTCGCGGCCCCCACGGGGTATACCCCGCGGTAGTGGGGATAATTCCGCGACGTTTATCGTCCCGGCCTTGACGCGACATATATAGAGAAATCAGTGTACTGTTTCAATTGACCGCCAGCGGAGTACTCTCTCAGTTGATCGTTAGATGAATACTCTTTTAGTTGATCGTTAGAGCCTTTACAGTTGATTTCTAGGAGAGCACTCTTTTAGCTGATCGCCAATCCAAGGGAAGATCGAAAGACCAAGAGGGTTGATCGTTTCACGGATCACGGGGCCGGTGGCAGGCGCGTTAGCCTCGTGTGTGTCCCGGGCAGATAAAAATAAAAGAGGCGGTGTCCCGGCCGGAGGAAAAAGCGCGGCCCATAAACGTTTATGGTATCGTTTCCTCGTTGCACACCCTCTTCCGATCCAACGAGCGACAGACCGGCCGCAATTCCTGAACGACGCGCGGGCACAGACGCCAGGCATTTGCGGCGGGTATTAAGAAATCTCTGCGGACGTTTGGCGGTCGGCCAACATTCCCGGCGAATTAAAATACCGTGCCGAACGTGTGGGGTATCTCTCTCGCATTGCCGAGGTTTTCCCAGCGAAGGTACCGGCCGATTTGTCTTTTTGGAGCTGCGGCGACGCGAAGGAAAATGTCGGACCGTCGTCAAACGATCGAAGCCGATCACTGGACCGCGGATCTTTGTGCAAAATAAATGTTGTCTGCATCGATTGCAAGAAGAAGGAACTAAGCAAAATATTCTTTCTTTAATGATCTTAATCGACTGGAAAGGGTACATTGCCACCCGTAAATTATTTCAATTTTCCAGCTAGTTTAAATTTCACTTAATAATATCCAAGGTTCTAATATTTTTAATTTTGGGATATTGAGATTGTAAAGATGCATGAGGAATTACTTAATAAACTGATTTCTTTTTCTTTCTTTCTTTTCTTTCTTTCTTTCTTTATATTGTTAGAAAAGTGGCTAGAAACTTTGATAGTCATGTTCATGTTATTTTTATAAAGTGATGTAAAGTAGTCACTTTTAGTGCTCCGTAAACCTAGTGTTAATTGAGCTGTGGATCTTTATCTTTGTTACACCAATTCGTTGGTAAAAGTGGACAAGACTGTATTTATTATACTGATCAAATTTAACCCTCATAAAATGGAAAACCTGCGAACCTTGATTCGACCGTCAGATAATTTCATTGTTCAGAATCCCTGCTCTAAAAAATATTATTCAACTCAACTCTCAGCTGTGCTCGTGCCTGTCTCACAGACGCACACCTATAGGCGGAATTCAATGTGCTACTGAGACCCTTTTCTGAGAATATCTCGGGAACTTCCAATTTCCCCCAAAAACGAAAGTCATGAAAGCTTGTGGAGGAAAATTGTAAAGTTCAACCCCCCGCACAATATATTTCACATTACGCATCACGATACAGCGAATTCTCGATATATGTCAACAACACGGGTCCTGCCAGGGTCGAGTATCGTCCAGGAGACATACCCGTGTTATGTTTTCACTACTCGGCATCCAAGGCCTCTCGAGCTTCGCGGCCCCACGGGGTATACCTCACAGCAGTGAGGATAATTCCGCGACGTTTATCATCCAGGCCTTGGCGACATATACAGAGAAATCACTATATAGTACAATACATTCTTTCCCACTTGCAAGGTAACTAATCACCGAAAACCGTCTCTCCAAAACAATCTTGCATTGTCAACCATTGTTATCATCATAGACAAAGAATCCACCCCTAACGCTGACACCCCATCCCCGAAGCGTCTCGGCGGATTCGTTCGACGGTGTTCGCCGATGACAAGGAATAATACCGCGCGATAAAGGTAGGCAAGACCTCGAGAGAGACAGAGAGGGAGAGAGAGAGACAGAGGTTGTTCGAGGAGTAACGAGCGGACCGGGCGTTAAGGAGACGTCTAGGGGGGGTTACGAGAAGGCGGGGGTGGTACCTGACAGTCGCCGGGGTAGCTGGAGCCGTTTGCAGACGCCCTGGTACCAGGGCGAAACCTCCGTACAAAGTCGTAGCTCGCGGCCCTTTCATTTGTAAACGAAATTACAGAATAAGGCCTTGGCGACGGAGGAGCTGCGGGGCTGAAGAAAGAGAGGAATAGAGATGCTGGCGTCAGCATCGAGTCGGGGCGACGGTTATGCGACGATGCCGCCGGTGGGCGAGTATGGTTGCTGCGAAAGGGGTTAGGGGGGCTGCGGAGGGGGGTTGCTAGAAAAGCAGAGCAAGGGCTGTCGAGGGGTATCGCGGGGGTGGGTAAGGGGTGGATTTTACTCCGAAGCAAACGGCTCAAAGGAAATTAAGGAGCATTCACTCTGCGAGAAGCTCCTACGGAGAAATATCTTCTCTGTGAAGAGAGGCGAGGAGAGAGAGAGAGAGAGAGAGAGAGAGAGAGGGAGAGAGAGAGACCAGAGAGGGAGAGTGCGAGGAACTGAAAGCTGCGGACTGGTTTGGAATACGAGAGAATCCGGTCTGAATCTTTCCCTGTAAAGGGCAAGACTTCCCTTTCAATCTTTACCGATAGGGAATCGGTGACACGCCGACGCGGATCGGTGAATACTAAACAGACCCCGGCTCGGGTTCCGGGAATTTTGAAACTATTCGAGGCTATGGTGGGTCGCGATTGAACTTGATATTTGACGAATTGGAGAGAATTTTGTTGTGTGAATGCTTTGGAAAAATTCCTGTTTAATTTTTTAGGCTTCGATTCGTTTTTCTTAACTCACGAGGTTGAGAACTGTGATGTATTCGATTTGAGGTGGGTTCTGTTGGAGGCCGTTTTGAGTTGTGGAAGCTTTGTGGATTCATAACCTAGATAATTTATGTTCTTGTATATTATGGACGAATTAGTCATTTTAGAAGTGCTTGATAAAGGTTATTCCAATTTCCTTGGCGTTAAATTTCGAAGGCCTGTCTATAGCTCTTCTGTATCAGCGAAAAAAGAATATATGTTAGAGAAGATTACACGTAAAATAGATTGAGCAATGTCTTACAATTTATTTTAGAAAATTTCGTTACGTCAGAAAGAATACGAAAATGATCAATGATTCCATTGAGTTGCAAAGAAGATCATAATCCCAGATTCACTTAACATCAACAGAGATAGAGAATAGACAAAAATACAGAAGTAGCACTAGCAATAGTGAGTACAAAAAGTAACTGGATTGCAATATCAGAAAAAGATTTTGTCGTTCTACTAGACCTACGCAGTTGTTTTATTATTGATACATGTGTCTTGAAATATTTTCAAATTTTTATCTTACGATTTTCCATCCCCAAGCAGCAGACATAAATATATCCAAGGAATAAACGTACTGTATTAAAAGATCATAATAGTAATTATAATAAGTGATTTTGACCCATCTAGTATTTTTAGTGTTAAAAAGATGTCCTTTTGTCCCCGATTTCCCTGAATTCCCACCTCTAAGAGATAAATGAATAAAAATGTTCTTTGAAAGACAAGTACTGAATTTAAAAAACTGCAATAATAGCAAAAACAATTTTCCATCCCTAAGAGGGAAGGGAATAAAAATGTTCTTTGACTGAAAAGTACTGAATTAAAAAAAAAAACAAAATAATAGCAAAAACAATTTTCCACCCCTGAGAGATAAAGGAACAAAAAAAAATTCTGAACGAAAAGTACTGAATTATAAAAGCGCAATAGTAATAAAAACGAGGATTCATCTATCACCCGTGGTATTAAAACCATGTCTCCTACAATTTCCTCGAACTTTAATCCCTCGACATTCCACCCCTAAGACACAAAATAAAAGAAATGCTTCCAAGGGCAAAGAGTAGTAAACAAATCGCGACGGTAAGTAGTGTGATAAAGGTGCAATTTATCTGAAGGCCAGAGCGATTCGTTTCCGAGATTTTGGTATAGCTCGCTTTCTGCCATAGGGAAAGCAATAAAGGCGGCACGGAAGGGTGAATTCCCGATGAAGCTTCGCAAGCATCGCTTCGCAAGCAGGCAGGCAAGCAAGGCGGCATGCTTGAGAGCGCGCTAGAAGCACCATTGCCCTCATCCTGTTTTTCATCCCTTATTTTGCCAGAGGGGGTAGAAGAGGGTCGGTAAGACGGGGGTGGCAGTATGGCCGCTTTACTCCGGGACTCCGCCCTCGAGTGGCTTCCCTCGAAAGGGGAGAGAACTTGGAAAACCTGACTATCCTACAGGGTAGTACAAAGTATAGTACTTACGGCGTAGCGCGAAACGAAATGGGGGTGAAACGGCCGACCGAGTGGGGGTGGAAAGTCGTTCCCGTGCGTGGGCGTACGCTGCTGAATGCTCGCGTGTTGCGCGTTTGTTTTTAACGCGTCGCCAACTGCTACAACTCCACCATAAATTAGGCCAACAAATAGACAACAAAAGTATACGAAGCAAGTGTAGAAACAATTTTCCAAACACAAGGATAACCAACAAATTATTGCTGAATTCAATGGATAATTCGTTTTTAATCACTGTCGTCAACAAGACCGTATAAAAAAGTATATATAATAATTTTCTTGGTTCTCATAAACGGCAGAATATTGCCAACAAATTATTGCTGAGTTTTATAAGGAATTCAGTTCGTTTTTAATGACTGTGATCAGTACACAGATTTTGAGGTTGATCTCTGTGCAAAATAAAAATCGTTCGTGTCAATCGCAAGATAGCGGAACTAAACAGGAGTTCCTTTCTTTCTTTAATTACTTTTAACTAGTCGCCAGTGATGTATCGATATTCTGATATACTTTTAATGTTACTATAGCTTCAAATTTCATCCACTTATTTTTGCTACGAATTCGTAAAATCCTCTTTACAGTTCTTTACAAGAAATAATTACAGAAAAATCGTATTATAGTAATATTAAAATCGTATGTATAGCAGTATAGTGTACAATCCTGACATGTCTACTCTTCGATTTTCTCCCCAGCACATCAGTGGAAATAATATTTGTTTAAAGCAAGTCTGACCTATAATGCAAGCCTGAATGAACGAACACGAAGCATTAAACAGCAACTGGATATAATGAATAAATTCTTTATAAATCCTACAGAACAGTAAATATAAGTTTTTGAAAAGCACACGACACGAACAAAGTACCACAATCTGAACGAAGATAGAAGAACCCTAACGATCAGCATTAATTCTATTAAAAATAACAATCGTACATCCTCACCTAACATCAGCAAACCACCACAACACGGGGACCAAAGTTAGAGTAAAATATCTGCATCGTCGGTCGAGGCAGAGTACAGTTCCAACACATACATCACAGAGTCCGCGAAGACAACCCCTAAAATCGATAGCGCCCGGAGCAAATAAATAAACCCCAGAATCACAGTCGCGGCGAAGACACATTTCTTCAGCATGTTTCTTTTTGAAATTCTTTTAAATTTAGAATCGCAGTCTGTATCCCCTAAGAGACCTTCCAGAATTGATAGTGAAATGAGAATCTGTCAACGGGAGTGTATCCTTACGTCATGCTCCTTTCCTGAAGAGTCCGCCAGGGGGTCGCGCAGAGTGGATGGCGATGGGGCACCGTCGATCACGGGACAAAATCGTAAACTGACCAAGGGCCCGGGGTACGCATCCGGGAACTGGTCAGTCCCGGTGCCCCACTCTTCCTGTTTTCCCCCTAAGTGACCGGCCAGAGGCCCGGATATGTGGGAAAGAAAACCAGTTCCTGGCTGGATAGCGGGCCAAGGAAGATGGACAATCGACTGGAGGTCAATCTGACTTGGACACGAACGGTGAAAAGGTAGGAAAGGGGGAAAAAATCGCGAAGGAGACAAGAAGGAAACCTGTTCTGGGTCAGTCTCTGGCCCTTCTGACCCAGAGAAGGGACCCGAAGCTGTTGCACCCTTCGCACCATCGAACCTGACCCCTGTCCACGGTGGGAAAGTTGAAGAAATCCATCCACGCTTCCTTCCCCAATCCTGTATCTTCCACGATAAATATAATCTTCTAACAATTCTTTCTTAGAGAAACTGTAGACGTGATAAACCATTGGAAAATTCGAAACAGCTGGATTGACAATTTTTGAATATTCCTAAAATTATTTCAATCGTTTACAATATGATCTATAACAATGTTTGTAGGCCGCTTAGTAGTCGTTCGTTTGTTTCAATTCAATTTAGTGAAGAATTGTTTTAGTGTTGTCCATACACTGAGAATTGTATTCAAATCAGTACAATGGTGGGGACGGAAAATAAGAAGCAGTGAAAAACAGTCAAAAGGTTTGAGAAAATTGTTACACTATTTTCTCTGTTTATTAAAATTATTGCGTTTGTATTTAACCTCCTATTTATCGCAATGGTTGCATTTTTATTTTGTAGAAAGATCTGTATGAGAAAGGAAAGGAAAAAGGATTTAAAAGAGGGTACTATTTTTCAATTTATTAAAATTATTACGATTTTATTTAACCTCCTATTTGTCGCAATGGTTGCATTTTTAGTTTGTAGTAATATCAATGTAAGAAAGGAAAGGAAAAAGGATTTTAAAGGGGGTACTAGTTTTCAATTTTTTTAAATTATTACGATTTTATTTAAGCTCCTATTTATCGCAATGGTTGCATTTTTATTTTGTAGAAAGATCTGTATAAGAAAGGAAAGGAAAAAGAATTTTAGGGAGGGTAGAATAAAAATTCTGCAGTTTTGAAAATTGTTGAAGACTACATTCTTAGACTTTGATTTATTGGAGATCATTATTTCAAGTTCTATGAGCCTTCTTGACGGAATAATTAACCCAAAAAGAGCTTAATAATCTTCTTTTAGAAAACCATACTTAATAATTGAAATACGTTCCTAGGGGTGGTTTATTGATTCATCATTAGAACTGCCACTGTAGTTGAATAATTTTTTTAGGAATTCTCAATTGTACATCATTGCTAGCTAGCAAACAATGTTAATTCACTGAGTTACTGAAATTGAAAAAATAGATGAAAGGCACGTTCATATAAATAATTCATACAAAACTAACTCTTACAAAATAAACTCTTGATATAAAATTCTTTTGTAAAGCATTAATCATTAATGATCAATAGAAAATGTTTATGAATAGACTGTGGACATTTCTGCAAAATAAAAATAGATTGCATCAATTGCAAGATACCAGAATAAATACTTCTTGCTGTAATAATTGAAATAGGTAACATTACATTACAAATGCATCAAATCCGCAGTCTAGCCATAAAATAAAAATGGTTGTTTACCATGCATAAATATGACCATGATGCTTCTGGTTAAGCGTTTTACACCCCCTCAAACAATTTTCGAGGGTCGAATATACAAATGAAAGGCCATGTTCCTTTTCGGCTGGGAGAATTTTTGTGTCTTCGGAACATGTGTCCGTGGTGCGGGAAGCACTCGTCGAATAACAAATGCGACAGGACAAGCTGCCAAGTCTCGTCGAGGCGAACATGGCGGGTGATTCGAACCGTGGCCTTGTGTATAGGCAGACGTAAAACAGTTTCGAGCGGGCGCGGCTTCGGATTTTACACGAAACAAGAGCGACCGGATTTGCAGCCGGACAGTTGGGACCAGTTGAACCAGGTTCGGTTCGGTTTCGTGGCGCCTATTCGGCCAGGAGCGTCTAGTTCGACCAGTTTTCAAATATTTCTGGGACAGGACAATGTCCGTAGGAGCGGCAGATGCGGCCGGCCGATGAAAGAGCCCGCCACGAGCCGAGTGAAATTTACTTTTTGATTCAAATGTCTCGCAACGAAAAGGATTTATCGCGGGCCCGTTGGATCGGTGTCGGCCTTTTTCCTCGATTCACATCGGCCCCCTATTTCTCTCTCTCTCTCTCTCTCTAGACTATATTCCTGTCTTTCTCTTTCCCTCCCTCTCTCAGTCTTTTTTCTCTCTCGTCCCACGCACACGTTTGTCGACGAGCCGCGAAAAAACGAGGAAACAAAGAAAATGGATAATGCGAGTGGGGTTTGCGAGTCACCGGCACGTCCGCGAAAATAATGGAGTGCTGCCGCGGAGTTTCGTGCGCCGATACGCCGGAAGGTAATGACGGGTGCACCAGCGACGTTCATTAAGAAACTTTAATTAAGTTCCATCAAGTTCGGCGGAGGGAACCGTTGAGCGAATAAGAAGTTCTTCTCGCGTTAAAATCGACGCCGGTCGCTCCCCGCCGATCTTACCTCCCGAGCCGGTTATTTAATAATGTCCGGGATATTTATGGTTTTGCGGTAGAACCGATTGTTTATTCCTCCGAGTATTATGGGGAAGATGGAGTGTTCGGGGAATTACGGTGCACCCGGAGAAAATTTGCAGCAAACTGGTGGTCGAGGCAGCTTTTTTGTCAGATGGTTGTTTTGATTGTCGAATTGTTGTGGATATATCATTTTTAAGGGTTGTGGTGGCCAGGTTCGTTATTTTGCTGATCTATCGTGCAATTGTTTTGGAAATTATGAAAACAGTTGTGTAATTCTATCATTTAGAAGATCAGGTTATGGAAAATTCAGTCTTTGCACTTTTTATATACATTAAAATGTGTTCATCTAATTTTTGAGGTCGTGAAACTACCCTTGTTCTCAACTGTTAATTTCTGCCCTTAAGAATAGTAGATATTTCTCTTCATGTAAATGAAACACTTGCATTTTCTACTTTTATTAAAAAAATTCGAATCTAGCCCCTTTTGTGACTTTTAAATTCTTTATTTCATGAACCAGACACTTTAAAAATTATTAATACCCTTTACTGTTTTGTGGGTGGCTCTAATAACTAATTACCACTCTAAATTATGTTCCACTTGAGATGATTGAGAGGAACTACCCTTAACATTTGTTTTCAAGTAGAATAAATTGTAATTCTTCTATCTCAAATTTGTAAAACTACAATTTCTCTATTTTATGAAACAGATACAAATTCAGAAGTAGCATCTTGCTTTCTAATTTCTGATAATGCATTTAAATTGGATGCGTTTTAATCCCATACAATAAGCAGATCAATAAATCTAGTACTGTTGAGGAAAATGTGTTTAAAAAATTGGCGAGGCTGTAGAGTCATCAGAAACGGCCGTTCTTCTAACATTAAATATTTCATATATTATTGTTAAAATTTGCCATCAAAACGGAATAGAATGTCCTCTTTTATAAAGAATTCTCAAAGCTAAAGAAATTGTATACATATAACTGGTAAATAAAACGTTTGGACCGTGAAGTGAAATAATTTTGACTCACATTTATAAATTGTGAGTATAGTAACAATTACACAGTTTCCAAACTTTCATTTTTGACAATCCTAAGAATAATTGAAGACCTTGATGCTAGCTCCAGGTAAGTCGAAGTTTAGAAAATTGTTCATTCTTACTTCGAACAATCAGTAACATATGAGAATATAAAGAACATCAAACAGGTACAATTTTACTGAAAAATTCCCTCCATTTGCATCAAGATTTTCAATCCTTCCCTGTCTAAAATCTCGAACTAAATTTTGTATTTAAATTTTGACTTAATCCCGGAAGCAATTAGCATGTTACGCTCAAAATAATTTTGACCAGGTACGAAGTAAAAATAGCCCAGAGACGTACAATTATTTCTTATCAATTTCTGCTTATTCTTTTGGAATTTTCATCCAAGTAATAATATCAAAAGAAACGTTTGGATCATGTAACTAAGAGAGACTTATAAGTTTACGATTAAAATTGCTGCAGCAACAGAAAAATTTCTAAAGAAATCCTCGGTTAGGAATCTTAAATGTCCAAAAAATTACGAAACGATCTCCCCCAAGCAATCAATTAATCTAAACAGGAATAAAGTCTGAATATTTCCTCGCTCGCCAAAACCTTCACGCAGTTACTAAATTTTAAGCTGGTCCCATTATCAATTATCACGTTCCAGGAGTACTGTCAATAATTTTCGGTTGGGCAGGCAAACAGGCAAGATTCGTTAAGACGATCGCTTCTTATCGTTCTTCGTCTCCTCGGATCTTCGCGGCGTCTCTCGTAGCCGGGCGATCACAGGCCACTCTACGCGGATTAATAGTCCCCGGTATTAATCACAGCCAGAGTGACCAATGACCAGGAACTAGTTCAGTTGGCAGTTCGCTGGAAGGACTGCCGGACAGAGGGGTGCCGATGCCTCGGGGCGATGGCTGTTCTAATAGAAAGGCACACACAAGTTGGCCTCGTGGATCGCGTGTCTCCGTACGTGGCCACCGTGGACGCACACCCCCCGATCTACCCCCCTTCCCCCTTTTCCACCACCCGAAACCCCCCTCGGACACCGGCCTTTTGTCGTGATCTTATGCGTCCGCGCGATCTAATGAGCCGTCGCATAATTGCTTATTAATGATCAACTGACCGCACGCGAGTAATTCGGCCGCATTGTCGCGGCAACGGCACCGGCTGAGCTAATGACGACGACGAGAAAAAAGAAACTGACCACTGGTCACTGTTCGAACGTCGGCTCTTCTCTTTTTTTACTCTCTCTCTCTCTCTCTCCTTCCATTTCGCTTTTCACCCCTCCACTGGAGAACCTGCGCGACGATCCGGTTATGGCAGGCTTCCGGGGTTGTTGAATCGAAAGTAGGTTTGAAAATTCTGGACAGGGGAGCTGGCTCTCGAGGAACTGGATTTCCTCAGGGCGACAATGGTCCGTCGAGATCTCTTTCACTGACCCTCTAGAAATCAATATTTTCCTGCACTCTGCAACGTGTCCAGCCATCCACGAAACTATTATACAGTAACGTACATACTCGTTCATCCACTAGGTGGTCTTCAAGGTTCTGGAACTCGTGGTAAAATTCGTTGTAAGAGGTATCGATAAATAGTGTTTGCTCTTGCCTAGCCGATAAAAGTCCCGGAGCTATCCCCACTGCCGCGGGGTATACCCCGCGAGGGGCCAAGAAGCTAGAGTCGCGTGAATCAGAGAATAGTGTCTCCTGTTCGATACATGTCCGTGGTTAGACCCGAGTTTTGGACATGTATCGAGCAGACACTGTATATCTATATCCTGACACGACTTTTTTCCAGATATTTACCCATTTGCTACAGAACTTTGGTGCGTTGGGGGAAGAATAAAGGATTCTTCGGCGTTCAAGTCGCCAAGGCGTGGGCGTCCGCGCGTGGGGTAGATTTATATTTTCGTAGAAGGCGGTCGTTATCAGCGGCCACGTTCGCAGGTATGTGTAACGATGCACGTAGAGACAAGGGGGTGGCAGACAGAGGCGCAACAGAGGGCTGCACACAAAGCATCGATAACCACGTCCTGCCTGCGCTAGTCCTCTTTGCAATTTGCCTGCTCCCGTAGATTGCACCTGCACGGTCTATTACCGTGCAAGTTCGTCTGCGAGAGAGTAACCCAGCCTCGAACCTTGCTACCTCATCCTTCCCGGTGATGCGACGGCCGGAGGAGTAGGATGAGGATGCGGTGGAGGAGGTGGAGGCGGAGGGGTGGGGAAAGGGTCGGGGGACGTCCCTATTATAAGTTGCGAACAAACTTTACTTATATGCTCGCGACTACCATCCGCATGCGCCCACTACGGCCCCGCGTCCCTCTTTCACCGTTCCAGGATGTTATCCTCTCCTCTACCTCGTCCTTGCCGTCATCAGAAAACCCCCTTTCGGTCGGGCCCCCCTTCTTCCCCCCACCAACCCACCCCTCTTTCCATCTCGCCCCGGCTGCTACCTTGTTTCTTGCTTGTTATATTTATCAACTTACCTAGGACCTTCAAGTTCACCTATCATTCACTGCTGGGGCTCATGTCGACACGGCTTCCACGGGGATCGAAGTGTTCGAGGTGTATCATTCTTGCGAATTGAGGTGCATCTTAAACCACCTGAGATAAAAGATTTAAGGACAATTCATTTTCAGCTTTATGTCTGCAGACTTTTTAACGATTTTAGTCTTACTAAAATATTTCACCCTCAATTTTGCGGGCATAATGTATATGATAAAATTCTATGTATGTGAGATTAATTGTATGGCATTTGACGCGATATTCATATCCCTAAGGGGCTTAGAATATTTATTAATTTGGAAGTACGTAGACAAGAGTTGAAAATACTTTTTTATCAACCCTCTAAAACTTTCAAGAAATATCCTTGTATTTAGGCGGGAAGAACAGAAATGATAGAGCGAAGTAGTTAACGGGAGACTTGAAAAATATAAAACCTCAAAATATACACTGATATGATAATTCTATCAACCCCGCAACACTCCATGAAATATTCCTATGTAAGAATAGAATAAGAAGTAGTGAACAGCTTGCCAAAAGAAAAAATGGAATCTCAAAGTATGCGCTGAAGAAATAATTCTATCAACCCCCAACCCCTAAGAAAAATTCCTATGTAGAAATAGAAAAAGAAATAGTTTACAAAATCTGAAAGTGTGTACTGAAACAATAATACTATCAACCCCCAATCGCCCAAAAAATATTCCCATGCAAGGATAGAATGAGAAATAGTTTACAAATTGCTTTAAAAATATAGAATCTGAAAGTATGTACTGAAAAAATAATTTTATCAATTCCCAACCCATAAGAAAAATTCCTATGTAGAAATAGTAAAAGAAATAGCGAACAGGTTGCTAAAAAAAAAATAGAATCTCAAAGTATGCACTATAGAAATGAATCTATCGACCCCCAACCCTTTAAGAAATATTCCCACGTAAGAATAGAAAAAGAAATAGTGATCATGTTGCTAGAAAAATATAAAGTCTCGAAGTATGCACTGAAGAAATAAATCTATCAACCCCCAATCCCCTAAGTGAAATTCCTATGTAGAAATAGAACAAGAAATGAGTAAAATGATTCAACAGTCGTCAATAGGAGGGGCCTAGGAAATTATCTGAAGGGTTATCTGGCTCCTAAAGGGCACCGCCCCCAAACAGAAGGGTACGGTTCATTGCCAGGCCCACAAAGGGTACCGAGGCGGGGCCTGTTCCACTTCTATAGTCATTGAATGGGGGGCTGGAAACATGGTCGATATATGGAAGGGAGTAGACTCTCTATACAGGGTGTCCCATTTTACTGTTACTCGATTAGGGGGACATCAGAAATAGCCTCACCCCCTACTGCCATCATGCAAAATGGGAAGTGTTGAATTTCCATCATGGAAACACGTATGCATTGTAAATAGTTTTAAGGACTCCATTTTTGGTCGATATTTTTTCCACATTTTCGAAGTGCTTATAAACAGTCCGGCCACCGCAGATAGTAGTTAACAAGCATGCTTGTCGCGTGTTATGAGCGAAGCAATAATTTGTTGGGGTGGTTTAAGTTTACGAGGCCGCCGCAACAGGGTTGTAAAAAAGTATCGACGCCACGGGGTCCGGCAGGAAAATTGTTCTCTGCTTTACGAGCCCTTAAGTGACCCTAAAACTCGAGCCCCATATCAGTAGGACCTCGTATGGGGTGCGTCGCAAATTTCCTAATTACGTATTACACAACAGTCTCTCCATTTTTACAGATTCCCTCAACATCAATAAATTTATTACTTCTCGAAAAAATCTCATATAATCCCTTTACTTAATAATAATATTAATTCCATTTATTTCAATTTATTCGAGGAGTTTCTGAAAGAGGAGACCGTGTAAGAAGGAAATACAGTCTACAAGCTTCGCTTTAGATACAATTTTGCAATGACTATTATCATCCCTTGAATAAGGGTTGTCCAAGTGCATCAGAGAACTTTTATGCACGCAGTCGATACGAAAAAAAAAATTGAAAAGTTTTTCTATTTCCACTGTAGAGGACGGGGTGGTATAATTCCAGTTGGTAATACAGGGTTGGAAAGTTTCCCGCGGGACCAGCAGATGTCGGGACGATTGCGACATAAAAAAGCAGGGTGAAAGGGTGGATGGGTGGCCGGTGGTTTCTTTGATGCAACCCTTGCTTACCTGAAAAACTACCCATATCAAAAAAAGCTGCACCCTACAAAAACGATACCCCTGACATCGAGCTACTTTTTCTCTCATCCCTCCGTCAGGTAGAATCAATACCGAATTAGGGTCGAGGGTAAACAGATTTAGGGGTAGCGAACATGCCATTAAAAAGTCGGAGGGTCCAATGTTTTTTACAGTTACAGTACCTTCAATATTTTTTGCGTCTTCATATATTTTTTTCTACGTTGAACGGAATAATGAATTACAATCGAGGGTGAATATTTCAATCGGGGATGAAAACGGACTCGAATTGAAATACCCGAAGATTCGGGGGTTGATTTTCTTGATACTTGACCGAGTGCTGTAACCAGCCACTGACAGACGTTCGAGGCGAATATAAAACGTGCCCTCCACCCTCTGGCAATTATTCGCAACCCTCGGAGGCTCGGGCGAATTCTTCGGTTCGCTCGTGCGTCCATCCCCCCGACGCGGGGAATTATTAAAATCCAGATTGAGACGAGAGAGAGAGAGAGAGAGAGAGAAAGCGATCGTTCGCGAAAATCCCGCTCGCAGCCACGAAACAAAACCGTCGGACCCCTCCGTTTGCTAATCGGAATAATCTGCACGGGAGGAGCCCTCTCAACCCCTTTTTCCGAGCCCCGTTTTCTTTTCGGAGAAGGTGCTGACGATGCCTCGCGATACAGAACCCTTGGTTCTTAGACTGAACGTTTCTAAATCTACCCTTAGAATTAAACCCTGTACGTGGCTCTTCGAATTTTATACCCTTTAAATATTGGGTGCAAAATTTGTGTTCTGTGAAGCGCGACAGTTTTATATTAATTCTTGAATGTATAGGGTATGATTTTTGGTAATTATTGTAGTTCGGATTTGGTGCACTTACCAGAAAAGTGAAATACAAATTTGTGACGATGGTGGAAGAATTTCGGAGCAGTGTTTTATCGACTTATTAGAATTATTAATACAAACAAAAAACACTGATACCGCAATTATCTTTTCTATTATTGACTTAGAACATTTTTCTGGTACAGTGCGAATAAATTGTATTAATGAAGCGACCATTTGACCATTTGAAGAAATCGTCTTGTTAACATATTACTTACTGTAGTCCTGTTAGTAAGATTCTCCATAATTACAATCTCCTCGCTGCATCAACAAAGAACTGAAAAATCTTCGTTTGAACAATAATCCTGAAAGAATCGTTTGGACTACGTTACATAGGGTGGTTTCCTTGTTCATGACCAAAATGATCATTGCTGATTATTAATCAAGTTCTTAAAAAGTTCTCAGCTGTGATTTGTTAAGTGCATATCATTATACACAACTCTCACAGTCGTTTCATTTGTCTGAAAAACAAACTCCCAACACTATCGACCTCCAATATAGTTGAACACATTCTACAAGCGTCAAGGACACCCTCCGCACCCCTAAAAATCATGAACAATGTCCACACTCGATCCAAAAATTATCGAGCGTGGAGGCTCGTCTCGCGACACGTTGTGACCATTTTCTATAGTCCACGATGACCTAAAATTGTCAAGGACAGCCTCCCCACTCCCATCATCATCCGCGAGGTCCACATTCGATCCACAAGTTGCCGAAAGCCCACCGAGACGGGTCTCGCGACGAGGAGAGCGTAAAGACAGTTATCTCCCGAGAAGATCCAGCGATTAATTCCCGAAGGAGTCTGGCGTGTTCCCGTGCACCTTGCACGGGCTTCCCTTTTTCAGGAGCGGGTCGGTCGGCGTCGACGCCGGTGGCCAGGCGGCTGGAAAGGGCAACAAAAGGAGAATACCCGGGCCAGCTCGCTCGCGCAGTTATAAAACGCTTGTTACTGGCGCTGGGCTCCTCGCAATGTTTAATAATTACAATGGTCGAAGGAAGAGGGGTAGACGAGGAGGATAGGAGGGGGGGGGGTGGTTGGAGAAGGGTGGCGGGTCGTAAGGGTCGGAAGGAGCGGGTCTCTCTGCGACGGAGAAAGAAACGGTCGGGCAGAGAGCCGGGCGAAACTAAGGAAGCGATAAAGAAAGACGGGCACGGCCACCGCGGGGGTGGTTGCTTGAAAGCGGGACGAAAGGAACGGACTGGGCAGAGAAAGCGAAAGAGAAAGAGAGAAAGAGTGAGAGAGAGAGTGGATGCTGGAGTAGGTTGACTGAACTGAAGCGAGAGGGCAGAAAAAGAGGGAGAAAGAGAGCCGGGTCGAGGGAGAGACCTCCGTCGACGGAGGTTCGAGGTGGCGAAGAAGGTTCGTGGAAGACGGGGGTTGAACAGAGAGAGAGGGAGAGAGAGAGAGAGAGAGAGAGATGCTGCGGAGGAGGATAGAGTGAGAGGCGATCCACGGCTGTTGGGATCTCTCCCGGTGCTCCGGAGAGAGCGCCAGGGAAGGAAAAAGGGGGGAAAATAAATTGAAAGCAAAATTGTACTCGCACAAGAAAATGGAATT